>NC_139159.1:80149714-82549714 GCF_964270905.1 Leucopleurus acutus
TAACTATTCATCAAACTATCTATCAATCAAGGAACTGGCTTACAATTATGGAGGCTGAGAAGTCTCACGACCTACTATCTGAGGTTGGATGCCGCCCCAGGAAACCCAGTGGTGCAATTCCAGTCCAAGGGGAGGAGGAGACCCATGCTCCAGCTCAAGGAGTCAGGCAAAGAGAGGATTCTCCCATCTTCTACCTCTCTGTTCCGATCAGGCCCTCAGTGGATCAGATGGTGCTCAGCCACATCTGAGAGGGTGCTCTTAGCTCCCCGATTCTGGTGTTAATGTCTTCCAGAAACACCCTCCCCCCCACACCCAGAATAACCTTTAACCAGATAGCAGGGCCTCTCAAAGTCCAATTAGGTTGATACAGAAAATTAACCGTCACGAGGTCCTTCTGAGTGTGGGGTCCTATGTGTGTGCACGGGTCGCCTGGCCTGGCCACTGCTGCCAGTCACTGCCACTCCTCTGGAGGGTTTATCTGGTTCTGCTTTGCATTAGAACCTTCCACACAGGCTGATAAGACAAAGACACACATATCCACCTTGTGCTGGAAGACCTTAGGCAAATGTCTTTCACACTCTGAGCCTCATCTTCCTTCTCACCTGTACGATGGGGATACTGATACTATTGCATCAGTTGTGAGAAGTACATGCACAAGTGGCTGGACCTCTCTCTCTTTTTTTAAAAATTAATTTGTATTGAAGTGTAGCTGATTTCCAGTGTTGTACAGCAAAGTGAATCTATTATGCATATACATATAGCCACTCTTTTGAGATTCTGTTCCCATAGAGGTCATTACAGAGTATTGAGTAGAGTTTCCCATGCTCTACAGTAGGTTCTTATTAGTTATCTATTTCTATATATAGTAGTGTGTATATGTCAATCCCAATCTCCCAAGTGGCTGAACCTCTCTAAGCTTCAGTTTCCTCATCTGGACAACATTCGCTTTTGTTATTAAATTAGATGACACATGTGAAATATCTGGCACATACTTCAGCCCTATTTTAATAATTATCATAAGAGCATCTCCCCACGTGTGTGGGGAGCAACAGCAAGGGCCCATGGTCTGTAGGGATTCTCAGAGTCAGGCAGGACAGAGGTGTGGCTCCAAATACTTGGTTTGGGGCAGGATCAGACAGTTGTTGGAGTTCAAGGGGACCACGGGCTTGCAGGATCGCAGCCGAGCTCTCTGGATCCCAGGACTGGCCTCCAGCCCTGGACAGGAGCTAAGGTACTGGACAGGAAACTGAGGCAGAAATGCAGTTTCTTGACCAGATGGAGGTTGTAAACCATGGATTTGGGATGCAGATGTCCAAGGCTCCCCCAGCCCCACCACAGAGAGCATCAGATACTAAGCACGAGGGGGTAATTGGCTTCAGGACTGCTTACTGATGAGAGTGTGTTTATCTCTTCAGCCCTGGTCCCTGTCAGGACTGGCTTAGAGGAATATTTCTCTGTCTTCTTTGAGATGTAAATACACATTTCAGGAAAAAGAAGGAGGAGGAGGAGGAAGTGGAGGAGGAGAAGAAGGAGAAGGAGAAGGAGAAGGAGAAGGAGAAGGAGAAGGAGAAGGAGAAGGAGAAGGAGAAGGAGAAGGAGAAGGAGAGGAAGAAGAAGAAGAAGAAGAAAAGGAAGAAGAAGAAAAAGAAGAAGAAGGAGGAGAAGAAGGAGGAGAAGAAGGAGAAGGAGAAGGAGAAAAAGGAAAAGAAGGAGAAGAGGAAGAAAAAGAAGAAGGAGAAGGAGAAGGGGAAGGAGAAGGGGAAAGGAGGGGGAGGGCAGGGGAGGAGAAAGAATAGTAACAACAAAAACAACCTGATGATTTCGGAAATACCAAGTTAAACAAATTTCAACAAATTCTTTATATGAGAACCCACAGCATCATTAATAGACCCCAAAGCTTGTGAATCTCCGGCAGCGTGTCCCAGACCCATCTGCACAGGCACTATTTTCCAGAAAACGCTTTGCAGAGCACAGTTAGGCGATTCCAATACCGCGGACATCTGGTGAGGCTGGAGCCGCTGCTGGGGAACGTCTGGGCCCGCCAGGCAGAGCAGCAGGGGTGGGGTGGGGGCCCCTTCTGAACATCCCTTGGAGGGACCCAGAGTTTTGAAACCATGAGGAAAAAAAAGGCAGGATGCTAAGAGACGTGCACGCCGCTGTTCCGGGGAGGATGCTGGCATGGGCGCCACATCTGATTGCCGCCGGGCTGCAGGTGGTCATTAACCTTCCACGGAAGCCAGCCTGGCGGGGACATCAAACACAAGAGGCAGTAGAGCATTTCTGGGAGGGCCACGTCTAATTCCCACGCCAGCCTGACAGACGCGCCACCGCCCAAGCCCAGCCACATCTCCCCCTCAGGTCTCCAGGCTCCTTCCCTGAGACCCGGCTGGCTCTGCTTCTCCAGAAGCCCGATGCCTTCTCCTCCCAGGGCAAAGTCCCACAGCATCCCACAGCTGGCCTCCCCAAATCTCTCCTTGTTCCTAGGGATGGGCACATGACTCACCTGTCCCACCCCAAATTTCTGTGGGAAGGTGCTGTTATAGACAAGAGGAACCCAACAAGGGTTGCATCTGGGGAAAGTGACGGGTCACTGGGCAGCACTGTTATTTGCCCACTGCCTCTAAGAAACTCTGCCTTTTCCTCCCTTGGAGCCCAGGGAACTGCTCAGTGGATGAGAATTCAGTGCTCTATATTCAAGTCCAGGACTTGGGGAGATATAGTAAGATTGTTGCCCCTCAGTGAGCCTCAGATTCTCAGAAAACAAAAGTGCTGGAACTCGTCACATAAATAAGAAGCTAATTGATACAGAAAAACGTTGGCCTGGGCCTTTTGGTTTGGTTCCCAAGGGGAGAACTTGAACCTGTGGCTGGAACTGCAGGGAGACGGGCATCCGCTCAGAAGGAAGCACGTTCAATCCTGATGCACAGGGAAGCGTCTGAACAAAGTATCACACAGGCCAAGGCACAAATGCTGGCAAATCTTTATCTGAATTGCAGCATTCTCACTTCCCTAACCCTGTGACGAAAGGCAACTTCCTCAACAAGGTAAACCTCAGGTTCTTGTCTGTAAAATGTAGATACAATCAATTACCGTGCAAATCATCGGCCATTCATCCACCGTCACTAACAGGACAGCAGCACCTGCGAGGGGTGAAGCGGTTGAGGTCGAGGGTTTATTCATGTGATGGAGCTGCTTCCGGATGCAGTGCGCTGCCCGAAGAAAGGGGGTGAGCACTGAGGAGGGAAGTGCAGGGGAAAGGGTCCTGCTGGGTCCTCCGGGCCCCGCTGGGTCACTGAGGGACTCAGGCCAGTCTAGGACTGTGACCCCGGTCTGGCCCCTGGAGTGGAGCTCTTCCTGTGGACTCACAAGAGAAGCCAAGTCAGTGCAAGAGGGGATGGATGGGCTAAGAGAGGGGGCAGCAGGGGATAGATCCGTCCAAGAGGCAGTTAAAGGGAACATGTGCAGGACGAAGGGGAAGCAATGCTTCCGCCAGGGCTGATTCCCGACAGGAGTGTGCCCCCTCGTGGGTTATGGGGGTAATGACCCCACCCCGGGCTAAGGCCCCTTTCTGAGTCGGCCCGGTCCCATCTGGTTGGGGCTGTCTGGTGTGGTCTTAAACACCAAAGCACATGCCTTATTAGGAACGGCGGGAAAGCTGGAATGAATTGTGGAGGGGAGGAGGTTAATTTGCTATATTTGGAAGTCCCAAACGTACTCCCATCCCAAGAACTTCGGAGTGAACTCTTCCCAGAAATCCACCCTCCACTCCCAGGCCACCTGACGCCCTCCATTGCTCACGAGGACGTCCTGCCCTCTGGCACTCTGGACTCGGGTTCTTATGCTAAAGACTGGGCCATGCTCAGACTCAGGGCTCCTACAGCCCCAAAACAGCAGATCTGCTGAATGGCTCACTCCCTTTGACATGGGTTTGTAGCATAATTCCTGATGATGGGCACATTGTTTTAACAAGATGAGGCCAGTGGTGAATTCGTGTCCTCAGGAGCTGGCAGTCACCTTCTTTCTGAGCACGCCCAACACCAGCTGGTCTCCATGGCACTCAGGACTCTGTGCTGGCACCTGCCCCCTTCAGGGCCCGTTGATGCTCATGGCCCATGCTGAGCGGGAAGTACCCACCATAAGCACGACTCGCACCACACTCACTGCCTAGGACGGTCACTTCGACTGGCTGTGGCCACTCCTAGGATGCCCGTGACCTATGGTCCATGCGGCTGACACCACAGATACCCAGCCAATTAGCTTCTCTCTCTCGGGAGCCCAGCGGGGACTAAGCAACGGGCTCCTGGTACCAGTACTGAAGAGTGATGTACAGAGAGGGGGCTATGCATGAGGCCAGAGGGTGGGGAGATGGACTTGGTTATATTTCTGGCTTGTGATGGTTAACTTTGCATCAGCTTGGCTGGACCACGGTGCCTGGATATGTGGTCAAACATTCTGAATGCTTCTGTGAGGGTGTTTGGGGATGAGACCTACATTTAAGCTAGTGGAAATCTGAGGGAAGCAGATTGTCCTCCATCCCCTGGGTGGGCCTTGTATAATCAGTCGAAGGCCTGAATAGAACAAAAGACTGGTCTCCTCCAAGCAAGAGGGAATTCTGCTGCAGGTGGTCTTTGGACTTGAGCTGCAACATCAGCTCTCCCTGGATCTCCAGGCTGCAAGACCACATTGAAGATTTTGGACTCGCCAGCCTCCCCACTCACATGAACCAATTCCTTTATATTCTCTCTCTCTCTCTCTCTCTCTCTCTCTCTCTCTATATATATATATATATATATATATATATATATATATACATAATATATATATCTCATGATACATATATATATGTTTCCTATCGGCTCTGTTTCTTTGGAGAACCATGACCAATACACTGGCTGACATTTATTTGTCACTAAACTTTGAGAAAACAATATTCCTTCTTCTCCTTTTTCTTCCTCCATAAAATCTGCTAGTAATCAACTTCATTTAACAAACAATTTTTATGATTATAATATCAGTTTCAGGTTTTTACAGGATTATTAAGCCAATGATGATAACATTTAATAGGTTGTGTTATTTGGGACATTGTTATTGTTTCTCGTAACGTCTCTGTCAAGATCATTGGGTAAGATGGGTATAGGAGTGGTATTTGGAGGCTCAGTCAGACAGGCGGAGGCGTTTTCTCTACATGTGGCATGGAAAGCTTTGGTCCTTCCTCCTTAGATCCATCACAGTCTGAGTTTTCAGCAATGTATTTGCAGAGTATTGTGATTAATGGTGTTTTCTTGTGCTCTTCTAACTGCCAGGATGACAGCTGGGCTGTTCACACGTGTGTGGATGTGTGCATGTGTGCAAACACATATGTGATGTTGGTGTAGTCATTTATCCAGGGATAAAATTAAAACTTGAGTTCCAAACTTGCCTGTGAACCCACTGATCTGGTGAATACTGGCCACCTGAATGCCTCAGTTTGGGAGTCTCGAGCAACCTCACGCTAGGTCGGATTTGGATTGTGTTTACCTTTTCATCCCCAGCCCCTAACATGGGGACTGGGCACGCAGGGGGCCACGGGGAATAATTCATTCAATGAGTATGCATTGGGCACCTATTATCTGCTAGGCGGTGTTCTAACTGGACTTTCCCTTAAGATGACAAAAGTCAATGATGGGTAAATAAATGACCAGGGTAATTTCTCACAGTTGCACCAGTTAGAAGTAGAGCGGTGACCTAGGGTAAGTGAGGACAGGTGTCCTGGGGAGTAGTGCTAGCACAGGTCCCTGGGTGCCTGCAGTCACGTGGCTTTATAGAGTGTTTTTCTGCAGGAAAATAGCTTGCTTCCTGCACATGTCAAATCTGATGATAACTCACCAGGTGTCATTTAGAGACAATGAGAGGAAGTCAGCAAGCCGAATGTGGAAGGTATTCTGTGTGACCAACACAGTGTGAGACACAGGTCCCAAAAGCCACCTCCGTTCTCTTGGACACCAGTCCCATTTTGTAGTTAGGAAATTTAATTATTTCATACTTATATTTACTTTTAAGTCTTTTTCAGGAGTGTATTATTGAATTTATATTTATGAATACATTTATAAATTTATAATTTATAAATAAATGTATACTTATAAATAAATTCCAGAAGAAATCCAGGAATTTGCAGAGACTCAAGGAAGACGTTTGCTTTCACTTTTCTCATACGTGTACACTTTTAATTTTTCTCTTCCGACAAAACAGAAGCCATAGAAAATGTGTAGTCAACTAAAATGTTTACGGTTAAAATCTTTCCAAAGCTTAACCTCACAAATA
This sequence comes from Leucopleurus acutus, assembly GCF_964270905.1. Taxonomy (NCBI): domain Eukaryota; kingdom Metazoa; phylum Chordata; class Mammalia; order Artiodactyla; family Delphinidae; genus Leucopleurus; species Leucopleurus acutus. The sequence goes on from NC_139159.1 coordinate 80,156,015, forward strand.
TTCACTATGAACAATTTGTTGTATTTTCTGAGACTGTTTTTAAATTAAGAAAAAGCTGTTTTGAACATTATTGAGAATATATAGGAAGTGTCCAACTATATCATGCTTTGATCACTTCATTTTATAAGTATTGGCCAACATCATTACAAACATGTCCTAAATATTAGTGCAAATTCCTGTACCAAATCCCATAACATGAATAATATAAATGTTATTTAGGTTGTAAACAATATAATCATCTTAGTAAATCATTCTCCACTTACTGAGCATTTTGGTTGATTTCCAGTATTACGGAAAAATATTGCAAACTCATGGCATCATCTGACTGCTTTTCCTTCAGCAAAGGCTTAAACCGAAGGACAAGGCTCTTTTCCCCTCGGAGCTCGGAGGTAAGGGGTGTTTGAGTGAGTCCGGCAGCTTCATGGCCTAGGTTCCCTCGGCTGCTTTCTCTGCCTACCTCTCAGCCCTGAGATTGGATAAAACCAGTGTCAAGGCCCTATTTAGTCCTCTAAGGCCAGGCGACTACAAACTTGATAATGTCACACGAGGAGGCTCTGACTTGTGGTCTGGATGTCTGACAATGGCCTTTAAATGTCACTTCATTGAGATTTCCTCTGTCATTATTATAATAGTTCCCTTCCTTTCTTGCGCTATAGGAAATGGGCATGAAATCTGACTTCAAACCCTCAAGATAACCAATTTGTTAAGCCAGTGCGGGAGGGTGATTCAGCAGTGCCCATTAATCTGAGGCTCTGACTCCCCTTGATAAGTTCACCTTGCACCAACCCCCTGGAGATGTGGCTTTGGCATATCCTCAACACCTACAATGTGCTGGGCGCTACTCTAGGCTCTGTGGGCACATAGAGGAAGAGACATGGTCCCTGTCGTCAAAAAAGCTCAGCATATAGAAGAGACAGAGAAGAACGGTGATCATTAAGATGTAGAAGGTCAAGATATTGGCTACAAGAAGCATCAGATGATTTGAAAATGTCCTGCAGGTGCTTTTTATCCAGGCTGGGAGTACCCATAAAGCTTACTTAAGACTAAGTTGAATCTTTACGTGGTGAGGTTGGGGTAGGGAGATAGGTACAAACATGCATCAGGGGACGGGGGCCAGCACCTGCAGAAGTCCATCACGTCAGTAGCAACTCGCGCTAATTTAGGGATTTCTCTGCCCCACAGGGGCAGGACAGGAAAGCAGAGATAAATCCCTTTGAGTCATACGAATCCTTCACAGCGTGCACTGCAGAGACCCCCTCCCCCTGAAGGCTGACAGCGGGACAGCGGTCCTCCAAAGACAGAATACAGGGAAAGCGAGTGGATAGAAATCCCTCTGAAGTAGCCCAAGCGTTTGCTGAGTGCGGTAACTGCAGGGTTCCCTGAAGGCTGAGGTCAGGGTCACAAGGCAGAGGGAGATCCCCTGAGGCATAGAAATCCAGGGATGGGACTGGAGGAAGAAAATAACTCCCAGGGACGCCAAAAGCTCATATCTGAGGTGAGGAAGAGATTAGGAGAGAGAGACCCACCACAGTCAAAAGGCTGGCAGCTATGCTGTAAACGTAAAGAGATCACTAGAGTTTTTGCAGCGCACACCTCAAGGAAATGCCTTCTTACCTTCTTAAAAATAATGGAAGCCAATTGTTCAGCAAATCTAAACGGCAGTGCAGAAATCTCGGTGTAAACACGGATTAACTTCACTGGCTACCACCTCCCGGCAGCCTATCGGGAGGAGTACGCTCTTTCCTGGGGGTAAGTATTTTTTAGTTAAATCTCTACCACTCATCTATACACAATGTTTGACGTAAAATCAAGCGTTATAAAATTTACAAAGAGGTAAGAAACTGTGACCCATAGTATAGAAAGGAAGCAATGCTTTTCTAAGTAGCCCATCATGAAAAAAAGAGAAAAGAAATCACAATGGAAATTGGAAAAGAGTTCTCACAGAGTTTTAAGGAAAATACAACATGAAAAACATCACTGACTTAGGTGGTGATCATTTCTCAATATACAGACCTATATCAAACCGCTGTGCTGTACACCTGAAGCTAATACAGTGATATAGGTCAATTATACGTCTATGAAAATGCTTTCATTAAAATATTAAAAATTTAAAAATTATTTTATAAGACCACTGGAAACTTTTTTTAAAAACCAGAGATAGGAAAAAATTGTGGTATGTAGCTAAAGGGGTGCTTACAGGAAAGCGTTCAGCTTTAATGCGAATATTAGGGGAAAATTGTAAAATCAATAACCCAAGCTTCCATGTTAAGAAACTCAAAAACTCAGAGCAAACTGAATATTAAGTCCATTTTAAAAATGAAATAAAAGTAAGAGCAACAATCAACAAGCTACAGAAAGGGTGACTAGAGAGAGAAGGGGCCACACAAAGTCTCAGTGAGTGAGGGGCAGGGCCGGGGCTGACCACACCCCTCCCCGGGGCTGGAATGGGGGTCACTTCCTCCTTCACGATTCTCTCGGCAGCCTGGAAGGAAGCAGAGCTGCAAGTGCGAGGGGGGCAGGCCTCAGGGATGGGGATGCGGGAAGGAAGGACCGTGCAGAGGCCAGCACCGTGTCCTTAGATTATCCGAGGCTCTCAATTCTCTCAGCCGTCAAGGAAGTAACTCGCTCTGGCAGCTCTGCTAGTTAAAAATTGTGTTTCCCTGGGCAAAGCATTCGCTTCTCTGCACTTAATTTCATCCCCTGTAAAGTAGGGGTGTGGGGGCGGAGACGGCAATGCCCGGTCTGCCTGGCTGTCCTGAGGACTGACGAGGAGAACGTGGGCTACGGACCTGACACGGAGCAGGCCCGCCGTCGGGGGGACTGTTGTCTGAAGGGGGAGAGCTGGTGGCCGAGGCCGCGCCAGCCATACGTCCTTCCTCCAGCCTGCCTCTCCCGGCTCTCCTGTGCTGTCTCTTCCCGACCCAGTCCCTCTTGGACGCCAGGGCCACCCGCACGCTGAGCCCCAGGCTGCCTTTCTGAGCTCGAGCTGCGCAAAGGGAACGCGTGCAAAACCTGTTACTGGCAGCGAGCGAAGAGTCAGGGGCTCTCTGGGGCCAACCCAAGTGACAACTGAGCCGCAACGTGAAGGCCAGTTGAACACAGGGACGGCCAGGACCTTATGATCTCCAGGCGACACCGTCTCAATTCCCAGGGAGCACTCCCTCTCTGTCTGTCTGTGTCTCTGTCTTTCTGTCTCTATATCTCTGTCTCTGTCCATCTCTCTGTCTCTCTCCATCTCTGTGTGTGTGTGTCTCTCTCTTTCTGTCTCTATACTTCTGTCTCTCTCTCTCTGCGTCTCTGTTCCTCTCCAGTGGAAAGCTAAATGACAGCATCAGCTAAACCACTCCAGGCTGTGTTTCCTCTCCCTCCTTCCCCCCCCCCCCCCGTGAGCTCCCTCAGTTTCAGGAGGCCGGGGGCTCAGAATGCAGATCCCCGAAAGGAGGGCAGCACAGCCACACACCCACCCAAATCCCCTGCACCTTGTGTCCGTGACCCTGGGCTGCACACACACACAGCCTGCTGGCCCCTCTGCACTCTCCCCCGGCCCCTGCCCTGGCCTGCTCCCCACACCGCCTTGGCCTGAGGGAGCTGCTCTCAGCAGCTCCGATTCTACCATCCCAGCCCTGGGCTTCAGCCGCACTGGGCACTGGGGCTGGGCTGCAGCCGGGGCCCGTTCTCCTCCCCGTGCACCTCGCCAGCCAGCTGGGGCCCTGCCCCACTCCCCCCCCTACCCCAGACCTGGCCCTCTATCTTCTGTCCCCCAGACCCTCCAGCACACAGACCCACACCCGGATCATCACATGTGTGTGACAGCAGCTCAGACCAAGGCTTGCTGTTGCCCAGGGGATGGGACCAGAGATGACCGCCTTCTCAGAAAGGGAAGGCCGAGCTGGAGAAGGCCTTTTACAAATGCCCCCGATAAACTGCCCTGGAAGGCGCATAGATGAGCAAAACCCAAATACCTGAACACGTGCCTCCAGCTGACGCGATGGTACAGAGTCGGGACAGGCCCGCTGGCGGGGAGCCCGTGTCAGGTTCTCCAGGGCAGAGGACAGAACTCGCGGCCCTCAGGTCAGACTTGACCTTTAAGATTTTCATTCTCATTGTTGTTATTATTATTACCTGTGTGGTACTGAAAAGCAAGCTGAATTCATTATCGCATCTCAAAATTTCACATTCAAGCTCCCGTCCCCAGCTTCTCGGTGAGGCCGCACTGTTCCCACAGGGCAGGACGGCCTGAAGCTGAGGGCCCCCCACCCTCAGCAGGAGGGGTGTGTCATGGTCGGTCACAGTTAGTGCCCCCGCCCCCCGTCTCTCCGTCCTCAGGCAGCATCTGGCCTACCTGTACAATCGTGTTTACCACGTCTGCTTTGACACATCCCCTGCCGCGTCCAATGAGGAAGGTGAGCAGCTGGTGGGGAAGGTGAGGAAGGGTCTTGCCAAGTCGTCGTCTGGGCTGCAGCTGGGGCAGCCGCCCACGCCAGAGACCTCTGACTCTGTGCCACTGTGTCCCTCGAGGGCTCGTTCCAATTCCACATCCCACGTCCAGAAGCCACTCGGGCCATCAGAGCCCTGTTGTCTCTAAATCCCAGACCCCGTGCTGCCTTTGCTACCCTCTCAGTAATGACTCATCCACTCCCATTTACATTCTGCGAGTATTTACTGATGCCCCGTACATGCTGGATGCTATGCTAGGTCCCAGGAGGGATAACAACAGGAGTCACGCATAGCCCTGCCATTCAGGGGCTGACCGGTGTAGGAGCAAGAGCTCAGGATTTGAATTCTGCTATGATTCTGCCCAGCTTTGGGGGCTTGAATGAGGTGAATGAGTGAGTCATTCAACAGCTCTGAGCCTCAGTTTCCTCGCGCGTGAAGTGAAGACTGATTCCTTCCCGTCAGGGTTGTGAGAGCATGCGTGTGACTGCAGGGCACAGCTGTGGTCTGCTTGTTCTCGCATCCGTCCACCCCTGCATACTCTCCCCTGCGTGGTGGGGACCTGCATTCCCCAGGCGTCCTGGTTCCTGACTTCCCAGTGGGGAAGGCCAGCAGGATGCCAAGAGCAAGACTGAAGGGCAGCTGGAAGAGGTGAGGCGGGTATTTCTCCCCTTCCTCTTGCTTTGAGCACGGTCTGGCCATGCTGTCTCCTCTACTGTCCCACGGCATCTACCATGGCTTTAGTTGCTGCCAGAAAACCCTGGTTCCCAGGATCCGCTGGCATAGCTTTGGTTTGTAGAAATACCCTTACAGTTTAATTTTCTACCCGGCCTCTGGGGAAAATTCAGAGAATGTATGCACACAACAAGCTCGCCACCGAAGAGGGGCCTATGTTCACAGCTGCAAAGAACAGTCCATAAATTCACCGTCCAGTTCTCTGCTTGTGTTTCATTGTGAAGCACAGTTTCTGGTTTCCTTAAGAAAAAGTGTCTCTTTGTCATACTGGACTTTGCAATGCTTGTGTTTTCCAAAAGGCAATTATGAAAACAGCCTGCTTTACTACTATAGACAGCGGACGAATTCCAATCTTAACTCCGGCAGAAGACAGGGCCTGCTGAGATATTTAAGACCAGGAGGCTCGGACAAACCCAGGGGCGTCTGCGTATCGTCTTAGGATCCCAGGATGCGGGAATGAGGAGGGGCCTTGGGGGTCCTCCGCTTCAACCTGCACCCCTTCCTTGGGGACCTGCTCCTCAGCATCCTTTGCTGGGCGGCTTCGGCTTGGATGCCTCCCGTAGCAGAGAACTCAGTACTTTCCTTGACAGCCTTTCACTTGCCGGGACAACTTGAGCTGCCAGAAGATGATGCATCCTATTGGAGAGGGCGGATCCTCTGCGGTTTCACCCACGGAGCCTTCTCCTTCCCAGCTGTGTGTGCTCTCCACGATGCCCATCTCTGTTTGAAGTCAGGACCCTCCCAGCACGCTGTCACTACCCATTCCTCCAGGTTTCCGACGGGCCTGTGACCTTGGGTGAGTCAGGTAACCTCTCTGAGCCTCGCTCAGAAGGTAAGGATAAGAATAGCTCTTGCCTCGATTCAGATACTCAAGGGAGGTACACGTGGGGAGTGGCTGGAAGGCCCCGGGAACACAGCACTCTCTGCACACCTGTGGGTCAGTGTTACTGTCCTGCTGTCGGGACTTCTGCTATTAATAATAGTCACAGGCAGCCCCATCCCCCTGACAGCTGCTTGTCCTAAAAACTTTTAAATAGAGCTTTATATACAACGTCACCACTGTACAGAATGAGAAAATTTAGGTTCAGAAACCCTAATTGGTATCACCCAACTAGAAAGCGGCCAAAGTAATTGTAATTAATTAATTATAAAACACCAGATCTGGTAACATCAAAAATTCTTGAACTTTTCATTGTATTGATATTTATTATCTATAAGAAGATGATGTCATACATACGTGTAGATATATATAGCTATAACCTTTCTGATTTTATAATGACTTTCCCTAGTGTTATTCTTGAGAAACTTTAAATAACTTACCTGGCAAGACATAAATCATGGCAAATTTAAACTGACTTTATTTTTTTCCTCTTGAATGCCAACCCCACAGCCCTGTTTGCAGGGCTAAAAAAAGTAAGGCGAGATATTCAAGCCCTGCTCCTCTTGGCTAACTGGGGACTTATTACTGGTTCGTTGGCTCACAATGGCAGGGGGCAGACCCATCCTTCTGTTTCTGGGCTGTGAGCTTCTAATTGCAATGTGCCTTGTGTAATGAGGTTTACTACTTATGAGCTGCTTCAAGAAAGGGCAAACTCCAAAGACAAAATGGTATTTTCATGTATTTATTATTTTATCTGTGGCATGGGATGGAACGGAAGGGCAAAATCAAGGTGGGCTTTTAGAAGCGCCTCCGTACCAGGGGTTTGGTCTTCACTCACTCCCACGCCTTCATTTCCCCGTAAGGATTTGCTGACTTCTTCAGGAAATACAGAGGAAGAAGTGATTCCTTCTTAAGGCGAATTCCAGAGAAGGCTCTGTGGAGGAGGTGACATTTGAATTGGGCCCTGGAGGATGAGAATTCTGATGCATTGAGTTGGGGACAGAAAGGCAAAGAAGGAGAAGAGAACATTTTCTGGTTAAGCTGGGAGAGAGCCATGGGTCAATTCACCCACCAATCAATCATCTGAAACGTGTGTGGGCACCGGTATCTGCCAGGCGCTGCTCTAGGTAGACATGATGCAACGAGTTAGAACCAGAAGCAGCTTCTACGTTCAGAGGAGGGAGCCTGGGGGAGGACAGTGGCGAGGGGCACACAGCGTGCAGGACCACCAGGCCTCTACCTTGGCTCATAAGGGAAAATCACGTTAGCAGAATAAGTAAGTAAAATAAAAGAGGAATCGTCCCTCTCACTGTCTCATGGTCCTGCTTGCCACTTGCTTCCTCTGACCTTAACTATCACCACATCTGTCTTTTTTTTTTTTTGGTCCTTGCCGCGCTGACCGTGGGATCTTAGTTCCCTGACCAGAGATCGAATCCACGCCCCCTGCAGTGGAAGCGTGGAGTCTTAACCACTGGACCTCCGGGGAAGTCCCTTGTAACTTAAACACAGAGGGGCCTCCACGTGGAGGCTGCTTGTATGGGGGCAGCTCTCCTCCAGGAAAGCTTGTGCCCCCGAAGGTTCTTAGTTTTCAGTGGGAGACAGCAAGGTGAATACAGGAAGAAATGGAACACAGGTAGTTACCAACCCCAGCAAGGGTCCTTCTTCCCGGTGTCGTTGGAGCCAGTAGAACGAGACCAAGTTGGGTTCAGAAGCAAAGGAAAGCTCCGTTCGGTACGCGGGCCTCTCACTGTTGTGGCCTCTCCCGTTGCGGAGCACAGGCTCCGGACGCGCAGGCCCAGCGGCCATGGCTCACGGGCCCAGCCGCTCCGCGGCACGTGGGATCTTCCCGGACCGGGCACGAAGCCACGTCCCCTGCATCGGCAGGCGGACTCTCAACCACTGCGCCACCAGGGAAACCCGAAAGCTCCATTCTTTGATCAGAGAAGGGAGGGGCACGGGTGGGGCTCTAGGGCGCATGCTCCCCCACCACCCCCAGGCCACGGGCGGGGCTGCTTCTGGGGATCTGGCAAGGGAAGAGGCGGGGTTCTCGCGGGAAGGGGGGGGCGGGCAGGCGCAGGCGCAGCTGCGCGGCTCCCCGCTCCAGATGGCCCTGCCAGGCGCGCTGCCTCTGCACACGGCCCGCTGCCGCCGCTGCCATCTTGGATTGAGGGTCGGGTGCAGCATCTCTGCACACGGCCGGAGAGCTGAAGTGTGGGTTCAGCCATGTTGCACCAGTATCTCTAGTCTGAAGCGCCCATAGCGTGGCCTCTGACTGCGGCCCCCCTGTGAGTGAGTGAAACTAGACTAAGCGCAAAGGAAAAGAAAAGGTTAGACTTTATTTTACTACTCAGACTTTATTTTTATTCCCTGGGAATTGCTCCTGGGTTTTGCCGGTGGCACAGGGTGGGAAGAGGTGGGGAGACCTTTGTTCTGGGTGCCGTCAACACAGAGAAAAGCCTGAGCCCTCTTCTCTGACCTGCCAGCTCACCTGGGATGAGGGGGAAGGAATGGTCTCTGATGAGACCTCGGTCCATGCCCTCCAGCCAGTCCCCGCCAGGGATGCACCTGCAATGAATGAGGGGGCTTGGTTACCTTCCGGTGAGGGAGTCACTGTCAGAGTGTGCTGGAAGAGACTCACGTAGGGTTGGAGTCTGTGTTAGGTGGTATGGGAAGGAGTTAAGGAAGTGGGCTTTGCTCTGGATTGGATGCAGTGAAAAAGCAGGTAATCCTAGTTTTGGGTATCCTACCTATATCTTACCTATAGAGAGATCTCCCCTATGTAAGGGAGATTGGAGTGAGGCTATGTTATCTCAGTGGGTCCTTTGCCCAGAGTTGCAAATGTCAATCAAACGAAACCGTGTTGGGTGTAGCAGAGCAGAAACTTTATTCATCGATCAAGGAATGGAGGAGGGAGAGCGCGTGCTCTAAAAACACCTTCTCCCCGATGGAAGGGGAGTGAGGGAATTTTAAGGGGTAGGAGGCAGGCGTGTCATCAGGGAACTAGGAAAGGGGCAGAGATTTCCAGGGACAGCCAGGGCATGCGAAGTCTTCCCTGCTTCTCTGCACAAGGTATGAATTGTGCCTAGCAGAGTACAGATCCCCCCATTGGGCAGAGATCTTAGCATAATGATGAAGCAAAGGTAGCTTCCCGACAGCTCGAGGTCTCTTTTGCTTATGCTGGCTCCTGTGGTCAGGTCGGAGTAGGTTCAGGCACATGTCTCTTAAAGCACAGCTACAAAACATCTCTGTCAAACCCCCGGTGCTTTTTTTTTTTAAAGATTTATTTTATTATTTACTTATTTATTTAATTTATTTTTGGCAGTGTCATTTCTTAGTTGCAGCATGCGGTCTCTTTGTTGCGGCACACGGGCTTCCCTCTAGTTGTGGCGTGCAGGTTTTCTCTCTCTAGTTGTGGCGCGCAGGCTCCAGGGCACGTGGGCTCTGTAGTTTGCGGCACGCAGGCTCTCTAGTTGAGGCGCGCGAGCTCAGTTGTTGTGGCGTGCGGGCTTAGTTGCCCTGTGGCATCTTAGTTCCCTGACCAGAGATCAAACCCACATCTCCTGCATTGTAAGGCGGATTCTTTACCACTGCACCACCTGGGAAGTCTCAACCCCAGGTGCTTTTGAAACACACGTAGAGATAAATCAAGACAAGGATCCTTCAGCTCTCAGGGGAAGGTAGGGGTGACAGCTACAGCTGTGATTCCAGAGAAGCAGCAGTCACTCCGTCAACCACGATGGGGGATGTTTGGACATTTTTGTGTTTTGGATAAAGTTCTTGTTCATGATTATGCAGTGGTCTTGTTTGTCTTATTCTGTCACGGGCAGAGTGGCCTTGTCTGGTGTTGATATTCTGTGAAATGTTTGGATTCAGCAGGAGGACACCAGGCCAGCTGCCAGATGCCAGGGGTTGCCTTCTAGTTCTTAGCTCTGAGGTCACACCTAGACTTCGGGAGTTGTCAGTTTGGTGGCTTGAGTAGAGAGACGGCATATGCATAGGCTTGGCAGGGAGAGAGCAGTGACCATCTGGGGAAGCACAGGGGCTCGGTGGCTTGAAGCAGGAGTGAGCTTGGGGTGAGAGGGTGGTAGGTGCTGGGCAGGTTGGAAGGAGTAAGTCACGAGGGTCTGGCTTAGGCGTTTGGACCTGGGGCTGCAAATGAAGCAGGGAGCTAGGAAGAAGAGTCACGTGGTCTGATTTGCCTTTTATACAAGTCACTTGCTACACTGGAGGTGGATGCAGGGAAATCTGAATGTTCAAGTTGAGGGGCAAAAGGTGCTGAGAAAACGCAGTCAGAGACCTTGATCTGCTCTGCTCGACCATGTCATACTTGAGAGCACACAGAGGCCCCACCTGCCCAGGTAGATGGTCTCCCCACTACCTTTAAAATAAGCAGCCAAAGAGACTCTTGAGAAGAAGAATTCAAGCTGATAACCAAAGCCCAGTGTAGTCTGACCTCCTTCAGTTCACAGAAGGGTCTTTGTCAAAACTGCCTCCAGGCGGGACTTGTCTTTTAGAGATGGCGGTTATCCTGTGGGTGTAACAGCCCGCCTGCCTCCCTCCCTCCCTCCCTCGCTTCTTTCCTTTCTGTTCCTTTCTTTCCTTCTTTCTTCCTTCTTAAGATATTCTTCAAACATCATAATGACTAAAATACCTTTCCTAAAATTCAGTAATTTAGTCCAAATGTCATTCCAGTGTAGGTACTCTCTCTTCTCTCGCGTTGTCTGTTTAGATCTTCTCTTTGCCGTTGACATTACTCAATATCACGACAGTGGGTCCAGATGTGATTTTCTGTGTATTTGTCTGTGTTGGGACTTGCACGCCTCCTGAGTCTGAGTGTTTATATCCTTCGGCAGTTCTGGGAAATTCTCAATTTTTCTGGTCGTTACCTCATTACATATTGACCCCATGGTTATCTTGTTCCAATTAGATGTATGTCATGCCTCCTTTTCCCACGATCCTTGTAAATTTACATTTCATATTTATCCATCTGTATCTCTCTGGATTATGTTTAGAGTAAGGTCGAAGTGTTATCACAGCTAATATCTAGAACATGTTATTATATCATCATCTTTTTCAAACGTCACTTTTGCCCATTCATTAACTTTATTTAAAATTTCAGTGACTGCATTTTTCCTTCTGGGTGTTCTATTTGCCTGCTGTTCTGTTCCTAGTATATTACCGTTTTCTCACGGTTTTGAGTCCATCTCTCATTTCTTTATTTGTTTTGAATGTACTTAAATTTATTTATTTATTTTTGGCTGTGTTGGGTCTTCGTTGCTGTGCGCAGGCTTTCTCTAGTTGCGGCGAGCAGGGGCTACTCTTCATTGTGGTGCGTGGGCTTCTCATTGCGGTGGCTTCTCTTGTTGTGGAGCATGGGCTCTAGGCCTGCAGGCTTCAGTAGCTGTGGCGCCCAGGCTTCCATAAACTGTAAGTATTATTTATCTGAAGTTCTTAGAAGTCTTAGTAATTGTGTACTGATCTACTCTAACTTCTTGATTATGCAATATTCATACGTATCAAGCATTGTATTGTGCTTATATATTTAATGACACGTTGTTTCTCTATGCATTTGGTCAGTTTAGATGTTCAGACTGAACTGGACCTGGATTGTACCTCACCCTAGATCAGCTTGGCCCCTTCTGCCCCCGTCCTTCCAGCTCTTAGCCACACATCTTGTTTCCTTGCAGATGTGCCCTGGCGATGTCTTGTGTACTTCGTGCTGTTGGAAAGGTCTCGTCAAAGCTGCCACAGTACAAGTTCCCACAGGCCTAGGAGCCCTGACATGCGCCATCACCTGATGAGGGAGAAATTGTACACGTACGCATGGGTGGGACTGGACCGCCAGAGGCTTCTGCTTCCCAGAGCCTTCCTGCAGGGTCTAGATGACAATCCCAGGAGACTGAGGGACCTAATGAACTGTCGAGTGTACTCTGTCTGGTGGAGAAAGGAGACCGGGATGAGCCCGCAGGTAAATCTCTCACCCTTTCTCCTCCTTGAAGATGAAGTGCTTCCACGTGGCCCTTCCCCACTGGGCTTTGTTTGAAGCAGTGTCTAACTCGGAAGTGCATCCTCTTAAAATTTCTGTGCACACGGATGAGTGTGTCACCTAACACCCTGGGCATTTGGGGTTGTGAGGTAGTTTTGAAAGTGTTCATAACGTACATTCCTGTACAAGTTTTCTTATCTGAGTTATGGGTGTCATTTGTGTGAATGATGATACGTTGTGTGAATAAAGATTTGCATTGTAGGACAGTGAATAACTTAGCCTCGTTACAAAAATAATATATATTATTAGACACCGTCCCCTACCCCAACCGAGATGAAAAGTGATCTCGAAGAGCAGGTTTGCAGAAGCTGGCTTCTGTGAACCCTGATTCTCTTTTTCCTTTGGGCAGGTTATGATGGGAGGCGCTTCTCAGAGGAAATCACCTCGGTTGGTGCCCAGAGGCCAGGATTTGATCTCAGCTTTGTCCTTACTGATTCTATGACCCTGGGCTAGTTAATTAACCCTACTCTTGTATTTTCTTTTCTTATTTGGAAATTGGGAACTACGAATGTGGTAGGGTTGTTGTGAGGCCTGGGGTCATAGGAAGGCGGGTTGCCTGGCACAGTCCCTGGCATTTAGGGTGGCCTCCAGAAATGGGAGCTGTGGGGTGGACCGTTCCCTACTGCAGCCCTGATGTGGCAGCCTCGGCATCCAAGTCCCTTTGCAAATCAGTCATTTCAGTGCAACAGACTTTCACCAAGCCCGCTCTGCTTGGCTCACAGTATAGGCTCTGGGGATTATACAAATGAAGAAGACAGCTCGGCAGTGGGGGGAAAAAATTCCACTAAAGTTAAAGCCTATGTCTCTTTGAGTTAAGAGCAAAACGTCACTTCTAAGCGTCGTTTCCAGGGAGCAGGTAACAGTAAATTTGTGGAGGCGTTTGTGGGAACAGACAGAGGACTTGCTGTCTGGTGCCTTTGGGCAAAGTATACAGCGACATTCCTTCTAGAGAGATTCAGGAAATGGCATCGTCTTCAGGTGGACAAATTACACACGTGGCCCCCGATGGGTGGACACCACTCGGACAGGGTGTTGCTTGGTGAGCAGAGCGTAGGCAGGGTTTCAGTGGCCACATGCTTGGTCTGGTTGGGGACCTTTGTGCAGTGCACAAATCAGTAGCTGGGTTCCTTCCAGAGGCCCTGCGGGAGAATGCGTTCTTGCCCTTTCCAGGTCCTGGAGGCTCTGCCTGCGCTCCTTTGCTCACGACCCTTACCCTCCATCTTCACGCCCAGCCACAGTCTGACCCCTCGTGTGTTCTCACATTTCTTTGGAACGATAACCAGGAGAAGTTCCCCACTTTTAGAGGTCCACATGATTAGACTGGGCCCACCTGGTTAATCCAGGTACCTGCCCCCCACACCCCCCCATCTCAAGGTCCTTAGCTGTAGTCACATGTGCAAAGTTTCTTTTTCCGCGTAAGGGCATATATTCCCAGGCTCTAGGCATGGCATCATGGACATCTCTGGGAGGGGGCATTATTTTGCCTCCTCCAGCACCTCCAGCCAGGAAGGAACTGAGGCCCTCAGACCAAAGTCCAGAAGAAAATGAAGGCTGCCAGCAGCCACGTGGACCAGGAACAGACCCTTCCCCAGACCAGCCTCAGATGAGCCCAGCCCCAGCTGAGACCTTATCTGAAGCTGAGAATGCCTGGCCCCCTGACCCACATGGATGGAGATGATACATGTGTGTCGTTTGAAGCACCAAAGATTGTGACAATATTATTCTACAGCAGTAGTTACCTAATACCTTATACAAAAGCCCATTGCCTGTTTCTCCAAACCCACCTACCATTGCCCTCCCCGCAATTTATACATGTTTACATTCTCAGAAACACACACACACAAAACCACCTACAGTAACTATACACTTTTAGTTCTTTACACAAAACACAGGGTTTCACGCCTCTCTGCTGTGAAATTAAATGAAGATTTCCCAGATGAAAGTAAGCAAAGGCTATTTAGTTTGAACTTGCTCTAGCAAGGGAGTCACCCACCATCATGGGCATTTGGCAGAGAATCCAGAGCTGGCAGAGGAGCGGGAAAGCTTTATAGTGTCGAAAACACACAGGCCTTCAGGGTGCCCTCATTGGAGGCTGTTGGCCTGGAGATGCTGGAGTTGGACTAACCACCTCCAGTGGGGCATGTGACTGTTACGAGGTGAATATTATTTTTATTCCAGGTGCTCCTAAGCTAGAAATGGGGGCAAAAATTAGGGAGGCTGTCAGTTATCAACCAAGACCTGGCCATTTGGGGCCAGGTAGTATATTTTAAGAGTTTTAAGAGTTGTTGGTTGGCTTCCAGGGTTGGTTGCTGCAAATTGCGGATTGGAGTTACGTTTCGTATATACACACACACACGCACGCACGCACACACGCTCACACATGCACCCCCACAAGTGCGCACACATACGCACACGCACACGCGCGCGCACACACACACACACACACACACACACACACACGTTTTCCGTTTGTATATTGAGTCTCATAGCACTTTTTCATGTACGGTTCTTTCTACCCAGAGCGCCCATCCCTACCCAGCTGCCAAACTCACATGCAGCTTTCAGAACTCTGCTTCAGTGTAATGACTTCCGGGAGGCCTGCTGCGATCACTCTGCCTTCTGTCCTCTCTCTGTAGTATGTCCACATCAGCATCAAATGTGCCACGCCGCATTATTTTATTGGCATATGTTTTTCTATCCAACTTCATTGTGAGCTCTGTTTCTCCAGTGTCCAGCCTATGGCCTGGTACCTAGGTGCTCAGTAAAGGCCTGTTAAATAGTTATAAAAATAGGGCCAGTGACAAAGCAAATATTCCTGTATTCTCCATCCAATCCAATGGTTTCATTTCCCTGTTAACCCGAAGCCATGGAGTCATGCAGTCTTGAAATCAGAAGGTATACAGCTCATCTCAGTCTACTACCAGGAAAGAGAAGGGGAGTGGCAGAGATTCTTGCCCGAATTCCCAAGGGGGAAGAGTCCAGAGCCTGGGTTCTTTCTGGTTTTCCATGAGTCCTAGAGACCTGTGGATGCTGGAGGGCTAGAGCCAGAGTGCAGGGGTCAGGAGCCTCTCAGTGAGTAAAACAGATGCACATGGAGGCTGTTGTTTACATACAAGAATGCACTCATGAATAAGGGAAAATCACTCACCATCTAGCAACTACTATGATTCACACTTTCCGAGGAATTAATAGCATAATGCAGGAAGGCACTGGACGAAAGGCTGGCCCTGCAGAAGTATGTGAGTGTACTGCTTTTCTCTGTCCGCGTTCTCATTAGCCCCACGTTATGAAGACAGTTATAAATATTCAAAGTGGTATGTATAAATCTGTTTTCATATAAGGAACTCGATAGGAAATGTAGGCCCACAGCTGTTATTTCTTTGACTCCTTTGATCCTTAACCCAGGTGAGCAGGCATGTTCCGAACTTTTCTTTCTTTTTGATTCAATTCAAGTCCCTGTATGGTTAATTAAAAACAACGGCATCATCTCTGCTGTGATGGAATAGTCCCATCGCAACAATCCATCATGCTAATTAGCAAAGGGAAGAGGAATTTGTCTGCTTTCAGGTTGTCTATTCTAAAACTGGTACAATTCAGAGGAGATGCAGCAAGCAAAATCCAACATGCAGAATTTTGTTGGGCAAATGGTACTTTATGAATCTTGCACTGTAACGTGGATTTCTTCAGATTTGGGCCTCTTGTATTATTATTGTTGCTGCAAAGTAATAATAACCTAATAATATTTATGGTATCAGCAATAACAGTAGGTAGCATTTTGGGATGTGTATTCTGTCCTACATCATCATTTCTCCAAGCGTGTTCTTACAACACTAGTTCTTACTATGGAAGATGCTTCCAGGGTCAGAGCTGTATTGGAAAACTGAATCTTCTAGTCCTTCCTTGGAGATTTATAACATTCACTAGAAAAAATCCCTGTAGGAGTCATAAAGTTTAAAAAAATAGTTTCTTCTTAGAACTGTTGAACCATATTTGATAATGTATCATAGGTGTAATATCTATCAGCATCATGGAATTGCTATTTCATGGAATAGATTTTGATATTTTAAGCATTAAAAACAAACGATTAAGTAGTTATCCCATTAGAGGTAAGAAAAATGAGACCCAGAGGGGCAAGGTAATTTGTCTAAAGCCAACAAGTAAATTCCCTCCCTGGAATCTGCACTCCTATCTGTCTGATCCCAAAGTCCATACTCCCTCGAGGAGTGTATCTTGTTGGTGACCTGGGTCTTGGTGTGTGCATGTACTTGACCATTGAAATGAAATCTTCCATCCTTGATTTGTGGAGGAGTTCTTTTTGAACATTTGCAAAATAAAGCACCCACAACTAGACAGCAGACCTTGATTTAAGACTTCCTTACAAGGCATGATGGGCCTTTTCATCCCTTTGCTAGTGCAAGAGACTCATGTGTATACTACACAGCAAGAGGCCACCAGTTAGGGGGAAGAAAGGGGACAGGGAAAAAAATAAAACTTTCCTTAGAACTAATGGGTGTCGGCTCTGGGTTGGGCCTGGGATACAAAGATAGCCGGAACAGGGAATGTACCACAAATGTTTTCACCAAGGCCTGGCCCAACTAATCACTTTTTATAATGTTGGCTTTTGATGAGCAGAATTTCCTTCTTTTAATTCGGTCTGATTTATCTTGTTTTTCTTTTATGATGAATGGTTCATAGGCTATTTAAGAAATCTTTTCCTAAAACAAGATTATGAATATATTCTACTGTTTTATTCTAAAGCTTGATTATTTTAACTTTCAGATTTATGTTTATGATTTTCCTCAAATTAAATTATGAGATAGGGAAGAAAGTTTGTTTTTCTCCATACATATACTGGATTCGGGGGGAGCAAAATTTATTGAAAAGACTGTTCCCCAGTGAAAATCTGTGTCACTGTAAATGACAATGTCCGTCTCCGTAGGGTCTCTTTTGACTGATGATTCTGTTTGTCTGTCTTTGTGTCAGCGTCCACGCTGGCTTAATTACTTCAGCTTCACACTAAGTCTTGAAACCTATAAATCATCTAACTTATTTTTTAACGTTGTCTTGGCCGTGCTTTGTTCATAGCATTTTCATTAAAGTTTTGAATTTCTGTATCAGTATCTGCCACACTAATATTTTAAAAAATCTTCAACTGCTTTCATGTTTTGGCAATTAAGAATAAAGCTGCTGTGAATACCCATGTGTGGGTTGTTGTGTAGACATAAGTTTTCAGCTCATTCGGGTAAATACCCAGGAGCGTGAATGCTGGATGGTATGAGAAGAGTATGTTTAGTTTTATAAGAAACTGGCAGACTGTGTTCCAAAGTGACCACCACCAGCAGTGAACGAGGGTTCCTGTTGCTCCACACCCTCGCCTGCATTTGGGGTTGTCAGTGTTCTGAATTTTGGCCATTCTAATAAGGGTGCAGTGGTATCTCATTGTTTTAATTTGCATCTCCCTGATGACATATTACGCAAAGCATCTTTTCATATGCTTATTTGCATCTCTATATCTTCTGTGGTGAGAGATCTGCTCAGAGCTGTCCTTCAGTAGTGGATATGAGCAACCCAGGTATCCAGATAGTGGAATATTAGTCAGCATTAAAAGGAAAAGAGCTATCAAGCCATGAAGAGACATGGAAGAACCTTAACTGCGTTTTACTAAGTAAATTAAAGAGCCAGTCTGAAAAGGCTACACACTGTATGGTTCCAACAATATTATATTCTGGAAAAGGCAAAACTATGGAGACAATGAAAAAATAAGTGTTTGCCCGGGGTTATGGGAAAGAAGGAATAAGTAGGTGGAGCACAGAAGATTTTGAGGGCAGTGAAAGTATTCTGTATGATGCTTTAATAGTGAATATTTGTCATTATACATCTGTCCAAACCCATAGAATGTACAATGAGGAAACCCTAATATAAACTATGGATTTGGGGAGATAATGATGCTTCAGTGTAGGTTCATCAGTTGTAACAAATGTATCACTCTGGTTGGGGATACTGATAGTGGTGGGGGGCACTCGTGGGATAGGGGGTATATGGGAACCCTGTACTTCCTGTTCAGTTTTTTTTAAACCTAAAACTGCTCTACAAAATGAAGTCGATTAAAATAATGATCTTCTAGGATTTTGATTGGAATTATATTGAGTCTATAAATAAATTTAAGGAGAATTGAAATCTTAATAATGTTAAGTATCTTAAGACATGAACATGGAATAACTGTCCATTTGTTTAGGCGTTACTTAATTTTTCTCAGCAGCATTTTGTGTTGTTCCATGTGGAATTCTTACACATCTTTACTTAGATTTATTCTTAGGTATTTGATATTTTAAAATATCAATATTACTGGGCTTCCCTGGTGGCGCAGTGGTTGGGAGTCTGCCTGCCGATGCAGGGGACGCGGGTTCGTGCCCCGGTCCGGGAAGATCCCACGTGCCGCGGAGCATGCTGGGCCCGTGAGCCATGGCCGCTGAGCCTGCGCGTCTGGAGCCTGTGCTCCGCAACGGGAGAGGCCACAACAGTGAGAGGCCCGCGTACTGCAAAAAAAAAAAAAAAAATTTCAATATTACACACATTTACATGGATTTATTCCTATGTACTTAATAATTTTCCATGCAATTGTAAATAGTCATATTTTCAAATTTATTTTTCTATTATTTGCTGCTAGAATATATAAATATTATTGTATTTATGTACACTTTAGATTTACCTTGTTTCTAGCATCTTTGCTAAATTGACTTATTAATTCTAACTGTAGATTTAGGCAATTTCTGCATATATAATCATGCCATTTATGAAGAGAGATGGCTTGATTCCTTTTTGATTTTTTTCCTTTTTTAAAAAAATTTTTATTGGAGTATAGTTGATTTACAATATTATGTTAGTTTCAGGTGTACAGCAAAGTAAATCAGTTATACATATATCCACTCTTTTAGATTCTTTTCCCATATAGGTCATTACAGAGTATATTGAGTAGTGTTCCCTGTGCTATACAGTAGGTCCTTATTAGTTATCTATTTTATATATAGTAGTGTGTCTATGTCAATCCCAGTTTTCCAATTTATCCCTCCTGCCCTCACCCTCTGGCAACCATAAGTTCGTTTTCTACATCTGTAACTCTATTTCTGTTATTCCATTTTGAATCATTGTACCTTTTATTTATTTTTCATGCTGATTGTAATGGCTAGTGTCTCCAATACAAAGTTAATTAAAGGTGATGACAATAGGCATCTTTTATTTGTTCCTATCCTCAAAGGGAAAGCATTAAATATTTTACCATTGAGTATGAAGTTAGCAAAAGGTTTATAGCTGATACCTTTTGTCAGATTAAGGAAGTTCCCTTTGTTTTTAAATATTTATTTTATTTATTTATTTTTGGCTGCGTTGGGTCTTCATTGTTGTGTGGGGGCTTTCTCTAGTTGCGGTGAGCTGGGGCCACTCTTCACTGCGGTGTGTGGGCTTCTCGTTGCAGTGGCTTCTCCTGTTGCGGAGCGTGGGCTCCAGGCGCGTGGGCTTCAGTAGTTGTGGCTCGTGGGGTCTAGAGCACAGGCTCAGCAGTTGTGGCACATGGGCCCAGTTGCTCCGCGGCATGTGGGATCTTCCCAGACCAGGGCTCGAACCTGTGTCCCCTTGCATTGGCAGGCAGATTCTTAACCACTGCGCCACCAGGGAAGCCCAGGAAGTTCCCTTTAACACAGTTTGTTGATTATTTTTAATCATTAGATATCAAATTTTGTCAAAATTTTTTCTTCTGTTTTCTGTTATGTGTAAATTAAAGTGATTAGAGTTTTAATATTAAACCAAACTTTCACTCCTGGAATAAATCCCACTTGGTCAAATCATATTGCCCTTTTTATATATTTCTGAAACAGACGAGGTGTTCGCTAGATATTCCCTTTAATATCTCTTATCCACCTCTTAATAGAATCATATATGTATATGACTAATGGTGAGATTAGGTGATTAGGACTTAATGGTATGAAAAACCACAGTCTAAGCTTCCATTAGACAACAAGGGAGGGTACTTGGAAGAACAAAAATTGCAAAATGGACAGTAATTTAAAAAACGAACAGTAATTTGTCAAATGATTTGAAAGAGTACACTAAATGTCTGAATGAATTAATACAGTTCCAGAAGTTTTCCAAAGGATTTCCTACACAGTCTTCCAGAAAGAACCCTTGTAGTTACCGTAGACAAACAAAAGCTATCATTCATTCATTCGTGAATTCAGCATTTATTAAGCAGTTATTCCATACCAGCTATTACATATGGTAGTTCCTGCAGGTAGAATGATGATGGAATGTAAAAAATGAGAAGAACCTTACTCACAAGGTTTTCAAACCACATTCCTTATTGAGCTCTTGGAATTCTGTGGGATAAGAGGGAGCAGAGTCAGTGGTCCCCAGGGATCCACACCCACTTCAGAATACCTCTGCTTTTGCTTTTAAAAACTTTGTTTTGACGAAGTAGTTTTTGCGTCTGCTGTGTAAGGCTTGATGAATTTTTACAAGTGAGCACAGTCATGAAATGCACACCCAGCTTGAGACACAGAAAACTGTCTGTACTTTTAGAATCTTCTTTCCTGTCTCCTTCTAGTAGGTTCACCCTGAAAAATAACCACTCTTCTGACTTCTTCCACAATGGGTTAGTTTTCATGATTTTGAGCTTCCTATCTGTGGACTCATCCAGCATGTACTCACTTCTGTTGACCTTAACTTTTTATGTTTGTGAGAGTTATTCATGTTTTTTGTGTAATTATTCCAGTTACTATGGCTGCATAATAAGTCATCCCAAAATTCAATAGCATAAAACAACCATCTATTGTACTTATAGGTTCAGAACTTTGGACAGAGCACAGTACGGTGGGCTTGTCTACACCCCACTATACCTGAGGCCTCAGCTGACAGAGTCAGTCTTCTACATTCTCTTGTCTGGGGGTGGATTCTAGTTGCCAGCTGAGACCTTAGCGCCTACACATGGGGTCTCCATGTGAGTTGGGCTTCTCATAATACGGTGTCTGAGTTTCAAAACTGAGGGTTCTGAGAGGGTAAGAGAGCAAAGCAGAAGTTGTACCTAATTTTACTACCTAGCTTCCAAGTTTGAAGTCACACAGCATCACTTCTACTGTATTATGTTGGTCAAGGCAACTACAAAGTTTGGCCCAGGATCAAAAAAAGGGGGGAACCCCCCTCACTTCTCAGTGGAAGAAGGTTAACATCTTGCTGTAAGAAAAACGTGTGGGATGGAATATATATTGATGATTGCTGATGTATATTTGAGTTGTTTCTAGATTAGGTATTATAACTAAATCTACAGAAGACATCTTTGTATATATATTTTGATATACATATGCATTTATTTCTATTGAGTATATTGAATGGAATTGCTCAGTCACAGAGTACTGGCGTACCATCTTCAGCAATTAGAACTAAAAATTTTCCATAGTGCTTGGGCAGATCTACGTGTATATTGGCAAAACATGAATGTTGCAGTCGCTCCGCATCCTTGCCATTACAAGTGAAATGGGCTGGTAAGCAAGTTGTGGATGGATTTTAGGGAGCGCTGCATCCATGCCTTAGGGTTCACACTTTTCCCTCAAAGCCAGGGGTTTTAAGCTGGAGGTTTTCCATGCAAAACCTGTGGTGTTGCCGAGGCTGCTGTTGCTGTTGTTGCTTTTAACTGACTTTGGATAACTTTAGAAAGGGTGTAGTTCACTCTCCAGTGTTCTAAGATAGTTACTATTCTGTAATTTCTCACCACGTTCCATCTCCTGAAAGCATTTATTTTAAAAGTCCCCAAATAAGCAAAATTAAGCACAGTATTGTTGGGGAAAAAATATAACATATAAAGTAAACATATTTTTAAAAGAGCAAGAGGATAATAAGTTTAAACTTCAGAATGAAACTTAACCTTTGCAGGAGGTGGAGGATGGGACAGATGGTAGCACCCAGGTTGAGTCAATGCTATATTAATTTGGGTAGTAGGTTCATGGGTAATTTTTTCTTCTTGCTTTATCATTTACATATATTACATATACTGTATGTACTTATTTTTGTACCTGTATATGCATTTATTAATTCAGTCATTGTATCAGACAGTGGTCTTAGGTATAAATTATTACATGATAAAAAATTAAGCCCAGGAGAAAACCATAATTTGAAAAGAGGTATGTACCCCAGTGTTCATTGCAGCAACATTTACAGTCGCCAAGACGTGAAGCAAAATGAATGACCATCGACAGATGAATGGATAAAGAAGATGTGGTACATCTACACGATGGAATATTACTCAGCCATAAAATAGAATGGAATAATGCCATTTGTAGCAACATGGATGGACCTAGAGATGATTATATCAAGTGAAGTGAGCTAGACAGAGAAAGACAAATATCATAGGCTATTGCTTACATGTGGAATCTGAAACGAATGATACAAATGAACTTATATACAAAACAGAAATAGACCCACAGGCGTAGAAAACAAACTTATGGTTACCAAAGGGGAAAGGGGAGAGGGATAAAAAAATTAAGCCCTACATTTCATAAAATTCATGCATGTGTATAGTGATATTTATGGGAGGAAATCTGTGAATATGAAAGGAATAATAAGATAAAAAGAAGAGAGATACATAAGCCTTCTTGTTGCAAAAATGGGAATATTCTGTCTTTTCCTTAACACAAACTGGGCTGGTTATTCAATTAAACATGGATTTCTTCCAAAATGAAATATTTGAAGACAAAATATTTAAGGGTGTTGGATGCTGGAAATATGCCCAGATCTGCTTGAAAGCAGCTCAGAAAAAGGGTGAAAACGGGGAAGAGAGGGAGCAGTGGTGGCTGAGGGGAGGTTTACACCGGCAGGCGACTTCCTGCCCTGGTATTTTTCACAAAGGCCCATCCCCAGATGGAGACTCCAACTTTGAACACTGGGTATTGGCATTTTCTACAGAGAACTTGAAGCTAATGGTTATTGTAGACTCACTATAACCATGAACCACAGGCTTTTTCAATCCGTTTCTGCTTTCACTCAGCAGATGCTCAATATTTACTGAACAGAAGTCAGGTGTCGTTGGATTTAAAGCCTGTGAAGTCTGTGCTAGTGTCCATATTTTACAGACGGGAAAACTGAGGCTCAGAGATGTGAAGTAGCTTTGTGGTGGGGCAGCTTGTAATCAGTAGTTTCCAAATGTGGGTCATAACAAAGTCCACATGCTCTTCTGACCACGTGACCCAGCACTGCCCCATCAGGAGGAGCGTCTGTCCCCTCTCCTTGAAACCTGGTAGATCTCCGTGAGTGCCGGGACCAACGCAGTATAGAAGTGACCCCATGTGACTGAGGGTCATGAAGGGAAATAAAGTTTCTTCCTGACTCTTTCTTGAGACACTTGCTCTTAGAAACCAGCCACCTTGCCTTGAGGAAGCCCATGCTACCTGGAGAGCCTGCTGACAATGCCAGCTAAGGTCGTAGCCAGTAACCAGCACCAACCGACGGACACAGGAGGGAGAAAGCCTTCAGCAAGACTCCATCTCAGCCACATCTGATGGCAGCTGGGTGAGAGACCTCGAGTGAGAGCCTTCAGCTGAGTCCAGCCGACCCCCAGACCACAAGAACGAGTGGTGGTAGAGTCGTCGTGATAAAATTGGGTTTTTTAAATCGCACTAAGTTTGGGGTGGTTTGTCTCCCAGTGAAACTATGGGCATTAAGCCCCATGCTCAGAAGCTTACGCTCATTCGTATTATAAAAGGTGCCGTTAGTACCTCTAGAAAATGGCCATGTTCTTGCCTACAGTTCCTTACAGTTCCACTGATACTCCTAAGATTTTTGTTCATCAGATTTCATCTTCCTTCTTTTCATGTCTGAAATGATAGGACCTGTTGACCCAGGTTCAGTAATAATTAACACCATTCTATCTCAGGGAACTCAGAGTTTGACGAAACAGACTCACACATGGATAAATCATTAGAAAGCAACACGGGGATGGCAGGGTCACGGCAGACGGTGGTGGGACGAGCTATAGGGAGGGACGCCGAGGAGGGGCAAGGATGAGGGCAGTTGACAGAAAGAAAGCTTCCTGAAGAAGAGGTCAGCTGAGCAAAACCTTGAAGAGATAAAATAAGTTGAAGGCAAGGGGAAGAATTCCCAGAAGGATGACACAAATCTTGCAGAGGCAGAGAAGCAAAAACTAGTCTAGCGCATGAAAGGACAAATATCTCAGCATTACTTTATTTATTTACTTATTTTTTGCGGTACGCGGGCCTCTCACTGCTGTGGCCTCTCCCTTTGCGGAACACAGGCTCTGGACGCGCAGGCTCAGCGGCCATGGCTCACGGGCCCAGCCGCTCCGCGGCATGTGGGATCTTCCCGGACCGGGGCACGAACCCGCGTCCCCTGCATCGGCAGGCGGACTCTCAACCACTGCGCCACCAGGGAAGCCCTCAGCGTTACTCTAAAGGCCGTGGAGGCCGGGTGTGGCAGGAGAGCTGGCCTGGCAGTCTGGCGGTCCGCAGCTGCTTTCTACAGAGCCTTCCTCAGGACTGGGTTTTCAGAAGTCCTGCATAAGGGGTAGGGAGTCCTGCATGTGAACCATCTACTAAAATACAGTTCCCCAAGCCCTGTCCTCCAGCGTTCTCATTCTGTAATTCTGGGTCGGAATCTAAGAATTCTGATTAAAGAGGGGGAAAAAAAAGCTTCACCCGGTGAAGCTTTTTTCATTCAGTTTGAAACTGCTTGAGTCAGTGCGATCCACTGAGGGATTTTAGGAGGAGGACAGAGTCGTGTGTTGGAAATGAGGGTTCATTGAGCAGTTTGGAGCATAGCGTGGGAAGAGGTGGGGTCTGGGGGCAGGAGAGCAGTCAAGTCGACAGTCCAGGTGGCAGCGGTGAGCAACAAAGCAGGGCAGTGATGCTGGGGGCAGAGGCGATGGCGTCAGCCACGGTCAGACCCCACAGCCGGCAGGGCTGGTGGAGGGCAGCTGGTGGAGGAGGCGAGGCCGTCAGGGAGGATGTGCCGTCTGGGCTCCGGTGAGACGGGACACACTGGGGCTGTCAGCTAGGAGGAAGGGTGACAGACAGGTGCCACAGGAAGCCCCAACCTCCAGGGAATAAGAGTTGTTCTCACAACATGAAAAATAATGATTCCTAATTTTTTTTTTAAAGTTAAATTAATGACAGGCCAGGAAACGTTTTCTTCCAGCTTCCAAAATGAACACATGATTTATATCAGTAATAAAGAATAAAATTCCTGAAAATAAAATACAAAAGACACTCAATGGAGTAGAAACATGAGCTGAGGCTATAAATAGGCTGCTGACAGATGGGGAAGTCAGAATTACTAACACGTTTATTAAAAACATTCAGACTCAGTAATTTAAAAATGCTAATTTAAACAAAGGTACAGCCTTTCATCCTGACAACAGTGGCAAGGAGAATTCAGAATGTGGGAGGGGAGTGGGGAAAGGGATCCTGATGCCAGGCCGGGATGGGCAGGCTGGACGGGTCCAGCCGTGCTGGAGGGAATATGGGTGGAATCAGTGGAAATAAAAAGGTGCGTAGCCAGTGATCCAGCGGAGGAGCTGCTCTACAGGGAACAGATATAAGGAGGCGTATCTCAGCTTTGTTTGTGATAGCAGGTGTTAGAAGAAGCCCAGCTGCCCATCAGTGGAGAAAGAGACAGACAGACTGTGTGAACGCGCTAGGACGTGAAGCAGTGAGAGGCAGCAAGCCAGAGGAGCACGCCGCCACACGGCTACGTCTTAAAAGTGCTGAGCGAAATGTCAGCATGATATCATTAATACACATTCAAACTACGTACCCAGAAAACAACATTACACATTTTCCAAGGATACCCCCATATTCAGGGAATGACACCAAACATAGCAGTTATCTGCTGGAGAGGCAAGGGGTGTAATTGAGGAAGGAGTAGGGGAAGAATCAGAACCCAGAGAGAGAGGGAGGGAGGAGAGAGAAGAGAGGCGAGAGCAAGCCTGAGGTGGCTTCTGTGCCGATGTTGGCATGTCATGAACTTAGGGATACAATCACGTGAGGTTTCTGCACCCTCGAAGATCAGAGCCAAGAGAAGGTCTAGCAGAGAAGCTATTGATGAAGTTGAGTTTGACGTGACTATGGGACCCACAGCTGTTGAAATTCAGGAAGCACGTGGAGAGGTACAGCTGGAGATGACGAGAGGCAAAGAATCTGGAGAGAAAGCCGGACACAGTGCAAGAAGAATCCACGAGGAAGAATGAGATACCCCTGGGAGGGGTCATAGGGTAAGCTGGCGAGTCCAGGAGCTGAGAACACCTGTCATCAATGGGCAGGACGCAGATGGGGGGCTGCCCGGGGGACCAGGAGGCCGCAGTGTGAGGACACTAGCGGGAGGGAAGAGTGGCTGGTGGGACAAGCGTTTCTGGGGGGCTGAGGGAGCAGCAGTGGAGGCAGCGTACAGGCCCTGTGAGATCTGGGCTGAGACCATCTTCTGCACTGGTCCAGGACCTGTTGCTCTTAGCACTAGGTAGGTGGTACATGGGTTTGAGTGGGTGGGATTAGGGGCTGTGGTGCAAAGGAGAGGCACAGAGGAGCAAAGAGGGATCCCTCTCCCTCTTCTGCCGCTGACAAGGTATGTGAGTCATCCTTCAAGTCATTTCTCGTCTCTGGACCTCAGTGTTATGGAGACGAGACATAGGTAATTCTGGTTTTGTGCACCATCCTTCTGTGGCTTCTATTAGATGGCATATATGAAAATCCTTGTATACTTCATGTTGCTCTGAGCATAATAGCTCTGACAACTACTGCTCTACTTTCTGTCTTTGGATTTTTCTCTTCTGGACGTTTTCTATAAATGGAAGCCAACACTATGTGTTCTCTTGTGACTGGCTTCTTTCACTTGGTGCAGTTTTTTTTTTAAGTTCCTTTCATTCCTTTGTTAATTCATCCTCAAATATCTCTCAAGTGTTTACTATGTCCAGGTTGGGATGTTTTGAAGAAAGCTAATCGTCTTAGTCTCTGACCACTTGGGGAATTGGACCACAGATATTTCCGAATCAATGGTTCCTCAGAATGTCTGGTTCACCTGTGTCAATCTACAGATGAGGACGCAGAGCGCAAGAGAAGCACAGTGACTCCCCCGAAGTCTCAGAGTGAGGGAGGGGCAGAGGCAGGGCGGGGGGGGGGGCAGCCCTCTTGATTCTCTGAGCATCCCTGAGGACCCCCTGCAGGTCACACAGACGGCAGGGGTCTTCTCACTGCAAATCTTGTGCAGTTCTCCCCAACATTTAGTTCTCACAAAGAGCGGCCATGTAAATTATCTGAGGGCAAAAGCAAAGACAATGTGGGATAATGGAAAATATCTGAACTCAGGGTCACAATAAGCATTTTCCAGTCCCGTCATTCCGCGACTCACTGTGTGAGGAAGTTACTCTCCCTCTCTGGCCTCAGGAAAACACAAGAATCTGAGATCCCTCCCATCTCCAGTATTCGGCAATTGAGGTAGCACAAAGGACCTATTCTCCAAGCTCACAAAACGTTCTGCCTTTAGCTCTCTGACGTCAGTTCATGGGAACTAAGCGATACTGTCGCCCATTCTCATTTCCATTGAGAAGCCAGTGGGGTGTCCCCGGAGCTTCAGAGAGAGGAAATGGGTTTGGAGTGCTTGCCTTGGAGGTACATGGGATCCATGAAATGGGGCGGGGCCCGGCTCCACACGTGGGGCTCCCTGCAGTCTGTGGAGAAGCGCAGGCAGCAAATCGCAGAACACTTTCCTCCGGCAAGATGGACCCGCCGACCTTCTGAGGACGATGTGCACGGCTCCTTCGGCCTTTGGCTGTTGCCTCCTGTGGGTCTCCCAGGTTCCCTCTTCTCCGTGGTGTAGGATTTGGAATTCCGAGCTGTGTAACAAGACAGAGAGCTGGATTTTGACTTCATTGGGAAAAACATGAGGGCAGATTCGCCCAACACTTGCTCCGTACCGTGTGGTGCCTTGTTAACTGCTTTTTACTCATTTCGTTTAATGCCTGCAACAGCACCATAGCCCCATGTCATAGATCAGGAAAGAGCTGGACGTTGAAGCATGATACCTCAGGCCGCACCGAGGCATGGGGGGCAGGCAGGGCTCCGAACTAGTCTGACACCAGAGCCCGAGCTCTGAGCTGCCACATGAAAGGACACCTTCCACTGTGATCTGGGAAGGATGCTCACCGAATGCCAAGCCGGCCAGTCATCGGATTTCCCGAATCCGCATCTACAAAAGATGAGAGGGGAAGACAAGCGAACTTCTCATGCGTGTTTCAACTTCGACAGTCTGTGCTCCCAAGCGGTGGGGCTGCGTTTAAAACTCAGGATTTTGACCGCATGTTTCAGTGGTGGTACCAGTGATGCAGCCTGCGCCTCGGCACGACCTTCATCCATCCAGGCAGGTGGTAGGAGCTGCCCCGGGAAGCACAGCACACTTGTCACTTCAAATATATTTCAAGGGTTTGGCGATGAATTTTATAAAAGCCGCCCCACCCCACCCCTGAAATCAAGTCGCCGTTTTTCTTAGACTCTAGAGGGGTGTGTCAGCTGCGGTCTTTTCCTAAATCCAGGGGAACTGATAGTAATAACTCCATGGCTTGCCAGTTCCCACGGCGTCACTGAGCAGCTGACCCTGCTCGTGTCCACTGAGGAGGTGTGCCTTCCTGCCATTCTCTGATGGCATGCAGCATCTGGGAACACCATGGAGCCTGATTGGCAGTTCTAG
Organism: Leucopleurus acutus; assembly: GCF_964270905.1. Classification (NCBI taxonomy): domain Eukaryota; kingdom Metazoa; phylum Chordata; class Mammalia; order Artiodactyla; family Delphinidae; genus Leucopleurus; species Leucopleurus acutus. The sequence continues at coordinate 80,184,841 of NC_139159.1, forward strand.
AGGTTCTGTATCATGGTCTGGCTTGCTGGAAAGGGTTAACTGCAGAGATTCGGCTTAGCAAGAACTCACCCCTTCAGTTAATGGTAGGAAATTATTCACCTATCTATTAATCCCCTCCCACCTCTTCCGTGCCAGAGACTGAAGGCAGTGGTGAGAAGAGGCAGAGTCGGTGTCTGTACCCAACGGGGCTCCCCCAGCAAGCTCACTGGCAAAATCATCTGACACACCAGGAGCTGGTGACGGGTGAGGGGTTATATTAGGGACAGGGGGGTCTGATGCAGGTGGACTAGAGCATTTATCTTTGAGAAGGAGGTAACCTAGGTCAAGAAGACCTGAGAGTGAGCTTCTGGGCCAGGAAAAATGTTGTTCTGAGTCCTAAAATCACTGAAAACCCAAACAAAAGGTTTTAAGCAGGAGTAAGGATGGGAGATAATGATCAGATGTATGTTGTGAAATAAGGTACCCCAAAAAGTTTGTGGAACGAACACAACTTGGAAGCTGGGGTACGTGCAGATTCCTGGCTCCAGAATGACCAGGATCTGCGTTAGTGCTAAGGTCTCATTCACATCGTCACGCCCCAAGCTGGGAGAACTCGGGATGCTGGGTTCCCACAGTGATACAGCACACGCACCCTGCCTCGGTGTCTTTGAGAGGACACTCTCTTCTCTTTTTGTTTTTGAGGATACGTTTTTTATAAGTAACAGAAATTCCAAATCAAACTGGCCTAGACAATAATAGAGAATGGGATTTAGGACCGGTTGAATAGCACTACCTCTGTTTCTCTACAGTTCCCTTTATTCTGCCCATCTCTGCATGTCTGCTTTCTTCTCCTGTTGCCTTTTCTCGTAGTGGGGAAACGATGGCAGTTGTTCAAGTTCCAAATTTTGCATTTTTAGACCCTAAATAGGATCCTGTTTTTCAGAATTCCCTGCAAAATCCTGAGTTCATAAACCCGTCTCTGTGGCTGGGAGGAAAATCAGGCATCCACTGGCCTATGCTAATCAACACAGCAAAGAGGATAGAATTCATCTCTCTGGTTAAATGCCCTGGAGCTTAGGGCGGGGTCGCAAACTCACCCCAAATCCCAATGGCAAAGTGGGTTGGGAATTGGAAGGGCAGACACAATGTCCTGAACGGTGAATGTCTGTACTTTGGCTCTCACTGTCGGCTGTTTAATTACATCCCCGTTTCAGATTCCTCAAAGAAGGAATCTGTTTCAGCTACGCGCCATCACCCTTGTTTGCAGCTCTTCCACGAGATGCACCGTTGCCTACGACCAGCCTGATGCTTGAGTGTCCCTGAGGAAGGGCCCTCCCCTGGTTGAGGGTGCTTTGACTCAAGATTGTGGGGAGTCACACTGTAAAGATCACGGACACCCCAGCTCGGGGCTGCAGTCTGAGATGTCTTCAGCAGAAGTTATGGGTGCGGCAGGCACCCAGAACAAACGGATCTTTAATATAGTGGGGGCCGATCTTGACCCTCCCAGGAGAGAAGGTTCGTTTCCTGCGCAGGGCAAGCTTCCTTCCTTAAAGGGCTTCAAGGTAAAGCTGGATGACCACTAGGTGGCGCTGTTGAGGACCATCAAATTGTCAGCCGGCGTGGGACCAGATTACCTCCTTGTTACTTTGAAACCCTAACTACAGTATTATTTAATGATTCCCCTTATTTTGTTGAAGATGCCCTCTGTGAGATCAGTATTTCTCATTCCATTAACTGTTTCGATATTGTCTTCTGGGAAAAAGACTTGGCAGCATTTCAGAACTCAGGAGCAACCAAAACAAATTTTTTTTCCCCACAATTGTCTTGCTTATGTCAGAGTTTTATTTAAAGTCACAGGATGTGAAAGTCAAAGTGCTCCTTTGAGATGTGGAGGCTGAGACACAGAGAAGGGAAGGGATTTAGCGATGAAGACACAGGGATTAGGGGAAGAAGCAAGTCGGGAGCCCAGGTGTCGTGACCACCAGGGGGAGCCCGTTTTCCTCCTCACCATGAGTCTCCTCAGTGCCTGTCACACGTGAGGCTGCATCCTGCCCTGTGCTTGCCGCTTGTTGGCCCTCTCTGGCCATGCCCGGCCCTTTGCCTGACGCATGCCCCCACCAACCTCTCAGAACTCCTTCCGGGAGTCAGCCACGCTGTAAGGCTTCCCTGACCCCTAGCATCTGAAACTGGACTCCTCCCCACGTGTTCTCCTCTGTTACGCTGTGCAATGTCCCCTCCCGACCTCGTGAAACTTGATAGGACGTGGTCATGCACAGTGCACCCTTTCTCTGGAATGCTGCTTCTTAAGGACAAGGACCCTTCACTGATTCATATTTCTATGAATGCCTAGAGTTTTAGGCATTGTAGTGGCTCAAACAATGCTTGCTGGATGGCTGAATAAGTGAATGATTAATAACTGAAATAAGCAAATTGAACTCATACGCACACTGTCATGTCAGTGAATGAAAACAGAGCAATGCTGTTGAAAAGAACCGTGTGCGTGAGGGACTTTCCTGGTGTCTCAATGGTTAAGAATCTGCCAGCCAATGCAGGGGACATGGGTTTGAGCCCTGGTCTGGGAAGATCCCACATGCCGTGGAGCAACTAAGCCTGTGCGCTGCAACTACTGAGCCTGTGCTCTAGAGCCCGCGAGCCACAACCACTGAGCCCGTGTGCCAGAACTACTGAAGCCCGCACGTCTAGAGCCTGCGTTCTGCAACAAGAGAAGCCACCACAATGAGAAGCCCGTGCACCACAACGAAGAGTAGCCTCCACTCGCCACAACTAGAGAAAGCCTACACACAGCAACGAAGACCCAACGCAGCCAAAAATAAATAAATAAATTAATTTTTTTTAAAAAAATGAACTGTGTGTGATCTCTAGACACTGAAAAGTGAAGATGTCCAAACCATTAACTGAATGATGTGTCAGAGAGTATATGTAGAAAGATCCTACACTTCTCAAACAAGAAGGAATTATATCTGCAATAAAATGTATGTGTGGATGAATATATATCTATTTTAGTATAAGCATGTGTTATGTGTGAGTCTAGATTTAACCATATTTTAAATTATGAATCAGACTCTGAAATTTTTGCTTAAAACTTTGCCGTGACTTTCTTCTGCACTTAGGCTGTTACCTAATTCACTGGCTGAGGCTCTGTGTGACGCGGACCCGGCTTCCACTGTACCTCACTCCGCCCGTCCCCACTCTGCGCACTCCAGCCGCTCTTCTTGGGGGCTGAATGCACTAAGCTTGGTCTTTTTCAGGCCTCTGCTTTTTCTCCCCAGCTCACTCTTACCTCATGCTTTAAAATGTCTGATTCTTTGGTATTATGTGGATCTCACTTTCTGAGACAGCCAGGCTCTGATCACCCTTTCCAGGACAGCCCTCTCCCTGGTCACTGTCCCCCATCTCTACCTGTGGGACAGATGCTTCTTGTCTGCCTTCATCACTGGAATATAAAGTCCATGGAAGGAGAGACCTTGCCTGTCTTGTTGTCTCATCCTGGTATCTAGCAGAGTATTCCAGCACACAGTAGGACATCAGTGAGCATACGCAGAAGGAATAAAGCATAGATATAATGTAAGTCCATAAAAATGGTGAGAATTATATATGAAACTCTTTATAGTGGTTATCTCGGAATGGAAGGAGAAGGAAATTGTAGTGTTTTTAGTATACCTGACAATGCCTAACAAATATTTCACGTGAACACATTTGGATTTGGTGAGAAAAAATGTTTTTTAAATGTTTCATTTTGGTTTTTTCTTCTTTTTTACATTAAGCTATTATTTTTCCCCAGAATTGTAATCTAGACATGGTCCGATAAACCTTTAAGCATAAATAGAAAAGGTCCTCCGATGATGTAACGTGGATCATGTCCTTGACATCCTTGAAAGCTTTCACAGGCACATGAAAGGAAAAAATAGAATCATGATGCTGGAAGGGACCTGCTGTTAACCTAATCCAGCTCCCTTCCTTTACTAATGAGGGAGCTGAATCTCTAAAATGCAGGTACTTCAAAAGTAGAAAGATAAATGTATGGCAAGTTGGAGTTCTGACTCTGTAACTAATTACTGGGTAACCTTGGACTGGTCCTGTGTCTCCTCTGAGCCAGTTTTCTATACTTTTAATATATGAGGGGTGAGGGGGGGGACTTCCAGTGGGGGTCCAGCGGTTAAGACTCTGTGCTCCCAGTGCAGGGGGCACTGGTTTGATCCCTGGTTGAACTAAGATCCCACATGCTGTAGGACACAGCCTTAAAAAAATTTTTTTAATTAAAAAAAAATATGAGGGGGAGGGGTTGTCTTGCTGACCTCTAAGGATCTGTTCTGTTCTATGAACCCATGTTCCTACTGATGACTTAATAAAACAAGTCCTACATGACAGATTGAGACTATCCATTTCTAAATATCTGAAAATGTAACCAAGATTAATTTCCTAAGTTACTGGTTACAGACCAGGACACGCTACTTCTGAATTTAGGGGAGGTAAAGAAAGGAAGATAAGGATGTGACCACTCTGAGCACACCTCCCAGGTAGGATGTAGGAAATCTCAAGAGACAGTTCCCACTACCCTAAAAACCAAGAACAAGCTGAATAAGCAAAGCGATTTTAATTGTTTAAAGATCAGAGACCTACATATGCAGAAGGAAATAAATGCTAGAGAGGGATGAATGTTTCCTAGGAGAGTTCCCACCTGTTTTCACCTCTGGGGATAGGGAAGAAGGAAGAGTGAACCTGGCATGGAAGGTGGTAAAAAGAAATCAGCACAAATTTTAATGGACGCTTAATGGCCACGTGTCAGCTGATACGATGGGCTGGAATTCCTAGGTACCCCCATCACTAAGCTTTTGGTAGCCCCCCTGCCGCCGTTTTCCCACACAACTCTCACCGAGGGCACATAGTGGTATGCGGAAGCCTGCAGACGGGTAGGAGAGCCAAGAGGCATCTTCTAGGCGAGATGAAAGCTTTCCCGCATACAAATGCTTGCTTTGGATGGAGGCGGGGCAGGAGAGTGAGAGCTTACCGCCAGGCATGTAAGGCTTTCACTGAGTGTAAGGTAGCAGGTGGCTGAAGGGTGGGGGCAGAGAAGCAGAATGGAGATGGGTCTCCCCAGGAGCAGAAGGCTGGAAACAGGATGGTAGAGTAAAGGGGCTCGAAAGTCTGGTGGCCAAGTGTTTTGATCAGAGAGAAAGCGGCTTTGACTCAGAAAATTGGCGGACAGGTAGAAAAGCATAGAGAGGTCTTTGGAGTTCTACCAGTAGTTGCATCCTAAGAACTGAATATATTCTGAGGATAATTATTATTTTTTAACCTACTGTTTGTGTGCATATAATAAAAAATTAATATTATGACCTATGAAGAGTCAGACCAACCCAAGTCAGGTAGCACAACATTGAACAGAAGCAGACCCACAGATAGCCCAGAGCGTGGAATTAGCAGACGGGGCTTTAACGTAGCTATGAAAACTAGGTGAAAAAAATCTAGTGGACAAGGTAGAGAAAAGACACCTAATGGAAATTCAGATCTATAGGAAAAATAAGAGGATATCAGACACTATAAATAGGTACATAAATATATGAAAAATCTTATTCTGTACATTTTTCATTAAAACAATGACTGTAGAAAGCAGAAATAACAAAGTGTTGTGTGGTTTGTAAAATCTGTAAGTGAAGTATAGAGCACAAAATCAGGAAAGAAGGAATGGAAGATATATGCAAAAATTCATACCAAAATATTAGTAACACGAATCTAATGACCGAGTGAATATGACCAAGTGAAGTTTATCTCAGAACTGTAAGGTGTGTTCAGCATTTGGGGATCAGTCAAGGTAATTCACCAGATTAAGAGTGTCAGTCAATTATACTTCAATTAAAAGAAGAGTATCCCGATTTCCCTGGTGGTCCAGAGGTTAGGACTCGGTGCGTTCACTGACGCAGGCCCAGGTTCTCTCCCTGGTTGGGGAGCCCAGATACTGCAGACCTCACGGTGCGACCAGAAAAAAAGAGTATCAGCGAGAAAAATTGTCTGACCATTTTAATGAAAGAATGAAAATCATTTTATATAACTTAACTATTCGTGATGGCAACATCAATCAGAAATAGGAGGTAACATGTCCAATCTGCCAGTGGACATCTACAAAAATCACAACAGTTCTCATACCTAAAAGTAAAACATTGAATGTTTTCCTTCCATCGTTGAGTATCAGGCAAGGACACGCATTCTCACCTTTTATATGCAGCCTTGAACTGGAAGCCTTAGAGCAATAGGCAAGAGATGGGGAGATGACAAACATTACAGAGGAGGAATTCAAGCTCTTCATTCTCAAGGACATGATTGTATATACATAAAACTCTAGGGACTCTAAGAAAGAAAAGTGGAACAGATAGGTGAATTTCACAAGGTCAACTTGCTAAACGATTGGGTATCCACATGAAGAGAAAAAACAACCCCTAAACCTCTGCTTCAATCATATAGACGCACTATTTAGTGTCAATTTGAAATGAACCATAGACTAAATTTTAAAAGCAGGAGCCATAAAACTCGTAAAAGAACACGTATCACGTATATGCACCTTCATGTGGGCAAAGATATCTGAGGACACAAAAGCACCGACCCTAAAAGAAAAGGTTAAGAGAAAAATTGGGCTTCAACAGGTTGTTGTTTCAGTGTGATCATCAAATGACATCTGTAAGTAAATTAATAGGTACGCTGCAGACTGGGAAAAAAGTCTTGCGATGCCTGTGTGACAAAAGACTTAAATCCACACTATAAAAGAACATTTAAAAAATCAATGATGAAAAGGCAGACCACAGACACTTTCTGACAGCTCTTTTGTACAGGACAAAAGTGCTGAGTGAACTCCCGTGGCTTCAGAGAAGGCCCTGAGGCAGACGACAAAAGGACTCCAAGGTGGTTGCTATTCACCAGTCTACAGGTGTGGTTGAAATCAGAGCCTGAGCGAAAGCCACCTGGGGCACCAAAAGCATCTTTGATAGGCAAGTTCAACTCCCATGTACGCTCCTGTGGCGCTCCCAGAATTAAGCTGAATGAAACTGCTGGCAATGTATTTTCTGAGTTTAAATCTTCCTTAAGAATATGGGGGACTAATAAGGAAGAGAGAGAAAAGCACAGCAGAAGGGCAGGAGCTGGGCCACGAGATCAGGATCTTAAATAACTAAGAGGAATATACCACCGCAGAGAGGAAGATACAGATGTTTCTGCTGACTTTTTAGTAAGACGAAACAGAGGCACTGTAAACTTATGTAGAATGAGCTAGACTGGATCAAAATCATCTCTTTAGCAAAACGTCTCACAAACAACAAACAAGAAATAAATGAAGTTCACCAAAGCGAAGAGAGAGGGCCAGCAAAATCAATAATATAAACAAAAATTGCCCGTTCCAGTTATTTATATGGGACAGTGCGAAAATACTTTTAAATGAGAATATTTAGGATGCTGTACGCTACAATTTAGGCTTGAAAGTAAAAACAGTGACTACAATGATGGGGGAAGGGTGTTCACTGAGAAGTTAAAATGTTCAAATGTCCTTAGGAGGATAGGAATTAATATAGAAATATTTAATAGTAACTGAGATTTAATTAAAATCCATTTAGATATTTATTTTAAAATAAGGGTATTTACTACACGAAGAGATGCACAGTAGGCTCCGAACATCAGAGGATAAGGGAGTTACAGGCTCCTTCGTTCTCTGAGGAAAAGGGGGAAAGAAGAATCATCTCACGGTTTCCTCGGGCCAGCGTGGCCTCGCTGGGTGCTTCTGGCTCTGGGTCCCCCAGGAGGTAGCCCTCCAGCCCACGGCTGCCGTCAGCTCAGATTCCAGGTTCACGTGGCTGTTGGACTGAGACCTCAGGTACTGGCCACGTGGGCTGTGCAGTGCCCTCACGACACGGCAGCTGGCCGGCCGCACGTGGGTAATCTGGGAGAATGAGGGAGAGTGGGCGAGCGCAGCCCGAATGGAAGCCGCCGTCTGTGTATGAGCTGGTCTCAGATGCACCATCATTTCTGCTGTAAGCTGTTTATCGGAAGTGAGTCACTAGAGCCAACGCATACTCAGCATGGAGGGATTACACAGCGCGTGTGTACCAGGAGGAGATAAGGGAATCTTAGAGGTTGCCTATCACTGCGCGCGCGCGTGCGTGCGTGCGTGCGTGCGTGTGTGTGTGTGTGTGTAGTGCTGGCGTCGAATAAAACCACAAACCCAAGCTTAGGTAGGGAGAGACTCTCCCTAAGGATTATCGCAAAAAGGGAAAGAGCTATTGCAGTGCGGAGATGAACCACGAAAGCTGCAAGCATCTCAAAAATCAGACAAAAAGCGTTTTTGGTTTTTGTTTTATAGGGAAAGCAGAGGAGTCTAGAAGAACCGGTGTTTGGGACAGTTTTCCCGAGGGCCAGCTTATCTTCAGGAGGGTCCTAAAGGGAGGCTCCGGCTGAGGGTGGGTCAAAGTTCAGGAACTGGGCAAGGAGAGAAATTGCACTGAACTTCGGTTAAAGAGGACTTGTTCTCATTGATCTGTGCGGACGGGCAGCTCGGCGAATCATTGTGGGGCGAGTAATGGGGACGCGGAGGGTGCGTGTTTGGTCTTGGGAGGGGTAAGCCTCAGGCATCCAGGGGTCTCATCTAAGTCCTATGGGGAGGGGGTTTCTTGCAGGGAGCTAGTTCCTGGAGCTGGTGGGGAGGGTGAATTCTTTAACTGTCTGTTTTCCAGGATCACAGACTCGGTACAATTCACCGTTGTCAGTGACAGAGACATAGTTTGGTCTCACCGAAAGCTAACTGACACTGTCATGGGTCTTGAGAGATGGTTAGAATTTTAGTAGATTTAGAGACCCCAGGTTTAAGTAGCTTTGGATGTGCTAGTATAACAGCATCTACTTCATGGGGGCTTAAGGAAGAGGACGTGTAATCACCGCACTGAACAAGAAGTGTGCAGGTGGGCGTTGCCAGCCCTGCTCCAGAGGCTGGGCCATACCTGGATTCTGGGTGGGTCTCTGCCATCCTCTGGACCTTTTCTTCCACATTGTAAGGTCATTGCTGCTCTGAGCACCTGCCCTCATGCTAAAGTTTCTCAAGAAGGAGAGAAGCAGGTCAGACAACAAAGGGGCTTTGCTTTTGTCAAAGAGAAAAAGCTGTCACAGAAGAGACATCACAGGCTTCCTTGCCATCCCCTGACCACCTTAGCGTGAGCATCCAGAAACGTGAGGGATGTGAGCGTCAGATAAGGGAGGATGGCATGGCCGGGACTCACCCAAATCGTGAGGCCCATCCTCTGGCTGCCTCCCTCCAGATCAGGGTCACTATCACCTGAGGGAACAAAGAGCTTTGTTAGCAGGAATGGAAGGGTGAAGGGTGGTCACGAATGGCCAAGCAAAGTCAGCGTCTGCCCCAGGGCACTTCAGACAGAGGCCCTTCTGCGTGATTCAGAACACCTGGCTGACACACAGGCTGCCGGCCCCGCTCAGGGCTGCCGGCTCAGTGGCTCTGAGATGGGGTCCCAGCACGTGCACTTCTGAAATGTTCCCAGGAGATGCTGATGTGCTGATCTGGGAAGAAACCTTTGAGAACCACTGGTTGTAGGCCAAGTTTGGGGGCCGGAAATTCCTGTTTCAAATGTGGAGAATATGGATTAATTAGGGGCTGAATGTGTGGGATCCGTCCACGTTCCGTGCACCCCACAGAACGGCGAGTCCGATGGCCAGTGGAGAAGTTTAGAATTTACACTCATTGTGGTCTAGATCACCTTGTCCAATAGAAGTATAATGTGAGCCACGGGGTAATTTTAAATTTTCTTGTAGACATTTAAAAAATAAGAAGAAATTGTGAAATTAATTTTAATATTTTATCGAACCTATTTAAAATGCAATTACTATAAAATTATTAATGAGATACTTTACATTTTTTAAATTAAGTCTTTAAAATCCATGTGTATTTTCTAACGTTTCAGTTCGTACAATTTCTACTAGCAACATTTCAAGTGCTCTGTAGTCACATGTAGCTAGTGGCTACAGTATTAAACACTAGGTATGTATTGCATGAATTTATATAGAGGTTTTCCTTGACCCCCCCCCCCCCCTGCCCCCAGCTTAAGGTCCTTCCCACAACACTGCCACCCCAAGGGCTACGGGGTGGGGGTCAAGAAGACCGTTTGCAGTGGTTTTGGTAAGAGGGCCTGAAGCCCTGGGAGTCAGAGCTTTGGCGAGCAGAAGATAACTGCTTTTGTTACATGAACTCCTGCCGTTTCTGTTACGTTATCCCTCACGTCAATCCCCTGGTTAGCTGACCCTGTCAAAAGTGTTCTTAGGGCTTCCCTGGTGGCGCAGTGGTTGCGAGTCCACCTGCCGATGCAGGGGACACGGGTTCGTGCCCCGGTCCGGGAAGATCCCACATGCCGCGGAGTGGCTGGGCCCGTGAGCCATGGCCGCTGGGCCTGCGAGTCCGGAGCCTGTGCTCCGCAACGGGAGAGGCCACAATGGTGAGAGGCCCGCGTACCGCAAAACAAAAACAAAAACAAAAACAAAAAACAGCTGCAGTGAGGACCATGGTGAGTGGTGACGGACTGCATTAATTGACCGACATCGTCTTAATCAAGCTCCACAAACCCTCCTCAATTAAGCGGTAATTAATCACGAAGAGAGATGCTCAGATTGACGATGGGGCAGGATGGCAGTTGCAGGAGGGACAGAGCTGACAGGTGAAGCCCCTTTGTCTGGGTCCCAAAGGTGTATGGAACGTGATTTCTCTAAACTGGCCTGATAATAAAAATCAACAGAGGCACTTATTAAAGTTACAGATGCTAGGGTCCCTCAACTGGGGATTCTGAGATTCAAGTTTGGAAAACGTTACCGTAAACTAAACTGCATCAGGAGAACCCTGTGCTAGACAATATTCTGGGACTCCCTGGGCTGAAATCCCGCGGACTGGGTGGTACACAGCTGGTTTGTAGGCTCCCATATAGCTGCCGACGGCCGGCAGGGGGCAGCAAAGAGCTTCCACGTGTTGAAATCTGTCCGCGTGCTGTGACTGCGATGAGAGCCTGTGAAGGCGTCACCGGGGGAGTTTCCCGGGGTGACGTTGGAGCATCGGCAGCTCGGCCCGAGGTTGGGCGGTAGTCAGGGCACAGGTAGGTGGGCCTTGCACCTACGGAAGATGCGGAGTTCCTGAACAGTTTCAACTGGGGAAGCAATAGGTCTCCTGTGTTTTCGGAAGCTCAGTGTGGCAGCTGCAGGGCAGGTTCTGGCAATACAATGGTGGGGGTGCCGGGAGGGGCGTATTAGGAAGGGTCTTCACCTCCTATTGCGCGTGCAGCGCCGGGCAGGCAGCTTAAGCTCCAGGCTGCTGTTTAACGTGCAAAATGGGAGGAATGATGGGATCCACTTCATATGGTTGTTACTAAATGAATTAATCCACTTAAACTGCTTAGTGTGATGTCGCCAAGTGCTTAACTACTGATTAAATGTTAACGATTAGTAATATCTTCATTGTAATTACAGAGACTTTGTGGTCTCATTCACAGGACGTGGTGAGAGGCTGGCTGTGAGGTGGGAGGGGGCTGGAGACCAGACGTGGAGCAGGTTTTCAGGGAGGAGACCTGCTCTCCCAGGGGGGCAGTCAGCCCCACCTGGGGCCCCTGTCCCCGTGAGGATGGAAATACTGGGGGTCTGAGAGTTGACAATGACTCTAGGAGGAGACTGTGTCCAGGGGGCATCAGAGTCCCCCAGAGAGGTGACCAAACAAACGATTGAATGTCAGGTTAGAATAAACTTGGAAAAGAGGAGGAAGGTGAGATCGGAACTGCCATTCAAGGGTTTAAGGCTACTTGACAGGTGAGCCTAGGCAGGTGTGAGGGGGACCTCCCATCGCACTGTGATTTGTTTATAAGTAGACATAGGAAACTTACACATAATAAAATTAATAGCAGCTAATGTTCATTGATGGCAAGCCACCAGTCACTGTTCCAGGCACTCTATCGGCGTCATCTCCTCTTCCCCTGCAATCACCCTACGCATGGGTATCATCCCCACTTTGCAACAAGGAACACGGAGCACAGGTTGTTTAAGCAGCTTTAAGGTGTCACAGCTAATAAGGGCTCAAACCCAGCTGATCTGAGTCCAATTCCCACCTTCAGAGATGTCTGGGCAGGGCTCTGCTTTAGGAATTTGAATTTTAAGAACAGCCATATTGAGGTACACCTGGTATTCATAAACTGTGCATAGTTAATGTTACAATCTGATGAGCTTGTCCGTACGTATACACCCGAGAAACCATCACCACAATCACGGTTATAAGCATATCCGTTACCTCCAGAAGCGTCTTTGTGCCCCTTGGGTATTTTTGTTTGTTTTTATGTTAAGACCGTGTAACACAAGGTCCACACCCGTGACAACTGTTTTAAGTGTTCCATACATTGTTGTTAACTGCAGGCGCTGTGTTGCACAGCAGGTCTCTAGAACGTTTTCATCGTGCATAACTGAAAGGTTAGCCCATCAGTGGAGTGTGGAGGGGGGACTGGAGGAGGGGAGAGACCAGAAGGAGGGGCGGGCGTGGTGGTGAGGGCCTGCTGCAGGGGAACTTAGAGACCAGATCTCCAGAAACTCTGATCAATGAAGAAGGCAGAGACGTAACAACAGTAGCTTCTTTTACTGTGCTTTATCTGAAAGCCTCCGATAATTGCACCCCCAAACGCTCACCCCTAAACAACATCTTCTGTCTTTCACTGGAGGAGGTGTTTAAGGTGTGGATGGGCCGTTTTAACAAGTTGCTCAGTTTTCCTGCATCTCTCCCATGTACTGAATATGTAGGAGGGGTACATGTTACTAAGCTTCTGTTTGTTTTTCTCCTGTTAGTGTGTCTTTTATGGGATTCTCAGCCGACAACCTAGAAGGGTGGAGGGAAATGAGTTTTCCTCCCCGATATATACTGGTGTTTTAGAGACAGCTGTTGGGCAGGAATACATGTTTAAGTTCCCTAATCCTGTTAAGTTGCTCGCTGCTTTCCTGTCCTTTGGGATGTCAGTGTGTTGAATCTCATGACTAGATTTTTTGAAATTGAGCCATCTTTTCTGTTTTGCAGAGATACGTTACCATTTCGGGTAGATCACTCATGAATGCCAGCGACCTTAACGCCCTAATGGAGCCTTACGTTAGTCTGCCAGGAGAAGTGTTTTGCAGGAGCTGTCACGTATCTTTAGGCTAAAACCACGTTCCTAATTCTCTATTTCTCCTCTTTATAATTCTTCGGTGCCTCTCTTTTGTTCTCTGAATTTCAAACTCTTCTGAGTATATCCAGGGCCCTTCACACTTTACATCTCATCCCTCACCTGTCTTCTCTTCTAAGCCTCTCATATCCAGCCAGTCACTATAGCTTGATAATTGTCACCTTTGAATGTTTCTTTAATCCAATCCCTATTTTCCATATTTAGAATCCTTGCTTCAGTTCAAGCCTCAAAGCCTTTATCTCAGCACCATTCTAAATGGGTTCAAGAATCATTGTTGTAAGACAGAGACGGGAGTCTGTCTCTTAATTGTTCAAAATCCTAAAATGGGTCTCCTTCCCCCCACAACATAAGAGCAAACTTATCACGTCAGTACAGCACAGCCATGACCAGGTTCCTGTCCGTGGGACACATTTCCCTGGGAAGACCGTCTGGGTGACAATTTGCAGTGCACACCTATGGCTGCGTGGTGAAGCCCTTTCTCAAAGGGAGCTCACTTCCCTCTCCGTGAAGGGGATCTGGATCTGTGAACTGACTCCTACCTGGGAATCTGGCAAAAGGCCACACATCCCTCACCCCACGCCCCCCCCCCACTGCCACTCTGGTATCTCAAATCAAGCATATGTCTGCCAGGTCTGAAATGTTCCTGTGTATATTGCAGTGTAAGAGGCTGAACATGTAGTTAAGCCCAAGTATGTCTGTGACCAGGTCGCCGTCATTGCGTCATCCCACCTGTTAAATCAGGCCTCACCTTGCTTCCCCTGGCTTACTGTGGAAATCATACCTCCCGTTCACGAGGGCAGTGCCCTCATAACCCAATCACCTCCCGGAGGCTCCATCTCCTAACAGCATCGCAGTGGGGGTTAGGTTCCAACACCTGACTTTGGGGGCGGGGGAGACACAAACATTCAGGTCATAGCAGTCCAGCTGGCACAATCCAGTGTTGTGTTCGCCTTCCACCATCTAATGCCCTCAGAACACTTTGCCATTCATGTGGCTTCGGCTGTGTCCACAAAGACTGGAAGGATTAGGTAACAGGTGGTGTATTACACCCCGTCCTGCAGTAAAGCCTCATTTCCGCACCTTGGCTTTGCTGGAATAAAACTCTTGAGATCAGTCCGAAGCACGGGGTGCCCCTGGGTGGGCGGAGTCTGGAGGAGCGTCGACGGCCCCCTGTGAATCAACCACCCTGTGTGATGCCAGCAGAGTTCTTCATAAATACATCTTTAAATGCAGGGAGAGGCTGGTTTCTCTCCACGTGAGGGAGGGTTGCTTTCACCGCAAGGCATGACGAGAGGGATTTGAGAGGTCAAGGTCCTCAGCCTGTACGTGCCATCCCTTGGGGTCCCGTCTCTCCCCATCAGTTCCGGTTCCCTTAACTTGGCACAAGAGACCAAAGAGAATTATCATCTAACGGTCACTATAATTCAGTGGTCCTTACAGACTCTGTGTTTGACCCGCATTCACCTGCAGCCGCAGGGGATGAGGGCTGCTTTCGGAACTGCCCTAGACACCTTTTGATTTTCTACCTGCAGCCTGAGTTGAGGATTCAAGGCTTTGAAGCCGCCAGCCCATGTTTCAATATTTCTAATCAGCATTATCAGCTCAGCTTCTAAGCGGCATACAGTAATTAATTACTGAATCAACAACTTGCCCTCTACGTGCACCCCCCGAGCCAGCTGCTGAGGAAGTCCCCTGCACACAGCACTTATCAGTGTCCCATTTCTCCAGCAGCACGCTCCCTTCTGGCCGCCAGAGCCACGTGTGTGCTCTAGTGGTGCCTCCCGACGTGGGCTATGTAGACCCTTCTGTTACGGCGGGGACGACTGCCGTGGATGTGCAGGTAGGTGGGGCTGGCCCCTGGCCAGCTGGCTGTCTGTCTTTGCCTCTTTCGGTGGCTGCCAGCCCACTGGTGGGCCAGGCCAGGTTCCAGGGCAGCTGGCCATGGGGCCCTTGGGGCCGGAGGCTGGTGGCAGCCCATTGGCGGACAGGTGAGCCCCTGGCACTGATAGGCCAGAGAGAGGACTCCAGAATAGCACCTGTCAGCACCAGTGCCCTTGTGGTAGAACGAGCTCCCCAACGGGAGGCCCCAGTAGCCTCCTGCCTCCTCAGGAGGCTCTCAAGATGGACAGATGGGTCTGACTCAGGCTCCTTTCAAAGTACTGCTTTTGTGCTGGGACTCAGAGCATGTGAGATTCTGTGCGTGCCCTTTAAGAGCAGATCGTGTTTCCTGCAGCCCCCCCAGACCTTCCACACGCAGACCCCGCCGGCCTTCACAGCCCGGTACTCTGGGGCTCGTCTTCCGTGTTCAGGACCCCTGGGTTGGGAGCCCAGCGTGGCGGCTTGAGACCCCTCACTCCTCGGGGAGAACCTCTGCAGTTTTGATTATCCTCCTGCTTGTGGGTCGCCTGCCCAAGACGCGGGTCTTGAGTTCACTGCGTCTCCTGCCTGTCCCGTGGATCCTTCTGCGTATCGTCAGTTGTGGAAAATCTTTTCTGCTGGTCTTCGGGTTGTTCTTATAGACAGTTGCTCTGTAATTACAGCTGTAAACCGTTGGAATTTTGGTGTGCCTGGGGAGGAGGGGAACTCGGGGTCTTCCTACTCTGCCATTCAGCCATACTCTATGATCGTACATTTAATAACTAAAAAGCATTCTAAAGATAAACTTCCTTTTATTTGAGCCAAAAAATCACACCTCAGAGTGTCCAAATAAAAAATGTACAGCCGGATGAGTTTTCACAAAGTAAAAATTGACCAAGTCTCTACCATCTGTTAAGGAAAAAAATAAAAACAGTAACATCGCCCCTCACGGCTCCTCTGGCTTCCCTTCCAGTCACAACACTTACCCCCAGAGATAACCAAGACCCTGGTTTCTGCCGTCAAAGATGAATTTTTCCTGTGTTTAAAATACACGTGCACACACGTACATGCATGCCCAATGTGTACATACACGCACATACACAATGCACGTGCACACACACACAGTACACATATACAATATGTGTATATATATACACAATATGTGTATACATATACAATACAGTGTGGACCTCACTGTGTCTGGGTTTGTTCACTCAGCATTATCTTTCTGAGATTTATCTCTGCTGCCTATATCAAAAAAACCTGTGTCTATATCATAGCATTAAGCCATTCTTCAAGTCACCGTTTAGAATTTATAGCAATTTTCCTTTTAAATTTAGACCTATAATCTATCTGGAATGAATTTTATGTGTCCAATGAAGAAGGAATCAATACTCATAGTTTTAAAATATGGATATCCAATTTATCCAGAATAATCCAGTTATTTTACTGCATTTATGTGTGTGTGTGTTCAGTGGAGATTTTTATTCCGTTCCATTCCTCTATGTGCCTGTTTCTGCACCTATGAGCGTATTGTCTTAATTATGTAACTTTACGTAAATCTTAATGTCTGGTAGTGAAAATCCTCCACGTTTGTTCCACTTCTTCAGGGTTGTCTTGGCTATTTGTGGCTATTTGTATTTACGTGAAAATGACTCAGATAAAGGAATCACTGTCCAGTTTGATTTTGGATTCACCTCATTTTGTTTTTAATTTCTCTAAGGTTTTTGTCCCCGAATTCTAATTTCCTTGACAGATTACCTATGCCAATAAATAAACAAATGCATACACATATCCAACGCGCTGTGCTTCCCGGAACACACGCACTTCTGGAGTCTCCTGTCACATTAACTGCTGTCTTGACTTGGCCACGAGGCTAACTTTTAGCTCCTGAAACAGCAAAATCATGGATACTGAGGCTTGATCTCCGGGAAGACCTGCTTTTGGGATGCTTCCTTTTCGAACCTAGGTAAAATGCTGGGAGAAGCTCAGCCTAGCCACCTGGAGAAGCCATGCTGGGAACTGAAGACTTGGCTAAGGTCCCAGCCAACAACTCGCACTAACTTGCCAGCCACGGCAGTGAGCCTTCCTGGAAATAGAACCTCCAGCCCTCTTCGAGCTTCCCCAGCTGGAGCCACATCCCCGTTTGAAGGAGCTCGAGAACATGAATTATTTTGGTTAGATTAAGCCTCTAAATTTGGGGGTAGTTCTTTATACACTCATGGAATATATGTACGTGTTTGTGTGTGTGTGTGTGCAAATTTTGGGTGATTTATTACACATTTATAGAATTGTGATGTGCAGTGAAATTATATATAAACTCTCTTCTAGTTATTCTTGGAAGGAGTGTTGGCCTAACACTTTTTCACAGTCAGAAGTGCAAATATAATTGAAGAACAATTTTCCATAGTGAATGGCATAGAATAGAAGGATGATAGGATTGAAGCATTGTGAATAATTGGACACTATGCCCCATTAATCCAATCCATTCAATAAAGACAGGGCAGGCTAGGCCGTATAAAATGCATTACTGTAATGGTAGCTTTGCTGACAGTACAAGGGTTGTGATTGTTCTCAGGCACTTATATGGTTGGTGAATAACAAGCCCTTGGAGTCACTGAGTTGCAGATTGTGTAAATATATGTTGTATGTCATGTTTCTCATTTCCATTATATAACGGGAGGAGAACCTGAGAGAATATATGCAGATGATCCTACAAGTGGATTATATTTTTTAGGTAATTATACTTTCAGAATTGACATATTTACATTTTAGAAATGTTTGTCAGGAACGTAGAAGGTCATATATGTTCCAGTTATTTATTTTTTATTTTATTTTTTTTGTGGTTCGCGGGCCTCTCACTGCTGTGGCCTCTCCCGTTGCGGAGCACAGGCTCCGGACGCGCAGGCTCAGCGGCCATGGCTCACGGGCCCAGCCGCTCCGCGGCATGTGGGATCTTCCCGGACCGGCGCATGATCCCGTGTCCTCTGCATCGGCAGGCGGACTCTCAACCACTGCACCACCAGGGAAGCCCTATGTTCCAGTTAAATGATCTTTTCTCCCCTTCTCCTGGTAAACACAGTGAGGATTCTTTGATGTACCTCAAATGATTTAGACGCGTGCCACGAGCAATCTGCGACTAATAACCGTTAACATGCTGAGGTCTGCAAATTATAGACTTTATAAATAACTTAGAGCAATTCAAGGTTATCTGTAAAATTCTACTTGATTGCATTTTGACGTCTCCTTCAAACTGTGTGCTGAGCATTTTCTATCCACCACCCTCCCCCCACCCACCATTCTCTCTACTCTTCCCACTTTGCTCCAACTCACAGGGGATCATTGGCAAGAGATCTGAGGGAGGGGAGGTGGTAAGGTCCGAGTCTTGATTTTTTTTTTTCTTTGACTCTCCCTGCAAGATCTCTGCAGGTTGACTGTGTCCTTGACAACCGCAGTGCATCTTAGATGCTGTTCCCCACACAGCATCCCCTCCCTCTGGGATCTAGTAACTGTACCTCCACTAACCCTGCAGGCTTAGGGGTGTTGTGTCTCACCGTTGTTACCAGATTCCGGATGGGACCTTCCCTCCTGACCCCCTGAATCCTGCCCACAGGATGAAATGGTTCCTTTTACAAATCGTTCCCATGTAAATTCTCCTTAAATCTACGTACGCTGTCTCTTTTCTGCCAGGGTGTTAAGGAAAGTTAAGATGATTTCGTTCTCAGCATAGTTTACTCACAGATCTGGGTTAACTTGTGGGCTTGGGTCTGAACTTGACATCATCCATCACGAGCCAAACACTGGTCTAAAAACCAAAGTTCAGCCTCTGAATTGAGTCCCGTGCAGCCCTTTAGAAGTAACAGTTATCACAATGGCATCTGTCCAGTGTAATAAATGGTGGGTCCTAGAATTTCTGAATGTCCACTCTGCAAAGAAACTCGAGCTCATCTGATCTCACTCCTTTCTTTATGTGGGAAAACTAAGGTCCAGAAAGCGGACATCCCTTTCCCAGTATCACGGTGGGAGTGGGTCTAAATCCACCAGCAGGAGGGCTGCATGTTGAGAAGAGACATTCGTGGACTGAGAATCTGGAGTTTGGTCTCTACCAATTCACTCACGTGAACATCAGGCAGCAGATGCAAGCGCCTCGTTCTAGAAGTGAGCAAGGGGCAGACATCATTCCTGCCCTCAGGCAACTCCCATCCTTACGGGAAGGCGGAAAGTTAAAAGATACCCGGATCATTATAATTTGCCATTACGACTGTGAGTGAGACCAATAAGCAACAGCAGAGACACCTCCTTTAGGAAGCAGTTGGGGAAGACCTCTTGCTGCAAAGGTGGTATTTAAGCACATACCCAAATGGCTCAGTGAGGTCACCACCCGCACGTTCTTACAGAGCGCCTACTGTGTACCAAGCTCTGTGCTGTGTGCTGGGGCTTCCTGAGAACCACCAGGCCCTGTATCTTAGTAGAAGAAAGAGACAATCCATCTTAAAGATGGAGGCTCTGAAATGACAAGGGTTATGTTGGCCACCGACAGGACACACTGAACATCCACAAACGGGTGTTCAGTGTACTTGGGAGGTCAGGGCAGGATCCCCGAGAAAGTCTGGCTCACGGCTGGGTAGCGATCGAGTGAAAGAATAGGGGAAGAAATAGCATTCTGGGACCCAAAGCAAAACCGAAGCAAAAGCACGTGGGTGTGCCAGGGTCCCACAGGAGGCACGTGGAGACTTCAAGGACCGAAAGGTCCAGGCGTTACAAGCTCAGAGCATAAAGGAAAGCCTGGGGCAAGGTGAGGCTGGAGAGAGGTCAGGGGCCAGCAACACAGGGTTTTCCAGGTCCTGTTAAAGAATTTTGCTGTTAACCTTAGAGCACTGGGAGGTACTGAACCTCCTAAGGGGTGTGTGTGTATGCAAGTGTATGCGTGTGTATTTGTGTGTATGTGGACATGCACTCAGACACAGTGGTTACTCTGCCTTTAACATGGGTGGAAAGAAGATAATTATGTGAAAGCCGAGGTGGTGGGGGAAACACTGGCCAGGCAGTCAGAACATCATGTGCAAAGGCCCTGAGATCAGAAGAGCTTTGCACATTTCTTTGAGGAATTGAAAGAAGACCAATTGGTTGGAGCATCAGGAATGAGGTAGAGTTTCGAGATGTTCGGAATTATGCGGGGGCCAGACCATGCTGAGCCTGTGGGCTCTGACAAGTGCTTTCAGTGATGCCCTGGGGGGCACTGATGCAGTCTCATTTCATCATTTACTGGCTGTGTGACTGGAAAAGTCCCTGGTCCTCTCAGAGCCTTGGTATCCTCATCTGTCAAATTGGGCAAACACAGCCACCGTTGTAGGGCTGCCAGGAGGATTAAATGCGGTACAATATACATGGGTGCTGTCATCACCACCATCTCCAGTATGTCTCCTCACTTCCGTCTGCCAAATGTCAGCACTGAACTAGGCCAGTGACTACTAAACTGTATGCATTAAATGCTACCCAGGAACTAAAAACACCGCCCTCCCCACTGGTTCAAACCCAAGCCCACTGACCTAGAATTTGCAGGGACAGTGCCTGGGAACCTATACTTTCAAACAAACACACCAAGTGCCTGGCATTTGGAAGCCACTTGACAAGATGTCCTCAGCAGGCCCTTAGACACCAAACATTCCTTGAGTCGGTGCCCCCAACTCCGGCTCTGGGGCCCGCGTTGAATGTGACCCTCTGGAGGTCAACTCTGTGGCCAGTTTCCTACTCCAGGCTCTGCCAGAGACTTTGCAGATTATGTTGGATGCCTTCTCTCCCTCCCTGTTTCATAATCTAATTATCCTAGAAACCGGATGTGACAGGCTCCCTCCCAAACCCATTTAAACATCTCAAAGGGCACCGTTCAGGACCCGGCGTTTTATCCTTCGCCAGGCCCTGACCCAAGAAGCCTGGAAGATCTCTTTGTGCTAATTAGCTATGAAATGTCCTTCTGCCACAATATCCGATTATTGGGCCCAGGAGAGAGCACATCACGGGGGTCAGCCCCCTGGAGTAGCACACCGTCTCCCTGCGAGCACTTCTAGTGTCTGTGTCTCTCTCTGTGTGCGTTTTTGAAAATGTGATGAATATAAAGGTGCCTTTCCGCAGGAAATGAAATGCATATTCATTCGCAAAGTGATCCACCCCTTTCCAGAGCTGTGGGCCACGTCAATCCCGTGGTGCCTCTTCTAGTGGCTGACATGAGCCAGCCATGCCGGTCACTCACTGAGCACAACTTACTGTGTTTCCTTCTAGACCTTTTCAGGTAATGCTTTTCTTTCTAGACACATGGGATTATACTGTAGATATTGTTCCTCAGTCTTTGAATGGATGGATAAATGTAGGAAAAGAGCCCAGAATTGGAGATGGAAGATGTGAACTCATATTCCAGCTCTACCTACCGACTATCTAAACTCGAAAACGTTACACTTTGAGATCCAGTGGCCTGCCGACCACCTGTGGGAATTGGAGGAGATGCCAGAGAGCTTCTTGCCTTGAGTCCGGTCAGTTTACAGGAAGGCTCTGTGTGATGGTTCGCTGTTGGCCACCGTAACAGTGTTGATGAGGATGGCATTTGTTGAGGACTGACTGTATCCCAGCTATTGTGCTACTGACTTGAAATGCATTAATTAATGTGATCTCAGAATGACTCTTAAGGTAGGTAAAAAGTCCAAGGATTTTGTAAGTAATCAGTCAGAAAAACCTGGCTAGAAATGGCGTGATATTATTTATAGTTTTCATTTGGTTTGCTCTCATGAATATTCACGTCTCCCCGCAAAAACAGTGATGCGTTTTATTAGAGTCATGCCCTTGACCCTTTCTGGCCCTTTCACAAAGTTAGAAACAGGCATGGTATTATATTAAACTTCTAAACTTTGAGAACATCCTGAATTCTGAAGCATTTCTGGACCCAAAGATTTTGGATAAGGGATTTGGGCTTGCCTATATTACACTCATTTTAAAGTTGATCAGACTGAGACTCAGAAGGGTTTAAGTACTTTCCCCAAATCAGTTGGTAGGTAAGCAGGCTGCGGTTTGAACCAAGAGCTGTCGGACACCATAGACCATTCTGTTTCCACTAGATTATGCGTGTTAAAAGTGATCTGAAAATTAGACAGAGTGACCCCTGCGTGTTCTTTCTACCTCTGATTTCTGTGGATCTCGGGCTAAAGCACCTCTTATTTATAGTCTATGTCTCCAGAGCAGCTATGCTTCATCTTAGCTTTTATGTAACAAACTCATCGCCTAATTTGGAATCCAGGAGCAAATAATCCTTAAGTTTTTCTAATATGCTTTGGGTAAGGCACCTACCTGTCAGGGTCAGCACTGTGTTTAGGAAACTGAATTACATTTACGGGGGTTCCACTGAATACCCTGCAAGGAAGGAAATATTTATAGAAGTGAGGGAAGCATTAAGAGAACTGTGACAGGATGTAGGGTGCCCAAGACAAGCAACCCTGGGATGCAGTTTCCACTCCTATAGCTGTGAAGGGACAAGGGGGGAATGAAGAGAGATCAGACCCCAGATGGAGTTGCAGTTTGGAGGAGAATCACTCGGCAAGGGCCACGTGGGGAGGGAGGCAGTCACTGCTGGACCGTGGCCCAGTCAGTCTTTTATCCTGCCCTCCGGTTGTCTGCTTGTGCTGCCCGACGGCCAAACCCAAATAAGAGTGAGAGGGCAAGGAGCGCAGCAGATGTAATTCATAAGGATTTGGCCTCACACAGCCCAGCAACTGGCAGTGAAGTGTGGACAGCGGACCTTTGGGCAGAGAGTATCCAGAGCAGGTCCTGTTGTCGGATGGCGTTGTGCGTGGTCGGGTGTGTGAGCTGGACCCAGGATGCCTCGTGGATGCGTCAGCTGGACCCAGGATGCCTCGTGGATGCGTCAGCTGGACCCAGGATGCCTCGTGGATGCGTCAGCTTGGGCTGCTCTAACAAAGTACCATAGACTGGGTGGCTTAAACAACAGACACTTAAAAAACATTATTGAAGTATAGTTGATTTACGATGAACAACAGACATTTCCCCTCACAGTTCCGGAGGTTGCAAGTCCAAGATGAGGGAGCAAGCATGGCTGAGTTCTCTTCCTGGCTTGCGGGTGGCCGCCAGGTGGAGATGTCCTCACGTGGCGGAGAGACAGCTTTGGTGTCTCCTCCTCTTCCTATAAGGACACCAGTCCCATCATGGGGGTCCCATCCTCATCTGAACCTAATTCCTTCCCAAAGGTCCCCACCTCCAAATACCATCACATTGGGAGTTAGGGCTTCAGCAAGGAATGGGGGTGGGTCCAGTTCAGTCCACAGCACCTTGGTTGACTTGAAATTCCCTCATGACACTCATGCATTCACTCATTCATTTAGAAATTGTTTTTGGCCTTTTAATTATCCTCATCCTCCTTTTCTGTCTCTTCTAAGCTGCACTGAACAACGGGCGCCGCACACTTTACATCGTTCAGTCATGATAATGAATCACTTTATGAATGAGGCATCTGAGGCATTTTACGACTAACTCATTGACTCAAGACTGAGAACATTTTTCTGGTGAAGAGGGCATTCTGTTTATTCAGGAGAAATATTTTTATGAGCTTCCTGGGGTAGAAGTGAAATCACAAAAATGTCCTGGGATAAAGCCTTCCAAGGAGGGAGTTTCCTCTGTACATCCCTTATTTGAAGAGTATCTCATGGGCTGAGTCAGTCATGGAAGTAGAATTTCCTTAACGTGGAGGGATTTGAAGATGGGTTTGGGGCTGGAATCTGGAAAGAAAGGAGAGCTGGAATCAGTATCCATGAGGGGACCGGTGGAAAGAGGAACAAGGGAAAAATACAGACGGACAGACAGCCAGTTCAGAGGCAGGGGTGAGAAGGGAGTTTGAGGAACGTTTGCCCATTTTTGTGAGTTGTTTATGTCTGGGGGTTGCAGTGTAGACCCTCCTCCATTTGGACACTTCAGGAAAGTCTGCTGTGCTCACCGAGGCTTCAGTGCAGATGGGTTATTTCAGGGACGTCTAAGAGGATGAGTTCTGTTCCAGGTTAGCAGGGAGTGAAAACTGCTTCAGCACATGTCAGCAAGAGAGCAGAGGGTCATCTGTGTAGCCTCTATTTTATGGACAAGCGCCTTGAGGTTTGGCAAGTACCTTGTCTAAAGCTATATTGGAAGTGATGGAGCTTATTCAAGTAGAATTTAGATTTGTTTGCTTTCAATGGCTGAATTATTTACACTCCGCTGTTTCTACAGCGATCAACATTGTGATAATTGCAGTAAGGTGGTAGCGTAGGGGAATCGTGAACAAATGCTTTCCTTAAAGAGTTATATTGCACCCATCCCACGTCTACTTGAAAAATCAAAGGTGGCAGGAAGCTCACTGCCTCCCAAAGAGCCGGTTAGATTTTTTTTTTTTTAATTCCTTGGGGGTGAAACTTACTCTATAAAATAAAAGAATTTCACTTTCAATATGAAAGTGAAGATTTCACTTTGAATCTCTTAGCCCTCATTCAAAATTTTGAGGTAGCATCAAAGAAGTACTCCCTCCAAATTATCAGAAAGTCTTTCCAGCTCTTAGAGGGGAAGTCGCAGTTGACCCTTTCCTCCCCCAGGTTAAGGAACCACAATGTAGCCAATGAGTTGTTTCTATGACAACAATTCCAAGTTCCTTCTCCAAAGGTCGCCTAGTCCCGCAAATGATCAGCCTTCGAGAATATATAAGCATTATTTGAAATGAGTACAACTTCAAAACCTTTTTATTAATATATGCACAGGATATTAGTCCCCAACAGCTTGCCTTCTCCTGAGCCAGAGCCATGTTGGGAGAGACCTGGGGAGGGCTGTGGGTTGCCAGCTGATGGAGCAGTGGAATACAGACCGCCATCTGCTAAGTGGAAGAGAGGACCTGAGAAGTAGCTGGAGAAAGCTGGGTCTGCTTCTCACACAGTCAGGAGAGGAGACAAATCACGTAGGAAAGAACCGGGCACCCCGTGGGAGATGGCAGTGCCCCAGGCAGCGCTGCGATTCCCAGGGTCACGGACATTGGCCGGCATGAGCCAGGGAGGAATGAATGGAGGTACCATCACCATCTCTTTCACTTCCTGGCTGTGGTCCCTTCACTGCCAAGGCCCACGTCATACTGAATCATTGTCAAAGGGCTGTCAGGTCCCCTGCCAAGGAGCATAAGGAGAGGCTGTGGCCAAGGACCGAGCAGGGCACAGAAGAGGGACGAGTGACAGCTGTGGCTGTGGAATGGCCCCTGGCAGATTTCTAGACAATTCAGCAAAAGAGCCAGAAGGTGCAACCCAGGACTCCAACACCCACTGCAAGTAGTTTAAGTTTCCACACTGGAAGAAGAGGCGTCGGGTCGGTGAGATGTTGGCATTTGGGGACGGTGACGCTAGTTGTGGAGATTCGATTATGGAATCAAGTAAAAGTTCTAAATTTTCAAGATATCATTAGAGATGTTCATGTTGTTTACTTTCGGATGTGTACAAAGAAAACAAACTACACTGATGAGGTGGGTGTGCTGTAGACTGAGTCTCAAGGAGGGCTTTGAATGAGATCAGATATACTGATTAATGTCTACTTTGACTGTGTCTCCACTTCTTCTCTTGGATACCATTAAAACATTATGTGACATGTGAGCAACAACAAACGTATGAACTACCCAGTGATAAACTCAAAGACACTATTTGGAAACAAATAAAAGTTTAAAAATAAATGGAGAGCCATACGATGTTCCTGGAGAGCCTCACTCAATCTTCTGAAAATTAAAATTTGTCCCAAATTGTTGTATCACTTAAACATGGTTCTACCTAAATCTTAATGTGATGTTATACTAGTTGGCAAAGTGATTCTAAAGGAATTCTAACCATAAACATAGGATAATATCCAAAAGGATTTTTAAAAAGGCCAGTGGAGGGGGCCGTCACCTGTTATATGGGACATTTACTGTAAACATAAAATAATTTAACTCCTGGTGCTGGTATAGGAGAGAGAAGATGTAATAGAAAGAGACATAATCTATTATTTAAACTCTAATGTATGAAAGGGTAGTGGTTCAAATTGGAAGTTAAAATGATTGTTTGGTTACTTGTTAAATAGTATTTTGAAATTTGGTTGAGGGAAAAATCAGGTATATACTCATCTGACATGTAAAACTGCTTGCAGAGAGAGTGAAGCTTGACTATAAAAAGTGTGGTAATAACAACAAAGTATAAACCTATATAAAAACAGGTTTGAGTAAAATTTATAAGAATAGAATAGATATTTGAAAATTGCAAATAAAAAGATGGGTTTACTTAATGAAATGCTTTTCATGTACACATATACGCATATGCATATGTATGTGTATGACAGTGTAAGTGATTAACAAAATAACACAGAGCTACTTGTGTGATATGAAGAAAATTCCCTAATGAATAATTATAGAGGTAGAATAAGTAATTGGAAAAGTTATGAGCAAGAAATGTTTTTACTTCATGTCCAATAAGCATAGTTAGTGTGACTGGAGGATGACACATCAAGATCTTTAATGGCATTGTAGGACTGATTGGAAAATGATACTTGGGCTTCCCTGGTGGCACAGTGGTTAAGAATCCGCCTTCCAATGCAGGGGACATGGGTTCGAGCCCTGGTTCGGGAAGATCCCACATGCCCTGGAGCAACTAAGCCCCTGCGCCACAGGTACAGTGAGCCTGCACTCTAGAGCCTGCGAGCCACAACTACTGAAGCCCGCACACCTAGAGCCCGTGCTTTGCAGCAAGAGAAGCCGCCGCAATGAAGAGTAGCCCCTGCTCGCCGCAACTAGAGAAAGCCCGCGTGCAGCAACAAAGACCCAACGCAGCCAAATAAACAAACAAACAAACAAATAAATAATTTAAAAAAGAAAAATGATCCTTCTGGTCTATTAAATGATAGACCAGAAAATAGACACTTGGTAGATTAAATGTGCATTTTAATTGCATGTTTGAATTCCCTGTTTTGTTTCATTATGAGGAGCTGATCTTTTTTTAAAAAGTCTTCATTTAGTTAAACCAGAAATCAAAAGACAATCAGCTAGTAAACGCAAAGAAGTATCTACCCCATAAATCCAGAGGCAGAACAAAAGCACCGCTGGTTTTTTGAAAATCGTTTTTATCTCTTGGAAATCTAAGTCAGAATATATTTAGTTTACATGGTCAAAATTGGCATTTCTGTATCTATGGTTTGCCCAATTTGATTTTGACATTTCACATGAAGATGTGTGTTTACACTGATTTATTTGCCATAATTTAAAGCATTCTGGATCACCTTATATCCATTACAATCATGCATTCTAAGCCCCAGATATAGGTGTATGTTTATGACACTACTGGCAAAATGTCCAGTTATATTGATTTAATTTTTTCAGATTAATGAGAAAATTAAAAAGGAAATCTTAATATGTAAGCAATGTGTTGTGTCTGGTTAGGTAGAGCAAAACTGATATCATGGTGAGTTACCATCAACGAGTGTTTATTTTTTCCGTATTAGGAATGAGAAAAGTGGTGAGGAAATAAACTCACATGGCGCAAAGCGGTAGAACATGTCAAAATCGAAATAACTCTCCGGATTAGAGGCCATGGAGGGGCTCCCGTGTTCATATAATGTTTCAAGCAAGCTTTTCTTTTATTCTAACAAAACAGTTTTTATGTTTCTCATTAATGTTGTTTATTTAAATTTTATTTGCTTCATGGTCTTATTTATGTTTCTATTATAAGTTTTATTTGGTTTTATAGTTGATTCAAGAAGGTTGTGCTTAATTTGCTGCACAAAGGATACCAGAGCTTTCAAATTTCCTGCCCCTCTGAATATAACCCATTGGAATGAATGCTGGATTATATCTCAGGAGACCTGAGATGAGACCCCATGTCCTGGCTGGTGTCATAGACCAGTTCCTTCCACCTTGAGGGCCTCAGTTTCCCATATAAAAAATGAGAGGTTTGAACACAAACTGTGGTCCTCAGATCTTATGCAGCATAAGAATCACTGGAGGAGCTCGGTGAACACGCACGTTCAAGGTTTCCAGCTTCAGAGAATCCGAGTTAGCAGTTTGGTGGCCCCGGAGACCCTGCCTTTGAACACACATTCTGGGCCATCCTTATGTAGGTGTGTTCTGGGCACACATTCAGAAGTGTCATCCTCAGACAGGGGTTCTTAGGCTGGAGGCAACGGCAGCATCACCCAGGAGCTCTGAAATCATACTGATGTCTCTGGCTAAACCTAGACCAGTGTAGACTTGCCCATGTACAGGTTTTAAGAAAGCTCCCTTGGTGACTCTAGGTGTAGTCAGGATTGACGCCCTTTGCAGTCAAGAGCAAGTGAATGTTAGCATGTTGAAAATTATTTTGTCAAGTAGTTAACTGAAATTCAGGAAACTGTTTTGATCTGTATTTTCTCCAAATGAATTTTTCAACTATAATTAGAAGCTATGTTAGTTGTAAGCCAGCTATCCCGTCTCTTACGTAGTCACAAAATGCTCACTGAAAACAAACTGTGGTACCGCCGAAGAGAACAGAGAATTAGGCAGCATCTGAGAGATTTTCGGAAGGAACATCTTCTGCCTGATGAGTCTAAATCTTCCGTGACAGGGTAATGGGGCTTAGAGATGGGAAGACGATGACAGGTGTAATACATCTTGTCTTGAGCAAAGTTAGGATTCTTCATTGCATGACACATCTGTTTCATATTAAAAAGATATTCTTAATGACAACCACTAGGTACGTACCCAGTCATGTTTTCTTGGATGATATTTTGTGGATGAAAGCTTGTCTATACCAAGTATAAAGAAAGATTTTCTAAAAAGGTGGACTGAAATGTTAGAATTGTAAAACTCAAAAGTCATCTTCAACTCCTCCATCACTCTGACCCATCTCGCTCATCCGGCCCTCATATCCTGCCAATTCTACCACCAGGGACTCCAACGGAACTTCATACTGTGTAGACACGGTGTCTTCATGGCAACAGGATCAGAAAAACAAACTTCTGACCTGAATCTGAATACCCTATAAATATATCTCTAAATATGGTACCAGAAGGAAGACAATTTTTATTAGCTTTTTCTTTTATATTGGAGTATAGTAGATCAACGATGCTGTGCTAGCCTCAGCTGTACAAGAAAGTGACTCAATTATACATCTACACGTATCTATTCTTTTTCAAATTCTTTTCCCAATTAGGTTGTTACACAATATTGAGCAGAGTTCCCTGTGCTCTACAGTTGGTCCCTGTTGGTTATCCATTTTAGATACAGCCGTGTGCACATGTCAATCCCGCACTCCCTAGCTCTCCCCCCGCCCTTCCCCCCTGGTAACCATAAGTTCATTCTCTAAGTCTGTGAGCCAGAAGGAAAAATGTTAAAGGTGTTGTAATGATTTTCACTTGCGGAGAAGCAGAGAGGGGAGAATTCCTGGATACTGCATCTAATCACCTACTTCTCTGCACCCCACTGCCACGGCTTTAGTTTAGAATACCAGTGTCTATTTCCAGAGATACTGTAATAGCTTCTCAACCACGTAGTAGATAACCAAGGTTCCAATTCCTGGTGTCATCAGTCACTCCTCCTCACATTTTGTACAGAATTTTCAGTTGCGTGTTCATCACCGCTGGACATTATCCCTTACCTGTACTGCTGGGGAAGTACCCTCACTGGAATCTCCACGCTATTTCAGCTAACGTTCTGCTCTCAGATTACTTTTTACAGTTCTGGTCACATGATTCCTCTGTGGAAAAAAAGTCTCTGTGGTTCCTATTGCCCACCAAAATTAGTCCAGGATACGTTAATGTCCTATTACAGTCTAGCTTAAATTTACCCTTTTGTTTTTAAACTCCTGGTAAATCACTCATCAGTCAATAGTCATTTTCTTTTTTTCTTTTTTTTTTTTTTTTTTTTTGCGGTACGCGGGCCTCTCACTGCTGTGGCCTCTCCCTTTGCAGAGCACAGGCTCCAGACGCGCAGGCTCAGCGGCCATGGCTCACGGGCCCAGCCGCTCCACGGCATGTGGGATCTTCCCAGACCGGGGCACGAACCCGTGTCCCCTGCAACGGCAGGCGGACTCCCAACCACTGTGCCACCAGGGAAGCCCAATAGTCATTTTCTTAAAAATTCATGAGCACTATAGTTCTTTTTTGTGCCTCTGTATGTACTTTTTACCCTGAATGCTCATACTTTCCAATATTTATGCCTTTCTCAGAATGTGCTCCCTTTTTTTTTTAAGTTTTTTGGGTTTTTTTGGCCATGCCACACAGCACGTGGAATCCTAGTTCCCCAACCAGGGATCAAACCCGCACCCTCTGCATTGGAAGCGTGGAGTCCTAACCACTGGACCTCAGGGAAGTCCCTAAGTACTCCCTTTTTTACATAAAGCCTTCTCTAACTCTCTGTTGGAAAAAAATTTTTTTCATTGCAATTTAAAAATCTCATTCTTTCTTATGGTAATCTTAAACCATTGAAAGAACCTGGGTTTTTATTCAGAACATTTGCAAGTTTGAACCGATGAATAACAGTCTTTCATATTTTATTAGCAATACTCATGCAACTTTTTGAGGGTAGACAACAAGGATCAAGGACAAAAGGATAAAGAGTAGATAGTACGCTATTGCAATGAGGTGGAGAGACAGAGTCTGTGCTTGGTGAGTAGCAGTAGAGGTGGTAGAAATGGTCAGATTCTGGATATATTTTAAAGATGGTGCCAAGAGAATTTGCTGCCATACGAGACATGGGGTGTAAGAGAAAGGAAATAATTTTAAATGACTCCAAGGTTATTGGTCTGAGCAACCAGAAAATTGGAATTTGCATTAACTGAGATGGGGAAAACGTGGAAAGCCAGTATTTAGGGTGCAGATCAGGAGTTCAGATTTAGAGTTGCGATGTATGAGTTAACTAGTAAATATAGAATTGGAAATTTTGAGTAGGTCATTGTATATAGAAGTCTGTTATTCAGGAGGGATGTCTGGTCTGGAAATAAAATGATCTGGATAAAAAATTGGGGAACTTCCAGTGTTACGTGATATTTGAAGCCTGTGAATCTGTAAGATCACACAAGGAGTGAATGGAGAGAAGGAGAGAGACTCGAAACTGATCTCTGTTGTACTCTGGTGTTTGTAAGTTGGGGAATGAGGATTATACAGAACAGGAGGCTGAGACGTAGTTAGGAGAAAGACAACAGGCATGTGGCAACCTGGAAGCTAAGCACAGAAGATGTTAAGAAGAGAGGACCCATTGCTCAAATACTTCTGAAAGATAAAATTAGGTGTGGATTGGAACATGTCCATCAGGTTTCACAACATGGCAGCCCTGGATGACTTTACAGGAACAGTTTGGTGGAGTAAGGTTGAAAGCTTATTAAATTGAATTTAGAGAAGGGCAGAGAGGAATCGGTGACAATAAGGGGATAGATTTTTTTAAGCGTAATTTTAATGTATGGGAAAGATGAGCAAATTACTGGACACTTCCTTTCATATGGGCCTTAAATCCTTATATAATATGTCTTGTAACATGTAGGTATTTGATGCATTTTGCTCATGCTCTAATATTGAAAAAAATGAAGTAAATATGCAGATATTGACATAGATGACCATGATATTATATGGGGAAGAAGCAACTAATAGAATGCCTGTATATTATGATATCATTTGTATTTTAAAGCACCAACACTGTGTGTGTGTGTTCATAAATACAAAAAAAAAAAAAAAACCCAACCGTATCTGGAAGAATGCACAATGAATTATTCATAAGAATTTTATTCCGTTAGAGAACTGGGGTTGGGTGTATGAAATAAAAAGATAATTTCCATTTTTATTACATATAGAAAATTTCTAATATGAAAAGTATTAGAAAAATAAAAGGGATGTATAACATGGAGGGGATGTGACTCCTTAGTAAGTTGATAACAGTAAATAGAATTCATGCTTACTCAGCTTAATGGAAGTTTGGAGTTGATGATTGGTACTGCAGCTCAGTTATGGGAAATTTGTCTCGCTGTATGGTGTCCCTGCCTGTCTTTTAGGGGCCTCAGTGTTCTGAAATACACAGTGAAGGATAGGAATGCGATGGCATCAGAGCTTCTTCCTCATTCTGCATACCTGTATTCTTTGACCTCAGTGTTGGGAAATATACTGGTGATTGAGGCCACAAGTTTGCATTCTAATACTTTGTGTATGTGTGTGTGTGTGTGTGTGTGTGTGTGTGTGTGGTACGCGGGCCTCTCACTGCTGTGGCCTCTCCCGTTGCGGAGCACAGTCTCCTGACGCGCAGGCTCAGCGGCCGTGGCTCACAGGCCCAGCTGCTTCACGCGGCATGTGGGATCCTCCCGGCCCGGGGCACGAACCCGCGTCCCCTGCATCGGCAGGCGGACTCTTAACCACTGCACCACCAGGGAAGCCCAATGAAGTGTTATTTATAACATTTATAAAAGCATAAAGGATGATATTGTCCCTGAGCAAATCCAAACCCATGGAGTTCCAGGATTTACAGCAGAAGTCAGCCTAATGAATGTTTTTGCTTCTTTCACACATCCCCACCTAGCTTTCCTTTGAGGATGTAACACTTTATCCAGGTCTCCATTGTTGAGGGACTTCTTACTGCAGGAGGAAGATACACGGACATTTCAGAGGAAGACAAAACATATAAACTGTTACGCAAGAGAAGCTTCCAATTTCAGTTGATTTCAATGCCAAAATCTTCCTTCTAGATGAGTGCAGACCCAAATTTGAAACCACACATGAAGAGTTTAAAGGTCAAAGCTGCTTCATCATTTCTATTTTTAGTAAGCAAATCCTTATTAAACAAACCCTTGAATAATGCAAAGCCGTAAGTCATCGATGGGTCCTTAGTGTGATAGAAAAAGCTGACTTTCAGATTGTTGAACTTAAAAGACATAATGTAATGACTAGGAAAGCAGGGGTGTAAAATGCATTCCTCTTTACCCTAAATGAGCCCAGAGATTTTTCCTTAGCTCAGACTTATAAGCATTTTAGGTTTCCATTATAATTTTTACTACCCTATTAGGAGACGATCATTCATGACAGGGAATTTGAGTCAATTATGCAATCTCTGAAGCTACACCAATATGTCATAGTCCCCTGTGTCTTTGATGAGCTCACTTCCTGAAGCCCTCAATAAATGCTTTAAATGCAACCTTGACTATAGCCTTGCAATTTCCTGGAAACTGTCTCTGATGTGTTCTAATGCATGAGGAGAGAGAGTAATGCATTCCTAATCTTGGTTCTGGGTGGCAATAGTAAGAGCCAAAGGCAAGAAGGGACAGGCATTCTAGACAGAGGAACCAGCACAGGAAATGTATGGAGGAATAAATGCACAAACAAGGGAACGTTTAGAAGATAATATCTTGACTGAATTGTTTTACCTTGGTATGTTGATTGTTTCATAGATTAATACAGAATGAAGGAGAACTCAGAAAATCTCTCAAGGTCACTTCTCTTTATCTGTAATTCACACAAAGGCCTAAAGGTCTCCGCTAAAATAAATAAGAGTCAGACCTCAAAAGTTAAACCATTGGAGGGGTCAGTTTCACTGGGACACAACCACGTGCTGGCTATAAAGATGGACACGAAAGACATGGCCCCTGTCTTTGTGGAGTTTGAACCCTGGTGAGGATCCTAAGAAGAGTCCTCAAGTAAACATCACCCAAGATCAGTGCATGAACTTCCTACTGCTGCTCTAACAAATTACCACAAACTTAGTGGCTTATAACACATTTCCTCTCTTACGGTTCTGGAGGTCAGAAGTCAGACCTGGGTTTCACTGGCCTGCAGCTGATGTGTCAGCAGGGCTGTGTTCCTTCTGGGAGGCTCTAAGGGGGAACACCTTTCCTCGCCTTTTCCTGCTTCCAGAGACCACCTACATTCCTAGGCCCGTGGTCCTTTTCTCCATTCTCACAGCCAGTAGTGTATCATTGTCAGGTCTCTCTCTGACTTTCCTGCCTCCCAGTTTCACTTATAAGGACCCCTGTGGTTAGTTTTGACCCACTGTAACAACTTCCCATCTAAGATCCTCTATTTAATCTTATCTTCAAGATCCTTTCTACATGCAAGGTAACATATTCATAGGTTCTGTGGGTTAGGGCACGGGCATCTTTGGAAGGCTACTATTCTGCAAAACTAGGGAATATTTCTCTGAGCTGAGCCTTGAAGTTTGGGTAAGATCTGAATAGACCAAATTTCCTTTCTTTTTTTTCCCCCTTGCTTCCTCCCTCCCTCCTTGCCTGCCTTCCTTCCTTCCTGTTAATTTAGTCCAAAAGTCACTGGGAAGACCAAAGTGAATCAGTAACAGTATCCTATAGGATGGCATCAGACACAGACCACAGAGCCACTCCAGTGGTGACTGAAATGATAGTCTGAAATTCAGTATCAGAACAGGGTAAAAGAGGCATAGATCGGCATACAGGGATTTGAGCACATAAGTAAGTATGTTGGGAATGGGAGCCAGCTTTCCAGCGACAAGAAGGGAGGTAGAAATATGGAAAGATACCTTATGGTAACACCTCATGTATTATTCCATAAATAAATGAGTGGGTAGTTACAGATATAAAATAATTAGATTTAAGGTGTGTGTGTTTATGCATACGTTTCCACTGAGAGGGACTGGGGACAGTAACGCTAGGGTAGCAATTAGCACACATTACATTCAGATCTTGGTCTCTAAATACCATGGAGGTGGAGTGCATTATCCAAGGAGCCCAGGGATTGTCAAAAGAGAAACATTTCAGTACCCCAGACAGCTCCCTGGACAGCTCTCTGAGGGCATATACTTCCTTCCAACACATCAATGTGACATCCAGCTGCAGGTCTGAGTCAGGTCCACAGAGCAGGTCACTTCCGTATGCCAAGAGAAGCACTACGTACCCACACTACCTGCTGCTAAAAGTGCATCCAGAAAAAAATCACATCACTCAACGATGACTCAAAAGAACATTATTTCACCTATGAAGTATAATTGCATTTCAATGGGAATTAAACTGTTGGGCTTTTGGAAAATTCAAGAAGGCAGAGCCTCTGTGAAATGGAGCAGAAAACCACAAGGTGAGCAAAACCGAAGCCAAAAAGCCAACGGGATGAAGTAGAAAAGGAAGTTAGACAAAAAGGGAAAAGTCACACTGGGGACTAAAAAACATGGAGATGTAAAATTCCATGGACTCAAATAAGCAGTATAGACAACAAATATGCAAGAATACCTCCAGGTTCCAGAGGAAAATAACTGAGATTAAAACCATTAGTAACTTCAAGGGAGGGGCCTATAATAATGATTCAGAGATTAAAATGTACAAAGTTTAAAATTATGGAGAAACGTGTTTTCAGATTTGTTAATGAAATTTAGAAGTGTTAAAAACAATCATCATATATTATTAAAAACATAAATGGCCACAAAAAAAAACCCCTATGGCTATTCATCAGGGTAACCATGCACCAGAAAAAGGGAAATTCCCAGACCTTCTGTTAGACACAGGCTCTGTCTCTAGTCCTGGGCACCCAGAACATCACTGAATACTATTAGTCAGTTTGGGATTAGGACAGTGAGACGACAGATTCTGATTTACCTCTGTCTGATAGTTGAGTAAGTGCTCTACCACGTTAGTGAAGGTTCTGGGTGCCAGAGTGTAGGGCAAGTCGAAATAATCCTTTTAAAAGTAGAGAGAATTTTCTTCACCTTACATCACTCTGGAGAACAGGATAGGATACTTTGTGGATCTCTCTGGATTTTGGAGGTAACCATGTACCACATTTGGGAATATTGTTCAAATCCATTTACCCATAGGCTGCACGTTTTCAAATGGGCTCTGCACGAAAGAAGGCTCTGTTTTAGGTCTAGACTCTAGTTTAAACTGCTACCTGGATCTTTCAAACCAGATAATGGTAAAGGAAGGGTGTGTGTCAGGCCACAGTGCAGGAAGAACCTTCTGGTAGACCCAGATGGAAGATATCAGTGCATGTTTCCAGGTATTTGAAGTAAGGTCATGCTCTCTTCTTTTGACTACTATTTCTTATCTAGGTTTTTTGTTGTATATATATATATATTTTTTTGTAGGATTCTGTTTTATGCAGATACCAAGATGAGAGGTCTGTAAGAGCCTTTTGGTTAACTACCTTGACATGATAGAAGAATTTTGTAGAGTCAACAAAAAATAATAACCATTTACAATTTTATACTATTTTAATATTTTCCAGTTGCTTTATAGACATTGTATCATGTGTGCCTCATAGTAGCCCTATGCAGTATGTTATCATCTTTATTTATTTCACAGGTGGGCAAACTAAGGTTCAGTGAAGCTGATTTGTCCCAGGCACAGAGGTAGGAGGTAGCTGGGTCACCCAATGTCCTTGGGGAAGTCCGTATGACACACAGACTAGGCATTATCTAGAAGAAGCTTCCACAGATAATTCAGGTTATCGTGATGCTACTCATGCTGACACATCACAGTACTTTCAAACTCTGCTTAGTGTCTAGGTTGTTACCAAGTTTTTGAAGGTGAGCGACCCGAAGAATGTCAGTATAATTAAATTCCCACCTGAAACTTGAGGTGTTGGCACCACCAGTGCTTTTTTATATAAAGTAGTAGGGGGAAGAAAAAGGGGGTTAAATTAATTAACCAAACGTGTGTTCTGGTTAACTTTTCTTTAGATAATTGAGGGAATAGTTTAATAAATTGAGCCTTCTTCTACGACCCCCATCTCGTGTTTCCCATCCCCTCTGATTGTTTCATAGATTAATACAGAATGAAGGAGAACTCAGAAGATCTCTGAGTTCATTGAAATTTTCTTCCTGACGGTGTCATGGATGCCTTTACCCCCACAGGATTCATATCCTCCCTGGATCTTTCCTTATTGGATTTGCCAGAATTTCCTATTCACTGGTATTTGTGGGCTTAAGATGTCTAAGAAGTAGTCAGTGCCTTTCTTGGATTTCACACACGGTCCTTCTTGACAATGTGTTTCTTTACAGTGGTGTTTTAGTAACAGAATTTGCCCTTGGTGGTCAGAATCGACCACCTCAGCAAATACAAGAAGCTCTTCTTCGTGTGGTGATGTAGCAGCATAAGGAGATCAAATGCTTAAGGGGGAGTTTCCGATTCTGATTTGACAGAAATTTTATGTATAGCCTGGTCAGTAGGCATCCTTTGGGCACTAGACATCTGAACCCTCTGAGCACAAGGCTGCATGTGTGGGAAACAAAAGGACATAGTGAGGTCGGGGTCCTAAGCTCCGGCCAGGGGGTAAGGCGCTTACAGATTTGTGTCCCCCGTGGGTGGTCTACCTTAGTTTTAGTGATTCTGCCTGCTCTACAGATCTGTCATCGTTGTATTCTTTTTTTTAACTTTTATTTTTTTAGCTACATTTTATTTATTTAAAAAGTTTTTATTTAAGTATAGCTTATAATGTTGTTGATTTACAATTTACAACCTTATAATTTACAGTGGTGTTAACTTCAGGCGTAAAGCACAGTTATTCAGGTTTATATATATATTCTTTTTCAGATTCTTTTCCCTTATAGGTTATTGCAGGATACTGAGTATAGTTCCCTGTGCTCTACAGTAGGTCCATCATTAGATTCCTTAGAATTCTCTTTGTCCCTTGATGGGTCACCTCCTATTCTAGTAATTCTTGAATAATTCTTTATATTAAACGTTTCATTTTCAAAGTACTTCGTGGTTTCTGTCTCCTGTTGGATCCTAACTGAAACAAATAGCTGTTGGTGTAAGGGACTCATCTCATTTCGTGGGACAGCACCCCAGCCTTGCACGGAGTTACCTCAAATCTGTCCTGAGTCTCAGAAGCCCATTCCATCTGTCCACCAAGCCGGTGGCTTCGTTTTATAGGCGCGTGGTGAAAAATTAATTTGTAGGTTTTAGCTCATTACAAATTCTCCTTCACAGTAAAATGATTTCCTCAGTTAGTGTCGCTGCAAAGTGGAATACTATGGTGATGAATTCCACAAGTCACTGAATGTTGATGGTTCTGTTAGAAATATTTCCTGCAGGGAAGACAAATCTGCATCTAGAATATGTATGTGTTTCTATTAGAATAAATTGCCGCCCACTCCACTATAGAAAGGAAAAAAAGTACTACACCTACCACCTGCTAGCAGGATGATTGCATTTGGGGGTGCTGCTATATCAGCAGAGTGGCCATAAAATTGACTTTCTCAAGTAGGACACTTTTGAGAATGAAAAGAGGAGCTAATGGGACATCAGGACAAAAGGGATAAACCAAGACTCTAGGGGCAAAAGTGAACGCACAATTACCCTGCCTGCTAGATACTTAGCATTAGTCACTGCTAAAGACACCATCAGTACTTGGCAATAGCAGTGTCCAGCTCAGCTTGGTGAAGGATGTCCAGCTTGTAGAGCCCATGCATAGTCTTCATTCCTGATGCCACAGAATCTTTGTGTCCACAGAGAAAATGCCAGGCTTCCTGGAGAAAGAGGCTGATGGACGTCCACATATGTTCACCTTGTCCACCTGGTTATTGAGTGTTTTCCAAATAGGTTACGTCTCCTGGTGTTTATTTAGTTTTATCATAAATGTCTTCATTCACCATTCCCTTTCTAAGAGGTCCGTCCACACATCACTCCTCTATATGACACCTAATTTCCAATAGTTATTTTTCGGAAAAAAAAAATGAGCTGCCAGCCAATCCATTTGCAATCACTATGCAGGTTCTGTCTTTTCCATTGTATAATGAACGTATAGAAATACTACCCAAGTTCTTCATTGCATAATTTTATTTTGTAACCGTCCACAAGGGCACCCTTGGGGGTCTCTCTTGCAGCTGCCATTCACTTCCAGTGATGACAGCACACTGTGCAGATTTTGAAAGAGACCCTTGCTTCTTTCCCGTTGTGTTGGCTGCCATCAGAGAGCTGCACATGGTTCTGTAGGTGAGAGTTGATGGAGAAGTAGTGTAGTAGTATGTATTAGTCAGCTTGTGCCGATGTAACAAAATATCATAGATTGTGTGGCTGAAACAACAGAAATTTATTTTCTCACAGTTCTGGAGGCTGGAAGTCCAGGGTCAGGATGAAGGTGTGGGTAGGTCCTAGAGGGAGTTCTCTTCCTGTCCTGCAGATGGTCACCTTCTTGCTGTGTCCTCACAAGGCGTGGGGTCAGGAGAGTGAGAGCAAGAGAGAGAGAGAGTTTCCTCTTCTTATAAGCCCACAGGCCATAGTCCTATCAGATCATGGCTCTACTCTTATGACTTTATCTAATGTTAGCTCCCAAAGACCTTATCTCTAGATAGTCACAATGGAGGTTAGGGCTTCAACATGGGAATTTCAGAGAGACACAATTCATTGTATAGCACAGTCAGAGAGGGTAACTTTGGAATGTGTACCGCATTCTCCTGCAGGTTACCTGTGCCTCTAAATTGGCTTTGGTCTCATTTAAATAACTTCCATTTAATCAAAGAACGATTTTTTATGATTTGCCAGCTCAAGTACCATTCAGCCAATAAAAGTAAACTGAAGTTGCTGACTCACATGGTGTCCTGAGGCATTCAGTAGCTATCAGGGCCCAGGAAACCAGAGGTGCTTTTCAAAAGAAGAATCACTGTCTCAAAAGAGGTGACGGTTTTACTCCGAAGTCCTCAATGTCTCTGCTGAGATTCATCAGTGGAGGACTTCCCAGAGGGCCCATGAGTATCCCTGTCTGCCTTAGATGCTTCTAGTATCATTAGATCTACAGGAACATGAGGCGGAAGCAGCAGACTGCCTGGACCTGCTGCAGAGCCCTTTCTGGCTCCAGGCTCCCAATAAAACTTAGGCTTATGGGTCACTCAATAAATGTATCGGAACATCATGCCCAAAGGTAGTGTATCTTACCACCAAAAATCAAAGAGAGTTACCACATTGCATCTTTTTCTTGGTTGCAAAGTGCAAACATAGCAAACTGCATCTATCTCTTTTTAAAGGAATATCCTTATACACCCCAGAACATGGGGCCATAGGAACCTTACCCATGTGGCAGGCCACCGGTCTTCTGGTTTTCACACCCATCCTTGGACACACATATGCCTTGCTAAATCGCTTAGCGTGTCCACTATAATCTGCTCAACAGGGACATGTAGAATAATGTCATCAATTGACATGACCAGTGGATCCACTGTGGGATATCAAAGTGGGTGTCTGAAAGCAGAGTGTGTAGAAACAAAGCTTAAGATAGAAAATCAGTATGTAAACTGAAGAAAGGAGAAGGCAGGACGGGCAGAGGAAGAAGCTGACGGGCAGTGAGGAGGGACCCGGGCCTCAGCCAATCCTGTGGGAGCTCTGGATCTGGGACGGCCCCTCGGCTGGGTGTTTGCATTCCTCTGTCAGTCAGTCATCAGTCTTAGCCTCTTCCTGGAAGGTATATTAGTCAGGGTTCTCCAGGGAAACAGAACTAATAGGATACATATAGATGTGCAAGAGAAGCTTATTAGGGGCATTGGCTTATCTGATCATGAAGGCTGAGGAGTCCCCCGACCTTCTGCCGTCAAGCTGGAGAACCCGGAAAGCTGTGAAATAATTCAGTCCCAGTCTGACGG
This sequence comes from Leucopleurus acutus, assembly GCF_964270905.1. NCBI lineage: Eukaryota > Metazoa > Chordata > Mammalia > Artiodactyla > Delphinidae > Leucopleurus > Leucopleurus acutus. Next base: position 80,225,479 of record NC_139159.1, read on the forward strand.
CCTGAGAGCTAGGGGCTACTGGTGTAAGTCCGGGAGTCCTAAGGCCTGAGAACCGGGAGCCCCAGTGTCCCAGGGAAGAGAAGGTGCAAGTCCCAACTCAAGAAGAGAGACAGAATTCACCCTCCCTCTGTGTTTTTGTTCTGTTTCGGTCCCTCAATGGATGGGCTGATGCCCACCCACCTTGGGAAGGTGGCTGCTCTTTACCCAGTCTACTGAATCAAATGCTAATCTCTTCTGCAAACACCCTCACAGAACACCCAGAAATAATGCTTTACCAACTATCCGGGCATCACTTAGCCTGGTCAAATTCACACCTAAAATCAACCATTGCAGAGGGCATCACTTTAGCTGGGCAGTTCTCTATTGCTTAGGACAATCCAGTGAGGGACACTTCTTTGACTCTTCAGCAACCAATAGCTATGGGATGGTAACATCAGGCTTGAAGGAACATTCAGGGCAGAGTACCGCTCTATCCACTATAAGTAGAATGGTGGGGAATTGCATTGTTAGATAATATCATTAAAATATAATGATGTTGAACAGAATGGAGGTTCCTTAAAAAACTAAAAATAGAGTTATCATATGATTTTGCAATCCCACTCCTGGGCATGCATCCAGAGACAACTCTAATTCAAAAAGATACATGCACCCCAATGTTCATAGCAGCACTATTTACAATAGCCAAGACATGGAGGTAACCTAAGTGTCCATCAATGGATGAATGGATAAAGAAGATGTAGTGTGTGCTGTGTGTGTGTGTGTGTAAATATATATATATATATATATATATGTGTGTGTATATATATATATATATATAATGTAATATTACTCCGTCATAGAAAAGAATGAAATAATGCCATTAGCAGCAACGTGGATGGACCCAGAGATTATCATACTAAGTGAAGTAAGTCAGAGAAAGACAAATATCATATGATATACTTGGAATCTAAAATATGACACAAATGAACATATCTATGAAACAGAAACAGACTCACAGATATAGAGAACAGACTTGTTACCAAAGGGAATAGCGGGGATGGTGGGAGAGAGATAAATTAGGAGTTTGGGATTAACATATGCACACTACTATATATAACATAGGTAAGCAACAAGGTATGCTATGTATAGCATAGGGAACTATGCTCAATATCTTGTAATAAACTATAATGGAAAAGAATCTGAAAAAGTATACACATATATATGTGTATATAACTGAATCACTTTTCTGTATACTTGAAACTAACACAACATTGTAAGGTAACTATACTTCAATTAAAAAAATCAGAAAGAATAAAATATGCTGATGTCGGAATAGTAACTGAATATATAATCTCAGAGTGTTAATGTGAAGAAAACGTAGCCAATCATAAAGTTAAATTTCATGTGTATATACCTCATCAATGTTGTCTATTTCCAATCGTATTATTCCACTCAAATATTACACAAGTACTACATTATAGTTAAATCACTGTAAGTGAGAACAGTGCAAAACAGTGCACATATATTTTAAAAGTTAAGTACCTGTATTTCAAGGTTAGTGAAATGACAAGAGTGAGCCTACAATGGAAGGTGGAAGCCCATGACTAATTTTGTTACATCCTGATTTGTGTAATCGTGAGGTCTCCTATATTAACAAAAGCTTCCATTTATTAAGAACTTGCTGTGGGGCAGACCTGTGTCAGTGCTTTTCGTGAATTATCTTATGTAATTCTCTTATCAGATTTATCAGTCCCATTTTACATCAGAGGAACTTGATTCAAAGAAAGATTAATTAACGTGCCCAAGGTCATGTAGCTGGTAAATAGAGACATAGATTTTATCCCAGGAATTCTTATACAGAGACCAAGACTGAAATGCCTAATTTGTCCAGTCAAGATGTAAGGAAGACATAATGACCTACCCTATTACAGGTGGGATTATTGATGGATAAATTATTTGAAAAGCACTAAGAGTTCGGCAGAAGGATCATTAGTATGCAAAGCCAGCTGTCACTGCCAGTGGCAAAGGTCAAGTGCAAGTACCGAAGTCTCCTTAGCAAGGACCCCAGGCAACTGGCTAATTTGCAGTTGGCTAATTTGCTGGACAAATTCTGCCCTGGAAGTCAAGAAATCATCTTCAAAGATGAGCTAGAAGACTTTTTCCAATATTTTGCAGAACTGACCAAATGGCAGAGTTTTTCTTGTGCTCACTTGCGTTACAGGGATAGTCAGACTTAACCAAAAAATATGCTTATTGTTTAACATATGCTTTATTCCTCTCACCACGTGCTTCAGAAATAAATTTTAACCTTGTGTATCAGTACAAGATACATAAGTGTATGGTGCTCTGGGAAGAGTCCAGGATTTAGAGAAGTATTCGAAACATACAATGTTTCAAAGATTGTTGTGAAATGGAATTAAGCAGATGGGGTAAACTGTAGGACCCCTTCCAACAGCTTGAGGAATAAAAAGTCACTCCTTTTTTCTCCTTTTCACACCCAGATCCCAGAAAATCCCATATTCCATTGTTATCCAAAAACTTCAAGGACATCCTCAGTCTAAAGATACCAGATCTACTTCCAAATACCAGATGAAGGTAACTCAGAGTAGCCCAGTTACTCCCCAAGGAAGTTACATTTTCTGGCTCTGTAGGTTTTGTTGCAGACTGGGGGGTGGGCTGCACAGTGTGTTCTTGTCCATTGCTTCTTGGATGCTCTTATGGGTTGCATTGTGTCCCCCCAAAAGATATGTTGAATTCCCAACACTTGGTACCTGTGGATATGAACTTATTTGGGAAGGGGGGTGGTCTTTCTAGATACCATCAGGTTAAGATGAGTTCACACTGGGTTAGAGTGAGTTCTAATCCAAATCGATGGGTGCTCCTATAAGAACAGGAGAAAAGACTCAGAGACACAAAGAGAAGAATACCATGTGATGACAAAGGCAGATTGAACTGATGCATCTACAAGCAAGGAACACTAAAGATGGCGACAACGCCAGAAACTACGAGAAAAACATGGATTCGATCCTCCCGGAGAGCTTTCAGAGTGAGCGTGGCCCTGCTGACCCCCTGATTTCAGACTTCTAGCCTCCAGAATGTGAGAGAAGACCTTTCTGTGCTTTAAGCCCGCCAGCTGGGGCACTTTGTTGCAGGAGCCCTGGAGAAATCATCCAGATACTTTACTGTTCTGATTCAGCGCAAACTGAGATTGAGGTGTTTGGGGGTTTGGTTTTGTATTTTTTCCTGGAGGTAATCCCACTCTCTCCAACATTACCTGGGGCACAGCCCTGTATCCTTGAGCTATTTAGTTTACACTCACATTCTCAACACAACACCCACTCCCCCCAAAAAACCAACCCTTCCTGAGCTGGGAGCTGCGTTAGTGTGGGGCAAGGATGGAGAAAGGGGTTTCCTACCATGGCAAGAGTGAGCCATTACATGCTGGTCGGAGCAGCCTCCCCCTACAACTCTAGTTGTAGTAGTTCCATAGGCCCCATCTGATGTGCCTGCAGTAACTGGGGGTGTTTGATGAGCATCCTGATTCCCAGGCCTCACCCCAGACCCCCAGATCCAGCCTTGGACCTCCCGGGAACTGCTGAAGCCTACAGCAGACTGTCCATGGGGCACACTTGCAGGAACAATCCTCTCAGCTTTGTGGACGAGCTCGGTTTGCTTGCCGGACTTTTCTGTCAGCCAGGCCTCTGCCACAACTGACTGATGGGATGCATGCCTTCGTCACCCAGTGAGGCTGAGAACAGGAAGCACGTGGCAGCCCGTGCACAGGTATGGGACTGTCTCTAGGGAGGGGGTCCACACTTCTCCAATCCAGGCGGTGGCAGTCAGGAAGTGAAGGCACTGTGTCGTCAGTTTTTAAAAACATTGGGTAATCAGCACTTACAGTACCATGGTGCACGTTCCATGTATTAATTAGCTGGCTTATGTTTCTTTTTTACTATATAAAACTGAGAATCTTAGTTTCTGGTCAGCACCGTACGTCTGATGTGCAGAAAGATCTGTCACTATTCAAAGAGGCTAAGACCACAGCCCCAGGTCACCTGCACCTTGAGTAACTATTGGATGCAGAGCTTCCACCTAAATATCGATTCCCATCCTATTCTCCATAAGTGAGTTTGGGCTAATCACTGTAGCCAGCTTGTTTCCTCCACAGCTGGAAGAAAGTATTTAAACACCTCCATGCTCACCGTCCATTCTTTGGGTATTAATAACACTTCTGGGCTTCAGCTTTTGATGGGAAAAGATAAAAAGTATTGTGGCTCTTTCTGCAATATGCTACGCCTCCCAAAATGTAATAGAAAGCAGGCCGAGACACCCGTGAACGTACATACCTATATTAAAATGCAGAAACAAAATGCAGCATTAAAAAGTATAAGAAGGTATGAGCATGGGGTACACTTCAATAGCCAGGGGGAGCCGTAGAGACGTTCTTGATGTATGTGGTCATGTCTGAACTTTGTCCTGAAAGATGATTGTATTAAGGATAATATATTTGGTATTCCAGTTGAGGGAAGAAGGTGAAAAGGGGCACGTGGGTGCTCAGAAAGGATGAATCATTGACTGTTGTGCAGTCGTGGCCGGGAAAAGAGAGGAAGAGGTGAGCGGGAGCACGAGGTCGGGAACCAAATGACGAAGGAACTTCAGAGCCCATGGGAAGGTCAGTTTGGATTCAGAAGGTGATGCTAAGCCCAGGAAGGAAAAGTGGTGCGATCAGCACAATGTTTAGAAGGCAACCAGGAAGTTCTACTTCATTAGGGGGAAAATGAATCAGAAATAGTGCAAGCAATGAGGACGCTTTGGAACTGGTCCGTGACAATGACAAAGAGAAACTGTACTAGCACTGCAGTGACGGAGAGAAAGCGAAGGGAAGATAGATAGTTGGGGACAGAATCAGAAAGAGCAATTTTCAACAACTGGGTAATATAAACCCCCTTGGTATCTGTTTCTTCCAGACCAGGCTGCGGAAGTAAAGAATATGAATACTAGATGAAGGATATATTGATGATGCAAGTTAATAAGAATATTTTAACAGTGTGCTTAAATGAAAATTCCAGGGTTGGAGAACCAGTTAGGAGTGAGTGTGACTAGAGGTTCAGCCCTAAGCATCATTGTTCTGTGGTTGCTTTTTAGTGATGGTTCCAGTGATGGTGAAGGGGATGGTACTGGAATACATGGTAGCAGAATATCTGTGACACATCAGGCATCGGGAATATATCTTATAGTGCAGAGGCTCTGTTGCCAGGCACTATGCTAGACCCTTGTGATACACCAAGAAATAAACAGACAGAGAAAACCTGCCTTCTTCAAGTAGATACCTGACTCTGTCATCTTCCTTCCTGAGAACTTGCACCCAGCAGTCTGACACTAGTCCCAAGCATCCTAAGTGCTAGGACAGGGAAATGAATATCTCACCCTTAATAGCAGCAAGAGGAGCTTTGGCCGTTTTGCGTGGAAAATCATAACTCTTGCTTTCTAGAACGCTTGAGTTCTCACCCTGTCCCACGCACAGAGTAACAGCTCTCCACACACTGTCTCATCCAGTGGGCACAGCAGCTTCAGCCCTGATGGCATGGGGAGCAGTAGGAGAGCTAAGGCCGGCCTGGCACAGCACCCAGGAGGTGCTGTCCAGGAGCCGGAGATCAACAGAATGTGCACTTCTGAGCTCGCCAACCGAGACATCTTGTTTTTGTTCTCTCCGTGAATTATAATACATCTCTCCGCTGATGTGCTATCCAGGTAAGCAGTCTGGGATCATTACCCTGTCATCAATAGAAGCTATAAAAACAGTCATCAAAGAGGAATTTTGCACATCCTGTACTAATACGAGAGGGGAAGTAGACTGCTGGCTCAGACGATGGACTCAGTGAACTCAAACTCTGGTCCACAGAGGTATATATTCAAAGAACAGAACTTACAGGTTCTCCAAGAGTTGATCTCACTCTGCCAATGACTCATATTGACCACGCTCATGACATGAAATTCAGCAGCAGTTTGTTCATTTCCATGGGGAGACGGAGCTGCCAGGATAAACAGTTCATTTGCTCACGCTGGGAAAATCCACCTGGGAGACCACATCATGAAAACGTAAATGGCGAAAGTTGGTGTCTAGCACTAGGTGCTAGACATTTTATGTATCTTACCACATTTCATCCTAATAAAGTATCTATGAGCTAAAATACCAGAAGCTTATGGAGTTTCAGTACCTTTTCCAGAGCTGGTATATGGCAGAACCAGAACTTGGACCCACTTCTGTCTGTCCCCAAAGGTATTCTCACAGTACTCCACTGATGAAAAGTTAAAATATTCCTGGAATTAATGAATTTCAATGCTGCATTTTATTGTAGGATATTTTCCCTTCTTTTAGAGTTGGGGACAGAAATGCACTGTGACTGAAAACATGGCATCTGAAGTTAGACTCCTGTGGTTCTGATCTAGCTTTGCTTCCTGCGTGGTTGATGTTGGGCAAGTTATGTGAGTTCAGTTCTCTGAGAAGTCATCTTTAACTATAAAAATGAGGGAAATTAGAGCCAAGTGTCTGGCATGTAGAAAGCACTCAATAAATATTAATTATTATTTGATTTTAAACCTCTGTGTCTAGGTTTTTGTGCGGACCTAAGTATCCAAGTCAGTTGGAAAAATAATTAGGAGAACAAGTGCTGAATCATAAGACTCTGTTTAGCTTTGTAAAAAACTGCCAAGCTGTCTTCCAGAATGGCTGTACCGTTTCCATTTCCACCAACAAGGAATGAGAGTTCCTTTCGCTTTGCATCCCTGTCAGCACTTGGTATTGTCAATTTTTTCAATTTTAGCCATTCAAATATGTTTGTAGTGGTATCTCGTTGTTTTCCTTTGCAATTTCCTAATGACATATGATATTTAGCATCTTTTTTTATATGCTTATTTGCCATCTGTATATCATCTTTGGTAAGGTGTCTGTTCAGGTCTTTGCCAATTATTTTTTAACTTGGGTGTTTCCTTATCTTCTCCCAAACTGTGGCTTGGTTTTTAATTCTCTTAATGAATCTTCCTTTTTTGAACTTTGATAATTTTCATATATGAAATTAAAATACTTTTCTAAGGGAAGTAAGGCTGAAGTGACATGCTCTCCTCTGCAGTTTAATTGCTCTCCCTCATTCCTCAAAGAGGCTATTACTAGGAATCTGTCTCCTACTCCTGCTTTAAATTCAAATCCGTGTCACCTCCTCCCGGAAGCTACCACAATGACCTCTTTTTCCTCCAAGGCATAAGACAGTAATGGATTCCCCTGCTTATGCTCCGCTACGTTCCTCTAGCACATTGTGAATCATCCTCCCATCCCACGGCCCCCACTTCCTCCCTCTCTCTGAGATCATCAATTGTGTTATGGTTTTCTATTCGTGACTCAGTTTTTCCTCCTGCAATGGAAGATCTCTCTTGGCAGGTTATTTTTCTTGTTCGGTTTTGACCATCACCACCTGATACAGGGTGAGCACACAATAAAAAGGTTTGGCCAATCTTGTTGAACACATAAATTTGTTTAAAATAGTGAATATATCAAATAAGCCCTTGATATATACTCAGAATAAAAGACTAGGCATTCTGCTACTGCAGACCACCTTTAGGACACACTGAGGGATTTTTCATTTTTAATTTTTTTAAACATCTTTATTGGAGTATAATTGCTTTACAATGTTGTGTTAGTTTCTGCTGTATAACAAAGTGAATCAGCCATACGTATACACATATTCCCATATCTCTTCCCTCTTGCGTCTCCCTGCCTCCCACCCTCCCTATCCCACCCCTCTAGGTGGTCACAAAGCACTGAGCTGATCTCCCTGTGCTATGTGGCTGCTTCCCACTAGCTATCTGTTTTACATTTGGTAGTGTATATATGTCCATGCCACTCTCTCACTTCCTCCCAGCTTACACTTCCCCCTTCCCGTGTCCTCAAGTCCATTCTCTACGTCTGCATCTTTATTCCTGTCCTGCCCCTATGTTCATCAGAACCTTTTTTTTTTTTAGATTCCATATATACGTGTTAGCATACGGTATTTGTTTTTCACTTTCTGACTTACTTCACTCTGTATGACAGACTCTAGATCCATCCACCTCACTACAAATAGTTCAATTTCGTTTCCTTTATGGCTGAGTAATATTCCATTGTATATATGTGCCACATCTTCTTTATCCATTCATCTGTCGATGGACACCTAGGTTGCTTCCATGTCCTGGCTATTGTAAATAGTGCCGCAATAAACATTGTGGGACATGTCTCTTTTTGAATATCGGTTTTCTCAGGGTATATCCCAGTAGTGGGATTGCTGGATCATAAGGTAGTTCTATTTTTAGTTTTTTAAGGAACCTCCGTACTGTTCTCCATAGTGGCTGTATCAATTTATATTCCCACCAACAGTGCAAGAGGGTTCTCTTTTCTCCACACCCTCTCCAGCATTTATTGTTTGTGGATTTTTTTTTTTTTTTTGAGGTACGTGGGCCTCTCACTGCTGTGGCCTCTCCCGTTGCGGAGCACAGGCTCTGGACGCGCAGGCTCAGTGGCCATGGCTCGCGGGCCCAGCCGCTCTGCGGCATGTGGGATCTTCCCAGACCGGGGCACAAACCTGCGTCCCCTGCATCGGCAGGTGAACTCTCAACCACTGCGCCACCAGGGAAGCCCTGTTTGTGGATTTTTTGATGATGGCCATTCTGACTGGTGTGAGGTGATACCTCCTTGTAGTTTTGATTTGCATTTCTCTGATGATCAGTGATGTTGAGCATCCCTTCATGTGTTTGTTGGAAATCTGTATATCTTCTTTGGAGAAATGTCTATTTAGGTCTTCTGCCCATTTTTGGATTGGGTTGTTTGTTTTTTGACATTGAGCTGCATGAGCTGCTTGCATATTTTGGAGATTAATCCTTTGCCAGTTGCTTCATTTACGAATATTTTCTCCCATTCTGAGGGTTGTCTTTTTGTCTTGTTTATGGTTTCCTTTGCTATGCAAAAGCTTTTAAGTTTCATTAGGTCCCATTTGTTTATTTTTGTTTTTATTTCCATTTCTCTAGGAGGTGGGTCAGAAAGGATCTGGCTGTGATTTATGTCGAGAGTGTTCTGCCTATGTTTTCCTCTAAGAGTTTGATAGTGTCTGGCCTTACATTTAGGTCTTTAATCCATTTTGAGTTTATTTTTGTGTATGGTGTTAGGGAGTGTTCTAATTTTCATACTTTTACATGTACCTGTCCAGTTTTCCCAGCACCACTTTTTGAAGAGGCTGTCTTTCCTCCATTTTAAATTCCTGCCTCCTTTATCAAAGATAAGGTGACCATATGTGCGTGGGTTTATCTCTGGGCTTTCTATCCTATTCCATTGATCTATATTTCTGTTCTTGAGCCAGGACCATTTTGTGCCAGACCACACTGTCAATCCAGTGTCTTGATTACTGTAGCTTTGTAGTATAGTCTGAAGTCAGGGAGTCTGATTCCTCCAGCTCCGTTTTTCTTTCTCAAGGTTGCTTTGGCTATTCGGGGTCTTTTGTGTTTGCATACAAATTGTGAAATTTTTTGTTCTAGTTCTGTGAAAAATGCCATTGGTAGTTTGATAGGGGATTGCATTGAATCTATAGATTGCTTGGGGTAGTAGAGTCATTTTCACAATGTTGATTCTTCCAATCCAAGAACATGGTATATCTCTCCATCTGTTTGTATCATCTTTAATTTCTTTCATCAGTGTCTTATAATTTTCTGCATACAGGTCTTTTGTCTCCTTAAGTAGGTTTATTCCGTAATTTCACTTTCATATTTTTCATCATTAGTGTATAGGAGTGCAAGAGATTTCTGTGCATTACTTCGTATCCTGACACTTTACCAAATTCATTGATTAGCTCTAGTAGTTTTCTGGTAGAGTCTTTAAGATTCTCTATGTATAGTATCATGTCGTCTACAAACAGTGACATTTTTACTTCTTCTTTTCTGATTTGGATTCCTTTTATTTCTTCTCTGAGTACTGTGGCTAAAACTTCCAAAACTATGTTGAATAATAGTGGTGAGAGTGGGCAACCTTGTCTTGTTCCTGATCTTAGAGGAAATGGTTACAGTTTTCACCATTGAGAATGATGTTGGCTGTGGGTTTGTCATATATGGCCTTTATTATGCTGAGGTAAGTTCCCTCTATGTCTACTTTCTGGAGAGTTTTTATCAAAAATGGGTGTAGAATTTTGTCAGAAACTTTTTCTGCATCTATTGAGATGATCATATAGTTTTTATTCTTCAATCTGTAATATGGTGTATCACATTGATTGATTTGCATATATTGAAGAATCCTTGCATTCCTGGGATAAACCCCATTGATCATGGTGTATGATCCTTTTAATGTGCTGTTGGATTCTGTTTGCTAGTATTTTGTTGAGGATTTTTGCATCTATGTTCATCAGTGATATTGGCCTGTAGTTTTCTTTTTTTGTGACCTCTCTGTCTGATTTTGGTATCAGGGTGATGGTGGCCTTGTAGAATGAGTTTGGGAGTGTTCCTCCCTCTGCTATCTTTTGGAAGAGTTTGAGGAGGATAGGTGTTAGCTCTTCTCTAAATGTTTGATAGAATTTGCCTGTGAAGCCATCTGGTCCTGGGCTTTTGTTTGTTGGAAGATTTTTAATCACAGTTTCAATTTTAGTGCTTGTGATTGGTCTGTTTATATTTTCTGTTTCTTCCTGGTTCAGTCTCGAAAGGTTCTGCTTTTCTAAGAATGTGTCCATTTCTTCCAGGTTGTCCATTTTATTGGCATAGAGTTGCTTGTAGTAATCTCTCATGATCCTTTGTATTTCTGCAGTGTCAGTTGTTACCTCTCCTTTTTCATTTCTAATTCTATCGATTTGAGTCTTCTCCCTTTTTTTCTTGATGAGTCTGGCTAATGGTTTATCGATTTTGTTTATCTTCTCGAAGAAACAGCTTTTAGTTTTATTGATCTTTGCTATTGTTTCCTTCATTTATTTTCATTTATTTCTGCTCTCATCTTTATGATTTCTTTCCTTCTGCTAACTTTGGGGTTTTTTTTCTTCTTCCTTCTCTAATTGCTTTAGGTGTAAGGTTAGGTTGTTTATTTGAGATTTTTCTTGTTTCTTGCTATAAACTTCCCTCTTAGAACTGATCTTGCTGCATCCCATAGGTTTTGGGTCATTGTGCTTTCGTTGTCATTTGTTTCTAGGTACTTTTTCATTTCCTCTTTAATTTCTTCAGTAATCTCTTGGTTATTTAGTAGCATATTGTTTAGCCTCCATGTGTTTGCATTTTTTACATGTTTTTTCCTGTAATTGATATGTAGTCTTATAACATTGTAGTCAGAAAAGATACTTGATACGATTTCAATTTTCTTAAATTTACCAAGGCTTGATTTGTGACCCAAGATATGATCTATCCTAGAAGATTGGATCTCTCCTATCCAATGTTCCATGAACACTTGAGAAGAGTATTCTGTTGTTTTTGCATGGAATGTCCTATAAATATCAAGTCCATCTTGTTTAATGTGTCATTTAAAGCTTGTTTTTCCTTATTTATTTTCATTTTGGATGATCTGTCCATTGGTGTAAGTGGGGTGTTAATGTCCCCTACTATGATTGTGTTACTGTCGATTTCCCCTTTTATGGCTGTTAGCATTTGCCTTATGTATTGAGGTGCTCCTATGTTGGGTGCATAAATATTTAGAATTGCTATATCTTCTTCTTGGATTGATCCCTTGATCGTTATGTAGTGTCCTTCTTTGTCTCTTATAATAGTCTTTATTTTAAAGTCTGTTTTGTCTGATACGACAATTGCTACTGCAGCTTTCTTTTGATTTCCATTTTGCATGGAATGTCTTTTTCCATCCCCTCACTTTCAGTCTGTATGTGTCCCTAGGTCTGAAGTGGGTCTCTTGTAGACAGCATATATATGGGTCTTGTTTTTGTATCCATTCAGCCAGTCTGTGTCTTTTGGATGGAGCATTTAATCAGTTTACGTTTAAGGTAACTAAATATCGATATGTATGTTCCTACTGCCATTTTCTTAATTGTTTTGGGTTTGTTTTTGTAGGTGTTTTCCTTCTCTTGTGTTTCCTGCCTAGAAAAGTTCCTTTAGCATTTGTTGTAAAGCTGGTTTGGTGGTGCTGAATTCTCTTAACTTTGCACGTCTGTAAAGGTTTTAATTTCTCTGTCAAATCTGAATGAGATCCTTGCTGGGTAGAGTCATCTTGGCTGTAGGTTTTTCCCTTTCATTACTTTATATATGTCTTGCCACTCGCTTCTGGCTTGCTGAGTTTCTGCTAAAAAGATCAGCTGTTAACCTTATGGGGATTCCCTTGTGTTATTTGTTGCTTTTCCCTTGCTGGTTTTAATATTTTTTCTTTGTATTTAATTTTTGACAGTTTGATTAATATGTGTCTTGGCGTGTTTCTCCTTGGATTTATCCTGTATGGGACTCTCTGCACTTCCTGGACTTGATTGACTGTATCATTTCCCATGTGGGAAGTTTCCAACTATAATCTCTTCAGATATTTTCTCAGACCCTTTCTTTTTCTCTTCTTCTTCTGGGACCCCTATAATTTGAATATTGGTGCATTTAGTGTTGTTCCAGAGGTCTCTGAGACTGTCCTCAATTCTTTTCATTCTTTTTTCTTTATTCTGGTCTGCAGTAGTTATTTCCCCTATTTTATCTTCCAGGTCACTTATCCGTTCTTCTGCCTCAGTTATCCTGCTATTGATTCCTTCTAGAGAATTTTTAATTTCTTTCATTGTGTTGTTCATCACTGGTTTGTTTGCTCTTTGGTTCTTCTAGGTCCTCGTTAAATGTTTCTGTTATTTTCTCCATTCTGTTTCCAAACTTTTGCATCATCTGTACTATCATTACTCTGAATTCTTTTTCAGGTAGGCTGCCTATTTCCTCTGCATTTGTTAAGTCTGGTGGGTTTTCACCTTGCTCCCTCATCTGCTGTGTATTTCTCTCTCTTCTCATTTTGTTTAACTTACTGTGTTTGGGGTCTCCTTTTTCCAGGCTGCAGGTTCGTAGTTCCTGTTGTTTTTGGTGTCTGCCCCCAGTGGGTGAGGTTGGTTCAGTGGTTTGTGTAGGCTTCCTGGTGGAGGGGACTGGTACCTGTGTTCTGGTTGGTGGGGCTGTATCTTCTTTCTTGTGGGCAGGGCCGTGTCCAGTGGTGTGTTTTTGGGTGTCTGTGAACTTAGTATGGTTTTAGGCGGCCTCTCTGCTAATGGATGGGGTTGTGTTCCTATCTTGCTAGTTGATTGGCATGGGGCGTCCAGCACTGGAGCTTGCTGGCCATTGGGTGGACCTGGGTCTTGGCGTTGAGACGGAAATCTCTGGGAGAGCTCTCATCAATTGATATTACGTGGAGCTGGGAGGTCTCTGGTGGTCCTATATCCTGAACTTGGCTCTCCCACCTCAGAGGCTCAGGCTTGACACCAGGCCAGAGCACCAAGACCCTGTCAGCCCCATGGCCAGGTACATGGGGATTTTCTTGCCTTTTGGGAAGTCTGAGGTCTTCTGCCAGCATTCAGGAGGTGTTCTGTAGGAGTTGTCCACACGTAGATGTATTTTTGATGTATTTGTGGGGAGGAAGGTGATCTCCGCGTCTTATTCCTCTGCCATCTTGAAGGTCCTCTCATTCAGGGTTTTAAATTCTTCTCTCAGACTGACACAACTTAATAAAATATACAGAAAGGATAGTGCATTAGTATACCTAATCTAAAAATTATTTTTATATGCATATGAAACATTTAGAATTTTAACCAGGTACTAGATCACAAATAAATCTCAACAAGTTTGAAATATCCAAGGTACAGCTAATAGGTTCTGATCACAGTGAATTAAATCAAACACCAGTAATAAAATATAAAGGAACAAAATGACCTGTAGAGATAAAACAAAGCAAAACTACTCACAACTAAATGACTTAGAAGTTTAAGCGATACTCACACCTATGCTAATCATAGGATAAAGAAACCGAAAGTTAATCAGTGCTTCTTTTTTTCAAATAACTTACTGAAGATGGTGTATGGTCAGTTCACCTAATTTATGAATTATTGTAAATAACATTTTTTCAGCTTGTTACATTTATAAGAAGATGTGGAGCATCTCAGAAGCTTTCAAACCTTATTTCTTGGAGCCCTGATGTTCTTCAAAGGTGCCTTGGGGGCCCACAGGAGGGGCAGCAGCAGGCAGGTGCCCAAGAGAGTTCTTCCTCAGTGAGGATATCTGGATTTCGTGTAAGTAGACTCCTAACTCCTAAATTTAACATCAGAGAAATGTACCACTGTATATACTATAATTTTAAGTCCAAAGGTAATGTGGGACTTGATAGTTGCTTGATTCAGTGACTCAATGAGATCATAGAAAACTAGTGTATTTTTTTGCGGGGAGAAAACAAGGAGTAAAGGTAGTGAATGACTTGGCAAGTAGGAATCTAGCCTGATGAGTTAGGAAACGTAAACACTCAAGTTTGGAGATGAAAGATGGACATTTAGATAAGAGACCTGGAATCAAAGAAATCCATGAGGCAGAAAGGGAAGCTGTGGGTTGAGTGGGGCCCAGGAGGAACCCAGACCCCTAGCACTGGGCTGTGGGACATTAAATTCAGCAGGTGGATTTAAGATGTCCTTTGCCTCAACCCACCTTAAGGACAGAGGCCCGCTGGGTTTTGTGACCAGGGAAGGCCTGGAAATGGATGTGATTTCTACGAGGCCAGGATTGTATGTCTCAGCCTGAATTCCTTTTTCTATTAACTTAGAATTTCAGGAAATTTCCCTGGAAATAGGGATAATAAAAGAAGGAACATTGCAGAGTCCAGGACAGAACCTGTGACTTTGATATGGGAGAGACCCCCTCTGATAATCACTCCCCTTTTTGTCTCAAGGTCTAAATCCTATGGAGCTAGTTCTCCCGCTGTCTCTTCCTCCGGGCAGTTCATGCAAGAATCTCCCGTACCACTGAAAGCCTAACAGCTCACTTGGGCACACGTGGTAACTGCCTCTTGAATGTCCTTTACAACTTCAAACCTCTGAAGTCTAGACAAATTGAGAGTGGTAAAAGTGAGTGAATAGCGTATGCCTGGCCTGTAGCTTGGTCATGAAAGAAGCTTTACAAAACTAAACTTTCAGAAGGTCATCTCCACACATGGTAACATTGATAGTAGATCCCCAAGGGTGGGGTGGAAGGACTTTTAAGGTGTCTCCCTGCCATAGAGCTGGCGTCTGCCAAAGTTGCTGGGGGGTGGGTGGCAATTTTAAGAGAAAAGTGGGAGAAGAGATTGTAGAAGGTATAGAGGGGCAATAATGTCCTGACATTTCTCCAGGAACAAACTCAGAGGTTGTGATTTCATTTCTCAGACCACCTGGAATTAAGGTAACACCCTGGTTCAAGGAGTTAGCTTGTTTATATCTGAAGAACAATTTCAATTTTACAAAGATTGTTATTACACCAATGGAAAGCCACATAGCTTGATAATCCAGGATGTATCTTTCAAAGTTAGCACTTGAAAAGGAGGGAGGGACTTCCCTCGTGGCGCAGTGGTTAGGAATCCACCTGACAATGCAGGGGACACAGGTTCAAGCCCTGGTCTGAGAAGATCCCACATGCCGCGGAGCAACTAAGTCCAGTCCCTGCACCACAACTATGGAGCCTGCGCTCTAGAGCCCGCAAACCACAACTACTGAAGCCCGCATGCCTAGAGCCCGTGCTCTGCAGCAAGAGAAGCCACTGCAATGAGAAGCCCGCACACCGCAACGAAGAGTAGCCGCCCCCCCCCCGGCCACAACAAGAAGGCCCGCACTCAGCAACGAAGACCCAACGCAGCCAAAAATAAATTAATTTAAATAAAAGGGGGGGGGGCTTCCCTGGTGGCGCAGTGGTTGAGAGTCCGCCTGCCGATGCAGGGGACGCGGGTTCGTGCCCCGGTCCGGGAAGATCCCACGTTCCGTGGAGCGACTGGGCCCGTGAGCCATGGCCGCTGAGCCTGCGCGTCCGGAGCCTGTGCTCCGCAACGGGAGAGGCCACAACAGTGAGAGGCCCGCGTACCGCGAAAAAAAAAAAAAAGGGAGGAGACAGTTGGAAGAAGACCACCAAGAGGCTTAGACAACTTATACTTCATAAAACACGAGGGAAGATGGTGGGTAAACAGGCGTGCCCATACATCCAAAGATGCTACAGCTGTGCAAAGTGCCAGATTCATACTGTCCTCAGCGATTTCTTGGAGTTGCTACCATACCGTCCTCTGCTATCTTCTGTTTGTTTTAATGCTCCAAGATTGAAAGGTTCCACAATATTATGGACTTAACCTTTGAATTAACCATTGATAGATGAAGCAGGGAGCTGCTTCCATTGCCGGGTCCAGTACTCGCAGCTGGGATACAGACCTGTTCCTGGACTCCCATGTTCGAGACATGGGGCATCCCCCTCTTCTATACACCAGCCTAACTTCAGGCTTGACTTCTGATCTTGCCAGAAGGGAAACCCATGTGGATGAGTCCTTAGACCTATGATTGGTTCTGGTTTCAGTTCTGGGGTGGTCCAGATGGCTGAGGTGTGGTGATGGCAGGGAGGGGGTGATGTGTGTCCTGAGAATGCTCCGGTTCATTCAGTCGTCAGGGAGGGTGTGCACTGCCTGGTACCCATGGTGGCTCTAGAGGCCGTCTGAGCTTGGCAACAGTCAGGGAGCCGAGAAAGAGCCACCTACAGGACAAAGGAAGCACTCCCTCTGGGTTTCTAAGTGATGACTGTTTCTTGCCTTTGTCTTGGACTCCAGCATGCTGGGTTTCCTTGTCCCTTTGTCAGTCTGGCTCTGCATCCCAGGAAAAGAGACCTAAAAGGGTGGGGAGAAAGCTGATGCCCTTCTGTTCAAGCTGAGGCCCTAGTGAGCTCTGCAGTTTGTCGAGAGAAGCCTGAAATTCTCCTTGCTGGGGGGATGCCTCTGGTGGTCCTGGAAAGTCCTCTTCTTGCCATTCCTCATGCAGAAGAGAGACGATGCCTCTTCCTGGGTCTTCGTGGTTGACAGGAGATCATCTCATCTAAGGGGCTAAATTCAAGTTTCTGCAGACGCGGGTGCTGTTGGCCCAGCGACAGAGGCAACAGCTCTTCGGCCGATGGTGCGTGCTGCTACCACCCGTGTGTCCGTGTGTTCAGGCTGCAGAATTGCCCCTTCCCCGTCCCCTCCCCTCTGGCCCCACCTTGGCCTAGTGTGGGATGTGCCTGGCTGACCAGGTGTTGCACCTGTTGCTGGGGATGCTCAGGGTCAGGCTGGGACAGGGGGCAGTGCTGCCAGGCCAGTGTGCTAACTGCGCTCCTGGCATTTTCCTTGTTGTGGACACCAGAGGAGTGAAGGGATGAGCCCCCTTCCGGGGTCAATCTGTGACTTTGACCAGTGACTCCTCCTAAGTGTCTGAGGAGGTTGAGTTCTCTCCTCTGGCGCAGGTGGGCTGGACCACCCCGCTCCCTGGTGACTGGCCCCCATCGCCCCCAGAGGAACTCGAAAGAACGTTGGGGAGAGAGGAGCTGCTGAGCAAATGATTGGATGTTCCCGAGATGATGGTGGGCAGGCAGGGGAAGGCTGCTGGGACCAGTGGACAGGATGCTTTGGTCCAAAGGGACAGTCCCGCGAGACCTGGGATTGGGCCCTCAGCCAAGGCACTCATGGGCCCACTTCTGCTCTCCTGGTGCCCACCTCGCTGGTTCTAAAGACGTATCTGGGTTCTGGGATGCCTGCTTGTCTAGCCAGTCCTTCCCTGATAGCCGTGCCAGGAAATAGGTTCTCGAAGGCTTGAAGGAGAATACTGGTTTGTGATCGAGCGATGGGTGTTCTGTTTGTCCTGGCTTCTTTGGGGACGTGTTCTCGAGCCCGAGCTTGAGGCTGTTCATGTGGCTGCAATTGCCCTCCCCTTAAGGAGTTGGCAATCGGCTCTGCTTTCGATGTCTGGCCTGTCTTTGAAACCAGGGATCACTTACACTTGGTGGTGGGGTTGTTCAGCGCCGCAGTTCTTCTCCAGTGGTAAAATCAGCATGAAATGTCTACACGTAATTCATCCGCAGTAAATTGATCACCCTCCCCTTCTCTCCTGTTCTGTTCCTTGTCCTTTGTTGTGAGCATCTTCTGTCCTCAAGTTCTGGCTGAGGCTGCTGGGCCATCGGGCAGGGCTTGGCTTTCTGCTACTGTCCTCCCAGCCACATTGAGTCTTCAGCTGCTCTCCAGAACCTAGGATGGATGGAGGCCACGCCCACAGCCCTTTTGCTCTTTTGTGGAGGACTGCACTTCCTAAAGGCCACCATCGCTTTGGTGTCTCTAGTGCAGATCTTCGCATCTGAGACAGATGATGATGGGACCAGCGGACTCCTGGGTCAACTGTACATAGTTGAGGAGCCTGACAGATGACCCCCACCCCTCATTAGAGCGCAGCACAAGATACAGGACAACACTGAAGCAGACCAGAGCCTTCTCCCCGCAATCCAGGTTCATCTACAAAAAGAGACCAGAGCCAGAACCCCAATTCTGACTCTACCTTCTGAAAGAACAGGAATGCCAAGTCTCTTCTGTGTCCCAGGCTTGGAAAGTTCCAAGTTATTTCTGAACTTCACAGAACATCAAATCACTTGAGCTAGGAAAAATCCCAGAGCCACTTCAGCAATTATTTATTTTGGTCTTAAGTAAGGCAAGCATATTTCTGGTGTTACTGAAGAAAACAGTTTACCTAACTAGAAGTTCCTTACTTCTAGTAGCATGAGCCTGTTCTGAGTGTCACTGAGTGTTGCTTTACTTTCTAAAATCATTTAGAAGGTTTTGTAATTTTGAGATCGAACTGACATAACATTAGTTTGAGGTATACAAAATCATTATTTGTATACACTGAAGTGATCACCGTAAGCTGTAGTTACCATCCATCACCAAAGTGACAAGTGTTTCTTTCTTTGCAATGAAAACTTAAGATTTACTCCCTCTTGACGTTTCCAGATATGCAATACAATATTACTATAGTTGCCATGTTGTATATTACATCCCCATGATTATATCTGGAAGTTTCTTTCATGGCCCTGCCCTTGACCCACTTTTGTCACCCTCCAACCCTCTTCCCCTCAGGCAAATACCAATTTGCTCTGAGTTTGGTTTTGTTATTTTGTGAGAACACTTGAGTGACTAGGGACTGAGAGCATAAGTCTGGATGTCAGTGTCCAAATCTGTTTCCCTTTAAAAGATAAGCCAACCTAGATGCCAAATGCTATAAAGGCGTCTGAGCTTCATCCTGGTCCTAGTGTCCTTGAAACCCAAATAGACAGTGGTGTTCAGAGAGTTGTCTATGGCTAGAAAACAAGGGAGTCATGGATCTACCTAGATCATCATATCTCAAATGCATAGAGTTTTCAAAACAAGTCCAGGAGAATGTCCTAGGTCTTAAAACCTTATCAGACCATAAAGACGGTTAGCTGAGGATGTCGACGAGGGTCGCTGAAAATATTCACCACAGGATCATGACTAGAGAAGGTGGCTAGGAAAGATTGAGAACAAAGGCTAGAATTTACCTGACCTCAGCCTAGAAAAGCTTGAGCTGGCCAGGTTGATTGGACATAGGAGGAAGGAGACAGCCTGACAGCTTACAGCCAACATGGAGATTGTGGCCCACGGGATGATAAAAGCAAGCGATGAATTTTCCCAGGGCAAGGCCACCTTTTCTGGGTCCATATAGGACGCTGAGAGGTTGAATTGGGGATATCTGTGACTCTTTGCAAGGTATCGCTGAGAAGGCTCGCTTCTGAAGCCAAAGCCCAAGGAGAGGAAAAAGCCATCTCAATCTTAGCAGAACCTCTGAACAGTAATCTTGCCTGTCATCTCTTCTGGGTGTTTGCAGAAGATGGTGCAATAATTCTATTAAGACTTTGACACAAGGCCAACACTTACACAAGGCTAGCTTCACTAAAGCTATTTAGATCTTTTATCTTCTTAGGAAGTACAGGTCACGGCAAGAAACAGATGTCCAGACCAAACGTGGGGTGTGAGGCATAAACACCAGTGAAGGGAGGGGGAAGAAGCAGGGTTGGTCAGATGCAGATGCTGAGCTGTGACGCGACCTCAGCCATCCCAGCACGGAGTTCTGGAGCTGGTAGGGTGTCCAAGTTACCCTGCAACACTCCTGCCTTTGTGTCTGGCTACCGGAAGCATTCTCTGTGTTATAGTGCAGCCAGCCTGCACTGTGTCCCAGTCTCCTTCCCACAAGAATCCTGGAAATGGTAATGCTGCAGCCCAAGGGGGTCACCGCTACCCCACCCCCATCAGCACTGGGAACTTGAAGGAAATCATGTGCTGAGTGATTGAGAGCTGGATGCGGTCATAGATGCTCCCCTGGTGTATGGATGTGTGCTCTGTGGCCAGAGGGCTTGTCCCAGCACATCAGTGTCTTGGAGGAAGACTGGCTTCATCAAGCCCACCATCCAGCAATAAATGCAGGAGCCCTGAGTGACCACCCAGAGGAGATAGGATGGCATGTCTTTCCCAGGAATGCAGTCTCCATCCCCAGATATGATGGGAGATTGCAGCCAGAACTGCAGAGGGCAGGAGAGGTCTACTTTATGCCTGTTACTGAGATGCCTTACTATTACCCACCTGATCCTCCAATTTCAGGTGTGGAACTATTATCTCCTACCAGCTTTGGTAGAGTGGGGGCTTCCTTCCGTTTACACTGAAGCCTTGCTTTGTGTTTGAGATGATCTTTTTCAACTCAGACCTGACTGTATTACCTGGCAGATCTAGGTCATACCATGAACGCCAAAGAGTCCAAATCTTGTTTGCCTCTGCCACACTGGCCAGCTGTTGGCGGAGATGTTCTTCCTTCTGTAGTTCTCCAGTCATCTTAGGATGAGCTTAGTTTCCGAGTTGCACCTGACCCAGGCTGTGACCACTGAGTGTCCATGGGACTGTGTTAAAAGCTGCTTCAGTCAGTTAATCGATATCCCAGACTCATACCGCTGAGAGATTTACTCACGGGAGCCATCAGAGGGATGGCCAAGGGCTCTTCTTGGGAAGTCGAACTCCTCCATCACGGATGTGCCCTATCTGTAGCCTTCCTGACTCTGCCAATGGCTGTCCTATAATACAGCCTATTCTGCTGCCAGACCAGCCCTCCTGGGGCGGCAGTGGGCAGGACTCTCCGTCAGGCTCCTGCCCTGGAACACAGTGTATCAGGGAGACAGTTTCAGAGTCTGACAGCTGGCAACTCTAGACCTGTGATTAGTCCAGAATGGTCACACTCCCGACTTGCCATGGTCGTCGGCCTTCTTGTCTTCTCTGGCCAGGTTCTACGTTTTCTTAAACCTGTGGGAAATAATTTTACTTTATATAAAAAGGAGCATCTTCCCTCCCCTTTTTTCTAGGGAGATCTACGTGTATGACTTTGAACACTTTGTTGTCACCAACAGAAATGGCGCTGGACAGATGAGACCACCTTCCCTGAGGTTGCCAAGACGAGTGGTTCTTGAACAGAATCAGGCTCTGATTTTTCTCTTGCTCCATATGCAGCATCTAGATTCTAGACAGACATTAAATTAATTTAATCTGAGGTATTAAAGTAGTTTGGGGAAAGATCAGTCTCCTGGGGCTTCTACATGTAACCATCTATCTGCTTTGTCAGGACATTCTTTAGAACGTCCTGGCCAATTCTTCAAATTGAAGTAAGCAGGTGTAGTCAGTCGCAAAGATGCCCACTGCCATTTCCATTTAAACCTTGGCTTGTATAATTGTTTCTCTGTTGTGCAGTATCTCCCAGAGCCATCCCGTGGAGGATATGAGCTCAAATCTCCTGGGAGTCCTCCACATTCCCTTCACTCCTTGGTGATCCTAGTGACTTCCCGGCCAAGTTTTCTGAGGAATGTTCATAGTCAAGCGATTCCTTAGTGACTGTGAATAGAACACTTCCCTTTACTACCCTCTCTTTCTTACTTGCTCTTGACAGCCAGTTATTCTGAAGTTGGTATTTGGGAAGCTTACCCCACACCTAACAAATTGTCCCAAACATAGTAGATGAAGGATCCAGCAGAGATAAAAGGAATATTAGATAAGTGCTCATAAGAGGAAAAGGGGTATCTAATGCCCCAGGTTCTTGGAAGAAAACTTCTCTCCATGGCACAAAGACAACTGCCCAACAGAGATACCATTAGGCAGTTTTCAGACAAGGCTTGGTTACCTTTAATAAATGTAGGATCTAGATATCTACCTGGTGTACCCAAGAACATGGTCATCTAGTGGCTTAGTGGCAGGCCAGGTAGTAAGAGTCCTCAGTTCAGGATCCTGGGAAACACGAAGGGCACAGGATGGTGAAGGCTTTGTCTGCCATTAAGTCCTGTTCTCACTTCATGGCAGAGACTTGTTTCCAATAAGGGGAGCTGTGTGGCGAGGGGTCTGAGATTTCCTGTATAAGTGACATTATAGTAAAGGGCCCAATGTCATGAGCCCTTCAAAAGGGCTAATAAGAGTACTCCAGGCTACACATCACATTATCAAAGAGTGTTATTTTTAAACAAAGTGTGGAGCTACGTGAGGTTGAAGGATGGAAGCCATCCTTTCCTGGAAAGACAACGTACCTGCCAGGGAAGCTCTTATAAACCACAGATGCTCATGGCTGTAGCTGGTTGGTGTCTTTGCTTCTTCAGCCCACTCAAACTGTCCTCCAGGCTCTATGGGCACGCTGCAGTGTCCATGAGCCATGCCCCATGTTACCTGAAGCCCCCGGCTCCTACATGCATAGACTCATTCCAGAACAGGCAGGCATGCTCTGGGCTAAGTACAGGTGATGCATTAATGATGCCTTAAACGATTAAATTTTCTCATAGCCTCTAAGACTTCTGAGTTATGGAATCTGCCCTGTGGAGAAGCCTGTGGGCTTTTGCTCCTGGCTTCATTTTCAACAGCTATTAATGTTGACTAGAATGTTTTATTCATGTGAGTCCTGCTTTCTCTGCAAGACTGAGGGAATGATTTGTTCTCACCTAGGTCCTATTTTGCCATGGAATAAAAGTGATGGGACAGGAGGACGGAGATCAAGGACGGTTAACAAGGTCTAGTTTTCCAGAAGGGATCTGGGTGAGTCACCCACTGGATGTCTGCTCTGACGGGGATGAATCTTGTCAACTTCTTAAGGCCGTGACAACCAGGATGGCTGAGGATGGGTCTTGGGTATCCGTGATGACGGAAGTCCTGGCTGGTAGTAGACACTTCCTTTCCCTCATGGTCACCGTGGCCAGTTGTAGCCCCCTGAGTGGTCCAGAGAGGGCAGCCGGGCCTGGCCTCCATGATGCCTTGTTTCTTGGGATCTCAGTGCTTAGCAGACAGATCAGGGACAGACGAGCAGAACAGAGCTGTGGTTCGGAGGGAGCAGGATATTGAAGCCCAGAGGGAATCTCTGCCCGTAAACGCAAGCAAGGTGCTTTCAGTCAGTCTCAGACAGGCAGGGGTTCACGGAACTGCAGGCCACTGACACAGGTCTGTAGAATCTGTTTCCTTTCTGGAACTGAGACCTTTGGGAATGAGGAACAAGCCTCCCTGAGAGAGGCTAAAACTGTAGTCGCACAGGAAGGATGCCCACAGCATCACTTTCTCCGGGCAAATCGGATGTTTATCCGCTGTGGTCACTTTAAGAGTGGGGTGTTGAATCCAGCACTTCCTTTTCAGGGCTCACTCAGGTCTGCATGTTCAGGTCTGAAGGCTCAGGGCTTATGTGGGGCCAGCTCTCCCCTCCACTCTGAAGTGCTTCTTCCCGATGGGCCGAATGAGGTCAGAGGGCAAAGAGGCCCTTTCCTGACTGCATGGGGACCAGGATGAGGGAACTGCAGACACCCTGGGGAGAGAAACTTTAGGAAGGGATGAGAGGAATGAGTCCCATCTGCCTAAGCAGAAACATGCACCAGCTGCTCTGCCGCTGGGTGAGCGTGGGGAGGGGAACACCTGGCAACCTTTGTGGAGACGAGACATATTGGACTAAGTCCTAGTAACACGAAGAAACACAAGAGTGGTGACACCCCATTGTCCAGGACAGGTCTCTGCAAGTTTAAGCCTTTAACACGGGGTTTTCTCCATATAAAGTTCTGGTAAGATACTCATCAGGTCTGGGTTGACCAGACCTTCCTCACAGCACACCTTGGACTCTACCTGCTCACAGTGTGCTTCTCCAAGCTGCAGAGTTCAGCTCAGTGTAGAGCTTGGTGTGCACTCCAGTGCAGTCCTGGGTCCCACGCGCGTGAGGCCAAAGGAAGTCGCGTGCTTGGGAAACTCTTGGGTCCCCAATGCGATGAAGACATCGTAGATGCATCTTTTGTTAGGATCCTCCTACGAAGCCACATAAAGTATTAGTTTAAAGCCCGTTATGTCTTGAGTGGCCAATTCGACCCTTTCACCACAGTTGTGCTGGTGTAAGATCCCCATCCCAGGACGGGGAGGGCAGCTGGTGGAAGTTACCGCATTTCCTGTATCAGAGGTTCTGGCCATGTGATCAGTAACTGTCTTCACTTGCCCCTAATTAGATACAGAGGTCAGGACTGGGTTAGCATCCTTTCTCCCTCCAGGTGCCTAAGGGTAGGAGAGCCTTGCCTGTCTTTGCTCCACCTAGGCTCAGATTCCTGCAGCACGAGGGGTAGCAGCGTGCTAGGAAGACTGCAGGTTCCTGCCTGGTCCTGCATTTATATCCCTTCTGATGATTTTGTGACAGCTGCGGCCTTTCACTGGCTCTCCTGAAGGGTCTCTAGCTGGACCAGTCCTTGGAGAACACTAGAGTCCTGAGTTCACCGAAGAAATGACAGTGAGGATGTGGGCCCAGCTGCGGCTCTGGTGACTGAGCTGCAGCCTAATTGCACACTTATTCCTCAAAGTGGCTACAGGAAACTCCCAGCTTCCAAATCTGGAGTCACATGGGCACCTGCAGAAGGCAGACTAACCAGGACTTCTGTCCTAGCGAGTATAACACTTTCGAGGGGCCCAAGGTTTGGAGGCGCTCAAGGGCTGCCTTGACTCCCCCCACCCTCCATCTTCTGCCAGGTGAACCACAAGGTTCAACTCAACTCGCCTGAATTTGGAAATATCACTTGAAGTTTTTCCATAGTAAGAAAATGAGAAGAGCTCTCCCTGGCCTCTGCCACTGTGAGGCATATATGCGGTGCCCATTGTATTCTGGGGTAGCGTGTAGCAGTCTGGCAGGATGGACAGACGCTGGAGGAGGGTCCTTGTTTGTGACTTGGGGATTTTAAGCCATATGATGAGGGGAAAACGAATCCCTCATCTGGTGATCAGAGTCTCATCACAGAATCTTCAAAAGTATCCCGCCTATGAAGTATTCATGGGCCAGGGACATTTTAGACTTTCCCCAAATGTGCCCAGGAGATGGGCCCTAACCTAGCCATCGCAGCTGTAATTGCCATCTCAGTGGTCATGGTTGAGGAGAAACGGCCCCTCCTCCTGTGTGACTCTTTTGGGGGCTAGAATATAATACTTGTATTTGAGGGTTGGTTGCCTTAAGCTGAGAGGTGGGTGGCTTCCGTGAAGTCTTACAAGGGGCCTCCCTTTCTGGGGGGCCAGGCTGCAGGGAGTCAATCGTAGACAAGTCAACTTTTGCCTCCTTCCCTCTGCACAAGACTTAACATTGTTAGTTGATCATTCATGGTTATTTCTTCCCAAAATGTAGAGTCATTCTCCTGGGCTTCCTTCCAGGAACTTTAAAAAATCTGTATTCCATTCTAGAAGATGGAGCTCTCACAGGTACCAAAGCTGTTCACTTGTTTCCATTTGTTTGGGGTTGTACAGTATTTTGTTTCCTTCATTTTGAAAATTTCCCCTCTCTTCCCAACCCGTGAGTTCCCACGGGACTTTATCAGGAAGCCCTGCTGAACGTGATGACCTTGACATTTTGGTAACTGTGCTTTCATAGGTGGTGGCAGCATGGCCAGGTGCTTCCCTGAAAGAAATGATCCCAAGAGAGGAGAGCAGCTTAGCAAACACGGGACCCTTTCCTCCCTCCCTATCAGAGGCCAGCTGTTAGAAAGTTGGTGTTTTAAGATATTTCCTCAGCCATGATGATCCCAACCTGAGGATAGTTAGAGGAGGAGCCGTAGTTCACAGGAGACCCAGGCGTGAAACTTCCTACATGATCGAGATTGAGAGGAACAATGTCCCCAGGGTTCAGGACACCCCTTGAAAATAGAGACTCTAGGCATGGCTGAGGGTCTCCCGCTCAAGCAGAAAGACTGCAGAGCATTCTCTGGCTTCCGTTTGACTGTTCCGAGGAGACTCTCTGACCTCAGTGCCTTGGCTCAGCAGCCAGGAGCCTTGTCACTAGAAACTGGGAGTCTGTCCAGGTGTCAGGCTGTGCAGTAGAGATGTGCTCAGGAACTTGACACTCATGGGTGTTGAAAGCTCTGTCACTGTGCCATGCTACCTACCTGCCTTCAGGAAAAAATAATGAAAGGACCCTTCTTATTGATACAGCCTTGGAGGGCCCCCATCTCTAAATGTCTGCCCTGTCATGGAGTCTACACTGTGACTGTCACAAAAGCTGCCCAAGGGTATTAACTGCCGCCTCAAGCCCTATCGAAGGTCAGAACTGTAGAATTGGAAACAGGGCGTGTGAATGGCAATAAGGTGGTTAAGCCATACTTTTGTGGCTTAACCACCAGAGTGGACGTGCATAAGCCAATGAAATTTATTTCAGGGCCTCTCTCGGCCGACAGAAGTGTCCCGCTTCTGCTTTTCCAAGTCCTGCATTGACCAGGGTGTTGGGGGTTCCTCTGTCCAAATAGACGGTCCACACCCCAGGGTCAGAGCTAGTTGTTTGAGGGGCAGTGTGAGTAGTTTCCAAAGTGCAAAGCGTTGTCTCTAGAAATACACTGATTACATTGAACTCTAAAGGATGCTGCTGTGCGGCTACCTCCTGAGGATTTTCCACTTCTGCCGAAAACGCCTTTGCCTCCAGGGCACCTTTCTGCTACTCCTAGTGCTTTATGGAGTTTTCTTTCTACTCTCATATTTTGTGTTCCTTTTGTTCTTGTTCTGAATTAACTAAATAATTCACATCACTCATTTCTTCCCCTCTCCTCTCTTACCTTGTTGGATAAACCACCGAACAGTGAAAGAATATCTTAGGACGACTATAACCTGCATTCCTGGAACACTAAGGTCTAATATAAGCATTTTCTTTCATGAGTGGGAATGTAAGCGTCCTAGAGCACTAACTCCTTACCTCCCTTCTGACTCACGTGCTCTATTACTCTGCTCAGACTGCCATACAAAATGCCACAAGTTGGGTGGCTTAAACAACAAATGTATTTTCTCAGTTCTAGAGGCTAGAAGCCAAGTTCACGGTTCTGGCTAATTTGGTTTCTGGTAAGACTCTTCCTGGCTCACAGATGGTCGCCTGCTCACTCTGTCCTCACATGACAGAATGAGCTCTCTGGTGTCCCTTCTGATAGGGACTCTCATTTTATCAGACCAGAGGTCCACCATTATCACCTAATATAACCCTATTACTTCCTTCAAGGTCCCATCTCCAAATACAGCCACACTGGTTCTCAACATATGAATTTTAGTGGGACACAAACATCCAGTCCATAACATGTGCTATTACAGCTCTGAGTCTGAATTCTCTGAATGTTTAGATCACTGAAGACATTAGTTAGATGTGGATTTCTGGGTGTTCCACAAAGTGGGAACAGCATGTGCAAATGCTCAGAGGACTAAGACGTCTGCATATGTAAGGAACTGTACCCCATTCAGAGTTTCTGAAGATGAGGCAGGAAAGTTTGGGTGATGGTGGGGGGTGTGTGGTCACACACAGATTTGGGCATCTCTCAGTCATGGGAGTCACTGAGCCAGTAAAACGTTAATTGGTCAGATAACCTGCTCTAACTCCTGTTTTAGGAAGCTGGTTCTATCCTGACCCTTCTAGAACATCCTCCCTTCCACTGTCAAGCAAACCACTTCCAACCCTTGCCTACTCTTCCGACGCAAGTCACCGTGTTATCTTGCCTGGGCTGTAGCGATGGCTTTCTGTCTCTCTGCTTCAACTTTCCTTCTGAGGCTTTGCCTATTCGTTTTCCTGCATGATGCTACTTCCCAAGTGGAGTGTTCCTCTCCCAGGAAGCCTCAGTAACAAAACAAGCTAAAATTGCTGATTCCCAGGTGCCGGTGAAGTCAGAGCCGCCAGGAATGAGGCGTGAGAAGCTATATAGATCTATGGCAGGGGTCCCCAACCTCCGGAATCTAATGCCTGATGATCTGAGGTGGAGCGGATGTAATAATAGTAGAAATAAAGTGCACAATAAATGTAACGTGCTTGAATCATCCCGAAAACATCCCCCGCTCCCTGGTCCGTGGAAAAATTGTCTGCCACAAAACTGGTCCCTGGTGCCAAAATGGCTGGGAACCGCTGATACGAATTTTAAATCTCCCCAGGTGACTGTGATAATTGGCATGATTGCAGAAATAGTGATCTTAGATTGCAGATAAATTAGAGACCAGTGTCAAACCTGGCACATGAGTAAATGGTTATGGTGGGATTAACCCACCAGGAGAGGCAGTAAAGTGTCTAAGTGACATGCCCCAGACCTCACTGTGGATGTCAAGGCGAATTGAACCCAGGCGTGCCTGGCCCCAACGTCTCTGTTCCTCCCAAAGCCTCACCCTGCCTGTCCAGGGGGGAATAGCCTGTCCTCAGGGGCCCCACAGGGCCTGCCCCGTTCTGCTTTGCACTGTGGACATGTACGCACCTGCACTCTCCCTGGCTTCTCAGCTCCTGACAGATGAGCACTTTCTGCCGTCTTCCGCAAGGACGCCACCCACACCTGGCACAAAGGAGATGCTCAGTCCACGGTGCCAGACTGAATCTGTTAATCAGTCTGCTCAAGTCCCGATGCAAGTTACGTTTAAGATTCTTTTCCAGAAAATGTGAAAGAAAAGTGCAGTCATCTGGTGCAGTAATCTTAAAGTTCTGAGTAAATACTTATATGGCTATAGAATTTTGTGGAAACCTAAGCAGTTATCAGTGCATGCTTCTCTACTTTCCTGTGTAACGTGAGTAATACAAGTTTCCAGGTTCAAGATTGACATTTTGCTGAGATGAGGAAGAGAAAGCCACTTAATCTCACTGAGTCTTTGAATTATAATTCAGGTGGAATTACTTTATTTCTAAAAATAGAAATAAAGGGGAAAATGCTGTGAGAGCCCGCCTATATATGATAATAAATGATTCTACAAATAGACAGCGATGAAAAGGAGCATCGTAATGACAGACAAAGAAAGGATTGTAGTGTTATTTTGGCCCCTTTGGGTTCCTGTAGTGTAACCCAGCACAGACTTGGTATCACTTATTACCTGGATCTGAAACTCTGGTCAGCCTCTTACTTGTATAAACCGTGATGAATTTTTAAATTTCTAAGTTTGAGTTTCATCAGTAAAATGGGAATGATAGGGCCAAGTTTAATCTCACAGGACTATTGTGAAGATTCAATGAAAAGGTAATGCATGTGTTATGGACTGAATATCTGTGTCCTCATCCCCCAAACTCACGTTGAAGCCCTAACCTCCAATGTGATAGTGTTGGGAGAATGGGGCTTTGGAGAGGTGATTAGGTTTAGATGAGGTCATGAGGGTGGGACCTCATGATGGGATTAGTGCCCTTAGAAGAGGAAGAGCCACCATGTGAGGATACAGCAAGGAAGAGGCCCTCTGCCAGCCAGGAGAGGGCTCTCACCGGAACCTGACCATGCTGGCACCTTGATCTTGGAGCTGTGAGAAATTCCTGTTTAAGCCATGCAGGCTGTGGCATTTCATTACAGCATCCCAGACTGGCTAAGACAGCATGCAAAGTGCTTAGCTGTTTGGGCACATAACAAAAAATTGTAAGGATAGTAACCCTACTCGTGGAAGTCATAACATTAATGATGGAATGTGTTAATTTTGGTCTCCTTGGATTCCTAGAGTTGGCTGTGGTGATCTGTTACGTGTTCCTTAAAGCAAGCTTTGCAAAAGTAAAGAACTCTTTTGAGGCTGAGGCATATATTCCTTGCCTTTTCTTCTTGTTTGACCAAACGTTTTGTAGGGGAGCAGCTTAATCTGTGACTTCTTATGAGGGTACGCTTTATCCTCCCAGCCTGACGGCGTGCTAAATGGAGTTGATAGTTCAGAAGCAGCCTGTCTGCATGCAGGAAATGGAGGCAGCAGCTCCCAGCAGCTCCCAAGCCAGGGGAGTTCCCGTGGTCGAGAGGGGGCCATGTTAGCAAACGGCTTGCATGGGAGGGTCTGAGCTGCCTCATCTTTTGCTTGGTTCCTGCTCTTCATGCCTTTAAAAGTCAGAAAGCATCGTGTTCTGCTAGTTAGAGCAGAAGCCAGGCACTCAGACTCATGGGGCGTCCTGACATAAAGTCCAGCACCGTGTCCCCAAGTGCCTCAACCCTACACGTTCCAGGTTATGCTGTCACCATCTGGAGCAGGAAAAGAGAGCAGAGGGCTAAACACTGAGGAAGTAAAACAATCTCAGCATCGGCTGCCGCTGGCAGGACTCCCATGACCCTCCTTGGGTGTGGAGGGTCCCATTGTTGAAAGCCACCAGCCCTGGCGGCTCTCCCTGTTAGTGTTAGGGGGGCGTGAGGTAGAGATGAAACCAGCATGAACCCAGTGTGCCACAGGGCCTTGCCAGTGACCAGCCAGCCCCAGATCCCGCCAGGGAATCCAAGCATCACCGATCCCCTCCAGCTAGAGTTTGGGTGTGCAAGAAACACACTCTAACAGAGCTGGTGGCCCATAGCAGAAAGGTTTTCGGTCCAGCAGAGCCAAGTTTTAACATCAACACCTCCACTTACCCATTGTAGATGAAACAGGGTGATTGCTTTACTTCCCTGATTCTGTCTCCTCGCCAGCAGAGCTGGATCAGTAATGCCCACTACATAGCACCCTTGGAGTCAATGCGATGATGTTGCAAAAACCAACTTGCAGAGTGTGACACTCTCAGATGTTAGGGTCCTTAATTCTTATTGGCTCTATACTATATAGGTAAGTTCTATTTAAACAGGGCAACTTTGGGGGAACTTAAAAATTTTTAAACACTGTAAAACATTGAAGAGCCAGCTTCAGTTCTCATGTATAAACTGGGGGATAATAACACACCCCGAATGGTTATAAGGGTAGTATAAAGACACAATAGTGTAAAGAACAAAGACCCTTGAGATACAACCGAATCCCGTATGATTAGTGTTCTTATAAGAGACACCAGCAAGCTCACTTCTGCTCTCTTACGTGAGGACACAGTGAAAAGTTTGGGTGTCTGCGAGCCAGGTAGAGCACCTTCACCAAGAACCAAATCAGCTGGCACCTTGGGCTGAGACTTGGACTGCACATTCTCCGGTATACACCATCTTGTTACATAGCAGCCTGTGCAGACTAAGAGACACTGAGATATATCATTTAACTTAAATGTAAATGCCGTAAAGACTCCAATTAAAAGAGAGAAATTTTCAGTGGATTTAAAGAAAGGTCCACGTAAGTGGGCTACATGAAGCGAACATTTTAAATATAAAGATACTGAAAGGCTAAAAGTAAAGGGATGAAGAAAAACCATGCTAACACTACTCAGAAGAAAGCTAGAATAGCTGTATTTCAGTCAAAGCAGATTTCAGAACAAGAAAAATTTAGCAGGGATAAAAGCGGGCATTACACAATAATAAAAGGTCAATTCTTCATGAAGTCATAATTTTAAATACATTTGCCTAATGAAGAGAACCTGGACATTCCTCAGACAAGGAACTGAAAGAAAAAACAAAGCAGCAGAAAACCAATAAGTTTAAAGTTGGCCTGAACAGCACTATAAATCAGCTTGTCTAATGGGCATCTATGGAATATTCCAACAGCAAAAGAATACACTTTTCTCAAGCTTGCATGGTACATTCACCAGGATAGACCGCATTCTGGGTATAGAATACACCTTAAATTTAAAAGAACAAATCATAAAAGAATGTTCTCACACCATGATAAAATTAAGCTAGAAATCAATAACAAAGATACATGGAGAATCTCCAAACACTTGCAAATTAAACGTACTTCTAAACACATGGTTCAAAGAAGTATCAAGATGAGCTTTAAGATCTTGAACTAAGTTCTGCATATCAACTGTGGGATGAAGCAAAAGCCATGCTTAGAGGAAGACTTACAGCATTAAATAAACATATTAGAAAAGAGTCTAAAGTCAATAACCCGAACTTATGCGTTAAACTAGAGGAATAAGATCAAATTGAAACAAATAGTAGAGCAAAAATCAACAAATGGAAATTAAGAAAACAGAAATTCAAACCCAAAGCAGGTTATCTGAAAAGTGAACTTCTAGCCAGACTAATAAAGAAGACAAAAATTGTCAGTATCAGATGAAACAGGGGTCATCACTACTGAACCCATAGACGCTAAAAGAATAATATAAAAATGACTAACAGGGGCTTCCCTGGTGGCACAGTGGTTGGGAGTCCGCCTGCCGATGCAGGGGACGCGGGTTCGTGCCCCGGTCCGGGAAGATCCCACGTGCCGCGGAGCGGCTGGGCCCGTGAGCCATGGCCGCTGAGCCTGCACGTCTGGAGCCTGTGCTCCGCAACGGGAGAGGCCACATCAGTGAGAGGCCCGCGTACCACAAAAAAAAAAAAAAAAAAAGACTAACAATGCTAGGCTCGCAGTTATGATAACTTAGATGAAGTTTACCAAATTCCTTGAAAGACAAACTAGTAAAACTCAGAAAAGGAAAAATTGATAACCTGAATAGCCCTACATCTATAAAATAGAACCAATAATTAAAATCTAAGTGTTCCAGACCCAGATTGCTTTGAATTCTTGTAAACATTTCAGGGAGAAATGGTATTGATTCGCTAGTCTATTCCAGAAATTAGAAGCAGAGGTAACACTTAATTCATGCTATAAGGCTAGAATTACTGGCCAGATAATATCAAAACCAGAGAAAGGCAGAATAGAGGAAGCTCTGGGGATATGGTGCAATAGCAGTTATTCTGTATCACATGTAATGGTGAATATAAGATATTATGCTTTAAGTTTCTATTGGGCATTTGACAAATGCATAAAAGACTAAACCTTAATATTCAAGACTTAGAAAAAAATATTTAGGAGTTTGGGAGATCCCAGGATCAAATTCAGTTCAGAATGTGATGAAAGAATATAAACGTACTACACAAGTATGAATTTCACTAAGAGGGGGCAGAGGAATAAAATCCCAAACTAAGTAACTGAGTGGAGTCTGTAAGGCTAAAGGCAAAAGGCAATGTACGTAAGCACTGTGCTCTAGTTGATGAAGTTGTTTGCCATGAGTTGTACATGGTAACAACTAACTGGGGTCAGTTTCATTATGACCGGATTGGGGTAATGCTAACAGTGTTCAAAGAATAGCAGAATTGTTTATCAAAGCAGCTGCAAAGATATGACCCAGATGTACTCTTAGGAGCTGGGAGAGTATACCTGAGAACAGATCTTCAGGGTCCTCGAGAAGAGAAAGGTGAAAAGATGAATGAGTGTTGACATGGGGCATTCTCCCATGGCTTGGGATTTAATGCCTTGGCAAGGGTCCTTGGAGACAGTTCTACTACGTGCTAGGAGGGATTATGAAAGCTATGAGGGAAAAATTCTCAGATGAAGAGTTGCTAAAACTGTCTTCAGGAAGCAACGGAAAGGCTCAGGCAAGAAGGCATACTGGGAAGAATCTACTCTATGAGATCAGAGAGCCCCTCCACCCATAGCATTCTCTGGACCCTCCCAGAGAACAGGTTTCAGTTGACTGTGCTGGGGGAGGGCCCTGCCACTGAGCCGTGCTGTCAGTTCTCAGAGGAGGGTGATGTTAGGAGATGCTGGGTCCCCTAGTGTCAGTGAGCTGATAGGATTGCAGAAGAGCAGAGACCATGGAGGGACCACGACCGAGCAAAATCAAGGATCAAATAACTGAGTAGACGGCACGATCGTAACGGCAACCGGGGGCCTTTACCCATAGGAGTCCAACGGGCCATGGAGTTCATTAGGACAAGATGGATAGGCAGCTGACAAAGGACCTGTGTGTAAATATGTATAAATATAATACAAGATAGGCAGCCAACAAATAATTGCGTATGTATGTGTGAAAATGCACACGTGTGCATCAAGAGAAAGGGAGGGTGAGCCGAGGCCCATGGAAAGTCTTAATCCCTCAATTTTCAGAACCCAGCCAGTTCTGAGGACGTATTTATTGAGAGAGAAATAGGTTCACCTTCAGAATGGATCTAGCAATGCGTAACACCTGGAGTTAAGTAAAACCTGAGATCACCTGTAGTGATTTTTCAGTTCTTCCTAGAAGGATCCTGTAATCTTTGCAAATAATTGGACAGTGGGGAAAGACCTACTTACTTCTAGGGATTCTGGATGTAAGAGTGAACTGACATGATTCCAGCGGTCCCAAAGCCCCCCATGAGAGTAAGGACTTCTGGAGGTCAGGGGATGAATGGATCTGACCCAGCTCTGACCAGTAATAGAGTTGAATGGTCTGCTGCCCCATCTGTTAGTCACGTCCCCAGTTACCAAATGCATAATCAGGATGAACAAAGCAACTGGACAAATGCTTACTAGTTTCTTGACCAGTGGGCTGGAAGCTATCACAGCAGGAAAGGCCCAGTGGAAAGCATAAAACAGTCCCCACTTCTAGCCAAGCCTCCTGTGGAGTGGAAGAGATAGATGATGGTGCACTCAGAGGTGGAGGATTTGCTGGGTCCATCATAGCTCCAAATCGACCTCTTCAGAAGCTAAGTGGATCACTACATATGACGGTGGGCATCCTCACCGTGAATGCTGGGCTGCCTGGGCTGCTCTGATTCTCTCACAGGTAGCTAGAAGTGCCCGGAAGTTTACATCTCCCTGGGGTGATCATAGCCAGTGATGAACTTGTGCTGGAGGTTGGAAGCCCCCTCGCTTTCAGGAGGGTGTCGCGTCCTCTTGGCCAGTTTTCTCTAGCCATTGTGTGGCAATCCCACCTTTCTGCAAAGGGGCTTTCCTGCCCCCAGGATGGGAAAGAGGAGAGTCCGATACACATTAATGAGCTCACTTGATTCTGAAATGGAGCAGTAGGGTCTCCTACTTAGAGATAAGAAGATAAGGAAACCAAGGTGCAGAGAAGTTAAGTGACCTACTCAAGGTTCCACTGCTAGTCAGTTTTGAGGCCAGAATATTTTTTCTTGAATACTTTCATTCCCATTATGTAGGAGATAACTGATCGCTATGAAAAGGTACCTGTGGAGGTAACCTAACGCTGCACAAAATCGTGGGCAGCCCAGTATTTGGATCCGTGCTTCCCACCTCATCCAGGTAAAAACCTGAGTCCTGTGCCCTTGTCTGTAAAGTCATCCACTGGGCAGCCTGGGGTCAGTCACCTGGGCCTTCTATGCCTCAGCCTTCTCACCTGTAAAAATGGAGGGGATTTGGGTAGATGAGCTGTAAGGTGCCTACTCTTTTTCTATATTTTGTGGCCTTTAAGATTTTTCCCTTCTCTCAGAAGGAGTTAACGGGGGCATTTCTAAAACTACTTATTTTAATAACTCTCCCAGGAAAATAAGCCTCACTTACCCCACACTCCCATCCTTGCCTGTTCTTTATGATGCGTTGATTCATTTGTTTCCTAAGTAGTAGGAGCGATGTGAAATACATGAGAAATGTGGTTAGATTGTATTTAGACACACGTGCGAAATACACAGGCACGCGCACACCCTCAACAGCAGTTAACAGGAAATCTAGCTTCAAGTGAAACCCTGTCTGGATTTACCACCACCTTGCCCTGTCAGTTAATAGGTGGAATACATCATAATCCTGATACAAGTTTGCAGGCGTATCCTGTGTCTTCCGGTTTAAGAGGTACTTTTAAAACAGTAACATAAAACAGCAAGGGAAACCTAGGAGAGAGAAGCATTGCTCCCCCAGAGGTGAGTTGGAGGGAGGGAGTTTAGGAGGATAACATCCTTCAGTCCTCATTCCTGAGCTGAGCTTTTTCAGCAGGTACGGACAATATTTATTTATAATGTATATCCTGTCTCCTTCCAGAAAGTGTCAGAAGCAGACTTTTCTTCTTTTTTTTTAAAGAAGATGTTGGGGGTAGGAGTTTATTAATTAATTTGTTTGTTTTTGCTGTGTTGCGTCTTCGTTTCTGTGCGTGGGCCTTCTCTAGTTGTGGCAAGCGGGGGCCACTCTTCATCGCGGTGCGCGGGCCTCTCACTATCGCGGCCTCTCTTGTTGCGGAGCACAGGCTCCAGACACACAGGCTCAGTAGTTGTGGCACATGGGCTTAGTTGCTCCGCGTCATGTGGGATCCTCCCAGACCAGGGCTCGAAGCTGTGTCCCCTGCATTAGCAGGCAGATTCTCAACCACTGCGCCACCAGGGAAGCCCAGAAGCAGCCTTTTCTTTTTCCTTTACTTCCAGGATGTGCTGGGATTAGTCTGAGTCAGGCAGTGGCCTTCACCTGAGCTCTGCATTGTGATGCCGAATAACAGTGCTGTGCCTCTGGTCTCACCTGTCTTAGTTGACCTGGATTCCTCCTGCTCCGAGTTCCCTTCCATCTTCCACACTATCCTCTAACCTACGGTGCTGAATCTCTCCTAAAGTGCCTATGAACCTGGGAGAACATCATTCTTTGGTACTCAGACACAGGTCTGCATCTCACCACCCATTCCCGTTATGATACTGAGCACGATATTATACCTTCTTATTGCCCCGTTCTCTTGAAAATCAAGATTACTTAGGAATTCCAGAATGCTGACGAATGCCCCTGTATTTTCAGGTTTTCATTGTCAACCCACTGGCATGGTCCTTTACAGGGTGCAAACAATTTTTTTTTTTTTTTTTTTTTTGCCGTACGCGGGCCTCTCACTGTCATAGCCTCTCCTGTTGCGGAGCACAGGCTCCAGACGCGCAGGCTCAGCGGCCATGGCTCACGGGCCCAGCCGCTCCGCCGCATGGGATCTTCCCGG
The DNA here is from genome assembly GCF_964270905.1 of Leucopleurus acutus. Lineage (NCBI taxonomy): Eukaryota > Metazoa > Chordata > Mammalia > Artiodactyla > Delphinidae > Leucopleurus > Leucopleurus acutus. Next base: position 80,262,456 of record NC_139159.1, read on the forward strand.
ACCGGGGCACGAACCCGCGTCCCCTGCATTGGCAGGCGTACTCTCAACCACTGCGCCACCTGGGAAGCCTGGTGTAAACGATTTTTACACACAGTTATCTTAGCCGAGGTTCAGAACCTTTAGGTAGCTAATTCATTAAATTTTCTCTTAAATGAACTGTGCTATAATATATGAACAGTATGAATATTTTCTTGAGTTCACTAAGGAGTGAGTAGGGTTTTAGAGTTAACATCCTAGGCCATCACTTTTCAAACGCTGCTCTGGCAGGAGGTAGAGGAGGGATATAGGAGAGAATGTGCTGCCAATTGCTCATTTGTAACGTGAGCTTGAAGGAGCCTTGCTTACCTCGCGGATTTCTGTATGGATCAAAGGAAGTAACCCATGAGTCAGATTTATGGTTTGTAAAATTCTACGCGCAGTTAAAGGCTTATTAGCTAACAGTTAGCCATTCACTCGCTATGCGAAAAAATAATTGGAGGGGGGTATACATTCCGATGGAGCCAGAGCTGGTCTTCCATTGTGGTCCTCACCTACTAGCTGAACAATTTACTTTCTGAGTTTAGTTTTTTCATAGATGAGAGGTTTGCCCATCAGGATAAGTCACTGCCCCTTCTACGGTGGACGGAGCCCAGTGTAGTCCGCTTACCTCCAAGTTGGGCTCCTAGAGGAATGGCGTTATTCCAGGGCCTCGGCTTTGGTCCCTGTCAGAGGTTCAAAGTAGTTAAATCAGCCTTGGTAAGTGGGAGCCCATGCTGTTTGGCCAAATGCATAACTTCCGTCCCTGTCTCCGCGGTCATTTGGTTCATGTGCTCTCCATGTTGGCAATGGGGTGGCCAGTGACAGGGGGTGGCTTACATCAATCGGCCAAGGCTTTACTCCACCAATTCAAATGCTAATTTCTTGGCCTGGAGGTGGGAGACCTCAGTATTCGCTCTGGTTTGGTCAGTCCCTGGCCCCGCCAGAGCAACCCCCCATCTCTGAGCCTCAGCTTCCTCTTTGCACAGCAAGGAAGTTGGGTTATAAGACTGCTATGGTATCACTGATTCCAACGTCTTATGATTGATAGGAAGCTCGGTATTTGTGCAGTAAACTGAAATGAATTCCTGTGCCTTGAGCACCTGCCAGGTGCCAGCTCTCAGCAGTGTGCATGCATTATTTAATTCTTACAGCAGTCTTGAGAAGAATAAGTCCTATTTTTACAGAAAAAGGAAACTGACAGGATTGGAACGATCGATCCTGGCTCTGCCTCTTCCCAGCTGTGTGGACTTGAACATACTTCTTAACCCTTCTGAGCCTCAGGCTGGAGGCCAGTGAGTGGTGGTTCTGGTGCCGTCCACCAGCAGAGGTCCAGTAGGTCTGCTGGTTGAATCTTTGACTCCCTCAGGAGAGGGAGCTCACGTGGAGCGATCAGCTTTGGTGCCTGCATGCAAGATGCACATTGCTGCATTTTTTCCCATGTTTCTGAATTTGGGGTGCGTCCCATGATCTGAACACCTATTGTGTGAGCCTCCTGTGCGTGTGCGAGCAAGGGTCATGCCTGTACGTGAGCATCACGCGTGAGGGGGTCTGTGTGTCTGTTTCTCCACCTTCCCTACCACATGCAAGCCCGTGATAATAAAACTCGGGAATTTGGCAACCATCAGCATGTTAGTGAAGACATGCCTTACATCTTCCCCACTGTGGGTTGGGAAAAACTTCTTCTACCCTCTTACGTCAGTTTAATTCTTAGAACCTAAGACAGAGTGACAGGAGAAAAACATGCAAATTGAATATCTTTACACATACATGGGAGTCTTCAGAAGGAAAGTGAACACCCGAAGAAGCTGTTAGTCCAAAAACCTTTCGCATCTGTTTACACACAGAATGATTGTGGGGATGTGAGCCGACAAAGGGGCTTGGTCTTAGGGCAGCAAACTGTGGGCAACGGGCAGGAAATATACGGGGGAAAGAAATGGAAGATGAGGGCTGTCTTAGTAGGTTGGTTTATATAGGCTCATTTTGGTGTTGTCGCCCTATCTCTGGTGATAAGAATGTTCTTTTCCTGCTGTAGTGCAGGTACCTTTCTCAGGAAAATTTTGTGGACTGCATTTAGGGCAGAAAGGGGTAGGTCAGTAGTCCTTCCTGCATCTGCTGTTTCTCAAGTGCTTGCAGCTCAAAATAATAGGCTGAGGTGGCATACGTTGGGGCGGCATGTTCTGAACCCCTTCACCAGAAATCAGCTGCGCTCACCCTCATCCTAACTGAGGCTTTAGGGTGCAGGAAAGCACGTCTGGTCCTCTTGCTTCTCTTTATAAGTTCTCACAATCCAGCTTAAATCATTGCTGCAATGTCTCTTTACCTCCAGTGGTCTCTCCATCTTCTGTTTCAGCTATTCCGCTTCTACAATCAGTGGCTCCCCACTGCCTGCAAGATAAAGTCCGGGCTCTCCAGCTGGCAGTGAGGGTCCTCTTGGGCTGCGTGCACACCTTCTACTCCTCACCCTCTATGCCTCCGTCAAATGTTGCTGCTTTCCATCCATCAAACATATCCTGCCTCCCTGCCTGGCCACGTCCATGTTCACTTTTAGTATCAGCCAACCATAACTGGTAGGCAGCACAGTACTGGGAGGAGAGTTTGAGGTGGGGACAGATTAACCTTGTTTCAAGTTCTGTGAGGTCCGTAGTGGTATTGGACAAACTGCTAACATCTTGAGCTCTTTTTACTCGTAAAATGAGTCATGTGTGTGGCTACTTGAGAGTTTGGGGGTCAGAATTTATAAGCTACCATAGGAAAATTGCCAGGTGTGTAATAGATAACAGTGCGTGGTGTGTACAAATAATTATTATAACCCAGTTCCACTGCCATTATAAAGATGGTCCAGATCTCCTATTCTATCTCTCATCTCATCCAAAATAATCTCTCTTAAAACCCAATAACTTCATCCGTTCTTCCCCCAGGTCTCAGTTCTCTCTACCCTGCACTTGGCGTGTCTGGCCTTCTCTATTACACTGTGAGCACAATTCTCATTTGATTCAATTTTATATTCTCCAGAGGGCTTGGCAGACAGGAAAGGCTCAATGAACACTCAAGAGATGAACAAATAAGTGGATTGCTTTGGCTGATTCCATTACAACTATGGGATTGTCATTCCACAGGCATAGCTTGAGCAACAATTCTGCTCAAAATTCTCTGGGGTTACAATAATGACTCAGAGACAACTCAATCAGCAGAGCCCACACAGACCCAGTTACAATCCCACACTGCAGAGCAAGAAATCTGTGCTCTTTCCAGGTGGTCTAAGGATGAACCCAGAGGGTTCTTTCAGAAGAATTAGTTGTGTCACCTGAAGTTACCTTGGTTAGCCTTGCTCTCCAGATGTCACCAAAAATCCATGTCCAGGACCAGCGCCCTCCAGATAACGGCATGGTGTCGTAAGAAAAGCTGTTATTCTCAGTGGAAGATGCAAACAAGCCACTTTATAAAAGTAATCTTTCGTGAATAGATAGCCAGGATTTCACAGCTCGGCATTTGAGAGCTCAAGTTGTTAACCCTCTCTTGGTTCTTGAGATGTGGAATCCACAGCTGAAGAGGGGGGATCTCCCTAGACTCTCCCATTGTTTACGATGGTAGGTTCTGGGTCAGCAGGTATTTAATAAATGGATGAATGAATGTGTCTCCTCAGTACCCAGCCCCTCACCCAGGAAAGGCTGCTTAATAAATGCTAATTGAACTAAGACTCATTTGAAATCCCTGCCAAGACTCAGAATTGTTGTTTGGATATGAAGGCCCTTCTGATGAAATATGACAGTTAGAATCAAAATGGAAAAGATGAGGGTGTCCCCACACCGGTCGCATGGGTCACGAGTGCAGTCCCTTCAAACCTGAGTGATGCTTGTTGAATTCTTACGACGCATCTACTGGGCGCCAACTGTTATTTTCATTCATTTATTTAATCCTCAAAACATCTCTAAGAGGTTAGTATTCTCCCTACTTTTGAGGTGGGAGACTAGACATGTTAAGAGTGTTTGAACAATCTAAGATCTAGTAAGCGGTAAATCAAGGTAGGAGTCCAGGTTTTGACTTGAAAGCCAAGGCTCTTAGCGTTTTACTGGAACTTCCTATCTAGTATAGGAAGGAACTTCCCAAAACCTGATTCCTATTCCCCGAGCTTCTCCTATCACTAAGTCAGACGCAGAACACTTTGGAAAATCTCGTTTCTTGTAAAACTGACTACTCACCAACCAGCAAAACTCTTTTGGACAGAACGTATTTTCCTCGACAGAGTAGAGACTTGAGCATACGACTTCTAGCCCGACTAATGAGTAGACCATTCACTGTGATACCAGCCACACTTGAATTCACAAAGTTAGCTTTTGCGATATTTCAGGTCTATCAGCTGACGCAGTCTATTGTCCTCTAGGCCACCTGCCACGCTGTAGTCCCTCAAATCAAGATCACCTGTTCCAAAGAACCCCCTGCCCCTCTAGCTGTGTCCAGGGCTGTATCTTTTTAAAGAGCCTGACACATGAGCTGGGCTCTGTTCCCTTCGCTACCAACATCTGGAAATGCTGTAGGAGTTCAGAACCCGCCATCCCAAAATATATCTCTCTGGCACGTTGAGTGTTTGGCGTTAAAGGCACTTGAGGAAGCACATACAAGAAAAATACTGACTTTTTCTTCAGAGCGAGAAAATCACACGTGAAATAGATCCTCCCTATTCTAGTCTCCCCATTTGACAGATGGGGAGACTGAGGTAGAGTGGGGAATGGCTCTCCTTGGATCACAGGGCACACTAAGTGTACAGCTGAGGGTGTGTCCAGACCTGACGCAGCCACAGCTCCTGCTCTGTGTCACTATGAGTGTGTCTAACCCTAACCCTGCTGCCCAAGGTGCAGGCAGGGAGTGTCCTAACCTGGAGATGCCCACGTGCAGTCGGGGCCGCTGACCAAATCCCCCTCAGTGGACCACAAACAGGCATGGCTGTTCTACTGCACACATTTCCTGGCTTCTCCACTCCTAGAGGGAGTCTGGGCTTCCCTAGAACCACTGTGGAGCCGGAGGCCAAATGTAGAAAATAAATATCCTGGGCTTCTCAAGTGCACTTGGGGACGGCAGAGGAGATAACACGGGTATGAGGGGACAGATGACCTCGGGGCCGATCTAACGCTTCATGCTCTGGCCATAGAAGGCGAGCAGAACGTTCTGGGCTTCAGTTCCTCCATCTCTAAAATGTGGGATTCTTATTGGATTGTCTTTCACATCCCTATCAGGTCTGTCATGCTCTGATGTGTGACTTCAAGGTAAACTTTTGGCTTTGCCAATTAATGATATATGCGTAGACTCAATTCCTGCTGAAGGACAAGAGGGGAAGTAGAAGGAATATGTATTGAACTGTCATCGTGTACTAGACACATGCAGGTGTCACCCAGCTCTTCCTTCAGCGAAGACCTGGTGACGGCAGCTCCTAGAAACCCTGCCAGCAACAGCCTTCAGCTGTCATCTCCTTCGGGATTCTCGTGAGCTGCTGAAACCCAAATGGCCTGTCACATTACAGGCCTCTTCCCTAGTCCTGACACCTTTGGTTCCTTCTCCTTGCCGTATGGGTCTGGTTCCAAGATGTTAAACATCGCACACGTGCTAACCATTCAACTGTCAGTTACCTGCTCATTAACGTGATGACACCCAGCAAGGGCTGCCGTGTGGCAAGCGCTGTGCTGAGCTCTGGGGACTTCAGACGTGGCCCCTGCAACCATTTGTGACATTTCCTTTGAGGATGTCAGTTGCTCCCACTAAGTCATTAGGCCCTGATGGCAGGGCCTGTACCTCAGGAACAGGGGCTGCTCGTGACCGGGTACTGACCACTGGGGCCAGGCGCTCGGCACAGACATCCCAGACTGAGTGATTCGGCCCCGGTGACACACACCAGGCTAGGGGATGACCCTGCACCTTCGGACGGTGGCCGCCATCTAACTCGTCGTTCCCAGTCTTTCTCTTGCACCTGGTGTGTGAATTACAACTGAGCACCACAGCCTGTTAGACCCCGGATCTCAGCCCTTCTCTTGACTCTCTGTAACCCACCAGTTCCCCAAACCCTGGTCACGACTGAGCACGAGGCTTGAATCCCTTCCCAGCTACTCGGACCCCATGTCTGTGCAGTCAGTCGAGGCTGCCTTGTGTCTGAATCTCCAGTGCCGCCTAATACCACTTGGGGGTCTCCACGTGTAAAGAAGAGCATAGGGCTTGGGAAGTTACAACTAGGAAGCAGATATATACATAAAGGTGGCCAGTCTCACATACAGAGAAACCCAAATCCAAACAAGGAGGGTTTTCTGCCTGTTCAAGTATCAGTGGCTGAAGGAGAAAATAAAACACAAAATTGCCGGAGTTAGGGTAGAACTCTCCTGTCCCTCTTTTATTGTAGTGACTATTTTGGAAAGCAATTTGGCAAAGACTTCCAGACACAAAGAAATATTCATATTCTTTGACCCAATAATTCACTTCTGGGAACTGAGCCTAAGGATGTAATTCCTTGTCTGAGAAAGAAAGCAACATCTGTGTATAAATATATTCCCTGAGGCATTTTTAATGGGGAGAAACTAGAAAGAGCCTTAAATAATCAACAACAGGGAAATAGGTATATAAATTATATACGCTCAGCTCCTTTAAATGAGTTAAGAAAACTCTAAAATGACATGGAAAGATACTTACACCATGATGTAAGCAGGAAAAAATGGGATTAAAAAAATATACAGTATGATTTTATCTATGTAAAAGTTGAAATATGTAAGAATGTCCTGAGGCCACTACAAATAATATAAGCATTGTGATGGCCGGGGGCGGGGGAAGGGGGAAGGATGTTGTAGGCTATTCTCTGGTTTTCAAGTATCTAACATGCAGCTGTATTACTTTAAAATGGTAAAACTCCTTGTAATTAAATTTAGACATACGTATTGAGGGATGGCTGAGTTAAGGGGATAAGAGGAAAGTTTTACTCCCTGGAGAAACATCTGGACGTTTCAATGACCATCCTTCTTAGAGCAGATTTGGCGTTAGCTACGCAGGGAGACCCATGTCTTGGCTAAAATTCGTCTCTAAGAAAAAGTCCCGCCTAACCTCCTTGTGATAAGACTCGGCCAGAAAGTTGTTTAAAAAAGCAACTTCCATTGCATTTCCTTGAGCAATTGCGAGAAGCTATTTTTAGAGCTAGATGCCTCATCTTCCATAACTGTTTCAGTGCTTGTTAAAAGAGCTAAGACAGCAGACCACTCTGGAAGCAGAAAATTCCCATCACGACCCTCCTGGTACATGTCTATCAGCTTAGAGTCCACAGAGCACTTTTACCTCCAATGACATACAAGTATTCTGTCAGAGAAAACAATTTCTCAGTCTTTGTACTACTGGGGACACTACAACTGTGAGAGAGCAAGTGACCCATCCAAGGTCACTCAACTTTCAAGTGAGTAAGTTAAGAAGGAATGAAAAGTGAGTCTAAGTTCAGTGAGAAATTGGGGTGAGTAGACTGTATTTTCACTTCCCCTCTACAGTGTATTAACTGTGTGTTTGTTAAATTAGTGGCTTCAGCTCTCTTCCTCAGGTTGCTTGTTTATTAACCAGAGATAATAGAACGTATTTCTTCATTGTTATCTTGGCAACCAGGCGAAGTAGATATGACTGTCAGTTGATGTTATAGCATCTGTAGTTCACTTATACTTCATCATAAACAGTCATAAATAGGTGCACTGGTGAGTTTACACTGAAATTCAAAGGGAAATTATTGCTTTAAGGAAATCACATCTCAGAGTTGGTCGAGAAGCATTCCAATCAGAAAACACCTCCAGGTGTGGGTGCTTGGGAAGCTTTACCTTTGATCAATACTAAGTGTTTTTCTAATTAACGTGTTGGATATGGGAAATGACCCTCTTATGAAATCGGTGGGATCCGTGATGTATAGCCAAAGATGTTCTAAATAGTTATCCACGCTGCACAAGCCCAGTTAAAGAACTTAAACACTCTCTAGCTTGAATCCTTAGGGAGGGCAGGTAAAGTTTGATCCCTAAGTGACTGTCATGGGTTGATTTAAGGCCGTGAAAATACATGTTCAGATCCTAATCTCTAGTACTTGTGAATGTAACCCTATTGGAAATAAGATCTCTTCCAGTGCAGTCACGTTAGGATGAGGGCCTGCTGGGTTCCGTGAACTAAGGTTCAAGGTTTTAGTTCGATGGCCGTTTTCCTTTCAGAAGAAGGGAACTTGGACACAGACCCTGAGATACATCGGGACGAAAACCATGTGAAGATGGCTGCAGAGATGCGAGGGAATCGTGTAAAAGCCAAGGACCGGCAGCAACCACCAGCAGCTGGGAGAGGGGCGTGGACGAGACCCTTCCTCGGGGCCTCCGGAAGGAGCCAAGTCTGCCGACACCTGGATTTCCGACTTTCGGCCTCCAGAGCCGTGATTCAAGTTTCTGCGTCACCCAGTTTGTGTCAATTTGTTATGCCACCTTCAAGAACTAATGCAATGACCCCGTGTCTGGTGTGGGGTAGAAGAACTCTCGCTGTCTGATGCTGACCCAAAGGGTAACACAGGTCTATTTCCGGAATATTGTTTTGACTTCCAGTTAACCTTTCACGCAAGGCATGGCTGGATCAGCTAACACGACGAACAACTAGGGGCACCCAGCACACGCGTGTCCAAACCACCCACTCCACTAGAGAGCCTAGCGGTGGCTTCGGTGATGGGCTGGCAGTGACAGTGGCCACCCGGCTATCTCTATGATCCAGTAACCAGGAAGCTTAGGTCCCCAAGGCTTTGTTTTTTTTTTTTTTAACCAGAAGAAAAAAGGAGGTTTATTTCTATACAAAATTGTTGAATCAGGTTTGAAGAAAACTTCTATCAACATTTGACATAAATTCCATATAAAAACTTTTATAGCAATATTAGTCCTTAATAAATTTTAAAGTCACTTTTGTAATAATGTAATTCTTCCAGCAGTTCTTACTACCCAAGGCTTTTAGGGAGCTTCTGGGCTGTGCCTTGTCTGCATCTGCTTGTGTTGAGAATTGAGGAAACCAAGGCACAGTTAGTCAAGAACTTTGTCCACGTGCAGTGGGAAATCGGCCACAGAGACACCCCTGGGCCCCAGCCTGGGCTCTGGGGACACCATCCTCCACATTCTTGGACATTCCTTCCAGGGGCCACTGTGGAGCCTCATCCCCACTGGGCCCTCACCACCCTTCCTCACGCTGGTCTCTGGTCTGGGGTCCCCTGACTCTATTCTCCAAAACAGAGCCTTGAGCAGCTCCGCCTGGAGCCTGCTGCCTGGGACCTAAGTACAGCAGATCAGGAGCCCGCATCCCTCCTGGCCTGCAGTGCGAGGATGCAAGACACACACACGAGAGGTGCCCTGACGAGCAGTCGACATAGCCGTGGCTCACAGCTCCTCCCGGGCAGGTGCCCACACGCCGGGCTGCCAGCAGGTGCCGCCCCTGTGGGAGAGGTGTGACCACCACCGGCTGCGGTGAGCTCGGGGTGGGGTGGGGGGTGCGGGGAGCGGGCATCCTCACCCTCCTGCTTCCCCTGTATGCCGGCAGTGGGGGTGGGGGGGGCGTGTCTTAGAAAAGGAGGCAGAGCCTGCCCAGGCCTGCTTCTCGGCTCCAGGAGACGATGCTTGTATCCCGAGGTTTCAGGCTTTTCTGTCACTCTCGAGTGCGATTTGCCTCAGCTTAAACACCTTTGGAAGCAGCCAGATGCAGCCCCTGACCAGGAGACGAAAGGGAGTTAACACTTAGTGGGCAGCTGCCCTGCACTACCCTCCTCACCATGTGGCATTTTCCACTCCCGGCCCCACTGCAGATACTACCCTCCCCGTGTTCTAACGTGGGGATGCGGGAGCTCAGAGAACAAGTGAGTTCACCAAGGATACAGTGACTCACTCAGTCATTCAGTAAACATCGAGCATACACCACGTGCTAAATACTGTTCTGTACTGTCACTGGGACTGTTTAACTGAAACACTGGACTTAGACATCAGATCCTCCTGCATTCGAATTCAGGCTTGGCCCACCTCTTGCTTGCTGCAATGCCTAATGGGAGTTCCTTCATCTTCCTCAGCCTTTGTTGTCACCTGTGTTCCCTGGGAACACCAGTGCCTCGAATGAGACTCTAGGGTGATGGATCACCTCAGGCCAGCCACGTATGAATGGCACAGCGAGTACTAGGAAGTAATCAAGTGGAATAAAGGACATCGGCCTTCCTGAACGTTGTTGCAGGGAGAAGCCTTGAGAGGAAGAACGCTGGAGAGAAACCTGACGTGATGGGCTGTATTTACTCAGAAGCGCTAAATGGTACTGATGGTGTTTCTCAAAACTGAGAGTGCAGGAAGATGCTGGCGAGCTTGTAAAAAGCAGATCCCAGGCTCCACTCCAGAGATTCTCAAGTATCTTGTATGTACCAAGGAATCCGTAGCTTCATAAGCATCTGAAATCATGCTTTGGAGGTGATGAGCCTGTGGACTGTCCTCTGAGAAATCCTGGTGTGGACACATGCATTAGAACAACTGTGTTCAAGCTGGAGCTCAACCTTCCACCTCTGTGCCCCTGGGCAGGTCACTTTAGGTCTCTGAGTTTCAGACTCAATAAGACTTGGCTTACCGTTGTTTTCAAACGATCATTATTAGGGACTGTAAAGCACATGGTAAAAACGTCAGCTGTTTCCACAGAGGGTGAGTCATGGCTCCATCTCCCTGTTGGAAACGGGTCTGAACAGACCCCTTCGGCTGGGGCCAGAGGAAGGACCTCGGGGGGAGCTGCCTGACCAAGTTAGTCATGGCTGACGGCAGGGATTGTGGCTCAGACGGATACTTTGAACGCAAACCTTTCACTTAACGGTGTTGTCTGACTGACTCACGTGTGGTTAATTTAAAAAGTACCTAACTGCTCTGAATCTGAAGAGATTAGGCGAGTGGAATAAGTCACTCAGCCTCCCAACCCTCAGGTTTATACCTGTAACAAGGGAATTAGTGATGTTTCCAGACTTTGCTTGTGAAAATGTTTCGGATACTGACATAAGTGACACTGGGCATCACTCTTAAGGGGAGGATCCTGGGCCCGCATTTTCTCTTCTGTAAAACAGAAATCAGTATCTCGAACGTGGCTTACTACTGAGGTTAAGAGGATGGAAGCAGATAATGAATGTGAAATGCTCTGAAAACTAAAGAGTTGGGTAAGTGTATAGGAAACCACTTACGTTAACTCCAGGGGTAACGCAGGCTCACATAGCCTCTTCACTGAGATTGCCTGGCCTTCCCAGGCACCTTCTGGTTCTGAGAAGCCATCCAAAAATTCCCCCCACTGTTCCCCCTGTGGAGGGCTTACATCAAGGAAGAAATTCACCAGCCACCCCACTTCTCAGCACCTGGGGGTCCAAGGACTGCCTGCACCAAAGGGGCAAGACCTAGAAATGTCAGGTGAAGACTTCTTGGTGTCTCTCAGTTTATTATAAGTTTTCATTATTGAATTTTCATGAAGAAATTGCTCTGTTATTGGTATGCAGTTACATTATTATGCTCGAATCTGTTTGGAAGAAGATACAAACAGTCTTGAGCGACAATTTGTGCAGATGTGAAGGTCCTCTACTTTGTAAGTTCTGGGTAACGAAGCATTGACAGCCGGGTCAGGATCTGAGCCCAGGTCTTTCTTACTCCCTGGAGAGCTAATACTGCTTGCCTCGGGTCACCTAGTCACCAGTTCCTAGCCTGCTCGTCTGTGGAATGCAATATCTACCTTATGGAGTCATACAAAGGTTAAAGTCATGAATATATGTATCTGTATGTAATCAGACAGTAAATGCTAAGAAATAGTATTATTAGGTGTAAAGTAAATGACTGTGGAAGAAAGGATTAGACATACATACAGTGAGCCAGGGAGTGATGTGCTTCTAAAACACCCCGAGTAAAGCATATTTTCTAACAGGATTTTCCGAGCTGGGATTTCTCAAGCTTTAGTGAACATGCAAATTACCCGCGGGAACTAGTTAAAAGGGAGATTCTGATTCGACAGAGCTGAGGTGGATCCTGGGATGCTGCAGTTCTAATAAGCTCCCAGGTGATGCGAAGGCTTCTGGTCCACGGCCCGTACTTTGAATAGTGAGGGCATTTTAACAAGAGACCCATGCAGTTTGTATGCCCATTGAGAAGCTCTGTGCTACATCTCAGGAAGCTGTGGGCATTATAATAGAAGGAATCCTTAGGGTGACTCTGAGAGCTAGGACTTGGTCAGCTCTGGGCCAGCCTCTGGGAATAAAATGCATTGACTCGGAGGGTGCAGACGATGCCCTTAGGTGTACATAAATGTCAGTAGTTCTCCAGGGTCAGCACGGCTACAGCTCATCGTGAGTGTTTCCATACGGGACAGTCCTTTATTTAATCCTCACATGAACACCAAGGCAGGAACAATTATAATGGCCAACCCACAGATGATGAAACCAAGGCTTACGGGGTTATGGTCTCATGGGCTCCACAGCTGGGTTTGGATAAACCTACCAGGTTCAGAGTCCACAGGCTCAGGCTGCCCTGCCGTGCCTCCTGGTTCGGCACCCTGACAGCCACGAGGGAAGCAGAGGGGCCTGCATACTGGGGTGTGATGGCCAGTGACCTTGACCTGACCTCAGCCCTGGGCACCTCTGGGTCATCTCTCTGTGCCCTGCCCTTGAAACTGAAGCATGGAGCCCAGCTGCCCCTGGGGGCCAGGCCCCAGTCCCTTGGCAAAAGCACCTGAGCATCAGACAGAGCTGGAGGGAAAGTGCAGACTGTCCTGTTCCTCGTCTGCCTGGGGCCGTGAGATCCTGAACTGAAAACTCCATGGCCTTCGTCATGGTGGACAGGCCTAGGGCACCTGTTAAACTTTACTTCCCAGCATTTTGCCCCAACCCTGAAAGGCTCTGTGAGGGCACGTAGCAGCTAAACTTATTTTCCCCTAAACTCTTTAATTCTGACAAGAATAGAAGGCTCTGAACCACAGTCATCCAACTTGATAACCATGGATAACGTACATTAATGCATAGGCTAAGGATAGGAGTCGGGAGCGCTGATTAAGCAGCCGTGAGCAGCCAGGATCGGGGTAAACTGTACGTGTGGGACTTCTGCGATATTCATCTGGACGCACATCACCCGTATCTTCAGATGCTGATGCCACATGATACATCGAATAGGCTGGACCAGCACCTGGAGTGAACTTCGGGGGGTGTGGGGAAGCCCAGCAGTCTGCTTTACCAAGTCTCCCAGGAGAGTCTGATGTTCTAAGAGTCACGGTTTTATTTCAAATGCTGACTTCACGTGTCAGCACTTTCACCAGACCTTAAAATATCTGGGGAATGGGAGGAAACAGTACTGGCTAGCACAGGGGTTAGGAGTGGCAGATTTGGGGTCAGGACAGTCCCACTCATGTCACCTGCTGGTTGTGTGGCCTCGGGCAAGTCACGTCTTCTCTAGAGTTGTTGGGAGCTCAGGAGACGGCCCGCTCATGCTCACGTTGGAATGTCATGTAGTAATGGCTCCATGACAGTTACTGTTTCCATACAATGCCGTCTTTTAAGCAAGAAATCACTGTTTTCTACCACGTAACATCAAAGCGTTGGCCAGCCAATTCTTTTTTTTTTTTTTTTTTTTTTTTTTTGCGGTACGCGGGCCTCTCACCGCTGTGGCCTCTCCCGTTGCGGAGCACAGGCTCCGGACGCGCAGGCTCAGCGGCCATGGCTCACGGGCCCAGCCGCTCCGCGGCATGTGGGATCTTCCCGGACCGGGGCACGGACCCGTGTCCCCTGCATCGACAGGCGGACTCGCAACCACTGCGCCACCAGGGAAGCCCCCAACCAATTCTTGATGGTCCGCAGGTCTTTGTCCTGCTGTTGCCAATGCCTCAGTTGTGTGCTTTCAGAAAGAATGGGAGAAACAGGATGTGTCACTTGTCCCTGGCATACCATTTATTTTGCCTGTACTGTTACCCAGGGAAGTATAAGGCCTCTTCTGGTGTCTGGAGCCCAAACAGATTCACCGCTGAGGGGCAGAGGGTCTTTGAGGAAAAGACTGTTGTCTGAGCTCCTCCCTTCCCTCCATCACGCACCCATATAATGGACCAGATAGCCTCCACGGTCGACTTCCAGCTCCCAAACGTCTTTGAACCTCAGCATTTCAAACATAACTTCACTTTGAAGCAGAACCTGGATTTTTCTGTTTTTCAAAGTCCCTTTGCTCACATGCTGTTTACACTGTAAGTGGAAGCCCATGTCACATTGAAATCGGAGACGTTGATGTCATAGAGCCATGTAGCCACGTGGGGCTTTCAGGAAGCCCCAGGGGTCGCTACGGCTGTTCTCGAGGAAAGCCACCTCAGGCAGGATCAGACCAGTGACTGGCCCGAGACCTCCTGCCTGATTAGATGCTGAGTTGAGCGGAGACATCACCACTAGCTACTGCCTCTGCCAGGTGAGCCTCATGGCAGGATGAGCTCTAAAACCTCACAAGGACTCCCTACGAATAAAACTCAGTTCTGTTTTCTAGACACTTTCCCACCTGCTTTCATGGAGCTCCGTCAGTGGTTCTCAGTGGGAGGGGGGACACTGGGCAATGTCTAAAGACATTTTTGGTTTTCACAACTGGGTAGAGGCCAGGGATGCTGCTTGCTAAACATCCTACAATGCACAGGACAGCCCCCTGCAACAAAGATTTATCCAGTCGAAAATGTCAGTACTGCTCAAATTGCGAAACCCTGAGTTTAACTTCTACTGAGCTATAGTGTTGCCTCTTCCAGGAAGAACCCAGGCCTGCATCTGCTTCCCCAAGGGGATGTACTTGCTCTTGCTCTGGGCTTCCATTGAGGCTCTCAGAGCCCTCACCCTGTTACATCCGTTTAACTGTGGCTCCTGGTCCCTGTTTCCTCTTATAGATGGGGAGGTCCTTCCAGGAAAGAACTAGGATCAGGTCATTTTCCTTTTGTTTTTTTAACCTCAGGTACAGAGTGGTGAGTTAATCATATCAACTAGTTAATAGAACTTACCCTCCTTGGTCTACACAGCATCTAACAAAGGTTTGGCAGCAAGTAGATAATATTCATCCCATCAGTGGTACATCTGGAGATTGTAACTCCAAAGATTGTAACACTAGTTTTCCTGTTACAACTGCTTGGCATGAAAAACAAAGTTCAAAAAGACATCTGGTGTCCTGAAAACTGCAGGACTCTCCCCTGCTGTGGGGCATGGATTTGGGGCAGGGCTGAGGCAGGTACCGGTTCAGGCTGTCAGGTACAGGCTTCTACTTAAACCAGTGGCTGAACTTGGGTCACCACACCTCTGCAAGATCACCTGCCTCGAAGTCCGTGACAGCGTGGGAAGGATCCTTTTTGGCTTCTCATAACTTGAAGATTTCGAAGCAACACCTTCGATGGACAAAGCAGTGCTAGGGACCTCGGGAGACCTGGATTTAGAACCAGACTTGCCTGAGGCCCCGGTGGTTGCCCCACACATGCTCAGTTGGTGGATATGAATCCATGTCTTGCACAGCCTTCCTAATTTGAGCCTTGGGTTCTCGTTCCTGATCATCTATTGGGTTGGCCAAAAAGTTCGTTCAGGTTGGTCCATAACATCATACGAAAAACCCGAATGAACTTTTTGGCCAGCCCATACGTAGCCCCTTACCTGTGTGGTGAGCCATTGCCCTGGGCCTTGGTGCTTGCTTGTAGAACACACACATGCTGATTCCTGCTGCACCAGGCTTCTGGGACTCTGTTTTGGAGCATTCGGAAAAGCCATAGGGAAGTAGCTGCCTCTGAACATAGAACATCCTTGGCTATTGTCTCAGCTTGGAGACTCCCCTTTCCCCACTCTCATCCCCTGCCATGTTTATGGTCCTGTGAAGGACAGTGAACTCAGGGATGTGCAATCCAGCTAACTCAGTTGCTGAGTCAACTAACTCAATAAAATTCAGCTGAATTTATTTGCTTGCTGAACTTTTTCCAGCCTCACAAGCGTGAAATTGGAGCATAAATGCTGCCCCCAGCCACATCTGAGTTGCTGGTGGCTTACATAAGCATGTCTTTAGGGGACATGCTGCCTCCTGTCCCCACAACTTCCCTGTGAATCTCAAAGGTCTCTATGGGATAAAATCCAGGCACTCGGGCACCTACACACCTCCCACACCTGCTCCGTAACATCACCTATTACTGTCGACTCCGTGGAAATTGGGACTGGTTAAAAGCTAACGCTGTCCCACAGCCAAGCCTTTTCACTCTGTAAAGCCTCCCCTAGCCCTCACTCGACTCAAACTACACGGTGATGATGAGAAAATTACGGTGACGATACTAAGACGTCAAATAACGCTAACTGTACATAATAAGCTCTTTCCGTGTATAATGTTAACTTCTGTAAGCGTCACAAGAACCATTTAAGTCAAGTCCTATTATGATCTAACAGTACCAAGAAGGACGCTGAGTCACAAGGGTTTAAGTATTGCTGAGAGTGGAACAGCAGACCAGGTGTGGACTTAAGTCTAGGCGTTTGGGCTCCAAAGCCTGTGTTCTTAATCCGTGGGCTGTTCCACGTCCAGGGATGACTACAGCTTTTCTACTTTCATTATTCAGGAGACGTGTCACCAACTCCGAGATGGCAGCACAAACCACCCAGTCCAGAAGGGGTCTCTCACCATTCTGAAGTCACATCACATTCTGTCCTCTTGCACAATTGAGAATAAACTGTATTTTTAAATTATTCACTTTGTTTTAGGATTAGGGTCTTTACATAAAATTTGTATGCATCTTTATATAAAAGTACGAGCCTCAATTTTTATATTATTAGTACAAGACCATGTCCCAAATCACATTATCCTAATATATTAGTTTCTTTCATTGTATATACATCCTTTTTAGGTGTAAATATGTGCAACTTTATACTCTCCTCTTTTTTTTTTTTATGGTACGCGGGCCTCTCACTGCTGTGGCCTCTCCCGCTGTGGAGCACAGGCTCCGTACACGCAGGCCCAGCGGCCATGGCCATGGTACATGGGCCCAGCCGCTGCACGGCATGGGGGATCTTCCCAGACCGGGGCACGAACCCGTGTCCCCTGCATCGGCAGGCGGACTCTCAACCACTGCGCCACCAGGGAAGCCCTATACTCTGCTCTTACTTGTATTTAATTGCATACATATTTCTTTCAGTGTCTTCCTAGTTCTAACTTTGTATGGTTGTGTAATAGTCCCTCTGACTGATGTAATTCTATTTACCATTAGATTATGTCCATCTTTTTGTGTTCTTTACCAAGTCCTGTTAACAACATCCTCTGTATGTGACTTTAATTTCTTTTTACATTTTTTATCAAAATGATTTGCTTAGAATAATTTCCTGGGAGTGTAATACTGGGTCAAAGGCCATGGCATACCTAATTTAATTCCCTAATTGTTCTTTTCGAGATGCAGTAGATTCAGGTTAACCCCTAAGGGATTTTGCTCGTGTGACTATTGCTGCCACCTCCCTCTCACAGGTACCCTATGGACCGGGTATGGTTATTAGGACTATTAGCTTCTCTTCCATCTCTGAAGCAAGGATGGAATGTTCTCTATATTGAGAACACAGCCTAGCGAGCTTAACGGTACATTAAGATTAACCTTCACGCAACCATCTTAAAAACAAAGTTATTTTCTTGCACAGCTCTTTCTCTCCGTCAGGTTTATGAGCTCCTGCGGGGCCAGGTTTTAGAGATCTGTGAACCCCTCACTCTTCAGCACTTAGCTAACATCTATGGAAAGATGGAGACTTTTTTCTGGACTGTAGCAATTTCATCTAGCCGAGAGAGGAAAATGTTGAAGTCAGGGTAACTAATTGTTTGATGTGAATCTACTGGGTGTTAGGAATTGCTCAGGGTGCTTCCACATGCACTATCTGTCCTCTTTAATCTCACCAACACAATTCCGAGGAAACTGGCTCTAAGAGCCCAGGCACATAATTGTGGATCACCCAGCAAGTTCATGGTACAGCCCAGAGCCATTACATGAGGCCACATTTGAGTACAAGGAGAGGGCTCCGCTTGTCCTCCTTCCCTCGTAGATCTCCAGGCTCCCAAGTGAAGCAAGACAGCCCAGAGGATGGCGGAAATCTCTGGAGCCTCCCTTCAGCCGCACCACCTGCACGAAGGAAGCGGAGTGAACGCTTGGGCTCTAGGCCACCAGAGGGCGCTGCATGCCCAGGAAGCAGCAGCCACGGGCATTCCCCTCCTGCGTTCTTCCATCAAGTCTGGCTCTGGTCTCTAGAGCAGAGGGTCCCTCAGGATTCAGTGAATTAGAACTCAGTGGAAATAGCACAATTTAGAAAAGGCAACAAAACCACCCACGTCCTTTTCTACTCACAGATTGCATAGCCCGGTGGAATCCTCCCTCCACATCACTGTAACCCAGATGAGTCAGCTGCCCCCAGGAGGCAGGCTTCCACCACCGTCCACCTCTGCTTATGCGGTTGTATTTCTGAAGGTCAAAGACTAGGCATCTGGAGAGGGTCTAGTGCAGGCCAGTGCAGCCCCTGGCCCCTCTCCCAGCCCCTCTGACGGACTCAGCCGACTCAGGCCAGGACTGTTGACCAGGTTTAATCCCTGTCGTCATGATACTGAAAATCCTAGTCACAGAATAACATACACAAGAGCTAACGTTTATCTTCCTAACAATCTTCTTGGTAAGAACGATTATTATCCTCTTTTAGAGAAAAGGAAACAGACTCAAAACAGTTGAGCCACTAATATGAGTGGACCAGCACTTGAAGCCAGCATTTGAAGTCAAGTCTGCCTGGTGCTAATCTGCGGTCTTTATACTGAATGGAGCTGCCTTTTGGTCCTCAGCTCACAATCTGGATATATGGAAGCTGGGATTCTTTTTCATTTGCTCGTTTATGCAACACATTGTTCATTTGCTTTATTGAGGTATGCCTGATATACAAGAAACTGCATACATCTAATGTGTACATCTTGATGAGTTTTGGACATATGGTTACACCTGTAATACCCTTACCATGACCAAAGTACTAACATGTTCCTCACCTCCAAAAGTGTCTTTGTGTTCTTTTGTGCATTTTGGTTTTGTTCTGGTGAGAACACTTAGTATGAGATCTCTCCTCTAAACATATTTTAAAGCATACATATTTTTAAAGTGCACCTACTTTTAACCTGTGGTTATTGTTAACTAAAGTTACTATGCTGTACAGTGGGTCTCTAGGATTTATTCATCTTACATAACAAAAACTTTATACCCATTGAAGAACAGTCCCCCCTCCCTCCACCACTGTATTCTCATAGTGTTCTCTTATTGTCCTTTGTATTTCTGTGGCATCTGTTCTAATGTCTCCTGTTTCATTTCTAAATTTAGTTATGTGAATCAATTTTTTCTTGATTTTATCATTTTTTTTAAAAACCAGCTCGTATTTTCATTGATCTCTTCTATTGTTCTAGCCTTTATTTCATTTATTTCTGCTCTAATCTTATTTCTTCCTTCTGCTAACTTTGGGCTTAGTTTGTTCTTTCTCTAGTTCTTTGAGGTATAAAGTTAGCGTGTTTATGTGATATCTTTCTTAATGTAGGCCTTTATGGCTATAACTTTCCTCTTAGTACTGCTTTTGTTAGCACCTACTGTACGCCCATTTACTCTGAATATACAGACAATATAATCGGACGTGGAGTCTGATCTGAACTATGGCGAATCTCACACCAAGTTTGTTCCAAGTACTCTAGTCGGAAACCAAGAAGACAGAGAGTGACTCCCACAGACAGGAGATGAGGGCAAGGGAGGTGACCCGTAATAACAAGATATGAAAAAACAAACAAACACCTGAGCTTGCTTTGCAGGTGCGCGGGACAGCAGCCTGCCTCTTCTTCCTCCCTCTCTCTCACCAAGTCCGCCTGGATCCACACTCTCCTCCTCTGCTTCCACATCCCCAGCTCAGGCTGCAAGTCTCTCTTTGGGGATCACTCCCTGATCTTGCTATTCAGGCAGATTTCTCCTATGAAACCTTGTAATGATGGATGGACGCGCCTAGATCTGTGGACACTGCTGAACATAGTGGAGGATAGTTTCGAAAACGAGGGGCAGAGGCCCAGTGACATGGCCTCAGACAGTAGTCTCAGAGCACATGATGAAAGATGCCAAGATGCCAAGGAGAGGCAGCATCCTTCCTGGACCTGGAAGAGCAGCTCTGAGTCCTAGAACTGCTCTTCAAATGTGAGAACCTCAGACCTCTTACTTACCATCTTGAAACCTCGGTTTCCTCACTTGTAGTAGGAAAACAATGGCCTTTAGAAAGAGTTCCAGCTTATTTCAATAATAATCATCAACTGCATTTTACAGCCCACTTACTAGCTGCATTGACAGCTGGCCGTCTCTACATCTCTCAATCCCATCTCTAAAGTAAATATCCTCTTCCTTGAAATAAGGATAACATTAATATCCCTGAAGCATTGATATAGGAATTAGATAAAAATAGCATACCTTGCCCTTGGTTAGCATAGAGTGGGGATCCCATACATGATACTCATAGCTGAAATTAGCAAAATAAAGGTTGATAACAGAAAACTAAAATCAGAAATATAATTTCTTTGGGAGTCAGACTCCACGCTGATGAATTTCCTCGGCAGAGAGAACTTCTGACTCTTCAGCGAAGGGGGGCCCCCTCCATACTCATGAGTCACCACTGCCTCTCCTGGCCTGGGAGGCTCCAGCCCCCACTTCCCTGGCAGAGGGGTGAGGGCGGGCCAAGGCTGATCAATGGGGCTGCAGAGTGATGGGGCCGGGGGCAGAGTGACTGTTCACCTGACGAGACGAGGAGTTTGGACCAGATGATGCATAAAGGCCCTGCCAGGTGGGGAGATCTGAGACTCGGGAGAGACCAAGCCCAGGGAAGTGACTCACCCCAAATCATCAGCTCAGACTAGGCAGAGCTTGAGTTTAAACGTTGTCTAAGTAGATGCCCAGCTGCGAGAGAGGGTTGCTGAGGACTGGGCTGGAAGTCAGAGGGAGTCCAAATGCCAGTCCTGCCAGGACTTGGGTCAGAATATGTGCTTCCTGTGGGGGGGGTTTCAGAGGCGGCGCCATGTTTGCGTTACTGGGTTTTGACTGTGGTGAGAAGGTGAGATCTGAGATCCTCAGGGAGTCGTCCCCAAGAATGGAGAATGGGGGAGAACAGAGACCACCCTTTCGGCTGAAGGAGAAACGATGCCTGCCTATCTCGACTCAAGTCATCATCGTCATCATCGTCATGCACAGGAAAGAACTTTCAGAGCAGGAGAGGCTGGTCCACGGAGCACACAGGGAAAGCAGAGCTGTAGAGGCCAACGGTGGCCCTGCCAGCGGGTGCTGCCCCGGGCCGCGGTGTCCCAAACCCTGGGACCCCAGCAGCCTCACACCCTGGGGCCAGGCCACCCAATCAGCATCCTTCGCTGTGAGTCACAAGTCACATCTGCATGAGTCCCTGCAGAGAAGAAAACTGGAGTATCATCATGGTTCTCTAACAGTAATAATAACAGCTCCCTATTTGGGCACTGATGGTGCGCTAAGGGCTCTTGCACTTTATCTCACAGAAATTGCATAAGGGACTGCTCATGATTCCCCGTTTTTGAATAAACAGAACTCAAAGAATGGTGAACTGCCTTTTAAAATCTAAGATCTGAGAGTTAGAAATTGGCAGAGTGTTGATTTAAACAAGGTCTGCCTCGTTTTAAATGTTTTTTTAGGATACTCTGCTGTCGCAAATTTTTTCAATATCCTTTTGTCATATTTTAATATGAAATGTGTAAACATGCATTTTAGAAAGTATAAAAGTATAAACATATACTTCCTATAAGTATAAACATAACATATGTTCATTGTGGAATAAGTAGAAAATTAAAATAATATAAGGACCATCGCTCTGGGATAAATAATGTTAACAATTTCAGGTATTTCCCCCCAGTTTCTCTCTCTCCCCTGCCCGCCCTCACACATTCAATGCTGATACAGACTTTCCAGTCTGCTTTGTAAGATGAAAATATTGTCTGCACTTTATCTATCATTACCTATTTTACCAAATATAAATTGAAATCATTGCAGGCTATAACCACTATTTGGTTATACCACAATTTTACCAGTTTCCCCACTGCAAGACATTTTCACGGTTTCCAGTTTCACTCACAAATTACACCGTAAGAAACATTTGTGCCTGTATCTGATTGTTTCCTGAATTCATAATTCCGTCTCTATGGCTTTGTTCAGAGGTTCTCGGTATTTCGGCAGCCTTCTCCCTCTCCACCTACAGGGAGGTAATGGGCTTGTCACACTAACGTGAGTCTGCCAGTGTGAAGGGCTGTTGTTCACTGTAATGTAATAAAGTGGGTTTGATTCACGTACCCACTCCTGTGTGGTTAGCTAATGTGAGCGCCCCTCTGAGACAAAACACAGCCTCTGTGGGCTGTTGAAACCGTCTCTGTGAACCTGCAAGTCCCTGGAGGCTGGAGAATTAATCACGTGACTGCTCCCTCGCAAGGCTTCCTGCCTGCCAGGCTCTCCTGAGAAGATGCACGTTCATCAGGCAATTGCTTGCAGACTCGAACCATTGTCCCATAGGAAAGCAATTGCTGATTGATGAGAAAGGAGAAGTCGCCTTCTGAGTGTGCCTCTGCCTTTTATAAACTCCACGGACACAAATCCAGGCAGTTCCTTCTCTCGCAGGAGGAGTTAGGTGCATCCTAAGACCCACACGACTCACGGATGGTGCGGCGTGAAGCTCAGGAAAAGCTTATAGGAGCCCCAAGGTCCCATCCACTTCTCCCTTCCTACCCAGTCCTGCTGTCACCCCCTGAAATACATCTTTGCAAACTCTCGAAACCCTGTGTTAACCTCCTGACTTTCCCCAATTCTTCCAGCCTCTCCCATCTCAGTTCTGAGGGTGAAGTGCCCAGTGGGTCTCTCTGCTAAAAGAACTATTCCCAGAAATTCCAGTTTGGGTCAAACTCCTTTGGTTGCTTCTGATTATGGGGGAAAAGCCTTGACGCTGCCTTGTTGTTCATGGTCCTTCAATGGGGATGATGGACCGCTTCTCCGGTGTAATTTCCTGCTCCTTACAAGGGCCGTTGTGAAGTACCAGCTTCTCCATTCATTTTGAACTATCCTGCTCCCAGCTCAGTTCTCACCATTTCTCCTTATTGGATTTGTGGGTTTTTCTCCACGTACCTCTTGTGGCTCCTTTTGTGGAGCTGCCCAATGACCTGCCTGGATCAGCTCTGTTTCTGGACTTATCAGAAATGCCACCTGCTGTAGTGAAATCTCTCCCGAGAACTGCTTCCAGCCATGAAGGAGTGGCTGGAGACACAGCAGTGAGAGAGCCAGGAACAAATAGAAAATCCAGATAGGATGCTGAAAGCTCTGCTCACAGGTGGCAGACAGCTACGGCAGCACTCAGGAGCGAAGAACAAGAGTTTTGCAAGCAGGGAACTGCAGAAAAGTAAGCCCACCTTCTGTACCTGCCTCTCCCTCTGTGTATTTGCTGATTCATACTTCAGGGTGAGCAGATGAGGATCCCATATGCAAGAACCGGTGGAGGGTTGCTGCTAGAAGGCAGAGAAGCCAGCAGAAAGGGAAATCTCACGGGGCAGGAGAGACAAAAGAAAAAATGGAATTTGGGGCTGTCGAGGCAGCCAGGACTTAGGATCCAGAGAGCAGTGGGCCCAACACTCATCCGGTCTCTCTAAAAGCGTTGATGTTCTTAAAGCAAACAGGCAAGGGTCTACGGAGTGCAGAATAAGCCACTGAAGAAATGAGATAAGATTAAGCATGATCTCAAGGTGCTGAGAAAACTTGGAGTTCACAGCCCACGATGGCGGATGGGTCCTAATAAAGTCGCCAGGTCATCAGCTGAAACCCACGAGTCAGGATGAGTCTAAGGTTGAACTAGCCTTACAAGCAGCAGAGAGCAATCTCAGGTGATTTGACCTCACTTGGTCTACCTGGTAAAGGAGACACCCTCGGAGACTCCATGACGTTCCGTACGCACAGGCAGACAGTTACTGTGAAACATCACCAGGCGTGTCAACAAACAGCATCAAAAGGGAAAACAAGGACAATAGGAACAGACTCTGGTGACTTGGTTGGAATCCCCGGGGACAAGGTCTTCAAAGGAACTATAATCATTATGGGTAAGAAGACACACGACGAGCTGGGGAATTTCACCAGACAATCAGATGGAATAAAAAGAATAAACCTGAAAATTGGCAATTACAAGAATTCGGCCTTGAAAAAGAAGGAGATCCTGCCACTAGTGACAACATGGGTGAATCTGGAACACGTGACGCTGAGTGAAATAAGCCAGGCACAGAAGGACAGAAACGCATGATTCCACTTAGAAGAGGAACCTAAAGTAGAGTCGCAGAAGCAGAGGATACAACAGTGCTGACCAGCGGCTGCGGGCGGGAGGGAGGAGTTGCTGTCCAGTGGGTATAAAGTTTCATTCGTGCAAGATAAGTAAGTTCCAGAGATTTGCCAGCGCAGTGCCTGCAGTTAATGACACAATTCTGTGCATCTCAAAATTAAGAGGGTAGATCTGTTACGTGTGCTTCCAAAAAACCAACCAACCAAACAACGAAAAAGGATGCAAGGAAACTTCGGGAGGTGTTGGTATGTGTATTACCTTGATTGTCATGACAGTATCGTGGATATTTATACTTGTTCAATCTCAGATTGTACATATTTAACGTGTGCAGTTCTACAGATATCACTTAAGCTGTAAATATATAAAGAAAATAGACATGTTCAAAGGCACATTCAGTGAGAAAAATAAATGACACAGTAAGAAGCCACGTAACTTCCATTTCTCTCTAGGAAGCCACGAGGGGGAAATGAAGAAGTTGAGCTTGCCAACAAATTTTGGGCAACAGTGGGTGGAGGTCATGGGTCAGGGTCAAGGCCATGCTACTCCGTCAGGGTGTCTCCTGTTCACATTTATTTGCACACGAGAATTGGCCATGGGAGCAAAATGACAATCTGTGGTTTTCCTTCCTACCACTTTCCTTTCCTTTTTCTATTTTTTAAAAATTCATTTGAATCTTTCTTATTATTTGGCAGGGTTTAAGGGTCATTATTTTATATTAAACAGAAGAACGGGAGAAAGAACTGTGCTCACAGTTCTGCATAAAATGAAAGATAATTAAGAAAAAATTTTAATAGAGGACATAATGTGCGTCGGGGGAGTGGAGTAGTTGAAGCGGCATAGTCTTTGGGGAGGTTGGCAAGGAGTTGGAATGCAAGCACTGTCTCCTCCTAGCTGGGGGGCGTGGCCTGGTTACATAACACAATGAACTGGCTGGACCACTGCGATGTGGGGCTGAGGAGGCCTACCTCCCAGGGCTGTCGGGAGATTCCATTGATATAAGGTACATAAAGCACATAACGTCACACAAGTCAAAACTGCATTGCTTTTCTTATGATGGTACCTTCCTGTCATCATCATTACTCCCCTCACATCTGATGGTGCTGCAAAATCTGCCAGACCCGTCCCGACCTTCCCAGGGCGGCGGGGCGGGGGGGCAGGCTGCCCTTGAACAAGCTGAAGTTCATTCAGCTTTGTCTCCTGAGTGCTTCCTCCCCACGAAACCCCCTTCTGATGCTGTTTGTAGCTTAGAGGGCACTTGATGAGACCTTTGAGACATATTATTTTACAGTGAAATGAGCCCTTTCAGTGGACAGTTCTGGGAGGTTGCTCTAAGGCGCAGGGCTCATGTTACGCTCCGTGTAAGAAATGGGGGGCCGGCAGCAGCTGTGTCTAGCATTGGGGTGAAAAGTTGGAGCGCTGGAGTCAGGTGTGGGTTATGGTCCGTGCCCATTACTTCATATCTGTGTTAACTCAGGTGAGTCCCCAGACTGCTGAGCCTCAGTTTCCTCATCTGGGAAATGGGAGAAATAGTGACGTGAAACTCATAGGATTGTTATGAAGCTGAAGTCGGATGGCACACACGAATCCCTTTACGTAGTGCCTGAGACTTGGTTAATAGCCAATAAGTCATAGTTTAAAAATGATTATTTGACTATTCTCAATATCACTGTCATTTTCACATAGGGAGGTATTTGCGAATGCGAAATTCCAACCAAGACATCATTCTTTTGCTTTCTTATTCACCAGTTGTTTCTGAGTGCCCACCGTGGAGAAGAAGTGGGCAGCAGCACAAAGTCCCTGCTTTCATGGAACGTTTAGAATTTATTGGGGGGAGACCAGTAGTGAACATGGTTATAAAAATATATGTAATTTCAAGCAGGGACAAGAGCCATCTCAGTCAGTGGGAGTGGGGTTTGCAGCTTGATCAGGTGAGAATGATCATACGGTCAGGTGGGCCTGACTGGGGAGGGAGCTTTGGACAGAGGCCTAAACCTCTCAGGAACAGGTCAAGTGATGGTCCCCAGAGGAGTGTTCAGGGCAGAGGGATGTGAAGCTGCTGGTGAATTGCAGACTGGAGCCTGTAGGGCCCCTCCCAGCCTATTATCTGATTCTCTGAAAATAACCATACGGAATCCTTTCAAATAATCTTTTTTCCCCAGATTTTTCCGTTTTTCAGATGGAACTTATTACATCGCGTTAAATAACTTTGGGACCTTCAGAGACCCCAAACCAAACAAAACAGGGGCTGAGTTAATTTCCTTACGGATCTGGGTGTAAACACATCCAGGCCCTGCCTGTGGGCCCTGGGATCACAAAGCAGCGGCCCCTTCCTTTCACACCCTCAGTGCATGGACTAGAAACTCCCACCTTAGGCTGATTTTTTTTCCCCCTCAGCATTTTCATGGAGAGGAGAAGAAAAGGTATTAAAAAAAAAAAAAAGCTGTATTTCTAGTATATCTTACCACAAATTTTTTTCAAGCTGTGCTTCCTGGATACCGAATAAAAAAGTAAACTTAAACATGAAAAACTTTGAACAACAAGCAATTAACGAGGTGGCAGCAAAGGGCACAGAGAGAAAGATGAATTGTCTGAAATAAACAAGGGCCACAGGAAGGAAAATGAAAAATGTTCCTGATTTGAGGCACCGCGAGATAAAGAGGCAATTGTTTAATGCAGAAACGATAAGAAGGCGTCTCACTCAAGCCCCAGAGTCACCAAATCACGTGGCTTCGAGGCCTGTTGGGGGAGGTTTAACTGCTTATTGATGGGTAGCATCTCCTTTGTGACCGGCACCACTGTGTGCTTCTCCGCTCATCCTGGAAGGTCCTCATGGAGACGGTCTTCCCTGACTCCCCACAGGGGTAGTTGCTTCAAATCTGTAACAACTCAGGGTGTACAGAAACATCACTGGTCATTTCTCCCTCTCACTAGATGGTAAGCTGGAAGGGGGTTTCATTTGCTCTTAAAAGTGTACATTTTTGTTTGTTTGGGCACTCTTGTTCAAAGAAAATTGAGAAGAGAGAGCAGGTGGAGACAGAAGAAAGGAGTCCAATGGATACTCATCCAGTAATGCCTTCTACTCCAGGCACACCTCAGACAACTCGGCTCGAGGTCCAAAGCACCACAAGTGCTTATCACGTGGGACTTCCCTGGTGGCGCAGTGGTTAGGCATCCGCCTGCCAATGCAGGGGACATGGGTTCAAGCCCTGGTCCGGGAAGATCCCACATGCCACGGAGCGACTAAGCCCGTGTGCCACAACTACCGAGCCTGCGCTCTAGAGCCCACGAGCCACAGCTACTGAAGCCCGTGCACCTAGAGCCCATGCTCCGCAACAAGAGAAGCCACCGCAATGAGAAGCCCGCGCACCGCAACGAAGAGTAGCCCCCGCTCACCGCAACTAGAGAAAGCCCACGCGCAGCAATGAAGACCCAATGCAGACAAAAAAAAATTAAAAAGCGAGTTACATGAATGTTTTGGTTTCCCGGTGCATATAAAACTTATGTTTGCTCTATACTGTAGTCTGTTAAGTGTGCAATAGCATTATGTCTAAAAAAAGTGGTGTTTAAAAATGCATTATTGCTAAAAAATGCTAACCATCCTCTGATCCTTCAGTGAGTCATAATCTTTTTGCAAAAGTAACATCAAACATCACTGATCACGGATCACCATCACAAATATAATAATGAAAATGTTTGAAATATTGTGAGAATTCCCAAAATGGGACCAAGAGGTACAAAGTGAGCAAATGCCGTTGGAAGAATCAGGCCAGCAGACTTACTCAACACGGGGCTGCCACAAAACCTTCAAGCTGTAAGAAACAAAACAAAACAAAATGAAAAACAAAACCACACAAAACACCACAGTATTGCAAAACACCGTGAAGCAAAGTGCAGTAAAATGAGGTGTGCCTGTATTAGCTCATATTCCAATAGTTAACAAGACAAAAATCTCTGTTTTCCATGAGTTCAATATCTGGAGAGAAAAACAAATACATAAATCCATCATTTCGGTGTAATGGGGAAATGATCAGCTGGGGATGTCCAAGATGCTATAGGAGCACACGGGCTATTTTCCTCACCCAGCTGAGAAGTCAAGGAGGGCTTCCAGGAGGAGTAAAGGCCTGATCTGAATTTGGAAGAATAGGTCAAAGCTGATCAGGTAAAGGGGAATGCTACGTAGCTGTGTGAGCAAAGGCCCCAGGGCCTGAGTGGGTCAGGTTCCTTTTGGAAATAGCAGCTGTTTCTGGATGGCAAGAACTCACGGCAGGTGTGGAAGGGCCGGCAGAACCACCAGGGGGTGATGTGAGGAGGGGCCAGATGGGGCTGTTTGACTCCCACCCTCTACAGGCAGTGGGGAGCCATGGGAAGATTTTAAGCTTGTGAAGGGCAGGAGGCACGATCAGAACCACGTAGTAGGACATCATTCTGCCAGCTGGGTATGGCGTGCTCAAGGCAAGACTGGAAACAGACCATTAGGAGACCATCGAAGAAGCTCCTGTGAAATAACGGTGACTTTCTCCTGGGCAGTGGCCAGGGCAGTGGTATCAAGTAGTTGGCTTGGAGAGAGATCAAAGGGTAGAATGAACTAGAATCCATGGGATGTGGGGTTGAGGGTAAGAAAGATCCAGGATGTGTGTGGTTAAGTTTAAGACTTGCACCATATATACATTTGTAATTAAACTTGAAATAATTAGCATTCCAGACCAGTTGTGTAAGATGTTTACTAACTAAAAGTCATAGAACTGTGAATAGTTCGAGTGGAATCTTTTAACCTGACCCCCTATTTGTACCAGGAGCAGGGCCAGCTATGTCATTTTCAGGGTCCAATACAAAAAGAAAATACGGGGCCCCTTGTTTAAAAAAAAAAAACTGGGAAAAAGTGCCAATCAACATACTAAAATGAAGCTTTTTTCCACTCTGAGTTTCCTCCTGTTATGGTGTTTGTTACTTGCTTTTCATGTCATTCCAGGTAAATAAAAACTAAAACTGTAAGCTATTAGCATGAATTTTTCTCTTTTTGTAAAGTGCGATGCTAGTTTTAAATGCCAGTATCAGAGCATTTAACTCATAGGCAGAATCACCAAAGTGACACAATTGCTATTGCATAGCTTGTAGATGCTTATGTATTTCATCCTTACCAGTGTCAATTGAAAAAAAAAAAAAAAAAAGCACAACCTAAAAGTTGAGAGTTATGTTTTATTCAGCAGAAAAAGCAGAGGACTTAAGCCGGGACCCAGCATCTCAGAGAGCTCTGAGGGATTGCTCTAGATAGGCAAGGCGGGGAGCCAGGATGGATCTTCAGGAGTTTTTGCAACAAAGACCAGGTAGTTGGAACATCAAAAGATTACTGTTAAAGAAAACTGGGTATCTCAATTTAAGGTATTTAGGGCTTTTCTATATGTGGGAAGATGCAAGAGTCTGGGCTTACTGAAGTCATTCCTTTGATATTCCTCTCAGCCATCTGGGGCCAGCCTCCTGTGATTTCTCATCCTGAGTCCCCTCGGGGCTCGCTGTGGAGGGCAGGCAGCTGTAATGTGATGGCTTGAGGGCTGCAGCATCCTTTGTTTAACTGATGCGGCAGGCGACGTTCTTGGTCCACAGCAGCATCATGAAAACACTGCATAAAATGAACTCACCTGTTTCTATTTCTCTCCTTCACGGGCACACACTTAAAACACTCTCTAGTTTTGTTTTACCGATGAGTTAGGAAGGATTGGAAGGAAAAGGGACTACGGATTGTCTTCTTTCCCTTTCCATTCATGTCCTCATTTTCGGTATAAGTGGTTGGCTAATTAACAGGAAAGTCACTTGAATAAGAAAGGAGCTGGTAGGGTTCCTTGGCTCTTCCTGGGTCTTGGAACACCACGGCCTCCTTTGGCATTCCAAACAAGTTCTGGTCCCAGGGGAAGGCGTGGCTTCTCCAGGCTGCCAGCGTCAGGTTCCTCAGTGGGAGATGGGACACGCTTTCCTTGTGCTGGTTTGATCCGCACTGAGGTCTCCCCCATGCAGGGCCCACCGGCGTTCTGCGCCTGTGGGACACTGTGGACACCGTGTGCCCATGGGACAGCCAGGAGAGTGGGCAGACATGTTGCGTAAATCTCCTCTACTGACTCCCGTGTCCCCTTGTCCCATCAGACTTCAGTTACAAAACACAAGTTCAGAGAACATATCAAGAAGACAACAGCAGGGCGTTAAACCAGGCACAGGCCCTTCTGAGCACGCAAAGGCTCGCACGCCCATGGAGTCAGCCCCGGCCGTAAGGAAACTGTGGCCTGTTGCCCTCATATGATCAATTGCCGGCCAGTCCCATAGCTGGTGAGCAGCAGGGCCCACTCTAAGGTCTGTTTCTCCAAGTTCCCACGTCTGGCATTTTTCTCCTACAGTAGGCAGACTCCCATCTTTACATTCCAGGCCACAGAAATTCTAATAATAGCCTCAACTATTTACTGGAAACACCTAAATGTGAATGCTTCTGGGGACTGAATGCCGCCGTGAGGCATGGCCGCTGAGCCTGTGCGTCCGGAGCCTGTGCTCCGCAGCGGGAGAGGCCACAGCAGTGAGAGGCCCGCGTACCGCAAAAAAAAAAAAAAGTGCGTGGCTGTTGCAGGGAGAAACTGATGCATCAAAGAGCAGGGAACAGGCTTGGGTCAGTTAACAACCAACTTAGCGGAGCGGGAGAGTCAGAGGCATCCTTGGCAGCATTTGAAGACCCATCCATCGCTTTGCAGCAGGAGGGCAGACAGAGCTGATGTTCAGGCACGGGATTTAACTCAAGCTTCTCTCTGTCATCATTATCATCAGCCTAGACAATTCTATGACAACGGGGGCCCCTGATGGGGAAGGGCGGGGAGTTGAGATTGAGACGTGGGGACATCTGGGCAGATGTACTGAAAACCCTGAGTTCCCAGAACCTCTAAACACTCTGCCCCTGAAGAAATGGCCCAACCGTGCCAGAGACTCAAAGAAGGCAGAGCCCCCTGTGGGACGATGTTTGCTCTCCAGGTTGGTCCCACCACTGCTCCCAGCCACCAGACCCACCTCTAGGGTAGAGCCTACGGCACAGCCCACCAGGGCTGATGTATGAGAAGAATTATGTTACTCCAAAGGGGCTGCAGAGCGTGGCTCTCGCGTGTCAGCAGGAGCCCTGAAGACACGCCTGGGAGTGCTGGATGGAGAGACACAGATAATAAGGCTAGTTAAGAAAGAATTTGTCAACACAGGATGTAACCCCGTTGTGGGGGACTTGGGACATGATTCTAATATCCTACCGGAGTGCCACGGGGAAGCTTGGAAGCACTGACAGCCCACCTAAATGAAGCAGAGACACCAAAACTGCTGTGACGGATGAAGAGGAAAAGATCAAAGGCTCGGAGAAGTGGGTATGATGGAAGGGATAGGTCCCGCGAGACTTGGAAATCCGCAGGCTGGCAATTTTCCTGAGGGGGTGTCAGGTCCCTGTCATCAGCAAGGCAAGGGGGGAAGTGAAGGATCCCAGCTCGAGACCTGGGTGACGCCGTCCACTGTAGGCTGGAGTGACAGTAGGGGATGCTGGTACAGAGCCAGGCTTCCTGTGGCAATAGAGATGAGAGAATCCCAGGGCAGCAGAGGCCAGGGGCCGCATCAGCCTTCAGAAGTCACCTGGGCGTTGCCTTAAAGGGCTGTGAGGCTGGAAACGTATAAAGCCGCCTAACCCGCGAGAAGCTACGAAGATGGCTCTAAGGATATATGATCTTGGCGGCCAGAGAGATGGGCCAGTAGCAGAACTATTGTTTAATATATTTTATCACAAAAGGTCAAGGATGGATGATCATAAGACTGGGGTTAGCCACCTCCATGGAAAGTCAAAATCTCTTGCCCAGTTTTTACACCCGAGACAATTCAAAGACCCCAAACGCATCAACTACAGGAGAGGCCAGGTCTCATGAAGGAAGGTCCTGCAATGCCAGGTCAAGTAGTTGCAGTAACGATATCTCCATCCTTTCCCAAAGTGAACTGTGGTCATTTGCTTGGTGACCATACTCCACTCTGGGTAGAGAATCCACGCTGACCCCGATACCAGTGGCCTGAGCACCATCAAGGCTCCCTGCAGAGTAGGGGCACCTGGGAAAATCCAACCTAAGACAAAAACCTTCTATAGAATTCTGAACAGAAGATGTGACCTGTGCTTACCCTAAGATGGTCCACTGGAGTGAGTTAAAGCCCGCACAGAAAAGTACTTATGGTTTTATAATTACTTCTGACAAAGGCGAAGATGGGAAAAGGGTTATTGATGCTAAATCCAGGTAAAATTAACGTCAGAATCAGGAAAAATATATACGGACGTAAATGATATGTGAATTGTCGATTCTTACCTGTGCTTTCCTTGGTTTCTCCACCAGCATGCTGAAAGAGGTCCAGCCACATGCTGAGGAAAGCATACCTGGGAAAAGTAAGAGGAAACCGGCAGATCAATGAACAAAAGTCACTCACTGTCACCTTGAGAAAGGTACCCCCAGCACACACTGTGAGGACCATTCTATTCCTACAGCAAAGGCAGAGGGAGCTGACGGGCCTATGTTTATCCATCCTCTTCCTTTCTCATGCATTTGCTAAACGTTGACTGTGGCGTCTCTGGGGGTAAAGTATGAACAGGGAATAGGCTACCCACCAGGAGCTCATAGACTAGCTGTGTTTTGGGGTCCCCAAGACCACCCTCAGTCACAGTGTTTCACTAGAAGGACTCACCGAGTTCAGCAAAGCCATGACTGTAACTCAGAGTTACAATTTAATACAGTTACTAATTGTAACTCAGAGTTACAATTTGGTACAGTGAAAAAATATAGATTAAAATCAGCAGTGGAAAAGACACGTAGGGCAGAGTCCAGGAGATTCCAGGACTAGTCTTCAGGTGTCTTCTCCCAGTGGAGCTGTGTGGACAGCATTTAATTCTCAGTGGCGAGGCAGGACAACCCACACGGACTCTAGCCCACCAGCAAAGCTCACCCTGGCTTTGACGCCCAGGGTTTTTACTGCGGAGTCCATCCAGATGTAGGCATGGCTGACCAGCCCCTCCAGAAACTAAGATGTTATCACATGGCTAAGGCCCCACCATAAATCACATTGTTACCATAGACTCTCTGGTATGGCCCTAGGGTCCCAGGTAAGCAAAAATGTTCTTATTAGGCAAGACATTCCAAGGGCTTAGAGGTGACCTCCCAGGAGTCAGGCAAAGGTCTGACTTTGGAAAGTGCAGGATGCAGACACCTGCTGAGTTAATTCTTTACTGAACACTGATTCCAACAGGGCTTTCCTGGGTCTACGGCTTGCAGACAGCCGATCTTGAGAAACCTCAGCCTCTGGAATCGTGTGAGCCAATACTTTATAATACCTTAAAATAGATCCCTTTCTTTCTTTCTACCAGTACCTATTTGTTTAAATCACTGACGTTGAGAGTCTGTTTCTAGCAGCTGAATAGCTTTGTGACCTTTACTTCCAAGGCCACTGAATGGATCTGGGTGCTGGCTTTCCTCCCAGATTTCTAGAACCAGTTAATGAGACTCTGGTAAAATTAAATGCCTTGTTTTCTGGTGAAGGAGAAAGGAACTGACTAGAATATTGTCCAGCTGGGGATCATTTAGGATCAATCAGAGAAGTAATCCTTTTACCAAGAGAAAGATGAGTTGTCAGGATTCAGGATTGTATCTAATTAGTTTTCGGTGGGTTGAATTTTCTCCTTCGAATGTGAGGGATGAAAGGGAAGTACCTGCCTACCATGAGCTTGGCCGCTAGGAAGCATCCTTTTCTAGGGCCATAGTTTTCTACCCATTTACTTTAGTTTCCATAGTTTTCTCTACCCACTTACTTTATTTTCCCTCAGATCCTGTATGACTAAAACCCTCCTGGAATCCCAGAGGAGAAAAAGACGCTTCCACTCAGGAGTGAGCTCCCCTTTCCTAGAAGCAATCAAGCAGATGTCAGGTACCTTTTGTTCACAGCTGCTGCTCTGAGGAAAATTCTATTGTAGCTGTGAGGCACGGCTCTCCTACAGCATCTGGCGTCAACCGTGTGACCTGTAGCAAGCCATTTGACCTGGGACTTATTTTCCTTGGTGGCAAAATGGGAGGGTGCATGTTGTGTAGGTGGCAGGATGCACAGCATTGCACAGGGTGTCTCTGAAGCCCGTCTACCTTCAGTCATCCTTAGACAGTCTTTCTGCGGAGCAGACAAACACACCCAGCCTCTGGTCTGTCCTTTGCCCCCATTTCGGAGTTGCCGGGATATTCCTCTAACAGTCACATGGCAGTGCCAGCACTGAGAGGATGTCCTCTAAGCACTGGGATGGGTACTTTCCAGACAACAGCCATCACAGGGGTAGGTTTCTTTTCTCATTGCACAAATTAAAAAAAAAAAATGTTTGGAGGTTAAACAGTAGAGAATTAGGTAAATTCTGCCAAGTGGAAAGCCATATTTTAAAATTCAGGTGCATTCAACATGCAGGCTGGAGACCAGGCAGGGGATCAGCAGGGCCAGGAGAAGCTCAGGAAGGATGCCCAGAAGGCCCTGCTGGGTACCAGACAGGAAGCAGTCAATGCCCATCCATCACCTCCCGGCAGTCGCTGCTGAGCGCAGCTAACCACAGATGAGATGATGACATTCCAAGTGGGCAGGGGAAGAGGCGGAGGAGGAGAGAGATGAATCAGACCCCCCGCAGACTCACGGCACAGTTCCTCCTCAGCGGCTCCGAGGCCAGCCAGCCAACACCGGGCTTGGCAGGAGGGTCAGAAGTGTTGACGATCACAGTAGCCACACGATGGCTACCAGGGACTGGGGCTCAGAGATGATCCCCATCTGACGGTACAGTACAGATGGGGAAGCAGAGGCTTCCTGACATCACACAGGCAGCCCCCGAACACGAGTTTGTCTGCCTGCCATTCCCCCCGTGGACAGCTCCACCGTGGACCAGGATCTCTGAGAACTTGAAACTGTCCTCTCACTCCTTTAGAGTTTTTCATCTAATACCACTCTCAGAATTAATCTGTTCATTTGTTCAATCCTTCATTTCTTCACCAAACAAACATTTCTTGGATGCCTGCCAGGCATCGGGTACCACACTGAGGACGGGAGGGCAAGTTTGCCCCCTTTCGCTTACAAAAGTCGTTGACAGGGATTAAAAGAGTCCCCTTTTCTTCAGGCTAAGCTTCCCTCACCCGGATAGACCTGCAGAATGACAAGTAATGTGAAGGGTCAAATCCAAATTTGATCAACAATTCACACGCACACACCCCCCCTACACCCTAGTCTTCAGCACGATGTCTGGCATATAATAATGGCTCAAACAATATTCTGAATGGGTGCATCTCTGCACATCTGTGCTGCCTTTTACTGAGCTCTCACTAACCAGCACTTTACCTGTATCATCCATTTCCTTTGCTGTCGGGGTCCCCATATTGCAGACAGACAGGCACACCTCGTTTTATTGCACTTCACAGATGTTGCATTTTTGTTTTACAAATTGAAGTTTCGTGGCAACCCTGCGTCAAGCAAGCCCACCAGCGCCATTTTTCTAATAGCATTTGCTCACCTCATGTTTCTGTGTCACATTTTGGGAATTCTTTCGATAGTTCAACCTTTTTCATTATTCTGTTTGTTCCGGTGATCTGTGATCAGCAATCTTTGTTTCTACTGCAACTCGCTGAAGGCTCAGATGATGGTCAGCATTTTTAGCAATAAAGTATTTTTTGATTGAGGTACATACGTTGTTTTCTTAAATAATGCTATTGCACACTCAATAGACTGCAATGCAATAGAAACAAAACTTGTATAGGCACTGGGAAACCAAAAATATTTGTGTGACTTGCTTTATTGCAGTGGTCTGGAAGTGGACCCATAATATCTCTGAGATACACTGTACTAACACTGTCATTTCGAGGTAAGAACATTGAGGCTGAGAGCGAGGCTTACTCAAGGTCAACAGCTAGTAAGTGGTTGGAACAGGATTCAAACTCAGTGTAATTCCAGAAGTCTCCTTCATATCACCACACCACTCCACTTACAGGGAACTCCTAAAATAGGTCCGGAAGAATACACTTGAAGATGTCGACAGTGGTGGCCCTTGGGGTGATTTTCACCTTCTTTTTGCTAATCTGCATTCTCAAGTTTGCTCAGAAAGCATCGCTCACGGGCTTAAATCTCTTATACGAGTATACTACTCACAGTTTCTAACCTGGCACGTATAAGTGCCCAAGAAATGGGGATGATGATCACAATTTGCCAAATCTGGGGGAAATTAAGGTAAAGTGCGTGGTGATCCGCCACAGAGCTTGGTTTGTTGCAGACGCTTTCTGATGCCCTTTCTTTCTATTGCTAAGAAAGGAGAGACAACGTCCCAGCTCAGAATTTTCTCAGCAACAAATACCAGAGCCCTGGCTTTGGGGAAACGTTTTGCAGGCAGCCCCGCCCCCCGCCATGGCGTTGGAACAGAGGAGAACCCGTCAGCTGGACCATCACACGTCCCACTGCCCGCATGTATGGCAGACCCGTCAGCAGGACCCTGGAGATGGGAGGAAGTTAGGGCCCAGCAGGGGGTCCGGGGCTGGCCCTGCGGGGGCTGCCTGCTGACAGCTCTGCCTCCTCCCACCCACGTACACAGCGTGGTCCAGCTGCAGATGCACAGGACGCATGAAGAACGAACGCTTCTCTGGTGAGCGGATGAAGCCCCGGAACTCCACCCCGCTGAGAGAGAGAATGTCAAGACCCCAAATTATCACTGTGTGCCTCTGGCCTCTCAGAGCCCTTTGGTGTGAATCAAGGAAGAGAAAAGAGAGCTGCAGAACATTTCCCTGGATGAAAAGGGCTCTGGGTGGCCGTCCCAGGCAGCCCTTAGGAAGCTGGGGTAGGAGCCTGGGAGACAGGGAAGGTGAGGAGAGTCACATCTTTCAGCACAAGGTGTGATTCGCAGGCTGGGATTCAGGTGCTTTAGCCCCCCCCCCCCGACCCCCGCTTGGCTCAACTGATTTTCACAGCAGCTCTGTAAGTTTAGTGATCTTCCACCTACGAAATGAGAGGCCCAGAGAGGTGAAGTCACTTATCCACCGTCACACAGCCGAAGTGGCAGAGGAGTGTTTGCACCAGGCTCCTGGCCTTAGAGCTGGCTCCTGTCTGATAAGTGTCTGGTTAATGGTTGTCTAGCGAGGCAGACACTGAATTGAATCCTCACATGCCAGAGAGGGAGAGGAAATAATTAGTTTCTTTTGATGTTTGGGGAAAACTGATGCCCAGAAAATGGAAGCGAGTTGACCATGGTCACAGCCCCCGGACGAGACAGAACTGGGATCAGAGCCAGGACCCCTGAGTCATGTGCAGACCTCTTTCCACACAGATGATGGTACACAATTAAACATTCTTTTTTTTTTTTTTTGGATGGGGAGATGGGGAGGGGCATTGCGGGGGAGAGAAAGATTTTCCTTAAACAGAACCTTTCTCCAAAGTCCAAAATGTAGAACAGACAAGGGGCAGGGGCACGCTCTTGCCCACCGCAGTCTCTAAGGAGCATTCTGGAGCGCATTTTAAAAGCCACCCTCTGGTCCCTTAGCACACAGACTCAGACTTGGAAAGCCCACGAGCATCACTTGATTATCAACTTCTAGCTGTCAATCAGCTACGCATGCCAGCTACCCAGAACCGCACACTATACCCATATTATGCTATTGAACCCTCACGACAATCCCACACAGCAGTTCTGATCAATGTGGACGGGTGTGCACTGGATTTGCCTCTGATCTAGGGAACACATGAGGCCGGGGAGTGGCATCTGGGCAGCAACCCGTGACCAATAGACTAGACAGAAGGGTATAAGAGACTGGTGAGAAAAGGAGGCCGGAGATTCTCTGCCCGGGGGAACCACCCCTCCCAGCTTTCTTCCCAGACACGCCCAAATGGGTGAGGGGCGGAAGGAAACTGTACTTGGGTAGCTGCCGGGCCTTGGATGGATGGAGATCCTCATCTCCTGTCTGTGTCCCTCATTGTGGCTGAGTGATGAAAGTCTAAGCTTGCAAACCTGCATTCACTATGTGTCAACACAAGAGCAGAAAAATGGGTCCCTGCCCTCGTGGGGCTCCCATTCTAGTGCGAGAGACAGGCATGACTAGGACCTGCCATCGGCCCATGTCCTTGTTTATTTCTTGAGCTGATGGCCGCTGTTGGGAACTACGGAGAGTGATGCAGGGGCGGCCTTGGGGGCAGAGGCCACACACTGGGGCAGCCCTTCGGGGAGGTGGCTCGTGAACAGACCCTAGGACGGAAACGAGCCTGCAGGATAAGAATGTCCAAGGCAGAAGGACCAGTAAGGGCCTCCACGGGTCCCAGAACAGAGAGTGCACGGAGGAAGGGGCCCAGGTAAGCGGACACTGACAGAGGCCAGGCCACGTGGGGTCTTGTCACCGAGGTGCTCAGCTTGGATTCATCCTAAGCTAAATGGAAACCAAGGGCAGGCCTTGAGCCAGCAGGCTTTTTACCTCCTCAAGGATTCTCCCGGCTGCTGAATTGCAGAGTGGTTTGCGGTGCACGAGCCAGAGCAGAAGGCCACCCCAGCGGTGGGTGAGCGATGCAGCCATGGGGGGCGCCGTCCTTATTAGCTGTGATACTGGGGTGTCATAAGCTCCAGGTCCAACACCCTGCGATTCCAGAAGTCTCAGGGTTTCCTCCTCCCCACGGACCAGGCACCAGTAGGTGTCACCAGAGACAAAGGCTTCACCATTGGTGCAGATGGTGGAGAGGGTCTCGCAGGATCCGCCGTGTATCCCGGGGACCATTAGATATTGTTCGCTCCAACAGACGTGCAAAGCAAGTACCTCCATTATTCCAAGGAGAAAACAGGCTCAGCGAGGTTTCATGAGGCACCCAAAGGTTACAAAGCTCCGCATTGGTGGGCTCGGGATTCGAGCTGGTGTTTGACTGGTGCCCAAGCCCCATCTTCCCAGCACGTGGAGCATTTGTGCAGAAGGAGAAACCCCACACCCATGTGGGGGGAAGGGGCCACCTCTTCTGAGAGGCTACCGTCAGGGGGAGCTTCTGGGGGGGCGCCGTGAATCATCCCTGCTAAGCGGAACTTGTGGCGCTCTGGTAACAGCCAGGGGTGGTGGCGGCCAGGTACCAATCGCAGACCAGCAGGAGTCAGAGGTGGTGTCCATCAGGACCCTAGACATTCCTGTTCACGTTCATTCATGTTGGGATGTGGCGATGGTTAAAGTGATAATAAATATCATCTCACGTGCTCTCCATTCTTTAACAAGACTCAGACCCACCCCATGCTGGCTCATGCCTCACTGGATCCCTTTGTTCACACAATATTTATCCAACTTCTATAAGCAGCCCTTCTCCTGGCTGCTAGGAAAAGAACAGCAAACAGAAGACAGCAAGCCCTGCCCTCTTGAGGGTCACTTTCCACCTGCTGGATTTAGTTTAATTTGTTCAACTTCCCCAGGTGGGTATAATTACCCTCATTTTACAGATGGGCAAATTGAGGCTGAGAGGTTTAACAGCCCACCCAAGACACACAGCTAGGAGGTGGCAGAGACAGGATTCAAACGCCAATCTGGCTGACCGTTGGGGGCTTGTTTCTACCCTCAGTCACGACACCCCCCTGGGAAGGCAGTGGGCAGCAATGAGCCCTGGGGAGCCTGAGCTCATTTAAGCCCCAGGGAACAGAAGTTCTACTGCTCACACATGGGCCTGTGTGAACTGATATCTGTTACTCCCCTGCAATGCACTGGGTACTTTAACAGGTGCTTCATATGCCCCACTGTCTCCAGGTTGGACCATCCTATGAGTTCCATCCCCAGTTTGCTTAAGAAGAAGGTGATGCTCAGAGAGGATTAAGCCATTGACCACAGCCATAGAATTAGGGTTGCAACACAAAACCCTCTATCCGTGTCCCCTAGCTCTGCCTCCCAGGGAAGGAAAGACCAAAGGAGGGAGGACACATCTTGATGGCAGGCACTGTGCTAAGTGTTTCTCTACTGAGCGTTCGTGGATTTGAACCTGGAGAGTGTGGGTTCCTACCCACCTGGACTGCTTGTTGGCTGTGTCTCAGCGATTTAACCTCTATGTGAAGTGGGTACTATGCTGATATCTACCCAGTTCCCTCGGGTGGTCGGCTGGTGAGTAACAGTCACACAAAGGGAGGCTCTTTCATCAAGCGTACGGCATCGTGTGAGTGGTGCTGAACTCCGGGTCGCTTGCGGAAGGTGTGGGCAGGTTTGTGTTCTGAGGGACCTCAGCGGCTGCTCCTCCGGGGCCCTACGACACCCACCTCTCTGATGGCCCATGGGAGGGGTCACAGCAGCCACCATGCAACTCCCACAGGGGGGTTGCTCTTTGGAACATCACCATCATGGCTTCTCCCTGGAGTCTGAAGCATCCTGGCTCATAGGCTACGGGGGAGGGGAGGGGAGGGGCTTTCCCTGCAGGGCCCGCATTCATGCAGGTGCTCTGGGTCCTTTCTGAAGAGTTCCACATGCTGGAACTTCTCCAAGTCCTCTTGGCCCCTGCTGGCAGAGACAGGTGTAAGATGAGGGCCACGTGACAGTGGAATTTTGCTACCAGAAGGCAGAGGAGAAGGAAGATTCAGGACAAACGTGTTGTGCAGTGAGGAATGAAGCTGAAAGGCACCCACTTTGGGGTCAGAGAACTAGTTTAAGTGCCTTCGCTGCCTCACATTAGCTGGGTCAAGTACCTGCTCTCCTGGAACCTCAGCTTCCCCGGCCGTTGTACGACACGTGGGGAAGATAATGGCCCACAGGCAGAGATGCTGAAAGTGTCAAAGGTTAATAAGCATTTACTGGGCGCCCATTAGGCACTTTAAATAATGTTGGTGTTGGTTATTCTTGTGAAATTGCCTGTTTCTTGTTACAACCAATACGTTGGCCATCAGAAGAGTCTGAAGAAACAGGCAAGATAAAAAGTTCACCCACTTATCCAGAGACAATCAATGCGAATATAAAAATACATGTAATTTCAGATAATTTTCTACTTGAATATGATTACTTAGCAAAAGAATGGAATCATAGCTCACATACCTATTTATAACCTGCTTTTTTCTCCACTTAACAACCTCTCATGACCATTTTCCCAGCTCAGTA
Source organism: Leucopleurus acutus (assembly GCF_964270905.1). Taxonomy (NCBI): domain Eukaryota; kingdom Metazoa; phylum Chordata; class Mammalia; order Artiodactyla; family Delphinidae; genus Leucopleurus; species Leucopleurus acutus. The sequence continues at coordinate 80,303,970 of NC_139159.1, forward strand.
AACTCATCTCTACTGTGGCCTTACAGTGACCACAGGTGTTTTATTACATGCATGGTGTACATTATTGAGCTGATTCCTAGGTGTTGAAAATCAAGTGGTTTCCAATGCTTCTGTAAGAAAGAGCATTACATTAAAAACCATTCTCTTCTTTATTCCCAACACTCACACGACAACCTTGTGAGGTGGGCATTATCACATTCACTTTTTAAATTATATAGTATTGGAAAGTGTGTTATAACTCATAAGACATCACAGAGATATGGCCTCAAAGTTTGTTACGAAGAGGCCCCAGCCTCACCTTTTCTTGGGCATGATAATACCCATAACAGCAGCTGAAAGCCTCTGGAAGTACCTTGCAAAAGCTCTTACACACACACACACACACACACACACACACACTCTGAAACAATATAGTAATATACCGAATTAGCAAAGATCAAAAGTCTAAGGATATTCATGGTGAGTGAGGACACGAGAACACTGGTATTCACATGCTCTACCAGAAAGGTGCGTCAGCTGCCACAGTCTTTGGGGAGGTTGTAGAAGTCCTTATGAGAAGGGTGTTTTCCCTTTGAACAATTCCAAGTCTTATGATTTATACTAAAGAAAACAAAAAGAAAAAAAGCAGACATAAGAATGTTCACTACAATACTGCTAAGGACAAAAATTTAAAATATGAAAAAGCCCAAAAAGCCCAAACCATCCATATGGCAATGGGAATGGTTAAATACACACACACACACACACACACACACACACACACACACACACACACACACACGCATATACAGTGGAATTCCAGGCAGCTCTTAAAATGGTGGCTATAAAAATGTATTTATATATATTATATAATATATATAATATATAAATATATATTATATATATAATATATATATATTTATATTTATCTTATATTTATATCTTAAAGAAAAACTTTCTTGGGGCTTCCCTGGTGGCACAGTGGCTGAGAACCTGCCTGTTGGGCAGGGGACACGGGTTCGAGCCCTGGTCTGGGAGGATCCCACATGCTGCGGAGCAACTAGGCCCGTGAGCCACAACTACTGAGCCTGCGCGTCTGGAGCCTGTGCTCCGCAACAAGAGAGGCCCTGATAGTGAGAGGCCTGAGCACCGCGATGAAGAGTGGCCCCCGCTCGCCGCAACTAGAAAAAGCCCTCGCACAGAAACGAAGACCCAACGCAGCCCCAAATAAAAATAAATAAATAAATAAGCTTTCATTAAAAAAAAAAAAATCTGTATGCTGCTGAGCTGAGCGAAATCCCTGCCTTGGCAGAACTGGTCACTAATAAAAGCATTCTGAGTGTGTTTGCCCAATTGTTAGACCGAGAGATCTTTCTTGGGAGCGTTTCTTCTTGACACAGAAGCCTGTCCTTTTGTCTCGAGGGCAATGGCGTCTCCAGCGCCTTCAGGATAATTGTGGCCCAGGGCCAGGCAGGGCTCAGTCTTGGGGGCTGTAATCCTACAGCAAATTTGTTTTAAGGCTGCAAAGGGCTTACGAGTTCAGGAGGCCTCACCAAAGAGCCCTTTGTAGCTTTTAAAAATTGTCTCCTAAAGGCCCAGGAATGGGCTAAACTGTGAGTATGTGAGAATAAAGTGTGATGTGGCAGAAACATTTCTAAAAGGAGCCATCAGGTGTCCTGGCTTCTGGCCCCTGTGACTTTGGACAACTCACCACATCCCTCTGGGACTCCATTTCCTCCACTATGTGAACACAAGTTTGAGTACGATCATTTCGACAGTCCTTAGAACTGTGTGAAACTGTACCTGTGCATCCTAGTGTGAAGGTGGGGTTCTCTCAGTTGGCTTGTGAAGCTTTATACTGAACCTCATTTTGCACACATGTTAAAGGGGGCATTGCGGATGGAATTGTATCCCCACCAAATTGATATGTTGGAGGCTTAACTTCCAGTAGCTCAGAATATGACCTTGACTGAAAACAGGATTATTGCAGATGTAATTAGTAAAGTTAAGCTGAGGTTATACTGGAGTCAGGGGCCCCTTAATCCAATGTCATTAAAAAGGAGAACTTCAGGCACAGACATGCGTGCATGTAGAACCCTGTGTGAAAGGAAAAGCAGAGATGAGGATAATGTTTCTACAAGTCAAGGAACTCCAAAGATTGCCACAAAACCAGGAGAAGCTGAGGGTTCCTTCACAGCCTCAGAAGGAACCAACCCGGCCCACACCTTGATCTTAGACTTCCAGCCTCCAGAATGATGAGATAATACATTTCTGTTTCTTAAGCCACCCATTTCGTGGTAGCCAGCCCTCACAAACTAATAAAGGGAGAAATCCATGACGTAACTTAGATTTCACTGTCTAGACTCCTGTAAGGCTCCAGCCAAAGTCATCATCATCACCACCAACAGAAAAGGTTATAAATTGTAAAAGGTACGTAACTGTGAGGACCTTGTATTTTATTTTGAGGTTCAAGTGACCTAGTTTGAACTTGGAGAAGGCTTACCCTGGGTTCTTACCCAGTTCACTGTGTGCCTTTGTGTAAACTACTGAACATCTCTGTACTTCAGGAGAATGGGGGAAACAATCTCAGAATATTAGCGTTGTGACAGATTCTTAGGAAGTGGCCCCAATGACCATGCCTCCCTCAGTAACCCCATTTGTGCAGGTTCCTCCCGTGGCGAATCAGGCTGTCTTTCTGGACCAGTGGAACACAGTGGGTAGGATATCATGTAACTTCCAGAGCGTAGGCTGGAAGAGGTGTTGCAGCCTTTTGCTTTTGCCGTCTGGGAACTCGGCCTTGACAGGGTCCCTTGTGTGGAAGCTGGTGGTCAGGGAAGGCTTTCCAGGTGAGGAGACCCCGGAGCCAGGTATTCCCTGGAGTTCTGAGGGGAAGCTTTGTCATCTACCCCGCTCACAGTGGCCCCTGAGGACAGAGTCCCAGCCTGGCTGTCTCTGTACCTGCAGCTCCAATCAGGGCATCTTGCTCGGAGCCACGAATCATTCTGAATGATTTGAAAGATTGAGAGAATGATGTTTTAAGTGATCTCAAAGCCCTACATTTCCACAAGTGTAGGAATATAATTTGGAGGAAAGAAAAAATTTAGAATCTCTGAATATTATTTTACTTTAGAATAGATCTTATAACACACCTACAATCTTTTTGGAGGCTTTTCAGAAAAAGAAAAATATTAAGTGGTTGACAAGGGATTAAGTTAAGAGCAAATTTCATCTAACAGGTCTCTGATAAAGTACTGAATATTAGGCAGGCAGGCGAAATCATCATGGGGGGATGGAGAGGTGGGCAAAGGCACACTGAGAGTTAGCACACTGCAGCCTGGGGGCTCGCACACCACATGCTACCCTGGGCCAGGGCCTTGTGATGATGCAAACCATGGGCAGAAGCAAGGAGCTTACCAATGCGTGTGTGTGTGTTTTCTTTCTGCAATATTTTCCCAAATCATATGTTACATCAATGAATGATTAGGTGTTTTTTAAAATGTAATAGCTTTATTGAGGTATCATTTATGTAACATAAAATTCACGTGTTTTACAAGCACAATTAAATGATTTTATTATATTTACAGAGTTGCACAACTCTCTCCATCATCCAGTTTTAGATCATTTCTATCAGCCCATCAGGATCCTTCACAACCAATTGTAATCACTTCTCATTTCCATCCCCAGACCTAGGCAAATATTAATCTACTTTCTGTCTCTGTAGATTTTTGACATTTCATATAAATAGCACCAGATAATAAGCCTTTGCATATCGCTTCTTTCACTTGGCATAATGTTTTTGAAGTTCACCCTGCAGCACGTATCAACACTTTATCCCTTTTCCTTGCTGAATAGTATGCCACTGTATGAATGTACCACATTTTCTTTATCCGTTTAGCCCTTGGTGGACATTCAGATTATTTTCACCTTTTGGATTCAAGGAATAATGCTGCTGTGAACATTCCTGTCTAACTCTTTGTGTAGACATGTCTCAATTCCTCTTGGGTAGATACCCAGGAGTAGAACTGCTGGGTCATATGGTAAATCTACACCTAGCTTTTTAAGAAACTGTCCAACTGTTTTCCAAAGTGGCTGCACTGTTTCACATTCTACCCGTGGAGTAGGAGAATTCTGGTCTCCCCGTATCTTCACCAGCACTTGTCTTTACGTGTCTTTTTGATTATTGCCACCCAAGTGGGTGTTAAGTCGTATACCATTGGGGTTTTAATCTTCATTCCCTTAATAAATAATGATGTTTGGTATCTCTTCATGAGTCAGTAGATTTTTTCTACAGTAATGAAGTACCTCAAAACTTAGTAGATTAAGACAACTACTGTTCATTTATCCTAAAATTTGGGTTGGGTTCCACTGGTGTCCCTTCTGTTTTCAGCTCTACTGAGACATGTCTCTGTAGCGGTTGCAGTTTGCCTGGGGCTGGCCGGTCCACGATGGCCTCAGCTGGATTAGCTGGTATCTGCACTGTGGTCCCTCTTCTCCAGCACTGTCTGGGGTTTGTTCACACGGCCACTGGGCCGGCCCCTAAGAGGATGAACAGAAATGTGCAAGTTCCCTCCAGTCCCGGGCTCCGGGGCACACTGCCCCTTCTACGTGCAAATCAAGCAAGTACTTGGCAAGTCACTGGACCTCTCTGTGTCTCAGCTCCCTCACCTGTTAAACAGAGAACAATAGAGACTTCATAGGGTTGTCAGAGGAATTATATGAGGTATCACATGACAAGAACTTAGACAGTGCCCAGCACCCCTAAGTGTGCAAGCCCTGTTATTTTTCTTATTTTTCAACCCTCAGTTTCTTCACCTGTTAAGTACCTCACAAGTTCGCAAGGATCGCGTGAGATAAATGGAGGTGGGGATGTTTTACAAAGTGAAATTCACTATGTGATGTTTGCTGTCCTTGCATTTATAACAGAACACTATGGAGAAGGATAACAGTCTGAGCTACACCATGGACACAGGTGGTGGTACTGGGGATTTCATTGTCCTTTTTGTTTTCACTCATTCATTCATGGGCTGGGCATTCTATTGTGTGCTGGGCCCACTGTCTAAAGCACGGCCTGCATTGAGCTTGAAGTCCAGTGATGGAGGCAGAAAAAGATCATTAAATATGATGGAGTCAGGGCTTCCCTGTTGGCACAGTGGTTGAGAGTCCGCCTGCTGATGCAGGGGACACGGGTTCGTGCCCCGGTCCGGGAGGATCCCACATGCCGCGGAGCGGCTGGGCCCGTGAGCCATGAACGCTGAGCCTGCGCGTCCGGAGCCTGTGCTCCGCAATGGGAGAGGCCACAGCAGTGAGAGGCCCGCGTACCGCAAAAGAAACAAAACAAACAAACAAAAAAATATGATGGAGTCAGTGTACGGAGCCCAAGATGAGGGTTATCAAACCCAGTCTAGGGAGAAGAGGAAAAGTTTCCTGGAAGAGGGGATGCCTGAACTGAGCTCAGAAGGATGGCTGGGGAGTGGGCAGGTGGGCAAGGTTGTGCACCAGTAATAACATTCCCCTCTTCCTAAATCCCTCACAGGACGAGCGAGAGCACGTGGCGTATTCTAGAGGGAAGTCGAGTGTCTCAGAATTGGAAGGTGATGGGCTGGCGAGAGCTCAGGCTGGAGAGGTAAGGTGGAATTCACGGGGAGAGAGGGCTTTCACATTTGAAGAAAGGCATCTACCAAGGCAGCCCGAGCCTTCCTTTGTGACTTAGAGAAGGAGCTCGTGCTTTACCGGGAAGGCCTCTGGGGACCAGGGCAAGTCTGCAGGCACGGGGGCCTCCTTTGATTTGCTTCCAGGCAGAGAGCCACAGCAACGTTAGAGAGGACGGGCTAGAACAGAAGAGGGACCAGTAAGGGGGCCGATGCAGCGGTCTCAGAAAAGTCACAGAAAAGGGGAGAGGTGCCTGTTCAAGCAGAAGACTCCAGGGCCCGGTGGGAAGTAGGTTGAGGAAGATGTGTGGGGAGGAGTCTGGCTTGAGTGACTGGGTGCCAGTTACTGAGGGGAGGCAACACGGGCTTGGAGCGGGTGGAGGGCAGTAACGAGCTCAGGTTCAGACACCTTGATTTTCAGGTGTCTGTGGCAAATCCAGGGAGGCCATCCAAGGGCAGGTGAATACATACATGTGTCCTTCAGGAGAAATCTAGGCTGGAGATGGATTTGGGAGACATTATCATAAAGGATACCAATGGATGCCTGGAAGCAGTGAGGGAAAGAAGAGGAGGAACAGAAGCCAGAAGGAATCTCTGGGTTATTTTCACTATACTTTCACCCCAACCCAGGGAAAGCTTACATTTCTTCTCCATCATTCACTTTCTTTCCCTGATTTTCCACTGACTTTTATGGTGGAGAGTACAGTGCAGTGTGTTTTGACATACATAAAATACTGAGTAGAACAGGGTGTGTGCAGGTGGAGAATCATTTTCATAATTCTTTTTTTTTTTTGTGGTACGCGGGCCTCTCACTGCTGTGGCCTCTCCCGTTGCGGAGCACAGGCTCCGGACGCACAGGCTCGGCGGCCATGGCTCATGGGCCCAGCCGCTCTGCGGCATGTGGGATCTTCCCGGACCAGGGCACGAACCTGTGTCCCCCTGCATCGGCAGGCGGACTCTCAACCACTGCGCCACCAGGGAAGCCCATTTTCATAATTCTTCGTTCTGGTCCTCAGCACCGCACTGGGAGGTTTACCCAGGTAGGTAAGCTCGTTTAATACCCTTCGGAGGCATCCAGCAAGACGGCTAGCATCACCCCTTCTTTACAGCTTAGAAGACTAATGCTCAGAGATGGCAAGTAATTTGTTCAAGGTCACAGAGCTAAGGTTTGAGACCCCTAAGAAGGGACGGGGGAAGGGCAGAGAGACAGAATCAGTCATTTCTACTCAATATTCTGTAATGACCTATATGGGAAAGAATCTAAAAAAAGAGTGGATATATGTATATGTGTAACTGATTCACTTTACTGTATACCTGAAACTAACACAATATTGTAAAACAACTATACTCCAATAAAAATGTTTAAAAAAATCTGTGCCTGCCGACACTTCTACACATTACTTCATTTAATCACCGAAGTCCCGCCAGGAGGAAGGACCATGACACAGGTCCTGCGAGGCGGGGCGTGTGCTCCTCTCCCCAGCCCCGTGCTCAGCACACACTGCCTACCGCCATATTGGATGGGTGAATGGATGGATGGATGGATGGATGGACGGATGGGCTTAAATGAACAGCCACAACAGGAAAACGGGATTTTGGAGCCATAAAATCTGTCACTATGCTGCAAATTACAGCCAAATTAGCAACAGAACTAAGCTGGCTCAGACTTCTTTGTGGCCTGGTCATCATTCACCAAGTGTGTGTAATGAACAACGTAGGAACAGGGTAAAGATAGCCTCATCTGTCTCCCAGGGTTCCCTCGTACGTCTCTGTCTGGCTCAGAAATAGAAACAATCCAGCGGCTCCTCTGCCATTCTAAAGAGCATGGAAATGGATTTATACTGGGAAACATTCAAGAGGGGGAACCAGTGATCATGAAGGCTTTTCATTTCATTTCCCTTAAGAGATATTACACTTTGGGATTGAGTGTGATCAGATAACCTTGTCCCAAAGGCCCATCAACCTTATTTCAAAGGTGCCAGTTGGGACGGGTGTTTCCAAGGAATTGCAGGGTCAGATTCACGTGGGGTACAGAGGCCCGTGAGAAGGAAGGGGAAGCTGGAGGACATGCAAGTCTGGCTGCTTGGAAGGGATGAGCAGAGCCCTTCTTCGTCCTCTGCCAGGGGTTCCTGAATCTTTCACAAACCACTACTTGAGCATCACCTCCTTCGTTAGGACGTCGCTGACCTCATCCCTTTCTTCTCCTCATAGAATTTGTCACCCCCTAATTTATACCTCAGGAAAGCATAGGCTTTGGAGTCAGAAAGATCCAGTGTTATGGACTGAACTGTGCCCCCCATCCCCCAAAGGATGTGTTGAAGCCCTAAGCCCCCCAGAGACTCAGAATGTGACCTTATTTAGAAATAGGGTCTTTACAGAGGTAGCCAGGCCAAAATGAGGTCATTAGGGTGGGCCCCAATCCAATATGGTTGGTGTCCTTATGAAAAAGGGAAAATCTGGACACAGAGACAGACACACACAGAGGGAAGATGATGTGAAGAGACACAGGGAGAAGACCGTGTGAAGACAGAGGATTGAAGTGATGCAGCTACAAGCTGAGGAATGTCAGGGATGCCAGCGCATCGCCAGGAAGTAGGAGAGAGGCCGGAACTGCCTTCACTGCCCAGTAGGAACCAGCTCTACTGATACCTTGATTTTGGACTTCCAGCCTCCAGAACTGTGAGAGAATAAAACTTCTGTTGGAGGTACTCTGTTACAGCAGCCCAAGGAGATAATACACTCAGGTTCAGTAAAGTCTCCAATCTAACGACACTCTCCCCACCCTGGGTCCCTATGAACGTGGAGAGGAGACCTGGGGAGGGATTCCTGGGTGGAGAGAGGGCTGCCGTGGGGCTGCCTGCGCTCCGTGGTCCAGTATGCCAATGGAAACAAAGGGGGGAGAAGGATCTAGGCATTGTGCTGGGACCCAGACAAGATGCCCATTTGCAGAGCAAGAAAACTTCTGCAGTAAGAGGATGAAACATATCATCAGAGATAGGAGCTGAGAGGGGCTTGGGAGAGATCCAGGCAGAATGGCACTCCACGGCCAGGGGGATGTTCAGTGAAGGGGGTCCTGTAAGGCCTGGGGAAAATGTCACAAAAGCCCCATTAGAGAGGCAGCAGCTGAATGTCTGATCAAAGTGAGACAGCCAGGAGTGGACCACACCATGGTCTCCAAGGAAGGAGGGAACAATTGTCCTTCTTCTTCCATGCCTCCCTCCCTCCAGCCCCCTGAGAAGTTGGTGCCAACAGAGGAGGGGCAGGGGGAAGAGGTAGGATAGAGTCAGTCCTGTGTTCGTCTCGCCCCAGGCCCCTCAGGGCAGGGGTCAGGTCTAGATACTGCAGGGAGAGAGATGAGATATTAATGGGAGAGTTTAGATTTGAACTGAACTTGACTAGACTTTTTAATAACCAAAAGTGGCCTGAAAGCCAAAGAACATGTCCAAGGTTTGTACAAAAATGGGAAGTATAATTTGAGCGAGTATGGTGGAAAGCAGAGATTGGGGAGAAATATAATTTATCCAACTTGTAAGGTACTGAGTTTAGGGAGCTCAATGTTATTGACTCTGAATCAGATTGACACAGCTGCGAGTAATTGAAAACTTGCCCTACGTCCAACTCATTCTCAGCCTGAATCTCATAATCATAATTGATTCTATTTACTTATATCAAAAATCTACTATATAACAGCTTCTGAGACAGGCTGTTTACAAGCCCAATTGTCTTAGATCCTCACAACAGCATGAAGCCATAAAATTGTTATACTTTTTTCTCTATACAAAAGCTAAGATCAAGAACATTCATAACAGTATGTAGATAGACTCCCTTCTCCCACAGACATGGGGATAAAAACTAAGGATCATACACAGGACTTACTTTCAAGAGTAGCAAAGCTCCAGAGGGGCTTTCGTTCTCAACCTCGGACCAACTTCTGCACCAGTGCTGGGGCTGTGACTGGAAAGAAATGGGAGGTTGCAGTGCTATGCGGATGTGGAGATCCTGGCTGAGGTACTTGAAAAACTTTCATCTCAGAATTGCTCAAAACCTCTGGGCTGTCAGGCTTGTCCCCTTCCTTCTTACATAAGACTACCCCTTAAGTCATTGAAGATGACGCAGGAGTCTCTGCATCACAAACAATAATTGCAGTTACCTCCCATGATGGCTACCGGACCAACAGCTAGCGTTAAGTCACAGCTGGAAAATTACTAGGTTTGCTGGCTGAGGACAGGATCTCCTCCCTGAAGGAGCTACAGGACCTGCCAACGTGTACGGAACCGGATGCCGAGGGTACCAGCCCAAGAAGGATGAAACAGAAGACTAGGTAAGGAGAATGGAGAGGCACAGAACATTCTCTCACAATACAGTGGTCAATTCCCTTGCAAAGACCCCACACACTGCTAGGATAGCTCTCGGAACCCTGGAGAAAGTGGTGCCCACGAGTGACGAGGAAAAGTCATGGCAGACATTGGAAATAGGATCCAAGGTTCAGAGAAGTGGGCGCTACAGTGGACATGTGATATGTCTGGAAAAATCACCAGCTCTCTACGCTCGCAAAAGGGGCTGGAGGGCATTTCAGTTCACACAGCCACAGTGAGACACGCACTGGTAAGAAAAGCACCAGTGTCCTCGAGGAGCTTGTGGTTGTCTCCAAGGGCAGGATGACAGTGGCAATGCTGGCACACTACAGAAGAAATAACAGGATCCTTAAATGATAAGGCCATTGATTTTGTATCCTGTGAGCCTAGTTGCAGGGCAGGAATGAAGAGGTAGACATAGAGAATGGACTTGAGGACGTGGGGTGGGAGGGGGAAGCTGGGGCGAAGTGAGAGTAGCATCGACATATATACGCTACTGAATGTAAAATAGCTGGTGGGGAGCAGGTGCATAGCACAGGGAGATCCGCTCGGTGCTTTGTGAGGACCTAGAGGGGTGGGATGCGGGGTGGGAGGGAGGCTCAAGAGGGAGGGGATATGGGGACACGTGTAGGCATATGGCTGATTCGCTTTGCTGTGCAACAGAAACTAACACAGTATTGTGAAGCAATTATACTCCAATAAAGATCTATTAAAATAAGATAAAAATGATAAGGCCAGGTGGCAGAGCTGGACTGTTATAAATAAGGTGGGAACATTGACCAAAATAAGCAGCGGATCAGAGTGGCAGCTGTCTCCGTGACCCCTCAGAGAGCTATAGAGATGGTGGTTAGCACATGGGTAAAGACATATGGGCAGCAACAAAGTTATTGTTCAATCTAGTAAGTCGAAGAGATAGCAGGAACTGACAGCCAAATGCAATACCTGACCCTACACTGGATCCTGGAGAGGAAAACTGCTATAAAGGACATTTTGGGGTCAACTTACAGAACGGGAAGGAAGGGGACAGAATGGATTAAAATATTGCACCCGTGTTAACTTGATTGAACTTGACAAAGCAGAGCTTCACAGACGTGGTGGAGGCTGGTCCGTGTTCCTCAAGATCTCAGGTGATTGTCGGTCCTTCCTCCTGTTTGGCGCATCTTACCCTGGCTTCTAGCTCCTCATTGACGTTGTGTCCTAAAACTCCCGAGACCGTTACACTGTCTACGTCCTTTAACCCAATAATCCCCACCCCTCATCCAGAATTTACCTGAGGGGAAGAATCCCCAGTGCGGAAAGCCGTACACACAATACGTATGTTCATTACAGTAAAAAGAGGGGCTTCGTTAAGTATGGATTTTCCAATTGGGATGTTACAAAGCAATTGCAAATGGTGTTTATTCACCCTAAAAGCATAATTAATATTGCTATGTAATCAGATGGCATTGAAAGATTGCATCAGTGTTGTGAAGACAATTCTATTAAAGCCATGGATGTCTGTGGCTAGGAATTGGAAATTAACATTTGAACACCTACTATGTGCACCGTGCTCTGCATAATAGCTGTTCTGCTGCCACCACTTGGCTGCCTTCAGAAATGAGAGCTGTCACAGTCTTAAACAGGGAAATCTGAGACTACAGAGGCAAGCCGACTTTCCCAAGGCCCCTCAGTTACCACATGATCGCCGCATAATTTGAACTCAGTGCCCTCGGACTTTTTAAAATAAAAAGCCCTTATTTTACCTCCCACTGTGTTACCTAAAACATACTGAGAAATAGGGTGGTGGGAATACAGGTAATTTTTAAAAAATATTTTAACTGTTTTCCGATACCACTGACGGAAAGACAACCATAGTCAGACATAAATAGTATTCACAGCGAAACTATGTTTCCACCTCCAGTTCAACTCTCTTCAGCTAATTCCTCAACCTTAGCACTATTGACTTTGGGGACCAGATCATTCTTTGCTGCCCTGTGCACTGCAGCACGGTGAGCAGCACCCCTGGCCTACACCCACTAGATGCCTGGAGCCCCTCCTCTCCAACTGTGACAACCAAAAATGTCTCCAGGCATTGCCAGGGGCGCCCTGGGGCACACAGTCACCTTGGCTGAGAACCACTGAGCTAATCCCTTTGCATCCAAGGTCTCTTCTCTTGCATCAACAGGGCTCCGTGTAAGACATCAGCCCTCATCTCCTGGTCATCACTGAATGAGCCTCGTCAGCTTCCACCCGTGGTCTAGGAATGAACAAAAGGCCATAAAAGCAGCAATTCTTGGGGTTAGGGAAAGGCAGTCTCAAATAAAATATTCCTTCCAATTTTATATCATCGCATCAGGAAGGATTGTGGAAGCCGTTTGTGTTGGAGATTATGATTTCTGAGAGAGGAATCACTTTGAAATCTAAACATCATGGCATGAATACTGCTCCAGAAACATATGTCCTGAGATGGGCTGTGGACCAGCTGCCAGCTGGAGCTCGGTCCTGCCCTGCTACGTGTTCACTCGCTCACCCATTTATCCACTGGTTCATCCTCTCTCCATTCAACAACTGTTGGGTCCTGGGCGAACCACAGTGGGAGAGATGTCGGTTTGCCCTCTGGCTCCAAGGACCCTCCCCTCAAGCGAGGATGCTGGGGGAACAGCCTACCTCAGTCCTGAGGTCTTGGGAGACCTGCGTTATGGTCCTGGCTCTGTCTGTGACACACGATTCAGGAAAATCACCCCTCTCTGGGGTTCAGTTTTTTCCTCTGGAAGATGGGAGGACTGGACCTTCCCATCACCTCAAACAATTGTGTTCCTGACAATTGCAGCCAATTTCATCAGGCCATCGATTCTGAGACATGGGGTGGTCTCTAAAACAGGGAAATTACCCGCCTCAGCTGTGCTTGTCTAAGGAGTATCAAAATCAATCTTGTTTTCAAGGAACTCCTTCCTGACCCATGGACATGGGGCTCGTTTCCACCTGTCCTGCTCAGACCTATGGACTCATTCGGCCCTGTTTGGAATTCGGACTCCACAGCTGATTAGCATAACCACCATGAACAGCGCACCCCCTGAATCACCTAGAAACCCCTGACTGATCCCCTCCTGGACCACCCTGTGATTTCCTTCCCTGACGAGATGCCAATCTCAGCTTTGCATTGTTTTTGTCTTAGTCTGTTCATCTTCATTTTATTCTTTTCCCTCTGATAATCCTCATGGCCCTTTCTATCACCTTCTGTCCTTCTTCTCTTTGGTGAACTTATATGTTCTTTTGTTTGCTTGCTTGGTTTCATTTAAGTACTAGCTTTTTCTGGGCAAAGAATCAGGCATCCCTCAAACCTGGTTCCGCCTCTGCTCCTCGTGTTCAAGGGGTGCTCCTGGGCAAGACTCTCAACCTCTGTGAACCTTAGTAAGTTCATCTGAAAAGTGTGGGTCCCAGTTTCTTTATCATGGGACTGTCACGGGGCTGAATGGGATGGAGCTATGGGCCTGGAACGTGGTAACTGCGCTCAGTTTTGGCTGTCACACCATCCTTGTTTCAATTACAAGAAGAGGAAGAGATGAGTGGGAAAGGCAGCTCTTTGCAGAATCACAGTGCCTCTGCTTTGGAAGGAACTTTAAAAGGACCCCTGGCACAGGAGAGCTTTCCAGGCCGCCATGCAGCCTCTGTTTAAACACTAGTTATGGAAGCCTCCCTGCCCTGTGAGGCTGTCCCTTCAAACATCCACAGTTCCCCTTGGAAATTTCTTATCTTCCGAGCAAGTGTGTTGCCAATAACCTCCAGATGCTACCTTGGTTCTCCTTGGAGATTGAAGGAGAGGCAGTTACTCTGTGCTCAGACCCCCTTGGCAGAGCTGGTACCCTCCTTCCCCAGTTCCTGAGAGTATCACCCCCTTCTTAGGGGATGCTTTTGGTTGATAAGAGCGACCTGGCTTGGAAGGAGCTAGGAGGTCATGTCCCCACCCCAGAGGCGTGGGCGGCCACAGCCAGTGGCTCACTGACATAGCAGTTCTAACACATGGCCCCATGGCCACCGCTGGGACAGCCCTGCGTGCCATTCATGCTCCCAGCTGCCCCCGGGATCAAACTGAGGACACGCTCCAGCTGAAACGTCTTAGCTTCGGCTCTACCCTATTCTGTAACCTCACTTCCCCCTTCCTAGCTCCTCTGAGCTCTCCACCAATGGATTACTTTCACAGAAGTCCCCATCTCGGCCTCAGCCTCAGGAAACCCGCCTAAGATGGGCACTCAGAAAATAAATCATCCGCGTGACAGCCCCTCATCCCATGAGAGCCGTGTCCAAGGAGCCCTGAGAAGTCTTTCCTTTGAAGCCAAATCTGGCCTCTGCACACCGACATGGAATTAAATCTCGGAGACAGAGTTTTGGGTGAAGTAGAAAAGGATAGCTTTATTGCTTTGCCAGGCAAAGGGGGACATGCGGCCTAATGCCCTCAAAACTGTATCCAAACTTGGAGAGGGTAGTGAGAAGCTTTATAGCAATGGTTCAAAGAGGGCGTGATCAGCTTGTGGACATTTTTCTGACTGGTTGGTGGGGAGGTAAGTGGGAGTCGGCATCATCGACCTTCCGGTTCCACCTGGTCTGGGGTCTGCGCGCTTGTGGGCAGCACACAGTTAACTTCTCCCACCTGGTGAGGGTTTCAGTATCTGCAAAACAGCTCAAAGGATATTGTTGTGTGTATCCCTTGAGGGGGAACCAGGACCCTGCCTCAAGGCTGCACTATTGTTTCTGTTGACTGTTTGTTCCTCCCTTGTCTTGCATCCCCTCCCTTCCCTAATTAACAACCCCCTGAATCTGCCCCTTAGAACTCAGAGAAGGTCATGGAGGCTGAATGAAGCCTATGTCCTATAATCAAAGAAATGGGGGACCCAGAAAGGCTTTTATGCACAGGAGCCCCACAGAGCTCAGTTACACCTTCTCCACACTCTCACCCTCTCACTTTATACCCCCTATGATATCCTGTATCCTCTCACCAAACTCTTCTATCACTGCATGGAATGACTTCACCAGAAAGAAAGACAGAGCCCAGATCATCTAGTCCAGAGGTGGCAAACTCAATTGCTTAAAGGGGCAAAGCTGGTACTATCAACCAGTAAAGGAGCTTGGTGTAAGACACTAGGGAGGGGTGGGGACTGTGGCTAATGGAGAGCACATGGTCTCAACTAACGCAGACCTGCTCCTCAGCTCCAGTGGGCCGCTCGCTGCCTTTGAGGAATTAGAGCACCATGATGCCAACCTGATATTTCCAGAGAAGTCAGAAATTCTGCTTTCATTTTTTTTTTTAATGAGAAATCTCCTGAACTTCACATATTGGCAACTTACTCAAAAAATTCTCAAACCCTATGTAAAGTCATCTAACTCTCCTTATTTTAGTCAAATAGTTCTTATTTGGGGTAGAGGAGCACATCTACTCCTTGGTGACAGCTTTGAACAACCAGTGGAAAAATTACTCTCAAAATTATGCCAAATTTTGAATACAATTGAGAAGAGTCTAGGAAACCCAGAAAAAGAGCAAACCCCCGGCAGAATCAACGAGTGGGGTGGGGAGTGGGGGGTCACTGATGGCATTCATCACTCTCAGAGGTTTTTCTACTTATTTTAAAATAAACTTTACAAGGTACATTTTAGTGTACAGTTTGAAGAGTCTTGATAAGTAAGTGCACCATCAAGATATAGTTACAAACTCTTATAACTGGTACAGTTTCTCCTCCGCTGCTTCCAGCCCAGGCAAACACTATGGCTTTTTGTTACTTCAGGGCTCGATTTGTTTTTCCTAGAGTTTTCTGTAATTGGAATCATACAGTATCGTTTTGTGTCCGGCTTCCTTTGTTCAACATAATGGTTTTGGAATTCATCTGGAGTGTGTATGTCAGTAGCTCCCTCTATTTTTATTGGCAGGTTGTATCCTATTCTATGAATTGCCGCCATTTGTCTATTCACCAGGTGATTATTATTTAGCCACAAATTCTGGTCATAATAAATCCTTTCATAACTAGGTTGCTGACTGTGCAGCCATAGATTTTATAAAAAGCTGTAGTGGTGAAGTGGCTACACATTCAATTAGGACACTGATTTTTTTTTTTTAGTTGGATTTTGAGCTTATGATATCAACATGAAACAACGACATTTGCCTCTTAGATTCAGTTCCAAAATGTAAGGAACCATACTACCCCATAAAAGCCATTTACTCAGCTTTGTGAATGAATTTTTCATTTGATATTTGAGCAGATTACATTTTTAAAGTTCAGACTGGCTGTCTGTCTGGTGGTGTAAACCCTAAATGATTAATAGCTTTCTTCTTTTCTTTAGGTCTTACAGAATTTGTCTCCTTACTGATGGACTTTCTGAAAATTAAAACCATTTATCATTTAAATAATTTTTAATGTTAAGTTGATACCTTAAAAAATGTTTTTCTTTTTCTCTCCTTCTTTTTTTTAAAAAAATAAACTTCCTAGTATGAACACATGTCAGGTGGCTTAAACGAGCAGGGTTCGTTCTTTTTCCTTCTTAAATTAACAGACTTTTTCTTTTGAGCGGTTTTAGGTTCAGAGTAAAATTGAAGGGAAAGTATGAAGGGATCCCACACACCTCCTCTCCAGAGCACTGCCATCAACATTCCCCACCGAAGCGGTACATTCGTCACAACTGATGACCCTACATAGACACTTTATTATCACTCAAATTCAAATTTTATATTACGGTTCACTCACTATACATTCTCTGGGTTTGGACAGACGTATAACGACATGTGTCCACAATTACAGTATCCTCCAGAGCAGTTTCACTGCCTTCAAAATCCTCTGTGATTCCCCTATTCATCCCTTTCACTCTCCACTCCTCTGACAACCATTGATGATTTTACTGTTTCCCTAGTTTTAATTCTCCAAAGTCTCATATAGTTGGAATCAGAATGTGTAGCCTTTTCTGTTTGGCTTCTTTTACTTAGTAACATAACTTACAGGTTCTTCGGTGCCTTTTCATGCCTTGGTAGCTCACTTCTTTTTAGCACTGAATAATATTCCACTCTATGGATGGACCACAATTTTTTATCCATTCACCTACTGAAGGATATCTTAGTTGCTTCCAATTTTTGACAATTATGAATAAAGTTGTAGTAATATCTGTGTATGGATTTTTCTGCGGATGTAAGTTTTCAGCTCATTTGGGTGGGTACGATGAAGTTGAACTGCTGGATTGTATGGTAAGAGCATGTTTGGTTTTGTAAGAGGCTGCCGAACTCTCTTCCATGGAGACTACCATTTTTTCTGCGTTCCCACCACCGATGAATGAGAGTTCCTGTTGCTCCTCAAATGCTCGTCAGCACTTGGTGTTGTCAGTGTTTTGGATTTTAGCCATTCTGATAGGTGTATAGTGGCTTTAATTTGTTGTTTTAATTTGCAATTCCCTGGTGATATATGATGTGGAGCATCTTTTCCTGATTGTTTGCTAGCTGTATATATTCTTTGTTGAGGCGACTCTCAGGTTTTTTTAATCATAAAGAAAATAACATCCGCTGTACAACCGCTGTGTGCCCTCAGTTGTAACTTTCAATTCCCCTGCTCACTAGATTATTACCTCCATTTCTCAGCTGAAGAAAGTGAGGTTCACAGAGGCAAAGGTCCCAAGCCGGCAAATGGCAGTGTTCCAGCTGGAAGCCAGCTTCACATTCGTTTGACGGTGAGCGCGACGCATTGGAGCTGGAAGCACCATTTAGAAGCTTATCAACCAAAAGAAAGCCCTAAAATGTAAAGCTTTCCCAAAATAACTCTTCCATTTAAACTGGAATGGATCAACGGAACATGAAGCCATGCGATTCTAACAGGCCGAAGTCTGGCTTTCTATAATTCTGCTGGGATAGAAATTCTTGATGAAAAACCAACTGTGGTCAGATTGGTTTGAGACTGAGATGATTGATGGAGACAAAGGTGCTGTGACAGTGGCCCAATTAAGTTCTGCCCTGGAGAGGCAGGTGAGGTACCAGCCCTAGGGACTTGCTGTGCCCAGACCCTGAAGGTCACGCACAGCCTCAGCAGCCACGGCTCACGGGGCCCAGCCGCTCCGCGGCATGTGGGATCTTCCCGGACCGGGGCACGAACCCGTGTCCCCTGCATTGGCAGGCAGACTCTCAACCACTGCGCCACCAGGGAAGCCCGGGACAATCTCTTAGGTAAGAGTTCAATTTAGACAAAGTGGGCTAAACACGTTGAAATAAACCTGAAACCTCCTTTTCTTGGGAGGCCATCCTCCTTTTTTGCACAACTCTCCAAACTGTACAACAAATTTCTTACCAGAAATATGGAAGAGGCCGGTATATATCTGAGTTGCACTTCTTAAGTACTGGCAAGGTGCTCATCTCAGGAAGCACGTGGTGTCAGTTACCAGTTATTAAAGTAGCAACTTCCAAACGACGCTTCACCATTTGAAACAAGCTGCTCAGCCCAAAGCTCTTGCCGGGGTTTCTAGCGCTTTATTCAAGTGCTCTGTGGGACCGGAAGTGACAGGTGCGTTTCCACAGACTGGGCTCCGTATGAACTTTCTGGGAGGTGCGTACTGGTCAGCTCAGAACGTGCTCAGCCTGGGGATGACGGGGACAAACCCGTAAAACAGTGTAACTTCCCAGCCCATTCCTCCAGAGAAGGGAACCGGAGGTCTTACCTGGCAGGAGGTGTCCTCGAGAAACGTCAGCCCCGGGCAGCCCTCCTCCTGGGGGGTCTCCTGGTAGCACATACTTAACCCCCCAGATCAGCAGTTCCACCTTTTGAGAGGATTTCCAATATGTACTTTCCAAAACAGGGGTACAGAAAGAAATAGCTTAGAAAATTAATAATAACTAAGCAAGTAAAGGTCAATTTCAAAGAAAGAGTAAGAGACAGATAAATGTATTATAAACAGTAGATAGAGAAGCAAAAAAGAAACAATCACCCTTCATCCCATCACCTAAAATAAATCAGTATTTTGAACACAGCCCTTCTCTATTTTGGGGGGTTTTTTGCATTAAATTTGCTTGGAGAGAGGTGGTCCTTTTTTTCTTTTTTTGGCCACACCATGAGGCATGTGGGATCTTAGTTCCCCTCCCCGACCAGGGATGTAATCTGTGCCCCTTGCAGTGGAAGCACAGAGTCCTAACACGGGACCACCAGGGAAGTCCCGAGGCAGTCCTTTTAAAAATCTAGGTCTTCTCCAGGATTTAGCTGAAAATTACATTTGAGCTATTCACAACTGGGTCGGAAAGAGATTCTAAGATGAACCTAAGACACTTAATGGGCTTCCAAGGGAAGAAGACACAGGAAGGATAAATCTTGTGGCTTAAGAAGACAGAGGTTCCACGTGTGGGCCCCGTGCAATTGTTCTGATTGAATCAGTAGAGTATTTATTTGGCAACATAGTATACCCTGCATGCATACGTGTGTGTATGTATGTATATATATATGCCAATAACTTTATAAACTATGTAGAAGGGTGATGTATATCTCCCAGAACATTTAACAAAATTGTCACAAACACACGTGTTTCATAAAAGCTTGGAAATGACTGCCCTTGGCTAACTTATAGAATATTAGGATGCGTAGTTGCTTCATCATCAGACAAAATCATCCTTCACGCCTGTTTTACAGATAGGAAAACCAAGAAATCACTTGAACGAGTCTCGCTAAAATAGTGCAAAATGAACTGAAAACCAGACTTTGTGAATGAACTGTACCTTTACTGTCAAGACAGAGGGTCTGTATCCATGCATGAATGTTCACAACACAAAGCATCAAAGCATAGATCGCTGTAGTAGCCACTCCTCCCCTACCGTATGTGTCACAGTAAGATGACAGGAGTAATTGTTCTGCTTGGGCTCATCATTCTGGAGATAAGACCACAGGTTTGCTAGTTATCTCATTTACGAATCCTAGTCAATCTGTGCCCCAAACACTGTAAGACTCACTCTTGCCTCAAGTGAACAGCCCCCTTTCTGAGGCATCCAGAGGGTATGCTCGTACCAAGCCGAGCTTTGGCCACCAGTTTCCCTGGTCATCTTTGTATGGGGTCTTCCACAAAGGTAATTTCACTTTTAAACGATGGATGTCACATGGAGGATTTTTAAGCCTTCAAAGACCCATTATTTCAACACTTCACTTGATAATATCCGCTTCCTCTTTGCTCCATTTTCTTTTTGTTTCAAGAGTAGAGAAAATTGCACATAAAGATGAGATTGAGGGTTAGAATCCATTTATTCCTTTTCATAAAATTGCAGACTTCTCTTTTAAGAAACGACATCTGTGTCTAGCAAAACATGAAGTAGGATTCGCAATGTCTCTCTGTTCCTGGAACCCAGACTCTTCAGTTAGAAGCAAATGATCAGTTGCCTGGAGTCCTTGGTCTTCTGTGATGCCAGCCTTCCCCTGCCCCGGCCCTCACTCATATCTGGGCCCTGGGTGGCGCTACACAGGGGTCGGCCATGGTGAAGTCGTCCCAGCCTGGCTCTGGGGGAACCTCGCCCGTGTTTCACCGGAGGGCCCACACAAGGGTGGATGCATCAGTCTTCAGATGACGTCTGGGCAAAAGCGGTTATGACTGCAAATTGAATAAGTGATTTCCCCCATGGAGCTGAGACGGTAATCTTTTCTGCCTTCACCTTAATGGAATAAAAAGGGCCCAAGTGTCTTAATTTCCTCTGGGAGGAAAGGGTGGGGTGTCTGGAATGCATGATCTACTTAAGGAGATTCTGGGTCAGCCCCCTCCCCCATCGCAGGCTCTTCTCCCTTCAGCCACCTCCGGAGGGATCATTTAAAAATATAAATACAATTGCATCACCCTTCCTGGAAAGCCTTCAAAGCCTTTTCTTCACACAGAAAATCAAATCTCAAGTCCTTCCTATGTCCTTTGAGTTCCTAGCGATTTGTCCAAGGACCCATTTTCAACCATTTTCCACTCGCTGTGCTCCAGCCCGCTGTTCTTCCAAAACACCCAAAGTTCCCCCCCTTCGGGGCATCACAGGCTGCACTTCTTCAGACGTCCTGCACCCTCACTTTCTTCAGGTCTCTGCTCCAAACTCACCTCCTTCCATAGTCCTTCCCTGACCATCCTTTTTAAGCCAACAACGGGATCACACCCTATCTCCTCGCCCTGGATGTCTTTTCTTACTAGCAATCATCACTCCTCTGCAATATGCTCTTTCCCATCAAAATCTCCCACTCAAATATGAAATCCCCGAGAGCAGGTGCCATACACCCAGCACCTAGAACGGTGCCTGACACTTGGAAGGCGCTAACCACTACACTTGTTGAATGAATGAAGTCCATACAGCCTACGTCTGTCTCCTGCTGAGAGTCTCAAGTTTCGTTGGGGGAAGAAACCGATAAGAATCATCACACCCTGCTCAATCATTAGAGAAATGCAAATCAAAACTACAATGAGGTATCACCTCACACCAGTCAGAATCATCAGAGTCTACAAACAGTAAATGCTGGAGAGGGTGTGGAGAAAAGGGAACCCTCTTGCACTGTTGATGGGAATGTAAATTGATACAATCACTATGGAGAACAGTATGGAGGTTCCTTAAGAAACTAAAAATAGAACTACCATATGACCCAGCACTCCCACTACTGGGCATATACCCTGAGAAAACCATAATTCAAAAAGAGTCATGTACCACAATGTTCACTGCAGCTCTATTTACAATAGCCAGGACATGGAAGCAACCTAAGTGTCCATCGACAGATGAGTGGATAAAGGAGATGCGGCACATATATACAATGGAATATTACTCAGCCATAAAAAGAAACGAAATTGAGTTATCCGTAGTGAGGTGGATGGACCTAGAGACTGTCATACAGAGTGAAGTCAGAAAGAGAAAAACAAATACCGTATGCTAACACATATATATGGAATCTAAAAAAAAAAAAAGGTTCTGAAGAACCCAGGGGCAGGACAGGAATAAAGACACAGACATGGAGAGTGGACTTGAGGACACGGGGAGGGGCAGGGGTGGGCTGGGACGAGGTGAGAGAGTGGCATGGACTTATACACACTACCAAATGTAGAATGGATGGCTGGTGGGAAGCAGCCGCATAGCACAGGGAGATCAGCTCGGTGCTTTGTGACCACCTAGAGGGGTGGGATAGGGAGGGTGGGAGGGAGACGCAAGAGGGAGGGGATATGGGGATATATGTATACATATGGCTGATTCACTTTGTTATACAGCAGAAGCTAACGCACCATTGTAGAGCAATTATACTCCAATAAAGATATTGAAAAAAAAAAAGAATCATCACACCCACATCCCATGTGCTGGGTGCCTTGCTCTCACGGTGTCTGATACTCACACACCCCTGAGCAATAGAGACAAAGGAGACACTGAAGCCAGTTCTTCAGCAATTTGAATTTCAATTCAATTGAGCCCAAAGTGCCTCATCCAGCCACCTGGGCAAACGCAGCATCGGTTTCTTTCCCCAGGCTTTAAAGAGGACAGAAGCAGGTGCTTCAATAACTGAATCTCAAATCCACTGAACCCCCTGCCCACTCCTGCCCTTGAACAAGTTCCCCTCTTCTAGAATCTCTGGGCATCCTCAGAAGGTGGGAGGTGACCCACGTCCGTGGATCGACCCTGTTCCTCTTGCCATCACAGCGGGCAGCTTCAGGCCTCCACAGGCCCCTAGACCCAATGCCGAGGACCTGACCGTGAGACCTCTGTGGCTTCCCCAGAAGGGCCAGTCTGGCTGTGCTGCGGCTTCTACGAGTCAGGCTGCCCTGGCTTTGTTTTTCACTGAGTGGGTGATTCAGTCTTTGCTGCCGATGACAGAAATATCCCCATGATCCTCATGGGCCTGTGTCTTTAGAATCGAGAGAGACTCTTGGAAAATGTTCTCTTTAGAAGAGAGGAGGAACAAGTGACCGCCATCTTTGCCGTTGCCCTCTTCCAGTCCATGTGCCCCTCTGGGGCCGGGCTGCAGTACCTGACCTCGCTCTTACCTGCCTTTGAGTTCCCAGCTCCCTCAAACACGGCTCATTCCTGTCGCCTCGTTCTTCTCGTCCCATTGACTTCAAGTAAGAATCGTACCTGCTACTTATTGAATGTCGTGAGCTTACTGTGAACCTGCGTGAGCTGATCAATTTCCATTAATTGATCATATCTTATTCTTGTAATGACCCCTTGGGACTGGAAACTCCTATCTCAAGATGAGGAAACTGAGATCTACTGAGATTCAGAGGTTTTCTGGTTTGCGGCCTTGAGGTGGGTGAGTGGCTGAGCCATGTCACGCCTTCAAAATTAATCAAGAAACAGAGCATTCAATGTAACCATGAAAGACTTGTTTTTCCCGGGCACCTAGAATACAGTCTCTATGGGCAAAGATGTGTGCACAAGAATGTTCGTCTTGGCACTATTTACAATTGTGAAAAATTGGCAATAACCTTAAATAGCAACACAAACAAGCGATGAAAACTCCATGTAATGAAATATTAGGCAGTCGTGAGGAATGGTGATGCAGAGCTATGCTGGTTTTCATGTAAATTTGCCTAATGCGTATCGTCGAATGGAAAAAGCAGATTACACAACCAGTCTCCCGTCTCGTTCTCTAGAAGTTAATGCCAAAGTGTTTCTTCTACAGCTTTACAGATATTTTCTGGGCATTTGAAGGAATTCAGATGCAGAGAGAGCAAAGGAGAATACATCTGTTTAATAAAATAGAAAAAAAAAACCCTGCATATGCTGTTCTGCAACTTGCTTTCTTCACTTAATCTTGAGCATCAGTCAATTTCCGTTGATTGAGATCTTTCCTTTCTGTTGAAATGGTCACACTGCATTTTATTTATTTATTCAGCATTTATTGAGGGCCTGTTACATGCCGGGTGCCGTGCTAAGCACTAGAAAGTTTTCTCAGATAGTTGAGTGTACTGTTCTTTATTTTTCTCTTCCTCCATTGATGAATATTTTTCTTTTATTTTTCCTGTTACAAACAACACTGCAACAGATTTCCATGTGTGTGTGTATTGCTCTGTTGTGTGCCTCTAGACTAAATTCCTAGAAATGACATTACTCGGCCAGAGAGTAAGCAGAGCTTCAATTTCGATAGAATCTGTTTCCTGGACGTCTTAACTGTGAGAGTCCAAACAGTAAAGGAATGTGAGCTTTTTCCAGTACAGAGGAAGAAGCTGATGGAGATTTCAGAACAGGGAAGTCAGTTTGTAAAGTGGATCTCAGCAAAGAAAAAAAGGAAGAAAACCACGGTGTAAGGAGAACATACGCCATACTTGACATGTTCCATAGATCAGCAAATGTTTCCCTCTACAACTGTGTTTCCCAAGAAGCAACATGACAGGTGTCAAAAAATGTTTGAGTAGCATGTGGGGTAGATGTTGTGATCCCCACTCTGCGGGTGAAGCCGAGGGGATTAGAACCTTGTTCAATCCCACCCAGCCTGCCAGCGACAGGATTGCCGCCCAGAGATCACCGAGTCCCCCTGCAGGACAGGTCAGAGGTAAGGAGCATGGTGCCGGGAGATGAGTGAGGACTTGTTTGCAGTGCTGCCCTGCTGGGATGGAAGTCTTAGAGCAAAGGCTAGAAAAGCAAGGACAGAGCGATGACGTCCTGGCTACGGAGTGGCATTCCCCGTCCCTATTGTTTAAGAAAAAAGATAAATCCACTTTCGTAAATCGCATGCCCCTCTCTATATTATAGGTACCACTCTTCCTTCCCCGTCTGCTGTACAAGCATCCTTTGCCCCGGCCCTCTGGCTGGGCGGTATCAATCATCTGACAAATTGCAAAAGCTCACATCTCCTGCCTGGCTTCTCACTTGCCCACCTTTGCCAGGAGAGGGAAAGACTCCTAACTAACATTCAGAGCGTGGAAAGTAATAGGGCTGCAGAAACCAGTGGAGATTTGGAGCCAGTTATGATAGCTCATAAGGGCTAAGTGTGAGCTCCTCTTCCCAATTCCTCAGTGACAGCATCCCACTCGGAGCTAGCATTTGATCGTGGTGGTAGTATTTACTTCATGAAAATTGGCAAAAGCAAGAAAGCAGAGCCTTTTTTATTTTTCTAAAGAGTCGTTAAACATGTACCGCTGATGCAAACCATAGAGGAGCCTTAGCTTGCAACTACTGAGTTCTGCCCAAGACCAGAAACTGGAGTCGACATATGATATCACTTATACATGGAATCTAACATATGATACAAATGAACCTAACTATGAAACAGAAACAGAACCGTGGCCTAGAGAACAGACTGGTGGTTGCCAAGGGGGAGGGGGTTGGGGGAGGGATGGAGTGGGAGGCTGGGGTTAGAAGATGTGAGCTATTATACACAGAATGGATAAACAACAAGGTCCTACAGTACAGTGCAGAGAGCTATATTCAAGATCCTATGATAAACCATAATAGAAAAGAATATTAAAAAAAGAAAGTGTATATGTGTGTAACTGAATCACTTTGCTGTACTGCAGAAATGAACACATTGTCAATCAACTGTACTTGAATAAAAAAAATATTGATTAAAGAAACTAGTGTTGGAAGCACCTGGCCCCATTTGCACAGGTGTAGATGGACACCACCCAGGGCTCACCTGCGTGCCTGGTCGACCCAGGTATTTACATGCTTGTGGTATGAAGCGGGGACTAGATCTCCATTTGCAGATGAGAAAACTGAGGTTCAGCGAGACGAGCACGAGCTGAAGGCTCATTTCTCCAACAAGCTCTGAGTGCCCAGTCTGTCTGCCTCTCGAGGTTCACCCCTTTTCACTCCCTCCCTCAAACTACTTCAAGATTCACATCCCTCTGGCTTTGCACAAACTCAGTTCTGTTCCTCCTTAACTGCTAAGTGCTTTTCAGTCTTCCTGATCCCACAGAGAGAATTACTGGCCCACAGAAGTGAATGCACCGAGAGACAGCTTGGTGGTCGGGAAGGGCTCTGGCTTGGAACCTCTGTCATTCTCCCCAGCCCTGGCCTCCTCCAGGTGACGCTTTATCCCTGAGGGTAGAAGTTGGCTGCAGCAGCCCTGGGCCTCCAATCCAAAGAAAGAACAACTCTTGGTCCCTGTGGTATCTCTCTTAAGAGCTGGGATGCTCCTTTCTCAAAAGTACCCCTCAGGGACCTCCCTGGTGGTCCAGTGGTTAAGACTCTGTGCTTCCAATGCAGGGGGTATGGGGTTCGATCCCTGGTCAGGTAACTAAGATCCCACATGCCATGCGGCACGGCCAAAAAAAAAAAATATTTTTTAAATTCTTTTTTAAATGTCCTCCAAAGCTCCCTCTCACAGCTGACTGTTCCTGATGAGACAAATCCTATGACCAGAGGAATCACATCACCTGTGGCTGAGTCCTTTCTGAATGAATGAATCACTAGCAAAATGTATGGTTTTAGCCTGAATAACCTGTGTCTGCCCTGGAGCTTGGAGTGGGGTCAGCATCTCTTTAAGCACCCAGGAATGTAGGGGAGAGGGGGCCTCTATTAACACCAGGTACTGCAAACAGGGAGGAGGTGGGATCAGTGTTCACTAAGCAGCTGTCTTTTTTACCTACAGCCCGGATCCCTTTCCAGCACTTAGTAAACACTGAAACAATGTCTGTTTCCATGTGACTCACTTGTTACCCTCTTGTGTCCTGCAGGGCGTGTCTCGATCTGAGCCTAGGTGAATACCTAGCCAGGAGGGACCGGCTCCCTGTGTCTGCAATTTACCCCCCCATAGCCCATTATCAGGGTTTGGAAGCTCACTGGAGATTCTGGGGGAGGTGGATGGCCTCTGCCTCGCTCCAGATACGGTTGACCCTCTGAATCCATGGGTTCTGAATCTGTGGATTCAACCAAACACGGATCAAAACTACATATGTTTTTTAAACTCCAGAAAGTTCCACAAGGCAAAACTTGTGAGTCAGCAAATATTCATGTAGCATTAACATTGTATTTACAACTATTTACATAGAATTTACATTGCATTAGGTATTATAAGTAATCTAGAGATGATTAAAAGTGTACAGAGGATGTGCATAGGTTATACGTAAATACTATGCCATTTTATATGAGGGGCTGGAGCGTTCATGAATTTTGGTATCTGCAGAGATCCTGGGACTAATCCCCCATAGATACCAAGAGACAACTGTATGGCCTTTCCCACTGCTCACCTGAAGTGTGAATTTCTTGCCTAGGAGGCTTCAGAGCTAAAGCAAAACTGGGCTAAAGATGTGTTTACTGAATGAATGAATGAGTGAATGAACACAAGGTTCACGTCACTCATACTTTCAAGGGATGGCAGAGCTGTGGAGTTATTGATGCTCTGGGATCCTTCTTCCACAATTACATTAAAAGCTCGATTATCTTGGGAATTGGGAATAGATTACATCTCCATCTGGAATGAACAAGACAAGAAGATCATTAGAATAATGACTAAGGATATACAATCTCTGACATTTAAAGGACACTGTTCGAATCCGGGCCCCAAGTCACTGACTCCTCCAAGTGACATTTCAAGTTTGGAGGGTCAGAACATCATGGAACTAAATGAGGCCTCGGAGGTGATCTCATCGGACCAGCTCATTCTATACTGGAGGAGGCTGAGGGCGAGGGGAGAGGAAACTTGACCAAAGGAGTTTTAAAAAGCACTGTGCCCGAGACTGGTTTTCTAGCTCTCACGTAAATGACAGCGTTCTGTGACATTCACAGCCACCTGGGCACCAACCACACTAAGCTTCTACACACAGCACAGGTCTGACGTCATCTGAGCCACGAACCTTCTCCCCCTTCTGTCTGAGTTATTCTTCTGCCAGAAAAGGTCTCTTACCTTTACATAGGGTGCAGCAATTTGCACACTGTCACACAGGGCTTTTCAGAGAACCAGTTGTGGCCCACGCAACCCCACCAGGAGTGAACAACAGGAAGTGTGTTTCTCGTTTCATTTGATGATTTCAGTCTGCATCCTTTTTCTGTAATAAACTGTAACCATGAGTAGAACAGCTTTTCTGAGTTCTGTGAGTCCTTCTAGTGAATCGTTGGACATGAGGGTGGTCTTGGGGGGAGCCAGATACAGCAGCCTACTCTGTTTATCAACATATTGCACACATGTTGAGGGTGTCGTATCAAGATGGACAGAGCATGGTCTGGACCAAGGGTACTGATTTTGTCCGTGAGTTTTAACTCGATAAGAATCCCAAACTTAGTGGCTCACACAATTGTTTACGTAGTCATGCTTTTGTAGGTTTCAATTTGGATTAGTCTCAGGCAGCCTGTTGTTCTGCTCTCAGTTGGGCTCACTCATGTGGTCAGATACAAATCAGCTGGTGGTTCTGCTTCAGGGGCTGGTTGGATGCCAGATAGGGCAGTGGGGGAGACTGGACGGTGTGTCTCTCTTCATCCAGCGGCTTGTCACATGCAGTAGGATTCCAATTGCTCCAAGGCAGAGCCCCAGTGGGCAAGCACTTGAGTCTCTGCGTGCTTCCTGTTTGCTAATATCCCACTGACCAAAGCTAGTCCCACAGCCAACCCAGACTCTAGGGGCAGAGAAATAGACTCTGTACATCGAAACGTTGCTAGGCATGGATACAGGGAAGGAAAGAATTTGCAGCCATTTTTATAACCTACCCCACTGGGACACCAGGAGCTCCCAGGAGCCTGGCGTCACAGGACAGGGAACTGAGAGACAGCAGGCTCTGAGCTGGGTGACTGAAAGCCAGCAGACTTCAGCACACTCTTTTTGGCAGTCCCCACCTGGTGCAAGGTTGCTCCAGCAGCTGAGTCAATAAAAACGATAAATTCCCCACCACTCACCACACATCAGCAAACCACAGTTTATTGTTCGGTTTAAAAAATAAATAGGGACAGTTATTCCAATGGCATCAGACCCTATCAGAAGTGCCTCACACTCATTGCTTTACAAAATCCCTTCCAAGTCTCTCATTGCCATTGTGTCCTCGGGGTAATTTTATGAGTTAGGAGCTGTTCTCCTCTATTTTTAGATGAGTAAATTGAGGCGTGGTGAAGCAATATAAGTGCCCACCCAGATTCATATTCTATATGTGATTCCAACACCACTCTCTCAGAGCGCTGCTGCGCTGCCTTTAATTTAGCATCATAGACACTGCTCCCTTTTAACAGATGAGGAGGTAGAGGCTTCCAGCAGTTGGTCAATAAGTGGCCATGACACCCCTGAGAGTCACCGCCTCTGTGTGTTACAGCATTCATCACGCACGTATTACTTCCTGTGGGTGCCTGTTCATAGCAAAAGCATGGAGCAGGCAGCAGCAACATGCCCAGGGCTTTCTTTTAAGGAGTGCCAAGTCATTAAAAATACATCTTTGCAGGGTTTTGCTCTTTTGTTTGTTTGGGTTTAGGTATCATATAAGGATCCATAGATCTGGGCAAGAAGAACTTCCTTTCAAGTAGGTCATTCAGAATCTGTGCCTCAAGGGGAAAAATCTCACAGTTTGGAGGGAAAACGAAAAAGAAAGAGGCAAGTACAACCAGCGGGTTTGTGGGCATAATTGCAATGCTCAGAACACTGGCCTCTCCCAGGGATAATGCTGGACCCTGGGGCCAGAGAGAGGAATTCTCCAATACGAGAGTTTCTGCCTGGAAGACCCGCCAGATGGATAGCGAGATGGAGGATTGAAACAGAGGGGCTGGGGAGGGAGCCGACAGCGGAGTCCTTTCAAAAGTGGGTCTGTTCTTCTCGCATGTTAGGATATTGGGGAAGGTGCCCTTGCTCTTGACTTTCACCTGCCACCCCGAGCCAGAGTGATGCATCCTGCTCTCGGTCATGGGACTTGCCAACACTGCCCACTGGCCTGGGAATAGTTTTGCCCTCCTATGGACTTGTGGACTTTGGCCTTTGGAATGCTGAGGAGTGGATATTGACCCATTTCAGCATGAAACGTTCAGAGTTGCCCCTTTTCTTTGTTTCCTTTGCTCCTTTTTTTTTTTATTTTTTTTAACGTCTTTATTGGGGTATAATTGCTTTACAATGGTGTGTTAGTTTCTGTTTTATAACAAAGTGAATCAGTTATACATGTACATATGTTCCCATATGTCTTCCCTCTTGCATCTCCCTCCCTCCCACCCTCCCTATCCCACCCCTCCAGGCTGTCACAGAGCACCAAGCCAATATCCCTGTGCCATGTGGCTGCTTCCCAATAGCTATCTACCTTACGTTTGTTAGTGTATATATGTCCATGACTCTCTCTCGCCCTGTCACAGCTCACCCTTCCCCCTCCCCATATCCTCAAGTCCGTTCTCCAGTAGGTCTGCATCTTTATTCCTGTCTTACCCCTAAGTTCTTCATGACATTTTTTTCCTTAAATTCCATATATATGTGTTAGCATATGGTATTTGTCTTTTTCTCTCTGACTTACTTCACTCTGTATGACAGACTCTAGGTCTATCCACCTCATTACAAATAGCTCAATTTCGTTTCTTTTTATGGCTGAGTAATATTCCATTGTATATATGTGCCACATCTTCTTTATGCATTCATCCGATGATGGGCACTTAGGTTGTTTCCATCTCCAGGCTATTGTAAATAGAGCTGCAATGAACATTTTGGTACATGACTCTTTCTGAATTTTGGTTTCCTCAGGGTATATGCCCAGTAGTGGGATTGCTGGGTCATATGGTAGTTCTATTTGTAGTTTTTTAAGGAACCTCCATACTGTTCTCCATAGTGGCTAAACCAATTCACATTCCCACCAGCAGTGCAAGAGCGTTCCCTTTTCTCCACACCCTCTCCAGCATTTATTGTTTCTAGATAATGAGATATCATCTCACACCAGTCAGAATGGCCATCATCCTTTGATGCTCCCGCCACAAGGAGCAGACTCAGCTGTGGGAGGCGACTGGTCCCAGGAGAATGCGACACTGGAGCAAAGCTGAACTTGACCCCAACCCTACAAATGAGAAATAGAAATGTTTGCAGCTTGAAGCCACTGAGGTTTTAGATGTTTATTTTTGGGTGAACCTAAAAAAAAAAAAAAAAAAGAGCTAATTCAGATGCATACTTTGCTGGCCAGAAGACCCCTTCTCTGTGCTCTGACGTCAAGGCTTGTGTACCCCTTGACCTGGTCCATCAAGAAGTCATGTCTGTTTCTAGGACTGGGTCCCTATTTGCCTAGTCCTGGTGCCAACAGGTGATCAATTCTAGGTGTATTGTTGGCCCTAGTGTGGACCCACACAGTTCACTCATCTGTTTAAGACAATATTGAGGTGGGGGTTCCCTAAAATGTACCTATGACTTATTGTGTAGGGGCACTTTACACAATCCACGTCATCAACTCTCCTACCCTCTGGAAGAGCAGATATTAGTAAGCTGTGTTATAAGAGCAGCACAAGGCATGGCATCCCCCTCTTCCCCCACACCCTGCTCTGAACCAGGTGAGATGAGCAGGGCTGCAGGCACAGCCAGGAGCTCGAGTGGCCGGCCCGGAGCCCCGTGCTGGAGGAAGAAAGTGACCAAGCTGTTTCATGGGTCACTTGGCTTGATATGTGGGCACAAGCCAATAATAGACTCAGTAAATGGGAAAAAAATTATACCATGTCATTCTGGGGGTGGTTGTGAAGATTTATTCCGATAACATTGTCAAGCGTGGACACACAGAGGCAGTCAGTCACGGAAGATGTTGGTCTGATTCCTGTTGGAATTATTGGCCTCCTCACCATAGCGAGGGGGAGCTGGTGGTAAGCACATCAGGCTACCTGCACCCACCTGCCCCCTGCCCTTACCTCTGATCTGCTCCCTGTTAACTAACCCACTCCCTCCTGGGTGCCAGTCCTGCATCACACAGAGTCCAGGGTGATATACTGAGTGGAGCAGCACCATTAAAATCCGTCTGATCTCAGTACACGACGTCCCCCACTGTGTGAAAGCAGAGCGTTCCCATGAAATCTTTCCTAAGCTGAAACGGTGTAAAGCAAAGAAGCAGTTGCCTTAGGACACATCTTGCTAACGGATGCACAACATAAATCAAGGTAAAGCACAGACAGTTCAAAGCTTACAGCGGCTCGATGATCAGATACCGAGTGTGGCTCCCGGGAAAGAAGGGAGCTTGGCGGGGCTGTTCTCGCTGCTTTGTGTACTCACTGCCTCTGTAACAGCTTAGCTGCCTGCCAAACAGACATTGAATGTGATTTTCACTCGTCTTTTTTCGGAAAAGTGAACATCCTCTTCTGTTAGCCAAAACAGGTACTACTGTAAGTCTTTCATAAAAACGAAATGGTGTAAAATGAACTTTCAAAAAGCAGCGGTTACCTGTGTGTAGCCCTCTTAAAGGTCTTCCTAGTGTCAGCCCCCTTCACCCCCCCCCCCCCCCCCACCATATGCTCTCTGGAGTGACCAAAAGAGTAATTAAACAGCTCTTTGGAAACTAACTGTGGCACTTATGGTAAACACAGGGAAAAGCCAAAATCTCTTTAGCTTGAGTCTGTGCACTGACCTCTTGCGAGACTATATACACATAGAGACACATGTGCACCCCTGCTCACAACATTCTGGAAGGGCAAAGACAGGGAACAGATGAGCCCCTCGCCACAGGCAGAGTGGACAAGTGGGGGTCATCGAGGGATCTGCTGTCCCCAAGGCAGACTCATCTGTCTTAGTTCAGGCTGCTATAAAAGAATGCCATAGACTGGCCAGCTTAAACAGCAAACATATATTTCTCAGAGTTCTGGAGGCTTGCAGGCCCATGATCAGTGTGCTTGCATGGTCCAGTTCTGGTGAGGGCCCCCTTCCCATTTATAGATGGCCACTTTCTTGCTGTGTCCCTATGTGGTTGAGAGAGGGCTAGTTCTCTTCCTCTTTCTATGAGGGCACTAATCCCATCATGGGGCCCCACCCACATACCCTAATCACCCCCCCCAAAGGTCATACCTACAAATACCATCACATGGGGGGTTAGAGTTTCAGCCTATGGATTTGGGAGGACAAAGCATGCAGTCCTTATTATCACCTTAGCAGAATCTCATTTCTCATCCTCTAGGACAGAAGTTGAAAACTGGCAGCCTGAAGGTCAAACTAGCCTCCCAGATTATGTCTCATTTGTCCTGGGTATTGAAAGATAAATTGATTTAGTGACTGATATTTAATGGTGAAACTATTTCTCAGAAGAATCTAGATGCCAAGTTTGTCTTTAGAAGCAAGACTCTCTGGGAACACTCTTTGTACTTTCCCACTTGGCCACCGTGAGCTGGAGCTGCTGCCTCTGTAAAAGGGGCACGTGATGCTCCCATTTGCCACCTCCCCTTCCCCTCCCAACCCAGAATGTCATTTGATATCTAACACCCATATCCAGGGCTGCTTCTCTCATAGCTATAACCCAACTAACCCTTTTATCATTTGAATTTGTAACCTGCCCTTGAAGACAATCTCCTCTTTTGATAGGGAAACCACAGCCCAGAAATCAGAAGTGTGGTGAGACTGGTGCATGACACATAAACATGGAAAATGCCATTTTCACAAATTCTTTTCCTTCAAGGTCCACACGGTATCTCCAGAAACATTCTGGCACACAAAACTCTCTCTCTTCTGACCTTTAAAGCACTCTGGTGGTGAGGACTTCCAAACTCTATAGAATGACCAAATAAGGAATGGCACAGACAAAGATATGGGATACCTTTTTCCCCTTCCTGTTCCCTGTCCCTTCTCCCTGTGCCAGGGGTTTTGAAACGTGGTCCTGATAAGGGATACAGGATGAACACACCACCTGTGAGAATTCTGGGGCTGCTCATCAAATTCGGGGCATAATTGATTTGACAGCCATTTCCCAAGTAAGTCCGTGTTCCTGTTTCTCTTCTTTTGCAGACAGTGAGTTCCTCAGCAGTAAACCTGACTCCCCAGGGAGATCCCGGAGAAACAAATGTGGTCATTAGACAGGAGTGTCTGCTCAGCCAGAATTCAGAGCAGGACTGGGACTCCTTTTCATTCCAGAAGGTTAAAAAATGGCTCTTCTTTATTTCTCTGTTGAGCCACTGGGGGAGAATTTGGAAAATTTATACACACAGACAGTAAGCTTGCTATCAAAGGGGGACTGGTGCTCCCAGCTGGGAAGAACAATTGGCAGCTTCTCCATTCTGGGCTCTGTTTATCCTTTCATTGTGATGCATAATCACAGTTTCCTTAAGAAGTTCTGTGATTCTTAATCAGAGCTGACTTTGAAAATCTTGCATTTTCTTGGAGTGAACAAGCAAGCGGTTGCCTTTACCTGCTAGCAGATTAACCCCAGTCTTGCTTCTTGCAAAAAGCACAGAAGTTCAGATGAAGGTGCTGAAACATTACCAGAGAATCCCAGAGAGTGAGAAGCACAGGGACTTTTATCTCCTCTCTATGGAGCCTCGTCCTCAGCGACCCAGCCGGCTCATTTGCTTCCACCTTCTGCATGCATGTCTCTGATGCCGAACACCGAACTAAATCTCGGAGACAGAGTTTTGGGTGAAGTAGAAAAGAACAGCTTTATCGCTTTGCCAGGCAAAGGGGACCACAGCGGGTAATGCACTCAAGACTGTCTGTCCTGACGACCTGGAGGGAGTAGTGAGGAGTTTTATCCTGTTGGTTCAAAGAGGAGGGCGTGATCAGCTCGTGGACACTCTCCTGACTGGTTGGTGGGGAGGTAAGTGGGAGTCGGCATCATCAACCTTCTGGTTCCACCTGGTCTGGGGTCTCCGTGCTTGTGGGCAGCATACAGTTAACTTCCCCCACCTGGTGAGGGTTTCAGTATCTGCAAAACAGCTCAAAGGTGTTGTTGTGTGTATCCCTTGAGGGGGAACCAGGACCCTGCCCCAAGGCTGCACTATTGTTTCTTGACTGTTCCTCCCTTGTCTCTGCATCCCCTCCCTTCCCTGATTAGCAACTGTTTGAAACTGCCCATTGGAACTCAGGGAAGGCCGTGGAGGCCGAATGAAGTCTATTTCCTACAAACAGAAAAACGCAGGACACAGAAAGGCATTTGTGCCCAGGAGCCCCGCAGGGTCCTGCTCAGTTTCATCTCCACCAGGGATGGGGTGCCCACCCCACTCCCTGAAAGACCATGATCACACTGGGCAACTGCAGCTGCCAGAGACTGTTGTCTTTTGTTTAAAAAAAAAAACAACTAAGTGCTTCTGCCAGTTCTATCCCTGTCCTTCTCCTCCCCTCTGAAGGGCACATCTGCTACACACTCTTCGGGTAGATCCTTCCTTTGCATATTACAAATAACCTCCCTCTCCCAGACCTCTCTCTGAGGATTGGCATAGCTTGTGACCTTGGCCAAGACATTTAACCTCTCTGAGCTTGAATTTCCCCATCAGGAAAACTGGGATAATAATAAGAATACTCATCTATGGGGTTTTGACAATGATTCAATTAGATAATACATGTACGGTATAGTTTTTATAAGAGTTCCTGGCATAAAATGACTTCTCTGTTAGCTAATGATTCATCGTCGTCATCATCATCACCATCAACAACAGAATCTTTAACATCCTCATCATGCTGCCTGAAAAAAAATGCACAAACTAAAAGTTGAGAATTCTGTTTTATTCGATGGACATACTGAGGATTTAAGCCCAGGAGACAGCTTCTCAGATGCTCTGAGGGACTGTTCCCAAGAGGTCAGGGAGGAGCCAGGATATAGAGGAGTTTTTGCAACAAAAACCAGGTGGTTGGAACATCAAAAGATTACTGTTAATTAAAGAAAAAGCAAACATCTCAAGTTAATGAATTTAGCACTTTTCTATGTATGGGAAGATGCAAGAGTCTGGGCTCATTGAAATCATTCCTTTGATCTGCACTTGAACTATCTAGGGCCAGTATCCTGTTCTTTTCTGTCCTGAATCCCCTCAGGGTGCAGTGTTGGGGACATTGCAGTGACTGATGGATTGACGGCTGCAATATCCTTTGTTTGCTAATATGGCAGGTGTCATTCTTTGTCCACAATCATCATCATCATCAACATCATCATCATCATTTTCTTATAAATGGTAATAAACAACCCTGGATCCCTCTACATTGCTTCGGCACATGAACTCTTGATTGTCGCAGGTGCCTTACAGTGAAAATGTTCCTAAGACGAGTCACTCAGCACACTGACCCTTGGTTCCCCCAGCTTTCATTGGGGAAACTAATGTGGAAAAGCACCTTGCATGTCGGCCGACCCAGAGCAGAGGCTGCGACAGCATCGGTCTCCCTGTTGATCCCCACTCTCCTCTGGGGCGTTCCTTGTTTGGTCTTTGCTTCTTTCAAAGCACTCAGATCACTGCCATGAACACCTAGAGGGACCAGCAATTGCTCTTGGGATGGAGTTCACCATATTTTTATTCCTTCTCTGCATAATAGCAGTCTGGTGATGTCCGGGTCAATGTGATAGCTCCCACTGAACAAGTAAGGAGGCCATGGGGTGAACTGACTATCTCAAGGCCTCCCTTTAAAGCAAAGCTCCACCTGCCATTCTCAGATAGCAGGGTTCCACAGGATCGTAGGAATGAGCATGACGTTCCTTGACACCTCCACTCTTCCAGCCCCACTCTTCCAGCCAATTGCATAAAATCACAAGCTGCTGACTTATAGACATGATATCTTTCAGCCCTAGAGTCCTCATCTCATTGAAAGGGGGTCATAGCAGTACCCACATCACAGAGCCGTGAGTGTTGGATGAGATAACCCCTCTCAGTGCTAGCACAGCCCATCTTAGTAGTAAACACTCAATAAACTGGCCATTTTTCATCTCAAAATGGGCGGAACAACATTCACAACACAGCTCTCATAGAGAGAGCCTGGCGTGCAGAGCCTGGCGTAGACCAAGGGCTGCTTCTGCATCATATCAGCTGTACTAGCATTTTGCTCCAAACCTTTGGCACTATGCCCACCACATCTGAGCCACCTGCGGTCAATTCTACGTTTGATGGGCAGAGTTGGCAGCTCCTCTGGCTCTGACACGCTTCCAAAAAAGTTTTCAAGCTGGATTCCAGACAGCGGCTCCGGACTGTCCACTCGGGAACCCAGAGCCACACGCGGGCTGTGCGTGCGGCCCCAGCGCCTTCTCTCTGCCAGCCTGGCGCTTCTGTGCCCAAGGCCTGGGGGCTGAAGAGCGCTCAGGTGGTGGATAATTACCCCACGTGCCGCTGCCTGCATGTAGATGAGGCATTATTCAAATCCAGCCTCTCTCCAAAGAGCTTTGTCATCTTCCTGGACCCCAGAACGTGCAGCCACAGAACACCCACCCCTGGCAGCCTGGGAGTGGGCTGTGTGTGTGTGTGGGGGGGGGGGTGGATGCCGTCAGAGAGGATGTTTCCTGTGATGTTTCACCCTAGCTGGGGCTCTTGCCCCTGCCTATCCTCTTCTCATGGCCTCTAACCTTGGCACTGGTTCCTTTCAAGGAAGGGACAAGGAAGGAAGGAAGGGAGGAAGGAGAAAGAAGGAGAAGCAGAGAGGAAGAGACGACAAAGGGAGAGAGGGAGGAAGGAAGGAGGGAGAATTTTCTGCATGCCCACAGATTTCTGTCTGCCCTTGATACCCTCAGAGTTTCCTCCATTCTTTCTGTAAATGAAAAGTGTTGCCTGTGATATCAGTAAACAAAGGGTGTTGCAGCCATCAAGCCATCGCATCACAGCAGCCCCGACGGCAGCATCAGGCCCTCGGCCACTGCAGCGCCCCCCACTGGTGCACCCTGAGCCCAGATTTTTGCATCTTCCCGTATATAGAAAGTTGCTAAATTCATTAACTAGAGATGTCTGGTTTTCTTTAACAGTAATCTTTTGATGTTCCGACTACCTGGTTTTGTGACAAAACCCGGATATATCCTGACTTCTCCCTCAGCTCTTCAGAGCAGTCCCTCAGAGCTGTCTGAGAGACCTGTCTCCTGGGCTGGAAGTCCTCAGAAAGTCTTCCAAATAAAACATAATCCTCAGCTTTTAGGTTGTGTAT
The DNA here is from genome assembly GCF_964270905.1 of Leucopleurus acutus. NCBI lineage: Eukaryota > Metazoa > Chordata > Mammalia > Artiodactyla > Delphinidae > Leucopleurus > Leucopleurus acutus. The sequence continues at coordinate 80,341,806 of NC_139159.1, forward strand.
TTTTTTTCCATCGACACCTCCATAATGATGGCCAGGAGTGCAGAAGGGGCCCCAGAGTCTGCAGCGAGTCTTCCCTCCCTTCCTATAAACACAGTGTCACCTCCAGTCTCCACCCAAGAAAGCATCAGTCAGACTCAAGCCTGTAAGCACCCATGTCCCAGGCCACGTGTGCCTTGTATTCTAGACGCCCGGTACCACAACGATATACACCATTGTGGAAACTGGGAACTCCACCACCAGACCCCTTCAGGGCCGGACTTGCTGCCCAGAATTGCTTGCACGGGGGAGTAGCCTCAGCAGGCAGCCTCCAGCTCTCAGCTCCTTCAGGGCCCGGCTCAGCTGCAGAGGGCCTCCATGTCAGAGGCCACGCGCCTCTGGGGACAGTGCCCCCTGGTGACCGAGCGAGGCAGCCGAGGGGCCCGCTGATGGGCAGCTCACTCTGGAGCTCCCTGCAGAGGCAGCCGAGGCCCTGCGGGGTGTACGCTGCAGTTTGGCCCCTTCCCACTCCAGTCACCTGCAACTGTGAAGGACTCGTAGGATAACGGTGTTGGTTGGTCATTGCTGGGCAATGCAGAAGGAGAACAACGGCTGGGAGCAGAACGAGGCAGCTGAGTGGCAGGTGAATGACAGGAAGCTCTCTGTGAGCCCGGAAGTTCTCATCCCCTGCAGCTGAAGTGTGGAGAAAGCTGAGGACCAAGACATCATAGAGCTGCTGAACTTCCAAGATCTTTGGGAGAAACTGGGACCCTGCCCGTGGATGCCCCTTAAAGATTCAAACTTTCCAAACTACTCGGGGTCTCTGAAGCCGCAGACTCGGCACCCCTCCCTATCAGGACATAGCACCCCTCCCTATCAGGACATAGCGCCCCCAAGGCTGGAAGGCAATGCGGAGACCTGTGCTTCTAAGGCTTCACACTTGCCCTCAGGATCTACCCCCCATCTCCTGTTCTGGTCACTGGACCTATAATTAGGGCTAAGTCACAGCATAGCCCGGCAAGGATGTCTCTCAGAAGCCCAGGGAAAATGATGACCCACACTCAACCAGCTGAAATGTCAGAATGGTCACAGCTGACAGAGAAAGAAAGGGTTCAACGGCTCAGGAAGGGGGCATACACTGGAATGGATGGCTGTATGTGGACGGAAGACTCGCCAGGTCCTAACCTCCCAAGAGCCAACCCAGAAGACAGGGCAATGACTAAGGCCATAAGGAATGTGACAGCTAGAGGGTCATCAGTATATTAAAAAATGTCAGAGGTGGCTCTCCTCTCTAAGCCAGGGCTGATGGAAGGAGAGGGGTGTCCGAGAGCTGTGGTGATGACAAGACCCCTGAAACAGCAGGGAGTAGACAGCAGCCCTTCACACCATAAGCAGGGGGTGGGGGGCACAATGATCACAATTACTGGCAAGGCTAGCCTGGCCTCCAAGGGGCCTGACCCTCAGAGAATTATGGCGATGGTTGATAGAACCTGGCATCCCTGGGAGCAAGAGATTGGCACCACTAAAGGTACCATCCAGCTTGTACCAGCAGAACAAATCAGGATGAATGACCAGGAGGCTGTCACAAGGCTTCACCTGATTTCTGGATTTGGCATTCGTAGTAGTCAGGGCTCTCCAGAGGAACAAACCAATAGGATGCTTATCTCTATAGAGAGAACTATTTTAAGGAATTGACTCATGATTATAGAGGCTGGCAAGTCCAAAATCTGTAGGGTAGGCCAGCAGGCTGGAGACCCAGGGCAGAGATGATGTTGAAGTTCAACTCCAAAGGCCGTCTGCTGCAGAATCCCCTCTTGCTGTGGGGATGTCAGTCTTTGTTCTATTCCTTCAACTGATTAGATGAGGCCAACCCGCATTATAGAAGGCAAGTGTGCTTTACTCAAAGTCCACCGAGTTAAACGTTAACCTCATTGCCAAAGCACCCTCCCAGAAACACCCAGGATGATGTTTGAGACGTTTGGGCAGCACGGTCCAGCCAAGCTGACACGTGAAGTTAACCATCCCAGCGTCCCAGCTCGGCTCAGCAGGGGCCATTGCAGAGAGCTGCTAGCGAATGAAATAGGGATGTGGGAGGGACCATCCCAGCATTCCAACTCGGCTCAGCAGGGGCCATTGCAGAGATCTGCTAGTGAATGAAATAGGAATGTGGGAGGGACCATCCCAGCGTCCCAGCTCGGCTCAGCAGAGGCCATTGCAGAGATCTGCTAGTGAATGAAATAGGAATGTGGGAGGGACCATCCCAGCGTCCCAGCTCGGCTCAGCAGGGGCCATTTCAGAGGTCTGCTAGTGAATGAAATAGGAATGTGGGAGGGATGTGGGAGGGATGTGGGAGGGGTGTGGGAGGGATGTGGGAGGGGTTCCCACCCCTGCGTGGATGACCACGTCCAGCAGTGCACATTCTGGAAATTTCCGTGGGGTTGATGGAGGCTTTCTTGGGCTTGCACCGCTGTTCAACTCCTGCCTCTGTTTAATCTTTCTCTCTCCCTCCCTTTCACAGGCCTCGTCCCTTATACACATCTTCCGTCCAACTGCATCTCAGCCTCAGACTATGAGGGACTCAACTTGTGACAGTCATTCATCACATGTGCACATACCATAAGTTAGAAACGCGATAATTTTTACAATGTGGACACGTTTCTGTCACGTGTACCCTGTAGCCTGGAAGCGTCCATCATGCTCACTCAGCACAGTGGCTGTGAAATTCTTCCATGGAATTTCCTGTACCAGAAGTTTGTTCTTAATATGTTACATCTTATGATATATTTCAAATTACCTTCATGTACGGTGTGAGGTAAGAGTCAAGGTTTGTTGTTTTCCAGTACCACTTATTGAAAAAATAATTGTTCTCCCACTGAAACGCTGGGCTGTCTCTGTAGGAAATCCTGATGACGTGTGTGTGGGTCTATTTCTAGACACTCCCTTCCTTGCCACTTGTATATTTGATTACCCTTGTGCCAGTATCACACTGTCCTTAATACTAGAGATTTAAAATGTCTTATAGCTTAGAATAAGTCCTTCAACTTTACTGTTCTTCAAGTTTGTCCTGCTTTATTGTAGGTTCTTTGCACTTTCACGTGAATTGTGATTTTGAGTGGTATTGCGTTGAGTCTCTAGATCAACGGGGATTGGCAACGCCGAGTTTTATGATTGTGAGTATGGCATGGCCCTCGCATATTTAGGTCCCCTTTAATTCTCTCACTGAGGTTTTGTTGTTAATAGTGCATCCCTGCAGCTGGGATGGGAAGAGCCCCAGAAGGCAGTGCAGTTACAGGAGTATGGGAATGTTATATATGAATCCATACGTGTGTGTAGAGATAGTGTGCTACCATCTGCATGTAGGCTTCATGCTTTCATATCTGTTTAATGCGAAGTGATTGTTATGGGCTAAACGTTTGTTTCCCTCCAAAATTCCTATGCTGAAGCCCTAGCCCTCAGTGTGATGAATGGTATTTGGACGTCAGGCCTTTGGTAGGCAGTTTGAGATGAGGTGATGAAGGTGGGCACCCCGTGACAGGATTAGTGCCCTTATAAGAAGAGGAAGAGAGAGAGAGAGAGAGATCTCTCCAGGAGCACACACTGAGGAAAGGCCATATGAGCACACAGTGAGAAAGTACCTGTCTGCAAGCCAGGAAGAGGGCCCTCACCAGATGCCACATCCTCCAGCACCTGGAGCTCAGATTCCCCAGCCCCCAGAGCTGTGAGAAGTAAATGTTTGCTGTCTAAGCTGTCCAGGCTATGGTATTCTCGTTATGGCAGCCCAAGCTGACTAAGATAGAGATCTATATGATATATACATTTGCATATAGGGAGATAACTTCTGCTGGTTTAGGAGTAGAATTATTTTTGTAGTCTTTTAATGTTCCTTTGCATAGCTCGCCTGGCATAACATTAATCACGGCAAGCTTAAAATGACGTTAAATTCAATTTTCTTTCCTCTTGAATGCCAGCCACACAGCCTGTTTACACGGAGCACCAAACAAAAGTGGAGGAGGAGAGAATCAGGTTCAATCAATTTCCCTCCTCGCTAATTGGGGATTTATTGCCGGTTGGTTTGCTCACAATGGCAGCGGGGAAGAACCATCCTTCAGTTTCTGGGCTCCGGCTGCCAACTGGAGTCTGAGTTTATTCTCTGTGGCTGTCTCATAAAGGAACAGAGAGCTGAAGACAAAACAATACTTTTATCTCTTTATTATTTTCTCTGCAGTATGAGGGGCCCTTCCTAGGATGTGGTGGGCTCACCCCTCAGTCTGCAGCACTCCGGCAGGGGGGCAGGGTGTGGCTACTCTCAAGGTGTATTTTTAGGAGAAATGTCCCCTAGACTTGTGTTCAGTTACCTATGTCTTGACTCACATATTCATATTTTGATGAACTTCTGCAGACTCCCTATTAAGCAGGAGCCCCGTGCTGGGCCCCATGGGGGACAGGACACCCCCAGCCTGCAGGGAGCTGACCGTGGAGGAGAGGACCAGGCCCCACAGCCTTATGCATGTTCTACAGGATGTGGCGACAGGGGCTGGGGAGACTGGGGGGAGGGGAGGGACAGATCCCTCATCCTAGCGATTCCGAGAAGGTCCATTTACTGAGCTTTGAAGGGCATATAGAAGTCCAGGGGTAAAGAAGAGGGCAAGGGCTCTCCAGAAGGGGGCCCGGGAGCCAGCAGGTGCCACGTGGGAGGAAGCAGATGCTGGTGAGGATGGAGTGGGATTGGATGGAACCGGGGGGCTGCGGCACCCCCCTCCCTCCCAGGTGGCCTTCAGTCTCCAGGGAGAGTCTTCAGCTGTGTTTGCATCCAGGGCAGATGGAGCCCTACAGGGTCCTAAAGAGGGGAGCAGATCAGGGACCCCAAAGTGGGGGTTTAAAGCCACTGCTGGAGGCGGGTTGAGGAGGGAAGAGTGTGGCGGGTGGGGGGGGCGGTTTGAAGGAGAGGCTGGGGCTGGGAGTCAAAAGATGGAGCCAGGTTGGGAGGGAGAGAGAGAGGGAAACGCCTTCCTTTCTGGATTACAGGGGTTCTGGCCCCCAGGGCTTCGAGAGGACGGGCGAGCGCTAGCAGCAGTGCACTTACTGCCACTCAGGAGATGATGATGCTAGCTCGCCAACAGTGGGGAAAACATGGCCACGCCCACTGCCCTTTACGGTTGACAAAATGCGTTCCCACTGAGACCCCACTGGAGCCTCACGGCAGCCCTCAGACACATGTGACGCCTGCATTGTGCAGACGAGGACACACAGCTCCTGGTTTGCTCCGTCTGGACCCCTTCCCCAACTCCACACTCACCTGCCCCTGCTTGCCCACCCAGCCCCCAGCTTCGGGGAGCGCTGCGCTGGACGCGCTAGGTCAGCCTCCCTTGGGTGTTCCTGGCCTCACCCCTTCCTGATCGGGCCCCGCCTCCCTTCCCCTTCTTCCCCAGTGAGCTGCCTCATCGCCATCAGAGTCCAAATGCTCCGGCCTGGTTTCCAATCCCTCCTTCTTCCTGGGGTCCTGGTGTCTACTGTCCCCACTGCCTGGACCAGTAATTCCCCTGCTCCTAACCACTTACAGCTCAGGTCTTTTGTAGCCCAAACGTCCCTGTACCTAAAGTTCACTCCCCATTCGCATTCATCACCTTTATAACTTGAATCAGTTTCAGAAATTACACCCTGATCCATGTGGTTATTGTTTAGGGCCTCCTACCTACCTTCATAGGCCTAGGGCTGTGGAGTTATTCAGAGGGAACTCACAGAATACACCAAAAATTTGGCCGGCAGTAACTGATCAAAAAGTACTTTAATGAAAACATGAATTTACGAAGGTCACAGAGAGTTGAGGTAGAGGTAAGATTCAAAAAAAAAGTTTCTGGTTCCAGTCTTGTGCTCTTGCAATGATATCACACCACCTTCCCGTTGCCTTGAGCAAATCAGTCTGTGCTCAGGGGTCTAAATCGGCCCACCTGTGACTGGAAATGTTTACAGTCAATGAACCACCTGGTCTTTTTCTACCTGGCATCCAACAGCCTGTGGAAGGCTGCTGCCTGGTGGTCCGCTACTATCGTTGGCATCCACAGAGTCCATCAGCAGCCGGCCACACAGGAAAGATAATGTCCCAGGTACCACTGGTTTATTTGAATGAGGAGCAGGCCTGTTGGCCAGACTGATTAACTCCAGCATTTTCTTTAGGTCCCTCTGGTCAGGGAAGCTCATCTCTGTCCGTAAGTGGGTCCTAGAAGTCTGAGCTGGAAGGGATCTCAGGGACTGATCACCTGGAACAGCCAACATGTGGCACTCGTGGCAGGGCTCCCATGCTATGCACTGACAGGCATCACTAATAGATCACAGCACTCTTTTCTGCTGGGCTAGGACTAAATGCTCACATCTTTCAAAACACAGCGCTGCAGGCAGCCATTAACAATCCATTTGCCTCAACCTGTCAGACTAAAGCTGAAGCAGTGAGGGTGTCTGGCTGGAACAGATGCCCCCTCGGCTGGAAATGTGGGAGAGACTCTGAATGAAGCGAGTCTGTGTGGAAGGGACCCTAACAAACGAGGCCGAGTCATGGGACCAGCAGCAGCGGGTGGGGGGAGATGTTGCCACCCCTAAAGAAGAAGGAAAAGGGAGGACTTGACATCAAGAACTGGGTTTGAAGCCAGAGCCTGGCAGAGCTGGATGTGGGCACAGGAGCCCAAACAGGGCAGGGGCAGAGGAGCAAATACACCAGTACCCTTTCCTCTGCCCCCTCACCTCCAGCCGCCACGGGTCAACTTACCTGCAAGCCAGGGGGCAGTGACTCCTGATGACAATCTCACTATTGTCACCCAGTACTGCAGGGCACAGAGCAGGACAGGGAGAGATTGAGAATGGAACATTCTGGATGTGGTCTGGGGAACAGGTCTGGTTTGGGGTCAGGTTCCCTTAAAGCAGAGCCTGAGACAGGGATTTGGAATCACGTAACTTGTTAAGGGAGGGATCCCCCCAGGAGAAACCTGAAAGGGAGGAAGGGACGCAGAATAGAGGAGGGGACAGAGCTGAGCCTGATCCATAGGGGAAGATGGGGGCGGTGCCCTTATGCGGGGGGTGGTCAGCCATTTGTGTCCCTTGTCAGCCAGCCATTGGCTGCAGGCTGTCCCCTGGGGCGGAGACATGCTCTTTTCGTCAAGGATAAATGTCAAGAGAAGGGGACACACTGGGAGCCCCTCAGCAGAAAAGACTCAGGGCAGGTGGGGGCTGGGTGCACCCTCCAGGTGAAGGGATCTGAGTGGAGCACCAAGGCCATCCCTCACGGAGGGGACGTCCGGGGGCAAATCCACTCTCCACCACTTGTTAGCTGAGTGACGACAGGCAAGTCTGTGACTTCTCTGAGCCTCCATGTGGCCACCTGGAGAATGTCGTTCAGTGTTAGTGAGGGGGTAAGAGTGCCCCCACCCCAGTAAGCAGATCCCCCAGAGCAAAGGGGGGGCTGGTACCTCCTCCCCTCCTCCCGGGCAACGCTCCTTCATCTCTGACAGCCTAAAATGTAGGGTCATGGAGACCAGACCCTCGGGAAGGCCAGAGGCAGAGGGGAAGAGGGAGAGAGGGCATCGGGCAACTCTTCCAGCCGGCAGCAAAGCCCAGTGTTGGCACTAAGACTCCAGCCCCAGGAGAAGGAAGGCTGTTGGAAACAAGGATGGGGACCCAATGGATGGGATGGAAACCCATGGACAAAGCTTAGACATTCTTCCAGAAGCAACCTCTAACCTCAGGATTACAGAAAATGAATCAAGAGATCAGAACCGATTTTAGGGAGGCTTGAACTGATGCCAAGTGTCCCTAGATGCTCTCGGGACTTACAAAAGTCTTCCCTTTGTAAGAAGATGCTGGAACTGTAGCATTTAGCAAGGTGCCATGAACATAGAGGACATTCAGTAAACAACAACCGTGATCACCGCAAGGACTGCAGTGAGTGGCACCCAAGGGGCTCTGGCAAATTGCCTCAAAGGCTCTGCGGGTGCTGTGGACTGAATTGTGTCCTCCCGCCCCCATTCATATGTGGAAGCCCTAATGCCCAATGTGACTGTATCTGGAGATACGGTGTCTAGGGGGTAATTAAGGTTAAACGAGGTCATAGGGTAGGGTCCTAATCTGATAGGACTGTGGCCTTATGAGAAGAGGAAGGGAGAGAGAGATCTGTCCCTCTCTCTCCATATGTGAGGACACAGCAAGAAGGCAGCCGTTTACAAGCCAGGAGGACAGTCCTCACCAGAACCTGACCACATGGCACCTTGATATCAGACTTCCAGCCTCCAGAACTGTTGTTTAAGCCGCACAGTCCATGGTATTTTGTTATGGCAGCCCAAGCCGACCAAGACAGTGAGGGACGCAGACGCGAGCCAGAGGGGTCTGCTGTTACCATGGAGGAGGACCAGAGTGGTCCTGCTTCTCTTTGCAGCAGGGATGGGGGCATGGAGGAAGGAGTGATACTTTTGCCTCTGGGAAGCAGGGTGGGTGCTGTGGAAGAGGGGATGCTTGAGTGGGGCCCTGAAAGATAGATGGTCTTGACGCATGAGAGAGAAGTAGGAAGGCATTCCTGGAGAAAGAAAACTGCTTCAAATTTGGGCAGGAGAGTTTTAACCTATGGCTATGCTTTCAAGACTTACACGCCACTCATCCATTCAGAACATATTTATCGAGACTTACTGTGTGCCAGACCCTCTGCAAGGTGCAGAGGAAACTAGGCAAGAGGCTAGAAAATCACAACTGGGCTCTTACTTCAGGAGGAGGATGCTTGGGGTAGGGGCTTGGAGGTCTTGGGGTGCAGAGACATCCCCATTCCTTGGTGATCACGTAGAAACATGTCACACTCTTTCCGTCTGGTCTTCATACTCCTTCCACTAAACTTTAGAATCTAAGGTTTTCACCCATTGCCACCTTGAATATATTATAAAGTTTCCTCAAGGAGATCTTCAGCAGACAAGGTTTTCAGGATGAGTCCTTCCCGAGCAGCGTTTCTGTCCCCAAAGCATGCAGAATGGGCAGCGGGAGAGAGAGACGGATAAACAGAACACTGCCAAGCAGGATCATAGAAAAAGGGAATTTGGCAGGGACGCTGGTGAAGGGGAAGAAGGCTCATCGGTCCTTCATGACCACTCGTCGGTAACTCTCCCAGAGAAACCATGTCCTAGTTCAAACGTGGGCAGTGGTTTGGCGGCCAGGTGGGTGAGTGGCAGGCGACAGTCACAACATACTTGGCAGAGGGAACAAAGAGCAGGGTCGTGGGGAGGAAAGGGCCTCCGCATTTGGGGAAAGAGTGAGAGGACAGTGGTGAGAAGGGGGTGAGCCTGGGAGAGGAGTCAGGGTCCAGCTCAGAGGGGACCTGGCTTAGAAGAACATTGTTTAAGCAAGAAGCCTGGGAAACGACTCACAGGTGAGAACTGCGTTTTGGAAGCATCTCTTTGCAGCACTGAGTTGGAGGCATGTGAACAGAATGTGCTGAGTGGAGGGAAAAGCCCAAGCCTCCTGCCCTGTGAAAGCAAGGTCAGCCCTCCTGATTTAGTCACCTTGATGTCTCCACACTTGAAAGTACAGCTAAATCCCCACCTCCCCAGGCATCCCTCCTGCCTGCCCGCTGCTTTTTCAACCAAACAGGGGAAGTTGATTCGTTTTTTTTTTTTTTTTTCCCAAAATCGGCAAGCAAAGTGGAGGCAGAGTTTAAGGCAAAAACCCAAACTTACGGCGTCTGTTGTAACAGGAGAACCAGTGGGCTTCGTCTAGGGGAGGGTTTTGCTGCACATGAGTCGCTTCTGTGATGGTCCATTGAACTCTGGAAGGATGCAATTATTTTGTGGACTTTTCTGACTTGTGTCAAAGCAGCCCTTGATTCCACAGCACCTTTAAGCCTGCTCCCCACTAACATTCCCATCCCAGTCAATGGCACCCACTCCAGTCAAAAACTTAGGAGACAAGTTTGCCTTAAAACACAAGCTGGGGGACTTACCTGGTGGCTCAGTGGTTAAGAATCCACCTTGGTCCAGGAAGATCCCACATGCCGTGGAGCAACGAAGCCCGTGTGCCACAACTACCGAGCCTGCGTTTTAGAGCCCGCAAGCCACAACTACTGAGCCCAAGCGCCTAGAGCCCGTGCTCCACAACAAGAGAAGCCACCGCAATGAGGAGCCCGCGCACCGCAATGAAGAGCAGCCCCCGCTCACCGCAACTAGAGAAAAGCCCGCGCGCAACAACGAAGACCCAACGCAACCAAAAATTAATTAATTAATTTTAAAAAAGGAAAAATAAATTAAAAAAAGAAATACAAGCTGGATCACCCCACTGCTCACCATCGCCCACCACCGACGTCCGTGTAACACACATACACACACAAACACACACATGCACGTGTCCCAACGGTTTATCGCTTTCAGTCCTTTATATAAACCATACTTTTTCATTTCTCAGCTACTTTGCAATTGCTATTCTCTCCATCCGAAAAGCCTTTCCTTCCATCAAGCCTACCTGACAAACCTGTAAATTCTCTGAACCCTGCTCAGGTAGAATTTCTTCTATGACAACTTTTCTGACCAGCCAGCCCCTCTTGAGTTAACGATATACATGATATTCATGTGTCCATGTTTACGTAATTAGACCGTTCAGTCCTTGAGATGAGAAGTGGGTTTGGGCTTCTCCATATTCCCCAGTGCACCCAGAACCCAGCAGGTGGTGATCAAATGTTTGCTGGATTGAGAGAAATTAGTCAGGGCCAGCTACAGCTCAAATGCTCTCACGGAGAAGCGATCCAGCTCCTAGGAAAGCAAAGATGCATGGTGAAGGGACCTTCAGAAATGCCCTCTGTAAGTTAACAGCAGACCCTAGATAAGAACCCAGAGGTGGACTCCCAGTCTAGGGCTTGTTTCTAGAATCCATGCTTCCAAGAAACCTGGGGGTGTTAGACAGGCCTAAAGACCAACAGAACGCATTGGATACAAGAATATGCATGTAAATAATGGAAGATCACTCATGACCTAAGTGACTGTTTGGAACTGGCTGGGCCCAAGAAGTAAGAGCACTTGCCCAGGAAGACTTGTAGAAAGGCTGGTACTGTTGAATGCTGGGAATCTGCCATTTGTTTTCTGTTTGTATTTCTTTACCTTATCTTGTGGAAAGAGACAATTAAAAATTCTAAGTGGTGTTTGCATCCTGGTGTACCTTTGTCACAGGTCCTTGAAGATTTGGTATGTTTGGGGTGTGAGTCCATCTGTGCCCATCTGGAGACTCATCTCCACTTTTCCCACTTCCCTCAAATCCCTGTGTGGTTAATTAAAAACAATGGTATCATCTCTGCTGTGACATGGAAGGATCACATCTCTACAATCCATCATCCTAATTAGCAAGGAGAGAAAGGATTTGTCTACTTTCAATTTGTATGTTTTAAACCGAGCAAAATTCACGGGAGATGGGCCTGACTCAATCCAGCACGAAATTCTGTTTGGAAAATTGTTTGTGAATTTTGAAACACGATCTCAGGGCTGTTCAGATTCGGGCTCCCTGTGTGATTTCAACTGGTAAGTAAGTAATGAAACAACAGTAATAATTCTGAAAATAATACTAAGAGCAGATACTAATTTTAGTGCCTATGGAGGGATTTCTCAGTATCTCCCAAAGTGTGTTCCAAGATCACTAGACCTTCAAGATGTTCCTTGACAAAATGACTGTGTACATTTCACATACGAGGCCCATGACAGACTCCTCTTGGAGACTCATGATATCCAGAGACTATGAGAAGCTCTGAGGAGTTCTGCAGTTGTAAAAAAAAAGAGTCATCGAAGTTGACTTATTTGAAAATGGAATTCATTTGTAGAATATTTAGTGTAAGAGATCTATTCAACACAACCTTTAACTATAAAAATTCCCAGCTAGGCAGCCACCATATTACAGGTGAGGAAAATGAGGCCTGGAGTGACCCTGGAAATTGAACCCACATCTCTTTGACTCCCAGCCCCCATGACGCCACGCCAGCAGCACGTACTTGGGTCTGTGCCTGCACGGGCAGTTCAAGTTCAAGTTCACTCCTCACCCTCATTGTGTGGAGGCTGCTCACCAGGCCAGCATAGTCAGGGACATCAGGAGGGGAAGAGGGGCAGAAAAGAAAAGAAGCATTTCCTGAACATCTCTGGGTACCAGACACTGCACTCAGCCCAGAGAATACAGGGGTGCAAAGATGCGGGTTCTTACTTTTTGGGTGCTAACCACCCAGAAGGAGAAAGAAATGAGTAACCAGCTTGTTAAAAGCAATTCTTTGGAGCCAGACAGCCCTGAAGTCCATTAAATGCTCACTGTGTGCCTGGCTGTGTGCTGAGCACAACCATTCTGAGCGTCCAAGGGATTCTGATGGTCCTGGAATATTCCAAGTCCAGATCTTCTACAAAGAGTACCCGTGAGTCCTCTGAACGCCAGCTCCGGTCCACAGTGCAGAAGTCCTTCCTGCCAGGTGTCCCAAGTAACCTTGGAGCTTTACCAGAGCTGCCTGACTACCTCTCTCCCCTTCAAGGAGAAGGAATCGTTCTCTGTGGGCCAGGCCACCTGCTGGCTTTCAGGAGAGGGCAGAGGGGAAGCTCCGGGGAGGGACTCAGGTGACAGCCCCACCTGGGAAGGGTGCCTGTGCCACATCTGCGGGGGCCTGGGGCTCGTTGTTCAAGCTCCAGTAGGCTCTGTGAGCAGGGGTAAGACCAGATGCCCCCGTATTAATCAAGGCTGTCCCTTTACTGGAAGCAATGATGTTATTCCTTTATTCATTGGTGAACTCATTCACACTTTCCTCCTTTGCCGCTTTCTGTCCATTTCGCTTTTTCTTTTCCAGTACAAAACGGAGGTGATGATACCTATCTTGGCGGGTCGTTGTCATGATAAATGGCGAGGTCAGTGAGAGCCTGCCTCAAGTTCCGCCACCAGAAAGTACTCCGTAGGTTTGATGTTTCTGGATGTTTGCACCTGTCAGGCCTCTAATTGCCCAGACTTGTCTCCAGCTGTCACTCACCAAACTGACCTTTCCTCTAGCCTCCACGCTCTTTGCTGGAGGGGGCCATCAGGGAAACAAGAAATCCAAGGTTGTCCCCATCTGGGATAACAGATGGTCCCAATTTGCCCAGGACTGAGGGGTTCCCAGGAAGTGAGGCTTTTAGTTCTGAAATAGGAGCTCAAAAAAAAAAAAAAAATAGGACTTCCCTGGCGGTCCAGTGGTTAGGACTCCGTGCTTCCAACGCAGGGGGTGCGGATTCAATCCCCGGTCAGGGAACTAAGATCCCACATGCCTCGTGGTGTGGTCTAAATAAATAAACAAACCAGCTAAAATGGGAGCAGAGTCTCTGGCAAGCCGGGAAGAGCTGGCCACGCCGCCCCCAATCATCAAATAGGCTGGAAGAGAGCCAACAAGAGGAGCCCCAAAGGCACTCAAAGTCCCGTCTACCTGTGGGGAATACACGCATTGCTCTCGATTTGCAGAAGGTTAGACCGCTCGGCACCATCTTAATAGCGAGTCAAGCAGAGCCCTCTCTCCAGCGGCAGAGGTTAGGGTAAGACCTGCATCAGCCACTTGCAGTCCATGAACTCTGGGACAGAGCACTTCCCTTGGCCTCACTTCTTCATCTACATTTAGTCTGCGAAGATCTTGTTCCAGGTTTTGGATCTATATTCGTGAATAGCTTGGCCTGAAGTTTTCAGTCTTGTGCTGTCCTTACGTGGTTTGGACATGAAGTTGTATTCATTCACCTCACAAATGAGTTGGGGATGAGTTCTATTCTATGGAAGCATTTGTACAAAATTGGAATTTTATATATATTTCCCTCATGCTTGGGAGGGCCCTAGAGACGTTTGAGTCTTATTTTTCAAGAAAATTTTCATGTGTGTCATTTATTGAGATACTGCATTCGTGAGACATATCTTTAATGTCTTAGCATTTGTAGTTATGTCCCATTTTAATTCCTAATGCTTATGTTTACCCTCTGTCACTTTTTTCTTGATGAGTATTATCAGATGTTATCTAAAATACTAGCACTTCAAAGAAACAAATATTTCTGTTTTATATTTGTTTTCTAAGTCACTATATTCTAGTCTTATATTTAGGTATTTCATGTACATTAGGAGGTGGTAGGGGAGAACTGTCTTGTCCTTTTTTCAGACTTCTTAATGCTTAACTTATGTTGTAAGGTTTTCTTTTTTCCCAACAAAAAATACCATGGTTTGGTGTATAATACTTTCATTATTAGCAATGTACAAGATACTGACAATTTTCTATTACAATTTCCCCTTTGAACCATGAGTTCAAATTACACTTGTTGTAATTTCAGATTCTTTTGAGGATGCGAAAGATAAAAGCTGTTTGCCCTTCCCAGTCTATTCACCCCTCTTCCACCCTGTTCTCTGCCCGGCAAGCTGACAGATGTGGACCATAGCAACAGGCCCCAGGGCCCCTTGGCTTCTCCTTGAAAGGAGCTAAGAGAGATGAAGGAGAGTGATGTCAGATGCATACTCTCTGGGCTCTCAGGGCACCTATCACATCCTGAAAGGATGCTGTTTGTGTCTGCCTACCTGCTGCTTTATTTTCTTTCTCCCCATTGATAAGGTAAGTTCCATGACGGCAAACTCTCCCAGCATCAAGCCTGGAACCTGGCATGGAAAGACACTCCTGAGGGTTAAGAGTTGAAGAAGAATTTATAGATCACGGAGCCCAACTCCTTCCTGGCGCATGTGAGGAAACTGAGCCCAGAGAGGTGAGAAGGCTTGTCGATGGCCAAGTGTCTCATTAGAGGCAGAGCCAGTACGCACCCCCAGATCCCTGGGCTCTTTCTGATAAAGCATGAGGTGCCTGGAAAGAAGGCAGGAGAGGCCACACCCGGACACAGCCCGGAGGAACAGGCGTAGCCATTCTCCAAGCAAAGGAGAAGGACACACCTGCAAATCTGAATCACTGATTCGTTTTCTTCTAAGTTCCACAAAGAGCCTCTGATTTCTATGCCTCGTGTAACCAGCCTGCAGCAAAGGTCAGTTAATTAAATGAGGCCACTACAGCCAAATGGTCTGGAAGCTGTCCGTTCCCACTGCCAAATCTCTAACTTCTTCGTGGCTGGGATTCTGGAAATATTCAATAGAAAAGCAAAGTTTCCCAAGAAGCTGAGAGAAAGCTATTTTCCTGAGGTCAAACTAAATATGCAGTGACTGCCAGGGACAGATGCCTAACTCACAGTCTCAGAGCAGCCAGGGCCACAGACGGCCGTCTTGGAGGCTGGGATGCACCGCATTCCATTTACCTTCCTCCTCGCTGATCCTCCAGGGGCCACCACTACAGCAGGAAAGTGAAGTATATCGACATTTTGAAACAAACCACTGTGAGCTGTAGGAGGGAGGGAGATCCAGCAAACATTGTTGAAAATTTGATTCATTGCTTTAAAAATAGTTACGACTATCCAAGGAGGGTCCCTCTTATAAATAGATTTTCTAACTCATAATTTGCTTTTTGTTTGTTTGTTGTTTGTTTTTTTGTGGTACGCGGGCCTCTCACCGCTGTGGCCTCTCCCGTTGCGGAGCACAGGCTCCGGACGCGCAGGCTCAGCGGCCATGGCTCACGGGCCCAGCCGCTCCGCGACATGTGGGATCTTCCCGGACCCGGGCACGAACCTGCGTCCCCTGCATCGGCAGGTGGACTCTCAACCACTGCGCCACCAGGGAAGCCCACCAGGCTCATTTTAAGGGGAGAAAAACAGAGGCTTACGGAGGTTGAACTAACCTGCTCAAAGTCTGTCCGGATGACACCAACAGCCTCCGAATTTGAACCTCACCCGTCCTGTGCCTTACCCTGGGGCATGTCACATGGTGTTTGTCGTTAGTTGAGTGAGTGTCTGTCTCCCCCAGGAGTCCGTAAGTTTCTTGAAATAATGTCTCATTCTCTCTGCTATTGGCCATTTCTGTCTCTATGGCTTGCACATCCGTAGATGCCTCTTGGTTGTATGTTTGAGATGTCTGCATGCTTGTTTGATTGGATGACCTGAAATTCACCTCAATGGGAAGCCTGAAAACAGCAACAGTATCGTGGCTCTGCTGTGTGACTTTGGACAACTCGCTTCCCCTTTCTGGTCCTTGGTTTTTCCACCTGCATTGTAGGTTCTTTAAACCCCATAGTTTCTCATTTCCCACTTTGTGCCAAAGGCGTTCATCCCTCCCACTGGAGGTCCCCACCCCTGCACCCCAGGAAAGGTAAGAGACAGCAGGTCTAGGAGAGAGGACAGTGGCTGGTTAATTTCACAGCCAGCACCACCAGAGGCGGAGGCTTTAGAGGCAGAGCCGGAGCTGGTGAGCAGGGAGGCGGCTGGAGATGGAGCCCCGCGCCCAGGGAGGAGGGAAGCCATGAGGGCAGACGAGTCTCCCTCCCAGGACAGCTGCACAGAAGGAGTTCAGTGGCCCAGGAACCCCAGCTTCAAGAGGAAGAAAGTGGATAGCAAGGCCATCCAAGAAACTGAGAAGAAAAATGGCAAAAAAAAAAAAAAAGAGTGAAACAGAACTTGTCATGAAGAAAGCTGAGAAGGAGAGACTTTCAAAATCCTGCACGGGCAGCAACAGCGTCAAGGCAGCAGAGGGATGGTGCAGGATGAAGGCTGAGAGCTTTCTGTGAAGTGCGAGCCATGATGTTTGCTGTTAGCGCGAGGGCAAGCACTGAAATGAGGAGAGCTTTGGGGCTGAAATCCCTCCCCACACCCACTTCAGTTCTGCCACCAACCCTGGCTGTGACCGTAACGTCTCTCCGACCTGTCAACCTCCAGCTTCACTATTGATGGAAAAAGTAATAACATGTGACTTGAAGGGTTTTTGTGATGCTCAAGCGAGAGAGAAAATGAGCCAGTGCTTTTGAAACCGCCCATTTGTTCTTCTAACACGTGGGTTACTGCTCACGTGAGAGATTTGGATTGTTAAGCCATTGTTAACGCCTTCTGCGTATAGCTTGTGACCCTTTTGTTAAGGCTGGATTTTTTCATCTCCAGTAAAGATATCATGAAGCTTAAGCCTATGACGTTGTCCGAGTCAATAAAAAGGGGTCTCTGAAATGCTTCACAACGTGGATGGGATGAATTTTCGAGCCTTTGCAAGTCACTGTTCTCCATCTGCCTCTTCCTGGGGCAGCAGGTGCCCTGCATTTACTTCCGCTTGTCTCTCTCTGTGGTCTGCCCCTGCTTTTGCTCCCGGCTCTTCAGAAGTGGCAGTTGGGTTTTTTTGGTCTTTTTGTGTCTTGTCCATAATCTGCCCCAACTGCATATGCACGCAGTTATTTTTAGTCCCTTATAGTTTCTCTGTATTTTGTTGCTGGAGCAGACGTTTGTCCAGGTGCAAGCACTGCAGCAAAGGGTCCCAGGTCCCAGGTTCCAGCCTGTTTCACAGGAACCAGCACAGTGCTTAGCAACAAGGAAGAGACCCAAGACATGTGCCGAATGGCTGGATACCAGGAGAAAGAAGAAAACGTGACATGAAATCAAGAGAGGTGCATTTGGCCTGAAGAACTGGAATGGTTTCCTGGTGAAAGCAACCATTGACCAGAACTTTGAAAGAAGGAAAGACTGTATGGGCAGGGAGTAGAAAAAATAGTTCTGGCCTAGAGGAAAGTGTGAGCACAAGCACAGGATATAGCGAATTAGGAACGTTGGCAGGTCTACCTTGTTCTTTCCATTTGATCTTGAAAGACATATGGGTTGAGTGCTTGCCATGTGCCAGACGCATGCTGGACATTTCGTCTTGCCATCGGAGTAGAAAGGACCTGAGTTCCAGACACACCCCGGGAGGGCAGGTAAGTGGGTGGGCTCTGGGCTCAAGCCAATATGTGTTCTAATCCCAGTCCCACCATCTATGGGAGTGTGACTTCGGACAATTTAATGAATTTCCTGTAGCCTCTGGTTCCTCATCTACCCAGTGGAGGCAACAGTACTTCCTCAGGGGTGTGTGTGATGATTAAATGATGTAATGCTGAGGAACGTGCCCAGCATGGAACATAAAAGGTGCTCCAGCAATGGCGCCTGCCCCTTCCATCTCAGACTAGTGACCCTGGGCAGCCACAGAGCATATCGAGGTCTTCACATGTTCACACTTGCTCTTGGACAGTACGTGCTGTGGGAAAGCAAAGCACCATTCCTACCCCAAGAGTGGAGAGAGCATTCTTTTTCTCCCAAGTCAGGTCTTTATGGTAACCTTCAAATGGTACAACATTTCAGTACCCCAGCTCCCTTCCCCTGCCTCTATTTTTATCTCTTCTCATGTTCCTAGGATGCTGTCTTGCTGTGGTGACAGACATGAGGCTGGGTTGGGAGCAATCAGAGACAGATGGGAAGGACCTCCTGGAAGCATCCTGGCAGGAAGAGCTGGGAGGACGGTGTGTTTTTTGGCTCCACTGCTCCCCGTGGCACGACTCCAAGGCCCTTGTCCGTATGGGAGAGGAGAGCCATCACGCCCTCCCTGCATCTGGGTCAGTGATGCCGAGATGCCCACCCAACAAAGCAGATTACTTTTAAGCAAGTATGCTGTTTAATTTGAAAAAATGCTCACACACTTTATATTCCACTCCAAATATATCAACCCCCATTCTTCACATCGAGGTGATATTTTTAAATTATTTAATTTTTTTCATCAAAATCTATACAAAAGTTGGCTGCTCCAAGCATGAAACCGCACATGACATTTCTTTCCTTAGCTTCAAGCACTGCTTGGGACACGTCCATCTGTCCTGGGTGAAATGTAGACCTCAGGGTGGGAAACATGAGTGGATCCAAACTTCAAATTATGAAACTAAAGCACTGATATTGGAAACCAAGCCTGTCTTTTTGGACTTCATTCTCCACTTATCTGCATCCATGTTACTTACCTAATCCTCACAACAAGCCAATAAGAGAAGAAGGAACCAGGGCTGTTAAAGGTGGCATGACTGGGCTGCATCCTCCCAGGTTGCCACGGCCAATCTCAGTCTAGAAGAGAAGATTCTCGTAACGGCCAAGAGTAAGAGCAGCGTGGCGTGTGCTGTGACAGAGGGCCTCTGATGGGAGCACCAAGGAGGCAGGCAATACAGCCTGGAGATTCAGGGAAGACAGTAGTGACCTACGAAAAGAGGATTCACTGCAAATTCAGGTCCAAAATGTACCAGCCGAACACAGAATGCATGTTTGTGTCCCCCCAGAATCCCTATGTTGAAACCTTATTCCCAAAAGGATGGTATTTGGAGGTGAGGGCTTTAGGTGGTGATTAGGTCATGAAGATGGAACCCTCGTGGATGGGATGAGTGCCTTTATAAAAGAGACCCCAGAGAGCTCCCTTCCCCTTCCACAATGTGAGGGCACAGTGAGAGGACAGCTGTCTATGAAGCAGGAAGCTGGCTTTCACCAGACACCGAATCTGCTGAGGCTTGATCTTAGCCTTCCCAGCCCCCAGAACTGTTGAGAAATCAGTTTCTGTTGTTTATAAACCAAACAGTCCATGGTATTCTGTTATGGCAGCTGGACAGATTAAGACACAAGACCAACTACTTGAATGGGATGACAACTAGACAACCCAAAGATGATCTTGTTGGCAAGATAAAGGCTCAGAAACAAACAAATAAAAAGAATCAAAACATAGAATGGGGCTTCCCTGGTGGCGCAGTGGTTGAGAGTCCGCCTGCCGATGCAGGGGACGCGTGTTCGTGCCCCGGTCCGGGAAGATCCCACATGCCGCGGAGCGGCTGGGCCCGTGAGCCATGGCCGCTGGGCCTGCGCGTCGGGAGCCTGTGCTCCGCAACGGGGGAGGCCACAACAGTGAAAGGCCCGCGTACCACACACAAAAAAACCAAAAAACAAAACAAACAAACAAAAAAACCATAGAATGAAGAAGCTCTGTCTACCTTTCTCAAAAAAAAGCAAGGACAAGCAGACAGCTAATTCCCTTCATGCAATGTAAACACCACTTAAATGAGTCTTAACCAAACCCAAAGAGCAGCGCTAATGAGCAGAAATTCTCCAAAGTCTGGCCTCCAGGTAAGCTTGTAGGAATCCCAGTCTCTACCCCCAGACCCTCTCCGCTCCACCCAGGAAGGGTCCCCAGACTCTGACACCTGGCCGGCAGCAGGCACTGAAGTGAACGCCTCTTATCTGCTGAGTGGCTCTTAGAGGATTCTGAACCTTGGGGAGGATCATTTTCTGGTCTGGGGACACCTTAGGGGCAGGGACAGATACTGTTCTGCCAGGGTGAACACTTACTTTTGAGCAGTCACCCCCATCTCGCCAGAGTATGGGTAGCTCTGCCTCATGAGGATAATTTACCGAACTGGAAATTGGTGCGCAGCCAAAAGCCCTGGAGGAATGAAGTCTCATTTCCTAAAGAGCAGATTGAATGCTTGGATCTCTCATTTGCAAATAAACATGGCTCATTATCCCACACAACCGAAGGAGTTGGCTGTCTCAACAGCGTTAAGAAGAAATCGCGAGATGGCCCTGCTAAGTGGACAGGTGGCCCTACCAGGTGAGCCCCCGGCCCCGCCATGTGAGCACCTGACTATGTAGCCAAATTCTGCCTCTATACACAGGTACCAAATTGAACCTTGGAGACAAGAGGTTTGTGTGAAGTAGAAAAGAATAGCTTTATTGCTTTGCCAGGCAAAGGGGGCCACAGCGGGCTAATGCTCTCAGAACCGTGTGGCCCAACCTGGAGGGAGCAGTGAGGAGTGTTATAGTAACGGCTCAAAAAGGGCGTGATCAGCTTGTGGACACTCTTCTGATTGGTTGGTGGGGAGGTAAGTGGGAGTCGGCATCATCAACCTTCTGGTTCCACCTGGTCTGGGGTCTGCGTGCTTGTGGGCGGCACACAGTTAACTTCTCCCACCTGGTGAGGGTTTCAGTGTCTGCAAAACAGCTCAAAGATGTTGTTGTGTGTATCCCTTGAGGGGGAACCAGGACCCTGCCCCAAGGCTGCACTATTGTTTCTTTTGACTGTTCCTCCCTTGTCTCTGCAGCCCCTTCCTTCCCTGATTAGCAACTGTTTGAATCTACCCTTTGGAACTCAGGGAAGGTCATGGAGGATGAATGAAACTTATTTCCTGCAAAAAGAAATGGGGGGACACAGAGAGGCTTTTGTGCCCAGGAGCCCCACAGCGTCCTGCTCGGTTTCAACTCCACTATTTAGGGAGATGGTGCTGCTGGCTGAGGGGACCCTACCTCCAAGATGAGGTCTTGCTACACAAGCATATGGCTTAGCTTTTCAGCAGGTGCCCTTAACTTAGGCAGCAGACACTGTAATTTGTCTACTCAATATCTATGTGCTGCCCGGGACCCCTATATTATCTGGGGAAGGATGAGCACAGCTGAAAGGAATCCTCCAGGTTCCTTGTAGCAAGATGGTCATGTGACTTAGCTCTGGCCAATTAAACTTGGGACTTTCTCTAATAAAAGGGAGAAACCACGCCCGAAGATATCCATCCTCGTTTGTGTTTTGCCTTCTAACCACCCAGAAAGCAGACGCCATCCTGCAACCCTAGGAAGAAACGCTAAAAGGAAAGAAATACTCTGGGTTCTTAATGACTAGCTACACTAGCCCTGGATGACCTACCTTCAGGTAAAAATAAGCCTGCCTTTGTTTAAGCCTGCCTTTAGCTCAGGCTGCCGTAATACAATTGCTATGGACTCAGGGGCTTTAAACAACAGAAATTAATTTTCTCACAATGATGGAGGCTAGAAGTCTGAGATCAACGTGTCAGTGGGGTTAGTTTCTTCTGAGGCCTCTCTCCTTGGTTTTGTCAACTGAAAACAAAAAATGCACGACATGAGCGTTGTAAGTTAAGTTTTATTTAAGGCAAAATGAGGACTATAGCCTGGGAGACAGCATTTCAGATGGCTCTGCGGAGTTGCTCCGAAGAGGCAGGGGGGAAAGGCCAGTATAGATGTGATTCTGGTGAACAGGGAGTGTGTACCGTCAAGCACGTAGTTTTTGCAGAAGGTGCTGCTAGGCTCGTGAAGGTTACTAGTCACGAGGAGCAGACGTCACCAGGAAGGATTTTAGTGCTTTTCTAGATACGAGAGGATGTAAGAACTGGGCTCATGAAATCTTCTCCCGAAAAGATCTAACTATCTGATGACCTGTTCTGCCAGTTTTTCCCAGAGCACAGAGAGCCTCATTCCTGATCTCCACCCAGAACTCCTTTCAGGGGGTGTTGAAGGTCAGCAGCTATAGCAGCTCATGAATTAATCCTTGTAGAGGCAGATGGCAAGTACCAGTTTGTAGTTGATGGGCTTCTCCCTGTGTCCTCCCATGGTCTTTCTTCCATGTGTGTCTGTGTCCTAATTCATCTTTGTATAAGGACACCAGCCATCCTGGATTAGGTCACACCCTAGTGACCTCAATTTAATTAAATTTCCTCTTTAATTAATAATTGGATCCCCTCTCCAAACACAGTCACATTCTGAGGCACTGGGGGGTTAGGGCATTTTGGGAAGGATGCAGTACAGCCTCCAATACCACCCATTGTAAGGTTTTCTATAATTTGCTGTATCCACACAGCTATTTGCAATGTAATAGAAAAAGAAGGCATCGTAGTTTGAGGTGCTGTTTTGTCCAGGACTGGCTTCAAGGGCAGGCAGCCGTCCTGGAAGGCACAGGTGTGTGAGAAGGGAGCAAACACAAGCCTTTAGGGGGAGAGGCCCAGGTGAGACGGTGAACTTGCCGACCAGCAGGGAGCCGTGTCTTACAAGCAGCTCTGGACTTGGGCGGCCATCAGTGGGGCTGCACCGATGGGTGACCACATTCCAGGGCCAGCAGCAACTTGCCGGTTGGTGCTCATGTAACCTTTACATCTGCCCGTGTCACGTGGCCCCGACGCAGGTTACCAGGCCCGGTAATTTGGCACCAGTGGAAACAGCTGCTGTGAGCGTGACCGTTAACCCTTCATCAGCCCCAGAGCATCGTGGCTGAGACTTGGATGGAGGCTGTGATGTAGTGAGAAACGGCGGCCACCGTAAAGTGAGGGACCGGGGCTCAGGCTCTGGAGCCAAGTTCAGGCTCTGCTGCTTGCTTGACCTTGAGCAATTAATAACCTTCTCTGTGCCTGAGCCCTCGCCTCCAAACAGGGACGACAGCACCAGACTCCCCTCACTGAGTTACTATAAGGAATAAGCAATTAACATTGACAAAGCGTGCCCAGCACATCATTTAAGCGTTTATTTTTTGTTTTATTTATTTATTTTCAGTATGCAGGCCTCTCCCTGCTGTGGCCTCTCCCGTTGCGGAGCACAGGCTCCGGACGCGCAGGCTCAGCGGCCATGGCTCACGGGCCCAGCCGCTCCGCGGCATGTGGGATCCTCCCGGACCGGGGCACGAACCCGCGTCCCCTGCATCGGCAGGCGGACTCTCAACCACTGCGCCACCAGAGAAGCCCTTTTTCTTTTCTTTTTATTCTAGTCCCATCATTTCATTCAACACCACAGGTCCGTGGGCCAATCACTACCCTATTCTCAGCTTCTGACTCCTCATTGTAAATGTTGAGTCAGCAAATGCAGTCGGCAAGTATTTATTAAGTACCTACTGTGTACCTCGCACTGAGGTCCGTGCTGGGAGCTGAAGGCTGGTAATGCCAAACTGCTTTCCTGTAAGGTGGGGTTGTGTGGAGTAAATAAAATTTGGGCTGGGGCTTCCCTGGTGCTGCAGTGGTTAAGACTCCACCTGCCAATGCAGGGGACACAGGTTCGAGCCCTGGTCCAGGAAGATCCCACATGCCGCAGAGCAACTAAGCCCGTGAGCCACAACTACTGAGCCCATGTGCCACAACTACTGAGCCTGCACTCTAGAGCCCGTGAGCCACAACTACTGAGCCCACGTGCCACAACTACTGAAGCCCATGCGTCTAGAGCCCATGCTCCGCAACAAGAGGAGCCACCGCAGTGAGATGCCCTCACACCGCAACCATGAGTAGCCCCCGCTCGCCACAACTAGAGAAAGCCCGCACAAAGCAACGAAGACCCGATGCAGCTAAAAGTAAATTAAAAAAAAATTGAGGCTGGTGCTGTGCAGTTTAAGAGTGGTTACTATTCTCCTCCACTGTGTGTCACTGATAGGTTTTCCAGCAGTCTGGGTGGATCACTCTGGTGGGCAGCTGGGTGGAGGTGGCCCAGAGCAGTGTAGGGACAGGAGGCAGAGAGAGACCAGATGTCAGGAGGGAGTCAGGCGGAGAGCACAGGCTTAGCTCAGGCCGACCCGAGTCTGAGTTTTCCCTCTGCCTCTCCATGTGAGGTTGGCCAAGGTTGCTCACGTCTCTTGCCTTGTTTTCTGGTCTGAAAGATGGAGAAGATGAAACCCAGTATCTGTCCTGTTCCCTCCGGTAAGGCCTGGTGGCTGGTGTGATTGACCTCTGCTCTGACTGGTCTGTGCAGTGTCATATGAGGAGAAAACAAGGCCACCTCTGGGGAAAGCCATCACAGAACCTGGCACAGACCCCTTAGCCAACGTTAGACCCTTCCTTTAAGATGAGTAATTAATTGTGGATGGCTCGCAGCACTGCCCCGGCAGAGATCAGCGCACTTTGACAAATGATAGTTAGAAAGGCCTATATTTAGGTATTAAAGGTTCCTCCTTACTTATGGAATTAGAGGCAGGTGAGCAGGAAGAAATTACCTTAGAGAGCCTCACCTGAATAAAGGACTTTCATGAAATTTCAGGGACGATCCCCTCTCACTGGGGAAGACAGTTTGTGGACAGGAAGATTTGAAGTTAGTTGCTGAGATTTGTGGTTCAGTGACACCTTTTCTCTCTCCTGGTAAAAGGTAACCACATGCCAAGGATGCGAGGGCAACAATAGAAGCAATTGAGCAGGTTTGAAAACTCAAAGTTCTTTGCTTAGTGTCTTTCTTTGCCCAAGTCAGACTTATCCTTAATACACCTTACCACGCATACACTTTCTAACTGGCTGTGTGATCTTGAGAAAATTGCTCATCCTCTCTGGTTTTGTATCTTGAAGATAATGTGGCTGGAATAGGTACCATCTGAGAGCGAGAAGGAATCTTAGCAAGCATCTAGTCCACTTTCTGACCTTACAGATGAGGAAACTAAGTTCTAAAGAGAGCAAAGCATTTACCTTCTTATTCCAGAAGTCGTTGGGCTCTAAATTGTAAACATCTCACACGACACTGCAGAAAGTGCCAATGTTAGACACACAGGGACAGCCTAAGCCAGCAGTTTGACACTTTTCCTTCGCCATGGCTGCCAATAATGAGGATGGAAGCTGGATGAAGTGCTGCTTCAAAGCCTGTTCGTTTCCCTCAAATGAGTCCCTGTCAGGCCACGTGGGGTGAGAGGAAATATAATGGAGTCCAATCCAAATCGCTACCCAGTGGATAAAGATGCTGGAGGCAGAGATCACTACCAGCACAGCTGGGGGATGGGTGGGAAGAGTTTCCATCTTCCCAAGCCAGACAGCTCCATGACTCTTAAGTGGTGAGATATAGTCTCTTGTGTGTTATTTACTAAAACCAACTTTAATTCTGCCTCTTGAATGGCTGTTTGGAGGCAGAAAGAGGAAATAACAGGGCTCAAGAGAGAGAGAACCCTGATATCAGGAATCTAGGATCTGTCAGACAAAGAGAATCGTGGAGCTGAGAGGGGCAAAATGTCCCTGTGTCCCCCAGCTCCTATGTACCTGGAAATAACAAATACCTTGGGGTCAAAGAAACTGCTTTTTCTGTATCATTCATAGGTTGCCCTTTCTCTGCCTGATCCTTAGATGCCATGATTCTCCAGGCTTCCAAGCACTGCATTCTTGTCTCCCATTTGGGGGTCATGAATCCTCCCTGGAGGACCTGATTCCTTTACCAAGAAAAGTCCCATAAACAATTATGTGACAATGCAGATCACAGTTGCACGGAGTTCAAAACCCTTGGTCTATATATGCTGGTGAGTTCAAGTTACTCCAGGATCTTCTATACCCTATGTTCTTTAATCCAGAACTTCCCTCAAACATCAACTTTCTGTAAGCCAAAGCACCCTCCTCCATCGATACAATAGGAAAATAATTATACCACTTATACACCGCATAAGCTTTTGGTATGAAATGAAATGCCCAAGGGAAAAGGCGACGGTGCTTGACGAAAGGTCCTACAGATATCTTGGAGAAGTCTGGTCATGGTCTTCATGGCGTTGAAGACCAGTCACATAAAAGAAGAGTTGTCTTTGCCATTTTCACCCAAAAAAGCAGAATAAGGGATGGAATTTTGTGTGACAGCATATCTCAGATGAATGGAAAGGAAAATTTTTCACAGCGAAAACTGTCCCAAAACAGAAGTTCTAAACAAGGTAACATTCAAATATCTGCTTCTTGGCTTCTAGGGTTTATTTTGAAGGCGAGCTCTTGGCTATCAGTCACATGTTTCCAAACTCCGAGTCTAGTTGGTATGCATTTGGAAATAGGGTTCCCTCATTTATTGCAGTCTTTAGTGGAGCATTTCCTTAGGTTACAAGTATGTGTGCTGTTTCAGAATACTGTATGGCCTCCACCACTCCACGGAGCTCGGGAAATGAAATCTACCCTCCAAAAAGCTCATTAGAAATATGCTTATGGTGACAGCACTCGTTTCTCCAAAAGACCTTACTCGGCTCGCTCTCTGGACAGAACAGAGGTCTGGGTAAAAGCCAAAGGTTTGGGGTCAAAGAGATCCCAAATCTTTACATACTGGTTTAATTTGAAATCATTTCCAAGAACTGTTTTTCTGCCACAGTTTATTCTATAAACCCTTCATTAACTTACGTGGAAGTGTCACCAAAACACTCTCCGTGATTTAGAACTAAGATTCATTCTCAATGGAGGCTCAAAGTTTGTAGAAATTACAGCAATGGAGAAACAGACGTATTGAGTAAATGATGGGAGGAAAAGAAAATGTTTTATCTTCACAGTGAAGTTAACAAACCATCATTATTGAGTTTTCTTCAGTCATGAGTGTGCTAATTACTAAGGTTGATACCTATTTGTTTATTATAACTTTTTTCCAGATCCTTGGAGGTGTTTAATTGAATTGACTCTTTCTCTGCCCCTGATGGATGTGACCCTCCATTTACCTGAGGCTGATAAAATCAAGTCCTTGTGAAAATTGTAAGTGGAAAAAGTCGAGGGTTTTAGAGGCATCCTTCAGGAGGGGTTAGGACCATTGGATGTGGGGAAAGAGGGAACTGGGTTTAAAACTTGAAAGTTATTAAAACTTCTTAACTCTCAATTTTTGCATCTATAAAATTATATTAATAAGAGTACCTATTGTTAGGATTTATTGAAGATTAAATGTGATCATATATTTGGAGTGCCTGGCGTATTGTCAAACATGTAGTAATACATCCCATGAATGTTGGTTATCTATTCATAGTTGGTGCTACTGATTTTATTATTCAGGTGAGAGAAATTGTTTCTAAAATTATAGGGGAAAAAAAATAAAATAAATAAAAAATAAAATTATAGGGGAATGCCAAGGACCTATAATCGCCAAAACAATCTTGAAGAAAAGTCTGAAGTTCTCACACTACATGATATCACAACTTAATACAAAGCTATGGTATCCAAGAGAGTGTGGCATTGGTGTAACGTGAGACAGATGAATAATGGGTCAAAGGAATAGAGCAAATCATATATATCATCTGCTATTTGACATTTCGATGGAGAGAAGAATAAATTTTCCACAAAGGGGACAGGAAGGACTGGATAAATATAAGAAAAAAATATCACACAGCTGGAATATGGTGGGACCAAGATCTAATGCAGAATCTTTACCTCCAGAATCTATGTGCGTAAACCCTTCCCTCCGCTGCCATTCCAGCATGGCGATCTGCAAAGCGTTCTCATTAAATAACCAGCTGTCTTTGTCAAGCTGTTTTCTCAAATCATTATTCACAAGGAGTGAGAGGCTAAGGTGAGATGATTTCTAAGATTGCTGTAGATTTGGAGAATCTGTTCCTACGTGGTAGACCAACGACTGGATTCCAGACCTTCCTGGGCACAGCTCCCAACAGAAGCTGCTTTCCCTCAGAAACCTCCATCCTGAGGACCTGGAAGGAGGGCTACCTCGAGACCCTCGGAAGCCCTTGTCACTGCAGAATAGAGACAGATCCAAAAATATCTCAAGAGCTTGGCAATGCACTTAATATAATCTCTAGCTTTGCCCCCTGAAATCAATTAGACTAATTTTTTAAACTCCAGAAGGGTGTGCAGACTACAGCCTTTCTCCAAAATCATCAGAACGTATAAAAATGATTTCATGCTCAGCCAAGCCCCAGACATCTGCACCTTGCTCATTCTGACTTCCTGAGATGCGCCCTTGTGCCTCTCCCTGTGCAGGTATCATAGGCAAATCCCCCAATGCCAGTCAATGCCAGTGTCGGAGATCACCTGGCTTTTAGATGATGTGTCCTATTATTGGAGGTTATAAAGAGTTAACTGAAGAGGCTGGCCTGGGGAGGGCTTACCCCTAACCCTACATGTATCCGTCGGAGGGTGGCAGCTCAGTATTACGGGAGGAAACAATTACGATTTAATTCCATACTGCAAAAACATTTCCTACAGCGTATTGGGTGCTGTTTGAAAAATGATGAGACAAAGTAGATCTGCCATTGCCCTCCTGGGTCTTATAATGCTTCTCTTCAGGCTTAATAGTCACAAGGGCAACTGGGGAAAGGCAAGTGATTGTACTAGAGACCAAGCATCCTGGTACAGAAAAGACAAAAGCAGTGGGAATTCTACAAGGGGGTGGCATTCAAACAGGCATGTGTTAACAGGTAACAACAGGAATGAGGTCCAGGGCTGAGGCTGCTGGTGGGTGGGGTGGAAGGGATGGCAGTGTCCAGGAAAGTCTGGAAATCAAAGGACACATCCGCTCATGAAGGTGGATACAAGAGCATGACTTGGGGGACGCGGCACTTCAGCTGAGATCCAAAGTACAGGCATGAGTTAGTGATGGGGAAGGAGTAGAAGAAGGAGGTTGTCAAGGGAGAGGAACCACATGTGCAGAAGCCCTGTGTTGTGATGGACCATGGTACTTCCAAGGAACCGAGAGAATGCCAGTGAGGCTGGAGAGGACAGGCAGGGTGAGGTGAAGCGGGGGAGCTGAGTGCTGGGCTTTAGAAAAGATGTCTTCCTTCATCCTAAACCAATGGGAAGATACTGGAGTTTTATTTTTTAATTTATTTTATTGAAGTATAGTTGATTTACAATGTTAATTTCTGCCATACACCGAAGTGATTCAGTTATACATTTATGTATATTCTTTTTCATGTTCTTTACTGTTATGGTTTCTCACAGAATATTGAATATAATCCCCAGTGCTATAGAGTTGGACCGTGTTGTTAATCCATTCTATATATAATAGCTTACATCTGCTAATCCCAAACTCCCAATCCATTCCTCCCCCACCCCCCACCCCCTTGGCAACCACAAGTCTGTTCTCTGTGTCTGTGAGTCTGTTTAGTAAATAAGTTCCTTTGTGTCGTATGTTATAGATTCCACAGGTAAGTGATGTCATATGGTATTTGTCTTTCTCTGTGTGACTTACTTCACTTAGTATGATCATCTCTAGGTCCACCCATGTTGCTGCAAATGGCATTATTTCCTTCTTTTCTATGGTGGAGTAGTACTCCATTGTATATATGTGCCACATCTTCTTTATCCATTCACCTGTCGATGGACATTTAGATTGTTTCCATGTCTTGACTATTGTGGCCAGTGCTGTTATGAACATTGGAGTGCATGTATCCTTCTGAATTAGAGTTTTGTCTAGTATATGCCCAGGAGTGGGATTGCAGGATCTTATGGTAATTCTATAATTTAGTTTCTTAAGGAACCTCCGTACTGTTCTCCATAGCGGCTGTACTAACTTACATTCCCACCAACAGTGTAGTGGCTGTACTAATATACATTCCCACCAACCTACCAGGGCTCTCTTTTCTCCACGCCCTCTCCAGCATTTCTTGTTTGTAGACTTTTTAATGATGGCCATTCTGACCAGCGTAAGGTGGTACCTCATTGTAATTTTGATTTGCATTTCTCTAACAGTTAGTGACGTTGAGCATATTTTCATGTGCCTATTGGCCGTCTGTATAAGACACTGGAGGTTTTAAGCAAGGGTAACGATGATGGTCTGTGTTGTAAAATGAGACTGAAATCTGTCTCTCAGAGGGAATCAACAATAGCTTGTTGAATTATAAATATGCATAAACAGTGTAAGCACGAAAAATGTGGGAGAAATGGATAGCGAATTGATTAGAGTGGTTTCTCTCTCTGAGATGGGATTTCGGGAGGATTTTGCTTTTCCTGTTATGCATTTCTGTATCTTACAAATATTTTACATCGGTACATTTTGTCTCTTCTGAAAGGAAAATAAAGTTTTGTTTTCCTTTTTAAAAGCAAAATCTCTGCAGACAATGCCTTCTTTAGACAATAGGAATAAACTGCAAAGGAAATTGCCCTCATGTGACCCAGACTGGGTCTGGGCATGCTTTAGACATAAAAAGAAAAGTCTTTTGATGATGTAATTTTAAAAGTGTCCTTGACATTCTTGAAGGTTTTAGCCGCCCCGAAGAAAAGAGAAGAATAGAATCATGTTGCTGAAAAGGACCTTACAGTTCAAATAATCCAACTTGCGTATTTTACCGCTGCAGGAAATGAAGCTCTGAGAAACAGATATTTCAAAGAGAAATCCACTCTATAATCAAGAGCACTTCTAAACAACAGTCATAACCCATTAGACATTTAAGTTTTTAAAAAAGATTCAGTCACTGAAAGCAACAAAACGTAGGTTAACTAAGAGTAAATCTAAGCAAATGTGTGCAAGTTCATCATAAAGAACATAAGAAAAAAAATTAAAACATAAAATAAGACCTGTACAAATGAGGGTCTGTATACCATGGTTAAGGATGGGAAGACTTACCATCAGGACCCACAAAATGGACTGACATATAGTAGGGGGTCCAATTATCCTAGTTCAAGTGAACTCATTGGAAATATATCATTCCTTTCCATACATTAAGCAGAACTTACCTGCCATTCCAGGCCAAGTCCTGACAAGGTTAGTTGATTGGTGGGTTGGTTTTATCTTTTTAAAATCAATTTTTTGAGCTATAATTTACCTTAAATAAAATCTATTTTCAAGGGTACAGTTTGATGAGTCTTGATAAACACCTACATCAGTGTAACCACCACCCCAATTAAGACTTAGAACATTTCCACTACTCCAAAAAGTCTCACAAGGCTTTTCAGGAACTTGGCAAACTGACCTTAAAATAGATGCTGCAGGGTAAAAGGTCAAGGATAGCAGAGACAATTTTCAGAATAACAAGGGAAGGGTTTTTTATCTACCAAATACAAAGATTAATTTAAAAACCACAGTAACTAAGACATAAATAAAGAGTCCAAAGGCACAGTTACAAGCTCCAGAAATAGACACACTCAGATATGAAATCTCTCTATATTTTCCAAGCTATACATACCAAGCCAGTTTATTGGAATACAGCCATGTCAAGTCACTTACAGATTGTTTGCGGCTGCTTTCCTGCTCTGATGGCAGAGCTGAGCAGAGACCACATGGCCCGCAAAGCCTAAATAAAGTATTTACTATCTGGCTCTTTCCCGAAAAAGCTGGCCACCCCTGCTCAAGACATTTGCTGAATTCTGTAGCTGCGTGATAGGGGAGGCTAAAATGCTGAATTATTTGTATTCCACTTTCTCATAATCATAGAATTTTTTTTTCTTTTATTTTTTTGCGTGGCCTCTCACTGTTGTGGCCTCTCCCGTTGCGGAGCACAGGCTCCGGACGCGCAGGCTCAGCGGCCATGGTTCACGGGCCCAGCCACTCCGCGGCATGTGGGATCTTCCCGGACCGGGGCATGAACCTGTGTCTCCTGCATTGGCAGGTGGACTCTCAACCGCTGCGCCACCAGGGAAGCCCAATCACAGAAATTTAAAATTCTCCCTTTTTACCCCTCCCATCTTTTGCACAGTTTTTAGGAATTTCCGTTATGTATCTATTAAATTTGGGTTCTTCATCTCATCCCGCGTTCCCTTAACTTTATAGGGGATCACTTTCTTCTGCCTTTGGTATTTAGTGCAGGTCTGATGATATTAAATTATCTCTTATTTCTTTCAAAAGTATTTGTATTTTGCCTTCCTCTTTGGAGCATCCCGCCATGCAGAATGGCACTTGTTAGCATCTAGTGGTTACTCCCTGACTCACTACAAATCAAATACAAAGTATTACTTTTATCAGTTTTTCCACAATGCTAGTACCTTGGAATATTCAAATTCTAATCAAATTCAAATTTGATTTGAAAATTCAAATTCTAATCTAATTTGAAAATTCAAATTCTAATCAAATTCTAATTTTGTTGTTGTTTTCGATTATAACATATCAAGGACCCACATTCTAATCACTGAGTAATCACTAAAAGAATAGTAACAGATGTTGGGCTTCCCTGGTGGCACAGTGGTTAAGAATCTGCCTGCCAACGAAGGGGACATGGGTTCGAGCCCTGGTCCGGGAAGATCCTACATGCCGCAGAGCAACTAAGCCCGTGCACCACAACTACTGAGCCTGTGGTCTAGAGCCCATGAGCCACAACTACTGAGCCCGTGTGCCACAGCTACTGAAGCCCGCGTGCCTAGAGCCCGTGCTCTGCAACAAGAGAAGCCACCACAATGAGAACCCACATGCAGCAACGAAGACCCAATGCAGCCAAAAATAAATAAATAAATTTATTTTTAAAAATGAATAAAAGAATAGTAACAGATGTATAACTAATAGAGAAAGGAAACAACTTTTTTAATCTAAAAGAAGGCAAAAAAATTTACAAAGAATGGAAATAGGAACATAGAATGAGCAGATGGGTCCAGTAGAGAACACATAGTAGGAAGACTGATAGAACCCCACTGTATTAGTGCCTATTTTAATTGTGAATGGATTAAATATTCACTTAAAACACTGAGATGATCAGAGTAGATATAAAAGCAAATGCAGTATTACTTTTGCAGACAGGAGTCATGCTTTTATTATAAGGACACAGAAACACACAAAGCAAAGGATGGAATGTGCATATCATGTGAATACCAACCCTAAGAAAACTGGTTTAGCTATACTAAAAGCAAGCAGTTAAGGTAGACTTTAAGGCAAAAACGTCACTAAAGAAAAAAAGACATTTCCTTAATGAAAAAGGAGCCAAATCACCTGGAAGGAAAAACAATTCCAAGCCTGTATATATAGGCTTCAAAACACATAGAGCAAAAACTGACAACCAAAATGAGAAGTAAAGAAATTCACAAGGATATTGGAAATGTTACCACACTTCTTACAATAGCTGATAGATCATACAGGAAAGGAAAAACTCCATACAGATAAAATCAAAACAAAACAACAAACTTAAATTATCTGACGTAGTGAACACTGCACCTATGTATACATTCTTCTCAAGTATACATGACCACTTTCCAAAACTGACTGTATAATGGATTGCAAAACAAGGCCTTCACAAAATTCAAATGATTGCGATTATTCTTATTATCTGACCACAGGAAAATTAAGCTAGAAATATATAACAAAAGGTAAATTTAAAATCACTGAACTATTTATAAGTTAAGCAATATGCTTTTAAATAATGTATGTCAAAAAAAATCACAACAAAAAGTAGAAACGTTTTGAACTGAACATTAAAGATACAAGGTAGCAAATCTTTTGCAATGCAACCAAAGCAGTGCATGGAGAGAAATATATAGCCTCAAATTCATACAATATTTGAAAGGTGGTAAAGGTAAAAATTCAATTCTAGGGCTTCCCTGGTGGCGCAGTGGTTGAGAGTCCGCCTGCCGATGCAGGGGACACAGGTTCGTGCCCCGGTCCGGGAAGATCCCACATGCCGCGGAGCGGCTGGGCCCGTGAGCCATGGCCGCTGAGCCTGCGCGTCCGGAGCCTGTGCTCCGCAACGGGAGAGGCCACAACAGTGAGAGGCCCACGTACCACCAAAAAAAAAAAAAAAAAAATTCAATTCTATCTCAAAAAAAAATTGAAAAAAAAGGAAAAATGAAAAGGAAGCATAGAAAAGGAAATAAAAAACAAAGTGATAGACTAGAAAAAAATGTAAAATAGAGAAAATCATCAAAGCCAAAAATTGATTCTTTGAAAATATCAATAAAATTGGTAATTCTCTAGCAATACCAATGAAAAAAAGAGTGAACATGTTTTACCAAGATCAGGAAATAAAAGGGGGAAAATAAGTGCAGATCTTCATACATCACTGATGGGAAAGTAAATTGGGAAAACTACCTTGAAGAGCAGTTTGGTAATATATACAAAATTTGACAGTTCTGTCATTCTGCGTGGAGGAACGTGGCTTACGGTGGCGGTTCTGAAAACTGGATGTACCTTAGAATTGCCTGGCATTCTAAAAATCAAATCGAACCAAAAAGATGAATGAAACTGGAATGTCAGGAGGTGGAGTGTACATCCATTCTCTCTCCTTTTAAATTCTCTCGTTTTTAAACTCTGTTAACTGTATAACCAGAGTTGAGATACACTGCCCAGGGGAAACACGTGTAAATGTTCATAGGAGATAAGAATGTTCTTTGTACTGTCTGTAAGAGAGAGATAAAAAAAAAAAGAAACTGTATAAATATTTATCAACAGAAACATTAATAATACATTTGGAAATGTTCAGTACTGTCCTACCAGACAATGTATGAAAATGAATGAATGCCTAAATACATCACGTGGAGGAGTCTCGCAAACACAGTAGGAAGAGTAATTTGCATTGTAAGGTCAGGGTGATACCAATTTCATACAGTTTGGAAAGATGCAAAACACAAAAAACACAGCTGTATGTTTGAAAGTCAGTGGAGCACGGCAGTTAAGAGCACAGAATCGGGTTCAGATACCAGCTTCCTAGAGACAAGCGTGACCTTGGCAATCGCGAGATTTCTGTGTGCCCCACGGTCCCCCTTTATAAAAGTCCTCAAAGGACTGTGGTGAAGGTTGGAAAAGCTGGCAGATGTGAAGGGCCTGGCGCAGGGCAAGTGATTGGGGGCTGTCTATTGTTACTATTTTGTTACATCACAGTACCTACAATGTTTCTTAAGAGTCGTCTTTAAGCGTATGGCAAGATGTTAGAACTGAACAGAACTGGATGGTGAGAGTACACCTGTTTTTATGCTGATTTCTGTTCTTTCCCTCATGTTTAAAATAGTTCATAAGAAAAGCAGTCTGAGGCTCAGAGGCCAAGTTCACAAGTCCCACGGCCCAAGGTCATTCAGCTGCTCACTGAAATCCAAAAGTCACCTTACCCCAAAGATCTTGCCCCTAATTTAGCAAACATGATACAAGAAATTAAACTCATACTGTGTGTAGGAACATGTCTATTCCAACCACTGAAAACTGGCCTGCTGAAGCCGTGGTTTCAAAAGTCTGCTGTGATTCTGTAATTGGTTTTCGTCGTTATTGTATTGGGTTCTGCTTTTACGTTGCCCATCCCTCCTTCACTGACTTATGACTAGAAAGCTCCACGGTTAAAAACAAACAAGCAAGCAGACAACAACAACAAAAACACCCCTGTGACATCCCACACCACTCAGAATAAAATGCAAGAAGTACTTTCCCAAGCCCGTATGCAACATCTGGCCCCTGAATACATTTCTCTCCTTATCTCCCACCACCCTCTCCTTTGCTCCTCTGCTCTGACCGCACTCACTACAGCTTTTGTTTTGTTTCTTTGCCTTCAAATCTGCTAAGCATCCTCACATCTCAGGTTCCTGGAACTTGCTCTGCCAGGGTCCCTTCCTACAGATCCCTCTGTGGCTCACTCCTTCCCTTTCTCTGGGTCTGTGCCCAGAGGGAGAGCACCTCTCTGACCACCATGTCTAAAATAGCCATTTCCCACCATTACTCTCCACCCAGGCCAGTTTATCTGTCCTCGTGGCTCTTACTCAGGCCGGCTCCCAACAAGCACAAGAGCCAGGGCAGGGATGCAAACAGAGGCCCAGTGATAATCCAGTTATTTACAAACTACAAGCCAAACCGGCAAGCTGTTAGTAAGATGTTTTCTAATCTCCTGCATTGACAGATATGCAATCATAACCACCAACCAGGTTATTTGAATCTAGAATTTTCAGACTCCTTCGAGGTTTGTACCAGAAAGCAGAGAGGGTGGGCCTCTGGTTCCCAGACTCTGTTTCACTCCCATCTTTTCTATCTCAGCTCATAGAGATCGAGGGAAATAGGCTCCACCAGTGAATTTCAACTGCCCTGTGCCTTTCCTCCTGCAATTCACAAGGAAAGGGCTCCAGTTTTCTCTGCATGGGCAGAGCCTTTTTCAAGTCATCAGCTCTTCCTCACATACTGCTGCCCAACAAATGGCTGAGTGCCCAGGGTCGTGGGCACAGGCAGTCACACTGAAAGAAGTCAGATGCACAGGCAAACTGACAGGCCAGGCACAGATCTGTAGCTCAAAGACATGAAAAAGCTGGTCCAAGTCATACAATCATAATGGACTGTATCAGGCTGCAACCCAGATATGGTGGAGGGCTTACGCATATGGACTCCTAAATCACTCAGCTCATGGTCAAATCCTGGCTCTGTCACTTACCAGCTTTGGGACTTGGAACAAGGTATGGAACCACCCTCTGACTACTCCAGAGGGTATTTGGAGCGATTGCCTGAGTTAGCACAAGTGAGTAGAACAGGGTCAGGTAGTTATTACACCTCCAACCGGTGTTCAGCAGTAGATTGTTGTAGCCTTGAAAGTCCTCACTCTAACCCTCCACCAAACGCTCGTGGTTTGTAATAGAATCAAAGATGAACAGACATATTAAATATCTCCTTGAAAATAGGTTCTGAGTCGCAGACTTTATGTTTCATAAGATTTCAGAGAAAGAAGAGGAAAGTAGGCACTGGAGGCATTCAGAAAACCTCCTAGAGGAGGTGACACCAAGATGAGCCCAGAGGCTGGGGATGTTTGGCTGGAGAAGGACTTCCCAGGCCTTTCACACCAAGGCCACTTCACTGGAACAAGAGATGAGTGTCTTAAGGGCAGTATTTTGTTTTTGATTTTAATTTTAATTTTATACTGTTGTACAGTTGAGGTACAATGTTGTTTTAGTTTCAGTTGCCCAGCAAAGTATATTCTGGTATACTTTTTTTTTTTCACATTCTTTTCCCACATAGGTTATTACAGAATACTGAGTAGAGTTCCTTGTGCTATACAGTAGGTCTCGTTGATTATCTTTTATTTTTAATTAATTAATTAATTAATTAATTTTTGGCCGCGTTGGGTCTTCGTTGCTGCACACGGTCTTTCTCTAGTTGCGGCGAGCAGGGGCTACTCTTCGTTGTGGTGCGTGGGCTCCTCATTGCAGTGGCTTCTCTTCTTGTGGAGCACAGGCTCTAGGAGCGCAGGCTCTGTAGTTGCGGTGCACGGGCTTAGCTGCTCCTCAGCATGTGGGATCTTCCCAGATCAGGGCTTGAACCCGTGCCCCCTGCATTGGCTGGCAGATTCTTAACCACTGCGTCACCAGGGAAGCCCTGATTATCTATTTTATATATAGTAGTGTGTATATGTTTGTCCCAAATTCCTAATTTCTCTCTTTCCCCACCTTTCCCCTTTGGTAACCATAAGTTTGTTTTCTAGGTCTGTGAGTCTATTTCTGTTTTGTAAATAAGTTCATTTGTACCACTCTTTTAGATTCCACATATAAGTGATATCATATATTTGTCTTTCTCTCTCTGAATTACTTCACTTAGTATGATAATCTCTAGATCCATCTATGTTGATGCAAATGATGTTATTTCACTCTTTTATATGGCCAAGTAATATTTCATTGTATATATGTGCCACATGTTCTTTATCCATCCGTCAATGGACATTTAGGTTGCTTCCACGTCTTGGCTATTGTAAATAGTGCTGCTATGAACATAAGGGTGCGTGTATCTTTTCAAATTATGGTTTTCTCCAGATATATGCCCAGGAGTGGGATTGCAGGATCATACGGTAGTTCTATTTCTAGTT
Source organism: Leucopleurus acutus (assembly GCF_964270905.1). Taxonomy (NCBI): domain Eukaryota; kingdom Metazoa; phylum Chordata; class Mammalia; order Artiodactyla; family Delphinidae; genus Leucopleurus; species Leucopleurus acutus. Next base: position 80,379,792 of record NC_139159.1, read on the forward strand.
TTTTAAGGAACCTCCATACTGTTCTCCATAGTGGCTGCACCAATTTACATTCCCACCAGCAGTGTAGGAGGCTTCCCTTTTCTCCACACCCTCTCCAGCATTTGTTATTTGTAGACTTTTTAATGATGGCCATCTGACCAGTGTGAGGTGATACTTCATTGTAATTTTGATTCGCATTTCTCTAATAATTACTGATGTTGAGCATCTTTTCGTGTGCTTTTTGGCCATCTGTATGTCTTCTTTGGAGGAATGTCTATTTAGGTCTTCTGCACATTTTTTGGTTGGGTTGTTTGGGGTTTTTTATATTGGGCTGTATGACTTGTTTGTATATTTTGGAGATTAACTCCTTGTAAGTCACATCATTTGCAAACATTTTCTCCCAGTCCGTGGGTTGTCTTCCGTTTTGTCTGTGGTTTCCTTTGCTGTGCAAAAGCTTTGAAGTTTCATTAGGTCCCATTTGTTTATTTTTGTTTTTATTTCCATTCCTCTAGGAGGTGGGTCAAAAAGGATCTTGCTGTGATTTATGTCCGAGTGTGTTCTGCCTATGTTTTCCTCTCAGAGTTGTATAGTGTCCGGTCTTACCTTTAGGTCTCTAATCCATTTTGAGTTTTATTTTTGTGTACGGTGTTAGGGAGTGTTCTAATTTCATTCTTTTACATGCAGCTGTCCAGTTTTCCCAGCACCACTTATTGAAGAGGCTGTCTTTTCTCCACTGTGTAATCTTAACCTCCTTTGTCCTAAGATTAATTGACCACAGATGCGTGGCTTTCTATCCTGCTCCTGTGTTTGCGCTAAGGGCAGTATTTTGAAAGACACGTGCGTTTGGGTGTTTAGGCACCAGTTTAAAGAACAATCATATTAGGTTATTGCTGCAATTAAACAAGTCCCCTTCCCTGGTGTGGAGGTGGGACAGGTCTTCTCAATCATTCTGTTGATACTTCCTGCCCTCGACAAGGCTTTCTTCCCATCAGACAGCCTTCTCTTCCAAGTGGTCGTCATTTATTTGTGCTGCTTTCCAGCGAGCCTGTTAGAAACCTTACCTGGAAAGCCACTGGAGTTTATCTGCAGGGCTACCCAGCTCTCTCCCTAACTGGAGTTGGCCAACAATATGCTGAGGACTGATGGTCTCTGCGCCAGTACCATCTTCATTCCAGTCCATCCTCAAAGCCTCGCACACCTCATGCCCACATTGTGTTCTCTGCTATTTAACCGCTGGTGTCCTTGGGGTCAAGCTAGATTCAAGAGGCTCTCTCTGCTCCCGACCGCACCACCCCTCACTTCCTGAAGACTGGCCTAGAGAGCCACCCAGGACTTGTGTTTGCGAATTGCTGTTTAAGAACATGGTGAATTTACTATTTCAAAACTGAGCCCAAGAACAAGACGGGTTGGTTTTTAAAACAGCTAGAGTTCAATTGCAGTTTTATATACATATGATTTTTATATATGATATATAGTATATATGTATTTACATTATAATTGAACATATATACACATTGTTAGTAAATAATATATATTATTTCAGTCGCTCCTTTCTAACAGATAGTCATTTCCATCTGAAAGTACCTCAGATCCTGGAAGTAAATCCCGTCCCCCGCCCCCCTCCTCCACTCGCCCATGCCCAGACCCTCTTGTTTTGGTTCTGCCATACTTGGTCTTCCAGGTAAATGCTGGTGACTCCCATGCCTTTGTTTTTATCCGTGGCTTTTCTCACCCTCACACTCCCCAGGGCAGGTCATGGTGTCCATGGTTCTATGTGCTCTACACTATTGACACTTGCCAGGGACACTTGTCGAAACCCTTCAAAAGGGACTAACTTCGTTAACACCTGGATTTTGAACTTCTAGCCTCCAGAACTACAAGAGAATACATTTCTGTGGTTTCAAGCCACCCAGTTGTGGTACTTGGTTACACAGCCCTCGCAGACTAATACAGAACCCACCTATGATTCGTCTTTGACACCACATGAACATCAGGAACTCAGAGGGTGATGGCTGTTGACCTTGCATCCACCAGCCCTGTCTGGAGGGGCCTCTTCACATATCTGTCTTACTTTTGGGTTTTTTGTAACTATTTCAACTATGTGTTAAGTTGTTCCTCCTGGATGCAAACTTCTGTGATGCTGGACCAATTGATGTAAACTTCTCACCCACCCTGAGTTTACAGTAAGTACTTGAAGCCTATAGAGGGACAGAGCATCTCACCCAAGTGAGGACAGAAGTTCCCAGGAGTGTCCCCAAAGTACCCACCTCAGCAGTCCCAACTGTCTACAGTCAATCTTCTCTCTGAGAATAGACTCCCTTTGACATCAGTAATTCCCCAGAACTGCCTCTTGCAACAACGTTTATTCATTCACCCATTCAACAGATATTTATCAGGGGGAATTATATTCCAGACATTGCTCTAACTGTTATAACTGCTGGGGATACAGCAGTAGACAAAAGTGACAAAAGTCCCAACCCTCATAAAATGTACATTCTAGAAGGTGAAGCCAAACAATAAACAAACCAAAAATTTGAAAAATATAGTGTACTTTTCATTCAGTATAATATATACTATATTGTAGATACGACATAGTATATATTCTATGGAGAATAATCAGAAAAAGAGGATGGGAAGCCCTGAGCAGAGGAGAGGAGGCTTCCATTCGACTGAGTGCTTTGGCCAGCTTCCTCGGCAGTAGTAGCCAATCGCCAAGTCTCACTGACCTATGACAGCAATCAGTTATTTCCCATTATGGGTCTCGAGGTCAGTTGCAGCTCTGGGTTCATTCAGACTTAGCTGGATTCCACTAATCTTCTCAGTTCAGGACTCAGAGTGTGGGGGGCAGCCTCTAAGATGACCCCCAATGACCTCACGTCCTGATATTTACACCCCAGTATAATCTCCCTCTGAGTATAGGCTGGACTTAGTGACTCACTTCTAATAAGTGAATAGGGCAAAAACGATGGGATCTCCTGAGATTAGGTTATAAAAAGACTATCTTCTGTCTTGCTGGCCCTTTCTTATTCTCTCTCTCTGGGTTCTCACTCTGGGGGCTGCCCGATAGAGCGGCCCCCCAACCCCATGTCAAGGAACTGATGTCTCTGGCCAACAGCCAGTGAGAGTCTGCATGTCTGGTTCAGGATAAGTCAGTAAATTAATGCTTTGAGTGCCACAAGGCAGAAGACGAGAATAGGAGAGGGTAAGAGTGCCTCTCACTGGGGGTAGAAGGAAGACATCTACTAGAAGGTGGCATCCTACTAGGCTGGAGGAAAACATAGAAAACACATATTTTCCAAATTTATTCCAGGAAAATCAGATGCTGTTTTATTTCTTTTTTGGAAAGAGTGAAGTGTGATGAAGACAGGAGATATTTTTTAAGATTCCCCACTAAGGAGCTGTTATTATTTCGAGTTGCTTTGCTATTTTTTACTGATCTGATATCTTGGGTGACTTTTTTCACCATGGTCTTATTATTTTTTTGTCATGTGGAACTAGAAATACAACACTTGCTACTTTACCGAAAAATCTGTTTTTTATGGTACTCAGGCACAAGCCTATTTTGGGATCCCCCCACCCCGCCTTTAAATAAATCTCTGTTGATGCTTTCAGAGCGCCTTTGGGAGGGGAGAGTCAGCCCCTGAAAGGTGCTGAGACCATGCTTGGCTCAGACAGGCTCACCTGATGGTATAGCATATGCTCCTGCAGTTATTCCCACAAACTGAAACCCAGCATTTTTAATAAGAGAACCTGTGTTCAGATCCCAGCTCTGCCACTTAAAATCTGTGTGGCTTTCAGCGAATTCCTTCATCTCTCTGGCTAATTTCCCTCACCTGAAGATGGATACACGTGATGGTACTGTTTGCATCTCCAAGTTCTGATAGACTTTAAATAACATGGTACAGAAAAAAGAACGTCCTAAGTGGGAAACTAACTTCATATAATGATGGAATGGTCATTAAGTATGAGAAGGTAAGTGAACATTCTCGGAAAAGTGTAAGATACTGTGCATATATTGGATCTTGTTATTGTAACTCTGGAATGATGGGTTCCCGCATTCCCAGGGAACACTGTGAAGCTGAGTGGCCAATGAGAGTTTTTGCTCTTGAAGGGAAGAGTTCAAGTTGACTCAGGGGCCTGATAACCTTTGAAATCTGACTGAGTGAGTCTCAGGATAACCGTGTTCCTAGATCATGCCTAACTCTGTTCACCAATTTCATCTTGCTTCTCCCTCTTCCTTATTTCTGTCTCTTTTATGATTTTGTCTCCTTTCCTCTTATCTTTCCTCTCTGTGGCCATGATGAGGGTGCAGAGCATGGGGACTGGCCACCGCGAGGGGCAGTCTCCTGGCAGCGTCCACTGCGCACCTTCAGGGAGTACTGCACGCCTGAAGGACAACCTGCAATGACTAAGCATGGCAGGGGCAGGGGGTCTGGCCATTTCCACCCAGATCCAGATCAAGGAAGGCAGGACAACTGCCTGGGGATGAAGCTGGGGTGGGAATTTAAGCATTAAAGGGGAGGTACAAGGTCCCCTTCCAGGTAGTCCAGCCCAGAGCTTCAGCGTGTCAGGGATCGAGCTCATGAACAGTCCCTCTATTCCTGGGGGGTGTAACTGATGACCTGGGCCTGCCCTCTGGAGAAAACCCACCACACTCTGCAGTCTTTATCCTTCTGCAAAGGCAGAGGGGAGCCAGCAGGAGAGGAAGCGCCTGGGGCTGGGCACTGGATCAGGCGGGTCAGTTCCACCTTCTAGTGAGGGAGGGGCTGGCGAGCTGAGACTTTAGGGAGGTACGGAGGTGTAATCTCAGGATCGAAAATGAAAACCAGGTGGTCATGTCACCGAGCAGCGGGAGGCTGCTGTCAGCTTCCCTTTGCCAACTCCATTCTCATTTCAAGGTGATGATGACCCTCTAGGCACTGAAGTCATTTTCTTGAGAATTAATCTGGAGCACAGGTTCTCCGGGACGGACTTGGTCAGGGGGTCAGGAGGAGGTGGAATGGGGGAAGAGATCCAAGAAGTAGCGTCCAGAGTCCCCAGGACCAAGGACCAAGAAAGCAGACATAGGGGTATTTGTCTTGTCTCCTTTTCTAGAGATTTCCTCAAGGCCCCACATCCACACTCCCCTCCTCCCCCTAGATCTCAAACCAGCCCCGGAGAGAATCTGATTAACACAGCCTGGGCTACAGCAAGGACTTTCAAAACTTTCAGGAATTTTTTTCAGTGACAATTGAACTTGCCCAGAGGGCATACGCATGTTAACAAGGGTGAAAGAAGATGCCTTCAGCCAAAGAAAAAAATTTCAAGCAGTCTGAGCCCACATCTTGTGGGACAGGAGGGTTTTGGTGTGTCCTATTTTGTGGCCCTCAGATTCCAGTTTTTATTCATCCACATCTCTCTTCGTCTCTCAAGAGGGCGAGCATTTACTGAATCCTCCAGCTGTGTGTGGCACGTTGCTAAGTTTTTAAACATGTATGATCAGCAAGCATTTATCTTATTCAAACTTGACAACAATCCTCTGAGGGAGGTTTTAAGAAATCTCATTTTGCGGGGGGTGGGGGGGTTGTTTATTTTATTTTTTCAGGTAAAGAGAGAGCTAGGCATTTGTCTTGCCAAGAGTGGCAAGACAGTGGCAGAACAGGAACTGGGACGTGGGTCTGGCTGACATCAACCTGCTGGGCGTTCACAAACCTTCCTGAACACAAGGGTCATCTAAGATGCTCACCAAGAATGCAGCTTCTGGAGGCCCGAGCTCAGCCGGCTGATTCAAGTCTGGGAATGATGAGCACAGCCCATCTGCCTCAGGGTAGGGGCCCCTGGCCCGCTTCCTCAGAAGCAGGTGGAGAGAAGGTGCCAGACACTCAGTGGGGAGACATCTCAGGGTCCGCACCTATGGGGGTAGGGAAGGGTGCATGTCGGGCAGTAATAAGTCATGACAAGGCTTCAGTGGAACCTACTGGAAACTCTGAAGCTGGGATACCCCTTCAGAACTGGTCTGAGCTGGAAGAAAGGGACCACACCTTACACCACTTCTTGAGCAACCAGTAGGTGTGAGTTGGCCTGGGAACTGTGGAGGATGTGACCCAGGGCCGGGTAGCCCTCTTCAGAGTGGAGAAGGTAGCCTCCCCAGCTGGCGAAATGGGTCCTTTGGTGATGCAGGGGAATCGGGGCAGTGCAACACAACGGGAACGTCTGTATAAAATCCACAGGAAGCATGGAGTCCCGAGGCTGATTAGCATGGGGGAAGGCTATACACTTGCTTGCGCTCACCAATCGTTTATGAGGACCAGTAGGGGGCAGCAAAGAGCTTTCCAGATGTGACTCTGGAGCAGTAAGGTGAGGTAGGAGCTTGGTGAACAGCATCACCTGGGGAGGAACCGCAGAGTGCCCAGGGGAACCCAAGCAAGCCCAAGACTGAGCCATCAGCCGCAGAATCTGAGAAGGGATAGAAGGGTGGGACCCAGATTACAAGAAGGTATGTCACGCAAAGTAGTTGGGTGTTACCCTACAGCTGTTGGGAGATCCCCGAGTGGTTTGAAGTCCAGGAAGTGGTGCATTTAATGGGTTTTAGGAAGTTTTCTGACTGCAAGGAGGATGCAGGCAACAGGGAAGCAGAGGAGAGGATGCCTTATTAAAGGGCTCCACCTCTTTGCAGTCACGCAAGTTACTTATCCTCATCCAGGTCGGAAAAATTGTGGGAGGTAATAGTACTCACCTTATAGGGTTTCTATACCAAGGAAGAGAGAAGAACTATATAAGATGCTTTGCACAATGCCTGATAAATAATACCTCTTCACTAAACCTTATTAGACTTATTATTTTCATTATGTTTACAGAGATGTTTGCAATTATTTAAGAGGCTGTGGTGACACGTGGTACACTTGCTGAGGAGGATAGTGGGGCCATTCATAAAGACCAGGTGTGGAAGTGGAGGAACAAGTTTGCAGGGAGATGAGGGGGTCTGCCCAGGAGGCAGACAGGTCTGGAGCCACTGTCCAGGTGGGATGGAGATATTAGGGATCTGAAAGTCGATGGTGTATTAGAAGGAACTATTCCTAGAGGGATATATGAGGTCACCCAGAGAGATGACCAGCCAAAAAATTAAGCGTGCAATCAAAAAAGAGTTTCAGAGAAGAAAAGGATTTTGCAGAAAGAACCACCAGGACGCTGACATTTTAAGAATGTGAAAGTAGGGGAAAAGCAACACACTGTAGAGAATGGGCCAGGCAGGTGTGAGGACAGGTGAGGGCCAGGCAGGTGTGAGGACAGGTGAGGGTAGCAGCCCAGGAGACAGCAGGGTGGGTTTTCAAGAAAGAGAAAGTAACCCACAAAGTAAAAGCACAGCAGAGATGTCAGGCAGGATGGGGCTGCTGAGGGGAGGTGATGGGCCACTTTCCCAAGAACAACCTTAGTAAAGGCAGAGGCCCAAGTGCAGTGAGCCCAGGAGCTGGGGGTGGAGGAGGAGGAAGTGGAATACAGTCAAGGGAGACACATGGGTGGTTAGGTGGACAACCTAAAGATTTTATTAAGCTATGGGGATGGAGAGATAGATAGATGGATAGATGAATGGATGATGGATAGATGGGTGGAGGATGGGTGGATAGATAGTCTTAGACAGTCAGTCTATCTCTAGCTATAGTGTAAGTCCCACTTAAAGTCACTCTTCTAAGCACTTACCTGTATTATCTCCCTTAATGGTATGAGATGTGTATTGTCTATTTTCCTATCTCTGTGCTAATAGCACAATGTCCTAATTGCCCTATCTTTGTAATAAGATTTTAGTATCTGAAATTCTGCCTTTTTCTCTTCTATATATATTTTAGAATAAGCTTAAGTTCCAAGAGAAAAAAATTAGGCTATTTGGAGCTAAAATTTTAGGTTAATTTAGGCATGATCAGAATCTTACAGCGAATCTACCCTTCCATGAACATAGTATATATAACCATTTATTCTGTCTTCTATTACATCCTTTAATAATATGTCAGAATTTTCTATATAATGGCCTTGCATATTTTTGCAAGGTATCTAATCATATTACTAGGTCTTTTTTGCCATTACAGTTTCTAAGAAGTTATTATAGCTCTGCCATTGATATATGTGGGTTCATGTTGTATCCAGCACCCCTTTGATTAGTTCTACTTTCCTTTAAGAGTTCTCTTAGACTATCTATGTAGACAACCTTGTTCACTTACTTGTAAATAAGGGGGAATTTCTCTCTTCCTTTGTACTTGTTTGCAATTTTTCTCTCTTTCTTTGTAATTCCTATGTCTCATTTTTTATTCTTCTTGTCTTACTGTGCTAAGTAGGATCTCCAGTAAAAATGTTAAATAGACATGCTGGTAGGAAATATTTGGTCCTGTTTTTAATATAATGGAAATGCTTCTAACAGGTCATCCTAAGTATGATGTTTACTATAATTTTAAAAATACTCTTCAATCAATTAAGGAGTCTCCCTTTTATTTCTATTTTTTTCTATAAGAGTTGTTATCATATATAGGTGTTGAATGTTATTTAATACTTTTTTTCCATGCCAAGTGATATAACCATATCTTTTCTTCCTTAAATACGTTGAGGTTTTGAATTGCCTTAGTGAATGCTCTGGTGTAAACCAATCTTTCTGGGATAAGATGTTGCCATTTGAAATTTATTTAAAGAAAATTTTAAAGCCAATCACCCTAACATGTTATAATATATGGTTATGTCAAGAGCCTTTATATGTATTTTCTGAGAGGTATCATTTGTCTTCAAGATAAAACCACATATCCAGTCATCTCATTCCCCAATTTAAATCTTTCAATGGCTCTCTATTGCCTACTGAAGACAAGATCCTTTGATGTACATGCAAGGTTCTGCATAACATGATCCTCAAATTGTATCTCCAACTTCTCTGCTTATCTCTGGCATCTTTCCTTTGCTCATTGCATCTAACCTGGCATCAAAGCCTGTTAACGTTCCTCTTAAAACATATGTATTATATTATATTTAACATATATTTTATACTTTAGTAATATTTAATATATTATTAATATATGATATATTTAATAATATATAATAAATCTACTATATGTGCGTGTGTGTGTATGTATATATATATATAGTAATAAACTAAGAATCTTTCATCTAGATTGTGGCAATGGGCTCTGAAACAGTTACATGGTGATGTTGTAAAATACAAATTGGTTTATGCCACTCTAAAATCCTTCATTTGGCCCAGCGGTGTGCTGGAGTCTGTTCATATCATCTTCTGAGAGTCAATTGTTAATACTCGGGAATTTCACAAGTCAGTCGTTAAATTGTTGTTAGCTTGAAATTGACCATGGTGGGATTATTCACTCCAGAAAAAAAATGGCAAATACTACAAATCAGTGAATTTTTTTGAAGGCCAATTTTCCAGCACATCACTGAATATACTCCTTTACCCATGACATAAGGACTACAGTCCATGATCAAGTTTCTCTCTACCTTGTGCCCTGGTCAAACCTAGTTCCCAGAACTTTTGTATTTCCTTGATTTTGCAGTACCTTCCTTCTGATTATAATGCATTTCCTCTCCCATCTGCATGCACCTCCTCCCGGACTCAATTCAATGTTCATCCCCTAAGGAAGCACTTACAGGATCCTTCTCTGCATCTCTACAAAAAAGCACTTACATGATTCCCTAGTCGTTAGTTTCTGCTCCTTACTCTCTAAACTCCTGAAAGGCATACACTCTTCATTATTCATTCATTTATCCCCATGTTTAGTACACTGTCTAGCACATGACAGGTAGCACATAAATTCTGGCCATCTAAGAAAGGAGTAAATAAAAGATGTTCCCACCTTCCTTTTGGTACCCGTGTTTCCCTCATGCTCACCCAATTTCCAAGCCATGATTTCCTGCCGTCTCCCCCTGGGCCCGTCCTATAAAGAGAACTGCAGCATGGTACCACTTCTAATCCCACCTTTATCCACAAGGCAGAACTGGTGAGTCAACCCCAAATCCAGAGGGAAACAAAACTGAATGGAAAATTTTCTCATCTGACGGAAGAGTACTAGAAAAAAATCACTGGGGCAAAATCATTGTAAGAGATTATTCTAGTTTTCTATTGTTGCATCGCAAACTATCCCCAAATTTGGTGATTTATTTTGCTCTCAGTTTTGTGGGTCAGAGATTCAGAAGGGCCTGGGCTGGGGACTCTTATCCACTGGGTGTCCAGGGGTGCAGCTGGGGTTGGAGGGCCCACTTCCAAGTTGGCCTCTTTATGCACAAGTTCAGCATCTCTGTTCTTTGGCCCCTCTGTGTCCACGGGACATGTCCTCTGCCAGGGCTTCTCCATGTGGCTTGAGCTTTTCACAGCATGGTGATATCAGGATAGTTGTCCTTCTTCTATGGTGGCTGTCTTCCAGGAGAACAAGGCAGAAGTTGCCAAACTGAGCAGGCAGTCTCAGAGCAAGCATTGGATTATAACCTGTGTAATCTATTGGTAAAAGCAGTCCCAGGCCAGTCTGAATTCAAGGAGAGAGGAAGCAGACCCCATTTTCAATGGGAAGAGTATCAGATACTTTGTTCATCTTTAACCTGCCACAGAGGTGACTTGCTCTTGTCTGTCTCTGGTGGAAATGAGGATAGCAAAGCTACATTGGCAGGAAAATATGAAGCTCAAAGGTATCCCCCAAGGAATGAGTTACTATCTCCAAACAGGTGGAGTAATGCCCGGCACCAAAGATTTAATCAAATCCCGAAAGGTGGTGCTGAACATTTTTTTTCCTAACGTTAACCCCAAGTCGATCTCAGCTGACTTAACAACCTCTCAACTCACCTCTAGCAATTCCCGAAGTCAGAAGAGTTGACAGAATCTGTTCTCCAACTGTAGCCATTAGAGAAAAAGCATTGCCTCACATATGATGAGCAGTGAGTCATGAAGTATTCTCACTACATCACAGCAAATGGAAAGGATTGAGCCATCTAGCGATGATCAGAATGAAAAGAAATGGCACGTAAGCCACTCAGGCAGACCATCGGAGGGGAGGCAGCAAAAATAGGCACACACACAGACACAACAAGTTTTTCCCAGACATCTGGATTTCAAGGTTTTAATGCGTTTCCTGAGGAATATAAACTTTAATCGCTAAAGGATTTTATGCTTACAGATCATTGCAGTCGAGGTTAAATGGGAAACAGATGGCATACTCAAAAGGGGTGAATAAAAATAATGGAGCAAATAGCCTATTAGCAAAGGGGAGGGAAGCATTGAGGAAGATCAGCATGAGATGGTGAAGCACAAAGGTACAAGCAACAGCAAGAGGTCATTATGACCCGGGGGCTGAGGGGGCACAGGGAAGAAGCTGACGCTGGAAGCCAGTAAGAATCGGAACGGTAGGAAAGGGCTGTCTGATGAGAGCTGTGATATGGGGAGAGGAGCCCAACCACTGCCCAACTGTGGTCCAGCCTGTAGAGAGTCTTGGTAACAAGTACCCAGACCTCCCTCTGCTCCCTTCCAATCTCCTGCTAGTAGTACCTCTTTTTCCTGAATGCAAGTGGAAGAAAGGGCCCCGGAAGCCAATGAGACATGGCCCACAGAGGGTAGCCTACTGGAACACAGTGCAGGGTGGAAAAGTATAGGAAGTGGGTCTGGAGACACAGAAGCAGATTACGCAACTGAGTTGGCCTGGTAACAGTATTTGACTTAAATCTGTAATATTTGAATATATGTCAGCAGCTATATCTCTATGGAAGAAAACTCTGGAATTATCTTTATCTTCCCCCTTTTATGTACAGAGATTTTTAAATGATTAATCCATTTTATTCTTTGTCTTAAGGTATATGGAAGATTTATTAAATTGACATTATAGAACTCATAGTTTTATTAAGCAGAATAAACATGGTTGACTGTTGAACTATCAACATAGAGGATGGGTTTTACCTAATGATTTCTGATGGAAAGGAGAAATATTAAAGCAATTAAAGGTGAGCTAATAGATATATAGGACAAAAACAAGCCAAACTAAGTATAATTGGTAGCTCTAAAGTAGAAAAACCAACAAAGGTACAGAAGACAAATTTAAAGGTAAAATACAAGGGAATTTCTCTAAAATATAAAAATAACATATGAAGATTGACATGAATCTGTAACTCAGGGAACTGTTTCAAATTTTTCAACTCCATGGCATTTCTTAGTTGATGTATTGAACTCAATAATTAAAAAAATATATAAGGTTCAAGCAGAAAAAATAAACCACATACAAAGGAACGCAAAACGTCAAGCAGGACTCACACATCTCCAGATCCATATTATATGTCATAAAACAAACAAGCAAACAAAAAAACACCTGATTTCCTGACTCAAAATCCATCACCTGTAGTTTGTGCCACATGGCAAGGGTGTATCAAGAGAACTGTGTGTGATTGGTTAATAATGTCCATGCAATACATACCACACGGGTCACATCACATAGAACCAATAGCACTGCAGTGTTCTTGCATGTTTCACAAGCATTGTGACTATTCAGAATCATTTAAATGTTTCAGTAGATAACAATCATTTGAAGGCATTACTTTGTAATAGTATATGTCTATGTTTAACGCAACATTTTTTTTTTTTGAATTGACGTATAGTTGATTTACAATGTTGTGTTGTTTTCTGGTGTACAGCAAAGTGATTCAGTTATATCTATCTATCTATATATGTATACACACATATTGTTTTTCAGATTCAATTCCATTATAGGTTATTAAAAGACCATGAATATAGTTCCCTGTGCTATACAGTAGGGCCTTGTTGTTTATCTATTTTATATATAGCAGTGTGTATCTATTAATCCCAAACTAATAATTTATCCTCTGCCTCCTTCCCCCATTGGTAACCATAACTTTGTTTTCTAGGTCAACACATCCTTTCTTAATTCCTATAGTAAAAGGAAAACTGAAAAGAATATATCTAGCTGACGTGAGAATATACCTAGATGATTAAATCATCTAATTTAATTTTAGATCACTAAACCCTCTTGTAAACTGATAGGTCTAAACTTTAGAAATATTGTTTGTCCAGAGCAGAGCAGGACACAAGAATTCCAGGAAGAATCATCTTCTCTTGCTCCTTCATGGATATTCCCTGTTGTTTAGAAGAGCTGGTCTCAAATCTGGTGTCAACTGTCTGGTGTATCTCAGTGAGCACAAGCAATCTGAGGTTAATGACCATTCAATAACTGATGTACTTTATAAATAACTTGGGGGAAAATTCAAGGTTACATCTGTGAAAGCATCCCTCTTGCTTGTATCCTTATAGGTTTTCTTAAAGTGTTATGTCGGATATCACCCACATCCTGGGGCTTGCTCTGTGCCCCAGAGGCTGACCTGAATTTCATACATCAATGGATTCTGTGGGAGACTGCAGGTGGTAGCCACACATCCCTCCCCTCCCTGTATCCATACCCTTTTACAGCATGGCTTTGTGGTTCTTCTCATCAAGAGGTAGAGTCTATTTCTCCACCTACCTCTCCTCCCTCAGCCCCCAGAGTCTGAACTGGCTTGTGATTGACTTTGACCTTTAGGATAGCGCAAAAGTAAAATTGTGGGAGTTCTGAGCCTGGATCTGAAAAGGCCTTAAACTTCTGCTCTTTCTTAGAACCCCGACAGCACCATATGAGGAAGCCCGGGCTCCCTTCCCTGAGAATCAGAGATCAAACGGAGACAGAGTTCCGGCCGGGAGCCAACACCACCTGCCAGACATGTGGGTGAGGCCACCTGAGCCTATCCTGCCCCAAGTGAATTGCTAGATGATGCAACAGGAGGAGCGAACTTGGGAGTGACATCGGGAGACCCGCCCAGTTGAGCCCATTCCAAATTGCTGACCGACAGAATCTTAAATTTCAAGAAAATTCAGTGAAATTTCTAGGGGCCTGGTGGTCTGGGGCATGTTGATATATTCCTTCCAAGGTGAACGACAGGTTGCTGCATCTGGTCCCTCCTACGACCATAAAATAGGCACAATGCCCAGTGGACCTCTTTGGATCTTAGAGGCCACGTATGCCTAATTTTTCAGTCTACTCTCACCCATTTTCCAAGTAACATGAAGGCTGCCCATGTTGATTAAGAACCAGAGGGAGAAAAGGCACTGGCTCAGGTCAAAGCTGTCGTTCAAGCTGCTCTGGGCCTTTGGCCAGGTAAGCAGCAGATCTGACAGTGTTCGAAGTCTCCAGTAGGTACAGATGCTTTGTGGAGCCATTGGCAGGCCCCACGGAAGAATCACCACATAAACCTTGAAGAATTTAGCACTCTATGCCATCCTCTTCAGAGCCTATTCTTCTGAGAGTCCCTGGCTTTCTACAAGCCCTAGTGTATAGCAAATGCCTGGGCAAAACCCACCAAATTACTAGGCAACCTAAGGCCCCCATCATGAACTGGGTGTTGTCTGATCCAATGCGTTGTGAAGTGTGTCATGGGCTGAAGCACTCCATCATCCAGCGGAAATGATGTGTACAAGATTGGACTAATGGGAACTGAAGGCTCGAGGAAATTGCATGGGCAAGTGGCAATGATTCCCATGACTCATCCTCTGCCTGCATCACCTCCCCTCTCTCAGGTTAGTACCCATCGCCTCATGGGCAATTCCCCATGACCAGTTAACTGAGGAAGAAAACAGGCAAGTCTTGTTTCCAGAGAGTTCTGCACAAGTTAAGATTCTGGCACTAGCCAAAAATGGACAGAGGCAGGGCCTCAGCCACGTTCAGGAGCAGACCCAAAGGAAAGTCAAGGCAATAAAGGGAAATGCTTGCAGGGGCCAGAGCCTCAGGCAGTGAACCTCTGGCTATATCCAATTGGCCTAAAAGAAGAGACGATCAGAGGTCCACATCTACACTGGCTCATGAACGTTGACTAACAGTTTGGCTGGAGAGTCAAGGACTTAAAAGTAAGATGCTTGGGAAATTGATCACTAGGAGGTCTGGGGAAGAGGTATGTGGATAGACCTCTCTGAATGGGCACAGCCATGAACGTGTTTGTGTCATGTGTGAATGCGCCCCAAAGAGCAACCTCAGTAGAGGAGAGTCTTAATAATCAGGTGGATGAAATGACCCAATTCTCTGGATGTCTGTTGACCTCTTTCCCCAGTCATCTTGTCTTTAACAAATGGGCCCATGGACACAGGGCATGGCGGCAGGAACGGAGATTATGCGTGGGCTCAGTGACATGGACTTAAACTCATCAAAGCCAGTCTGGCTGCAGTCACTTGTGAATGCCCCCACCTGCCAACAGCGTAGACCGAAAGCGAGCCCCTGCTGTGCGTGGGAGTTGGGTCAAAACACTGTGGATGGGCAGCTGCACGATTTAATGGAGAGAACCAGGAACTAGGAATGAAGAGTTTCAGGTTTCCATTTCTTCTCCCAACAAACAAAACGTTAGCAGCTACATGGGTAATGAGGTGATGATAGAGGAGAAGGTTGAAGCTGGAGTCAAGAGCTGAGATCCTGGGTGGGCAGGGGTCAGCTGGGAGATCCTGATACAGCTAGGTGCCATTTCATGGGTTGGGGCTCTGTGGACCGTGTTAGGAAGCCCGGACAACAATGACCTGTGGGGTCCTGGAGGCAGTGATGCTGTCTCCTGGGCATCACTCACTAGCTCTGTGACCTTGGCCATGTCTCTGGTTCCCCTTATCTGTCAACTGCAGGGCTGCCCAGGAAGGTTAAATGAGATACATCACATGTAAGGTGCATGGTGCAGCGTGGGTGCTGATACGCTTATGCTGGGATCCCGGGTGAATGTCCTTACCCCGTTTCTAGGGCTCTCAAACACCAACGTTGAACTAGGTCAGTGACTATTAAACTGAACAAGCCTCAGAGTCACCCAGGAACTTGTCTAAACTACAGACTCCTGGGGCCAAACCCAGGTCTACTCGTGTAGAATACGCAGGGGCAGGACCTGCACTGTCAAACAAGCCCACCAGGGATTCTGATCCAAAGACGGCTCCATGGACAGGGTTGGAAGCCACTGCACAGATGCTCTCCAGGTCCAGGGCCTGCACGCCTCAGGCTCCGGGCTGTATGGTCCTCTGGAGGTCACCTCTGCACACCACCTATGTTCAGACCCACCTCCAGGCTCTGGCCGAGTCAGTGTAGATTACAGTGGACACCTTCTCTCTCCATCTCTCTGCTTCCTAATCTCATTATCACAACAACCAGATGTGACAGGCTCCCTCTCAAACCCATTTAAACATCTCCGAAGGCCCCCCCCCCAGTATTCCAGCCTTCTCTAACTTTCCCTCTCCCTCCTCTGGTGGGACACCTTGGCTCCTGGCCCTCTCCCTGTGCCAATTAGCCGTGAGGTATCCTTCTGCTGAAATAACCCGATTATGGGGCACTGAATAGCAGCCACAGACTGTCACAATCAAATCGTCGTCCCCAGAGAAAAGAAAGTCAACCATCTCAGCATCCTGCGGGGTCAGCCTCCTGGAATATGACGGCATCTTCCTCGGACAGCAGTACTTCTGAGCCCTTTGGTGAGTCTGTGCCTCTCTTAGTATCTTTGAAGCTGGGATGGATGTAAAGGTCTCTTTCCCCAAAACAATGCACATGTGTGCATTGATTCATAGTCAATTTCCAGAGTTCACGGCCCCTCGGAGACCATCCCTGGACCCCTGGCCCTACTGTGTCAGCAGCTGACATGACCTGTCTGGACCCCACCACTCACCATGCACAGTTTATACATCCCTTCCATACCTTTCCCTATTCTGGAATTTTCTTTCCAAAATAGTAAGTGGGAGCTTACTGTTCCCACCATTCCCATTGTCCTCTTTTCACTTTACAATACTTCCTGGCCACCTTCTCTTGTCAGTAATATCCCTCCATCTACTATTTTTAATGCCCCACCAATCCCATGGTGTGGATTTTTCTTAACCACAGATGGGCATTTAAATTTTTCTCCTCCACTTTCAGGCAAATCACACATCCCTGGAAGAGAGAGAATTAAGAATTCGGCATAAAAAACATTGATCAGGGAAGAGAAAACAACATTTTAAAACACTGCTGACCACAGATCAAATCCCATTGAAACCAACAGACCTGCCCTAGGTCCCCCTTGCCTAGCAGAGTGCGTGGTCCTCAGAATGACCTGATTAAGGCCACCGCCATCTGGCCCCATCAACCATTCCAACCTACACCAGGAGTACTGCAAACCCTGGCTTGTTTATGATTTCCTGAACGTGCTGTGCCTTTCCTCCTGCTATTTCCTTTCTGGAACTCTCCGTCTTTCCCTCTCCCTTAAGCTGGAGCTCAGACTCCCTCCGGGAGCCCCACCAGAGAAATTTACATATTAAAGGCTTAAAGAGGAGCTACAGGAAAGGGACTGATTTAACTCCCATTCACATTCCGCACGTTCTCCTGTCTCTTCCTTCTACACCTGGCCTCCCTCTGTGCCAGTTTCAGGGGCAGGAGAGGGAACAGGCAGGCCCAGCTCCTCCCTTCCTGTGACTTGCAAACCCTCCCTCCGGTGGACAGGCCATGGTTCTGAGCATCTGAGCCACGGTCTTTTTGTGGCTTGGATTTCCTCTGGTCTGTAGTCATCCTGGACTGTCTTAAATAACAAAATTCCACTGAGTAGATTTTAAAGATCTTATTGGCTCTATTCAATGATTAAACCCAGCAGCATCCAATGTAGCAAATGGAAAGGTTCTGAGGAGCTGTACAAAGTGAAAGATTTTTACGGGCAGAAGGGAGCATGACATGGATGTTATACTAGACAAAACAGCAGACTGGTTGTGTCAAGGTCACATTCCTTTAGGGGATGACAGGGGTCAGTCCGGCAGATGACCTCACTAGTGCTCATCAGGTGATTCCTGATTGATTTATGAGTCCATTTCTGAGTGAGTAATTAAGGTGAGTCTCCGTTTGGTGACGCAGGACTTAGCATAAGTGACTCCATTCTGGGCCTGTCGTCTTGTTTTTAACAACGGCAACAACGGTCCAGCAAGCTGGACCATCCTCCTTTTCTGAGGACACACCTTGACTCCCTTCCTTCCTCTCACCAAAGAGCTCTGCACAGGTGGGGCTGATCAATGTCATCACCTACATCCTGGGATCGGGGTTTGGAGGAGGACAGGTCACATGACCCAAACGGCCAATCCGAATTCGTCCTTGGGGGTTGCTATTCCAGGTGCCGGAGGAGGGGCTCCTTTCCCCTAAGAGTGCAGAGCTGGGACTTGCCCCGCGAAGAGCAGGAAGACGCCGAGGCCACTGACTGTGCAGAGACCAGCAGAGCTTCCCAGGTGGACAGAGAGGAGGGTCAGGTGGGTGTCGAGTCCTCAGACCGAGTCCCTGAGGTGGTCGCTGCCCTTCCCTGATTCTCTGAGCGGCCCCAGACTGCTTTCCAAACCACGGAATGGTAAATTCATTTTCTTTTTTTTAAACTTAAATTACTTTGACTCGGGGTCCTGACACTTGAAAATAAGCACTGACAATTATATACACGGTTTAGCAGCTAGATTGGTCCTTTGTGTTTAGTTAAAAGGTTCTGCGTTCTCCGAGCCCTTCCAGCTCTCTGAGCTCGTCTTGTTCACCCAAGTCCAGGACAAGGCATTTTTTTCTGCGCCTCAAAATATGCTCAAGGACTTTTGCAGGCATTTTCCACTCAACTTGAGATTCTCTCTGCCCAGGTCTTCTCACGGCTATAGCTTCACAGCTGTGTTGCTGACATCCAAAGAGTGCCTGGCGATAAATATCTGGCAGATAAATGAATGAGCAAGGTGACAAATGAAGGAATCAATATAGAGAAAAAGGCTCAGATTGTGAAAGAGATGCCCTAAAATCACATCAGCTCCACCACTCATAAGCTTAGTTTTCCTTGGGAAAAATAATTAATGTTGTGAGACTCAGCGTTGCTACTTGCAATGGGGAAAATATTCACACACAGTATTGCTTTTACAATTTTTTTATTTTAACAGATCTTTATTGGAGTATAATTGCTTCACAATACTGTGTTAGTTTCTGTTGTACAGAAAGTGAATCAGCCATATGCATACACATGTCCCCATATGCCCTCCCCCTTGAGCCTCCCTCCCCTCCTCCCTACCCCACCACTCTGGGTCATTGCAAAGCACCGAGCTGGTCTCCCTGTGCTATGCGGCTGCTTCCCACTAGCTGTCTACTTTACATTCAGTAGTATATATAGGTCGATGCTACTCTCACTTCGCCCCAGCTTGCCCCTCCCACCCCGTGTCCTCAAGTGCATTCTCTATGTATTCATCTTTATTCCTGCCCTGTAACAAGGTTCATCAGTATCATTTTCTTTTTTTTTTAGATTCCGTATATAGGCGTTAGTATTTGGTATTTGTTTTTCTCTTTCTGACTTACTTCACTCTGTATGACAGTCTCTAGGTCCATCCACCTCACTACAAATAACTCAGTTTTGTTTCTTTTTATGGCTGAGTAATCTTCCATTGTATATATGTGCCACATCTTCTTTATCCATTCATCTGTCGATGGTCATTTAGGTTGGTTCCATGTCCTGGCTATTGTAAATAGAGCTGCAGTGAACATTTTGGTATATGTCTCTTTTTGAATTATGGTTTTCTCATGGTATATGCCCAGTAGTGGGACTGCTGGGTCATATGGTAATTCTATTTGTAGTTTTTTAAGGGACCTCCACACTGTTTTCCATAGTGGTTGTATCAATTTACATTCCCACCAACAGTGTAGGAGGGTTCCCTTTTCTCCACACTCTTTCCAGCATTTATGTTTTCTAGATTTTTTGATGATGGCCATTCTGACCAGCGTGAGGTGATACCTCATTATAGTTTTGATTTGCGTTTCTCTAATAGTTAGTGATGTTGAGCATCTTTTCATGTGCCTCTTGGTCATCTGTACGTCTTCCTTGGTGAAATGTCTATTTAGGTCTTCTGCCCATTTTAGTATTGCTTTTTGATTGATTTATTCTTTACCTCCAACAAGACTGGAAGATGTGAAAGTTCCATGTTAACTGCCATGTGCTGACCGTATGATAATGTTTATGATGACCACAGCCAGCAATGACTTAACTGCACGCTGTATTCTATAGACATTGTGCTGACAGCTTTATTCTGTTAATTAATTTAACCCCCACCAGGACCGTTAGGCAGGCATCAATGTACCAGCTTAATGATGAGAGGGCGAAGCTTAGTGGTATAAGTAGTATCCTGAGGTCAGCTGGAAGTGTGGAGCTTGGGATTTGAATTGATCACAATCTACAAGAAGATGCTGAGCAAACTGCACCAAGCAGCTGGTCGATGGTTGGACCAGGTGACCTAACGGTACCTTTGAACCCTGGGATTCTGCGGACTTGGTGCTCCAGCAGCTCCCACTTCTAATCTATTTCTCCAGGGCAGCTGTGCTTCCTCTTGACTCATTTAATCAGCTCGTCACTCAGCTGGGACTCAAGACACCCTGATCATAGATAGACCTTCGGGTGAATTCAGGATGTGCCGTCACTGGGGAAGAGTGCTGTTGGCTTCACCTGTGGGCGCTGGACCCAGGATGCCTGAACTTGAACGAGCGCTGCCTCTAACTAGCCTCACAACCTTGGGCAGGTTATTAACCTCCTTTGCCTCCGTTTCGCCAGGATAAAAGGGAAAAAACAAGAGCCCCTCCTCACAGAGTGTTTGTGAAGATTCCATGAGTCAACATAACTAAAGCGCTTGAACAGGTGTCTGGCCCATTGTGAGCATTCGACAAACGTTCACTATTAAAAATAGAGCTATGTAGAAATGTAAAGAAAGTCAGAATTAGCAATCCTGTATTATACAGCCCCCCCTGGGAAAAGAAAATCAAAGTCATTTCAGGGTCAGCTCACGTAGTACAATACTCTTTTGAATCCTTGAATTTCTTTTATAGCAGTCATCTATTCACACATTCATTCAGGGGAAAAAAAGCCTTATTTAACGTGGCTAAGACGCCCACCCCTCCCTCTCTCCCACATGAGATGCATTCAATTAGTAGCATGCTGAAGCAAGATGGAGAAAATTTTGTTACGCAGAATTCCTCCCAGCAAGACAGTGAGGCGGCCCTGTGTGTAGTCAGGAGAAATCCTATGGTAAGGCTCCTGGGCAGGGGACCTGTCTCTAAAGGTCCTTGTAAATTGCCTTCTAAGAAGGAGGTGCCCTGCTAGGAGGTGGCCCCTTTGTTTGCAGAGCACCAGGTGGATCTGTACAGGTAAGTTTGGGGAGACATGCTCATCTTTGCTTAATGATGGAGGTGGGGGAGACTTTGATAATAGAATAGGGGCCGGAATCTCCAAAGAAAGAGGGACTTAGAAACTTGATGTTACTGAGGGAGCAGGTGGAGAGAACAGAGGGAAAACACAAACAACTAAACAATCCCAGAAGAGGTACAGATGCTAGAAAGAAATATTTCTTCCACGCTGCTCCAAAGGGTGAGCTATAAGGAGCTGGGTGAAATTTCTAAGATGACACTTATTTTTCATATAAGGGAGATTTATTTTTACACACTCACAGGTTCAAAAATGAAAGTTACTACTTGGAGAGGTGATGAGCTCTCCAGTAATGGAGGCATTTAAGCAGCGAGGGGTTAGTCTTTGAGGTGGAATTGGCTTGGGATTCACCTGTTTCAAAAAGAGAAAAGTTGACTCGTGATTCTAAATCCTGCCCCGAAGAGGGTGTAATCCTAGGGCCCGTCCTTCATCTCCCCTTCCCCCCCCCCCCTCGTGAAATCTTAAGAGGATAATTAAATTAAAATGAGGCTACCAGGGTGGGCCCTAATCCAATCTGTCTGGTGTCCTTATAAGAAGAGATTAGGACACAGGCACACAGAGGAAAGACCCTGCGAGGACACACAGAGAAGACGGCCATCTACAAGTCAAGGAGAGAAGCCTCAGGGGAAACCAACCCTGCTGATACCTTGATCTTGGACTTGTAGCTTGCAGAATTATGAGAGAATTAACTCCAGTCTTTGGTATTTTGTTACGGCAGCCCTAGCACATGAATACAGAGAAGTGACATCTGGGCAACCTTTTTTGACAGAAGGGGCGCCTAAGCCTTGAAGAGATTAAGTGATTTGCCCCAAGGTAAATGATGAAAGGTGCTTTCAACAAAGTATGTCTGATTCTAGTGCCTGTACTATTTCTGTTCTTCTGTGCTGCTTCTTAAGTGCAGGATACCATGTTCAACAACTGTAGGAAATAATAGGAGCTGAGAACCTTGAGCAAATTATTCCCTCAGTAAGCATCCCATCCCTGCTTGAATACCTCCATTGCTAGACAGCTCACCACCTAGTAGAGAAGCCATTTCCTTTTTTTAAAAATTTTATTTATTTTATTTTATTTATTTTTGGTCACGTTGGGTCTTCATTGCTGCACGCAGGCTTTCTGTAGCTGTGGCGAGTGGGGGCTACTCTTTGTTGCGGTGCACGGGCTTCTCATTGCGGTGGCTTCTCTTGTTGCGGAGCACAGGCTCTAGGTGCACAGGCTTCAGTAGTTGTGGCACGCGGGTTCAGTAGTTGTGGTCCACAGGCTCTAGAGCGTGAACTCAGTAGTTGTGGTGCATGGGCCTAGTTGCTCTGCGGCATGTGGGATCTTCCCGGACCAGGGCTTGAACCCATGTCGCCTGCATTGGCAGGTGGATTCTTAACCACCGTGCCACCAGGGAAGCCCCATTTCCATTTTTGAACATCTGAGCATGTAAAAATAAATCTTCCTTATGTGGGAAATAAATGTCATCTTAGAATATTCACTCAGTTCTTTACATCTCTCTCTTTGGAGAAGCATGGAAGAAGTATTTTGTTGTGTCCCTGGAAAGTGCTTCAAGTTCCATTACAGGACAGTTATATCCATATTGTCTCTCTCTTCTCAAAACAAAGCAATGACAGTATCATGAAAGCATCCTCATATGACAATAATTCCAAATTCCTTCTTTCTAACACTAAAATTAGGTCACCAGAGAGTTGCCTAGTCCCGTTAGTCAAACCATCCTTAAAAAATGGACAAGCATGATTTGAAATGAGTATAATTTGGCATCCTTACCAATTCAGAGGCACAGGAAATTATTCACCACCAGTTTGCCTTCTCCTTGAGCCAAAGACGTATTGGGAGTGACCTGGAGCATGGACTTGGGCTGCCAATGGATGAAGCAATGAAGTAAAAACCACCATCTGTTAAGTGGAAATGAGAGCCCCTGAGAGGAGCCTGGAGGAAGTGGCTTGTCTCAATGCAGAGCCATGAGATGGGCGCCTGCAAAAACCACAGTGAGGAAGAGTCCCGTAGGAAGCTCCATCCCCACCATGCACTCCAGCACATGGCATGGACGGGGGAGTGTGCAGCGTGGTGCTGGATTTCCTGGGAATGCTGGCTCTGGCCGGGATGCTCTAACAGTGGGGAGGGACGTGTGGCAGCCTTTCCATCTTTCCCATTCCCTGGCTGTCATCCCCTCAACTCCAAGGTTCAAGACATTCCAGATAGTTGTCAAGGCCATGTCAAGGTCCCCACCAAGGAGGGAAGGAAGGGTGATGCTCTCTGAGCTAGGCTGGAGCCCCAAGTGCGACCAGTGACCACAGGGGTTATGTAAACATCACTGAAGAATTTTGACTCGATTGAGCCAAAGAACCAGAAGGTACAACCCGGGGCCAAAAGATACACTGAAAATGGTTAGGAGTGCCGAGCAGAAAGGAAGAGTTTGCGTGACTGCCGTGCAGGCGTTTAAGGAACATAATATTAGTTGTGGCTATTTGATGCCAAGACCTGGGGGAGATGTGTATTTTCAAATACTTTTACGCTATATATAGTTTTCTACTTTCAAATGCATGCAAATATGCAAAGAAAACTAATAAAGAGATGCAGAGTAAAGAGTCTCAGAGAACTGGCTTTAATTAAATTACCCCATTAAGTGTTTCTTAATGGCTTCTCCGAATGTGCCTGAACATTCACTACGAAGTACATTAAAACCTTTTTTCTCTCATGAGAGCAATAGAGAGGATGAAGCACCTCAATGAGCTTCAAATAAATGGACACAACTGACTTGAAAACAAACAAAATAATGAAAACCAGGAGCCGCCCCCCACCGCGCACTAAAATCTGACAAAGTTTTATTGATGGACATAATGAAGATGTGAATAAACAGGGGACTGTTACCTGCTCCCAACTAGACACACTCAATATTGTAGAATTATCAGCTCTTCTCAGATTAACTTATGTTTATACAACTCCAACATAAATCTTAGTGTGACACTTTGAAATTTCACAAACAGTTTCTAAAGTTTGTCTGGGAAAAAGGAAACATAGGATACTATCCAAGATATTTTTTAAAAAAAGAACCCTGGGGCTTCCCTGGTGGCGCAGTGGTTGAGAGTCCGCCTGCCGATGCAGGGGACACGGGTTCGTGCCCCGGTCCGGGAAGATCCCACGTGCCGTGGAGCGGCTGGGCCCGTGAGTCGTGGCCGCTGAGCCTGCGCGTCCGGAGCCTGTGCTCCGCAACGGGAGAGGCCACAACAGTGAGAGGCCCGCGTACCGCAAAAAAAACCCAAAAAAACCCAAAAAAACCCTGGGTGGAAGCTGCCCCTCCAGGTAGCAACTGTAATGAATCTAAGATAATTTGAACAGTATGGTAATGCAATATCACTAGCCCCTTGGTGCCAATATGGTGATAAACACAGTGCATATCAGGCCCTAATATTGCACGATGGTCTCGAGCAGGGGTCAGCGAAGTTTTCTGTAAAAGGCCAGATAATAAATGTTTAGACTTTGTAGGCTATCCAGTCTCCATTGAAACTATTAAACTCTGCTGTTTGTAGCGTGAAAGCTGCCATAAACAATATAAAATGTGTGCCTGTGTTCCAATAAAACTTTATTTACAAGAACAGGCAGCAGGCTCCGTTTGGCCCACGGACTGTAGTTTGCCACCCCTGGTGTTTGCTCAAAATCTAGCATTCAGTTACAGTTGTACAGTACAATTGTACTGTACAATTGTACTGTATTGTACAGTACAATTGTACAGTACAATTGTACATTCAGTTACAGTTGTACAGTACAATTGTCATGGAACTCAGAACTTTTCAGACTTCTTAGGTAGAACTCCGTGGTAGATTGCACACAAAAGAAAAAAAAAAAGGGGCCACAATTCTTTGCAGCATCTCCCAACAAGAGTGTAGCCTACCTTCCCACCCTCTGACTTGCTTTGCTTTGATGTCACGTCGTTTTAAGCCTGGGCCCCGAGAGGAGTTGCAAGCTTTTTCTGTCACTCTTAGAATTCAGTTTCCATGGCAACAGGTCTAGTTTCCCTTGTTGGAGGATTCTATGTGGAGGAGAACGCTGGTGCCCCAGTTGAGTTTCTGCTGGCCTCCAGCCATTCTGGGAGTTGAACGAATTCACCAATAAGCCCCAGTCAAGGTCAGCTAAGGCTGGATAGATAAGCAGACTACCTAGCGGAGCCCAGCCCAGGTACTGACCCACAGACTCATAACGTCCACAAGTGATGTTAGGCTAAACCACTACATTTGGGGGATGATTTGTATGTAGTAACAGCTGATTAAAAGCATTCTGCCATTGAACATGTGAAACAAACTTATTTCATAATGTAGATTTCCCAAAGGTAAGAACAATTAGAAAATCAACTGTGCTTTTGTTTGTACACTTGTCCTTAATACCTCTTTGCTTAACTGGCTTCTCCTGCTTTGATGTCTGATTTGATTGCATGAATATACTTGAGAGGGTTAGATTCTTCGTCCCAGATACACTGTGGGGATACAGGCATGATTTTGAAATACCTAATCTACTAGAACCTGTTATCAAGGCATAATCATTTTTGTTTATGACCATATTGGCACCAAGTGGCTAATGATATTGCATTAATTGTCTCGGACTGATAAAGCAGATTATCATGTGACTAATGTGTTTATGTCTGGACCAGTAGGACAAAATGATAGTACGCTGCATGGTACAAGGTTTTTCAATCGTTTAGAATGAGACACGTGAGAGGAAATTAAGTTTCCATGTGGCAAAGAGAAGTAAAGGCATGAAAAATTCAACAAGACTTGTCCTACAGCAGCTGGGATCATCGGTGTTACAATCAGCATTTCATTCCAGCAAAAGAACTGCATCTATCATACTAGTGTTATCCTTTTGAATTTCAGTGTTTTCTTGTGGTTTCGGTATTTGCTTTATAAATTTTCTTTGTTTCTGTGTTAGGGAGTTTGTTATTCTCTCAGAGTAAGAGCAGAGCCTTTAACTCTGCTAACCCCACTTCTGATACGATTCAGTGGGATAACCTGGATTAGATGCCAACAGACAGAGGAAATCTCTTCCCTTGTCTGGCTTCAGTCAATAACTAAAATAAAATACTCTGACTTGAACTGTGGTTCTCAAACTTCAGTGAACCTGTTTGGAATGCATAGTTATGAGCTTCCTCTCCAGAAAATCTCATGAAGCAGTGGAGGGTAAGACAAAAATCAAACGGGAGGCAAAGCCAACAGAATGTAAGGTAGAGATAGACAATTCACCAAAAATGGCTGCGTACTTTAATGCCACATCTCAATAACGTAGAGAACAACTAGACAGAAGATTACAAGGAAGTAGAAAACTTGAACGTGGTTAACCAAAACTGGACCTAACAGACATCTGTAGAATACTCCTTCCAACCCCAGCAGATACACCACCATCTCAAGCACACCTTCTCCAGGATAGACCATGCATTAGGCCATAAAGCAAATCTGAATAAATTTAATAAAAGAAGTGAAATCATACAAAGTATGTTTTCTGACCACAGTGGAGTGAAATTAGAAATCAATAACAGAAGGAAATTTGGGAAATTCATAGATATGTTGAAATGAAACAATACATTCCTAAATAACCAAGAGGCCAAAGAAAAAAATCACAGGGGGAATTAGGAAATACATTGAGATGAGTGAAGACAAAAATACAACATACCAGAGCTTACGGGATTCAGCTAAAGCAGTGTTTAGAGGGAAATTTATACCTATAACTGCTATATTAAAAAAAGAGATCCCTCAAGTTGGTAACTTCCCACCTTAAGGAAATAGAGAAGTAAGTGCTAACTAAACCTGAACCAGGCAAAAGGAAGGAAATTAGATTAGCAGAGATCAATGAAATAGAGAACACAAAAATGATAGAGAAAACCAATAACTTGTTCTTTGAAAAGATCGACAAAATTGACAACCTTCTTTGTTATAAAGCAGAAACTAACACACCATTGTAAAGCAATTATACTCCAATAAAGATGTTAAAAAAAAACTACACATATTCAAAAAAAAATGACAACCTTTAGGTAGTCTGACCAAGAAAAAGAGAATACTCAAATAACTAAAATCAGAAATGAAAGAGATGTTGCTATAGACTGTACAGAAATAAAAAGTATTAAAAGGAAGTACTATGAACGAGTTTATGCCAACAGATTAAACATCCTAGATGAAATGGACAAATTCCTAAAAAGACATACCCACTAAAACTGACTCAAGAAGATAGAAATCTGAATAGACCTCTAGCAAGAAGAGATTGAATCAGTAATTTAAAAACTTCCAACAAAAAAGTCCAGGACAAGCACCCTTGGTGAAGTCTACCAGCCATTTAAAGAATTAACACCAATTTTTCTCGAATTCTTGCAGAAAAATAGAAGAGAACACTTCCCAACTCATTCAGTGAAGCCAGTATTATCCTGATACAAAAATCAAACTACAACATCACAAGAAAGCTACAGATCAATATCCTTTATGAATATAGGTACAAAATCTTCAACAAATTACTAGCAAACCAAATCCAGCAACATATAAAAAGGATTATACAAGCCAACCAAGTGGGATTTATCCCAGGAACACAAGATCGGTTCAACATTCAAAAACTATCAATGTAGTACACCATATTAATAGAATAAAGGACAAAAACCACGTGACCACCGCAACAGATGCAGAAAAAGCATCTGACAAAATTCAACACCACTTTATGATAAAAACACTCAACTAATCAGAAATAGAAGAGAACATTTTCAACCTGAGAACGAACGTGTGTTTAGCAAGGTTACAAGGATACATGATCAATGTTAAAAAAAAGTCCATTTCTTTTTTTTTTCTTTTTAACATCTTTATTGGAGTATAATTGCTTTACAATGGTGTGTTAGTTTCTGCTTTATAACAAAGTGAATCAGCTGTACATATACATATATCCCCATAACTACTCCCTGAAAAAACTCCATTTCGAGATACTAGCAAGGAACCATCAAAAATTGTAATTAAAAAAAAAAAATACTATTGGGTCTTTCACTTCCAGGAAGATGGAGAATGAATTTTTGCCTATTCCTCCCACTAAGTACAACAGAAAAACTTGGACATTATATGCAAGATAAACAGAAGGACTCTGAACCATGGAGAGAAGGCAGACCAGTTAGGAACCTCAGGACTCCAGGAATGACAAGGTAGTGATCTCCCTGGGCTTTCTTTCTACCTCATGTATCCCAGACTTGGAGCTGAAGAACATAGCAACTCAGACACCCTAGTGGCTGCAACCAAAAAACCCCAACGAAAGCCTGTTCTCTTTAGCCAAAGGGCCAGGAAAGAGGCAGCCTAGCAAGACAGAAACCTTTTAGAAAACAACCACCCAACTCCATACAAACACCGCAGGATAAAACTGGCCACCCACCCATGCCAACATGTGGAGCTGGATTTCCTCTACCCTTTGGAGGCTGTGATGAGGTTCCCCTCCCTCTCACTGGGATGAAGAGCCAGGGCTGTCATCCCTGCCCACTTGTAATGAGGCACAGGTCCCCCTTCCCCAGGTCAGTGGAGGCCACATGGGCAGCCGGAACTCCCATCCCCACCCAGCAGTAAGTAGGAGACCTCGGGTGTCAGGGGGGATCCTGAACTTGTGCCTCCACCTGGTAGAGAAAAGCTGGTGGGAACGTAAAATGGTACAATCATGATAGAAAACAGGCTGTTTCTTAAGAAGATTAACATTCGCCTGCCTTTTGATCTAGCTGTTCCACCCACAGGTTGCCCCCCAACCCCAAATAAATGGAAGTTTGTGTCCACACAAAGACTGTGCACACACACCCCTAGCTGCTTCGTTTGTAATAGTCAAACACTGGAAAACAGCCCAAATGTCCATCAGTGGGTGAATGAATAGACACGATTTGGTATATGTCCACACAATGAAATAGCCCTTAGAAGAAAGAGAAAGAAACGGATGAATCTCAAACGAATTATCCTCAGTGAAGGAAAGCCAAATGAAAGAAGTACATACTGCATGGTTCCATTTTAAAAATTCACTACCCTAGGATGACAGAAAGCAGATTGGTGGTTGCCTGGGAACCTGACAATATGAGGAAGCATGTAAGGCAGAGACCACTTAGGGAGACACGGAAAACTTGGGGGAAAGTGATGGATTTGTTCATTACCTTCATTTTCCATGTTCATCCTTACGGACTAGAACAAGAGGGTCTGGAATATTGATAAATTAGATGCCTTTATTAGTTTTTAAAAAGATCAATTTCTCCTTTATCTGAATTTAAAAAAATTATAAAGGTAAGATTTGGGCCAAAATATAGGATCTTATCACTCAACACTCCTGAAAAGCTTTGTACTATGAAAGCAGACCACCTTAATAAATGCGCGTCCTATTTGCACAGGTCTGCTAGCTGAATCCTGAATGTTTCAGAAACTAGGGCTGAACGCTGGAGCCAACAGAGCTGAAATTCTCTGAATCCAGGGAAACCAATTAACACCTTTGCATGCAATAAATTGGAATGCATAATGGACCATGACTTTAAATTTATTTTGATAAATGGTCCAATAATTAGAAGTTCAAATAAATAATTCATCCTCCTTTCTCCCTCAGCATGACAGCTTGGAAGATATACGATAAGCTGAAATCGTGGTGCAGTCTTCAGCGGGTCCTTTTACGGGATTCCGGGCTTAAAGGCATGACCGGAATGGCTCCTAAAAGGTACCATTGCGCTGTACTCTCACATTTGCCAAATAGATGAGTAAGCATAGATCTGTGGTATTGCAGTGGCCCCAGAGGTAAGAGCTGAAGCTCTACACCCCTGCTGCCTCCTCACTTCCCTCTACTGTATGGAGACCTACTTGGATCGTTCAATTTGGAAAACTTGCCACGTTGCTAGACACATCACTCCTGCCTTTTTAACTAGGCCATCTCCCTTTCCAGGAACGTAGCCCAAATGCATCCAAAAGTGGGGCAAAAACATTTCAAGCTATGTTCTTTCAATCACACGAGGCGAAATCAAAAAGCATCTTCCTCCCAGGTACAGAAGCATCCATCCTCAAGAGCATTTCGTCTTGAAAATAAACTATTTGTTGATTAAATCCTTCCTGAATTAAACTAAATCTATGCAAAAAAAACCCATGTTCCAAACAGTATTGTGTTTTTAGAAACCTCTTCTTAACTCTCCTAAAGATGGAGAAGGGGGCAAACAAATTACATTTCATTACTAAAATACATATCCAACTCCTAACACCCACTCTACAAATTTTTATTGACCACCTACTATGTGCTGGTCACTTTTGCAGCACTGGTGATACAGCAATGAAAAAAAGAGGCAAGCATTCCTGTCCTTACAGAGGATATTCTAGTGGACACAGAGCTGGTCTGCTATAATTAACATAAGTAAGTGTTAAAGTATAGGAGAAAATACTCCATTTTAGGGAGAGGAGTGAAGTAGGGGATGGAGATAGGGGATGCCAGGAGAGGGAAGGCTGCAATCAAATAGATAAGGAAAGCCCACATGGAGAAGGTGAACTTGAGCATTGGGTGAAGGAGAGGAGCCACACAAATATTGAGGGAAGGGAGTTTCTGGCAGGAGAAACGGTGAGGACGGGGCACAGAGCAGCCGCAGGGCTGCCATATTGGAGGGGCTTCGCGGGTGTGGCTAAGGAAGAGACTAGACTCGGAGAGTTAATGGGGCCAGATCCCTGAGGGCCTTGACCATAAGGACTTTGATCTTGCTTTGAGTGAATGTGGGAATCACTAAAAAGCTTTGAGCAAGAAATGACATGATCTGACTTGAGTTGTTTTGTTTTGTTAATTGGGATAAAATATACATTACATAATATTTACTATCTTAACCATTTCTCAGTGTCCAGTTCAGTAGGGTTAAGTACTTTCCCATTGTTGTGCAGAACTCTTTTCAGAATCTCCAGAACTCTTTTCTTTTTTTTTCTTTTTTTAACATCTTTATTGGAGTATAATTGCTTTACAATGGTGTGTTAGTTTCTGCTGTATAACAAAGTGCATCAGCTATATGCATAGTATATCCCCATCTCTCCTCCCTCTTGCGTCTCCCTCCCACCCTCCCTATCCCACCCCTCTAGGTGGTCACAGAGCACCGAGCTGATCTCCCTGTGCTATGCGGCTGCTTCCCACTAGCTAGCTATTTTACGTTTGGTAGTGTATATATGTCCATGCCACTCTCTCACTTTGTCCCAGCTTACCCTTCCCCCTCCCCGTGTCCTCAAGTCCATTCTCTAAGTCTGCGTCTTTATTCCTGTCCTGCCCCTAGGTTCTTCAGAACCATTTTTTTTTTTCAGATTCCATATATATGTGTTAGCATACAGTATTTGTTTTTCTCTGTCTGCCTTCACTCTGTATGACAGACTCTAGGTCCATCCACCTTACTACAAATAACTCAATTTCGTTTCAGAACGCTTTTCATCTTGCAAAACCGACACTCTGTACTTATTAAACAACATCTCCCCATTTCCCCCTTCCCCCAGCCCCTGGAAACCACCATGCTACTTTCTGTCTCTATCAATTTGACTACACAAGGTACTCCGTATTATTGGAATCATACAATATTTGTGGTATTGTGACTGCTTTATTTTGCTTCAGATGTCTTCAAGGCTCATCCCTGGTATAGCATGTGTCAGAATTTTCTTCCTTTTTGGGGATGAATTATATTCCATTGTACGTATATATCACATTTTGTTGATCCATTTATTCATCAGTGGACACTTGGGTTGTTTCTACCTTCTGACTATTGTGAATAATGCTGCTATGAACGTGGGTGTACAAACAGTTGTTTAAGACCCTGTTTTCAACTCTTTTGGATATATACTCAGAAGTGGAATCGCTGGATTGTATTGCAATTCTATGTTTAATTTTTTGAGGAACTACTGTACTATTGTCCATGGTGTGGCATTAAGCTTTAAAAGGGCACTCTTGCTGCAGTGTTTAGGGATGGACAACAGGAGGACAAGGGTGATGTCAGGGAGGTCACCGAGAAGGCTTCTTAGATGTTTCCCTGCCACACTCCAAGATGGAAATCTGCATGCAGAAAATTTACCAGGGATCACATTGGATTTATGTGGGGAGGGAAAAAAAATAGGATTTAGCAGAGGGAGGGTTTGATCAGAGATGCAGAGGTGAAAAAAGCCTTATCTGATCCCAGGGGACTCAGAAGCTGGGATGGCCCTTTAGTGTTGTCCAGTCTTGAGATAATAGGGCTGGGTCTTTCTGCCCCACAGTGGCCAGTCACTGGATGCATTCTGACTCCAAGATGAAAAAGTAACTTGTACTAGGCAGCTTTCTTCAGTGGAAGACAGTTCCCAGTGAGGGACTCAAGGAGAGCCTTCAGCCACCACCCTTCAGCAGGGGAGGGAAGGTGGGCTCAGTTCTGAGGGGGCAAGGGGTCTGGGCAGCACACCACAGCACCCTCCACAGAGGCTACTGCAACGGTCTGTGTAATTGGCATCGGTGCTTGGCCAAGGACCTTAGCAGTCAGGGTTGGGAGAAGTGCTGAGTTCTTGAACCGTTTTGAACGTAGAGTAAAAATTATGTTTTGATAAATTGGATATTTGGTGTGTGATTAAAAGAAAAATGAAGCCAGAATGAGCCAAGACTGTTGACCTAGCAACTAGAAAGATCAAATTGCCATGACCCGGGAGGGAGAAGACTATTGGAGGAGCAGATCTGGGGCGGATGCTCAGGGGTTTCATCGTGGACCTGGGAACAAGGGCCACGGTCGGGCAGGCAGTTGAATATACAAGGGTGGGTTTCCAAGCAAGGGTTGATCTGGGATATAAATGTCAAGGTCACCAGCTTATAGATGGTGTTGGAGATCAGGAGAAGGTAAGATACCATTAAGGAAATGTAGACAGAGAAGGGAGAAGAGACCTGAGGACTGAATTGCGGCTCAGCTCAGCTTGAGGCCGGGAGACCCAGCACAGACGGGGAGGGGCAGTCGGTGTGTCGTCTGCTCTCCAGTTGCTGCCACCACCCTGGATTCCTCCCTTGTCCTCTCCAGCTGCACGTGCCCTGGAAGGCTGTCACCCACGTGATGCACCCCGTGGGCTGCCTTGCCCTCTGGCTTCCCTTTGGGTTTAGCCAGTGGGCGTCACTGTCAGGATGTCAGAGGTGCAGCCGGAGAGCCGAAGGGGCGCTTGCATCCTTCCTCCGAGCAGTTCTGGCAGGGACAGCATCCCTCTAGGACCACACTGTGTGCCTCGCACCGCCTTCTTTGGCTTCAACTCCCAAGGAGGTCCCGGTAACAACCTTTGCACCCTTCGCCCCTTCAGGCCTGAGAATCGCCGACAGCTTCCTGCGGTGGTTATTCTCTTGGGTGAATAACATCCCTTTGCTCTGTCACACTTCTCTAAACAGTCCATTCATGACAATGTCTCTTTAAAAATCCCTGCTATTTCCTCTGTATCTGCCAAGACCCCGACTAATGTATGTGCTGTCCTGGAAGAAAAGAAAAAATTTTTAAAGTTTGAAGGAGAAAAATGAAATCAACAGCGCTACTCACAGTTTAAGATGCAGACTCTGAAATGACCACAGGGTTTCACAGCAAGGAATAGATGCTGATTTTATCAAGTCATGTCTTTAAAAGAGGTGACAAAGGCTCAGAGTTTAAGAGAGAAAAGGAAGAAGAAAATCTGAAAAAGCAGGAGGAGACAACTATTTTAGGGAGTTTTTCTGAAAACAGGAGCAGAAAATGGAACAGATCTAGGAAGCAAACGTGAGATCGACGCTGGGTTTTTAAGATGGGAGAAATAATAGCTGGCTTTCATGCTCAGGGAGGTGATCTAGTTGAGTGGGGAAGTGGTGATGCAGAAAGGGGTGGAAAATTACTGTCTCCGTGTCCTTGAGTAGAAGAGAGGGGTGCGACCGCATGCTCAAGAGGAGGGGCTGGCTGGCCCCGATGTGCTACTTAGAGAATTTATCTACGGAACCTGGAGAGAGGGCAGAAGGTGCAGGGATGGAAGCTGATAGGTGGGGAGGTGTGGGCGTGAAAACATGTGGAATTTCTTATCAATTCTGTTTTTCAATCTAGAAGCAACACCAGCACCTGAGAGCGAGAATGAGGGAGAGATTGTTGGTCTGAGAGGGACAGTATGCCACTGTGCAGGGCATGGGAGAGTGACCTGGGGAAGGTGTAAGGACAGTGAGATTACATTAAAGGGCCACACCTTAGAGATTCAGTCATACATTTTAAGTAGGACCGTGGTCGTTCTGGGTTTCTCCTGCCATATTTAGCTACCTGGATGCAGGCACACAGCAGGGAAGAACTCTTTTTTTTTTTTTTTTTTTGCAGTACGCGGGCCTCTCACTGTTGTGGCCTCTCCCGTTGCGGAGCACAGGCTCCGGACGCGCAGGCTCAGCGGCCATGGTTCACGGGCCCAGCCGCTCCGCGGCATGTGGGATCTTCCCGGACCGGGGCACGAACCCGCGTCCCCTGCATCGGCAGGCGGACTCTCAACCGCTGCGCCACCAGGGAAGCCCAAGAACTCTTTTATAGGTCTGGGGTTTTTCCAAGAGAGTACTACAAAGCAAGAAAGGGCAAGAGAACTGGGAGGGGATATAGAAAGAGAGTGCTGATAATGATTTTTCAGGAATCGGCATGTCAAGGAGGATGAACAGCAGTGTACTGGTGTGAGGTTAAATAATAGAACGAATGATCTGGAAATGTAGGTGATGTATTAAATGTATCACCCCACCCAAGATACACTGTAGGATGCAAAAGGATTTTTGTACACATTCCTTGTTTTCAGGGGGTTTAAAGTCTGTTGGGAGGAGATAAGTTTCTCATAGCGGGAGAAGTGTTCACTGGCTGTCTTTGCAGACTTCTGAAATGCAAGGAACTTTGTTTGCCATTTCTGATTTAAGACACTTCACAGAAACATGAGAAGTAGATAGCATTGCTCCATCTTACAGATGAGGAAATTCAAGCTTAGTACCTTGTCTCATATTGGAAGAGCCAGGATAATTCAAAGCAAGTGTCTTAGTTCAAGCTGCCATAACAAGATGCCACATACTGGGTGGTTTAAACAACAGAAATTTATTTTCTCACAGTTCTAGAGGTTGGGAAGTCCAAGATGACAGTGCTGGCGAATTCAGCTCCTGATAGAGACCTTTTTTCTGGTTTCAGACAGCTGCCTCCTTGCTGGGTCCTCACCTGGCCTTTCCTCAATGCACATGTGTGGACAGAGAGAGCGAGAGAGAGAGCGAGAGAGAGAGAGAGTGAGAGAGAGCGAGCGAGAGAGAGAGAGAGAGAGCGAGAGAGAGAGAGAGAGATCGCTTCCTCTTCTTATAAGCCCACCAGTCCTCTTGGATTAAGATCTCACTCTTATGATCTCATTTAACCTTAATTATCTCCTAATAGCCCTACCTTCAAGTGCAATCATATTGGAAGCTAGGGCTTCAACATACGAATTTGTTGGAGGGACATAGTTCAGCCCATAGCACCAAGCTCTTCTGGTTCCAGAATCCCTTGTTCTTGCCACTTGGTCTAAGATAAACAAGTGCAAAGAACATTCTAGATGAAATAACAAACAAGTTCACTGGACATGCTGGCCTCAAAATCCTTGCAGTTGTCCTGCTATAAAATAGAGACTTTAATATATTACACTCATACTGACGTATTTAAAAGAACAATGTAACATAGATTTAGAAGTCCACCGTAGATGTCATTGCTAAAGTAAAGTGAAAAAGCCTCAGCAAACAAGTCATGATACCGTTTGTTTTCAAATCACGTTAGACTAGTTTGCTAGGGCTGCTATGACATAGTGCCCCAGGCCGGACGATTCAAACAACAGAAATGTATTGTCTCACGTTTCTGGAAGCTACTAGTCCAAGATCAAGGTGTCCTCAGGGTTGGTTACTTCGGAGGCCTCTCTTCTGGCTTGCGTGTAGATGGCTGTGTTCTCCTCATATCTTCACGTGGTCTTCCCTCTGGGCCTGTTTGTGTCCAAATTTCTTCTTCTTCTAAGGACTTGAGTTACTGCATTAGAGCCCACACTACTGACCTCATTTTAACTTAATTCCCTCTCTAAAGACCCTATCTTCAACTAGTTACATTCTGAAGTACTGGGGGTTAGAATCTCGAAGATTCTACGGATTTTGGAGTTCACAGTGCAGCCCATAACCGACATCAATGCTGCAGATGTATAGAGCGTCCATGCGTGTGAGCGTGTGTGCTTGTAAACATGAGGGTGTGTCTGTAAACGCATAAAGTGATGTTTGGAAAGTTCACTGTTAATTAACAGCACTTGCCTTTAGGTTGGGGAAGTGGTTTTGGAGAAAAGATGTAAAGGGGAACTTTGGCTTCTGATTCTTATACAAAGTCTTCATTCTCGATTTCTTATCATGAAAATACATTAATTTGTGTTGAAAAGAATGAAATGTTTTAAAACAATAAAGGGAGGTGTATGTACCAAGGGCCATTTTGCACTTCATTATATAAACAAGGCTATATAGACCCCATGCTCGCCCAGTTTAATACTAAAACCGGGTGGCTGAGTTATAGGAACTCTCCTTCCTGGGGGGTGGGGTGTCCCCAGTCCCCTTCCCAGGACCTCCGTGCTCCTCTCTACAGAATGAAGGGTCTGGCTGAGATGACGTACGGGCCTTTTCATCTGTAAATGTCTACATTCCATGGTCCCAGTAGGTTGGGCTGGGAAACAGTGGGCAGGAAAGAACATTGAGTAGCAAGAGATCTGAGTTCTAATCCTCATGTTGGTCCCTATATCAGAGTGAACTTGGGAAATGCACTTTCCCCTATGGGTCTTGGTCCCACCTTTAGTAAAATAAGAAGATTGATCTAGATCAATGGTTCTTTATTTAGCTCTAGAGTATTCTGATCAGGAGTAACTTCACAGATGGCTTAAAGGGCCAGTGAGCAGGGGTCTCTCTCTCCTGCCACAAATGGGCAACTCCCTACTGCTCTGTAGAATAATCAAGTTCTGAAGAAGTTTTTACATAGAGAGAGGAGAGGGTTTGATGGCTAAAGGAAGTTTCTCACAGAGAAAGGGATCTGAGTGTTTTAGGTGGCCTGGCAGTTTGACCTTCACATACTAGGGAGAGGCAGAAACATCTGATGTGTTCAAGCATTTCTATGTGTGGAGTATGGATGGTGCATAAAGATGTAAAACTGGATGGGTTATATCTGGCCAGCTCACAGAGGATATTGTGGGCCACATTAAAGGGCTTGACTCTTGCTGTGCTGTATGTATTTAGAGCCTGTGTTGTTATGTGCATACTAGTTCATTATTATATCTTGGCAAATGTTTTATCATTATGTAGTACCCCTTTTCACATTATCTGATCATAACGTTGATACATTCATGTTTGATATTATTTCTCATCATTTTAATTTCAACTACTTTATTTGTCTTTGCTGCTTTTGTTTGAGTTGTGACTTTTCTCTTAGAATATTGCTACATTGGCCATCCACCTATTTTCTAGTTCTGGAAATAATATTAGATGTATATTAAAACACCACAATCTGTCCCCAGAGTCTTATCAAATCTCTTTCATATCTGTCATTATTTTATCCTCCTGTCTGTTCTTAGGGAGTTTGTCACAATTTTATTCTAATTCTCAGTTCTCTCTTGATTGTTTCCAGTTTAGAGTTGCTGACTTTTGATGTTATCAATTTAAAATTTTTCTTCTAGAATTTCTAAATGCTTTGATTTCTTACCCACCTGTTTCTCACTTTTCTCTGTTGTTTTTGTCAGTTAACACGTCACAGTTTTACAGAATTTTTCTTCTTTGGTTTACTCTTATTTTACTTCCAGACAACTGCACTTTCATTTTTGTTTTCATATATTTTTGTTTTCATACATATAAATATACAAGCATACACGTATATGTACAGATATGTATATATATATATATTATATGCAATATATTGATATAAGTAATTATATTATATATACTCAGCAGTTTTTTCTTAGTTTTGGTCTCTATTATCTCCTAAGTCCCCATTTTAAAACCACATATAATATCGTCAGCTCAGGACTCCTAGCTCACAGGGATATTCCTGATCTGGTCCCTGAGTCAGGTTGGTGTTTTCCCCCTTCTCAACTTGGGCTGCCTCTGCTCATTTCTGCCCCTCTGGGAAATCAGCATCCTTCTGGCCACAGCCTTGGACCTTGATCCCAACTTTTATCTGCCTCTTTTCAAGGGCAAGTTCAGTCCCTACTTTGAGCCCCTTACTTCATGCAGTGATCCTGGATCTCGTGTTATCATGCACTGAACCTGAATCTCCCTCATTGTTAGATCTTGCAAGGTTTGAACACGTAGCTGCACATGTGTGTCTCTGGCCCAGTGTCCACCAGGTTTGCATAGCAAGTCCTTATTTACTGCAGGATATACTTGTTTGATTTCTGATTTGTGGAGATGTTTATTTTTATTTCAGTGTCACTAAGTCTACTTATATAAGTGTGTGTGTGTGCGCACAAACACACCCCCCCCCCGCACGCCCCACACTGTCACTGTTCCAAATGGCATAAACTCAGCCTTAATCCTGAGGCCACAGAATAAGGGGGTGATAAGGTCAGTTCTTCATTGTAGCAAGCTGCTCTTGCACAGGAAGGAGGAGCTGGGTCTTGTTGGAAAACTACTGCAGAAGTCTCACAGGAAACATAATGGAATAGGAGAGGCTGTGAAGCCCAGGAGCCCGACTCTGTATGTCTGCCCCACCACCTACGTACTACATGTCACTGGATCAGTGACTTAACCTCCCTTTAGGTTCATTTTCTTTATCTGTAAGATGGAGATGATAGCACCGTTTACCAGTAATGTTTGGAGGATAAGCTCAAATGCCGTACTTAACAGTTCTGACTGTAATTTACTGCCCAGTTCCTATGCTGAGTACTTGGTATGTATTATTTCAATCAGTGAAATAACTGAAACCCAGCAAGGTAGGTTTCATTACCCAAAAGTACAGATGTAATATCTGAGGCTTAAGAGAGTTGAAAGCGTTTACTTGCCCGAGGTTGAACAGCAAGTAAACTATGGCGTTGACATTTGATGCTGCTTCCGTCTGGCTTTTAACCACCTGACACAGGAAAGCTTTTATTTCACTGTTCTCGTTGATAAGGCCAAGTCTGAAGGGCGACAGGAAGGAAGGTAACAGTAGAACAGAGAGTGGGGATATGGCAGGTGAGGACAGGAGAGAAGCACAGGCAGTTCAGGGTATGAATTAGAGACGATACGAAGGGGCTGTATTCACAAGAACCAGCTACACCCGTTTGTCTTCTACGGACAAGATCTGAAAACTTGGCTTCACGTAGACAGGCGAAGGTCTCACCTGGGCACCTCTGCTTCCCAACGCTGGGACCTTGGAAAGCCACTTCTCTGTCTGAGCCTCGAGTTCCAACGTGAGAATAATAGTCCACACACTGCAGGCTTGCTGCGAGGATATAATGAAGTAGTAGAGCGTGTGTGAAAACACCTAGAACAGTCCTTATTATCAACTAGGACTGCAGCCAGGAGTGAGACTCCAGCCCAGTTAACTTGGAAGCTCTTACTTCTTTCACACTCACATCCTGCTTCCCACTGAGGACCAGGCCCCTGACCCAGGGCTCCAGAGACAAGCAGAATTTGAACAGCAGAAGGAAGATGGGCGGGGGTTTCAGGTGGGGAGAATATGCTCTAAACGAAGGAAAAGACTTATCTACTCATTTTTTTCAGCAGCTTGTAACCCTACAAATAATTTCTGTGCTTTGTCAATAAAGCCAAATGTGAAACCGACATAAAAACCTTAAAGGTGAGGGTTACTTCTTCTGTTACTTCCTTTTCTTCTTTTTTTATGCCATTCTTGTAGTTAAACACAGATCGTAAATAATGCAAACCTATAATTCATGCAAATTGATCCCTAATGAGATGGAAACCAGCCAAGTTTTAATTCGTTGAACTTGCAGGAGATAGTATAATGAGTTGGAAAGAACAGATGCAGCAATACGTCCCCCTTTCATCTACAATGAGCCCAAACAGTTCATCTCTGCACTCAGTCTCATAAGCTTTGAATGCCTTCAATCCAATTTAAAATTTTTTGTTAAGGAGACGTAACTCATCACAGGCACATTGAATTACCTTGTGGACACTTCACGGTTTTTCTAGTTGCCCAGATTCTTCAGTGACCTCACTTCCTAAGACTTATACTACCTGGAACAGAACTCGATCTATTAATGATCTGTAATCGACAAATGCTCTTAATGCGATCTTACCTAAAGCCTCACAATTTTTTGAAAATGGTCAGTAATTAGTTCTAATGTGGAAAAAGGGGTGAGGCACCCACAAACTCTGTCCTGCTGGGAATGCTGAGAATGGAAGCCAACAGAGAAGAGCATTTCAGGCAGAAGGGTGGCATGAGCAAAAATGTGGAGTATGAGTATGCGTGACGTGTTCAGCACATAATGACTCTCCTCAGAGGGTCAGGAGGTAAGCAAATTGAATCTTTCAACGCACCCCTTCTTCACTTACAGTCCTCCCAGGTGTGCAAGTCTTTCCCCTTGACAATAAGTAATACTCCACTCTTTGAACCAAACATGGAAGAAACCAGTAGGACTTGTGTGTAACCTTTGCTGGGTAATAAGTAGGGGAGGTGCCAAAACTATGGTCCCTCCAGATGTGAACTTTGCAACTGAACAGAGATGTATCTGAGGTCCCTGAGATGACCTCCTAGGAGGACTCATGGGACTCAGCTTATAGTCATACTCATGGCTACGCTGCATTATAGTGAAAGGATATAAAGCAAAATCAGCAAAGAGAACAGGTACACAGGGCAAAATCCAAAGGAAACCAGGTGCAAGCTTCCAAGGGTCTTATCTCAGGGGAGACACGTAAGATGGACTTCATTTCCACAGTAATGAGATGTGAAGCACATGTCCAACGCTGTCTTCCGGGAAAGCTCATTGGAGACTCAGCACCGAAGGTTTTCACTCGGGGCTGGTGTTGTAGGCACTCTACCTAGCACATAACCAAGCTCCAGGTTCTCAGGGAGAAAGCAGGACTTCAGCATGAACCACCCTGTACCAACGGTTGAGGCGCAGGGAAGTCCTCTCATTCATCCCGGGACTGGTGGAAACCCTCCCCAAACCCAGGTTCCCATCTCCATCCCAGGATCAGGCT
Organism: Leucopleurus acutus; assembly: GCF_964270905.1. Lineage (NCBI taxonomy): Eukaryota > Metazoa > Chordata > Mammalia > Artiodactyla > Delphinidae > Leucopleurus > Leucopleurus acutus. The sequence goes on from NC_139159.1 coordinate 80,421,093, forward strand.
GGCAAGAAGGCCTTTCTTATTAGCATAGCAGTCCCAGGGCTGCTGTGCGAAATCTTTTCTTCACGGAGGGTATAGGAGGAGCGATTATCGTCCAGTGCGGAACGCAGCAAACGATACTGGAGAGGGCAACCTCATCTGAATAAGAACACAGAGAGAAAATGATTTCCACATTAGTGCAATTCAACGAGTGTTTATTACAGCTTATGGTGGAGCCTGGTGGACACAATGTGTTTGGAGCCTCAGATGAGAGAGAAAACTGTGAGCCGGGGTGAGAAGCCAAGTCTTTCCTGCGCTGGGTCTTGAGGATGAAGAAGGTGGATAGAGAGGGTGCAGGAAGGTCATCCAGATGGAGCAAACGGCATGAGTAAGCAGATGACTTGGGGAATAAACATTGCTGATTAGAGCAGGCTCGTTCATCCCGCCTATTCATTTCCTGTTGCTGCTGGAACCAAGTGCTACAGAGGTAGTGGTTTAAAGCGACACAAACCAATTCTTGCACAGGTATGGAGGTCAGAAGTGTGAAGTGAGTCAGATGGGGTCAGTGGCGTTGGCAAGGCAGAGTTCCTTGTGTAGACTCTGGGAGGGGAGTCCGCTTCCTTGTCTTTTTCTGCCTCTGGTGACTGCGTGCATTCCTTGTCTCACGACCCCTTCCTTACCTCACTGCACCTTTTTCCTTCCATCATTGTATACGCTACAATGGACTCTGATCCTTCAGGTCCCTTTTATAAGAACTATCGTGATTACATCAGGCCTACCTGGGCAATCAGGATAATCTCCGCATCTCAAGATTCTTAACTTAATCTCACCTGCAAAGTAGCTTTTGCCATATAAGGGAGCACTCACGTGTTCTGGGCATCAGGACAAGGACATCTGCAGGGGGGATTATTCAGGCCACCGTACAGTCATCTACCCATTCATTTATTCATTCAAAAATATTTATTGATCTACTACATATCATGCACTGTACGAAGAAAGAAAACTTTACCTAGACACACACACACACACACACACACACACACACACACACCCCAGTTGATATGCATGTTTATGTTAGAACTTTTGGTCAAGATCTTCCCTGGGTCTAGTTAGAGTATATAGGAGGCACATGACCCAGCGTAGGGGTAAAAAGTACTGATCATATACAGAGGATCATCAAGGAATTTGCAGCCCTACAAGGAGAGCAGATGAGGGAGCGTCTTAACAATGCAGCAGGGGGTTCATTCCTGACAAGAAAACATATGTCTCCCATGGCAGCTCCAGCCTCAAAAGACAGAGTAGTTAGTTCAGCAAGTCAGAGATTGGATAGAAAACATTTTAGCCCTGAAGCAAAAGGAATTCGTACCCACTTTGCTTGGGTCAAGCAAAGAGACTATTTTCACATAAAAGCAAAGGAAAATGGTCTCAGATATTCAGATGCCAAATTATGGAACACATTTACTTGGCCAGTGCTTGAGTCTATTTTTTTTTTACGGGGACTTGACCAATTCATTAATGGGTATGACAATCTGAGTTGAGAATAATTAAAATACATATATATATATATATATATATATATAAAATCATATTGGTTGTCAGAACTCTAGTATATGACAGCATCGATCAAAATGTTGTTTAAGTCTGGGGTTTAAAACACAAGGTGAGTGTGCCAGGCCTTTCTTCAAGTTATAAGTAAAAATCCTCTCAAGATATACTGAGTGAGCCCTTAGGATGTCCAAGGTACTGAATCAAGACACGACTCACAGAATCTGATCTCTAGGAGTCTGCCGCAGGAGACGCATATGCAGATAACCATGCGCAAACCTGACCATGAGAAACGAAGCCTGTGTAAATGCAAAGTACCACAGAGACCCAGGAGAAAGTGGACGGACTGGAAATATAGCACGAAACCCGAAGTGGGCACATTTTAACTTTAGCCTTGAAACCGATGATGATGGTGGTGGTGGTGGTGGAGTAATTAATAGTGATGTTAATAATGATATCAACTTTTTGAGTTCTTGAGATTTTTTTTTGTGAGAGAAGAAGACTTACACCCATGGGGGAAACCCCAAACGGCACTGCTCTAAGTGTGACCTAGTTCTTGCTAATAGAGAGAAAAGAGCGTGGGTTTTAGATTCACGCAGACCAAGATTCAAATGCTAGCTCTCATTGCTAATTATCCATGTCTGAGTGATTTATGTAACTCCTGTGAGTCTATCCTCATTTACAGAACAGATATGTGAATAACACAGAAACTGATAAAGTTACTTCGTTTCATTCCCTCAGCCATTTACTAACAGTGTAAATGTGGACAATTTCTTCATCTTTAATTTCTTCAAATGCAAAATACAATTTTTACTATTTAGTTCACAGAAATGCTGTGTTAAGATAATAATGTATGCAGAATCTGCTCTGTACCTGATAGAATGCCAAACAAAAAAGTTAATATGTCCAATATAAATATCACCCCTAAGGGGATAAAACTGTGGAATTTAGAGGTTTGAGGCATGAAAAATTAGAATAGGGTAATCTTGGAAGGCTTCCTGTAGGAGGCAGGAGATGAATTGGTATGTTTATGTGACTTTTGAAGTACTAGGTATACGTATTACAATTCAAGACTCTGTGATAGAGCAGGAAATGCTAAGACATCCCCACTGGGCATTTAATCAATGGAATGGACTTCTACACTGGGATATGATCATCACGTGTTAGTTTAATTTGCTTTTTATAATACAGTGGGCTTTGCTGAAATAGTTTTTTTATTCAGGAAGTTGATGAGGGACGGTTTCTAGCATAAAGGATGTTCAGGATTAACAGTTCCTGGGTCTAGGCAGGAAGTTGAAACTTCAGTTTTTCAGTATCGCAGCGGCAAATAAAGGAAGGTTCAACAGAGTTAAGGATAATTAGGGTGACTGCAGGTAGGGACAGAGGTCTGACTTAAAGAGGGAGAGGGGAGTCATGCATGGAGACTTAGGGCTCTGGCCAAGGGAAACAGAGAAGGTCAGGCAGAAGAGGACCAGACAGCGCCCAAGGACCTACTTGCTAGAAACACATCACTCTAACATCCAGCTGCAGCTCTGAGGAGTCTCTGACCATCACTTCAGTATATGCCAGGAAGAGCACCATGTAAGCGCCCTGTCTTTTGGCAAGAATGTAAAAATCTAAAAGATACCCACCTCATTCCATGGTAAATATGGAGAAAAATATATATATATTGGTCCTATGAAGTATGGCATGAGCAGGGAAATCAAGGTTATCCCTAGAGTATTGCACTGAAAATAATCTATTTCAGTGAAGTGGAAAATTCCAGGATGCTGTTTGGAATTTTCAAAAGGTACAGTGAGAGCTATCCCCCTGCAAAGAGTACCAGAAAACCACAGGATAAAACAAGCTGAGGCAACTAGGCAGAATGGAAAAGAAAATGGATGAGATGAAATAGGAAAGCCCGCAACAAGTATATTTAAAATCATACCAGAGTCTATAGAAATAATTGTTAAAGGGGATATAAAAATGGATAGAATAAAATCAATGACATGGCTGATACATTTGCCAATCCATCCCACATTGCCGACGAAGAGGATAAAGAGGAAGACACAAAAATTCAAACTAGTATAAATTAGTATCTTACAAAGATACAAGAATGGGCTCAGAGGATATTAAAATACTAAAATGTTGCCTTAACTAAGAAATCTGGATATAAATGTTTTTATAATATAAAAATGAGATAAAATATAATAAAATAACTAGAAAACAGAGTAACCTGAACAGGACAGTAACCGCGGACCAAGCTGGGACACAGGTAATTATGGAATTACTTATGAAAACGTTCTCAGCCAAGGCAGTTTATGAATGAAGATTTTTTCAAACATTTCTCTCTTTATAATCAGTGCTGGACCACAGAAATACGGAAACGCTCTCAATTTTATAAATCCAGTATATAATCTTGTTTCCAAGCTCTGATGAAGATAGCATAAGAAAAAAAATCAAAGTCTAACTTTGAAATATTGCTATAAAATTCCATAATAAATTACAGACAAATAGAACTCAGCAGTGAATTTAAATTAAAATAATAAAATATTATTTCAGAATGAAAGGATGGATCCTTAATTGGAAACATTAATATTTTCATCATTTCTGGAAGAGGCACAGATCCTTTTTTGTTCCTCTTTATAGTAAAACTCAACATCAGTGTCTGTTATGACCATCTCCGTTTCTTCACCTCTGCTTCTCTTCTCAACTAGCTGCATCAGTACCCCAACCTCTCCCCACCTTACAAAGGCCAGCGGCCACCTTGCAGAGCTCATCATACTCAGTTTCCCATCAGCATCGGACACGGCTGAACATGGCGCCCTTCTTGAGTTTACCTTTTGGAACAACGGCCTCCCTTGACATCTCCTCTTGCCCTTCTGGTCACTCTTTGCTTTTTGCTCCTCCTTGTTTAAATGTTAGTCCCCAGGGCCCATCCCGGAAAGTTCATTTCTCTCCAAACACTTGCTGTGTGCTCTCTGTCAGCCCCACAGCTTTGTACGCCATTGCTCTGCTGACAACTTCCATATTTATATGTACGTACATTGCTAACTTATGAACTCCAACTTCTCGATGCCACTGTCTGCTCGACATCTATTTAGATGTCTAGTAGTCAAAGCAAACTTCACAAAGTACACCTCCCGATTCCTCCTTCCCTCGCCTGCTCCTAGAGGCTTACCGAGTCAGTCATTGGCACCAGCAACCTACTCCAGCCGAAACCTTAGTTGCCATCCTCCACCACTCTCTTTTCCTCATACCCCCTGTGCAATCTGTCAGCATGTCTCACCAGCTCTATTTTCAGAACTAACCCCCAGACACAGCACTTTACTTCTCACCACCTCGACCGCAGTCACCCTCAGAGAGACGTTTAATAAACAAATCCCATTTGTTTATTTTTCCTTTTGTTGTCTTTGATTTTGGTATCAAGTCCACAGTCGTTGCCAAGACCAACGTCAAGGAGTTTGCCCTTTGTTTTCTTCAGGAATATTATGGTTTCGAGTCTTATGTTTAAGTCTTCAATCTATTTTGAATAGATTTCTGTGTACGATGTAAGACAGGATTCAGTTTCATTCTGTTGCGTGTGGGTGTCCAGTTTTCCCAGCACCATTTATTGAAGAGCCTAGTCTTTTCCCATCAAAAATTAATTGATCAAATATGCATGGGTTTATTTCTGGGTTCTCTACTCTGTCCCATTGGTCTGTGTGTCTGATTTTGTGGCCATTACCCTCCTGTTTTGGTCTCTCACAAGCTGGGAGCTTCTGAACATTCTCAGAATGTACACAGGAACATGTGTATTATTCCACATCCGTTTCTACCCTTTCTCCCTTCCCTCCTACACCAGAATTCTGATCTCTCTTAAAATAAATGGAATAAACAGGATCAGGAAGCTTATCTATTCCATTCCAATGTGTTTCCACTTGTTTAGAACCAATCAGACTTGGGTGATTGTCTCTCCGCTGCCTTTGCCCCAAACTCTGCACACACCGCCATCGCAGAACTCGTTTTTTTCTAGCTTGCTACGAGTCCCCTCTCCCCGTAGTTAGGAGCATGCTTCCATAGTATCAGTGGATGTTCCTGGCCCTCCCTGCCTCCCTCTGCTTTTCCCTCCCCAACTTAACTATAAACATCCATGAGAGGAGGGCCTTAGAGCTGGCACCCCAAAATAAAGGCTCTCTGTTCAAAAAGAAACCTTGATGAGCTGCCTGAGTCAACACTTAGGCACTAAAGTCCTGAGTGGGCAGAGTCGAGCACATGAGAAAGCTAAGATGCTCAGTCCCAGGAAAGAGCAGGGCACGTGGGGCATTGGAAGAGAAGGCGAAGAGTGGGCTCACGAGGCGGTGCGGCTGAGTGGCCAGCGCGCCTCGCAGTCTGGGAGTCGACCATCCGGTGTGATCGTGATCGCACTGTGTCAGCGTACACACCCCCCTCCTTCCTCTCAAGCTCTCAGGAAAGTTGACCACACGTATAAATACTGTGCGATTGTGAGTATGTGTGAGCGTGCGTGTGGCAACTGAGAGAGGGGCTGAGTTCCACACCTGGACCAACGTGGGAGAATATCGAGCAGGCAGTGGCATAAAGTAAACCCAGCAGAAGCAGGAGCGTTGAACCAGAGAGGACGACGGAAACATGAGTCTACCCCCCCACCTCATCATCGGAAAGGTGTGGAATTTTACATATGGGGCTTCCAAAGTATGCAAATAGAGTTCTAGCCCATCTCATACGGATCTTAGGGGCAGGGAGACTCCAGTTGCCATGTGGACCAGGCACACATATCACCCTCCCATAAGCACTCAAAACTGTATAAGTAAACGTGGTGCTGAAAGACCAGGGCTGTTAATAAGGACAGAGGAGGAACTACTAGACTCTCCTACCTGATACGATGTTTGCAGCCCACGTGGCCATCGACAGAGGAATGGATAAAGAAGATGTGGTACATATACGCGATGGAATATTACTCAGCCATGAAAATGAATGGAATAATGCCATTTGCAGCAACACAGGTGAACCTAGAGATGGTCATACTACGAAGTAAGTCAGAGAAAGCCAAATATCATATGATATCACTCATGTGTATGTGGAATCTAAGAAATTACACAGATGAACTTATTATCAAAACAGAGGCTCACAGACATAGAAAACAAATTTATGGTTACCAAAGGGGAAAGGGGGGAGGGGAGGGATAAATTAGGAGTTTGGGATTAAAATATACACACTCCTATGTATAAAATAGATAACCAGCAAGGCCTACTGTATAGCATAGGGAACTATATTCAATATCTTGTAACAACCTATAGTGGAAGGGAGTATAAAAAGAGAATATATATATATAAAACTGAATCACTTTGCTGTACACCTGAAACTAACACATTGTAAACCAACTATATTTCAATTAAAAATAAAAGTTATATATCTTAAAAATTAAAAAAAAAAAGATGTTGCAGCTTTGATGATTCAGTAAAGGATCTCTTGTTTACTCCAAGACATGGCCTTAACAAATGCTGGCTGAGGTTCAAAGCGAAGGGGGAGATGTGCAAACAGGACTGATCTGCTCTTTATCAAAGGTATAAACAGAAGCTCAGCAAATGGACAAGAAGGGAGACTTGCTTAGAGCTTTGTAATGTGGCCGCACACGCACACCCCATCCAAAGCTGAGCCTCCAAACACATGCAAAGGCACATCTCCTACCGATTCAACGCCTGACCCCCTTACCACCATCCCAGCTCTGTTCTTCAGAGTCGTAGATCAGGGCCGGAAGCCACCGCACTGATTCCCATCCTCCCCGTGGCCCAGTGTAGACCATCAGGGAAGTGCTCCTGTCTATCCTAGAGTGACAAAACTGAGAAGATTAGATTATAAAAGCTAATCTGATCCCAGATATTTCTTCTCTCTGTGACATGGCTCAGGCAGTGTTTCCAGAGCAGCCCCACATCTTACAGGGCTCCACCTCCTAGCAGAGGGGCCGTGGTGGTTCCCACTCTTGTCAAGGAATGCTGGCCACTGGGTCCAGTAACAGCACCTCCTGATGCCAAAAGAATGGAGGTAGTGGATTTGTGGCGTTACTGAATCTGCACTAGTTCAACATCACCTATTCATTTGTCAGCTTTTTTATTACCTGTTTAACCGTCTCCCTGCATCAAATTCCCTCTCTTTCAAAATACTCAAAATTGTTGGCTTGCAAACTGGCCCCTGTGCATGGAGGGGAGGAAGAGATGGAAGAAAGGGGCAGCCAGTCCAGATGGGAAGGTGGCCGGTCGAATAAGCAGGCAACTTACTTGCAAGGCCTGCCTTGAACCTCAAGACAGGAGATCTCTGCATTCACCCACTGGGATCTTCAAAGGTTATAGAGAGGCCTTAAGGGGGTTCAGTCACCCCATGCAGATGGTCACAGTACCACATTGCTCTCTCGAGGCTGCGTCCTTGAACAGGGCTCCCACTGTGGAGCCTGTGGGCCCAGCTTATGTTCCAAGGACAGGGGAGGGGCCGAGGAGCCTCGACTGCGTGGGTCCGGCCCGTGGGTCAGTGACCTCCTGCCACACAGGATGGTGTCTGCTTTCCTGGTTTTATACCCCTTGATACAATGCCTTTCTGGCTTTTTGTACAGTTACAAAGTTAATATATGAATGTATCTGCTTAAAATGCCAGGTATCACGTCACAAGCAATCATGAATACTCTGCTTGGTAGTGGAGACCCGACTTCATGGATTTGAAGCTACGTGACCTTAAGCAACCTCTTTAAAAGTTCTTTGTTTCTTTTCCAAAGCTGCAAAATCAGGATAATAATACCTACTCCAAGGGTTGTTGTCAGGATTAATTTGATTCACGTAAAGCACTTGGACTAGCCCCAGGTATAATAGGTCCAATAAGTGTGGGTTACTTTCATGAGATTTTCACTTAAGAAAAAAAGTCAGTTGATAAAATTCCAACAGAAAAGCAAATGAGAAATCAAAGTCTTTGAGCATCTAGTCTGAGCTAGTTGCAATCTTAGGATTCCAAAAGCAAAACCACTTATCTTTTAAATAAGCTCAGGAGGTAAGAGGCATTACCCTGGGTGAACTAATACTCTCCAAACTGGACTCTCTCATCCCCTATAGAAGTGAAGGGTGTGTGTATATACCCACATATGTCTATGTGTATATCTGCGTGTGTGTCTGTCTTTCTGTCTGTCTGTGTAGTTACCCCACCACAGCTAGAAATGTGCCTGTTGGGTTGCTCCTAGCTTGGCTGGTTACGCAGCTTTGGTGGAAAGAGTACTAGACTTGGAGTTAGGAGTTAGCAGTCTGGATTTCCGGTTGTGATTGCATCATATAACACTTATGTGATTGAGAACAAGCTACAAACTCTGAATTTAATTCAACTTACCTATAAAATGGGAATAGTATCTACCTTCATGTTGTGTCATCCAGTGAAATGGAATTTTGCTTATAAGATAACAGCAGATTATGAAAGGGATACCAGGTGGTCTCCAATCAAAAGCAGAGGTGGAGTATCAGGAAAGCACGGTTGTATCTCTATCCTGTGGTTTTTGTTCCATTATTATCCCTTTTATCGGATAAGAGAACAGATTCATGGAGATTGCTAGGAAGCTGCAGAGCCTGGTTTGAACCCAAAGTGTCTGGTTCCAGAGTTCAGGCTAGTAGCCATGATTTTGTCATCCACCTCTAACCAGGTGGGGCGATGGGGCAGGACTGCTTACCCAGTAAGGACCGTGGGAAAGGCAGCCCAGCGTAAGGTTGGAGAGCCACAGGGTGGGAAACACCTCTGAGATCCTTTATAAGATCATCCCCACCGACTCCTCAGGCCCACAGGAAAGTTTCCAACAACACAAGTCTTGAAGGAAATTGTGTTTATTGAGAAAAATAGTGAAGGGCTGGAGTTTGTGTACCAGCTCACTTAGAGTAACTGACACAGACACACACAGATGAGCACAGAGGCGTCCACGTGGAAGACATGGTAAGACATGCCAGATGGGGGGAGGCTACAAGCCTCACCCAGCCTCTGACATGGGAGATTCAGGCCTTCGGGGAGGCCCCGTGTCACTTCTGGGCCCCATAATTAGGCGCTAAGAGAACCTACAACAACAGGAACGACCCTTCCATCAGATACCAGACAGCACACACCTTCATCCATCTCTCTGTGTGCAGGTACTTCACGTGTAATGTAGAAACATTACCTGTCGCATCTGTGCCAGGCCTACATAAGAGGAAGACAGAGCAAGTCATAATAACAATCGTTATTGACATGTGTTTGCAAAACGTTTCCACATGTGCCTTCCCAGGTACATCTTACACCCATCCGACCTTATCAGTAAAAGCTGGTATTTATTGGAAACTCACAATAGACCAGGCATGATCGTGAGCCCTTTACCTGTATTTTCTAATTTAATCCTCAAAACAACTCCGTTTCATTGATGAGAAAAGTGAGGCAAGGAGGAGAGGTTAAGTCACTTGTTCAAGGCCTCCCTTCTAGTCGTTGTTGGAACACGGATCCCAGCCCAGAAAGTCAGCTTCCAGAGGCCCGGATGAGTGGCGAGGTAGACATACCACCCAACTCACTGATGGAAAAGATGCAGTTCTGACGCTTGGGTGATTGATTGAGAAATGACTTTGAAACGTCTTTCGCGCTCAGCAAAGGGATCCCTTTGATGCAAACACAGATCTTGTTGCCAGTGGCAGACGTCAGGCGCCAAAGCCTCCTCTGCAGCATCCGGGCCAGACTGCAGCCCTTCTGGTGCTTCTGCGGCTGGCTGGTTCGCCACGCTAGAGTCAAGAAGCCGCTTCCGCAGAGCGGGAGAGAGAGCCCTCCCCAGCTCGGACTGCACGGACCCAACGGCAGACCTTCACGCCTCTGCTTGTTCACTTGCACTTCAGGCAGATCAGGCCTACTCCTCTCTGCATATTTTCTATTCATCAGGGCAAGAAGGATGCCTCTTGTTTAAGTTCCACCTTAACCTTCAGCCTTTAACCCCTTACTACCACCTGAAGCTGGAATTTGGGAAGAGTCTAGACCTAGGTTTAGGAAGGCAGTGGAGACCAGCAGTACTTGCTTTGCGGGATCGTCATGAAATTAACCAAGTCAGGTACGTAAACCGTGGGACCCCTTCAGTAGTGCAGAGGCTGGATGAGTAAGGCAAGCCCCAGAGGCCCCCAGAGCAGCTTTGTCAGTACACGTAGCGCCTCTTTCCTGTCCAGGGGCTTATTTGATCTAATGGAGTTAGTCCTGCTTCTAAATACAAGGTTAGAGAGTGGGGAGGCCCTACCCACCTCCTGCTGGAACCCCTCTTCGGAGTTCTGTGGCCCCCCCCAGAATTAGGAAGTGACTGTGCCCTGTGCCAAGCACTGCTTTTCTTTTTAAAGACCTTTCTTGTGTGGACAATTTTTGATTGAATTTGTTGCAATATTGCTTCTGTTTGATGTTTTGTTTTTTTTTTTTTGGCTGCGAGGCATGTGGGATCTTAGCTCCCCGACCAGGGACTGAACCTGCACCCACTGCACTGGAAGGAGAAGTCTTAACCACTGGACTGCCGGGGCGTCCCTAAGCACTGTGTCTTATGCATTTGCTTCCTGGATGCTCTCACTGTTTGGACCCACTGCCGGCACTGGTGGTTCTTCTAGAAAGGATAACCCCAATCCTCTGATGCTAGCCTGGGCCACAGCCCGGCGCCCCGAGTCAATTAGTTTATATCCACCATCAGTCCCTTTTCTCAACGCCAACCCTTGGGGCCAGGTGGCCAGTTAGGGGTTCAGGCTTTCCTGCTACAGCCTGTACTGTATCAAAATCTGCCCTCCGCCGAACATCTGAGTTGGTGCGTCTCACACTGCAGAGTATGTATAGTGCAGATTCCAGGCCTGTTTTATTGCTACTTTTAATATTAAAATAACCTTAAAAAGGGTTTCTCGGGACAAATGTTAGAATGAACAGAATGCCGATATAAATGGCATAAGTTGGTCTTGGCAGGGCAGACAGATCCTATGTCACCAGATCTATGAGCCATATAAAGTGAAGGAAATATGGTTCTTGTTCCCAAACAACTTTGGCAAGTGGCTGGGACTCCTTGACCGTAGCTATTCATGTTATAGCCTATCTGCGTTCTCCCTGGTATCCTAAAGAAGAGTGTAACACAGGGAACAGTATTTAAATTCCATGGTGGGGATGGAGACGGAGAGAGACCTCAGGAATGAGGGGGCATTGAAGCCGAGTCTTGAAGGCTGGTAGAATTGCCACATCCCCCAGAGAAAGAGTGGGAAATCCGGATGGGAGGAAACACAGGGAAAGGGTGCTGAGCTGACCGTGGCAATGGGTGCTCGGGGAGGGATGAGTCATCCGTGGTGGTGGAAGCAGAGGACAGAAGAAAAGAGGAAGAGAGAGGGGCTGGGAACGGAAAGGTGGTTTGCTGGGACCCAGAATGCTCTCCAGGAAGTTTCGACTTGATTCCCAAAGATTTCCAAAGAATATAGATCCCCACGGGGGGTTACAGTGGAGAAGTGGCCCAATTAGAACTGGATTCAAAGAAAATGCTGGCGGCCCCTTGTGTAACTCATTAGGGGAAGAGAAACTGGAGGCAGTAGCGTCGTGAGCAGGGTCCAGGCAAGAAGACCCCACAGCAGGAGGAAACGGAGAGGAGAGACGAGACCCTGGGGAGAAAATCATCAGAATTCAACTTTCCCCAACTGCGCAACTTGAACACTTGTTATCTGTCTCTCCTGAATCAGGAGATGGGCTGGAGCGTGTGAATAATAGATGAAGTGCTATGTTGATGAGGTTGATTAGAACGAACAGTTTAACAATGTGCTTAAATGAAAATTTCAGGGCTGGAGACCCAATTAGGAGTATCCTTAGAGGCTCAGCACAAGGGGCTCCAGCTTTGTTCTCTGGGTGATTTTTAGGGAGCAACGCAGCATTTTAATGTCAATGTCATGATGGGACATGATCCCAGGATGGGTCGTGGAGGGCAGAGATCTGGAGAAAGGCAGCCTCTGCCACAGCAATGCAGATCTGAGGGGACACTGCTTCATCATCCCTCCTGCACCCGTTTCTGGCAAATAGAATCGTAACTGATTTTAGGGTCTTTGTTTGGATCCCCTCAAAATAGAACTCATGCATTAGCACTACCATTCCCATGTCATAGGACCCCAAAGCATACTCACCTCAGAAAAGAAGACTTAAGTCATTAGCAAAGGCCCCATTCTGGGCTCTGAAGCTTTTTCTGTGTGTGCTTGTCTTAGGACAAACAAAACCAGCAATGTTGTGATGGTAATGAGCAGGTGACTTGAACTGAAACTTGAGTCCTCGGTGAAAACTAAAGCTTTGGAAATTTACATTGTAAACTTAATATTAAGCTAACTGTGTTCCATGTTATTTTCAGAAGGAATACTGGTTATATTCAGTAATAATGACTTGTATTTACCAAGCGCTTAGCAGGGTCGGGATCTGTGCTACGCGATTTCCACAGGTTAACTCATTTAATCCTTACGACACCCGTTGAGGTAGATTCTATTACCCTCATGTAACATACAAAGAAACTAAGACAGGAAGTGACGGACCCAAGAATGGATCTGATCTCCATTCCTTCCGACTCTTAAGACTTAGCAAATACGTACGGTGTTGTAGACCTAACAGACCTTTCACAAGCAGTGATTATTTTTCAAGACAATGCAAAGGTGTTACTGTCAATGGTCCCTCCTTGCAGCTGATGCTCAGAGAGCTGAAAGTGACTCAGTTAACATTTGTACGGCTCGAGAGTGGCTTGTTGGGGATTTTCAACAAGGTCCCCTGACCCCAAAATACAAGGGTGAGTCAGGTACACAGCCCATCCCATTCTTGCTCTAAACCTATTTCTCTCCCTTTATTTATTCCCTATTTTGGTCCACAGCGTTGCCAAGTGACCCCAGCTCAAATCCAGAGCCATCCTCGGTTCTTGTCCCCTTTCTCCTCACCCACACCTGCAGTCATCACAGCCTGTTTTCTTTCTGTCCTAAACTCCTCTCTCCTCCTTTTCGCTTTCAACTCCCCTGGCTCAAATAAAGCCTTTGCCTGTAATTGTTTGCTGTCCTTTCCTACTGCTCTCCTCAGTTCCCCCAGTGGCACTCGAGCTTTAGTATACACAAGAGGTACTCGGAAAGCTTTTGAAAACACAGATCTAGAGATTCTGATGCAGTGGGTCTGGGGTGGGCCCCACAGATTTGCATTTCTAACAAGTTCCCAGAGGAGGCTGCTGCTTCTGGTCTAAGGACCTCGTTTTGAGAACCGCTGTCCTACTCCATGGCCGCCAGAATGATCGCTTCACTTCTGTGCATATAAACTGTCCATGGCGCCAGAGGGTCTAGGGCAGACAGATGCCCAGCACTGTAAAGCCTTTAGTCCGTGTGAGCCTTGGTGACCCAACATCGACCAGAAGCAAGAGCTGGGAAGAGCCACTCTTGCTGATGGCGCTAGTGCATGTATAAGAATTTTCCTCGGCTCAAAGTAAGAAATCAAGCCCTGAGGACTGGGGTCTGAGTGAGCAGGTCAGGGGTAGCTGATCTTTGTTAAAGGGTTTTTCCCAACCTCTTAAGAATCCTGCTGATAAAACTATGGTCTGGATGATGACTTATTAATCAATGGAATACACTATATTAATAGAATAAAGAACAAAAACCACCTGGTGATCTCAATGAATGCAGAAAAAGCATTTGACAAAAATCCACTGTCCTTTCATACTAAAAACACTCAACAATCTAGGAATAAAGGAGGCTTCTCAGCCAGATGGAAGTCCATCTTTGAGAAACCCACAACTAACATCATCCTTAAGGGTGAAAGACTGAATGTTTGCCCCTGAGATCAGGAACTAGACAAGGACGTCTGCCCTTGCCATCTCTATTCCATGTTTTACTGAAGGTTCTACTTAGCGCAATTAAGCAAGAAGCACTTTAAAAGGAAGACATAAAACTATCTCCGTTTGCAGATGACATTATCTTTTATATAGGAAATCTAGAGGAACCCACTAAAAAACTGCTAGAGGTGATAAATGAGTTCAGCAACATTGCAGGATACGAGATCAATACACCAACTTCAATTGTATTTCTGTGTACCAGCAATGAACAACCCTAAAGTGAAATTAAGACAACAACTCCACCTACAATAGCATTCATAAGATTAAACTGTTTAAAAATAAAGTTTAAAGAAGATATGCAAGACTTCTACACTGAAAGTGTAAAATATTATGGGCACCAATTAAAGATCAATGTAACTGTAAGGAAAGTTCATGTTTATGGATCAGAAAATGTAATATTGGTAAAGCAGCAGTAATCCCCCGAATAATCTATGGATTTTATGTTATCTCTTTTAAAATCCCAGCTGGGTTTATTCTGTAGAAATTGACAAGAAAATACTGAAATTTATTTGCAGGTGCCGGGGACCCAGAGTAGCCAAAACAATGTTGAAAAAGAACAACATTGGATGATTCACAATTTTAAAACTTACTACAGAGATATAGTAATGAAGGTAATTAAGAGGTACAAACTACTATGTAATACGGATATACAGTACAGCACAGGGAATATAGCCAATATTTTATAATCACTATAAATAGAATACGACCTTTAAAAATGATGAATCACTATGTTGTATACCTGAAACCTATTTAATATCACACATCAACTATACCTCAAGTAAAAAAGATTATACTAGGTATAAGAAGCCAGACAAAAAGGCCACATGGTGTACGATGCCATTTACGTGAAATACGCAGAGCAGGCAGATGTATAGAGACAAAGTAGAGTAGTTCCCTTCAAGGCATCGAAGGCCTGAAGAGAACAGAGAGATGGGGAATGAGTGCAAATGGGCAAGAGATGTCTTTTTGGAGTGATGAAAAAGTTCCAAAGTTAAATGATGCTGATAGTTATGTAACTCCATGAATATACTAAAAAAAAAAAAAAAAATTGAAATGTACTCTTTAAATGGGTTGAATTGACGGTACATCAATTATGTCGTAATAAAATGATTTTGTAATCCCATTAGGATAAGCTCTTGACTAGATCCAGTAGAACAGATAGGTGGTACATGGGGAGATAGTCCTGAGGAAATTGCCCAGAATGCAATGCAGAGTGATAACATGAACGACGTGAGAAGCAGCACAGAGGCTACACTGGGAACCTCCAACAGGTACTAATGGTGCCAGAAGAAGGAAATGGATGGATGCTGACAAAGGAGATAGTAACCAAAAATATTCCAGAAGTGAAGATTTCTGACATAGACTCTCACATTAGAAGATGATATTCTGAGCTGTAAGCAAAAGGCATAGATGTCTAGGGAGACTTTAAAATGCAAAGAAAAAGGAGAAAATCCTAGAAGCTTTCCAAAAAGAATAGATCGCTTACCAAAAATCTGTTCCAGAACAGATTTCTCATCGGCGAGAGCACTGATGCAGATGGGAATGAAATAATATCTTCAAGGTGCCAAAGGAAAGTAATTTTCAACCCCACATTCTAATCCTAACTAAGCTGTAATTTATTTGCAGTGAAAAGTAGTGGTTAAATGCATGACTCTGGAGCTAGAACACACGGATTTGAAACCCAGCTCTGCGACTTGTTTGCCTGGAGCTGGCCTCAGTTTTCTGACCTGTAACACGAAAATAACCACCTTATAGGGAGTTGGGAGAATTATATGAACTTTGCATATGTAATCGTGCTCAGAACAATGCTTGACATGTAGACACACTGTTGAAGGGTTAGCTACTGATTCAAGATATATAATTAGATAATAAATATGGAAAACAACTTCCTAGTCATATAATCAAGAAAGTTATTGTAGCAATGTTTAGTATCAGATTTTAAAAAGAACCAAAAGAAAAACATTAAAAGAATAAAAGGATTGGGGGCTTCCCTGGTGGCACAATGGTTGTCTGTCTGCCTGCCGATGCAGGGGACACGGGTTCGTGCCCCAGTCCGGGAAGATCCCACATGCCATGGAGGGGCTGCTGGGCCCCTGAGCCATGGCCGCTGAGCCTGCGCGTCCGGAGCCTGTGCTCCGCAACGGGAGGGGCCACAACAGTGAGAGGCCCGCGTACCGCAAAAAAAAAAAGAATAAAAGGATCCACTCAACAAAAGGATAAACTATCCATCAAAAGGATATCACGTACAGGACCTTGCTTACATCTTTGTGTACAAAACATAGTCTCAAAATATATACAATGAAAATTAAAGAAGAAATGACAAATCCACAATTAATGGTATACTTTAATGTCAAAGATTAGAAGTATTATGACTGAACAAATACAAATACACACATATTCCCCCACAAGTCTCATAAAAATGTTTCGGCACATTTCAATGAATTGATAAACAGTTGACGATCTCTTGCCATACAGAAATTAAATTCGAAACAAACCAAGAGTAGAACAAGGAGAATCCAGAGAAAGTGTGCTTTGAAATCTCAGAGGGAAAAACACACGGAAGAATAAATGTAAGCAAGTTAAGTGTTCAACAAACTAGAAAAAAATAGGTTAAAGGAATGGAGGAAACAATAAAGAAGTCTGTGGAAAATTCAGAACTGAGGCCACTAATATTTTTTCTAAAATTCCCTTCTTAGCTTCTCTCATTGGTAAAAAAAAATTGTAACTTTTGTTTGTACACATACATTCAAAATGTTACTGAATTCATTAAAATTGTGAGACTCATACCATAAATAGAGTGCCTATGTATATGTGTTTGTAATGCTTAATAGAGATTATAAATTCCAGGAGGAGAAGTGTTATGACTTATTCACTACTATATCCCCATTCCGTGTAATAGTGCTTGGCATCTAGGAGAGTGATAAATATTTATTGAATATTGCAGTTGAATAGCAAGTAAAAGGAGTCAGAAGCTAACCCTCAGAGAATTTTGCAGAGTCAAACACAACTAGATTATAATCCTGGTTCTGGAACATTCTGGCTGAACTCTGGGAAAGTTTAATGTCTCCCAGCTACAGTTTTCTACAGCATAAAATGGAAATGACAATAGCTACTTCACAAGGATCTTGCAGGACTTAGAAATGAGGACCAAGTGCCAGCTATTGGGTCTAAGTCTTATTGGGTCTTAGCCCCATACCCACCTGTTCTAGTACTCTGTTCTATGATACTGGGGCTGGGACCGCAAACCACATTTCTGCTTGGCCAGCTGGTTCCATGCCCAGCTCTGGCAATGGGGGACTCCGGAGCAGGTGCTGGAGGAGAAAGAAGCTCCTTTCTGTTTGCTCTCCAGCGAGGTCCCATCTACTTCCTGTTCCTGTGAGCATCACAGCACGAGGTTTCTCCACCCTGGCAGTGACTCACTCCTTTCCCTGGGAGTGATGAAATCCAGTTTGCAGTTTTTTCAACACTCAGAGAACCAGCTTCTTCAGGGCACCAGTACCAGCAGGACAGCCCCCTGCTCAGAAGGATGAATTTCAGTTCCATGACCCCTCCTTTAAATGTCGAAATTTTACATATCCTTCTAGCCTTTTCTCTTTGATCCTCTACCCCTGAAATTGCTACCTCTGTGATCCCTTAGAGTATTCTTTCTACCCTTTTATTACCTAATTGACAATTCTCTGTATTAACTTATCTCTATTTAAATAACTAGTGTGGTTTCTGTCTCCTGACTGATCCCAGATTAAGAACTCAAAGCCCCTAACATGGTGATTCCCATCACCATTCACAAAGCACTTCTGCATCTTAGTTCCCTGACCAGGGATCGATCCAGTGCCCCCTGCAATGTAAGCGCGGAGTCTTAACCGCTGGACCGCCAGGGAATTCCCACATTTTTGCATGTGTGGTCACATTTGATCCTCAGAACAAAGCTGGGAAGAAATCACTATAGGTAGCCAACCCTTTTTCAGATAAGAAAAATAAGACTCCCTGGACCACGAGCTAATTCCAGGGTGCAACCTTGCCCCTTGTTAGGTATCTTTTTTCAAAATGTATTGGCCACTATTTTGTTTTACAATAACAATCTGAAATAGATATTGAATGAGTCTTCATTGATTTATTTCAGCAGAATACTGAACTTGATCAAAATCGTTCAATTCTTTTGAATTGTTTTCCATTTATACTCAAAATGATACAAGCATTGATAAACTGCAGATGTTTGATGTGAAAGTGAAGGACAGAGACCTTATTTAATTCAGCTAGTTAACAGGCAGCCTTGGGAATCGGAAAGACCTGGAATCTGAATGCGATCTCCCAAATTATCAGCCATGTGACCTTCCACAAGACACTTGAGTTCTGAACCTCAATCTTCTCATATGTAAAATAGGCAGTGCCTTGCTGGGCTATTTGAAGATTAAATGGCTTCTGTACAATTCCTGGAGCATAGACTGTCTTAAATAAAAATTGTCTCATAGGATACAGAGATTGGTCCTATCCTCAGAGCAAAACAACATGTATTGTCTTTAAAATTTCTACAAAATACAGCTGGATCATTTACAGTTCTCTGGACCCAGAGAAGAAGTTCTTTTCCATCTTGTTGCATCTTAAAAAGAAGAGACGTACTCGGTCTGTGGTTTCAAGCTCTTTTATCTGGAGGCTTAAATGATCCTTGAAGTCTTAGGGGCTGACATGAAGGTCAGCGGCAGCGGGACAGAAGACAAGAGACCTCTGGGGAGACTTCAACCAGTCAGGAAGATGCTGGCAGCCGGGAAAGGAATCTAGGCAAAACGGCATAAAAAATAAGGATATCTATCACCTCACATAATATTCAGTCCAGAGGTAATATAGGCTTCAGTGCCTTAAAGATATCTGCAAGAATTGTTGTTGTTCCTTTTTTAATCTTTCCATTTTTGCCATCCTTGCTGATTTCACTCTCAAGCCAGAAGGAAGATCGCTTATAATCTGTAAGCTTCACATGTGATCCACTGACACCTTGTGGAAGAAAGGAGTGTCACTTCCTCCTTCTTTATTAGGATCAAGGACTATTTTCCCAGAAGACTCATCAGACTTTTACCTGATAACTCATCAGCCAGGACGAGGCCATATGTTCCTTCCCAAGAAACGAACACGCACCTTGAAGCTGGAGTGGGATCCCTTTCTCTGTGGCACACTGCTTCCTGGAGAAGGGTGGACACTCAGGTAAAAAACCAGGTTTCCACTAGAAAGTGGGACTTGAAAAAGAGATCCCATTTCAAATAACTATTAGGAGACCACTGACCCCAATGACATCAGAAGTTCTTGTTATCCCCTTTAGGGAGGATACCTGTGTGTATTAGTTTCCTAGGGCTGCTGTAATAAATTGTCATAGCTATGTGGCTCAAAACAACAGACATTTATCACAGTTCTTGAGGCCAGAGTCAAAAATCAAGGTGCTAGAAGAGCTATGCTTCCTCCAAAGGTTCTAGGGGAGAATCCATTCCTTGCGTCTTCCAGCTTCTAGTGTCTCCAGCTGTTCCTGGACTGGTGGCTGCATCCCTCCAATCTCTGCCTTGTTGGTCACCCGGCCTCCTCCTCTTTTCTTTGTGTCACCTCTCCCTGTTCTTCACTCTTAGGAGGACACTTCGCGTTGGATTTAGGGCCCACCTGGATAATCCAGGTGATCTCATAACCCAAGATCCTGAACTTAATTACGTCTGCAAAGACCCTTTTCCAAATAAGATGTACAGATTCGGGGGACTACGATAGGTCATACATTTTCTGTGGTTGTTGTTGGAGGAGGTATCACCATTCAGCCCACTGTACTGAACTACAGGGTGGTTGTGATACTGCGTATCTAAAAGCTCTGGCAAAGGGCTGGCTCCAGGTGAGCATGTGATAAGTACTGGTTGAATCTGAATCCATTTATACGTCTCTGCAGCCTCAGCTGGCATTTTTCTCACTCCCTATGGCATGACTTCTGGGGTTCTTGGCAAAAGACAGCGTTCCCTTGGCCTGAACAAGAAGAACGTGAGCCAGCAGGACAAAGGGAAGAACCGCGGGATGGAAAGTCAAATGCGGGGTGAGCAGGTTGACCCAGATGGCAAGGAGATGGAACAGGCTGGCTGTGGCAGCGGGAAGCCAGGGGAGGTGAAGGTGCGTGTCTTGGCGCAGTGCAGGCGGGATACCAGCCCCTCTGTCTCACTGCTTTCCAGAGTCCTAACGTGGGCTAGAAATACCTTCTCTGCCTCAAGTCAAGCAGTTACCCCCAGGGTATGTAACTTCTTCCTCTTGAAAAATTCACAATTTCATAAAAGGTACACTTTACAGACCCTACATCCAAGTTTGTTTTTCTTCTAGGCAAACACATCCATCTTCCCAATCCCTCGTTTGCAAATAATGAGCCAAAGCAGTTTTCTCGTTCCTCTGTTTTCTATTTTGCAAAGAAAGGTGATGCTGAAATTTCATACTTCAATTTCATGCTCAGACAGTTTCCCAGCTGGAATGAAGGAAACTTAAGAATCATCTATCTCAGCCCTGCATCTCACAGAGGAGGAATCCAGGGCCGGGAGATGTTAAGTGACTTGCTTAAGGTCACGGTGGGGACGGGGGGTGGGGGTGGAAGGAAAGGATGCACTGCCAGAAGGAACAGCTGGAGACAAATTCCAGATGGGAAGAAGTTCCTGGAAGTCTGGGTAGTCAAGCAGGAATGGAGCGTGGAGTGGTGACCTTGTCACTTTCCTGGGTCACCAACTCTAGCTGAAAATTTCTGTTTTGTCCCTTAAATTAACCCTAAGATTCCTTATGTAATCTCATTTACCAAATAAAGGTTAGACGCTTAAACTATCAAAGCGTCATTACCCGTGTTCTGGAGACTCTGAGCAAGTGAAGTGAATCCAAAGTATGAAATAAGATCTATAACTTTGTCATCGATTGTATTAAATGAATCACCACCCATCGACCTGCAGTTACCGTCCTCATACCAGTCCCTATTATACTCACCTTTTTAAGAATACATTTTGTGGGGGGGCTTCCCTGGTGGCGCAGTGGTTGAGAGTCCGCCTGCCGATGCAGGGGACACGGGTTCGTGCCCCGGTCCGGGAGGATCCCACATGCCGCGGAGCGGCTGGGCCCGTGAGCCGTGGCCGCTGGGCCTGCGCGTCCGGAGGCTGAGCCCCGCAACGGGAGAGGCCACAACGGTGAGAGGCCCGCGTACCGCAAAAAAAAAAACCAAAAAAAACCCATTTTTTTCTTTTGGCTTGGCCTGAAATGACATGAAGGATGAAAGAGGTCATTGAAGAAAAGAGCAGTCTTGAACCAAGCAAGTGAAACGGCAGAACTGCATCTCTCTCCCCACCTCTGTCCTCTCGCGGACTCTGGCCTGGGGATGGCTCAGCCAGCACTGATGCTGCCCACGAGGAAAACCGGACCCGGAGAACTTAAGTGGCCTGTCCGTGAGTGCACGTCCTGGTAGTACAATGGATGTGCTGGGAACGTCTATCTCCTGACAGTAGCGCTTTCCACACTCCATGTTGTTAAATCAGCAGCTCAGAGTATAACTTTGCCTAAAATAAAAGTATCTGCTCAAAGGCATTGGGGAAATTGCAAGCAGAGTAATTGATTTGGCAACAGTAATAGAGTAATTGTATCATCAGTCAAGGCTCAATCAGAGAAATAGAACCAATAGAGTGGGTGTGGAAGGGAGACAGAGAGGGTGACTGGGACCGATTTATCACAAGGAATTGGGTTACACAACTGTGGGGGCCGGCTATGCAAGTCTGAAGTCTGTAGGGCAGGCCGTCAGGAAGGGAAGAGCGTAGCATACTAGACACCAGCAGGCATGTGGTCCAAAGGAAAGGGGGAAGGAGAGAGGTTGGTTAGAAAGTGACCACAGCTACACAACTTTGTAAATCAACTATACTTCAATTTTTTAAAAAATCTCTTACTCAGTGATTTAATAAACATTACCTGAGTATCTTAAAAAAAAAAAAAAAAGAGAGAGAGAGAGACCACAGCACAGTCTGGAAAAGTCCCGTTCAGGCCAACAGAGTACATACAGCAGAGCAAAGACCCGTCGTGAGAGGAGTCTGCATCGGGCAAAAATGCCCAGCCGTCGTGTTCCCACTGTGCTCTCCATCACTGGGAGCGGCTGGGGGAGCAGGTCCCAAAGATGTAGGAGCTGGAGGCTGACCGCTAATACACTCCGCAGGGTGGGCTGTCTCGCGAAGGGAGTCCTGAGCCACGCACTCCCATCGCCGACACGGAGGGAATGGGGTAAAGCCAGTCTTCTGGGATTTAGTACTCCTTGTTCACCCATGAGAAAAGTGTGGCTTAGACGAATTCAACACCCGCTGGTGAGTCTTAGGGATACAGAATTCCAGCCGAGACCCTCTTGGTTCTCCATTCTTCTTTTCCTTCCCGCGACGCCACATTTCCATGCTACAAATTCTGCACAGACTCCAAATCAAGATGCCTTTGTCACTGTCACCCCATAATAGTGAGAAAACAGGCCTGCCCTTTAAAACGTTCCTCTGTGTGCTGTGCGGCTGCAGGAAACTCGAGGAAACGATGTGTTAAGGAAGGGAAGGTCCTCTTGGGTTATTTTGCAGACAGTCCTCCTCAGAAATTGGCGATAATTAGTATTCCGGATGTTTTTCTAAGGATGAATTCTTCCAAGGTGAAGCAGTTCAACTCTGCAGTACCTGAAGCAGAAATAATGTGTGTTATGAACACAGGGGACAGTCAAACAGCCTCCCCAGGGTCTCCACTTGGAAACCTGAGATCAACCCATTAAGACAACAGAACGAAGCTTCCTCCAGAGGGAAACGAAACTGGAAAGTCCAGGAGAGCTTCTCGGTCAGGAGGCAGCCCTGGTGCCCTGAATCTGTGTCCTTGTTTCATCTTCCCCTCAGGTGGGAAAAGACACTCTGAGGGGGTCTTCTCCTGCCTCTGTTTCCTATTGCTATAATAACACGTTACTCCAAATGTAGTGGCTTAAAATAATACGAGTCCTTTCTCTTACAGTTCTGGAGTCAGAAGTCCTAAAGGCTCCTTCCTTCTGGAGGCTCTAGGGGAGAATCTGTTCCCTTAACTTTTCTGGCTTCTAGAGGCTGCCCGGCCACATTCTTTGGCTGATGGCCACAGCACTCTAATCTCTCCTTCTCCAACTCTGATCCACCTTCTGCGGCTTTAGGGGCAAATCCATATCCTTGTCTGTTTCAGCTCCCAGAGGACATCTGCATCAGCACGCACAGAGGTAGGGTTAGTGACCCTGGCCAGGTGAAAGGCACCTGGGTGGGTCATCCATCGCTTCTAGTACAGTGGTTCGCAGTCTTCAGCGTGCGTGAGAATCATCTGGAGGTAGGGTGAAGAGGTTTAGCAAGTAAAAGTACAGGACACCTAATTAAATGTGAATTTCAGATAAGTACTTTTCTCATATGAGTATGCAGTATTGCGTGGGACATTGTTATACTCAAAAATTGCTCATTGATGGGCTTCCCTGGTGGCGCAGTGGTTGAGCGTCCGCCTGCCGATGCAGGGGACGCGGGTTCGTGCCCCGGTCCGGGAGGATCCCACATGCCGCGGAGCGGCTGGGCCGCTGAGCCTGCGCGTCTGGAGCCTGTGCTCCGCGACAGGAGAGGCCACAACAGTGAGAGGCCCGCGTACCGCAAAAAAAAAAAAAAAAAAAAAAAAAAATTGTTCATTGTTTATCTGATGTATACAAATCTAACTGGGCATTCTGTATTTTATCTCCTCCCTGGAGGGCTTGGCGAAACACAGTTTGCTGCTGTTCCTGATTCATTAGGTCTGGGGTGGGGGCTGTGAATGTGCCTTCGTAACAAACTCCCAGGTTCAGCTGGTTCTGCTGACCCAGGATCCGCACACATGCTGAAAACCACTGTTATAGTGCTGCATACTCTAAGAATATGTCAGATTGTTCCTCAAAATCATTTAGGGCTTTTCCAAGTCCCGTAAAGGAAAACCCAAAGTCCTGACAAAGGCTTTCAAGGGCCCAGGTGCCCTGGCAGTTACCTCCCTGGACTCGTTCCCTAATCCCCTCTCCATTGTCGAGAAACTCTGGCTGCGCAGTTGTTTCTGGAACAAACCAGGCACAGTCCAACCCAAGGGCCTTTGCACAAATAGATCCCCCCAATTAAATGGGTCTCCCCTAAACAGGTACAGGGGTTCAGTCCTTTACCTCCTCCAGCGTTTGCTTAATTCTGTCTTTTCACCTGATTTTAAATTGCACCGCTGCACCTCCACCAATCTAGGTGGCATGTCAATTTCCGCAGCATTGTCTCCACCTGACAAGCAAGAAATGTATCACCGCTTATTATCTACCTGCTCCCGCTAAAACTCCACGGCCACAGAGATTTGTGTGTATTGTATTCACTGCTATTCACAGCAGTGATAGAGTTTCCCAGGATGTAAGAGGTGCTCAACAAACGCGTGCAATGTGTTTAAAGAACGGAGATGCCCTAGTCTGACACTGTTTGTTCATGCTGTGGACAAAGGCATTAAGTCACGCTGTGGACAAAGGCGTTAAGTCACCCTGTGGACAGGGCTTAAAAAACCTTTTGCAGAAAATGTCTCCTTTGCAAATGGGTAAAACCAAGTCACCCAAGGGTGTGTGTGTCGGGGCATGGGGTGGGGGTGGGCAGTAGGACTTTAAAAATGCTATTGCAAGATGACTGAGCAATTTGACCATTCCACAGCTGTCAGCTATCTGTTGTTTTTGTGGTTGTTAATCAATAGTCCGGCAGTAGGGTCAGGTGGAAGATATTCCCCTCTCCAAAACCCCGCCTCTGACCAGAGAGCCTATCACAACCAAGATGAGGCTTAGAGCCCATTCTGATAAACGCGCAGGCGTTCACCAGCGATCAAGCAGCGATCATGCGGTCATATATTTTTTTTAGTTCAGGGAGTTCCATATACTTTGTCTCCAAGCTTTCTAAAAACGGGGTGAAAATTTCCTTCAGGGGCAAGGGCACTGATATCTACACGGCAGAACGGTTCAAACCTTTCATCTCTTGAGGGATTTGAGACATCCGTGAAGGCAGAGAGTCTGAGGAGGAAGATCGCAGCCCTGCAATTTGCTCTCAATACAGCGTCCAAGGGAAGGTGCTGGGATGATGGGCGGCTCAGACCCTGTCCACCCAAGGGTGGTGACATCCATGCAGTTTTCAAGGCAGATACGTGGCTTGGCCGTTGCCCATTGTGCCAAAGAGAAATTACTTCTAATGTCCCTTGGAAGCACAGCAAGGTTTTTTTTTTTTTTTTTTTTTGCGGTACGCGGGCCTCTCCCGTCGCGGAGCACAGGCTCCGGACGCGCAGGCTCAGCGGCCATGGCTCACGGGCCCAGCAGCCGCTCCGCGGCATGTGGGATCTTCCCGGACCGGGGCACGAAACTGTGTCCCCTGCATCGGCAGGGGGACGCTCAACAACTGCGCCACCAGGGAAGCCCAGAGCAAGGTATGTAAAGTGCTTGGTAGTCCCCGCTGGATACAGAATCTCTTTTAAGTTATTGCACTTTGAAGTTAACTGAAGGCCCCTAGGATATAAACTAAAGGTATTCAAACACCTTACACTGTTTCTACCAGAATATTTTAAACTACATGTAAACAATAATAAGCATCTTTATATATACGCATATTATAAAGTTTAAAATGTTCGTTAAAATCACCAATATGTATCAATTAAAGTAAAACTTTACAAATGAAATCATTTCAAGATGCTTTGCTTTATCATCAAAGCTGGCAATGAAACAAAAACCATTTAATTCATTGAACTCACTGGATTTCCCAGTCCTGAGGACAAATAAAATGAAATAAAGAAACTTACAACCATGGCAGGGTTAAAATTTCAAATTCCTAACTCTAATCATTTACATTCTGTTTGTAGGACCTTCGCCTTTGGAACTAACATCTTTCACGTGTGCAGAATCCTAACGCTAAAAACCTGACATTTGACGCCTCAAATAGGAGACAAACTTCTTTTAAACATCTCCCTGGAAATCGGTGAGTTTGTTCATAACTAATACACAGAAATACACATTTAACAAAGCTCACAAAACTCTTAGCCTTTCTACCCAAAATTAAAACAATTTGAACTGAGAGTAATAGGAAAGGCTTCCTGTCTTTACATAGGCAGCGTTGAGAGAGGTCTAAGGTAGCTTGTAAATCTAAGTGGTGTAGAAAAACTCAAAAGCATTCCATTAAAGCCGAATGTTTCCTTAAAGCTCCCAGTCCAGCCCCTGCCAATTGTGGGGGGCCAGTCCAAGTGCTCCTGCGTGGTGGGGCTTTGCTCCAAACCCCACGGGAAGTCGCCACATCTTCCTCTGCTTGGGTGCCCAGCTTCTGGTTTGCGCAGGACTGAGGGGTCTCCCGGGATGCAGAACTTTCGGCGCTAAAACGGAGACAGTCCCAGGCAGCAAGGACGAGCTGTTCACCCCACCTGAACCCTGGCTTCTCTCCAAGGAGGATCCCTTCCCCTGGGCTGTCCCCAGGGCTGGGAGGATCGCCCATGAGTGTTTTTTGTGTTCAGAGTAACCTGCTGAGCCTCAGATGACTGTTTGCAAGCTTCATCCCTCTACCCTGTTGAGCTCTGCTCACGGCCTGGGCCCCTGGAGGCCCCAGCTACCCGTCATCAGCCCCCCAAACGTGATAGGAGGCTGATGGGGGTGGGCAGGTGAGGCGCTGCAGGCGCAGGTGGCTGGAGTTGAGTTAACGGCGGCGGGAGGACGCAGGTCAGGTGTGTAAAGAGGCGGGTTGCAGCGCCTCTGCGGGGATAGCTCGTGGCTGCGCTGCGCTGCAGGGGCTCCGGCTGCTCTCTGACGGGTGGGGTGGTAGGGCTGCTGGGGGTTGTTTTCAAGCTTGCAAGTTCGGCTTTCTCTGGATTCAGCTCTTTCTCTCCTGAAGATGCTCTGCCTGCCTCTCTTTCTTTCTCCTGCTAAAGCGTGAAGAGGCTGTAGCCAGCAAAAGCCCGTCTGTGGCCTCTACTTTGCACAAAGAACCTCCTTTGTTTTCTAGGCCTTTCCTTCCCCCTCATAAGAGGGTTAGGGACAGCACATCCTTGGTCCAGGGTGCTAAGGTGAAGCTCCGTTAGCTTATCTAGAAGAACAAGACGGGATAGGAGCTGGCTGGGCCCCTAATGACCTGGTCTCAGAGGGAACAGTAGAGCGGGCTTTCAGGAGCTTCCCTCCTCCCCTCCCACCCCCTGCCGACATCAGCACAGAGACCAGTGTTGGGGAGAGAGCCACAGGCAGGGCCTCTGAAAAGCTGGGGAACTGAAAGTTGGGAAACTGAGGGACAGGGGCTATCGCTGTCTGCCTTCCATGAGAATCAGGCCAGCCTGATCTATTGTGAACCATCAGGTCAAAGAGTTGAAACACGAGAGCATTAAATAGATGAACCTGAGGCCCTAAACTGAGCTCCAGGCCTTCCTACGTCCATGAGACGTGCCCTCCCCTCACCCCCGAACAATAGGGCTAGCAGCTGTGACTCCAGGGCCCCTGAGCACCAGGGGCCTTCATCAGCTCCTCTTGGGGTTGTGCGGGGGGTAAGGGGCTCCTCAGACCTGAACTGAGAGCTGAGGACTCCCAACCCAGGCTCTCTACCCTCGCCCCACTCCTCGCAGCGAGCCACCCGCTCAGGTGCTGGACACGCGGCGTCAGTAAGAAGGTACTTGGAACTGGGAAGGGCAAAGATCTTGCTGCCAGGATGCTGGTCCCCGCCCTAGGCCGTGGGTGACTGAAGCAGAGGCTCTGGTCCTTAGGCCCCTTTAATAACTAGATCAGACCGAATGCTCCTGGAGTGAGGGGGCTGAGAAGTAGCAAGAGGTCGTTCTCAGCATCTAGAAACCCCTTAGGACCGCATCCCCTAACTTATGAGGCACGAGGTGTGCTGCCTTCTGTCCCAGAAGTGCTATCTGGGTACCAGACCGTCAGCAAGTTAGAGCTGCAGAGCTTGGGTATTCATGCAGGTTTAACCGTCACTCTAAGACGTAGCAGTCATGAACTAAAGTTAATTGAGCCCAGTCATTTTTTCCTTAATCCAGCAGGCGTTTGACACCCCTTGTCAATTTCATCACTTCCCTGGTCAGCATTCGTGTCACCAAGAGGGAGTGACCCTGATCCCACTTCCAGCATTTCATGGGGACACGCTTCCACACTTGTGTCTAATTCTCCACTACAGGACACATCCTCCCCATCTACAGGACACATCCTCCCCCATCTCTTAAGAAGAGATACTTGTCAGTTGGGTCTTTCTTGAAGCAACATAACTAGTTACTGGTGGAGAAAAGATTTAGGCCCAGTTCCACCCAGTCAGCTGGCTTCTCTTTCTTGATGCTGGGAACCATGTGAACTCAGGTCTAGCCTGACTCCTTTCTACTCTGGTAAACCTAGGCTCCTCAGCTGCTGTGATGCTGGCGTCCTAACTAGTAAGACAAGGGAGTAGGTAATAGCTTCTGAGGCTTTCACGGGCACCCCCTTCAGTGTGAGGGGGGCCTAAAGTTGGGGGACACCAGCTAAATCACTACTGCGAGTGCAGGAGTGGAAAGTCAGCTGGCGGTGAAACGTCAACTGGATTGCCCAAGGCAGCCCCCAAACGCTGCCACAAGTAGCCAACAGGGGCATCTCCTCTTAAATGGAGGTGAGGTCAGTGCTCCTCGTGGAATGTGGAAATGCACAAGACTAGAAAATGCCTCCTAAACAGGCACCCTGGAGAGCAAACTAACAATGTGGGGCGTTGCCTAGCTCTTGCTGTCCTGCTGTGAGTATTGATACATCTTTTTAAGTCCCCTCATGGCGAGAAAATACTGCAGTCTACTGCTTATGTGCTTAATTAGAGGAAGCCACGAAACTCCTCCCGTGTTGATCACCAGCCTGGCTTTCCGTTCTAGCTTCTGCAAGCTGCCCTTCCCTCTACTGTCTTTGCTGAGAAAAGTGCCCTGTAGGGCTTTGCCAGTCATTTAGTCATTCCCAAACAATAGGCTAAGGGTTTATGTTGGTGGGTGACTGTTTCTCAGTGGAGTAACAGTATTAAAGGTTGGTTATAAAGCTGAGCCTTGAATGGCCACAATCAGCGTATGTGAGGTGTAAGGGTTCCGAGGCTGCCCATCAGATCAATAGCGTGCAGCTGGCAGGGTAACATCACTGGTGACCTGACCCTGTCCCGTGATGTCTGTGCTGGGACCACTTAGATGTTAGCCTACAGGACACCAGTGAGCCCAGGTGGCCCCTATGGTGGACACTGGGAGGGTCTAGGTGCCCAGAGGACAGGCTCATTTCTCCCCAGGAGAAGTGATGCCTGCATCACCTAGATTAGAGGTCTGAGTGCACAGGCTCAGATGCAGAGAAACTGCTCATTTCTCCATTCCCTACTGAGACTCGTCAGGAGGTAAGAGTTAAGGGCAAAAAACCAAAATCTTTCCAAAACATCACATAGGTATTAGGTCTAAACGTCAGGTCGGGAAGAGTACTCAGGGCCTCCCGGAGTCCTGAGGAATGAAGAGCAGCTTTGCTGGAGATGTCTCGGTACCGGCCTCTGCTCCTAGGTTTAAGGAACGGCGGTTATTTCCAAGACCAGAGTCCATTCCTAATGTCAAGTTCGCAGTGGAACAAAACAGATGGACCGTGGTCCTGCAGGCAGGGTCTGATGGCCTCATACTAGAACCCGAACGGGAGCTGAGTAGACCGGCCTGAGCCGCTTTGCACTTGAAGCAGGCCCCTTAGACTTGGCTCAGATCTCCAGGATTTGGGGGTTATTCACACACGGCTGTTGCTGCTTTGCCGTCCCCCTCCCAGTGGCCTGTGTCTGATCTTTCCTTTTAAGTGATAGCCAGAGATATTCATGGACTCCTTAGAGCTGTGTTTGTGCTGCTTCAGAGTTCAGCTTGAGTCTCGCCTGGTAGCAAATGAGGATTGCGTTTGTCAAAGGAGAAAAGTGGTAAACATTGAATGCAGGTGGCAAAGGTCACCGAAAGCTGCCCCAAGTATCACCAAGAGCTGCCCATTGGCTGGGAGCAAGAAGCATGGGATGCCAAGTGAACTGTGGTCTGAAGAAAGGTTGGCATCTGCCAGCCTGGTGGCCTAGTTCTGCAAGAAGGGGGGCCGCGGAGAAACCTCCAGATAGGACCACCTTTGTTCTGTCTGACTCTTGTGCAGTCGGAGGTTGGCAACTGAGTTTGAAGTGTAATGAAGGACCCTGACCTTGGAGCTCCACAGGGTTGGGCCTTGCCAAGCCTAACCTCCGTCCTGTGAGCCGTGTAGGTGGGGTGGAAAGGGTATGTGGGGTGTAAGGGTTAGGGTTACACCTAACCGTTACACGATAGATGGCTCGATCATCCACACTGAGACCCCCTTGGGAAGGAGGGTGAAGGGAGGGAGATTCCCTCTCTTCCTGATTTGAGGGTTAGTATTCTCACGTGGACAACTAAACATGACGCTGATGTGAAGCTCCAGGCCTTCACTAAACTGCATTACTTGGGGGTTAGTTGCACCTTGGTCAGCATGTGTCCCAGGTAGGCAACAGCCTGCTTCAAGTAAATCAAAAATAATGAAAACACCAAATCCTGGTATTCTCTCTCTGAGACTGGATGTCAGCGTTTTCTCCGATGCAGGGTCATTAGACCTGAACGAGTAGCCTATCTTCCAGCTATAGCACAAAGACTTGACTTTGTCAAAGTGAAGGGAAAGTCTGGCAAATCCAAGCCACATGAAGTGCAGGCACCAGCTGTGCTTCTGAAAGATGCCTTCAGTCAAGACATAGTCGGGAGTTGCGGGGGGGCAGAAGGTCCCTCTGGGCGCTTAGTCTGGGTCACAGATGACATGGCATCCAGCAGACAGTGTCCCTGTGGCTGGATTTGGGGGAATGTGACTCCAGCTCCCTCTGAAGCTTACTTTCAAGAGCAGAAATGCACGTCTGCTCAGCAGATCCCTGGTGCTATCACAGGATAGCTCTAGAAACGAGGCTCTTTCACGAGCGTGATGGCTTCCTACCTAGTACTGGAGGGCACCTTTGGGGTGGGACGTGGATAAGGGGAATAACTTCAAAAAGAAAGTCCTTGTTGAACCCTCTGTTCTGATATCTGACTTCCAGAGCTGTCATCTCTACACAAGAGCTGTTGAGATTAAAGTGTCCAGTTCTTAAGACTGTAACTAACCAAACCAAACCCCCCCAGTGGTCGGGGGGGGGGGGTGGGATGGGGGATAAACAGTCTCCCAGGATTAGCATGCTTCTGCTCCTGAGAATTTTGAGTCAACGGAGAGTAGGTTCCAACATGAGAAGGACCTCCAAGTGAAGTGGTTGTACTAACATGGTCAACAGTACAGTCTCAAGTTTCTGCGTCACTAGCAGTGATGAAAGTCCTAAAACGGGGGGTGAGGGTGTTGGAGTGGATAAGATCATGAAATAACCTTTTTGAAAAAGTGGGTCTGCCCCCTTCGATTCCTCCATCCCCAGTATGGTTGGTGAGAGCCCAACTTTTGACCTCTATCAAGAGGCACGGATGGCTTCCGATTCTGTTTTAGGACTGTTATTGCTGTGAAGTGACATTAGAGGACCTGAAGGAACCAAAAGTAGAGTCTGTTTTATCAGTTACTCAGGAGATTTAAAAATTCCGTGGCAGTGAATGAGGAACAAGAGAGCCTAAAGTATTCCTGGCGTGACCCAGTACTTCAGTCTTTCCAAATCGGTGTTGAGCCCATGACACTCTAATACAAATCAAATCTCTTCTCCCTCTTTCATAATTGAGGACTGGGTCATAATCTGAAATAACCAGAACCGTCAGACGCATGGAGAAATCCTCCTTACCGTAGGCAACCTGCCTGTAGTGAGGATTTGGGGCAAAATTGCGGCAGAATAGGGCTGTTGCCTTGTGCCGAAGCCCTAGATTCTGTATCCTTCCCCGTGGAAGGAAAACTGGACACTTCTGCCCACGTGGGCTTCACCATCTGTTCCAGAGGCAAAACTTGGAAAAGTCTCTATGTGCCGTCAGGTCCTAAAGACTGAGTTCTCAGGGCACAGGGACCCTGAGTGGTTTCTGGGGGAGCCATAGTCTCTCCAAAGGAAAACTAGGAGATGAGGGGACAGGTCTGATGTGGTCCGAAATCCCAGGGACCCAGACAAATCTTGGCTCTTCTTGCTTGTCTGCCTCTTTCTTTACAAGTATTTGCCTGAATTCTCCCACCCCACCCTCAGGAGACCCTGGCCCCAGGGGTCCTCTCTAGTTTCCTGGCCTCCCTGTGCACCCACGTGCCTAGGGAATCTGTCCCATCTTGTTGATGGGACTGCTGGTTGTACAGGTCACTGCACCTGGAAATCCTTCCCTGGCTGGCCCTCTAAAAGGTGGCTTTCTGGGCTGGATGAACACATAGCCCTTGCATTCCTTCCTAGGAGCAGTGGGAAGCCTCCAGGCCACAACGGTATTTTTGCCAGCACTTCGGTTGCTCTTAGATTCCCTCAAAAACGACGTCTCAGTTGTAGAAAGCTTGTTGAGGGTCTGTCTCACTAACGGGTTTCCTCTGTCCTGGAGAAAGGTATTTTCTATCCATTCTGCAGGATTCCCTCCCTTTACCTTTCCCGGGAAATCTTTCATCTCCATCCAGGCCTGGATCTTCTTCCAAGGCCAGGGTCTTCACCCTGGAAACTAATCGTTTCCCAAGTAGTATTTGTGACATGGCATGTTGACAAGGTCTCTCTAAACTTCTGGGGTCTGAATGCTCTCGTGGTTAGTCGGCCCCAAACAAGTAGATTCCAACCTCTCTTCTAGACCTGCTGTGAGGATTTGGGCTGAGAGGGCTTTGGCCCAGATGCTGCCTGGTCCAGGGGTTGACACATCTCTGGCTACTTTGTTCCTGTCTCCTTTGCAAGCTCTTCTTTGCCCCCCATTGCTCGTGCTCCGAGTCCATCTCATAGCTTCACGGCCTCGACTAAGAGCTACGGACTTCTGTTTTTCCCCTCTTCCCATCTTCGCCTCTAGTGGAGCTCTTCTGAGCCTCAACCCAGCATACTCAAATACCTACTACCTGTCCCTATTTGAGTTTCACAGGTGCGTCAAACTTAGATTGTTGTTCTAGGTGGAATTCATCATCTCTCCTAAATTGGCTACATCTCTGCAATTCCCCATCTCACTCTGATGTTTGAAAGGAGAGTAAAATAATCCTTAAGTTTCCAGGTGTCATTGTACTGATGGACTGATGGCCTTGGTGGTGTGTCATTTAACCAGCTATTCTGAAGTCAAGAGAGACTGAAAGGGAGATGGCGTTTTCTTCATGTTGGGTTTTAAAGCGGACAGTGCTGTCACTGCCCTGAGTTGCTTTTAGGTGCAGAGGCAGCTCCTAATGGGCACCTACCCCCACCCCATCCACCAAAAGACCTGAAATGCATGCCTGAGTGACTGAGGGCCTTGAGCATGGGATCAGCATTCCCAGGGGTTAGATGAAGCCTCATGTTTTATTATTTACAGTAAATGAGCAGCTGAGGAGAGTGGGGTCCAAGATGTATCAGCCTTTCTTCAGCCTCTCCCCCAAACCCGAGGGGCCTAAGGGAAGCGGGGCCCAGTGTATGAACTTAGCCTGTGGTGAGTTTTATAAGATAACAGAGCCTGGCAAGTGGTACTTAGCTTGCAATGATTTATTGGGATGGCAGTCTTTAAGACCTGCCAGCTTTTTGGTCATAGTACTTACTCTTAAAAGCTGGGTACACACCCCTAGGAAGGACTTAAACAATAGAACTTGAGACTGGAGTGGGAGCCCGGAATTCTTTTGGTGCTGGAGAAGAACTGTCTCAGCATCCTCTTATTTTAGCTATGAAGCTCTGAATCTCAAGAATGGCTGCTGGCAGTGCCCCTTCTCCAGTGGTACCCGGAAGTTCTGCAATGACTTTCCCCGAATGTCTGCTCCACTACTGGAGACTGAAGTTACCAGTTGCCCCTTAGATTCTTACAAAAAGCTCTCAATGTGTCTAACTTTAGCAAGTGACTATCAAGTGACCAAGGAGTATCATGTAACAATTGCCGCATTGCTCTCGAAGAGCTAACTTGCATTGTCACCAGAAGTGATCCCATCTTAGACCCGGAGATGTCTGGATGCCATGGGGTCTTGGTCATGCTTTGCTTATATACTAAGCACGTACAAAGGCCAAGCTAAGGGGACAGCTGGGTGGTTACCTGTCATGGGACTCAAAACTTGTCCAGGAGGGAGTTAAGGGCAGAGGTCTGCAGTTCTGTGTCTCTCTGGTCCAGCACTCTCCAGAGAGCATTCTACTGAAGTGATCAATCAGGGTTAAGTTAGACTAGTCTAGAAAATGCTGTGCAACCTGCCTGGTAAAGTTTGATGGGTCAGTCCAGATGCCCAGTTCTGTGAATGTAGCTTTGGGCCAGTCTGAGTGTAAGTCTTTGTTTTCTCTCTAGAGCAGTTTTAGGTTCACAGCAAAACTGAGAGGAAGGTAGAGAATTTCCCATGTACCTCTGCCGCCACACACGCACAGTCTCTCCATTATCAACATTCCCCACCAGACGGGGTGCCTTGGTTATAACCAGTGAACCGATATTGACATGTGATTTTCACCCAAAGCCCATAGTTTACAGTAGGATTCACTCTTGGTGATGTACATCCTATGGGTTTAGACAAATGCATAATGACATGTACCCACCATTATAATACCATACAGCATTCTTACTGCCCTAAAGTTCCTCTGTGGGTAAGTTTTTCCTCCAAAGCAAACCTAACATGCCTAGGGACCTTGGTTGAAGATTCTCACGTGAGTGTGTGTTAGCTTGTGACAACTTTGATCTGCACAGACCAGGCCATGGGCTTCCTCCACGCTATTACTCTGATCCAAGGGATGAACAGAACCTCAGTGTTAAGTGAGAAGAGAGCATGATGTGAGGATTGAGGTGGGTGGTTGGGAAGTGTGCGCCTGAGACAGTTATCTTAGGGTCTGTGATAGAGAAGAAGGAGGTGAGGGTAAGAGAAAAACTAAATAGAGTAGTTGATAGGCACTGGGTCTTGCATGGCCTGGGAGCAAGCATGAGCTCCAACAGGCTAAGTCTAACAGGGAGTGAGGCCATGAGCAGTGTGTTCTACCATCAGAGCTCTCACAGGACCTCGAAACTGAAGATGGAGGAAGTTTCCTCCTGCAGGTCTGTCTGGACACCAGACCCTCAAAGAAGGCTCATCAGGCCAGATCAGGTGTGTGGAGCACAGGTCATCACTGCTTCTGCTCCTGTGTAATTTGGGCGCCCAAACTAACAGAGTCCAAGAAACATTGTTACTTCAAGTGTCTGTGCCTGGCTGGCTATGGGGGTTAGATATACAGGAAGTGTTTACTGTTATTCTTTCAAATAGCAACAGTTTCTCTTTCTATGAATTTTTACTGGAGTGTGGCTGCTTTACACCATAACATAGCACCATGTTGTGTTGGCCTCCACTCCACAACGAAATGAATCGGCCATACGTATACAGATATCCCCTCCCTTTTGGGCTTCCCTTCCCTTTAGGTCACCACAGTGCCTTAGGTAGAGTTCCCTGTGCTATACAGTACGTTCCCATCAGCTGTCTATTTTACACATAGTATCAATAGTGTATATGCGTTAATCCCAGCCTCCCAGTTCCTCTCATCCTACCCCCCCCTTGGTATCCATACATTCATTCTCTACGTCTGTGTCTCTATTTCTGCTTTGCAAATAAGATCACATGCCCTTTTCTAGATTCCACATATATGCATTATTATATGATATTTGTCAAATAGCAACAGTTTCTTGAGCTCACAAAAATGCCAAAATCTCTAGTTTTCCAGCAAACAAGTAGCCAGAGGACAAATATACAGGTCCCAGAAGACTGAACGTCAAGTTCTACTTCAAGCTAATAAACATGAGTGTGGTAAGAAGACAATCTCTCTGGCAGGTCTGGGAGCCTTGGGGATTCAACCACACTTCCTCCAAGCCAGACACCCTAGGTCATGTCCGTGGTGACTAGCGAGCCCTTTGGGAGATCTGAGTCTGCAGCCACGTTCTCCAGGACCCAGCCAGAAAGCTCGCAGTTGCTGGGAGTAGGGCAGCCACATGGAGGGACAGACTTGCAAAGTTATGGACTGAATTCACCAACCTGCGAACTTGTCCTTCACTCTGTTTAATGAAATAACATTGAAGAGTGAGACTGAGGGAAGGTTAAAGTGAACACACTCATGAAACCATGACCCGGGAAGACATTGAAGAGTGAGACTGAGGGAAAGTTAAAGTGAACACACTCATGAAACCATGACCCGGGAAGATAGAATGTTACCAACAAACCAAAGGCCTGCCTCCTACCCACTGTCCTCAAAGAACAAATCAGTGATAAAAGTGGGGAAATTTTTTGAAGCTTTTACTGTGAGTCCATGTATATACTCTAGTCTTTTCACACTATCTTTGAGACTTGTATATAGCGGTAGTTTGCTCATTTCCATTGCTACGTAGTATTTCATTGTGAACATACTTCAGCTTGTCCATTCTAGTGTTGCTATATACTCAGGTGGCAGCTCGGGAACTGTTAAAAACTGTCGCTTTAGCATAGCGTCGTCGGATGTGGCAACTGGTGTGCGTGTGTGTGCCTTCCTGTTGGTGTACCTTGTAGCGAAATCTCTGGGTCATAGACTTCGTGTGCTTGGCTTTGGGGGACACACCAGAACGGCCTTCCAAAAGGTCATGCCATTGTACATTCTTAATGTAAGGAAGTTCTAGTTGCTTCACATGCTAACCAGCGATTAGTGATGTCAGTCTGTAACTTCAGCCCTGCTGGTGACTGGGCGGTCGTATGTTACAGTGTTTCAAATTACTGACATCTTATTCAGTCACAGTTACAGCTACTGTTTGGGTATCTAAAATATGCAAGGTGTTCTTGTCCACATTAGATGATACAACTTATATTTCTTAACATGTTGCTACTTTGTTTCCCAGGATAGCCCAGAGTGGTCACTTGGGCATCAATCTGGGTATATTTATGGGAACAGATATGGCAGAAGGTGGTGGTGTATCAATTCTTGAACTTGTTCCTTCCATCTCCACCCCAGGACCTGCTGGAGTCCACTGGGTAGTGGGTCTGCAATAATGCAGAGGTTTAGCTTGGAAGATGAAAGGAGAGCCCTCTTCCCCAGCCTCCCTCTTCTGTGGTCCTTTCTCTTCCCTTCCCAGGGTTCAGTCCTATAACTATAGCCTTGAGTCACACTGGACCTTTCACTTCAGAGCTAGGCCTGGAACTCACTGTCTGCTGGGTCAATGAGTGCCACTCTCCTCCAGCCTCTGCCTGGGGTTCATGGGCTCAGCGTGGCCTTGGTGGCACTGGGCATCTTGAGACTTCTTATCTACCTGGGTTGGAAAGCTTCCTACATCTAGTCTTCAAGTGCAAGAGCAGTTGGCCTCTAGATCTCCTTCCAGAAGTGGTTTGTGACTTATGTGTGTGAGAAGAAACTCCTAAGACGGTCCTAGAGCCACGCCGTGCTGACGCTTTGCAGGGCTTCTGCAGGAGGTTTGGGGGTCCTCCCTGTCTACTGTGCACGGCTGCTGCTGAACTTGCTTATGTCACCTGTTTCCAGGTCAGTCGTGCTCCTGGGGGTGGTGGCAGCTGGTCTGAGAGACTTAACCCTGATGAGGACAGAGTTGATCACTTGATCTACTTCCTTGTTCTTAAATGAAAGTCTATGGCTTACTCTGGACTTGGTGCTTAGGGCCCTACAACCTCACTTTGCCTACAAATAGAGTACAGGACGCAATTTGCAGGCCATCCGTGTGCGTGAAGGGGGGCAATCCTCAAATGGCAAATGAAGGTCAAACGTGACCTCAGGAACTGGGAAGCTCTGGGAGAGTCCCAGCTGTAGCTGAGGGAAGTTGGCAAGCTGAGGACCGACTTGCATGCCAGAGAGGTGCACTTAACTATCATTCTGCGTAAGAATATTTTGACTTAAAGACTGGAGCCTGATCCTTTAATTTGGTGTAGGGAAGGAGTTTTGATCTGGGTGCCCGTATGGTATGGTGACTTTAGTGATCATGGTAAAACTCGAGGTAGAGACCTCGGCCGTTGTGCGAGGTCATGAGCCTGCTCTGAATATGTGATTGAGACATCTGAGGGTCCTCCGTAATCTAAGACAGAGAGGCCTTGGAATCTCTGAGACGGCTAGGTCTTGAGGCTCAGAAATTAGAGGGTTTTGTTCAGCTTTACTACGTATGTTTATATATATATATATATATTTTTTTAATTAATTTATTTATTTATGGCTGTGTTGGGTCTTTGTTTCTGTGCGAGGGCTTTCTCTAGTTGCGGCAAGCGGGGGCCACTCTTCGTTGCGGTGCACCGGCCTCTCACTATCGCGGCCTCTCTTGTTGCGGAGCACAGGCTCCAGACGCGCAGGCTCAGTAATTGTGGCTCATGGGCCTAGTTGCTCCGCGGCATGTGGGATCCTCCCAGACCAGGGCTCGAACCCGTGTCCCCTACATTGGCAGGCAGATTCTCAACCACTGTGCCACCAGGGAAGCCCAACTACGTATATTTAATGTATAGAAATTGCACGTACTTAACATATACATTTCAATGAATTTGGACATATACGTAGACCCATGATACCATCACCACAGTCAAGGCAAGAGTATTTTTATAAGTGCGTATGTACCAAAACCTGACAGTGTTTTACAGGGAACCAGGAGAAAGGAAAGTTATGTGAGGGGTATGACAAGGAGTCAGGAGGCTGAGTCAACTGAGACAAGAGCTGACCTGAAGGGCTCTGTCTTCAGGAGACAGAAGCAGGAGGGCTCTGGAATGGGGGAGAGAGGAAGCTGATTGGGAAGGAGATGGCTGGAACTTGCCATATCAGAGGCCCCAAGAAACTTGGAGAAAATGAGCTGGGAGGCTCACGTTAGCAAACTAAGAATGAAGAGGGCTTTTAGTGAGGACAAAGAGAACCTCCTCCAAGGTCCCAGCCAGGCTGGACTCGGCTCCCAGGGCTGTGGCGCCAACACTGGGCAACTTGACCTCAAACTAAAGAGCACTCAGTGTTTCAGTGCAGTTAAAGATCAGTCCTCCTGGGCTTCCCTGGTGGCACAGTGGTTGAGAGTCCGCCTGCTGATGCAGGGGACACGGGTTCGTGCCCTGGTCCGGGAAGATCCCACATGCCGTGGAGCGGCTGGGCCCGTGAGCCATGGCCGCTGAGCCTGCGCGTCCGGAGCCTGTGCTCCGCAACGGGAGAGGCCACGGCAGTGAGAGACCCGCGTACAAGAAAAAAAAAAAA
This sequence comes from Leucopleurus acutus, assembly GCF_964270905.1. Taxonomy (NCBI): domain Eukaryota; kingdom Metazoa; phylum Chordata; class Mammalia; order Artiodactyla; family Delphinidae; genus Leucopleurus; species Leucopleurus acutus. The sequence goes on from NC_139159.1 coordinate 80,460,693, forward strand.
AAAAGATCAGTCCTCCTTTTGAGTGGAAGAGGATTCCTGATGGACCTCTGGAGATCCAGTGCTGCCTGGATTCCAGAGTCACACGAGGCTGAATTTGTGTTCCTTCAAACAGGTGTATCTGGCCTAGGATAAAAGATGGGATACAAAGAGCTCCTCACCTTAGTTTGAGGGATGTTGATGGGCCCCCCCAGATGGTGGCCCCCCTCCCAATATGCACAGACAACTGAGTCTAGCATTAAGTGCTTCAAACCTTATTCTGGCTGCTGAGTCCTGTTGCCTATGCACAAGTCAAGGTATTTGTTACCCATGGGATCAAGGTTCAGATCAGACCAGAGATTTTTGAATAAACAGGAATAATCCTCAAGTGCAAGAAAATACTTGAGACTTCTAGACCTGAGCCAGCTGGTCCTTTAACTATTTCTGTAGTTTAGTTATTCTGCTGTGAAGTGCAATCTTATGATACAGATGACATCCAGCTTGTGGTAGAGTGCATAAGTACACTAGAAAGTTCCAGGCATTTAGGGAACCATCTTTAGGATTTCATTATTACCAGGAGCAAGCCAGGAGTTGGCTTTTAAATGTAGAATACTTGCTGGCAGAAGTAGGCATGGCTCTTCTCCTCCAGGAATCTGTTGGTCATCCAACTGGGGCTTTCCAGTGGCTCTGTATAGCAGTTTTCTCGGTCATGATATCCTTTGAGATGTAAGGACAATGTGACATGGAAGCTCATCCTAACCTTCTTGTGTCCAACTCAATAGTGACAGCTGTAAGGACCGTTCCATGCATCTGAGAAACATCCCCAAATGTGTGATGTCCCCCAACTCTAAAGATGCCTACCAGGATATGCCTTTTTCTTCATTAGTGCAAAGGCAGCCACTTGCCTCATTTAACGAGGATATCCTAACAGGTTTCAGATCACTGAACACGGCAGTGACGCTGGGGCGTGCTTCACCCTAGAGAATCCTCATTGAACGTACTTGAAGCGTAGCCAGCTTCTTAGGCTTTCTGACCCCCTAGAAGCAGGGGTCTTCTGCCTTCTCGATGTGGACAAAGCAGAGCTCAGACTAGAGAAGGCAACCTGCCCTCAGCAAAGTCTGAGCTGCTCACCCAGGGTCTGAACTGTCACCAGAGGCACCAGCGCCCAGGAGCAGGAGCTGCTGGGAAAAGCACCTGACCCAGTGGTCAGGGCTGCCTTAGGGGCCTCCCTCCCTCAGAGCCTCTAAGCTGCAGCTGTTCTGCCTGATAATGTTTCATCATCTCCCCTTCCGTGTAGAAGAGGGACATTACTGTGCTAGGAAGGGTCCATCTGCTTGTCTCCAGGGCTTTAACCAAAACAGTGACATGGGATGCCAGAGTCCAGTGCACGTGTTCTGCCCAGTGAAATCTTCCTCCCTCAGCTTGACTGAACTTGAACTAATATCTGTCTTAATATCCGACTCCTGTCTTTTTTCATTCGAGCTGAAGTGTTTCTGGATCTCGGCATGAGTGTGTAATTCCGGGCTGTACCTTAGGCTTCTGAGGACTGTAAGGCTGATTCCCATTGATCTTTCATTTTAGCAGGTAGTTAGCCTGTTTAGAATGCATATCGCACTTAGGAGCTGTAGATCAAGTGTCAGTTCAGTTAATAAAGCTATTCTCGTGGATCCCACCTGTGTTACCCGGATGACAAGACTCTCCCCAGGGCCTCCTCGGGGCAGGGAAGGAGAGCTCCCTCCCACCGGAGGGAAGAGTGCTGGATCTCAGCATTCTGTCCGCGGGCTCTGGGAGAGAGGGCCGCCCCCTCACCCCTGCAGAGTGAAGAGGAGTTTCCTCCATGAGCTCTGCTGCAGCTGTGCTCACTAAGTTGGGGGAGGGGCTTGACTTTTCTCAACTAAAGAACAGGCAGGTGCGATGAAAGGGCTCCTGTCATGCTGGGGGTCCTTTCCCCAGGCTTTTGGCTAGAGAGAATAGACTTCCCTTGGGGCTGTTTCTCGTCTGTGCCTGTTGGCATTTCCTGGCTTCGGATCTCACTAGTGCCCAGCCAGGCAAGGGTGTACAGAAGGTCAGACAAAAACCCAGGAAACTCACTGCTAGGTGGTTCTCACATCCCTGGGTCCCTAGCCAGTATGCCTCCTTCTCTCCTACTTCCAGAACCTTCTGGTAGGTGACTCCTGCAGGGAGTAGGCAGCTTCCAGCCCAAACTGTCAAATCGAGCTGCTGACTGCAGGGAATAGGCTGTTTCTCTTGAGACAATGAAATAATACTGGCTTTCTGATTTCCCCAGTATCTTTCTTTATTCCCTTGACATCCACTAACCTTGCCTACTGTTGCCTACTACTAGCAGCCAGCTAAACGTGTCTCTTACTTCTGATCCTTTATGTTCGTCTTCTGACACTTAAGCAAACACAAAGCCATGGTGGGTGTTCTTTCTCAGACTAAGGCAACTGCTGTGAATTGTGTCTTAATCACCCCCTTCACCCCCACTCTACAGCTGGACAGATGAGAGCCACAGGTTACCTGTCACATACTCAGAGCCTAGGAGAGGACACTGCCACACACGGCCCCTTGGGGGGAGAGGCGGACAGAATGAACAGAAAGGGGTAATTTTTAGACTTTCAGCCTTAAAGCCACCTCCCACCCAGTGGACCATTTCTCCTTAAGGACACCCAGAAACCTCCCAAGTTAGCAGCTGTGGGCTACTTAGGAGAATTTCCAATAACGTGCTGTTCACGCATGCTGTGCAAGTTTGGATTCGCATAGTGGGAATAATGCAAATGGAAAGTGGTCAGTAATGTCTCACCCTAGAAAGGCACTAATGACAAGCTCTTCTTTGGAGACCTAGCAATCCAGTTTAAATTCATCAGTCATAACTGGGCAAGGAGGAATTTGGGCTAGCACAAACACTTCTTGCTGGGACTACATAAGTACAACCAATCAGGTACAGGGGTCTATAACTTGGCTAAAAGAAAAGCCACCTGGCTGGTCACAACTGACCCAGCTGGATTTCGGGACATGTTTTCCTAACCAGAACCTAGTCCTGTTTATGAGCACTATATTGCCATTACAGGTGGCTGAGGAATCCTTTCCAGAATCTTCAGAGCTAGAGTACATCTGTTAAGTCAGATATTCCTGTAATTTATCATGCGATAAAAGGAATATGAGTGAGTCTAACTACAGACTGTGTGCCCAGGACAAGCTTCTAACTGGAATTACTGCACTGGTTAGGATATGGACGGTCTGACTTCTGCCCTTGGCCAAAGGAAGCAGCAAGAGAGATGGGTGGGGAGCGTTTTGATAGCATTCAATGGGTAGTGGAGCCAAACTTAGTTTCATAGAATACCAGCGTTAATGTTGCTTTATGACAACGATGGCACGAGGCATTAACAAGACCCCTCTGCAGTTCTGTCTGAACACAGACAAAAAGAACAGTTGCAAAATGCCAGAATGACCAAGTGTCTTCCTCTTCCCTAACAGGTATGGTTTTTCTCTGAATCTTGTATTTCTGTTCTCTCTCTCATGGGTTATATTTTCCATGAGCAGATGTTGAGAAATGGTCCTACAGAAGGGACGTCTACTAGGCACAGAACCTGGGTGAAGAAGAGGGAAGACATAGAATCAGGCAGAGGAAGTATTGAACTTAAATCTGGATCCAACAAATCCTTGGGTCAAAGCAGCCAGGTCCTTATACTCCCACCTTTGTGGGTCATTGGCTGTTGATCCCCTGCGAAGGGTATGATCATGGGAAAAGCGGCTCACGTGAGGCAGCCCTGAAGGAGCTGACATCTGGAAGTGGCTTGTTAGCCCCTCTGCCCACAGCTGGGCAGCAAGACCTTATTTAAAGGAAGATCTAGATTCATGACATTCGGGCTCCTGGAGCTTACTGGTCTGTGCACTGGCTAGGGAACGGCTTCTCGGGGATTGTTAGAGAGTTGATATTACTAACCTTTCTAGAGCTTCAGTTTCTCAATGGCAGTTTCTCAATGGCAGATCAATCTAGATGCCCAGTTTTTTGAAGTTTCCACTTCATGTTGGCCTCAGTTTGTTCTTTCAAAATGAAATTCAAACGTGGAGAGGACTTGGCTGAACTAGTCACACATTAGGGCATGATGAAGCAATGTGATTTGCCAAGACCAGAGGAGCTCCAGGGTGCAGGTCTTCTAATTAGACCAGATTCCCTCAGGGTATGGCCAAGCCTTGGAATAAGTTCTGTTAGATTATGAGGTTTTTAGGGGCCGGAGGTACTGGTAAATGAAGCTGGGTCTTAACTAGGAAATGAAAAGGAAAGTCAAGGGGACTGAAATGATTGAAGACAAAAAGTAGAACTTACATTTTTCTCAGCTTTCCCTGGAGCATCTATGTCCTGATCTGCATGGGAGACAGACTTGAAGACTCCCATGTAATATGGGGATTGTGACCCATGGAATTTGGGAGGCAAGAGGCAGGGGTCACTATGGACTGAGCGCTCCTTCCTCAGATTTCAATAAGATATTGAAAAGTTGGGGCTGAGCAATCCATACTAAAGGTATATTTGTGAGAGTTGGTTGAAGGCAGCCAAGCTGAAGGAAGACACATCTAGAATCTTCTAGCTTATTCACTAACCCCTCATGGATACATAAATCTTATGAGAACTTGGGTATTATGTCTCCATGGTCAACAGGTCACGTGGTATTACACAGGAGCTGTAATGGATTTTACTCTCTTTGAAACCAGCAATAAGTTCTTAGGTTCATTAAATTCTCTGATCCCTACCAGCTTTCCAGCTAAAAAAGTGGCTAGAGGATAAGCTACTCATGGAAGATTTAAATAAAAATCTATATTAACCCAAAGAAATTAGACCGACCACCTGGGAAGAAGGGCAGCCTTAGCAAGGTTATAAAACTAGAAATCCCTCCACTCTTGCTGCAAAAAAGGTTAAGCTAAGAGCCATGTCCACAGTAACACAGGAGGATTTTAGACCTATGTGCCATTAATCCAGAAAGGTGCCTGGACCCATCCTCAAAGGGAAGATCGTGTCCACTTCTACAGCTCAGATAAGTGGATTCTAATTGACGTGCCGTTAAAGTCCATGGTTTGAGATGTATGACTAGCTCTTCCAGCTCTGTCCTCATGGAAATGTTTTGTTCCCTGAAAGTTGTGACCTTCTTAAACACTAAACAAAGTTGTATACTCAGATGCAATTCTCTATTCATAATAACATAGCTATTTCAGAGAGGCATGCCTCTTCTGTTACCTGAAGAACTAGATAAAAGGATTTTTTTTTCTATGTTAAATATCTAAGAAAAAGCCTAAATGTGAGCTACCTGGATATCTGAACAAACTCTTTTTCAAATCATTACCTTGGGGATTCTTTACTAGGAATTGTGGGTATGGATGTGTTGGCTTGAATTTGGTATGGGGGTTTTTCCAACTCTTGGGTTTCCTGACTGCAGCTCTACATCTATAGACGGCCGCTCTCCATAACCATGGTTGACATAAACACGAGAGGGTGTCCAAACTAAGCAAGCTATTTCATGGCTTGGGAGAATCTGAAGGAGTTTAACTGATGGAGTTAGATCACGTGGTAAATTGCAGTACCGCTTATTAGTAACTAAACCTCAAAAGGGTACAAAGAACTTAAAATCTCTACACAAAATCTGTTTGCAAGGATAACATTTGACTCTTAAAATACCTCTTCTATGAAGGAAATCTCAGGTAGTTTGGTCTTTACTTTTGAAGCCACTCTTTTCCTTTGCTTTTACACTAAGAATAAAGAGATGTTAAAACAACGTATTCCTTTTTCCTACTCCTTGCAATGCAAATTTTAAAAAGTTGGGGGAAAATGAACTTCTAGAGATGCCAGAGGGTACAAGTTGAGGCAACTGCCCACGAGGCTAGGAGCTGAATTGGGGTGAGTTACCCAAGAAGAGCAAGACCTTTCTCTTGAGGAGCTCCCCTCCTATCTGCCTAAAGTCTTCCTAAATGCTTCTTCTCATTTGAGATTGAAAACTACATTCATCAACATCCAGAACTATATCCACTGCCTGCCCAGTGGAAGAAGTGCTGTAAAACTTGATCATTCAGCTGCACCTCTTTGTGCTAGCCACATCCCTTGGATACGTGGTGAATATCAGAGCAAGCAAATCGGGCCATCTTGCAGGCTTCTTGCTATCTACAGTGGCAAAGTGATAAGTTCTAATCAATGACTTTCATTGATCTCAGATTTATGGTTCTATGAGTTTCAGAATGGTTCCTACCATAGCAAGCTTAATGGTACTGTTGAGACTAGGAAAATGAAGCTCATCAAGGAATGACATTTCACCTGTGCCAGTTGGGAAGCTGCAAGTACAGAATGGGTTGTAGAGCCCAGTGGTATCTCTGATACCTTAGAGGAGGCTGGGGCACTCTTGAAGGGGACCGCCAAAGGAATCATCATCTCTCCCTCTTCGGACACCCCTAAGAACCTCAGGGGACAGCAGAAACTCATCGCACTGGCCCCTTGCTCAGAAAGAGCTTTCCCAGGCTTCTAAGTGAAATGCTTGAGTTGCCCTGGCAGACAGCAGAGAAGGGGATGAAGAGGCCCAGGGAAGTGAACATGTTGAAGAGCGTGTATTATGTGAGTCCAGAAGATGAATGCGAGATGATGCCCTTGCAAAACCTTCATGAAGGCCACCAGGAAGGCACTGATGAGAAGAGCATCGTTAAGTGCGTTGGAGGCTCCCCTGCAGGACAGGGCTGATGGCAGAGGCATTCATGGAACTAGGATCACTGATCAGCAGTGAGGATTACTTCACACCCCCACCCCAGTCCAAGCAAGAGAGGCCAGAGGGCAGCACCTAACCACCTAACGGTTGGAAAGGTGACTATTGTAGCCAAGAGGCCAAGACCTTCAAAGAACAGTAGAGATGATTTAATAGAATGTCAGATACTAAGCAGTACACTTCTTCGCTAAATATCTATTTTAGCCTATAGATATGATCAAAAGGAAGCGAGAATTAAAAAGCAGGAGATAGAGCAGTCATCATAGAAGGGTTAAGATCTCTTGCACAATTCCTGGACCTAAGATGGTTTTTAGACCCAGAACCCGTTGACTAAAGAAGTGGCCGGATGCCCAAAGAATCCACGACACGAGTACATATTCTTGTGATTTGACAACACAAGTATATAATCCACAACGTAAGTATAAACTCCTGAGAAGACTGTGGCCATTTATTCAAGACAATACTGTGAGGAAAAGAGAAAACCCAGCCACTTCAAAGATTGTTTAGAGACGAGATTAGATGACATTGATACCCCAAAACCTCTACCTTCATTGTTTCCTAATTAAAAGGAGGCATGTGGGGCCAAGATTTAAATGGGCACTTGGACAAGGCCCAGCTTTCTCTGGGTCCACTATACCTTCAGACACACCTAGTTGTCTTTTCTCCAGTCCCTGGATCCACGACTGGGAATGACATCCTTGATGTGGAATGACCCTCACATCGTCCTTGGCCTGTGAAACAAACTATCATTGTAGGTTAGACCAAGTGGAAGCTGCTTAAGCTGCCCCTTCTCCAGCAAAAATAACAAATCCTGAACAATACTGTATCCCAGGGCAATGGCAAAGAGTCAATGCCACCGTTAAGGATACTCAGGAGGCAGGCGTGGTTGTCCTTATTACATCCCCAGTTTGTTCACTTGTCTTGCCTCTACAGAAATTGGAGAGATTCTGCAGAATGCCCATAGACCACTGTGAGCTTCAAAGTAGAAGTCCTGATCCTAGCTGCTGTGGTGGACACAGCATCCTTGGTAGAGCAGGAATTGCACTCAGGTGCATCAGCTGTGTGCTGTATGCCCACTGACTTGGCACATGCATTAACTTATATCCCAATAGGGCAAGAGGGCAAGAGCAAGAAGCACTTTGCTCTTCAGCATTCAGTAAAGACATTCAGTTTTCTCCCAAGACTGTAGACTTCTCCGCTCTGTTATATTCTAGTTTGAAAAGACTGAAATGGCCGAGCATCCTGCAGAACAAGAAATCCATTACATCGACAATGCCAACCATCATGCATGATGAATAAGAGCGGCTAGCACGTAGGGGGACTTGGTAAGACACGTGCACCTCAGAAGGTGGGAGAGAAATTCTCCAAGGATTTGGGGAGCTTGCTGTTTCAGTAATGACTTTAGAATCAAGAGGTCAAGACATGCTGGGACATCTCTGCAAAGGAAAAGACATTGTATCTTGCATCTAGAATGGCAAAGAATCACAGTGCTTGCCAAGCCTGTTGGGGTTCTATAGGCCACTCTCCAAATCTAGGTACATTGTCCCAACCTGTATACTGGATGACATGAAAGAGGCCACCAGCTTTGTGTGAGGCCGAGAGCAGGAATGGGTTCTGCAGCGGGTCTGGGCTGTGGAGCAAATGCCCTGACACTTGGGCCAATGATCAGGCAGACCCTAGGGTGTTGGAGATGTGAGTGGTGGGAAAGGGGGTATCATGGGGCTCATGGTAAACCACCATGAGAAAATCACACTGCAGGTTCCCAGGGTTCTAAATCAAGGTGGACCATCTGCTTACAGCACCATAGAGAACTGTCCTGATACAGCATAGTAATGGCCTGCTGTATGTACAACTGAAACACCAGCTCAGGCAATGCTCCATGAGGGTGGGTGCTATCCTTCGGGATTCAAATGCACACTAAGTAGAAGAACTCTAGGTGGTGGTCTATTCCAATAGGAAGAACTCGTAAGTCCGGACACCAAGGGGCGGAAGTAGGTGTGGCCTCACTTAGCATCATTCTTAGTCTCTTACAGAGGACTTTGTGCTTATCACCTCCAGTTCAGCTCTGCAGCATTGGAGGTCCTAGTCCCAAGAGGGTGGAGACTTGGAGAGGGTGGAAGTAGGGTTCATTCTTGCCGGGGACACAGCAAGGGGTCCCTGAAGTATAAGATGTGACCGCATCCCAGGCACTTCAGACTCCTTGTATCCAGGACCATCAGGCAAGAAAAGGCGCCCTTCTGGCAGGGATGACCAATCCTGGTGATCAGCTGGAAGTAGAGCCGCTGATATAAAAGGAGGGCAGAGAGGAAGGGATGTGGTACTCAGGCGATCCACTTGGACGCTTACTGATTTTCCCCCGCCCAGTTGTGACTGTGAGTGGACGAGTGTAGCCACCATCCTGAGAAGGATATGTCTGCTGGAGGCTCAGACCCTTCAGGAATGAAAGTGAGTTCTAACCACCTACGCCAGCAAGTGCAGCATACGTAGTAACTGAGGGTCAGGGAGATCTCGGAACAGAGCGTGGAAGAGGAAGACAATGGATACCAGTTGCGGCTCTGGGACCAACTTCAGTGACGTAGAGTAGATCATCCTGCTAGTCCTGCTTTTCTTGAGTTCATTTTCCTCCTCTCCTCAAGAAGGAGAAGGCTACCAGGGCCCCAGAAGAGCTGTTCCCCGTAACTGGATGAGACCACAGAGGTACAGCTGATTAGCTTCAAACTGTGGCCAACATGATCCAGAGATTTCCTGGAAGAATTTCTGCCTCGTGGCATTTCTTGTGACAGTTCATGAGATCTCTGGAAATAACGCGCATGCCTTTTCCTTGGAAGTGTATTGGTACACTTTAAGAAATCTAAAGGCTCCTGATTTCTCAGTTGCAAAGTTTCTACCCTACCTGATTCACAGGAAGAATGCCAATCTGTCCCATGAGCTGGGTCTTACACAGCATTTGGCAGAATGTGTGTTGGTGTTTCTTGGGTGGTGGGAGAGATCAGGAGAGGTACTTCCACTGAGAGCTAATTCAGTGGCTCTGTAAATGGAGTGAATTGACCTAATTCTGGAGGGTTAGGTGTTCAGAGCAAGTCAAATAGATCAGCTCCTGGGACTTACCGAGAGTTGCCTTCCTCAGGCATCCCCGGAATTTTGAAGAGATGCTTTCCTGTGGTATCTCCTCATGGACAGAGACATCAAATGTGGAAGCTGCCAATGAGTAGATTAGTTTATTCTCATGGTGACATTAACCTAAGGAAGTGGTTCCCTAAGCGACATTATTTTTGCTGTTTCTTACCAGTACTGAGAGGGACAGAGCCTGTAGAGAAGAGCATATGCCTCAGAAGACACACACAGCTCTTACAATGAAGGGGAAAGTCCTCAGTGATCATAGGCACAGAAGACCCTTTGTGGGAGCCAGGTGTTCAGTGATTCCCCTGCAACCAGAGTGGGGGCAGAGCTTCCTGACATTCATCCTGGAACACTGTCTTCCATGTCCTGCAACAATCCTTACATCAGGCTTCCTGAACTTGGACAAGAGAGCCCAGAGGGTGCTACAAATAAGTTCTCGGGGTCAAAGACCTCCAGACAGAGAGAAACCAGTGGAAGTTGGTACTGAGACTACTCAGAGGAAATAAAAGTGGAGGCTTGGGGGAGCACAGGATTTTTAGAGCAGTGAAAATACCACGTAGGACCATGATAGATACATGTCATTGTTCAGCTGTCCGAACATACCAAATGGTACAGCATGAAGAGTACACCCTAAGGTAAACTATAGACTCTGTGTGATAATGATGTGGCAGTGTCAGTTCCTCAAACATTACAAATGTTAAAATACCCACTGTGGTATGGGATGTTGGTCACGGAGGAGGTTGTACATGAGGGTGGTGGGGAGAGGCACATGGGAAATCTCTGTACCTTCTTCTCAATTTAGCTGTGTACCTAAGGCTTTCTTTTAAAGGAGTTTTTATACAAAAATGGAGGCTTGGTTTGAATATTCCTGATCTAAGTATGGAACAGGACTTTCTCTTCCACATTCATGGCTTGATATTCTATGTTCCCCTCTGGGTCAGGGTCCTGTCCCCCTTCTATTTCTGACTGAAGCATCTCGGAGTTAGTAAAGTCTCCACGTGTCACCTTATGACCACCGCGTGAGCGTTCCAGAATCCCATGCCGGGGAGTGTAGACTGTTCAGTGCTAACCCCATGGCTGCTGTATGCCGTGAGCACATCAGTTGGTCACTGTGGGAGGTGGGATTCACCTTCCCCTTCAGAGGTGCAGGCTGTTTCGTGGGCAATCATTGATTTCCAACGTGGACACATTCTCATCTATGAGATTTCACAGAATATTTTATTTTAGGGATGGAGAGCATGTTGGTGATGACCTTGTACAGATTCTAGGACTTCTTGAATATCTTATTGCTTTGCCTGGTTCAGGTTGACCTTCTACTTTTAGACCTGGTTGCAACAGGATGACATGGGGTATGGTATCTGGGTTCCTAAGAAGACACCAAAGGTACCTGAAGTCTGGGGTCCAGCTCCACATGGGGTGAACCTTGACCTACAGGAAGAGATGAGAGCGAGCAGGCTAATAAGTTCTCCTTTGTCTCTCATCTATGAATTACTCAAAAGTAAAATCTCTTTGTGACCTTTCTGGGCTTAGTGAATGAACCTGCTAAGCTAAACCTGTGTCAGTTTTCAACTTTGTAATGGGGTGTCCAGAGGGGAGGTGCATTGTATCACATCACTTCATCTTTTCTTTCATCACCTATTTCCTCATCCTTACCTAGCCAGGCTCGGCCACAGTGCAGATATGACCATTTTAATCAAATGGGGAACTCCAGGGCATGAACTGACACCTAGAGAAGCCCTGTGTCAGGTAGAGATGCTCAGTCATTGGCAGGAGGCTGCCCAGGAAGAACAGACACCCCAATGCTGAGATGAGTCCTAAAAACACCAACCACTGGAGGCTCTCAGACAACTCCTCCTTGAAGGCGAACACCTTTCTTCAAGACCCAAGGCACACACTTCTCCATGCATGTAGGGGAGCAGCTTCCCCAGCCTCTGGTGGGCAGACTTAGAAGAGGGAGGGTGGAGGAATGAACTACAACACCGTCACCGCAGTTGGTCTCAGGCTGTAACTGGCACTCATGTTCCTGTTCCTCTTTCCGCCCATCCTAAACTCGCTCCTCAGCTAACACCTCTCCTGCTCTCAGTGGCTTACTTGATGGTGTGACTTGAGCTCATTCTGGAGGGAATCTGAGCCCCTGATAACTATCCTTTCTCGGGCTGGTGTTGCTGTACTTGTCTGTTTACCTTTGGGTAGGGGAGGACCAAGAGATGTCCCAAGGAACCACTCAGTGCCATCCATCCTCCACTCTAATGCCTTGTGTCACAGAAACCCTATCTCAGTGAGGTCCGGTGTCCCTACCAAGATGGTGCTCACTCTTCCCGCCTGCTGTTCCTGGACACAAGAAGCCCAGAGTACCCAGACAGCAGCCATAACTGGACGGTCAAAGGGATCCTTTGGCAAGAGTGTGCTGTCCTTGAGGAACAGAGCTTTGGGCTTCCTGCTGCTGCAACTCTTAGCTCTGCAGGATTAGACTAAGTCCCCCCCAGTGGGTCATTAGGAATTATGGCAAGTTGGGGCCTCTCCTGTTTCAACCCCTTGGTTCCTGCACCTGTGTGTTCCTCCCACTGGAGACATAGCGCCATAGAGTCATCTGTTTCACTGTGTATACAGCCTCCTGAAGGATGGTGCCTGTCCTTGCAGAGGAGCTACAGCTGCCCATTCAGGAGGCTGTGCCAATGCTCCATCAGGCCTGCAGCCTCGGAAAGGTGCAGTATGTGAGGCGCCCGCTGGATTCCAGGGTCTCGCCTTCATCGTTCATTGTAAAGTGGCTCCAACAGTCCTGCTACGATGTAGCAGTTCATACTGTGGGTCAGGCATTCAGTAAGACCCCCAAGAGCGGCTCTTGTTTGAGGTTCTGATGGCAAATCCATACCTGGAATATATCTCCATCAACGTAAGAATGAACTGTTGGCCCCTCCAGGAAGGAAAGAACCCACCCGATAGAGTAAATGACACCACGTGGGTAGGCGGTCTTCCTGAGGCACAGTGCCATGTCGGGAGCTCAAGACTGGTCTCTACTGCTGGCAGGGTGGACACTCGGAGCAAGAGCTGGTTTAGCCTTGAGGGGTGGGCTGCCCTGCCACTGGGCCCTTGTGTAGCCTCCATCACTGCCACCATAGCCTCTCTGTTCACATGCCCATTGCACCATCTCTCTCATGGCTGCTGATAAATGCCAGCTAGCATATATTTAACAAATTTGAGACATAACTCATACCATAAAATTCAGCCATTTAAAGTGTACACTTGAAGGAGTTTGTGTATTCAAAGTGGTACAACCGTCACCACTGGTTTAAGCACATCAGCCCAAAGAGAAACTCTTACCCAATAGCAGTCATTCCTTGTCCCCCCAAGTCACCCACAGTCTCTAGGCAAACACTAATCTACTTCCTGCCTCTGTAAACCTGCTTATTGTAGACAATCATATGAATGGAATCATACAAGTGGCCTTTTGTGTCTTGGTTCTTACACTTAGCATAACATTCTCCACGTTGATCCATGTTGTAGCAACTATCACTACTTTATTTCTTCATATCAAGGACTGGCTGAGATTAACTGGCCAGAGTCATTTTCTCTACTAGCATATTCAGTGGTTCCTCCATGGTGGGCATTAACATGAGATGCAGGAATCTTTGTACTTCTGTACTTCATGTTCACTCCCATAGGTTGATCTGAGACCCAGGTCAGGCAGAGAATCATGCCTGCTTTGATAGCAACTGAATTCAGCCTACTGTTCGTCCGTGCTTGCTTCCTAAAGGGGGACGGTGGGCTGGCATGAAGTGTGTATGTAATGTGTACACACAGCTCCAGCTTCTGAAGGGAGAGCCCCCACCTAGCCTCTGTTGGTTTGGGGTTGATCATCCCCACCGAGGAAGCTCCGCTGTCATCAGCCGTGGCCCGCAGAGGGGCCACCACTGAGCTTAGTGAGGCCGTGCCCCTCTCAGGTACAGTCCTGATGGGCTTCTGAAGGGCATGACCTGTGGACACTGTGTACAGAGCCCTCTGGGTTATTCTGTCTTCGTGTGTAATATCTACCCTTTCCCATGCCCTGAAGTCCCTTCTACCATCTGCTGCAGCGATTCAGAGGATAGAAGAGAAAGGAAGCAGGAGTGGATAAGGACGGCTTCAGAGGGGGTGCAGGTATGACAGAGTCTCAGACAACCCAAGTTGGAGCTCAGTAGCAAAGATTGCCCATTAGGGAAGTCCTATGTGTGGCAGAAGTGGCCAGGCCTTAACACCCCATCATGTGTGGTCATTGGGAAGAAAGTGGCTTCAGCTCAAAAGCTACAGCAGATCCTAGCTGCCCTTACAGGGGGAGGCTCCTGCCTGAATGACAAATTCATTCTTTTTTTTTTTACATTTTTATTGGAGTATAATTGCTTTACAATGGTGTGTTAGTTTCTGCTGTATAACAAAGTGGATCAGCTATACATATATCCCCATATCTCCTCCCTCTTGCGTCTCCCTGCCCCCATCCCTACCCCACCCCTCTAGGTGGTCAAAAAGCACAGAGCTGATCTCCCTGTGCTATGCGGCTGCTTCCCACTAGCTAACTATTTTACAGTTGGTAGTGTATATATGTCCATGCCACTCTCTCACTTCGACCCAGTTTACCCTTCCCCTTCCCCGTGACCTCAAGTCCATTCTGTACGTCTGCGTCTTTATTCCTGTCCTGCCCTTAGGTTCATCAGAACCATTTTTTTTTTTTAGATTCCACATATATGCGTTAGCATATGCTATTTGTTTTTCTCTTTCTGACTTACTTCACTCTGTATGACAGACTCTAGGTCCATCCACCTCACTACAAATAACTCAATTTCGTTTCTCTTTATGGCTGAGTAATATCCCATTGTATACATGTGCCACATCTTCATCCATTCATCTGTCGATAGACACTTAGGTTGCTTCCATCTCCTGGCTATTGTAAATAGAGCTGCAGTGAACCTTGTGGTACATGACTCTTTTTGAATTATGGTTTTCTCAGGGTATATGCCCAGGAGTGGGATTGCTGGGTTGTACGGTAGTTCTAGACAAATTCATTTTTGATTGATTCTTGAAGGGAGGTCCAAGCATCACAGCTCTGTCTGCCATGCAAGTTGTAGTTCTTGTCTATTCTGGTCTTGTACGTTTCTCACAGCACCGTACCACAGGGATGGTGCTGTTTAGAGCCTTGTCACTCAAGGTTGCAGGTCATACAGTATGAGACCATGTGGGCTGGGGGAGGGCATCAGACACAGGCTGTCACGGGTTCTTATCGAGTATACGTAACACTCAGGAAGATTGTTTTCCCCATCTTAAGGATTTGGTTTCTATACATGTTGCAACAAATGAAATTTCTTACCTTACAGCTTGGAGCTGTGGTTGGTGGGATCTGAGTCACGCATGGTTCACGTTAATTTACTTGTGGCTCTGTTTTATGGAAGGAGTCTGAGGATGGCTGGTGTGATTAGTGTCCTGATTACTTGTCCCTCTGACCTCTGGGGCATAGCCCACCATACTTAAACTCAAGTCTTCTTCCCAGAACTCTTCTGCCACCACCCCCTTGTTAGAAATGAACGAGTGCCTCCCTCTGCTGTGACCTTGAAGACTCCAGGCGCCTCCCAAGGGAACTCCTAGACATAGCCAAGCCCCCAAGGTAGCTCACAGTATTTTTAAATTGTCCATAAAATAGTAACTCTTATCTGGAAAATGATCCACTCACAGCTCGGGCCTCAGACACTGGGCACGTTGTTATCCACGTTAGAGGTGACCATGGCCTTGCAGAGAACGGTTCTAAGAAAGTCCAGCGCTGGGCTGGAATCTCTAAACGCTAAGAAGGGGTAGAGAGCTCTTCTTTATCGCTGGCAGTCCCACTGGCCTGCTGTCTTGCTGCCCTGCTGTCTCCCTCTCATCCTGTTCTTGTCTGGGGACTCCTCAGGTCCATATCGCCATGTTGTCACCAGAACTCACTTTGTTGGCCTCTGTGATGTCAAACATGAACTGAAGTTTTGCCACAGACACTCCCCACCCCGCCACATAGTCTACATTTGTATCTGGTGGCTTTGAGCAAGAGGTGCTTTGCTTCCATGTCATAACAAGCACAAAAGGCCCACAGAGCTGGCTTCCTTCTCAGCTGGAACCTTCTCCCAAAATAAATCACACTGTGTCTGTGACCTCAGCCTACTTTTAGGTATCCTCCAAGGACAAAATGTCACCAAGACAGAACCTTGATTTGTCCCTCAAAAGCAAAACGTGGCAATTATTCTTCCAATGCCAACTGATGTCCAGAGATGAAAATGCTTTTGGACTTTCCAGTTAGAGGTCTTTGTACCACAGGCCAGAGGAACCCGTTTTAGGTCACAACCAGCACTCTGTCCCCAGGAAGGTCCAGTGTGTTTGTGTCGTGTCCTCAGTGGGTGCTGACTCAGCGGGGTCAGATTCTGTTATGTTGTTGGGTATCTGAATGGGGCACAGCGGGAAAGAGGCCTGGCAGTGTCTCTGGCTATGAAGATCACGTGTCCTGCGGTCAACCACAGGGTGGTTTTGTGGGGCTAGGGGCAATCAAGCCTGGACCGAAGGTCCTTTTCAGGGTGCAGCAGTCACTGACCTGGAGGGTGGTGAGGACACCACAAGGAAAACCCTGCCAGGCCGAGGTGGCGACTAAGGCTGAGGAGTGTGGGCAAGTCCGCGTGCACTGAGAATAAAAGGCCAGTGATACTGGTTCCAGGAGTAGGAATCCATCCCTGGGGGTGGTTCTGCTTGCTTCCAAAACAGGAGGATTTCTCTACCCATGTGCCCCGGCCACAGCCTTAGCTGCTTCTAGAACACCTAGAGAATATTCCCATCCAAACCAAATGGTGTACGATCCCCTGTTTCCAAATGAAGTAGTTCACTGGATGGAGCAGTAGCTCCGAGAAGGGGAGCCAGACTCTTGAGAGCAGCAGAGAGAGAGAACTCTGGTGTCGAGGAAGCACAGCATGGTTCAAGGAGAGCTGCCCCTCTAAAGGGGCCACGTTCTACCTGATTCTCCATCAGGGTGCAGGCTCTGGGACTGCCTATCTGACCACTGACCTGAAGGTGAAGTGCAGGGGGCGAGGCAGTCTGGTCCAGAGGAAAGTATCACCCTTGGAATTGGATGTGTAGGAGGTTACAGACTTCTTGAGCGCAGGCTAATCTGACTCTCTGCTCTGAAGTTCCTCCTCCTCTATCCGCCTCACACATACACGGATGACAAGTGGGGAGGGGACCCAGGGTGCTTCCAGGCTTTGTGATGCTGGTTGTCTCTTTCTATATGGCCCTGAATTTGACACTAACCATCTTCCTTGATGGAAGTTGAAGGGGAGAAAAGGGTAGTCACAAAGAGACTGAGTGAAAGACAAATTCATGGTTTCTCTCTTCGATCACATCCCGCCTTCTTTCAGTTTCTGATGGATTCCTTTGTGCTGATGTGGGTGTAGGAGTGGAATGCATCCTCTGTAATATAAAAGACCAAATGACATCCCGTTTATTTTAAATTAGTGTTTTCTTTAAAAGTGTTTGAAGTTATAATTCCTGGTACAACTATTATATCATAGGCTATAAGAATGCCTGTTTCAAATACATAATAACTTTTAATAAAAACAGAACATAAAACTATTCAAATGTTCCCAATGTTCTCACTACCTGTCTCATGAGCTACCAGTGGAACATGGACCATAATCTGGAAGCAGAGTCACCGGCCACAGCAGGCGTATCCTGCCTCCTATTTCATCGTTGGTACTTCACTGCCCCTCCTGCGCCCCAGACCCCCAGGAAAGCTTGAGAGGCAGGGAGGCAAGACTTGAGGATGACTCTTGCCTCAGAGCCATCTCAGCTCAAGTCACCCTCCTCCAAGGAGGAAGAACCTGAGTAGGGCATGGAGAATGTGTTTCTCAGACTTTATTGGACCCTGAAGAGCTAGAACAGCCTGTTCAAGGTCCTCATGATACTGGGGGAATCTTTATCTGGAGTGTCACTGATTCTTTCCCAATTTTTAAAAGAAGGTACTAGACTCAAGGGTTGTTGGGCCAAAGAGAGTGAGGTGCTGTGGAGATCCAGCTCCCAGCATTCCAGCGGTATAATTCCACCAGAGTCGCAAGAGTAGCCCGGTTGACCGCTGAGTCCAGCTATAGCGCCTATCTGGTTGGGGGTCCAGTCTAGCAGGGCTTCAGGAAGCTGGAGAACCTAGAAGGGCTCCAGACCTGTTCTCTCGGGGCTCTGCTGGGGAGTGCTGCAGGAAACAATTGGTATCTTGACTGCTTGGTGAGGAATCTAGTTCAAGACCAGAGGAAGACTCTTGGGTTGTGACAGGAATGAAGGTAGAATCCTGTGTCTTGGTTCCAGGCTGGGCACTGCAGACAGAGCCCACTTCAAGTCCCTTGGCTGGCACTGGTCAGGTGCATGGACTGACTTTTCATGGATGGGTACATGTTTAGTGCCCAGATGTAGGTAGTAATTATGCTACACTTAATTCTGATGTTAATGGGGATAAACATGCTATAGGAAGACTATTAACTTCTTATTCCGTTAGCTTAGCATGCTGCTGTTTTAGAAATGTTCAGAATCTATGACTACATCTTAGAAGCTCTAAGAAAGTACAGAAATTCCCTATGCTGAGCTTTTTACAAAGTTTGACATTGATTTTTATTCTCCCTGCTCCCTACCCCTGTCAGTTTTTAAGCAAAGGGCTCTTTTTGGTTCCTTTCTGATAATTAGCATTTAATACACTATTCCTTCCATCTGAGAAATTGCGTAGGGCCAGAGAGTGGGTTGGAGCCACCTGAAATCCCTGCTTCCCTGTTAGCCAGTACCCTCCGGCCACATCTGCTCCCTCCCTTACCCATCAGGCTCGTTTCTTCATTTCAGGTGTTCAAGGAGTCCTTGTGACCCACAGTCGAGCCCTTGAAGTCACAGGGGTCTGTGTTTCCATCTAGTTCATTCTACTTCATCACTCTCCTTCCGTCATGAGGCCCCAAATCCCCCACTCCCGTAGTCTCCCACCCCCACTAGGCTAGGTCACGGAGCTGAAGAAGAAACCATGGAAACAGCAGTTTCTGTTACCCAGCACCTCCACTGTGGCAGATACCTCGAGTAACTCCCCTCAGCCCAACACTGATTTCAGCCGCGTCTGTATTGCACAGCTCCTCCCACACAGGACAACTTCCACATCCAGCACACTCACACCCTTTTGCATCGGTACCTTCTCCAGTGCCCAGAGACCACTGGGCCTTCCAGTTCAGACAAGCAGAGGTGTTAATGTCTCTGCGCTGACCTTCAAACAAGGGGCAACCAGAGCCAGCAGATAGAAGCTCCTGACTCCTGTACTTTGTCGCCATTTCCAAGAGGCATCCTGCAGGCTCTGAGAGGTCCTGTGGCCAATGGTGCTGATTCCTTATTGGCTTTTCCTATTTCCCCTTTTCTTTCCTCCTCTTTCCTCACCTCTGCTTCCTGGAACTAGTTCTCAGATAAACTACAGCACCAAAGTGCTCGTCTCAGGATCTGCCTTTAAAGGAAGACAGAGCCAATCACTGCAACATCACAGAGGGATGCAGCCTTTAAATACCTGGACCGCACACTCATCCCTTTCTCCGACATCCTGCTTGGTCTCCCCTTACCTGTCAACAGGCTCCAGTGCCCTCTAGTGCCTATCTGGCTATCAGTAGGCTGGGCCCTGGAACAAACCGAGTGGAGAAGCAGGGAGACTGGATCTGGACGCCCAGTGGAAGATGTCTTGTGTGTTCTTTTTTAAATCCAGACCATAATTTACTTTTAACTGGAACTTACTGCATTTAACCTTAATATAATTGTCAATTACTGATAATTAACTAACATCATACTATGTGCTTCCTGTTTGTCCCACATGTTCTAAGTTCCAATTCTTCTCTTTCTTGCTTTCTTTAGGTTGATTTTTTATTTTTCCTTATTTCTCCTCCAAGCTCTAATGTTTAATCTTTTAGGAGTTATCCTAGGGATTTCTGCAATGTTAGGGATATCAAAATCTAATATAAATTAGGACTCTTACCTCTTTCCCAGAAAATATGAGACATCTAGATTACTATGACAGTACTCAGTCCTGATTTTAATGTCATATTTTTATATCATTTCAATCCATATTTAAACCTCTCATTATTAGTCAGTATTTATATTTGTCATTCTTCATTCCTTCATTTGTTCACGCTTCATCTGCAACCATTTACTTCTTCCCGAATAACCTTTTTTTAGTTTTGAGGTATAATTGACGTATAACATTGTGAGTTTAAAATGTACAATGTGTTGGGGCTTCCCTGGTGGCGCAGTGGTTGGGAGTCCGCCTGCCGATGCAGGGGACGCGGGTTCATGCCCCGGCCCGGGAGGATCCCGTGTGCCGCGGAGCAGCTGGGCCCATGAGCCATGGCCGCTGAGCCTGCGCGTCCGGAGCCTGTGCTCCGCAATGGGGAAGGCCACAGCAGTGAGAGGCCTGCGTACTGCAAAAAAAAAAAAAAAAAAAAAAAATGTACAATGTGTTGATTTGATACTTATATTGCAAAATGATAACCACTGTAATCTAGTTAATACCACCACCATTTCACATAATTATCATTTTTTATAGTCAAATGTAAGAGCTACTCTTAACAACTTCCAAGTATACAATACAACACTAATTATAATCACGATGCTGTGCACTAGATGCCCAGAACTTATTTATCTTCCAACTGGAAGTTTGTACCCTTTGACAAACATCTCCCCATTTCCCTGACCCTCCAGCCCTTGGTAACCACTATTCCACTGTTTCTACAAGTTTGGCTTTTTTAGATTCCACGTATAAGTGATGGCATATAGTATTTTCCTCTGGCTTATTTCACTTAGAATAATGCCCTCAAGGTCCATCCACATCATAAATGACAGGACTTCCTACTTCCTCTTGGCTGAATGATATTCCATTGTGTGTATCTGTACCACATCTTTCCATTCACCCGTAATAGACACGTAGGTTGTTTCCACATCTTGGCCATTAGTGAATTCTGCTACAGTAAACACGACGATGCAGATACTGCACTGAGATAGTGTTTTCATTTCCTCTGGTTATATACCCAGAAGTGGGATAGCCGGATCATACAGTAATTCTACTTTTTTTTTTTTTTAAAGAAACCTCCATACTGTTTTCCATCGTGGCTGCACCAATTTACATTCCCACCAAGAGTGCACAGGGCTTCCTCTTTCTCCACACTCTCTCCAGCACTTATTTCTTTCTTGAAAGCCTTTCTAACAGGTGTGACATGATACCTTGTGGTCTTGATTTGCATTTCCCCGATAAGTAGTGATGTTGAGCATCTTCTCATGTACCGTTGGCCCTTTGCATGTCTGCTTTGGAAAAAACATCTATTTAGGTCTCTGTCCACATCTTAGACTGTTTTTTTGCTATTGAGCTGTATAGGTTCTTTATATATTTTGGATACTAACCCCTTATCAGGTATGATTTGTAAATATTTTCTCCCATTTCATAGGTTGCCTTTTCATTTTGTTGATTGTTTTTGTTGTGCCTGAAGAACAGTCTTATTTCCCATAGTGCAAGTCTTCTGGTGACAATTTTATTTTCACTAAAAATGTCTTTATTTTAAAAATAAATTTAAAGTACAATGTACATTCAGAAAAGTGCACACACACCATACATGAACTTTGAAAATTAATTGCAGCTCTAAACATACCTATGTACTCAGTACTTCTTAGTCCATTTTCTACCACTTATTCTGTGTATAAAAATGCAATTTGGTTTTTTAAAAATAATTAACCTCATATCCAGCGATTCGTTAAAAACCGTATTCTTATAGATTGTAGCTGCTTTTGGATTTTATACATATAGTCATCTATGCATAAGTTTTCTTTCTTTAGATTCCTTAGGCTTTCTACATCTTTCTATTTTATTATACCTCCAGTATATCCTTCAGGGAAAGTAGTAGTTTTGGATCTTCCCAAACTCAGAAGAAATGTTTCCAATATTTCACCATTAAAGTACAATGTTTACCGTAGGGTTTTTTATTCCTTATCTACTGATGCTACTTTATTTAACGACAAGGTGTTGTGATTTCTGTCATGCTGTTTCTACATCTATCCCAGTGATCATGACTTTTTGTGCTTTGTTAATGTGGCAGATTTCACTGAGTTTTTGTCTTTTACGTTTAAAATAGCTCTTGCATTCCCGGGTTGGAGGGAACCTATTTGATCATGCTAAATTATTTTTATAGATCACTGGATCTGATTTACTAAAATAATTCGGGAGTTTGAAACTACATGAGAAGGATTGGGGTGTAGCATCCCTTGTCTTGCTAACTCCTTATCACATTCTTACACTCATAAAGTAGAAGCAACTGTTCCCATACAAATGGTGAGGGGGGAGTCTGAGGGTCCTAGGGGGAGCATTGACATCCTTCATAGAGCTAATATCTGGATGGCCAGCAGGTCTACTTAGGTTATCTTTCTTCTTGATTCTTGGCTATATTCTCTTTGTATGTCTAACAATTTGAGCAAATGGCATTGTGAATAAATAAATCTAAGAATATCTCCGACCAGAAAAGATCATCTTCCCTGTTGGCTGTGTGGGGTGAGGAGAGTCTCCCCTCACCCTACATCAAAGACTGAGCTGATCAAGGCCAGGTGTCAGTAAGACTCTGGGTTGTCCTTATTTCTGGGCTTTGGTTGAGAGCTTGGGAGGTCCGTTTCTTTCACCATGAAGGATGGTGGAGATCTCCCTCCGCCCATCAGAGCATCCCATCCCCCTCCACAGCCTCGACACCTGGAAAATGTCTTCAGAGGAGATGGAGTAATGTGCTTGGGGCGGCCCCTTCCCCAGCACATCTGCGTCCCAAGCATGACAACACTGCTTATAAGCTTTCAGCCCAAGTCCCAGCCTTCTGTGCAGCCCTAAGACCTAGAAGATGTCCCCTGGGAAAACTGGCCCCATGCTCAGAGCCCTTCAAACTTCCAGTTTGTCACAGCAGCCCTGCACAATCAAAAGTTCTGTTGCTTTTTGTCCCAGCAGAGCCCCCAGCCAGAGCCAGTCAGATCCTTAGCCCGTGCCCAGAACTGACAGTTGCCACCAGCAGAATGTGGCTGGTAGTAAGCACGTCACCCCCAACAGTTTCCCCATCTCTGGAATGTAGTTTAGTCATCTGTGGTTCTGATGTCTGTAAAAGTGAGGGTTTTTTTTTTTTTTTTTGGTAATTTAACTTTTCCTAGTTTCAGCAGTATGACCTATGTTCTCCCTAGAAGTAGATGCAGCTAAAGGTAATTTCTAAAGCTCGATAGTTACTTTCGAAAAACTCGGGATATGCTAATGTAGAAAATGACCTTGTGGTGACATGCTGTGTTCTACTGACATTGTTCAGACCCAGGTCAAACGTCCAGGCCTCACAGCAAGTCTCTTAACCTGGTCCAGCTTCATGGACATGTGGCCTGGAGAGTCACACACACCCTGGGCTCAGAAGGGCCCTGCCCTTGGGTTTCTTGATGATTTAACAAGAGGACCTACATATTTTCCTTTGGCACTAGGTCCCACAATTTCAGTGGCCACTCCTACACTTAATCTTCGCTGACATCATTTCTCCTGCCTCTGAAACCCTAGCTCTACCCTTGCAAGGTCCCAAAGGATGATACCTCTTGTTTACCTACAGGCCAAATGTACCATGAAAACTAGCATTGGGTAGTTTTCTCATTTGAAATAAGACATAAGATAGGAAACAGAACTGTCTCAGGGTTCCTCCCTTCCACCTGACCAGAGGTGATCACTGTACCCTCCCTCCAGAAATCCTCAGAGGCCCAGGACTCGGCATTCCTTATCCTAGGAAACCCATAAACTTGCAACTGGCAAGAAAGGGGCTCCAGGTCCACCTGCTCATCATTGCAGTAAATTGGAAGAGGAAGGAAAGGACAGAGGAAGCAGGCAAAGGGTGCCCCTCCTCAGAGAGCCATCCTGGTCCAATGGCTCCGTCCTCAGAGAGGAGGGCCGTAAAGCCTGGAAGGTCCAGGCTCTTGGGGCAGGGGAGGGGTGTCTGAAAGTGCTGTGAGACTGCAGTGAACACAGCTGTGGGACTGTGTCCCAATGCTCCCTGGCTGCCTCCTTCCCTCCTGCCCTTACCATCTCTCCTGTCATCACTCTTGCGCATCCTAAGGGGACAGCGGGCAGGACTGCAGACGTGCAAGTCCCTAAGGGAATGGAGGGACAGCCGTTGTCCAGAGAGACCCAGAAGGAGACCACGAGGAGGTCCTGCACCAGGCCCCTTCGAAGAGCCCTTCTTTCCTTTTGAAACCTTCCTCTGTCCTTCAGAAAAGGCTCTTGGAAACTGACTACCCCCCAGTTCAGAAAGCCAGGGTGAGGCTTGGGTTACTGACTCCAAAGTACAGGGCAGGGAAGAGATGGCTGAACCCTTGACTGGCCTGACAGCAGCTGAGGGATTCTACATCATCATGGAAACCAGTGCCAGGTGGGAGCTTAGAGGGGGAGCAGTGGAGGGTTGCTAAATACTGGAGGGGTGCAGCCTTGTGCGCATGGGGGAGGGCCACACACTGAAGCCCGTCTTGATGTTCCTTCTAGAACTTCTCTTTGTTAATTTCCATTTAACCTGGCAGTTGGTAGAGACAGCCAAAGCCGTGTGTGGTCCTCTGTTCAATAAAAGCAGTCATATTGATCCCAAATTTGGGAAGATACAGAATGGTCTCTAATTAAAGGCTCCGTAATGAGGAAAACAGCTGCAGTGGCCATGCCCATGGAGAGCCAGGCCCTGTCCTAGGGATGTTATTGTTTTATTCACTAGCTCTTGTGATCTCTGAGGATTAAATGGTGATGGAGGTAGACACTGCTTTATCGACCAGCAGAAATCTGTGTAAAGCTTCAGTGTGTCACTTGCTTGATCCAAATAAACCTATATGGTGGCAGGTGTCCTGTGGGAGTGCAAAAGGCAAGATGCTTACAGTAAAGCTTAGCTGAAACTCTTGACGCCAACTTCACTGAGGGGTAAATGAATTAAAATGAAGCCATTGTCTCTAGGCCCCTCTTCAGTAAGAAAACTGCATTAACTGTGCCCAGAATGCAAGACGTGGATGTATGGCCTCAGCAGAAACATAGGAGGCCGTTATAGTCTTTGACCCCAGAAAACTTGCAACTAAATTTCATGGATATATTCATGAAGTACTGACTGGGTACCAGACAGTACTAGTGTAAAAAATAAATAGCAACCTCAGAATCAGTGTTTGCTAATGTAATTAAGTAAATGTTATTGGTCCATTAAGACACAATTTGACTAGCTGAATTGTGTTTAGTCAACCTTTTTCTTAGCCAAGAACAATGTTTCCATGTGATTCATGGCGACATGAGCCCTGTGGCAAACCTGGTAACCTTGTGCTAATCTCCTAAATGATGTGAGATCTGATAAAACCCCAAGGAGTCATCCTTGTTTCCAGCTGCCAGTGTGTAAGAATCTCTCACTCATACACCACAAAATACAACATGTGACTCTTGACAAAAACAAAACAATATTTAACTTTTCGGCACTCTTGTTCTGAAATGTTCAGACAGACTGAGAGTATCATTTATTCAGTTTAACTCATAAGTCTACAATCCAGTCTCATCCCAAATTAAAAACGTTTGAGCTTTGAAATCTAAAGTCTAAGGCTGCTTATCGACAGAGCATGTATATTTCTGGAATGTTACATGAATCTTAATTCTGTGTTTTTCTATGAGGTCTATCGAGTATAGTTAAGATGCTATATTGTAGGGTCCGTGGGGCTAACTGACCCTTAAGGTTGTCATAAGACACTTGTCTCCCGGTGGACAGATGAATGCAAACCTAATACCATTTTAGGGAGTGACAAAGCTTGACTCTGAGGATGAGTTCTGTCACTATGATGGATAGCACTGTATATGTTCACTTAAAATGAGGCATTGGGAAGAACGAATAAAAACAGGATACTAGGATCAATGCCAGGAACACCCAAACTGTAAGGTGGTCTTACAGTCATGTGTTCATTCTTCTTTTTTTTTTTTTTTTTTTTTTTGCGGTACGCGGGCCTCTCACCGTCGTGGCCTCTCCCGTTGCGGAGCACAGGCTCCGGACGCGCAGGCTCAGCGGCCATGGCTCACGGGCCCAGCCGCTCCGCGGCACGTGGGATCTTCCCGGACCGGGGCACGAACCTGTGTCCCCTGCATCGGCAGGCGGACTCTCAACCACTGCGCCACCAGGGAAGCCCCATGTGTTCATTCTTAAAGCTCCTGTGGCAACCAGATCAAGAATATGAAAATTTTATATATATATATATGTAACTGAGTCCGTTTGCTGTATAGCAGTAACTGATACAACATTGTAATTCAACTTTTTTTTAAATTTATTAAAGTAATTATGAGGAAGGCAATGATAATTGACTTCCTGGTCACTTATGCATCGAATCAAGAATGAACCATCTGGCTCCAGGCATGAATATGATTCAGTGTTCTAGAACTTATTCCCTCTGGGGAATAGCTTATATTGGGGCTGTTCGGTCTTGAAGGTTCAGGGACTGTGAGAATACTCGTATTTAAAGAACACTGTCTAATATGAGATGAGCTGGTACTGGTCACTAGATCAGGAAAAGGATCTGTGGGTATTTACAGCAAAGGCAGGCTTTGGCTCAATAAGGAAGACTCCTCTAGCCAGCTGTCAACAGGTGGAATGAACTGACGAGGGTAGTTAAGCAGATGCTCGTGGTCACCTTGTGAATGCCTCGGGTAGGTGCTGTGTATGATAAAACAGACAGACATGATGCTAGAAGCTCAGAGCCTTCAGCGCTGAATTCCCTAGTCACCGGGTAAAGCCACGTGGCTGTTAGCAAAATGGTGCATTGCTAGTGACCTTCTTGTTTCACATTGTACTCATCTCCTTCCAGAGGACAAGGGGAGCCTTTGAAAGCCGTGTGTTTGCCGTGGGCTAGTGAGAGACGCCACTGGCTGAAGTGATGAGTTCTCTGCTCATATGCAGTCTTCCTCCCTGAAATGAGTTAATTCCATTTTTCTAGAGGTGGGAACGTAGCAGTTCGACATCCCTCTTCACCGTGGTGTGCTGATTCTAGCATTTCCCTCCATCTGGCGAGTTCCATTTTCATCTTGCAGTTGTCTGCACAACTGATCTCTAGATTCTCCTCTGTTGACCAAGGGTGGATGCCTGCTGTTTATGTACCAGGCATTGTTCTGGGTATAAGGGATGCATCAGTGAACAAGATGGACAAGGTTCCTGCCCTGATGGAGCTTCTAGTGGGAAGAGACTAATCAGAGCTGTCAAAAAAGCATGTCAGGGCAACAGGAGTTAATGAAGTCGAGTAGGGTGGGCTTCCGTTAGCCTTAACACCGTTCTTTCCCTTCATAAATTTCAACTTCCCTTTGCCTCTATTCAAATTCAGTGAACTTGATATTCACACCTCAGCTGAGGTGGGCTTCCTCCTTCCTCCTCCTTCCTCCAAGTTTGCTTCCTCCACAGCTAAGGACCAGCCCAGTTCTGATTTACTTGTAACCAGACCTGAGCTGTGACCATGCTCCTTAGCGGAAACAGTTTTCCCATAGCTTTCCCTACTTCATCGTCACTTCACAACATGTGACATTTAAAAAAAACAGCAGTATCTAAGGCGAAGGACTTCAGTGGCCAGGACCAAATATTTGCCTATGTTTGAATGGAATTTTCTCCCGGAGTCTTTGCTGGGTTCCCCCCAAATCCGACCTTGAGAAAAACATATCCTTAGACAAGGGTCCACTTCGAGTGTTTGGAATTGCTGACAAGGCAGTGAGGAGGTGATGGGGTGGGGGAGGGAAGGCAGAAAGTAAGAGGCATCTTACTAAGCCAGCTGCTACAGTACGTGACTAGAGATTAGCCCTTCAGGAAAGCTCTAGGAACTAGTACTTCAAAATGATCCTAGATTGAGAAAGTTGGGTTATGTATACTGCTGACACTTGTTAGGGTATCCCATAGGTATCTGGGGGGATGTTAATTCTGAGGCACTTTCAGCCTTTTATGTTGCAGACAAAGTGGGTTCTACCAGCCTATGGACAGCTTCCAAAGAAGATGCAGGCGTTCTGATGCAGGCTGTGGGAAGTGAGCCTGGGGTGCACAGGACTGGTGGTGTGGGGCTTCACGGGGCATGGCGGAGGATTGACAGTGTGGAGTTGCAGGTATTAAGATGAAGATTTACCTTTAAGAACTGTTCGTAATGCAGAATGAGAGCTAGTAACAGTGGCTGGTAAAGACAGAGGTGGGTTTTTCCATCTTCTTTGCATTAAAATGGTATTTTAAACCCAAGTGCTTTGGGTTGTACTTTTCCCTGTTAAATATTTTTTCCTACTATCTCAGATACTTTCAATGTGAGCTATCAGTTGAACTTTTCTAAGATGGAAAAGGGTGGGCGGTGGTTTGGGACTCGTTCTATCTTGGATGAAGCCAGCCCTTCATGGAAATCTCTTAACCTAAATTCAGTCTTGGATCTGTGGAAACCATGGGAAACATCTGGTCACAGAATCCTGAGGCCTGGTCACTGACAGTGTCTTTGCTTAAGCATACCAAGACACACATAGGAGAGAGAGAAGAAAGGGACAGAAAATATTTGAGGGAAAAATGGCCTGCAAATCCCCAAATTTGATGAAAAGCGTAAATCTCCACATCAAGACATATTACAGTCAAATAGTCGAAAGACAACGATGGCCTCATGAAAGCAGCAGAGAGAAGCAACTTGTGTACCAGGGACTCAAAGATAACTTATTTCTCATCAGATCACGGAGGCCATAAGGCAGTGGGATGATGTATTTAAAGTACTGAAAGAAAAAACCTCAAAGAATTCTAGATCTGGCAAAACTATCCTCCAAACCTGAAGAAATTAAAATATTCCCAGAAAAACAAAGCGGAGGGAGTCTGTCACTAGTAGGACTGTCCTATAAGAAATGCTGGAAGGGGTCCTTCAGACTTCAGTGAAAAGGACACTAGACAGCAACTCAAGGTTTGCTGAGGTTTCCTTTTGGGACGATGAAAATACTCTGGAACTAGATAGTGACGACGGCTGTAAAACATTGTGAATATACTAAATGCCACTGAACAGTAGACTTCAAAATGGTTAAAATGGTAAATTTTATGTTGTGTGAATTTTACATCAATTTAAAAGTCTCCTGGGAGACATAGAATCAACTGAATAACTGCGTAAGACCCATCTGACTGAGCGGGTGCACTTCCAGAGGGTCTCATGTCAGCAAAGCCAGGGTGTGTTTGTCAGAATCACACAGTCTTAACAGTGGAAGAGCTGAGAATATTGGGAGGTGTTTGGCAAACCCATATCCACAGGTTAGGCTGCCTTCGTGGAACCGGCTTCAACTCTCAACCT
The DNA here is from genome assembly GCF_964270905.1 of Leucopleurus acutus. Classification (NCBI taxonomy): domain Eukaryota; kingdom Metazoa; phylum Chordata; class Mammalia; order Artiodactyla; family Delphinidae; genus Leucopleurus; species Leucopleurus acutus. The sequence continues at coordinate 80,489,882 of NC_139159.1, forward strand.
TAATGAGCCAATAGTAGAGTTTGGTTTAATAACCGCATGAAATGGATGCAGTCATGACCCAGGCTGAGAGAGACTTTCCCTGAAGATCCCTGGTAATTGAAAAGTGTATGTCAGATGCTGTCCTGTTCATCTTTCCCTCAGATCTGCTTAATCTCAGGATTTAGGAATGAAGTGTGGACCTTCTTCCAGGGTATGAGTTACTCCTTCTTTGGGTTGTGTTGGCTCTTCTGTCAAAGCAAGACCAGCCCCTCTTGAAGATTAGCTATTCCTTAGCAGTTAATGGTCTCATGATTTTCCACACCTGAACCTCTGAGGATGGGGTCCTTTTCTCCTCTCATGCCAGGTCCTCCGGGATTAATTCTCTGTGGCCATCACTGTGATCTCTCTGTCATGGATCATTCCTGAAGAGATACCTGCCGTCTAAGGCAGTGCTTCTGGGATCACACAGATTTCTGTCCGTCTGAACTTGTTACAGACTGAGCTCAGGAGGCTGAATAAGCCCAGCCCAGTCCTTACGGGCAGAAGCTGCTGCATCCTGAGCCCCTCGGGAATCTGTTTTGTACAAGGAGGTTCACGTGTGAGTAGTGTATTATGGAGTGCTAATTGGGATCCATCCCTGCAGGAGGATTGGACGGGGCATAGCTGACCAATGACACATTCCATCACTGACCCTACAGAGAATTCTGGAGCTGGGGTGATGATTCAGAGCCATCTCAAGAGGGCGTGAGAGGGTTGACACCCTGGGCATGGTACATGAGCTCAGACAAAGAAGTTCCCCTCAGATGAGGCAACCCCACAGAGTCGTGATAGCTCAGGGCTTTCTTCAGGGAGCACTTTTCCTCAGGTAGCACTTCAGGTAGCATCGGGGGAGGAGCCCTTTGTTCCTGGAGAGGAGTTTGGGCAGTGTATGCCAGTGTGCACTGCAGCCCCTGCACCACTCAGATCTACTTCTTGGTGGAAGTTCCAGAAGTTCCCCTAGGATTCCAGGGAGGGGTGGGTGTCTTCTCCCGAGGGATATATAGAATAAGGAAGAATAGAAGAAGAAGGTTGGAGGAGAAGCTATATCCCATGAAGCAGCTGGTGTTGGGGATTCCACAAATACACAGCATCCCCTTCCTCTGGATTTCCTGTACCCTTGTATAGCTCTGCTGGTCTTGGTGGATTTCCTGGTGGTATGAACAAGGTCCTCCTCATTCATGGACCTGAGTCTGAAGTCATGTTCTTCCCAGGTCAGGGATGCTGTGCACTTGCCCCTCGATGATCAGAGCAGAGCAAGGGATATAACCAAGAAGCCTGGGTGCTAAACATTCTTCCCTGCCCCTGTGTATAAAAGCACCCCCACCTCCTCCTGGTCCAGATGGCGTTCTTTCTTGTCTGCCAGTTCCTTCGCTCAAGGAGCCTTGAGTGCTAGGGCATCAACCGTGGGCCATTCTGAAGTAGGTCTTCTGCCGTGTCCCCTGGCACAAGGGTGCCCCTTTGGGGAACCAGTGTCTCTAAATCTAAAAGGCCCAGAGTTGTATGGTCAGGAAGAGGGACAGATCCTCAGGTGGGTCCCTGGGAGTGATGGCAAATGAGAGCCACACCGACTTGAAGCCCTTGGTTCCCAGGCCCATGTCAACCATAACCCATTCTTTTTTTGCAGAGGACAGGGGGAGGGGTAAGGGTAAGCTGGGACGAAGTGAGAGAGTGGCATGGACATATATACACTACGAAATGTAAAATAGATAGCTAGTGGGAAACAGATAGTGGGAAGCAGCCGCATAGCACAGATTGATCAGCTGGGTGCTTTGTGACCACCTAGAGGGGTGGGATAGGGAGGGTGGGAGGGAGACGCAAGAGGGAGGACAGATGGGGATATACTATGCATATAGCTGATGCACTTTGTTATACAGCAGAAACTAACACACCATTGTAAAGCAATTATACTCCAAAAAAGATGTTTAAAAAAATAAAACCACTTCTTTGTATGAATGGTAAACCACTGTGAAAGATCTCTGATTTAAAGGATTTTGCATCAGAATACTTTATTAGAATACTTAGAATGCTTAGAATATCCTGGCTAGGTCAGCCACTTACATTCTTAAGGCCCAGTGTAAACGTTGAAAGGACCCCGTGGTGCTTGTTTAAAAAGACCTGCAACTCCTACAGCCCTGTTCCATGCGGTGAGCCTAGCTTATAGGATTCGACTCATGTAGGGTCTAGGGCCCTGTTACCTACAGATTTTAGACTCCTGGCTAAATCCTCCTATTTCCAAACTCAACACCCAGCAGGCCACAGCCTCATCCCCACCTTTTGGCATGTTGCTATGTCACTTTTAAATATATTTCTATTTGGGGATCATGGGAATTAAAGAATATATTTACCATACCATATTGACTGTTTGGGATCTATTTTAAAAATAAAAATAGAGAGGCTGGATGTCTGGCCTGACGATGGCTCCAAGCCCAGTAACTTAACGTCTAGAGATTGCTTGGAAAGGGCTTTTTCACTCCAGCAGTGCGGTTTCTGATGACTGTACATAATTGGTCACCAATTTAGATACTACATTTGCTTTGTTGGCTGTATTAAATTTTCTTGCTACGTTGGATTCACTTCTGTTAGCACTAATTAAGTTGCAGTTTGGTTTGGTATCAACATTAACAGAATCTCCAAACGGAAGTGTCCAATTTAGCGTAGCCCTTCGGACTCAGATGGTATCTCTGGATTTTTGCGTATTTGACCCCAAACAGTCTATTCTGAAATATAACCTTCTCTAGGTTTGCCAGGTAAAACACAGGGGTGCCCAGTTCAATTTGAATTTCAGAAAAAAACTTTAAAAATGTGTGTATATACCAGTTACTGTATGGGACATAGTTACGCTAAAAAATCACTTATTTAAACTTGACATCCTGTGTTTTATTTGCTAACTCTGGCAAACTTACCTTTAGATAATAAAGCAAAAAAAAAAAAAAAAAAAAAAAAACAATTAGGATCTTCTCAGCCTGCACACAGTGCTTTCCTTGAACCAATATTCCAATTTTTTAAGTATTTTCTACCAATAACAAAGCCAGACAGCTTTATGCCTCTAAGTATAAACAGGTTGCTGAGATCAGAGGCTATGCTGACAGATGCGGTGACTCTATGGGTGACATCTGTGCCCCCGCACGGGGGGCCAGGCAAGCCTTAACACCCCGGAATTTGTCATCCTACGCCCACAGTTCAGTTGGCGCTGGTTACGTGGACGGTCATGTCCACCCTAGACTGTGAAATAGGATCCTGACTCCTACTTTAAACATCAGGAACAAAAATACGAAGAGCCAGGCTCTAGGATCCCTCCTAGGATCAGAGAAATCAACTGGAGGCCTCTTAATTTTCAAGAATTTGGGGACCTTAAATTATTCCTAAGCCTTCATTCAGTATTTACAACACGATGCCCTTCTCATCTGTCTGCTGGACAATTAACTAAGACTTTGCCCCTCCACAGTTGGCTGAATTGGGGTGTTTTAGCATTTCTCTTCATGGATGTCTTTCAATGGGTTATTTCAAATGATTCCCATATATTGTAATAATACAATAATTTTTTTACTTTAGGGCTATGTGTGTTTTTCCCAAACTCGCTCAGCTTTCTTCCATGCTTCTTACTTCATCATACTCCAATATGCAAGGCATGACCAAATACACCTTGAGGTAGGGCCCGCGTGATTCTCTCCTGTCCTCACTGCTCCTTCATCTTGTAACCCTAGTGGCCAGAAATCAGGAAGTCTACCTGTCGGGGCTAGAGTTGGGGATCCCAAGCTGGTGCCTGCGTTTATTTAGCATAAATCGTCTAGTCTACCCCTGTTGACTGTAGTGACACAAAATAGATCTTCCAACTTTCTTACTAATGCTCTAGTTATTTCCAATTTTTCTGTAGACCTATAGATTGCAAAAGAAGTACTATCTACAGCATACTAGGTTTTTCCTATTTCTCTAAAGGGGATTCTGATCACTTCTGCAGTTATTTGACCTGATTTATAGCTCCAGTCCTTTGAGCAAAAACTGGAGATGGGACAACAGGGTATGACACAGAAGTACCTGCCGTACATAGGTAGAGCTCACCTGGGGATGATGTGTTCCCTTGCACTTATTTTTTTACTTCTTACAAACCTTTTTATGTAAGCACTCAACATCACCACCTTGATCAGTTGCGCTGTGAAATGGTCCAGTTGATTTTCTCTGATGGTGTCATTTGGGAACAGTCAGGCCATCTGAAAACAAAGGTGTGCCAGGACTCACCAGGGAACACAGTGCAACAAAAGATAGAATCGACTCGCCTAGATAAAGCTATAAGGAGAGCTCAGGCAGAAACCAGTTCTTGGAATTTTTCTTAAATTTCCCTTTAGCTCTTTGTTCTGCAAGCCAAAATATAGATCCTTTTTCATTAATATTTACAGCTGGCCTTGAACAGTGTGGTGGTTAGAGGCGCTGACCCACCATACAGCTGAAAATCCATGTCTAACTTTTGACGCCCCAAAACTTAACAGCCCACTGTTGACCAGAAGCCTTACTGATAGCAAACAGTTGATCAACACGTTTTGTATGTTACACGTCCTATAGACTGTATTCTTAAAGTAATCTAGAGAAAAAATTAAGGTCATGAAAGAAAATACATTTACAGTGCTCTGTTTATTGGTACCGTAAGTTTATGTTGTTCTTTACAAGGTGGTCTGTCAGTACCTATATCGTTATTATCTTCTACAGTAAAAAACTGTATGTTATATGTGTTACTAACACTGTATATCAAAAATGAAAAGATAATGTGAAAAATTCATTTACAGGCATCATGACCCATGCATTGATAAGAAGCAGCAGTATGATTGCTTTATGGTAAGCTAGTGTAGTCGATAACAGTTGCTTCAAGGTAGCCTAGCCTGTACACTAATGAATGAATTGTTATAAAATCTTTATGGCATACAGTATTACAGTCAGATTTATAATACAGTATTGGAAACATAGTTCCATCTTTTAAAAAGCCACTTATCTGTGATGACAGGCTGACATGCAGTTTCTCCAATTACAAGAGAGAGGCATACTGTTCAGTAATTTAATTCTTTGAAAGCAAAGTTATAAAATGGTAAGAACTGACATATTAATTTTACATTAAATATCACTTCCTTATGCCTATATAAGTATAGGCGATCCACTTCTATGCAAGTCTTGCACACGATGTCCACACGTATATTTGTGTATAATTATTGAAAAAAAAAAATCCAGGTACAAGTGGACCCATGTTGCTCAAGTCTCAACTGTATTTAAAATATATTTTCCCTAGATTTTCTTGAACACTTTCAAAACTGTTTTAAAAACGGAAAGAATAATACATCCTTCACCCAGATCATCAATTGTCAATATTTTTACTTGCATTTGGTCTCTCTCGTATTTATATATAAAATATTTTCTATAAAGAACCCTGAGTAACACAATAGTATACAAAACTTTTTCTCCAAATAACCGTACTCTCCCTTCTTTGTGCTATTACTGTCATACAAATCACATCCTTGTACATTAGAAGTTCATCAGTAGTTTTATAATTGATTTATGTAGCTGTCCTTATAAAAATACTTTTTTTTATTAGACCTTAACATTTTAGGCCAGTTTATGTATGGGAATATTGTAGCACACAGTAAGACAGTCCCCATATACTCCCATACAAAGTTTTCCCTTCTATTAACACATGACATTAGAATCGCATGTTTGTTACAATTAGTGAACAATATTGATACACTACTAACTAAAGTTCATGGTTTATTCAGATTTCCTTATTTCACCTACTGTCCTTCTCCTGTTCCAGTATCACATGCAGAATAAATCACATGTATTTGCCATGTCTCCTTGGGCTCTTCTTGGCTGTGACAGTCGTGGAAAGTACTAGTTTTTAAGGACATTAGCAGGTCAGGTATATTGTACTGTGTCCCTCCATTGGAATTCACGTGATGGCTTTCTCATGATTTGACTGGATTTACGGATTTTAGGGGAGGAAGATCACAAAAGTAAGTTTCTGTTTTACCACATGAGGAGTACATACTGTCAACATGATTTGACTGTTAATGTTGACCTGATCAGCTGGTTGGTCACGTGTGTGTCAAGTTTCTCTACTACAAACTTTCTCCTCTCCTCTCTATACTGTCCTCTTTGGGGGAAGTCACTATGCACAACCCACATTTAAGGAGCGAGGAATTCTGGTCCATCTCTTTTAGTGTGAAGTACCTTAGTTTAAATTTAAATCTAGTTTAAATTCTTCATGGGGGACTCATGGATATCTATTTGATAATTTGAGTTCTAATCCAATACTAAATTTGTTGCCCAAATTGTTCCATCTTTGGCCGTTGGAAGCTCGTTGAGTTGGCTCCTATGCCCCTCTGACGTTCCCCCATCAATGTGTTTGTTATTGTTTGTATCTTTGTTTTTGTACATTTCCTTACTTTCTGACACTGTAAGGTGCTACAGGCTCATCTTGTACGTCTTCTGTTCCAGTCTCAGGATCACCCATTTCTCCAATTTGCCCTGGTTCCTTTTATTGGAGACTGCTCTGAGAAACCAAGGTCTAGGCGCTAGAGGTTCTTGTTGCTACTTGGGTGACATTTCTTTTAGGCCCTCTCAGCTGATGGAGGAAAGAGATGTATGTGGATGTGCTAAGCCATGTATATATGCGTATCCAAGTATTTATGTATTCATCTGCATTTACATTAAGCTAAACATGAATTCACACTAAGGTCTCCAACTTCCATTCATTACCGCGTGGAGAATTCCAACTTCCTCCCCTTACTGATCTGTAAATTTCCACTCCAACAGTGAGAAATCTGGCTCCCATCAACCACCATCCATTTACTTAATTGTTCAATTCCAGTAAACACATGCAGCCGTATTAGAATTGACGCATGTCCCCCCTGGAATCAACTTTCTTGCCTAGAGGGTGCTTAAGTGTGGTTCCTTTTAACTTTATCCTTACAGGCCCCATTCATTTCTCATGTTATTTGGGGCATCACCTTTCCCCTCACCCTCTCCAGAGAGGTTGTTTCACAAACTACAGTTGGATTCTGTTGTCACAGTCTGCCTTCTTTCCTGGGATTCACTGGGCTCTTAAGTGATTTTCTAATTTGCGTTCATTAAGGTTTACTCTTTGTGTTTTAAAGTTCTGTAGGTTCTGACAAATACACATCGTGTCGTGTATCCACTATTATGGTATCATACCGAATAGTTTCACTTCCCCCCAATCCCCTGTGTTCCATATATTTCTCCCAAACTGGAAACCCTTGATCTTCTTACTATCTCTATAGTCTTGTCCTTTAACGAATGGCATATAATTGGAATCATACAGTCTATAACCTTTTAAGATTGGCTTCTTAACCTAGCAACATGCATATAAGTTTGCTCCGTGACTTGTAGTGTCTTGATAGATCATTCATTTTTATTCCTGGATAATATTCTATTGAATGGATGTGCCAGTTTGTTTATTCCTTCATTTATTGAATAATACCATGGTTGCTTCTAGTCTTTGGCAATTGTGAATAAAGTTGCTATGAACATGTACGTGCAGGTTTTTGTGTGCACTCAAATCAATGGGGTAGAAATACCTAGGAACCCAACTGCTGGATCGTATGTTTAGACTATGCTAACCTTTGTAAGAAACTGCCAGACTCCTTTCCAAAGTGTGCGGGTTTGCATCCTCCACCAGCAACGAATGAGGGGTTCTAATGTTCTGCATCTTTGTTGACATTTGATGTTGTCAGTTTTAGATTTTAATCATTCTAATAGGTGTGTAGTGGCATCACATTATTTTAATTTGCAGTTCCCTAACGGCAAGTGATGTTGAGCATCTTTCCATATGCTTATTTGCCATCTGTATGTCTTCCTTGCTGAAATATCTCTTCAGGTCTTTTGCCCATTTTTGAATTGAGTTTACTTTCTTGTTGAGTTTTAAGAGTTGTTTTTATATTTTGGATACAAGTCCTTTACTAGATGTGTTTTGCAAATGTTTTCTCCCAGTCTGTGACTCTTCATTCTCTTAACAGCAACTTTCACAAAGCAGTTTTAAAATTTAATAGAGTACAACTTATTTATTTTTTCATGGACTGTGCTTGTTGTTCAAATCTCATCACCAAGCCCAGTATCACCTATTTTATCAGCTAGAAGTTCTATAGTTTTGCGTTTAGGTCCGTGATCCACTCTGAATTTTTGTGAAAGGTGTAAGATCTGTGTCTAATTTTACTTTTTTGCATACGGACATCTAATTGTTATAGTACCTTTTGTTGAAAAGACTACCCTTTCTCCTTTGCCTTTGCTCTTTTGTCAAAGATGAATAGACTGTACTTGTGTGGATCTGTTTCTGGGGTTTCTATTCTGTTCCATTGATCTATGAGTCTATTTCTTCCACAGAGACCACACTGTCTTGATCACAGTAGTTATATAGTAAGTCTTGAAAGTGGGGAATATCAGACCTCCAGCTTTGTTCATTCTCTTTCAGTGTTATGTTGGCTGTTCTGTATTTTTTGTTACAATCAGTTTGTCAGTATCTACAACATTGCTTACTGGGATTTTGAAAAAGTACCCTGTCCTCCAAACAGCAGGGATCTGTGCTCTTACCACCGTCTGCACCTCTGTGATCTGCAGCAAAGAGGCTTTGTCCTTCCACCTCCCCCGATCCGCATTGTTTCAAGACCCTCCCCCGCTGGCTGAAGTGACTTCCAGGGGATTTAAAGACTGGTGCCCCTTTTTCTCCCCTTATTTTTCTTTTTTCCCCTTGGCAGAGCCAGGCATTAAGGACTAGGGCAGGGCATTCAAAAGCAACTTGAATATACAGGGAAAATTAGAGCGTGACTACATATGCATGCTGATACGGTCCCAGAAAAACCCTGAGAGGCCCCTAGGCTTACACCTCAGGCTGATCCTCAGCACAGAGACAGCCTACAATAATCAGTAAAACTGAGTCAATTAACAAAACAATAAAAAGCGAAGAGGGAAGGTGGAGAATCTGATTTCCAGAGTTACCACATTATCAGATGTTCAGTTTTCAAGAAAACCACCAGGCATACAAAGAGACAGGAAATTATGGCCCACTCAAAGGGTAAAAAATCAGCAGAAACTGCTCCTGACAGGACCTCATGGCAGATCTAGTAGAATAGATCCAGCGGTTCTATGTTTCAACTCCACAGTTTTGTTCCCTTCATAATTTTCATCTCTTTCTTAATATTCTCTATTTGGGGAGATGTTCTCATTTCTTTAGTTTTTAGACATGGCTTCTTTTCTCTGAACATATTTATAATAGCTGATTAAAAGACTTTATCTAGTACGTCCAACGTCTTTGCTTCCTTAGGGACAGTCTTTACTGGCTGCCCTTTTCTCTTATATAAATCATACTCCCATATTTCTCAGGGGTCTTGCAATTTTTTGTTAAGTTAGACATTTTAACTGAAAGTCGGATCTTCCCCTCCCCCCAGTTCTGTTGCTTTTTGCGGCTGCCGTTTCCGTTCTCCTAGGGTGCATTTGTAGAATCTGTACTCTTTGTCACGCACAGCCACTGAAGTCTCTGCTCAGTGGTCAGCTAATGATTGGACAGGGGCTTCCTTAAATGTCTGAGCCTGTAAGTCACCCAGGCTTTGCTGAGTGAATCTGTGTGTGTTGGAACAAGCCATCAGTGCCCTGGCAGGTGGTTTATAACTTCCTCAGCCTTCGCTTCTCATTAGCACAGATTAGGGCCTTCGTTTCTGGTTTTGCAACAGCTCTCACTTGTGTGTGGCCATCTATATTCCCAGGAGTATGTTGGACCTTTTCAAATCATCCTATAAACATCTCATTCCCCAGTTTTTCTCCTTTTAAGTTTTTGGGTCAGCCTTTTTTTTAATCCCCAACTGGTAATGCTACCTCAGACATCTGTGATGATAAACAATTGCCTCTGATTGTTTTTAACAAACACCCTGGCGTAGGACTGATCACAGTTAGTCCTGAGTATAGTGAAAATGCTCTGTGGGTGGGGCTTGTGAAGAGCTCCAAACTGTTCTGCTCCTTCCAGTGGCGACTGAGCTGCTGACTCTCACAGCTACCATAGTTGTAAAAGGCTATTGTAGTTTTCAGGGCTACTATGAGGCTGGGGAGATAGGGGAAAGGGTGGGGCGAGTTCAAATGCACTGAAGCTCACTGTGACAACTGAGATCGGGCCAGTTTCCTCGAATAAATGCTCCTCAGATTGTTGCAAGTCTGGCTAATTTCAAAAGTTCTAAAAAAGTTGATTTACAAATTTTGCCGGTGTTCTCAGTGCCTTTATGGAGGATTGAATCTTCCGAGGCTGTTCCTCAGCCATTGCAGGAGTGCTTCTCTCTTTAGGCTGGTTTGGGCTCAACTTTTCTCACTTTTTAAAATGACATTGGTATCCTTGAAGTGTCTCGGTCAATTATCTATAGATAATCCCATAGTATGGACAAAATTTATACATTATTACTTCCAATATGTTATTTTCCACATGAAGTTCCAGTATTAAACTAAAATTTCTCAGTGTTCTCTGGAGGAGGGAAGATGGGGAGATGGAGAAATTAAGACTATTAAGAAATTTAACAGTATTGAAACTTTTTAAGGGAAAAAATGGCAAATCTTGCCATCTAAAAAATCGCCCAAAGTTCACATGCCCATTTACCACTTATAATATTAGGACCACAGAAAAACAAATATTATCCAATAGCACTTGTAGTATTATGTCAGTACATAAAGGGCATATTAACATTGTATTTAGATACTCCAACTAACAAACCAAGTAATGATCTATATAAACTGGGGTTTCTGTAGAAAGAAAGTCACAAAATTCCTGAAACATACATCAGAGTTATTTCACCATTAGTGCAAATATCTAAATTTCGCTTCATGTGCATTTATTTAACTTTTTGCATGGTTTATAATAGAATATACATACAATCCAATCTTGAATTTTTAGCAATTTCATAGGTGTTATAGAGGTGAAACATGAATCACCATTAAATTGTTGAAGCCTATTAGCACTTTACTATAAAGAAATATTTTCCCTAATCCAATTAGCACATTTGCCAAATTTGACAAGTGTTAAAGTGAAATCTAAGCATTTGCACTTGTATTATACTACACTTCTTTCAACCACTTTCTGATTATTTAAATTTGTGGCATTTAATAACTCCTTTTACAGAACTCCTAAAAAGTTAGAAGCACTGAACTAGTTAACCTCCCCTTCCCTTTCCACTGAGAGGTAATTGCCTCACACCAGAGTTTAAAGGCTTACACATATTCTTCCTTGTTTGATTTTGTTTTATAATCATCCCAAATCTTTATCTCTTGATGATTTCTAAGCATATAGTCATTCTAGCCTGATTGTTTTATTAAAAGTTTCCTTTTCCTAAACGGAAAATTAAAATTAAAAGTTAAATCATATACTTTGTATCGAATACCTAATATTCAATAATTCAGCCTTTATTTTGCTCTAGGATACTTAAACCATAAATCAGTGATTTTTTTCTGAGTAAATAGTTAAACTCTAAGATTTATTAAACTTTCCACTTGGCCAAGAACAAGCTTATTATAAATAGGAAACTCTAAAATAAGCATCTGACAAATTTAGCAACGGAACTTTCGTGTCTTCAGTTAAGTATCATAATTGATTGTTGAGAAGGCATCTTTCCAAACAATTACTTTCCAAACTTTGCAAATGCTGAGCACCAATTTCAACCCAATTACCTCTACATATATTTGAACAAATCAATGTCCAAAATCAGTTCTTTAGTAAAAACTGTTCTTATCCAATCCTCTTGCCATAATTGAGATTCTTTTTTCCCCTCACCATTTCAGAACCTCTACGTTTTTAAAGCCAACAATTTCAGGGACATATTTCTTGTTTGTGTGTGGGGGCTGGCTCTTTAAGTTTGTTTTGGGGAAAGAACAAACTGGAAGAAACCAGAGTTTATTCTGTTTTCCCCTGTGCCATGGAGGTTAGAAGTCCAGGTACCATATTTGCCGGACACTTACCTCCAGGGTCCAAGATGTTATTTACATTCTGCTAATGAGAAATTCTCATGGAAGCCCGGAAAAATGAAACTGAAACAGAATCCATTTCTGCACCTCTAATGCACGTGCTTGCCAAATTCGAACTTAAGCAGTGCCCTGCGACATCCCCTGTGGTCCTGCCTCAGTCTGGAGAGCCGTGAAGTTTGATTTCTATAAGCACCTTAATTCTGGGTAGCAGCTGCCACCTGACTCTGTAGCAGAGAACCTGAAAGATAGATTTGGTTCCTCTAACTTTTGTCCCTTAGTTGTTCCAGTGATTTTATAAGTAGGTGATTCCCTGAATTAGATCATTTCTGCTTGAAATACCTACAGTGGTTCTTCTCTTTTCCTGTACCCTGAATTATATGGCATTTGACACCAAAAAAATGAGGTGGCCTGCCTACTTCGGACTGCACTAAAGATATCACAGAACAAAAATGACAAGTTCAGGCCTGTGCGTTTTCAGTGCAAGGCATAGAAACCTTGAATGTCAGAATTGAAGAGCTAGTAAAAATCCCTAAAAGAACGTCTCATCTGTTGTAGCTATAGGGTCAGTGTATTATAACAGCAAACTCAAATTTTGATCCTCAAGTGGTAAATGAATTACAAAATTTAGCTTCCGATCCACATCAGGGCTCAACTTGTGAAAGTCAGATTCATTCAGATGTCCCCGTTCCGGTTTTCAGGATACTATTTTAAAATCAATCGTGAACCTCCAAATCCCACTGACTTTCATTTCTGCCAAAGTAGAAAGTAGCTCCTCCTCCCTGGTCTTGAGGATTCAGACGTCCCCTGGTATAGGATCCTGTACTGACTTCACCTGAGGAAGTTACCTTGCAGAGGGCTCTGCAAAGTATCTCTCCAAAGCCCACCTCCACCAACCCTCATTCCTTCCAGATCAGCAACTACAGTTAGATCTAAACATACACAAGGGACAGGTTGAAAGATAGGAAGCAAGCATTTACACACTGTCAGAATTGCAACTTTTGGTGGTTTTTATCAGCCAAAACCTAGGTATGGGTGTGCAAATAGACCATAAGGGTGTTAGACCAGGGAAGAAGAAATGTGAAATTGCATTGGTCCAAAATTACCAGCAATAGATCTGAACCTTTACAGTAAGCACTCTAATGCATTAAGCAGCTAGGAATAAAGTTGTGGGTTTAAACAGGAGTTCAGTGTTGGCTTATATTAAGTGAAGTCAAGATGCCAAAACTTCTTTCATAAAATGTAGAAGGAAGAATCCAAATACTTGGAAAGATGTAGATGTTGGAGTGTGGATTTAGCGATCTTTGATGCCCCATCTCACACCCTCTTGGTCTACCATTATGCGCCAGCATTGCTGCGGCAATTATGGAAGTGTAGTCTGACATCTCTCTTTATTGCACACCTGTCTCGCTTTCTGCCCCAGGGCTTCTGGTGCTGCCACATGAATACCTTTGGGAGCCCACATCTCCACTGTGGCTCATCCACAGAGCTGGAATTGCAAGGTAGTTACCATTGGGCCCAAGGGTCATGGAATATTGTAGAATCATACTCCCCTGTTTCATACCTTGTACAGCACATTCTACATGTGGTTCCTCAGAGGGTTCCAGAAACTCTTAGCCCTAGATTCCAGTAGCAATCAGGACCCCAGTAATTCCCTTCCTGTTATAACATGTGTGGTGACTGTCAGCATCTTCCCCTCTCCATCCCTCAGCTTTTTCTGACCACTGGAACCTACTCTGTTTGCACACATGCAGACCTGGGTGCCTGAGAATTTGTACCTCCTGGAAGCCACCCTAGCCAGGGGCTGACAGAAAGTTGTACGTAAATATCTCACCTCCCTCACGTCTTGGGTGGGCTAATCCTAGATCACATGTTCTGGGTTGGTTCCCAGAGTTCTCCTATGGCATCCATCTCTGGTTCCCACAGCGTTCACTTGTCTCAGGATGTACCATTGATTGGGAAGATGATCCCAGGAAATGCTGATGAAGTGAGAGAAAGGCAGGGACCTTGCACTTGAATCCTCGCCCCAGGGTCTGCTCTAGGGGGACCATAACTGCGACAGCTGTTACTACAAGGGGCAGAAACCTAGCAGAATGGGAACCTAGCGTTACACTCAGGCATGTTAAAAAAATGTTAAGGGTTTGTTTAAGCCCAAATCGATTTGAATCACGCAGCACCAAACCGGAAGTGTTTGGCGCCCCCGGCCAGCAGGAGCTGGGGAAAGACTTGCGCATACAGTGAAGGCGCAGCCGCGAAGGAAGGAAATCGATTGGCTGTAGCTTAAAGCCTACTGTCGGCCTGTGATTGGTTGTCTTCAGGTTTCAATTTTAACCTTGAGGCATTTATAGGCTTAGAGTTTGGTTTGGTTAAGGGCGCCACCGTGGCAATAGAGTTTAATTAAACACTAGAATTGGGTCACTCACTGGCCAGACTGCAAGAAGGACCCCATTACTGAAGAGACAGTCTTGGTTATCAAACGAGGTGGGCAAGAGGATGGTTTTTGTTTTATAAATGTATTTAGTTTTGGCTGTGTTGGGTCTTCATTGCTGCGCGTGGGCTTTCTCTAGTTGCAGTGAGCGGGGGCTACTCTTCGTTGCAGTGAGCGGGCTTCTCATTGCGGTGGCTTCTCTTGTTCTGGAGCATGGGCTCTAGGCGCACGGGCTTCAGTAGTTGCGGCACGCGGGCTCAGGAGTTGTGGCTCGTGGGCTCTAGAGTGCAGGCTCAGTAGTTGTGGCGCACGGGCTTAGTTGCTCCACAGCACGTGGGATCTTCCCGGACCAGGGCTCGAACCCGTGTCCCCTGAGTTGGCAGGCGGATTCCTAACCACTGCTCCGCCAGGGAAGTCCAAGTGGATTGTTAATGGCAACTAGTGGGTAGAGGCCGGGATGCTGCTAAATGACCCATAATGCACAGGACCGCCCATCTGCCCCAACTATACAGAATTATCTGGCCCTATGTTACCTACTGGGGATTAGAAACCCAGGTACCTTTCAAGTCTTTGATTATGCTAATCTCTGAGGGTTATTTTTTTTTTTTACTTTAAAACATTTAACTTTTAGTAAAACTCAAATTAATCTCACAAAAATGTTTTCAACCCATGTGCCAGTTGAACAAACATGCCTAGTTTTAAGGAACACTTACAAATCAGTAAGAAAATATGAATACTTGAAAATCCCCAAATAGGCCTTGCATGTGTCATTGGCTCTTTCTTAATAAAACAACACAAACGCCAACAAATCTGTGAAAAAATAACCTCATCAGTAACAAAAAAAAAAAAAAATGCAAAGGGATCAGTCAGGATTCAATTAGGAAAACAGAAACCACTCTTGGCATTTCCAGTAGGTAGGGATTTAGAACAGGAAGTTAGGTGTTGACGAAACATCTGGAAAAGTTTGGAAGCAGGAAACTGACGAAGGGCCTCTGCCAGCTCACTGGTTTTCCACCAAGGAATCTGGAAGTTGCTCCTGCCACCGGGCCTGGACCAGCAGGGAAGCACTGAAGGGTCAGAGCTGCCGGCAGCAAAGAGGCCTCCCCCCTCCTACTCCCCCCTCCCACAGAGGCCCCTGCAAAGCTCAGGGTCAGCCAAGGCCACGCCTTTGCCTCCGACTTCCGGGAGAAGAATAATGGCTTCTGCTTTGGGGCACTTGCCAGCTCTTGCCTGCGGACCTCATCATGACAGAGGCTAAACCAGTATGCTACTGAAAAAGGGGTTCTGGAAAATGTGGGTTCCAGGCACCAGCCCTGTAAAATAAGGAGGGAGAAAAAAAAGCGTCGGAGGAAAAGAATGCTGCTGAATGCAACAGACAACAAAAATGGACAGATGATAAAATACCAGTGCCACTCAGGTCCGCCAGGTTGGTTGTCTCCAGAAAGACGTTACGAATTTACACTTCTGCCAGCACGGTTTCCAGTCTGATAAAATGTGACCACATAAAATACGCATATTAACTGACCCCCCAACCCAATTCAAGGGTGGTAATCACACAGATTTACAAAAACGTAGATATGCAGATGCTCAACACACTATGTTTAAGGTAGCAAAAACTGACCAGCTAAAACATCCATTAATAGGATTTTAATCAAATGCTTCTACATCGTATGAGTATCACACAGCCATGAAACATAACGAGGCACGTTTGTATTTATCGATATGTTATTTTTCTGTGACCTCCCTAGTCCTCAGGTAAGGATTTTGCATTTTATCCTACCGAGCTCTGGGTACCGTGGCCCCTGCTTGCTTCCCTAACTGCATCTCCTGCCACCTCTCCCCACACCAGCCAAGCCTCAGCCATGTGGCTACCTTCTGGTGCTGCTTTCCCTTCCGAGGTCCCCCTTCGCACTGTTGCTCTGCCCAGAACACTCTATATGATGTATATCATCCGATTTAGGCATTTATGTAAAAGCACATGTGAATATATGCATAGAGGAACCGGATTTTAAAAGGAAGATATTCTTGTATTTCTGTATCTATGGTTATATTTGCAGCTCTATGGGAGCTTATTAAATTACTTTGCAACTCCAAGACAGCTAGTTTGAAAATCTAACGGAAATGATACTTGCAACTTTGGGATGAATTTGAAAACCTAGTGGAAGCAGACGCTCTTCTAGCAAAAGGTTTAAAAAGGATGACTCACCAAGAGGTAGAAAATTTGACCAACCCCATAACCATAGGAAACCTTTCCGTCATTGAGTTTACAAGTTTCTCTTGAAATATTATACGGGAAGATTTTGTTTTATAAACCAGTTTAAGAATGTATTATACATGTAGAAGGGTGTTTACAACATTTAAGGGTGTTTGCCTTATTTTTCTTTAAACATACATTTACTATCCAGATTAATAAAACATTTCCAACACCTTAGAAGCCCCCTGCATGCCTCCTTCACAGCACCCCCTTTTCCTCCCAGCACCCAAAGATTAACACAAAAGTTAGGAATATGATCACGATTTCCTTATTTTTAATAAATGTAAATGATATAATAAAAATACCAAAATATATATACACTAATATGTATAAAATATATAACTAAGAAGAAACTGCTGTATAAAAAAGAAATAAATTTTTTTAAAGGTACCAAAACAATAAATTGGATAGCTTTTTTAGAAACTGAATAACAAGCCTAAACCTAGCTTAGAAAAGGGCACTGTTACCTCTGTTAGACAAAGGCTCCTGTGAGAAGAAAAACTAAACAGACTCCTTGGGTTCTAGCCTGCAGTCAGCTCCAACCATTTACAAGAGCCCATCCTGGTCCAGCTAGTAGACAAATTCACGAATGAGTTGTAAGAGACAAGAAAACCGCAGCTGGGACATTTAGAGATTGCAAGAAGAAAGAGGCGGCTCTTCTGCTTTTAAGATCTCCCTTGCCTACCTCCAGTTCTGAAGAATAGGTCAAAACAGAACTGTTCTGTTCAGAAATTAGTGTCCTCTGGTGTTTGCAGCATTGGGGCCTAGAGAGCCCAGCAAGAACTCCATCAACATAAGCTCAAGACAAACCAAATACAGAACAGAAGAGGGCTTATCTAGAGGAATCATCCTTTGATGAAAGAAATGCGTCTTGGCTTGCTCACCCCTTTCGGGAACCCAGCCACCAAGCTGTGAGAAGTCCAGGCTCCATGAAGAGGCCATGTGCCTGTCCCAGGGGAGAGCTGAGCGCTCACTGAGCCAGCAACCACTGCCAGCCGTGTGTGTGAGCCGCCTTCCGATGACTCCAGACTCCATGTGACGGTAAATCTCATGTTTCACCTTGGCTGAGCTGTGGTGCCCAGTTAGTGGTTTGGCCAAACACCAGCCTAGATGTTGCCATAAAGGCATTTTTTTTTAGATGGGATTCACATTTAAATCAGAAGACTTTGGATAAAGAAGATGACCCTTCATGACAGAGGTGGGCGTCATCCAATCAGTTGACGGTCTTAAGAGCAAAGTTGAGGTCTCCCAAAAAGGAAGAAATTCTGCTTCCAGGCTGCGGTAGAGAAGTTCTGCCTGAGTTGCCAGCCTTTGGACTCCAGACTGCAACAGCGACTCTCGCCTGACTATCCAGGATGCTGGCCTGCCCTGAGAATTGATGTTTTGCGTGTCAGCTTGGCTGGGCCACGGTGCCCAGACATTTGGCCCAACGTTATTCCATATGTTTGGATGTCTCTGTAAGAGCGTCTTGGGATGAGATTAACATTTAACTCAGTGGAATTGAAGTAAATCAGGTTGCCTTCAGTCACGTGGGTGGGGGTGGGCTTCATCTAAGCAGCTGAATGTCCGAATGGAACAAAAGACTGACCTCCCCCGAAGAAGAGGGAATTCAGCCAGAAGACAGGCTTTGGACTTGAACTGCAGTATCAGTTCTCCCCTGTGTCTTCAGCTTGCGGGTCCACCCTGCAGATTTTGGACTTCCCAGCCTCCGTAATTACATAAGCCAATTCCTTAAAATAAATCTCTCTCTCTCTTATATACATATATATATCTCCTACTGGTTCTCTTTCTCTGGAGAGCCCTGAGTAACACGTACATCCACCACAGCTACAAATACACAAACACCGGTACAATCCCACTAACACTCCTGAGCAAGGACCTCCCAGCTGAGGCCAGTCGACCCGCAGAACCATGAGAGATATAATGAATTGTTGTTTTGAGCCACTACGAATTTGGACGGTTTCTTACACAGCAATAGGTAACTGGACCACTGAGCGTTTTTCACTCACAACCAAAAGAATCGTCACAAACACATTGTCTATCCTTTCTTTTACAGTTTTTCCTGTGAGGTCTTGACATTTGAGGCTTGTTTCTTCTCTCCAATTTCCCCTAGTAACTACTTCATCGGAGAGTATCTGCTTTTTGTTCAGACTAATTATCTATTTTGACTTTAAGCCATTCAAATATCTGTAAAGAATCTCAGTCCATGTGGATGAGAAGACAGACAAAAAGCAAGTCCTTCTCAACACTGGTTCTGCAGTGATTCCTGCTGTTTTCGTTGGACTCGTCCCAAGAATACGCTAACGCTACACAGTTTTCACTGTTTTATTAGACTGGTCATTTCAGCAGGATTCGGGGAAAAGGAGTCACGTATGTGAGCAGAATTAGGTGTTCTTAGAACTTTGCATAATTATTCAAAGTACATAATTATTGCATAATTATTCAGTACAGGACCCGTGTACTGAACCTATAAGCAAACTCTTTTCTCTCCGTTGTGATTTGGATCATTTATCGATATAAAATAGACCGTTCCATTTCATACCGTGTCTGAGATCAATATCTCCATGCCACTTTTCTGTTTGCATCGCCCTGAAACAAAAACAGAAGGTTAAAGATAGAAGGATAAGCAAGTTTATGTGAGTTTCTTGTTAAGCAAAATGTAGGTGAATTTTTTTGTAGCCCAGTTGGAGAGTTGGGCACTTTTGTTTTTAATAAATGAGCTTCAATTACTTCATCTTTCCTTATATGGGGCTCTTTTGCAATATCATATGGTGCTTTCAATGCTGGCTGTTCATATATGAAGGAAAGTCAAGTTCAATGATGTCTGGCCTTAGACGTTTACTTCCCAGAGAGCTTGCTCCAAAGAAGGGAAGTAGTGGTGCAAAAGGACTGAAAGTGTTTACGCCAGTTAAGTGTTGCTATAGTGTGATTAATCACAGCATCTAAACCATAGTACTGTTGCAAAGATTAAGTGGGATCAGGTATGTATATGAGCTTTAACTCCACTTATATATGGGCTAAATCTAGCTAGCCTTGATGCTTGAACTGAGTTTAACTCTATCCACTGTTCAGAGAATATACTGTTAGATGGACTTGTTTTAGTAACAGTCGTTTGGAATCTAAAAAGTGATCTGGATCCTATTATCACAAAAGCTTGAGCTTTGAGTTTCCTTGTAAGAGTAGAAAACGCAAACTAAATTTTTAGAGGGCACACCTGATAAATGCCCCCGACCCTCCCATTCTGGTTTCAGAACACACTTAGAGAACCTATGAAGGAGCGGCAGATGAAGCGCCAACATGTTAGCTTTATTATTGATGAGGGTGGAGCTGGGGGTCGTAACTTCCTGTGAGAGCCATGCAGGGCCCAGGCCTGGCCCGAGGGAACTAGGAGGGTGGTGTTCTCTCTGGCCGGCTGGTACCCAGAGGAGGAGAGGAACGGGCTGAGCTGGGCATGCCCAGTTTATCCTTCCTGAGCTTGACAGGTGGTCAAGTTACTCTCCTTCCCTGATGCAAAATGAATGAAGAGGTGGCACAAAGCCAGGAGTTAACATTAATTGAACTCTTCCCACCTAGAAGGAAACATCTAGCGTAAAGAAGAAAGTTCCCCCCGTACTGTTCATCTTATGGAGGAAAGTCAAGTGACAGGCACTGCGGAGCCTCGGGAACCCGGCACCACCCTGGCGGTTTCCTCCTCCCTCCTCCGCCCCTTCTCAGTCTCCTTCAGTGTGTCCTCTTCCTTGACCCCGCCTTTAAGTGTCAGAGTCCCAGGGTCTGCTCCTGGCTCCTCTCCTCTCCTCATAGCCAGCCTCCTAGGTGAGCTCATTTAGGACTTTAAATACCAGAAACAGATGGAAAGCTCACCATTTAATTTTCTAGAACTAATGTAACCTTAATATCAGAATCTAATCAAAAGAAAACCAAAAATATTGTCTTCTGAATATAAATGCAAATCGTGCAACCTGCTGGCATATCAGTGTATCAGTTGTAGTAGATGATGCAGCACACCACACAGATCTCGCCCCACCCCTTTTGTTGATGGAATTACTACCAGTGGTTGGGAGTGTTAGTGGCCGATAGCTCTCAGTTGAGACCCTCCCTGGGCATTGACCTTGACAGGACAGAATGTCTCCCCGAGGTCCAAGGCTATACTCCCTTCCTGGTGGATGCAGGGGGTACAAAGGCCCCACCACCTCGCCTCAATCCAAGACAACTCTGTTGATCCATCAGTCGGTCCCAGCATTCCCTGTGGGGTTAGCTGTTCAACATCCCCTTCTGTCCAATCCGGGTTCCTTCTCTCCCTCTGTCGTTGCTGCACATAACTCTCCACCTAAGAACCTGTTTCCATGGAACCCAACCTGCAGCATCAGTAGACAGTGACCAAGTCCGTTTTAGTCTGAGAAAACAGAGAGAATTCAACCTCAGGAGTTCTAACCTGTGAAAGTAATGAATTACGTGATAAAGGAGGTTAAAAAATTGTACCAATGGCTACCAAATTGACATTTCATACAATTCAGCAGTAATTCCTAATAAACATTATGTGTGAAATAGGATTAAATAGAAACTACTACTTATGAAGGGAATTTTCATGAAAATCTAGAACATTTTTCCATGTTATGTCTTGATTAGACATTATTAAGACTGTTCGCCAGAAACTATTACTTAATATTTTCAGAGCTATTAACGAGTAGAGTAAGGTATACAAAGTAAGTGCTCAAAACAAATGTTTGAAAAAGAGACATCTTTATTTATAGATGCTATAATTGCACAACTATAAATCCAGGAGACCTTAGAGACATAGGTTAAAAAAAACAAAAAACGTAAAAGACGTAACTTTTGATTTCTTAAGGTGAGGAATAGCAGATGTGTATTTAAAAATAAAGCTTTTCTCTAGCAATAAAAAGCTAGAAATGAAATTGGAATAAAACCCCGTTCACAATAACAGTAAATCTGAATAGGCCCAAAGCTGAAACAACCCAGAGGTCCATCACCGGAAGAATATATAATACAAAGTGTGGTCTGTCCATACACTGGAATTCCACTGAGCGATAAGAAGGAGTGAAGTACAGATCCATGCTAGAACACTGATAAACCTATAAAACGCTGTGCTAAATAAGGGAAGCCAGACACCAAAGACAGCATGTCGCATGTTCCCAGTAATATGAACTGTCCATAATGGACAAATCAATGGAGACAAAGTGGACTGATAATGGCTGTCTAGGGCTGATGGAAGTGACTCCTTTTAGGGGTGATGGAAACATTCTAAAATTAGATTGCGGTGATTTTTTTTTTTGACAACTTGTAAAAATACCCCCCAATTGAATTTTACACTTAAAGCTGAATTTCATGTGGTGCATATTATATCTCAATGTGGCTATTTAAAAAAGTCAACTCGTAGTTTAAGAGTTCAAGCACACAGAATTGAACATAAATCTTTGGCAAATAAGCTTAGTATTTTTAGCTCAGCGAAAACAGAGCTGTATCTTCTCTGATTTGTCAGTGTTAAATCTCCTCTCATTTGTCAGTGTTAAGTATAATACAAGCATATGTTTTTATTCTACTTGGGGATGTTCTTCCTAAACGGATTCAGGTTTACTGATCAAAGGAGCTAACGCTACTCCTACATGTTTAATATTATGAAAAATGTAAGTTTGCATCTACCTGAATGAATTTATTCTTGTGACAAACTTGTATGTCAACATCGTTTTGTAATTCGTCAGCTTGAAGATAATTTCCAAGATCTTTAGATAACTTAAAACCTTGGACTAATGTTAAATTGAGTGCATTAGTGATACCCACTGGATGCCTGGATAAATTTTAAGTGAAATAGAATTGTGAAGCCCAGATCACAAAGCATGACTTTAAGGTTATGTGATTTTGCTTCTTATTTTTATACGCTACAGAGAGGCTATATCTTTGGGTCTGTTAAGAACAGTTTCATTTTGCCACTGAGAATTTGTGCAAGGAGCATGTGTGGCTGTAGAGAGCTGTGTTGTGTGTTTCCATGAGCTCTGATAGATCATATGCTGGTGTGTGACACACGGTTCTCAATTACCCCCTAGTTTTCTCTGTAAAATATTACTAACTACTTTGTTTTTAAATAACTAATATAGTTAATATACTAATTATTATAAGTGATTGAGACTAGGGAGCAGTGGTTTCAGAGAAATGTAACAACGCACGTGCTTCTGTTTCACAAGGAAGAGTGGTTTTGTCCTAAAGCAGCAGTGTTGAGGGTATTTTTGTTATCCAAACCCCTCTTGCATTTTTCAAAGTTCTTCTGGACTCCTTAGCTAAAAATCCAATCTGAGATTCCTTATGAAAACTTCTAGCAAAGCAAGCTTAGGGCCTTTATGGTAAATTAACACTCTTGGTGTACCTATGTACATAATCAGGGCCAAACTAATGAGAACAGCCTCACTCTGTGATCAAGAATAATTTTTTTTAACTTTGAGTAAAAGTGGGGATACAGGGGAAAAAAATATATGCTTCAGTGGAAAATGATGGTATATCTATAGCACTCCCTCCCATGTGTGATTCTGAGTTTATAGAAGCTATTTGACACCTCTGGAAGTTGTAGATAACTGATAGCAATGCAAAATCATTCTTGTTGTGAAATGCAAATGAACCCTCCGCTGCCCCCAGCCCACCAGAAAAATCCGTTTCGGCTCCATTGGCACATCCCTATCGATATTTCTGATCTATAAATATGTGTTCTTCGGATTCTCCTTTGAACTGTTTGTACCACCTCACCAGTTTTCTCATTATTTAGTTAAACAAAATATTTAATGTTTTATCTTTATACCTGCATGAGAATCATGATCTTACCTTTCTTTGGAAAATTCTGATCTACTGACTTGCGTACCTTGGAGAGCTCACTCTACGATAAAGGCTGCATTTCAATTCAATGAGAAAATAACTGTCTAGTTTGTAAATGTTGCTGGAATAATTGGCTCTCCATTTGGAAGAGAGCAAAGCCAGACCCCCAAGTCACACCGTATACAAAAATGAGCACCAGGTAGATTAAAAATTGAAGTGTACATATGTGAAAAATAAATGTAAAAATGTAAAGATTTAAGTAATAACAAATGTGCATAATAAAACTCCTAAAAGAACATTTAGGACAAAATGTAATAAGCTTGGTGTGCTGGAGGCCTTCCTGAGCAGGACAGAAAAGTGTGCTGCTTGAATATTACAAATGCTAATTTTTATCTTTCATATGGGTTACATCAGACTCCTACCTATTAAACTGGTGTTATAAGGATATACATTTCCTCAGGCTCTCATGTCTTTTGACTGTATAGTGCTTATTTTTATTCAAAATTTTAATCTTCTTAGTCAAATTTCTCTTGCTGTCCAGCTTCTGGGTTTCTTGTCTTGCTTTTGGAAAGTTGTTTTTATATTACTATTTTATATTATTATTTTTATGAAGTTTTATATTATTGTTATACCAAAGTTATTTTCCTATCCATATGTAGAGAGAGTTCTCCATAGATTTTTTTTTAACATCTTTATTGGAGGATAATTGCTTTACAATGGTGTGTTAGTTTCTGCTGTATAACAAAGTGAATCAGCTATACGTATACATACATCCTCATATCCCCTCCCTCTTGCGTCTCCCTCATACCCTCCTTATCCCACCACTCTAGGTGGTCATAAAGCACCGAGCTGATCTCCCTGTGCTATGCGGCTGCTTCCCACTAGCTGTCTGTTTTACATTTGGTAGTGTATATATGTCCATGCCACTCTCTCACTTCATCCCAGCTTACCCTTCCCCCTCCCCGTGTCCTCAGATCCACTCTCTACGTCTGTGTCTTTATTCCTATCCTGCCCCTACGTTCTTCAGAACCTTTTTTTTTTTTAATTTTAGATTCCATATATATGTGTTAGCATACGGTATTTGTTTTTCTCTTTCTGACTTCACTCTGCATGACAGTCTCTAGGTCCATCCACCCCACTACAAATAACTCAATTTCGTTTCTTTTTATGGCTGAGTAATATTCCATTGTATATATGTGCCACATCTTCTTTATCCATTCATCTGTTGATGGACACTTAGGTTGCTTCCATGTCCCGGCTATTGTGAATAGAGCTGCAGTGAACATTGTGGTGCACATCTCCATAGATTTTTGAATAGAAAACGCATCTGGACATTTAGACACCAAAGCATGCATGGTGACTTTTTTGTGGGGTAGGATTATGGATAATTTTATTCTCTTGGTTTCTGTTTGCTTATACTCATTAAACAAGCAATACATATTCACTGTAAAAAAAAAAAAAAAAGCAGCTTAATTTTCTAAGAAAACTTAAGTGCCTTATCTCTAGAAGGATGTTTTAAAAAAACCCAAAACTGTCTACATTGGCTGTCTGTGTGGCTGGGGACTAGGTAGATGGGGGACAGGAGTGGGAGAGAAACTTTCACTGAGTCCTCTTTTGTACCTTTTGAATTCTGAACCATGTGAATAAATAGTCTATTCAAAAAATTAAAACTGTGATTCCTCCAGCGCGAAGGGAAACCCCGTAGCCCACGCACTGTCTCAGGCACCAAGTTGCCCGTGATCATATCCTCCCAGCAGCAGCATCTTCCCAGCAGATCGTAAGCACAGCCCACCCTGTAGCTTTGCAGCCAGGTCTGGGCATCAAAGGCCTGGACTTTGGAGTCAAACCAACCTCAGTTTGAATCCATGCCCCAGGCCCTTAGGGACAGGACACCAGGGGGAATTTGCTTTTCCCTCTCTGGTCGTTTCCTCATCTCCAGAGTGAAGGTATTAACCGCAACAAGCCTCTGGGTCTGGAGTTGAGATACTGAACGTAACGTGCCTCGTTTTAGTAGATACTTGATAAATGGAGGCTAGGGGTTGATTTCTGATCAGATACCTTCTAGAGCAGGCTTTCAGAGCAGGCGTTATTGATGTTTCAGATAAGGTGGTTCTTTTTGGGGGGGTGGGGTAGGGGCTCTGCCCTGCACATTATAGGACGCTTAGCAGCATACCCGGCCTCCGCTCACTAGATGCCAGTAGCACCCACACCCCCATCATCCAGGAGCTGTGGCAACCAAAACTGTCTCCAGACTTGACCAAATATCCCTTGCAGGCTAATCAGCCCCAAATGAGAACCACTGATCTAGACGGTCCAGAAAAGTCCTCAATTAAGCGGGCAGGTACTAAGCGTTCATACACAGGCTGGTCCCTTCTCAGCTTCGGGCAGCCCAGCCTTGCATTCCGGGGTGGGTGGGGAGGTGGTGAACAAATGCTTCCATCTAGAGACAAGGATGACTGTTCCCATGGGCCAGGCTGGGCCCTCCTCTACACCTGCCTCATAAGGTGGTTGTGAGAGTATTTCTCCCGTTTTGCTGTGACTGGGCCGGGCCCCAGAACCAGGATGAGGGTTCTGCACTCTCATGCTGCCTGATCGCCTCTGCTTTCCAGGGCTTCTAGGGGCATATGGAGAGAAAGAGCAGAGTAATAAAAGTCAAGGCTCCCGCTGCTTCTCTGCTTACATTGAGAGCTTAAAATAATAATAATAATATTGACGATAATAATGATCCTGTGCTTTCACCCTCGCCAACGAGTGGCCACACAGCGTCCAGGATTACACACACCCTGACTTCCTTGGGGAACTGAGGAATGAGTGAACGTCCCTGGACAGATGGGTAGGCCGCCTGACCTTCTCGCGGGTCTCAGGGGCTTCCCATGCCCACTGGCTTCCTCTGCCATTTCCACCATCCTCAGGTCTGAGGAACAGCTGGGCATGCAGGAATTGGGGCTGCGGTTTGCCTACAAGATCAGGAGGCCTTCCTGAAAACTGCAAAGGGCCAGTGAGGTGGATCTGAGAGGCAAGAAACTCCAAGAAAATCTCTTCCTGGCTGGTATTTCCAGGGCCTCCATGAAAGCTGTCTTGAATGTGGGTGTTGGTCAGCCTGAGGGGCAAGGCTCGCACTGTGAGGTAGGATCATCTGACGAGCAGGAACTAACCCCCTTGCTCTCAATGAAAGGTCCTTCAGCCTTTGTACAGTGCTGTCCCAGTCCTGAAAATGGGAACGTGCAGGGCTTGGGAGAGCCTTGCCCTCGCCCTCAGCTGGGCAACCAGGGAAGAGAGGATTGTGAGGCTAGCTCCTGTTGCCTCCTGTCTCCTCCGTCCCCACGAGACAGGGAGATGTAGCCCGAGCTCTCCCTTCAAGAAAGAACTTGCCATTCAGCTGTCAGTAATGCTGTTCCCCGGCAGCTTCCAGCTCTTCGTGTTTTTAGAGTCCATCTCAGCTTTTGAGCTGTGTCTACACTCTTCCCAGGCAGCCACTGGGACTGAACAACACGGGGGGTGTGAGGGGGCGGGTCCCAGGGCCTGGCCATTTCTGTCCAGCACAGATTCCTCTAAGGAGCCATCTTTGCTCTGGAGCTCGTGGTCGAGCTGACCGAGACTTTGTCAGACCTACTCATGATCTGATGGCTTCCTCTACCCAGGGCTGCTTCCTCGCTGCTTTATGTCACACACATCATCCCCCATAACCTCTTGCAATCCTCTCTTTGTCTTGTGGTCAGCTTCCGGAAGTCTCCATCCACACAGCCCCTTAGCCAGTGCTGTCTCGGGTGTGTCTGAGGAAGAGGCTGTCCCCTGCAGGCCTCCATCTCCCCGTGTGGAAGTGAAGGCGTTGGCCTTGCAGAGCTCCGGGTCTCTTAGCTTGGCCATCACTGAACTTAGCCTCATTAGGAGGCCATATTTAGAAAGCTTTACTCATCGTGTGCTGACATCATATCATTGGCTTTAGCACTCCAGGACGACTTCAGCCCTCAGGCACAACCCGTTCCTGCTGTTTTCTCTTTTGGACACACTTTTAAAGCCCCTCGGTTGACCCTTCTCTTCCTCCACAAGCCTCCATGGTCTTGGTTCCCATCCAGGGGGCAAAACCTGTATCACCATGGATTTGTGAGAAACGCACAGAGTTCCCCAGAGTTAATCTCTTCATCTGGACAAAGACGAGTCACACAGCTGGCTGCGGTCGGATATGGGCAAGAGAAGTGTCTCCTGAGGCTCTTGTACCTGAAACATGGTCTGTCCTAAAGAGGACACACTGTGCAAACATATCTGATTTCATTCTCTCTAAATCTCCACTAAAATTGCAGAAAAGGGAATTTTTTTTTTGGATTCTGTACTTCAACAGCAAGACCTTTTTATTTTTCTACATCTTTATTGGAGTATAATTGCTTTACAATGGTGTGTTAGTTTCTGCTTTATAACAAAGTGAATCAGTTATACATATATATATGTTCCCATATCTCTTCCCTCTTGCGTCTCCCTCCCTCCCACCCTCCCTATATGCCCCCCCCCAGGTGGTCACAGAGCACCAAGCTGATCTCCCTGTGCTATGCGGCTGCTTCCCACTAGCTATCTACCTTACGTTTAGTAGTGTATATATGTCCATGCCACTCTCTCGCTTTGTCACGGCTCACCCTTCCCCCTCCCCATATCCTCAAGTTCATTCTCTAGTAGGTCTGTGTCTTTATTCCTGTCTTACCCCTAGGTTCTTCATGACATTTTTTTCCCCTTCAATTCCATATATATATGTGTTAGCATACGGTATTTGTCTTTCTCTTTCTGACTTACTTCACTCTGTATGGCAGACTCTAGGTCCATCCACCAACATTACAAATAGCTCCATTTCGTTTCCTTTTATGGCTGAGTAATATTCCATTGTATATATGTGCCACATCTTCTTTATCCATTCATCTGATGATGGACACTTAGGTTGCTTCCATCTCCTGGCTATTGTGAATAGAGCTGCAGTGAACATTTTGGTACATGACTCTTTTTGAATTATGGTTTTCTCAGGGTATATGCCCAGTAGTGGGATTGCTGGGTCATATGGTAGTTCTATTTGTAGTTTTTTAAGGAACCTCCATACTGTTCTCCATAGTGGCTGTACCAATTAGAAAAGGGAATTTTTAATCTCATATCCAGAAGAACAGGAAGAAAAGAGTAGTACACAGCAACAAATTTCAGTAACAGGAAAGCAGACAGGATAGTTGTACTTATTATCTCAGCCTCTCTGAGAAATTCAAGTACTAATCAGGCCTTGGGGAAAGCCAAGAGCCAACTGGATGTACAGAGTCCTCAGAAGGCTCAGGAATTGATGGTACCAAGTACTTGCAGAGGTGGAGGGTGAAACAGGAGGCTAAAATAAGGAGCATTCAATGATAGCAATTTAGAAGCAGCCTTAGAAACCCCTCTCACCCCACCCCGCTTCAGGGTTTCCCCTGGCTTTAAAGCCTAAAAGGGATCACCAAGTTCCCTGCGTATCAGTCCTTACACATCATCATGAAATTAAAGAACAACAGAGATGAAGAAGATTGTATACTTTACTTCCAGGAAAACAAACTGGCATCAAAGGACCAGATATTAGAATGTCTTTAGACTTACCAACGTCAACACTAGGAGACAGAATTCTAACGCAATACCTTTAAGAATCTGAAGGAAAATCATTTCCAAACCAAAATTCTATTCCTTTTCAAACTATTAATCAAATATAATGGTAAAATAAAGACAGGTTTTTACGGAAAAGTTCTTCCAAGAATTTACCCCCCAAGCAATCTTTTTGCAGAAAGCTCCTGGAAGATATGCTCCAACAAAACAACGGAGTACATGGGGAAGTGGGATAGAGGAAGCAAGAGATGAAAAACATAAAATGATGAAAGATCCAGGATGACTGCTGTGTACCAAGCCGTTAGTCTGGACTGGAAAAGAGTAAACCAGGGACAAAGTTTTGATAACTGCCATTACCAAGAGACCTACTGCCAACATTAGTAAGATCCGGGACACACTTTGTCTGAGTTTTTATACTATATCATCACATATGATAGTTTTGCTTGGTATAGAATTCTAAGTTGTAGTCATTTTCCTTCAGAACTTTATGATGGCATCTACAGAGCAAGTGTAGCTTAAATTTAAATGTTATAGACACTACTGTGCAAATACTTGCCGAATCTTTTCTTTCTTTCCAAACAAAAGCTGATGGCTGGCTAACCCAGTGCTTTGTGTTCTCAAAACACTTGTGCAATCAGCTTCATTATAAAAGTTATTTTTAAAAGGTATTCTCATTAACCAATACGTGAATTTTGTGGTCTATGGCTTTAACCAAATTTTAAGATAAAACCAAAGAAACTTGGGGCTTATGATGATATATTTCTACCAAAATCAAGCACATGAGCTTTGCAATCCAACAATTGCCCAAAAAGAAAAAAAAAAAAAAAGAAAAGATTGATATCTAAGAAGACACCTGAACTCCTAAAGAAGTCAGATACCCCAAAAAAGTTTGGATTTTTGACTCTGTCTACAGACAAGAAGAGCCTACCCCTTCTCTCCATTTTTATGATCGCTGAATTGAAGACCTAAAGAAATTACAGTCTTATCCCACTGGGATTATCTCTGCAGCCTCCTTAGCTGCTTAAGATTATTTAAGCTTTCTGTGCCCCAGTTTCCTCCTACGTCAATTGTGGATAATAATAGTATCCACCTCATAGAGTGGTGACCATTAAATGAGATGACGTATGTAAGGCACTTAGAAGAGTGCTTGGCACGCAGTAAGTGCTATAGAAGTGTTTGCTCTGCAAGAGGTTCTGGAGTGGATGAAGCAAGAGAGGAAAACCCACTTTCTGTAGAGGATGATTCCCCAAATGTCTACATTTCTTTTCCAAGAGGAAGTAGTACTTTATTCATTTAAATCAGCAAACACTTATTGAGAGCCTGCTGTGTGATAGGTACCCTGATGCTGGGCCCTGAGGACACAGCAATGACAATGTTGTAGATTCTGCTCTCAGAGCTGGGGGAGGCATATTTAGTTGTCCAATTATTCGGTTACTGTCTTCTTGCAACTT
The DNA here is from genome assembly GCF_964270905.1 of Leucopleurus acutus. NCBI lineage: Eukaryota > Metazoa > Chordata > Mammalia > Artiodactyla > Delphinidae > Leucopleurus > Leucopleurus acutus. The sequence continues at coordinate 80,520,429 of NC_139159.1, forward strand.
TTCACAAGTGCTATGAAAGGAAAGTCCAGGGCATTATGAGAGTACAAGAGGAACCTGAAGTCTATGTTGAGGGGGCAGAGGAGGTATGGCCAAGGAAGCCATCTCTGAGGCCTGAAGGATGAGTAGGAATTGACCAAGCCCCAGGAGGGGGGCCTTCCATGCAGACCAAAGAGTGAGGCCCAGGCCCTGAGTCAGGAGAACACAAGGTGCCCTGAGCATGCCAGGAGAAGGCGACTGTAACTGGAGGGCAGGGAGAAGGCTGGGCAGGACTTTCGGGGTCTTGTAGTCCAGGGCAAATAAGTCAGACAACGGCCTTCCTCTGCCCAGAACCTATTCATGGCTTCTCATTGGCTTAGGACAACAGTAGCCTACTGGTGGGGCGTTGTCATCAACTAGGGAAGGTGGACACGAGTGTTGAGAGGCTCCGAATTGATTCAGAACAGACGGTGATCAGTGGCTCCCTTCTGAGATGTGACACATCCATGATGGGTGGGATCAGAGTTTGACAAATGCCTCAAAGTCACCCCCAGGCCTCAGGGCCTGGACCTCCGAAGAGGGGTGTCTCCACGTGACACTGTTCTAATTGCTCTGGTCCAGCTGGAGACAATGGGAGGGTGACAGGCACAGGGCAAGCCCTGGAACGACTGCTCTGCTCCACTGGTCTGGTTCAGTGCTGTCTGCTCGGCTCCTAAGGAGGCCCGGCAAGGAGGAAGCACTCTATGGGTGGTTTGCTGAGCCAGGGAGGGTGGGCACCAGGCTCATCAGCGAGGGGAGGGATGCCCAGGCAGAGGGAACAACGTGTAAACGAAGGTGACATAGCCCCATCCCCTGCCTGTCATCACTGATCCAGCACAAACTTCTCATCCTTCCCTGTCCGGACTTTAAGAGGCGGTGGCTTGGAAGTTGACATTGTCATTACAGCAATTAAGCGTGCCTAGGGGAATACAGACCCCACAGTGAGAGGTACAGAGGAGAAGCTTATCCCATTGTCTTTTAATTATTATTAAATACTCAGTAATCCTGCTGGACCCTGGGGTTCCGGCTGCCAAGCAATTAGACCCAGCCAGGCCGCAAGGAGAACCGCTGAAGGAAGTGACACTTCCGGGCTGCGAGCTCCCGGGTGAGGCAGGATGGACGGCGGGCCTGCCTGCCGAGCTGCCCCTTTCCCTCTGTGCCTCGGTCTCCGCACGTTCAGCTGCTCTCACCTCCTCCGTGGAGCCCGGACTAGGGTTCCTGGGGACGAGTCTGGGCATCTCCCTGAATGGTGATGCCAGTGAGAGTCATGCAAGGAAAAAGAGGGGTAACTTCACTCTGGGGTGACCACCGGTCCCCATATGCCTGGGACTGGGGGTGTCCGAGAAGGAGGGGACATTTAACGTTAAAGCCAGGAATGTCCCCGGCAAATCGGAATGACTTTGGCACCCTGCTTCTCCCTCACACATCCAGGGGGCCAGACTCAGCTGAGCAAAGGCTCCTAAAGCATGTTGTCCCTTTGCAGAGGTTGGAGTGGCCCTGCCCTCCCCCTGCCTCAATTCCTGCAGACACCTTCCGTCACCCAAGGTGGGCTGCCAGCTAGCAGTTCCCAGATCTACCGGTTTGTCGGGGCTCCAGCAGGAGACAGATGGGGTGCCCAGAGGTTTCCTTGGAGGGAGTGTGATGAAGGGACTATCGGTAAAGATGAGGGCAGGGTCAGGGAACCAGGAAGGGATGGTGAGGCCCCAGCGGTCTGAGAGCTATGGGAAACCTTTGCCACTCTGCGGCCTGGAAGGGTCTGGGAAAAAGGAGGTGGGTGTGTTGCCAGGTCCAGAGAGAGATGGGCCACTGCCGGTGCCGTGGCAAGGCAGGGAGGAGCCAAGGTCAGTGTATGTCCTAATCTCTCTCTTCCCACCCTCCCATCTCCTACCAGTGTCTCCCATTGACCAAGTCCAGCGAGAAGCCAGAGGGATCCTGGATGATGCAGTTCACGGGGTCAGCCTCCCGGGGCACAGAGCAGGGAAGGGGTGGGCAGAGAATAGGTCTGGAGAATGTCCAGCACATCATCTGTAAGGAAGGTATCCCCGATCCGAGGCTTGAAGCTTGAGTTCAGGAGCCCCGGGGCCAAACCAGACACTTCTTCCAACAATACCAAGTATCCAAGAGGCATAGCCTCGGAGTCACACAGACCTCAGTTCAGCTCCTCCCCTTACCTACGGTCTCTGCGTCTTCAGTGACCGCGCAAGGGTAATAATGTCACTCTACAGGGAGGCACCAAGGGCTAGGGGAGAAGACAGGTAAAGCATGCAGTGGGGGCTGCCGCCTGTTTGAAGGAGGCGAGAATGAGTGAACACAGAGTATTTCTTCGCTCTTATCCGATTGAGTTTAACCCCCTCGCAGCACTCTCCTATGTGAAGTGTCAGCGTAGCACCTGATTTAAAATATGCCTTTCTTTGGCTTCTGGATCCTGCAGACCTTAGACTCGGGTTAAGGAACCTCTCTGGTCCATGAGGATCAGAACGGCACCTGCCAGATATGCTCATTGAGAGGATTAAATAGGTACTTAGGATATGCCTGGCACACAGTGAGATTCCGGCTGGCTACAGTTACGTTTTTGTCATTATCGCTAGTATTAGGCTTAAATAAGATAAGCACTTATAAATCACATAGTTCCCCCCAAAGCCCACTGGCCCCACTTTACAGAGGAGCCACTTGTCACGGTCTTCTTGTGTGTCCAGCAGTCCCCAGTTTCTCAGCCAAACATTAAGCTAGGTGCTGCGGGGAAGGTATTTTTGTAGATGTGAGTAAGGTCGTAATCGGTTGACTTCAAGCAAGAAAGGTCACCCTAGATAGTCCGGGTGGGCCTCGTTCGGTCCGTTGAAAGGCCTTTAAAGCAGAGCTGAGGCCTCCCTGGTAAAGAAGAAAATCCCACCTGCGGAGGGCAGCTCCCGCCGGTGCTGGAGAAGTCCAGCCTGCCCTTCCTGGTGGCCTGCCCTGTGGGCTCCAGACTTCCTGAGCCGGACCCCGCAATCCCGTAGACCAGCTCCTCGCGGTAGCATCTCCTGGTTCCGCTTCTCTGGGTCATCCCTGCCCGACTGCAGCACTGAGCCTTTGAGAGCTTAAGGGACTTGCTCAGCACGAAGTGGAGACCCAGGCTGAGGACCCAGGGCCCTCTGACCCCAAGCTCTATGCTTTGCCTCTAACTGTGGAAGGCCATGTGGCCCAGGGTGGGCCCTGGCCTCCAGGACTCAGGGATGAGTGGGCCTAGGTTATACCCCCCATCAGCCCCTGTGCCTCATACCTCACTCCGCCTCGTGCCCAGCATCGCCACCAGCACTCCACGCAAGCAGCTGACGTTTGTCTCAAAAATGAAGGGAAGAGCTGCTTGCTGGCAGGACAGGGTGGAAGTGGGCAGCCCTGAACTGGGGGGGCAGCCAAGGCCCCTGCACCCACTCAAAGAAGTCCCTCCCCCTCAACTGCTCATACTTCTTTCAAGATGCCACCCACCCACCCCACCCCCTTTAAAAAACCATCTATTCCTGGTGCTGCACTGGGGCATTGCCATGGCAACAGGGCAACTCGGGAGGCTCAGTAAGCCGGCTTGCTTCTCTGATGGTTCTGTGGGGACCTCACGGTTCGCAGAGCAGCTGCACAAGCCAGCACCATCTGCTTTGAGCGGTGAATACACACCCTCCCTTCCTACGCCCCTTCAGTGAGCTTGCCTCACATCGAGCCCAGGGGCCAAGGACCCTGGCAGAGGGGCCATAGAAGGGTTGGCTGAGAAATGCAGAAAACCAGGGTCCTGTTCTAGTGCTGAAGCTAGGAGCGGGGCAGGCTGTATGGGCCGAGAGCATGGGAGGTGTGTTCCTCCAGGTAAAAATCAACCCTGTTACCCCATGAAGGAGAGCACTGGGTGGGCGGTGCTCCCTAGGAGAGCAGTAGAGGAAAGATCCCACGTAAGCAGTGTCCTGTCCCTTTAGTCTAGAGCTGGGTTGGAGCTGGCCATCCTGAACCCTGGGAAGTTAGAGGGCAGCTGGACCACGGGGGGTAGAAGTAAGGCTGAGGCTCACCAGGTTGTGCTTCTGTGTCCAAGCAAAGGAAGGAGAGATTTTGTCTTCCATGTCTTCCTGTGCCCACTGCATCTCAGTTTAACAGACATGTCGCATGGGCTGGGGAAGCATTATTCCCATCTTGCAGGACACCCCTGGTCCTCTCCACAGTCCTCCCCCACCCCCTCCCCCATCCATTCCCCCACTGCCAATCTCAGCCTGTTCGCCTTTCTCTTAGCAGATAATAGGTTCTGGTTCTGAAGGAGACACGGCCACATAATCCTGGACAGATGATCAGTCACAATCCTCATGTCCTCATTGCTCATATACTAAGCAATTGCTTTCCTTTCCTGGACAACAGAAGTTAACTTCCCCAAGATCTTTGCCTGGGCAGAGATGTGCACCCAGCTCTCAGGATGAGATGATCCCCATGGTGGTATTCTGTCCACTTAGGCTGAGTCGTCTGGGTGTAGCAATCAGGTAGTGTATGCAGCTGGCAGAGTCTGCCGGACTACAAGATAGATAGCATACTCACCTTGGGTGATTTGAGAACAGTTTAATGAAGGGACCATTTGCAAAAACTTAGAGTATAAAGAAACCGTAAAGGGTAGTGCAGTACAAGAAGCTAATAATGTCAGGGCACCATTACCCCTTGTGCCAGGGCAAGAGGGGGCAGTTCCGAGCCTGGAAGCAGAGGCTGTGCAGAGAAGGCTACCAGGGAGAGGCTGGGACCCTTGCTTAGGAAACACCCAGACCCCAGGGTCTCCACGACTCAAACGGAGGGAAGAAATGCTCCCCCTCCCTTTCCTCAAACCTCCTGACTTTGTGCCAGAGCTCCCCATTGGCCAAATCTAAGTGGAAGCCACACAGGTTTGTTTCCATGGACACAGAGCAGAGTGGATAAAGGTGGAGAGAGATTTGGAGGGGAAAATAGACGATTCCCAGCACAGCATTTGTCTTGGGACACTAGAGTCAAATCCAAGCTCTCACTGGCTCACTGAAAGTGATTAGCTTGTACCATCAGCCAGCAGAAAGGGCAAGGGTAGATCTGGTCTCAGGTATAACTTGATTCAAGACTTAAGTGCTCTTAGGCTCTGTGAGATGTGTCAGCCCACCTGCTTCAAGAGGCCGCAGACACAGCTCTTCCCTACCAAGTCCTGCTGGGGAAAAAAAGGGAGGGCTCCCACTGGCTGATTTGGGTCACGTGGTCATCCCTGGAGCAATCACCGTGGTGGCCCAAGGGACATGGTGCTGTAATTAGCCCAGCCTGGATGACAGACCACACCTGTGGCTGAGAGCAGGGTCTGTTACCAGCGCAGGGACCCTGCCATTGCTGAGTGTGACTGCCCACTGATGCAGCCCAGAACTTGAAACAACGAACACAGGATGACTTGGGGGACCCGCTGTGAGACAGACTTGATCTCATTGATCACCTGACCTATATAGGCTCCTACTCTGACGGGGCCACCACGGTGACGTTTTGGGTCTCCTGGAATTAGTGTCAGCTCAGAGCCAGCGTCCAGGTATCCCCCCAAAAGTCTGATTATTTCCCTTTCTCCACGGCACGGTCACCCTGGTAAACAGCCATGGGTCCTTTCAGAGAAGGCTGGGAGAAAGATTAATAATACACACTTTTGGCGATGTGCCCGGGTCCATCCTCAAGGGCACCCAAGCTCCCCTTCATTCAAAGCGTTCTGAGTCAGTAATCTAGCTCAAGTCTGGACAATTACCAGAAGAAGGAGCAAAAGGGGGCAGGCACCAGACGCATAGATACACTGGAAGCCCCTTTTCGTAGTAGACACACAGCCCACGGTAGACAAATAGTCAAAGGGAATGTGTGTGGAATGCATACAGCGGAACCAAAAACAATAACCACGAAATCAGGGTCTCGGAACAGTGCTGGCACACAGCTAGCTTTTATTATGAGCATTGAATATATTATCTCAGTAGGTACCTTGACTCAGGGGGTGATGTTAATAATCATAATTCCTCAAAAGAGCCCTGTTTTACACACAGGAAACCTGTGGTATACTAAGCTACCTAAGCATTGCTACCTAAGACTGTGGGTGCTGAGCTGGGAGGCTGACCCCAGAGCTCCCACCCTCCCTGCCACTGTGCCCAGCCCTGCAGGTGGGCCAGGTGAGAGAGCCCTGCATCCTCAGCTGTTTGGGTTTTGGTTTTCATGCAATTCTTGGTCTGCCTGAGGCTGAGTTGATCGGAGCTGCTAAGACAGTTGGACGTGACAGCTGGACGTGACAAAGATTCTTTTGAAGTCTCAAAAATGGGACTGGGATTGGAGTGGCTTAAGCTTAACTCAGATAAGTAAGACCCTGACGTGGAACTGATTTCAGTGCATGCAACTGTCTCCAGGAAGATGCTGTGGGCTGATCGTTAACTCATAGATATTCTCGACTGTTACCGAGCCAAACTTGGGTCCACTTGCCTGCAGGCAGTAAAGTCAATCTACTGACACTGGGTTGTGGTGAAGGAAGTTGCAGCATTTATTGCAGGGTGCCAAGCAAGGAGAATGCACAGCTCGTGCTCAACTCCCTGATGGCTTTCAGGGAAGGGAGTTTTAAGGCAATGTGAGGGAGGGGCTGCAGAGTTCATGATCAGCTCATGCACAATTCTCAGGTTGGCTGGCATCAAGGTGAAGTTGCAAGTATCCTCAGATCTCTGGTTTCAATGGTCTGGGGTCTATGTGCTTGTGGTCAGCAGTTGTCATCTGGTGGGGGTCTGGTTCCTATAAAAAACAACTTAGGAATGTGTGTCAGGCCTTTATCTATATCTTTCAGAGAACTGGGAGTTTGGCCACTCTGCTGCGTGACGTATTTATAGTCTAAATTGTTACCAGTTTCCCGGCCCAACAGCTATTCTTGGTTTCTACATCTTCACATTTCTAATCATTAACTCTTGAGCCAGCCTTTGAGACTCAGGGGAGCCCTGAGAGACTAAAGCAAAAGTCTTTTATGTCCCAGGACAGGGACATGGCAGATTGTATACGGTTTCAACAGTTAACCATAAACTCGGCAGAGGAACTTGGTTTTGGGAGACTCGGTTTCGTTTTGAACCAAACATGTGCCAGGCACCACAGGCCTGAGAAACCAGTGTCCCAAGGGGTGCGGCTCCATCAGGATATAGGCTGTGGATAGTCCGAACCCCAGCATCTTAGCGGTTTAAAGGTACTTTTCCCCCTCACTTTCTGTGTCCGCTGTGGGCCAGCTGGGGACTCTATGCCCCACCTCTTCACTTCAGGACCTGGACTCAGCAGCCTCTATCTTAAAACCTGACTGTCAGCATGACGTTCTGGAGGGTCTCACGTCGACAATTGATGCTCTATCCAAGAAGGGACCAATGTCACTTCACTCAGGATTCATTGGTCAGAACTAGTCTCATGATTCCACCCACCCAGGGGACCAGGAGCATGGGAAGCGGGAAGAACGGGTGCACCAGTGCATGTGGGGTGGGGTTCTGACTGTTGTAAACAGGTGTGCTGGGGAGCGAGGACCCCTTTACCCATCATGCTCGGGCATCGCTGGGCCATCAGAGCTCTGGGTTTCTTCATATAGCAAAGGCTATGAGGCGCTGCGGTGTGGTGGCTTGTCAGCCTCCAGGATGGGGACACGGGATACGGCAACGCACATAACCTGTGTTGGCGGGTGGGGCTGGGGACAAGCATTCCATGGAACGTGTTTTGGGAGAAGCTGTGCGTTATTACGTGAGAAGGACTCAGCAGATGACTAGGCAGAGCACAGAGGATTTTTTAGGGCAGTGAAACTGCTCTGTATGACACTCTAATGGTGGACACATGTCATTACACGTTTGCCGGAACCCACAGAATGTGCAACACCAACAGTGAACCCTACTGTAAACTATGGGCTCCGTTACTGTATCACGTGGTTAGATTTTCACCGAGTTTGTTGGGTATGTCTGTGAAGGCCTGGCACTGAACACAGGTATACACAACATTCACTTTGGGGGGTCCGTGAAGAGGACCCCAGGGGGAAGTGCAGATATACTCCAGTGCAGCTGAAACCAAAGTGACAAAGAGGCCTGTGACTCCTGATTGGGGGCGACAGGCCACAGCATGAAGAGCACGCTGGGCAGTGGTGCCCAGGCACAGCCAGGAGGCCAGCAGGGCTGCAAGGGGGTCAGGGGAGCAGCTCTGGGAGGGCCTTGTCAGCTGGGGTGGATGGGAACAGGGAGGGTGGAGCAGGGAAAGTGACCTGACCTTATTTACACTCTAGAAGGATTGTTTTAAGTCCCTGTGTGTTGTCAGGATTCAGAGAACTCTACAGCCAGAAAGGGTGAGTTGTTTTGTATGTGAGTTATGCCTCACTAACCCTGAGTTTAAAATGCAAAAGTATGCATTGGCTTCTGTATTGAAAGCAGATGGGAGGAAAGGGGGAGGGGAGGTGGGGGGTGGTGGAGGGCTGACGCAGTAATGCAGGCGAGACCTGGTACTGTGGACCCAGGGCGGGTTGGTGGAGGTGAAAAGGAGTCAGATTCCAGATAAATGTTGAAGGTAGAACCAACGGGACTTTCTGAGGGCTCGGATTTGGGGTGGAAAAGAGAAGTCAAGGATAATTCCAGAGTTCTTTGGCCTGACCAGCTAGAAGGACGCCACTGACTTACTGAGATGAGAAGCCCTTCAAGAGAAGCAGGGGTCTGGGGAGGTGGGGGGAGGGAGGTGATCAGGAGTTCACGTTGGACCCGCGAAGTTGGAGATGCCCGTTGGAAACCCAAGTGAACACGTGTCACAGGCAGGTGGATGTACAGACCGGAGATTTTTAATGAATGGTTGCTGGATGGAAGGGCGGGAGGTGGGGAAGAAAGGGAGGAAGGGGAGAGGGGGCGGGAAGAGGGAGAGAGGGAAGGAGAGAAGGAGGGAGGGGGGAGAGAAGGAAGAATCCACACCCGACTGTTGTCCCGTCCGAGACCTCCCGTGCTCTCAGCAGCCTGGCCGGCTGACACTAGATGGAGGTCTGTCGCCGCACACCGAGACTCATGGATCAGAGCGAGACCTTCGTCTCTAAAATGTCAACACAGATTGTAAATCCTCTTCCAGATGCTGCCTGTGATCTTCTTGGGAACCTCGCAGAGGCAGGACGAGGAGACCCAGCCTAAAGAGGCTCTCTGTGGGGCGACAGTGCCAGGGACAATGGCCTGGGCTCCCTGACCTCACCCGGGGGCGGGGCGGGACGCTGCATCTGGCCCTTAACCGTACGTGCTGGGTTCCAGCAGTGTCTTCGCTGATGCGTGATGTTCAGGTGGGCTGGGGTGGTACGGAGCGAGGAGGGGAACCACCGTCAGGGGCGGCTGGCCTGGGCTGGCCGGGCTGATGACCTCTCTGAATCCTCCCAAAGGTGGACGTCCACGAAGGATGGACAAAATAAAGCCCCCTCGGACCCGTGAACTGAGTTTTAGCCCTTGCTGCTATTGTGAGAAACCCCGGCTCAGATGAGAACACTGAGTGGTGAAAACAGTACCAAGCTCGGAGGTCGTGGGAAGATGAAACGAGTTCGTATCTGGAGAAGAGCTTAGGACAGGGGTCTGCAAACTGCGGCCTCCAGGCCACACCCGGCTCCCGGTCTCTGCGTGGCCCACCAGCTAAGAATGAGTTTTACATTATTAAATGGTGCAGGGGGTGGATACCAAAGACGAAGAATATTTTGTGACCCATGAAATGGCTGTGAAATTCAAATTTCAGTCTCCATAAATACAGGTGTATTGGACACAGCTGCGCCCGTTCATTTCCGTATTATCTCTGGCTGCTTTCCTGCTACAGCAGCAGAGTTGGGGTATGGCATTAAGTCTAAAATAGGTACCGTCTGGCTCTTTATTGTCAAAGTTGTCTAACCCCTGGCTTAGAAGACCCGACTCCTGAAACAAGGTGTCCTATCGAGGAACAAACTGTGGTGATGTGATGTTGATCATTGAGAGTCAAGGTTCTTACCAGGGTCAGGCCTGTTCCCCGTATGAGCTTCTGTTCTGGGGGAGCAGAGCAGAGCAGGCAGCAGGTACCCCATGAATGAGCGCACTTACGACAGGACCGGTAGAGAGGAGCCTGGCTTCCGTGGGGCTCCACCTGTGGCCATGATGCGCTTTGGTCCAGAATCTCCCCTTAACCTCAGAGTTGGGACAGCACGGAGAAGACCACGGTCCTCAAGGTGTGGTCCCAACCCCAGCAGCATCAGGACCCCTGAGGCCTTGTTAGAAACGCACAGTCGTGGCCCCGCCCTGGACCCACAGTGAGGATGGGGCCTGGCAATCTGTGTTTTCAGGAGCCTTCTAGATGCGGGCAAAATCGGAGAATACCACCCCTTCAGGAGGCTCTGACACTGGCACCCCCAGAGTTCCGTGATGCCCAGGCCTCTGGAACATGAGTGAAGTCAGAAGCCCCCTAACCTTTCAGCAGCTACTGTGGGTTGCCGGAAGCAGAGTTTACGTTTGACGCAGAGATGACAGAGCATCTTTTATCTGCCTGTTTCTGCTTTTTTCCACACACACGCAGAGACAGGTAGAAAAGGGCAAAAGGGGTTGTCTCATGTTTTGAACTCAAATTCCTCAGCCAGAAAAACAAAAATTGGCCAATCGGGGGGTCTCGGTTGATTTGAAGTCCTTGCTGAGGTTTTTAGGGGCAAGGCTTCTTAGCGGGCCTGCCTGCAGTGAGGAAGACCAATGACAATTCTGACTCTGTCCACCTTGCCTGAGAAAGTTTTCCGAATGTGGCTTAAGGCGGGAGAGCCTGGACAAAAACACCTCTTAATTCCCCTTTTTCTTAGTGAAGGAAGACCAAAACACATTTGCAAACGTGCCATAGAGATTTTAATGAAAAAATTAGAAAAGTGCATTATTTTACAACACTACAGTAAATGATTTTCTTTTTTCTGTAAAGACATTGTAAAATATATACAGGGTTGCTTAGTGCATTCGTTACAAAAGAAAGATGCAATCCCTTGCATAAATTACATATTTTACATGGGCTGGATGTCTACTTGGACTTGTAAACATTGGTGATACAGTTTTGTTTTGTTTTTGTTTTTCATTTTTCAGATAAGCTGCGATAGTAAATACCTCTGATATTCATTTGATGGTTGTCTCATTCTGTTAAACTTCAGAACGGCATTCTAAGGCCATTTGTGAAGGCGCCCTCTCCACGGTGGAGAAGGCCAGAGAAGATAAACAAAAGGAAAACGAACAGGAACAGTAGGCTTCTTTGAAACTGGTTCACTGTGGTCCAGTTGGGATCACTGGTGCGGCTTCCCACCCAAGGTCTGATGCCTTGACCACAGTTGGGCCTGCCATCCAATCCCAAACGCCCACCAACGTGGGAAGGGAGAGCCCTGCTAGGGGGTCGGGACAAACCGTTCCATCCTCCTGGCCTGTGGCCAGGCTGACCCAGCTTCTGCTAGAAACTTCCTGATCTCCATCACTCCTCGGGAATGTTCTGGAGGCCTTCCAGCAGCAGCATCGCCATCAGAACAAACCCAGGTCCTTTTAGCATGCAGTCATGAAAGTGTCCAGCAATGCCAAGAAGAAAGAAAAAACTCCAGAGACCCAAAGATACCCGGTCAGTGCATACACGCGCGCGCCCCAGATGAATAAGTGAGTATCACACCTTTGTGCCCCCAACTCCCAGAATGAACTCCCTGTGCATATAGGCCAATCATTTTAACGGGTGTGAGTTTGAACCTAATTCAAGCTTAACTTCTTCTATGCCTGGGGTCACAAATGACACTTTTTAAATGTTTAATGTTTGAGGTACAAGGATACACAGTTGGCTAAGTTAAAAAGTGTACATGGTAGAGGGAGTATCAGCAATTTCTTGGCCTGCTGGGAATAGACTAGAAATTCTTCCTTCTTGTGAAGCGGTTCAGTGACTTAAAATCTCATCCCCTTTGACATCTTGCCTGTGTCTCCTCTGTTTGTTTAATTACAAGCCTTCTGATCAACATTATGGACAAGCGAGAGAGCCTCAGACCTTCCAGGTGGGGTTAGTCTGTTTTCCTATTTAAATTTCACTCAGTAAGGCCAACAGCATCACCTAATCCAATGCATTTTCTGTTCCGTGGAGATTTCTGATAAAGCACTGGGTGGACTGAGGTGGCCTCTGGAGGTCCCTTCCAGCCCCAGACGGCTGTCAAAATGCTATTTGTGGGCTGAATAAACAAATATGTAATTAGCCTTTTTCAGGACCATGTTCTTCTCTGAGGAGCCATCAAATTATAGAGAAATCTGGTTAATTGTGGGTTCTGCTTCATTGGATTCCCACTAATCGTGTTTTGCCTTTCATTCGATTTTTATTTTTCTACCCAACTTCTAAAATTCAGCTCAAGAAAGTGCAGCAATAGCTGAGCCAGGTTCTGATTCCAAGAAGTGCTCATCTGACTCTCTTTCTAGAACTTGTGCATCTTGGGAGCATGTGATCCAGTGGAATTTTAGCCTTATGAGGCCACAGAACTTGCCCGTCCAGTTCACCACAATGGCCTCTCACTGAGGTTGACGGCAGATGCCCAAAAGCTCTATAAATAATCGCTGGATAAGTGAATCAATCAGCAGGGAGTACTGCTCAGAGGGGGCCCTGCAGAGCCACTGTTGCAGCTCACATCAGTAGCTGCTTTGATCTCTCAGGTTAAGGAAAGGTAGGACTTCCCCAAGGTTTGTCAGGCAAAGGGGGGACTTTGGTTCACTGGGCAATGCCCGCCCCACCCCCCATTGCCAAGCATTTGGCCCACGTGGGACTGAGCAGGGCCACAAAGGAGAACCCGTCAACAGAAGGGTCAGAGGAGCTGGGTAAAGACATGATTCTTTGGTGCGAGGAGGGTTATAGAACAACTCTACCTGGGAAATGTGACGTTCCCCAGGGGGAAGGAGCTGGCCCCGCTCAGGAACCCTGTGCTTGGGAGGACTTGGCCATCCTGCCTCCAAAGCACACCCCCCCCCCCCCAAGGAAATGTCAACCAAGAGCATGGAACATAATGACACTGACCTCCTGTTATCTTCACCAGCATCTGCCTCTCCCCTGGCCATTCCATCCTTTGTCGGAGAGGAAGTGACTTGCCCAAGGCCACTTGGCCTGATTACAAAGAGGAAGGAAAGAAAGCCGTTGCCCGGGTGGGTGCTTACGAAGGCCCTGAGGCCTCCACCCCCCAATGCTCAGGAGCTGGAAGGGGCAAAGCTGAGGTTTTATGTTTGTAGTGGTCGAGGCTTATAGCTAAACTTCACAAGACCTCCCTCTTCAAGATCAAGAGCTGCTCTCTGGATGGTAGGGGTCCCCAGGCAACTCGACTGGAGCCTCCAAGAGGCTGAAGTTAGGATCCAAGAGTGATGGGATGATGTGGAGAATAAAAACTCTCCAAGTAAAAAGTTACCTTGCCCTCAAGTGCGTCCTCTTCTCCTCTCTCCATCCCTGATTCCTGGTCACAGGCAGTCACAAAATCTGTTGCTCCCAGAGTCTCGGGAAACAGCGAATTCTTCACGCCAAGGAAGCCCAAGAATTATACATTTTGCTTTCAGGGGTTTCATGCTAATCTTTGCTCAAGCTGTTGGAAGTCTGCACCAGAACAAGCCCCCAGGATGCTTAAATGAAAGACCAAGTAGATCTTATCCAGAAATATTCCCATATGTAAATTAGACCTAACGTCCAGAAGAAAGAAGAAAACCTCCACCTGAAGAATAGGACGCCACAGAATTCAAACTGGGTGAGGCTCCAGGATCTAGTTTCAGACTTTTGTAATCAGAGAACCCAGTAGGGATATCAGGATGATAGCTCCTCCATCAGAGCCCAAGGCTCAGGCTCTGGGTGTTAGAGCGAAGGACCTTGAAATAAAATGTGTGGGCACTGGGGAGCCATGGAAGGTTCTTGAGCAGAAGAGTAGCCTGGATGACTTAAGGTGTGACCAGCTTGTGAAGGGCCTTGACAGCTCACTGACTCATCTTTCAGGTGTGGCTCTGTGTTAGGGAAGCCACGGAGCACTGGGTGAAATCGCTGCTCCCTGCCCCTTCCCACGCCTGGGCCTCTGTCCATGCAACAGTGCCCACTTGCTCCTTCAAGGCTCTCCTCAAAGATTACCAAAAGCCAATTCCTCCCTGAAGCCCCGCCTGCGTTCCTCCACCAGACTGATCACCTCTTTCCATAGCTGGACTTAGTCAAGTGCCCGGGAGTAAGCTTGCAGGAGCCTTGGACCGGCCTTTAGGAGACATGCAAGCGGTGTTAAGAACTCTAGCTCGGCACTCTGCTCAGAACAGGCGCCCGATGTTGCCACATGCTGTTCTCGCAGGCACCCTGTGCAGTGGGGTTTATCTGAAGTCTCCAACTTTCAAAGGCTGGGACACGGAGGCTCAGAGAGGCAAAACCACCACCTGCCTGTGAACGGCAGAAGCCGGCCCCAGGTGTGCATGCAGCTTTATTCCCTCCCGCTGCTCTGCAGAGAAAGAAGAGCCTGCCCTGTCCTGTCTCAGGGCCCCAGAGCGAGCGCTGGGCAGGTGCAGAGCCGAGGCCGGGGATCCTGTCCCTCGCCGTGTGTGCCCCACCCCGCTCAGCCTCTACCGGAAGTACTCCCCTGAGAAAACGGTGCTGCCCTGGTTCCTGTTGACACTCACATCACGGGACTCACTCACTCCAGGGCAAAATGTCACAAGCGTGCCGCTGGCGTCTGAAGATGTACCGATCACCTGCTCTATGGGAAATGCCCAGCTGTGGACAGCTGGTGGCCCTATTGCACGTGGCCCACCCAACTCTGCCAGGCAAATGCCTCTGAACCGCCAACGGTGGGGTGATGGTTTTCATCCCGTGGATGTGCATCGGTTTCCAGGGATGGAACAAAGTCTGGCAGTGACGTTAAGACGTGCCTTGATGACAGTGACGAGTGGCCATTTAGGCAAGATGCTGGAGGTCTGACTGTCTTTATGCCCTGCTGTGGGCGCTGCCCGGAACGTATAGCTCCTATGGCCGGGTCACTGGAGGTTTGCTTCCCAGTGTATTTGTCCATGATAGAAAGAAGGACTGGGGACCCCAGAGGAGGACATCATTGAGTCCCTCATGGAACAAATAGTCAGAAGGAGCTTTTAAAGTATGCTCCCTTCTCCACCTCCGTGCTGGAGAGCGGCAGGGATACCTTCCAGGTAGCGGGAACAGAATGGGCAAAGGCTCAGAGGCGGGAATCTGTATGGACATATTTTCTTGATCAAAATTAAAGGGACCGTGCCTCAGCCAGTGGGTTGCTCTGTGTTACCAGAACTGAGAAGGCCATGCTATAGAACTTGCCAGTGCAAACACACATCTCAGACACAGATGAGAAGCAACTGGGTGCCGAGTACCCCACCGGCGTACGGGCATCCTTCCAACCACTCTACTGGGCTACACTTGCTACCCTTTACAACCCATGAAAGAATGTCTTGGCGCTTTATGTCTATTTATAGCTGCATCATCCCCACAGGTGTTTAGGGGAAAGATTGCTGACTCTCAGCAGAGAAGAGAGATCCGTGTGAGAAGTTAGAAACAGCAGAGCCTTGCTCGGCTGTGGTGACGAGACCCAGCATCCAGGGGCTCCTGGACGCCTTTCCTACAGCTTCAGTTCGTGTCTCCGGCAAAGGAGAACAGCACTTCATATGCCTTATTTATCTACGACGAAAGAGGTTATCACAGAGGTCTCCAGAGAGTCCAATTTCTCAAACGCATTAATCGTAACAACATCACCTTTAATTCCTTAACCTGAGGAAACAGAGGCAGGTCGTGGGCCCGCCCACAGCAGAACTGGCTCAGACAACGAAGTGGCAACGTCATGACAGACAAAAACGGAGAAAACATCCTAGACTGGGGGAGTCTGGGGTGAGCAGACAAGCAAGGTGGGATGCAATCTTGGGTTGTCTCTCAGATTCACAAAAAGGCCCTGGAGGACATTTTTGGGACGACGTGAGAAATGTGAATATGGGTTGCGTCTTAGACAATATCATTGTATGACTGCTAAACTTAAGGGTGATAACAGCACTGTTCCCAAAGAGAAGGCTTTTGTTCCTGGGAGAGAAACAATTTTTCCCTTTGGCCGAACCACCTAAAAGTTGCAGACGTCACTTCATTCTCCAAATGCCCCTGGGTATGAATGCCGGGGTGGGGGGTGGGGGGGTGTGGTTTAAGCAAATGTGGCAAAGTTCTGAAGGCTGGTGAGTCTGGGTGAAAGGGATATGGAAGTTTTCTGTAAATCTGGAATTTTCACAACAGAAAGTTGGGGCGATAGGGAGGAATCATGGTAATCGGCTTCCCTCCCCGCCCCCCGCAAAACAGCAACCTCTCCTAAGGTGTGCTCAAGAAATAACCACATAAAATGGATGTATGCCCAGGGCCTTGGGGAACCCAGCACGCACGGGTCTTGGTTTGCACGATGACTGCCCTTCCTGATGCCTCTGCCTACTCACTCACCATCTTCCCAGCTCCCAGGATGCTGCCAAGCGAAATGATCTTGGGTTTTCAGTGTTGTGGCCCAACCCTCAGGTGTGCCCCGTGACCAGAACATCAGGCCAGGTGTCTCCATCGGTCAAGTTGACTTTGTGCTACATGCTCACACATTCAGCCCAGACTGGCCCATTGTGTGGGTGAGGAAGCTACAGAGGAGCCCAGAGAAGCTGGAGGTGAGAACCGGGTCCCCGTCCTGCCAAACTTCCCCTGCCTGGGATCCTTCCGGGCTCCCACACAAACCATGACTCTGTAAGAAACACACGTCAGCCACTCCCAGGCAGCAGGCCTGCGTGTGACAGACCCCACATCCCACCCCTTTCAGGGTGAAGATGCAATTCATCGGAGTGTTGGACAGATGATGCCGCCCGTCCCACCAAGAGAACGGACATAGTCCGGCACAGGCCTCAGACCCCACGCCTCTGTGGATGCCCTTAACGGGTACCCTAATTAGGGCCTATTATTTAAGAAGAAGTTTACATAAAGAAATAGGGCCGAAAACCTCAGCGATGGGTGGTTTTCCTTCTTTAATCATTTTTACCTCTCTCACCTTCCCCTCCAAACTCAGTGTGCACAACGAATGCCTCCAAACCATTCTTCCCTCCAGCTTCAAACCGCTAGTGACCAGGAATCACTAGGAATCAAGGCTTTCAGATCTGCAGGCAAAGAAAAATGACCTGCCTGGGCTCATCTGCAGGTTTCCAAGTCACCATCCAGATATTCTCCCAGCCGAGGCCCCGTGTGCAGAGACCAAACGACGGTGCACTGAGATTAACCAGTCAACTCACCCTTTCCTACAGATGGGTTTTGACGAGCACCTGCACAGCCAGGCCTCCTGGGCGGCAGTCTGCGTCCATCTGCTTCCTCTGCTGGAAGGATGAGAGACCCAGTGGGGATTCCTGGGCTGCAAGTGATCTGCTGTGATCATTCCAAAGTGCAGGTACCCTCCTCCCAATTGGTGATGCACAGTGGAGCACAACAGATGCTTCAGAGAGAGTATTTAAATTTAGAGCACCAGGCAGCCTGCTGTGTTTAAGAGGCTGCTGCCCGAGTTTCAGGACAGAGTGGTGTGGATGGAAAGAAGTGCTCCGATCCCAGCTCTGGGGCTAACTGGGTATCTCAAAAGCCAAACAGGTTGGTTCACTCCTATGTAAAGAATCTGGTAGACCAATGGCATGACAGCACCTTCCACCCAGGATGGATGTCATAAAGATCAAAATGGGATGGTCTCTAGAAATCATGGCACTCAGAGCTGCTGGGCTAATCGGTACCACTGCCTACCTTCCTTTTGTCTTTGATGGAGGGGATGGGTTGAGATCTCCTAGTTGGAAAGCATTCAAGTGAGAGTCCAAAATCTCTTTGAGTATCTATGTGGCATGTTGATTTCTAGACCCCCACCAGGGACCACGTGGCAGGCCAACCTCCTGTGATGCTGGTGGAACGTGGCTCTTCTTCAGCTCATTCTAACGGAAGTTGGGGCCCAAATTCAAACAACCTGGTGAGATTTCTTCCCCCTCCCTGAGTGGGTGTGGTCAACGGGAAGAAAGGTGTGGGGAACCTGGGCTGAAAGAAAGAAATCATCAGCTGTGAAGGGGGAAGAGAGACCTGGGTCCGAGATGCTGAAAAGTCCAGCAACAAGGACTGCTGGGAGGGTGTGACAGCAATGACGAAGCAGCAGGGTAAACAAGTGGGAAGACCTAAGTTCTGGCTGTGGGGCCTCAGAGTCATGTCCAGCCTTTCTGGACCTCGATTTCCTTTCCTGAAGACGAGGGACCTCAGCAAGCTGACTCAGACTGAGCTTCCCCCTGGCTTTTGAGGATTCCAATGCTGATGGGGTGGGCCAAGCTCTAGGTGGAGATGCCCCAGGCCTGCTTTATCAAGAGACGAGAACCCTGGAGAACTCCTGACTCAGTGCCGCCATCAGAGCACCTCACTGCATGCACCTAGAGGACTCCTTGGCCAGACAGCATGGTAGGGAAGAGCTCGAGCATCTGAGAAAAAGAAGGGACATCACAAGGGAAGCAAACCGAGGTTCCCCTCCACCCCCGAACGCTCTGAGCATAAACAAGGATGTTTACCTTTGGAACAGAAGACTCGGTGTGTGTCCTTCAGGGGCTGAGCTGGTAGCAAAGGGCAGGGGGTGGGGGGGCGCTAGGATATGGAACCAAGAGAAATTCCAAGTTGCTTCAGACACTTAAGTTGGTGGTCATCCCGCAAACAGGAAAGACTTCATCTTACTCATCCTTAATCCTACAAGGAAGAGTCAGCTCTGTGGAAAGAGAGATTATGGGATGTTTTCTAAGCTTCCCTGCGAAGGGAGGAGCTCCCTGTCACTGGAAGCATTCAAGCAGAAGTAGGTCACTTTATGACCACTGTACCTGGTGAGGGGACCAGTTCTGAGTGAAGGGTTGAACCCGTGTACCTCTGACTGACTCTAAAAGCCTGGTACGCTTAGCTGTGGAGAAAGAGATGCAGGTTCCCTCATCTGAGGGCTGAATGAGGGTGCCATAGTGTGGTGGGGTCACAGCTCCTTGGACCCTTTTGGGGTCCGGACCGAGACTAATGTCTCAGTTCTAGCAAAGACCAGCTCTCTGACGTTGAGCAATTCACTCACCCTCTCTGCGCCTCTCTCTCTTTTATAGATCAAAGATTATCCGCGCCTGAGCAGCCCATGCTATGTTCTATAGCCCGCCCCCCGCCCAAGGATGTTAGCAGGCCTTCCCTTCGGGGTCATCCCCTATTGCGAGTGGGGAGGAATTTCTCCATTATTCAGAAAAAATCACCCCCTGAGACTGACAAGTTCCCAGCAGGCCAAGACGCAGCTCCTTGCCTCCAAACTCTTCCTGAGACCAACATCAACATTCCCTTATTTACAAATCAAATGCAGTTAGAGACAATCTTTCTTAAAATACATTATATATATTCTTTAAAATGAGGAATGCCCTGTCGTTTTTCATTAGGAAAAGAAACCACGTCCACTTACCAATACCCATTCTCACCCAAGCATCCTGAACTGTAATTCTTACTCATGTAGGTAGATGCTACACAAATCATCATCATCACACAAATAAGAGAGAATAAGATACTCTGTGGTTGCAACAGTTTTCCAGTTTCCCCAACACGTCCAGTTACACGGAAAATCGTTGGAACTAGAGGTGGTGAAATTAAAAATGTCTCTGATAAATTAATATTATTGGCTTTTGATTATTCCATTGCTAGTTTTGTTTTCTTGTGTTGATAACGCATACCAGTTTAACAAAGTGCATGCTTGTTTAAAAAATTTTTGAACTGGCAAGCTAAAATGATCCGTGTCGGCTTGCCCACCCACCCCCTAAAAAGAAGTTAATATAATTTAGAATCTAGCGTTTTAAAAATGTGGTCATGACGTATCTGGGATAAAGACTGCTTGTGAAACATGCATGATTTGGCAAGATGATAAATCAAAAACCTCGTGGGTTTTGTTTTCCCGTTTTGTTTGGAAGCGGCCGAAAGCAGGCTATTTAACAGAATTGTGTGACGGAGAAGAAGGATGAATACCTGGTACTTTCCATTCTGTCACATCAGAAGCACACTGGTGTGTGCACTCATTCACACACACTCAGACCACACACATTCGGCCACCCACTGCTTGGGGAGGAAGAGAGAAAGGAGTTGGGTCAGAGACACCACTGTGGGTGGGCACTCGAGGCTCTCAGCCGCGTGTGCAACTTTGGGTCAGGTATCCTCTGGGCTCTGTCTCCTTGTCTGGGTCTCACACCTGTCCTGGGAAAGCCACCCCAGAGGTGGGGTGGGCTGGGGAGAAATGTAAGGCATACTTTGCTGGGAAGAAGGAAGAAATCCATGCTTCATGCTCAGATGCGAGTTTCACAGGAAGACGGGCCTTTCCTTTTTTCCCTTTGGCCTGATCTGTCTCGCTGGGAAGGTGGGGAAGAAATGAAACCAAGAAAGAGGGAAGGAGAGAAAGAAAAAATGATGACAGTAATCATAACAATAAAGGATATAACCATAATCAATAAATAAGACAAGGGGGGCCAATGAGACTTAACGTCAGCTATGACAAATGACTTGTTTGTGTTTCCCTCCCCAGACCCTAGATGGACTTCCGCCGTCTCATCAGCCTGTGGTTGTCGGTAAAGCTGTGTAACCCGGGAGAAACGGAGCTAATAGGGGACGGGAAGAGGCTGTTTTTTAATGTGCTTGGTGAGATCTCCTCGATCTTGTAAGAGATGGGGTGGAAGTACTGGGGGGCGAGCTTGGTGCTGAAGGAGTTCTGCTGCGCCGCCGAGCGGCCACCGTATTCCTGCGGGCGGTAGCAGGTGCAGGAGCACACGGACTGTAGGTCCGCCGCGTCCGCCTTGTACCGGGGCCGGCCCTGCCGCGCCTCCTCGGGGATGTGGATGGCCATGCTGTTGCGGTTGCCGGCGAGGGACGCCCGCTCCTCGGCGTCCCGCCGCTCGTCCTCGCTGTTCATGGTCAGGAACCTGAGGACCACCAGGTTGAGGAAGGCCCCTATGACCGTCAGCCCCACCAGGATATACATAAAGCTAAAGGCCACGTAGAGCGGCTTCCTCTGCAGGGCGCCCTTGGTCTGCAGGGCCACGTAGTCCCCAAAGCCAATGGTAGTCAACGTGATGAAGCAGTAGTAGTAGGCGTGGAAGAAGCTCCACTCCTCGCACTGGGAGAAGGCGGCCGCCCCGATGCACAGCGTCCCCATGCAGGAGAAGAAGC
Organism: Leucopleurus acutus; assembly: GCF_964270905.1. Lineage (NCBI taxonomy): Eukaryota > Metazoa > Chordata > Mammalia > Artiodactyla > Delphinidae > Leucopleurus > Leucopleurus acutus. The sequence goes on from NC_139159.1 coordinate 80,541,633, forward strand.
CCACGGTCACCATGTTCTCCATGGACACCTCCGTGTTGCGCATGCCACAGCACCTCTTGATGCGCTTCAGCAGGTAGCGCACGAACGTGTTCATCCGCTCGCCCAGGCTCTGGAACATGACCAGCGTCAGCGGGATGCCCAGCACCGCGTAGAACATGCAGAAGGCCTTGCCCGCGTCCGTGCCCGGAGCAGCGTGCCCGTAACCTGCGGGAGGAGGTGAGAGGACAGGGAGACGGAGTCAGCTGGGGTCTCCTGCGGTTCGGGGTGGGTGTGGATGTGGGCGCGGCCGTGGGGATGGAGCTGGCGGCGGGGCCAGCGCCTGAGGGGTGGGGCGAAGAACAGGGAAGAATCAGTGAAGAAATAGCCTTTGAAGTTTGGGGGGGAGGTCTGGGGCATTTGGTCACAAGAGGAGCTTGGGGGGGGGGGGTCACTGCACTGTTCTTCCAGTAACACAGTTTTCTCAAAGAAAAGCAGCATATTCACTCGTAACATTTTGCAGAAAACTCCAAAAGTAGCCAGCCCAAGGGAGAAAATTCAATATCCCAACATGGGTCAACATTAAGAGTGAAGAGTCAGAGAATGCTAACTGGGTTTTTTGGTGGTGGTTCTTGTTTTTGACCGCCATGATTCTATTCTTAGATACATGCGCGGTCCAAGGCAGAGCAGACAGGTGGGCGGACAGCCAAGGAGGTGTGGATCCCGGCACCTCCCCCGCTGGGAGCTGTGGGGCTGCCCAGGGAGGTGGGGACACCACGGAAGGTGAGAGGGGTGCACAGGTGGGAGGGGATGATGGATTCCCTAGAGTCCTTTCTGTGTGTGCTGGGGAAGGGGAGAAATAACCCCGTTTTCCACGTTCTCAACGGTGGTGCCAGGAAGCTCGGCATGGAGCAAATCGACTTGCCTTCTGCCCCAGGCTCCCCGTGCCCCCAGCTCAGGCATCGGGGACACACCAGCCCACGGCCAGTCCGTGTGGACTCCTTGTCATACATCACCTCCTTCTACCCTCGTGACGACCCTATAAAACAGGCGTGATGCATCTGACACCACTGGCAAGGAAACCGAGTCAGTTACTTAATAGCAGGGGAGCTTGGTTTCTTCAGAGTTGGTGGATGAAAACTCTGGGTTCCAATCCCCAAAATGAGGCTTTTTTAAAAGCAGACGTCTTGAATTGAGAGAGGTCATTGCAGGGTGGAGCATAAACACCGCGAGGGCAAAGATTTTTACCTGTTTTGTCCCCTGCTGTATGCTCACACCTAGAGAAACACCGAGCACGTAAAATACCGCTTTAACAAAGGACAGAATAAATTTATGCCACTGTGTGAATGTGGCCTTGTCAGAATCGAGGGAACGAATAATCCTTAGCGACCTCATGTGTGTAAGTGCTTTTGAAACTCTTCACGCAGCTGCACAGACCATCACTTCGTTGATCCCCTGCATCAACTATGCAAGACCGAGCCTGTATTTCCTCACATTCAAATGAGGACAGTGGTGCTGGAAAGGTGAGTTACCTGCCGGTGTCACCTGGCTGGTCAGTGATCGTGTCAGAGCCAGGACAGGGTCTGCACAACGTGGCAGAAGAAACCTAAGACTAGTTCAAGTTCCGGGACTAATCCCGCCCAGAAAAACACCAGGATCATGGGCGGTAGTTGGACTGAGCACTTGGAGGAGGCGCGTGGCCTTCCAACGTCTCAAATCCTGCCCCGTCACAAAAGGCTTCCCTGGTGCTCCCCGAGCCACACGCTCATGGTCATTTAACCAGCTGCGCTACCTTGGGCCCCAGACAACCTCTCCCAACCTGTTACGTGGGAGGATGATAATTTTGAGGTGGGGATGCTGTGCAGGTCCGCTGAGGTCAGAGAGCAGCTGGCCTAGGACTCAGGAGAGACCTGCACCCCGCCCACTGCGTCCCCCAGGAAGAGACAACTGACTGCCCTAGCCCAGGCCTCTCTCCCAGAGACTCATCACTGCTGTTCAGCCTGCCCGCCTTTCCCCTGGCATGAACTTGTGCCACGTCCTGCCTGCCCCGGGGGCCACACTTTCACGGCAGAGATGACATCACACGTTTGTATCCTCTCTGGCCCTCAGTCCCACTGAGCCAGTGCACAGCCCTGACCCCTCAGCAACCCCATAGTCCTTACGAAAGAGGAGAGATGGCAGGTCAATGTTGGAGTTGGGCCAGAAAGGACAGAACAGTGAAACAGCAAGAAGGAGAGAACAACAGGCATATCAATGGAAATGAGCCAACCTGAAGAGACGGATAAAGATCAGAAATTAATAAATAAATTTTAAAAGCCTCAGAGACACGTAGGACAGTGTCACCAGGTGTCCTAGAAGAAAGAAAGAGAATGAGACAAAAAAATTGAAGAAATAATAACCAAAATTAACCAAATTTGGTGGAAGACAAATTTACAGATTCAAGAAACTCGGTAAGCCTCGAGCAAGATAAATACAACAAAAACCACACGTCAGAATCAGGCAACGAAAACCACACGTCGCAGTTAAGCTGCTGAACGCCAGAGAGGGAAGATCTTGAAAGCACCAGAGAGAAACCGTGTATCACATACAGGAAAACAACTATTTGAACAGCACTTACTTCCAATCGTAAACAACAGGGGCCAGGAAACAGTGGATGACATCTTTAAAGAGCTTTTTAAAAAGACCGTAACCCAGAACTGTCTAGCCAGGGAAAGTATTCTTTAAGAATGAAGGCAAAAATCAAAACTACAATGAGATATCATCTCACACCAGCCAGAATGGCCATCATCAAGAAATCTAGAAACAATAAATGCTGGAGAGGGTGTGGAGAAAAGGGAACACTCTTGCACTGCTGGTGGGAATGTGAATTGGTACAGCCACTATGGAGAACAGCAGACTTCCGGGAAGATGGCGGAAGAGTAAGACGCGGAGATCACCTTCCTCCCCACAGATACACCAGAAATACATGTACACGTGGAACAACTCCTACAGAACACCTACTGAACGCTGGCAGAAGACCTCAGACCTCCCAAAAGGCAAGAAACTCCCCACGTACCTGGGTAGGGCAAAAGAATAAACAGAGACAAAAGGATAGGGACGGCACCTGCACCAGTGGGAGGGAGCCGTGAGGGAGGAAAGGTGTCAACACACTAGGAAGCCCCTTCGCGGGAGGGGACTGCGGGTGGCGGAGGGGGGAGCTTTGGGGCCGCAGAGGAGAGCGCAGCCACAGGGGTGTGGAGGGCAAAGCGGAGAGGTTCCCGCACAGAGAGGATCGGTGCCGACCGGCACTCACCAGCCCGAGAGGCTTGTCTGCTCCCCCGCCGGGGCGGGCGGGGCTGGGAGCTGAGGCTCGGGCTTCCGTCGGAGCGCAGGGAGAGGCCTGGGGTTGGCGGCGTGAACACAGCCTGCAGGGGATTAGTGCGCCGCGGCTGGCCGGGAGGGAGTCCGGGAAAAGCCTGGAGCTGCCGAAGAGGTAAGAGACTTTTTCTTCCCTCTCTGTTTCCTGGTGCACGAGGAGAGGGGATTCAGAGCTGCTTAAAGGAGCTCCAGAGACGGGCGCGAGCCGCGGCTAACAGCGCGGACCCCAGAGACGCTAAGGCTGCTGCTGCCGCCACCAAGAAGCCTGTGTGCGAGCACAGGTCACTCTCCACACCCCCCTTCCAGGAGCCTGTGCAGCCCGCCACTGCCAGGGTCCCGGGATCCAGGGACAACTTCCCCGGGAGAACGCACGGCGCGCCGCACACTGGTGCAACGTCATGCCGGCCTCTGCCGCCGCAGGCTCGCCCCGCACTCCGTGCCCCTCCCTCCCCCCGCCCCAGCCTGAGTGCGCCAGAGCCCCCGAATCAGCGGCTCCTTTAACCCCCTCCTGTCTGAGTGAAGAACAGACGCCCTCCAGCAACCTACACGCAGAGGCGGGGCCAAATCCAAAGCCGAGCCCCGGGAGCTGTGAGAACAAAGAAGAGAAAGGGAAATCTCTCCCAGCCGCCTCAGGAGCAGCGGATTAAAGCTCCACAATCAACTTGATGTACCTGCATCTGTGGAATACCTGAATAGACCACGAATCATCCCAAATTAAGGAGGTGGACTTTGAGACCGTGTGGATGAAAGGCTCTTGGTGCTGCAGCCAGGAGTCAGTGCTGTGCCTCTGAGGTGGGAGAGCCAACTTCAGGATATTAGTCCACAAGAGACCTCCCAGCTCCACATAATATCAAACAGCGAAAATCTCCCAGAGAGCTCCATCTCAACGCCAGCACCCAGCTTCACTCAACGACCAGCAAGCTACAGTGCTGGACACCCTATGCCAAACAACTAGCAAGACAGGAACACAACCCCACCCATTAGCAGAGAGGCTGCCTAAAATCATACTAAGTCCACAGACACCCCAAAACACACCACCAGACGTGGACCTGCCCACCAGAAAGACAAGATCCAGCCTCATCCACCAGAACACAGACACCAGTTCCCTCCACCAGGAAGCCTACACAACCCACTGAACCAACCTTACCCACTGGGGACAGACACCAAAAACAACGGGAACTACGAACCTGCAGCCTGCGAAAAGGAGACGCCAAACACAGTAAGATAAGCAAAATGAGAAGACAGGGAAACACACAGCAGCTGAAGGAGCAAGATGAAAACCCGCCAGACCTAACAAATGAAGAGGAAATAGGCAGTCTACCTGAAAGAGAATTCAGAATAATGATAGTAAAGATGATCCAAAATCTTGGAAATAGAATGGACAAAATGCAAGAAACATTTAACAAGGACCTAGAAGAACTAAAGAGGAAACAAGCAACGATGAACAACACAATAAATGAAATTAAAAATACTCTAGAATGGATCAATAGCAGAATAACTGAGGCAGAAGAACGGATAAGTGACCTGGAAGATAAAATAGTGGAAATAACTACTGCAGAGCAAAATAAAGAAAAAAGAATGAAAGGAACTGAGGACAGTCTCAGAGACCTCTGGGACAACATTAAACGCACCAACATTCGAATTATAGGGGTTCCAGAAGAAGAAGAGAAAAAGAAAGGGACTGAGAAAATATTTGAGGAGATTATAGTTGAAAACTTCCCTAATATGGGAAAGGAAATAGTTAATCAAGTCCAGGAAGCACAGAGAGTCCCATACAGGATAAATCCAAGGAGAAATACGCCAAGACACGTATTAATCAAACTGTCAAAAATTAAAAACAAAGAAAACATATTAAAAGCAGCAAGGGAAAAACAACAAATAACACAAAAGGGAATCCCCATAAGGTTAACAGCTGATCTTTCAGCAGAAACTCTGAAAGCCCGAAGGGACTTAAAGTGATGAAGGAGAAAAACCTGCAACCAAGATTACTCTACCCAGCAAGGATCTCATTCAGATTTGATGGAGAAATTAAAACCTTTACAGACAAGCAAAAGCTGAGAGAGTTCAGCACCACCAAACCACCTCTACAACAACTGCTAAACGAACTTCTCTAGGCAAGAAACACAAGAGAAGGAAAAGACCTACAATAAGGAACCCAAAACAATTAAGAAAATGGGAATAGGAACATACGTATTGATAATTAATTACCTTAAATGTAAATGGACTAAATGCTCCCACCAAAAGACACAGATTGGCTGAATGGATACAAAAACAAGACCCATATATTTGCTGTCTACAAGAGACCCACTTCAGACCTAGAGACACATACAGACTGAAAGTAAGGGGATGGAAAAAGATATTTCATGCAAATGGAAAGCAAAAGAAAGCTGGAGTAGCAATTCTCATATCATACAAAATAGACTTTACAATAAAGACTATTAGAAGAGACAAAGAAGGACACTACATAATGATCAAGGGATCGATCCAAGAAGAAGACATAACAATTGTAAATATTTATGCACCCAACATAGGAGCACCTCAATACATAAGGCAAATACTAACAAACAGCCATAAAAGGGGAAATCGACAGTAACACAATCATAGTAGGGGACTTTAACACCCCACTTTCACCAATGGATAGGTCATCCAAAATGAAAATAAATAAGGAGACACAAGCTTTAAATGATACATTAAACAAGATGGACTTAATTGATATTTATAGGACATTTCATCCAAAAACAACAGAATACACATTTTTCTCTAGTGCTCATGGAGCATTCTCCAGGATAGATCATATCTTGGGTCACAAATCAAGCCTTGGTAAATTTAAGAAAATTGAAATTGTATCAAGTATCTTTTCCGACCACAATGCTAGGAGACTAGATATCAATTACAGGGAAAGATCTGTAAAAAATACAAACACATGGAGGCTAAACAATACACTATTTAATAACGAAGTGATCACTGAAGAAATCAAAGAGAAAATAAAAAACACCTAGAAACAAATGACGATGGAGGCACGATAACCCAGAATATATGGGATGCAGCAAAAGCAGTTCTAAGAGGGAAGTTTATAGCAATACAATCCTACCTTAAGAAACAGGAAACATCTCGAATAAACAACCTAACCTTGCACCTAAAGCAATTAGAAAAAGGACAAAACAACCCCAAAGCTAGCTGAAGGAAAGAAATCATAAAAATCATATCAGAAATAAATGAAAAAGAAATGAAGGAAACGATAGCAAAGATCAATAAAACTAAAAGCTGGTTCTTTGAGAAGATAAACAAAATTGATAAACCACTAGCCATACTCATCAAGAAAAAAAGGGAGAAGACTCAAATCAATAGAATTAGAAATGAAAAAGGAGGAGTAACAACTGACACTGCAGAAATACAAAAGATCATGAGAGATCACTACAAGCAACTCTATGCCAATAAAATGGACAACCTGGAAGAAATGGACACTTCCTTAGGCACAATCTGCCAAGACTGAACCAGAACCAGGAAGAAATAGAAAATATGAACAGACCAATCGCAAGCACTGAAATTGAAACTGTGATTAAAAATCTTCCAACAAACAAAAGCCCAGGACCAGATGGATTCACAGGCGAATTCTATCAAACATTTAGAGAAGAGCTAGCACCTATCCTTCTCAAACTCTTCCAAAATATAGCAGAGGGAGGAACACTCCTAAACTCATTCTATGAGGCCACCATCACCCTGATACCAAAATCAGACAAGGATGTCACAAAGAAAGAAAACTACAGGCCAATATCACTGATGAACATAGATGCAAAAAACCTCAACAAAATACTAGCAAACAGAATCCAACAGCACATTAAACGGATCATACACCATGATCAAGTAGGGTTTATTCCAGGAATGCAAAGATTCTTCAATATATGCAAATCAATCAACGTGATACACCATATTAACAAATTGAAGGAGAAAAACCATATGATCATCTCAACTTTCGACAAAATTCAACACCCATTTATGATAAAAACCCTGCAGAAAGTAGGCATAGAGAGAACTTTCCTCAACATAATAAAGGCCGTATATGACAAACCCACAGCCAAGATCGTATTCAGTGGTGAAAAACTGAAGGCATTTCCACTAAGATCAGGAACAAGACAAGGTTGCCCACTCTCACCACTCTTATTCAACATAGTTTTGGAAGTTTTAGCCACAGCAATCGGAGAACAAAAGGAAATAAAAGGAATCCAAATCGGAAAAGAAGAAGCAAAGCTGTCACTGTTTGCAGATGACATGATACGCACAGAAATCTCTGGCATTCCTATACACTAATGATGAAAAATCTGAAAGTGAAATCAAGAAAACACTCCCATTTACCATTGCAACAAAAAAGAATAAAAATATCTATCTAGGAAAAAACCTACCTAAGGAGACAAAAGACCTGTATACAGAAAATTATAAGACACTGATGAAAGAAATTAAAGATGATACAAATAGATGGAGAGCTATACCATGTTCTTGGATTGGAAGAATCAACATTGTGAAAATGACTCCACTACCCAAAGCAATCTACAGATTCAATGCAATCCCTATCAAACTACCACTGGCATTTTTCACAGAACTAGAACAACAAATTTCACAATTTGTATGCAAACACAAAAGACCCCAAACAGCCAAAGCAATCTTGAGAACGAAAAACGGAGCTGGAGGAATCAGGCTCCCTGACTTCAGACTATACTACACAGCTACAGTAATCAAGCCAGTATGGTACTGGCACAAAAACAGAAAGATAGATCAATGGAACAGGATAGAAAGCCCAGAGATAAACTCACGCACATATGGTCACCTTATCTTTGATAAAGGAGGCAGGAATGTACAGTGGAGAAAGGACAGCCTCTTCAATAAGTGGTGCTGGGAAAACTGGACAGGTACATGTAAAAGTATGAGATTAGATCACTCCCTAGCACCATACACAAAAATAAGCTCAAAATGGGTTAAAGACCTAAATGTAAGGCCAGAAAGAATGCTCAACATCACTAATCATTAGAGAAATGCAAATCAAAACTACAATGAGATATCGTCTCACACCAGTCAGAATGGCCATCATCAAAAAATCTAGAAACAATAAATGCTGGAGAGGGTGTGGAGAAAAGGGAACCCTCCTGCACTGTTGGTGGGAAGGTAAATTGATACAGCCACTGTGGAGAACAGTGTGGCGGTTCCTTAAAAACCTACAAATAGAACTACCATATGACCCAGCAATCCCACTACTGGGCATATACCCTGAGAAGACCATAATTCAGAAAGAGTCATGTACCAAAATGTTCACTGCAGCCCTATTTACAATAGCCCGGAGATGGAAACAACCTAAGTGTCCATCATCGGATGAACGGATAAAGAAGATGTGGCACATATATACAATGGAATAGTACTCAGCCATAGAAAGAAACGAAATTGAGCTATTTGTAATGAGGTGGATGGACCTAGAGTCTGTCATACACAGTGAAGTAAGTCAGAAAGAGAGAGACAAATACCGTATGCTAACACATATATATATGGAATCTAAGGAAAAACAAATGTCATGAAGAACCTAGGGGCAAGACAGGAATAAAGACACAGACCTACTAGAGAATGGACTTGAGGACACGGGGAGGGGGAAGGGTAAGGTGGGACGAAGTGAGAGAGTGGCATGGACATACATACACTACCAAATGTAAAATAGCTAGCTAGTGGCAAGCAGCCGCATAGCACAGGGAGATCAGCTTGGTGCTCTGTGACCACCTAGAGGGGTGGGATAGGGAGGGTGGGAGGGAGGGAGACGCAAGAGGGAAGAGATATGGGAACATATGTATATGTATAACTGATTCACTTTGTTATAAAGCAGAAACTAACACACCATTGTAAAGCAATTATACTCCAATAAAGATGTGGAAAAAAAAAAAGAATGAAGGCAAAATCCACTTTCAGACTAAAAACTTGTTTCCTGCTGCTCTGCATAGCATGATTACTAAGGAAGTTCTTCTGCCTGGAGGGAAATGGCACCAGATGGAGACTTAGGTCTTCAGGAAAGAATGAAGTGCATCTTGGTAAACAAGTGGGTTTATATTTATACAAAGTGCAGGGGTGGGAATCCCGGGACATCGCCATATAGCTCACCTGTGTGGCTGATATAAAACCCAGATGGATGCTGGAAGACAGTAGATTGCTGGCAACTTAATAAGGCGGTAAATTAGCTAACGGTTCCGGATGGGATATATTTACTGGAGGAAACCAGCACTGCATTTGCTGGCTCAAACGCAGGTGCTCAGGCCCCCCTCCTGTAAAGTACAAATGATCAGAAGTGGTGTCCCTTCACAGGGCCTGGATGGCAGGATGCCCGTGTATCCTGTCCCGGGGTTGTGTCAGTTCTCCCGCGGCCCATCATACTACAGAAAGAACGCCATCATTTTGACATCCCACAGTATATCTCACCGATCTGTTACAGCAATGACATCCCTTAGCAAGACGCGTGCGCAAGAGAGTGTGGGCCGGTAACACCCCCAAAGTTCAGGACCTTCCAAAGTTCAGCTCCTAGAATAAATCTCCTGGGGCTCCAGTGATCCAGGGCACAGGACCATTACCACTGCAGCGGGAAAGAAGCTTCCCAACTTGCAGAGCCTTTCGGGAAGACGGAGGCCTGACCGGGTATCTTCAGTTTCCCCATCTAGATGCACCCATCTCCACCCTGCTCTCCACTGGGGAGGCTAAGTCTGCATAAGCCGCCTCAAGGGGTTCTTGGCCCTCTGGTGTCCAGCTGAGTTCATCCAAGGCACAGTCCCAGCAGGAGGTCAGAGGAACGGAGGAAGATGAGGACCTTGGTAATGAGCTACATATGCCAGCAGGTTCACGCCATGGAGCAGCTCTACAAGTGCTAGCAGCTGCATCCCAGGCATGCTGACCGACAGCTCTCCACAGGTGCTCATCCCAGGCTACCACACCTTCCCTCCTTGCCTTCCCTCCAACCTACCCACCCTCCCACACCATAAATAGCCATTAATTAACTGTTCAAGTTGAGAGTGCCACCTCCTGCAAAGACCCTGGCTGATACACCACTTGTATTCTCCACTGCATCTGCTTCCCTTATGGGAGATGCTTAAAGATCCCTTAAGGAGATGCTTCCCATCTCCTTATGACGCAACGCGGTGGGCACTGCATGCAAACGGGTCAACACACATCAAGTCTACGTATAGAATATTCATAAAGTATCAATGGAACACACAGACATAGCATGGATGCTTTATACAAATACACATGGTACATATACGCTTGGAACTTTGTGAAAGAAAGATGGATGTGTTGGGTAGAGTAACTGCACGTGGATGTGAAACGTGGGCAAAAGCCACATACCATATATGTATTAGACCAACGCACAAAGCATCTACGGTATACCCACTGCACACCCAGAGTCACACACTTTGTGCAGGATGTGCATGTGCACGGAAAGTGCACTCAAGACACAGGATGTGTGCACCACATGTGTGCACAGGCTGCAGGGATTGTACGTACCCATATCTCAATAGCATCCATGATATCTACAGATAACAGACATACGCAGTGGAGAACATACAAAATACACATATGCCAGACACACGAGAGAAGACAGCTTCTCCTTCCCAAGAGGAGAATGGAATTAATATACAGAAATCTGTTGTATTTCTATAACAACGAAAGATCAGAAAGAGAAATTAAGGAAACAGCCCCAATGACCAGCACATCAAAGAGAATAAAATACCTAGGAATAAACCCACCTAAGGAGGCAAAAGACCTACTACACTCTGAAAACTGTAAGATGCTGGAAACTGAAGACGACACAAACAGATGGAAAGATATACCATGTTCTTGGAATGGAAGAATCAATATTGTTAAAATGACTATACTACCCAAGGCAATCTACAGATTCAGTGCAATCTCTGTTAAATTACCAATGGTAATTTTTAGAGAACTAGCACACACAAAAATTTTAATTTGTATACAAACACAAAAGACCCCGAATAGCCAAAGCAATACTGAGAAAGAAAAATGGAGCTGGAGGAATCAGGCTTCCTGACTTCAGACTATACTACAAAGCTACAGTAATCAAAACAGTATGGTACTGACACAAAAACAGAAATATAGATCAATGGAACAGCATAGCGAGCCTGTTATAAAGAGGAGAACAAGCTACAAATCTTCAATGCTCTCAGAGAACCTGTGTGACAACTCAGGTCCTAGAAGACTCTGGGTGTTTTTTGTTTTTTTTTTTTAATCTGTGAGTGAATGAAGGCAGCCTGGCCTTCCTGGGCTGGGAGCCGGATTTATGTATCTACTCATATGTTATCCACTGAGACTCATCCAGAGCCTTGACTATGCACCATGACCTGTTTCTGGCACAGGGGATCCACGGGGGCTTTTCATCTTCCCCCGAGATCTCCAGAGGGGCACCAGCCAGCCAGTGCTCAGAGCCCCACCCAGTGCCTGGACAAGGGGACCTTAGGTGGAGGGCATGGGTGTCGCAATGCCACTGAGGACTCTCAGGCTGGTGCCTGTTCTCCTGGGTTGCCTCCCACCCCACCTGTGAGGACCAGTCCCTTGAGCTCAGAGCCACATCCCTGTCCAGGTTTTTCCCTTTAAGATCCTGGGCTCCCCCTACCCCCCATCTTCCCAGGCACTGGGAGCCAGTTTCTCCTCCACCGACAAAACCTCAGGAATCCCTCCTAGGACCATACTGCTCATCCTTCCATCATCATAAACAATTCATCCTTTTGGCAAAGACACATCTAAAATTGATTTATACGGGGCTCAGGAGGTGTGCTTGGGGGTGCAGAAGATATGCTGAAAGCTCTGGGCTGCTGCTCTGTGACCTCAGCAGAGTTATTCAGTTCCCTGGACAGATGTGAGAAATGAGGCTGGAAAGGGGAGATCAGACCAGCTCACGGCCACTCTGCAAGAGACAGGGTCATCCTTCCCCAGCCCCACAGGAGCCCAGCAGTGACCAACATGACCATCACCCAGACCTCCACGAGCTGGGGAACATGAAGGCCACCAGCCACCAGATGCGAAGCTCCCTACACACGGGGGACACAGTGACTCGCACTGTCCCTCTGCACCCAGCCCTGCCGCCCCCTTTCTGCTGACTTTTCCACGTGTGCAGAGCCAGAGACTCAGACTTGCTCGTGGCCCCGATGGGCTGCTCAGGTGGCCACAAGGGGCCAGGCCCCTGGGTGTGAGGCCAGCCATGGGGACCACTGACATGGATGGCGACTGCGGTGACAGCCTGAAAAGCCACCCCCAGCGTGCACAAACGGCAGCTGCGTCTCCAACACTGTGCTCCCTGGGCCAGGGTTCCCTTTGTCAGCAGGTGGCAGGGCCCAGGACCAGGCTAAGGGCAGAGGCAGGTGGACATATGGGCTTCTGCTTAGCGCCTGAGCCCAGGACCCTGGCTTCCCCACCAGAAGCGCTAAGGGCAGGGCAGGTGGACATATGCGGCGAAGGAGTTTAACAGAACAGAAAGGAAGACCGCAAGCCCGGCCCCACATCCCAGCCCGTGCACGTGCACCCACGCGCTAAGCCCAGGGGTGGGGATGGAGCATTCTGAGAGCTGCAAGGCTGTTTGTTAAGAGGAATGCACGAAGTCAGCCTTGCAAAGGACCTCCACTTCGCCCGGCCGACCTCCCCACCCAGAAAGGGCTGCAGAGCCCAGCTCCACACCACAGGCCAGCATGGCCGTCCTAACCTACAAATCCCAAAAGGGGGTAGAACTGTTCAAGTAACAAGCCCCACCTTGAAAAGCTGATCTGGACTCCTGAGCACCCTAGAAAGACACCTCGGTTTCCTCATCTGTGAAATGGGGCCAAGGACAGGGAGCATAAACAGAGATGCAATGGGAACTGACCTCCTCTCAGGTCACCAAGTCCCTGCTACGGACTAAATGTTTGTCCCCCACAAATTCATACGTTGAAGCCCTACCCCCCGCAGTGAGATGACATTTGGAGGTCATCCCTCCCTCCTTCCCTCCCTTCCACTGCCTTCTTGCCAGACTCTGAGCTCCCAGGAGGGCAGAGCCCACCCCTGGCTCACCCCTGTGGACCCCAGAGCCCAGCACGGAACAGGCACTCAGAATTCAGAGGGCAGCATCACCATGCATACGACCTCCGTCTTCCAGGCCTGCCTTGAAGTCCTAGCCCATCCCCAAGCCCAGCACGGCTGAGGGCAGCTTTGCCCAACACACTGCATCATCTAGCCCGATTTTCATGGCCCCTTTAATATACTTAGTGGGTCTCTTTGATCTGTCTTGGGAGAGGCTTTGCAGAAGAGAGGCCTGCATCTCTGGACTGCAGCTGGCTAACAAATAAGACAAATGAATAGGCTCTGTCTTCCCGGAGGGGAATGAGGCAGGGAAGGAGGATAATAAAACTAATCATTTCTATTGGGTTGGGGGCTCCCCAAAGAGCCAGCTGCAGCTACAAGGCAGCGCTCCCTTGCAAGACACCCTGTGCTCCCCCAGCTCCTACTAGATTTCCCAGAAGCTGACAACCGCCAGGTCCGAGAAGTTCCCAGGCCCAGCTCCTGCCCTGGGCAGCATTTCATTAAGATGTCATGGGTGTCCAGCGGGCTGTGCTCACTGTGAGAAGTAAATCAGGCAACTGGGTAGTGTGGGTCGTAGACCAGCCTCACTCCTGACACTCTGGGACTGTCCATGGCTCCTTCCTTTTCCCTGGGAATCTAGGCCTATGAATAGTTGGCCGTAAAAGCCCTTTCCAGACTCTCACAGCACTTCACAGTTTGCAAAGCTTCTCCCACTGTGGAGTGCCCCTCCCTGAAGCCTGCCCCGATCCCTGTGCCAGAAACAACCGACCCAGCTTTGAATTCCCCTCCAGGACACTTCAGCGGGCGGGACAAGGTTGGCCCCTGGCATCAGGACAACCTGGGTTGGAGCCCTGACTCCGCCCCTTAGGGACCATGGGTGCCCAGGCCTCCTCACTCTCTTCAGTCAAGTTCACAGTGATCCCAGCCTCCCAGGGATACTCTGCTGCTCACTGCACAGAAGCAGCTATCGAGGCCAGGTGCCAGGTGCCAGTGGTCACGGGCATCTCTTCCAGCCCAGAGGCCGCCCGGCCCAGGCAAGGAGACGGCCACCCAGGCATTTGGGCATCAGGAATTTGCTGCTGGACGACAATGAAATATTTATAAAGGACACGCAAGGATTTTGTGCCTGTAGGAATTAAAATAGGCACAAATTCCATTAAAGAATGACTCAAGGTGGCTTTGTGGAGAGACGTGCCGGAGAAGGGGGCTGCCCTCAGCCCCCCGTGCTTTCTGGCTGGCTCCCCACTTCAGCCTGCAACAAGCATCCCACTCATCCGGCCTCCAACCGTGCTGGCCCGGCTCCGACCCCCGCATGGGCTCCGCATGACTATTAAGACCCAGGTGTCTGCAGACACCAAAAGGGAAAATGATTCATGGGCCCCGTGGGGCATGGGGAGTGGGGGTGAGGGTGGGCAGGAAGGGTCCTCCAGCGGTTCCTGGATGGAAATCAGTAAGTCCCCAAGGACTACATCTGGCTCCATCTCCTACTCTACCAACCATGACCTTGGGAAAGCCACCTAGACTCTAAGCCTTTACTCTCTTCTGTAGAGGGGAGTGAGGAACGAGGAGTCCCTTCCAGTTAGTTCCACAGCACTCTACAGTCTGCAAAGCTTTTCTGCATTCATTCTTTCATCTGAAAGGGCCACCCCTTGTGGCAGCCCCAGGTCAAGCCACCCTTCTCACATTATAACCGAACCTGAATTTCTCCCGGGTCCCACCACGGGGCCTTGGGCTAATGTGCAGGACTGCCGTTCAGCCCCCAAGAGGGGATGATGCTTCCTGTGGGCTCCGATTGGGTCTCCAGCCAAGCCCTGAACCAATGAGCCTTTTGTTCTTTCCTGCCAGACTTGAAGGGGCCAGGGTGTGATGTCCGGAGCCTCTGAAGTCATTTCACCACCATGAGGATGAGCCCAACCATGCAGGAGACTCTCCTGAGAAACGGGGGCTGTCGTTCCACCCCCAGGTCCGCGTCCAGTCTCCAGTCAGCCCTTCTCAGGCACTCCCGTCTGTGTCCCAGTAACCTGGCTTCAGCCAGTGCTCTGATTGCAGTGGCTTAACACTCAACACGTCCTACACCTCAGCACGGCTACAAATAATGAAGAGCAGTTTGGGAAGGATAACAAAGCACTTTGCAATTCACACACCCTGCACCTCACACGGTTTCTGTTACAGGCCACGAGGTCTGTCTGAGGGGAAGTGGCAGGTGAGGCCAACCAGGCCTGCGGGCAGCCGGCGGCCAACTGGAGACCCACGTCCCCGAGAGAGCAGCTGCTCCCCGAGCCCAGCGACCGGGTCTGCAGGCCAGGGCGACCCAATGTCCTGCTTTTTAAAGAGAAGCTGGAAACACTGGATATTGAAAATGTGGGATCTAACTGGTATCTAATGAAACATTTTAAAACGTGGCACAGGCCAAACACAGTAAGAGAAAACTGACCATCTGTTTGTCCAACGGAGAAGTCACGATGCCCAAGGACTGGAGGGGAGGGAGGAGAGGACAGAAGGGACTTGAGGAGAGAGAGGGCAGGGGCAGCAGAGGGGGCAGTGAGAGGGCAGCCAGGCCCGTGGCTCCCCACCCCCGAGCCCCATCTCACCCCCCCCCCCCACTCACCTTCCCCCATCACAGTGAGGTCCCTGCTGCAAGTCATCTGTTCGTTCCATTTCACAGACGCACAAATAAAGGCCACAGACGCGCCTGCCCCGCTCAGAGCACCAAGCAGAGCCACGGCCAGGTGAGCGTGACCATCTTGGGCACCATCCCCAAGGGGACCCAGCCCACAGGACCATGACCCCATCTCACAGATGAGAACCCTGAGGCTTTCTGTCCAGGGCCGGGGCTTCCAAGGCCTGAGGCCTGGCCCCTCTCAGAGGCGCCTGGAGGCCTGGTGAGTTGCTCAGTCACCAGTTTGGCACTGTGATCCCTGGCAGAAAACCTGGCAGATTTGGTGTTTTATTTAGTGACAGAGCAATTCCCTCATTAATTTCCCGAAACGTTCCCTTGTGGTTTCGCTTCATTGTTTCGATATGTCTTAAGAGGGAAAGAAGACCTAAAAATACATTTTTAAAAATATGCAAGCTCACGAGGCGCGGATTTCTAACAACAGCTCCTGACAGGTCTTTCTCTTCTGTCTGGAGGGAGGCCTCCTGTGAGGACGCCCTGGGGAGAGCCCGGTGAGCCCCTTCCTGGGAGGGCTGGGAAGGCCGGGGTGCGGGGTATCAGCTGAGGCCAGGGCCTGCTCGGCCTCAGGGACCTTCCCACTCATATCAACCTGGCGCCCACTCCCCCTGCTTGTGCTAAATGGACACGGCATCTCTCGCCTGGTCTGTGCTATCACTCAGGAGCACCTGGCAGACGAGACGGCGGGGGCTCCTAGAAACCCTGGTCCAGACTCCAGGTGGGCCTCTTCCCAGCTCTGGGCTGCACCTCCCTGGGTCCTGTTTCCTCTGTGTTATGAGGATCCAGTCACATGTCGTTATCCCTATCTTAACGGAGGAGGAAACTGAGCCTGGGCAGCCCCGTGTGCTTCTCCTTTAGTCCCACAAAGACCTCGGGAGGCTGGCATCAGGAGACCCCTCAGATGGGGGCAGAGCTGCATCCCAGGGGTCCCTGAGGGTGCTGAGAATGACGCCCACCGCAGATGGTGGTGAGCACCCAGAAGTCAGCGGGTAAGTAAAAGGCAAGACTTTACAGTTTGCTCAAGAATGTTCTCTACTCTTAGCGCTGACCAGAGCAACAAAACATACTTCCTTTAAAAACTCTTTTTAGCAACTCTACTCCTAGTTATATAGCCAAAAATAGGTATTCAAATACTCGTACACGCATGTTCATAGCAGCACTATTCACAACAGCCAAAAGGTGGAGACGGCCCAAATGTCCATCAGTGGATGAATGGGTTAGCAAAATGTGGTGTGGCACCTAATTAAACTCAAAAGCTTTTGCACAGCAAAGGGAAATATAAACAAAATGAAAAGACAACCTACGGAATGGGAGAAACGATTCGCAAATTATTCAACCAACAAGGGATTAATTTCCAAAATACACAAACAGCTCATACGGCTCAATATCAAAAAAAGAACCCAATCAAAACATGGGCAGAAGATCTAAATAGACATGTCTCCAAAGAAGACATACAGATGGCCAACAGGCACATGAAAAGATGCTCAACATCGCTAATTATCAGAGAAATGCAAATCAAAATTACAATGAAGTATCACCTCACGCTGGTCAAAATGGCTATCATCAAAAAGTCTACAAATTATAAATTCTGGAGAGGGTGTGGAGAAAAGGCAGCCCTCTTGCACTGTTGGTGGGAATGTAAATTGGTGCAACCACTATGGAAAACAGTATGGAGGTTCCTTAGAAAACTAAAAATAGAACTACCATACGACCCAGCAATCCCACTCCTGGGCATATATCTGGAGAAAACTGTAATTCAAAAAGATACATGCACCCTTATGTTCATTGCAGCACTATTTACAATAGCCAAGACATGGAAGCAACCTAAATGTCCATTGACAGAGGAATGGATAAAGAAAATGTGGTATATTGATGCAATGGAATATTACTCATCCAAAAAAAGAATGAAATAATACCATTGGCAGCAACACTGATGGACCTAAAGGTGATCATACTAAGTGAAGTAATTTAGACAAAAACAAATATCATGATATCACTTACACACAGAATCTAAAACAACGATACAAATGAACCTGTTTACAAAACAGAAATAGACTCACAGACACCGAAAATAAATTTATGGTTACCAAAGGGGGAAGGGGTGTCAGGGGAGGGATAAATTAAGAATTTGGGATTAAAATATACACACTACTATATCTAAAATAGATTACCAACAAGGACCTACTGTATAGCGCAGGGAACTATATTCAGTATCTTGTAATAACCTATAATGGAAAAGAATCTAAAAAAGAATATATATATGCATATATATACCTATATATAAAATCTGAATCACTTTGCTGTACACTCGAAACTAACACAACATTGTAAATCAACTATACTTCAATAAAAATTTTAAAAAAATAACATAAATGAACGAACCAAACGAAAACAAGCACACAGATACTGAGAACCAGGGTAGTGGTTACCAGGGTGATGGAGGTCGGGGGAGGGCGAAATGGGTAAAGGGGGTCCACAGTGTGGGGACAGATGGAAACTAAACTTTCAGGGGTGAGCGTGCTGTGCTGTGTCCAGAAGTAGAACTATAACACTGTACACATGAAACATATAATGCTATAAACCATTTTAAAAAACTAAATAATTGGGCTTCCCTGGTGGCGCAGTGGTTGAGAGTCCGCCTGCCGATGCAGGGGACATGGGTTCGTGCCCCGGTCCGGGAAGATCCCGCATGCCGCGGAGCGGCTTGGCCCATGCGCCATGGACGCTGAGCCTGCGCATCTGGAGCCTGTGCTCCGCAGCGGGAGAGGCCACAACAGTGGGAGGCCCGCACACCGTAAAAAAAAAAAAAAAAAAAAAAAAAAAAAAAAAAAAAAAACTAAATAATTAAAAAAAAGAAAAGCTGGTGCATGTACACAATGGAACGTTACTCCCATAAAAGAGAAGGAAACCTTGCCATTTGTGACAACACAAATAGACATTACGCTAAGTAAAATGAGTCTGAGAAAAACAAATACTGTATTATCTCATTTATATATAGAATCATAAAAGAAAATCAAGCTCATAGAGAAAAGATTGACAGCTGCTGGAGGCGGGACTCGGGGACGGTGGGCAAAATGGGTGCAGGGGGTCAAAGGAGCAAACTTCCAGGTGTAAAATAAATAAGTCCTGGGGACATGATGTACAGCGCAGCGACGGTGGTTCATAACACTCTATTGCATATTTGAAAGTTGCTAAGAGAACAGATCTTAAAAGTTCTCACCACAAGAAAAAAAACTGTAACTGTGTGTGGTAATGGATGTTAACCAGATGTACTGTGGTGATCATTTCACAATACAAACAAAAATAAAATCGTTATGTCATACATCTGAAACTACTATGTTTTAGTTCAATTAAATCTCAATTTTTTTTTTTTTTTTTTTTTTTGCGGTACGCGGGCCTCTCACTGTTGTGGCCTCTCCCGTTGCGGAGCACAGGCTCCGGACGCGCAGGCTCAGCGGCCATGGCTCACGGGGCCCAGCCGCTCCGCGGCATGTGGGATCTTCCCGGACCGGGGCACGAACCCGTGTCCCCTGCATCGGCAGGCGGACTCTCAACCACTGCGCCACCAGGGAAGCCCAAAAAATGTTTTTAAAAGGAAGGAATCTCTGACACACATTACAATGTGGCTGAGCCTCGAAAACATTATTCAAAGAGAAAGAAACCAGACACAACAGGTAACACTGTATGATTCCACTTATATGAAATATACAGAATGGGCAAGTCTACAGAAACAGAAAGCAGGTTAGGGCTTCCCGGGGCTGGGCGAGGGGACGACACGGCAACTGCTCGATGAGTCGGGGGTTTCCTTTTGGGGTGATGGAAATGTCCCGGAACTGGACTGAAGTGGTGGTTTGCAAACATTATTGATGCACTAAATACCATTGAACTGTACACTTGAAAATGGCTAAGTTTACATTATGCCTATCGTACCTCAAGAAGTGGGGGGGGGGGGAAACACTATTTTTAAAGCCAAACGCTTCCCATTTTCCAGGGGTCCCGGCTCTGACCCGAACAGGAGAGACATCAGGAACAGGACTGGGACAAGGCATACCCAGACCCCAGCCCCTCAAATATCTCAAGCTTGGCCCCTCAGAGGCATGGAGCCTCACTGCTGGAAGAGGTTAGAGGCCCTCCATCCGCCAAGTTAAGTTTGCTCTTGAAGAGGGTCATATAAAATGTGGCCAGTAAGGAGTTTAAGGGGCTGAGATGATGGTTAAAGCCTACAGCTCTCAGTATTTTCAGGCCCACTTGCTGAAGAGCCTCGGACCGCCAGTCAGCGACCAAAATGCAAGGGCGCCCTCTGGCGGGCACACGGACAACTGCAGAGCCGGAACTCGGCCGCATGGGCCACCAGCCCTGGGTTCCCCTGGGACAGCATTCAGAACCAGGGAGTCAGGGAAAAGCCATTCATCTTTTTTACAGAGGACGTGTGTCGCGTGGTGAACTTCTTCTCATAAGTTACCACCAACCAACGGCATCACTGACGAAACATAATAATAGATGATGGTGGTCACAACCACTGTCTACAGAGGGCATGCACTGCGCCAGGGACCGAGCTAGCATGTTTCACGTTCCTCAACTCTTTCGCTCTGCAGGGAGAGGGAACGCCCTTTGCGTAGTGAGTGGTGTTCTCTCGGGGGGCACGGATGAGAAGCCCCAGAGTCAGACGGAGCTGGTGCCCATCCTAACTCCCTGCTCTCAGCCAGCCACATACTGAAGAAGAGGTGTTTTCCTTCTGTCTCCTCCAGCCCTTTGCAAGAAAATCCTCCTCTCTCTCCCATTCTACCCTCCTTCCCTCTCTGCACAGTCCATAACGCCCCCCTTCCCAAAACAAAAACTGCAAGGAAATCTGGGGAAACAAACTTAAATTTAAAAATTAAGTTCATAAGAAGAATTATATAAAATCGGGCTGACTTCTGAAAAGTCTAGGGTGGAATAAGACAATTTTAAGACAGGCTTAATACCCAAGAATACCCACTCATTCGGTAATCATTGATACTTGTATTTTTAAAGAAGTAAGACCAAGTCACAACTACTTAAACTGCTGCTTTGTTTCTGTTTGAGGTGGAGACGCTCCTTCAGGGCCTGGAGGGCAGGAGACGGAGGGAGCAGGTGAATTCATGGAGGAAAGATCCGTGGGGGCCGAACAGAGAGAGCCCTGGATGCCAAGGTACTCAGCCTCTGAGTGCCAGCTCCCCAAAGCCCCCAGCCCCCAGGTGCGGCCTGCCCTTCCCTCCCGGAAGCTTCTGCCCCCTCTCAGGGCCCGGCTCAAAGGCCACCTCCTCCAGGGAGGCCCTCTTCTCCTCACCCCCAAATCCCAAAGGCGTTCTGGGCACACAGCGACCTAAGAGACACGGCGTGAGGTGGCCTGTCTTCAAGCCTGGCTCCCCTCTCGCTGAAAGGAGCATGACTCACGCCGCTGAGGGCAAAGACACGCTGCTTTCACGGCTGAAAATGCTAAAATGCGCACGCCTCTGCCTCTGGGACACACGATGAGCTGAAGTGAAGGTAAAAGGTAGACAGCTCGGCTTCCCAAACCACCCGTGTGCTCACGGGGATTGGCCGCCCCAGGGTCTTGTTCCAGGGCAGGTGCTGAGGCAGGGGGCCCGGGCCTGGGACTCTGCATTTCTCTCCAGCTCCCTGGATCCTCCCACCACTAGGGAGGGACCTGAAGGGAAGCAGGGGCCTGTCGCAGCTGAGGGGGTCAGCGCCCGGCCTCAGGGGATGTCACCGGCCTGGTCCCAAGTGCACGGTGATGGTTAGAACTGAGCTCGTGTCGCGCGCACGACTTGGCACCCACCGGGGGTCTGACGGCAGCAGACTTGCTCCACGTGGCGAGAGAGGCTCATGTGCTCAGGCAGCAGCAAAAGCAGGGGGGCTCCAGCCGAGAGCGCTGGTGCCCACCCAGATGTGGGCCCTCTCCTGCTCTGCACACGGTGGGCCACACGGCTCTCGGGCCTCCTGCAGGGCTCCAGGCCTGGCCCGTAAACCCGGCCTCGGGACTCCCGTTCTCTCTCCTCCTTCCTCTTCCCTGCTCTGCCTGAACAGGGAGCCGACCTGGGACCTCGGGGAGGATGGAACCTTCCGCTGTTCGGAGCCCGGGTTCCTGAATGACCGTGCACGACAGAGGCCCTGCTGAAGCCTGGTGACTGTGACACGAGGGGTAAAGGAGCTGGGGTCGCACGAAGCCGGGGATGAGGGGAGGTGCTTGCTGCGCCCCCCTGCTCACAACAAGCACGTGTAGAGATCAGGGTTTACCAGCACAGGGGCCACACTCAAGGGGCAGGTACGTACAGGCCGTCATCACCGACCCTGCTGTCCAACAGGATCCCCCAGACTCGGGTGCAGACACGGATGACCCCTTCTGTACCTGTTTCCACATCTGCCAGGGGCAGGGACAGCCGTGTCCATTTCACAGGTGAGAAAACTTGGTCTCCGGGACATGATTAGCTGTGTGACCTTAGGGTCATCCCATATGTACTGGGGCGAGGCGTGGGACATGGCCGTGACTACACAGCACAGCCTGCTGTACGATGCTGACAGCCCCCGTGCATGTGTATGCAAATACAAACACACGCATGCACACAAGACATACAGATACCTCTGCACACACACATGCACACAGATACACACACGCAGACACCACATACACACGCACACACATGTATGTGTGCACGAACAGGCTACACAGATACCTATGCGCACAGAGATACACACACATGCAGACACCACATACACACGCACACACATGTATGTGTGCACACAGGCATACAGATACCTGTGCACACACACATGCAGACACCACATACACACATGCACACGTATGTGTGCGTGCACCGGCATACACAGGTACACAGAGATGCACATGTAGACACACACCACATGCACACACGCGTGTGCACACACAGATACGCACACATGCACACACAGAGACGTACACATATATGCCCACACACGCACACAAGCAGAGACGTACACAGATATATATGCACACACATATGCCCACACATGCACACACACACATATGCACCTCTGCAGCCCAAGACACTCTGGAGAACAAGAGAAAAGAAGCAAGATAAAGCTGAGGAACACAACAAGCCCCTCACTCCTTCTCCAGTTATTAATAGTGAACGTGCGTTACCCTGAGCCTTACAAACACCGAGGGGCAATGCTCGGCGCACAGCCTCTGTCCTCGGTCCTTGTTGGAAAATGGAGTCATAACAGCTCCAGCCTCGTGGAGGGGGGAGGATTCAAGGATTCCAGCCAAGTCACTTGCCCAAGGACACACAGCTAATATGCGGGCCACCGCGGCCGCCATACAACCACCCGGTGTTCACCTCCTTTTCAAAAGGCTGCAGCCAGCACCTGCGGGAAGACGCGCACGCGCACGCATGGCCCGGACCACAGCTCTCCCAGACTCTCGCTCGCACAACGGCAGCCCGAGGTGTCTGCAGGTCGAGTGGAAACAGCCCGGTGTGAGCCACAGGCTTGCTCGTCTGTGGGACTCTGGGAACGTGCTCCAGCACCTTGCGCCCAGGTCTGTCCTGGAGGCGATATAAACCCGCGCCTCCCCCTTTAATGCTGCGAGCATTAAAGAAGGTGACAGACACAAAACACCGGCACTGGCCTCCCTAAGGGCAGGGGCCTCTCCCTGGACCCTTCTGGCCTGTGAGTTTTGCCTTTTGGTTTCCCAGACACCCTGCAAACGTTGTAAATGATCTTGTCCCAGGCGCACATGAGTCTCCTTTCTTCTACTTTATGCCCAGGGACTTTGCACGTGCTGTGCTGCCAGCCATGGATGCCGGCACCCTCCTCAGCCCCACCTTGCCTACAGGTTCACCCCTGGGCCCTCAGCCTCAGGCTGGGATGGCGCAGCGGAGGGACCCAGTGCAGAGCCAAGGTGCCCCTGCCTTGTGGCTCCCTTAGGCTGGTGGCCTCAAGGGACCGGGTAAGTGCCAGTCCCGAGGGAGCAGGACTTGTCCCAGAGGTCAATGGGAGGAGACCCTGAGGAAGGGGAGAGCATGTGGGCAGCCCCAGCCAGTTACTGCTCTGCAGGGTCACAGCCCAGGGGGCCTGACCTCCTTCGCAGAAAGGGATGCGTCCAGATGCACGGACCGAACGTTTGCAAAGCCCTGCCTCATCGATGTCTTCCCTACCCTCTTGGCAAGGAGGCGCTGGTGTCTGGGTGCCCGGGGTCTGCCAGGTGTCCTCCCTGGAGCCCTCACTCCCCTCGGCCTGAGGGTTGCAGGGGAGGCACGTCCACCGTCACTAGCCCTGCAGGACGGCACCATCTCTCCGGTATCTCGAGGTTTCCCACTCCCTCCCATCCCCTGGAGGGGCTGGCTCACCCGTGCTGGACCATCTGTCCTCCCCAGACCAGCAGGAACACCTCAAGGGCAGCCTCTGACTTTTTTTCTGGAGCCCCAGGACCAAGCCAGGCATGACGAACGGCCAGACAAGGGAGGTCTCCTCTGGTGCGTCTCTTTCAGGTATGATTCCACTCGGGACCTACACTGGGTGTCAGTGGCACCCTTGGGTGAAGGCAGATGATACAGACATAAATTGGCCGAGGCATGCCTCTCGTGGAATCGCTTTTTACCAAGGACTCTGTAGGAGGGGCGCTGCCTGGGGCACAGGGCTGGTCAGTGGATGAACAGGAATCACCTGTAACGCTGGCCGGGGAGGCAGGGGCAGCCTCGCTCTGCTCCCTGACTCAGGTCACCATCCGATCATTCCCCTGCGGCATACAGAGCCCTGGAAGAGGGGGCTGGGCGGCCAGGCTGTGGGCAGAGTTGGGGGCAGGCAGTGTCCCTCACACAGCTCTCTAAAGCCCATCTTATTCACGGCCATAAGTATCCCCAGCGTCTGGTACACAGGACCTCAATAAAACATTTGTGAAACGAATGACTAAGTGAACAAATACAAACCGTCGAGTATATAACATGTCAGCCATGTGCCGGCCACTGTTCTGAACACCCACAGGAGGTACGGTTACTACACCCATATTTTAAACCAGCAAACTGAGGCTCAGGGGCCGGTAACGAGCACAGGGTCACCCAGCTGACAACATGGCAAAGGGGGAATTCAAACCCAGAACCCCGCTCCCTCAAACCTGTCCCCGAGGCCACCTTGCTGCCAGGGTGGGGTCAGATCGTCCACATACGACAAAGCAGCGCCCCCTGTCCCATGGGGAGGTACAGGGCAGGGCCTTGGGAAGGAGGCCAGGGCAGGAGGAGGGAAGGCCGCCAAGAGGCAGGTGGGGAGTGGCGACATGGAAGAGAAGAAGGTTGAGGGCTCTGACATCAGGGCCAAATGGCTCGAAAGTCTCCAAGGGTGACACCTGCCTTTATGTGAACAGACTGCCGCAGTGCAGGGTGGGAGCATCTTCTTCTTTCCTGCCACAGCGGGTGAAATGCCTGTGTCTTTCATCTCTGCACTCCCAGTGCCTGGGACATACAGGCACTTATTTCATCCCTCATTCATCCAGCAGGTAACTACTGAGCACCCCCCATGTGCTGGGCACTGGGAAGGCCAAGAGTGATGACAGCAATGATGGGGGTGATGACGGGAAGGAAGAGGAGGAGGGTGGTGACGAGGCTGAGGAGGAGGATGACGACAGCAGTGATATGATGACAAGGATGACAAGGATGACGGTGACAACGGGGCTGCTCTGTGTCGGGCACTGTTCCAAAGGCTGTAAGTCGGTGGCATCACAGAAGGCACAGCAGCCACTAGGGTGTTGTGAAGGATGTGAGACAGAAGGGCTCTCGCATAAGCCTACTGTAGCCTCAGTTCACGCTGTCACTTCCCCAGGACCTCACATGCCAAGCCCCCCACCCAGCCCCTGGCTGTCAATGAGGAAGCCAGCCCTGGGCTCAGCATCTGAGAAGGGCAGGGTACCCGCCTACCCACCCACCCACGCATCCCCACGGAGAAGAGCCTGCCCAGAACCTCCAGCCCTGCTGCAGGAAGCGTTTACAAACAGAAGCTGGCCTCAATTCATCTCTCCAGAGCCACGGAGCCCTTTTAATTAGAGAGCCTGCCCAGCTGTCTGTGGATGAGGGATGGCCCTTGGACCGTGAGAGCGGCCCCGTATCAGTCTTGTTAGTGGCTTGGTGTCCTGGAGCTGCTCGTGCAGGCCTGGAGACCCAGCCTCAGCCAGGGAGCCAGGCCGGAGAGGACCGCCCCATCCTCCTGCCTACACGGCCGTGCGGTCCTGCCAGGATGGGCTCCACCCCACTCAGCCCCCAGGGAAAATGAGGACGGGCTCCGCTTCCGAGGCTGCCCTGGGTGAGGTCCCCTTCTGACTGCACCGCACCCCTCTGGAGATCCCCAGATGCTGGCCACAGGGAGAGGTGGCCTTCGAGGGACAGGCCTGGGAAGAGCAGCGGGTACAGGTTACAGGAAGAGTGCTGGCCTCTCTGGGACCCAGTTTCCCCTCTGCCACATGGAACGAGATCGGTCCTGCTGCCTCGGGTGTCTGCGAGGGCTCCGTGGGGTAACCTGAACTCTGATCAGACAGGGCCAGGTATATAGAAATTGGGGCATTACCACTAAAAACAACGCAACGTCACCATCTGTTACTGACCTTCCTGAGGACACCGCAGTTGGCGTGACGTGACATTGCAGACACACAGTAGCCCCTCAACAAGTGTTAGTGGAAACCCAACCCCCTTCCCATCCCCATCGTTCCCCCAATCAAAACCTGACCCCAGCACACTATTCCTCCAGGACAGTCTGCTGGAAGGGCCAGGTGGGTACTGCAGCAGGAAAGCTGTCCAACCTTTTGCCTATAGGATGGAGGTGGCATTCGGGGAGCCCTGCACTGGCTGCTCTAAAGTTGGACTTGCAATGCTCACGTGGGTCATGTGACTGATCAAGTCACTTAGCCTCTCTGAGCCTCCATTTCCTCATCTGTCAAAGGGAAAGGAACCCCCCAAATGGGGGGTGGACATGGTGCGTGATTCCTGCCCAGGGCCAGGTACACACGAGTCCCAACGGTGGGTCATCTTCTCTCCCAGCCAGCCCTGGGCCACCCCCACGTGGCTTTCTGCAAAATCCCACATCCCGTCCTCTTGAGGCACCAACCATTCAGGTACTCCCCAGCCCAGTGTTCTGCAAAGCATGGCCACAGACCATTCATGGGACTATTTTCCTAGTGCAATGGTCAAAATGCAGATTCTGGGCCCTGACCCATGGAATCAGGACCCTGGGAGCAGGCCCTGGAATCTACCTTACAGAACTACCCAAACCGGGTTCTGAGAGCCCCAGCCCTAACCTGAGCCGGGCGCTGGGTTTGGTGCCCATTTCTGAGCCTGGTGTGAGGTGGAAAGTTGGATGGATCTCCAAGGGTTTGGACGCATGCTCGCAGGGCCCCCAAAGGCAGTTACCCACTGTTTTAGGCTTCTCTGTACCAGTCCCACAGGGAGAAAATCCTGCCCACCCAGAGCACTGCCCTTAATACCCTTCCCGAAAAAGCCAAGGGTGACAGTCACTGGGGTGGACTCTCTCCTGAATCTGTCACCATCAATTCCCATCACCATCTGATGCTGGAGCGTCAGACACCACCAGCAAGGGGAGCAGGCTGGCATCTCTGAGTGGGACTGCACTGCATTCGTAATCACTCTGTCGTGACTATGAGAGAAGACCCGGGTCCCGGCGCCACCTCCTCCGTGTCTCAGCCATGTGACCTTGGGCAAGTCACCTAACCTTGCAGAGGTCAAACACTGAGATGCAAAACAAGAGATGGAAAAGTCCCCACCGACCTAATCCTCCTTAATTTATCTCCTGGACTTCCAGCCGCTTCTGTTTTCTACTTTTGAGATTTTTCCATTTTGTAAATTGCTAATTGTAGGAATAATACTTGCTTACCGAAGAGCATTGCAAAGTTAAAAAAATAAAAGTCTACAGAAGCAGGAAAGAATTACCCACAATCCCACCACTCAAGAGGCAGCCCTGTGAACATTTTGTTATATTTCCTCCAGCCTTTTCCTAACTACAGTTTCCATGGCTGAGAGCGAACTGTATATAAGCAATTATGTAGCTTTCTTTCTTCTACTTATAAGAAAATGCTTATGCCACTATATTGCCAATAAAAATTTTCATAAACATTGGTTTTAATTCTTCATAAATTTCAAGTAGACGTGCCATAATTTCTTCCCCTAAATAGGCTAAATACGGAAGCCACTGATCTCCAGTTTGTCTCTGTTGCTAATAACCATTTGTGTTTTAGCCAAAAACACACTGTTTCCGGCCCTTGGTATTTTACTCACACCACATTAAAAAGACCAGAAACCAAAGAAATGCCTGAACCTGGGCTGAGCACGGCAAGAGATTCAAAGCTGAAAAGGATCCCTCACTGTCCCCTTTCCTGAGGGCAGCGTCTAATGAGAACCTTCTTCCCACGGCATGCCCATCTTCTAGGAACAATCACCCCCATTTTCCTGTGAAGACACATGCTTAGAGAGGTCAAGTGATCTGCCCCAGGTCATACAGCTAGTATGAACTCAAAGTTCCAGCTATTCTCATGCTGATGGTCACAGTCAGGGCTGGAGACATCCAGGCTGGGACGAACAGGGCCGGCCCTGTGCCCCAAGGTAGGGCCAATTCCTGAGCCTCTCACCCGGCCAGATCTAGAGTCTCCCTTTTCCCCTCACTGTGGCCCTTTCCTTCCAGCAGAGGTGGATTCCACCTACTGCTGATGAACCCAAACCGTAATGTGCTTTCTGAGGTCACAGAACTTCACTGCTGGACAGCCAGCTTCCAGAATGGCAGAGTAAGAACCTCCAAAAATCTGCTCCGCCAGAAAATCAGTGAGAGCCCTGGGAAAAGTGTCAAAATCAACTTTTTCAAATTCTGGAAATTAACAAAAGGCTTTCAATAATCCAAGATGTTTATTCAAGAAAAGTGACTAAATTGCAGTAAGAAAGGAAAGCTTTATGGTACTTTAACTTTTCCTAGTCCCATCTCCCTGTCCCCAGCTCCGTGGTAGCCTTGAAAACCAATAGCCCAGCAATCGTGACAGCTGTGAAAACAGCGTCCCAGCAGCCATGGGAGGGGGCAGAGGAGGGTTGGAGCTCCCCAAAAAACCTATACCCAGAGAACTGCCACTATTTGACCTGTCTGGCAGCTTCCTGAAACGTTCCATTCCATGGCTAGTCTTTATTTGACCTGACTCAGAGCCTGCTCCGTGAGAAACCATATACCCAGGGCATTTGCTGAAAACAGTCAGGGGCAAATTCTTTAATGGTGCAGCTGCCTGAAGTGGAGATACCAGTTGGGGCTAACAAGAGGCTGACCAAAAAGTTAAAAAACTGGGGAATGGAAGACTTTGAAAAGCTCTGACATGTTCCTGGGAATCTAGAAGGTACACATTACCAGGGAACACTTTAGATGGCCCTAATCCCCCACTTCTGGATGACCATGAGACTCTACCCAAGCAGGAAGTGAAGGCTAAGATGAAGCGGGAAACTGCCTGCCAGAGCACTGTGTACCCCAACCCACACGTAGATTCCCTCAGCAAAGACGGGGAGACTTATCTGCTCAAGGCATCTAAGGAAATCTCCGTCCAACAATTAGATGACCACTAAGCTAACCAGGCAGAGACTTCATGGCCGCATGTGACAAAGAATATAGACTTTACAGAATTCATCCAGGAAAGTTGCTAAGCCAGCAAACAGCAGCATCAACAACAACAAAAAATAACAACATTAAATCCTGGAGGTTAAGGAGCAATTTGATTTCCAGAGTTTCCATATTATACCATTGTAAACAACTAGTTTTTAACAGAAAATTCCAAGACACACAAAGACACAGGACAGTATAGCCATACACAGGGAAAAAAAGGGGGGGCAGTCAGTAGACACTGTCTCTGAGGAAGCCAGAGATGAGTAGTGATGCTAAATCGGGTTTTATAAATATGTTCAAAGACTAAAAGAAACCATGTTTAAAGAAATAAAGGAAAGCATGAGAATGATGTCTCACTAAATAGTAAAGAGATAGAAATTATTCTTTAATAAAAATTATGGGATTGAAAAGTACAATAAGTGAAATGGAAAGTCCTCCAGAGGGTCCAACATCAAATATGAACTGACAGAAGAAAAAAACAGTGAACCTGAAGACAGATTAATTGAGATTACCAAGTCTGAGGAACAGAAACAAAAATGGAGAAAAGATAAACAGAGCCCTCAGAGACCCATGAGACTGTAATAAAAGATCTACCATTTATTTCATTATGGTCCTGGAAGGAAAAGAGAAAAAAGGGCAGAAAGAACATACAAAGAAATAATGACCCAAATCTACCAAAATTTGATGAAAACATTAATCTGCACATCGAAGAAGACTAACACATTCCAAATAGGACAAACTCAAAGAGATCCACACCTAGACACATAATAGTTAAGCTATTGAGTCATAAACAAGGATAGCCTCTTGAAAGAAGCAAGAGAAGAATAACCCAAA
This sequence comes from Leucopleurus acutus, assembly GCF_964270905.1. NCBI lineage: Eukaryota > Metazoa > Chordata > Mammalia > Artiodactyla > Delphinidae > Leucopleurus > Leucopleurus acutus. The sequence continues at coordinate 80,572,180 of NC_139159.1, forward strand.
ATGTACAGGGAATCTTCAATAAGATCACAACTGACTTCTCTTCTGACACAATAGCCAGAAGGCTCTGGTGGAGGCCAGAAGGCTCTGGTGACATGTTCAAAGTGTTGAAAGACAAAGACTGTTAAGCAAAAATTATATACCCAGCAAAACTACCCTTCAAAAACAAAGGAGAAATTTAGACATTCCCAGATAAACAAAAACTCAAAGAAGTCATTGCTAGCAGACCTACCCTACAAGAAATATTAAAAGAAGTCCTTCAGGATTAAATGAAAGGACATTTGACAGTAACTCAAATCCACAGAAAGAAATAAAGAATGCCAGTAAAGTTAACAACTTTATATAGGTAAATATATGAGTACATATGTGTTTTATTTGTAACCCTTTTCTTCTCCTATCTGAGTTAAGACCATTGAATAAAGCAATAATAATAAAACAGTGTCAAAAGGCTTATAATGTGTAAAGATGTAATTTTTTTTTTTTTTTTTTTTGGCCAGGCCGCACAGCTTGTGGGATCTTAGTTCCTCAACCAGAGATTGAACCCAGGCCCTTGGCAGTGAAAGCGCTAAGTCCTAACCACTGGACCTCCAGGAAATTCCCAAAGATGTAATTTTTTTTTTACAATAATAGTGCAAAGGAAGAGAGAGGGAATAGAGCTATAGTGAAGCAGTTTTTATATACCATTGAAATTAAGTGAGTATCCATCAAAACTAGACTTTTTAAGGTTAAGATGTTAATTATAATCCCCAGGGAAACTTAAGAAAATAATTCAAAAAATATATATAGTAAAAGAAACAACAAAAAAATCAAAATTATATACTAGAAGATATCTATTTAAACACAGTAATGGAGGAATCAAGGCACAAAAAAGCATACATACAGAAGTAGCAAAATGATAGACTTAAACCCTACGTTATCAATAACTACATTAAATGTAAATTTACTACATACTACAATTAACAGGCAGAAATTGGCAGAATGGACAAAAAACAAAAACACGATCCAACTATAGGCTGTCTATGAAAGACACACTTTAGATTCAAGGACACAAACAGGTTTAAAGCAAAAGGATGGAAAATATCGATCATGCAAACTTGCTGAAAGAACTGGAGTGTGGCTATACCATCAGACCAAATAAACTTTAAGACAGAAATTGTTAATAGAGACAAAGAAGGACATTTTAGAAGCATAAAAGGTTCAATCTATCAGGAAGGCATCATAATTATAAACATATATTTACCTAATAACAGAGGCCCAAAATGCATGAAACAGAACTTCACTGACGTAAGGACGGGTTCAATTTTTTTCCCAGTCCACTGCCATCAACCACACCCTGTCCCATCAACCCTTCATGATACCTGGGGAAGATTCCAAAACTGTCCCGTCCCTTTCAGTTATTCAAATCTCAAGAAAGTCTACAGTGCCATCTCAAACTCAATTTAAATCTTGTCTCCTCCTCTACTTCCAGTGCAGAATGGAGCTGGGATCCAGACCGGGAACAGGGAGAAATGGAAGGGGACCCACAGCCTGGCAAAGACACCTGCTCCCATCCCCTCGTAGACTCAGTCTTGTGTGAGTGGCAGAGCAGGGGGAGGGGAGTCAGCTCCCTCCCGTGGCCTCAGCTGTCTCCGACGACGTATTCTGGGCACTTGCCCCCATGCTAACTGCACCCAAATATCAAAGCCCAGTATTCACGTGGAGCTCTACGACTGATAGACGCATACCATATGTGCTGCTAATTAACATAAGTGAGAGGGGCACGGAGAGGATGAAACCTGAGCTTTGAAGCCTAGTAGCCAGCTGTGCCACCTTGGGCACATTACTTCATCTTTCCGAGCTCCACTTCTCTCATAAAATATTAGCTGCTAATATGCACTGAACACTTTTTCCCATGCCAAGTGATGCTAAATGGATAAGCCCACTAACTCTCATCACGGTCCCCTGGCAGGTCCTAGCGTTATCCCCATTCTGTAGAAGCAGAAATGGAGGCACAGGGAAGGTGGAGGACCTTACCAGAGGCCAGGCCACCAGCAAGTAGCAACACTGGGGTTTGACCCCAGGCGGCGTGACTACACACGTTGTTCATTTTGCAGGTGTGTCTGGCACCATGCCTGGCATATAGTAGTTGACCAATAAATGCTAGCTACTCTCCGAAAGTGCCAAGGCCAACGGAAGTGCCAACGAACTCTGTCCGAAAGTGCCAACGAACCCCAAGGCCACGAGGTGAATAAACGCCCTGTGCCAAGCAACTGGGAAGGATGAGAACCCAGTTACAGAGCAGTTTGCCCTGTGTTGGCCTGTGGCTCCACCCCCACAGTTCTGAGTATGTGGAACCTGGGCCTGGCCACGTGGCTCATTTTAGCCAAAGGGGCAGTAGAAAATGCGATGCAAGGAAGGCTAGGAGGGCTTCCCTGGTGGCGCAGTGGTTGAGAGTCCGCCTGCCGATGCAGGGGACACGGGTTCGTGCCCCGGTCCGGGAAGATCCCACATGCCGCGGAGCGGCTGGGCCCGTGAGCCATGGCCGCTGAGCCTGCGCGTCCGGAGCCTGTGCTCCGCAACGGGAGAGGCCACAACAGTGAGAGGCCCGCGTACCGCAAAAAAAAAAAAAAAAAAAAAAAAAAGGCTAGGAAAGTGCTTCTGCTTCAGGGCTGGCCTCTCTGACTGCTTTTGAAGCCCAGCCTCCGTGTGTGTGACAAGACCCCAGCTTCCCTACGGGAGTGAGACCACATGGAACAGCCAGCCCAGCTGAGTCCCCCAAACCAACCAGCCCCCGGCTCGCCGGCACCGCACCAGCAAGCTGTGGCCAGACCGCAGGGCTGCCCAGCTGGGCCTCAGACATAACCTCTCTGAGGTCAGCGTCCACATCTGCAAGAAGAGGTAAGGACCCCAGCTCTGCCCCATCCATCCCAGAGATGGCCTCAGGGGACAGCTTGCCTGTGCCAGGGCTGAGTGGCGGCCTCATGCCTCACCTGCTCCCTGCACGAGCCCCCAGCAGGTCACGAAGCCTCTGAGCCCGCTAACCGCACCTCCATCCATCCCGAGCCCAGCGTCTTCCTGCTCCTCTGGGCAAGGCGCAGATGGTGGGGCCTCCTGTGCTCGGCACGCCCCCCAGCCCCAGAAGAGCGGTAAAACCAGCCGAGCTCGGCGAACGCTGAGGAGTGGGCCCCAGGCACTGTGCTCAGCTCCACACGGCACTGAGAGGCTGTGTGCAGCTTAAATGAAATAACGCCCATGGCCTTCGCATCTGCAAAGCATCCCTGCCTGAGCACGTCAGCAATCGAGCTGGTGACTTGAACCCTAGTCTGTCCCTAACCCACCTCCTTAAATGTCTTTCTCCTTTGCTCTACCCCAGAGTACCCGCCAGGCTCCTGCTATGCTGTACACTTCCCACCCTCAGAACAAGTCAGGTTGTTGACAGCCACTGGGATGATGGACGGGCTAGTACCCCAGCCTGTGACACCTCACACCTCTTTCTCCAAGACGGCAGTCAGGGCTCATCTGTGGGGCCCTAATAAACTGGTTTGGGGTCCTTCCCGTGCTCCTACAGTCCCGTGCTGGCCACGGTCAGAGCCCTCAGTCAGAGGATGTATTTCTTCAATGCCGTTCATCCTGGTCACAGACCCGCACCCAGAGCCACTTGGGGCTCACCAGGGCCTCCTGGAACCATGAGCCCATCTGCCCTCGGGGCTGCCGAGGACAGCCTTGGACAGGGACCCTGAACCCTGCGGGGCTGGGTCTGTGGATAGAATTCAGGGGCGTCCAAAACTTGGATGTGGAAAAATACACCATCTTCCATTTCACCACCCGCTGGCTGAAGTTTAGCAATTCCTTCTATGACACTCATGAACAACAAACCGAAGAGGGGCCAGCAGTGGCTATTGCTGTGACGTCAACAGAAATGAGACGTGATTCCCTCCCATGTGTGCAGTTGGGGACATTTTGAGACATCGCAGACACGCATCACCGCTGGGGGCTCATGGTAGTCGGCTGGACCCACCATGGTCCCCGTTACTGAACGCGTCGGTCAGAAAGCACACTTATCAGCGGGTCACCCACTTTAAAAAATTAGTTTCATGCCTGTGTTTCAGCTTTACTGGTTTCTAGAGAGGATTGAGGGAGATGACTAGGGAATCGCCCTGCCCAGGGCCTGACACCAGGTAGGGGCTCTGTCTCTCCTGGTGGTTTGGGGCACCCTGTGACCTGTACTTTTGGGGGTGGCGGTGGATGCCTGGGCCACCCTGCAGGTAGAGTTCACCCACTCCCTGAAGCTGCACCCCAGCCCCACCCCAGGGTGCCCTCGGGGCACAGGACACTCAGGGCACTTCCCTCTCCATCTTCTGTCTCCTATAACTACCCAGCTTTCCCCAGCCTGTGGCAGAAAGGCCACCCGTCAGCATGCCGAGCTCGGCACGGACCACACAGCCTGCTGCAGATTACCCGAGGGACACTGGGCCCTGGCATCTTCAGACCGCCTCAGCCTCCAGGAAATGGGCATCGTGACCTTTCTTCTCCTGGAGGTGGAGTGGCACGTGAGGGTCACCCCAAGTAACGGTGTCCTCACCCACTCTGACCCACACCTACCTCTCCAGCCTGCCCCCGGCTGCACACCCAATTCTAATACACCACGTTACCCCTTCGTCCGTGAGCAGGCGGAAGCCCTCCTCACCAGCAGCCTTGCCCCTGCCATGCCCTCTGTCTGGTCTGACCCCCTATCATAGGACGAGCTGACCTCGGCCGCCCATCCATCGCAACTTTCCTGATGCCGCTTCTGCCCAGTGCCCAACCTCTGCGCCCGGTCAGGGCCATGATCCCCTGGTGATATGCTTCTCTCCCCTCCTCGCCCATCCCCCCAGCCAGCCCACACCTGACCAGGAGCTCCCTGAGGGCAAGGCCTGTGCTGCAGGAGATGAGAGATGAGAACTCTGGAGGGGCCCACTGGAGGAGCTGTCCCGCTGGCAGGGCTCACCCTGTGCAATGAACAGGTCTCCTCCCAGACTCTGCCAGACAGATGTCCACTTCCGCTCTGCAGCAGGGACCAGTCATAGCCCGGTGAGGTAGTGAGGTGCCCGTGGCGGAGAGTATGAAGCCAGGGCTGGACCACCACGCACCCAAGGTGGCTCAGAGTGGACCCCTGCATCAGAGGAGGAGTGCTGAGGTGTCCTTACTCCAGCTCGGGTGCTCCTATAACCCCAAGTGACATCCATGGCTCGGGGACAGCCCTTTCCCCACCTAAAACTGAAATCAACTAAATCCCATCCCCCACCAAGAGCAGGTTTTAGTGCAAATTTAGCGGCTCCTTCAGAGACAGCCGCCCAGACTCAGGAGATGTTAAGTACGTGGCTGGAACCAGAGGTCCTTGAACAAAGGCGATTCAAGCCCTGCTGAAAAAATTGGGAACAGCACCAAAACAATTAAATTGATTGAAAAAGAAGAGCTCGAATTCACTCGTTTGCTGTAATCAAAACCAATAAACAATTTTAGTGAGCTTAAAAGCATGTTTTTTTAAAAGTCTGAGTTTGGTTTCTTTCTGTTTTTGTTTTTTTTTTTTAAGTGAGGCTCTTATAGAATGCCATGGGTGTGAACTAGCCCCCAGCCTTGTGAAGTGACAAGTGACTTTGCAAGTCAACGTGCCCTCCCTGGGCTCCACTGGGATCTCTCCCCACCGGGCTTAGCCCGGTGGCCAAAAGGCCCGGAGCACAGACAATTCTCGACAGGTCGCCCCCCAGAAGGGACCCTGGGAGAAGCTCCTTTCTCTGGGTAGAACCCACCCCCTCACAAGGCTTTGAGGAGCGAGGGTGAGGTCGGCAGCCCCAAGCTGGATCCCACACCTGAGGGACACAGGACGGGGGGCTGGGGGTGAGAGCAAAGAACATTCCAGAACCCGGACCCCAGAGGCCAAGGGGTGGTTTCTGAATCTGTTGTGTGATGGTGATGCCAACCCCCCTGAGCTCCAACTGCTCCCCCCACCGTGAGATCACCAAGTAGGACGCCTCCTCCAGCCTCCTTCCTTGCCATACCCACTCCCCAAAGAGAAGAACTAAGCCCCTGGAGTGGCACCCCCAGGTGGGCAGAGGGCGCCGGCCAGCTGGCTCCGGGCCCCGGGTGAGTATGTAATCCACGCCGGGACACCAGGATCCTCTCTGTCCGGTAGGAGAGCAGGTTTGGGGGTCGATGGCTGATGAGCGTGAGCTGTGTACTGTGGTCAGAAAAGGGACAACTACCATCCCCCCGCCCTGCTCAAATACCCCTGGGGACGCCCCAGACGCTCCAACCAAGCCCAGAGCCCTAATAGTCGAGACCTCTCCCAACCCGCCCCAAACTCGTCTAGGCCTCCAAGAGCCCCCCTATGCCCTCGGCCTCATCCCTCTACCTGTCATCCTTGCAGCAGGCGAGCCGCCTTGCCAAGGTCACAGGTGTTCTCATCGGGCAAGTGGAGAGCCTAACGCCCCCTCATCCCACCCTGTCACTGTCCCGCAAAGCAGGGACTTGCTGCCGGCGCCATGGTCAGCAAAGAGTTCAGAATCCACGGAACCAGCCACGCTGGATCCCCTCCACCTCTGTGTCTCCAAGCTGCTCCCGTGCCACAAAGCCCCCCCTTACAGGAAGTCCTCCTGATTTTCCAACAGGAAGCACTCTGGAGAAGGTGGGGGAGAAGCATCCCTTCCCTCACTCATTCATCTCACAGCTGAACACCCACCCCGTGCGGGTTTCATGGGAGCCCAGAGAGCTTGTGGTGGACAAGTCGGGCTGATCAGGGGAGAGCCAGGGCCCCCCACTCCGGAAGCCAGGTTCAAGGTCCACCCTGGTCAGTCCCTGGGCTGTGGGAGGAGACCCTGGGAGCCGGCAGGAGGTGTCCTTCACCCAGACCAGGGTCCAGAGAGGCCCCCTGGAGGAGAGGACTTCAAACCTGTCCCCCTGCAGGACTCAGCTGCAGCTGGACAAAACCCTGTACATGGAGGGGCGGAAAAGAGTGGGGAACTGGGTCCCGGATAGAAGGACTGCCTGAGCCAAAACCTGGGTGAGACCAAGCGGGTGCTTCTAAGAAAGGCCCTAGAGAGCTGGGGCAGGGAGCGGGGGCCAGGGACCACACCCTGTGCCCCCTGAGCCGGGAGCCTAGGGAGGGAGATCCCTGGAGGAGAGGGCTCGCGTGGGGAGCCGGGGCTCCAGGGGCTGAGAGGTCCTAGCAGGGAGGAGGCACACAGGGGCCCTGAGAATTCTGACAACACCTCCACCTGGCACCGCGCATCGTGCAGCAGGCAGAAAGGTGAGCCTGGCCTCCAGCTCTCCGGGCCTGTTCTCGGCATCAACACGGGCCCCAGCCGGGTGGTGGCTGTGGTCCCCACCCTCCCATGGCATCTTCGCTCGCGAGCTAGTAGCTGCTGCTGAAGTAACAGTAATCCCAGCTTTAATACTCTTGCCATTAGGAAAAGCCAGGGCCGTGCAAAGCGTTCTGCAAATAAAGGGATTTGGGGGGACTGTGGGGTGTGGGTACTATCATTACCCTTATTATCCTGTCTGACCGACGAGGGACAGAGTGGGAGGAGCGAACTGGCATCTCCTGCTTGCAGGTAGCAGGGCCAACAGACCCAGCCAGGCTGAACCCCATGTGGCCAGAAATGTATTTAACGCAGTGTGGCAGCAGCCAGCGTGTGAAGCTGGGTCTCAGAGCAGGCTCTCCTGACAGCGCGGCTCCCTCTCTCTATCCTACTATTTGATTCCCTTCTATTCTAGTTTGTGTTTTAATATCCTGGCTGTGACCCACTAACTTGATTTCATGACCCATTAATGGATCACAGCCCACGGTTCAGACGATATTCCTGGGCAGGGTTTTGCAGCCTGAGGCGGGCGGGGTGGGCTTGGGAGCGAGCGGCTGACACTCAGGTGGGTCCAGAGGCTCAGACTCCCATTCGTCCGTGGGCATCACTGCCCCTGGTTCGGAGCTGAGGCCACAGGCTCGGGAGGCCTGCTCCGCGGCCCCAGGGGGCACAGGGTGCCTACCTGGGCCCATACCAGGCGGGAGGAGGCTGCAGAAACAGAAGGCTGGCACCAGACTGAAACACGAGGCTGCTTCCCTCCCCACACCGTGGGCCGTTTTGTCATCTCAGCATTAAGAACGTGGAGTGGGAACCATGGGCCGTGGCTCCCCAAGCAGGGGCTCCCCCTGAGGGCTCCAGAGGGTCCCAGGGAAGCATTCCACAGGTGCCCACGGGGCCCTGAGCATCAAGGTTGAGCGGAAGATTGATGCTGTGTGACGTTAGGTGTCTCACTCACCCTCTCTGGGCTCTTGTGGAACCACCTACCTGAAGAGGTCAGGATTCTTTCACCTTCCAAAGGCTGGGGCTGCCCCGTAAGCCCAAGGCCCGTCCCATTCAAGGATTTGGCTGCAGAGGGCAGAAGCCCCTGCCCCTCCCCACCCAGGCCCACCTGCCCTCAGCACTGGAAAGGGCAGGGGTCATCGGAGTCCAGCCTGGGCGGTCAGGAGGTTGGCAAAGCCAGGCAGTGGAAGAGCTGGGAGCCTCCCCAGCTCTGGGCTTCCCTGTCTGTAAATCAAGGCCTGAACTGCCCCCCGCACAGGGTGTGTTAAACGTTACAAGAGAAGGTATCTCAGAAAACACTGAACTCGTGTGATGCCCAGAGCAGGTGCTCCGGGGAAGCCAGCCCTCTGCCCTCCTGCCCAGCCTCCTGGCACCTGGGACCCGCCACCGCCAGCCTGGTCCACGTTTGTCTCGGGGACAGCTTCAGCCAGACACTCTCTCACATCACCTGGAGCCAATTAGGCATCCATTCTGAACACCTGCTTTTGAAGCCCCGAGGGGTATATGGGGGAATTTGTTACCACTGCCTGGGGCCTCCCACCCCTCCACCCACTCCCCAGCCTCCCCCAGCGACAGCAAGCAGGGCCTTCTGAGCCTCAGACCAGATGCTGCCCTACCCCTGCAGGAGACCCCAAAGACTCCCCCAACACTGCTTAGCCCCCCACTGCCTTAGGCTGGCGCCCAAAATGCTCACAGCTCTTACCCACCTGCCCCTCCTGGCACGCTCAGAGCTCCCGGGAAAAACCTGCCGCTTCCCCACTGCCCCCCTGACACCTCCACCCCGTGGCCCTGCTGCTTACCACAAGCATCCCTCCTGCCCCCTTCTCAGGTTGGAACCGGACCCAGTGCTCAAGGCCCAGGTGGACGTCACCTCCCCTGGGAAGCCCTGCCTGGGCCCAGCAAGCAGGAGGACCCCCGGGGCCAGCACCTATCGGGAAAGGCTGTGAGCATGGCACGTTGGCAGCCCTGCTGAGATGCAGCCCTATGGTACACACACCTTGTGGCCTCTCCCCTGCCGGCCCTGCGCGGGCTCCTGCAGATGTACAGTGCTGGTTCGATTTGCAAAGACCAAGACCAATAACAAGAGACATTTTGCCAAATTCAGCAGTTTCTGAATCTCTTCCAGTAACCTGTGGAGAAGACGGGTGACCATGTGCAGATGAGGGCGCAGTGGCATCTGAACTTCTGTTACTAATAGCACAACAGGGATTCTAGTGACCAGGTCAACACGGAAGGAGGTCTCTAGTGGCTGGCCACAGGGCTCTATCTCGGACTTGACCTGAGCAATATTTTTCATTAATGACTCAGATAATGACCCGGAAGAAGCCTCCCACACAGAGCAATGAGGGACGGCCCACTGTAAATGGATGGGTGTCCTCAAGGACGGTACCATGTCTTCGTGTCAAGCGGTATCTGAGACATGGGAATAATAGGTATTCCAGGGATGTTTGCTAACTGACTGAATGAATGAATGGTATTTTGGATGGTAGTTCTGGCTGTCTTTCCAGCATTTTAAAATCTTGACCCTAACAAGATAAAATAAATCGTGATAAACAAGAATTCCCAGAAATGGGCTCTAAGTTTATGGCGCAAACATAGACTTGACATTAACGGGTAACTCTTAGTTGAATACAGTAAACTGACGTGACCGTCCCAAAAGAGATCTCTGACATCTCTAACAGGGGGACCCTGGCTCACTGCCCTGAAACTGGTCACCAGCCCTAACACATCCACATAGCAGGTGTGCTATGCATGTAAAGGAGAATCGGTTCCTCTGTGCACTGGGCACACAGGCCCCTAACCAAGCATCCCCTCCCACCCTCTGCTGGCAGTAGGATTCTCTGCAAGTCTGAGGTTCAAAGGCACGAGAAGGGGTGCTAGGGCTGTGCCCCAGTGAGCGTGCATTTTCGAGGGGGCACTAACACAGTGGGATGGGCCCAGGGACAGAAGTCTGAAGGGGGGGTCCCGGTCTCCCCAAACCCACAGCCCCGAGAAGCTGGCTGGAGGTCTAAGGAAAAAGCTCATCTGTGTAATCACCTTCATTCGTTCACTCAGGAAATAGTTACTGAGCGCTTAACTGGTAGGCACAGCTGTAGACATTTGGATTCTCTTGTGGGGAGAGGAGGAAGGCAGACAGACAATGATTACCGAACACAATAAATAAGTAAATGATACAACAGGAGAGAGGGTGGTAAGGGCACATGTCACTGTCTTCTGCAGCAACCCCCATGGCTATGGGACAGCCGTGCAAAGGCCCCGAGACACGGGCATGCCGGCCACTGGAGGACAGCAGAGGGGCCAGGGTGGCTGGGGAGGGGGAGGAGGGAATGACAGGGGCGGTCGCAGGGACCCGACGGGCAGGGCTGTGGACCATTTTAAGGGCTTTGGTTTTTCCTCCAAGAGACACAGGAAGGTCTAGAAGGTTCTGAACCCACAGTGTTCTGCCCTGGCTTCCACTCTAAAAGGTAGGTCTCCAAGTCCTACCTTTGCCCCCTCTCCAGAGGCTACCACAGAATATAAAATGGGGCGGCCATGTACAAAGAGTTTGGTGGTTCCTTAAACCTAGAATGACCACGTGAGCCAGCAATTGCCCTCCTAAGTGTGTATGCCAAAGAACTGCCCACAGAACTCAGACAAACACATGTTCATAAGCGATGCTATTCACAACAGCCAAAAGGTGGAGACAACCCAACTGTCCATCACACGAATGTGTATGTCCTCAGGATGGCACATTGCTCAGCCGTGGACACACGCTACAGGGAATGAAGGTCTGACACAGGCTGCAACGTGGATGAACCTCGAAGACATTCTGCTGAGGGAAAGGAGACAGACACAAAAGACTTCGCACTAGATGATTCCACAAACTTCCAGAATAGGCAAAGCCACAGGAACAGAAAGCAGGTGACAGGCACACCTCAGAGGGACTGTGGGTTGGTTCCAAACCATTGTAACAGAGCAAATACGGCAATAAAGCCAGTCACACGAACTTTCTGGTTTCCCAGTGCATGTAAAAGTTATGTTTATATTATACTGTCGTCTATTAAATGTGCAATCGCATTATATCTAACGAAATGGACGTACCTTAATTTTAAAATACTTTGTTGGACTTCCCTGATGGTGCAGTGGTTAAGAATCCACCTGCCAATGCAGGGGACACAGGTTCGAGCCCTTGTCTGGGAAGATCCCACATGCCGCAGAGCAACTAAGCCTGTGCGCCACAACTACTGAGCCTGCGCTCTAGAGCCTGCGAGCCACAACTGCTGAGCCCACATGCCACAACTACTGAAGCCTGTGCACCTAGAGCCCGTGCACCGCAACGAAGAGTAGCCCCCGCTCACTACAACAAGAGAAGGCCTGCGTGCAGCAGTGAAGACCCAATTCAGCCAAAAAATAAATTAATTTAATTAAATTACTAAAAAAAAATCCAAAGGTATTTAATAAAAATAAAATACTTTGTTGCAAAAAACAAATGCTCAGTTATCATAGAAACGCCAAAGATCGCTGATCACAGATCACCATAACGAATATAACAATGAAAACGACTGAAATATTACGAGAATTACCGAAACGTGACACAGAGACACGAAGTGAGCCAATGCTGTTGGAAAAAATAGCACCAACAGACTTGCTTGACGCAGGGCTGTCACAAACCTTCAACATGCAACCACCAGTATCTGCGAAGTGCAGTAAAACAAGTTATGCCCGTCTGATGGTTTCGACAGCTGGGAGGAGTGGGGATGGAGAGTTAGGGTTTAATGGGTACGGGGTGTCCTTCTGGGAGGATGAAAATGTTTTGGAACCAGACAGAGGTGACGGTTACACGACACAACACTGAATGTACCAAGTGCCATTGAATTGTACACTTTACAGTTACTGATTTTATGGGATGTATTTTACCTTAATTGGAGATGGGGGCCACACAAGCCCGACTCAAGATGGTAGCGGCTGCAGTGTCGACCCCCACTTGGGGCTCCTGCCTCCTACACCCTCCCCCCACAAGGGGGAGGCCGCTAGCTCAGCACACAACTTCAAGAACTCGCTGTCACCAGCCAGTGACCATAAACACCCGCTGGCATCAGCCCATCCAGAGCAGCCGTGTTTCAACCCAGAGCCTGGTGCAAACGGGGTTAACCAGTGAAAAGTACAGGCTGGCCTGCAGACAGGTAAGGACAGGGCACCTGCCCCCAGGGAGCCACCCCCGGGCTATGCGTGGATGGGAGAGACAGACGCCCCACGGGCTGCCCCACTGGCCGGAGCTCTGTCCTGGGGACTGGGCTGGGGGCGGCTGCTGCCCCGCCCATCTTTCCCAGTTTCAATCTCCACCTCACGTCTCCCCTGTGGCAGGAAGTCATCTGCCTATAAGAGGGAAGGAGCCTCCCGAAGCCTAAGGACTTCTTTCCGTGGGTTTTCATAATTCACTTCTGTGAAATGCGCCCCCCGCCCCCCAAAATAATCAAAGACGACTGAGCTGCTCTTTGCCCTCCAAGAAGTGCTCTCTTCCCTTCCACACCCCGCATTTCAGGTCCTTCAACTGCAGATGGGGTCCAATTGCTCACTTGCACTGAAGATGGATGTGCTCCGGTTAAATTCTCCTTTTTCACTGTAACTCAGCTGGTGGAAAATGACAGGATTTTCAAGTAGACACGATCTGGAAAATTGGCCGGAGTGGCGTGTCAGAAGCGTGTGTTTAATTATGCAAACGCTGGCGCTGGGGGTGCAGGAGGCCTGTGATGAGCTCGCTGTTGGATTTGGGGGTTGGCAGCAAGTGGACATCGTGGGTGTAGAAAGAGGGTGGGCTGAGCCAAAACAGAGTCACAGGTAGGCCAGATCCACTCCCCACCACGTCCCACGCACAGGCCACGCTCCCGGGGTTCCGGCCGTGGACTCTGCATCCCACCCTGGTCTAACCCCCACTCCCATCCTCCTCCTGCACTGTGCCCACGGGGGCACCCCCTGCTCAAGCACCTTTGATGGCTCCCCAGCACCTGCAAGGCAACCAGGGTCTGGTTCCAGGGCTGCGCTGCCTGGCTTCCAATCCCAGCCCTTCCACTTCTCAGCTGTGTGACCCTGGACAAATTGCTTAACCACTCTGCCTCGGTCACTCATTAAGAGAAAATTCACTAAGCAACTAGCATGTTCTAAGATCTGGGGATACAGCAGAGAACAAAGCAGCGCTGACAGGCCGTAAAATAAAGTCTCCCCACCAGCACGGAGGATCCGAAGAAGCTGAGCGGAAACTCTCCGTTCACTGGGGGAAGAGGTAGTGTGGGGAGGGCCCCTCTATTTCATCTTACGAAAGGCAGTGAGAGAGCAAGCCAGACAGATACCTGAGGGGCGGCTAGAACGGCATGTACAAAGGCCCTGGGGCAGAAGCAGCCAACCCAGGCAAATTAAGGTCCTGAGGCCATGGGAGGAGCTTGACTCAAAACTCCATAGTAAGGTAGATAGCTAGTGGGAAGCAGCCGCATAGCACAGGGAGATCAGCTCGGTGCTTTGTGACTGCCTGGAGGGGTAGGATAAGGAGGGTGGGAGGGAGGGAGACGCAAGAGGGAAGAGATATGGGAACATATGTATATATATAACTGATTCATTTTGTTATAAAGCAGAAACTAACACACCATTGTAAAGCAATTACACTCCAATAAAGATGTAAAAAAAAAAAAAAACTCCCCACGGCTTCTCATTTCACCCAGAATAAGCTCCAGAGTCCTGAATCTGAGTTCAATTTTCAGTGGATCATTCTGGCTACTGTGTGACGCGTAGACTGTCGAGGGCAAAGGTGGGGCACCTTTGGTTAATCATGTCTCCCCCATGGCAGCTCTATGAGTACCAGTAACTCCCCCCACCCCGCCAGCCCAGCCTCAAGTCTCACCGTGAGCCCTGAAGCAGCCCGGCGCACACACCGCTGGTTAATTCAGCGCTTATTACGATTGTTAACAGGGCACCGAAGAGCCCGAGGGTAGGCGGCGGAGGCAGACGCTGCCTTAGGACAGGGGAGGGGGCTGAGCCGAGGTGGCCCTGTGCCCACCCTGGTGCTTGTGGCTGCTCTGCCCGCCCCCCCCCCCCGTCCTCCCCACTGAGAGGCGACCCCCAGGAGGGAGGGGAAGGAGGGTGAACAGAGGATCCACATCCCCTCCCCACCTCAGGTCCTTGCCATCTGACCACAGCAGGAAGGGACTGGCTTTGGACTGGATACAGACGGAAAGTTTGCAACTGGCCCAGAGTGAATTTCAACAACCAGAAGTCCCTGGGAAAGGCAACACTCTGCCCAAGATGTGGGTGAGGCTGCACCCAGTGAGGGGCGCAGCCCTGCCATAGCTGGTGCTGTTGCAGGGGAGGAACGAAGCGGCCTCCCATCAGCCCTCAATGGGCTGGGCCCAGAGACCCACCGAGACTCCCCCAGCCCCTCGTCCCCTCGCAAGTGATGCTGGTGGGGGCCTTTGGAGCCCCAGCCAACCGCAAGAACATCTGCTCCTACTAATATCGAGAGTTCCAGAATCTCTGGGTGAACGCAAAAACAAGAATGTTAGGCTGCGGGTCAAGAGAACGCGTTTTAAATTCCATTCCACTTCTTCCGGGCTGCAAGGCCAAGGCTGAATGACCCCTGAGCAGTTCACCAAACGTTCGAGGAGGGGCTGGAGCCAGAGGGAGGCCTGGAGGGGGTGTGAATGCGGGATAATCTGCTATCGCAACTCAGCCTCTATCAACAGGTACCAACGACCACAGTCAGAGACACAGGCATCTGGTCCACCTCCAGGATCAACACCACACCATACACCCCACACACCCAGTCTGGGGTCCTGGGGCAGGGGGGCTTCCAATCACAGCCCCATCCCACCCTCCGCCCAAGTCTTTCCCTGGAGTTGCATGCAAGGATGCTGTCTCTGCTCCGGCTAATGCTGTGGTTTGAGCCCCACTCATCCTCTGCGTCCTCCCCCTTCAGTGAGAAACATCTGGGCTCCTCTCTTAGCTCTGACAGCATCACCTGAGCCCTCAGATCCCCAACCAACGCACCTAAAATCCGTTCTATGCCTGAACTTCCCCATCTTGTGAACCCCCCATGTCACCAGTTTGAGTCTCAAATGTCCTTACTCTCAAACCCCCGTGACCTGGGTAACAGGATCCCAGCTTTCTGCAAAATTAAATGAAATGGTAGGATAGGCGGACACAGGCTAGCGGCCAGGAGATGAAAAACACCCACAGCAGAGGTTCCACACGGCGCCGAGCCCTCCCAGTAGACCAGCGACAAAACCACCCAGGATCAGACACACAGGATGTTTCAGACCTGATTCAAAGGCACCACCACGCTGGAGTCATCCACAGCTCGCCTGGCTTCAAGCCCGACACGCACTTCTCAGCCCACGACGGCTCCAGGGCTCTGCGTCCTCGTTTGTGAGAAAATGGGCGCTTCTCCACTTAAATGCATTTAAGGACCGACACCTGAGCGACCTGGGCGTGGCGAGCTGACCACTTGCAGGTGGGGCGGCCGATTTGGGAGAACCGCCCCCCCTACCTGGTCCCTCGGCTGTCTCAGGGGCTCAGGGTTCAAGCCCCTGTCCTGCCACTGGCCTGCTGCCTGCATCAGCACCCCTCCCTGTAAAAAGCTGGGGCGAGGCTTCCTCTGATAGGCAGCAGGTGAGGGGCGGGAAGAGGTGGAGGCTGCTGGCCCTGGAGTCCTCCAAAGGCACGATTCTCGTGCCGGGAGCTGGGGGTTAATTAAATGGTTATTTGTTCTGCCTTCCAAATGGGGGAAATACGCACCCTAAAGAGCTTTCAGGAGAAAAAGTGCTGCGTGATGATTATTTAATATTTTATGGGTCCATAAATACACCAAGCACTGTCAGCCGCTGGCTGCCGGGAGCACCCGTCAGCAGGTGGCATGCTCTGGGCGCCCCTGACACCCGGCTCCCGGTTGGCAGCAGCCCAGGGTCCCTCTGAGTTCAAAGCCGCCGAGACCAGGGAGGGGCTCCCAACCCCGGATGCATCCTCATCCTCCCTCCTGGAGTCAGAACTTGGCATCCTGGGGGCTAGGGATGGTACCATGTGCGCCGTGGTAGCAGTTTGCTGCTGCTCCCTGGGGGCTACGCAGGGGCCCTCCTTCCACATGTGGAAGATGGGGGTGCAGAAGCGCTGGCCTGCCTGTGCCCTGCCGCCCAGTGTTCGCCGCAGGAAGCCATGGAGAACCATCACACGAGCCACCAGCCCTGTCGGCCTCTGACCCCAGACCCGTTTCCAAGCAGCTGCGACCACTCTTCTAGAAAGTATTTTGTGATAAGAGATCACAAATACCTGGCCAGGAATAAGAAATGTTTGGACATACTTTATACACATCGGCTTTACCTTAACATAATAAAAAAGAGTACCTGCAATGTCTGCTTTCTTGGTGCTACATTGGCTTTGAATCAAATTGAGGCCTCCCACCCCGAGACCCTGCCTGATCTAGTCCCCCTGCCCCTCCCCCCGCAGATGACCCTCCTTCCAGTCTCAGGGTCCACGGTTCTGGTGGTCTCCACTCAGAACCCCCCGCCAGAGACCTACTCTTCCTCCTGCTCTCTCCAGAGATTTCTGGGGTGGGGCTGGGGCCCCCGTGGGAATGTGAGCCTCTGGGGGCAGAGCCATCCCACTGCCTCTCGGACCCCGCAGGGCCCGGCTTCCCCTTGTCCACTACATGCAAACACTTGTTTGGCAGACACTCAAAACTCAACTCAGAGGACACAAGGGAAAGTGCTTTTAAAATCCATAGATTGCTCTACAAACACAAGGCAGTATTATCGGCTCAGAAAGAATCCGTCTTCCACGCTGTCCAGAGGCCCACAAGCTCACTCCTCCCCGCGCCAGCCCGGCTCAGCTCTCGGCAGCACCCTCCCGAGAACGTCTGCTCCGTGCTGCCCAAGGCCTCACGGCCCCCAAGGCCCCCAACCCCAGAGCCTCAGAGCAGAAGTGGCAGGCTCTGATCCCCACATTCCTTTCAGCCAGGAGGAAGTGGAGGCTCAGAGTGGGCAAGTGGGTGCTCGAAGGTCACACAGCAAGTCAGTGCCCACGCCAGGATGCTGGGCCCCACGCCCAAGGCCTTGTCCACTCAATTTCTTCAGGAACAGAGCTTTCCAGGTTAACACACCTGATGAGAAAAAGGAAGATGCTTTCACTTAAGAAAAAGAAAACTCTTAAGTCCAAGCATAACCTAGGAATCGCTGAGGTGTATCTGAATTTTCAGCTTGTGCAACCAGGGAAATCTCGGGGAGGGCTTTTAACACTTACTTGTAAAACATGAAGTACCAAATCGCTTGGGTGCCCCAGTCTCCAGCTGCCCCCGCCCCCTTCATCTGGGGATCAAAGAAGACAGTTTCTGAATAGGAAGCTGGCCTCAGAGCACGTGCCCATGTGTCCAGGCCCGTCCAGGTGTGCCATGGACTGTATCAGATGGCCAGACAGACAGACGCTCTCCAGCCCTCAGGGCCCCTCCCCCTCTCCCTCGCTGAGCTGCAGACCCTCTGGCTCCCTGACAACAAGCCCCTCCCACCTCGGGGCCTCGCTGGCTCCTCACTCAGCTGAGTGTGCTGGGCAGAGACACCTGGACTCTGCCTGGGTGGAAGCTGGGGCACCATCCCTCCAGGAGCCTTTCATTTTGGCCCCCAGTGGTTTCCTCACACAGTACCTGGTTCAAATCTTCCAGACCCCTCGGGATACTGTAAGGTCCACAAACATAAGCACTAAATGCCAGGTTAGTTGTTTAATCATGGCCTCTAGTGGGGAAGGCGGGCGGCAATAGTGTGTCCTGTTTACCATTCTATCCTGGAGCCTCGTACGAGACAAAGCACAGGTTTATGGAGCACCTGCGGTATCTGCTGAAAAAGGATGGATGGGTGGGTGGGTGGATGGATGGATGGATGGATAGATGGGTGGGTGATTGGATAGGTGAGTGATTGGATGGGTGGATGGATGGATGATTGGATAGGTGGATGAATGGATGGATGGATGGATAGATGGGTGGGTGATTGGACAGGTGAATGGATGGATGGATGGATAGATGGATGGATAGATGGGTGGATGGATAGATGGATGAATGGATGGATGGATGGGTGGGTGATTGGATAGGTGAGTGATTGGATAGATGGATGGATGGATGATTGGATGGGTGGATGGATGGATGGATGGATGGATGGATAACTGTTTCAATGAAGAGATGGTTCATATGGACAAATGGGTGGATGGGTGGGTGCATGGTTGGGGGATGAATGGGGTGGTAGATAAATGGGTGGATAGGTGAATGCGTAAGAGGATGGTTTGTTGCAAATGGACAGGTCAGTGGGTGGATGGGTGGACGCACGAGCAGATGGCAGAGCTGGAAATAAAACTCTGGTGTGGCAGGATCTGAGTTCCCTGCTTTTTCAACCCTCCCCTCCTCCACTCCTTTTCTCTCAGACACTGCTTGGGGACAAGATGACAGTGACAAGTGATGGGGGCGAGGCTGCAGACCCATGTGGCCTCCAGTTGTCAGGAAGTCTGACAGCCCATCTCGCTGAGAGCCAGGCCCTCCTTCCCTCCCCATCCCTCGCTCAGCCCTCACTTGGTGTCCAGGGGAGGAGAGGCAGAACTCTGCCACCTCTTGTAATCACAAGGAGCAAACAAAACAAAACACTCCTTCCCCGCTCGTTCCCCAAATAGCCGCTCTCGCCACCCAGACACGCTGGCTGGCTGGCTCTCCCTCATTCAAACCTGACTAGGCAGATTTTCTAGAGCCCTGAGCTGGGGATGGGGGAGGGAAGGGGCAGGAGAGGCTGGACTCCCACCAGGTCTAGAAGGGAAGCAGGAAGCTGACTGGTGTCAAGCCCTGTGCTGTGGTGTCACGACATGGAGAATCCCCAGTCCACCCTGCCAGGAAGGCACTGTGACCCCCATTTCTCATACAAGTAAACTGAGGCCCAGAGAAGGGAAGTAACTGCTCAAACTCGCATAAGCAGGTGTGGCTAACTCCACCAGCCTGCTTCCCCCACACCCTGAGCCTCCCCATCCAGGGGCTCTGCCCAAGAGTTGGAGGGGAGAAAGCAGATGTGGCAGGCCAACGCAGGGTAATCAGGGAGGGCTTCCTGGAGGAGAAGGCAGGATTCAAAAGAGGATTTCAACCTACAGCAAATGAAAGGCAGAGCAACACTGGGGGGACCTTGGGAAAGTTCCTGGGGCCCTGTTAGCCTCAGCTTCCTCATCTGTGTAATGGGAACAAGAACCCTGGGAGGGAGGTGGAGTGAGGTTCAAATCAGCTAAAGAGTTAGGGCCGCCCTCTGATGGGCACTGAGCCACATGGCTCGGTGGACATTCAGGTGACTCAGGGCCCCTCTGCTCCACTCTTCTCACAGGCACAGCGAGGGAGGTTCGGAGGGGCCAAGGTCAGGGGCCGCTGATGCCCCCAGGTGCAGGTGAATTAACCCCACTGGGGCTCTGACCTGAGCTGAGAGGCAGTTGTCAGCTCTCCCGGCCGCCAGCCTGGCCCTCAAGAGCGCAGGAAGCAAAGTGGGAGCAGCCTGAGAGGGGAGCTGGAAGTGGCTCGGCCCCAGGCCCTGACCTTCCAGCCTCCCCCAGTGCACACCTCCCTGCCACACCTGCTGTCCAGAGGCAACAAGCACGTTCTCACCTCTGGGCCTCCGCCCACGCTCTTCCTCCTGGCCAAAGCGCCCTTCCCCATTCTCCTTGGTATGCTCCCCCCACACCAACATCTCAGGTGGGACCACACTGACTTCTCCCTCACCATCTCGGGCCGGTTCTCCCCAAGGGGCTCCCAGCCCCGAGGAGCACACAGATAAGCAAGTGGCCGGGTGCGCGGAGCCTTGTCAGATGGCCCCTCCTCCAGGAAGCCTCCACCCTCCTTGCCCTCACCTTCCCGGAAACAGCTGATCACTTCCTCCTTTAAGCCAAACTTTGGCGGGGCTCAAACTCACACAGTGCTCCAGCTACTGCCGCAGAGACTTCCTGAATAATCATGATCCTTTCCCAGACCCGTCACTTCTCTTGGGCTCCACGCACTGGCCAGGTACAGGCCACCGTCATCTCTCACCTGGACACAGGCCACAACCTCCTCACGGCCTCCCCATCCCTGGCACAAGGGACGGAACATCCAGTGGCCAGAGCGGTCCTCTCCAACACAAATCGGATCATGCCCTAGCCCTGCTCGAACCCCCAGTGCCAGGGCTCTACCCCACCCCGACCCATCCCTGCACAGTCTGTGCCTCCCCCTTCCAGCCCCATCTTCCTGCAGCCTTCCTGGCCTCAGGATCCATTCTAAACCCACCACTTTGCCCCTCCACACCACTGCAGGTGCTGTGTGCTCCAAGGAACAGCCGTCTCCATCCTGCTAGGTCCTCCCGACTAAGTCCTGCTGCTCTCCAAGGCTCAGCTCCAACGTCACCACCTCCAGGAAGCCTGCCCTTGTGTTCCCAGGGAAGCCAGGCTGCACTGAGCAGCAGAAAGGCAGGCACTGGTTTGAGCTAGGACTGAACTCAGGCATCCTGGTGCGCCTAACCTGCTGTGCGACCTCAGGCAGGGCGCTGAGCCTCTCTGAGTGTAATCCTCTTAGGAGTCTAACCAGGAAACGAGGACCCACTTGAAAAATGTAGAACAGAGGGAATTCCACCCAGTCACGGGGGTGACAAGAAAACTGAAGCAGCCCAGAGTGGGGACCAGAGCTGCCACCAGGCTTGGGCAGTGAGAGCAGGCAGGCCGGGGTCAGGTCATTGGCCAGAGCAGGAGCCATGGCACTGTCCTCCAGTGGAGCCGCTGCCAGGGATGCGGGGGAAGGGAGGGTGCAGTGTGCACCCTCTCATCACCCTGCCGTTTGAACTTCTGCCGCTGCCTGCCCTGGGCTAAAGTCCCCCAGACCAGAGCACAAGGGAGCCTGGGAACGAGTTCCCTGCCGTCCGCCGCAGGAGAAGGGGGCAGGCCGGTCTGCGAGCACAGCCCTTCTCCCACCTGCCAAGCAGAGCTGACAGCATGGTCACGGCTAGCAAGGCCAAGGCCGTGTTCCAGGAGCTCTGCGTGACTTAGCTTCCGTCTCCCCGCAGAGTCCCAGGCTTGTCAGGGCCCTGGACCAGCCCTCTAGGTTCCCGCTGACTCGGGCGCTGTCCGAGGTGCTGAGACCCCCAAGTTCAGAGGGTAACACAGCGTGGAGAGAACTAATGTTTTCTGGGGGGTTGTGGAGGGGGCGGTCCTGGGAAGCTCTCCGAGGGGACAAGATCAGAAGTGATTTGAAAGTAAAAATTAAAATACTGAGGCAGGGCAAGTTACCGAGGGAGGCATTCCCGGGGGCGAGGAACAGCACGTGAAAAGACGCTGGGGGCCCCGTGGGTGCCAAATGAGTTCATAGGCCAGAAAGTGCTTGTGCCCCAAGGCACCCCATGTGGATGGGGGCCCTGACTGTCACGGGGGACTGGCCCAAGGCCCCCCACCTCCTAGGGACACAGCTGCAGGCTAGGTTTTCCTTACTGGTCCCAGGGGTCCCCCTTCAAATTTCTGAAGCAAAGCTCATGCCTAGGATTGAGGGCACAGGCTGGGTTTCTCTCCTCTTTGCCCTCTGCCTCAGGCACATTGATTAAAAATGGAGAATGCTGCCCTGTCCTACCCTCTGGCACTGGGCCCCAAGCCCCTGGAAGCTCAGACCTGACCCCGGTGCCAGGTTCGAGGTACCCGCCTGCTGCCTATCCAACAGCAGTGGCTAAGTGATCAGCAAGGGGAGAGGGTGGCCTCCTTCCCTGGGGGCCTGGTTCTCAAAGGTTCCCCCTCCTCTTTTTATTATTATTCCCCTATTTCTTCTCAAGTTCTGGAGAGCTGGAATTTGAACCTGGGGGTGGGGTTCAAAACTGAGAGCCTGGGCAAATGACACAAACAGACAATTTCCTGAGGAAAGAAAACCCACAAATAACCACTCAACATAGGAAAAGATACTCAACCTCACGCTCAAGCTACACCAAGCTACCATTTCCCACTAACAGGTTGCTGGTGGGCAGGTACAATAGTACAACCCCCATGGAGGGGAATTTCTACATCTACCAAGTTTACAAATGCATTTGCAATTCCACGCCTGCACATTTATCCTAAGGCACACCTGCATACGTATGCAATGATGTTGGTAAAAAGTTATTCATTCACGAGTTGTTTCCAGTCCTTTTCTATCAGGAATAGAACATCAATTAGTAGAGGCCTCACTGAATTCTGGTACATTCGCAAAATGGAATAGTATGCCTATGTCAAAAAAAAAAGAAAGAAAGAGGAAGTTACGTACTGGTATGCAAAGATCTCTGGGATTTATTATTACGAAAAAGCAAGAGACAGAACAGTGATCGAGATGCTGCCTTTTGTGTAAGAAAGGGGGGATAATAATAGATATTTGTGTCTCCATCAGAAACACAAGATATTAATAAAAGTGATTCCTACTTTATTAGGAAGAACATGGAAAAACAGATGCAGATGGGATGAAAAGAACAGGATGGGAGTGAGTTACTTCAATGAACACCTTTGTATCTTGTATGGAAATGTATCAATATTACCCACTGGATCAAATAGCCGGTCAGAGTGGTTTTATTTATTTTTATGTGACCCTGGGCGAGTAACACATTTCTGAAGGTGCTAGTGTTAGCAATAAAACTGAGCCTTAGCCTCTCTGTAATATTATTATATGGATGAAACGGGAGAATCTCTAAAAGCACTTAGACCACCAAGTCGCAGGTAGCAATCACTTGGTAATAACAACTGACAAGGAAGAATGGGGCTATTATGACCCAACTCCTCCATATAAAGCACAAAAATGACTGGGTAAAAACTACATATTGGATATATTTTTCACTCAGTTAACAGACGTTTACTGATTATCAATGATACATGCTGTTTGCCATTAAGGGGCTTAGCGCGCGAGACAGTCGCTCACACCCGGGCTGTTTTGAGACTTTCTGTGTCTGTGACCATCCCCATATTCCAGATGGAAAAACTAAGGCTTAGAGAGGTCAATCCATCTGCCTAAGGAGGTCTCAGAGCCAGTCAGTAAAAGGAGCCCAGTTCCCTCAGCTTCAAAACCCCCATTGCTGCCCCACTGCCGGGGGGGGGGGGCATCCTCCACCCCCAGCTCCCAACAAGCACCAGAACCTTCCATGCATCTGTGGTAGAAATGCAATGAAAATGCTCAGCTCCAAATAACTTTCCTGGGGCCCCAGTTAGAACGTGGCAGAGCCAGGGCCGAGGGCGGTGGGTGACAGAGCCCCAACCATGCCCGGGCCTCCAGCCACACAGCAGGGACCACTCATGCCACAAACATGCCCTGAGCTCCTACTATGTGCCAGCCCTGTTCTAGCCACTGTGGACAGTGAGTTGGGGACAGCCTCTCTCCCACTGGAATGTGAGCTCCCTGAGGAGGGGAGGTGACCATTTAGTTTGTGAGACAGAGTGAGGCAGGGCCTGGGCACTGGTGATAACACAGGAGGGGTATCAGGGCTAGGAGAGAGCGGGGCCAGGCAGCCAGGTGGGCTTTGAGCAGATCTCGGAGGACGTAGAGGTGTCCAAGGGGGCAGCCTCTCTGCTGGAGGAAGATGAAGTCCCAGGGAGCAGGGTGACCGAATTCCTGCTCTCCTCCTGCTTCCTGCAGGGAGTACAAGGCAGGGCAGGGGACCTAAGGCCTTGTGGTCCACTGTGAGGACTTGACTCAAACCTTCCAGAAGTTTCCATCTCCTTCCAAATGGAAGCTGGAACCATGCAATCAGACCCCGTCTTTAGCGGATCTCCCTCAGTCTAGCTGTGGTGTGGGGGATGGAAGGGCCAGCGGGGCAGCTGCAGGGTGAGAGGAGGCCAGGCTAGCATCAGTGGCCTGTCCAGGGTGTGGCCAAGGTGACAGGAGGAGGGCTGGATGCTGGGTCGCTTCCGCAGGTGGGCCACAAGCCTGGGTGTTGGGTTGAACGGAGCCGAGTTTTCTAGCCTGAACGACTGGAAGGAGGGAGGACCCAACACCCGGGCAAGGAGGGAGCTGCTGGAGGCACTGGGTGGGGCAATTATGAGGATGACTGCTAACAGCACTCCCATTTTGCAGATAAGGAAACCGAGGCACACAGAGGTTAGACTTGCCCTTTGCAGAACCAGGGCTCAGCAGCAGTCCCCCCACCAGGCTGCTGCCTCAGCCCCCAGACGTAGGCACAGCCGCTTTCCTTCACGGGGAAACTGAGGCTCAGAATGGCGATAGGCCAGCTCCCCAGGTCTTCCCTGGGACTGAGGCCTGGGCCCCACCGCCCAGGCAGGCTGAGCCCACAGACTCCAGACCTCTGGGAGCCCCCCACCACCACCCTGCTTCCCCGTTGCCATGACAATCACCTTATAATTCCTCACTGCCCAAGTGGCAGGGTGGACACAGCGTCTGGAGTATCCCAGCTGAGGCTACCAGGGCCTCAGCTGGGATACTTTGCCAGTATCCTTTGCCCTCCTCCAGCGCCGGCCCAGGGCCTGCCGTGCTCTGAGCCCCCTCTCTCCCCACTGCTGGGGCTCTGGACCACGGAGCTGTCCCACTCCCTGTGGGCCTGTCTGGTGTCCTCCTTTCTTCGGGCCGGCCCGGGGCCTCCCCCAGTCCCTTGGCTCCCGAGTTTCCACTGCGGGCAGGAAGGGGTGAGTGGGGAGGCTGGTGGTCTCCCCTCCCAGCCCAGGGCTCAGCAAGTGAAGCCAGGAGGAGGACTCGGAGGGGACAGAGGCACAGGTGTGGCCGAGTGACACAGGCACGCGGTCAGGGATGGCCTTACCCTGAGTCCCCAACCAAGGCAGGCCCAAGGGGCTGTGTGCACACGTCTGGCCTAAGGCCTCGGCCAGTGCCCCCCACCCACCCCAAGCCCTGCTCACCCAGCTGCTCCTGGCCTTGAGGAAGGGTCAAGCTCGGGTGGCCGTAACTGGGCACCATCGTTCCAGCGACTCAATATCTCACGAGGGCCTACGCTGAGCCGGACACGGTGGGCACGGACTTGCTGGTGCAGTGGGAGGAGAGGGGGCCAGGGGACCAACCGCAGGCCGGGACTGGACCACAGGGACGGGGCGCCATGGCAATAGGTTGGGAGCCAGCATGGGTGGGGTGACCCCTCGGTGTGAGGAGTTTGAAAGGAAGCTCCCCTGCCCCCAGCTTCTCACCAGGCTGGCCCCGCCTCCCCACGCCCAGGGGTCTTCGGCAGTTCTACCTGAGGGGTTTGGAGGATGTCTCCTTCCCAGAACAAGGATGGGCAGACCCCAGTACCAGCACAGTTCTACACAAAGTACTCAGGCGGACGCAAACTATTATATAGAGAATAGATAAACAACAAGGTCCTACCGTATAGCGCAGGGAACTATAGTCAATATCCCGGGATAAACCATACGGAAAAGAATATGAAAAAGAATATATATATGTATAACTGAATCACTTTGCTGAACAGCAGGAATTAACACAACACTGGAAGTCAACTACACGTCAATAAAATTTAAACAACAACAACAACAACAAAGTAATCAGGATGACGTCTGCTCTGTGTATCGGCTTCTTACGGCGGCCGTAACGGTTGCCACAAACGTGGTGGCTTAAGACGGCACAAATGTACTTGTTTGCAGTTTGCGAGGTCAGACGCTGAACAGCGTCTCGTTAGACTAAAGCCAAGGCGCCAGCAGGACTGCACTCCTGGAGGCTGTCGGAGGCCACGGCCCCTTCCTCCACTTTCCAAGCCTCTTCCCACCTCTCCCTCTCTCACCTCAGCTCGCGTCACGACGTGCCGTCTGTGACTCTGGGCCTCTGTCTCGCTTTTTCAAGGACCCTGTGATTCCACCGGGCCCTGGACAAACAGGACACTCTCCCGTCTCAGGGTCAGCTGGCTAGCAACCTCGGCCCCACCTGCTGCCTTAATTCTCCCTGCTGTGCGAGGGAACATATTCACAGGTGTGTGGACGTTTCTGGGAGAGGGGCACATTCTGCAACTGCCAGGTGCCCACCCCGCCTGGAACAGTTCACAGGAGGTCCCCCGGAGCTTGGATCCTTCCCCCCACCCCTCCCCTAACAGCCTGCCCTTTGGTGACATGGGACGAGGAGGTGCAAAGGGGGGCGAGGGGCACTACCCCAAGATGGACTCCAGAACAACCGAGGCAGGAGGACCCCCAGCCCACCATCCAGACCAGGCTTCTCGAACCTGAACGTGCACAGTCCCCTGGCGGGGAGGGGGATGGGGGTCTCATCAGAAGGCAGCCTTGGATGCCGCAGGTCTGGCTGAGACTCCCCTGTCCGCCCAGCTGCCAGTGAGACCAGCGCTGCCGGCCCCAGACGACACCGAGCGTGGCCAAGTGGCAGGATTTCGGCTCTACCCATGTCATCGGAGCTGGGCTCGTCAGTGCCCACGTTCTACTCTATCACCACCACACCTGGGATGCACTAAGCGGTCGTAACCCAAAGCTGAATCTTGCAAGGGAAGAACCGGGGACCCACCTGGGACCTGATCCCAGCTACCTGGCTACCAGCCGTGCATCGTGGGGCAGTTAGGCCTCCCTAGTCTAGAGCAGAGAAAACTGGGGGCCGATACAGTAACTAATAGGAACAGAGGTGCAAATCCTGCTTTTACCAAGTGCTGCCTGTGTGACCAGAGGCAAGGTCCTAATAACCCTGAGCCTTGGTTTCCCTACGTGTAAAATGGGAATAAACCCTGCTGTGTAGGGTGGTTAAAACAATATGCAGTAGTACCTTAAGCCCTGCTACATGCCCTTTCCATGAAGTGCGAAATAAACGTATACACGTGAGTACCTCCCTCTTGGGTGTTAGCAGGTTTGAATGGGTCAGCTCCTCGCTGGCAATCTCTACAAGCTGGATCGTCCCATTTTACAGATGAGGAAACTGATGCAAGGGAGGCCCCATTCACCAGCCAGCTCTGGAGGCCGACGAGCGGCACAGCCGGCCCTTGAACCCGGCAGCCGGCCCGAGTCTGTGCTCTGAGCCACAGCAGTACTGCATACAGCAGGTGCTCAAAAGGCTCCACAGAAAAGTCCAGATGCACATCAGACTGTATCTGATAACTGAAAGCCCACCACCTCTTCACCAACATGCAGCATGGTTTTTATTTCTTCCCACTTAGGTCTCCTCCGCCTGTTTTTCGACCTTCAGCCACGTGCCTCCTTGGGCATTGATGCCCGTGGCCTTGCCCTGGCCTGGAGGGCTGGGTCTCGCCCTTGAGCAGAGGCCCCCCCCCCACCTCCATCCACCCCCCAGCCTCCATCACTGTGGCTGCATCTGAGGCTGGCGCAACCCCCCCCACCCCAGCCCGGCACCCGACGGCTTGGTGGTCGAGGGCCCAGTGGGGACACATGGCCTGGCTTGGGCCAAGGCCGCACAGCCGCAGAGGCGCCTGAGTGAGACGGGAGTCAGGCCCCAGGCCTACGTTCCACAAGCAGCCCTGCGACGTGAGAGAGAACACAGCACACACCCGGCACGCGATGGTTCCCGCACTGCTGATGCGGAGACCGAGGACTTTCAGACACGATGAATCTACAGCAGAGGGGGAAGCATCACCGGCGGAACACCCACCTCCAAACCTTACAACACCTCTAGGCAGCCTGTCCACACCAGTTACAACACCTCTAGGCAGCCTGTTCACACCAGCAACACGCCACGGCTCCTGAAAGGTCTCCAGCGGGTCAGGCGAGAAGCGAGGAGACACGGCTGGGGTCCGCTGTGCAGCCTCTCACTAGGACTCGGCTCTCCGTCCTACAGGGGCTGAGTCAGAGGCCAGAGGTGGAGGAGGAGCCCAGCCAAGGGCGATGGAAGCTCCCAGAACGAGGGCCACACTGTACCCCATGTGGGACATGTGTTCTCTCTCTGAATTCCGGCCAGGACCCCAGAGGCCGGGGCCCCCGTACACACCCCACGACTGGGAAAAGCCGAGGCCTCCGAGGCCAAGGGCTCGTCCAAGGTTCTGTGCTAAGCGTTCAGGGCAGCCTGACTCCAAAGCCAAGGCCAGGACCTTGGAGAGAGCTGCTCCCTTCGGACACCGCCCCTGGAGAGTGTCCACTGACTTAAAACAATAAACGAATAAAGGTTCCATCTTTAGGATGTCTTCCCAGTTCGGCTGGGGTCTCCGTGGGCATCTGGAAGGGGAGAGGGGCCCGGCGGGGAGAGGCCTGGCTCAGCAGAGCCTGTACCAGAGACCCACAGACAATGGCAGCGGATGGAGAATCCATTTCACGGTTGCGACCCTCATCTTTTCCTGATCATGGAAAAGAAATGAAGAGAGAGAAGAGATGAGAGGGCAGGGAGAGGAGGGCGGAGACGAGGAGGGAAGGAAGAGAGAAACAGGTCCAGAGGCGCCCAGCGCGGCTTGGGTGGCACCATCCTCCTTGCTTCACGGAACTGTCAGTTTTCCAGGAGAGAGGGGGGCGGGCGGACAGGGGCTGGGCCACAGGGTAAAACGCGTCCCTCACCCCTCTCAGCCTGCTGTCTCGCGAGCCACCGGCTGCCCGTCCGTTCCCTGCAGGCAACACCGAGGACACACAGAGCGTCCCGCCCACAAGGCCCCCGCCCGGGGGTGGCCGGGACCAGCCAGCACTCAGACCCTGGCTCTCCCCACGCCGGCCCGGACCTGTGGATAAATCAAAGAGGCCCGGGCTTCCCTGGTGGCGCAGTGGTTGAGAGTCCGCCTGCCGATGCAGGGGACGCGGGTTCGTGCCCGGTCCGGGAAGATCCCACATGCCACGGAGCGGCTGGGCCCGTGAGACATGGCGGCTGAGCCTGCGCCTCCGGAGCCTGTGCTCTGCGACGGGAGAGGCCACAGCAGTGAGAGGCCCGCGTACCGCAAAAAAAAAAACAACAAAGAGGCCCCGCGGGGCCGGCAGCCCTCCTGCCCATCACGTCCCCCCACCCATGCCTGCGCCAGGGCCACACACACCCGCTGGACAATGCGCCAGCCGAGGCGGTCCCAATGCCAACCCGCGGCAGCCGCCTGGGCCACCGGGTTCCTCCTCAGGAGCCTGGGCTGGGGTCGGGGGCGTGGGGACAGCGCCACCTCTGGATCACGCGGGGCGGCAGGTGGCGCCGGGCGGGAGTCGATGGCCATGGGGCCCTGAGCACGATCCTAACGTAACCTCTCCGGCTCCACAGCCCCGCAGGGAGCCAGGAGGCCCAGAGAGCTCTGGAGGTGTCGCCCAGGGAGACAACGCGACCACATTCAGCCTGCGCCCCACCTGCGTGGATCCTGAGACACTGGCTCCGCTCCGGAACCTCCATTAAAAGGATTTTCCACCAAGGCCCAGGCGACCTGTGAGCAGCTGTTGAGGGAAACCACTCCCTTGGGACGCTTCACGGCCCTCCCCGCTCATCCCGGAGCCAACGCAAGCGCCTCCTCCATCGCCCTCAACGTCCCTCTGCATCTCTGCCTGCAGCCCTCCTGGTGGCCTCCCTGGCGCCGTAACCTGAGCGGGACAAGAATTCAGCCCGGGTCCCAGGAGCAGCAGCACGTGGACCGACCAAGGCAGGCGACGCGGGCCCGGGTCCCTGGCCTCCGCCCAGCATCACCCCGAAGCTGCCTACACCCCTTCCCCAAGGCAGGGCTGCGACTGGCATCAACTGAAACCAGTTCTGGCCCCCCAAATCACAGCTGAACTGCCTTCTCAGGCACAAGAACGTCCACTGGTGCCCAGAGCCCCCTTCCTGGGTTCTGGGCAAGGTAGGACCCAAAGACAGGCTCACAAGGGGGGCAGGATCACGTGAAGGGCCGCCAGCCACCGGCTGGGGAGGCCGAGGGAGCGTGGGAGCCACAGAGCCCTGCTGCCTGCAAGGCACATCCCACCTGCCTCGACGCCCTTCCCCTCTTCGGGAATCGCTAGGCTAACGGATGAAGCCTTTGTCAGGACAACCCCCAGCCCACTATTCCCACCCGAAGGGGGGCTGCTCAGAGACCCCAGACACACCACATCCCTCAGTCTGACACCTCTGACCCACCACGCCGGAACTTTTTTTTAGCAATTACGCCAATCACTCACGTGGACCCCATTTCCTCTCCTCCCTAAACGACCTGCAGGAGACTCAAGGGGCCCTGAAAGTGGCAAAGGAGGGCACTGGCTCCCCCGCCCCGTTCATGCCCACCTCCACTCTGTCATCTGTACAAAATCCTGTCCCTTTGTAAAATCAATCCCCAAAACCACGGGCCCCAGAGAGTGAAGTGATTCACTCCCGGGTAGGTCCTGCTGACGTGTGCGGCTCCCCTGTGACCTCGCCCTGCCCAGGGATGGAGAGAATGAAGACCCAGATGCCACCCGGCCAGAGGCACCATCCACGCATTTCCTTAGAAAGGCCAGCGCCCGACACCACGAGGGACCCGGTACCATGAGATTTCACCTAAAGGAAGATCCAGAGAGATGAACTGCGTTATCCCGTTGCAAAGATGAGAAGCCCGAGGCTCTCGGTCACGTGGATAATTGCCGTGTAAGCAAGGAGGGCTTAGCAACTCTGGGGGAGGGGGAGGGGTGTCCCGCACAGTGCAGAGCCCCACACGTCAGCTGCCGTCCACGCCCTCCAGCAAGGACCCCCCAGCACGGGCTCCACCTTCACAACCCAGGCAGCTCTTGTGAGGATGGAGCAGAGTGGGTTGTAGATGACGACACTGCAATTGTACTCACAGGACTGCATCCTAAGGGGACAACTGGACAAGTGTACAAAGGACTGTGAACAAGACAGTCAACACAGCGTTCCTTATAACAGCAAAACTTGAAAGGATCTGAATCTCCAACACCGGAGAGCAGTTCATTATGACTTATTACGATTCCACCGCACAGATGGACCATGAAAGCAGGGCTAGAGATGTCCACGATTATACTTATGTCCATGAGAGTAGGTTCTGGATATACTAAATGGCAAACACCAAAGGTCCAGGAAAGTCAGTGTAGTACAATCCTGTTTCTTGCAAAATAAATAAGAATAAGAACGGGAAACAGATGCCGGCTGCATACGTATTTGGAAAGTGTGGACCAATACACTAGAAACCGTAGATTCAGCAGGTGGGAAATCAGATCTTTTTCCTCACCTGTACTTTCTAACGTGGCTTTACAATGACCATGTATTGCTGACCTGATTATAATGTTTTGCTTTTTAAAGTTAGAAACACCCGCAACAGGACACGTTTGGGCGGCCTGACCTCCCACTGAGAATCTTCCCAGCTCCAGGATTGGATGATGGCCCCGGGGACGTCCCCATCACCGAGCAGGGGCTCTGTGGCCACATCATCTTGAGCCCGGCCCCCGCCCAGCCACGTGGAGCAGGCGTGCGAGCGTCCCCTGCTCATCCCACGGGCTTCCTTCCTGGATCCATGTCTGCTTTAATCACAACATCACTAAGAGAACATCCGATAAGAGCAGCAGCTGGCCCGCACGCGTGCAGGCAGGTCACCTGCCAGGCCCCTCCTGGGACCAGAGGCAGCAAAGAGAGCCCACGTGCAGAGGATGTCTGGGATCCAGGTGGCCTGACCCCAAAGACAGGCTGTCCACGGTCAGCACGTCCCTCCCTCCCCTTCCTGGCTCATCCCTCCTAGGGGTCACCCTCCCGGACCCCCTCTGGCCGACGTCCTCAGGTCTTTGCTCTGTAGCCCCAGCGGCAGGACCCCGAAGCCGGCCCAGGGGAGGTGACAGGCCGCCAGAAGCTCCCGCAGGCAAGAGGCCTGGCCAGCATCGAGCCCCTTCCTGAGGCCTCTCGCTTCATCCATTCTCTTATTCACAAGTATTTATTCACGGTTCCCTTGTGCTAGGCACACCGCGGGGATGGCAGGAGGGGCACAGCCCCGGCTTTCCCCTTGGGGCCCGCAGCCCAGCGGGAGAGGCAGACGTTGAGTGAATACACTCTCCGCTCACAGTTCAAGCTCTGATGCGTGATGAATGCCATGCAGGGGAGGCCGGGGGCCCCGGGAGCCAACAGTGGGCGAGACCCCGCATCAGGCCAGGCCGCAGCTGACGCTTCCGCCCTCCTCCCAGCCGCTCATCACAGTACAGGCCATAGCCAGTCCCTCACCCCCAGCCGGGCTCCCATCGAATTCCCAGAGCCCGGGGGTGACTCCCTCCTGGGTTCCTCATCTGTCCCACACGGCACGGGCCCCGCCCACTGATGCCCCGGCTGGCCAGAGGCTGGGGGAGGGACGCCACGTCGCGTCCTCTGAAGGGGGTCCTCGCTAGGCCCCTGCCCCACTGTTACTAATTGCTCAGACCGTGCTCTGGGCAATGCCACAGCCAGAAACAAACCCGGCCCAACCTACTGGCCAGTCAAAACCCGCTCACTTGGGAAAAACACAGAAAAACCAGCAGCCAACACCAGGCAGTAATAAAAATCACGCTACAAAATGGCCTCAGAATAGATCCCAATACACAATTCCCATGGCAACTGCCCCACGCCTGAGGGCTGCCTCCGGAGGAGTACGGACATGGGGCAGGTGGGCTCAGGCGCTCCGGGACACGGCACACCTCGGGGGCAGAGGGCCCGGCCCCCTTTCCAGTCCTGTGTCTTCTCCAGTGACAGGGTGAGTTAGGAGCTTGGGGCCCCAGCAACAGCCTAGAACGTGTGGACTGGGACGGGCCACAGGAGAAGCTGCCCAAGCCTGCAGGACCTTCACAGCTCCTCCCTGAGCCCAGGTCCCCAGCACCACCTCCCACGAGGCAAGGTGCCAGGCCCCACAGGGTGGGAGAGGTGGGCAGCGGCCAGTCCAGCGGGGGGACACGACAGGAGGGAGAAATACACAAACAGCCATGGGTCCAGCCACAGAGTCCCCGCCTCAGCCCCTGCAGAATGGAGTGTGGGCCCAGAGAGTGACAGCGAGGAAGCCCTGGGTCCTCGGCTTCAGGACCTCATCCCCCCTGAACGGCCAAACCAACACCCAGGAGACACGAGCTCAAAGCCTTGCCTGAAAGAGGCAGCAAGGCGATCGGCGGTTGCTTCGAGCTGGTGGAAGGGGGACGGGGTGATGGTTAAAGGGCACAGGGTTTCTTTTTGAGGCGATGAATGGCTCTAAAAGTGACCGTGGACAGATGCACAATCTGTAAATATGCTGAAAACCATGGAGTTGTACACCTTGAACGAGGAAATTGTACCGTCTATGAACTGTATATCTCAATAAAGCTGCTACAAAGAAGAAAGGAAATCCCGCCAGACCTGTGCCAGCATCAGGAGGGGCACCTTAGCAGGACCTGGCCGATGCCAGGGAGCAGCGGGGACACCAAACATTCCACCGATCACCTCGACAGTCAATGTCTCACTTGACAGCCCTGATAATCTGACCTGCTAAACGCCAGTAGCCCACTTTTCAGGTGGGGACAGTCGGGTTACGAGAGCTTCCGGAGCTCACCAGGGCCGCAGAGCTGGCAAACACAGGCTGGAGAGAGAACTCGTGGAGACAAGCGAAAAGCCAGCCGTCCATGTTTGAGACAGTGGGCTAAACACCTCTGCAGGTTGTGAAGATACCACCCAGGAGGCGGCCCAGCCTCCCATTTCCTTCTGTGGTGGTGGGACCTCAGGGTCCCACAGAGAGAAGAGAACGCATTCCAGCATGACACTGAGTGCACAGCCCACCCAGTGCCCCAGCTTCCTCCAAGGCTGGATTTGGGGCGCCCTCCTCCCAAAGCTGGGCCCCACTGCTCCAGCCCAAGGCAGCTCTGCCCTCCCTGCCGCCTCAGCCGTCTGGGCTGTCTTTGGATCCTTCCAGCTCTAGGCCACTGTGTCCACCAGGGACACAAAACCCCAAGCTTGTTTCCCACGGCCCGTTCGGGGTGTGTTATGTACTGAATGTTTGTGTCTCCCCAGTGTCCATATGTTGAAACCCTAGCGCCCAATGCAATGGTATTTGGAGGTGGGGCCTTTGGGAGGTAACTGATTATAGATGGGGTCATGGGGGTGGAGCCCCACGATGGGATTCACGTCCTTATAGGAAGAGGAAGGGACCAGAGCTCTCTCTCTCCAACACAGAAGGATACAGCGGGGAGGCGGCCATCTGCAAACCAGGAAGGAGGCCCTCACCCAACCAGGCTGGCACCTTGATCTGACTTCCCAGCCTCCAGAGCTGTGAGAACTAAATTTCTGTTGCTTAAGCCACCCAGCTTGAGGCATTTTGTTATGGTCACTGAGCTGACCAAGACAGGCTGCCAGGGCCAGGTGGACAGACAGCAGTGCCCCCAGTACTACGTCTGTGAGGCAGGGGACCCGGCGCTCCCATTTCCCGGATGAGAAGGCTGATGCTTTTTCTCATACAAAGCACACAGCTATGGAGCAGGGAGCCAGGACTCGAACCCAGGACCTCACGCCCCAGTGCCCAGCTCTGCCCAGAAACCTGTGCCACCACCCCCCCACCCGGCCAGACGGCCTCCCTCCCCCACTTCTGCTCTGCTTGAGGCCCTCCTCCTTCGCCGACATGTTTATGGGCATAACGACACTGTGACGGGACCCGTGCGGTCAGGGTCACAAGAGCTCAGACACCCGGGGGCCCTGAGGCCAAGCAGCAGATGGGGATTCAGCACAGGGTGGGGCCTTCAGAGGCCCCTGTGCATGGAACGTGCTTCCCTGAAAGCCACACCCAAGGGCCATGTCCTCTGGCATGTCAACCCAGAGACGCGCTCTCCCTCCCCCCAGAGGCTTCCTCACGCTGGGTGCTCGTGTGCACTCTTGGCCCGGTGACACAGATGCCGTGTGGAGCACCAGAAACGGCACTGGCCACGGAGTCAGACACACTGGGATTCAAATCCTGGCTCCACGCTATTTGTCTGAGTGAGCTATAGGAAAATTACTTCATCTCCCGGAGCCCTGGGTGTCCACCAGCCCCAAAGGGAGCAGAGGTGGAAGGACTGAATGAGGTAATAATGTTCACGGCGGGGCCTGCTCGGGGCACGGGCACTGCCTCAACTGGAAACGAACACCAAAACCCTCAGGGACTGGGGGATGAGGGGAGACATCCCATGATCCCCTGCACGCCTTTCCACGCACCCCATCCCCTGGGCTTCCTGTCTCCCCCAAATGTGCTGGGCTCTCTCAGCCCTCACCCAAGCTGCCCCGCTGCCTGGAGGGCCTGTCTCCCCTCCCTACTCCCAGGCATCTTCCACGGCCTGGGCCAGCCTCAGCTTCTCCCAGAAGCCTCTTGGGACAGAACCGCTGGTGCTCGCCAAAGCTGGCAAACCTCACACACTTCCTCCCGCACACAGCTGGACTACAACTCCCAGACTTCTTTGCAGCTAGGCAGGATCACATGACTGTGTGCTGGCCAACGGGATGTGGGCAGGCATGAAACACACCAATTCCAGCCCTGTCTCTGCACACATCTCCAAGCTCTCTTTCCCCATTGGCTAGCAGAACGGAGAGCACTCCAAGGACCTAGAAGAAGGCACAGTCACCAGATGGAAGAAGCCTGGGGCCCTGAGTGACCTGGTGGAGCAGAGTCTCTAACCTGCATTAACTTGAGCAAAATAAACTTGTACTGTGCTCAGTCACTGGGACCTGGGGGTGTCTGTTACAGCAGTCAGCCTATGCTGACGAATACACAGCCCCGACTCCTCTCCAACAACAAACATGTCCAGTCGTGGCTCCCTCCTCAAGCCCCCTCCTGGCCCTCGGTCCTCTGCACCACCACTAGCCAGGCTCTTGTCTGTCTCCCACGCTGGTCTATGACCAAGGTACAACCTGTCACTTCCTCATTTCCATTTCCCTAGCTGGGGCTGGTGCAGAGTGGGCAACCATAAATTTTGCCTGATGAAGACACCAGAATTCCTCAGAATAGGATCACCTGGAAAATAAGAAGTTTGTTCCCAGAGGGCCTTCCAGCTTAGCCTGTGCCTGATTCTCCAAGTGTGATCAATGACTGTGGGTCAGCCTCGTGTCAGGCACCGTCCTAAGCTCTCCCCAAGTACATGCTCACTTTACCCTTCCCCAAACCGAGGTAAGTCACTTGTCCATGGCAGGCAGGTTGCAAGAACTGGATAAAAGCCAGGCCGTGGGGCCCCGGACTGTACATGCTTCCCCCAGACGCAGGCCAGCATCGTGTTTGTCCCCCCTCCGGCCCCACCTCCTGCTGAGGACACAGATCCAGGCCATGACAGTCTGGCCTGAGGGTCAATCGTCCCCAGGGCCGCCCTCGTGAGCTGCTCACCCTCAGATCAGCTGAGTGCAAATTCCAGGCACTCAGGGCAAAGGAGTCAAGAGGGACAGACACTGTCCCCCAGCTGAGCGGAAGTGAGGCATCAGAGAGGGACAGTGGCCCGCGAGAGTCGGCCTCCCTGCCCAGGAGCCTACTTGGGCTTGAGAAAGAGGAACCTATCCCAGGGGCCCGGAGACCAAAGGGAACCAGAAGGGACACTGCACTCCACATATGAGGTGCCTCACAGACGCCACCATCCCTTGCGAGGTGGGCACACATGTCACTAGCACTTCTCACCAACGCAGGGAGGCCACGTTGCTGAAACACCGCCATTCTCCCCACCAGCTGGGACACAGCCACTCCCTCACTTGCCATCCTGTACTCCACTGCCCCATCCCTCACATCTACCAGCTGAAGGCTGATGCTGGGCAGCGGGCCCTGCAGCAGCTGTGCCGGGTGTCAGATGCTTTCCCTGTCATCTCTGGGTATGCAAACCCCATGTGGCAGATGGGGAGACCGAGGCCGAGACACTGAGTCACGCCGGGGAGGAGGGACAGCGCTGGGCTCACGAGCAGGCCTGCCTAACCCCAGGGCCTGTGGCTCTGTGCACAGCACTTGTCCTGCAGGCTACTCTGACCCCGAATGCCAAGAAGTGTTCGTCACCCAGCCCGCCTGGCCTGCTGGTTTGTTCAAACCCCAAGAGACAGCTCGGGGTCAAGAGAGAACATAATTCCTCTCAACACTGAGCACTCAGCAACGGGGGAAAAGTGGGTCGCAACCATTGACAAGAAGAGAGACAAGCGGGATGCTCCGAAGTCCAGCGCATTACCTGGCACCCCAGCCCGAAGGCCCAGCGCCCTGGCCGGCCCAGGGCCGCCCAGCTGCCCCCCTGCTTGGCCTGGAGCCTCCTGGACTCGAGCGCCCAACCTTCCTCCCCAGGCTCTGCAGGGCCGCAACAACTCCTGGGAAGTTCTGGAAGCGGGATTCCGCCCAAGTGTGGGCCCCCCTCTTTCAGGTGGAAGGATTTCACAGGGTCGCGGAGAGGCCTCTCCTGGCAGGTATGCCTCTCGGGCCTCCCCTCTTGGATTCAGAATTTGAACCCACCTCCCCTCTGTGGGCTGAGAGCGCCGAGGTCTCTGTCCCTCTGGAACCACTGCCCCGTGTTCCCCCGGGCTCTCCGGACACCCCTCTCCACGTCACTTCAAAGTGCGTCTGGCTCTTAGTCTGCAGCCAGCTTGGCCCTTCCACGGGGGCCTCCAGCTCTGCTGGGATGAGGCTCCGGGGAGCAGGGTCCTCACATACCCGGGACGTCCTCTGGTGTCCACAAGGGCGTCCGAGCCCGCTGTTGGGAAGGTCACTGGTTCAGCTGCACGGCCACTTCCAACGCCACACAGACACTATTCCCTTTGGGAGTCTGGGGCCTGCTGGCTTGGGGGCTTCGTGGCCAGGCTGAGGGCCATCACTGGGCCTTTAGGGACATATGGGCTCCCGTTCGGGACCCAGGGCCTTGCTCTAAGATGCAGCAATGAACAGCCTCTCCCCAGGCATTAAGCGGGCAAGAAAGCTGGACCCTCCCTCACGGGGCACGGCCACACCCCGCGTTACGTTCACACAGAGGCAGAGACGCGGCAGCTACTGCAGAGGCCCGGGTCCACACTGACCTGAACGACTACCCGACGCGTTTGCAAGTTTCTTCTTTTTAAGCCCATTTCAGAGTAGTAAGCGTTCAATTTGCACGTGGGTTGGCCACTCCATACCGTACCCCCTTTCTCCTCATTGAGAGAACCCCAGTTTTACTTGGAACAGCCACGGGCCCAGCTAGAAACACCAGGGGTGGGCACGGGCCCCTGATCTGCCCAGTGACAGCGGAAGCGCCTGCCGACAGGGCTCTGGGGGAGCCCGTGTCCCCGATACACAAGGGCAGCCCCAACAGACACCCGCTTTCACTCCTCCCCTTACTCCTACCAAGGAGGCAGGATAAAAGCTGCTCGCTAAGATGGGGGGCACAGGGGTCCAGAGGGCCTGGGTCGTGATGACTTCCCCAAGGAGCTAGTCTGTTGACACCCAAACTTCCTGTTCTAGGGAAAATCCCAAACTGGTTAAGCTGCTGTGGTCAGATTTTTTTTTTTTTGCAGTACGCGGGCCTCTCACTGCTGTGGCCTCTCCCGTTGTGGAGCACAGGCTGCGGAAGCGCAGGCTCAGCAGCCATGGCTCACGGGCCCAGCCGCCCCGCGGCATGTGGGATCTTCCCGGACCGGGGCACGAACCCGCGGACTCTCAACCACTGTGCCACCAGGGAAGCCCTGTGGTCAGATTTTTACAAGACTTACAAGAAGTCAACCCATTCCTCACTGACACAGGTAGCAATCATTCAACCCAGGATCTCTGGGTACACACATGCCTGGATAAGACTGAGGGACTGTCAGCAGGAATCAGCCAAAGTCACCAAGAGCTCACCACGCACCAGCCTTTTCTCCATTAGTCCTCACACTGGCGGTCCCATTTTACAGATGCGAAAACTGCTCAGAGAGGTCACTGAACTCGCCCAAGGTCACACAGCCTGTGAGGGTACAGGTCAGGATCTGAACCCAGGTCTTTTCCGAGACGCCCAGTTTCCTCCTTCACAGAAGGGGAGGTTGAAGCCAGAGCCGGGAAGCAGCTCCACACCTGGGGGCAGAGCAGGACTCCGGGCGGACTCACTCGTTAGCAAGCAAGCACTGAGTTAGGATATGGGGACAAGGATGAAACAAGGACAGAGGCCGCAGCCCCACCACCTTCCCACCTCCGCTCTGGCCCTGGAACCCACACTTCGCCCGCAGCCGGAGGCTCAGCCTCGCTTTGAGCCATGTCACAGCTGTTATTATTCACCAAGTGATGCAGTGACCCCCGCGGGGTGAGCCTGGGGCACATGGCCTGGGGGCCTGCAGCTCCTGGGTCCTGTCCTCCGAGCCACCTGGGCCCACCCATGCCTGCGGGGACTTGGGGAGTCATGCCCGAGGCCAGCAGGAGCTGGCAGAGACTCTTCCGGCTGGCACAGCCTCTGCCCAGGGCCAGCCAAGTGCGGGCTCCTGACCTGGCCTGGGCCAGCAGCGGCAGAGGTGGAGGGACTGGAAGTTCCAGTGCCCAATCCTGCAGGGGTGTCACAGGGGGCAGGGCAGGTCCCAGCTTCAGGAAGGAGCCTTCCCCTTCAGCTGCCCACCCTGACCTCCTGCTTCACTGGCCTCAGGAATCAGCAAGGGCCTCGTCCAGGGCCTGCAATGGCAGCTCCTGAGGCCAGCTGGGCCCTGCATACCTCCAAGGGGCTAGAGTTGGACAGCACTGAGGGCCACCTCGGGGACAGTCCTCGGGCTGGGGGAGGGGCAGAAGGGAGGGATCCTCCCCATGGAGGAAGCTGCCCTCCTGTCACTTCAGCATCTCAGGTCTGCCTCTCCCCTTCCCTGAGGCCACCACCCTACCCAGAGCCTCCCTCTGCACCCAGAAGGCATGAAGGCTGCAGCCCACCGCTCCCCCCTCTCCCCTCCACACCCTGCAGCCCACCCTTCCCCTGCAGCCAGAGGTCCTTCTCAAGTGCACCTTGCAACCCCTTGCACTCAAGTGCATGCAGTGGTTTATTTAGCCGAGGTAGTGTCTGGAAGTTAGTTAGGTGAGCTGTCACTGTGTGCCGGGCTTGGCACTTGTGCTCTCTCTCTGAATCTACACACAGCCCTTTGAGGTTGACACTCACGACCCCTACTCTGGAGTTGAGAAAACGAGGGCACAGAGAGGTTAAGTAACGTGGGCAAGAAAGCCACACACTAGTAAATGGCTAGGCCAGGATTTGAGCCCCACTGGCCCAGTTCTCCAATTCCAGAGCTCTGCCACCTCCCTCAACTCTCCCAGGTCTCACCCATCCAGCCCAGGGCACTCGCTCTGGCCTCATCCCCAGCCTTCTTTCAGTCCCTCTCCTGCCACAGGGCCTTTGCACATGCCACGCGGTTCCCTTGTCCTGGGCAAGTAACTTCTCCCTACGTCAAGTCTCAGTTTAAATGGCACTACCGGGGGACGCTGTCCCTGACCCCCTGATCGGAGTTTAGCCGCCAGCATTCACTCTCATAGCACCCACTTCTTGCCCTTCACAGCATATCCCACGACTTGGAGTTTCAGATTTGTGTCTTCACTTGTTTAACAACTATCTCCCGGAGCAGACACGCGGCTTTCGTGTCTGTTTCATTCACCTCTGAGCCAACCGCATCCGGCAGAGTCCAGCACATCAACATCATCATCACAGCGTCCACTGTCCATCCATTATGGACCACGTTCCAGGTACCAGGCCAAGCACTTTACCCACTTTATCTTACTTAATTCTCAGAAAACCTCTCAGAAGCAGACACTGGTCTCCCCATTTTACACATGAAAACACTGAGCTGCTCGAGAGAAAGGCCAGGACAAGCACCGGCAAAGCCTGAGTCCACAGTGGCTCTAACCAGGGAGCAGGGCTCCTCTCACCAGCAAGCTGCTTCACGCATGCGCATTGGATGAAGAGACAGCAGGGCAGCCTGGAAGGATGTGGGCCAGAGCGACCAGCCTGAGCCAAGGTGGGAAGCAGGAGGCACAGACCACAGTGTGAAGGAGAGAGGATGCTGGCAGAGATGGGTAGAGTCGTGGGGGGAGGTCCACACATCTCCGAGGTTTGGACTTGACCCTGCAGACTTCCCAGAGCCCCTGAGGGTTTCGGGGTGGGACAAGGGCCACAGGCTTTAGGAAGCTCACCCCACACCACAGGGGACAGCAGGCTGACTGCTCCCTTTGCTGGAAGGTACTAGAGTCCCAGAGGCTTCCGTGGTGAGGCCAGTGGTGGGTTGATCCTACGTCAGGGGGTGGGGCACTGGCCACCTGCAGTGGACGCCTGGACCCAGCACCCTACTTAGAGAGGTCTGCACGTGGACCAGTGCACAGAGTGACGCTGTGAAGAAATTTAACTGATTGGCAGCTTGCCTGGCCCGTGGTCAGAGCCGCACTCAGGGCTCAAGCCACCTGGAAAAGTGGCCCAGCCTCAGGTGGATGAGGGAAGGCCCCCTTCCTTCCCCTGGCCTGCTCATCCAAAAGCTCCCAGCAACCCCAAGGGAACCAGACCAAGCCCTGCAGGTACCCTGGGATTTGGAGGAAAAGCTGCGAAATCAGCAGGCTCCTGAGTGAGCCAGGAGGGTGAGGGGTGCAGGGAGAACCCCACTCCCACGGAAAGCGGGGCTGCCCTCCCAACCGGACTGCCCACCACTTTGTGCAAACACCTGCCATTCAGATTCGTGGGCTGTGGTTTTTCAAGGATTTGCTTTTCTTAAAGACTTGGAGAATATTCTAGAACAATTAAATATGGCTCCTGTGGAAGCTGTTCCATTTCCATGCCTATATTCATTCAACAAACATTCTCCGAAGGCTTGCTCAGTGCCAGACGCTGGCGGACACATGCCTCGGTCCCTGCTGGGGAGGCAGGGGGCAGGGGAGGAGTCAGACTTGGGAGGAGCTGGGCATGACACGGGGTGACAGGGGCTGAGATGGCGGGGGCCCCGGAGCTACAGGGACAACAGGAGGGACACCTAACCAGCCAGAGAGGAGCGGTCTTTAGTGGTTAGGGACTTCATCTACATGGCATAGGGTGCGGTGCTGAATGGCGCTGAGTGGTAGGCAACAGCTCAGACTGCAAGGGCCGTGGCAGGCAATGCCTGTGCGCTGCAGGCAGCTGGGAGCCATCGACAGCTTTGGAGCAGGGGAGTGACTCGATCTGATTTGATGGCCTGTGGCCAGCTCGGTGCATATCAGCACAGGCCTTGAGCCATCGCAGAAATGCATGCATTGGGACAAGGCCGAGTGGGTAATGTGGTCTCAGTGCAGTGTTGCATAATGCCCCGTGGCCCCCCGCCAGCCCTTTAAAAACAAATGCTTAGGTCATCCCCAGAGCAAGCCAAAAATCAGAGAGGGCTCCTCTGTGTGCCCAGAAAAGACTGAGGCTGAGCTGGAAAACAAAACCCAAAGGAAAAAACCCAGAACATTTCCGACGGCTGGGTCTCCTGGGTCTGGTGGGAGGCACGACTTCAGCCAGGGGCATCAGGGGCTGGGCGAGGGGACAGTAATAGGACAAGGTCCTGGCTGATGGCCAACACCCCCTGGATAGGAAGAAGCGAGTACAAGGTACCAACAGCACTTAACACCCCACCTTGTAAAGGTCACTGATGGGCC
Organism: Leucopleurus acutus; assembly: GCF_964270905.1. NCBI lineage: Eukaryota > Metazoa > Chordata > Mammalia > Artiodactyla > Delphinidae > Leucopleurus > Leucopleurus acutus. The sequence continues at coordinate 80,614,808 of NC_139159.1, forward strand.
CTGCAAGACGTAAGACGAGGGCACCGGCCTGCCAGCATCTCCCCTGCCAGAGGGGTGGAGAGCAGGGGTCTGGACACCAGACGTGAGCAGAAGGTAGCCAGGGAAAGCATCACCACCCGGGCCGCAGCTTCCTCTGCTCGCCTCTCCCACCCGTGCTCCTCCCACACGAGGTGATGCCCTGCTGCCAGCATTCCCCATCTCAGCTCCATCTTCTCTTCGGATGCCTTTGCCATGGGACTCTCGGGACACCCTGAGAAGCAAACAAAGCGGCCAGTGGCCTGTGTCTTCAGCAGCAGCAGGTTTCCATCGCCAGCCGCCGGAGACCTCAGAGCCAACCTCGTCCGCGGACTCACTTCCCACTCAGGAGTTAAAGCCCAGACAGGGAAGGGAAACCTGCCCGAGGGGTCGGAGCTGACCACGCGGCTCCAGATCACATACCAGGACGTGTGGTAGCTGACCATGGCCGAGGGCTCAGAGAGCTGTCCCTGTTACCAGGGGTGTACAGGCGGAATCTGCAAGGCCTCTGAACAGGCTGCCAGGAGGTCCCTTCTACCCCAGAAGTCTGGGCTTCCTGTTCCCTAGGCCGTCAGGCACGTGTGAAATCGGGCACGCAGCCACACCCCCTTCTCCATCATCTTCCAATGACTGGTCTAAGTGTGGCCACAGGATCCACCCCTGGCCAATGAGGGAGAAGCAAAAGTTGCTGGGTGGGGCTTCCAGGAAAGTTTGTTCAAAGGGCAATCTCAGCTGGCATACCCCTTCTGACCTTTAGCCCACCCTTCTTCTTCCTGCCTGGAACATAGATATGATCAACATGGGTATAGATGACAACACGTAAAGAAGACCAAGCAGGAAAATCAAAGGAACTGGGAGCCCAGATGGCCCTGGACAGAGTACCGCAGAGACTAGCACGGTCACTCCCTGATGTTCCACCCAGACATCCCCCGGGAACTCCACGTCCTCCGGTTGTCTCCAGGTCAACCACATCTCAACACAGCCCACATCGACGCTCGTGACACCAACACATTACTCAGCGAGCCCTTCTTGTGCAATTTAGTGCCAAACACTCTACAATAGGAGTTATAACATTTGACATGTTTTCTTTCTGTCCTTTATCCTAGGAAACTCCATGTAAATTTGAACTTCTATCATGGCCCTCATGAGAGTTAATACACGTGAAACACACGCACACAGCCCAGATTCCTGGACCTTTGTACCTTATTTTTAGGCATTTTGTTATAAGCAATATCAAAATCTTCCTAGAAGAGAGAGGGTAAAAATAAGCTCAAAACATGTGTGTATACATATACACACACACACACACACACACACACACATACACACACACACACATATATATAACAAATGCTAATAAAAGAAAGCAGGCACAGAAATAATATCAGGAAAAAAAGAACCCAAAAGGCAAAAAATATCAAACACAATAAAAAAAAAAGCATGTTTTATAAAGGCAAGCTTATCTCCACACCAAGAAGGAATGAGAAACACGAATCTTTTTGCATCTAACCAGATAGCTTCAAAATACATAAAACTAAAATTGACAGAAATACAAGGAGAAAGTGACAAACCACAGTAATGAAGGACTGAAAGAAACACTAACAATCTCTTTCAAAAATAAAGTAGACCTAATAATAAGGACAATCAGATGATGATAAGGCAAGGGCACACGCAGAGATGTCTACAGAGCTACAGGCAGCCGAAGGAAATGAGTGAGGTGACCTGATGTGATGGTGGGGACTGTGGCAAACCGGACAGAGCACGTGCTCCATTAAAGGCATGAGAATTAACAAGATAATGATCATTTAAAACAGTATAGAAGCACAGGTGTGCAGGCTGATTTAGCCAATAATCACTAGTTTCAACCCTTGAAAGGCTGTGAACAACATAATAAACAAGTTTGACTTAGATTTATACAGAACTTCATGCACAACAAAGAGATAAGTTCTTTTCAAATATACATGGACTGCTACAAAAAGTAATCACTGAGCTACAAAGAAAAATTATAGTAAATCTTAGAATATAGAAATTATGCTTTAGAAATGTGCCTACAGACAGTGAACACTCAATAAACATTAGCTCTCTTAAACTTTCGGAATGCAATAGCTAACAATTTTCTCAACAACTTGAGGGCGATTATTATTATTATTTATTATTCCTATTATTCCTATCATTATCCTCAATTTTATAGATGGGAAAAGCCCAAGGTCACAGTTAGCAAATGCCCAAGAAAGAATAATACCCAGGCAGTCTGGCTCCAAAGCGTATAACCAACTATGCTAACTTTATGTGTGTGTCTGTGTGTGTGCATAATTTTAATACACATACACACACTTCAAATAATTCTTGGATTAAAGAAAATACTAATTTTCAAGTTATTTACAAATAAGTGATAATGAGAGACCGATGGGATATAGCCAAAGTGGCATGCAGAGGAACACGTATAGCCTTTGATACATTTATTTAAGAAACAAACTGTCAGTGTGTGAAGGGCGGAAAAGAAAAATAAAACTAAAGAATGTAAAGTAAGTATTTAATAAATACAAAAGCAAAAATCAGTAAGATAGATAACCTTACTATACTATAATAAAACCAAGAGCTAGGCTTCCCTGGTGGCGCAGTGGTTGAGAATCTGCTTGCCAATGCAGGGGACACGGGTTCAAGCCCTGGTCTGGGAGGATCCCACATGCCGCGGAGCAACTGGGCCCGTGGGCCATGGCTGCTGAGCCTGCGCATCTGGAGCCTGTGCTCCGCAACAGGAGAGGCCGCGATAGTGAGAGGCCCACGCACCGCGATGAAGAGTGGCCGCCACTTGCCACAACTAGAGAAAGCCTTCACACAGAAACGAAGGCCCAACACAGCAAAAATAAATATATTAAAAAAAAAAAAACAAAAAAAAAACCAAGAGCTAGTTCTTTTGAAAGATCAATATATGTTGGCAACTAATTCAAAATATTTTCAAGCAATGTAACGGCCAAAGGGAACTTGTGAGCAGGCCAGAGCCTGCATAGGAGCCAATTTATCCTCTTCTACACAGCAACCTGCTGGCAGCTGTTACCTGGAAGTGGGGCTAAGGGGCTAGACTGTGACGAGAGACTTCCACTTTTACTTTATGTTTTGTTCAAATATATACTAAGGTAGAGATTAGAAGTATAATAAACTCCCAAACACAAATCATCAAACTTCAGTAATTAACAACCTATGGCCAATCTCATTTCATCTAAACCTCCACCCACTTCCCCTGCAATTCAGATAATTCTGAAGCAAATCCCAGACATCTCATCTCATCTCTAAACCTTTCAGTATATCTCTCTAAAAGATAAGGACTCATTTATTATATATAACCATCATAAAATAATCACACCAAAAACCTAACATTAGTATGTATGTGTTTCATTACAGAAGTACTACATGCTACCTGTTAGAAAATTCAATTAAGAAGTTTAAAAGAAGCACAGTAGACCTCATATACCCCAAAACATGCTGAAGGATCACCCGGAGTGTACAAATGGGGACACTGAGGCTGAGACCAGTGAAGGCGTTTGCCCACCGTCTCCCAGCCAGTAAGAGTTGGAGCAGGGATTTGAGCCCGGGCCTCTTGATGACACATCCCAGGCTGGGTCCGCTCTACCGTGGCAGCCTTTTGCCCCAACATATAACCAGATTTTGAAAATAATGATAGGATAATTAATACATCGGGGCAACAGCAGCTCCTTGGCCGTAAGGATATACGCTCACACTCTTACATGTGATAGGGCAGAGATCAACGTTTATGGAGGGAATTCTGCACAACAGGCCTGGATAGGTACTTTCATTTCCATTGTTCTGCTCTTAGCAGTCCTAGGAAGATACTATGGGCTGAATTGTGTCCCCCAAATTCATATGTTGAAGTCCCAACCCCCCACCTCAGAATGGGACCAAATTTGGAGATGGGGGTATTTAAAGTGGTGATTAAGTTAACATGAGGTTGGTAGGGTGGCCCTAATCCAGTGTGACTGATGTCCTTATAAGAAGAGATTAGGGGCTTCCCTGGTGGCGCAGTGGTTGAGAGACCGCCTGCCGACGCAGGGGACACGGGTTCGTGCCCCCGTCCGGGAAGATCCCACATGCCGCGGAGCGGCTGGGCCCGTGAGCCATGGCCGCTGAGCCTGCGTATCTGGAGCCTGTGCTCCGCAACGGGAGAGGAGGCCACAACAGTGAGAGGCCTGCATACCGCAAAAAAAAAAAAAAAAGAAGAGATTAGGACACAGACACCCATAGAGGGACAACCATGTGAAGACACAGAGAGAAGGTGGCCATCTCTAAGCCAAGGAGCGAGGCCTCAGGAGGAAGCAAACCTGCCAACACCTTGATCTCAGACTACTGGTCTCCAGAATTGCAAAAATATAAAGTTCTGGTGTCTAAGCTACCCAGTCCATGGTGCTTTGTTATGGCAGCCTGAGCTCGATACAGAGGTAGATGGTACACTGTCTATTTGACAGATAAGAGAACGGCACATCTTAGAGCTATGAAATGGGCAGCATTTGAACGCAGATAAGAGTCCAGAGCTATGCTCTCTCCACTGCGCCAGGCAGCTAAGCACGGAGAGCAGGAAAGGCTCAGCAAGGGGCGTGGACAAACTGTTGGTCAGCCAAGAGGATGAGCAGACTGCACCCCTGCCTTGGCCTCATCGTGGGCAGGTGTATCTCCTGCCCTTACGCTCTGGACTTTGTCATGTGACTTGCCTCAGACAACGGTTACGTGGAAGAAATAACAGCACGGTAGCAGGGTCATGGCATAAGACACCTCACTTGCTTTCACTGCCCTCTTGCACCTCTGCCATCACCAAGAGGAAAACACACAGTGGCTTGGAACAGAGCTGCCCCGTCAGCTTCAGACCAGCAATGAGAAGAAAGCTGCCCAGCTGAGTGCTCTGGAGCGGCCAAGCCCATCTGAGCCACAGTCTGTGAACAATAATAAATGGCCATTGTTTGAAGCCTCTATATTTGTGGGTGATTTGTTACACGCCACTAGCTGACTGACATAGAAGGTCAAAAGAAGCAGTATATAATGAAACAGTAACAAGCACAGGCTCTGAAGTCAGACTGCCTGGGTGTAACTCCTGACTCTGACGTTATTTTGCTGTGTAACCTTGGGAAAATTGCTTGACCTCTCTGATCTTCCATAGCCACATCTGTAAAATGGGAATACATGAAAATATCTATCTGATAGGGTTGTTGAGAGGATGCAGTTAATTGAGATGGTTATCTGTAGAAAAACAAAACCCCATGAGTGATAGCTCTATTGTTGTGACAGGGACTAGAGACTAAGCTTGTTATGGGGTGCTCTGGTCAGCCTGACCAAGATGACAGACCTTTCGTCGTCTTTTGTTTTAACATCAGTCCCACATCTGCCTTTCCCTACTAATTTAGTGAGGCAGTGAGCTCCCTGTCACTGGAGGGTCAAGCAACGATGCCATCCTGAAAGGGTAGAACCTGATGACCTTTGAATCCTGTCAGACAATAATCACCGAGGCAGGTCTTCTGCCCTGTATCCAACCCATGATCCCAGGAAGGTGAACAGTGGAATAAAGAATAGAATGTTGGGCTTGAGCGCAGAAGACCTGGGTTCAAGTCCCAAACTCCACTGTGTGACCTTGGGAAGCCACTGGATGTGTCTGGCCTCGCTGGCATAACAGAGTTAATCCTAACCATGCCTATTTCACAGGGTTGTTATGTGCATGAGAGATGGTAGTGGATGGGACCCTGCTTTGTGAACTAGATAATAGCAGGGACAAACAATCCGTACCCATAGAGTCCTCTATAGAGATGTCACTCCAGGCATATTGAGGGAAAGGCCCTCCACCTCTGATGTCACATCTTTCGCTAGCTTGGGGTGGGCAAGTACATGGCAGGCATACTGCCACTGTCCACTCTATACCCATGGCACACATGACTAATCGATCACAGCACTCCTCCCCACTGGAGCTGCTTCTCAACTCAGAGTTCCAGTGACCAAGACAACTGGCTGGACCAGAACTGATCAGGGAAAACCTCCGATCCTGGGAGCCAGACCAAGGCCCACTGCCTCCCCTGCCTCCACCTGGTTCTGGGGTTTCCAGGAGATTGTGGGTTCCAGGTGTCAACTGCCCCCACAAGACTCCCTTGGACTAGCTGAGTCTGGGATGAGGATGGGTTTTCACAGCTGTGGACACCGTCCCTCTAACCCCACCTGACCTGGTCCAGGCCACATAAAGATTGCTAAGAGGATGTTCTAAAATAGTAAGAACATCCAAAAAATGTCTTCAACACTGCTGAGGGCTGCTGAAATTGCAGTGAAACTAGAAGCCCTGCACCATATGCTGTTGTTTACAAGACAACACACAACACTGCCAGGTGCTCGTGCCCTCTGACCTGGGAATCCCACCACCACAGCAAACCCTTAAGTAATAACCCAGCAGAATATGCACACACACACACATACATTCAATAAAGCACTACCTATAATTGGCAAAAAAAAAAAAAAAAAAAAGGAAAGACACATTAAAACACTATAAATAGAGAAGTGGTTAAATAGATGATCATACATTCATTTAGTGGATATGGAGCTGTGAAAATATATTTCCCTTAAGACTGCGGAAACACAAGGTAATGTTTGGTATAAACTTAAAGAGAAAAAGACTCTGAAATGCCTAGACACCATGGGGGCCTACCAATACCTATCTCTACTCCTTCCCCACCTTTAGAACCCATTTGGCTTGAAAAGCAACATGCTACATTTTCCCAGACTGCTTTGCAGATAGAGTTGGCCATAAGACAAAGTCCTGGCCGATGACATGTAAGTAGAAGTCCTTAGGTGGACCATACAGGCAAGCTGTTTAGAAAGGAGCAGGCTCAGCTGATACATGCCTTTGTCTTTTGTTCTTTTTTCCTGCCAGGAAAGGATGCCGGAGGTGATGCTGGAGTTAGGGTAGCCATCTTGGAACCATGAGGCACCAGCCTGAGAACTAAAGCCAAGCTAAGACGGCTGAGCAGAAAGATAGAAGGAGCCTGAGTCTCTGAAGGCATCGTGGAGCCACCTGTCAGCCCATCTACCTGCCCCAGACTCCTTCATTGCTGTTTGGTCCGGTCACTGTTACCTGGGTTCTCTGCTACCGGCAGCTGAACTAAGTCCCTTACAGATTCATCCTGATGAAAGGATAAAAACAGTGAGCACAGCTGGGCGACGAGGAGAGTGGGAACATGAAAAGCTAAAGCCATTCCTGCATGTGATCACGAGCCCACAGGGGAGTGGTGGGGACTGTTCTCCCCTCTTTATAAAACGACCTCTGCCACGGCTCACTTCTTCCTCTCTTCTGTGATGCAGGAGCTACTCTGTGAACCAGCACACACTGGGCATCCACTGCGTCGGCGTTCGAATCCCTCTGGCCTAAACGCTTGTCCCAAATAGATGCTAGACCAACTGTGCTAACTGCCGGGGCCCCTCAGCACTGGGGGCGCAAAGAGGTCTTTATCTCCCCGGAAATGGCGCTCACACTGGGAAACCCTTCATTACGACCAGACTCAAAGGGAACATTCCCCCGCAGCCTGCAGCAGCCCTGGGCGAGGCCCTTTCCTGGGGCGCAGACGAGACTCGTGGTTAGAGCCCAGCCAGGCCAGCCCTGCATCACGAGCAGTCATCTCCCACCAGAGTCCAAGAGAGAAAAGGTCCCGACACTGCAGGTGCAGCCCGTGGGACACCGAGCTGCCTCCAGACGTACCTGGGGCCTCGCCGCTGTGCTCCCTGACACACAACAATGCCGCCGCTGGGCTGGAGCAGGAACCACACCCTCCGTGCTCCCTGACACACAACAACGCTGCCTAGAGCTTCTGCGTGAGGTGGGGAAGCCAAGCGCCCTCCTACGGTTCCCCCCAACACCTCCAAGCTCACCCCACCTGCCCAGAGTGAGCGAGCTCTCCTCAGCCCCACCTGGGCTCCCACCCCCCATCCACATGGGACTGTGCCTGAAAGCTCAACGCCAGAGTCACCTCCCTCCCGACGTGTGGCTGTGAGGCCTCCTCTGGGCAGGAGGAGGGGGCAGGGAGAGGGAAGGGACCCACCTCCCAGGCACTGACTGCGCACACGCACACGCCACACCGCTCGGCCCGCTCTGGCCACGATTCGGAAGGTGGCTTTTTCTCCCAGTCTGCAGAAGAGGCTCCGGGAAGGGAAGTCACCAGGCCAGGGGACATTCTGCACTTCGGGGAATATCTGGCAACGTCTAGAGACATTTTTATTTGTCACTACTGGGTGGGGGAGGGGGTTGCCACTGGCAACCAGAGGATGGAGACCAGGGAGGCTGCTCCGTGTCCTGCGATGCACAGGACGGTCCCCACTGCAAAGAGGTATCCAGCCCCTAATATCAGCGTTGCACGGGGAGAACCCTGCCCCAGCCCGAGGTCACCCGCTGACCAGAGCCGGGGCCCTGCGTTCAGCCCGCGATCTCTGCAGACCTCACGTCAGGATCCTCGCTGTGGGCCATGAGCAATCCCGGTCTCCTGCCCGCGGAAGTGGGGACACTGCCAGTGGGCACCACGGAAGTACCTAATGGAATCCCCAAGAGTCAGCAGGTAGGTCCTCACCGAGCTCCCCTGTGCACAAAGGTGTGGGAGAGGGACAGCAAGGGGGGCAGGCGTGCACACGGGGAAGGTCCAGGGAGCAGCTGCGCCCAGCCTGGACACCTCAGGGCTGCAGCTCCCAAAGTGGCTGCCGGCGCCCGGCTCTGCCCCTCAATCCCAGCAGGCCTCACCCGCCCCTGAAACCCACAGCACCCCAGATGTGTGCCACCCTGCACGCCTCCAACAAATGGCCAACAGGGACCAAAGACACCACTGCCGCGTGCTTCACGTTTACTGACATTTTGGTCCCTGAGTATAACATCTTGTTCCTGACGGGCCATCGGGGGGTCAATCATCAAACACCTTCTGGGGCCCGGTATGTGCCAGGCGCTCGGAACACTGGGATAAAAGGCCTGACCCCAGCCCTCAAGCGCCTTTCATGTGAGCAGACCTAGCACAGTGCAGGCCCCTGCTGTCACCTACTGACCAGCGTCCAGAGGACAGACACGAGTAGTCTCAGCATCTTGTGAGTGCACGGGGCCAGGCTGGGTGGAGGGGACAGCATGGGCAAGGTCCCAGGTGGGAACTGCCCGGCAGTGGTGTCCCAGGGGGCGTGGGGAGAGGTGGAGGGAGGTCTGGGGGCCCACAGGGCGGGAGGGGCAGGCAGGGCGCAACAGGGCGGAGGGCTGGGTGCCATGACAACACACTGAGCGCCTCAGCCCCGGGCAAACACCTGGTGATGCTGCCCGCCGGGAGCCTCTCACCTTCCTGTACCTCACGTCTAGCAGGGCTGGTGACAGCCCAAGGCTGTTTCACAGGTGGGTGTCTCTTCCCGCCAGGTGCCGGACAGACTCGCACGAGCCCGTCACTAGCGATGGCCTTGGGGACCGAGATCACACATCTAAGGCGTGGGAGTGAGAAGCTGCCCATTGGCGAGACGGGTCCCTAACCTGCCGTCCTCCCTTAAAACCAACAGCTGAAGTTCAAAAGGCCAGGCCTCTGCCTGCACCTGCCCAGTGGCCCCAAACCCCTCAGTTCAGAGTCCCCCCAGCTCTCAGGGCCGAGCGCGTACCTCGGCCGCCGGCAGGTGCCCTGAACGGCCCTGGGGACTCAGTTGCCCCCTGTGGAGGCTGTGGAACAAACACATGCCCGGGGCACCCTGCCGGAGGCGTGGCGGGCCTGGCTCTGACCCGAGAAGTTGGGGGTGCAGGGGTGTCGGTGGCAGAGAAAGATGGTGGCATGGGCTTCAGAAAGGTCACCGTGGCTGCAGGGTGGAAGGTGGCCTCCCGGAAAGCCATATTTTCTCAACAGGCCTGGGTTGAGAAAACCTACTGCCCAGGGTTGGACCCCACGGCTCCAGAGGCCCCCGAGGCCCCCAGCCTGGCATCCCACCACGGGAGCCTCCTTCCGCTGGATGTCAGAAGCTTTTCCATCTCCGGGGTTGCTCCCTGACTACAGAGTGGGCATGGGGCAGCCCCCCAACGAGGGTCAGGGCCATGGCACCCAGCAGGGGCGGGGGCTGGAGACAGGCAAGGGATGGGATGTCCCCTGCGGGGGAGGGCGGGAGAGCAGGGCTGGGAAGCTGCAAATGACGACTCTCCAATTTGCCAAGAGCTGGCGGAGTGCAAGGAGGTGCGAGGCACCTGGCAACCGCCGTCAACACAGCAGAGCCCCGGGGCTGGACAGGAGGCCTTCCACGGTTGTTCTGGCACGTTCTCTGATGCTCGAGAGCCACCAAGCTCTATGTCCCCATTTCACAGATGCGAAAAAAGCCCCAGGCTAAAAGGACGTGCCTAGGATCAGGCCTCCAGGACAGGCAGACGTGAGCAGTCCTGCCCACGGCTACGGGACCGCCGGTGATCTGCCTGCCGCCCGCGGCCCCGAGTCCCTTGGACTCAGGCTCTGGAGGCAAGCGGCACCATGACCCGCTCCTGCGGATACAAGACCAAGGCCAGAGGTAGGGCCTGGCCCCAGCCCCCTCCGCTCTCCATGCGCCCAGCCCAGCACGCCCCTTGCCACCCAAGGGCACCTGCACCCTCACGCCAGCCACAGCTCATCCACAGCGCCATCCTTCACCTCAATGCCACCCAGGGCTCTTCCCAGGGCTGGGGACACGACGAGCGTGAGGGCAGTTCAGGGCAAGCCCACCGCACGGGGCAGCCCTGCCTTTGAGCAGCTGTTTCCCGGCCAGGCCCGTCATCGCTCAGGACCCCAGGAGGGAGCACGGTGGCGGAGGTGGCTGAGGGCTACAGCCGGTCATCAGCTGGGGACCCCCTGCTTCTCCCGGGCCCAGGGGCAGACATCTCACAGCATCCTGGCAAGCCGGGCCAATGCATTCACAGACGCTCCTAAATTTTCTCATCTTCCCCTGCTGCAAATTTTTCCATCAACCATCCCTTCTTCTCTGCGTCCACAGCACAGAGCTGTTTTGCGCTCCGAGGTCAACGTCAGGGCCTGGATTCACCCCAGTCCAAGACAGAGAATAAGAGAAGTTCACATGAGGCAGAAGCTTGAAACATGTCAATGCAGGGAGGGGGCTGCCCAGAAATGCTGGGGTACTGACTGGGAGCGTGAACAAAAGTACAGTGCAGACCAGGGGAGGTGAGAAAATTCTCTGCTCTCCCTGCATGATCAGACCCGACTGGGAGAGCACACTGTGTGCACCAGAGCTGCCCAGAGGAGAGCGGCCAGCTTACAAAGGTGTTATCAAAAGAAACGCAGGGGCCCTGGGGCCATCTCCAAATCCCCAAGACTGTTACAGGACAGGAAGTGAACCAAGATCTACTCAGCCCTTCTGCTGGAGAACTGTAAGCCACAGGGTGGGTGCCTGCAGCTTAGAAGGGAGAACTTCTACAGACGGAGGTCCCAGAGTTGGGACAGACAGAAGGGAACTTTGAACAAAATCCCTTAAGGAAATGAACACCAGACCCCGCCCCTGCTCCCCGCCCATGGGTGGCCTGGAGGAGGATATCCCCGGGGTGGAGGGGAAGATTCTCAACCAGACTCTCACGTCCCAGATTCCACTGCCCATGGACTCTTTTTTTTTTTTTTTTGGCTGCATCGAGTCTATGTTGCTGGGCGCGGGCTTTCTCTAGTTGCGGTGAGCAGGAGCTACTCTTCGTTGCGGTGCGCGGGCTTCTCATTGCGGTGGCTTCTCTTGTTGTGGAACATGGGCTCTAGGCGCACGGGCTTCAGTAGTTGTGGCTCGCAGGCTCAGTAGTTGTGACTCGTGGGCTCTAGAGCGCAGGCTCAGTAGTTGCGGCGCACGGGCTTAGTTGCTCCACGGCATATGGGATCTTCCCGGACAAGGCATCGAACCCGTGTCCCCTGCATTGATAGGCGGATTCTTAACCACTGCGCCATCGGGGAATTCCACGGTCCTTGCCTCCTAACTCCCTCCCAGAGCACTGCCAAGACCAGGCGTTACATTCATCTCCTCCGGCATTTTCCCTGGTTCTCTGGCGCGGCTGGTGTGAAGACAGTGCGGGGCTGCTCTGTGTTCTGACTCACAGAGGCAGGTGCCCGGGGCTGCCCACCTGTCCATCCTAGCTCCCCAAGCCCATCCCACCCTGGACCACTCCACACACATCCCACTCCAGACTCACCTGCACTCTGTGTAATGAGTTCCCTCTCCTTTCCTGGGCCTGGGCCCCCGAGTTCCACTTTCTAAATGGAGACCTTCAGGCCGCTCCTCAGGTGACCACCATAGAGACTGGCCAGCCCTTTAAGAGAAGACACCCCCCTCAAGTACACACACCCCCTTCCACATGGAAGCCCACAGGTCAGAACTTCACACAATAACCTCAACGTTCATCTAAGCACACACACTTCATCACATGTGAAGTGATGAGCTCCCTGTCACTAGAGGCGTTCAAGAAAAGGCTGGCTGATGAGGCAGGATCGTGGGCGCTGGTAATGTTCTGTTTCTTGATCTGAGTGCTGGTTGCATGGCAGGGTTTGTTTATCGGAATCACTGAGCAATACACTTGTGACACGTGCGCTTCTCCACACGAACATTCTACTTTCTGAAAAATTAGAAGTGACTGGGATCGGCTGACCATTTGGCAGGAAGGAGATGAGGCTGGAACAACGTGAAAATCGCCCGCCATCGAGGCGTTAACACTCGCTTAGCCCTGCCAGGGGTGCCGTGCACCCACCCTAACCTGCCCATGGGAGGAACTGGGTAACATCCCACTGACGGAGGAAGGACGAACGATGCAGCACGGAGCCAGGTGAGTGCTCCGAGCAACGAGGAGTGAGCGAATGAGTAAGTGAACGACAGCACAGAGGGAAGGATGGACGGATGCGGGGACGTGTGCAGCCTGACATACACGCGCAGGGAGGGCTGGCTGAGCGGCAGTGTGGGGGATGGATGGGTGCAGGTGCGAACGCAGGTCCACAGGGGAAGAGATGTACACGGAAGCCCGGCTCACCTCCCGCTCTGACCTCCCCGGACTTAGCAGATGAAAGTCCAGGCCATCCGGAGAGAGCAGGTGAAGGCAATAGATGTCTGCACACGGGGTCTCCTGTGATCCCCGCCGTCTCAGAGCCCTCAGCGGGGTGTCTCATACGCCTCGGGAGAGCCGTCTCTCTCAGGTCACCCCGAGTCAAGGAACCCACCCCTTTGCCTCCCCCAGGACATCTATGAATAGGCCGTGCTTGCTGGAGGGCCAGGGCCACGTCGAGCAAGGCCAGGTCCGGGCAGACCTGGGAGGAGCTGAACACGGCACCTTGTGCTCCTGCACCCGACCAGCTGCCATACTGAAAGTCACAAGGAGACCCCAGCCCTCCCGTCCAGCCCACGGTGTGCTGGGTGGCCGCGTCCTTCACCTGGGCCTGGCTGAGCAGCTTCCCTGAAGTGTGAAGGTAAAGGGAGAAGCAGAAAGACACAGATGGAACATTCCACAGGCCCATCCCTGGCTCCTGGGTGGAATCCATCTTTGGAGCCTGCGGTAAGGAGATCCCGACTGCAGAGTTCCAGGCCCTCGGCCTCAGTGGGCACTGCCTCCTCTGGGCCTCAGTTTCCCCATCTGTAAATTGGGGCAACACCTCCTCCCGCCTCGGGGGTGACGTGAGTGCGTGTGCGTAGAAGTGGTGCTTCCATCCTCGTCCTTCTGGAGGTGACCACTCTGTGCGGGGCTCTGTGCGGGTCCCGCCGGTGCCGGGAGGAGACATGGTTCCTCCAGGGGCAGAATAAATGGCAGAAACGATGCTGGAGCTGGGGGAGGTGCGGAGGGCAGGGGGCACAGCTCGGGGGCAGTGAGGGGCAGAGGGTAAGCCGCGCCTGGCCCCTGGGCTGTCTGCCGGTGGCCCGGGAAGGGTTAACTGAGCTTAGCTGTCCCCACGCTTCACGCTGGACTGCACCCAACTGTTTGGGTTTCCAGCTCCCCTCCTGTCTCAAGGCCAGGCCTTATCTTGTCATCTAGACGGTCCCCAGAGCCCCAGAGGCAGCACAGGCCAGGCGGGGTCTGGCACGCAGCGAGAGTGTAAACCGTGGATCGAAACCTGCACCCCAGAGCGCAAGAGGAGGACATGGGAGACGCTTTCCACTTGGTGAGAAGTCTGTTCAAGGTCCTGCGGATGAGCGAGAAAAGGGGGCGCCCCACTGCATTCTGGGGCGGGGGACCTTGAGCAGGGAGCCCGCAGGAGTGCAGAACCTTCTGGGACTGTGCCCCACCCCCTGCCAGGGACCCAGCTCCCGAGCCGGTGCCCTGGAGCAGCCACCCCGCCTTCAGCCGGGCCCGAAGGGCCTGACGTCAGTCTGTTCCTCCTCCAAACAGCAGCAAAAACAAAACGCAGGGCCCTTCCTTCCCTCCTTCCCCTGTGAGGCCCAGGTTTTAAATCGGCCTCTTAGATCCTCCAAATGAGATCTGAATTCTAAGCACAGTTTCCTCTTTAATGATCCCGAAGGTGGTAACTACTTAGAACACAGATGTTAGAGTCGAAAGAGAAGTGTCTGGAGATTCCCGCTGTTGTCAGAAGTAGTCGCTGATGGCGGGACACAATTTTGGCCTCAAGCGCCTCCTGTAGGAAGAGCCCCCGCGTGCTGGGGGTTCCTTCCCACCCAGGCCTGAGCCCTGAGCAGAGCAATTCGGAGCAGGCGCTCTACAGCCCCTGGCCGCGGGGACTCCTGACTGCCACCACTCCTACCAACAGCTCAGGAAGGCAGGTGGGAGGGTTTCCAACCCGCCTGCTAATCAGATGGGCACGGCAGGGGATGCAGAAGGAGTTTTCATCTTGAACACGATGGAGAGTTCCGAAGGCCTCGGGCTCGCCAAATTTAGAACGCAACAATACCATCTCCTGGGCAGCAGCTACAAGTGGCACAGACATCAGAAGCAGCGAGCGGGGACGGACGGCACCCAGAACTGGAGCAGCGATGGGAGTGAATCTGCCTTCTTGGAGCCGGTGGGACCTGTGCTCGTCCCTCCTTAGGACAAAGGTGCCTGTGCCCGGGCTCCCGGGAGAGCTGGCCGGCGGTCAGTGTGAGAGCCCGACAAAGGCTCTGACGACAACGGCGGCCACAGGTCCAAGGCAGAGTGGTAATTATACATGTTCTTAAAATCCCGTTCGCCGAGTGCGCTCCTAACTGCATCCGGAAGCAGCGTACGTTAGCAGAGGGAGTGAGGGTGGTTCCTGCCCCACCTTGGAGACCCGAGCTCAGAGTTGAAGCATGCACACTCAAGAAACCGCTCAAGGTTAGATTAAAAAGAAGAGCGCCCCTGAAGAGGCACCCGACTCATTACCATCACTGTCCGATAGGAGGCGCTTCCTTGGAGGGCCTGGCTTGGGGCTGGGTTTTGGTCTAGGCCTAGGAGCACCTTAATTTGCATTTATATTAAAATAGAAGAAAACAAACAATTAACTAGATAGGTGCTTCGTTTCCCGTAAATTCGAGCTCTTCAGAGCTAAACAGCTTCCCAGGGCAGAGTCAGGCTTAGCTGATGTCAAAATTCATGGATTCTCACCTACGAAGTGCACACAGCGCTGTACCAGGCGGCTGCAGGCACGAGGGATCCCACTGGCCCTTCAGAGTCACCCTGGCGGGAGGTTACAGCGTCACGCCCCTTCTACAGGTGGGGAACCAGGCTGGGAGTCAGCACACCACCCTGCCCTTCATGGAATTCACGTTCCAAGCCCGGTCAGCGGGCTCCAGGCTCAGCATCTTCCACCACAGGGCGGCTGAGTTAGGAAAGTCTTTTCTTCCTAGCCTTACACATATATTTCACCCTCTCTTTCCGGAAAATCAGTTGAAAAGTCAACAAAAGAAGTGAGGAATAAGCCAGCACGGTCATCGGCTGCCCCTCCACACGCTCCACCTGGCCACCCTGCTTTGACCCTTCCTCTTTGGAGCCCTAACCATTAGAGGCATATGCCCAGAACTGCCAATCAGAATCAACACACGCAATCGATAAGAACCTTATCAGGTAAATGGAACATCTCTAGGTTTGATTTTAACTCCAACCGTCTCTTCAACGTTGCAGTTCAACTCTTGGGACCGGCCAAAGGTTTCCTGTGCTCACTTCACTACTGGTGGCCAGCACGCTCGCAGCTTTCATCTGACTTGGGTCTACGTCACTCAAGGCACTTTAGGGAACGATGAGTGCTTCCCCTCCCCAGGGGTGGTCAGTTTTGGAGGCATATCCCCGGCTCTCTGGCTCTCCCGCAAGCAGGCCCCTGCCCCGCAGGATGGACGCCCTGTGCATGTGTGTCACGGCCACAGCTCACACTGGAAGTGTAAAGAACAGGAACGATGGTTATGACTGGCTGGCCCTTTCAGGAGCTGGAAGCACAGGGTGGGAAAGGAAGGACTCTACTGTGTTTTGGCCCCTGGGCCAAGGACGTGTGGCAAGAGGAGCAAAGCTGGTTCCACAGACAACAGAAGGACAATTTCCTCCTGAAAACATAAAAACCTACACCAATGAATTAAACATTTCAAACAAGATGACTCTCTTAAAAACTCTTTTCAACCAAGAAGGAAAGACAAGCCGTCCTGTGCTGGTGCTTCCTGTTGCATATGGCACTGAGAAATCCTGTTTTTTCGGCATGCAGAGCTTTCCAGAGAAAGAAAAATATCAAGGGGAAAATCAGAGAAGGAGGTCCAGAGAAGTCAGGCAGGAGGGACGGAGAGAAGGATGGGGAAGACGAGGCCTCTTCTCAGGGCACAGGGGCACAGAGAACTGGAGGGGAGCAAACTAGAGGTGGCCCCGAGCCAATACAATGGCCCTGACAGGTCCACGGAGGTGGCCATGAGAGGCCGGGTGCCGCGCTGGGACAAGGTGCACACCACAGAGACACCACCCTGCCTCCTGCGGCGTGGGGAGGGCAGCCCCAAATCCACTGGGATGAAGTGACCTGCTCTATTTCCCACAGGTCTCCAAGGGTGATGGACGCAAGTTGCCTGAACCCCTTGGCCTCAGTGGGGGTCCTGCCCTAGGTGCCCACCAGAGGCTGCTTCACGGGCAGCACCTTCGGGCTCAGACCCACAGGAATCCCCAGGGTGTACCAACTGGACTCTCTCCCTGGACCGGAGCTGAACTTCCCCGGCTTCTGGGCAATACGCACACGTGCCTTATCCACCGGCACAGCCTGGGGGTGGGCTGGTCCTGCCCCCCCACGGGCTCTCCACCGCGCTCCTAGAGCCTCTCACCAGGCCGCCACCGCCCCGCCCCCGCCCCCATCACCAAAGAGCAAACCCTCTCCTCCCAGGGGCCTGGCACGACCAGGTTCCAGCATGGAAGAAGAGGAGCTGGGAGGCAGGAGAACTGAAACCTGGGCTCGGAGAAGGCTGGAGGCTGGCGAGGGTCAGCGCCTGCCTAGCTCCGAGAGCCGTCCGCGGCCACCTGAGTCGGTCTCCGCGCCGCAGGTGCCAGGCCAGCCCTCTCCAACTCCCGGAGAGGTAGTAAGTGTAAGGCTTGGAGGCCCGCGCAGCCCAGCCCGCGCCGGGGCGGTGGGTGGGTGGGTGTCTGCTGTGGGATTATTCTTAGCGCTCCACACTCTTTGCAAAAGTGGCGCCTCCGCCCTCCAGGCTCCGGCACGCTCGCTCCGGGCTCGCACGCCCGGCCCAGACACCGGCGCGGAGGAGGGCACCGGGTGGGGTCCGCGAGGGGTGAGACGGCGCGGAGGCGCAGGAGAGGCGGGGGCTCCCGGAGAGGAGGGGGCGCTGCGGGAGGGGCCCCGGCGACAGGCTGCGTTTAACCCTCGGCGCCCCGCACCCAGCCCTGCGCCGCGCGCTCAGCCGCCTCCCCGGACTCCTCCCGGGACGCAGGGAGCCGGGCGGCGGCGCGCCCAGCCCTTACCTATGGTGGTGATGACCGTGATGGCAAAGTAGAAGGAGCCGGCGAATTTCCACTGGACGCCAGCGCGGTGCGGCTCCGACTGCAGGATCACCAGCTCCAGCTGCCGGTAGTCCTCGCTGCTTATGTTGTACTTGCCCTTGATCCGGACCTCCTCCGCTTTGAGTTTTTCCTCCTCGCGCATCTCGTGGTCCGACTCGAGGGCGTCGAAGACGGCGGCGCCCACCAGCAGGTAGGTGAAGGTGCAGACGATGAGGGACAGAGTCCGCACGTTCTGCCTCTTCATGGCCGCCAGCAAGGAGCCGGCGCGGGGGGCATGTCCCGCAGGCTCGCAGCCGCGCGCGTCCCACTGCAGCGCCCGGCGGCCGCCGCCGCCTCCTCCGCCGCCGCCGCCGCCGCCGCCGCCTCCAAGTTGTAAGCGGCGGCGGCAGCAGCAGCAGCAGCAGCAGCAGCAGCAGCAGCGGGGAGGCGGGGGGCGGGGAGGCTGGGGGGGCCCCCCTCCGCCGGGGCCGCCACAGCCGCCGCCACCGCGAGGCGGCTGGCGGGGCAGGGGCGGCGCGGGCCCGGGCTCGGGCGAGAAGGCGGACAGGCACAGGAGGCTGCTCGAGCGCCGGGGCCAGGCGTCCGGGAGCCCCGACACCCTGCGCCAGACCCGGCCGAAACAGCCCGCCCCACTGCGCAGGGCCATGCACGGCGGCCCCGCCGGGCACCGCGCGGGCCTCGCTGCCCTCCGCACCCCGCCCCCAGCTCCCGCCGGAAAAGCAGGGGCGGGAGCCGGAGCGCGGCCGCCGGGGCCCGCGCCCCTCCGGGTCGGCTCCGGGGAGGCGGCACCCAGCTAGGAGACCACAGGTCCGCACGCGCCCCGCGGGACCTCCTGCCCCTTTTACCCCTCCGCGTTCCCCTTTGAGGGGGGTGAAAAAGTTTGCGAAGTGGCGGCGTCTCCGGAGTCCCCAGCGAGCGGGGAGGGGGCCGAGCAGGTGCAGCGGTTGGGGCGGCCGGGTGCCCGAAGGTCCGAGCGCGCTGCGTCCACCCGGGCGAGCCGGGACGCGGCGGGGTCCCAGCCAGGCGTCGGCCAGTCCACGAAGTTTGCTCGGCTCAGCCCCCGAGGCGCGGGAGCGGGGCGCGGCCCCCGGGTGGCAGGGCCCGCGGCGGAGCGGCCTCGGGGGCGGCCGGGAAACGGCGCGGCGGCGGTCGCCCAGCCCGCTCCTCCGGGGGCGGCGGGCGCGGCGGAGGCGGCGGCGGGAGGGGTCCCGCGGGCCTCGCGGAGATGCGGGGTGGGCGCGGGCGCATGAGCCGCGCGGGGGTCGGGGCCCTCCGGCGTCCGGGCGTCCGGGGAGGCGGCCGCAGCGCCGCTCTGCCTGGAGCGCTGCGTGCGTGCGCGCCGGAGGGAGCCCGAGTGTGTGTGCGTGTGTCTGTGCGTATGTGTGCCTGTGTGTATGTGTGCGTGTGTGTGTATGCGCGCGCGGGAGCGCGCGGGTGTGTGCGCGCGGGCGGGCGTGTGCGTGTGCGTGTGCGTGTGCGTGTGCGTGTGTGTGTGTGTGTGTGTGTGCGCGCGCGCGGCAGCCCCGCTCCAGCGGGAGGGCCACGGGGGGCGGGGGCCGGGCTAAGCCGAGGCCCGGCCTCCCTCCCTCCCTCCCTTCTTCCCTCCCTTCTTCCCTCCCTCCCGCAGCCTCCCGGGCGCGCCACCTCCCGCCTGGTCACCAGCCAGCTGGCGAGGCTGCCGCGGCGGCTCCCGCTGCAGACCGAGCGCGGCGCAGGGCGCACGCGAAGGGAGCTCGGGAGCGGCGGCCGGTGCAGCCGGGGAGGGGGCGGAGGCGGGCCGAGGACTGGGTGTCGCCCGAGAGGGGGTGGGGGGCGGAGCCACCAGCAGGTTTTGGCGGGGGATGGGAGGATAAATGAGGCTGCTTGGGCCGTTCTAGGCCAGCTCCCCGAGAGCACATGCAACCACGAGAGGCGGAGAGTTTGAGGGACCCGGGGTTAGGAGAAGAAACGGGATGCAGCCCAGCCGGAGAAGGCAGACAGGCAGCTTAAGGGAGAGGGGAAATCCGGCGGAGGGTGGGAGCACGAGGGGAGGGTCGGTGGGCTCCCGGGAGCGCGGCGGCGCACGCGGCTCCCCCAGGGTCAGCCACCTGGCCCGGGCGCGGGTGCATGTCACTGGCCTGGGGCGTCTCCTCGTCGCGTGCTGGGGTCCCAAGGGCCGCGTCAGACCCGGAGAGCATCGCCGGCCGGTTGGCCCAGCACCGGCCGACCTGGAAGGGCGCTGACGATGGCAGGAACCGCCACTCTTGGGATCGGGGCCGCTGGGGAGGGCGCCGCATTCCCCTTTCCCTGTCTGCTTCCTGTTGCTTTTCCGAGAAACACTCCTTGGTTCCCCGAGGTTGGGCGCGGGGTGCACCCAGAACTCAACCCTGACCCTCCCCCCTGCTCCCCGCACCGCGCGACGGCGCCTCTCGGGACCAGCCTGGGGAGGAAACCCGAGGCTCGGCCTGGCCGTAGCTATTCCCTGAGTCCAGACAGGGGTCCTCGCTCGGCTATACCCCCTTTCTATTTCAGCCTCCTTTGCCCTCTTCCCCCATCTCCCTTCAGGTCGTCGAGGGGGTTTCCCTCAACCATCGGCCCCTTTAATTGCCTCTTGAGCAATGGAGCACGAAAGGGGCAAGCGCAAGTGGCGGAGACCCCCGGGCTCCACTTCCCTGGGTCAGGCGATCTCCCTTGGACCCCAGCCAAGAAAGAGATGGGGACTTGGGGAAAGGGGCGCCCTCCCCCGCTGGCGGCGGGCTGAAAAACGGGGCAGAGGCTAGCCATGGACTATGAGGCGGGTAGGCCAGGGAATTATACTCAACCCTCGCGCAGCTCGCTCCGGGAGCCCTGATCCCTCTGGGTCGCCCCCTCGGGCCGTGCTTGGGCTCCCTGCCCACAGGATTCTGTCTGGGTCGATCGAGTCTAGGGACCCACGGAGGCTCCCCGGCGGGGATGCTCTCCATCACATTTTGGGGACTCGCGGGTGCTTGCGCCCCGGGCGCACCAGGGAAGGGGGCCCCCGCTGTGGGCGACGTCTGGGCCGCCCGGTCTCCACTGGGTCTGAGCTCGCCCGCGGGGGCGGGGAGCCCCACCCCTAGCAGCCGCTCTCCCCAGAATTCATTTTGGAAACCGAGGCCCCCGCGCTCGGCGAATGAGCCTGGCCGCCCGGTGAGTCACCGCGAGCGGGCGACAAGGATTCCCAGCAGCTGGTAATTAATTGCGCCGTGGCTCGGCCCACGACGGAACCCCAGTCGGGCCTCCCGCCGCCCTGCAGCGGCGCCACCCCTGAGTCACAGCCGTCGGGCCTACGCCGTCCGGAAGCAGCCTGCCCGCCTGGACGCCACCAGGGGGCACTGGACTCCGACCCACAGGTCGCCCCGCTTTGAGTCAACGCCTCGTAGGAAGGTCCAGGCTGTCCCCGCCGGCAGGTGCGGGAGCGCGGCATGGGGTGCTCTCCACCCCCAGATTCCAAGCTTTGTAGGGAGCCACTTTTATTCAGTTTACATACAACCTTTCGGGAAAGCGGAGCAGCTTTGCGGATTGGAAGGGACCTCAGAGATAAACTAGTCCAAACCGCTTGTTTTACAGATGGGAACACTTCCAACGGGAGAGGATCACGTGCCCAGGGACACAGGCAATTCGGATCCAGAACCAGCACTGAACCTCCTCCTGGCTTCTGTCCTGCGTTCCTTCAAGGACCCAGCTGCCTTCTGACCCCAAGTTCACAGTGCCACGAATAGCCACAGACCACTCCCAAACGCCGTTTCTTCCTTTACTTCCCCCCCGCCCCCCCCCCACATATGGCCTTTGGACTCAAGAGAAACAAGCCTGGGAGCCGGGCCTCTGGGGGGTACTCTTGGTCGGGGAGGGGGGTAAAAGGAGGGTTTCCTGGTCTGTCCATCCAGCACCCACACTCCTCACCCTACACTCTCCTTCCATGGTCTTGACCTGCAGGTGGAAGTGAACTCGTTGAAGCAGAGCCTGGGTCTTGACATCTTCCCTGTGTCCCCAGCACTCATCCCCAAGGCAGGTGCTCAGCTAGCACTGCGGGTTGCTGCCGCATGACAGTCCAGAAAGCGGTTAGGCTGGTGGCAGTGCGTCTGGGGAGACCACCTTCCCTCTCTGCCCCTGTGGTCTGGGAGCACCAACTCCAGCTCAGCCTAGAGGTGGATTCAGAGCTCAGGTGTGGCCAATCAGAGCCAGGTTTCCCCCAGCCACGGTGATTGGCTGGGCGTGGCTCACCTCTCAACCAATGAGAACCCTGGGAAAGAATTTCTTTGAGGAGTGGGAGGGAGGCAGGTACTGAGACTGCAGGTTCTTTACACACAGTGGGCGTGTCCGTAGCCCCTGGGGCTAAGAATCACTACCCTGTGTTACCCAGAGAGGCCGACCAGCTTATGCGGGCCCCTCAGTGAGTCAGTGGATCTCACTCCCAGTCTAGTGCTGCTTCTACATCAGCGCTATGCGTCTGTGAAAGACTCAGCTGCGGGCGGGAAGCAGGGAGGTACCGTGCTCTAGGCCGGCCACCCAGTGCAGCATGTCACACCTCCGTGCCTTTGCTCACGCCGTTCCCTCTGCCTGTATACCTTTCCCTGTCCTCTTCAGGCTCCCGTCTCCTCATCTTTCAAGGTTCAGCTCTGGCCGCATCTCCTCCAGAAGCTTCCCCTGTGCCCAGCCTGGATGAGGCGCCTGTGTCTCTGCACATACTTCTATCCTGTGACCCCTTTGGTGCCAGTCACACCTCCCCTGCCAGACTGTGAGCTCCTTGAGGGCAGGGGCCATGCCGGCCTCAACTTGGTCATGCAGGACCTTCCACACAGTAGGTGCACAATAAATGTTTGTTAAAAACTAAAGAGCGGAGTTGAGTTCACGTGCCAGTGCGTCTGAAGTCATCACCCCAAGTGAGATCTCTCAAAGGAAGGCGGGAAGAGGTAGATGTAGAAGAGTGAAAGAAAAAAAAATAGCTGTGCAGATGGCAAAGGTGGTTGCCTGCCAGGACCCGGAGAGTCTCTGAGGTTTAGGCCTTGACTCTGATGTCCCTGGGGGTCGAGTGCAATGAAGAAGGAGGAGAAAGAACACGAAACGCAGAGGTGGAAGAGAGGGCAGAAAGCAACAAGAGCTCAGACAGTGGAAGGAGTGAGGAGTGAGCCTGGAGAGGGGAGTGGGTCCAAGGGTGAGCTCACCAATATTGGCACACAGGCTGCCTTCCCTTGGCCTGGGCCCACAGCAGACATTGCTAATCAATCCCAGCCCTGTCTTTGGTCGAGATCTGTTACAGCCTGAGAATCTTGAACACAGGGGTCCACACAGGGCTCATCCTGGGCTCAGTGCTCACCTGTTTCCTTTCAAGGCCATCACCAACCTGGCCCCAGCTGAGATGGCATTGTGAGAGGACGTAGGGAGCCGTGAGCAAGTGATGGTGGTGTATGGCGCCCTGGTGGGCTGGTCCTGAGTGAGCCTTTCTTGAGCAGCTGCTGGGTGTTCAGCCTGAGCTGGGAATTGAGCATTCATGATGACTCTGTGAGGCCATCATCATCCCCTTGGCCGGTGATGAAGCCAAGGCTCTAAGCTTAGGACAGTGACCATGACTGCAGATCCTTTGTGGGGTGGGGTGGGAGCTGGGGGGCTGCGTCCTCCTCTCCAGGCACAGGCTGCCAGGCTGGACCAGTGTGATGGCGAAAAGGCTGAGAAGGAAGAGGGAGAGTCAGCCCAGTCCCTGGTACACAGGAGGTGCTAAAAGTTGTTTCATTGGCTCCATGATTAAATCCCAAATATGCTAAGGCTGGTCCCAGGGCTGATGTGGTGAGAGTCGGGGGAGGGGAGCAGGAAAATGGCCCAGGGCTCCAGGGCTCCCAAGACACGAGAGGCAGAGCCAACGCCAGAAAAGGGAAACTGAGGCTGGCCAGGCTCAGTCTGCCCAGAGGATTCCAGAATGTCATGTCAGGGGCAGGGGAAGTAGTTCATAGGGTGGACAGTCAGAGCCTGTGACCTGGGGCTGCTGGACCTGCACCTGCCCCAAAAGTCCATCAACAGGTGATGTGAGGACACAGAGCCCCAGATGGGTGGGCTCCTCCCTGAGATGTGAAGCCCAAGGGGGGTCTTACTTGGAATTTCTGAGCCCCAGAGTTCTCCTTGTGCGGTGATGTCTCCAATTTTGTGACCACGTGGGCAAAGACGCCTGGGAGATTCACACTCTAAACTGTTGCAGGAACCATCGGTGTGCAGGTTCGAGGCTCAGGGAGGATCTGATCTGCCCCCGGAGTTAGAGGACTCTTAAGAGTAGGAAGTTCATCTAGCAGGTGAGGGGCCAGCCAGCCCTCTCTGGGACTCAGGGTGACATGTGAATGAGGGCAGAGGCAAGGCCAGGGGCCCCTCCTTCGAGCCAAGGGCGGCCCCCAACCCCACCCCCCCCAACACACACACAAGCCCTCGCTTTACTGCAGGAAATATGATCAGTGGATTTCAGGCTTCTTAACGCGCAGCCTGAACCACTGCCCAGCTCCACACCTGCTCCATAAATAGCTCCATCGTGTTCCCCACGGAGCCCCAGTGCTGCCAGGATCAATCAGGCCATCGGCAGAGGCTTCACCAGCTGACAGCTCCTGAGGGGGGTTGCTGGAGGGGCACGAACCCTGTGCCCAGCAGGAGGGTCTCATTAACCGAGGCCGGAGCGCCAGGGCCAACCCCTGAGGGAGCCTGTTCGAAAACCAGGCCCAGGAGATGGGAGGGCAGCATGTCCACGCCCACAGCGGGACTCCTGGGCAGTGGGGAGGGCATCCTGCCCCCAGCCTCCGCTTCTGGGTACGCGGGGCTTGGCAGAGCAGAGGCTCCTGGGCGTTTGCTGACTAGATTAATGAAATGGATTCAAGAACGACGTACCGGTGGCCAGGAAATGGCACTGGTGACCTTTCTCTCAGTCACCTCCTCACCACCCAGTGCGTAAAATAATTAGACACCCATAGAGAGGGGACATTTGTTGAACCCAGCTCTTCTCCTTCGTAATACTAATGCTGACGTAAGTAAGAATAATTAAAAATCTTCCGCTCTTAAAAACAAACAATAGCTTATGGAGAACGCTCTAAATGTGGGACGTGGGGAAGCTTGCGCTCGGGTGTGAGACGGGATGCCCCGCGGTTGTTGATGTGGCTGTGGACAGGAACACCTGGAAGTTGTCCAGCAGGGGCACGGGGCAGAGCCGGGGCGTGGAGGCTGCTCTGCGGACCCCATCCCCCCGTCCGAAGCAGCGTGTCCCTAAAGCGCACACGAGGTGTGCACAGGCTCTCCATCACCATCAGATCAGTTCTCCCAGACGGACCCCGACTGGCACTCGGGCTGTGGGATAAGTACCGGCTTCTGAGTCAGGCGGCCGGGATCCAAATCCCAAGCTTGTCGTTTCCACCCGGCGTGACCGTGGGCGAGTGGGCGACCCGCTCCGTGCCTCTGCCCCCCACCCCACCGGTTGGTTGGCAAGGGCAGAAGAGGGCTCTCCATCCATCTGGATGAAGCGCGGGGAGGCGTG
Source organism: Leucopleurus acutus (assembly GCF_964270905.1). Classification (NCBI taxonomy): domain Eukaryota; kingdom Metazoa; phylum Chordata; class Mammalia; order Artiodactyla; family Delphinidae; genus Leucopleurus; species Leucopleurus acutus. The sequence goes on from NC_139159.1 coordinate 80,640,235, forward strand.
TGCGGCTCACGGCGGAGGCCTGGCCCGCAGGCGGGGCCACGCGGTGCGGGAGGCACCCCGCCCGCCCCGCGGAGGACACGCTGCCCTCCTCCCTCCACCTCCCTGGCCGGGGAGTCAGCTTCCTCCGGTGGGAGCTAACTTTAGTCCAGTCACATGGCGCCATCGTTGTCCCCGTGCCGAGAGTTTACAGATCCCCGCGGAAGGTGTTTAAATATTTTCCCTTTTCAGAAGCCTGGTTCTCGCCTCTGTCATGTTCACCTTTGTGCGGCAGAAGGTATTTCTGCAAATGCAGCCGCGGTGGCAGCGAGACAGGCATCCCTGTACACACTGCTGCTATTCTGGGGACTCGCAGGTGTATCGTTTGTATAATCGCGGGCCTGTCACCTCCCGGCGGAGGGAAGAGAGGGTGGGGTGCTTCCAGAGGCTCCTGTTCCATGGGAGCCTTCCCCTGGAAACCCTTCTGGCCCAGGTGGGGTCTGGGCCTGGCCCACGTGCCCCGGTGCGATCAGCCCCTGTTCCGGTCCAGGCCTCGAGATTCCTAGGACAGGGCCTGTCCGACCTGCCTGTGTCCCCAGCACAGAGTAGGGATCAGGAAACATCCACTGAGCTGCTGGGAGCTCTGCAAGGGTCTGGGGCTTCAGAGAGGCTTTCTCTGCCCCTGAAACACCACCTGCCGGGCTCGGGGCCGCTGTGCCAGGCAGGGGCTGGGAGTTTGTGACACAAGATAGATGGGAGATGGCCATGGCAGGTCTGGAGCTGGAGACCCGTGGGTCACGGGGGCTGCGGGAGCCCAGACCAGCGTAGACGGTGGGACCCCAAAGGGCTTCCTGGCCAGTCCCCAGGCTGTGGAATGGGCTGATCCCAGCTCTCTGGTTGCTATGGGCGTGGAGAAGGCACAGCTACACTCTGAGGATGCACGCATTGTAGGGCCCCATCCAGGGTTTAAGTCTCTTCCCACAGGGCCGGAAGGTACACTGGCAGTTAGGTCTCCTTCCTCGTTCGATGAATAAGGAGACGGCAGCCCGGAGAAGTCCAGGGACTTATGGGAGGTCACAGAGTCATCATCGTCTGCAGAGCTGGGACACCATCCACCTCCCAGGCCCCCGAGCCCAGGTCCAGGGCCCCCCAGAGGGTCTCCAGGGAGTCCACATAGCTTGGCAATCCAGCCCTTGCCTCGAGGAGTATTGGGGGGCCAGCTGTCTCTGCTGTCACGGAGCAATCGTCCTGCTGGGAAAGTGAACAGTAAACCAGTTAACCATCAGGGAAAAGCCAGAGACAGGTGATTGCAGGAAGATGAGAAGCACGGGACGGTGAAAAGTGTACTGGGCAGAGAGAGATTTGAGGTGCAGTGGTCAGGGATGGCCAGCCCGTGGAGATGACACTGGAGCTGAGACTTGAATGACACGTTTGGGCCCAGGAAAGGGTGTCTAAGCAGAGGAACAGCCTGTGCAAGGGCCCTGGGGTCAGGGGAGGGGCGCTGGCCTATTCAGGGAAGAGCCAGAAGGCAAATGCGGCTGGGATGCTGGCCCAGAGGAAGTTGGCACAAGATGAGGTCAGAGGTCAGGGCTCCGAGCCCCCCCAGGAGGACGGGAGGCAGGGCCAGATCACGGAGGTTCTCGCAGCCCACGGGAGGAAGATGGATTTCACTTGCGCATTCATGGAAGTCCACGCGTGCATTGTGTGGGGAGAGAGAGAAGGCACATCCGCTTCATTGGACAGTGTGGGGCACCCACATCCTGTAGAATGAGCACCACAGGGCACCTGGGGAGCTCTCCAACCTGGAAGAAGAAGGGTCCCCAAGAAATGGGTGGTCAATTAAAACAATGACGACTCCAACTCTGATGACTGTGAAGGGGCTGGGCCTGCAGTGCACACAGCCCATGGCCCCAGCCTCCCAGAGGCCACTGCTGAGCGTCTCTTGTCGGGGCCGGGGTCCACTCACAGGGGACCAGGCGCCCCGGGGGTGAGTTGGGCGAAATCACTGCAGCTTCCGATGCTGTCTGGTCTCCAACGACCTAGGACAGGCCTGGTGGACAAGGTGCGATTTCCGCAGCAACAGGAAGAGTCCCCAGTTCCTCAAATCCCTCCCACACCTCCACTCAGATGCCTAAAATCTCTTTAATGGTGGCAGGTTGAATTACTGACTCTTTATAATCATTGTACCCTTTTAATTTATTTATTCTTGATCACAAACAATACTTTTTGCGTAAAATATAAAAAGTAGAGAGAAATATAAAGAAACAAAATCCTAAGGATTTTCCCCAGGGAAGTTAGCACCATTTCAGCAATGGGGCCGGCCCTGGGCAACACTGACCTTTACACCCTAAAGTCCGTGGATGCTGATGTAAGACCTTCCTTAAGGGTCAAGTGCAAGGGAGCAGGTGAGAACGCAAAGGGGATGGATGTTCAAGAAGGTTCGAGGATACGGTTAGAGAGGAGGATGCCCAGGAGAGAAGGCTGAGCTGAGAAGGACCACATCATAGGTTGCACTCCTGTTTTTCTCACACTCCATTGGCGCTGTGCAGCTTGGATGGAGCCAGGCAGAGATTCCATCCCTTGAGTATGTGACAACCGTGCAGTCCTAACACAGCGCAAGTGAACAGCCCTGGACCAAGGCTGGCTGGAGCATGGGTGCATCAGGACCACGATGCTGGGGGTGGAGGAGGGCTGGAGGGGACACCTCGTGTGAGGAGGTGGCCCATAATGGTCAAGGACTCAGTCTGCGTGTGCACTAGGGCCGACCTGGCTCAGATCTGGGCACCGACTTCCTGGGTGAACCCCTGGACTTCAAGCCTCAGGCCCGTCCCTTGCCGAATGGGTGGAATGAGGGCTCCTGGCTGATTGGATGGTGGTGAGGGTGAAAAGCCAGGTACCACACTGGCACAGTCTCCGAGCTTGGGGTGGAGGTAGTGCAAACAGGTGGGCTTTGGAATCAGATGGTCCTGAGTTTGAATCCTGGCTCCACCATACACTGGCTGATTGACCTTGGGCCTGTCACTTCACCCAAGTCTCAATTTCCTCATCTGTGAAATGGGGACGCGGTGTGTTTTGTACTTAGCAGAGTGCCTGGCACAGGTAAGCACTGAAGGAAGGTGAGCTGGTTGTGTTTGTCTCTGTCCCTAGCTTTGAACCTCACTCTCTCATGAGCTCCTGTTGCTTCTCCAAATGCAGGGGCACCGGAGACTCCTGCACAACAGTCCTGAGATTTTGAACCCAGCAGAGCAGGGGCAGGAGCGGGAGAGTTGGAACATCGGAAAGAGGAAGGGAAAGTGGAGGACCAGAGAGAAGGATGGAGAGACTGGGGGATCAGAGAGAAGAAGGAGAGATGCAGGAACCAAAGAGGAGGGAGAATGTGGGGTGCAGACGAGGTAAAAGGGGGCAGCGATGACGGGTGGGGATGAGACGATCAGGGTAAGTTTCCCTGACTCTGGTGCTGGTGCACACCTCCTTGGTGCTCCCACCCAAAGTCTCTCTCTCCCAGACTATGTCTTAGAATCTGAGACCAGAGTAGAGATACAGGTCTTCATTCTTTCTTGAATGTCTGTTAAGCATGTACTTGGCCAGTTCCTGGTCCAGGCCCTGGAGGCTGCAAAGGTGAGGTCAGGATGCTTACACACCACAGACCGATGTACTGTGTACATGTTGGCTCCCACGATCCTTCATCAGCAGTACTGGCCACAATTCAGTCCCCAATGCACCCCACACCCCTTTCTCTCCTGTGCAGCCCGTGCTTGGCCATACTGACCTGTGTTCTGGCCTGCACCTCAGCTACCATGGAAAGGAAGCGTCAGGCCAGACTCTGGGGCCAGGCCTCACTTCACCTCCTGTCTATTTGCCTTTTCTGAGCAGTAGCCTTTTGGCAGCTAAATTTAACTGAGTATTTGGTTTCCACCCTACCATCCTTCCTTCCCTCCCTCTTTCACTTGGGTCAGATCACGGTGTGATGGCTCTCCCAGCTCCCTCCCCGTTTCCTCTCTTAAGTGTCCTCCCTAGTAAATTTCTTGTGTGTTTAGTTGCATCTCAACATCTGCTTCTTGGAGGACCCAGATCAGCACAGGGGCGCTCAGCTATCATTCTGAGCCTCCAAAGGCTGACAAAGAAAAATCATGGCATCTGGGCCGAGCCAGACACGGCGGGGAGAGCTGCGCCTGGGGAGCGAGAGCACCCCGCATCCTGTCGGTTTCTGAATCAGTCAGGGTGGGATAGATTATACAGCATGTCATGGACTGAATGTCTGTGTCCCCCACGCTCATATGTTGAAACCCTCAGTGTGATGGCATTCGGTGGTGGGGCCTTCGGGGGGCGATCACGTTCAGATGAGGTCATGAGAGTGTGGCCCCGTAATGGGATTAGGGTTCTTATAGTAAGAGGAAGAGATCAGAGCCCTCTCTCTCTCACTATCTCTCGGCCACGTGAGGACACAGTGAGAAAGGGCATCTGCAAACCAGGAAGAGGGCTCTTGCCAGGTGCCGGATCTGCCAGCACCCAGTCTTGGACACTCCAGCCTCCAGAACCATGAGAAATAAATGTCTGTTGTTGGTCACCCCCCACCCCCAGCACTGTCTGCAGCATTTTGTCGCAGCAGCCTGCGCTGACTGAGACATAGCAGAACCAGAACATTGTTTAAATAAAAAACTCAGTGGCTCAAATTACAAAGGCTTATTTCCTGCCCATGTTGAGTTGATAGTAGCTCTGTTCACTGGCCCCCTGAGACCTAGGCTGACAGACTCTCCCTTTCCCTAGGCTTCCACCATCCCAGACAGGGAGATGGAGCCTGACAGATTTCACCGTGGTCCCAAAAGCTTCTGCCCAGAAACATCCTCCATCACTTCTGGATGCACTGTGTTGGCCAAAGCAGGCCACATGGCCAAGCCTGGGGTCTTCTGTCCACCCTCATACCTGGCAAAGACCTTCACCCAAGAATCCTGTCCCTAGGCAAGTTCCCACTCACCCGTCAAGGCAAAAGGAAGATTCTGAGAGTACACTTCCCAAATTCTCTTCTATCCCCTGCATGCTTCATTTGAAGAAAAGACTCAAGAGAAGACCCAAACCTGAAAATAAAGAAGACAGAACAGAGCCCATGAAATGAAGAATGATGAAAAGGGAAAGACGTAATGGTGAGCAGTGGAACTTGCTATGTGGTAAATTGAATAAAAATGAATAAGGATAGACCTGTCCCAGACTGTATCATCTAAGTGCTAAGTAAGGGTTCCTAAAATTGAAGGTCCGTACTGAAAGGAAAAATTGTAATGATAGTCTATTTATAAAAGTCATAGCTCAGCAACAGCTACAAGTTATGGCCAGGAAGGACAATTATAAACTTTGCAAGGATCTCATCTTGGAGGGGGAGGGGAAAGGAAGAAAATAAAAGATGTCTAGAAGTGTCATCTTATTGGACTGGGGAGGAATAATCAGGGGAAAAATAGAATATCTTATTGTGTGGAATAGGTGGTATCTTATTTTCAAAGTAGAGAGATCTGGGAAACAGGGAAGAGAGAATGGCTATCAGTGCAATGGAAGGGGTCTTAGGGTCTGTCTGCTTGGGCGATCATAACAAAATACCACAGTCTGGGGGGCTTACACAACTCACATTTGTTTCTCACAGTTCTGGAGGCTGGAAGTCCAACACAACATTGTAAAGCAATTATACTCCAGTAAAGATGTTCCAAAAAAGACATTACAAATAATAATAAAATAAAATAAGTTGCTGGGAAAATAGCTACAAGGATAAAGCAAATGAAAATAAAGTAGGACGGGTAGATAGTAATCTCAAAAAGGTTTAAAATATTTATATGTGATAAATTAGAATGTTATACAATGAAGTGCTATACAGTCATAAGCCTGTATTTAAAAAGAAAAAAAAGAGTTAAATATGTAAGCAAAACCTATTAGGAAAGGAAAGAGAACCGGATAAAAGTATAATTATAGTGAGAGACCATTGCACGATCGCCGTAAGAAATGGACAAGAGTATTAGAAATTAAGAAACTGTTAGAAGTTAAGAGGCAATCAAATTTATTGCACGGCCATTGATTGGATCCTAGTTTGAGCAAATCAAATTTTTAAAAGCTGTCTTAGGGACAATTAGGGAAATTTGAATATGGATGGAGTTTTAGAAGATTATAGAACATCACTGTTATTTTCTCAGGTGCAGTAATGGTATCATGGTTAAGTAGGGAAGCATCCTTCTTTAGTAAAGAGATAAACTGAAGTATCTAGGGGTGAAATGCCATGAAGCCTATAATTTAATTCTAAATACCTCAGTAAAAAACAAACATAGCAAAATGTACACAGCTACTGAATCTTGATGATGGATGTATGGTATACGTTATCTCTCTGCTTCTACGTATATTTGAAATTCAAAAACAACAAAGTAATAACACAAGAACTGAATAATGCAACCAATAACTGTGAACATATATATAATATAGTTATATATATATATATATATTTTTTTTAAATAGTGAATCCCTTTTTATGTGCCCAAATGTCACCGAGGAAGATCAGTATATAATAGGCTGACAATAAAACATTACCAAATTCAAGAACCCAAGAGTGAAGTTTTCACAGGCCTCATGCTCCAGCCATATTCAACACACGTAGTAATTAATAATAAAATGGGAGCCAAACACTTTACTTGCAAATTTAAAACATTCATGCATAACTCTCGGATCAAAGAGAAACATCAAGGGAGAAGTTATATATCATCTGGAAAACAAAGAAAAAGAAAATGTTTCATGTTAAAACATATGGAGTAAAGATAACAGCGTAGAAACACGCCGCCTAAATGCCTTCATTCGAAGGGGCAAAGGCTAAACATCTAAACAACATTTTTAGTACTTGTCTCAAGCAATTAGGAAAAGAAACAACAAAAGAAACAAGAAAAGGGGAATTCATAAAGAACTGAAACTGATGAAATAGAAAAAAACATTTAAACAGTGGGAAGAATATGTAAATGCAAACGCTTATCCTTTGAAATGCCTAATAAAATAGAAAAAACCCTCGTGAGTCCAATTATGGAGAATGAAGAGAGACAGTAAAATTAGACAAGATTAGCAGTAAGAAGGCAGACATACCAACATAACTACAGATACAGGAGAGATAAAACTAATTATGAGAGAATATTACACGCAACTCTGTGATAACAAATTGAAAACCTCAGGGAAATGGATGATTTCCTAGTAAATTACCAAAATCAGTCCAAGAAAAAATGGAAAATTTTAATAGACCAATTACCATAGAAGAGATTAGAAGGTGACTGGAGATCTATCAGTGAAAAGACAGCAGAATCAGACAGGCTCACAGCTGAGTTTTATCTAATTTCTAAAGAATGAATCATTTTAATACTGTTTAAACTATTTGAGGCCATAGAAAAGGATAGGAGAGAAATGCCCTTATTCATTCTATGCATCTAGAATATCTTTAATACAAAATAAGGGGAACTATAGACTGATGGCACACGTATAGGTGAAAATTTCTAAATAAAATACTAGTAAATAGAATCTAGCGACTAATCAAGAGAACAATATATTACCTTTCAGGTTCAATGTGGGAAAGCAGTGTGTGGTTGAGGACCCTTAGCCTTAGAGACATTTTGTAGGCATATTTTCACCCCTCTTCTCTGAGCATCTCTTGGCATGACAAAAAGTAAGGACATATTAGGCAACGATCAGGGGCCTCTAACGAACCAGACTGGACAAAGCTAAGACATCGACATCTAAGGGAGCCTTAATATCTGTTAGCAATGCCGAGATTTTATACGGAAATTTTGTGGGGTTTATTTCCAGAACAGCCTCTAGTTGTTTCAGCATCTTTGAAATGTTCAAAAGAACCAATTTTTTTTTTCTATATGAAATCCACTGAGGGAGAGGGAATTTTCTAGGTTTTAAATGCACACCAGAGCACAAGATCTAATATTACTGAATTCTCGCAGCAACTCTGTGGGGAGTTGATATGACTGACACTGAGGCTTGGAGAGGTGAAGAAACTTCCGAGGGCACTCAGATGATGCAGGCAGAGTCAGATCTCAACCCTGCTGAGACTGACTGCGAAGCCCAAGCCTTCAATGGCATGTGTGAAAGCCACATGTGGAAGGCCCCTGGCGACTTCTTGGTTCAGGGATGAGTTTCAGTCCATTTAGCCAAAGCCAGGAGCAATGGAATGAAGACTAGATTAGGTATCAGGAGACCTGGGTTCTGTTTCATCCTCTGCCTTCTGGGCCATGACTTTGAAGGCCTCTGCCCTTCTGCAACATTCTGAATTCCTACATAGCTGGGCTCAGAAGGGCCAGCCGTGGGTTGCTGTCCGTGGTGCTGAAGGTGCTCTTGTCCGAGGGCTCCCACTTCACCTATTTTCAGAGGAGCTGGTCTGGGCGGCTGCCAGGAACACACTGTGATTAATCAGCAGGTTTCAAATGGCAAACTAAAGGTGGAAGGAAAGAATTTCTTTATTGGTTTGCTGAATCTGTGCCAAAGGAGCTTTTTCTTTTTTTTTTTCTTTTTTTACCGAAAGCCATGTCTTTGACAATTCTCATCACCTGGGCCTGAACTGAACATCTCAATTTTTGGACAGAGGCATAGAACTAAGTTTTCACTGCCCAGGTGAATAAATGGGACATTACCTGATTCCCAGAGCCCCGTTTCCCCTCTCAGGTCCCATGAGAGTTCTGAGGGAATCCAGAGGGAATCTATGCTAAATTTTGTGTCAGTTAACTCACTTGTTTGTCTCTATTGTCTTTTTTTTTTTTTTTTTGTAACAACTTGGTATGTACCCTTAACAAATACACTGATTTGCTTTTTGGACTTCAAGTAATCAGAATCATACTGCACGTGCTCTTCTGTTGCCTTTCTTCCATCAACGTTATGTTTTGGAAGTGGGTCCACATTGTTGCATATTCATCATTGTATACTATTCTGCTATATGAATATGCTGAAACGGATCTGTACATTCCATTCTTACTATGGAATGTGAACTTATGTCCTTTTTTTCCCTGCTATGTACAATTCTGCTGTAAACATTCTGGCACACAGCTCATGTTACACAAGCCTGTACATTCATCACGTTATGTACATGACAGTAGAATCGTTGGGTCTTCCGGTAGGACCAGTTCAACCTCACTAGGTGTGGTAGAAACTTCTGGTGCTCATTCTTCCCTCCTCCCTAAAAGAGACATGCCTCGTTTGCAGTCAGGCGAGGCCATTTCCAGGGTGAATAATCTCATTACGGTGTAAGACCCTCTTCATATTTCTCCCAGTTGGTGACTTGTCTCTCCACTTTCTTTATGGCCTTTTGATGAATGGAAGTTCTCAGTTTTAATATAGTGAAATTGATCATTTTTGTGGCTTGTGCTTTCTGTGTCTTATTTAGGATATCTATCCCTACCCCAAGATCGTAAGATATCTTTAATGTCTTCCAAATATTTTATACGTTGCCTTTCACGTTTAGGTCTTAACCTAGAATAATGTTTACATATGGTGTGTAGCAGGGCCCAGTATCTCTCTTCCCCTATGGCTACTCATTTACTTTCTGAGCACTCTTTAAGGAAAAGTCCATCCCCTTCCCACTGGCATGTGACAGCAATATTTCATACATCATATGTCCCTATATGCACAGGTCTGTTTCTGGGCTTTCCATTGACCCATTTTTCTGTTCCACAGTGTGTACTTGCTTAGCTTTATAATACATTTTGGCTTATTCTTCAAGAGTATGTTGGCTATTATTGGGCCTTTGCATTTATATATGAATTTTAGAATCACCTTGCCAAGCTTCACCGCCCCACAAAAAAATTAAGATTTTTACTGGTGTTGCATTGAACCTATAGATCAATTTAGTGAGAAGTTACATCTTTATGAAAGAGAGTCTTCCAACCATTTACTTAGATCTCCTTTAATGTCTTCCAATAAATTTTTACAATTTCCTCCATAACGGTCTTACACATTAAAGATTTATTCCTGGATTCTGTGTTTGTTTCCTTTTTTTTAAATTTTATTTATTCATTTTTGGCTGCAATGGGTCTTCATTGCTGCACAAGGGCTTTTCTCTAGTTGCGGCGAGCGGGGACTACCCCTTGTTGCATGCGTGGGCTTCTCATTACGGTGTCTTCTCTTGTTGCAGAGCACAGGCTCTAGGCACACGGGCTTCAGTAGCTGTGGCACACGGGCTCAGTAGCTGTGGCACACGGGCTCAGTAGTTGTGGCTCACGGGCTCTAGAGCGCAGGCTCAGCAGGTGTGGCTCACAGGCTTAGTTGCTCCGTGGCATGTGGGATCTTCCCCGGCCAGGGCTCGAGCCCATGTCCCCCGCATTGGTAGGTGGATTCTTAACCACTGTGCCACCAGGGAAGCCCCTGTTTCCTATTGTTTCTGTAACAAGTCACTACAAACTTGGTGGCTTAAACAACACAAGCTGATCATCTTACAGTTCTTGAAGTCAGAGTCCAAAGTGAGTCTTGCTGAGTAAAAGTCAAGGTGTGGGCAGGGCTTTGTTCTTGCGCAGGCTCTGGGGGGAGAATCTGCTTCCTTGTCTTTCCAGCTCCTAGAGGTTGAGGCACCTCTTGACTCACGGCCCTTCCTCCATCTTCAAAGCCAGCAACATTGGGCTAGATTCTTCTCATGCTGCCATCTCTCGGGTTCTCTTTTGTTTCTCTCTTTCCCTTTTAAGAAACCTTGTGAATATATTGGACCCACATGGATAATCCAGGATAATCTCCCTATTTTAAAGTCAGGTGATTAGCAACTTCAATTTTATCTGTACCCATAATTACTCTTTGCCACGAACCCATCATTTTCACAAGTTCTGGGAATTAGGACGTGGACATCCTTGGAATGTCATTATTCTGCCTACCACAGATTCTTTACATTTTTCGTAGTTCTATAAATGGTAATGTTTATGATTGTATTTTCTAGCTGGTTTTTGTTGTGGTACCAAAATGCTGTGGATTTTCTGTATTGATTTTGTATCCAACAACACTGCTTAAGCACTTACTAATTCTGATAAACCTGAAGATTCTTTAGGATTTTTTAGTGTAATTGATGATATAATGTGCAAATAATGACAGTTTTGTTTCTTCCTTTCCAGGCCTTATGCGTTTTATTTGCTCTTGTATCTAAGTTTCTGTGCTGGCATGGACCAATTATACAATGTTGAATAAAAGTGGAGACAATGAGCATCCTTGTTTTATTCCTGATCTTAAAGAGAGTGCTTACATTTCAACATTCAGAATAATGTTTTCTGTACCACAATGTTCATTGCAGCTCTATTTACAATAGCCAGGACATGGAAGCAATCTAAGTGTCCATCAACAGATGAATGGATAAAGATGTGGCACATATATACAATGGAATATTACTCAGCCATAAAAAGGGACGAAATTGAGTTATCTGTAGTGATGTGGATGGACCTAGAGTCTGTCATACAGAGTAAAGTAAGTCAGAAAGAGAAAAACAAATACTGTATGCTAACACATATATATGGAATTAAAAAAAAAAGGGTCATGAAGAACCTAGGGGCAAGATGGGAGTAAAGATACAGACCTACTAGAGAATGGACTTGAGTACACGGGAGGGGGAAGGGTAAGCTGGGACAAAGTGAGAGAGAGGCATGGACATATATACACTACCAAATGTAAAATACATAGCTAGTGGGAAGCAGCTGCATAGCACAGGGAGATCAGCTCGGTGCTTTGTGACCACCTAGAGGGGTGGGATAGGAGGGTGGGAGGCAGGGAGACGCAAGAGGGAAGAGATATGGGAATATATGTATATTCCCATCAGTGTATAGCTGATTCACTTTGTTATAAAACAGAAACTAACACAGTGTAGTTATACACTACACTAAATCAGTGTATAGCTGATTCACTTTGTTATAAAACAGAAACTAACACACCATTGTAAAGCAATTATACTCCAATAAAGATGTTAAAAAAATAAAAAATAAAACAAGTACCCTAAAAAAGAGAATAATGTTTTCTGTATGTATACTTTTAATAGATATCCTTTTATTAGGTTAAAGAAACTCTTCTAGACCTAGATTACTAAGAGGTTTTTGCGAGGTTTTGGAGTTTTCTTGAAAGTCATAAGAGGATGTTGACTCTTATCAAAGACTTTTCTCACAACTGTAAGAATGATATGATTTTTCTTCTTTAATTTGTTAGAGGGGTGGATTCATTACTACCTTTTCCAATTTAAAACCAACCTTGTATTCTCTGAATAAATACAGCTTGATCATAGTATTCTTTTTTTTTTTGCTGTGAAAAATAATTTTTATTTTATTTTTTTAACATCTTTATTGGAGTATAATTGCTTTACAATGTCGTGTTAGTTTCTGCTGTATAACAAAATGAATCAGTTATATGTATACATATATCCCCATATCCCCTCACTCTTGCGTCTCCCTCCCACCCTCCCTACCCCACCCCTCTAGGTAGTCACAAAGCACTGAGCCGATCTCCCTGTGCTATGCAGCTGCTTCCCACTAGCTGTCTATTTTACATTTGGTAGTGTATATAGGTCGATGCTACTTTTACTTTGTCCCAGCTTCCCCTTACGCCTCCCCGCATCCTCAAGTCCATTCTCTACGTCTGTGTCTTTATTCCTGTCCTGTCCCTAGTTTCAACACAACCATTTTTTTTTTTAAAGATCCCATTATATGTGTCAGCATACAGTATTTGTTTTTCTCTTTCTGACTTACTTCACTCTGTATGACAGACTCTAGGTCCATCCACCTCACTACAAATAACTCAATTTCATTTCTTTTTATGGCTGAGTAATATTCCATTGTATATATGTGCCATATCTTCTTTATCCATTCATCCGTCGATGGACACTTAGGTTGCTTCCATGTCCTGGCTATTGTAAATAGTGCTGCAATGAACATTGTGGTACATGTCTCTTTTGGAATTGTGGTTTTCTCAGGATATATGCCCAGTAGTGGGATTGCTGGGTCGTATGGTAGTTCTATTTTTAGTTTTTTAAGGAACGTCCATACTGTTCTCCATAGCGGCTGTAACCAATTTACATTCCCACCAACAGGGCAAGAGGGTTCCCTTTTCACCACACCCTCTCCAGCATTTATTGTTTGTAGATTTTTTGATGATGGCCATTCTGACAGGTGTGATGTGATACCTTGTGGTTTTGGGGTTATTTTTTTTTTGACATCTTTATTGGAGTATAATTGCTTTACAGTTTTGTGTTAGTTTCTGCTGTATAACAAAGTGAATCAGCTATATGCATACATATATCCCCATATCCCCTCTCTCTTGCGTCTCCCTCTCACCTTCCTTATCCCACCCCTCTAGGTGGTCGCAAAGCACCGAGCTGATCTCCCTGATGAATGGATAGAGAAGATGTGGCACATATATACAATGGAATATTACTCAGCCTCACTGTGGTTTTGATTTGCATTTTTCTCTAACGATTAGTGATGCTGATCATCCTTTCAAAATGAAGCAACTGACAAAGGATTAATCTCCAAAATATACGAGCAGCTCATGCCGCTCAATATCAAAAAAACAAACAACCCCATCCAAAAATGGGCAGAAGACCTAAACAGACACTTCTCCAAAGAAGACACACAGATTGCCAGCAAACACTTGATGATGGTATTCTTTTACACGTATCACTGAATCTGTTTGCTAACATTTAGATTCAAATTTTTTGCATCTACATTGATGCAAAATTTTAGGATTTAGCCTAAAATTTTCTTTTCTTCTGCTGTGTTTGTTAGATTTTGATATCAAGGTTATACCAGCCTCATAAAATATACCTGAGTACCTGAGTGTTTCACCTCTTTTCCCATGTTCGGAAATATTTTGTGTAGCGTTAGAATTTTTTGTTCCTTGAATTAGAATTCACTGGTAAAAAACCATCTGGGCCTGGGGTTTTCTTTTTGAAAAGATTTTTAACTACAGATTTGATTTCTTTAATGGTTTTAGGATTATTCATCCTATTTATTACCAGAAATTTTAACTATTATATTTATTAGAAAATGTATAGTTCATTTACATTTTCAAGTTGTTATGAATTTCTTCATAATTTCCTCTTATAACAGTCTCCTATTATCGTCTGCAGTATCCGACGTCCCCTCTTTACTTGTAGTGTGGCTATCTGTGCCTTTTCTTTTTTCTTTATTAATCTACTCAGAGGTTTCTCAATTCTATTAGCCTTTTCAAGAAACAACCTTTGGCTTTTTGTTACTGTGTGTCTCTTTCCTATTTTATTAATTTATAGTCTTATCTTTATTATATTCTTCTATTTTCTTTGATTTCTTATGCCATCTTTTTTAGCTCCTGGAGATGGTGCTTTGTTCATTAACTTTCCCACTTTCTTCTTTTGAATATAAGCATTTAAGTTTATAAAACCTTCTTCTAAATACTGATTTATGTGCATCACACAAGTTCTGATATACTTTTATTAATTGTTCAATTTCAGTATTTCCTACTTTCCATGGTTACTTCCTCTCTCAACTCTGAGTTACCTATAAGTGTTTACTAGATTCCAAATACATGAAAATTTTATAATCATCTTTTTCTGATTTCTAAGTTAAGAATATTGGGTTCAGATAATGCATCTGCAGGATAACAGTCCTTCAACTACTTACTGGGCCATAAAGCAAATCTTTAACATATGCCCTTGATAACAATGACTTTCTAAGCTGCTGAGTATTCTATATAAATCCATTAAATCAAATGTAATGACGGAATTTTACAAATCTTGTATGTCTTTAACAATTTTTGTCTTCTCGATCTTTTAGTTACTGTGAGAGGTTTATTTCTCCTTTTAGTTCTACCAAGTTCTTCGTTATGTATTGAAGGCAGTATTATTGGTTGCATACATATTTGGAGTTATTATAGGCTTCCTGATGTTATTACTTTTATCATGATGTTATTGTTTTTATTTCTTAATTTATTTTTTGCTTTAGACTTACTTTTAATTAGGATTTTTCTGGTACATTTTTTCCAACACTTCATTTCAACCTACTATATCCTTAGGTTGTAGTGTCTCTTGTAAATATCATAAACATGATTTTGTGGGTTTTCTCTAGTCTTCTATCTGGGATATTTAGCTTAATTTACTCTAAGTATGATATGCTTTATTTCTACAACTCATTTTATAACCACTTCTAGGTGTTACTTAATTGCTCTGTGCCTCATTTTTTTCACCTGTAATATGGGGATAATACCACTATGGTTGTCATTTTCTTCTATTTGTTCTGTCATTACCATTTATTTCTTCGGTCATTTCCTTTCCTTTCTTTCCTACTTTTTGATTGAATAATTAACTTTCCTTATTCCATTTTTTTGGAGCATCTAGTTTAGAAGTTGTTCATGTTATTTCTCACTTTCTTAGTGCTTATCCCAGAAATGGAAACTTCCATAAACAAAGGACCAAAGCTTAAGTCTAAATTACTCAATATCTTTACCCTCCTCCTGAACCTTTAAAATTGAAATTAAAGCATTTTAGAATACTTTAATTCCAATCATCCCCTTACCAACACTTATGTGTTATTTCGCTATATGTCAATTCTGTTTTAATAATTATTACTATACAGTAAATGTTTGTTTAGATTTACCCGCATGTGTACCATTCAGTCTGTTGTTACTTCTTCCTCGCATCTCTGACTTTCTATCTGGCATCAATTTCTTTCTGCCTGAGATTCATTCTTCAGAACTCCCTTCCATGAGGTTTTGGGGGTGGAACCCCTGTTTTTTGTTTATATGAAAATATAATCATTTCACCTACTGAAAAAGATTTGCATCACTCAGCACATTCTCCGAGACTATACCACCGACTTCTGGACTTTGTTTTTGCTGATGGAAAGTCAGCTGTCAATCAATTTGCCACTTCTTTGAAGGTAATCTGTCTTTTCTTTCCAGTTCCTTTTAAATCATCCCTTTGTATCTGGTCCTTGAAATTGTATTATGACGTGTCTATTGTGTCTTTTAAGTGTTATGCTACTTGGAATTTATCAGGCTTGTTAAAATATGTGGACTTTTGTCTTTATCAGTTCTGAGAAGTTCTCAGTCATTATCCCTTCGAATACTGCCTTTTCTCTATTCTCTTTACCCACTTCTCCAGGAACTTGATTAGATGTATGAGAGAGTGTCTCACTCTGTCCTCTGTGTTTAAGTCTCTTTCATATTTTTTGGTCTTTCTGGGCTGCATTTTTTTCCTTAACATCTTCAGCTCTATCTTTCATTCACTGGTTCTCCCCCAAGCTGGGTTTAATCTGCTTTTCAACCTATTTGTTAAGTATTTAATTTCAGCTCTATTTTCCAATTATGGGAGTTCCACGTGATTATTTTATGATGTTCTAGGTCTTTACCCATTTTAATCTTCTTCTTCACTTCTCAAAACATATAAAGCACACGTATCTTGTAGTCTATGTCGTCTATGGCTGATAAAGCCAATGTCCGATTCCTTTTCAAGCCCAAGTTTGCTGCTTCTGTTTCTTCTGGCTCTCACACATGATGCATGGTTTCCTTGTGTATTTAATGACTTTCTTTCTTTTGAAACTCTGAATTATTCATTTTCCTTGTAGAAACCCTTGGAGCTTGGGACAAGAGTAGATTCCTCCAGAAAGGATGCATTTACTTCTGTAAGACGTCTGGTATGTGGTGGTAGGGGTGTGTATATTTAGGGTCATTTTCAAATTAATGAATGACTTGAAGTTTGGGGGCGGATTTCAGGGAGTGTGCCTTGGGACTGCAGATTCAAGGGAGGGCCAATGTGGGTTGGAATCAAAGGGTTGAGCCAGAGAAGTTTTATTTCCACTCTCTAAGTATGGTAGGCCTCCCAAGTTATTGGGGAGTGGCCTTCTATTAGACTTCCCACCTGATGGGCCCTAGGATTTGTCTTCCTCCTTCCTGTTTTGTGAGACTGCAAAAAACTGATGCTCCTGCTTTGGCAAAAACCCTCAGAATGAAAGTTGGCATCAGTTCACTGCTTGCCTTTTTGGATTCTGCCTACACAGGTACTGGACTATTTCTTACTCCCCTGCCAGCTTTGTGGATGCACTCACAAATGTGTTTTTACATAATTACCATCATTTTTAGTTATTTTCAATAGGAGCTTAGTCTGGGCTCCTACTCCTTCATGTTGACACCCTCTTTTGATCTTTACTTATTATTTGTCGTAATCCCTTAAGACACTGCTCAGAGGCCCCAGGAGCCAGGTGATCACATGCACCCCACTCTCTTCTCCACTTACTGGGGCCAGGCTGGCTCTTAAGACATCTAATGACAGTGGCTTCTGGGCTCACAGGCCTCATCCGACACCTGCATCTTTTGAAACCATCCACAGTTCCAGCTTCTGCTTGACTACAAAGAGTTACAGAGCTCACTCCTTTGTCAGACAATCCCTTTACCATTTGAGCACTTGTGTTAGAAATACCTGCCTTATATTATTTCATGTTACCTAATAAATTAACCTGTGCAGGGGTCTAATGGGAAACAGCAATATCTCTTGTTAAGCTTCCCAGGGGAATGGTGGAATTCCAGGCACACGCCGGGGATGTGGATGGGAGCACACGGGCGACGGGAGGGGTACGAGGAGGGAACCAGTATTCACGAGGAGTTGCCCTCATGTGTAGGAATGTTGAAGAGATCAAACCAAACTCTTAGCGTAAACTGCCCATGAAATAAGTGTTTTTATCTCCATTTATTCGGATGAAAAGAAATCGAGTCCTAAGTGACATGTCTGAGGTCGCAGAGTTGACCTGTGGCTGAGTTGGAGTTCAGTTCCTCAGACGCCCTCCCATGGATCCGGGCTCTGCTTGGTGAATTTCCGATGGCAAGAGTGTGATGGCTGGGTGATTACGGGGTCATTGCAGGCCTGTCCTGGCCAAAGGGAACAGTGTCAGAAGGCAAAACCAACCCAGCTCCGCTAGTGAAAAGAGAAGGACAGTCTAGTCCGGGCTTAGCCTCCTCTGGCCTTGGGAGGGAGGAGGGCTCCAGACACAGCAGCTGTAGGACTGTTGTGCTCAGGAGCCGGCAGCACGGGGCCTGAAGGACCAGGACGCTG
Organism: Leucopleurus acutus; assembly: GCF_964270905.1. NCBI lineage: Eukaryota > Metazoa > Chordata > Mammalia > Artiodactyla > Delphinidae > Leucopleurus > Leucopleurus acutus. The sequence goes on from NC_139159.1 coordinate 80,658,248, forward strand.
AGCTGTCACCCAGACACCTGCACCTGGGCTCTCTGCCTCGACCACACACCTCCACGCTGGAACGATCCAGCCATGCCAACGCCAACAGTAACACCCCTGCTCTGCACGGCTCCTGGGCCCCCGCTGGCCCTCCGAGAAAGCTCCACATGCCCACAGCCCACACAGGGCTGTCCTCGGGCCGGATGCAGTTCACCTCCTCTACCGTGGGGGCGCTCGGGACACAGGCCTCATGTGGGTCACCTCTCAGGGTGCCTGGGCTAGTTCCAACGCCCCCTCCCCCAAGGAGCCCTTTGAGACTTCTCTCTCGGTGCATTCAGTAACTTCTCTGGCAACTGCTGTATTTGTTTTGGAAACTATAAAACACATGGGGTTCCCATGACCCCCTCCTCAGGTCTGATAATTTGCTAGAACAGCTCACAGAACTCAGGAAAACACTTTACTTACGGCTTATGCTGACCAGTTGATGATAAATGACGTTATAAAGGATACAGACGAATGGCCAGATGAAGAGGTGCCCAGGGTGAGGTCCGGGAGGATCCTGGGTGCAGGAACTTCTGTCCCCGTGGAGTTGGGATGCACGACCTCCAGCTTGTGGGTGTGTTCACCGACCAGGAAGCTCTCCACACCCCACAGCTGAGGGAATTTTACGGGGGCTTCATCTTGTAGGCATGATCAACTAACTCAATTTCCAGTCCCTCTCCGCTCCCCGGAGGTGAGGGTGGGAGAGAGAGGCCCAAGCTTCTAGTCATGCTGGGCCTTTCTGGTGACCAGCCCCCATCCTGAAGCCGTCTAGGAGCCCACCCAGAGCCGCCTTTTTTCGAACAAAAGATGCTCCTGTCACCCAGGAAATTCCAAGGGATGAAACAGCTCTGTCAGGAACTGAGGGCAGAGACCAAATACCTACTGTGTTACACTCAACCAGTCCCAGAAAACGGCTGTGGACGAGCCCTCACTCCCAGCCCCCAAGATTCCTTGCAATGTCCAGCATCCCTGGGGCTCCCAAGGCTGGCATCTGACCTGTTCAGGTCCGAGAACAGCTGGCATGGCAGGAATGAACCCCCGAGGGGTGGGGGACACACGGGCCAGCTCTCGCCGCTGGTAGGAGGAGTCTGAAGCTGTCTTCTCACTCCCCGCGAGTTCCCCGAGGATTTCAGCCCAGGGGCCCAAGAATGCTTCTGCCCCGGCTCGTCCCCGCCCCTGACCCCTCACTCCCCCGCGGGGGACCCCCCATCTCCCAGATGAACTTGTGCTCAGATTCAGGGTTTGCTATGGGGCACTCAAACGAAGACCGTCCCTGGGCCAGCCTCTGCGAGGAACCAGGTGTGTGCGCCCTGGGCAGAAGGGAGGGCCGGCTAAGGGCAGGGCTCTGGGAGAAGCAAGGTCCACGAGGGTGGAGGCCGATGGAGTGGGGGGAACGGGCCACCCCAGGCCACGTGGCAGCTCGTGCAGTTTGAATAAGCACCCCCTGCCCAACCCAGGCGGCACAGCCCCACGAGGGGCAAGACGGCTCTGGCCCTCGCTCGAAGCAGCCTGCACGGCCACGGGTGGCAGCCTGGCCCACGAGGCCTGGACTCGGGCCCTGAGAGCCTGCGAGGGACCTTACGCATCGTCAGAGAGGTGGAGCATGGGTGAAGGCGGCTCCTCCCAGGTGTCTCCTGGGGTGACCCTGCCAGGGCAGCGGGATTCTGCTCAGCCGCCCCTGGCTCTGTGCTCCGGGCACCTGGAGACCCAGTCCCCCAGGCCCTGTGATGGGGCAGCGCCCCAGGGCCCAGAGGGCTTGAGGACCACACAGCAGGGCGAAGTCCCGGCACTGGGAGGCATGACAGGAACACGTGCAGCCCATGTGAGGCGGGCCTGGGAAGCTCTTCGCTGCCCTGAGCCCAGAGCTTTCGTTGAGATGTTTTCTAATCGGGGTGTGTCGGTACGCGTGGAAGGGCACCCATCTCTGAAGCCGTGGGGTTCCCACAGGCCATCCACCCCAGGCCCACGGCAGCTCGCTCACTGCCCATCCTCCTCTGTCCCTGGGTGTGGGCTGGCCATGTGCCTGCTGCCCGGGGGCCTCGTTTAAATGGGGTGACCCGGGAGCCTTGGACACGTCCGGCTTCACCGCACCCTGCTCTGTGCCTTGGGACCCTCGCCCTCTCTCTGGCCCCAGAACTCTGCTCAGCAGGTGGAGTTTACTAGACAGGGCCTGAGGATGCCTGGGCAGAGGTGGTCTGAACCTCCAGGGCTGGGAGTGAGGCTGCAGGGGGGCAGCAGGCTGGGCGACCCGGAGAGGAGGGAGCAGGGGCGAGGCAGCCCTCGCGGTGGGGGGGTACGTGGGTCCGAGGGCGGCTGCAGGATGCCCACCTCCAATCTGCACCTCGACTTCTGGACACCCGTGTCACCCCCAAACATCTTCCCAAGTGTGTGTGGACCTCAGGAGAGAAAGTGAGAGGCCGAGATGGCCAGAGCCATTGTGGGGGCTGAGGACAATGGTGTAGGACTCGAGGCGGTGCTCTGAGAGGGGCGGCATAGAGGCCCAAAGAGCACACGCAGGGGAGGGGCCTGGGGGGGGCCACAGGCACAGACAGACACAGGCCCAACCCTGCTGGCCACCAGCCGTGTGTGCTGCGTGGGGTCGTGCGAGTCCCTACCTGCGCCGGCGTCTGACGAGCTGGCGGGCGGCCCCCTGACCACACTGGACAAGCAGAAGCAGGGATGCAGGTGGACCAGCAGAGAAGTGAGGCAGGCCCTTTATTGGAGAATCTGTCACTGACACGCAGACGCACACAGGCCGTGGCCCCCCACAGCCAAGCCTGGAACCAGCCCAGGGGCCAGAACAGCTGGCACAGGTGACCGTCTACCCACCGGGGGCAGGTGGCTCCTCTTGGGGTCAACCACGGTGCCACCTCTCCTGGCTGGGCTGCCTCGGGGCCCCGGGGAGAAGAGCCAGCCCTTGGGGGATTCCAAGGGCCGAGGGGGCCGAGGGAGGTTCCCCAGACCCACCCCAGCTGTGCCCCTCCCTCACGCTCACCTCTTCTTCCTGCTGGCTGGGCTGTGAACCCCAGGTCACAGGAACAGGTGCAGGGACCCAGGGCCACACTTTGGGGTTTGGTTAGCATTCACCCTAGCAGCGGCCTCTTGCAGGGAAGCCCTGATGGCCAGTGTGGGAAGGGGCACGGCTGCCAAGTCTGGGGGCCCCTGCAAAGCCCAGAGAGGACGGCGCAGGTAGGAGGGGAGGGGAGGGGTGGGAGGAGTGGACAGGAGTTGCAGCGAAGGCCTGTCCCCTGCCCGGGGGGCCCTCTGGTCATCTCTCCCCGCGGGAACAGCGGCTCAGGCCTGGGCCCCCAGGGCGCGCACGTGCACGCTGGGCAGGCGGAACCAGGAGGGCGGCAGCCCCTTGCTGGAGCTGTCCTCGTGGAAGCGGATGCGGAGGAAGAAGTCGCCCGTGCAGAGGAACAGAAGGGCCCCAAGGCAGGCTGACTGGCCCGACGGCCGCACCTGAGGGGAGGAGGGGCATCAGCCGGGAGCAGCGCGGACCCCCAGAGCCTCCAGGAGAGCCCTGAACCTACCTAGATACGGAGGCGGGGGCGGGGGCGGGGGCGGGGGCGGGCGGGCCCCCAGGACTTGCTCCCGTGGCCCTCCAGGGCTCCCCTGCTGTGCTGCCCCGGCGAGTCACTGCACCTCTCCGGGCCTCAGCTCCTATCCTAGGATGGCGCTAATCACACTTCCCTCCCTGGGCCGTTTGGGGGTCAGGGAGCGTGGGGAGCGTTTGGGGCAAAGGCGCCATCTCAACAGGTAAGTGGAGCTTGAGGACTGTGCCTTGTGACCCCATCAGTCCCTCTGGGCCTGCGTGCAGCGACCGCGAGCAGGGAGGAGCCGGCCACGTGGGGCAGGGCAGCGGTGCCAGGGGCACAGAGATCTGACGCTGTCTTGCCGCTCCCCCAGCACACTCGTCTCAGCTCCTTAACAACCCTCGGGGCCAGTATCCCCATCCTAGCTCTGCTCCTGGGACTCAGGTACAGAGACGCGAACTTGTCTGAGGTCTCAGGGCAAGTCAGGGGAACGAGGGTCAACGCAGAGAGGCCGCCACGTCTACCAACCCCTAAGTCTGCCACTGGGGGAGGGGTGGGACAGGGGACAGTGACCGGGGGCTACACGCACCTTGTCCAGGTAGAAGGTGCCGGAGCCCACGAAGGAGACGGCATGGCGCAGGTCGTAGGTGTGCACGCCGTTCTGGTGGTCCTGGAAGGGCACCACGCCGAGGGCGAAGGGCCCCACGCTGCGCGGGCTCCGGTTGGTCAGCCTCACCTCCAGGCGCACGGGGTCGCCCACCCGGCAGGCCGCCGCCTCGCGGTCACAGGGCTGTCCGTCCACCAGCACATCTGCGAGGGACATGGGGCACGAGGCTGTCAGGGCACCGCCCAGCCGGCCTCCCTTCCTCCATTCATTCATTCATTCCCTGCTCCTTCACCCACCAAGGCTGCCTCCTGGAAAACAGAGGAAGGGCCCCGGTTCCTGCTCTCCCGACGTGCAGGCCAGCGGAGACAGGCGTCGGGGCCGGAGCTGTACCCCAGGGGGGTCTGAGCCACGCTGGAGAGGCCGAGAGGGCCCCAGGGTCACTGGGGGGTCCTGAAGGGTCTCCTAGCTGCCCCCACCTGGAAGGGCTGAGCTCTGGCCTGGACCCCAGGGGCTCCTGCAGGTGGAGGCCAGCCAGGGGAGGGGCTAAGAACTGGCGGGGACTGTGCACAGGCCGGGGCCGAGGAGCCGTGGCTGGGCCTCCGTTGAGCCACCTGCAGACTGCCCCGCCCAGACTGCCGCAGTGAGGGCCGGGGTGGCCCTGGGGCACCACGGAGGCGGGACGCTAGCTGGGGGAAGGTCTGGGAGTCACGGAGCAGGGCGCGCGCCCGCCAGGCAGGGAACAGGGAATGGGCAGCAGCAAGGGGGTGGGGTGACGGGGCAGGTCGACTGGAGAGGCTGTGCTGTGACCCCCACTCTGCTCAGACCACCAGACATCCCAGCAGGACGGCGGGGTGGGTAGGCTGGGGGACCCGCCTTCAAGCATGGGTGCAAGGCACAGGCTGCTGTTTGAGAGTGACAAGTGTCCTTAAAAGAGGCACAAGAGGAGAAAACGGACTCAGAGGGGAGCCCAGAGCCCAGAGGCAGCCCTCTGTCTGTGAAGACAGAGGCAGAGGCTGCAGTGATGCAGCCGCAGCTCCAGGAGCTGGGAGAGGCGGGGGGGACCCTCCCCCAGAGCACTGCCCACACCTCGAATTCAGACCTCCAGCCTCCAGAACAGTGAGAGCCAGTCAAGCCCTGTTGCCTCGAGGCCCCCAGTCTGTGGTGATTTGCTACGGCAGTGCCGCATGCTGATACGGTCAGGAAGGGTCCTTCCTGACACCAGAAGGTCACCGGCTTGCTGATCCGGCCACGGAGGCCAGGGAAGGGGGTCCTAGACCTGCAGTGGGACTTCACACCACATGGTACTGGCCGTGGGGCTACCAAGCGCCGACCCTGAGCCCTGGCCTCGTCACATCTGCAGGCCCAGGAGTAATGATGTGACAGTGTCACCTGTGTACTTCCTCACGCCTGCCCACCTTGCTGTTTAGGGACTCGTCACATGTGTCTCAACCTTGACCCCGCCATTACCAGCATCCCGCAGTGGAGGCTAGTCGGGGACGGCCCCTGGGTCACTGCCACTGCTCCTGACACCGGGCAACTGCACGGAAGACCCTCCTGCCCAACAGCTATGGGGCCTCGGTGCCCACGGGAGGAGGCCAGCGCCTCACTGGGCTTCCTGGAAGGCACGGCTCTGGAGAGTGGCCAGCACTGGACGGGCCATGCAGACCCTCCCTCCAAGGCAGCAGCACATCCAGGACTCGGAGTGAAAGAGAGAGAGAGAGAGAGAGAGAGAGAGAGAGAGAGAGAGAGAGAGAGAGAGAGAGAGAGAGAGAGTGCGTGTGTGTGTGTGTGTGTGTGTGTGTGTGTGTGTGTGTGTGTGTGTGTGTGTGTGTATTGAGAGGATATATCAGGAACAAGAGACACTGGCTTCTGTCCTGGGCCTGTTTCAAACCTGAGAAGTGGGCGTAATGACAGTCCTGGGTCCCTCTCCTGCTCAGGCCGGGCCCCGGTGATGCGTGCTGAACAATGAACCCAGCCAGGCAGGTCTGAGCCTCATGTGGAGAGAGCAGGTGTAGGAGAGCCTCGGTTGATGGTTCCATTAAGGGGAAGACAGGATTCTCTGCAAATCAGTGGAGGGTGGCCGGCTCGCCGCATCTCTGCCCTCTCTGTTCTCCCTTGTAGAGAACCGCGTGGGCCACAGGCACTGGCCTATGGCTCATCTGCAGCGCAGCCCCCAGCTCACCTGGTGGTGCCCATTTAACCCTTCCCTGATGCCCAGCTCCACTTGGCCCCTGGGGCAATGAAGAGGGGAAATGAGGCTGTGGACACAGTTCCCAGTGGGACTCTTTCCTTGGCATTCTCTAAATGGGGGGAGGGGCATGTCCCGAGGTCAGGCCAGGGTGGCAGGGATGGGGGACAGAGCTGGCCCCTGGCTGAGCAGCAGGCCGGGCTGGGATCTTGGCTCTGCCCTAAGCCTTCATCCTGGAGGAGGCCCTTTGCCGAACTGAGCCTCCTTCACCTCACCTGCAAAACCGGGGTAATGACCCAGACGCAGACAGAGGACCCAGCCAGGCCTGCCCTGCCCTAGTCTGGGGAGAGCTACTTGCTTCCTTGTCTGCCTACCCAGGGAGGAGGGCGACCCTCAAGAGGGGCAGGACCCGCCTGTCTTGCTCTCTGATGTGTCTCCAGTCACAGGTGACACTGACTGTCATGGTTCATTCATCCTGGCTTTAGTACTGAAACTTCTGCATCCCGGGAACCCCTCAGGCACACTGGGCGGTTGGTCACGCCACACCCATGCCTGGCACCCACAATAAGTGCCTGCCAAACTCACGACTTTCTGGGCTCAGCAGGCAGCTGTCTCCTCCCACCCTGCCGCTCCAGCACCTCCAGCCTGGGTCCGAGAGCACCAAACCTTCCCACGTCACTCACTGGGAGGAAACAGCAGAGGTCCATTTTCTCTGAGAATATGACACGCTTCCTGAATTGAAAAGGATGCCAGGGCTGGCCTCTCCTGGGACCCACGGGGTACCGTGAGAGAAATCTAGTGAAAATGCATCTGAGATAACAGTGTTGATGGTGACCGTGATGGCTGTGCTCAAGTCAGGGGTTGTAACTCCACCCGCACTAATGTCCCAGCATACCCCTTGTTGTAGTGAATTCGGTTCTCTGACTCTGGACCAGGGCAGCTGCGCCCCATGCCGGGGAGAGGGGACCCTTCTCGCGTGGAAGCCCCGCTGAGCAAGGCTGGAAGGAACAGCTGAGACCAGCCATCCACCAGGGAGTCACAGAACTCACCAGGAAGGAGCAAGGAAGAAATAATTAAAAATTTCTCAAAGGCAAGCTGTGCTGGAGCCGTTTCTAAATTGCCCAGAGGAAAGAGAACCACCTTGCGGCACTGCCGGGAGTTCAGCCGCCCTGCTCCTGTAGAGCTCAGCTCGGCTTCCCGCCCACCGTCCCTGGGGGCCACCTGGCCCAGCCCCTCCGCCCTCAGGTGGGGAAGGTGGGCGCCACGTCCACTCAGTCGCCAGACCGGGGGGGCCCCTGTCAGGGACGGCGGGTTAGCACTCCCTCTGTGTCCGCAGCAGACTGGCCAGCTGCAGGGAAGGGGTGGGCACACCAGTCCGAGTGTGTCCCGTGCAGCTGGTGCCTCCCCGCCCCGAGAATTCCTCACCATCACCCGGGAGCCCTCCTGCGGCATCCAGGGTGGGCTCATTAAGACCCCCGTGGGAACCCCAGGTCTGATGTCCGGGTGTGCGGGGTCTAGTTGCTCCCCTTGGCCGCCAGGGTCGGCCCATCAGGCCGCTGCCACTGTGCACTTCCTGGGGTGGTGACCCCCCTGCCCACCTCCAGGCTGGGGTAGAGGGATTCCTGCTGCTGCACACTTTTGAGTAGTTTCTCCTTGACTCCTCCCCGCTTGCCCTCTCCGAGCCTCAGTTTCCTCACCTTTAGAAGGGCTGATAGGAAAGCCCACCTCAAAGAGGTTTTGTGAGAATTGGAAATGCGCACGCAGAGGGGGCGGGGCACACAGCGGCCGCAGCGGGACGGCTGGATCATTGTCGCCATTACGCTCACATCCACCCTGGGCAGTGGAGAATGCGCGGGGCGGGCCAGGCCCCTGACCAGCTCTAATCCCCAGCCCAGGAGGACACTTTGCATTTATATAGCTTCTCCAGGGCCGCTGCTCACCCGCAGGCTGGCCATGAATGCTGATGGGGAAAGAGGACCAGCACGGCGCTGAGGCGCTGGACAGAGAGGACCGAGGCAGCAGGACAAGTCCCTTCAGCCTCTCCTGGCCACTCTGTCCAGGAGGGATGCAGACCCCCAGCCAGTCTGCAGATGGGCCACATGGCGACCTGGAATGCCCCAGCCTCCCGGGGAGGCAGGGAGGGGGGTCCCAGCCTGGAAGCCCACCTCCTGACCCCCAGGCTGCTGGGGAGCTGCACACGGGCAACCTCGACCTGGGGGCTCCTCGGGAGCGGTGGGCGGGAGGCACAGAACTCTGGCTCTGTGAGGTCTAGCCTTGTCCCCGAGAAGCTCCCGGAACCCTGAGTCTGTGCCGCCAGAGGGGGTGGTGTGGTAGACAGAATGACACCCCCAAAGATGTCCACATCCTAATACCTGGATCCCGTGCAGTGTGTTCCCGCACACGCTAAAGGGACTCTGCAGGTGACATTCAGTTAAGGACCTTGAGACGGCAAGTATCTTGGAGTATATGGGTGGGCCCAATGTCGTCATGAAGGTCCTTATAAGGGCAAGAGGGGGCAGGAGGGAGCCTGGAAGGCTGTGTGTCCATGGCGGCGTAGGGAGGCTGGGAGTTGCTGCAAGGCTGGCTTTGAAGGCAGGACGGGGCCAAGGGGTGCAGGCGTCCCTGGAGCCCAGAAGGCGGGAACCGGGGTCTCCCCAGCCCCCAGCCTGCCGCCACCTCTTAGACTGGCCTACCGGACCGTGGGGTAGTAGCTCGTGTTGTTCTCAGCCACTAGGATGGCGCTCACTTGTTAGAGTGGCTGCCGCTCAGCGACCAAAGAGCTGCCGCCGCCTCCCAGGCCCAAGGAGAGGGCGGGCAGAGCCCGGCCTGGAGCTGGACCATGTGTGCAGTCTGAACTCTGCCTGTGTCCCTCATCTGGAATGCAGCGAGTGTCACGTTCTCTGTGCAAAGTGCCAAAGGGAAGTGCTCAAAGGTTCGGTTCCTTTCTGCCCGACCTGCCCCCAAGCCCCCAGTTTCTGAAACCCGAGGCCCGAGGCCAAGGCCACAGCACTCGTTATCTTGACGAGTGTCTGTGGAACATCCTGGATGTGGCCCTGCCCTCAAGCAGCTCCAGGTGGGAGGGACTCCTGGACAGGAAAGGTGGCCACCCTGCAGGACCGAGCAGGAGGGGCTCAGGACCCAGTGAGGGCCGCAGCCGGGCACCGGCTCCTCTGGGCAGCCCTGACCTCCTCGCCCAGGTGTTCAGCGGGGTCTCACCCTTAACTTGGCCCAAACAAAACCCTCCCACTTTCTCCCGGAAACCCCGCCTCCCCAGGGTCTTCCGTACAGAAGTGGCCCTACCCGGCAGGCCTGCCTGGCGCCGGGAGGTCACACCGAGGTGTTCCCCGGGCACCCACACCCAGCCCCCCGGCCCGCCCGGAGGCCATACCCATCTCCGCCCCGACCCACTCTATCTTAGCCCAGGCCAGCTCCCCACACGGCAGCCAACGGTTCACAGCGGTGTGAACCATGGTTTCACCTTGTCACGTCCTCGCTCGCCCCTTGCCCGGTCCCAGAATAAAAGGGAGTTTTGATCACATTATGGCCACTGACCTGGTCTCCAGGGCCCTGCACGGCCCTGAGCCAGGTTCCCCCATCCCCGCCCTCCTACCATGTTGCCTCCCTCCTCCCTGTTCCGCCAGCAGGCCCAGCGCATCCCTGCCCCAGGGCCTTTGCACCTGCTGTTTGCACCACCTTGGCCCCCTCCTCAGGGATGCTGCCTCTGACCACACGGTGAAGAGCCTTCCTGCCCCGTCACTCTTCCACTCTCTTCATTTTCTCGTGACCCTCAACATCTTATCTGAAGTTCTTCTTTACCCATTTGTTTGTTAACCATTGTGTGTCCCTCCCTCCTCGCCCCAACACCCGGGCCAGGCAGGCACTCTTCTGGTTCATATTTGTTGAGTGAATGAGTGGATGAATGAAAGAGTGGGTGAGTGGGCTTTGGGGCAGGGGTACCTGGGCTCAAATCCCGGCTGTGCCCTGCCCCCTTCGGGCCCCCTGGGACTCGAGGGGACTGGGCCACGCCCCCGAAGCGCCCCTGCAGAGAGGACGTTAGGACCAAGCTGCCACCGCCTGGCTCTGGTCCTGACTCGAAGACCCGGCTTTCCTGGAGGACATTATTTATGCGGGAGAATCTCATGTCGTAAGAAATCTCCGGGGAGCGGATTAGTCTCTTCCCTCAAAGCGTTAAATTGGGCCACAGTCCATCTTCTCCCGCCGCCCCCGGCCCTGCTTCTCCTTCACTTTTAATACCAGCCAGAGTCACGGACTTAATTTTATCTGGCCCAGAACGGCTCCTGAAACGGCTGCCACGTTTATGCTATAGCACGTTGACAAGCTCTGGCAGGAGCCCATGCTATAAATAGAAGGCACGACGAGGGAAGGGCCTGCAGGGCCCAGGCTGGCGAGGAAGGCACTGGGGGAAGGCGGCCGGCAGTGCCAGCCTGCGCTCTGGCCAAGGGCAGCTACCGTGCGGACAGCGGGCGGGGCTTCACGCAGTGAGAGTGCACGGAGAACGGGGCGGTGCCCGCACCCCAGGGCGCCACCAGGTCAGGCGAGTCTTCCGTTGCCCGCTCCCTCCCCCCCACCTCTCCGGTGCCCCGCACAGGCCAAGCCCCTCCCCACCACCCTCACGTGCTCCTGAAGGGCAGAGAGAACAGGGGAGGATTTAGCGGGTTTTGAGCGGGGAGGCTGAGGTCCGGGAAGTGATGGGGCTGCCGGGGCCCGGGGCCTCTGGCCCGCCCCAGACGCTGCCCCGACAGAGTGCCCGTCGTCCAGGGCTTGGCATCGGCATGGCGGCTGGAGTCCTGCTTCTGGAGGGGGCGGCTGGAGTCCTGCTTCTGGAGGGACCTCCTCCAGCCTAGGTCTCCCCTCTTGCCCCAGGAGGGGCTGCAACAGCTCCGCTTTCCCATGAGGGGCCGGTTTAGACCCCCGCCTGGCCTCACCAAATGCCGCCCCTACTGCACGCTGCGCCTGGAGGGGGCCGGCCTTTCTTGGTGCCCAGGACACAGGCAGACACCGCCCTTGGGACCTGCCAACCTCTCATGCCCATTGCACTCCAGAGGGTTCCAGGCCCACGTAAGCCCGGGAGCAGGTGGAGAGCGCAGTGGAAGGGGCCCGGCGTGGCCCTCTGCACCCAGGCGCCCCCCTTCCCCCCCCACCCCCCGGCAGGCACCAGCCCGCTGCGCTTCTCACTGTTATTAGTCTTGTGAGTGACAGGAGCTCCCAGTGGCACCCTGGCCACTGTTCTAAGGCTTCACAGGCACCGCCTCAAGCAGTCCTCAGACCAACCCCATCAGACTGGCGCTGTCACTGCACCACTTTACAGGTGAACCTACCCCGGTGTGGAGAGGCTCGCGGCCGGCCCGAGGCGCCCAGCTAAGCGCCCAGCTCCCACCTGAACTCTGGGCACAGGGGCTGGTGTTATTTTTTAAACAGCTTTACTGGGATTTAGTTCACAAACCACACAGCTCACCTACTAAAGTGTACAATTCCATGGCTTTTCATAGATTCCCAGATCTGTGCAACCATCACTACGGGCAATGTGAGGGCATTTTCATCACGTCAAAAAGAAACCCCGTACGCCTTCACCATCCCTGCCTCTCTCCCCGTCCCCCAGCCCTGAACAGCCACGAATCGAGTTTCTAGCTCTCCAGACACCCCAGATCTGGACTTTCACATGAGTACCATCATATATATTTGGTCTTTAAGGACTGGCTTCCCTCCCTGAGCGTGACGCTGTCAAGGTTCTGCCCTGTGGGAGCCCGCACTTCCCTCCTCTTCACGCTGGAGTGATGTTCCGTCGTGTGGCCACACCACAGCTTGTCTTCATTTGTGGATGGGCCCTCGGGTGCTTCCACCCTTGTCTGTCGTAAGCAATGCTGCTGTGGACACCCCAGGACAAGTGTCTGTACGGACTCAGGTTTTCACTTCTCGAGGACACACACCTCAGGGCAGAACTGCCGGGTCGTGTGGGTCTGCGTTTGACCTGCTGAGGAACCCCCAGGCTGTGTTCTGAAGCAGCTGCGTTATCTCACAGCCCTACTCGCAGCGTTCAGGTTCTCCACGTCCCTCCCAGCGCTTGTAGCGCCTGCCTTGCTCTGTCCCCGCCATCCTAGTGTGGGTGCGGTAGCGTCTCCCTGCTGTGCCCACGCCCGGCCAGGCAGCTGCGGCCCTCAGTGCCCCACAGGGTGGACGTGCGCCTCTGCCTGCCGGGACAGGAGTCTGCAAAGGCCCTTCTGTCCGGTCTTCTTTACTCATCCATCCCTCGCTGAGAACCTTCTGGAATCCCAAGCCCTTAACCCCACTCGTCCTCCTGGAGACTGCGGCTGGGCAGAGGGCTGGGGCACAGTGTGGGCTCCTCTCCCCTCGTGCACGGCAGAGAATAGGGGGCTGGGCGAGTCTGAGGCCAGCAGAGAGCATCAGGACCCAGACTTCAGAGGCGCAGGTGGGAGCAGGGCCTCTGGGGCCAAGACGAGGGCCGGGTAGAGGGTGGAGCCTGAGGACGAGCAGGTCACGGATGGGCCAGTGGTCAGGCCGGGCCTGCGGCGTCCACAGCCGTCTCTCTAGTCTGGTCCACGGAGTGGGAGGGCGTGAAGGTCAGGGGCGGGCAGACGGTCCTGGCACTTGGGAGACACTTGCCAAATGGCTGTGGACAGCCCAGCGGTTCTAAACCACTGTGGACTTTTCAAAAGGGACCTGCCTGGCGGCTCCCGGGAGTCTGGCCTCCTAGGTCGATTCTGACGTGTGTGTGTGTGTGCGCGTGCACGTGTGCATATCCCGGGCCACGGTCTCACTCTGAGGGGCCATGGAAGACGGGTGAGGTGGGACCTTGGGTGGAGCCTGACCAGCACAGTTCCCTTGGGGCTGAAGGAAACACGGAAAAAATCAGCAGGCCCCCCGCCCCAGCCAAGGTCACGCGCAAGTCACTTTTCAGTGGCAGAGGGGTGAGTCGCGGACGGCCTGCTCGTCGCTTCTTTAGGACACAGCTCCCAGGGCCGGCAGTGGAAGGCTGCTTCCTCCCCGGAGCCCAAACCCCCAGCAAGGACACCCTCCCGGCCTCACCCCAGAGCTCCACCTTCCTTGCCTTTCATTTCTTTGATAAAACTGGACGACTAAGCAGACTTTAGGTCTAATTTTGGACAAAACATTTTAAAGACTTGGGAACAATGCAGCGAGAATTAATGAGGTGAAGACTCCAAAACTGCCGGAGTGAGTCAAGTTTTCGAGGCTCTACCAAGCCTGCCTCAGCTAAAGCACATTTACATTTCAAATTTCACAAGACACACATTTCTCCAGTTGACATGAATCTCGGGGGGGGGGCGCTGAATTCTAGAGCCAAATTTGATTCAGGCGAAGCTAGGTTCGGGAATTTATCAAGGAGCTTTGTCACCCTTTAAATGAAGCAAAAAAGAAGCTCAAGTGGGAACAAAATACAACAGCTGAGGCTCGGGGATGCGGAGGAGAACCAAGGCCTGGGGCCCTGGCCTGGTGGTGCTGCCCACTTCCCCCAGCGCTGGCTGTGCTCTGGGAGAAGGCACAGGCAGGTCCCGCAGAAAACCCTGTAATTCCCGACTAGCCAGTAGAAAGTGGTGAACTTTCTCTAATGCCAACGTAGCTAGTCGCTAGGTACACAACCAAGGCGGCAGGTTTTCCCTCGCTACCGACGAGAGCCAAGTAACTTACCTTTTCTCTGTGGCTGTTAGGGAGCTCAGAGCCAAGAGTGTACCAACCTAAGGCACCACGCGGGCCCTCAGCAGCCGTATTTCAGTCTACACACACAGGCGCACACACACGCACGCGCACACGGACTCTCCTGCATGCCCACTCCTCCAAGTCTTGACCAACTGTGCCAAATACGGTTTCCCTTAGTCCAAATGTTTCAAATCTTATTTTGCTCCTTTATTGACAGAGAGTTTGCAAAAGAGGTCAGGAGCACGGAGATGCCCCGGAGGTGGGAGTGCCGGTGTTCTGGGCGAGCGTGTTACACGCAAAGAGGCAGTGGGCATCTGGGGAGGTGGCATCAGGCCCCACAGCCGCCTCCCGCCTCCCCCCACCTTCCGAGCCTCCCGCACCGTGGGGGAGGGGGTCTTTCTGTCGGCCGCGCTGGCTCCGGCTGGGGGACACGGGCGGAGAGTGACGGGCCGGGAGAAGGGCTGTTCCCGAGAGCTCGGCTCAGCTGCGCAGGCTCCACCGGGTCCCGGGCCGGGTGCTCGTCAAGGTGGCACTGCACAACACCTGAGCCCTGCTCCCAATGTGCTAAATGGCGCGCGTTTTTAACAGTTACTGAGGTAGATAATTAGTTCATAAGCCAGGATGCCTCTTCCCAGCATCCGGGGAGGGAGAACGCGCAAGACACACACGTGTAATTACCCTCAAGTCGAGAACAGCTCCTGAGGGGCCGTTTGTCTCTCTTGGGTAAATAATTTACTTTTACAACTTTTCATTAAAGATTTAAGGGAATTAGATTAAAATGAAGGAGAGCTGGAGCTGGAGGGGAGATGCGTGTGGCTTGGAGCTCACGCGTGGAATGTCCTCTAGCTTCCCGGGCACATCCACCCGGGTGCCAGCACCTGTGGGGCAGGTGGGGACCAGGCCGGTGGAGGGGAGCCCCCGGCGGCTGCATCCTGTGGCCCTATGGACTGTGCAAACCTGCTTCAACGACGGGGAGAGACGCACACGGCCAACACCACCCACCAGGTCAGGGGTCCCCCTGCCCACAGTTGCCCTGGTTCTCGGGCCAGGCGAGCAGGGTGGCGGAGCTCAGACCAAGTCCAGGTTCCGGGAGAGCCCCTTGAGAAGCCGGAGCCTCTGCTTCCTCGCCTGCAAGGGGGTGATGCGGCCAGAGGGCTGGTGTGCAGAGCCGGGGCAGAGAAGTGCCCGACGAACGCGAGGGCTCACGACGGGGACCAGAGGCAGCGGTGCAGGCGGAGCCACAAGGTCGGTTCAGTTTGAAGAGACTGAGTTCGGGGCGGCCACATTCGAACCCGGGTCTCGCCTGAGGGTTCCGTGCTGGTGGCCGCCCTCTGCTGTCCTCTCCCTAGCAGTGTCCCCCTGCCCCAGGTCTCAAGGCCCCTCCACCCAGGGGCCCGCCCTGCTCTTCCCTCATGGAACACTTGAACTCGGGAGGTTCTGGTGGCAGAGGCTGGCCGCGTGTTCACCAGACCATTCCCTTGCCTCCCGGGCACACAGCCAGAGTGCAGTGCCCACAGTGCTGAGGCGTGAACACGGGACTGAGTCCCGGCCAGTGGACAGCAGCGGGGAAAATGACACCTCCCAGAGCTGGCCCCCACACACATCCCTCCTACAATCCCCCATCTGCCTGCTGACAGAACTAAAGGCGCTGAGAAGGGTCCGGGGGGAGCCGCGGGATAAGGGAAGCTCTGGGATGGGCAGGGCCCCAGGGTGGGCGGGGCCAGGGTCCCCCAGTGGGCTCCAGACAGGCCCCACCACCACGACCACGAGAACATAAAGTAAGGCTGCTGTGTTGGGCCCCTGAAACTTGGGGCTGTTTGTTAGGGCATTTAGCGATGACGTTTACCGGCCTCCAGGGCTCGTCTCTCCAAACTGCTCCCTTTCAGAAGCGACACTGGAACCCAGTGCGGAGCTGACGTGCTCAGGACCATGGTGTGAATCAGCGGTGGCGTGGGCACTGGAGCCCGGGTGCCCTTCCCTTCCCAAAGGGACCGGAACTGCTTTTGCACGGGGAGCACCGTGCTTAGTGGAGACAATGCCTCTCTTAGGCCCTCTGCTTCAACCTTCTCTTTTTGGACAAGCACTTCAGACAACTGAAGATAAACCAGGAAAAAACGGAAGAATGAAAGCTATGCCTGCTGGCTGGTAGCATTATGCAAAGACATCATTCTGAGAACAGCAGAGAATTTGAAATGACTTCTCTGTCTCCGAGCAGTGTCCCTACGTTCTCAATCTCTCCGTTTTCCTCTTCACTCAGGACTTTCTAAATAAAGATTGCTGCCCCCCAGGCAGCCCCTCCGCCGCTCCTGTGGCTCTGCGTCCAGGCAGGTCCTCACCACACAAGGCTGTCCCAGCCCCAGACCTTCTCACCCACAGGGTCGGATCACACGCTGGCACTGTTGGCACCAGGAGGATATGCAGGAACCTAAGGACCCTCCTTTCCCTAGATGAGGAAGCTGAGGGCCGGAGGGGAAGGAGCATGGGAGGCCCCAGCGGACACGCAAAGGAGCCGTGCAGTTGGTTTCATGCCGCTGGACCTTTGCACAGGCGGCTCATTGCCTGGGCCTGGGAGCCTGCCCTGTCCGCCTGTCCAGCTCAGCCTCCCCTCCCCGGTGCCTCGGGGGCTGAACTCGGCATCCTGCATTTACCTGGGGTCCTGCCACCACCACGGACTCGGGAGGGCAGGACATGGGCACTCCTCCCTCCATCCCCTGGTGCCCAGCGGGGCCTGAGTACCTGGGACGGCCCCCAGGATTTGCAGACCTTCTGCTGGCCGGTAGTGGGGCCGGGCCTAGGAACCAGGTCTCTGGACTCCGGGGTCTGTCCAGGCAGGGAGACAGCCAAGGAGAAGAAAAAGGGTTTCCAGAGAGAAAATGTAAAAGGATATCGACATAGGATTGGGGCCCTCGACTGCTCCTCCAGAGTTTTCTAGACCGAATTGAAGGCCATCCGCCTCTCTCCTCTGCTCACTCTTCCCCAGCACCCTGTGACACCCCTCCCTCCATCCATCACCCGCTCGCAGCCACACACAATGCCCCTCATACTCTCTGCCTTGCCAGCTCCTCTAGGCCTTTCCAAAACTCAGCTCGAGCGGCACCTCCTCCAGGAAGACTTCCTGAATCATACCCAGCCCCGCACAAGCCCCCTGTCATATCATGTACAGCCTCATGCCGGAATTTTCCGTCGACAAAATGTCTCCCTGATTGAGGCGAGCTCTTCTGAGGGCAGGGCTCAGGGTTCACTCACTGAACTAACCGACGAATGAACAGGGCCCGACTACGGCTTGCTGTGTGACCTTAGGGAAATCACTTAACTTCTCTGAGCCTCTGCTTTCCCATCTATAACTCGAGAGGAACGAGCTGGATGATTTCAGAACAGGCTACTACTTCATGGTGCTCGTGCCTGGGCTCAGCCCTCTAAGTCCATACTCACACTGCTCTTTCTACTGATCCAAGGTGGCATGTTGGCTCCCTTGGCGTCCTGACACCGTGCCAGGACCGTCCCCTCACCCCGCCACACACAGCCCAGGGCCTGACACCTGCCTGGTGCTCGGTCAGCGTTTACCACGTCAAACAGACTCTTCAAGCGGTGGCAGCTGAAGCTTCCCGTAGACGTGGAACACCCCAGAGCAGCTCAGATCGCTCAGGAAGGCCACGGGCCATGAGAGAAGCTTCCGAGCGGCCCACGCGCCCGAACCACGGGAGCCAGGCAGCTGGACAAACAGGCTGGTGATGAGCCCGCTGCCCTGCACTTAACTGGGGTCACTCCCGGCCATGAGAAAGGGCACCCTTTGAGCCCCCAGAGAGCACTGCCCTGCCGAGACTTTGCCGCTGGCCCTTTGGAAGGTGGGCTAGAGGCTCGTGAGGATGCAGTAAGGGGGCCCCTCACGGCCCCTCTGCCCTGGGCGAGCACCGCGCAGCAGGCCCCACGGTGACGCTCACGGCACGGGGTAGGGGTGGGGCGGAGGCCCGCACAAACCCAGGATGGAGTGAGGAGCGGCCCCCGCTGCACCCACCCTGGGCGCAGGGTGTCAGATGCGGGAGGGCGGCGTCAGAGCAGAGCGGCCTCAGGGAAATGGGCCCCGGCTGTCCGTGCGGCGCGGGCTGTGCACTGGGCCCACAGACCCTCACCAGAGGTGACCCTGCTGAATGAGGCCCCCGCCTGGGCTTCTCTGACGGGGGCTTGAGCGTCGCAGAGGCTCCAGGGGGCCCGACCCACACGAGAGTCCAGACTGTCCCGGACTCAGGCGGGCTCCCTGCAAACGAGTGTGGACGGAGCAGCTCCTGGAGGACCGCCTCCCCAGGGCCCGTGCCAGCGCCCGTGTGCTGCCCTCCGTGCTGCCCTCTACCTGAGCTGCCCCTGGCACGGGGGACGGGTGCCCTCGTGCCGCTGCCTTTGCATTGGCTGGGTCCTCTGTTTGCAGAGGAAGAGCTCGGGGCGAGGCAGCAGCCCTGCACCGCACGGTGAGTGTGAAAGGCGCCGGGGCGGTGCCGGGCACAGGCTGAGGGGCTGTCTGGGCAGCCCTGAGCCAGAAAAGAAGGCCTTTGCCCAGGGCCCCGCAGCTGGCTTGTGGCCTTCTGCTCTTGGGGACGGGCCTCTTGCCTCTCTGCAAGGACTGGTGGCTTCTCTAAATGTACTTTCCAGCCCGAGAGGGCCAGATCGAGGAGCCCTGGGATGAGTCCCCAGGGGCCACTCAAACCGCACCTGTCACCCAGGTGCCTGTCCCCTGCAACCCTCGGGCAGTGTGCCCCGGAGGGGGCCCTGTCCTAACACACGAGGTGGCTGCTGCATGTCACGCACTCCTGGCCTCCCAACCGACACAGTGCCAGCGAGAGAGAGCACTGACCCCAGAGCAAGCATGGAGAACCCTCCCAGGTCGGCCTGGCTTCCCTAACTGAGCCTCCTGCAGACATCAGGACTGCCCCAGCTGTCCCTCGTCCTGTGACTGTACAGATGACACACCCGAGGCAGGTGCAGGTTTGGGGGGAACGCTCAGGAGGAAAGATGCACCGCGAGGGCCCAGGACTGGAGTCGGCACGAGGCGGGGAGGCTGGCTGACAGGGCCCTGGGGACGGGGGGCTGCCAGGCCATTAACTCGTGGGGCCCTCACCCAGCCTCAGTGTCTCACCTGTAAGATAAGATGGTGATGCCTGCCCGGCAGGGATGCTGAAAGATAGAAGGCGCAGGAGCGCTGCGATGTCCCTTGTGAGTGCGCTGTGCCGCGAGCTCGGGTGGCACACCCTCCCGGAAGCCCTCAGCTACGCCGGTACCCAGCCCGGAGCCCCCTGCGCTGTCACTACCTGTCCCTGCTACTCCCCCCACACGCTGGGAGCCCAGAGGGCAGGGGCTGAGGTCTATCTGTGTCTTGCCCAGTGGGTGTCTGTGAATGAATAGTGCGCGGGGTGAGCGGCGGTGGCCCCTTCTGTAGCGACACTGGGCCTTCCAGCTCCCAGCGACCCCGGGCACCCGCAGCGCCAGCACTGTGAACTCCCCTCCCCTGAGCACCTCCCACGCGCCTGCACTGTTCTCGGTGCTTGGCGCGCACGGGCCTGTTCCTCCTCCCCAGGGCCCTATGACAAAGGGTGTTACTGTCCCCACTTTGCGGACAAGGTACACAGAGCTCAGGTCCTTGCCTAAGCTGGGATTTGCCTGCAGAGCTCACACTCTTAACTGCTTCCTTCCACACGAGTTCCTTTGTCCCCTGCAGTAGCAGCAAGTGACATCGGCAGGATGGATGACCCCAGCGGACACGGAGAAACAAAGTGCAGCTCCAGCACGAGGGACAAGGGCCCAGCCCGGGGGTCAAGGGCCCAGGGCCCCCTTGACGGGCCCCTGCCGCCCCACCAGGCAGTCCGGCCAGGTTGCTGCCTGCTCGCGGGCTGCAGAAGGCCGAGTGCGAGGGGCGGAGCCTCCTGAGGAAGGCCGCCCTGCTGCCCGCGGAGCCGATCCACATGCCCTTTGAAACAAGCCCAGCCTGGCCCAGCCCAGGGGAAGGTTAAGGGCAGCCCACCCAGTCGGCCTACCTGGCTGCACATCTGAATCTCTGGCCCGATTCTGTCAGATGTTCGATGGAAATCACAGTGGAGTCCTCAGCCCTGAAGTGACCAGCAGCCAGAACTGGACAGAATACATCCCTGCGAGGGTCCAGAGGCCAGGGATGCTCAGGGGACATGGACCTCTGCCTTGGCTCTCAGATAAACCTGGCCCTTCCGGAAACCACGTCTCCCGTAAGCATCCATGCTTCAGGTACCAGGGCCACGCCCTGGCCCTGACTCATTTCTCTGTTTCTGCACACTGCCCGCCTGCTTCCAACCCTAGCTTGTAACCACTGGCAACAGGGGCAGGCTCCCCCGTTCCACTTACTCAAGTTGGCGATGTTGGCTTCGTGGCCAAGGGTGGTGCCCACAGTTCCTAATCTGCCCACCTATCTGGGCTCCCGTGCCTCAGCCTCAGAACAGGGATCTAGATACTTCGTCTTCTGCCGCCACAAACTCAACCAACACTGGACTACACATCACCCATCCAACATCCATCCGTGTGTCTATCTACCCACGTACTCACCTGTCCATCCATCCGCGCATCTCCCATCCGCCACCTGCCCCTCCTTCCGCCCACCCCTGCCCCCCTCCCTCCCTCTATTCGCGTTCCATACAGTTTCTCCATTTTGCCTTTTCCCACTTTGCTAATTTGCCCTGTTCCTCCTTCATGGTGGGACAGCCCCGGTGCCTGCGGACTTCTCGGTCAGCCTTGGAGGCCTAAACCCACGAAAGTCTTCACCGTGAGCGTCTTCCATTCCTTCCAGATTTCCCCACACTTCCTGGGGGCCTTGACCAAACTTTCACTCAGCTGCCGGAGTTAAACAGGCCATCTGAAATGGTACCTCTGCCATTTATGAGCTGTTTGCCCCTTGGCAACCCACTTACTTCGTGAGCCCCAGAATCCTCCCTTGGAATATAGACTATGGTGACTGAAGATTAAAGGACACGGATACGTAAAGGGCCCGCCCTCGGCACATGGGGGAGTCAGACAGCATCAGTCCCCTTTCCTCGCGCTGCGTTACGGCTTATAGGACGGTTCCTTGTGGGCCGGTCCATCTCCTCGGCTGGAGCACAATCATATGGTTTGCATGTCCCAACCCCATCTCCTGGTGCTTAGTAGGAATTCAGGAAATACTTGCTGCATTGAACTGGCTTCATCATGGCAAGTCTGAACCCTTGAACCTAGAGCTGCAAGAAGAGAGAAGCTCTGGAATACTCTCAGTTCATCCTGGCTAACGTGACCCTCAGCCGCGACAGCCAAGGCTGCCCTGCCGCTCTCTGGACCTTAGTTTCCTTCTCGGTAAACCAGGGCGGTCAAACCAGAGACCTCCTCTTCGACTGCCTAGTCTCAGCCACCTAATCACCAGCAAAGGCCACCAAGGACTGGTTGACGGCATAAACCCTGGAGGTCCGCATCTGCCCTCAGTGGAGACAGGACTGACCCCTCCAGGGGCGCAGACGGTCTGCCACGGATGCTGTGATACCTGCTCGGGGGGCCGCTCCTGGAGTGAGGCCTCAGGCCCCCCAGCCCTTCAGAGGCTGCCTCGCCCAAGGTCACAGCCCCTTTCCAGGGGGGCCCACATCCGGTGACCGGCTGACACAGGGCATCAAGCCCCAGACCCCTTGTCCCAACGAGCCACCCCTGCTCCGGAGCTCCTTCACGGGGCCTGCATCGCAGCCCGGCCTCCCCCTCCTCTCCCTCTCACAGGGGCCCCAACCTGTGGCGCGAGCTGAACAGTACACCACCCTCCCTGCTGAAGAGGCCTCCTGCTTCGGGTCAGAGAGACGTAAACCCTGGCTGCACCGCTTACAAAGCTGGAGGAGGTTCCGAGCCTCCACTTTCCCATCCGCAAAATGAGCTTGAGCACTAAGCACAGACCGCGTGGCTGCAACGAGTCAATGAGATGAAGCCCGAGAGCTTCCTGGCGCGTGGTGCTGTCACTGCCTGGGGTTCTGGGGAGGAGACTGAACCCGAGGTGCTGCGCTCTCCAGCGGGGCCTCTTTCTGCCCCAACTCTGAGCGAACAGAGCTGCCGCTGCCCGTGACAGCAGCTGCGTTTACCAGGACCTTCCGTGGGCCCGGCCCTGTTCTAATCCTCACAGCTACCTTCTGCATTACGAGCCCTTACTGCCCTCATTTTACAGATGAGGAAACTGAGGTTCAGAGAAGTTGGTCACTTGTCCAGGCTGCACAGTAAGTGGCAGAGCTGGAGGCTGGACCCAGGCGTCTCTTTAACACCTTCGTGGCAGGCTGTGGCATGGGGAAGGGAAGGAAAGATGCGGGCTAGCGCTCACGGAGTATTTACGGCGTTCCTGGCGCTGCGCTGGGCGTCTCCATGTCTGGGCCCGTGGAAGCCACGCAGAGTCATCTGAGCTGGGTTCTGTCTTCGTGAGGAAGGTGAGGGGTAGAGGCCGAAAGGCCAGCTGCAAGCTCGTGACTCCAGGCCCTTGACGGCCACCCTGGCAGTGCTGGGATGCTGACAGCAGGAACGCTGGGACAGCACACTCGGAACTTGGCCTTGCCGGCCAGCATCCCCCAGTTCTAGCAAGAATCCTGCCCAGTCAGTTCAGCGAGAATCCCTGCCCCTGATGTCCGATCGCCTGGCCTGCCTTCAGCAAGAATCCGCCACCCTTGATGTCTCCTCTTAGTGACTTTCCACCCACTGACCCCTCACTCTGCTCGTTGGCTCCAAACCCCCAGCCGTCTTTGCTGCATTTACAGCAGAGTCTGACCTCTCTCTGCTACTGGACAGGCTTGACCCCTGTCACAACAGTCCTGAATAAAGTCCCCTTACTGTTTGAACAAGTGTCAGAATCATTTTTTGACAGCACAAAGCTTCCTGTCCCCACCGCAGACGCTGGTTGAAGGATTAATGCATGCTGTCCCCAGGCCTAGAGAGGACACAGAGCCACTCTGGGATGCTGGGAGGGGGTCCAGCTCCCTACCCAGCCTCTGCACGTGCAGGCCACCTGGACCACCACGCTGCACGGGGCTGACCTCGGGTCCTCCTCACAACTTGAAGCCTGCACGTGTGTGAGCGTGGGCAGGTGTGTGGGGTGAGTTCACATAATCTGCTCCAGAGGCTTCTGAGGCTAAAGGAGGCCATGCCTGCGTGGGAAGGGCAGGGCCAGGGCTTGGGACTGGGGGTCAACATGGATGCTTTCCTCCTCTGTCCCTGCAGCACCAGATGGAGAGAGCAAAGAGCAGGGAAGGACGGAGATGATGGGGGCAGGAAGCTGGCCCAGGGAGGGCCCATCCTAGTGGGGGGGGCTCGGGGGGCTGGGCGCCCTCTCCCCGGCCCCTCCCTCCCCAGGGTGATCTGTCTCAAGGCAGGCACGACAGTGGCCTTGTGCTCAGAAGGCTCCCACGGCCCAGCACCCAAAGGACACCAGCTTCTGGGCAAAGCTCCCAGGGTGCCCTTAGAGACCCCATAGGAAAGAGGGTTTCCTTCCTCACCCTGCAGGCCCCTGTGCCCTTGCTCCCTCCTCCGAGAAGCCCTCCTGGACCTGCGCAAGTAGAGCAGGAGCCCCCAAAGCCCCCTCCTCCCCATCTCTGGCCCTGTCTCTGAGCACAAAGCTCTAAGCTCAGCACCAGGCAGGGCGTGGGCATCTCCAGGGTCGGCCAGGGCACCGTGAACACACACTGGGCCCAGCGACCCCCGGGCTGGGGGGGAAGCTCCTGACCCCCAGTCCCTGCTCAGACCTCCAGGTGGCCTTGATCAGTGCCTGTTGATGCAATGGACGAGCACACAAATCTCTTCCGGGTCACAGTGCTTTTCAACTTTTTGCTGGCGACTCCTGCAGGTGTGGCCCGGCCGCAGAAAGCAGCAGGCCTTTCCCTAGCCCCAGGCCCTGCATTTAAGTTTGCGGTGGGCAAGCTGCTCGTCCCCAGGCTGGGGCTCCTAACAGAAGTCCTCTCGGTACAGTAAATAAACGGGGCTGAGCGCGCGGTAAAAGCCGGTGAGGGCCTCCCTGGCTGTTTGCCCAGTGGTTTCTCATTAACTGAAAATAAAAAATGAAAGACAAAACGTCCCCAGAGATGCAGGAGGGGCAGGGGTGGGGATGGGGGACTTGCGGATGGCCCCTGGGGGCTGGGTCCCAACCACTCCACGGAACACAGTCACCTCCTTATACCCGCGCCAGGGTCCACAGCCGGGGTGGGGCACGGCTGGAGCAAGGCCAGGCCGGTGTGACGCCCCCAGACTCCTGCCCCCTCGCACCAGGCCGTGTCCCTCCTCAACCTTCACTACCCACCAGAAAAGGCCCAGCGAGGCCGGGGGCGGGTCTGCTTGCTGCTTTGTCCCCCAGGACCCAGGGAGGGCCTGGCCCAGCAGGGGCTCAGGAAATCCCTGCTGATGGGCAGCAACCTGGCCCTCCCTGCCCTGCAGCAGCAGGTGCACATCTGCCCGCCTGCCAGGGGCTCGCCAGGCTGCCACCTGCCCAGGGCCACTTACCCTCCCTAATCGGGCTCGGGAGACAGGCCGGGTTAGTGGAACAGCCTACTCTGTGGGGAGCCATGGGGGGGTGACAACCAGGAGATTTAATTAGACCTCTGAGCTCCTGCCGGTGTCCTCTGGGGCTCACACCTCACCTGCAGGGGCTGTCAGATCCCTGTCTCCCTGGGGGATCTCTGGTCTGGGAGCCGGCATGGGGGTGGGGGGGGCCCTTTGTGAGCTCTGGCTGAGCCTGAGAAACTCCACGTTCACTGGTTCAGCGAGTGGCACCAGCATCCCGAGGTCGGCACAGAAGAAACCCGGGTCACTTGCTCTCTCTCTCACCCCTCACCACCAGGGCCTGCGGCGTCTACGGCCTAAATCTCACTCCAACCGCTCCACGGTGTGAGGGCCCAGAAGCTCAGGGTGTGGGTCCGGGGACCCCAGGCCTGGGTTCAAAGCCCCATGCCAGCCGTCGCCAGACGGGTGTCCTGGACACGTGCCCCTGCGCTCGAGAGCGTGGATAGGCGCGCACGGCTCAGCCCCAGAACCCTGGCCCAGTCCCCAGGAGTGGGCGCCGCCCTCCACGGGGATCCCCATGGTGCCTCTGCCCCGCCAGCTCCCACCCCGTCCACGCAGCAAACCTCTCTGCATCTTTCAACCCCCCTCGCGGCCCCAGCGCTCCCCTCTTCTTCGCACGCGTCTGCCCTAGGTACCCCGGGAGCCCTGTCTCCTGTAGACGGTAGGTGGCGTCTCTCAGGGCCGGGCCCGCCGAAATCAGAGCCCGAGCCCCTCAACCCTGAACAGCAAGTCTGCGGACTCACAGCCCCTCAGCCCCAAAGCCCAGAGACAAGCAGCTCCCTGTGCTTCCCGGCTCAGCTCACTGTCTAAAGGGCCAGAGACCAGGAAGCAGTTGGGAAACGAATTCGCTCAGCACTGGGTGTTGGGGAGCCCTGGAGCCCGGGCCCTGGTGATCAGTCCGGGTGGCGGGGAGGGCACTCAGCAGAGCTCGCTGTGGGTTCTGGAGACCCCAGGGCTGACGTGCCAACTATCCTGGCGCTATTCCTAGTGTGGTACACGGTTCCCTGTTCACTTCCGCTGCTCCAGGCGCCCGTTCGAAACTCGGGGGCACATCGTGCATGTTCCTTTAATCCCGGTCTCCGTGCTGCAGAGAAGGTATAAAT
Source organism: Leucopleurus acutus (assembly GCF_964270905.1). Classification (NCBI taxonomy): domain Eukaryota; kingdom Metazoa; phylum Chordata; class Mammalia; order Artiodactyla; family Delphinidae; genus Leucopleurus; species Leucopleurus acutus. The sequence goes on from NC_139159.1 coordinate 80,683,949, forward strand.
GTTGCCATTCTGCAGATGAGAAAGCTGAGGCTCAGGAAAGTTAAGGAAAGGCTGACATCACCAGGTACGCAGCCCTGGGAGGCCCCCACCTGCGTCTGTGCTCGGAACACCTTTGCTTAGTCCCGGTGGCCCATCAGACTCAGCACCCCTCTGGGAAGTCTGACCTGGCCTCCGCGCTGGGCTCTCAGTGCTCACCTGAACCCCAGACAGGGACACGGCTGCCATGTGCTCGCAGAACCCCCTCCTCTAGGCTGTAAGCCCCTCAGCCCGTCCCCTCTGAAGCCTGGCCTCCACACCAAGCTCCTTCCAGGAGCCCCCGTTCTGCTCAGCTCACACAGCCCGCCGCCTCCCTGGCAGCCCCACACGGGCGTGTGATGGACCTGCAGACATGAGCAGACGCTCCTCTGCACCCCCACCTGCACCCAGCCCCACTCCACGCCACCTTGAGAGGCCCCGATGATGGGGGGTAAGTGCAGCCCCCAGGCTGGGGTCAGGGCCGGGTGGGGTAAGTGCGGTGGGAGAGGAGGCCGTGCAGGGCGTGGACCCCTGGCAGGAGGACTCTGGGGGCAGCTTTCGGGGAAGCACGGAGGAGGTGACTTCCGGCCCAGTGAACGCTTGTGAGGGAGTCAGTGCGGGATCCTTGAACCGCTGAGTCGGGGAGGCTGGGGGTTACGTCAGCCTTTCTGCCCCACCCAGCACCCTCCCGGTTTGGCTGATGAGCCTCCTACCGTCACGTGAGAAGGAACACATACCTCTCTGGGCCAAGAGCATCGCTTCCAGGAGAAAAATGGAATTTTTAAAAGCAACTCGGAAGCCGATTGCCTGCCATGTTGTCTGCTTCATGAGCAGGAGAGCAATTCCAGTCACAGAGCAGCACCCGGGGCAGGGGACCAAGGTTCCGGACACGAGGGAGCTGGCCGCGGCGGCCTCTGCTGGTGAAGGCTGGGGAGAGACCCAGCCAGCCGGGCCCACCCACGTCCTGAGCTGTGGGACTCAGGACGGGAGCACAAGCGGCGACCGCCTACCACAGGGCCGGATGTTCAGGAGCCGTAGACCAAGCTAACAAACAAGGACGTAAGACACGTTTCATCCTCCCAGCGTGACAAACACACCTCCATCATGGCTGGGAGGCCGAGGCCAAGTGTAGAATTGTGGCCCCTTGGAGTTCCGGGCTGGGATGCGATGCCGTGAGAGCACCTGGCGGTCCTCCTCCCTGCTCACCCTCACAGGGGATTCATTCCCTCCCATGCCTTCCACCACTTCTGGGGCTGGTGAGCCCCATTCTGAGTCCAGACCCATGGATCCCGGGCCTCTGGACCTCCGCCAGGTGACTTGCTGGCCAGCCCTCAATCCCCACCTGCTCTCTGGGTGGGGCCGCCCCTCGGCTCCACAGGGAGGCCCCGACAGTCACCCTGGCCCTGAACCCAGAGCTGCTGAGCTCCGCCCTCGCTCCCATGGTGCACGGCCCCTCTCCAGGGCCGGGGGCCACCACCCCTGTGGTTTCCAGCTCTAGGCCCTCCCTCCCCACCCTGCCTGTCTCCCCCTCCATGCACCTTTGCTTCCTTTGCTTGTCTCCCCCTTCCCACCTGCCCCCTCTGCCTATGCTCTGGTACCAAGTCCAGATGGAGGTTCCTGACTGATGGAAGCAGATTCTGCGGCGGGCACAAAGCCTTGAGGAGCCACAGACGGGAGGCTCCTGGCCGCACCCTGACACAACGCCAATCGGAAGGGGAGACCCAGGTCTGAACAGGCTGGGTTACGGCTGAGGACACCTCTGCGGTACCCCTACTGCACACAGGGCAGCCCCCTCGAGGGCTGGCTGGAGGGCCGTTGCTTTAGAGAACCCAGAAGAATGGTTGTAATGAGCACATTAGGATCTGGTATGCAAATCAAGGCGCTCAAAACAGTTTGTTCTCTTGAATAATTTAATCATCTCCACCACCATCTCCTTCTCCTTCTAAGCAGCCTGTATTTGCTTAGGAAGTGGGTGGACAAGTCAGGACAGGGTCCCTGCGGCCAGAAGCCCCGGGGCAGCCCCTCTTCTCTGTGGGGCTTGGCCTCCCCTGCAGGCCTGAGCTGCACCCCACCTGGAAAATGGGGGTGAGAACCCCAGCCCCAGGCTCCTGGGTCATGGGGCTACACAGCTGGGGCGGACCCCTGAGCCCACCAGGGGCCATCCCAACACCTGGCTTTCTGAAAGCAGGACGGGTCTCAGTAACGGGACTGGCGGAAACTTTTCTTCATTCCTTGATCAAATAGGAAAGAGAATAATATTTACTGAGGGCCTTGATCTGACACTAACGGGGTGTAGACCTGTGGCAATAGGCATATTTCAAACAACTCTTCTGTCTTCTCAGTAACCCTGTAAGCAAGGCTTGAGAGAGGGAAACAAATCAGGGCTCAGAGAGGTTAAGTAATTTGATTAAAGCCATCGAGTAGTGCTGGGATTGAAACATGGCTCTGTCTGAGCACACAGCTCATGATCTTTCACCAAAACCACACTAAGGCCTGGTCTCCCAGAAGAATGAGAAATATCGTGGGTTCATCTAGGAAGACGACTCTTCACCGAAATGCCCTTACAGCGCCCTGAGGAAACAGAATCTGATGGAAGCTACAGCCTGTCTTCCCCACCAGAGAGCCCTTTAGGTCCATCCTTCCACACATCCGTCCATCCAGCTCAGATGTTCTCACTGAGCACCCACAGGAAAGCAGCAAACAAATGAACACACACGCACACATGTGCACACACACGCGTGCATACACACACGTCTCAGTCGGTCGCAGGCGGTCCTGAGGCGTGAAGGATGAGGGCGGGATGGGAGGCTGTTTTATGTCGGCCGTCGCGGACGGTCTCTGCGCGGAGGCCTGAGGGACCAGGCAGAGATGTGCTGGGAGACCGCTCGGGCTGCATCCGGGAGGTGAGGTGCTTGGCCTTTCCCTCGGGTGAGATGGAAAAGCCCCGGAGGGCCCTGGGCAGAGAGACCGGGCAGCTGGCCTCGGCTTTGCGGGCTCACTGGGGCTGCTGGGGAGCAGGCAGTGAAGAAGCGGGAGGTGAGCGAGTCGGGAGGCTCCCGCGGGCGGCCCGGGGAGAGGCAGGAGCAGTGGGGATGTCAGATGCGGTGCAGTCGGGCCCGGCCCCACGAGCCAGGAGCAACGAGGCCTTGGGTAGATGCCCAAGTTCTGGGAGCAGGAGGGAGGGGAAGCCAGGCAAAGTTGGCAAGACCCCATGGGAGGGAGGGGCTTCCGAAAGCTCAGCCCACCTCCGCAGGGTCCTGGACGCCCTGAAAGGACAGGCATGTTGCGTGTACTTATGTGAGTTTACACTTTCCTGAACAGATGGTTCGAAGCTTCCACGGGATCCTTGAGACACTCTGGGGCCCCAAGGGGTTAACAGCCAGTAACTTAAAGGATGGGCTGGACCCAGGCAGGAGGAGGAGAGGTGAGGGAAAGAGTTTCTGAGTTAAGAGAGAGAGACAGGAAAAGAAAATGAAGGAGGGCTCAAGATTCGTTCATGGGTCAGAGTCCCCATCCAGTGCTGGCGGGAGAAATGGCGGATACTGAAGGCCCTGGGGAAGGGTGAGGGCAGGCCCTGTGTGCTGAGTCGGGGGAGATTCTGGGGGCTGCATGCAAGAGCTGCGGGCATGGGTACGAGAGGCACGTGTCCTCGAGATGCAAAGCCCACACCGACCTGCTTGTGAACTACACCCAGGAGCGCTCTGTTCCCACAAGTGGATTTGTACCCACAGGATGAAGACGACCCGCCTGGATCACACTCCTCCCTGCACTGCTCCCAGCAGGGACCCTGGCAGGGCCAGGAGTGGGAGACTCGCGTAGCCGGGCTCTCCGGCATCTGATCTGGAGCTTGGAAACTGCCAGTGGCCCCCTTTAAGGACACAGAACTCTTTATCCCCAAAAGGGTTACAAGTACGAAAATAATCACGGAGCAATTTTCATAGACACAACATCTAACGCACAAAGCAATTCAATAGCGGAATGTTTTGCTTTTTTCTTCTTTTTCACAAGGCCCCAGGGAACCTGCCAAATCCCTTTGGTCCCAAACATCAAGGAATAGCGATGGGAAAGAGGAGGAGCTTCCCTGCCTTCCGGGGGGTGGGGCCGCGGGGCGGGGGGGGGGCAATTATCCCTGGGCAGGTGGCCTCTCAGGCTCCGCCCCCAGCTGTGAACAGAGGGGGCCAGAGTCCTAAGGGCCCCGCCTCGCCAGACTCCGCCAGACTGGGATTGGCACCTGCAGCACTCCGGTGGCCCCTGGCTGGGCCAGGCCTCCTCCCCAGCCCACCTCTGAGCTCCCGTCCCCACGGTGAGCGTGACGGCTGTACGCTCATGAGTCCCAAAGTGACAACTTCTCCAAATGCAAACTAAATCCTTCCTTCAACAAATATGTACTGACTCCTGGACCAGGGCCTCTGGTATCAGACAGACACTCAAAACAGGGCTCTCACATTTACCAACAACTGGACTTTGGAGAGGTCAGGCCACTCTGGGGTACTTCCATTTCCTTCTCTGTGACATGCTTACCTGGCATCGTGTGGGGACTTGCAAGCTAGTCCCTGCAAAGGCACTCAACCCACAGTGTTTGTTCTTGGGGTCTCCGCTCCCAAGCTCCCCGCCAGAGGAGACCACAGAGGGGTCTCAGGGCTGGGGCTCTGCCTGGCCCAGCGTCCCCACCTGGCTCCTCCCAAGAGCACCTCCCTCAAGGGGAAAGGCCGAGCCTGTGTCACACCCTCGGGGAGGGTCCTCTTCTCCAGAGGGGCTTGCCTGGGCGTCCCACGCGCCCGCTGTTTCAGCACTGTCACATGTCCTGAGTCCCTACTCCACGTGTGTGTCCCCTACACGACCGCAAGACCCCGGCACAAGCCTGCCAACAGTCACAGCACTGTCCCCACTGCTGCCGCCCCTCCTGAGGCCGCTGAGGACCACGGTGATGACCACAGTCTCAAATGCCTCCGGGGCTTTACACATCACCCGTCTCACTTCTCACAACAGCGGTGCGAGGTGGGAAGGACGAGTCCTCAGATCACAGATGGAAGGCAGCCTCTGAGAGGCTCCAGGACCAAACCACACAGCGACACCTGCTCTGCCCGATTCCATAGCCCTGGTTTCCCCACTCCAGCCACGTGTTCTCAGGTGTGCGGTCAGTCAGCTCCACACAGGGAGAAATGCAAGGTGTCACGAGACGAAGGCTGGGCTGGACAGATGGACCCAGGTGGGAATTCGGGCAGGTGAGGGTGGGAGGACGGGGAGAAGCTTCCAGATGGAGGCGACGCAGGAGCCGAGTGCAGAGGTGGACAGGTGGTAGGAGCTGGCCGGGCCCAGATCCCGCACAGAGACGGGGACAGAGCAGACACGACGGGGCTTCATCCAAGAAGAAACGCAAGCAGCTGACGCACACACGGCGAGAAGCCGAGCCTGGCCAGCGATCAAAGAAGCGGAGTGGAGGCCCGCGGAGCCTTTCCTTGCTGACCCCGTGGACGGGCACGGGTTTCTGTGGAAGATGAAAGCCACTGCTGGCAAGGGTCAAGGGCAACGGGTATTTACATACACGGCTGGTCACCACCTAGAAGCTGTAATGTGGATGCAGGGCGACCTTGAAGTAAGCAGCAGACAGACACACTCTGACTCGGTGATTTCAGTTCTAGGAGGTTATCGGTGAGGGTGGATTTGGATAATAACACCGAGAAACCAGAAACTACCTCCAGTCCAAAACCAGAGGGGACGGGCTACATAGGTTAGGAGACACTATGGAATAAAAGAACATCACGCAGCCGTGAAAGATCATGTTTTAGATGTACGTTGGGTACGTACGGAAAGACAGGACTATGTACATTGAGGAAAAGTGTACTTATGTACCTATATTTTCAGTTATATCTCATTTTTATAAAAGATGTACGCAAGAAATAATCTAGACAACTACAAACCTCCTTGTTAAGAGTTCACACCTCCGGATGGTGGGATTGCTGCTAACAGGTAGCTTCTTTGTGTTCACCTATTATTGTTATTTCTCTACAACGAGCATACATTTTTTTGTTTAATTTGTCAATAAGGGTTATCTGAACAGACAGCTCATAGCCCACTTTAATTCTTATCTTTGTGCAATCTGTACTAAGTGTACGCCACTGTATGCCACATCTAGAGCTATGGGCTAAACTGTGTCTCCCCAAATTCATATATTGAAACTCTACCACCTGCAGAGCTCAGAATGTGACTTATTTGGAGAGATGGCCCTTAAGAGGAGATTAAATTAAAAGGGGGTCCTGAGGGTGGGCCCCAGTCCAGCACGACCAGTGGAAGTAAGCTATGCGCCAGTTGAAGAAACAGCAGGCGGCTGACGTCAGGGGCCAAACTGGACCCGGGGGCTTCTGGGCATCCTTCACCTGAGCCTCAGAGCCGCACAGGCCCCACCGAGGGTGGGAAGGTAACAGCGAGACTTCAGTAGAGGCACGGCAGCAATCCTTATGTGCCCAGTCTTCTGAAATAGGGGCTTAAGTACATGCTTTCCAATAAAACATGCACAGCGGGAGAAAACTGAACTCTGCCCGGGCCACTGAGGACTGGACTGGGGGAGCTGGGAGGGACCTCGCTGACCACCTACACCCACTTCCTCCAGGAGGTGGGGTGACTGGCTGGCAGGCGAGGAGGACACACGTCTCCTGATTCGGACCCCAGGGCCCAGCATGAGGACCACGGGACGTTCGTGACGTGTGCACATGAGTGACCCCAGCCTGGGTGTGTGCACATGGCCGACCCCACCTGCCCCTGCAGCTTCAACATCCGGGCCAGGCGGGTCCCGGGACACAGTTCCCGCAGCCCCCTTGCCTGCCGAGAGCTGGGGTCTGGGAAGTCTCCCCCGGGCACGAGTCCAGACGGCTGCCCGGGTGGCTTGGGCAGGAAGATGACTCCGCTATTGGTGACAGCCCCGTTGGTGGAAACGTAATTATGCTGCAGCCTGGTCTGCAGGGACGGCAGGGGCCCTGGCTGCCCGAACGTTGCTAATGGCTATTGATTTGTCCTGCCAGTCTCCGAGGCCTATATATAGCCTGCTCATAAAATCACTTGGGATCCAAACGGAAAGTGACCGTTGATCAAGTCAAACGGCCCTCGTGCGTGTGCACGAGCACAGGTGAGCACGGCCGCGGGTAGGTCTGTGCACTCGGGCGACAGGGGAGAGGACTCGATGGGGCACCCTCGCGGGGCCCGGCATTGCGTGTATGTCACCTCCCCCCACGGGGACCCAGCCTGGCAAGGGGCTTTGAGGAAGTGGAGGCTCAGGGTTCAGTGACCTGCCCACAGGCTCCTGCCCTGCCAGGAAGTGGCCGAGGAGAAGAGTGGACAGCCAGTCTCTGGGAGGAGAGACTCGGCCCAGCCACCCCTGGCTCTAGAAGGGGGCCGGGGGCCCAGAGGGGCCTTGGTGTCCTTCGTGGGTGAAGGACAGGGATTGGGCACCCACGGGGGGCTCAGGGACTCAGAGCACGCGGCACAGTCCTTGCCCCCAGGAGCTACGGTCATGCTGGAGAAGAAAGCGGATGTCGGGAAAGACAACCAGGCAGCCTAGGCCAGGGCCTCATGAGGGGTCCACCCGACAGTCCCCAAGCCCCTCCACTCCAGCCATCTCCATCGCCACCGCATCTCAGCCCCATGCTCCCAGGGTCCCGTGAGCTCCGCTGGGATCTGTCCCACGTCCCAGTGATGCTCGGGGGGTCCCAGGGCCACAGCCGAGCCCAAGTGAGTCTCTGCAGAGTGGCGTCATGCAAGAGGTACGGCCGGGGCTGGGGTGACCACGTCTCCTCCAGCCTGAAGTCTGCGTCCCCAGTATGGCACGCCCCAGGAGCCCTGTGGCTACGGGCCGGGGTCCGGCTCTGGATGGAGCGCTGGCCCCCTCAGCAGCGCCCACGCTCGCTCTGTGCCCACCTGGCAGGCAGCACGGTGAGGTCGGCCATGCCAGCCCGGGCCTGGCACAGCCAGGTCCTTGCCTCTGTCTTTCCACGTGCTGGTGGCTTGCATAGGTTTTAACTAAAATCCAAAGTAAACGCTAGACAGTACTTAGTGCTAATTAAATGAAGATAAAGCTCCCCACGGCAGCCAGAGGCCCTGACTACAACTGGAGGCGTTTGTCCTGAGGGTAACTCGCCCCCTGGCATCCGGCAAAGCAGCAGATGGAGGCCGATGGGAATCAGAGACCCGAAAGGCATCATCCACCAATGGGAAGTGGAGGCGGGGGTGGGACACGCTTCCCGCTCACGCACCCCTTTGCCCCGTGGTTGCCCTCTCCCAGCTCAGCCTTGCCAGTGCCCCCAGGTGCCCGTCACCACCCACCCGGCTGGATGCCCGCCCTCTCTGTGGACCTGTGACCATGGCAGCCCTGTCGCCTGCAACCAAACGATTAATGCATTCATTCTTCCGATTACCCTTCACTCAGCTCCCCCTACCTGTTAGGTAGTCTTCTAGAAAGGAAACAAATTTCTAGAAAGAAATAACATAGGCAAGCCAAGGGCCTGCTTTCCTGAAGCACAGGTTCTCATGGGGAAGGAGGGCGGAAACACTGCGCTAGCACATCCCGCGTTGGTGAGGGATCAGCTCTAGGAAGGAGATGGGACGGGTGAGGGGGAGATGGACGTGGGCTGTGCTGGAAAGGGTGCTAGGGGAGGGCGGGCAGCTGCAGGACGGGCTGCAGGATGGGCTGCCGGACGGGCAGGCGAGGGCTCGCCTGGGCAGGCAGGACAGAGGAGGGCAAGAGGTGGCCGGAGAGGCCTGAGGGGGGCTGGAGGGAGATGGGAGGTGACTGGGGGTTTCAGCAGAAGAGTGACAGCCTGATGCACGGGTGTAGAGGGTCACCCGGCTGCCGTTGAGGAGAGATGGTGGCGGTGATGCGAAGAGGCCAGAGGAAGGCCTTAGAAGGGGCCCAAGAGAAGCACGATGCCGGCGACCTGGACTTGGCGGGGGTGGGGGGGCATGACGACTGGGAAAGCTGCCAGCCTTGGGGCCGCACGTGTGTGCACGCGCGCATGTGAGCACGTGTGTTTGCAAACTGGGTGCCTCTCCCTCTTGCCTGCACAGGGCCCCATCTGGAGTGACCTTTGATGTCCACATCCAGCTGGGCACCGCGTCCCCCCGGGGCCGTCAGCAAGGCGGGTGCTTCCCCCCTCCCCGGGCCCTGACCTTGCCCACCTTGGGACAGTATTGCACTGCCCCGTCTCCCCAGGCCAGAAACAGGCAGAATGCTTCAGAACACTTACCAAAGGAACATGTCTTCCTGTCAACCCCAGAGTAGCGGCTCATTACCATTAATTATTGAGAAGATTATTCCCGATAAGGACACGGATGGCTCGGTAAGGGGAGGGGATTTGCCTGACTGACAAGTGAGGGGCAGAGCTGGGAAGTGACCTCAGCTGCTAGAGCCCAACCCCCATTCCCATCCATGGCACACACTCTGGGGATCCTGGGAGCGACGGAGAACACGCAGTTAACAGCAGAGTCCGCTGGGCACGGAGGGAAACGACCCAATGGCATCGTGCAGCCTTAGGGTAACGCTTGGTGAAGAAGCAGGTTGAAGGCTGTGATCCAAGGGCCAACAGGGGCTTTGTCCCTGACACACCCAAGGCCAGAGTGGGCCCAGAGGCATCTTGGTGGCCGCCGCGCCTGGGGCTGGACTCCTGGGAGAGCTGGGATTCCCCCCATCCTACAGGGAGGGCCCAGGAGTAGGGGGGTCGGTTCCCAGCTCTCTAGAGGAGCTCTCCCTTTGGTTCACTTTTCTAATAAAAGCGAGAGGCTAGAATATGGGTCTCTGGGGACCAGGATGGGGCTGCAATTATTCATTCACTTTGCGTCTTCCCTTCCTGTAAACATTTCCCCTTTTCACGAGCTGATAAATTTGCTTTTCCCAGAAACTGAGAAGAGGGCCTTTGGCCCAGGCTGGGCACTGAGAATGTCACGCAGGCTAGAAATTACCAGCTGCCCTCCTGGGTGCTGGCAGGTCGAGGGCCGAGGTCACATCTTAGAGGGAGGGCGCAGCTGGCGCGGGCGGGGGGTCACCCTGAGGGCAGTACGGCCCGGCCCCAGCCGGGTGTGAGCACAGCCTGGGCTGTGAGTCTGACAGGCTGGGTCCCCCTGCCCGCCTTGTGGGACCAGATGGAGCCCCAGTCAGGACCAAGCGCTCTGTCTTGCCCTCCATGGCTGTCTGTCATTCTGGCCCTGGCGCCTGGGCCTCGACATGGTGGGGCCCACGTGGAACGTCCTCTGCATTCACGGCCCTGACATTCGGCTCCGCCTTTGGGGTCTACCCAAAGGCAAGTGTCTCCCTGACCCCTCCCTACCACAGTGTCTCGGCGACACGCACCCGACATGCGGCCACCCTGGCCGCTGCCCCCCGAGTTACGCTGCTCCGGTCCCCTGACACACACCCCCTCCCCCAACCAGGCACTCTCAGGGGACTTGGGCGTTTTTTGGCCACCAGCCTGGTCACTGCCTTACTGAGTACAAGAGGACCAGGCTGGGAAGCCTCGGCAGGACCACAGTCAGTTCAGGGGGGACTCGGGATCCAGGCGTATGTCCTCGGCTCCCAAGTGGAGTGCCCTCTACCCTACGAGGCTACTGGCCTGCACGCCCATGCCAGGCCCGGCCGGCCAGATGTCGGAGTACACGATCACTCAGCTGCGCGAGCACGTGGGGCCAGCAGGTCAAGCAGGGGAACTAAACTGCCAGGTAACGTCACCCCATTTTCGCAACACAGCGCTGACCAGACTGCCCCCTGTGGCCCAAGGAGAGGCGGGGCTGCTGGAAAGGATGGTGGCACGGAGGTAAGGACGCCAACACGGCTTGCTTACAGAAAGGGGACGCATAACCGCTTATTCGGGAAATAGGATCTTAATTACCAGATCGATCACCTGATCAGGAAAGCGCTGCTGACCACGCAGCAGCCAGGGTTCCAGGCTGCCTTGCCCTCGGCTTCTCCCTGAACCCGGCCTCCGAAGCGGCTTCCGTCAGGCAGGCCTGTCTGCCCCGTCCGTCTGCCTGTGTGCACGCACGCATACGTGGAAAGGCACGTGTCTGTGTCATGGAAAGGCACGTGCGGTGCTGCCTTCAACTAAAGTAACTATAAATTTTCCATAAAGAAATTACCATAAAGTTCCTTTAGGGAAACCAGAAATGATTTGGTTTTGGTTTTGGTTTTGGCAATAAAACCAGAAGTCCATCATGCCTTGGAATCCTTATGAAATGACGAGACAATAACGTCTTCTTAAACCACAGATCCGGTGTGCCTTGGGCCCTCTGCAGCTCCTGCAACGCCAACCCCCAGCCTGCACGTGACCCCCCCCAGCCTCGCCGGTGAGCCCTGAATGCTCTGCTTCCGCCACCTGAACATGCCGCCTTGATCCTTCCCCTTCCAACGCCCCCGCCTTGACCATCTTTCAAAATTCAGTTCCACCGCCACCTTTTCTGGGAAAGGTCCTCTTTCCCCCCCATGGTCGAAAGCAGCACCTTCACCTTTTCTCGGGATTTCTGTCTCAGCGTTCAGCAGACTGTTTTCCGATTGTACATCTACTACTCAGCCTACGTGCTCCTTGGGGCTGCACCGAGATGGTCTGGCAGATGCCAGGCACTTAGTAGATGTCAGCTCAATGAATGATGGAAGGCTTTATGCTGCTTAAGTTTTCCCAAGGCAGTTGTTAAAAGTGGTTCCAAATAAGCTCCACAGGTGTGCCTGTTTTCTTCCTGGGTCCTCCTCCCGGCCTTGCAGGGACCAGGCAAACATTTCCTGAATGAGCAAATGAATGAATGAATGATTTTCTCCTTGATAATAACAAATAAGTTATCCACGCTGGCCATGAGACTTCTTACATATTAACGCGCACTTTGGTGAAACAAAATCACATGAAAACAGCTAGAGTGAAAGAGACTTTCGCTTCCAGCCAAGGAACAACAGGGACAAGTTTACCCTGCCCCAGCACAATGCGGCACAACAAAAACTGGACAGAAGGCATGAAACCATGGTTTTCAACACGATGATCATTAAGCAACAAAGTACAGTGACCCCTGAGAGATGAAGTGAGCCTACGATACCTCAGCTTACTGCCTGGAGAGGTTTCTGGGTCAGGACACAGGGAATGGGGACCTTAGGGGGACCCTGAAGATCCTGTGAGTTGAGAAGACGGAGCTGAGAGTCCAGGGAGGTGAAGGCAGCTGGAGCTTATTGGACAGAACGCTGGCGAGAAGACAGCAAGGGCAAGCGAGAGACTGCGGAGGTCCAGGGGGGCCCCTAAGGAGTCAGCGACATCCCGAAAGTACCCAAGGCTGGGGAAAGGAGCACCTAAAAGGCTCGTAGGGAGAAGCGTCTGTTGCTCACATAGACCCAGGAACAAGACCTGTTCCCACCTGTCAGACAACAAAACGTCAGAATTCATAAGGTGTTAGCCTGGTTGGAAAGTCCTTGCCTTCGTAGCGGGGGAAAATTAGCCCCAGACTAAACGCTGTTCTGGTCTTGCCTAAAAGGTCTTGAGAGCAAAAACCTAGATGATATAACCTTCTCTAAGTAATAAAACTGTGTCCCAGCATCTCAAGAGTATTTATATCCTGCACCCGAAAAGGCAAAATTGATCATGTTTGCCACCCAACGGAAGATTACTAGGCATTCAAAGAAGCAGAAAAGTATGACTCACAATGAGAAGAAAAAAACCCCAACAATCCAAACACGTCCAGAACTAACACCAGAATTAGCAAATGAGGACATTAAAACAATCGTAATAATCCCAGATGTTCAAAAAGTTAAGCAATGACATGGAAGGTACAAGAGACCCAATTCAAACTTCTATCGATGAAATGTACAATATCTGAGACGAAAATAGACAGGATGGACTTCACAGCAGACTACACGGCAGAAGAAAGAAAAAAGTGTACTTGTAGGTACAGCAATAGAAAAGATCCAAACTGAAATGTGCAGATTAAGAAGTTTACAGAAAGAAGAGCATTGGTAAGTTCTTGGAAAATTTCAAGTGGCCAAACCTATCCGCAGTTGGCATCCCCTGAAGTAGAGGAGCATATGGAGGGACACAGAAGAAGCAAATGAGAAACAATGGCCAGTTTCTTCCCAAAACTGATAAAAACGATGAACTCCAAGACCCAAGAAGCCAAACAAGCACAAGCACAAGAAACAGGAAGCAAACGACACCAAGGCGCACTATAATCGTACTGCTCAAGCCCAGTGATAAAGAGAAGAATTCTTAAAAGCAGCCAGAGAACAAATGCTACTTCTAGAGGAACAAAGGTAAGGATGACAGTGGTTTCTCACCAGAAACAATGTAAAGGAGGAGACGCTGCAGCAACATCTTAAATGCTGGATGGGGTGGCACGCAGACCTGCTAAACTAGAATTCGAAAGCAGGTAGAAAACAACTTTTTCAAAAACTAAGGTGAAGACGAAGACTTTCTCAGAAAAACAGAGAGCAGAAAGAACTTAGCAGAAACAGACCTGCATTTTCAGAACGCGAAAACAAAGCCTTCCAAGTACAAAGAAAATAACACCAGATGGAGACGTGGATTGATAAGAAGAAACAAAGGCACAGGAAAAGGTAACTACATGGGTAAATAGATAAGATTTTGTTTTTATTGAAAACTCTATAAAACAATAAAAATGTTTTGTGGAGTTTATAATTTATATACAAATAGGATGCATGATAATAGTGGTATTAAAACTCAGAGAGGAGAATTGGCACTATGCTATTATAAGGTCCTTGAAGTATATATAGAGTTTATAATGTCACTTTAAGATAAGCTAAAGATGTATACTATAAACCCTAAACCAGCCACTAACATAATACAGTAAAAGGGTCATAGTTTTAGCCAAAAGAGGAGGTAAACTGTCTTTGTTCACAGACGACACGATCATCTATGTAGAAAATCCAAAAAAACCAACTGGAACCAAGTGACTATAGCTAGGTTGGAGGATACAAGGTAAACGTACAAAAGTCAATTAGCACCCCCCCAAAATGAAATACTTAGATAGAAATCTAACAAAATATGTTTAAGATCTATGTGAGGAAATGAACAAAACTCTGATGAAAGTAAACAAAGTAATAATAAATATATAGAGAGATATTCCATGTTTGTGAATAGACTCAATATTGTCAAGATGTCAGTTTTTCCCAACCTGATTTATAGAGTCACTGCAATCAAAATCCCAGAAGGTAATTTTGTGGACATTGGCAAACTGATTCTAAAGTTTATACCGAGTGGCAAAAACAAACAAAAAACCCAAAGACAGAATAGCCAACACAGTATTGAAGGAAAAGAACAAATCTGAAGAATTGACACTACCTGACTTCAAGACTTACTAAAAGCTACAGTAATTAAGACAGTGTAGTATCAGTGAAGGAACAGACAAACAGATCAATGAAAAGACTAGAGAGCCCAGAAATAGATCCAGGTAAATACAGTCCACCAATCTTTGACAAAGGAACGAAAGCAATACAACGGAGAAAAGACAGTCTTTTCAACAAATGGTGCTGGAACAACTGGACATCCACATGCCAAAAAAAAAAAGGATCTAGGCACAGACCTTACACCCTTTACAGAAATTTGATTAAAATGGATCATGTAAATACAAAATGTAAAACTATACAATTTCTAGAAGATGACATAAGAGAAAAATCTAGGTGACCTTGGGTTTGGTGATAAATTTTAAAATACATCAAAGGCGCTATCCATAAGATAAAGAATTGGTAAGCTGGGATGCATTAAAATGAAAAACTCCTCTCTGCAGAAGACACCATCAAGGGAATGAGAAGACAAAACCTGGGATAAAATATTTGCAGAACACATATCTGGTAGAAGACTGTTATCTAAAATATACAAAGAACTCTTAAAACTCAATGATAAGAAAACAAACAACTCAAAAAACATGCAAAAGACCTGAACCGACATCTCACCAAAGAAGACAACATTTGGCAAATAAGCATATAAAAAGATGCTCAACGTCATATGTCATTAGGGAATTGCAATTTAAAACAAGATACAGCTACATACCTGTTAAAACACCCAAATTCTAAAGCACTGACAACACCAAATGATGATGAGAATATGGAGCGACTGGAATGCTCACTCACTGCTGATAGGAATGCAAAATGGACAATCATTTTGGAGGACAGTTTGGTGAATTCTTACAAAAGTAAACTCTTACCATATGATCCAATAATCATGCCCTTTGTTATTTACCCAAATGATGTGAAAACGTATGTGCAAAGAAAACCTGCATGTGGGTGTTTACAGCAGCTTTATTCACAAGTGCCAAAACTTAGAAGGAACCAAGATGCCCTTTAGTGGGTGAATGCATAAATGAACTGTGGTCCATCCAGACAACGGAATATTATCCAGCACTGAAAAGAAATGAGCTATCATGCCATGACAAGATACAGAGGACACTTAAATGAATATCACTAAGTGAAAGAAGCCAATCTGAAAAGGCTACATACCATATGATTCCAACTACATGACGTTTTGGAAAAGGCAGAACCATGGAGACGGTAAAAAGATCAGTAGTTGTCACGAGTCTTGGGGGAGGTGAACAGGTGGAGCACAGAAGATTTTCAGGGCACTGAAACTATTCTTTCCGTAGGATACTCTAACAGCGGATATACGTCATTATACATTTGCCAAAATCCATAGAACGAACCACACCAAAACTGAATCCTAATGTAAACTGTAGATTCTGGGTAATACTCAAGTGTCAGTGTAGGTTCATTGATTGTGACGAATGTACCACTCTGGTGGGGGATATTGACAATGGGGAAGACTGTGGGATGGTGGGTATATAGGAACTCTCTGTACTTTCCACTCAATGTTGCTGTGAACCTAAAACTGTTGTAAAAAATAAAATCTACTTTTAAAAATGGAATCATAAAAATACTTAACAAATCCAAAGGAAGTCAGTAAAATAGGAAAATGGAACAAAGAACGGTTGGAATAGACAGACAGCAAACAGAATACCACAGGCTTAAGGCTGAACTTAATAATAATCACATTAAATGTTAATAGACTAAATGTAAATGGACCCAAATAAAAGGCAGAGATTGCCAGGATAAAAGCAAAATAAAACCAAACTAAACAAGACCTAACCATATGTTGCTTAAAAGAAATGTGCCTTAAATACAAAGAAACAGATACACTGAAATTGAAAGTACGGAAAAAGGTATATCATGAAATCACTAATGGAAAAGCGGCTGGGGTGGCTATGTTAATATCAGTGCAAGTGATATTATGAAGTTATGAATGTTATTTCACAGTTATAAAGGGGTCAATTCATGAAAAGGACATAAGAATCCTAAATGTTTATGTATTGATACCTAGTAACAGAGCTTCAGAGTTTGTAAAGTAAAATCTGATAGAGCTGCCAATAGAAACAGCAAAATCCACAATTACAGGTGTGTACTTCAATACCTCTTTCTCAATAATTGATACAAGTGAACAGAAAATCAGCCAGGGCATAAAAGACTTGAACAACACTGTCAATAACTTGACCTACTTGACATTTCTAGAGCACACTGCCCAAACGGAACATACATTACTTTCAGGTGCACATGAAATATTTATCAATACAGACCATATTCCCAACTGTAAGTTTAAGAAGACTGTCATACAAAGTATATCCTCTGACAACAATGGTATTATATTAGCATTTAATAACAGAAAGAGATCTGGAAAATCCCCAACTATTTAGAAACTAAACAACACACTTCCAAATAACCCTCAGGTCAAGAAAGAAATTAAATGGGAAATTAGAAATTATTTTGAACTGAGTGAAAATGGAAACATAGCAAAATTTGTGAGATGTCAATAAAGCAATGCTTACTGGAAATTTATAGCACTAAACACCTATTAGAGGAAAAGAAAGATCTCAAATTTAGGATTTCAGCTTCCACACTAAGAAATTAGAAACAGGAGAGCAAATTAAATCCAAAGTAAAAAAAAAAAAAGGAAGGAAACAGACAGCAAAGTGGAAATCCATGAAAGGGAAAACAGGAAATCAATGGAGAAAATCGATGAAACCAAAAGCTGGTTCTTTGAGAAGCTCAATAGAATTAGTAAACCTCTAGCCACACTGATCAGGAAAAAAACAGAGAAAATGCAAATGATCGGTATCAGGAATGAGAAGGGTGAAAAGATGAACAAACATCTATCACGTGACCCAACAACTCCACTCCTGGGCCGTGACGCCACATAAATGAAAGCACACATCCGTACAAAGACTTTCACGGGAATGGCTGTGGCCGCTTTCTTTTTAACAGCTCCAAGCTGGAAGCAAACCAAGTGTCTATGAAGTGAGCAGATGAGGAGTGTACGTAAGTGCATCTGATGGGACGCCGCCCAGCCACAAAAACGAGTAAGCCACTGATGTACACAACATGGCGGAATCTCGACACGGTTATCCTGGATGAAAGAAGCCAGTCTCAAGGGAGTACGCAGTGCAAGAATCCACTTGCATGAAACTAACCTACAGTGACAGAAAGCAGATCAGCGATGGGAGGGCCGGTGAGGGGCGGGGGGCCAGAGACGAGGCGTTCTACGGAGCAAGAGGCAACTCGGGGGGACGATGGCTCCACCAGCGCATACACTTGTACACTTTAGATATGTTTAGTTTGCTGTGTGTCAACTAGACCTCAACAAAGCTGCTCAGGGCTTCCCTGGTGGCGCAGTGGTTGAGAGTCCGCCTGCCGATGCAGGGGACGCGGGTTCGTGCCCCGGTCCGGGAGGATCCCACATGCCGCGGAGCGGCTGGGCCCGTGAGCCACGGCCGCTGAGCCTGCGCGTCCGGAGCCTGTGCTCCGCAACGCGAGAGGCTGCAACAGTGAGAGGCCCGCGTACCACAAAACAAACAAACAAACAAACAACAAAACAAAACAACAACAAAAAAACAAAGCTGCTTAAAATCCGGAAACTGACTCAACCAGGGCGCACTGGAAGGCCATGGCTCTTCCATGCAGAGCACTGAAGTGACGGGGTGAGTACAGTCACAGCCTGGGGGAACGTCTAGTCACTGCTTAACGGAAGTTTGAGGAGGAAAACTCTGGTTCAGAGTGACTGAGCTGCTTCACGTCTGTGTTACAGCCCACGCAGAGAGGGGAGAGGGGTACCAGCCACTGGCTGGGCCCCGCCGGGCACGTGGCTGTCAGGAGTGTCTTCCATCTCATCACAGCCCCAAAGCAGAGCTACTGGGCCCGCTCTGAGGATGAGGACCTTGGTTCTGAGCCGACTTCTTCCCTGCGGTCTCACTGTCAACCCCCAAAACAGGAAAGGGCCTTGCTGAAAACTGCAGTGTGGGTGGGTCAGGTCAAAGACGCTGATACGTGTCTAAGTTTTTTTCTAAACCTTGACCAGGTTAACACCTAAGAATTGGTGACTGTTTAATGTCCACTTTAAATTTATTTTTCAAATCAATTCCATTGTGTTTCAAGCTGTGAATCTAACAGTTCCCTGCCTGTTTGCGCCTGCGCCAGTTCCCGCCCAGGGACCCCTGTATGTTGGCCGGGCCCCACAGGAAAGCTGCTCTGAGGTGTGACTGGGAGTGACCTGTGACCCCGTGGCTGGGCCTTAAGGTTGGCTGGTAGCGTGGGGATGACACCTGGATGCTGCCTCGCTCCCAGGGCTACGGTCAGCCCCACAGTAGCAGGGAGCAGACGAGCTCTGGAAGGCACAGAGGGTTGCTCAGAAGTGAGAGGGGGACCCACCTGCAGTGGGCACTGCCCCCATCCCCACGGGGTTCCCCTTTGCTGCCAACCCACTCCCAGGTGCAACACAGGGCACTGGACTCAGAGCCAGGCAGCCCAGTTCCAGCCGGGCCCCAGCCCTCCGGGCCGTGTGACCCGACAAGCCGCTCCCCGTCCTTGAGCCGCACTGTGGTGATGTATGCGTGCGCACCAGACAGGACAGCGCCACCCAATCTCAGACGCAGGTGCCCCTCACCGAGCCTGGTGGGCAGAGGAGCCTCCGCAAACGCCCCCTCCCCCCAGCCCCTCCTGCAGGGCCCACCCCCCCCCCCCCCCCGGTGGCCACCGGGCGTGCTGCAGGAGGGCCGGGGTGGTGGGTTAATTTAAAATTTAACTTGCTTTGCTTTTCCCACCGGGAAAAGATGTGGGAACAGGTTTCTAAAAATAGCCTGGCCTGTCAGAACTGTTAACCATCAGGCTGGGCAGAGACGCCGGGCTGCTGGGGAAGGAGCGGCGAGGACTCCCAGCTCCAGGCCTCCCGCTGCTGGCCAGTGGGCAGCGCGCTGTCCTGGGGCCGAGACCACCCCTCGGGGAGGCCGGGGGGACCTGCCGCGGCCGCTTCCAGACAACCACCACCGTGGAGGTAACAGCAAGTACCACCCGAGTCAAACGCTTCCCCCTGTGCTGCCCGGCCAGGGGCGCGTGCTTTACGCACTCTCCCTCGCTCCCCCTCACAGGCCTACAAGGACCCCACCTTCATCGGAGCAGACAGAGGCTCAGAGACACTGGGGGCAGGCTGGAACCCAGCTGGACCGAGGCGGAGTGACCGCAAACACAGCCCGTCTGTGAGGTCTGTGGCCACTGGTAGCGATGCCTCCCGTGTACCAGGGTCCTTGGAGCTTGTGGAAATGGGTTCTGGCTCCCCCCAAAGGTCCTGGGGTGCCTGTGGACACTCCAGCCTGGGCCTAGGCTCCGTCTGCTACCCGCCTTCCTTTCTGGGGAAAGAACAGACCCGGCAGAGAGGGGAGTGGGAAGAGAGGGAAGGAAACCCAGGGCGGCTTCAAACCGCTGAGCCTAGAGGCAGAGCTCACGGCCCACGGCACCCGCCCAACACAAGGTCAACCCACCACGTTTCTGAGCAGACAAACCCACAGATCGCACCCAGGCTGCCTGCCTCCCGGGGGTGCTGACCCCGGGCTCTGCAAGGGACACAACTAGATCTGGGGGCCCCTCTGCCAGCAGTCTTGGGTCAGAGCAGAAGGATTTGGAAGAGAAGTCCAAGTGAAGGGCGCCTTGTTTTAAAAGAGCCAAAAGACAAACACCTGAGTGTCTCTAATACGAGAAACTGTCTATACACTGAGATGCAAATAAATCCCGGGAGTTAGGCGAGCGGCGCAGCTAAGATCGTCAGCGTGGACATTAATCCAAACGTCGCGAAATGGTCAAAGTGCGCCAGAAGCACGGAGCCTGCAGCTCTCACCTGGGAAAGCGCAGGGCTCACTTAAGCACTGGTTCCCCACACCCCCCCTCCTCTCTCCCCTCCAGGTGGGCGTCTCAGCTGGAGGGGAGACCCAAGGAGGTGAGAGCCCAGGACCGTAGGAGCGCTGTGCCGCCCTCAGGGAGCTGGGGTGCTCTGGGTGAGGTCACAGTCTCCCCGGCCTGCCCCCCAGGCTGGCTGGGGGCCGGCGGAGGTGGCCGGGCTGCGCGCGCTGCCCAAGTCCACGGGGCCCTCACCTGCCCTGCCCTCACACACTTGTTCACACTTGGCCTCATCATCCCCAGGCTGCTTGACTTTTAGCCCAGCTGAGCCCCACTTCAGAACGGGGGAGGCGGTGTGTCTCACTGAGGGCTTCCTAGAGGCCCCACACTTTGTGTCTGTCATCTCATGTGACCTGGAAGCACGTCTGCGTGATCAGGATCCTCGGTGGCCGGAGACGGAGGCGAGAGGTGAGTCAGTAGTACCATGCCACAGCTCACCCAACTTGGGGGGAGGGCGGTGCTGGGGGTGATGGCCCCGGAGCCCAGGGCACCCAGACCTCCCCCTTTTGACCGTCCACGTGGCCTCCTGCCCTGGCCGGACACAGCACATGCTCCTGGCTATTTGCTCCCTGGTGTCCGGGGCTGGGATAAAAGGCAGGCACACCTCTGACCCTGAACCACAGGGAGGCAGGTGATGGTGGGTGGCAGAGGTTAGCAAAACGGAGAGAACCGTGTTGATGGGGGAGGACGGAAAGGTAGCCTTGTTGAGGGAGAGCTCGTCCATTTTGCTAACGGGCCTCAACTGGAACACTGAAGCGGGTAATCTGATTAAGGAGGGCTTGGCCCGGGCCGTCCCCGCTTCCTCCCCTCGGCCGCCCCTCCCGCTGCAGGCAGCACATTTGGTATGGATCATCTTTCTCGGTAATGGGGTTATTCGGGGCCTGGCCGGGCTGGGGAACATTACGACGTGTCGCCACTGAACTGGGACAGCAGGTGCTTGTCGATGCATCTGTGGAAAATGCTCGCAGCACAATCTCTGCATCAGGACACACACGGGCAAGGACACTGGGAAATTGAATCTTATTACTAATTAATGGCTTTAATGCCTATGATTAGGCCTCAAACACACTCTATTT
Source organism: Leucopleurus acutus (assembly GCF_964270905.1). Taxonomy (NCBI): domain Eukaryota; kingdom Metazoa; phylum Chordata; class Mammalia; order Artiodactyla; family Delphinidae; genus Leucopleurus; species Leucopleurus acutus. The sequence continues at coordinate 80,705,273 of NC_139159.1, forward strand.
TCCCAAAGATAAGGTTAGCCCTGTTTGAACCAGGAACCCAAGAGCTCTGCTAACGCTGACGCGAGAGAGCTCAGCTCCGCTAATCAAATTCAGACGTTCCGAATCGACCGCCTAGATTTTCAAAACTGTGACCTGAGAATAAATGACACCAGGAGGCCTGCTTTGTTCTCCAGCAAGAGGTGCCACGTGGGGAGAGCGAAGGAGCCGGGGAGGGGGTGCAAAGGCCCGGGAGCCAAGACTCACTGAGCGCCACCGGTGGACAGGCCCCGCCGCCAGGGCGCGGGGAGAACAGAGCGAGGGTTCTAGACATGGGGCGGCTCTGCCTGCCCCCACCCTGGGACATGCTAACGTCTAGAGACAGTTGCGGTTGTCGCACTCGGGGGAGGGGTGCCGTGGGCATCCGGTGTGTGGAGGCCACAGTGCGCGGGACGGCCGACAAAGACACGCATGGCTCCATACGTCCACAGGACCCAGGTGGGCAGCCCTCGCCACAGGAGATGGACACGGGGCTTGGAGGAGGGCAGCAACACACCCTGCGAGAAAGGGGTCTCAAACCTTCGGGGGCTGCCCGTCAGTGTCTCCAGCGGGCCAGCCACAGGCACCCTCTGCAACCTGCGTGCATGCACACCCACAGGCACACATACTCACGTGTGGTGACGTGTATGTGTCGGACAGACAACAAGGTGCCACGGCCCCTGAGCAGAGCAGCGGTCTGCTGGCAGGAACCTGGACGCGGGGCCTGGCCACAGCGGCCCTGCTTCTCCTGTGAAGATGCCCCACTCCAGACCCCCAAGGGAGCAAGTGCTCGGCACATCGGCACCCACTTGGGAGGTGCAGGACCTCAATGGATGCAGGCCTGGGCCCCACCTCCCGCTGCACAGTGCCCTGCGGAGCGGACATCCAAAGGCCAACGAGGGTGGGCCTCTGCCGGTACCACCTCTGCGGCAAAGTGACACTGTTTGGTGGGACTTTAAATTCTATTCGTCCAGAGTCGACAATCAACAGCAGTTGAATAAAACCATCATTCACGGGAAAGCAGAGCGACAAAGGGCTTCCTTGGGCCGTCGTGTGTCAGGGGGACAGGAGCTGGCTGTTGGCGGGGCAGCTCTGGGCAGTCTCAGAGCCAACAGGACAGGCTTGCTGGCCAAATGACTCACTGGGTCTGGCTTTGCAGTGTGCGGCACGCCCAGCCGGGGGTCCAAGGCAGCCAGGCTGTCAGGGGCGAAGGAGCCAAGTTCAAAACCAGCCTGTGCCACTTACTAGGCTGTGTGCCCTGGGCGAGACGCTTAACTCCTCTGAGCCTCGGTTTCCTCCCCTTTTAAAATGGGTCAAAATCCCCACCTCCTAAGGAAGTGGGGCGATGGCCCAGGGGGCCCAGCACAGAGGGAGCATCTCCTGGATGGTGACTCTCCGGGCCCAGAGCTGGTTCCAGGGCAGAGGAGCTTTCTAAAGGCCAACTCGACTCTGCTCCATCCCTACCACGTCCATCCGCGTGGTGCCCGCCTCTGCAGAGCACCCCTGGCCCCAGGCGGTGGCATCACCTGACTGCCGCCCAGCCAGCCCCCTCTGCTGCCGAGCGTGCCACTCTATGGCTGGTCCCATCAGACAGGGTCCACGCGCTGGATTCCTGGAGGGAAGAGACCGCACTCCCGCTCAAGGCTGCAGACAGCAGAGGGTCAGCTTGCGTCTAGGGAGGCGGCAGCCAAGGGGAGGGGCCTCAAGCTCGGGAGCCACAGAGATGGGGCTCAGAGACTGGTTTGGGAGCCCTGCCTCCGCTGGCAGCAGGCCCTGTCCATAACCTACCCTGCTCTCCCCGGCTGCCTGCAGCTCCCACCAGCATGGCTGCCACGGGGCTCTCGCCACCCAGGGCGTCCCCAAACTACTGCATGACCCAGGCAGTGTTGCCCAAGGTTGCTGTCAGACAGGCAGACAGGAAAAGAGGGTTCCAAGGCCAAAGGGCGACACTCGTAACACGGGGGACCTCTCAGAGCCACGACTGTGCGGAGGGGCAGCGTGTCCCCACGAGGGGCTCGGTCGACGTGCAGCATCCCAAACATAGCTCTCCAGGCCGGGCCCACCCCGGGGGACGCGCTTTGGGACCCCCGCTGTGAAACCTGCCTGACGACCGTGTGCTCCCCAGGAGCAGAACAACGAGCCAGCAGTCCTCTGCGGCCCTGGAGCTCGCCCACGGCCTACAGACCGCCCCCGCCCCCTATTCTCCGGCAGGGCTGGAGCCGCAGAGGACACGCTCATGCACATCGCTGGGTGGACGCTGCTTCTGCCTGGGGTCTCCCCTGGCTGAGCCTCGGGTGGGTCTGGCAGGGACAGGTGCTAAATAGAGACCTGCAAACTGACTGCAACCCCGCGTTCCAAACAAGCAGCAGCGCTTGCTGGGAATTCATCACACTTTAAAGCTGTTCATGTGACAGAGGCCGCATCCATCCCGAGAGGGATCTCACCTCAGGCGCGTGGCCCGAGAAAGCAATCGTTCCTTTCCTAAGCCTGGGCGAAGACAGCAAGGGAATAAAAAGACAGGAACCAGGATTTATGAAGCCCTTACTATGTGCTGAGCACGTCTCACACCCTAACTCCTTTAGTCCTCTCAGAGCTCTGGGAAGACAGAACCGGCTGGGTTCTTGGTGGGAGACGTGAGATGCTCTATGGACAGGCACAAAACTTGATTCTTTGCACCGTGTCGGGCTCTTTATACCCGAGACTCAGGGCCCGGCCCAGGTCCCCACAGGCCATGGTGAAACAGGGATGGGGGCCCAGGTGTCCTGGCTCCAGTGCAGAGCCTATTCTTCTTTGCCATGTTTGCATGCTGCCCGTGGCTCCACCCACCCAACACGTGCGGCAGGAGAAAGGCCACTGCTGACAAGCTGGAAGAGCGAGGCTGCCACCCTGTGTCGGCCGTGACCTCCCCGTGGGCCCTTCAGTGAGACGCCAGGCTTCTCCTGGACACAGAGATCTCAAAACACCACTAGAAGATGGGGGAGTTGGCCAGATCCTCCCCGACCCTTCTAGCTTGAGTAGCCATGTTTTCATGATTCAGACACAGCTTTCCCCTGGGGCTCACCTGGCTTCATGGCCAGGCAATGTGGCTGATAGGATCCGTGATCAACGCTGGGTAGGAGTGTGGTGGAGGCGGTGGGAGAGGTGAAGCCACCAGCAAGTGGACACTCTGATGATCACTTACAAGCATCTGAAAGCATCCTTTTCAATTACGTGGAAAACAATCCACGACTAACCTGAAACCCAGAGTGCACAAGTGAGGTGTCGGGAAGCGATCAGAGATCACGATGCTCGCCCAGACGGGGAGACGCAAGAGGTGGGAAGCAGGCCTCTGGAACTGAAAACGAGCCAAGCATGAGCCAGTTAGCAGCTTGAGAACCCTCCGCAAAACAGCACGGGGAGGGAACAGGGGCCCCGGCATATGATGCTCAGGGTCACCAGCCATGGTGAAGTCACTGAGCAAACCCAACACAGGAGAAGGTGGTGGGGTTCAAACTGCATCAGTAAGAGCCTGACACCCTCAGTACAAGCAGAGATGGATGGGGGAGGAGGCCTGCTCAGGACGCTCCCTCTCCTTTCCGCGCTGCTCATGGTGACATTCACAGAGTCAGCTCGTGAGCAGAGCCCTGGGCTTCTCCGGGTGCTCAGAGCCCAGCTCTGCACTGTTGGGGCGTTGCCACAGGTCACTCAGCGATGCTGGGGCTCAGGGAGAGGAGTCAACCTCAGTCACCTGGTAGGTCTGTTCCAGCCCCGGGGCCCCAATTCTGAGACACATGCCCAGGAGCTGGGTGACAGCAGTTACTTCCCAGACTGTTCCCATCCTCCCTCCACCCCTTCCCCGGCCAGGCAGTCTCCACAGATTTGCCTATTCTGGACATCTCACATGAATGGAATTAGACAACAGGTGAGCACGTGTGTCTGGCCGCTTTCATTCAGCACAATGTCCTCCAGGTTCTCCCGTGTTGCAGCATCGATCAGGACTCCATTCCTTTTCACGGCTGAGTAATATTCCCTTGCACGGATGATCCACGTTTATTGGTATCTATTCATAGGCTGACCGACATTTGTGTTGTCTCCAGTTTTTGGCTGTTATGAAAATGCTGCTGTGAACATTCGTGTACAAGTTTTTGTGTGAACATGTTTTCACCCCCCTTGGGTACACACATCCCAGAGTGGAACTGCTGGGCCATCCAGTAGCCTCACGTTTAACTCTTTGGGGAACTGCCAGACTGCTTTCCGGAGCAGCCGCACCATTTTACACTCCTGCCTGCAGGGCACCTGGGCTCCAATTCCCCCACGTCACTGTCGACACTGGCTATCCTAGTGCGTGAGAAGTGGCATCTTATCGTGATTTTTTTTTTTTTTTACATCTTTATTGGGGTATAATTGCTTTACAATGGTGTGTTAGTTTCTGCTTTATAACTTATCGTGATTTTTTTTTTTTTACATCTTTATTGGGGTATAATTGCTTTACAGTGGTGTGTTAGTTTCTGCTGTATAACTTATCGTGATTTTTTTTTTTAACACCTTTATTGGGGCATAATTGCTTTACAGTGGTGTGTTAGTTTCTGCTGTATAACTTATCGTGATTTTTTTTTTTTACATCTTTATTGGGGTATAATTGCTTTACAGTGGTGTGTTAGTTTCTGCTGTATAACTTATCGTGATTTTTTTTTTTTTATCTTTATTGGGGCATAATTGCTTTACAGTGGTGTGTTAGTTTCTGCTCTATAACTTATCGTGATTTTTTTTTTTTATCTTTATTGGGGCATAATTGCTTTACAAGGGTGTGTTCGTTTCTGCTTCATAACTTATCGTGATTTTGACTTGCGTTTCCTAAACGACTAACGAATGACGCTGGAAATCTTTTCGTGTGCTGTTGGCCATTTGATCTCTTTGAAGAAATGTCTACTCGAGTCCTTTGTCTATGTTTAAACTGGCTTACCTATCCTTTCTATTGCTGAATTGTAAGAGTTCTTTATACCCTCTGGATACCAGTCCCTTACTTGCACATAGTTTCTTCCATTCCGTGGCTTCTCTTTTCACTTGCTTGACAGAGTCCTGAAGAGCACGCAAGTTTTTAATTTTGATGAAGTGCAAGTTATCTTTTCTTGTTGTTGTTATTGTTGTACTCTTGGTGTCCTATCTAGGAAGAGATCGCCAAATCTAAGGTCATAAAGATTTACCCCTATGTTTTCTTCTAAGTGTTTTATAGTTTTAGCTTTTATTTTTAGGTATTTGACTCATTTGGAATTAATCCTGACGTATGGTGTGAAGCAGGGGTCCAGTTTCATTCTTTTGCTTATGGATATCCAGTTGTCCCAGCAACATTTGTTGAAAACACAGTTGACCCTTGAACAGTACGGGTTTGAATCCACTCACGTGTGGCTTTTCTTCAGTGAATAGGTGCTACGGTACCACGTGACCCGAGGCTGGCTGAATCCACAGAGGTGGAAGCGTGGATATGGAGGGCCAACTATGAGGTTTTATGCTGATTTTGGGCTGCGCAGGGGTTTCTTGCCCCAACTTTTGTGTTGTTCAAGGGTCAACTAGACTGTTCTTTCTTTATTGAACTGTCTTGGCACCCTTGCTGAAAATTAATTCATTAATGTGAAGGTTTATTTCTGAACACTCAATTTTATTTCACTGATCTGTATGTCCATTCTTATGCCAGTGTCACATTGTCTTGACTGCTGTAATGTTGTAAGTTTGAAATTGGGAAGTGTGAGTTGTCCAACTTTGTTCCTTTTTTTTTTTTTCCTTCTTCGAGATTATTTTGGCTATTCTGGGTCCCTTGACCTAGAATTTGAATTCTAGGATCAGCTTGTCAATTTCTGCCAAGAGACCACCTGGGATTTTTTTTTTTTTTTTTTGCGGTACGCGGGCCTCTCACTGTTGTGGCCTCTCCCGTTGCGGAGCACAGGCTCCGCGGCCATGGCTCACGGGCCCAGCCGCTCCGCGGCATGTGGGATCCTCCCGGACCGGGGCACGAACCCGTGTCCCCTGCATCGGCAGGCGGACTCCCAACCACTGCACCACCAGGGAAGCCCAGCATCTGGGATTTTGAAAGGGATTGTGTTGAATCTGTTTGGGAGTACTGATTCAACAAAATTAAGTCTTCTGATCTATGAATAAAGGATTTCTTTCTAAAGATTTAGGTTTTTAAACATTTTAATTTCTTTCAAGGATATTTCATAATTTTCAGCATATAAATCATACACTTCTCATGTTAGGTTTATTCCTGATATTTTATTCTTTGTGCTGCTATTGTAGATGGAGTTGTGCTCTTCATTTCACTTTGAGGTTGTTCATTGCTAGTGTATAGAAATATAATTGATATATCAATCGTGCGTGGAAACAGAGACTTTCAATCAGAGCTGGGATTTAGAAATATTACCGTATCATCCTAAAGAGAAGCTTCTGCAGATACAGGAGACCGGAAGAGGGCTGCTGTGCTAACCCAGGAGAAGACGAGGACCTGAACTGTAGCGGTAGACGCTTCTCACCGTTTGTTTGGTTGGTTTCTTCAAAGAGAGGGGTGGTAGGGAGGCCTGGAGGGGCGCTGCCCAAGGTGTGGCGTCATCAGGATCTGTGCTCCGGAAAGGGTATAATTAGCTCTGTTGCATGGGAGCCTGTGTGAGCTGCCGCAAATGTTATCTTCCGAAACTCTGGATCCTGGCCGTCCCTTCAATCAGCCAATATGGAAACACATAATGGGATCCCAGCAATACTGCTTGGAAGAGTTTCCTGCAGCTGCTTGAACAAATTACCGCAAACCGAGTGGCTTAAAACAATGGAGGTTTATTCTCCTACAGCTCTGGAGCCAGAGGTCTGAAATCGGTATCACTGGGCCGAAGGCAAGGTGCTGGCAGAGCCGCGCCCTCCAGAGGCGCTCGCGGAGGTTCTGTTCCGTGTTTTCTCCGGCTTTGGGTGGCTGCTGGCAATCCTTGGCTTGTAGCCACTCTGCTCCAGTCTCTGCCTATGGGGTCACGTGGCCTTCTCTTCTGCATGTCACATCTTCTTTGGCCTCCCTCTTATAACAACACACATGACAACATTTAGGGCCTATGCATATTATCCAGGATAATCTCAAGTTCCCTAAATTACATCTACAAAGACCCCCTTTCGGCCATGTACAGTCACAGTGACAAGTTCCCGGGGACCAGAACTTGGATCTCTTTTGGAGAGTTGTTGTTTTCTTTTTTCCCTGGCTGCGCTGCTTGGCTTGCGGGATCTTAGTTCCCCAACCAGGGAGGGATTGAAACCAGGCCCCAGCAGCGAACGCACCGAGTCCTGACCACTGCGCCACCAGAGAGTTCCCTGGAGAGCCGTTTCTTAGCTACTCCCTGCTGTGTGTGCAGACAGGTGGAATCCTCATAACCACGTCCATCAGATGCTGAGCCTCAGTCTGCTGGAACCACCCCCCTCACTGGCTTCCAAAAGGGTCCATTTCCCCACAGTTGCCATTCTGTCCAATCTCAGGGGGCTCTATCAGAACCTGTGCTTCTTGTTCCGTGTCGGCACCATGGCAGCTCCACCCTGTCTCCCACCATCCACACTGAGGCCCTGGACAAGGGACCTGGGGGGCTCCTGTGGGCTCTTCCTTACAGCAGCAGGCAGAGCCTCCTGCAGGGACTGGCAGTGGACGGGGCGGGGCCAGGCAGCCTCTGAAGGCCCTGCAGTTCCATGCGCTGGGGCTCAGGCAGTCACCTGTCAAACGTTTACTGAGACTGGCTCTGTGCGGGGCACAGGGACACCCTCAAGGTACAATCCCACTTATTCAGCGCCCTCCGCCACCTGCACCCTTATGGGCCGTGGAGCCTCAAGCATGTCACTCGTCACCTCTATACCTCTGTTCTCTCGTGACCACCTGCTCCACTGTCTGTGGACTGGGTGGTCGGTGCCGAGTGGCAAGAATGTGCCCGAAGGCCTTCAGGGAGCTCTTGTGCTTACACGGGGCTGCTGGGAAAATCCTCTCATTTCATCCCCACAACATCCGTCCTTGCAGCCAAGAGTACCTCTTCTGGAAGGCCTGACTGGTGACCCTCTCTGGGCTCCCGGGGCCCCTGAGCGCTGTTTCGCTGTCTCTCTATTTCTCTCTCCCTCCCAGCCGCATCCGACTGTCCCGCACTCGGAGGCCCCAACCTGGCGCACACAGTAGGCCCTCAGCCCTGGCGCACAGTAGGCCCTCAGCAACAGCGGGCTGAGCTTTCTCAACACCGCGCCCCAAAGCCCCTTCTTCTTCTCTTAGAGATGTGCTGAAGGAGAATTACAGTCAAAGCCCGAACACTAACCCATCCTCAGAGGCCCCCAGTGGCCGGCCTGCTCCCCAGCCCCCATGACTCTGCTCCAGCCCAAGGGTCCCCTGCAGGCCCCTGAACGTGGTTGGCTGTTTCCACCCAGACACCTGGCACTGCATCCTCCTCGGCCTTGAATGTCCCTCCTGTAACATCCCCTGGCTTGGCCCCCCTCCCTTGGGGTCTTTGTGGGTGTCACCCCTCAGCGAGGCCCTCCCTGCCCACCTGCCCCCGGCCCCTGCCTGACTCTTGGCACCAGCCAGCGTTCGTCTTGGGCCATCTTCCCCGATGGAAAGTGGGCTCCGGAGGGTGGAGCTGTGCCTGCCGTGCTCCCTGCTCTACCCCTGGCATGCAGTAGGTGTTTAATACACAGCAAAAGAATGAATTAAATGACTCCAAGAACGGAAGATGTATCCGTCCTGGGTGTGTGGGGACACGTGCAGGGAGTGACTCGCAGTCAGGGCTGGCTCCCTGGCTGGAGGATGATGGCGGGATTTACTACCGAGATGAACGCTCAGGGCGTCGTTTTCACTGAAAGAACAGAGCATGAAAGCAACGCTGTCAGATGAGTAAGCCTCACATGTAGAAATCATGCCGTCTTATCTCTGAGAGGCCAGATCAGCACAGGACCAGGAGGAGGGACTCCGCTCACTGGGTGGGTGTCGGGGAGGCAGGCCCCCTCCTCGCCTGGCTGTGTGCCCAGCCGGCCCCTCCCGCCCGGGCCTTGGTCGCCCTGGTAACACTGGGGGCACGGCCACTTTCCTTCCGCTCAGCGCCTGGCCCCCAGTGGGCACGGAATGTGCAGGCAGCCTAGTCCTTCCCCTTCTGTGAAGCCACCCTATGGCAGGGTTGGCACCACGACGGCCTGGAATAATCCAAATAACTAACAAACGCCACACCCTGCCATCCCAGGGGGTAAGGTTTGTTACTTATGTAACAGAGGTCCAGGGGCAGAGTCTGTTACTTATGCCTGTATCAACACACACACACCGTCGACACACCGTCCACCGAGCTTCGAAAAGGTCTGAAGGCAGTCTCATCAGCTCAGGAGTGGGCACCTGACACACGTTTGCTAAAATGTGTGTGGTCTAAAGGCAGAAGCAACCCAGGTATCCACGGAAGAATGGACGCACAAAGTGCAGTGTATCCGTACAAGGGAATATCGTTCAGCCTTAGAAGGGTTAGAAGGCTTAGAAGCCTTAGACACTGGCTGTGATGTGGATGAACCGTAAAGACAACAGGCTAAGTGAGATCTAAGCCAGTCTCAAAAGGACAAACACTGTATGACTCCACTTACTCAGTGGAGTCATAAAGTAGAATGGGGCTCACCAGGGCCTTGGGGGAGGGGGAACGGGGAGTCGTTTCATGGAAACGGTTTCAATTTTACAATATGAAAAGTTCTGCAGATGGACGGCAGTGACGGTTGCACAAAAAAGTGAACACGCTTAATGCCACAGAATTCAATGAGATTGGATGGACAAGGTTCCGGATGTTCTCACAGGGGGCGCAGGAGGCCGGGCTGTCGCGTCTGGCTGGCGTAGTGAAGAGGCCGTAAGAGGCAGGCACATCCCCACGTGGCCAGGCGGCTGGGACACCAGGAGCGCGTGGATGCCGTGCACGGGGCGGGGGGTGCCTCTGCGGGGCGTCCCCCACCCGGCCTGGGCTGCGCCCACCGTCAGGTGAACGAGGCAGGGGTGCGATGGCGCCGTGAGCTGTGACAAGCTCTGTGGGGATGGCGTAGGGGTCCGAGCCAGGAGGCGGTGTCCTCCCCCAGAAAGCACCATGGAGTCAGGAGTCCTGGTTCCCAAATGCACAGCCACCAGCTGTGGCCAAGGGACCCACCAGGAATCCACGCTAGCTACCCCGTCAGCTGTGCTGCGTTACCTCCTTTCCTCCGTTCTGTCCTGTGTCCTGAAACTTTTCAAGTGCCGACTGGCTAAGAAACGGGATTTGGGAGCGTGCAAGCAGGAAGCGGCAGTTCTGCCTTTGAACACCAGCATCTCAGCAGCCTCCCAACCCAGCACTGGCCTGCAGAACCCAGCGGCAACCGCCAGAGGCCCGCGGACGTGCCTCATGGACACCTCTCCGCCAAGCCCTGGGCCTCTGCTGGGACCCTCTGTACCCCACAGTCTGGCTGAGACTCACGTGGGTTTGCTGGGCGCCCACCCTGCCGGGCGCTGATTCTCCCACCGGGCACAGATGCACAAGCTGGAGCACGACTGCCCAGCTCACCCCAGGAGGGCAGGGATGCCCTCCTGCTGGCTTCTGGGCACGCCTCCTGTGGGCCAGCCCTGGGTGAGGCTTTAGGGCTTGACGGGACCAGCGGGCAGGGGACTGGCCCTCAGGAAGGGGTGGAGGGAAGAGGGAGAGGGGCTGTTGTTGGGAGAAGAGGGTGATATGAGATCCTGGTCACGTGAGGGGCCGCTGGGCAGCCGCAGGACATCAAGTGTGGTCAGAGGGATGCCCCTCCCCGCCCCGGCTCCCACCCCTCCCCAGCCAGGCCTCGGGCGGCCCCTGGCCCTCAGACTCAGTTTCTTCACCTTTAAAATGGGGATGGCCTCATATCATTCACAGGATTGCTGTGAAGAAGAAATATAATAGTAATATGTAAGCTATCAAATCCTGTGAGATGCTTACATTAGCCGCATGGAGGGAGACTGAGGAACAGTCTTCTTTACAGGCAACATGCCAGCTAGTATTTATTTCTGATGATGATGGGAATATACTAGAAACAGAACATCCTGTTTGGAAAAAAATGACTATCTTTGCCTCTAGAGTGAGGAGCTGTTCTCTGATTTGGGAACCGAAGCGTTGCACTCTGAGTGTTAGAAGGGTTTAGAACGTGGAGCGTGTCTGTGTATCTGTCTCTGTGTTGTGCGAGTGTCTGAGTGTTGTGTCTGTGTATCTGTGCGAGTATGAGTGTCTGAGCGTTGCTGTGTTTGTGTATCTGTCTGTTCTGTGTGTGTGTGACAGTCTGCATGGTGTTGTGTGTTTGCGCACCTGTGTTGTGTGAGGGTGCGTGCCTCTGCATGCGTGTGTGCTGCTAGGGCCCTTCCCAGGCTCTCACCAAGGTCGTGGCCTCTTAGAAGGTAGCGTCAGAAGGAAACTTGAGCCCACCTAGCCCGTACTCTGCCCGTGACCCCTACCCCTCGTGCAGAGACCGACTCCGCTGCCCCGGGGGAGGTGGCCAGGGCACCCCATCTGTGCTGGACCACACGCAGGGCCAGTGCGTAGCCACCTTGCCCAGGAGCCCACCCCCAGGCGGTGCCAACGCAGGGGACCCTCAGGCCCCAGATCCTCTCTGAGAGGGCCCTCGGACCGGAGCACGTGGCCTCTGCCCTCTAGCGGCCCACAGTCACACGCGAGGCACCCCCCCACCCCCGATACAGCTGAGCACCCACCCTTCCCAGGAGCCATCCTCGTGACCTGCACACTCAACCCGTTGACAAAGGCTAATTCCCCTCCACGTTCACTGGTGGAAGGTTTCCCAAAGAACTTCAAGCCCTTTCTCCTCAGAGGAGACGTTTCAAGGCCCACCGAGCATCTGGGAGGTGGGGCCCGTCTCTCCAGGTGTGTGCAACGCCCTTCGGCTCCAGTCCCCCATCTTGGAACCGCAGCTCCCCTTCACCCCTCGCCCGGCGGCATGCACCTCAGTGGGGATTTTTATCTCAGTCGCTTGGGCAACAACCTGAAGTAAATGCCATCCAAACGTGGTCTCAATGATCAGTGGGTTCACCCTCTGTGAAGCCAAGATGTGCCCGTGTGCCTTTCCCCGGGGAGCCCCAGTCAGCAAACGGAGCACCACCAGCCCACGGCGGCAGCAGCGGCTCGCACACGGGGGCAGCAGCGGCTCGCACACGTGTGCTCCACACACACCCCGAGTCCTCGGACCGCCCCTCGTGCAGGGCGGGAGCCTGAAGTGCAACCAGCAAAGGTGTCGACCGGCCCCCACCGGCCGGGCGGCAGAAGAGCTGGGTCGCCAGCCAGGTCCTCTGACTGCCTGCCTGTGCCCATCTGGAGCAGTAGCGCTCCCGGCGTGTCTCATGCGGGAACTCACGCATCACGCACCGAACATCCCTGTAGGTCCTCACCCCGTCCAGGGAGGGCTCCTCTCATGCTGGGGGCCCAGAGGCACCTCCTAACTGGGTACACACTTGGGTAGGTGGTTGAGTCAGGCCAAGGCTCTCTCCCTGCCTCCTTCAAGCTGTCGAACCCCCACTGAACCCTCCAGAGAAGCCCCCAGGCCTCGCCAGGTGGGCAGGGTTCCCGGCTCTCAGCCCAGATGCAGAGCAGACGCCCCCCCACAAAGGTGTGCGTTCCCTTGGGAGTTTCTGCGGGTCTGGGGAACGTGGAGCTGGTGGGAGTAGCAGTGCTCGTGCCGCCTTCCTGCCCAAATGTGTGTAAACTCCAGGCCGTGCAGAGGCCTGGAGAACGAACGTTCCACGGAGACTGAGGTGGGCCCCACAGACTGGGTGAAGCGGCCCCAGCAGGGCTCCTGTCTCCCAGCTCTTCTCTGTCTGATGCCCGGGAAAGCCTGTGATCGCAAGCAGGCTGCGGACAGCCCGCAGCAGGTGCGCAGCAGAACTGCTGGGTGGAGGACGTGCCGGCACAGGGTCGGTGGCTCCTGCGGGTGGGGACTGAGTTCTTATGGCTTTGCCCTGATGGGCTGGGATTGCCCCACGTACAGGCGGGTGTCACGAGTCTCATTTTACAGAAGAGGAGGGCAAGACACAGAAAGTTCAAGGAGCTTAGCTAAGGTCGCAGAGCCCGAGGGCGGTAAAGGCAGGGTTCTGCCTGACCCTTAAAAAAAGTTATTATTTTTGAACATCTTTGAGACCTACGTCACACACAACACAATTAGCCCCTTTAAGGTGAATAATTCCAGAGTGTTTAGTACGTTCGCAGTGTGCGACCATCACCACCCTCTAATTCCAGAGCACCTCATCACCCAAACAGGAACCCTGCACCCACTAGCTGTCACTCCCACCCCCTCTCCCCCGAAAACCACTGATCTACCTTCTGCCTCTACGGATTTCCCTATTCCGGACGTTTCACATAAATGGAACCAGACAATATATAACTTTTTACATCTGGCTGCTTTCACTTTGCATTACATGTTAAACACTCATCCACATTTCAGCATATATCAGTACTCTGTTCCTTTTCCCGGTGAGCGATGTTCCATCGTACGGAGACCCTGAGTCGCACCGGTGGACACCTAGCTTGGTTGTTTCCACTTTCAGCTGTTACAACTCATGCATGGGTTTGGCTGGTCCTTCACGTGTTTTCATTTCTCTTTGCCAAGGAGAGGATGGGCCTGCTTTAGACCCCTGTGTTCTTGTACCCAACCTAGTTCACAGCAAGAAGAACTCTCTATAGACTGTAATATCTCATCACCAAAAACATCTCACTTGATAACCCTCTGAGAACAGGGAGACAAATGCAAAGCCCAGATAATCTACTTAACTTGTCCCACTTAGCATTTACCCCCAAAGCAAAAAAGTGCTACCTCGAATTGTACAGACGCCGCTTCTAAAATTGACTTTACAGCACAGTCTTCTCCAAAGGCGGACTCAGCACTCTGCCCCGCGTTGCATCAGCAACATTTGGGCGAAACGGGCACAGGGAGGGGAGCGAGGCCGTACCGTTAGCGTGCCTGAAGGCCGGCGCTGTCAGGGCGGGAGCTGAGAAGCTGCGCTAAACGCCCCAAGAGCCAGCGGGCGATGTCCTGCTCCAGAAGGGAGGCTGGCTGTGAAATCGGTCGGTGCTGATGAGACAGGCAGGCGGAGGCCGCTCTGGGGAATGAATCCTGGGCCGTCGCCTTACGCTTCTGTCTCTTCCCCACTGTGACGCCCTTCCACTGTCTTGGGCAAATCTGAGTTCGCCTGCGGGCACCCGGTATCCTGACAAACCAGCCTGCCTGCCGTTCCAGCCCTGTGCTTCCTCATTTCCCCACTGGGGCTTCCCTCCTCTGTCACCAGCATCACCCCCACTAGCACGCTCATCCCCGAAACCACAACGGCCCCCAGCACACAGCAGCCCTGACTACCTCCTCCACAAGCACGGCACAGCCACAGCCACGCAGCTCGACACCCTTCGTGCCAGCCCCAGGGCTGACCGAGCACTTTCCCCCACAGACACCACCGAGCATCCTCCCAATTCCTCCTGCCTTCCCCGACCCCTGCCCCCCGCAACAGCCCGACTCCCCCGAGCACTCCCAGAGCAGAGGTTGCCACAGGTGCAACTGACACCTGAGCACACCTGCCCTAGGTGCAGAGTCACTGGGGAACTGGAAAGACAGGGGTGGTGGGAGGGTCTGTGTAGATGGGCTGAGGAATACAAGTGATTGTCTGTTGCCTCCTGAAACCCACGGAAAGGACGGCGATGGAACAGATATGGCATGAGGTCACAAGGAAAGAGGCCATGACAGCTGGGGGAAGAGGGCGGTCATCCTGGGGAGAAATGAAGAGTAATGGACAGAGCCCTGCAGAGGCCGAGGATAAAGGAGCAGCTGCTGGGAGGCGAGGGGTCAGGAGGACCGGCAGGAACCGGCCAGTGAACAACGCCCTGGGATAATGCAACCTCGGGCCCAGCGGCAGGGGCACTGCTCTGGGAGCTGCGGAACATACGAATGAGAGCCTAGAGTCTGGATCCTTAGGGGAGCTCTGTCCCCTGCGGCGCCTGTTGTCGCTGGTCTGAACTATGAAGTGGGACCAAAATGAGCTCCTCTCCCCGCTAGCTGGGCGAGTGGGGAAGGAAGCGCCGCAGGCCTGCCGCGGCCGGCTGCACAGACCCTTGCTGGGTGGTGGCACCGCGGGAGAGCGGGTCCCTGGCAGGCGGCCATCTCCCCTCCTCTGGCCTCACTCCTGCCGTCTTCTCTGTCTCTGCTGCTCAACAAGAGGAGTGCAGCTTGGCGAGGACAGAAAAGCAGCGGGTGGGGACTCACGCCGAGGAGCTCTCCCACCTGTCTGACCTGGGGTAAATCGACCTTGGGGCCTCAGCGGGAGCTGAGCTTGACGTCCACGTTCAGTTCCCAGGTCTCGGTCCAGGCAGACGTGAAACGGAGGCTCAGACACTCAATTTTCCAGGGTTTTCTGCTAACAAGTAGCAGAGTTATTACTACAAGTAGTAGACTCTGAATCCACATCTGAATTTAAACTCCACTCCCCCCAAACTCTGCTGCTGGCCTAGAAAAACAGAGAACGGTCACTGAGAACTCCGAGCGTTCCTACGCGGGACACGTGGAAAGGTGCAGGAGACAGCCAGAAAGCGGCCACTGCTTCTGCAGGAGAGCAGCTGCGGGGGTGCGGCCGGGCCACTTGCGCCGCAGAACCCCACGTGCTCCGGGTGCCACTGGCGGCTCTCACACCTCTCGGCCTGGGGCGGCTTCAAAACCAGGGTCAGGCTGGCAAAAGCTGTGCTGCCAACTGGCTTTATCTTCCTGCCAACAGAAGGGGGAGGCAGCTGTGATCGGAGGAAGAGCGTCCACAGCCGTGCTTCCAGCCCTTGGACGGCCCCTCAGGTTCCAGGGTCCTCGCTCTCCCAGCACAGAGGCAAATATTATCACCCCGTGTCAGGGACGAGACTGGAGCGCAGAGGAGGTAAGCACTTGCTCAAGGTCACACAGCTGACCCCAGATTCAAATGCTCTCCATCTCTAGATCACCAAGACTACCCAGTACTCCGCTCACGGTCGACACCCATTCACCTGCTAGACGTCCCCGGGCCGGGTGCTGGCTGCCTGCCGGAAGCCCCCCACGCCCCTGCCGGGAGAAGGCCGCGCTGGGCATCCCCAAGGGAGCTGCCAGCAGGAGACACACAGTGAGGGCAACGATGGACCCCGTTCTCATTAATCACCACTCCTGTCCCTCACTGAGCTGCCTCAGACGCCCTTCGAGACAAGACGGAGAAACAGGCCAGGGAGGCTCCAGGACATGGGCCAGGTGATGCCGGTGGGCGGCCCAGCCTGGGTTCCCGACCACTGGTCAAGCTGGCAAGAACGGTCACGGCTGGAGTCTGTCCGCTGCACGAGTTGTGGGGCACTCGGGGCAGACCTGCTGACCAGGGAAGCTTCCAGAAGGAGGGGATGCTGAGCCCTGGAAAGCAGGTCTGACAGACGGGAGGATTCGCTCCAGCAACAAGGGCACCGTCCAGAGCTGTGGGGCTGGCCATGCAGAGGCAGAGGCAGAGGCAGAGACGGGGGAGCAGAGGAGGGGAAGGTCGGGGGCCTCGGGGAGGGAGGACGGAAGGCTGCAGGTCTGAACGGGACCGTCCCATTCCATCTGCCACACGCAGACCAGAGTCGCGCTGGACTCACTGCCGGCACGCACGGAGCTCTGAGATCCGGCCCCGGCGGTGGGCCTGAGATCCCCACAGGCAGACAGGGGGACCCCGACAACGTGCTGCATTAATCAATGTCGAATCTGTGTCACAGTTTTATTTTTCTTCTGCCAGTTGTACTAGTACAGGCTGAGCGATCCACACCCATTGTTTACACACGCGTGCAGGGATTACTCGCATTTCACGGACAAGGCTATGGGGTTGGGGACTTCAGGTGACTCGCCCTCGGCTAGAAAGAGACTGACCCCAGGTTTTTCCAGTTCTGAGGCTTTACAGCACTTCCCGTCTCTGGGCGCCAGGCCCGCAGACTGAGGAGCGGCAGGACCCTGCCCTCGGGGTGGAGGGTGATTAGAAGCTGAGGGTAAGTGGTGTGCTGGGCAACGTTTAACCATCTGCTGTTTGGAAAAACAAAACTGACTTGTCACTGGCCAATTTCCCTGGTGTAAATACTTCCACCTGACTGATTTCTAGCTACGAACGTGAAGTTAGTTGAATTCACAAAATTCCTGAAGATGTGAGTGGGTCCACGGGCACGGGCACGCGGGCACAGCCCCAGAAAGTCTTCTACTGCCACTCGGCGACGCCCCAGTCACTCTATAAGGATCAGCCCCCTACACCAACATCCTGAGGAAGCCGCCCCTGCGCTCCTCGGGCACAGCCCCTCACACTATTTTCCCACCCCTCACCCCCTTGAACCCGTCTCAATCGCAGCACTTATTCCCGAGCACCATCACTGTTCCCGGGGAGCCCCCCCCCAAGACAGAGACCACCTCATTAGGGCACAGAGGTGACATCTGGAAGACAGCACTTCGGAGACAACCGTAAATAAATTCCACTTATGACTACAGATGCAAGAACTATAGATAAAATATTAGCAAGTCAAATCAAGCAGGGTGTCACTAGAATAGCTCACCATGACCAAGCATGGTTTATCCTAAGGGTGGGTCACACCAAGAAACCTATCAGCCTAACTCACCATAACATTTAAAAGGGGAAAAAATGAGGATTACATTAATAAATGCCAAAAGTCATTTGATAGAAAAAAATTTAGAGAACTTCGCCCCCCCCAAAATCCTCTTAAAACAGAAGAAAACTATTTAAATTATAAGAACTGTTTTTATAATAAAGAAAATATTTTACATATTCAAATATATACATATATGAATCTGTTACATTTCTAATTAGAATGTTAACTTTTAACTGGACAAAAATGCTCTTAAAGTTCATACAGACATACACCTAAGAAAAGTGTAAAAGAAGAATAGTGAGAAGGCGGCATGCTTTGCCAGATATTAAAACTTATCCTAAAGTTACTATGATAGAAGGGCATGGCATTAGTGCAGAAACGGACAAATCTTTTCAATACTACAGATAAGAGAATCCAGAAGCAGATCCATGTTTACAAAGGAACTAAATATATTACATAGATGGCACGCTAGTTCAGAGGAAACGGATGGTTTTCAAAAATAAATTGGTTCTGGCATAACCGACTAAACATCTCTAGGACAAGCCGGGATCCACCTCGTTCTATATGCACAAATAAATTCCAGTTGGATTAACATTTTAAATGAGAAAAAGAAATGGAAAGCACATGTATATAATAGGAAGTGGGGGAGGCATTCCTAAGAGGACACTGAACCTCAGGAAAATAAAGGGACTCTTTCTGGCAAAAGCCACGAAGGCAAAGTCACAAGAAACAACAGTCGAGGAAAAGGTACCCGCGGCACATCCAGCAGACAGTCAGTTCTCACGGCCAGGTTACAGCTTCCTATGCATGGGTAAGAAAGAGACACAGGATCTCATAGGAGAAGGGGTGGAGGGAGTACACAGGGAGTTCAGGGGGAGGAATCTACAGGATCAGTAAATAGAGGAGATCCCCAACCTCGCCATTTGTCTGGGAAAGGCAAATCAGAGCAACAATGGTGTGCTCTGCCCATCAGAGTACAGACGGAAGCCATCAGGCTGAAGCAGGAGGACGTGGGCAGGTGGGCATGTGACCTCCTACAGCAGTACCCTCTGCGCAAGGGGGCTGGGGTGCATATAACATGTCCAGTACGTGGTTCTTAGAGGGGTCTAACAACAGTAGGATCCCACCTGGGGAGAACAAACACATTTCATATATAAACATGTGTGTATGCGGCTACATGAGCCTGGAGAAACGTGTAAAAGGACATGAACATCTATATCAGGGCGCTGGTACTGGGTGTCTCCTCAGAAGATAGGAATGGAGAAGGTAGGCAGGTGAATACATTTCATACTATTCAGTAGTATTTCACTAGTAAAAATGAACAGGGATTACTTATATAATTTAAAGAATCTAATAAATGGTTTTTAAGTGCTTTCTACATTGAAAGCCAATCCCAACGCCCAGGCTTGTCATTGGTCCGAGCGTGATCATTGCTTACAGGGCCTGTGAGCTCGTTAAGGCTTCCGAGTAGAGAGATCAAGGATGCCCGGCACTGTAATAGCCTGGTAAATAGGAATCAAAGAGGCAGCAGCTGGAGCCCTCCCCGCGGAGCTCGAGGGACAGCACGGATGGCGGCGCCGTGCTCGGCTATTGGCTGGGCCCAAATTGCCCCTCGCTCGGGGAATGAGTCGAGCGGGGCTGAGCAATCAGGCCGAGAGGCTTGAGAGCTCTTCCCCGGCACCGGGCTCTGACTCCTGCCCCCTCGTCAATGTGGCTCTATCAGGGGCCACATGTGCTGCCAGAGCCTCAGGCAGGATGCGGGTCGTGGGACGTGGGACGCAGGAGACCAAGTCCCCACCACCGCCGTAACACACACACTCAGCTGCCAGCAGCTCTGCAGCCTTGAGGCTCCGGACAGGCCAGTTCATCAGTTCAACTAAAAATCCATGCCTGGAGCTGATCTGGGCCAGACCCGTGCTGGGCCCTGGGGATGCAGAGGTGACTTCCTCCGTCTATTCATAATCCAGGCGAAGCGCTGGGCCCCGAGGAAACAGCCATGGGGAGACACAGGGACCCTGCCCCCCAGAGGCTCCTGAGTCGTGGGGGTCAGTGACACACAGGGAGCTGACCTCGACAGCTTTCTCAGGGCAGTCCTCCCACACGTGAAACAAGAGGGTTGAGCGCAAGCACTCATGTGCCCAGAGGGACACCAGGTGCTGGACCCACGGGGAAAACAGACCCCGGCCTGTCCCAGCTCAGAGCCCGGGGGAGGAGAGGGGCCCTGGCGACCCCGCTGGTGTACCTCTACAAACCGAGCAGTGCTGGAAGGGCGCTGTCAGGGGATGCGTCCGGGGGCCAGGCTCCACGTGGGTGTTAGAGAAGGCCGCCCCGCAGAGGAGTGTGAACGGGAACGGTAAGGCGGGGCCAGGGCTCTGCCGTGACCCCACGGGGAGAAGGTGCGCGAAGCCCTGGTGACAGAAACGTGCTCAAGGCCTCCTTCCCTCTGGCTTGGTCTGCTGGGGCTGCTGGAGCAACACGGGCCGGGGGGCTCACGCGACGGACATTTGTTTCTCACGGTTCTGGAGGGTGAAGTCCAGGGTTGAGGGGCCGGCAGGGCTGAGGTCTGGTGAGGGCTCGCCCCTCGGCTTGCAGATGTCAGGGACCCTCACCGGGGAACCGGGAATTCAGCTCCAGGCCCACGGCACAGCTCCCCCATCCCAGACAGGCACTTTGAACACTGGTCGTGGGGTTCTTTTATCTTTTGTTTCTAAGCAAAACTCAGCTGTTAAGCTGCAAGTGAGGCCAAGTGTCCCCACCTGGGTCAACTGGGCTGAGGGGGGGAGTGCGGGGCACTGGGATGGGTCAGCCCACGAGAAGGGACTAGAAAGATGTTACTGAGGGCTGGGGTCTCGGAAGGACCAGAGGCAAGACCCACAGCCTGCAGGGCCCGGCAGGGCGGGCAGCTCGGCCTTCCTACATGCAGCCTCCCCTCCGGGGCCCACGGCCCAGCTGGGTCCAGAAGCTCACTCCCTCCCGAAAGAAGGCGCGACGGCGGGGGGCGTGGCTGGTGTGGGTGGCACCGAGTCCCTTGAGGCCGCTGTCCCGGCCAGGCGTCACTCAGGGCAGTGCTGCAGAGGTGTCCCTGGACGTGCTGGCAGGATGGACGTGGGCCGTGAAGGCAGAGCTGCAGGAGCTGGGAGGGGCTGCACAGGCACCTCTGAAACTCTGTCCCCAGAATCTCTGCCCTTGATCCCTATGGGATCAATTAACGTTCCCATGAAAATGGAAATTTAATTTCCATAATAAGTTCTGAGGAAAAGGTCACTTCCACCCCCAGGAGACTGCGTTTCTCGGCCTGTTTTCAGCTCGGCATTCTGCAGGACAGGGCTGC
This sequence comes from Leucopleurus acutus, assembly GCF_964270905.1. NCBI lineage: Eukaryota > Metazoa > Chordata > Mammalia > Artiodactyla > Delphinidae > Leucopleurus > Leucopleurus acutus. Next base: position 80,726,219 of record NC_139159.1, read on the forward strand.
TGACACGCTCCCCGTGGAGGGTCCTGGGGAGCCAAGTGAAGGGCAGCTGCAGCTCCAAGACCGTGAGATGGAATCGGGTTTCAAGGCTGAAGGGCTCCCTCCCTCCCACACTCTGCAGTCTGAGTACTGATTGTGCAAGCTCCAGCCCACCTCAGGGAGGGGTGGTCCTCAGGGAGGGGTGGTCCTCAGGGAGGCGTGGCTGGGGGTGTGGCAGCCTGGACACTGGGTTGAAAGGATGAGACAAGAGGTGGAAAGGGAGAGTTAGAGACGGTCTGGTCCAGAGAAGGTGGGCGGGGCTTCTCATGGGTCCGGGGCGGTGCTGGGTTAGAAGGACACACGGCAGAGGGCCTGCCAGAGTCGGGGGTGGGGACTGTGGGCAGGGGGACGGAGGAGGACAAGGCTTTGGACTTGCAGGTCCGGAACTCAGAGAGGCTGCGGGGAAAGGGCAGTGTGGGCCGCCAGATTAGGGGCCAGGCAGGACACAGGACTGCTTTAAACAGTCTCATTTTTATGCAAAGCAAGGTTGTGGCAGAGAAGGCACTGATGTTGTCAATTTAGTGAAGGAAACTGAGGCTCCAAAGGTTCAGTCACTTGCTGGAGGGGTCTCTGCCCAGCTCTGGCCCCAGGGCCCAAGCTCAGCTCGCCTGCAGGAGCCTCTGTGACGGCTCCCACGTGCCCATCGGGTTTCTGCCAGTGGCCCTTTGTCGTCCTGGCTACACCTCAGAGGTGCCCGCGCTGGCATCCTTCCTTCAGGCTGGCACGGGCGTCCCCCGACCCAGTAACAGGTTATGAAAGGGGTGAGGGCAGGGTCACTGGGGCTCCAGAGCTTCTGGGGCAAGTCTCTCTCTGCCCCACCAGACTCCCTGGTCTCCTCAGGTGGAATCTGCTGTTGCGTGAGCGCATTTCCTAATCAAAGTGCAGAACAGCCTCTTTCTTCCTTGGGATTCCTGTGAAAATAGCAGCATTTACATGATAACATCTGACTGCCATCCAGCTCGAAGGCCGTGTTTAATACTCGAGGTCTGACACCGCACGGAGACGAGGTGCTCAAGATACTAGGATGCGAGTAGCTGGCGAGACCTGCCGTGCCTGCCCGCGGGCCGCTGCTGGTCAGTTCTGGGATGCGGGGTTGGCGGGCGCCCCGGGGAGGCCGGAATGGGCCTGGCGCTCTGACCTCACCGTTTACGTCGGACTTCCTTGGTCCTCAGCTTTGCCATCTTGAACTTGAGCTCTAGGCTAAGGGCGGGCCTGATGCTCTGGGGAAACGTTCCTAAGTGAGGCCAACTGGAGTGAGCAAAGGGGTCCGTCCCCTGCTTGGAGCGCCCACCAGGCTCCATTCAGTGTTCACGACTCTGCCCAGGCGGCCTCCTCTAGGAAGCAGTCTGGCCCGCAAGTGGGATCAGCTGTCCCTCCCTCCCTCTGGGAGGCAGGATTCTACTCACGCTTGTGCAGCCCCCTCTTGAGTCTGGCCGGAACCTGTGGATATGTTATCTGGCAAAAGGGAGGTGTTGTAAGTGGGCCTGACCTAATCAGGGGGCCCTTTAAAGCAGAGACTTTTCTCCAGCTGAGCTCAGAAGAGGACGTCAGAGCTTCAAAACATGAAAAGGATTCAATACACCACTGCAGGTTTGGGATGGAGGGGGCACATGTCAAGAAATGGGGGCAGCCTTAGGAGCTGACAGTGACCCCTGCTGACTGCCAGCAAGGAAACGGGGACCTCAGTCCTACAGCCACGAGGACCTGAATTCTGCCAACAACAAGAAAGAGCGTGGAAGCAGACTTTTCCCCAGAGCCTCCAGGGGAGAATTCCACCCAACGAACACCTTGGTTTTAGCCTGGTGACACCCCGAGTAGAGAACTTTCCTGAAGCTCCCTTGGCTGACCTCTCCTTAGCTTTCAAGATTCTGCCAATAGCAGGTATCTTCTTCAGAGAATTCTCCTACTATTTGGTGAGCACGGAGTGCTCCTGGGCAGGCTGCTGACCCCTCCCCCTTCCCATCTCAGACCCTCTCTCCTTGGTGATCCTCAGCTTCCACTACTCTGGCTTAGAAACAGAGGTCAGCCATGCACATGCCCAGCAGAGCAAAGAATTCTCCTCCTTATATGAAGCGGAAACGCCCCCAAACAGGCACTATTCTTCTCCTGGCACATGTGCATCTACAGGTAGCAGAAACCCTGGACAATCCATGCTACAAATGCATGCCTAGGGAAAAGCCCCACGGACAGCAGAGGGCTGCGTGGGGAATAATTGGGCTAAGAATCTGTGACGGAGGACTGACTGTGCTCACTACGTACCACGCACATTGAGAGCGCGAGGTGGCTCCTTTACGAAGGTGGAGAGCAAAAGCCTTGGTGCACGTGGGGATCCACCAGCCACCTGGCCAGCCCCGGGGACCGCCTGGAGCAGCAGGCACTCTCGTCACCCCCACCTCCAGTTGAGGAAGTAGGAGTCAGAGAGGTCTGCTGGTCTGGCTGAGCCAGGAGTCGGTAGCACAGCCTGAACTTGGACTCAGGTCCGCAGGCTACAAAGTGCCATGTTTTCCACCCATCCCTGGTGTGGCCAGTTCCACACACGGAGGTCTCCCGTCAGTCTGTGCAGCGGAAGCTCGAGGCAGGTCACATCGGGCACAGGCTTGGCCATCAGCATCCCTATTTGAAGACGTGAAACCGCAGCTCTGACAATGTAAGTCTCAGGCCCGAGGAGCAGCGCTGCTGCGTGGGCTGGCTCTACCGGGGTCCAGGCCCAGTGATGGCCCGCCAGCCCAGCAGTCGTTTCATTAGGGCCTTTCCATTCCAGGTGCTGTGGGCTCTTTATTCCAGGTTGGCTCACCTGGACAGGGTGACGCTGAGGGGAGGGTTTCAAAGACAAATGTGCCCCCTGTGAAGAGGGGTCTACCCTCTAGTCTGCGGCGTTGAGGCTGTTCTGCGGACGGGGGTTTGCTGACGTGAAGGTGACCCGTGAGCACCTATCTCCCCTCTTTGAGCCCTACGCTCACTAGAGCACCGTGTTTTTTTTGTTTTAAACTGGTTGTGGGTGGGGCAAGTCTTCACCCACCTGACCAGTCCCCTGGCCTCCTCACCCCCTACAACCAGAGCGGCTGCTGATTTGTTTCATATGTTGGGTTGCAAACACACTGCATTTGATTAGCAGACTTTGAAAGCACCGAGCAGAATCCTGCAGGCCCTTCCCGGCTCTGCACGCCAGGGCTCTGTGATAAGCGTCCTTATCAGACTCTCTCTCCTGCGGTTGATGCTGTTTGCTGGGCGCTGTCTGTCTGTCTCTCTGTATGTATCCACCCACCCATCCATCTATGCATGTATTTTATATCCACGAAACGTCCTAACTCGTAACCCTGGGGACAGAGTGGAAGGCAGCACGAGAGGCCCAACACAGCAGCAGCCCTGCTGCTGTGGACTGATCGAGTCCCAGCTGACAGCAGATAAGAGGCACTGTGGCCACATCTGCTTGCTTTAATTAAGGAGAAGATTGATAAGAAGTGTCAGAGTGAAACGAAGAGACTCTAAGCCTCACTGGTCTGCTGAGACATAAGAAGCTGAAGATTAAAAATACAATAAAAGTTTCCCCAGAAAGCCTACAGAAGTAGTGACAGGGAGGATGGAGCTCATGGGGCAGCAGAAAAAGCCTGGCGATACTCGAGAATTTATCCCACTCCCCAGTCTCCAGCAGGGGAGGTGGCCTGATCTCGCCAGTCACTTGGACAAATTGTATTTATTCTGGGGTAAATGGTACTTTTCACCAAGGGAAAAGCGCTCCTGGACAAAGAAACGCTCGCCCTTCTCAGACACTGGAAGATGTTCTGATTCTGATTCCCCTGGGCTGGACGTGCACCTGCTCCTGTAATCTTCCCCAGGTCCAGACACGCCAGAGGCCGCCAGGCCCCTCCTACAGACAGACTTGGAGGGGCTCAGAGTTCGGACCAGGCCCAGGCCCCAGCCCCAGGCCGTCTGATCCCAGAGCTGCTCCATTCACTTGGACGGTCGAGATGCTGCAGCCTGCAGGACGAACGACCTAGCTAAGGACTGAAAACTCACAATTCATCTGGATGCCGGAAGAGAGAGAAGCTGGGCTTCCTGAAAGCCTGGAACATTCTGCTGAATTCCCCTGAGTGGAGACCAAGGCTCTGAGAAATCTCAGCACACCTGTCATTTGTTCTGAGAAGGAACAAATGCTCTTTGAGGAGGGTGCTTCTAACTGGAGGTGTTTTATTTTGAAAACTAAAGAACACGATCATCTAAAATCCCCAACGTTTGCTCCTGTTACTAAAAACAGGAGGTTGTGGTTCAGCCCCACCGAACCCAGGGAGTCAGAAAGGCTGATGGGAACTGCTTCTTCTGCCTCTGTGTTTTTTTTTTTTTTTCCTCCTTAAAAAGAAAAACAATGATGAGGACTCAGAGCCTGGAGACCCGGGTTCAAGTCCAGATTCAGCCGTGAGACCTTGACCAAGGAGCAAAGACGGTGGAGGCCACGGCGGGGCCCTGGGTGTCTACCCAACAGTGGGGTTTGGACAGGGAACCAGTGAGAGAGTGGACAGAAAAAATACTCTGTAAACTTGAAAGCCCAAGACAACACATCTGCGAAGAACAGAAAGGCTGGTCAAGGTCGCCAGCCAGACCACGGTCCTTGTTATCACAGTCTAAGTGTACAGTGTCCCGCTGGCAGTGACAGTGAGAAGGGCTGTATCACACTCTGCCTTCATGGAGCCCCGAGACAGCCCCGAGGTTGGCAGGGGAAGAAGGGGGTCCCGTCGCCATTTCCAGACGAGGATGCCAAGGCGTGCCAGGAGAGCCGGATGCGGGTGCCGCTCCTGGGCGTGCGGCTGCCCAGACCCCTCCCGAGGGCCCCATGGCACCAGGTGGGTCTTCCAAGGGGTCTCCGGGTGCTCGCATCTGCTCAACCTGCCCTCCCGTTTAGCCCTTATCATACTTGGTTGACAGCCTACGTACTTGGTAGCTTTTCTTCTCTGCTGGGCTGGGAGCTCTGTGAGCACAGCGACCACATCTGCAGAGACGAGCGCGTGGGCAAGGCGGAGTCCTCCGGCGCACGGGGCGGCACTGGGGGCCAAGCCTGAGGGCCTGTGCTACGGAAGGCTCCTTCCCGCAGCTGCTCGGAGACACTCTGGAACAGCCTCCTCTGCCTTCTGCCGCTGGACCTGGTGGCCTCAGAGACCTCCCGGTGCCAGTGTCGTGACTGGCATGAGCCAGCCTAGTTTCTTTTGGGGGCCGGGACCCTGCAGAACCAGACTGCTGGCCGTGATGACAGACGTGTCACCACCACCTAGGCATCCACAGCAATTTCTGCCTGGTAGCTGCTGCCGGGCTGGAGACCACTGGACATTCTCGGCCCCATCAAAGGCATTTGTACGGCTGCCTCTGACCGATGGTTCCTTTAGACGAGACTTGATGTCCAGGGCTTGCCTGGGAACCTGATCATCAGTTTTCTTCCTCTTATTCCTCCCCCGCTTCCAGCCCTGCTATGGGGAGATCAGAACCTTTACGAGCTGAAGGGTGGGCGGGTGGGCGGGCAGCTGCAGACCCGGGTCAGCCAGCCTTGTAGCGACAGGGGAGCTGACACACCAGGCTGGTAAAAGTACACACTGCCAGGGTCTCCGAGGGCAGCTTCTCCCATACTGGGAGGCCCATTCAGTACCATCATCTACCAAATAGTACCAAATGCCCACAAGATGGGCGGTCCACCCCTGGCCTTTGTTCAAGCTGTTACCTTGGCCTCAAGACGCTCTGGCATCCTCACCTGCCTGCCACTCCCGCAAGCAAGGACTCGGGGACTGGCTCTCTCACGCATCCAGCAAACACGGAGCACCTGCTACCTGCCCGACACTGCGCTTGATGTTGGGGACGTTATCAGGGGATGTGAGCATCATGGTCTTGGCCTCCTGAGACACCAGGCCAGGCAGTGAGTGCATCTAGAGCAGGGCTGGGGCAGGGCGTGTCCCAAGCACCCCGGGGGCCGGGGACAGCTCTCAACAAGCGGTGCCCACACTGAGGGACTGAGGGACCAGACAGACCCCACCGCAGGGATGAGGAGCTGACGCTGGGGCAAAGATCCACGGAGGGACCGAGGCCCTGTGCTGACGGGATTCACGTCTGTGTCCACTTGAAAGTGGCCCATCAGAGAGGAGGCGGAGCCCCTCACACTAGTGCCTCACTCTGCACACCCACCCTCAGCTGCACCCTGCGGGCTGCGCTCCACGGGGGGTCTTCCCACTCCTCGGTCCTGCGGGTCCCCCTGCAATGCCACTTCCTCCAGGAAGCCGCCAGCTCTGTTGGGTGTCTCCCCTGTCTGGTGAACACGATAAGGAGGGAAGGAAGGACCGTCCCAGGACGGCACACGGCCAGCCTGTGCTCTGGGAGAGGGAGGGGTGCCTTCCAGAGATGGGAGGTGCCAGCCCCGTGCCAGGCCTGGAGACACGGGGTAAAAGCAGACGGCCTCTCCCTCCCAGGGCCCACAGCTTCCACAGCAGCGCCCTGTGCTGTCTCCAACGGACTCCACTTTCTGAGAAACTCGGGCACCCAAGACAGTGCGGCCATCAACAATTACTTTGCTTCTGTAGTGACTGTCCCCAGGGTGGCTGTTTGCCACCAAAAGCAAGGGAAATGGAATTCTCAGCTGGTCTGGGCCACCTGAGCCCAGAGACAGACATGCACACACCACAGACCTCGGAAGTGCTGGGAATGGCTCCCAGCCCCCATTCCTTGCCTGGAGGACCTCGGGCCAGGGGACCGTGTACTACTTACTACACACTCAGGGCTTGGCAAACAGCACCAGATAAGTATTTGTTGAATGAATAATCGAGAGAATGCTAGTCATCATTTACCAGGTGTTTTAATGCCATCTAATGTGGTAGTCATGGCACCAGGGCAAACCTGAATGCAGATTCTTAAAACTGATGTGACAACCTGGCGCGGCTCCCCAAGAACGCCTGAGGGGCCTGGGTGTTGCTGGCCGACCTGGGAATCCCTGAGGGCCCTTCTGGTGCAAGGCTGCAGGGCCCTAGAGCAAGCGGCGGAGCCAGCTGGGAACTGAAAACGACCCTCCTGCCCTTGGTCTTGGGCCAAGAGTGCCCTTGGGGCAGGAATTCGCAGCAACTACCGATCCTGGCTGACCTCGGCCTGGCCGTGCGTGGGGTCCTCAGGCCCCCCTGACACCCTGCTTTCTGCTGAAGGGCCCCAGGTCACCTCCTGCTCTGTCTGAGGTCGGAAGGAATGTGAGCTCGGGAACCGGTCTTCCACTGGCTGTGGGTTGTGCTCCAGACAAGGTGGGTGACCCTGGGGGAGTCACCTGATTCCTCTAGGCCTGTAGCATGGGGACAGGCCCCTGGCGAGGCTGTGAGACAACGGTGCCCTCCTCTGGCGCCCACAGGGCCAGAGCCCTCGTGCCCTCAGCCTCTAACCCAGAGGCACGGCTGGCACACCAGGATCCTCATCCAGGGTGCGGTCCTGGGGCCTCGGTCAGCGGGCGTCAGAGAAACACAAGTGAACTTTACCCAGAGCCCAGGAAACCCGCAGATGAATTCAAATTCAACTACCGCTTCCTGGGTGTCTTCTAAGCCCCAGGTGCCACACTGTGCTTTGAAAAGACCGGCCTGATACCAAGCTGGCCAGGCTCTAGCCTCTCTGGACAGCTGCGGGGAGAGCTACTTTCCTGGCTACTGAAAAAGCGCTCCTGCTTGGCCTTGGGGCACCTCCTTCTTCTCCCTTTTAAGTGCTCCTGCCTGAGCCTGGGGCGTCTTGCCTGGGGGAAGCTGCTTTATACTCTGCTGCTAGCCAGCTCTGTCCTGAGAGAAGCCCTCCAGCCAGGCCTCCACCTGCCGGCCTCACTCAAAGCGAGCAGGGAGCGCTGGAGGGGACAGCAAACCCACCTGCCGCTCTGTCAGAGCAGACACCCACCCCCAGACACAGCCTCACTGCAGCCTTGACAAATAAACACGGTCAGCGGGCAACCCATCACGCTGGTAAATGGAATCAACCGTTTCTCTTGCTTTCCTGCCCAGGGCCGTGATCACAGCTCCCCCTGCACCAAGAGGTGGGAGGGGACCGGCAGGGGTGCGCTCGGGACTCAGGGCTGATCCCTGCGAGGGGGCAGTGGGCGCTGGCTCGGCCCCACCGCAGCAGGGTCCTCAACACACAGCACAGAGAGGCACCACCACCACCTCCGTCCTGTAGTGCACAGTCCTGCCCGTCTACAGTTTTCAAAGTGCTCGTCCCTCTGCTCCGGGGACGCAGCCTAGTCAGCTGGGTGATGCTCTGTAATCTACAGTTAGCATCCCCGTGGAGTGCCTGCCGGGGCCGGGACCTGGGAGGGGCCGCATCTAATCTAACGTCCTATAACCCGGCAGGTGAGTGTGAGCGTTTTTGTTTGGCCACTGTCAATAAAGCCATACCTCCGAGCTTCCTGTAAATTTTGGCCAGTGGAATGAAAAGAGTGGAAGTCTCCTTGAAGGGGGCCGGCAGTGCCTCCTTCCCTCCCCTCGTCCTTCCCGCCGGCCGAAATCCCCTGAAATCCACAGCAGCAACGGTCAGCACTACCGCGGCCACACAGGATGGGGTGGCGGGGGTCCAGGCCCCTGGCACTGAGCGCGTCACACCAGCTTTGGCCCGCCTGCCACCAGGTTTTTGCGTGACTGAGACGTGTGAACTTTACCTAAGCCGCTCTCATTTTGGGGCTTCTGCTACGGTAGCCAAACCTCAGACTACGGGACACAACCTGCAATTTCTGTGTGTCACAGACGCGGCTCCATTTCTCTAGGGCTCGCTGGCTGGGGTGCGGGCCAGCTGAGTCAGCCCCCGAGGGGCAGGCCGGGGCGAGGAGCGCTGGGACGAGGGCACACCAAGGACCAGGGGATGGGGAAGGCTTCATGGAAGAGGCAACGGCAGCTCAAAGGGCAAGCAGGGAATGCAGGGAAAGCGGTGGGCAGAGGCATGGCAACCACATCACCTACTTCGGTAGGACCTGACCAACAGAGAGACCTCGAGGGAGTGGCTGTGATGGGCCCTGAGAGTCATAAGGAAAGTTCAGGAAAGTTTTTGAAGGCCTGAAGCTGGAGGAGACCAGGAGGAGTCCTGTAAAAGTCCCAGCAAGTAGTGATGAGACCCTGGGCCCCCCCACAGAAGCCAACCATCAATCCTCAACTGAACGGAGCTCTTAGTTACATCCCCGCGACAGCAGCCGGCACCTCAGGAGGGTGGTGACGGGATGACACTCGTTCGCCTCTGCAGCTGTGTTTCCAATCAACGGCCCAGCTCCAGGCCCCACCAAATTCTCACCCGCCTGCAAGCCTCGGGCTTCAAGCCCCACGACTCTGGTGGGATAAGGTGAACCACATCCTAGATCAGCAGAGTAGGTGCAATGAACACATGACCGTGGGAACACAGTGAATAACAAAGACAAATGTTTACACAGCACTTTGAAGAAATTAACTCTCTTACACACACATAATTACAATGGTCTTGGAGAGAAAATGTAACTGTTTCACTGAGTTCTAGTTAATCTGGGTTAGGACACAATTCCAGACACACTGGAAGCTGGCTGATGCATTCAGACATCTGAGAGACTCCAGGCTACCAAGGCCCAAGGGCCCTCGTGGACAGGCTCAGAGCAGCACGCGGACGGGGCACTTTCCTAGCTCCCCTTCCACTCGGTCCTTGATGCTACTTCCTGTTGGGGAGGCCACGGGTGAGCACAGCGGGTTAGAAATCTGCGTACACGATGCAGTCTGTTAGTCCAATACAACGTCAAATCTATATCATTTTTATCAGATTATCCAAGTTCATTAAGAAACTATTGAAACTATCTGGTCAAGTTAATCAAAACATTCATGGTTTCATTCACTCAATGATTACTTATTAACAGGCGACTCTGTGCCAGCATCTGGATCTGCCACTGTCCCTGCCCGGCAGGGTCCCCAAATGCCGGTCACTGCGGGCACACGGGAGGATGAAGCCCGCCCCAACCAAGAAGGAAGACGCTGCAGACCTTTCAGAGTGGACCAGAGAGGGCCCCCTCGGGAACAAATGCGCCTCTTTTCCAAACCCAAGGCTTCTGCCAAGAAAGCTGAATGTGGCTCGTGGTGAACAGAAGAAAAAAAAAAAAAAGCAGTTTCTGAGAAGGAGAAACACACGCACTACAAAGACTCTTCCATGAACACCCAAAGCACTGAGGTGAGAAAAGAACGGAACCAATGTTCATCCTGGACGAGGAATGGAATCAACGGACCAATTCCGTCTGAATGACATAGACACGGCATCCTGCAGCCAGCGGTCGTGTTCACTCAGCCCTGTGTTATCCTTCAATACAAATGCAAAGAAGTGAAATGGCGGCTTCGGACTACCTCGGGGACGAGCGTGAGTGAGCACCTGTGCTCCCCTCAAAGGCGTCGGGGAGAGGAGCACGTTTAAAGACCCCTCCAAGAGAAAAGACCACCACCGACAAAGCACTGCCCCTCCTGACCCACCAGCGTGGGCCCCTGTCACCAAGCAGGGGCCTGGACTTCGGTCTCCAGGAAGCGAACAAGGTCCCCCATGGAGAGTTTCAGCCACTCCACAGGGCCTGCCCGGGAAGCTCTCGGGCAGGTCACTCAATGGAAATGGCTTTCTCAAGAGACTTTGAGGGAGGAGGCAGAGAACAGAAACAGGCGATGAGAACAGAGCAGCTGACAGCGTGCTTGACAGCTGGGCCCCTGGGGCGCCAGCCAAACCGCCACTGCACCGCCGGCGAGCAGCCCCGGCCCGCGCAGGCATCATGTGAGGGACGGGTGCCGCACCCACTCCGCGAGCTGCCCGTCAGCCCTCCCAGGAAACATCATCACCTGGCCTCCCCGATCTGAAGCCCACGTTGCCTCTAACGATCGAGAAGGTAAGTGAAACGCCTGTACGCGTGCACACAGACCCACATACACCAGAGGGCCACTGACACACTGACCGATTACCTAGTAAATAACCTGGGGAAGAAAATCCCCCACTGACGTCAGAGAAGTAGGATGTGCTGTATGGAACACACACACACACACACACGCACGCACGTATCTCTTCAAAAGCCACATGTCACACGCGCCTGAAGTCGGATCTCTTTCTATACGTAGACACAGAAGTGTATAGACTCAGCCCTCCCCACGTAAATACGTACGTGTGTTTATATAGCTCCAAGCCCCTGAAATAGAAATCTACGTGCTTAGGTGAATCAGAGGTTCAGGAGAGTCCAGACCCAGATGCCCGTGCTCCAGACTAACCACTCGCCGAGCCATTTTCTTCTCCTTAAGTAGCCTTCCCTTGGCTCAGCCAGTGCCCCTCCCACTCTGACGAGGGACTTGAGGGCACACCTGCCCAGTGCCCACCAGCCCCCGTCTCCAGCAGGAGGTTCCTGGGGGGGCCTCTTTTCCTCTGCCCTTGTCTAGGATCCCTGAGGAAAAGACAGATCTCCTGGGGCCCCCAAGGGCGCACTCAAGGGGCCCCACGCGATCACAGAGCAAACGGGAAGCAGACGATGCAGGGCCACGCCGGGGATGCGGCTCCCATGGCGGGAAGAGCTTCACCGCGGACCAGGAGCGTCGGCGACCTTCGCCGCTGGCCAGCCTTGCCTGCTCTGGTATCAGAGAAGCGCGTCAGGGGCCGGGAAGGGACGGGCGTGTCAAGCTGTCTCCTCTAACCCTGCTCTGATCCAGCTCTGCAGCTTCGCTGTGCTCCTCGTTAAGAATTTCTTAGTAACTACGAGGGAACTGCCAAGTAATTGTTCTAATTATATAATACAAACACATTATTTGCCATAGTAAATAGATACTATAGTCCCAGTTATATATTACGGTATACAGCATTCAGTAACCTGATAACACCTTACGGAAAAACCCAAACGAACTTTTTGGCCAACCCAACACAACAGTGAATACGATCGTGGTCACATCCCCAGGGGGTGAATATTTTTGAGCGTGTTCCATACGAGGAGGCCCGCTGCAGGCCGCTCACCCTCCGCCTCGTTGAACCCTCACGCTGCCCTGTGAGGTGGGCACCACCTGCTCCTGGAACAGGCCAGGAGGTGAAGGAGCTTCCTCAGGGTCCCCCGTCGGGAGCCCCGCTGAGCCCATCTGCGTCAAGGACCAGTTCTGCCGGAGCGCCTGGCTCCGCCCCGGCTCAGCGCCAGCAACCCCTGACCTCTGGGGGAGGGGGCCTGGGAAGGTCTGCAGCCCGCGGCCCGAGGGCCTGTGCACCCTTCCCCTCCTCGCCCACAAGTGCCCGGGCCTCCAACGGTTTTCCCTCCGCTTCCCGCTTCCTGTACCAGCTGCCCAGTGACCCCCGAGCCCAGTTATTCGGAGCCTGAACCCCTGGAGGCTCGACCGTTGACACAGTGCTCCAGCCTCCATCACCCCATCTGGTACACTTCACACATGGGGAAGATGGAAGAACAACTAGAGTTTCTGAGCGCTCACTCTGTGCCAGTTACAGTGGGGACCACCTCACATGCACGACTCATGCAGGGGGGGCAGGTCTCACGAGGCACAGCCAAGTCTGGACCCTGGGGCTCCTGACTCCCAGGGGCTCCTCCCTGCAGCCCCCAGAAGCAATACCCTGAGGAGCGCTGCCGCTGTCCTGCTGAGAAACGGGGTTACTTGTGACAACGTTTTCATCACTAGTCACCATACCTGTCAAAGAAAAGAAAGAGCGAGACTCTAACATACCTCCCAAACCCATCTGCAAAAGCTGGGCCGTGAAAGTTACCGTTGGAAGGGATGTAAGTCACACAAGGAAGGCTTTCTGGTCTGTCAGTGAGTTGGGCAACCAGCTCCCCCACGCATGCACAGAGGCACACAGCCACCTGCCCGTCCATTAGGCATGCGCTCTCCATCCTTTCCACCCACCAGCTGTCCAGTCACTTCGCTCTTCACCCACCCGCTCACCCAACTGTGCCTCGGCCCATCCAAGCATTTACCACGCAGCTGTGCACGCGTCTCTCCCTGCCCAAAGGCCCATCTACCTCTCCAACCATCAGCTATCGAAGTCCTGTCACACGCCAAGAACCATGGCAGCTACGGGAGCACCAAGGTGAATAAGATATCCTCCCTCCTTCAAAGGACTCTCAGTCGCAAGGAGGACACCAGCATGTAAAAGCAAACTGCGGAAGCTCCTCCATCCACACTTTTCACTTTGCGAACATTCACGAGAATAAGGGAAGCTAAATAACGGAGAGAATGCACATCAGCTCAGCCGCCAACCAACAGGTGATGTAATGGGTCACTTACATGGTGTTACTGTGGACAGGCTATGAACAGACTTTCAGGGGTCTAACCTGTTGGTAAGTAGAGGAACTTCCACACAACAACGCACTAGGTCCTAAAGGGAGGTAGGAACAAGGTACTGTGGGAGCTGGGAGCACATGTACCAGGGTAAGAGAATATTGTACCTTATCTGAAATTGGTCTGATTCAAACCTAAGTCAGTGTGATTCAAAAGCTCATACCCGTCCCATGTTACCATCTGCTTTCAATAGGAACAGAAGCTCAGGCCCAAAGCAACTCAGAAAGTACAGATGCTGACCCCCAAATGCTACCAGCTGCTCCCCCCATCTTGATTCCAGGAGCTGTGTGAGGGTAGCTCGAGACTTCTCTGGCAGTCCACTGGTTAAGACTTCGCCTTCCGATGCAGGGGGTGTGGGTTCGATCCCTGGTCGGGGAGCTAAGATCCCACATGCCTCACGGCCAAAAAACCAAAAGAGAAAACAGAAGCAGTAGTGTCACAAATTCAATAAAAACTTTAAAAAATGGTCCACATCAAAAAAAATCTCAAAAAAGAAAAAAAAAAAGAAGGCAGATTTCCTGAAAATGTGTCCTGGGACGAAGGGCACCTGGGACGGCTCCGCAGAAGGTCCCCGGGCTCTGGTCTGGCCAGATGCCACTGCTGGGTCTCCAGAGGAAGCAGAGCATGAAGAGGGTCCTGGTTGTGTTACGAAGACACGGTAACGCAACCTGGGAAGCTTGGAGAGCGCTAGAAAACTGAATCTGAATGTTCAACGAGCAAACCAATTAGGAAAGGAAAGGACTTCCTATGGATTCATTGGAAATACTCATACTTAATGATTTTGGAGCATATGTAGTGGCTGCAGAAAATAATTTTACTGTGAACATTCTGGGGACACTGTGCGGTGGCATGAGGAAGAGCTCTCCAAGGTCAGGAGGCTGCCAACAGTCCGGCTGCCCTCCGTGCCTGTGAAGCGGATGAAGGAGAGAGGATGCTGGTTTGGGTTACCAAGCACAGCTGGCATCCTGGAGGCCCTCCTGGGGGAGAGCACGCTGCTGAGCGCCCAGGAACCAGAACACCTGGTCCCTGAGATCTGACCCCAAACCAGCACAAACCAAAGAAAACCGTACACTTCCTCCCCGGGCTCGGGCGCGCAGCTCTGCGCGGTTATGAGGGTTACCACACGCCGGCAGCAGCTCCGCTTGACAGCCGTGTGGCTTTGATTACTGAGACGAAAAGGTGAGTTCATCGTCCTTCACTGAACAGGTTGGGACACAATCTCTCAAAACGTGGGTGGACCCTGGGGGAAGGGATCCTCGGAGGCGGGGCAGCAGAGAAACGGCTGTCTGCAGGCCCCTGCCCACGCCCACCTTCCGAGCAGCTGTGAGAGATGCGGACCAGGCCACATGTGCTCTTAGCTCCAAAGCATTCTCTGCGGCTTCTTTCCCAGGAATGGTTCCGACCTAGGCATCTTGTGGAATGTTCCGAGGTGACGCTCCTGTCCCGTCAGCACCTCGAAGTGCCGTCCTCCGTCCTGGGAAGGCCTGCCCGTCATAGCTGTGTGGGCAGCGAGCCCCACACTCAGCACCCCCCAGCAGAGCCCCCCGTGGCAGGCATGTGGACGGGCAGGGGCCTCTTCCAGGCAACAGGAACGCGCGGTCTTCCTGAGCAGCCCGGGTCCCCTCGGGGTGATCAGCAGGGGGCAGTCTAGGGATCAGCGCACCGTCACTCAGAAGCACCTTCCAAATCTCCTCCACTGCGGAAAGAGCTAAGAAGGTGTCCCTGTGCTTCCCTCCCGACATCCACCACGGGCCGTGGATTCCGTGACTCAGGAGTCTGTCTGCCCCACCATTAGGAGAACTGGGACAAAGGGGACAGACCCTGGTTCACGCCGAGCACAAGGCAGGGGGTTCACGGAACGCTCGCTGAATCAACGGGCGAGCAAACAGATGAATGAACAGCGAGCAAATGAATAGGGCTCCAACCACTGGTCTCCCCAAGGGTGCAAGTCAGTTCTAAAGCCGTGGGACTGTGACTGTTTCCTCCGGGTCAGGACCAGGAGGAGAAGGCAGGGCCAGCCCAAGGGGCGAGGAGCAGACCTGGAGAACAGCTAAGGGTGGAGGCTGGAACTCGGCATAGAGCGCTGACTCTGGGGACCCGGGGCAGAGCCTGGGGACAGGCACCCTCAGTGGTTAGGGCGCGTGGTGGCAAGGTGATGGCCAACCGACAGTGGTAACCTTCGAGAGGAGGCAGAGGGGTCTTGT
Source organism: Leucopleurus acutus (assembly GCF_964270905.1). Lineage (NCBI taxonomy): Eukaryota > Metazoa > Chordata > Mammalia > Artiodactyla > Delphinidae > Leucopleurus > Leucopleurus acutus. Next base: position 80,741,742 of record NC_139159.1, read on the forward strand.
TTTGGTTTTCTTATTTTTACTTGTAAATAAATATGGAGATGTTTCATATTTTAATATTACATATGCCACCTAATTATTGTAATTGTGTGTAATTATTACATATACACAGATTATATACAACTATACAATGAATGTGCAAAATGTGCAGCTATTATTGGGGATTTTGTTTTGATTTTTGTTTTGTTTTAATTCTCAGGGCAAATGGTCTCACTGCAATAAAACAACAGAACGAGGAAAACGAACGCCTCTGACCATGCTGTGGCTTTGAGCGTTCTGGGGTGGAAGGCTCGTCGCTTCCTACCAGCTTATCAGATCCCTGGAGGGTCCTGTGAGGCTCACTGTGCTCAGAAATCCCCGCAGGTTGAGCTCTTCCAACACCTGAAACCTCTCTCCACCCTCCTGACGACTGTGCAACGTCCAGCACAGGGTCAAGCCCCGTCAGACTCGACAGGGCCGGCTCTGCTCCCCGGAGCCTCAGATCTCGGACGCCGCCCTCAATGACATTTCTAGTTCCAGAAAGAGGCTGGGAGCTCAGTGCAGTCTAGGCCTGGCTGGGGTCCCGTTCCATCTGGGCAGTGACTCGACCCTCAGCGACGTGGGCTGTGCCCAGGTGGGAGTGCTTCCGGCGCACCTACCCTTGGTGGTGGGGGCACCTGGCACAGCGGCCAGCGTACAGGATGCCCCGAGTAAAGGGCAGCCTAGCCAGGCACCAAGACTCAAACCTGGCTCCTCCACCTCCCGGCTGTGTGGCTCTGGAAGAGGAACGTAACCTCTCTGAGCCTCGGTGGGACGAGAGTCACAGGGATCACAGCAGCTCCTTCGCAAGGAGGGCTTGGCGTAACGCCCGGCACACAGTCAGGTCGTAACAAGCGCTACTCTAATGAACTGCTCTCTCCTTTCTCTCTCCTGCTCAAATCTCTCAGGAGACTCGTTGGCAGTGGTGGGTCTTGAAAGAGCCCAGCAAAGGGGGCACCAAGTGGGCACTGAGGCCGGTGCTGGGCACCCTGGGACCCTCACTGGGAAGCACGCTGGCCTCCCCCTTCCCCCTGCAAATCACACCGACCTGGCTCCCCCCCTTGCCAGCGGGGCCCCCGGGCTCTGGATAGGCTCCTGGCTCCTTCCGCTGGGCGATGATCATCTTCAGATGCAGCTGGCACGGTGTTCTGAGGTGGGAGCGTCAATTATTAAACCATTATCTGTTCACGTCTCCGGGAGGCGGGAGACTTTGCCTCCTCCACAAGCATGCCTGGAAGACCACTGGGCCTCCGCGGTTACCCTGCAACCAGGAGCTGGGCCGCTGATCAAAAGACAAACAAACAATCGGGCCCAGAGATTCTGAATCGGGACCATGAAGCCACTGGGCATGGAGGTGAGCAGACAACGGTTCAGTACTGGCTCTCCTCGGAACCTGGGAAGCAGGCGCTGGACTTTCCAGGCCTAAGAATCCTGCTGAGAATCCCAAGCTGGGACTGCAGGGCCCCTGGGTCCCCGGGTGGCCAGCCTTGGCTCTGAGGCCCTGGCGGGGTCTGCATCCCAGCTCTGCTGCCTCGCCAAGTCTTGTCGCTTCCCTGAGCCTCGGATTTGGCAACTTCAAATGACAGTGGCGTCCCCGAAGCTGCGAGTCCCGTGGGGATCCAGGACGGTGAAGGGCAGGGTCCGCAGCTCGGCTTATCCGAATCATCATGTTGGCTGTCCGTTACACACGCAGATTTGGGCTCTGCGCCTGACCTTCTACATAAGGAGCCTTAGGAGACACGGGGGCAGTGATTCTGAACTGGCCAACCCAGTACCTTGCACCCTCCCTGCGGCAATGGCCCCGCCAGGCGCGGGGTACCCAGAAGCCGCCCTGAAGACAGCACTCGCCTCCCGGAAGGCCCAGCTTGACCCTGTGCCTTGGGGCCACCAGCTAATGCACGGTTTACACAGCCTGTAAGACGGCAATTCCCGCGGGTGACCTCCAAGCATCCCCTGCACATCACGGGGCCCAGCCAGCACAGCCTCCTACAGAGCCAGGGAACTGGGAGGTGGTGTGCTTGGTGGAAGAGCAACAGAACCGGGTCCAAACACGCTGTCTGACTTGACCCCAGCTCCCCAAGTCCCCGTCCTTCAGTCTTTTCCCCAGTAACATGGGAATGGTTTCTCCATCTCCCTGGGTTACATCAAAGATGGAACGAGACAGTGACTGCGAAGAGTAGTGACTCAGTTCGGACTCAGGACATGCAGTGGCCCCTTCCCTCTCTCAGCGGTGACCTCATCCATCCTCACTCCAGCGTGGGAATCCCCTCCTCCATACCCTTGGCACCACAAAGATTTGGGACTTTGGGGAGGTCTGTGGGAAGAGGGGTGTGCAGATACTGGGCAGGGCTGCAGGTTGGGTCGGTGGGGGTTGGGGAGGAGTCTTACCTTGGGGGCAGCTATGTGCCTAGTGCCTCATCTCAACGTGCCTTTTCCAATAGCCACCTCTACCCGGAACGTTCTCAGGACCAACGCCAAGCCTCCCAGGGGCCTGTGTCCCAAAGCCATCTCTGCTCCCCCAGGAGACAGACCTCAGAGAGCCCTGGACGCCCTCCTCCCTCCTCTGCCCCCCGACTCTGGGACCAGGAGGCAGGGAAGTGAGCCCACAACTCCTGACGGCAGCCTGAGCTCTAGCAAGAGAGGCTGTGCAGCCAGGGCTCCTCCAGAGGCTCACCGCGGCCTCCCCAGGGCTCCCCTGTAACGCAGGCCAGCAGCAAAGCACCGGACTTGGGGGTCGGGGGCAGGCGGGCCTGTTTTCTCAACAGCGACTGCATGAACCGTGTCTGAGCACGGTCTCCATTTGTAAATGTGACAGGCTTGCTTTCAGAATTAATTTCTTCCCGTGTCAAAACCTGGCGCTGCCCAAAAGGACTGATGGAGGAAAGGGGAGGCGGTCGAGGGGAAGTGCAGGCAGAGCCAGCCAAGGTGGAAGAGAGCGCCCTCACCCACGCACGCATTCACCCGTCTGTTCCTTCACTCATCTTTCATTCACATGTTCTCCGAGCACCGAGCACTGTCACAGATCTGGCGCGGTGCTCGGCGTGGGGTCACAAGTGACTCAGCCACACCTCTGCTCTCCAGGAGGGCTCGCAGCCTGTGAGAGGAGGCGGGAAGGGCAGTGGAACGTCAGGCAAGATGCTCTGGAACCCAGCATAGGGGCAGCCAGCTCAGACGGGGAGGCGGTGCCTGTGCTGCGTTTTCAAAGAGTAGCAGGAAGGCGCACGGGGCAGAAGGAAAAGGCACGGAGGGGTGATCGTCCGAGGTTGCGGACATGGGTCAGCATGGCAGAGGGGCGAGGACGGGCGCCAGCAGGGGTGACCAGGCCTGAAGGCCCTGATGGGGTGGAGTGTGTATTCTTTTTTTTTTTTTTTTTGCGGTACGCGGGCCTCTCACCGTTGTGGCCTCTCCCGTTGCGGAGCACAGGCTCCAGACGCGCAGGCTCAGCGGCCATGGCTCACGGGCCCAGCCGCTCCGCGGCATGTGGGATCTTCCCGGACCGGGGCACGAACCTGCGTCCCCTGCATCGGCAGGCGGACTCTCAACCACTGCGCCACCAGGGAAGCCCGAGGAGTCTGTATTCTGAGCACAACGGGGGCCCAGTGGGCATTTGAAGCTGCCGGGGTCTTAGTCACGGAAGCAGGGTGAGAAACACCACTGCTGCCCGTGTCTCCACAGAGAACTTGCACACAACCTCAGACTGCATCCTGACCGTGGCCCTACCAGATGGTGCCCACTTTTCCTCCATTTGTCAGCTGAGGAGACTGAAGGCCACATGGTGGGCGAGCAGGGCAGCGGGGACCCCAACCTGCCTGCCGATGCCGGTCCAGGGCCTGGGCCTCTCACGGCCACACACAGCAACAGGCCAGCCAGAGAAGCCATGGGGCCTGGCAGCCGCTCCCCGCAAGAGTCAGGAGCCGGCATGGGGTCCCTTGAGCTGGCTGCCACCTCCCACGCAGAGGCGAAGCCCTTCTCCCACCAGGAAGAACTGCCGTGGGGGCGTGAGCTCCTCCCTAGCAGCTGCCACGAAGCCCGCGGCGGGTGGAGGGAGCCACAGACAAAGGCACCACAGACCCAAGTGGCCTGGCCCGTGGACCCCCCCCGCCTTTCAAACGCCATCAACCGGCCACTGAACAGGCAGCTGTCCTGAGGACAGGAGGCCTTGCCCGCTGAGGAGAACGGCTCGAGAAAAGGCTACTTTTAAGTGAACCCACTTACAAATGGGACCAAATTGTCATGGCAAATAGTGAAAATAAGGTAAAACGGAGGCTTTACTTTGGAAATAAAATGAAAAGAAGTATGAAAACAAGCTCACTTTAGGTTGTGCTTAACACAAGCCAGGTTATGTTTGCCAGAGGTACTAAGTCTTTGAAAGAGCAAAGGGACAGCCAGGTTGTGACCGTCTTTTCCTGCCCTTTTCTGAGAGCGCGCACGAGAGCACAGCGCGCCCGCTGGCTTCACTCCACACGGCGGCGGCAGCGCAGGAAGGGCATTTCTGTGCACCTCCTGGAGGGCCCCGCGCTGGCCCAGTCACCCCCTACCCTTAGCGCTCAGCTCTGCCCCCAGGTCCTCCTTGGCCCAGGGCTCGGGGTCCAAAGGAAGCTCTCCTGGATCATTTCACCAACTTCAGGAAATTCTGCACCTTCTCCAGGATTTGTGATGGACTCTGCAGTTGCTCTTCATTTTCTCTGCGCTCTCCTGTCAGGTGTTATGGACAGTAGGCAGCCGGGCGGGTGCAGGGGCTCCACAGGAGGAGACAAGTGCCCGTGTGGGGCGGGGGGAGGGCGTACGGGGGAACCCACTGTACTGAGGTCAGCCCGTTCGTGTGACTCCTGGGACAGCCCTGTATCTGCAGGGCGTGGACACTGACGAGTCAGGAAGATCAGTGGTCCTGCCAAGGCCAGAGCCGGCCCGCGGGGCCGAGAGCCAGGGGGCGGGAACGCCAGGCACCCAGCCCGCGCCTCCATCAGCCCCGCAGCCTCACCCTGCGGACCCGCCTCACCGGCCCACCCAGGCCCTGCTCATCCTGCTGCCTCCGGCCTGAAACCTTTCCCTCTGCTCTCGCGGGCTGAAATCCTACCGCTACTTTCAGCCCTCTCTCACACGCCACTTCTTCCACGAGTTCTCCCCGCTCAGCCCCAGACAAGGCACTGCTTGGTGCTCTCAGCACCGCGTGAGAACGCCCGGGTCGGGTCGGGAGCTTCTCCCCCACCCCGTGCCCCGATCGCTGGCCCGAGTCAAACTCAAGAGGTGACGCTAACTTGAACCAACGCCCAGGTGGCCCACGTGGCTGCGTGGCCTGACGTCCAAGCCCTGGCTCAGGGCTCACGGGCACCTTCAGCCGCCAGCTCCCCATCATCAAGCCCGTCCCGCGCTTCCAGGCTTAGACGTGGCCGTCAATGCTCTCACCGTCCCCGTGACCCACAGAGACATTCAGTGGAAAGCAGGGCTTTCTGCTGCTTACTAAGTAAGCAAAGCCGGATTTCTGCAGAATAAAGTTCATGCTTCCAGAAATAGAAAAGGCATGTGGGTGATAACGTGCCATAGCTTCAGAAAGCAGGGAAATTAACGCTTCCTCCTAATGACAGCTTGGCAGGTTCCGCGTCTGAGAAAGAGAATGACCGAGGGCGATTCTGCTCCCCGGCTGGTGGCAGCGCTGCCTGTGGCGGTCAGCCTCGCACCCACAGGAAGGGTCCGGATGCCAGCGCCGCCCCCAGGCAGCCAGCAAAACGCGTGGGACGGAGGGGAGCCCGGCTGGGGCCTGGGCCCAGGACCCAGAGGACACGGGGGACACGTGTGCGGGATGCGCTCCCAGAGCTCACGCAGGGAGCTCTGAGGTCCGCGGCGGGAGCGGGCGACAGCTGAGCTGCGCCCTGAAGGACGGACTAAGTTTTCCAGGTGGGGCAAAGGGAGGCGGGAGGGGACCCCGCGGCAGTGCTTTCAGTAGAGACACCCCGCCCCCGTAGGGCCACAAAACCCTCTGAAATTCTGACGAAAACTGCAGACCCCGTTCCCAGAGAGGCGAATCCCCACATACAGTGTGTGTAATTTTGCGCCGTTTGAGGACAACTCGCCGCCAGCCCCCGGCTGACATACTTGCTCAGCAGAATGCGAGTGGCTGAGGACAAAGCCTTTTGCAGTCCCTGTGCCTCCAGAGTCTAGGCCGCACCCGGTGCACGCCACAGCGCTGAGCAGATGCTTGCTGAGCGAACAAACAACCGAACTGGTGACGCCGCCGACGCCCCGCCAGGCTGTGCGTGGGCATTAACCGAGCGCACATGGGCTTGAGACAAAGGTCCGCGTCTTCCTTGAGCGCAGAACAAGCTCGCGAAGCGCCCTCCCTGCAGACCCAGGTCCTGATGAGACTGTCACAGGCTCCCAGGAGTGGGGCAAGGCAACAAGGCCCAGGCAGCCGGCCTGCTCCTATGCCAGGCGCTTGGGTGGCCCGACGACGCTCGCCACAGGCCTCTGTGCTTCAGGAGAGTGGCTGCCGCAGCTCTACTCGCACAAAAGGCCAGCATGGGGCCGGCGCTGCGGGCGCCCGGGGAGGATGCCCAGGGTGAAATGCAGGCTGCGACATTCCCCCTGTGGGTTCTCAAAAGCTCCAATGGATTTTTAACAAAACTCGCCAAGGTAATTCAAACCAATCTACCCCACACCAAATACTGCCATCAGAACACAATGTCCACTCAGGACAGCCCTGCCTGCCCCACCCCTGGCCGTTCGTTCATTTCACAAACATCAGGGCGACCTCTGAGCTCCAATTTTCTGTAGCTGTCTCCATGTCCAGAAGACCCCGTGCCTCCAAGTCTACAGTGAACCTTCCAGTGCTCAGGCTGCCTGTTAACACCCGGAAGCACCAGGTCCCACGTCAGCCCCGAGCCCTGACTTGCACTTCAGAAACCATGGACAGTGACAGTCTGTGTCCAGAGCCACAGGCGTCGCAGAGAGGGGCTGGGAGCCAAATGACAGGGGGGATTCTGACCTCAGGAAGATTACGTCGGAGGATGAAACACCCACATGAATAACTACCACCCCAAATGAAAGATGTCGGTCTCTCAGGGGGGAGGGGTAAGGTGCTGTGAGCAGGAACCACGGAACCACGTGGGAGGAGCCTGGTGCAAAGAACACCGGCATGACGGGCGCAGGGACAGGAAGAGAGGGGCTCACAGAGCACGGCACCGCCTCGTCATCCGAGCGCTCTGGGGCACGTGTCCACTGGGACCCCGCCCCCTCCTCCGGGCTTCTGTCACCAGCTCGCCGCTTCCCTAGTCCCTTCTGCCCACACCTGCCCCGTGCTCCACCTTGGAGCCCCATATCTGGGCTGACCTCTGTCCTCGGAACCACACGTCCACCCGCCTGCTGAATGCCAGCTGTGTCCAGGTCTCCCTGACTGTAAACACCGCTGAAAAGTCTGCACTGACCTGTCCGCATTCCCCCTAAGGTTTCAGGTTTGGGGAAGAAGGAGAATTGGGAACTGGAGGCACGGATGTTCACAGCCCCCTGGAAACACAATCCACGGCAAACGCCTCTGCTCCAGGCCCCTCTCCTGCTCCCTGGTCCTTCCCGGCCCTGCCCACGCACTCCTGGCAGCTTGGATGGACGGCTAAGAAGCTTCTGTCTGTCAGGCGTGGCACTCAACAGCCTCAGCTCCTGCTGGGACCGCCTCCCTCCCCCTTCCCTACGTTACCCTCCCTCCCTCTCCTCCTCCTGCGTTAATTCAGCGTATGAGTCATGAGCTCTGACTGCGGCCAAGCTCCTTCCGTGCCCTGTACTACAGGTAAACTCTTCCGTACTCTTCAAACTTCCAGCACCCACGACACAACCGCCCCAATCCTATCCTGTGACATGATCTCCCCTCCTGTTTCACAAGGAAAATGGGCCACAAGTGGGACCCCTGTGTCTTCCTGCTACGAAACATACGCCCCACCACATCTGGACTCTCCAGGTGCCCCTCAGCGTCCGGGCTCCAGGCACACAGCCCCATGGAAAGCGCACCCGACCTTGGCACACCGTATCCTTAGGCCCGCACTGCTGCCGCCTCTTCTACTTATCTCTGCCCAGACGTTACCTCCTCCGGCCCCTTCCCCAGGAAACCCAACCCCTACTGCCTTCCCGCCCTCCCCACGATCGCCCACAGGCCTTGGTGCTATCGCGCTGCCGAGCTACGTGAGTGACAGGCAGGTAAGTGAGGGTCAGCTCCCCGAAGCCAGGCTCTGAGCCGCTCCTGTGCCTTGCCGTGTCCCGAGCACACGGAGGTTCCAACAGTCCTCCCGACACGCTAAAGGTCCTCTGCTAGGCTGGGACATGAGCTCAGGACACCTGAGGCCCAGCTCCTCCCGTCACGCCAGGCTACACCCACGGCCTTCAGCGTCTTCTACCAGCCTATGCCCCTGGACCCCATTCCAGGCCCAGAGCTGGGTTCCCAGTATGCGCCCAGGAAGCGAGTGCTGACTGATCCAGTCCCTGGCATGGCGGGCGGCCTCTCTCCAGGCCTCTGGCAGAGCCGCAGGCTCCTGCTGTGGGGTCTGCCCCGCCCCCCATCTGCCGCCCCCACCCCGCTTAGAGCCCCCACAAGGCTGCAATAAGATAAACACCACAGCCTGCAGATCCCGGGAACCACGTGGCCACGGCAGAGCGGGCATCTTGCAGGCTGGCAGGAAGTGGCTCTCTGGCACCTTCCCACGGCTGCACTCCGGTACTTCCTGTCAAGCCACATATGCTGTCAGGAAGAGCTGGTTTCCACGCGTGTCTGGAGTGGCTGCTTCTGCCCACTCCGAACTAGAGGAGGGGATGTGCTTTGGGTCCTACGGAACCTACACGCTGGGGGATCGGGAGCTGACGCTTTGAGCCTCAGAGCCCTGGCCTCCTCTGTGACAGAACGAAGGGATCGCGTCTACTTCGCTGCCCCGCCCTCAGCTGCCTTGTTATGATGCAATTCTGCCCCACCCTTGAGAAATCAGGGTTCTTCCGGAAGAACCAGCGTACTTTGGGTGGACAGGGGCGAAACACCTGCAGGAAGTGGTCGGCTCTTAACAAAAGGGGCCGTAAAGCCTCGTTCGAGTGTGTATTTATCATTAGGTTCCCAGGGGCTCTCGACATGATGGCTAAGCTTGGCCGATCCGTTTGTTCGATACAGCTCACTATTGTTGAGAAGGTATCGCACCGCACACTCCTGCTCGACAGATGCTGGGGATACATTGTGCCATTTAACCTTCCACTCAGTCACATAAACTGGGACTGTGTGTGGTCCCTTTACAGATCCAGAGACTAAAGTTCTGCAAGGAAAAGCATCGGACCCGAGGAAGAGGAGGACCCAGGGCCCACGGCCCCAAAGCCCACGTTCTTCCTGATCTGCTGTGATTTTGGCAGACGGGGCGGTGCCCTGCATTTTTCCATTCCACCAGGATTTTTGTATTTTCCACCACCAAGGGAGATCCGGTGAACTCGTTTCAAGCTAAGGGGCTGATCCTCTGACAAACTGACGTCTCCAAGAGTGAAGGTCACTTGGCTGGTTTCTTCCAGCTGTTGCACTGGATCAACCGTCCAGGGACGAATCACCAGGCAAGGCCTCGGGGAGAAGGATGTTGTCAGGGGCCGCCTGCAAAAGGTCAGCAGCTGAGTCTTGGAAGCTGCCTTGTCAGGCTCAGGGTCTGGCTTCAAAGTGGCCCGAAGGCCAGCACCTTTTAAAGGACAGCTTCTTTGTCGATTCCTCAGATGGGAAGGAGTTATTTTCCCCCAGAACCTCTTAGCACTGCAGCCCAAGCTGACCCACATCTGCTTCCAGACCTCTTTTCCTTGCTAAGAAGCGACACAGCGGAATTTCAAACACTCTCCCTTGAGCATCTGCTCTGTGCCCACTTAGCACATTCTGAATAATGCGGGTAAGACACAGAAATGGCGGGTATAGTAGAGCGAGGCCAACAGCCCTGTCTGCTGGTGGCTGAGGGAGAGGGACAGACGAGGAGGAGGCAAACCTGGTTCTGGTCCTGCAAACACAGGACCCCACGCGGGAGGCCAGGTGACCTGGGAGGCCCCATCCACATCCACGCTCCCATGACCTCTGCCCCTGAGGGCGTCACCTCAGTCACGGCCCATGCACACTCGGGACCTCACTCCACCCTCAGCCCGGCCCGGGGAAGGCCTGTCGGAGGGAGAAGGGAGCACTCGGGGGCAGAATCACTTATCCAGGGTCACGCAGGCCCAGCTGAAGCCAGAGCTCCTGTGCCCAGACACGTGCCCTGCACTGCTGATGGCTCCTGGGCTGCGGTGGGACGGGCTCAGACACCAGCGCCTGTGAGCCACGTGGACTGGACGGAGACCCAATCAGGCTGCCTGACCTGCCCGGCCTCCGGTCTGCTCAGCTGTACGGAGGGACCAGTGGACAGCTCCGGGCGAGGCCGTCGGTGTGGGGCATCCAGCTGTCCCAGCACCAGGGAAAGGCACCTCCTCCTCTTTGCTGGCCGATGGACGGGGTACGAGGACTGCTGGGACGGTGAGCCCAGGGCCCAGATCCGGCCCTACTTCCTGATGCTTGATCTTGGGCGAGCTGTCAGAACCATGAGCTGTTTGTCCACCCACCGAAGGGAAATGCCTGTGCCCCTGGGTGGTCCCCTAATGCCGGGCCTCGAGCGCACAGGGAAGGCCAGTGCCTGCTCCCTCCCACCCTGCGCCTCCTGACCACCCCACCCATCGGGGAGGACCAAGCTCTGCGTGACCCCACCGTCCCTCCGGCCTCCTGAGATGCAACCACGTGCAGAGTGGCCCCTTCTTCCCGCCCGGCCTTCCTTCCACAGTCGGGTGTGCTGAGCAGACCTAACTCAGTCCGATCTGGGCTGGGACGCCCCTGAGCAGGGACAGGCCGCCAGGGGCCTCCCCCGCTGGCAGCGCCAGAAGCACGGAAGCCGGCAGCACAGGTCTAGGGCCCCTCCTCTGGCCGGGAAGCCAGAAACCTCACCTGAAGCCTAGACCTTTATCTCAGCAGACACTTCCAAAAACACAGATAAAAGGTCATGTGGCTCATCTTCTCCATGAGAAAAAGCCACAGGAATTGGCTGAATTTAATGCAAAGTGGGAGAATAAAGAAATGAGATGCTTTCCAAGGTCGCTTTCAGCTCTTGCTGAGACCTGGGCCCGGCCCAACGCCTGGAGTGCCAACCCAGTGAAGGCGGGCAGGGCAAGGCGATCCTTCATTCATGCCTCCCGCAGCAGGCCTGTTCTGAGTGGACCCTCCACTGGCACGTCTAGGAAGGATGTTTTTGCCTTTGAGAAAGGCTGAGATGGCAAACCTGTCAACCTGGGGAAGGCCGAGGCAGCCACTCCACCACCAGCACATGCACGCCGCATGCACTGGCTCATTTGCAGCTCTGGTTTCAATGCTGCAGCTAAAAATACGTGCGCCGCCAATGAGACGAGGAGGGGCCTGCCAGCACGGGCAGCGAGCAGCTTTCTCCCTGTGGCAGGCTGGAAACTGAATCCAGGATGTGGGGAAACAGCGACATTCCCAGGATTGCCAGGAAGCCCAGTGGGTCCCTGCCAGGATTCAGGCATCGAAGCCCCTGGGGACAGCACCGTCTGCCAAGGCGGGTCGAAACGCCACCCAGGTCACCCATCCGTCCGGGCACAGCCCCAGCAGGCCACACACAGCCCCCTGTCTGCACGGGGCACAGGGCTGGGATTTTAACTACTCAAGGACAGGCCTTAGTTCCCTAAAAGATGCCTTGTGGAGCCGAGGGAGAACGGTGGGCTGACACTGTTATGGGTTGGCTGCGGGACCTCACAGCCACCGCCCAGGCCTCAGGTCAAGAGAGTCACTAGGGTCACGAAGCCGGGACTCCAGCCCAGGGCAGCTGCCTCCCAAGTCCACAGGGAGGTGGAGGCGAGTGAGCTGGAACCGCGGGTCTCCTCCCTGGCTCCCCCCGCCTCCTGGCTCAGCGTGAAGATGGCCCAAGCACGCTGACCACTCACCGGCTCTTCTCTGGTGGAACTGGGCGTCCCCCACCCCCCAAGTCCAGATCTCGGCAGGTGCCCTTACTCCCTCCCTGCAGAAGACGCACTGCTGTCACCAGGCCTGATGCCCAGGTACAAGGTCTCAGGGGAGGAGCTGCAGGGAGTCGATGAGCACAGCAGAGGGAGTCAGAGGCCTGGATTTGATGTCCTGGGCGGAAGACCTTGGGCAAGTCACTTAGCCTGGCTGTGTGCCCCAGGGCTCTCCTCTGTAGAGCAGGGACAGTGACGCTATCACCCCAGCAGGGCCTCTCCAAGGCTCTGATGCAACACGGACATGCAAGCACTCTGTAAACTGAAAACCCAGGTATGTACACCCTCCAGCATCTTCTCAAATGAATCAGGGGAAATAAGAAAAGCTGATCCTGTATCTGTACTCAAAGAGCTTCTATCCCAGATGGCGAGACAGAGGGTACTTTAAGAAGAATATAAGGCACCACCAGCCCAAGGGCACAGAGCTGGCATGGCCAACATACACAGGAGCACGGCACACGCACACGGGCCGGCACTCACTGCGTTTGTGCCAAGGGTAGCCAGTGCAGGGGAAAGATGACGTGGCTGGGCAGTATGGGGACAGTTCCACAAGGGAACCTGAGCCTTGGAGGAAAAGCGGAGGAAAGGCAGGCAAGGCTGCTTAGATGGGCCACCACGGGAGTGGACGTGACCCCCTGGGGACTCCCACAGCGCCCCCCCCCCCGGATGGGAAGCGGCCTGTGAGGCACCCTGCGTGACGTGAGGAAGCCGCGGGGTGAGTGGAGGGAGGAGTCTGCACCTCAGATGCTGGTGTTCCGGCTTTGTCCCGGGTGACACAGGCCGGCAGGATGAGCTGGGAAAGGGAAGGGCCACTGCTATTAGGACATCTTTGGCCCGCAGCACAGAACGCGGTGGTTGGAGGGGAAGGAGGAGGGGCGGTGGCGGTGGCAGTCCAGCGGGGAGGCCTCTGCCATGGACGGCAGATGGTGAGAGACGGGGCTGGGATGTGGGGGAGCTGCTGCCCCCAGCCAGCCTGGGCCCGAGTCCGGGAGGAGCCTGCAGCAGCCACGGCCACCCCGCCCAGCAGTGACGTGAACTATCAGGTAGACGGCCTTCACCGGCCAGAGCGCTGAGCTGCCTCGGCTCCGATTAACAGAGCAGCGGACGCCAGGGGCTCAGCAAGGTCCTGTCTAACGGCCTTCGCTAGCCGTGCTCCTGACGGCTCGCCTGGCTGCAGACTCAGTCAGAAGACGCATCCTCCTCCTGAGTGAGCTTCCCGGCCAGAAGCCCCAGGGGCTGGCTCGTCCAAGGAGCCGTTTCCTCAGCTGGCACCCGAGGCTCTTTGCTGTGCTGTCTGTCCCTGGACGAGGCGTCAAGAAAAACAAGAGATCCCATTCACCAGTACCGTGAGTCCCAGCTGAGGCACATCCAGACCCCCATTCCACGACTCTTCTTTCTAAACACAACTTAAGTTTGAAAAGGCGTAGCATCCAGAGAGCAAATTTCCTGCGAGACAGAAGCCCTGGGGTTAAAGTTTTTATCTTGCAAAGAAACAATGGGAAAACCAGAGAAAGACTGAAACCTCCATCCCTTGTTTTCAGCATGTTGCATACCTTGAAATCACTTTCTTATTTAAGAATCGGAAAACACCTACAACAGTGTGACAGAAGCTGAGTCCTGTGGTCGATTCAAGCACCAGCTCTGTGACTTTCTGGCCGGGAGACTCACTGCTGTCTCTGCAGAGCCCCCGTCTCCGGCTCTGTGAGGTGAGGGTCCTCCACCTGCTCCAGGGGCCCCGGGAGGCGGGGGCGGGCAAGGCAGGCAGTGTTTGTAGTGCAGATGGCAGAGGGCGTGCTGTGGGCAAGCCCTGCAGAGCTCTGAGCGCCTCCAGCTCACACAGTGGATCTTCCCACAGCACCGGAAAGATCCCTGATGCTCTTTTCCTGACCCTAGAGGTGAAATCTCAGCAAACAGAAAGGGCCTGGGACCACCCAGTCCAGCAGAACCCACCCCTGCAGCCTGGATTGAGGTGGGTCACTTTCGCACCGGGGCTGTCCCACACGCTGGGACAAAGTGCTTTATGTCAGCAGTTGTTCAACTGCAGTGAAGTGCCTGTCATTACACGAGCCAGCGGAGGGCCCGTGGGTACCAGCATCCTAGGACGCCGATCGTCAACAGGTCCAGGAGCGACGGAGTAAGCGCTGCAGGAAACGCGTGTGAGCTCTGCCTGGAAGCTCATGTGAAACTCTGGGACTAAGAAGCTCGCAGAGACCTGCACTTGACCTACATCTGCACTAATTAGCACCCGTTCAAACCAGCCGTCTAGATGCTCCCAATTTCACTTTCCACTGTGATTAGGAGAGAACTCAAGCAGGCCCAGCCCGAGGACAGGAGCATCGTCACAATTAAGGCTCCTCGGTGCTGTGGATGACGAGGAGGTTTGAGAAGCTTCTCTCAGAACCCAGAGCCAGAGGCACCTTTACGAACGGACAGAGATGTTTTCCCCAGTGGAAGTCTTCTGGCCCATCTATCTTTGTCCAGTAGGAACACACCCTTTCTCCCCAACAAGCCCGTGAACTCCTTCGGGAAACAGACTGTTTCTCATTCATTCATTCATTCATTCATTCACAGAACAGACGTTTGCTGAAGGCTTAGTATTTACCAGTCACTCAACAAGCATTTGCCTTGTGCCTCCTCTGGGTCACATAAGGAACAGGCCCTGGAGACAGGGAGATGGACGTTAACTTGGACCTCGTCCCCGTGAGTTCATGGAGCATGAGAGACAGGCACAGATCCTCATAGGGGAATCGGAAAGAGCCACCATGGGGATGGAGGACAGAGGGGAGAACGGGGCCCAGAGAATAAGAGTAGGGAACCAGCCAGGAAAGGGTGTTAAGAGACAGCGAGGAAGGGAGTGCCATGGGCAAAGGCAGGGCCTCATGTCAGGCACCCCTCCTGGAAAATTCAGTTCCGAAGCCACGGGGTGGGGGCAGGGGGGACCTGGGGGACCAGGGGGATGAGGGAGGGGTTGGGGGCAGGGAGGTATGGGAGACCAGAGAGGGAGTGGGGACGGGGGGCATGGGGACCAGGGAGAGGGCGAAGGGCATCTGCACAGCAGAGCCACCCCATGTGGGATCCGCCCCATGCAGTGTGAGAGGTTGACATGCTGAGAGTGGGGGAGGGTTGGGGCAGAGATGGAAGACTGGTTACAGTGGGGGGATTGACAAATTGGTAATTACATTAGAGATAACAAAAGCCAATCTCCCAATGCCAAGGAAGTGAGGTACAACTGAGGACAGGGGACAAAACCTGAAGGAACTTTGCCATGTTGGACTGGAATTAGAGGTATCAGAGAGAACTGGTAGCTGTCAATACGCATAGAAAGAGACGTTGAGCGTGCGTGTGTGTATTTATAGTAATATGTACATGTATATTCCCTGGCTGTGTTCTCTGAGGCTAGGGAGTAGCAATGCCCCCCCCCCCCCCCCCCCCCGCCGAGTAGGAATGACCATTCTCACATCTGCATCTTGGTTTCTAAATAATGATCTTCACTAAAGGGAACCAAGACTTCTTGGGGAAAATGGATGCTGTCACAGCTGTAGTTCATGATGAATCTGGGATACCTAGCACCAGAAAGCAAGGAGTGTCCAGGGAACGACGGAGACGTGTCGAGAGACACAGAAGTCAGCCTGAAAGAGCTCCCACTGTGCATCAAAATAAATAATGACAGTCACATACTTTAACCCACTGAGCAAAAGAGGAAATGACGAATCCACTCAGAGCAAACGAACAAAGGAAAGTTTAAGGAGGAATCGGTATTTACAAAGTTTCAAAGCACCTTCCCACAGAATACTTAGTGATTACCAAGAGAAACAAAGAAACCTGATCGCAGAGAAGGCTGGCAGACACCACCTTGTCAAGTGATCGAGGTGGCCACCACTGGTAGTGGAACAAACAGAACTCACGAGCCACCTGACAGGTGCAAGAAGGACACAGCACTGCCTCTGTGACTACTGACAGAGACACAGGTACTGAATCTAATCATGAGGACACATCGCCCAAATGCCCCAAATTGAGGGGCATTCCACCAATGGCTGGTTGGTAACATCTGGAAGCACCAAGGTAAAAAAAGTCAAAGAGAGACTGAGGAATTGTTGCAGATCGACTGAGACCAGAGACATGAAACAACTGAAGGCAACAGTGGTTCTGAACCACGTCTAGATCCTTTAGGAACCAAGGACACTATTGGGATGACTGGCAAAACTGGAATGGGTCTCAGTACTGGATGGTAGAACGGACGCTAATTTCCTGATTTTGATGGCTGTGTTGTGGTTAAATAAGAGATTGTCCTTGTTTGTAGGAAATACACAGAATTTGGGACGATGGTGCAGTGACTCTAAAATGGCTCAGAAAAAATTCTAACCACTATACGTGCAACTTTCCTGCAAGTCTGTGAGTAATAACACGGTAACTTCCTTCTTTCTTTCCTTTTGCTTATCTTTACTTCTAGAAGACTATGGTACTGTGGAATTTCTGGTTAGAAGTCAGCAGACCCAGGCTTCCAATCCAGCTGTAGGCCACTAGCTCATTATATGATTCTGGGAGGCACAATAATGGGGAAAACGTGGATTCTCGAATCATAGTGACCATGCGCTAGTCTTCCCTCTGCCACTCACAGGCTGAATAACCCTGCATACGCTTTGCATTTCCCTCCCCTAAAGCACAGGAATAACACTACCTACTTCAGAGACAGACTGTGAAGGTTACGTTATTAATTCCTTCCACAAATATGTATTCAGCTGTCACTAAAATGTTCCGGTAACGGTTCCAGGTTCTGAGAATACAGGGAAGAGCAGATTCTTTCTCTGTGGAGCTTACACTCTAGCAGGGGTGGAGAGACAAATAAGAAAAAAACCTGTATATGTAATGAACTTTCAGAGAATAAGAAGAATTGTGAAGAAAACTAAAGCAGGTAAGGCCTTAGAAGGTGATGTGGGGATGGGGAGGTCAGACAAGAGAAGCAGGAGAGCTTAGAAAGGAAAAGGAAGAAAAAATAAAATCATCACACAAAATAAAACCACGATGACACAGATCACAAGAGTCAAGATAAAAAGCATAACAGAATACATGACAGAAATAAGACCAAACATATGTGCCATATCAAGGAATGCAACTGGTCTAAACCCACTTATTAATGAAAAAGACAATGAAGTTGGATCACAAACAAAACTCAACTCTATGCTTCATCTAAGAGAACCACATAGGGGGAAAAAGAATTCTCAAATGTTTAAAACAAAACAAGAGGCAAAGGTACATCAGCCAAACCAAAAGAAAGGAGGGATGAGAGCTACAGTATCAAACCAGATTGAAATAAGGGCAAAGGACATTAGAGGAGCCACGGAAAGGCACTTTACACGGTAAAAGGCACAACAAAGTGAGAATAATTATGACATCTATGCACCAAAGACCATCAGCCTTCACACTGCATGTATTACAGGACAGACAGTATCACATAGATGGACAGAAGTCCATCAGGGTGAAGAGGACCCATGTTAGCAGTAATTGTAATTCACTTCTCAAAGTCCATGGGTAGATCAAATAGGTAAGGATCTTAAAAAACCTAAGCAAATTAATAAGGTATAGCTAAGTGATACATTTCAACTCAATACACTTAAAACAAGGAATACGCCTTCCTTTTAAATGTCCATGGAGTAGTCATAAAAAAAAAAAAAGCCTCAAAAACTAACCACAAAGAAATCTCAGTAAATTCTAAGAGGTGAGAATAGTACTAAAGTGATTCCACTGCTGTTACATTAGAAAGTCATAACAAAATGAGAAAAAACAAACAAGCAAAAAACTATGCTTTAAACAACTCTTAGGATAAAGATGAAACAGACTAGAATCGCAGAATGCCTAAAAATATCAAACATGAAAAATGTAAATGCCAGAATGTGGTTAAAGCAGTAATCATAGGAAAATTCATAGCCCCATAAAACTATACCAATAATAGGACAATCCAAATGAATGAATTAAATGCCCAACCCAGTAAGTGAGGGAAAAAATAATATAGTAAGTCCGACTAAGGCAGAAAGGAGAAATTAATAACGATAGAAGAATCACTGAATTAGAAAAGAGAAGGGAGATAGAATTAATGAAGAAAGTAGATCATGTGTTAGCTCACTTAAACAAGAAAAAGAAGAGGAAGCAAACTTATATAAAAGAGGAAGCAAAAACAGGGAAAAAACCCTCCGTTAAAGAGGCAGTTAAATACCTATATAAGTTTTCTTTTTTAAAAAAATGAGCTATACAAGCTCTTTCTGAAGTCATACAAATAAATATGAAAGATGTGTAATGGGCATAGGGCTGATTTTACAAGATAAAAAAATTCTACAGATCTTTGGCATAATAATACAAATACACTTACAACTACTGAAATGTACACTTAAAAATGGTTAAGATGGCAAATTTGTATTATGTGCTTTGACCACAATATTTAAATAAACAAACGAATGAATGTAAGAAAATGACATTGAAGAGGATTACCCAAGTAAATATTAAAATATATTGTAAACCCATAATATACTTACAAGGGTGATGCTGGCCCATGGATAGATTAATGGAAGAGAATCCCAAGATTTTCCTAAACATATGAGAAAATGGCATTGCTTATTAGTGAAGATAGATCATTTATTAAGTGACTTGGGGATAACTAGATAGCTTTCTGGAAAAAGAAAAGGAGGATCCATGCCTCACTCTTCACACCTTAATAAATTCCAGATAAATAAAAGATTTAAATGTTAAAACAGCCGAGCCCATGAAAGCATTAAGAGAATTTTTTTTAAATGTACTCTAAATGAGGAAAGTCTGAGTATGGTACAAAAACAAAGTTTTTGTTTGTTTGTTTGTTTTTAAAGAGATTGTTAAATTTAAATAAGTATCTTCCAGCTTGACTCACTCCTGGGAGGACGGGCATACTTACAAGGGTGTTTGTTGCAACCACATTTATAATAGCAAAAGATTACTAAGGGCCCATCAAAAGATAGAGTAAATAAATTACGATACATCTTACGCTGTGGTTAAGAAGACTGTGCCAGCTCTGCGTGCAATATGGAATGGGGCTGGACCCAGCCTATGTCATTAAGTAAGAAGGGAAAGTGGCAGGAAGCTCTCCCGTGGTACCCGAGGAGGAAAATACACAGTTTGTGCGCGTTTTATCTTCACAAAATAAGCAAATCACACAAACACTGACCGCATGCCACACAGAGGATCCATTTTGGGGCAGTAGTCCTTCCCATCATGGAAAGCCTCACGGCCCCCCTTTGTAGAAAGAGGAGGACGAAGCATCTCCCATGGCCTTCACTGGAGGCCAGAGTAACAACGAACACCCACAGCAGAGCTGGTGGGAATCGGCCAGCTCCCAGGCTGGCAGGACCCGCTTCTCCACAGCACCCTTACGCCACTGCTTCCAGGTCCACCTGTCACCTTCCCTCCGAGGAAAGGGGCCCCGAGGCAGTCGCAGGCGTGGGCCTCCCTGGGCGCCCACGACCCCTGTCCCCGAGGCCAGAGGCTGCAGGTCTGGTATCTGCACCTGCTCCCCCCAGGCCAAGTCCCTCTCAATCGGATGCTGGAAGCTTACTGAGCACCTCCTTTAACCTGCCCACACGGAGCTCCCAGTCTCGGGAGCAAGACAGACAAGTGAACAGGCAAAGACAACGTGGGGTGGGAACTCGAGAGGCGAAGGCTTCCTGCCGGGACGGGAGGATGTCTAAGCAGAGCGCTGAGGGGTCCAGCACAGTGATTTCAGGTGGAGGAGCTGGGGACTGAGGGAAACTCTTAATCCACCTGGTTTACATGCTGTCCTTTGTCCTTGAGCTTTCTCCAGGGACCTGGCTCAGAGAGACATACCCTCTGGCCCAGGACCAGAACCCCTGTTCTGACTCTTGGGCCCCAGAAGCAAACTCCAACTCAGGCTGCCTGGGTTCCTGGCACGGGGGTAGGACAAGGGCAGGGCTGGGCCTCACTCAGCCTGGCCCCTCACGCCTGGGGTGGAGCTGGCCCTCCCAGCTGCTGCGTCACAGAGGATCCAGAGTGACCCGTGGTGAATTCGTTTTCTCCTTGCCGGGGGGAGTGTGGATCAGTACAGCCGCCCTGGAGGCCAAGCTGGCCACAAGCGTGCAACGCCTTCACAAAGCACCAGTAACCCTGCCCTGGACACTGGCCCTCTGGGACTGACCCGGGGGCAGAAGGGCAGATGCCAGGAATGTCCACCTTAGTCTTATGAATGGAAAAACTGGAAACCATTAATAGCCAGCCAGAAGGGATTGCCTAAGTGTACCTGGGCACGTCACCACGGAAGTCATGTGCATTTAAGTCATGTGGAAGGAGGACGTCTAAGGACTAGGACTTGGATGGCCTTGACCCTGTGAGGAGGATGGCCTTCATCCACCGATTCTTCCACGCGGTCAGCAAACATCGAGACCCGGCAGGTGCGGTCAATGCTGTCTGTTCCCAGGGTGCTCACTGGGAGTGGCGGACACCATCTACAGGCCACGAGAACTTGAGGAGGGGACACAAAGGAGGACGTGCAGCTCGGTGGTGGGGTGTGACAGCATGGAGGTGTGGGCAGCAAGCAAGGCTTCCTAGGATGACCGAAGAAGGAAAGACAGGACCAGGAGAAATCACGGGGCACATGGAAACAGGCCTGGAAGAGAGGGCAACTTCCTGGCAGAAGGGAGAGCAGCGGAGGGAGCCCGGGGTGCACACCTCGGGGAGGATGGCGCTGGGAGAGCCCAGAGAGACGGGGGACGGAGGCTGGAGGGGCAGGCGTGCTGGTCGGGGAGGGACTTCTAAGCCTCATTAAGGACGCTCCCGTCCATCCTCAGTGATAATGGGAGCCAAGGAATTGTTTTAAGAGTGACATCATCGGGGTCACGTTTGGGAGGGTCACTTGGGCTGCAGGGAGGCCCCCAGGTCGCAGGAAGCAGATTGGGGGCAGGAATAGCAGTTTGGGGGACCAGTCATGGAATCTTTTCACTCAGCAGTTTCTTCCATAAAACATAGAATAATGCTTATTCCAGCAGGTAGTTATGAAGAATAAACGAGGTGACAGAGTTACTGGACACGCTGCATGCAGTAAGTGCTCCCCAAATGCAGCTATTCTTTTGGGAAAGATTATCACAATAAAGCAGGCTCCCAAACGTGCTTTTAAAACTAGAATGCTTGGGACCAAATAGAAGAATGGGAGGCTGGGTCGAGCGGGTGGTGGGAGGGGAGAGGAGAGAGGAGAGAGGAGAGGTTCCTGCAGAAGGGTAGGAACAGGCTCTGGGGCGCCGGGGGGGCCCAGCACAGCCGAGGCTCTCGGGGCTCCAGAGAGACAGCGGTGCCTGCCTTCAGTGGCTACGAGGAGGGGGAGGGCAGCTCACAGAACACGCCTGGCACAGAGGAGCCCAGGGCAGGGCTGCCACCCACCAAGGAAAGGGCAGGAGGGGACTGGCTGGTCCCACAGGGTCATTCCCTGGCGGGGGATCATGGCCTGGGGCTTTTTCTTTGTATGGGTTTTTGTGTTGTTGTTGTTTTATTTTTGTTTTTAGTTATTTCTGAGATACACATTTTAAAGTAATAACTAGAATTATGACTTACAACATTATACCAGAACATATAAGATATTTAGAAATTTCATGTAATGTCTGAAACATTTATATTAACATATTTCCATACAAATAACCCAAAGAAAGTTTAGTATTAGTTGTTTTGTTTGCTTGTTTGTTTACACAGCAGGTTCTTATTAGTCATCCATTTTATACACATCAGTGTGTACATGTCAATCCCAATCTCCCAATTCAGCACACCAGCACCCACCCCACCGCGTTTTCCCCCCTTGGTGTCCATACGTTTTAGATGGGCTTTTTGTTTTCAGCTTTTTTCCTTCCTTTTGTATATCCTGTATAAATTATTTTTCCTTTTTTTTAAATCAATTTACATACATATATATATATTTGGCAAAGGTGCCAAAGGGACGGTGACTCAGCCCCTTGGCTTCCCTGCACCCATTGCCAGGCCAGCTGGGCCTCAGACCAGATGGCCATTCACCACAGCTGGGCCTCAGGGAGGGGTCCTCAGACCAGGCTGACCAGCCGCTGGGACTGACCAAAACCACCCGATTCACCTGGCCCAGCGGACCCAGCCTGGTCCGTGGGCCTGAGTGCTAACCCTGGCCCGGGAGCAGCTGTCTGGAGACGTAGCCTGTGGGGGAGAAATCCACAGCCCAGCGCCATTGCTGAGCTCCCTGGGAAGGAGGCGGGTGTCCACGGGCAGCTCACCTGCCAGGGAGGCCTGCGCCACACACACCCAAGATACAAGTATTGCCATCGGTCCTCACGAATCTCACGCTAGAAACAAACTAACCGTCTCCCCCACCAAGGCCTCCACGTCACCCAGTTTGATGAAATGACATTTTGCAGCAGTTGGGCCGCGTCTCCCCGCAGAGTCCCAGAAGGGCGGGATGCAGCCCGACCGCAGGCCCAGGACAGTCTGGCTGCCTGGCGCGCCGGGATCCAGACTCCAGAACGGAGCTGGCAGGGTGCAGAAGGGGCCACTGAGGTAGACGGAGCAACGCGCAGACGTGATGAACCCATAGCGCCTTCCAGGTGGTTCTGTCCCCAGGGAGGCCCGTGAGCTCCGTTGGTGCCGCGGGCTGTGTGCCTCATCCCAAGCACAGTGCTGGCTCCTTTGAGACTGACCAGGTGGTCAGTGTTGGGGTCCAGGACACCCGCCAAGCTCGCACCTGGCAAGCGCACCAGGCTACATGGGGATGGTCTGCTGACCGACCTGGGCCCCCTGCCTGCCTCGGACCAGGAGTGTCTGGAAGGCCGGGATCAGGTCTAACTTACCTCTGTGTCCCCAGCACCTGGGACAGTGCCTGGTGCAGATGGACAAATCCATCAATCCAAGAACCTACATATTCCACATAACTTGAAGCAACAAAAACCCCATGAGTCTGTTTCCTAATTTGTAAAAGGGGGACAGTAATCATGACCTCAAGACTCGTGCGGCCCGGACAAACCACACGGAGAGCTTGGCGTCGTGCTCCCCATATGTGAGGGTGGGCAGTGGGCGACCTCACACAAGGCATCACGTGGCCGCTGCTTCCCTGACAGGCGTTACCCTCGTGCCTACAAGTGCTGCCCACACATCACAGCTCGGCCCTGGACCTGGGGGTTTGCTCGGTGATGATCTGGAGGCTGTGCACTGAAAGCATCCCCTCCAAGATGGAGCCAACACCTGACTGGTATTCACTGGCTGTGGATGAAGGACAGGACAGACCAGGCACCACGAAGCTATGAAGAGGAAAGCTTCAGCTGTCAGCTGAAGAAGGGAGAAGGGGCACAGCCGTGGGACAATCAAATCATCATGGGAAACGGCGTAGCCCATTAGTCACCACCACCCAGTATCCATGGAAACGACTGGAACTGGCCCTCCGGAGCAGGCCGTCAGGAAGCCCACTGGGCTCTGCCACCCTCCCAGCCTCGTCTTCCCACCCGGAGGTGCAGCCTCCCCAGCTCGCAGTTTTGCTCCCGGATGGACAGAGACAGGAGGCAGCCGACTCGGGGTCCCGTCCCAGGCCCCTCCCCAGCCCTGCCGCGGCTCTGTCCTGTCCGGTCCTGCCTTGCCTTGGGATGCTCCGCAGAAAGAACGCATGCAGTCCTGGATCCACCCCAGAATCTAGCTTCCTTTCCTTCTCGACCACCACACAGCATCAGTCCTGGTGGTCCCCACCACCCCAGGCCCACATCCCCGCTGAGAGGGAAGGAACGCGCTCTCGCAAGGTCACAGGCATCTCTTCAAACCTTCGCCCAGGATTTGGGGCCCTCAGCATCTCCAGTTTACAAATGAGAAACCCAGGCCCAGAGAACTTGCTGACTCGTCCACAGAAGTTGCCCCATGAGGAAGCAGCAGACAGGACTGAGACCCGTGGTGGGTTTGTGCCATCCACAGGTCTGCCTGTGGCACGTGATGCAACCACCATCACGCAGCAAACCTGACGGCTGTGCTCTCTGCCACCCCCCCCCCAGAGTATTAACAACTTCAGGGTATCCTTGCTGAGGGAATGACCCCAAAACACAGAGAAAGCTCTACGTACAGCCAATGCAAGTAACTTACATAGCAACAAACACCTCCAAAAAACAGAAACAGCCAAACACCAGAGCAGGTACTAAGTTATCTTGTATCCATTTGATGAAATTACGGTGAGGACTTAAACAGCATGTGTTAAGACATGTTTATAACATGGGAAATACTTATGTTTTGTCAAGTATAAAAAAGGACACAGAAGTACTACAGTATGATCATCTCTATGAACAAAAGTTAAGTTGGGGGACAGGAAAAAGACTTAGAAATGCACACAAATGAAATGAAGTAGAGACTGTTTTGGGGGGGGGGGATGTGGGAAAAGGGTAATTTTTCTCTATCCAACTTTTCTGATTTCCCCTGGCTTTCTACAGTGAGAATATATTGCTTTCATGAAGTGAGCTAGTGGAAGGGTCAAGAGTCCAGGGTGTGGAAAGCTGCCTTTGAAGAACCAGGAGGACAGCCCAAGTTATGGGGTGAGGAGCTGGTGGCTCCAAGATGTCGGCTCCACTGCAGAGGGGACAGTGAGGGTGGGAGGTGACGTGCGCTGAGGCCAGGGATGAAGACCCCACCCCACGCACGGTGGGCCGGGGAGGCCAGCCTGGGGCAGGAGGGAAGCAGACGAAACTCACCGCCTTCCCTCACGGGCCACTACCCTGGAACTGCGTTCACAAGAGGGTGAGAAAGTCACCCGAGAAACCCAGACTCCCACAATGCCCATGTCATGATCAATGACCAAGAGTCACACAGTCACTTGACAGAACAGCTCAAGAGCCTTAAATACGTGTGCGTCTTTTGACTTGGTGACTCTAAAGCTAGGAAACTGATCTAAGTCAGGGAAGCCTACCTAAGGATGCTCCTTGGAAGCAGCCAGATATGGTAATAGTTAAATTAATCGTGACACTCTGAACAGGAAACTACTACGCACTGTTTCTGGAGACCGTGGATGCCTCAAGGACAGGAACTGGGCTGCCGGGGATGCTGCTGGGAGCCCAAAAGCGCAGCCCCGAGCTGCCTGGCACCGCGGACACTGCCAGTGAGGCCTCCTGGCAGAAACGCCTTTCAGGTCCTGGTATTATTGTTTAAAACGTCATGCATCTTCTCCAGGATAAAATCTTTTAATACTTGCATTATTTGCCAACACACTGGTATGCATGTGACACACGACAAGGAAAACACCTGCAAGGAGACCAGTGCAAATCCAGCAAGGGCCTCTGACCTCTCCCAATGTACCCTCCCCACCCCCAATCTCTGGAATGAGTCAGACCCTCCAGGGCTCACTCCCAGACTGCTGAGGCCTTGGGGAATTTCTTCTGACTGGCATGATGCCTTAATGCAAGTTTTGTGTCACTGTGTTTCCTCGGGCTGGTTGGGGCTGGGAGTCTGATCCTCCTCAGCTGCCACATAACGGTGGCAGTAGCTGGCTGAGCCCGGGTCATCAAGAGACAAGACATTCCAAACTAGGAAAGCGAGGGACACCCCCAGAGGTGCAAGCAGTGACACATTCCGCAGAAACACCGCCCGCCTCCTTCCACTAGGGCTGGACCAGCGAGGCGGCGGCTTCCACGGGAGGAGCCCCCGGTGCAGCACACAGTCCACTCACGGCTGCCGTGTCAGCGCCCCTCACAGGACTCCCGACAACCTTCACGGGCGGGAGTAGGGAGGCCAGCAGAGTGGGCGGCCCCCGGGCAGCGCGAGGGGCTCTCACAAACTGAAGGGGAAGTGCAGGTACGCCAGGAGGAAGGCCTGTTCTCTTCAGACCCCTGGGATAATTTTCCTGTGTCTCTAGCATGCCAAAGGGGGAGGCCAAGCTAATTAATTAAGCAGATGAAATACCAGATACTAATTTACAATGGTTTCTGGGGTAAAGAGAAGAAGGTACACGTACAAGATTGTTTGCATCTGACCCAACATAGAATACATGATGGAATCATTTCCAGAGGATAATAAAGACTCCCACTTCAACAAAAATTCTACATTTAGTTTGTTTCTCAACAAAATTGTTTCGCCGCTATTTAGGAAGGCAGAGACTGGGGTGAGAGTTCCAGGTGCAACGGGCAGCGAACGTTCAAATGCCTTTTTCGAAGTGCCACCTCAGGGCGATCGCTCACGGGCTGAGCGCCAGGCTGAGTTAGGGTGTTTACCAAACAAACTGTCCGAGTTAGTCCGGGAGAGACGAGCTAACCGCAGCCTCGCTCCCGCGCACCACCCTCATCACGCGAGATGCAGAAACATCTGCAGAAGACACGCCCATGCGGACACCAAGTGCCCCCACGGAGGACGGCAGACTCTGCAGCAAATGGACCCCGAGGGCCCCTCCACGTCACTGCCACACCTGTGCTCAGCGGGCAGCGAGCCCGTTCACGAGGCTGTGCCCGGGCAGAGCTCGGTAGACACGCAGAGGCCGGCCCGGCGGTGAGCTTCCCTCCCCCCCGCCACGGCTCTCTGTGACGTCCGCACACACTGCCAAGCGCGAGCCTGCGCATTCTGAGAAAAGGAGCGCGTGCCCCCGAGGTGACGAGCGGTACTCACCCCACAGGAGAGGGGCCAGCTGCAGATGCTCCAGGACCAGCTGGCTCAGGAGTCCTTCCACACTCGCCTCACCTGTGCGCTTCAGAGAGGGGTGAGCCGCGTTAAGGAAAACTCCGCTGCCTCCGACTCCCGGGACAGGGGGAGAAGTTCTAGAAGTTTCTCCACAGACTCCCAGACGGGAAACCTCCCACGGCAGGTGACCGTCCCCCTGCTCTCCAGGGATGGTCTAACCAACCACAAGATATCACCTGAGTGTGTGGGAAACAGGTACGTAAATGTGGCAAGGGCCTCTCCCCCCTCCCCCTCCCCTCCCCCAGATCTGGTAAATTGAGCTGTTATGTGAAGAAGGGAAATCCGCTGGGATAATTTCAATCCAACAGCTATTCTTGCTGGGGGAAATAAAGAGGGAAGGTTGTTTTTCCTAAAAAGGATGCAAACTGTGGCTGACCAATACAACCAAGTGCGTCTCTCTACACGTGTCGGTTTCATGCCAGTTTCACGTCTGCCCTGTTATACATCTTGATGTAATTACACATATTATTACAAACGGACTCACGCGAGTTCATAATCGAGGAAGTCATATGGCCTCTCAGCAAGTATCGGTGGATGAAGAAATTAGGTTTAGAAATGCAGAAAACAGACGTCTCCAAGGTGCTAATGATAAACAGCCAGTGTGGTCCTCAGAGAGAGATCTATAAACCTCTCTCCCTTTACCTACATACATTAAAGCCCCAGTACTTAGGTTGCAATCAAAAGGGAAGAACGTCATTCCTGACATTCTCTAGTGACTGAGGAAGTGGGGGAAAATCCCATTACTTTCTTCCGTTAGCAAGTTAATTGCATTCAACAAACACAGAGTGTGTCTGAAACAAGACAGGCACGGCGAGAAGCACTGAGGACACTGAAATGACTGGACGTGAACCTTGAACTTGAGAGGCTCACATTCCAACAAAGATGACAATATAGGAACAGACCATTGCACTTGCCCAGCCTGAGGACAGCCGGGTCGGGATAAAGCCACACAGGCAGAGTAGAACGGGCTGGGGCAGGGAGCGAGGGGCGCTGAGGCCCCGAGGGAATGCAGACCAGAGCTCCCGGGTCCCTCCTGCCAGAGAGGGACACCCAGCCCTCAGACAGCCCAGCCGAGCATCCGCGGAGAGCTGTCCAGACAAGAGGGCTGCTCAGGAGAGCCAGCTGGCCACACGCGGCAACGGGCCTCAGGCAGGGCACAGGCCAAGCTGCTGGCGTCCAGGACGCTCAGGAGCACCGCCCACCTGCCTCTCCAGCCCCGGGTCCTGCTTTGGCTGCCTTGGCCCTGTTTCAATTCTTCCAAAACACAGCGTGCTCTCTCAGAACTCCATACCCTCCACCTTCTGTGCTCTGCCTGGAAATGCTTTTCCCTGCCCTCTTCCCCCTCCTCACTGTACTCACACTTTAACCCTTACCGCAGACCTCACTTCCTCCAGGAAGGCCTCTCTGAACTGTCTCTGCTCCGAAGGCTCCCGGCATCCCCTCGGCAGCCCTCACTAGATGTGTGTGTCTTCCATCGTCTGGCTTCATCACTCGCCTGTCCGCTGGGCGAGGGCAGAGCCCTCATTCTGGGGCCTGGAACAGTGTCTGGATCGTCGTGGCCGCTCCATGAACACTGTCTGATGACTAAATGAATGCTGGCATGAGTCAACATCCCAGGTAAGTGGTGCAGGGGCCACATCTGTGTGTGTGTTTCTTTCTGTTTTCTTTCCTGACTCTCTCTGGGGGTTATTTTCACTTGTATGAAATTAAGACTTCAGAATATGGCATATTACTCCCTCTTGTTAAAAAACAAAAAATCATGCCAGGCTTTTGAGGTTGATTGCACCCTGGTGCTCGAAGAACAGAAAGAGTGCCTAACAAACGTGGCCAGGATGAGGAGCCTTTGAAATGATTAGTGAGAAGAGCAAGTTAGGATGTGAGTAATTTCAAAGTTGCCAAATGGCACTGGGGCTTTGCAAACCATTCCAATAGCATATTTCCGTATTCGGACATGAGCCATAAAATTATACAGCTGAGCTAGTAAAGCTAATTACCTGCACGCACATCCCCTCCCCTTCAGCCCCACGAGCCAGCAGAGCAGTCTTGTGTCTGAGCCTGGACACAGGAATGCAACCCTGGCTGACCAGTCAGCTATGCAGATGCTCTATCAGCCACTTTTAGAGCCCAGGTTACAATGTTATAGTGAGGACAGTGGACATGGCAGCGGCTCCTCTTTCCTAAACACATGGACTCTGGCGTTGGGGGCAAGAGGTCAACAGAGAATGATGAGGAGGACAATAATTCCTATCATTATTTCTGCTAGAAGGAGTATTTCCAAAGCGAGTCCCATGAGAGAGGCTGTGTGCTAAGTGTTTAACATGTATCTTCTCAATTTAATACTGTTTTCAAATTGAGTATGTGGTGGGTTTAAAATAGGGACTGTTATTTCCATTGCAGAGATTTTTAAAACTCAGGCCCATGGGGATAACAAGAAAGCAGACACGGCTAGGAAGTGGCAGGATTGAGGCCGTCTGACCCTGGAGCCCACACTGCAGCCCACACTTTCAGACACTTTACTATGAACACAGTATCGATTCCTCACAATAAACCTGGAAGCCAGGACCCGTGATCCCCACTGGACAAACGAGGATCCTCTGTGCACAGGTCCGGGGCCTGGCCAGGACCCCAGCACTGTCAGGGGCAGAGCCACCGCCCGCTCCCAGCATGGCGCGTGGTGGCCAGCCCCTTTCCTCCAGCCCTGAGGGAGGCCCACGGGGAGCTCTCCGTGGTGCTGAAGTACCTGTCTCCCCCAGCTTCAAGCCCTTCCTAGTCACCTGGGACGCAGCAATTAAGTTTCCAGGTCAGCCGATGGGTTCTTGCCCCCAAGATATACTCCTGTCCCTTAGGAGGGCAGGGGTGGTGACACTGCAGCAGGGGGAATGTAGACCACTGTGGGTGCCAACCAGGCTTTGCAAGTCTCCTAGCCACACCCTCAAGTAATGATCATCGACAACCCCTGTGCGCCTGGAATGTAAGAAAACTCAAGTGCCCAGCTCAGTGCATCCAACTCACATTCGTTCTGCCTCTGGAGCCTCCCACAGGCAGCTTCTGGCTCCCCGCAAGGAGCCACACATCCCTCTCACAGCGCCCCTGCGCCTGCCACTTCCTGCCTCAGAGCCACGGCTGAGCTCCCCGGAGCCACCGCACCTCACTCACGCCTCTCAGAGGTGGCGAGCCTCGCAGTGCGGGCTGGCCCTTGCTCACTGCCATCCCTGACTCAAACCTGCCGGGCTGATGAGCCGCCGGCTCTGCGATCACGACTGCTTGGCCGCTCATTTTTGCAAACCAGTAAGACAGACCTCAGAGGGCTGCTTGTGGCTCCAAACCCAGGAGAGTAAGGGACGGTGCCCCTGGTCAGTGGCACTGCGCCTGGCACACAGGAGGTGCTCCATCAATGCTCAGTGCTTCTCACTGAGCACCTACTTGCCTAAGGGGCATCTCACACAGTGCTCACAGCAACCTCAGGTTGAGGAAACCCCTTCGGGGATGTTAAGCCACACAGCCAGGAAGGGAGGATCCAATTTAGCCCTTCAGCTCCAGGTGCAGAGCTCCTCCCTGCCGGGGGTGGGCCTGGATTCACATCAGGGTATCAATACCTACAGCGTGGGCTGTGGTAGCTGCTGGGGACGAGAAGACCCACCAGGTCAGATCCTTCCTACTTTTAAGAAGCCCAGCCTATTGTGCAAGGATGATACCTTAGTATTATTAGTCACCCATCATTGTTAATTACATTTAATTAATCAATATTTGTGCAGAGCTTTCTTGTTTACAAATGTTTTCATGCACATTGTCTCAGTTAATCTTCTACGAGTCTTGGGAGCCATGGATATTTGCTTCCAAATCTTAAAAACAACGCCAGATGCTAGGAAAATGCAGAAAGTTAATAAAATACCTTCCCTTTCATTTTCTGCTAGCCCGTTAGCGGTGAAATATTCAGTCATGCACTGCAATCAAAGGACCGTTTAAAACCACGGAGCAGTTTTTGAGATCCTGCCTGTGTGTATGGGACTGAAGTTTACCAGGACCCAGCCTGATGCTCTAGAAGAAATGACTGTTCAGTCAGCTCTTCCCCTGGGGAACATGCAGCCTGGCGGGTGGCAGGCCTGGGTCCTCTCGCAGGAGAGTGCAGCACCGTGCTCTGAACACCCGGTTGTTATAAGTGCTCTACTGAGACCCGGCCCGTGAGAGCTGCTGATGCAGATGTTTCTAAACGGGCCCCCAGGTGAGCGTTCCGGAGTGGGGAGCTCGTTGAGGAGCAGGCCTGCACCTTGGCACCACCCCCGCCAGGAAGATGGGTTGTCTGCGCCCCATGTGCCAGCGCTGGAGTGATAACCCCAGGTGCAGGGACTTAGCCCAGCCCCACTTCAGCTCCAATCAATTAGCAAATTGTCACAACTAGAAATTACGCTAATGGAAAGGCTGCTTTGGGTGATTAATGAGCCTCTTTCCCATGACTCTGTCCTCCGATTTGCTTCACGAACTTTGAGAATGCTGATGCTGGGCTGTTCTCATCCCAGCAGGGGCGCCAGTGTCTGGGCTCAGCTCCCTGGACAGCGCCACGAACTGCCAGGGAGAGTCTGCACGCGGTTCGGGGCTGCAAGTCTTGCGGGGGGAGAACAGTCGAGTCAGAGGATGGAGGGCAGGCAAAACGGAAAGAGCCCTGTGGGGCAGGTGTGCCAATCAGCAGCGTGCCCGAGCAACGCTGCATCTCTTTGGCTTCATCTGAAAAATGGGGATAACTTGAAGGCCCTGGCAGAGACCAGATGCTCTTCTGCTGTTTTGCCCAACACAGAACTAATAAGAGCACAGACTCTGAAGCCAGGCAGCTGGATGAGAACCCAAGCTCTGCCACTTACTAGCTGGGTGACCTGGAACAAGTTAGGTAAACTCACAGGACCTCAGGTTTCTCATCTGTGGACTGTGGATAAAAACTACTTCACAGGGTTTTTGTAAAAACTGAGTAAATCTAGGTAAATTGCTCAGAACAGTGCTGGCATCTAGTAAGTGCCATAAGGTGTTAGCTGTTACTTAAGCTCTGTAAGTTTATGATTCTATTATATAAGATACACATGCTCACAATCATTGTCATGCCGAAAGTACACAGGATGTGTAAAAGCCCAGCGTGCACCCAACCACACGAACACACTGCACGCTGACTCGTGTGCGTGTGCGCTCTCTCTCTCTCTCTCTCTCTCTCTCTCTCTCTCTCTCTCTCACACACACACACACACACACACACAGATTGGGAACTTTGCTTTGCACACTTGGGAAAGTCCTTCCCCACTCTCGTGAGCCGGCGAAACCTGAAATCTGCGCTCTCTGTGAGCCAAACCCTGATTCCATTCAGAGTAACTTCAAGGTATACATATTTGGATTCGGGGGAGTCAAGAGTCAAATATGTGTCCCTCCCACCTCACTCCCTCCGTCCCCTGAAGGCTAAAGGGCCAGGGCAACTTTACATCCTCGAGGGTCAGGAGCAACGCTTCTCTTGGGCTGGCATGGCTTCCCCACTATGAGGATTAAAGGCCTAACCAAGTGATTATCCACAGCTATAAACACTCACTCCCTAAAGACAAATACAAGATGCAACCCTGCATGTTACTGAAGATGATCAAGGAATCAGCTGTACCGATAAAGGGAGCTACTTGTATTAAAATTCATTTAGATAGAACTCTCTCTCCTAACATGACTATCAGGAAAACCTAGCGCACTGTTTTAAAGGAGTCTTATCTAAAAATACTTAACTTCTCTCAGGGAATGAGAAGCATCCATCAGAGCTCCATCAGAAGCATCTGTGAGAGTTAGCCAGAAGCCAATAGAGAGGCTGAGAGGCCATCTCAGGCAATCCGGTGCAAACAGCGAACGCTCTGCCTCAGTCTATAAAGGGAGGAGGGCTTGGCTGTCGGCAAACTCTCCTCACTGGCGGGGATGCGGTCTCGGAAGCTGAGAAGCCAGGTGTGGCCGTATGCCAGGTGGCCTGTCCTGGTGGTGACCAACCAAACTGAGGACGTCGTGCCTAGAGTCTTACAGGGTTGACCCCAAGTACAGACTGATGACAGACGTCACAGCCGCTGCTGCGCTTCTGGGATTTATAGAGGGCCACTGGTGTCTGTGAGGCCAAACACGCCACCATCAGCGGCACGGCCCGGGTCAGCCCTGGGAAGGCAGCCCCTCGGGGGCGCAGCCGTGCTCTCAAGAGAACGGCCACACTCCCCTTCCCAGTTATTAAGGACTCTGTGCCCTCTGTGTCCCCCGAAGACATTCCAGCCCCCACTCTGGGCTGCTGATTCTTCGGCACCTAAGGCCCACTGTCCCACTGGGGTCCTTGAGCCTCTGCCTCACCCTCCAAGCAGCCAGATGGTTACAAACGATCTCCAGACAGAAGGCGGGGACGCATGCTTACCAGACCAGACCACCTGGCAGAGACTCAGCCCAGATGGTCCAGGCCGCCAGCTTCGTGGGGATCAGCTGAGCTGGGCACCCAGTCCTTGTCGGGAAACCTATATGGGGTTGGATTCTAACAGGTCAGCAAGCATCTCAGCAAACCCTGAAATGCTCTCTGAAGAGAGATTTGCAACAAAAACGAGGAAAGCGAGAAGAAGGGGCGCTGACAAGCTTGCTCCTAGCGTCTCCCGCATCTGTTTCCACCTCAGACAGCCTGCGCAGGGCTGCCCCCTGGAAATGGAGACGGGCTTCCACTCAGACGAATCTTGCTGGTTGCAAACTCCCTTCCTACGTTCATCACAGCACTCAGCGTAGTGCAACCAAGCTGGTGACCATTGGCTGCGTCAATCAAATGGAAACCACTGAGTCACCAAAAGGTTTCAGTAGCTACATGGAAGGATTCCAGGCAGCACCGGGGCGGGGAAGAGAGCATGCGCTCGGGCTCCCTCGGGCAGAGTCCACACCCCATCTTGCTCACCGCAGTGTCCCCGGCGCTGGGCGCAAACCGCAGCACATCGTAGGTCATCAGGAAATAGCTGCTGACACCACCTGACCTCAAGAACAGCACAGCCTGGCAAGGGAGACAGTCCTGGGAAGAAAACAAACTTTCCTGTGCTCTGTAAGCAGTATTCCAAACAAGAGTTAAGCACTGAGAATTGCAGGACCCCAGAGGAGGGGCAGTTCCAGCCGGGGCCAGATGGCAGAGGGGGCAGAGAGGGCTCCGTGGAAGATGGAACACGTGAGGCCAACCATAAAGGACGACCCACACCTGCTTCAATGCTGATGCTTGTTCCTCCGTCTCTGAATTACCGTGGAAAGTGAAAACAGATATGGTCAGCTTCCATACGTCCCCAAACCAGACGCTCTGGGTGATTGTCAGAACTGCCAACCCAGCCCCTTTCAGGCAGGCCCCAGCAGAGGTGGAGGTGAGGACGCCAGGGGACAGTCGTGGGGGAGGTCTGGCCCAGCGTCCCTTGTCCAGGAGAAGCCTCACCTGAGGCCGGGTCGCCTGAGCAGCGCCGGGTCTTCCAGCAGGAAGCGTGTCCCCTGTACTGACACACCCTAGGGTCAGGGGCCGTGACGGCACCACGAGGGTGAGGCCTCACTTCAGGTTGACTTCAGTCAACAGGAAAATAACACGCGTTCTGGGATCCTGGCTCTCCAGCTCCCGGCACCACCTCAGGTGAGTTACTTAATTTCCAAAATTTACTTATTTACTTCTTCTTTTTTTTTTTTTTAGGTTAGGTCATACAGTTTTTTGGTTTTTTTTAAAACATCTTTATTGGGGTATAATTGCTTTACAATGGTGTGTTAGTTTCTGCTTTATAACAACTTATTTACTTCTTAAAAAGGGGTAGGTATTACCTGTTTTGTAGGTTTGAGGGAAAGTGCTAGTATCCTGTCTGGCACCTGGTACGGGATCAGAAGGGCAGATACAATTGTGAGAACCGACCCTAACGGCAACCGGCAACCCGGACCAGGGGTCGTCATGGTGCTGAACGGATGGAGACACGGGCCTGACAGGTCACCACCTCCCTGCTGGACGCAGGAGACAGCAGAGCCAGACCTTCGGAGCCGGGGCTCCGGCCCCCAACGATGCAGCATCTTTGGTCCCAGCCCAAAGGCAAATGCAGACGGTCACTGGGTCACATGCGGGGCTACTACCTGCTACTGACAGAGTTCCGGGAGAGTTGGCTGTATTAAGGTTTCCCAATTTCAGTAAAAATGGTCCAACAGTGGCAGCTGGAGGGAAGAAGAAGGTTCAAAGAAGAAGAATGGAAAGCAAGGGCGTGTTTACCCGGAAAGCGCGGACAGGCCTCTCTGTGCAGGCCGCCCCCAGGAGCCCCACCGACATCACCCCCAGGCAAGCTCCTCCCGCGAGATGGACGCACTCAGGAGGGCATTTCAAAGTCACCAGGCGGAGGTGGCACAAGGGACAGGCAAGGGAAGAGGGCGGGCTTCAGGACAGGTCTCTGTGAGGAGTCCTTCGTCCTGGGCGGAATAAGGGTCGAAGCGCAAGGACAGGAGAGCCCCAGGTGTGACGGGGGCAAGCCTGATGGCGGGGAGGGCGCTGGTCCTGCAGGCGCCACACGACGGGGCTCCTCGCGGTACCGTCACCTCCCCCCACTACACTGGGAGGAACGGGAAACAGAGGGGTTAGGCTGAGACCCAGCGGCTGGCGGGGAGGGGTGAGGCGGGGGCAGAGCGCCTGCCGGTCCCACGTCCAGCTCCGCTGCCCGGCATCCCTTCCCCAGCCCCGCAGACAACACACTAAGTAACTGACACACAGGAGCCGTGCAAGCGGCGGTTTTCACAGCAGTGATGATGATGGAAGTGATAAACAGAAAAGAGACAGGTATCGTAAATCTAAGGGAAACAAGCAGTATTCAATTCACGAGCTCATTTGGCGGGGCCAGCGTGTAAACCCCACCTCAGAACCAGTGAGCGCCAGGGCTGAAAACACCACTAGGCCCCTGGTGCTCCCTGCCCCTGGATGGCCAGGTGCCCTCCACCACCTCCTCCACATGAGGTCACCCTGTCCCTGCAGAGGTGGGTCTCCTGACCCACCGGGCAGCCTGCGGGGACCCGTGGACTGTGTTGGCTCTCGGCCAGTTACCAGGCTCCTTGTAATAAAGCCCGCCCTTTATTATAAGGGGGGGAGGGGTTACAAGGCGGGGGAGGGACGGACTGGGAGTGTGGGGTTACTAGATGCAAACTGTTACATACAGAATGAACAGACGACAAGGTCCTACTGTGCAGCACAGGGAGCTATATTCAATATCCTGGGGTAAAGCATAATGGAAAAGAGTATACAGAAGAATGAATATACGTGTATAACTGAGTCACTGTGCTGTACAGCAGAAATAAACACAACATTGTGAATCAACTACACGTCAATGAA
Source organism: Leucopleurus acutus (assembly GCF_964270905.1). Classification (NCBI taxonomy): domain Eukaryota; kingdom Metazoa; phylum Chordata; class Mammalia; order Artiodactyla; family Delphinidae; genus Leucopleurus; species Leucopleurus acutus. The sequence continues at coordinate 80,777,809 of NC_139159.1, forward strand.
CTATAAATTAAAAAGTAAAAATAAAAATAAAGTCTGCCCTGCATCTTTCACAGAGTGGCGGGGGAGGTCAGACGAGAGGAGGGACCTGAAAGCTCGGCTGGGTTGTACTGGGAGGGACAGATCTTCACAGCCTGCAGGGAGGCTGGGCTCTGCTGGAGAGCCCTGGAGGTCGATGCTCACAGGCTGCTGCGGGCAGGACCTGAAGGAGGAGGCCACAGAGCCGAACCCTCGTCTTCAGGAAGGGAGGGGAGGAGGGAAGGGGGCAAGGAGGCAGGCAGGGCAGCCCGACTGCTCCGCACAGCCTGAGAGACGCCTGGCCCCTGCTGCCCCAGACTGCATTCTGTACAACCAGTCACAGGGGACGACTCAGGTCCCCAGTGTGTGTCAGGAATGTGCTTAGAATACTCCAGCCCTGCCAGTCCTTACCGCAGGAAAGCTGTCTCAGCCCTCCTGGGCTGCACCGTGAGTGTCCGTCTCTGCGTCTGCCCCTCCCGCAGCCTGGGGGCGTCTCCAGGGCTCAGCACACGGAAACAGCATACGTACAGGCTGTTAGCCAGGTGCAGAGTAGGTCTGGAGCTGCCGGTGTCCCTGCCACGTATCTGGATGTTGCAGATATGACCCAGACAGGTGTGCACACACCTACCGCAAGAGCCACAGTTTCCTTTAAAACACGTCTGTCCAGCCATACGTGCCACATACGGGCCATTTTTATTACTACGGTGGGTGTCGAACTAGGCTCAAATTTTTTATGAAGTCTAAATATTGAGAAAATATTAAAATGCATAATGAAATAATTAGCCAATTCAATCTTTGGTCTTTCCATCTGCTTGAATTTAGATTTACAATAGCAAAAGTCTGCTATCCATCCCATGCCAGATGTCATTACCAGATAGGAGGGGAAGTGGGGAGGGAGGGAATGTCCTTAATGCTAATTCTCTTCACTCAAATTCGCCTTTGGGGACAGTCTTCCAATCCCTAAACTAGGAGACAGGTGTGTCTGGCACATGGTAGGCATTCAATAAGGATTTGCAGCATGAATTACTAATCGAACACAAAATAGGGAAGTCAGCTTCTTGAAAGAATCAAGGCTAAAACGAGAGAAACCCAAAGACATTTTAGTACGTTTTCAATAATAGTTTTCAAAGCACGTTCAGAGTTTTGATGGTCAATATAACCCCGTTAGAAGGCAAGGACTGTGGGCTCAAGCAGGCCGCGGGGTTCAGTGCTGGCTCCTCCCTGTTCTCTGCAGGAACTCAGAGGCAGCTGCATCAGTAAGACGTGGTGAGAAACGCCCTGGGAGCTGTTGAGCGGTGCCGAGGACCATGTGGGACCCCTGGGGGCAGCACCCAGGAAATGACACTCGCAGGTGCTGCCGTGCGCCCTGGCTCCCAGTGAGGCCCAGTCTCCGTGAAACTTGGGGAGGCAGGGCCCCCCCAGTCCCAGAATGAGGCCCCGCAGAAGGATGAACCCTTCCCACCGGGTGCCCGAGCACGGTGCCCCTCCTCCACGGGTGCCAGCCAGGCCTGCCTGGCTCTGCACGAGCCCCTGCACGAAGCCAAGGCTCCAGGACCCAGCGCGGCTCCACGCAGGAGGTGCGGAGCCTCCGCAACCCAAGGCCCAGAAAGGACCCTCCTGGCTTGTGCCAGGACATAGATGCCAGGACTGAGCGCTAATGGCCTCCTTTTAGGACCGCCCGCCCCCTGCCCCCCTCCCCACCACAGGATATGAGCACCTTCACCACGCTCCCCATGGGGACCTGGACTGGCGGGGAAGCGCTTTGCCGCCGGCCACCCCCCCTGGGTGCGTCCTTGGCCGCACCACTTCCTGGCTGGACTCAGGGTGAGTCAGCTCACCCTGCTGAGATCCCGTTTCCCCCGCGGACCGTGAGAGGTGCCGACCAGAGAGGTGTGAACAGTTGACAGAGGTGACGGATGCAGCGAGCCTGGGGCGCGGCGTGGGTGCCGCCTTCCTCCGTGCTACGACACTCTGCTCACTCGAGCAGCGCCGGCTGACTGGACCCTGACTCTGCTGAGAAGTGGGGTCACCGAGGGAAGGGCACCTCCCGCGGCCCCCCACCTTTTCACTTCTCTCTGTACAGAAGACAAACGCCTAGCTCCACCATGCATGCCAGGCTCCCTCCGTGAGCCCCTGAGCGCTCTAGTTTCTGGCGTCTGGTTCTCAGAGCCTTCCATCTACAGCGCTTTATCTGTCACAAGCCCCTTGGAGACAGGGGTCTTGTCTACCAAGCCCAGATTCACGTTAGCTGGCGTGAAGGAACTTGCCTCGGTCCTGGAAGCTGTGCCTCCTGCAGCCTAAGGCTGCTTCCAGAATCCAGGGCGACGAGCCCACACAACAGCCTGTGACTATCCCATTTCCACAGAGCCAGTGTGTGAACAAGGTAATCAACAGACATTCCCATCAGAGTTGCCTCTTCCTGGGAGACACCCTGAGCGAGCCATCCTCTCGCACCATGCGAACTGTGGGGCAACTCCCACCCCTGTCCCCTTGATAAACTTCTACGCACCCTTAAAAAGCCCACCGTGGCGACACCCCCTCTGTGAAGCCGCCCCTGACTGCCCTACCCCCGGCAGCTTCATCCTCTGAACCTCACAGCAGTTGGCATAACGCTCTGTCCCTGCTTCCCAGCCGTCTGTTCAATCCTCAGATGACGCACACACTCTTTGGGACCGGGCAACCCCGTGAGGCCCCGCCTGCGCACTGCAGTCCCTCAGGCAACTTGCCACATACCCAACCCAAAGCAGGCACCGAGTAAAGACTGCTGGAAAAAACACGTCAATAGATAAGTGAACCTGAGTTTTCTCCACAGTCCCACTCACCCAGCCGAGCGTCTACCACGAGCCAGGCACTGATCGGAAACTCAAGGCAGGGCCACTTATTTTATGAAACCATCTTTTTTAGTGCAGTCCTCCTAACGCCCCCACCCCAGGCTTTGCAAAATGGCATCTGCGTGCCTTGCTGAGCTGTACAGCCTGATTTCAGTTTCCCCAACAATCGTATCCTGTGTTCAGTTGCCAGTATGTGGAACCTCCCGACCCCAAGCCCAGCGTTGATAGGTGGCCGTTAGAACTGGTCACTAACACAGATCTCAACGCTGACAGGAAACACGTGATCCAAGTGAGAGCAGCTCTGGCCCCAAGGAGGCCTTTCCTCATCCTGAACCTGTACTTCCCTCGTGGGGCCCTGGGCGTGGTGGAAGCGTAAGAAAATGCCCACTCTTTGGTCCGTATCTCCCTGCCATGCCGTTTGTGAGTTATCTGTGGCTAGCGCTCAACAGCTGACCCCTCTGGGGTCCTCCTCAGGGATCCGCAGGTCGGGGTGGGCACCGGGAAAAGGATATGATGGTCCAGTGGATGTCCAGCTTGCTGTTGATCTCCAGGCCTCGGGCTTCCTGCCTCTCCTCCTCCAGCTCCTTGGAATTTGCAAACTGCCCCTTCTCCCCAGGGGATTCTGGGAAACTCTCAAAGTTGAACTTGTCCACTTGAATAGCCATTCTAAGAGAAGGGCGAAACAGAGCAGAGAATTAATCAGGAGGGCAATTTCTTCTGTGGGCTGCTGGAAAAGCAGCCCATGCCAGCATGAGACAGGATAATGAATCATTATCGTTAGTAATTCATAACCGATTCACTCCAAGAAAATGAAATAATTGACTCCCAGGGTAGTACCAGCTTCAGAGCTGGCTCAACGCCGTTTAGCACGGAAGACACGGTCAGAATGTCCAACCCCGGAAGGAATTCTGAATTCTGGAATAGGGTAAGGCAGAGAGGAAGCAAGGGAAAAATCACAGAGGGGCAGCCTGGCCGCCACTTACCCCTGGGCCCCCAAACGCCAGGGGGAACTGAGCCCTGCCGCTGCACTTCCCCCGTGGCCAGGTGGACTTGCTCACACACGCCGCGTGCTCCGCCAGTCGCACAGCTCCCCACCTGCCCACTTCCAGCCCCTGAGCCCAGGACCCCACCCTCCCTTCAGGTCTCGGCGCAAGTACAACATCCTCTACAGAGCCTCCCACACTGCTGCTGTGTCCCGCACTCGCAACCTTCTGGCAGTTTCCAGAACACACCAGGCTCTTCCTCCCTTAGTCTTTGTGCCCACAGCTCCCCACATGGGAATGTTCTTCTCCTGACCCTTGGCACAGCTGGAGGCTTTCATCCTTTAGATTTGAGCTTAAGAAAGGCCTTCCCAGCCCACCTCTCCACAGCAGCTTTCCATCTCATCCCTCCCCTCACCCCATTCTCCACTGCGGCATTCAAACTATTTCTGCAATACCATTTACCATGAGCTGTAAATATTTACTTCTGGATTTGTTAACTGTCTATCAATCCTACCAAAATTCAGCTCCTTGAGGGCAGAGATCCTCTTGTCTTGTTTACCAGTGTTTCCCAGACCTGGAAAAAAGCCTGCCGGGCACACTGGAGTAACCGGTTCAGAGAAGAAATGAATGAGTGAATTAAGATCCTTCCCTGGATCTAGGGGAAGATGACAGAAAAGTAAGACGCGGAGATCACCTTCCTCCCCACAGATACATCAGAAATACATCTACACGTGGAACAACTCCTACAGAACACCTACTGAACGCTGGCAGAAGACCTCAGACCTCCCGAAAGGCAAGAAACTCCCCACGTACCTGGGTAGGGAAAAAGAAAAAAGAATAAACAGAGACAAAAGGATAGGGACGGGACCCGCACCAGTGGGAGGGAGCCGTGAAGGAGGAAAGGTTTCCACACACTAGAAGCCCCTTCGCGGGCGGAGACTGCGGGTGGCGGAGGGGGAAGCTTCGGAGCCGCGGAGCAGAGCACAGCAACAGGGGTGCGGAGGACAAAGCAGAGAGATTCCCGCACAGAGGATCAGGGCCGACCTGCACTCACCAGCCCGAGAGGCTTGTCTGCTCCCCCGCCGGGGCGGGCGGGGCTGGGAGCTGAGGCTCGGGCTTCGGTCGGAGCGCCGGGAGAGGACTGGGGTTGGCGGTGTGAACACAGCCTGCAGGGGGCTAGTGCGCCTCGGCTAGCCGAGAGGGAGTCCGGGAAGAAGTCTGGAGCTGCCGAAGAGGCAAGAGACTTTTTCTTCCCTCTTTGTTTCCTGGTGCGCGAGGAGAGGGGATTGAGAGCGCTGCTTAAAGGAGCTCCAGAGACGGGCGCGAGCCGCGGCTAACAGCGCGGACCCCAGAGACGGGCATGGGACGCTAAGGCTGCTGCTGCCGCCACCAAGAAGCCTGTGTGTGAGCACAGGTCACTCTCCACATCCCCCTTCCAGGGAGCCTGTGCAGCCCGCCACTGCCGGGGTCCCGGGATCCAGGGACAACTTCCCTGGGAGAACGCACGGCACACCTCAGGCTGGTGCAACGTCACGCCGGCCTCTGCCGCTGCAGGCCCGCCCCGCACTCCGTGCCCCTCCCTCCCCCCCGGCCTGAGTGAGCCAGAGCCCGCGAATCAGCGGCTCCTTTAACCCCATCCTGTCTGAGCTAAGAACAGACGCCCTCCAGCGACCCACATGCAGAGGCGGGGCCAGATCCAAAGCTGAGCCCCGGGAGCTGTGCTAACAAAGAAGAGAAAGGGAAATCTCTCCCAGCAGCCTCAGGAGCAGCGGATTAAATCTCCACAATCAACTTGATGTACCTGCATGTGTGGAATACCTGAATAGACAAAGAATCATCCCAAATTGAGGAGGTGGACTTTGAGAGCAAGCTTTATTATTTTTTCCCCTTTTCCTCTTTTTGTGAGTGTGCATGTGTATGCTTCTGTGTGAGATTTTGTCTGTATAGCTTTGCTTTCACCATTTGTCCTGGCGTTCTATCCGTCTGTTTTTTTTTTTTTTTACTTTTTAAAACATTTTTTCTTAATAATTATTTTTTTATTTTAATAACTTTATTTTCTTTTACCTTACTTTATTTTATTTTCTTTTATCTTCTTCCTCCCTTCCTTCCTTCCCTTTCTTTCTTTCTTTCTCTTTCTCTCTCTCTTTCCCTCCCTCCCTCCCTCCCTCCCTCCCTCCCTCTCTCTCTCTCTCCCCCTCCCTCCCTCCCTCCCTCCCTCTCTCTCTCCCTCTCTCTCTCTCTCTTTCTTTCTTTCCATCCCAGCTCCAGGTAATATCAAATGGCGAAAATCTCCACAGATCGCCCTCTCAACACCAGCACCCAGCTTCACTCAACGACCAGCAAGCTACAGTGCTGGACACCCTATGCCAAATAACTAGCAAGACAGAAACACAACCCCACCCATTAGCAGAGAGGCTGCTGTCCCCAGACACCTCAAAACACACCACCAGACGTGGACCTGCCCATCAGAAAGACAAGATCCAGCCTCATCCACCAGAACACAGGCACTAGTCCCCTCCACCAGGAAGCCTACACAACCCACTGAACCAACCTTACCCACTGGGGACAGACAGCAAAAACAACGGGAACTACGAACCTGCAGCCTGCAAAAAGGAGACCCCCAAACACAGTAAGATAAGCAAAATGAGAAGACAGAAAAACACACAGCAGATGAAAGAGGAAGATAAAAACGCACCAGACCTAACAAATGAAGAGGAAATAGGCAGTCTACCTGAAAAAGAATTCAGAATAATGATAGTAAAGATGATCCAAAATCTTGGAAATAGAATAGACAAAATGCAAGAAACATTTAACAAGGACCTAGAAGAACTAAAGATGAAACAAGCAACGATGAACAACACAATAAATGAAATTAAAAATACTCTAGAAGGGATCAATAGCAGAATAACTGAGGCAGAAGAACGGATAAGTGACCTGGAAGATAAAATAGTGGAAATAACTACTGCAGAGCAGAATAAAGAAAAAAAGAATAAAAAGAATTGAGGACAGTCTCAGAGACCTCAGGGACAACATTAAATGCACCAACATTCGAATTATAGGGGTTCCAGAAGAAGAAGAGAAAAAGAAAGGGACTGAGAAAATATTTGAAGAGATTATAGTTGAAAACTTCCCTAATATGGGAAAAGAAATAGTCAATCAAGTCCAGGAAGCACAGAGAGTGCCATACAGAATAAATCCAAGGAGAAACAACACGTCAAGACTCATATTAATCAAACTGTCAAAAATTAAATACAAAGAAAACATATTAAAAGCAGCAAGGGAAAAACAACAAATAACACACAAGGGAATCCCCATAAGGTTAACAGCTGATCTTTCAGCAGAAACTCTGCAAGCCAGAAGGGACTGGCAGGACGTATTTAAAGTGATGAAGGAGAAAATCCTACAACCAACATTACTCTACCCAGCAAGAATCTCATTCAGATTTGATGGAGAAATTAAAAATTTACAGACAAGCAAAAGCTGAGAGAGTTCAGCACCACCAAACCAGCTTTACAACAAATGCTAAAGGATCTTCTCTAGGCAAGAAACACAAGAGAAGGAAAAGACCTACAATAACAAACCCAAAACAATTAAGAAAATGAGAATAGGAACATACATATAGATAATTACCTTAAATGTAAATGGATTAAATGCTCCCACCAAAAGACACAGACTGGCTGAATGGATACAAAAACAAGACCCATATATATGCTGTCTACAAGAGACCCACTTCAGACCTAGAGACACATACAGACTGAAAGTTAGGGGATGGAAAAAGATATTCCATGAAAATCGAAACCAAAAGAAAGCTGGAGTAGCAATTCTCATATCAGACAAAATAGACTTTAAAATAAAGACTATTTGAGGGCTTCCCTGGTGGCGCAGTGGTTGGGAGTCCGCCTGCCGATGCAGGGGGCGCGGGTTCGTGCCCCAGTCCGGGAGGATCCCACGTGCCGCGGAGCGGCTGGGCCCGTGAGCCGTGGCCGCTGAGCCTGCGCGTCCGGAGCCTGTGCTCCGCGGGGGGAGAGGCCACAGCAGTGAGAGGCCCGCGTACCGAAAAAAAAAAAAAAAAAAAAAGACTATTTGAAGAGAAAAGAAGGACACTACATAATGATCAAGGGATCGATCCAAGAAGAAGATAAAACAATTGTAAATATTTATGCACCCACCATAGGAGCACCTCAATACATAAGGCAAATACTAACAGCCATAAAAGGGGAAATTGACAGTAACACGTTCATAGTAGAGGACTTTAACACTTTCACCAATGGACAGATCATCCAAAATGAAAATAAATAAGGAAACACAAGCTTTAAATGATACATTAAACAAGATGGACTTAATTGATATTTATAGGACATTCCATCCAAAAATAACAGAATACACATTTTCCTCAAGTGCTCATGGAACATTCTCCAGGATAGATCATATCTTGGGTCACAAATCAAGCCTTGGTAAATTTAAGAAAATTGAAATGGTATCAAGTATCTTTTCCGACCACAATGCTAGGAGACTAGATATCAATTACAGGGAAAGATCTGTAAAAAATACAAACACATGGAGGCTAAACAATACACTACTTAATAACAAAGTGATCACTGAAGAAATCGAAGAGGAAATAAAAAAATACCTAGAAACAAACGACAATGGAGGCATGACAACCCAAAACCTATGGGATGCAGCAAAAGCAGTTCTAAGAGGGAAGTTTATAGCAATACAATCCTACCTTAAGAAACAGGAAACAACTCGAATAAACAACCTAAACTTGCACCTAAAGCAACTAGAGAAAGAAGAACAAAAAAAAAACCCAAAGTTAGCAGAAGGAAAGAAATCATAAAGATCAGATCAGAAATAAATGAAAAAGAAATGAAGGAAATGATAGCAAAGATCAATAAAACTAAAAGCTGGTTCTCTGAGAAGATAAACAAAATTGATAAACCATTAGCCAGACTCATCAAGAAAAAAAAGCGAGAAGACTCAAATCAATAGAATTAGAAATGAAAAAGGAGAAGTAACAACCGACACTGCAGAAATACAAAAGATCATGAGAGATTACTACAAGCAACTCTATGCCAATAAAATGGACAACGTGGAAGAAATGGACAAATTCTTAGAAATGCATAACCTGCCAAGACTGAATGAGGAAGAAATAGAAAATATGAACAGATCTATCACAAGCACTAAAATTGAAAGTATGATTAAAAATCTTCCAACAAACAAAAGCCCAGGACCAGAGGGCTACACAGGCGAATTATATCAAACATTTAGAGAAGAGCTAACACCTATCCTTCTCAAACTCTTCCAAAATATAGCAGAGGGAGGAACACTCCCAAACTCACTCTACGAGGCCACCATCACCCTGATACCAAAACCAGACAAGGATGTCACAAAGAAAGAAAACTACAGGCCAATATCACTGATGAACATAGATGCAAAAATCCTCAACAAAATACTAGCAAACGGAATCCAACAGCACATTAAAAGGACCATACACCATGATCTAGTGGGGTTTATTCCAGGAATGCAAGGATTCTTCAATATACGCAAATAAATCAACGTGATACACCATATTAACAAATTGAAGGAGAAAAACCGTATGGTCATCTCAATAGATGCAGAGAAAGCTTTCGACAAAGTTCAACACCCATTTATGATAAAAACCCTGCAGAAAGTAGGCATAGAGGGAACTTTCCTCAACATAATAAAGGCCATATATGACAAACCCACAGCCAACATCGTCCTCAATGGTGAAAAACTGAAACCATTTCACTAAGATCAGGAACAAGACAAGGTTGCCCACTCTCACCACTCTTATTCAACATAGTTTTGGAAGTTTTAGCCACAGCAATCAGAGAACAAAAGGAAAGAAAAGGAATCCATATTGGAAAAGAAGAAGTAAAGCTGTCACTGTTTGCAGATGACATGATACTATACATAGAGAATCCTAAAGATGCTACCAGAAATCTACTAGAGCTAATCAATGAATTTAGTAAAGTAGCAGGATACAAAATTAATGCACAGAAATCTCTGGCATTCCTATACACTAATGATGAAAAATCTGAAAGTGAAATCAAGAAAACACTGCCATTTACCACTGCAACAAAAAGAATAAAATATCTAGGAATAAACCTACCTAAGGAGACAAAAGACCTGTATGCAGAAAATTATAAGACACTGATGAAAGAAATTAAAGATGATACAAATAGATGGAGAGATATACCATGTTCTTGGATTGGAAGAATCAACATTGTGATAATGACTCTACTACCCAAAGCAATCTACAGATTCAATGCAATCCCTATCAAACTACCACTGGCATTTTTCACAGAACTAGAACAAAACATTTCACAATTTGTCTGGAAACACAAAAGACCCCGAGTAGCCAAAGCAATCTTGAGAACGAAAAACGGAGCTGGAGGAATCAGGCTCCCTGACTTTCAGACTATACTACAAAGCCAGAGTAATCAAGACAGTATGGTACGGGCACAAAAACAGAAAGATAGATCAATGGAACAGAACAGAAAGCCCAGAGATAAACTCACGCACATACGGTCACCTTATCTTTGATAAAGGAGGCAGGAATGTACAGTGGAGAAAGGACACTTCAATAAGTGGTGCTGGGAAAACTGGACAGGTACATGTACAAGTATGAGATTAGATCACTCCCTAACACCATACACAAAAATAAGCTCAAAATGGATTAAAGACCTAAATGTAAGGCCAGAAACTATCAAACTCTTAGAGGAAAACATAGGCAGAACACTCTATGACATAAATCACAGCAAGATCCTTTTTGACCCACCTCCTAGAGAAATGGAAATAAAAATAAACAAATGGGACCTAATGAAACTTCAAAGCTTTTGCACAGCAAAGGAAACCATAAACAAGACCAAAAGACAACCCTCAGAATGGGAGAAAATATTTGCAAATGAAGCAACTGACAAAGGATTAATCTCCAAAATTTACAAGCAGCTCATGCAGCTCAATAACAAAAAAACAAACAACCCCATCCAAAAATGGGCAGAAGACCTAAACAGACATTTCTCCAAAGAAGATATACAGACTGCCAACAAACACATGAAAGAATGCTCAACAACATTAATCATTAGAGAAATGCAAATCAAAACTACAATGAGATATCACCTCACACCAGTCAGAATGGCCATCATCAAAAAATCTAGAAACAATAAATGCTGGAGTGGGTGTGGAGAAAAGGGAACACTCTTGCACTGCTGGTGGGAATGTGAATTGGTACAGCCACTATGGAGAACAGTATGGAGGTTCCTTAAAAAGCTACAAATAGAGCTACCATGTGACCCAGCAATCCCACTACTGGACATATACCCTGAGAAAACCATAATTCAAAAAGAGTCATGTACCAAAATGTTTATTGCAGCTCTATTTACAATAGCCAGGGGATGGAAACAACCTAAGTGTCCATCATCGGATGAATGGATAAAGAAGATGTGGCACATACATACAATGGAATATTACTCAGCCATAAAAAGAAATGAAATTGAGCTATTTGTAATGAGGTGGATGGACCTAGAGTCTGTCATACATAGTGAAGTAAGTCAGAAAGAGAAAGACAAATACTGTATGCTAATACATATATATATGGAATTGAAGGGGAAAAAAATGTCATGAAGAACCTAGGGGTAAGACAGGAATAAAGACACAGACCTACTAGAGAATGGACTTGACGATATGGGGAGCGGGAAGGGTGAGCTGTGACAAAGTGAGAGAGTGGCATGGACATATATACACTACCAAACGTAAAATAGATCGCTAGTGGGAAGCAGCCGCATAGCACAGGGAGATCAGCTTGGTGCTTTGTGACCACCTAGAGGGGTGGGATAGGGAGGGTGGGAGGGAGGGAGACGCAAGAGGGAAGAGATATGGGAACACATGTATATGTATAACTGATGCACTTTGTTATAAAGCAGAAACTAACACACCATTGTAAAGCAATTATGCTCCAATTAAAAAAAGAAAAAAAAAAGATCCTTCCCTAACACCCCAGGCCAACGTTTACCTCCTGCCCACCGCCACTGTTGCCCAGCCCGCACACCTGTATCCACGTTCAACTGCGTCCGCAGGTGCTACAGCCCCTGGTCTCTAGAAGGCAGGAGGGCTCTAGCTAACCACCTGCAGCTGGCCTCCAACTCCCACTCCCATGCCCCTGACAGGTGCATAGCCAGGGGCTGTGTCTTACTGACGCTGGAAATCCTACCTCTTGGCATGAAATCAGGCATACAGCAGGTACTCAACAAAAATGTGTTACATGGATGGATAAAGAAAGCGGGGGAGAAAGGGGGGCTCCTTCGTGTCAGGCCCTGAAGATGACTGCCACTCAACGCATAAAAGTAGGCATTTTCTTTTATTTCACAGCCTGTGCTGTGGCCAAAATATTCCGCTGAGCCTCAGCATGCTCTAATTGGCCTTTGGAGCTTCTTCTTTAACAACCAGGAACTGGTATTCAGGGTGTATAAACATAAGATTAAACCCAAGGAAGAGGTCTTGAGAGCTTGAAAAGGACTACTGGAACATTGGTAAATCCACAGCATTTGGCCAGGAGCGTGACGTTTGAGGGTCAGCTACTGAAGAGTTAGAGGCACTTCTGTGTAAGCGCAGAAACAGTACATTTCATAGCAAGGACCACTTTCAAAAAATTACATTTACTGTTCTTTTCAGATTATACAAGTAGATAGGCTCACTGTAAAAAGCTGGAAAATAGAGAAAAGCACTCGAAAGAAAAAGCACTCAATCTTATACTCTAAGGTTGATCTATTAATTCTATAGTCTTTTTTCTAAGCACTTGTATTTTAATGTAGTTTAAATCATTATATAAGCATACATACAAGTCATTATATAAGTATTAAATATATGTGACCACACATACATATACACATAATTTTAAGACTTGCTTTCCTCTCTTAATATAGGATGAGCAATTTCGCATCATTAAAAATTAGTCTGGGGCTTCCCTGGTGGCACAGTGGTTGAGAATCCGCCTGCCAATGCAGGGGACAGGGGTTCGAGCCCTGGTCTGGGGAGATCCCACATGCCGCGGAGCAACTGGGCCCATGAGCCACAATTACTGAGCTTGCGCGTTTGGAACCTGTGCTCCGCAACAAGAGAGGCCGCAACAGTAAGAGGCCCGTGCACCGCGATGAAGAGTGGCCCCCGCTCGCCGCAACTGGAGAAAGCCCTTGCACAGAAACAAAGACCCAACACAGCCATAAATAAAATAAATAAATTAATTAATTAAAAAAAATTAGTCTGCAGAATATTCTATCATATGGCTGTATCATAATTTACTTAACAATTCCCCTATTTCTCATACTTTCAGGTATTTTCCATTCTTTAAAAACTTACTGGTGAAAAAATTCGTAACAACCATCTTTGTGCTTAAATTTGTTCTCTGCATTTATGACTGTCTGTTAGACTCCATTCTAGAGGCGGAATTACTGATTTGAGGGTGTGAAAACCTTTGAGGTTTGGAGGCAGAGGACCAAGTTCCTTCCCAGAGACTTCTTCCTGAGGTACACTACCCCGAGCAGTGCGGGCGGGCACGCCTCTCTCTGCACCCTTGCCAATACTGACGATGATCAATTTTTAATCTGTGCTAGTAAGAGGCAAAATGCTGCCTCGCTGATGCTTTAATTTGCAGGTCTGTCTGAATTACTCCTGAGGCTGCACATTTTTTCAGGAGCTTATTAGCCATTTATCTTTCTTCCCCTGTGAGTGCAGCCAGAGTGCTTCTAATTTCCCACCCGGCAGAAGCGCTTCCTACTTCCAAGCTAGCCCGGAGCAAACTAGTGCTCTCTTCAAACAAAGGGTCAGAATATTTCCTAAGTTTCACTAAAAAGGCCAAATTCAGCTCATCATCTGATAACTCAAAAAGAATAACTGTCACCTTTCAGATGGGTGTGGACACATCCTAATACCCAGCTCTCTTCTGGTCGAATGCAAAAAGGGAGAGAGGCCCGGCTCTCAGCAGCCTTAGGGTCAGAACACACACTGGACACTGGACACCAGGATTATATTTGTGTGACCGTCTTCGGTGGGGGGGGGGGGGGGCTCTTTCAAACAATTTCTGACTGCGTAAGCGTCATACTATATGACCCATCTCCACCCTTCAGTAAAGTGTAGCCAGGTGTGCCCACAGAACAGGAGAGGAAAAAAGAATGAAATGCAACGAACACTTATCGCATACCCAGTCCTGGGCTAGGTATTTTCAATATACATTCATCTTTTTTCCTACTGTGGCCTGAAGATGAGTGTGATTTGCTTCCTTTTACAGATGCAATGACGCTCTGTGGGCATAAGCCACCTGCCCAGTGTCACAGAGCTGGCAGTCCCGTCAAGAGCCGGCCACTCAGACTCAGCGCTGCTCTGGTTTTTGCTGTATCTGGCTCTCCATTGCTTAGGCAGAGTACCTAAAAGGTAATGGTTTTTGCTCGTGCTGTTTTCAGAGCCGGCGTGGGACACAGACCCGGTGACCGCGGACCTGCCATCCACAAGAACCAGCGCACCCCCAAACGTACAACAGCCATCCTGCCCCAGCAGCCCCAGGTCGCGTGCTGCCAGCAGATGTCCCAAAGGCAGTGTCCCTCCTCTCCCACAGATGATGAAATCGAGGCACCAGAAGTTGAGTGGCTCACCTAGGGGCACCCTGCTTAAAATCCTGCAGCCACGGTGGCAACTCCAGGACCCGAGGACTACCCCCCCCAACCCCAGAGGAGCACTGTCCACCTCTACGTCTCTATCTACGTGGGCCTGGGGCACGGTCCTGAGCCCCGCCGCCCTCCTCCCTCCCCTCCAGGAAGGGCCCAGCAGCAAGGCCAGGAAACGTTTCCCAGAGCCGAGTCCTTACACGTGAGCTCTCCGCCCGCCGTGACACGCACACCGGTCCCAAGGGCCAGCACGGTCAGAGGGGGAGTCACAGCCTGGTGCCCTGGGAGGCACCCTTGCTCCAGGTGCACCCGCAGACGTGCCAAGGGGCCCCCTGGCTGGGGGCAGCAGTGCTCCCTGGTGACGCAGCAGGTCCAGAGCCCATCACAAAGCAGCTGCTCGAAGAGGAGGCGGCCCCACGGCCGTCAGGGCCACTTATGGAGGAACTGAAGCGGAGCTGCTGGGAGCCCCTTGTGGAGAGGAGGACGGGAAACCCAGGAGGAGGACGGGAAACCCAGAGCCACCTAGGGGAGGCGGGGAGGGAGGGAGGAAGGGAGGAAGACCATCTACTGCAGCGGCCCCCGGAGGGGAGGGAGCTGAGGCCCCGGACGGCAGCCCACATCCACCCCATGGGCACCGAGGTGGCAGAGGGCACAGAGCAGGGAGCCCCGGCTTGGGAGCAGACCACCTGGGCTGGACCCCCAGCTCTGCCCCGACTTGAACATGACCTTGGCCATGGCCCTCCACTTCCCTGAGCACCTCTGCGGAATGCGGTCGGCAGTAGTGACCTAGAGGGCGGGCGAGGGGTCAGCGTTCTTACTCAGTGCTAGTGGCCACACCATCAGAGGTCAGCTCCGCCACAAGGCTCGGTCACAGCACAAACCCTCTTGGAAGGGTGGCACTGCCTCACAGTGCAAAACCCTGCACCCAAACTGGGGCTAATAAGCCCCGTCTTGTAAGATTTTGTGCAGATTAAGTAAGACGGTCCGCAAGTGCCCAGCACACCGTAGCATCCTACAGACAGTGGCCACTGTCACGATTATCAATCCCACTTTACGTATGGGGAGACTAAGGGGCTGGGAAGTTAAGGAAATAACCTGAGCTGCTCACGGAAGAGCTGAGATTCGGACCTGAATGAAGTTCTGATGCTGACCCAGCGCCCTAGCGAATTCCCCAGCCTCCTAACCGTACAGCCCCACCACCATTCAATTCTCTTCATCTTTGCCGCATCGGAGTGAAATAGAATTAATACTGCTATTGAATGCCAATTTTCACGTTTAATTTTATGGCCAAATGTGACAATAATAGTCAAGAGTTGGCACTAAAAAAAGGTGCTGTGATTTTTGAAGAGTCTATAAAAAAGCGGTGGTTTTTAAAATACCGTATCATATGATTCAGCCTTTGAACAGCTGATAACCTCGCCAGGGAAGTCATAATGATGACATTTAAATACAAATCAAGGAGTCGGATTTAGAAGGACTATCCACATATAATTAAATTGAACCTTCATTGGAGATAATTGATAGTTACACGACGGTATTCTAAATTCATGTGGCGCATCCTTCGGAGTCTATTCGACTACGCAGAATGCCAGCCTACTTCTCTGTTTTATAATGAAGTACAATCCAAGTGAAAGGGAAGCGGCCAACCTTCCAGAGTCATCCATCCTGAATGAGAAGAACTTTTGGCAGACAAGAAAACGGCATCAACACTGACAACCTGGATCACACCCAAGAAGATCATTTTCACCTTAAGCCTCATAGATCAGTTATGGTTTTTAAAAAAAAACACCTTCCTTATTATTATTTTTAATTGAAGAGAACTGTATTCTAAAAATCAAAGCACCATCAGGGATCGCACCAAACACAAGAGTGGCAGCACCCGTGGCCACGGGGGGCCCAGCATGTGCCTCACCACCACCACCTACGTCCATCCCCACGGCAGCCCTGGCGGGATCACACACACGTGCTGCCCAAGGCCACAGGGAAGGCAAACGGGGCAGAGGACTCTTAACCAGGCCTGGATGGCCCGAAGCCCACGGCAGGCGAAGACGTGGGTCCGGAGAGGTGCCCCTGCTCCCCGCGCTCCGGGCACACGCAGGGCTGGTGCAGCTGAAGGACAGAGCGCTCGGCAGGGTCAGTGCAGCTCAGACACGAGCACAGGCCTGGGAGCCAGGGCTCCACCCTCTAGCTGGTACCACGCGGAGGCTGGGATCCACCTGGAGGGGAGGAAGCTGAGGAGATGCCAGCTTCAGACAGACCCCAGCCTCTCTTGATCGCCGAGTCTGCCTCTGAGGTTCCAGCCTGTCTGAATCTCCAGTTCCTCATCTGTGAGTTGGAGGCTGTCGAGGGCCCACCGACCTCCTGCCTGGGTCTCTGTGAGCTCAGCGAAGGCCAGGGGTAGGGACTGGAGTGGGGACCATGGCCTCTTGCTGCCGAGACAGCTTCTCGGAAGGATGACCACGTGGTGTGATCATGGGCGAGGGACCAGCTGGTTCCGCAGGAGAAGAGGACCAGGGACCCCACGTGACATCCCCCGTCACACTCCCCCATACACGTGCTCGCCCGTCGTCCACACATGGGGACCCCAGGGCACTGCCCCATCTTACAGACGGGCGAGCTGAGGGCAAACAGTCCTCCTCCCCCAAGGACCTGCCCTCCTGGGGCCCCTCGCCTGTCCTCACCGCTTCCTCCAGGCAGCTAACTCCACTCCCCCGCTCCAAGACCCAGCCTCCCTGCGAAGCCTCCCTGCCTCCCATGCTGCCTTTCAGGCCGGCTGGGGCACCCCCGTGTCACTGTGCCCCCATCTTCCCCAGCGTCCTGCCCTCCTCCTCCCCGAGGGCGGCCAGGGCTCTGCCGACCCATCTCCGGGCCAGGGCTGCTTCCGCCACAGCCACATGTGCAGCCCCCGAAACGCCGACACCTCCTGGATAAAACTGATATGAGTTTATTCTGTATTAGAGAAAAAGAAACAAAGCAACGCTTCTAATGTCCAGAGGCGCTGGCTCTGAAGCATCGGGAGTGTCCCCTTGCATCAGCCAACGTTTCTGCGGAAGCACAACCCCGTACCTTGCGTTTCTGTACACGAACCATTGTTTTGGGACCCGTTAAGTACCTTTCTCGGCGCAGAAAATAGTGCTTAATTAATAAAATGAGATTTACTCCTAACGTCATTGAGCTGCCAGCTGATGCCCCTGAAACTGCGAGAAGCAGAGTGAGGGCTGGATCCCAGCTTTCCGGGGCCACTTTTCATTGACTTCTCTCTGCTAGGCATCCTGCGGGGGGGGCCCTTGCCATCTAGACAGGGCTGGCCAGCCTGCTGGATCCCTGCCACAGGGTTCGGCAGAGGCAGGGACAGCCGGGGCCTCTGTAGTGCGGTGGAAAGGGGCGGGATGGCAGGCCAGTGGGCAGGGGTTCAAGCGCGACTCTGCTCCTGACGGGACGTGGGATCCAGGGCGGGTCACCTGACTTCAGAGCACCCTCTGGGATGGAGAACTGTGTGGAGGAACAAGCACGGGCTTTTTGCAGCCACACAGACCTGGATTCTAAATCCACGCTTGGTCACCTAGGAGCTTGGTGGCCACAGGCTGTGCAAAACAGTTAGGCCATGTGAACAGGGAGCACAGTACAGTTTCTTGTCCTCTGGGGTGTGTGCTGTGACCAGGAAGGTGGGCTGTAAGGTCCCTCTGGCAGCCCAGTTACCTGTGATGATTAAGAACTCACATGGGAACTGGGTATCTGACATGGGGGTTAGTCAGGATTGTGGAGAATTTGGACCACCTGGCATATAATTGGTGATCAAAATTACAGCTATTACTTTGGGGGGGGGAGGTAAAAAAAAGTTCTAGAGTGGATTGAGATCAAAACAGGAAAGCATTTACAATGGCGTTTATGAAGTAAAAAACGCCAGGTAGATGCTAGGTGCTTTATTTCTTCTTTTCACTGTCCTGTAATCACAGAGAATATTACACCAAGGCTGACGCGAAAGCACCTGAGCCTCTCGCTGTGTCCTCAGCCCTGCATCCTCCACAGCTCCCCCCACCCCCGCTCCCAGAGGCCCCGCACAGGACAGGCTGGCGGGGAGACCCCACCAGCTCCTGCCCTTCTACCCTCATCTCCTTTCTCCCTCTCCTTCCACAGCAGGACTCACAGGGCCCCCAGCACAGGACGAGCTTGGCTGAAGCAGGGCCTTCCCTCCCCGGTGAGCACCAGAAACCATTCCAACAGTTCCCTGGGTTTGCTGGGTCTCTAAGGGGCAGCTTGGGGTTTTCTCCAATGCTCCTCAGTGACTGCTCTGGGGAAGTCTGTACGAAGATCAAAATAGCTATCAGATGCTCTCCCGGTTTTCTGCTAGTCTTTCAGTCTGAAAGACCTGGCTTCTGCCTAGGCCCTGCCTCTCATCAGCTGTGTCTTTGGCGAGTTACCCACTGGGAGCTTCCGTCCTGGGCCGGCGCGGGGGCCCTTCCTAGGGAGGGGACATGCAAGTTAACCCAAGTAAGGGTCTGGCCACGGTGCAGCTGGTGCCTCATCAGGGTTAGTTCCCGCCTGCTTCCAACCATTAGGAAACGAGCTACATTCAAGCGGCAGGTGGACCCACTCTGCCTGGTATGGGTGAGTGAGTCCCCGCTTCTCCCCGAAGGCCGTGCTCCACTCGGGTGGGCTGGGAAAGCCACCGAGGAGCTCAGATCAGAGCAGCAGCCTCGGCCGGGGCAGGTGGGCCGTGGCCGCCATGCATCCTTCAGTGAGAAGCGGGCGCATTAACACACGCGCGGGCACCTCCGGCTCCTTTGAGTTCTCCCAGAGTAACGTGCTGGCCAGGGAGGGAGAGCTAAGGCAGCAGCGTCCCCATCGTGGAGCCTGCTCCACTCCCATCACCCTGCAGAAGACGTGGCTGCATCGTGGGGCGGCCGCTACCTAAGGGTGAGGGCACCAGCCCGGGTCCCGGCTGGCAACCCCATCACCCTGACGAAGTCGGGATCCTGCACAGCAGCTGCAGGTCAGTGACTGCGCCCGAGGGACACGAGCTGATGGGACACTTCACTGTCGTCCCCTAGTCACCTTACTCCACATGTTGGCCAGCCAACGTGCCAGGGTGGGATGTGCTGTGAGCAACATTAGGGTTCAGCGGGGTGCTGGCCGGGCTAGACTGAGGAGGGAACCTGGGACCAGCCACCTGGGACCAGCGCGACGGTACTCAGAGAGCGGTCAGCACGACGCAGGCCCCGCGCTTAGCATTCAGGGACATGGGCGAACCCGAAGCAGTCCCCATCTCCCTGTGGGAGACGGACCTCGGGCAGACGGGCTGTGAGGTTTGTGATGAGCTGTGACCAGTGCTATGCCACAGGGATGCTCGGGTGCTACTCGGCGTAGAAGGGGACGACCCGTCCTGTCCACCGTCCCTGAAGCTGCTCGGGCTGGGAGTCGGGGGTGAGGTGAGGAGGGAACACCCCAGGTACGGGAACATCACAAGTGGCAGAGCACGATGTGATGGAGCATGACCGCTGGCTCGGCTCCCTGGACGCCAGTCCGACTGCTCTGAGGGGCCTGGGAGGGACGAGGCCAGAGGGGTAAGCAGGGGCAGACCACGGAGGCTCCCATGGCCTCATCAGGGTGCGTGCACATCCCCTGCTCGCTATGGCCGAGTAGATGGCCACAGCGCCAGGCAGGTGGACCCACGCTGCAAGGAGTGTCAAAGGCTAGTTTTAAGAACAAAGGAAAAATTTAAAAAAAATGGTACAAAGAGGAGAGACTGAAGGAGGCAGAGGAAAAGGCAACTACAGAGGGAGAGAACGATTACTGAGTATTTGCAGTTAGCACACACGCCCTCCTTCAAATGCCAGGTCTTACAGTCTTCACAAAGCAGATGAGGAAACCGAGGCACAGGTGATGGTGTGGCCACCAAGCGCCAGGCCTTCCTGGACACAAGCATCCTTCCACAGAGCCCAGGTGGGGAGGGCAGCCCGGAGCAGCTTCCTCCCTGTGCCGCACTGGCAGCCAGAGGCCTCCTGTGCACATAGGAGCATCCACAGGTGAGGCGCTGGCTCCTCCCTCCTGCCCAGGTGACGCCTAGGAGGGAGGCTGCCGGGAAGCCAAAGCCCAGGGCCTGGGTCCAGGGTTCCAAACTGAGAAGGCAACCTTCCTCGTTGCATCCCCTGGGGTTGCACAAGGGGGGTGGGCAGGGAGCTGCTGCTGTTTGGGGGATGGGGTTCAAACCCACTCCACTCGGCAAACACGGGGCGGAGCCAGGACGCTCACAGGTTCAACCCCAGGCCCGGGGAGATGAAGAGAAAGAGGGAAACAGACTGGAACATCGCTGGCAGATTTTTTCCTGGCAGATGCTGCTAAAGAAAGGACGTGAGAGAAATACGTGGAAGTGTTTTTGACATCTGGGTTTAAGACAGACCATGGCAGTTTCCCTCATCAAGCTAATCAGAAGCAAAAGAACCACAGAGTTCAATAACCGAAAACAGCTTTGGTAGAACAGTTACAGACGGATCGGACAGTTCAAACGATCGGAATGGAGTGCAAGGATCCTGGTACATTGCCCGTGTCAAAGGTAAGTGAAAATATCCTGCATTTGCGGAAGGACAATAACACTTCGATTATCCTCCGCAGAAATTAAAGTTCCCTTGTATAAAAATGCCCCTGTTAAGTGGAGCTGAACCTACAAAACATTACCGTGTTGTATCAGTCTTTCTGGACAGAAATATTTCTACGTTGGGATACAGATTTCCCACCTTCCACAGGACGCGTGCCTGCTTCTACCTAACTAGGAGATCGAGGAAGGGAGGGTCTCAGGTAGGGGACGGGGCATCTGGCACTGAATCTGCATCTGATGGGGGGTGGTCCCCTCGCCGAGACCTTGCTCACAGCCAGGTTCCTTGCTGGGTTCTCTACAATCACGTCTCTTAATTCTCACAACCACCCCGGCGATAAATGTTATCACGATCAGTGTCCGAATCCTCTAGAAGAGGAAACCTCAGAGCCGTGTGTGGCCCTGGGGGGGCAGAGGAGTGGGGCGATCTGGAAGGCGGACGTGGCCCTATGTCCTTGGAGCAAAGCCTCCTCCCATCACAGCGTGTCCAGAAAGGGTCAGAGGCGCCCTGCAGACGCCAACCAGTCTCCAGGGTGGAGTCCAAAGGCAGGTGAGTCACCTCTGCTGGACTCTGTTCTCTCACCAGCAGACAGGGTAACCCCCGGAGAGCGTCCTGAACACTGTGACCTCAGTTTGTCATCTGTAAAATGAGCACATGATCTAGCTAAAAAAAGGTGATCTATGGATTAATTTGGACAGTGTATTCTTAATAAGAAAGCCTTTTAGAACTCCTAGTTCTTTCATTGCCATTGTTATTACACGATACCTTCCCACCAGCACCTAGCGCTCCATACATCCAAAACCAGAAGCATACCACCTCCCAACTGCTCCCCTCCAGGCCCATCTCACTCCCGCATCACCCCACACACCGGGCCTGCGATCCCCTTCCCTTTGCCCTCCAGGCCTGGGCAGCAGGCTGTGTGGACTGACCCTGCCCCGTCCCCACGCCCTAGTTCAGGCCTCCTGCCCACTTCTGCGCAGGCCACCTGACAGCAACGTCAGTCTAACTCCCAGCCTCTCCCCTCTCTGCCCTCTGCACCCTGTGTGCAGAACTCGATCACAGTGTATATAAACTGCCCTGGTTCTAAAGGGCTCCTGCCACCCAGAGAACAGAACTGGGGACGAGGGTGATGATGCCTAAGAAAAGTGGATGCAAAATCCAAGGGACCTCACTGTCCTGCTAAGTGGTTTCCTAGAGCTTCTAGAGCTTTCTTTAGACAACGGGGCCAAGGAGGTTTAGCAGAAGGAAGGCAGCAGCCAGGGGGGAAGGCTGGAGGGGGGAAGAGACCGATGACGAGCCCGTGTGAAGGCTAGTGCAGTGGCCCAAATCCAAACCAAAACCACCATCAGAAGAAGAAAATTTCTAAGGTATGGAATTCTCAAAGGGATTTACAAATTGGAAACTGCCCAATGACCATCTGTGTGCAAATAACATCAGTGTGACCATCAGCAAACAGTGTACACACAGATATACTCATAAACACAGAAATAGAATTAAGGGCGATTCCCTTGGAAAATAAAAATTAGAATACATTTCCAGAAGGTCAAAATTCTTTCCAAGAGGCCTAAGTGCCAGGGAGGAAGTCAGTTTTTACAGTGAGAATCCCTACCACGTACGAGGCCTTTCCCTGCACCAGGTGCTGTGCTCAAGCCTTTCCGTCCCATCATCGCTCAGGGCTCACCGCAGACGCGGCCGCCTGCTGTGCTGAGCACTCTGAGACCCGGCTCTCATCTAACCCCCGTGAAGCCCCTGAGTGTAGCCTGTCATTCCCGTCTGTACTGATGGGGAAACTGAGGCTCCTAAGCCACCCCCGGGCTCCAGAGGGACAGTCAGGGAGCAAAGGTGGAGGCCCCGAGTGCGAGGAAGTCGGTGGGATGCTGGGGGCGGGAGGAAGTGGGGGCCTTGGCCTTCATTCCAGAGGTACCTACATGGGTCCTCACGTCAACAACCGGCTCTTCTGATAAACCTCTTCACATGACCGCCCCAGAGCCGTTCACCAAGACGGCAGCCTCCACGTGCCGCCCGACACCAGCGAAGGGAGTCGCGTGGATGGGGCCGCACCAGCCTCCATGACCCGCCCCGCCAGTCTCCAGCCCCCTCCTGCCGCCGGCACCACGAAGCCCTTACTGTCCCCACGCCGCGTCCACGCTGCACTCAGCACTCTGCACCTCCGGCCTCACCCGGCTAGGCTCACCCTCGACCCACCTCCCCTCAGCCCCCTGTGCTTCCAGCAGCCGCCCTGGTAAAGCACACACTGCAGACCTCCCGCCCCACCTGACAGTGCTCGGAGGACAGAGACGCGGCCTGCCTGTCCTCGCCGTCCTGGCGCCTGGCACAAGGCCTGGCACGCAGTCGGGGCTGAAGAAAGTGGACGCTGAACTGAGAGTCAGCCCACAAGCCTTTCGTGCGACTGCAGCGTCACCGCCGGGAAGGAACCCCGAGCTGACGGATTTGAAGGCAGCTGAATGCCTCCCTTTTATTAACAAGATGCTCCAATCACACTAAGCCAGCTGCCGTTAGTAAACAGGTCGCACATTTCGTCAACTCTAAGTTAAGTGTCCTACTTCCTAACATCAATGAGGAAAGCAGACAGGGACAGGAAGGGGTCAGATGTCCCGAGCATGCCCAGCTTGGGAGAGGCGGCACAGGGGTGCGTGGCCCAGCCTCTCACCCCCCGGAGTCAGGGCAGGGGACGGATGGGGCCAGGGCTGCGGAGACGCAGAGACCTGGGCGCGCGTCCTTGCTCTGCCCCAAGTCTGGGCCATCTCGGGAAGTCATCTGGCTTTCTGAAGCATTTTCTGGCTGTAAAAATAAGGATAAGGAGGCTAACCTCAGAGTATAGTCGTGAGGTTTAAAAGGCCTCGGGCCACGTGCTGAGCACTGAGGATGCGCTCCAAGGGCGGGGCTACCTGGAATCATATCCCACCATGGACATCACCCACCCTGGCACTGATCCGGCCACAGGGAGCAGAAGGGAACCAGGAAGGCACGGAGCACGCAAACTCCTTAGGAGGCACGCGAACCCCCAAGGCCTGGGCCCGCGCACCTCCGGGCCTCAGCTGTCCCGACTCACCCGCGTGCCTCCTGCCCCGGGGCCTGCAGCGCTCGGGCTGCTGGGCCTTGACTCCGCCTCGGGGATCAGCCCTGTGAAGGCTACTCCGGCCTGTTCCCGCCTGCGCCCCACGGGAAGTGCAGGCTCCCTGCCCTGAACGCTGTGCCCACTATTTAATAGGTGGTTAACCACACTCATGACCGTGGTTGCTTCACACACACACACACACACACACACACACACACACACACACACACGACTATGAACTCACAGAGTGAATTCACTATGGATTCTTACCCATCTTTCATAGACCTACAACTTCGGTGTTCAACAAGACCTGGCTGCATGAATTACTGAAAACTGCCTTTGGTAACCTGAGTGATGCGATGAGAATGAGGGGCCAGCTTTGTTCTGTGTGGCCCCAGGGGGTAGGACAGAGGGACTAAAGTCACGCGAAGCCCTCTGTACCCCTGTGTGACAGCCCACCCCTCCCACTGACCGTGAGGAAAAGTCTGGACCCGCACAAAGGCAGCCCCCTGAGCTCTCTGGGAGGAGAGCACAGTGGGAGGTGGGACGGGAGTAACTCAGACTAGCCCCCACCCCCATCCCCCCCCCCCCCCCCCCCCCCGCGGGCTGGGCCTCCACATCCCGTCTCACTTCTCCATGGAGTGGCCTGGGGCGCCCCCAGTAGACAGCATCAGGCAGCAGCCCCAGTGGATGCAAGTCGGATAGAAACGCCATCTTTCTGGCCAGGAAAGCCAGGAAAGGGGGTCCCTGGAGGTGGCAGAGCGTGTGTGTGTGTGAATCTCAGGGCACGGGCCCCAGGAACAGACCTGGAATTTGACCCTCCGCACCCGCACGCCGGCCTCAGATTCCGTTCGCCCCTGAGCTGTGGGCGCACAGGACAGGCACCAGCTCGCAGGGCTGCCTGGCTGGGACTCCAAGCAGACACAGGCACCTCAGCCTGACCCCGAGCGGCCCAGGGCGCCGCCGCTGGCCTCTCTTCTCAACCCCACGTCCAGTGAGGTCACGTCGGGAGCTGGACTCTGGCCGCAGGGGAAGTATCTGCACCACAGAATTTGGCAAACGCTACAATCCAGGGTGAGCTGTTAACAACCTAGCAGGTCACGCTGGACAGACCCAAACCAGTGAAGCAGAGGCTTGGGGAACTGAGCTGAAGGAAGAGAGATCTCGACTTCCAGCCCAGGAAGGCGAGGCAGGATTTACGACTGGAACCTCACTGGACAGGCTGCCTGCCAAAACAAAACCGTCAGTGCTCTCCAGAGGCTCATAGAAAATAACCCTCAGAGTCTACAAGAAATAATGCTCGCAGTGTCCAAGAGCAAGGTAAAATGCCTGCCATGCAAGAAACAGGGAAGTGCGACCAGTCCTCAAGAACCAGTGAGGCCAAGCCCACGACAAGCCACACGCCAGAGCCACCCGCCCACAAGCCAACAGGCTTAAAACCTAGAGTCACCGGAACACAGCACGACACCTGAGACACGAGCTGAGCTAAGGGGCCTTAAATAACTCCATGACACAGCCAGTCTCAAACACGGTGCTGGTCGCACATTTGACGGAAAAGACAAACAATCAAAACCTGCTCGGCCCTCCACACCTCGGGCAGCCACTGGACCTCACTCTGCTTTCCTCCTCCTAAAGCCTCAGCCCGCCTGCTTCTCTTTCCAGATTTGCAGGTTTCCGCAGCCCTGCATAATTCCGCTCATCTTCTCAAACCGTGCTTCTGCACGTGGCCTGCAGCTTCGGGAACACAAAGCCACGGCCTGACACGCGGGGAGCAGGAGGCGGGGGTCGGAGGTGCCCCTTCCTGTAACTGCGGCCCCAGCAAAGCTGCGGGGGTCAGCAGAGGGGGTTTAAGAGCGCACCGAGCCAAGCAGGGGGCTCCAGGACCCTCTCGCCGCCTTTCCAGCCTCATTTCCAGCCTAGCGCTCTGTGCTTCACCCACTCCAACCTCCTCGAGGGTCCAAACCACGGCACACTCACTTGTAAAATGGGGTAATAACGGCCTCCTCACGGGGGAGGGTTTCCCCAGCCCTGGGAGCAGAACTCGACTCCGACGGCCACGGAGGTAAACGATGCCGTGAGCGGTCCCCTGTGTCTCCACACCTCTCCAGTATGCACAGGTGACGTGAACAAACACTAGCATGGTGGGTGGCATGGAACAGGTGCTGGACAAGCACAACTTCACTCCCCTGATATTCTGGGATCACCTGGACGTCACAGACGTGGTAGGGGAAGGGACGGTACTCACGGAGGGCGGGCCCCACAGAGCCTGCTGCCCTAACACGCGTTCGCCCTCCGCTCCGACTCCTGGGATGGGCCAGGCATGAGGGGCGGGGGCAGGAGCCGCAGCCCACCTGGAGCTGACATTACCAGGAGCAGGACGGAGCTCAGGTGAGTAGTGGCGAGAACAGCTAAGAGCTCCCCCAAAGCTCTCTCCGGCAACCGCAGCTACGGCGGGTCGGGTGGAAGCGGGCTGGAATCAGACTGGGAAACAGGCAGCTAATGACCAGGTCGAAGCTTTGAAAAGAGCCCCTGCTTTGCCTTCAAGCAGCAAACACAGTGCAGGCCTTTAAGGGGAACACTAGAGCTATTCATACCCTCCCTTCTCCAGCCAAGACATTAAAAGGACAAAAAGGTAACAGTGACAAGATTAACATTCAGACAATTTCAACTCTTCTAGACCCGTCAAATCCAGTAAGAGGCATTTCCACCTTTGGCCCCATGGAGGAGGGAACTTAGATTTCGTTTTCAGTCAGCCATGGTGAGTGGCGGCCCCTGAGAGACCCCGACATCCCTGGGAGAGGCTCAGAGAGGAAGCAGGAGCGAAGGAGGCCACACAGGGTTATGCTGAGATGAAACCACTGCGGAGACAGCAGCAGTGCTCACCGGACGGCAGGCACATGCCCCCCTTGCACAGATGCAGAGACTGAGGCGCGGGCAGGATAAAGCCCTGCTGGAATCAGCCCTGGGGCGCCGAGCCTGCTCCCTCCATGGCTCCGCTGTCCTGCACAGGAAGCAAGCCCGAGGCCCCGACCCTCACCGTCCCACCTCCCGGGCTGCGCCAGCGGGGTGAGGGCGAGAGTTGGAACCCCACGTCTACAACTACAAGCATGAGACGACCGGAAGCCACCTCGACCTCGTGGGCTCAGCCTTCTGACCTGACCGTGAGGGTTTCGGTCACAGGCTAACTGCCACGTACCGGACGCCGGCTGCACTAGGTCAGCTTTGCCCCCAAACCTCACAGCCCCGGGCAGCCACGTCCCCCACTCCACAGAGGACGACGCCAAGGACCTCGGGGGTTACCGGCAGGGCAAACGCACACAACGGCAGTTTCCAAACACGAGGCTTCACGAGTGGAGCCACGTGTGGCTTGAACCCCAGGAAGAGGGATGGACGCTCCTCTGCGGGTCTGGCTCGCCCCTCGAACACACAGCTAACACAGCTGCCCCCAGAACCCCGTCTTCAGCGTGTGGAATTTTACATCTGAAAGGGGACAAGCACATCCCTCTCTCTGCACAGATTAAATGAAGCCAAGCCCCAGCTTCCACAAGGCTGCACACAGCCGCAGTCCTGAGCCCTGGGCCCTGGGGTCCGGGTGGTGCCCTCGCCCCGAGCCTGCTCGTCTGGATGGGGCTGTGGGCTCAGCACAGGCCGCCAACGCAAGGAGCTCAGATCGCTATCGCTCATCTACCCTCCGTGGTAAGACTGAGGCTCTGACCATCCTGTCTCATCACAGAGTTGCTAAGGATCACACGACCCAAGAAGCAGAGGAGGAAGGGAAACATGAAGGCAACGATGAGGACTGAAACCTGCTTCACCCGGAAAATATGACTGCGAGCTATCGCTCCACAGCAGACGACGACGGCCCGTCAGAGAAACTCTGCTGAAAATAAAGGAAAAAATCACCCGGACTTGTTTTGCCACATATCCAAATTAGAAAATGCTACTCTCCGGATGATTTATGCTTCCATTTTTTCCTTTCTTCACAGAGAATTTGTCAAGCGTTACAGGAGCACCTAAGAGCAGCAATGTGATTCAAAATGAAAGAAAAGGCTGAAGAAGGTTGGATGCACAGCTTGAGTCTGGGGCAACCCCAGAGTCAGTGGCCTGGAGCTCGGAAGCACTGCCTGGACACGCAAGAGGCACGGGAGGCAGATGCGCAGCTCCAAGGGCGGCGGCCCCGGGCCTTCGTAGGGGGCCTTGCACACCACCAGGCCTGGCTACTGGCCCCGTGCACGGTGACACATCCATGCTGGGCCAGGGGCTTCGAGGACCACGGTGTGGCCGGCCAGTCCTCTTTCCCAGACACGAGCACAGGTGAGGCTGGGCACTCTGATTCCTGCAGTGGGAAAGGCGTGGGAGGCAGCATCCCCGAGCCTCGGCCGACCTCTCCCCCACGTGTGATGTGAGCACATGGCAAGCCTGACTCTGATTCAGTGATGCTTCGGGTAGTTTGTTACCACAGCACAATCCCGTGAATGCTGCCCAGCCCTTCTCCCCGGAACACCTGTGCACTCTGCCACAGCAGATGAACGCCGAGCTTCAGGGTGCGGTGCAAAGGCCACCACTTCCGGAAAGCTTTCCTGATTCCCCAGCCAGGAGCCATCTTTCTCCTCTCAAGACCCCCAGCCCCTCGTCTGTCCCCCTGTGAACTTTATCACTTTTTTCCCCTGCATTACGGTTCTCATGACCCAGGTTTCCTTCTCCCACTGTAGGAGAATTTCCCTGAGGACATGCCCCAGCTAAGCCTGCTCTGACTCTCACATCTTCTGTCTGAAACAGGGACTCCACAACCATCACCGCAGACACTCGCCGCACGCTGCTGGCTTGTCAAGACGCTCAGGTCCCTCACATGTAAGACTCAGGAATCCCCAGACGCTGCCCTGCTGAGACTGGACCCGGCAGAGGCCAGGAGAGCCACAGGCTAACACACCACCTGGCACCTGGCACCAGGCCTCGCCAGTCCTGCTAGAGGAAGATTCAGAGCTGTGCAATCCAAAGCGCTTCCTAGGTCGTTGTTGAGGATGCAGTATATTTACTCATTGGTAAAATGTATCCTAAGGTCCAGCCCTGCAAACAGCACTGGACCACACAGCAGAGACACGAAGACAGATGAAACGCAGCCACACACGCAGGAGCGAATGGTTAGTGGGGAGGCAGATGCGCGACAGATGCGGTAACAGAGCTGAGCGCCAGACCCCACCTCCCAGAGGTGGAGGGGAGCCCCCTGGCCGGCAGGAAGAGCAGGGCACCCCCAGGACGAGCTCGGGGAGGCGAGCCTGTGGCACCCACGGGACTCACGGCACTTCGGCAAGTGACAGTGTGAGCGCAGAGCGGCAGGGGCCCGCTCGGGTGGGAAGGTGGGAGAGGCTCAGATGACACCATGCTGTGTGCCCAGCAGGGAGCTGCTTTAATACACTGGGCGTATGGGTATTGTGAGACCATGAAAACGTGTGCTCCTGAAGGGTAACAAAACAAGCCCTTGTGATGCTGTGGCGGAAGGGGAGGCTACAAGAGAGCGGCCACAACACAGTCCTGGTTTTGTGTCAGTAAACTAGACACAACCATCACTGGGGACGAGGATGCGGGTGGTGAGGGTGTCATCTCTGGGAGGCGGGATGAGTGCAATTTAAAAATCATCTTCTTGAGACTTTTCTAAAATGAACATGTGTTCGTTTTGTAGGGGGTAAGGGTGAGGGATGCTATCTCAAAGAGCAAAAGAAAACCCTGTTCCTGGGAAGCTGGACGGCAGGGTGAGAGCAGCAGCGGGTGGGATGACAGCAGAGGGGACGAGCCCCCGAGCGCGGTGACGGGGTGACGGCGACGGTGCAGGCCGGGGGCTTGCATGAGGGCCACGGTCGAAGCAAACAGGACCCCTGTGTGCAAACGAGCGGGGACAAGCATCGTCCACGTGGGAAACTGCACACGGTCGGTTTGGAAGAGGAGAAAAAGGAGGCAATGCTGGGACAGATCCGGGCAGACGGGAAGGGCTGTGGACGAAAACACTCGGAAGGCAGAGTGTGAGGTGGAAACGTTAACATAAATGTCACATTTTATTCCCACTGCCGCTACACTTTCTAAGTGACCACGGCGTGGGGCGATGGAGCCTCTGACCACAGGGGACAGAGCCAGCGCTGCAGTCAGCACTGCGGCCCGGCATCTGACTCAGTGCCCGTGCGGATCAGAGAGCAGACAAGGCGAAGATACGTTCGGAAGATGCATGAAGAAAGGTAGGCTTCCTGGGCCTTTGTGCATCTTTGGGGATTTGAAAACAGAAAGCAACCTTGCGGAAGATCGATTCAGCCAGAAATATCTTTCAGCAGTCGGGCTGCAGGTTGAAAATGCCACAGCCATTTAAAAAACGAAAAGGAGAAAGTCCTCCACAATGTGGAATTGGCAATTAGGGCAACAAAGGAATTCCTGAATGAAAACAATAGAGCAGGAGCCCTTCCCCCACCTCACGCGCCTGCAAGTCTTTCTCTGGGGAGCTGAGCAAAGCTGCCCCCCAAGCCTCGATCCAGTGGTCCCTCCACGGAAATCCTAGGAGAACGCCAAAGAGGGGCTGGTCATTTGAAACAGTCTGTTTTTATGGGAGAGCTCTTAAATATGCAACCCCTTGAGACAGGTAGTGTTGTCCCGCCTTACTTATTGGAGGTCAAAGGAGAAATACTACAGTTGAGTGAGGGATCCTGTCTCCCAGACCTCCCTCCCTCCCCCCACAGCCTCTTTTTTCTTTTTATTTTTTTTATTTATTTTTTTTGCGGTGCGCGGGCCTCTCACTGTTGTGGCCTCTCCCGTTGCGGAGCACAGGCTCCGGACGCGCAGGCTCAGCGGCCATGGCTCACAGGCCCAGCCGCTCCGCGGCATGGGGGATCTTCCCGGACCGGGGCACGAACCCGCGTCCCCTGCATCGGCAGGCGGACTCTCAACCACTGCGCCACCAGGGAAGCCCCTTTTCTTTTTAATTTTATTGAAGTGTAGTTGATTTACAGTGTTGTGTTAATGTCTGCTGTACAGCAAAGTGACTCAGTTATACACGTATATGTATTCTTTCTTTATATTCTTTTCCACGATGGTTTATCATAGGATACTGACTACAGCTCCCTGTGCCCCACCCACAGTAGGACCCTGTTGTCCATCCTGCAGATAACAGTTTGCGTCTGCTCACCCCAAACTCCCACTGCATCCTCCCCACCCCTTGGCAACCTCCAGCCTCTAGGTACAGGTAAGGAGCATCCCCCATCCTCTGGGCCCTGGGACAAGAGAGGCCAATCAAACATGGTCTCTATGCTCAAAGGACTGGGGAGAGAGACGGAGGGGCAGGCGGGCAGTTGACGACGCCACACTGTGGAGGGGACGAGTCCTGGGAGCCGGAGAATGAGCAAAGCCCAGCTGAAGGCCTGGAAGAGGTCACGCCTGGGCTGGGCACCGCGGATGGACAGCACACACTGCTGAGTGAGTGCAGCCCAGGGGGAAGTGGGGAGGGATGTGCTAGGACAGCCAGGGGGCCAGGCGGGAGCGGCCACAGGAGCAGGGGGCCGAACAGGAGGCCAGATGGGGCTGCCAGGAAGTGTGTGCCAGCCAAGACCCCCACCCAGCTTCCCAGGCCCCTTCCTAGGGTGGGTCTGCCTTGCCCACCCCCGGAGGCTTCTCCTCAGGCTCGGGGTCTGCAGGGGTAGGGAGGACAGAGCCCCACTAACTCGGGCTGGTGTGGGAGCCCCCAGCCGTCTGTCCCATGTCACCCCAACCTTACGGGGCCACTGTCCCCACAGTGGCCCCTAGCGGGCCAGTGCTCACACACTCTGATTCCAGACCAGTCTGATCACATCTAGTAACTGTTCAATCAGCATTGCCAACATATTTTCAAGTCCTAAATCCTAGAACTGGAAAGAAACCTCTAAGTTCAGTGCGGCAACGATGATGCCCCAGGGCCCAGGAGGCAGGGTCACAGCAAGGGGCGGACTGAGGGTGGTGACCCCCTCCCCTGCGAGGAGCTGGCAGGAAACTCGTCACAGGAGCGGGGCAGCGGCCGACAGGTGGCCTTCAAGACGTGGCTCCCGCCGTGCTGCCTGATCTCCCGACTTGTCAGGAGAATCAGAAACTAGACTGAATCTAAAATGTCCATATTTTTTAAACGGTGGCTCGGGATTTTTTAACACGAGGCAGGCCAAATGGATCTGTGAGCTGGACTGGGCCTGCTGGTCCCCACCTCGGACTCTCTGACGGGGTGCTTGGTGGGCAGGTGACCCCCTGTGAGGACCCACCGCAGGTTCCACCAAAGCACGGGGAGCCCGGTTACTGACCGGAGGTCTCTCATTTCCGAACAGCTCTGTCAGTCATGTTTTTCTTAATGCGTCTCCTCTGCCACCTCTCTGTGTGTCGACACCAATCACTGGGCAGAGAGACGGGGAAGAAACCAAAGCTAAAGTTTAACTGGGGAGCTGCCTGCCATTTTCTACTCCAACCAATATTATCACCTTCATCACCTTCATTTTACATTCCATACTGTGAAAATCTCATAGCGCCAGATGGAAGGACAGGAAACACTGTAATGAAATGGGGGGAAAAATAAAAAAATAAAAACGTGAATGAATCCGACGACGCAGAAGGAGAGCCCAGACTCAGAGGAACTGCGGGCCCGTGTTCCGATGAGCTAAGGGGGCTGTGGTCTGCCCTGCTGCGTCAGGGCGCATGGCTGGAGGAGACGCAGCGGGACCACACTCCATCCAGGCCTCCACACCAAGGGCAGGAGAGGCAGCTCCGCTGTCACCCAAGGAGCCAGGACCACACCAGCCCAGGGGCGTGGCGAGCACCTCGACAAGGCCCCCTCCCCTCCTCAGCCTCACAGCTCCAGAGAGCCTCTTGCCTCTAGGCTGCGGGGTGCTCAGAGGCACTTGCTCCGTGCTACGTCCACGGAGGCTGCGTCCCAGCTGAGCAGCCAAAGGAACCACGGAGGGGCCGAGGCTGTGGCTGCCCCCAGGCACCCACAAAAGGCAAGTGTGCAGGCAGGGTGTTCACGGCAGCAAGTGAAGGGGCCCTGGGGGGGCACTTCCCAGCCCTGTCCTCACCAAGAGATGACAGAGGTGGCACTCACATCACTGGTTGTCTGGCAGGCCCAGCCTACTTGGCAGGGGAGCAGTGAAAGGGAACATCTGTCTGGGCCTCAGCCCTGGAGGGCACTGCAACAGGTTGCAGAGGCCAGCACAGTGCCAGGGGGCAGCGGGGGGTGCTATCAGTTTGTCCCCAGGGGGTGGAAAGGGGCATCCCCCGTGTCCCTCAGCCCCGCTCAGGGGGCTGCCAGCTGAGACAGGACATGCATTGGGGTCCCAGGGATAGAGACCCTGTCTCTGGCAGGGTGAAGATGGAGGCGTCAGAGCAGGGGTAGGTCATCAGGCTGGTGGTCCCTAATGTGACCAACTGTGACCACTTCCGTGAATGTCACAGGGCAGACTGGCCGAGCAGAAGGCAGATGGTGGCAGAACGCGGCTCTGCAGCACCAGGCCGGACTGTGCCCACCCGGGCTCAGGGCGTGGGCATCTCTGGCCCACCTGGGCTCAGGGCGTGGGTCTGCCAGACGCTTAGCAAACCTCTTCCCAAAGCAAAGCAGAGAAAATGCCAGAGCAGACCTGAAGGCGCATTTCCTTGGCTTCAAGGAAGCAATCTGAAGACCTGCGTGCAGGAAGCACAGGGGCAGGTGGGAGGCACCAAGAGCAGGGGCTTCAGAAGCAGACACACCCGGGTTTGAGCCCAACTCCCCACCACGGCACTTAACCACTGTGCCTCGGGTTCCTCGTCTGTTATTAATTAAAGACCAGCCTCCCTGATGTGTAAACAGTAAAGAGGGCTGAGGACACTGCGTGGTGGCAACAGTGCTGGCCATCCCTCCCCCAGTCCTTAGAGGGTGGTCCTATCTGTTCACCCAACTCTGGGGCTTCCCCCATTATGCCATCCTATCTTCCTGGGGTCAATTAAGGGATGAACAAACAATAGTTACCATTTATTGATTGCTTAGAAAGTGACCAAAAAGGACCCTATTTGGATCACTGCATTTGGGTAACTAATTGTTCATTGGGAAACACGAAATTTTAAAGAAGAGAAAAGTTCTAGCATGTCTCAGTAAGCCCCAACTGCTCCTATAGATAACAACTATAAATTCCGGACAAAATATTTTTAAAGACAACAATCTGAAACCACTGGAAGGTGAAGGAAAACAGGCAAACACTGAGAAGAACAGCCACCTGGAAGAAGGAAAAAACATGGATTTTACCCTTTCTTTATGGCTTTTGGCCTGAGGATGAGCTCAGGTCAGCACCACATAGAAGCTAAAGCTCTGGGAGAGAACCTACATCCTTCTTGGCCAACGAATCCGAAGACAGAGTACAGGGAAACCACAGCAACTGGAAAGTGAAGCAGGGGATGCAGGAAAGGACAAAGCCAAAGAGTAGGAGCCCAGAATGTTGTGTGTGGACTCTGCCCAAATCTTTGGCTGACTCCTGAAACAGATGTGCATGGAGCAGACTCAAGGCAGTCCAGCCAGCTATAAAAGAAAATGCTAAGATTTGAGATGACCAGAAGATAGAGTTTTCAATTTGAGGCCAACAAAGATAAACACTTGCTATAAAATAAAAACAAGAGATTCTCTTCAGAGACTAGAACAGAATCCAGAGACTCCAAAACATAACATTACAATGTCCAGAATACAATCTAAAATTAGTTGGCTTTTGATGAACCAAAAAGTGTGACACATTCTCAAGAGAAAACACAATCAATAAACTGATATCCATCTTGAGGTGCAAATATTGCAATCAACAGACAAGGATTTTTAAAAGTTTTAAAAATTATACTTGAGAATATTAAGGAAAATACCATGGCAATAAATGCACAGATAGGAAAACTCAGCAAAGAAATAAAAATTTCAAAAAAGAACCAAGTAGAAAAGCTGAAACTGAAAAGTATCTTTAATAAAAAGAAGCAATCCAATCTTAAGAAGAAAAATAAAGAATGAAAAAAAAAAAGACTAGAGCTTCAGGGACCTTGAAACAGTATCAAAAATTCTAACATACTTGTTCTTAGAGCCCCAAAGGGAGAAGAAAGAGAGAATAAGGTATGGGAGGGGGAGGGGGAGGGGGAGGGGAGGGGGAGGGGCGGGGAGGGGGGAGGGGAGGGGAGGGGTGGGGAGGGGGAGGGGCGGGGAGGGGCGGGGAGGGGGAGGGGGAGGGGGAGGGGCGGGGAGGGGGGAGGGGAGGGGGAGGGGGAGGGGAGGGGGAGGGGGAGGGGAGGGGGAGGGGGAGGGGAGGGGGAGAGGGAGAGGGGATGGGGAGGGGAGAGGGAGAGGAGATGGGGAGGGGAGAGGGAGAGGGGATGGGGAGGAGAGAGGGAGAGGGAGAGGGAGAGGGGATGGGGAGGAGAGAGGGCGAGGGGGAGGGGAGAGGGCGAGGGAGAGGGAGAGGGAGAGGGAGAGAAATAACGATCAAAAAATTTCCTAATTTGGCAAAATACATAAATCTACAGATTCAAGAATCTCAGTGAAGCCCAAGCAGGACAAACGCAAAGAAACCCACATCTAAGCGTGTCGTAACCAAACAGCTAAAGAGCAAGGATAAAGAGAATCTTGGAATCAGCCAGAGAAAAACAACACAAAAACATACAGAGAAACACCAATTTAAACCACTACTGGTTTCTCATCATAAATTATGGAAGCCAGAACACAGTGCTGAACAATACTTTTAAAGTACAGAAAGAAAAGAGCTGTCAGCCATAGTTCTATACCCAGTGAAAATATCCTTCAGGAATGAAACAAATAAAAACATTTTAGATGAAGGAAAACTAAGAAACTGTCACCTCTTCTGCAAGAAATGCTAAAGCAAGGGCTTCCCTGGTGGCGCAGTGGTTGAGAGTCCGCCTGCCAATGTAGGGAACTGGGTTCGTGCCCCGGTCCGGGAAGATGCCACGTGCCGCAGAGCGGCTGGGCCCGTGAGCCATGGCCGCTGAGCCTGCGCTCCGCAACGGGAGAGGCCACAGCAGTGAGAGGCCCGCGTACCGCAAAAAAAAAAAAAAAAGAAAAAGAAAGAAATGCTAAAGCAAGTTCTTGAGGTTAAAGGGAGACAGTACCAGATGGAACTGGTTACTCTGGGAAAAGTGAGCATCATCAAAAATACTAAGTGCTCGGGCAGCTATTAAATGCTTCTTCCTCTTATTTCTTTTAAATACATAGGACTTCTTAAAGTTAAAAAAATGTCAACAATGTCATGTGGTTAAGAGTGTATATAAATCTAATATCAATGACAAGGACAGCATAAAGGACAGAGGTGGGGCAAATGAACCCATATGGGTTCATTTTATATGAAATGATACAATCTTAACTTTAAGTAGATCATGAAAAATTAAGATTCTATAGTTTAATCCCTAGATTACACTAAAAAATATAAAGAGGTATAGGTAAAATGTCCACAGATCCATTTAATTTATATGTGTGTGTGCATATATAGAGAGAGATAAAAATCAGAGATTGTTATAGGAGACAAAAACGCAAAATTCAACTGTATGTTGTCTAGGAGGGATGCAATTTAAATATAAATACATAGTAGGTTCAAGTAAATGGATTGAAAAACCTCCCCATGCAAACAGTGTTGTTATATGACCATACTGGAGTGGTTATATTACTATCACATAAAATACACTTCAAGACAAAGAGTATTACCAGAGATAAAGAGGAAAGTCCATAATGGTATGAAGTGAATCCATGAGCAGTGCATCATCATCATAAGTGTGCATAATAACAGAGCTTCCAAATACACGAAACAAAAACTGTCTACAATTAAAAGGGATCACAGACAATTCCACGATCATAACTGGACATTTTAAGGTCTCTCAGAACTGATCAAACAATTAGATAAAAAAAAAAAAAGAAAAAAAAATAAGTGAAGAAATAAGTGAGTTGAACAGTACTATCAACCACTTAACTGGTATTTAGAGAACACTACAGCAAACAACTTCAGCATATGCATTCAGCATACACATTGTTTCAAGTGCACAGCTACATTCACCAAGATGAAGCGTATGTTGAGCCATGAAACAAGTCTCCGTATATTTTAAATGACTGAAATCACACAGCGTATACACGAACCCTAGTTAACGAGATATGTGCCAAGGTTTTTAGGGGAAAATGTACTAATGTGTGCAATTTACTTTAAAATGCATGAACAAAATATGAATTAACAGATGGGTAAAAAGATAAAAATGTAAATATATATGCAATAAAGTATAGCAAAATATTAATGATAGAATCTAGGTGGTGGGTATACCAGTACTCACTGTAAAATTCTTTTAACTTTTCTATATATTTGAAATTTTTCATAATAAAAATTGAAAAAATTCAATTATTTTTTAAATGGAAGTCTCAGAATACTTAAGACACTACTGTACATTGTAACTCACTGAGAGGGGGAAATGGCTGTGTAGTATTTCCCCAACTTATCCATCTCAAGAACCACCCCCACCCCATACCCTTTTTTTTTTTTTTTTTTTTTTTTTTTTTTTTAGCGGTACGCGGGCCTCTCACTGTCGTGGCCTCTCCCGTTGCGGAGCACAGGCTACGGACGCGCAGGCTCAGCGGCTGTGGCTCATGGGCCCAGCCGCTCCGCGGCATGTGGGATCCTCCCGGACCGGGGCACGAACCCGCGTCCCCTGCATAGGCAGGCCGACTCCCAACCACTGCGCCACCAGGGAAGCCCCCCATACCCTTTTAAGGATGATCTCAAGGGAACAGGAGGCCAAAGATTCTACTGGTATAGAAGAATAGGCCCAACCAAAATTTGTGTCAGGTAGACCTGATCTTTATTCCAATTCCACTGAATCCTCACTGCGGAATTACTTCATCGTTCTGAGCCTCAGTTTCATCATCTGTAAAATGGGGCCAATACTTGCATCGACTTGAGGGATTATTTGGGGGCTAAACGGGACCAGGGATGTGAAAAGCCTACCTCAATGTCCGGCATTTAGTAGCCAGTTGATAGTTATTACTGACCATCTCCCTCCCCTTCCTGAGCCAGGAGCGCCATGCCTGGACTCATCTTGCCTTC
This sequence comes from Leucopleurus acutus, assembly GCF_964270905.1. Lineage (NCBI taxonomy): Eukaryota > Metazoa > Chordata > Mammalia > Artiodactyla > Delphinidae > Leucopleurus > Leucopleurus acutus. The sequence goes on from NC_139159.1 coordinate 80,816,067, forward strand.
ACCAAAATCCCATGAAATCATTATTTTTCTTCTTACTGCAGAAGCAGCAGCAGCAGCTCAGGGGGTTTAATTGACTTGACAAGCCAAACAGTTACATAAGTGACATAATCATGGAAGGCTAAAGTAGAATAAACAAAACTGGACCCAAAGTGGTGAGACTTTACAGGCGTCCGGCAGCTGGGATTACGTGAGGGCTCTCCCTAGGAACAGTGAACAAAGAGTGTGCCAAGATAAGAGAACGGGGGGGGCAATGTGCCAAGAAAATGGAACACGAGGAAATAAAAAGAGAGTCGTGAACATTCAGGCGTGCCTACACTGAGGACAAGATGTTACAAGACAGGCCGGGACACTGGAGAGGGGCCGTGGGCAGCTGAGGCAGTGGACATCCACCGCACAGGGCGATGGTGGCAGTAAGGACATCACCTTTGCTGTTCACTGAGCACCTCCTGTGAACCAGACCCTGTGCTGAGAGCATCAGATATAATATCACATCAGTTCTGTCAACCCTAATAAGTACACTCTGTTGCTAACCACGCTGTGGAGATGAGGAAACTGAAGGTTGAGGTCAATTAACTTGCCAAGGTCCCACTGCTTCTCTGTGTGTGGTCCCCCAGGTCCCTTGGCCTCCCATGTGCTCCTCCATCACTGCATTGAGCACCTGGAGTGAAGGACGTATCTGAGTCCTCCTTAGTCCCCCCGCACCTGCTTCTCCTGTTGCTTGGTGCCAGGGAAGGCACTGGTTAGCGTGGAGAGAGCAGACGAGGGAGGGGCTCTCCTTGCTTGACATGCATCCCGAACCCACCCCCACGCCCCAGCACCTGCCTTCTTCTCATATATTTGACTCCATGTGGATTCTTGTTACTCTAGTATTTGTGCAGAACCTCCTTGGCCCAAGGGCCTCTGCCCGACCTGTGTCTCCATCCTCCACCGTGGGGCGTCGTGCAGCCAGCACCTCACAGGTATTGTCTGAGGTCAGGACAGGCCACTTCTGTGGACAAGGACCAAGACCCGTGTGCCTGGTGCAGCTCTGTTCAGCTCGCTGGAGCCTCACCTTGTGAACAGTGCAGAAGACGGGAGCATCACTTCATTTACCCGATGCTCCAGGAGCCCTGGAAGGGGAAGGGTCTGAATTCCGGGCATTCTGTAGAGGGATCTCAAGGGATGTAAAGGTCATGTCAGAGCACTGCAGGGTTAGGAGAGAAGAAACAGGTCTCTGGGCATCGTCACCTGCTGTGGAGGAGCCGCCCAGGATGGCAAGTGTCATGCCATGGGAGAGTGCCCTGGGGGCAGCACAGGGAAGCCCGAGGGCAGGGCCAGGGTGAGGGGGGACTGGCACAGAGGCCTGGCGAGAAACAGGTGTAGTTTAGTCAGGAGCTCGGGCAGAGGGTGCTGTGCTGCCCAAGAGGGTACTCCCTCGAGAACCCTTCTCACCAGTGGCCACAGGAGGGTCGGACCAGTAAGTACAGATAGGACTCTGGATCGTGGCCATCGAACCGGAGCGAAGCCAGATGTTCTGGGAGGCGTCCGAGCATCACCAGAACCTGTCCCTGGTGGGCTCCGGCGCCAATGGCTCCCTAGGAGCCACTCTGGACACAAAAACTGGGTTACATGTGGCAGTGAAGAAGCTAACCACACCATTTCAGTCTCTCAGTCATGCCTAAAGGACTCACAGAGAACTGCGGTTTACTTAAACACATGAAACATGAAAATGTAAGTTATTCGTTCAAGGAAGAATAAATTCTGCCCTTGAATAGGCTGGGGAAAAGAAACCCCAAAGATGTGGTCCTCCCCATCAGCCTCATCGCCCCACCCCCTGGCACAGCCTTCACATCCTTCCAGGTCTCTCTACAGAATGCAGGGGCCGGTGCCTGATTCAGCTGAGGCCCGCCCTCTGTGCCCAGCTCACCAGTGACAGGGGGCCCGGGGCCAGGGGGGTCACACTAGGTACTGTGGTGGCCCTGACATCCCCACACTGGAACCTGCAGGCTGGCCATGTCCGCACGTGGCCCAGGCTCAGAGGCTGGCGTCGGGGCCTGGGGGGTGGCCCCTCACCCTGGGAGGAAAGCACCCTGTCTTCAGGTCTGCACAGGCTGGGCACAGCGGGCTGTACCAAGTCACTGCAGGATCACCTCCTCTTCTAGTCAGCCCAGAAAAGGTGTGCGGGGTTCCAAGCTAAAAGAGCCAGAGGATGGGACGCAGGGGAAATGGAAGGGCACTTCTGGCGCGAGCCTCTGAGTGTGAGAGAAGACAGCAACGGGAGCCTGCTTTCCCGGAGAGCAAACTCACTCCGACCGAGGGCGCCGGTGCGCCCTGCACACACACCGTCCTGTAACACTCAAATTTAAGTCAAAAGACTCCCCTCACGGGGGCTAAAAATAGCACACACAAGTCCCATTAGTCCCAACAGCAACCAGCAACTCTGGTTGCCATAGAAACAGCACAGCTGGGACGGTGCAAGAAGGGCTCGGCCCCTCTACCTGCAAGGTCCCCGGGGACTCAGGCCACCCCGGGTGCCGGGCTGGGGGAGGGGCACTAAGACTGTCTTGACAGATGCTCCCTCCAGACACCTGTCCCAGGTGAACAGCGTATGACCTAATGCTTTAACATCGAAGTCAGCCTTTCCTTTTAAAAATAACTGAGGAGATCACGGGGTGTAGGGGAGCGAGCCCTCGGAGCCCGGCGGGCGGGGTCACGGACCTCCTCCACGGTGAGCGGAGCGCCCAGGCAGACGGTTCCTCAGAAACAAACGCAGATCGTGTGCCCATGGGCCGTGCCCTGCAGGGCTGCTCCCCCTCGCCCTCCAGCTGTGCCCACTCCGAGAGAAGACGAAGAGGGACCGTCAGGTGCCTGGTGTCAGCTGCATCTCAGAGCAGCTCAATCCCAGCCACACGGCCCCCTCGCGCACCTTCTAGGCTGGATGGAGAAGCCCGACAGGCACTGCAAACCTCTCTGGTCCTCGTGGGCTGAACCATCTGCAGGCAGAGCCAGCCTGGCACCCAAGGGCCAGCCACCCACGCCACCCACAGGTCCCAGTGCCTCCTATCGTCCCCTCCAAAGGCCCTGCGTTCCAATCAAAGCGACCCATTTTCCCCGCCGAACCCGATGCTTTCCCCAACATTCCAGCTCCATCCACAGCCCTGCCAGGGGAGCCCTGTGAACACACAGGTCCTCGATGGCAGGTGGCGGCCGACCACGGACTCGAGACAGCTGTGGTGGGGAGTAGAGCAGGCCCGTGGCCGCCGAAGCTCCCCGCAGGCCAAAGTGGGGCTCACGAACAGCCGCAGGTTGGCAGGGACCCCATCGCGGGGAGAGCAGAGCAGGCGGGAGGAAGGCACCCAAGACGGGATGCCCGGGGCAGAGGGAGGAAGAGTGGCCATCGCGGGCCCGCATGGCTCCCTCCCCGTCCCAGAAGCTTCCCCACGACGCCCGCTTCCTGCCCGTAAACCTCTTGAGCCGGTGTGGGCGTGCCTGTGCGATACCCATGTAGCCCTGTGACTGAGCAGCCCCCTTTGTTTAAACTCCGTGACCCCCTCCCCCGCACCCCCTCCACGTGGTGAAACCTGGCCACTCCACGAGCCTGAGCCCAGATGCCGCCACGCGGCTCCCGCAAGGGCCCCGCTCTCAGCACTTCACGGCTCTCCCCGCGGAACCCAGAGTTCCTGCCAACACTTGTTTCTAGGCAGCTGTCACTCTCTCTGCTGCTTGTGTCTCGTTTTGTCTCCTCTCCTGGACAGCAGGCTTTACGGGGGCAGGGCCAACTTCTTAACAACCTCTGACAGCCCCGATAGCACCCCGCAGCCCACAGTTCAACCCGTCTGAAGGAAAGAGATGTGGACCGCTCTTTAAAAGTGCTGCCCCACTAGGGACACACGGGTTCTCAGGCCCCCGTGCCTGAAGGGGCAGTCACACAGCCACAGACGGCGGTTCTAGACGGCAGGGAATGCTCCGCACACAGACTCACCTTCCCGGGAAGTGGGCAGCTGCAGGGTAACCGTCCTCTAAGGCCCTAAGGAAGGGCCCTCTCCCCTCTGCAAGGACGCACGGAGCAGTCTGGACACCACGACCACTGCCCTGGGAGCACGTGCCTGACGGAAAAGACGAGCCGACCCCGGGTGATCAGCCCGTAAGGGGCCCAACAGGCCAGATGCCGGGTCTGAGTGACAGATGGGGGTGGCTCCCAGCTGAGGCACCTGCTGGGTAGGTGACCAAGAGCAAACCACTGAGCTGCCATCACCACACCAGTAGGAGGAGGCCAGGTGGGCGTCCCAGTCACGGCTGTCACAAGCGCCGGGTGACCTGTCCGCCAGGAACGCCTGGCCCAAGGACGCCGACACACGCCGAGGGCTTTAAACACCACTTCCCCTGGCGTTCGTTGAGCGCTTCCTGTGTGTCAGGGACTCTCGGCTGCCACGAGTTCCACACATCCACGGCCTTTGGGCAGAGCTTGCGAACAGGTCGTCTTCCCCATTTCATGGCAGATAAAACTGAGGGTCTGAGAGTTAATGATTTCCTCTAAGCCCCACAGCTGGCAAGAGGTGAAACCAAGCCTGGAGCCTCGAACCGTCTGGCAGTAAAGCCGGCCTGCCCTCTCACAGGACGCTACCACCAATGGCCGTTGTTCCACAGCCAGCACCCCTGGCCACCTGGCCCCCTGGGCACTGCAAGCTTTACTACAGGCACAAACAAAGGAGAATGGGAAGGCCGACCAGAGCGTCCACAGACCAGCACCACCGAGAGAAACCCCACCTCACGGGAGGAGCCCAATCACAGCCACGACTGCAGTGGAGACAGCCCCCAGCCAATAAACAAGTACGGGACGTCAGGTGGCGTCCCCCATCGCCAACTCGCGCTGGCTGCCTTGCAGAGGGGAAGGGATGCAGGAGCTGGCTCGGGACCCCTTGTGGATCTCGCCCCAGCAAGACGTGGGGCTTCAAAAGGACAGCGAGGCCACGTGGCCATCACTGCAGACCCCCCAAGGCCTGGGGTCCCAGCCTAGCCCCAAGCTAAGCCACAACCCAAGACCCTCGCCTGTGGATGAAGGGCAGGGGCTGTGGGGTGATGGAGCTGAGGAGATGGTGGTGGAAGGGGACCCGGATCGAGCACACGTAAGGCGCTCCAGCAGACACGCATATACGTTAGCTCATGCACTACTCACAACAAATTGTTTCCAGATGTGGAAATCGTGACGTCCGGGGCTGTCTTGCCCAAGACCAGTGGCAAATGAGCGCCGGGGCTGGGATTCAAATATCACTCTGGCTGGCCCCGTCACCTGTGATGAGCAAGCCGCCGGCACCGGAGGCCCGTGACCCACCCCGTCCCCTGAGGAGGCCCCTCTGACCACCACCGAGCTCCCGAGGGTCTGGACACCCACGTGGTGAGACGCTCCATGAGGCTCCCGTCAGGGCGAGTCTGCCTGCTGACGCCATCCGAGGGGTGAACTTGGCCCCCGAGCCCACTTTCATCCTGCGGGCAGAGGCCTCTGCACCTGTTCTGAACCTGCCTCCTGCCCTTGGGATTCTCCCGCCCATCCCACATACGCCTCTAAACCTGACCGGGCCAGCTCCACACACCACCTGTGTCTGTGGCCTCCCCGAAGGCCAGACAACGTCATGGCCACTGTCCGCGGCACCAGAAAGGCCAGGTGTCAATTCTGACTGCCTCTTTCTAACGCGTTCCCTTACTGCCCAGCGGGCCTGAACCTCAGCTTCCTCAACCGGGAGTCAAGGACACCAGCTTCCATGCAGGGCTGTGGAGAGGACGGCAACGGTGCGGGACCCCCAGCACTGGCCTGGGCCTGGGGCCCAGCCTGTCACTCCTGCTTGTCTCTGCTGCATGCCTGCATGTCCCAGGGGCTCAGTGGCAAGGGGACCCGTCCCCAGTGATGCCCTGAGGTGGGCAGGAGGGCGGAGGTGCACAGGCTGCCTGGAGGCTTAACCCCTAACTTTTTAAGATCTGCCTTCTGGGTCCAACTGCTCCCAAAACCAAGTTCTATAAAACAAGCCAAGAGCAGCAAAACACCTCCTTTTATAAGCCCTTCTGAGTCAGAGACCAGCAAGAAAAGCAAAAACAAAAACACAAGCAAGGCAGATTACGGGACATCAGATTCTAGTAGTGAATGTCCGTCTCCTTCCTTACATAATTCAAGATGACATTTAAGTAGTAACAGAGCAGCAGGAACACAGTGAAACCCAGAACAGACGAACACGGGAGCGCACACACTTGCAGCCCACAGACTTCCACTACGCGTCCGCTGTGTGGGGCCGGGAGCAGGTGTGGGAACAGTTTCTGAACTTAAGGACTGTATGGCCGATGGGGTTCATTCGCTATCAGGAGCAGAAGGAACTGTCATTTTAGCACTAACAGAATAGAAGTTACAGATGTTCCATGAGCTGGAGAAGCAGAAGCAAAAGCACAGAGGTATAACAGCATAAGCTGTATGTCTCATTCCTTCGTTCATTCAACAAACATATACTGAGGACCAAATATGGGCTGAGCGAGCTCCAGGTATATGAAGATTACAAAAAACTTCTCAAATTCCCTACGTCAAGAAGTTTAGGGCCTGGTACAGGTGGCAAACATGGAAATAAATGGGTAGAATGTAAAAGGTTACATCTAAAAGACAAAAATGCTCACAAGTTACGGGAGAATGAAGTAATGCACTGTGTCTGGGACTGTCAGGCAGGGCCCCTCAGAAGAAAGACTTCATGGAATGTAGGAAGGAAGATGAACTCGCCGGTGAGGGGAGGGCATGTGCTATGGGCAGAAGGAACACACGTGTGTGTGTGTGTGTGTGTGTGTGTGTGCGCGCGCGCGTGCGCGTGCATGCACGTGTGTGTGAACAGGATGCACCGTGGTGTGTCTAGGATGCAAAACGCAAGGGGGCAAACACACGTATACGAACGAATGAACAAGGAAAGAATCGAGGAAGATGATGTAAGAGATGAAGCCAGGGGACCCTTCCAGCCTGTACCCCAACATCTGGCATCGATCCGCCCCCTAGCAGCCGGCAAGTTCTCAAGAGCAGAGACGGGATCTTCTGTTACTGAGTCCATAAGAGCACCTCGTACCCTCTTAACACCTGTCTGAGGAACAGACGGGAGGAGGGAAGGCAGGTGGGGAGCTCGTGAGCCACACGAAGGCGTTTAGACTTCACTGCACGTGCAGAGGCTCTACACGATGACCCTGAAACGGGAGGGCAGAGCCGGCGGAGGAGCACCCCGTGAAGCCAACAGAAGGAAGGAGGCTGAAGGTGAGCGTGTGGTCCGGCCGGAGGGCTGGAGACAGAGCACGTCCCGGAGGCCAGAGCAGCAGCGAGGGGTGAGGCAGGGTGCTGGCCACCAGGTGCAGGGCCGTACAGAGACCGCTGAAGAAAGCCACCTACGCACACCAAAGGGGCTGACGGGAGCCGCCGCTGGCTAAGCAACCCTCGACGCTTCAGGAGATGACACACAGGAAGCCAGTCAACATGGCTACGACGCCCTGGGATGCTGGAGACGCGGCTTCGGTGGCTGCAAACGCAAGTGAAAACGACTCCACAGCTGCCGAGGGGGAGGGAGCGGAGTGAAAAAGCGAGACCAGCAGCTGCACGGGGCGCTCATCGCAGCACTGCAGCCTCCCCTCAAGGGAGCACTGGCCCCAACGCTGCTTCTCTAGACACGCTTGATTTTCTTTGGGGGCCGGGAACGGGCGGCCTGGGTCTCCGACAAAGACTCCCAGAGCGGGGCTTCCCTGGTGGCGCAGCGGTTGAGAGTCCGCCTGCCGTTGCAGGGGACACGGGTTCGTGTCCCGGTCCGGGAAGATCCCACGTGCCGCGGAGCGGCTGGGCCCGTGAGCCACGGCCGCTGAGCCTGCGCGTCCGGAGCCTGTGCTCCGCAAAGGGAGAGGCCACGACAGTGAGAGGCCTGTGAACTGCAAAAAAAAAAAAAAAAAAAAAAAAAAAAGACTCCCAGAGCAGAGGCCCTGGCAGGACGGCGAACTCCGGAAGGTGCCTGGGTGGACAAGGGGGGCTGAGATGAGGGGGCAAGTGTCAAGTTCAGATCTGCCCCAGAGAGCACGAGGCCACCACGTCCCCAGAGACACCCAGCGCTCCTGGTGGACAAAAAGTGAGCAGTCTGAATGCACACACCCCACAATAAAATGGGTAGGCGAACACCATGGCTTTGGAAAACTGAAACGCACCTGGTCATGCAATGTGGTGAGGATTTAAAAAAAATGACTTGTATATATTTCGAATAATATTACTACATGCACATCATAAACACTGAAAACCAGAAGGAAAAGACCCCCCACGGCTCTCTTCCCACGCACTTTGTTGCAGTCCCTTCCAGTCACATGAACTCGCCGTGCTTGTCTTGCTTAAGCGTGTTAGTTGATTTGTACACATTGTGTATCACACTACAAATACCAGTTTATGTCCTGTCTCTTCCACACATTAAGCGGTGGACATGTATCCACGCTGCAGGCATGAAATTCAGCTCCTCTGCAGTCTGGGCCTGGAGTGGGGGTGATCGGTCCTGATCCTGGGAAATGGACTTCAGATTCTCCCAGCCTCGTGGAAGCATCGGTGGCTGCCCACCAGCTGGTGAACAGGCAGACACAGAGCCAGGGGGTCAGGTACAGTGACTGGGGCCAGGAGGATCCACAATCCCAAGGGACGGCCCAAGAGCTTCGGCAAGCACCTGGGCGGGGCTCCCCAACACCCCCGCCCCGGGTCTCAGCAGCAGCTCGGGGACATCCCAGCCTCGTGGACCACGGCGCCAGGGCCACCTGCTCCAGACGTGGCGTTTGCTTCACTCTCATCTAAGCAGCGTGTCTCCCTTGCCTGTGTCTGCTGGCATCACAATCCTCGTTGTGACAACGGAGCTCGGCATTACAAACTCTATAAAAACACCATCTCCGATGGCTGCAAACAGTCAATTATACAAATGTACCGTAATTCACTAATCATGCCCTATGGTCGGACATATTGGTTTCTAAAAATTACATAGAAATAAACATCCTTGTGTTCAACCCTCACTCTGTAGTTTAGATTTATTTTCATCAGGACAGCTTCCCAGGAGGGACTCGCTCACTGGCTCAAAAGCTTTCAAGGCTCTTTGTTATAGATTCTCAAATGGCTCTGCAGTGAGGCTGCAGCACAAAGGTGCGTTTATGCTCATGGAAACCCTAACACTTCATGGCAGAAGATCCAGACGTGGAAGGGAGAGGGACCCACAAGACCTGAGGCCCATTCCTCTAAAAGCTCATAAATCCCCGTGGACCACAGGGGGCCATGCCCACCAGGGGACAAAGAGGAAATGGGAAAGAAAGCTGACCCCGACCAACGTCCTCAAAGCCCACTTTGTGAGACACAACCTCCAGCAATGTGAGGACCGGCAGAAGCATCTGGAAGCTTCAGATGCCGGGAAAGTGCCAGGAGTGCTTGGAGCCACAAAGACCTGGGTGTGAAACCCCCCTCCCAGAGCAACCAGCTGATCTCAGACTTCCGCCTCCAGGACTATGAGAAAGAAATTTCTACCGTTTCCAAGCTACCCAGTCTGTCGTACTTTGTTACGGCAGCCCGAAGACACCAGGGTAATCTCCCCATCTCAAGGTCCTTAACTCAATCACATCTGCAGAGCTCCTTCTGCCACGTAAGGGAACACATCCGCAGGTTCCGGGGATTGGAACGTGGACGTCTCTTAGGCGGGCGGCATTGTCCTGCCTACAGCCCTTGTTAACCACTTGGTACTGCCCTGGACCCTAGGGAGAGAGACAATGAGGAATGCATGGCCGCTGGTGAGTGGAGCGTCACCACTCACTGGGGAGAGACACCCGTAGACACAGTCATGGCAGAGTGGAGTCTAACAGCAGGGCAGGTGCCAGGAGCTGTGGGACACAGAGAAGAAGGAACTGTCTCAGCAGGCCTCCGGCAGAGAGGATGCTAGACTGGGTCTGGGAGAATGCACACATTCTCCAGGTGGACCGAAGAGAGGAATCTGTTCCCTCAGGGAAAGGGCGCAGTGCAGAGCACCGGCCTACACTTGATTCTGAGGGTGTTTCCTCTCTCAGACACCCTGACTCAACCCCCTGCTAGGAAGCCACAGCCTGGGATCTAGAAGCCAGGACGCCCAGTCTAGCCTGGCTCTCCCTCCAGGCAGCTGTGAGATCCTGAAAAGGCCACTTTGCCTCCTTGCTGGCCTCAGGGTCCCCACCGGTAATGAGCGGTCAGGGCTCTGACGATCTCAAAGACCCCCCTTCCAACTTCAAGGTTCCAAAGTTTGATGGAGTTAAGAGGTATTTTTCAGAACAATCATTACAAATATTCAGAAGAACCGCATCTCCAAAATAATATTAAGAATAGTTATTAAAGAAAACACGAAGAGATTAAATAAGGTAAACAAACATGGCAAGACTGTGTAACTTCAAGCACTCAGCAAATTCTGGGAAAAATAATGTTTGACAGAGGCTAGATTTTTAATTTCCCTAAAATACTAAACATCTCTACCAAGGAACTTTGACCCCAGTGCTATTAATAGGCGCACCTGAGAAGACTATTCAGTGAAAGCAGCAGGGGAAAGCTGTCCCTAAAATTATCCCAACAGCAACTGACTTCCTCCCCGGGACTGAGCACAGACGGAAGCACCACGTCATACTGATGCAAGGAAAGCAGGGCAGGGTGAGGGCGCTCAGCGCCCCTGCCCCCCAGGGCCGTGTCTGTTCTGAGCTGCCCAGGCTGGCGGTAATTGTCAGTCTGTCCACCTTCATTCCCTAGATCCGGGCTCCCTCCCGCACCACCTGTAACTGCAGTGCACAGTGTACGGCTTATTCGTCTGCAGACCCTCAGCACCTAGCACAGGGCCTCCGACATTCGGGCCTTTGGAAAGGGTTGTTAAGAATATTCTTGTGTGGTCTGAAATATGCCTTTTGTAGTTGCAATACTGGCTTGTCTGCTTCCTGAGGTTACAGATGCTCCCCACATGACACCCTTGAAAATCGCCTTTTGTCAGGCAAAACACCTGGGGGAAGCATCAGGTCCTCTCGACCACCCGCCACCCTGTCTCCTGTGAATAGACTGGTGTCTGCACACACCTCTTGGGCACAGAGCTGGGAATACAGACTGACAAGGTGGTCCTCAGGTTCTGTTTAGCAGAAACAGTGCCTTTTTTATCGTCAGAACTACTTATCAAGAACAAAGGTTCCCAAAGCAAAGCAGCTTCACCTCCTGGTCGCAGGACACCCCTCTCAAGGTGTCCATTAGCATTCAGGAGCCATAACCTCTGCTTCCCTCTTCCAGAAACATCTCCAAAACACAAGAAGCAAACACAAACAATGCAATTACTTATAAAAAAGAGAGATGAGTCCCGGAGGGAGCAAGGAAGATACATGTTAAGTAGGGAGTCTGCTGTGTGCTGAATGCAGAACAGGTTCGCAAGAGATAATTAACTGGAAATAAAAGAATTCCCTCTAACCTAACCAGCAATACACAGCCATGGAGGAAGCAAGGCAGACAGGTGTCCTGGGGGCCGTGCAGCCTCCATCATGAGGCTTTCCAGAACAACACCCCGAGCTCTCTCGGAGGGAGGTTTTTAAAGAGAAAAAAGGTCCTTGGTACATATCAATTCTGAAAAAAAAAACCAAAAAACAAAAAACTCCCAAAAAACAACTTTAAACAGGATGCTAGTATGAGGTGATGAAGACAGCTGATTTCAACCAATACCAAGGAGCACTTCCTCCAGGCTAGGCCCTGCATAAGAGGAGAGGGTTCCTGGGCAGGGAGGATGAGGTCCTGTCTCGTCCTAGAGGGGAGCTGGACACAGGGAGAGGCCGTGCCATGCGACCCCAGAGCGGGTGCCCCGAATTCCAGTCCTCACTCGGCCTCGTGGGAGTGCGGGGTAGGACACTTGAGGACTCTGGCCCGAATCTCTCCCACCCGAATCTCTCTGACGGGGGATGGGGCAGCCACAGTCTCAGTCTCGCCCTTTACTGGATAGGTTCAGGCTGCCCACTCTTCCAATTGCTGAGGCTCAGTAAGCAAGTCTGTAAAGCTGGCAGCACGGTGCCCGGCGCGTGCCGGGTGTCACACACATCAGTCCCTTTCTGGTCTCGTGTAACAAAACCTGAGAGCAGAGATTGGGCTTCCAGCCAGAGTCTGACAGGTGCTCAATAAACCCCAGTTAAAACAACAAGGGATTCACTTCCACGCCTAGCACACATGTGCACCACACCAGGCTAAGTGGGTATGTCTGTGAGCCCTCCTCCACACAGCACCAGCATGGTGCCTAGGACGCGATGGGTACTCCAGTAATGCCTCTGAACGAATGTAGGAAAGAACGAAAGAATGCAGAGTCAACTGTAACGTTATATGTTCATATAGGAAAAAAGCAACCATCCTCTCAAGATGGCAAAAAGTGAAAGATGAAGACCCAAAGAAGTATGGCAGTTTCCCTTTAAATGCAAAGAAAGTACCTGGACTCCAGCACTGTCCACATCTTGGTGTCCCTCCTACAGGATTGCCCACCCTCGCCTCTTTGATCTCAGGCTGCCCTGTGACTTCTCTGACCAACAGAATGTGCAGGCGGCGACCCGGGCCACACCCAAGCAGGATGCTCCTGAGCGATCATGTGGCCGGTACCCGTCCCTCTTCCTCTGCCCCAGACCAGGATGGCTCCAGAGGACGTGGGTCACGAATGAAAGCAAAGTGGAGCAGAGCTAAACCAACCTGTGATGCACACAGAACGTGAGCAAGGAACAAATCTTCCTGCGGCACCGAGTGCCTAAGGTTCGGGGCTTCTGTTACTGCGGAGAAGCTCAGCCCAAACTGAATGACAGAGGACGCGGTTCGATCCAGCTCCTGCTGGGCCAGGCACTAGGCCAGGAGCCAGCACTGCGATGATGAGAACATGATCCCTGCCCAGAGGGGGCTCCCAGGGCAGAGAGAGACACGCAAGCAAAGAAGGACACCCCAGCATGAGATGTAGGGGACGCGTGGATAAAAGGCGGGAGGAGTGGGGAAGCCCTAAGTCCCCGAGGATCAGGAGATGATGTGGCCGACGGGGTCGGGCGGGGCGCTGCACGCAGAGAACGGGACGCCCCAAGCCCACACCACGCTATGTGTCGTTTTACTTCAGCACTGTTTCTTCCCTCTTTTTCTTTTTCCTATTGCTATGGGACGGTACTTGGAAACTGGATGATGAAAGAGGTAAAAAAAAGTATGCATTATTTTTGGCTTTTTAAAATGCACAATGATTCCGGTAAAACTAAACAAACTCTTGGCATACGATCCAGCTGCCATGCCCCTTGGTGTTTACCCAAAGGAGCTGAAAACTTACATCCACACAAAATCCTGCACATGGGTACTTAGAGCAGCTTTATTCACGACGGCCAAAACTTGGAAGCAACCGAGACATCCGCCAGGAAGTAAACAGATAAACAAACTGTGGTACTTCCAGTGGAATATTATTCAGTGCTAAAAAGAAAGGAGCTATCAAGCCATGAAAAGACACGGAGGAGCCTTCAGTGCATATCACTAAATAACAGAAGTCAGCCTGAAAAGGCTACATCCTGTATGCTTCCAACTGTATGACATTCTGGAAAACACAAAACTAAGGAGACAGTAAAACGATCACTGATGACCAGGGGCCAGAGGTGAGGGAAGGATGCACCGGCGGAGCACGGGGGATTTTATGATGATGGATGCACGTCACTATACGCGTCATTGTCCAAACCCACAATATACAACAGCAAGAATGAAAAGAAAACAAAAAACACTTTCCCTAATAAAAAGCTGGTGTAGGCGGATGGAGGGTACACAATGACATACACATGCACTCTCTTTTTTTTATAAATATATGTATATACATTTAACGGAGAAACTCGCAGCCTTTGCCCCATGGCCTTAACAATTCCCACAGCTCTCAGGTGCCTGTTTTCTGACTATGTGCCCCCTGGTCACTAACAAGCCCTGGAAACAGGCTGCTACTATCAGCAGTCTTAAGCTCTTTCCCAGGATGCGATGGATGCCCAGTCTTCGTGAATCTCAGGGATTTCCAAGACGACCCTGATGTCAGGGGGGAGGACACAGCAGAAGGGGGCAACTGGACTTGGCCTCTGGAATCGGGCAGCTGGTGGACAACTGATACCGTACGTTAACAAGGTGACATTCCTGAAGGGAGGCGTGGTCTGCTCCCTGTAAAGTCTCTCCTTACAGGGCCTTTGCCTCTTTCCCTTCAGGATGCCCCGTGACTGACACAGCAGGGTACCCCACGCACCTCCGAGGTGACACAAGGGGACTGGCATGTCTGGAGCAGCTGCAGGTACATAAGAGCTACTCACTCAGCCTTCTCAACCCCGCCCCGGGCAGGTACCACCATCAGCCCGGGTGTGCCGATGTCAACACCGACGCCAAGGCAGGGTAAGCAACTTGCCCGAGATCGCGCCACAGGCAGAGGTCAAGGAGGGAGGACCTGGCCCAGGTCTCTGCAACCCTGAAGGCACGGCGTTTCCACTAGTTCTGAAGTGGAGAGATTCTCAGCTACGGCTGCACTTCACACAAACCCCCGGAGCTGTAACAGTATTTTGAATATAGTAAGGATAACGTTCATAGTTTTATGCGTGTGTGCAGGTGTGTGTAAGTACACCTGAGCACGTGTATATGCACGGTGCACATACTGTGTGCATATAATACCTATGCAATATATTCATTCGTAAGTTGAAAGATAGGGAAGGCAACTGATAAGATGGCCCTGAACGGGCGGATGCCCGCTATTGTGCTAAAATGCTCCGCGTCACGGCCTCGGGACTGATACGCGGTGATGGCGCCCCTCCTGCGCAGGTCTGTCATGTAGCCTTGCCCTTGAGCTATCTGATCGTCCAGTCGTTGGCCCTTCCCTCCCAACACACTCTGGGGTCCTCCAAGCCACTGTCCTGTAACACCTGCCTCTCTGGTGCCTGGAGAGGCTCCTGGGAAGCTCTCGACTCACAGGCAGAATGAGAATGAGCCAGGGAGCCGACAGGAGGGAGCTCACCGCAGTAGGCCTGTCACAAGCCCGCTTCAAACCCTGGCTCGGACACCCACGGGCAGTGTCACCTGGGGTGGGTCACCTGATCCCGCTGAGCCTGTCTCCTCAACGGGCACGCAGAGATGACAGAAGGGTGGGGGGATGACACGAGAGGCCCAGAAGCCTCCTGCTGACGGGGAGGGCTAGAAAGCGTGACCGTGTAGAACGCAGAGGCGTCAGCAAGTGGTCCAGGAGGAAGCCTCGTACGCCCCCTTCCCTCCAAGGCCAGGGGCACAGGGGCTCACGCGCTGGAAGCCGAGGGGAGCTCCTCTGCCAGCGCGGGTTTTACTGTGTCCATCGTGGGCAGGTTCCAGCGGCTAACGGGTCCTTTGAGTCAATGTACCTTCGTGGAGACCTTCTGAACTGACACAGATTAAACGACTCCATCATGTCAACACCCACTTCCTTTCAGTTTTGCCACCAGTGGTTCTAATACTCTGCTGTGAGGCTGCCTTGTTATCCAAGTTCCAGCCCAATTTCACCGCTGCAGTGCTCCCTTCTGTGAAAGAGGCTAGGTAAGGCAGTCCGGGAAAGGACGCAGCGATTCTTCTGGGCCATCGATCAGTCTGCTGATAAGCACGCCGTGGACTAGACTCCCAGCCCAGGGGAGGGGCCCTGGACTGGCCTCAGCCCTGCCGACCCCTGCAGGCTCGGGCCCTGGGACCAGCCTGCCCAGCTTCAGGCTGCCCCACACTGCTGGCCGGGACGAGGATCCCGACCCTCCTTTCACTGCTCCTCCCACGGTGGGATCTGCGTCCCATTCCCAGGCCCAAAGGCGGTGTGTGGGGTTGAACGGGAAGAGCTTCCTTAAGCTGGGGAACAGAGGTGCTAGCTGGGCCCAAACAAAAGGGCAGACCCCGGAGTCCCGCAGGGGCCCAGCAGGCTCTCTGAGCTTCGCTGGCTACGAGCCCGATCAGGGCCAGGAGAACCGGGTGCCAGCAGCTTGAGATCCCTTGTGGGGCCCCAGAGAAAGGCGCCGGTTATACAGAACGCCTGTCCCGGGAGACGGGGAAGAGCACGCCTCTGCCCCACCTTTTCCCCAAGGTCTCGCTCCTGGGAGGGAGGAGAATAAAGCGGGGAAGTCTTCCAGGTGTCCTGCAGCTTGCAGTCAGCTCCACTGCTATTTCCTCACAGGACCCAACTGAGACCCCAGTTTGCTGGCAGCCTGAATGACAAGCCCAAGGGCACGAGCCAGGCATTGGCAGAGACGCAACTAGAAGCCAGACCTTCGGCTCCCAATGCTGCGCTCTTTGCCCAAGGTCACAGCGGGGCATTTCTGGTGCAGCAGGAAGTGGGCTGCCCCTGTGAGGACAGCAGCTTTGCAGCCATAGCCTCTGTGCCCTCAGAACCTCCCCACCCCGCCCTGGTCATGCATCTGCTAGGCAAGCAAATGGCAACACCACCCCCAGCTGCCCAAACTAGAAACTTCCCTTTCCTTCTCCACAACCCACACCCACCAACTCTCTAGCCTTCCTCCCTGAGGGTCTCCGGATCCCGACTCTTCTCTCTGCTCCAAAGGGCGCCCCCAGGTGCAGCCACCATGACCTACCTGAGACCACCCAGGCTCTCACCAGCTGTCACCCCTTCCAGACACTTCCTAAAAGGTCAAGCTGACACTCTCCTGCCTCGAGCTCTCTTGTGACCAACCCTTCCCCTCCAAAGACGTGGCTTTGACTATGGCTCTCACAGGAGGATTTCAGCCCAGGGTGAAGCTGTCATTTATCCTGAAGGTGAAAACGGGGAAAACCCAAAAGACAAAGACATCTTCAAATGTATCCCTCATTAAAAATGTATTAAGACTCATCGGCCTCCAAGGTCTGCTAAGATCTGCCCAGACTAGTCCACTCACGACCTCCCCCTACACTCGGGCCACAGGAAACACCCAGCTCTCCCATCCTGAGCTGCAGTGAGCTGTTCGTCAAATGGGAAAAATAACCTTGCCCTGGAAAAACACAAACATTTACAAGCTTAAGTTAGTTTCAGAGGAAGCAGCATAACGTATGACAAATACACACAGATGCCGCTCGGGCTAATATGTGCCGCAAAGTCCCAGACGTCCTGAACTCTACTTCCCCTCCTCTCCCCACCAGCCCCTGAAACCAGTTCCCGTGGACAGTCAGGATGCTGCCACTCCCGTGTGGGCCGCAGCCTGGTCCTGCCAGACCTGGAGCCACTCAGCTCCAGGGCTGCGTCAGCTACCAGAGGTGGACACGAGGTTTCCCAATCCCGCTGGGCCTCTGAGAGCCATAAGCGGCACCAGCGTTACCCCGATGTCTCCCCCTGGGCAGCTGCTGGGAACAATGAGCCTTAATCATCTGACGGGCCGGAGGCTTCAGAGCAGAGAGACACAGGAAGCGGCTTCACTTCTTCATCTGTTCATTTTCCAAACCTCAGACAGAAAATGCTTGTGTGTTTCATTTTGAGCTTATGAAAAAGAGTTAGAGAATTTCTTAATGTCTACTCATCCGCTGGGGATGAAAAGGCATGCATTTGGGGTGTAAGGTTAGATGAAAGGAAAAGATCTAATAATCATGGCTCCATTACAGAAAGTAGATAAGCAGACACCAGTGCCTTCTGATGGAGATTCTTTGCAAAAAAAAGAGAAAACTATCACTGAATATGATCAAGCCTCTAGAGCTTACTACCAATTTAATAAGGAATAAAGAAAAAGAAGTCAGTCAGAGGAGCAAGGTCACCACCACCACAGGCACCCAACTGGCCAAATCCCCAGCTGGGGGACCTGATTTAGTCAATGAACACTTGTGAGAAAAAAGAGACGCACAGGGAGCCTACAGATTAAAAATGGACGTGAGACTTATCAACCTCTTGAATTCTGATTCCAAAAAATGCTTAAAAAACATGGCACCGTGGGCTTCCCTGGTGGCGCAGTGGTTGAGAGTCCACCTGCCGATGCAGGGGACGCGGGTTCGTGCCCCGGTCCGGGAAGACCCCACGTACCGTGGAGCGGCTGGGCCCGTAAGCCATGGCCGCTGGGCCGGCGCGTCCGGAGCCTGTGCTCCGCAACGGGAGGGGCCGCGGCGGTGAGAGGCCTGCGTACCGCAAAAAAAAAAAAACAAAATAAGAAACAAGAAAAAACAAAACATGACACCGAGATCATTGGAAATTTAAACATTGATATTGAGGAACTGCTCATTTTAAAACATGATATGGCATTGCAGTTATGTTTTTTAAAAGAACTCCAATGTTGACTATTAAAATATTTGCAGATGAAACGATACGTCGTCTTGGATTTGCTTCAGAATAACACAGGAAATGGGGCAGTTGGTGAGGGAGAGATGAAAAAGATTGGCCATGAGTCACTAGTTATAGAAGCTGGGTGAGAAGTACTGTGGCGGCACCTCTTGTATATATCTGAATTCTCCACATAAAGTTTTTAAGTAAAAGAATGAATAACGACACACCCCTTCCCTTCGGCACCTTCACTGAACTGGCCCAGTGCCGAGGTGGGCATGGCTGGGCTTCTTCCCCTGCCCATCTGACAGATGAGGCGTCAGCATCAGGGAGTGCGAAGGACCAGCCAAGGGCACGACCGAGGACCAGCAGAGCTGGGGCTGCAGCGCACGTCTCGGCTCGGTCCAGGGCAAGGTCCAGGTCCCACCAGATAAGATGAGACCCTTTCCCTAACACGTGGGCAGACACCTTTGGGGGCCCTGAGAGGTCTGCGCATGGGGCTCCACGGCCAGACTCCAATCCCCACGAAGGGAAAGATGAGTCCCCAGAATTTCTAGCTGCAGACCAACTGGAGCACCGTGGCTGGCGGAGCCTGGGCTTGGGAGTGTGAGGGATAAGCACCAAAGAGAACACAAGACCCGTGTCATGACCCGCCACCTCTTCCTGGTGAACGGAACCAGGAGGATAATCACCACCGTGTCCCCCGATGGGGTCAGCTTAAAGCCTGCCTGAGTCAGGTTGTGAGTGGAGGCGCCCTGAGGAGGCCCCCTAAGGAGGAGGGGAACACTTGTGATGACACTCAGCACGCCCACTGCTAACTCCCTCACTCATGCACATTACCTGAGCACCTGCTGTGTGCCTGACAGTGGATCAAGGTGGTAGAGGGATGTTCAGAGCTGAGCAGCACACACACACTGCCCTCAAGGAACCCCCAGTCGAGCCCCGTGGTCCCCGCACAGGGCCACACGCTAGAGTCGCCAGGTGAGATTTACAGGTCCCGATGCCCAGGTGGCACCCAACCAATCAGATCAGGATGCGGTGGGGTGGGGGGAGCCCCGTAATAACAATTTGAGGCAAAGTTTGGGAACCTCTAGTCTGGCAAGAGCGAGACGCGAGGTAGAAAATAACAAACACCATCCAAGAGTCCATGGACACACAGAGGAGCAAGACGCGGCTCCAGGGGGAGATCGGGGAGGACCGGGTGGGGCGGCTCTATCGCGGCTTGAAGTCCCGCAGTGCTGACCCTGCAGGCCACGTTCTGCTCTCCCGTCTGTGCCGAAGGTCGAGGGACCACAGGGGGACGGTCTTGCTCTCTCCGGGCCTTCCTGTCACTTCCCAGGGGTGGTCATCTGCCTGAGATTCCTGTGGGTGCACCTCCCCCGAGACCCCGGGCGTCCCGCCAACCCCCAGCTCCCAACTGCAATGATGCCGGCCCATAACCTCGGCCCCCAGACCCAGGGGCGGCAGGTCTGCTACAGCGGACGCCTCAGTGTCGCCCTCTACCCTTCCAGTTACCTGGTTACCAGTTCCCTGGTCAGGCCTCGTTAACAAGTCCTCATAGTAAGTCCTCCCTGTGAAGTGGCTGGGTGGCCTCTGGCTCCTGACAGAGGAGGACCTTCTGTCCCCACGTCAGACACCGCCCAGAAGCCTGGGCAATGCGGCTCCAAGTCATAACTAAGCACTTGAGCAGAACTCTGCAGTCATCTCCCCAGAAAGGAAGCACAAGACCCCCAGCGCACGCCCTTCCCTAGGCCTGGCGGCTCGGGCGGTGGGAGCCGTTCTCACAGCTGAAAATAACACGACCTGCCCGTCATGGGGCACCTGCCGGGGGTCACGTGCAGTGCTAGGCACACAGCCTGGACTAACTTTAGGACTTATAACGACCTGCAGGACACGCATCGGCATCCCCACTTTACCTGAAAGCTCGACAAGGCCAGGCGACTTACCCAGACCGCCGAGCCAGCCAGTGGCCGAGCGAGACCGGGCCTGGGCTCTGTGTGGCCCCAGGTCTGCGCCCGCTAGGCCCGTGTCCACGGGGTGGGTGCCTGAACACCAGCCTGCAGCCAGGGCGTGGGTGCAGGGGGCACCACCTCCTGCCCCAGGGAGGCTCCAGTCGCTCAGGACAACAGAGGCCACACAGAGCTGCCCGGCGTGTGGAGCCCAAGCGAGTGACCTGGTTTTTCTCTTCTCACGAAGAGGAGAGCCTCTCTCCTGTCATCGGAGTCCGCAAACTGCAGCACCTTCCAGGTATCGAACCTCTGCCACCTGGATGCTTCTCCAGGCTGAGCTCTGACCCCTCTTCTTGCTGCCTACGAATCACTAGGGGATCCTATTGATTCTGGCGCCATCGGGTTTCTCTTAGGAGACTTGCAAAACCGCTAACTGGAAGGGATGCAGAGTGGGGTGGCGGAGACGCTGTGGCCAGGGAGTGAGGCGCCCGGCACCAGCGTCATTCTGCCCAGGGCCTGCGAAGCAAACCCGAGCCTCAGTTTCCCCATCGGGCAGCTGAAAGGACAAGAACACACCAAGGTGCTTTCTCCTGGTTTCCATAAGTTTACTTTCTGAAGGACTCTCCCACTTTCCTCCCAGCCTGAAAAAGGAACAAAGAAAATCCACAAAGTCTTCTGACTCAGAACGGCTGCAGAAGAGACCACCGGGCTGGGGGCACAGGCTTGTTGACTGCAGGGGACAGGGCAGGCCACCCGTGGAAGGAGGCCGTGCGCAAATTCCAGCTGCGGTTACATAGCAAAGGGCAACAACACTGGGCTCCTAACAAGGGCTTCCTTGCATGATTCCGTGAAGCGTTCGACAGAACTAAACGAGAGAGAGACACGGAGACAGTTGGTAGGAGGAGCTAGACATTTGGGGCTGGGGCTGTTCTGGGCTCGGGTAAACACCAGAGGTTGGCCTGCGCAGAAATCACTGCTGACACACTCACTGTTCCCAGGGAGGGCACCTGCACACAGGTGAACAATCGCGGGGGTAGAGGACGCACAGGCTGCTCCCCAAACCCCTCTGCGGGGAGTTACGGAAGACCAAAGTCAAAATGAGAGGAGGACGGGACCTTAGTGGTCACCTGGCTGGTCACCTCTCTGAGCCTCAGTTTCTTCACCTGCTAAATAGGGATGATGGTCATGATAGCGACCTCAAAAGACACGTTGAAGACAGAACACGCAGCCCAGCAAGTAACCGATCACAAGTCATCGCTTATCACGTGATCACTTCTTTTGCTCGTTCAATTTCCTACAGGAAACATTGTCTGAGCCTCTCAAAGGACCAGGGAAGAAGTTAAAACCTAGAGGAGGGAAAAGGCTTATCTAAAGCCACTCAAGAGGCAGAAGAAGAAAAGCTAAACCGGAAACAAACTGCGGGCTGAATGCAGCACTGTGCCACAGGCTGGACTCCTCAGACCATCAAGAGAACCCTAGAAACACAACCACAATGCCGTGGGGCACCCAGGCCTTCCCACTGCCGCCCCAGAGCCCCGCCAGGATCCTCCAGATGTGAGGGTCTGGCCCCCCCAAGGCCTGGACGGCATCAAGGGGAAAGTCTCAGAGTGCCAAAGTTGTACTTGCTCTAGAGCCCGTCCCTGCCCCTCTGGCGTGACAGCCATTCTAGGACCCGTGCGGTGCACCATCCGGACACTGGACAGGGCTGACCTGTTCTCAGCCAGCCAACGGCGAGGCTCCCCAGCGAGGAGACGCCTGGACCAGACGTGCCAGGCCTGCCAAGCAGGCAGTGGCTCCCTGTGAGTGAGGGCGGGACAAGGCGGGGTGGCCTGAAGCACGGGATGAGATGGCATCTGTTACTGTAAATTAAGAGAGATTTGTGCATAAATGAGGGTTGTCGTGAAATTTAATTTTAACGGTTTGATAATTAAGCAAAAACACAATAACTATCATACCTTAATTTTTCCAGTACATTTGCTACTGGCGACACTGTATTTTCTTAAGGAAGTTCATGCTGTTTCACTCAGAAAAGCGTTCTACTGTTTCTGGTCATCTTTTGAAACTGGAGGAGGGGGGATGCCCAGTTCCGGGGACATAGCCTAAAGAAGTGTAGGTAACTCCCATGGAGGGGTATGGTGGCGACTGGGCAGCCCTGGGTTCCAGTTACAACGAACTGCGTGGCCCTTGGCAAGTTCGAGCTCTCTTACACATAAGCAGAGATGGGCACAATGCCCACAGCTTGAGGATGAGGATTAAAGGCAGAGATGCTTGTGAAAGTGGGTTCTTCCTTACACCACCCCTCGGGTAAAAATGAATGTTACTACAGGCATCTAG
Source organism: Leucopleurus acutus (assembly GCF_964270905.1). Taxonomy (NCBI): domain Eukaryota; kingdom Metazoa; phylum Chordata; class Mammalia; order Artiodactyla; family Delphinidae; genus Leucopleurus; species Leucopleurus acutus. The sequence goes on from NC_139159.1 coordinate 80,838,580, forward strand.
CTGCAAGTCTGGAGGACATTCTCAATGTCACGACCGATGGCGTGGAGCCCCAGGAAAGGCAATCAGCACAGACCAAGCGTCACAAATTGTGTACGGCAAAAGTGAAGTTAACTAATGGTGCTTAATTACAGAACTGATGCATCAACCAGGCCACAGAAAGAGAGATGAGTCACCGATTTCCAAAGGACCTTTCACAGAAAAGAGGAGGAAGGTGAAAAGGTACTTGCTACATCCATTTGCTGAAACGTTGTATCTTAAATTATAAGATGACATAGATATCCCTAGGAAATACGGGTATAAGAGTGGTATTTCCAGTTTAAAAACTCGAATATGCAGCCTGTGAAGAGGCCCTTCACGCCACCCCATGCACACGCCCCTTTCCAGGGTGTGCTGCCCCTTCACCTGGGCTGCTCTCTCTGGCACTCCAGCTCTACCTCACTCCTACTCAGTGTCCTGTTCTGTATTAGCACCGCTTCCTCCAGGAAGCCTTCCCAGCCCCAAGCTGGGTTTCTTCCTCTCAGCTTTGGATTCTCCTCAGCCTGTGCGACAATCCCTGCCTTTTTTCCACACCAAACATAAGTGCAGTGAGGACACAGTGAGGACCTTACTCACTATGCTATCTCCTGGCAGGGCGTGGTACTCGCTCGCCACGCGGGAGGTGCTTGTTGAAGGAATGAATGAAAGCCTTCCGAGCCGGACACCCAGCCTGCTCCCCCGCCTCCCCGACTCCTGCCGGCCTGTACGCTTGACAATGGACTTCGGCGCTAGTCACAGCTTACCTAAGGCTGCACAGAGCGGAAAGAGGAGAAAACAGAACCTGCTTCCCCCTGCCCCCTCCAGCCCGTCTGTTTTTTTAACATCTTTATTGGAGTATAACTGCTTTGCAATGATGTGTTGGTTTCTGCTTTATAACAAAGTGAATCAGTTATACGTATACATACATCCTCATATCCCCTCCCTCTTGCGTCTCCCTCCCACCCTCCCTATCCCACCCCCCTAGGTGGTCACAAAGCACCGAGCTGAGCTCCCTGCGCTATGCGGCTGCTTGCCACTAGCTATCTATTTTACATTTGGTAGTGTATGTATGTCCATGCCACTCTCTCACTTTGTCCCAGCTTACCCTTCCCCCTCCCCGTATCCTCAAGTCCATTCTCTAGTAGGTCTGTGTTTTTGTTCCCATCTTGCCCCTAGGTTCTTCGTGACCATCTTTTTGTTTGTTTTTTAGATTCCATACATAGGCGTTAGCATCTCCAGCCCATCTTAAATCACCATTCCAAGCTCAGCCGTGGCGTCATTCAGACCTGGGTCCCACCAAGTGCCTTTGACCTCTGTACTCAGTCTGCTTGTCTATAACATGCGGACAGAATCTCCTGTGTGAGGGTACTAGGAGGACTGAGTGCCTGACCTGCAAACACACGGGGCTCAGAAACTGTGACTCCAAGGACACGTTTCTCTTGTACTTGGCACGCCTTTCTACCCGGAGGGAGGGAGAGACAGATGCAGGCTCCCGACAGTCTAATTGGAGTTGGTCCCTGTCCTGGACTGCAGGTCACCCTTAAAAGGATGTCAAATGCCTTGTGACCCAGGATGCCAGGGCTCTGAGAAGAGCAGCATCACAGCTACGTGGATTCCAGGAATACGGCTTTTCACTGAGGGTGAGGCTGTGTCACCCCGGCAGAACCCGTGGTTCATTTGCCCACTCCCCAGGGAGCAGTGGGAAGGTGGCCTGCCACGCACTGGGAGATAAAGCCAGAGTCTGAGGACCACCGCTGCCCTCACCACCGGGGAGAGCTGGCCCGCCCTGCTCTCCTCAGAGTGGCCGAGCCTGGCCGAGGGCAGCCCTCATGAGCGCCTAGGGAAGCCCGAGGTGTGTGTGTGGGGTGCCGGGTGACAGCCTTCGGGGGTTGAGCTCAGGACTCTGGGAGGGCACTGGGTTCCAAGGAGACAGAACCTGGAGGTACGGGGACAGCAGCCCAGGACTCAAGGGGCTTCCACCTTGAGTCCACCTTGAGCTCAAGGTCCACCCACCACAGCTTCCTCCCCCAGACCTGCTCCGTTAGACCAAAGACCTGGGCCCTCTCCACGGAGGCAGAGCGTGTGTCCAAACCAGGCAAAGCTGGAGAGGTCTGGAAAGGGAAGTGCAGTGACTCCCTGCATCCCCGCGAACGCTGGGATGCCCGGTGGTCACCCCTGGGTTAGCGGGGGCAGTGGGAGCAGAGCCAAAGTTGACTCCCCAGACAGAACGGAGCATCACAACCTCCGGTTTACCCCCCACCCAAAACAGCAGGATGTCCCATCAGGCAGGAGTGGCAGGGCCGCCCCGGCCGGGGAGTGTCGTCAACTCCCGGCCATGAGGGGTCCTTGCTTACTCATCCTGTGGCTCCTGGAACCTGACGCAGGCACCGCAGAGCAAGTTCTCGAAGCATCAATATTTATCGAATGAATATTTTATGAATGAATAAAGAATGCGTGAGTTAGATGCATCAAGAAACGAGAATTTAAGCAAAAAGCTTAACAAGGAAGAAGCCGGAAGCACAAGACTGAACTGTGCTTATTTGCGAACGGGGTTGTTAACATCGCTGACTTCTGTGGCTGACAGTGAGTCAAGCTTAGAACAAGCTCAGCAGTTTGTAATTTTTTTAAAGCAGGATTTATGTTGGTGTCATGAGACGGCCAGAAGGATGTCCTCTGGGATCCCAGGCTACATCAGAACACCTAGACTAGGCAGACAAGGCAGGGGGCAGACGGTCTCCTTCACAACTTGGGGACCAGCACGGGGCCCAGGCCGCTGCCGGTGGCCTAGAGCACCAGGGACGCAGCAGCAGCCCAGGAAAGAGCCTGTCCTCACGCCCCGGAGCCAGAACACTCAGCACGGCCGCCACGGCCTCCGTGCACGAGCACGTGAGCCCTGCACACGCCCACACAGCAAGAACCCCCTAGAACGAGGAGCTCTAGAGGGGGAGTGTTTCCTTCCTCTCAAGGGTTAGGCCATCAACGCCCTCCCAGTATCAGCCCCAGACAGCAAATACGACTGTGCATTTATATGTCATCATCATCAGTAATGACATTAAACAGCCACACCCTGGAAGCAATCTCGCAGTGGATCAGCGTGGAGAGGGATAAACGGTGCATTCACGAACGAATCACGAAGAACAGTCAGAAGGCAAGAGCCTGATTCACAGTCGACTCCAGAGCACAGCGCTGATTTAAAGTTATAAAGACACGCAGAAAACGACGTACGATGTGGAACCACTAATGTCATTAAAAAAAAACTGAATACAGTGCTTGTTGTGGCTATAAATAAATACAATAAAGCAGTAAAGCGTGGAGTGGATGATGCCACGGCCTCCGAGACACACAGACTCTGGGAGGAGGAAGAGAAAGGAAGGTGGGGGCGGGGGCCGGGGGCGGGGCTGTCAGGCTTCGCTGCTTTATTTATTTATTTATTTATTTTTGGCTGTGTTGGGTCTTCGTATCTGTGCGAGGGCTTTCTCTAGTTGTGGCAAGCGGGGGCCACTCTTCATCGCGGTGCACAGGCCTCTCACTATCGCGGCCTCTCTTGTCGCGGAGCACAGGCTCCAGACGTGCAGGCTCAGTGGCCATGGCTCACGGGCCCAGCCGCTCCGCGGCATGTGGGATCTTCCCGGACCAGGGCACGAACCTGCGTCCCCTGCATCGGCAGGCGGACTCCCAACCACTGCGCCACCAGGGAAGCCCTTCGCTGCTTTTTCAGTTGCTTATTTTTTTCCAACATTTTCTTATGAGTTGAAAGAATTCCTCGGAGAATACTCTATATACCCACTGGTATATTCTATAATTAACATTTTATTCTATTTGCTTTATCAACTCAGTCTGTCCGTGTTCCCATCCCTCCACCCATCCAGGAATCTAGTTTTTTAGGCATTTCAAAGACTAGTGCAGATATCATACACCACCCCCAAGTCCTTCAACAGGCAGAGTTTAACATCTGCTTACAGTTTTTCTTTTGATATAAAATCGACTCTCAGAGAAATGCACAAATCTTAAGTACACGTTGGCTAAATTTTAACAATGGCAAGCACCTGTGGAACCCACACCCAAATGTCAAGCTATACAACATGGCCATCACCTAGAAAATCCCCTTGTGCCCCTTCCTGGTCAAAGCCCATCCCAACCTCTCCAGAAGCAACCGATTCTCTGTTTCCACCGTCACAGAAGAGTTTTGCTGGTTCTGGGATCTCAAATGAACGGAGCCACACGGTACATTCTATTTTGGGTCAGGCTCCCCGCACTCTGCATAAGGTTCCTGAGATTCTCCCATGGTGATGTATTAGGAGTTTATCAGTTTTTGTTGTTGAGTAATATCCCATTAGGAAAACGCCACCATTTGTTAATTCATTCTCCTGTAACAGACACCTGAGCTCTACTTTTTGGCTTGGAACATTCTTTATAGGTCTTTTTGTGAACATATGTTTTTAAATTTTTCTTGAATAAATAACTAGAGTTGGAACTGCTGGGCAGAGTACGTGTATGTTTAGTTTTGTAAGAAACGGCAGCAGCCTCTTCAAAAGTGGTTGCACTGTTTCACGTTCCCACCCAGGCATGAACCTTCCAGCTGCTTCATGTTCCTTGTGGACACCTGGCGTTGTCAGTCTGTCATTTTAAGCACTCTCACGAGTGTGCAGTGCTCTCTCATTGCGATTTAACTTTGCATTCCCTCCTCCCCACTGACCAATGGTGTTAACGTCCACTATTTTTTTTTAACATTTTATTTCCTTGAGGGAGAGAGAGAGAGAGAGAGAGAGAAGACAGAAAGATAGAAGGAGACAGAGACAGAGAGGGAGACAGAGAGGGAGAGATCTCGAGCAAATATAGCAAAACGCTGAAACCTGAGATATGGTATGCTAGTATCTAAATTATTTTCTATATGTTTCAAGTATTTTGCAATTACAAATAAAAATGATATTTCACCTATATCTTACTCCAGCTATACCCCCACCTATAAGGGTGTGGCCCTAACATCCAAGCTGCACTTGGGGGCACAGCTCCTGGTCTGGAGAGAGGCCCAGAGGAGTGCGAGTGGGCCAGGCCCTGGGGAAGCGATCCCCACCACAGCAAAGAGCTTCTTTCCAGAGTCACCGAGCTCGACCTGCCTCCGGACCTGCCCCTGTGGCCCCGGCTCTGCTCCTGGTCAGCTCTTACTTCCACCCTGGCTCGCTGCTCGCCTCTGCCGGACCAGGGCGCGTCCTGCGGCTGAGCCTGGCCAGGGCCCACGGGGGCCACCTCTCTCTGCCCTCCAAAGGCTGAGCTCGGGTGACACAGCACCTCTTCCAGGCACCTCTGCCTGGCCTGTCTCCTGTGACATTAATTTCTCCAAGGAACTTCCCATTGACATTGATATGCGTCCCTCAGATCAACACCCAGTGACCCCAGCTTTCTTAAGAATTTAGAAGTGAAAGGTCTTGCCCAGATGTCTGGGCATCCTCAGACATGGTGCCTGAAAGCATCTGTAGCTGAGGTGCTGCTTCCTTGGACGGACACCATTCATTTCTACCTTGACTTTACACTTGGCTCCGATTTGCAACCACGACCGATCCTGTCACTGAACTTGAATAAGGGCTGTGATGCCTCTGAAAGGGGGACCAGACTGCCCACCCTCTAAGGTCTCGAGGCTGGACTGTCTCAGCACCTCCCAAGCAGGGTGATGAGAGCAGGGCCAGGGAGCACGTGGGGCCGTGACGACACTCACCGTTGGCACTCGCCGGCGTGCAGGACGAGCTCTTCATTGCTCCGCGCGCTGACTGTCAGCTCGTGCTCCGTGGAGTTGAAGACGTCCAGGAGCAGGTGGCACTGCCGGGCACTGCGGTGCAAAGACAAAGCCAAGTTCAGCATCTTCTGGCAGCCAAAGAGGAGGGTGACTCCGCTTCCCCCAACCCCCGAAGATTTTACACCACTGGAGGACACGAGAAGTACGATTTATCAAAATGTCATGTACCCCGGGACACAAAGGCTTACGAAGAAGACGCATTCTGAACTAATTGTGAATTCTACACAATGGGTTTGGACAGGAGGTCCTCCTTGGTCCTGGGACACATGCTTACAACCCAGCTCTGCCCTTTACACACTGAGTGACCTTGGGAAGGTAACTTGAGTTCTCCAAGCCTCGCACGTGTGACCGCTAGGACGCGTGACCCAGTGGGAAAGCACTCGGCATACAGTGTCATTCAATAAGTGACCACGTCATGGCCCTGGATTTCTACGGGTGCCAGGCCAGGTGCTGGGCAGGGGTCCACAGAGAGCCGTGCCCATGCTGTCTGTGCACATGTCCACCGAGAGTCCTCATGGGGGCCACCCCTCACTCCCCCAGAACTGTGGGTGACACCTGGGGTCACTCACCACCCACCTGAAACCTCCTTTCCCTGGCCTTCTCTACCGCAGACAGTAAAACTGCAGTAACCAAGTTCCCGCCGCTCCCTTCCCCAAGGGGAGCGCCATGGAACAAAGTTCCAGCCAATAACCGGCTTCTGGAGACTTTTCATCCCAAACAAGAAGACAAGTCCTTGAGAGGGGAAGGCGCCACCCTTCCACCTCCTGACTCCCTTTGCTTCCTCCCCGGGGAGGAGCAGGACGCCAAGAAGCTCAGGGACTCTAGGGGGCGATGGGGACGAACGCCACGGCTGTGGAGGGCAGAGTGGGGCCCTGGGAAATGATAGCACAGACCCATTAGCTACATGTGAAAAACAAAATTCCAGCCACGTACGCTTCGTTTGTGCTAGCTGCCATTTGTCAGGTCCCCATTACGGTCCAGTGCTTGCCTAAAACTAACACAGCATCTCAAACACCAAGTGTCGCAGCTGGCTCATGACAGCTGATGGATAAGCGTCCGCTCATCAAAACGGGACAACCGGACCTAAGACAGGAGCAGACAGCAACAGAGGCAGCAGCCATCCTCCTTCCTGGAGGAACAGGGTAAGGAGATTTCCAGAGAAGAAAAAAAAAAAAGCCTCAGAAAAGGATCTGTGCTCTGGTCTCTTTCAGCTGAGCATTTCTTCAAAACATGACCTTCCATAGGGCATCTGAATTCTCAGGTGTGTTTCCCAAAGTGTGACAAGGGAAGATTTCGCTGGTTGTTAAGCAAAGGGGAGACAGGACTCACACCCACACGTGCCGGCTGCCTGCATTGCTTATTTCATACAAAAGCCCTGCAAGGTTGTCCTCCCGAGACCCACTGATGGAGAGGAGAGGAGAGGAGAGGGAGGCTCAGGAGATGACGAAAAGTGCTGGTGATGACCGAGAGTCAAGACATAGAGCTAGAAGTCCTGTAGCGCTCACAGCGGATGAAGACGCATATTCCAACGCAAACTGCGTCCCCTGTTCTTTCCAGAGAAGGGAACCGAGGTGGAGAGGGCGCAGTGACGTGTCCAGGGGTTCACACACGCACACACGCGCGCTCACATACACAAAGACCGACAGCATCCTAAGGCCACTGGGCATCTGTGAGATACCAGATTTTCAAAACACATACGTGCACTTACTCTCAAGCAGCAGCCTGATCGTCCCGCTACGCACTACGAGACGTCGCGCGCCACGTCTTGAGCTGATTCTGGGTTCTGTGGGTCGGGGTGTCCTCCCCAGAGGTTCAGCACTTGGAAAAACATTCATTAGCTCTGACAGCTGCCTCCGAGAGGCCTCTTCACTCAGCTCACAGGAAAATGAGCTTTCGAGAATGAAGATCTATTCTGCCTTTGTCATAACTTGATGAAATCTTTAATCACAGCAAAACCTCTCATCAGAAAAGGAAATTCATAAAACATTTATCAGAGGCAGAAAATTGAAGTGATATTTAAAAGCAGGAGAGAAAAGATTCAAATACATGCTGTTTTCACCCACGGAATATAGTTGTTAGAAAACTGCGCAGGAATGAACAACGTCGGAATGTAATACTGTTTTGTCCTCTGTTTTTGCTGACTCACCGTCTGAGTATGGGGGTGCTTGATCCAGTGTTTCTGTTCCTCCTAATTGCTGGCAGGATGAGATGCTGGTGGATCTTTGCTTTCTATCTGTTATTCATAAATTAATTCCCTTTCCCAAACTGCAGTAGCACTGTGTGCCCACCATCGTATCATTTACTCTGTTATCTTTCCATACCTCTTTGGATGATTCTCTTAAGTTTTAATCTGTGTTTGAGCATATAATTTACTTTTAATTCTTATTTGCTTTTTGGTTTTATTTTTGGTTTTTTTGGTTTTTCTGGATCCATCTTTCTGAAGTACAGGGAAGCCCAGGAAAGCTTCCTAGAAGAACCGAGATCAGAGTAAGGCTTCAGATCCATCTGCCTGGTCGGGGGGGCGAAGTGCCCAGCAGCAGGAAAGAATCTGGAGTAAAGTTGGAGGGAGGAGATGAGGCCGCCAGGTGGAAAGGAGAGGCACAGCCCAGGCACAGCGAAGAGTGCGTGTGAAGCCACGTCTATATAGTTAGTACGCACTATTTCCTATCTAGAATTAGGACAATTAATTTTATTTATTAATTCATGTAACAAATATAAATATCTACTGAGTACCTGTTGTGTGGCAGGTACTATTCTAAGCACTTGGGATATGGAAGTGAACAGGAGAAGCAGGATCTCTGCTTTCACGGAACTCACACTCTCGTGAGGGGACAGGGCTAGGAAAGATAAGAGGAATTAAAAGTGAAAAACATTTAGTCATATTTGGTAAAATGAGGAAAAATAGGTTCAAAAAGGTTGCTAAATACAGGGTTAAGACACACATCCACACACAAAATCAGTAACAACAGCATTCCTATATATCAACTAAAAACAAGTACAAAATATAATTTTTAAGAAAATATATTTACAATAGTAATGTACCTAGAAAAAATCTAACCAAATATATGCAGGATGTTTATGAAAAAAATTCTAAAGTTCTATGAAATGATATTAAAGGGGATGAATAAATGCAGAGATGTATTACGTTCAAGGATAGAAAAACTCAGTATTTTTAAATAACTCACTTCTTTCCAAATGTATATAAATTTAATGCAACTCAATAAAAAATCCCAACATTGTTCTGGTGTTGGTCAAACTTGATACACTGATTCTAAAATTTATATCTAAGATCAAAGGGCCAAGAACATGCAAAACAACAACGAGGAAAATTTTTGGAAGAGACTTGGCCAGCTAGATATCAAGAGTTGTCATAAAACTGTAAAAATGAAGGCAGTGGGGCAATGATAAACACATCAATGAAGGAAAAAACAGCCCAGAAGCAGATCCATGAATATAATAAGGTAATGGATATATGACCAAAGTAGCAGTGTTGATTGTTAAGAAGGAGATTCAATAAACAGTGCTGGACAAATGGTTATGCAGATAGAAAGAAAATGATATCCCTACATCACACCATAAACAAAAATAAGTTCCAAACAGACTGAATAGATAAATGTAAAAAGCAATATTTAAAATCCTGTAGAAGAAAATACAGGTGAACAACTTCTGACCTGAAAGAGAGAAAGATTTCTCAAATGAGTTACAAGACATACAAAATATAAAGAGATCTTCAACCAGGGCACCAGAATGCACAATGAGAAAAGGACAGCCTCCTCAATAAATGATGTTGGATAAAATGGACAGTCACATGGAGAGGAATGAAACTGGACCCTTACCGCACACCATATACAAAAATCAACTCAAAATGGATTAAAGACTTAAATGTAGGATCTGAAACTGTAAAACTACTAGAAGAAAACAGGGGAAAACCTTCTTGGCATAGGTCTGGGCAATGACTTTTTGGAAATAACCCCAAAAGCACTGGCAACAAAAGCAAAAACAGATTAAGGGGGGTTGTAGCAAACTAAAAGCTTCTGCACAGCAAAGGAAACAATCAACAGAGTGAAAAGGCAACTTACAAAATGCGAAAAAATATTTGGATACAGTAGGTCTCAAAAGGGGTTAATACCCAAAATACATAAGAAACACAAACAACTCAATAGCAATAGCAATCATCATCATCATCCAATTAAAAAGTTGGCAAGGGCTTCCCTGGTGGCACAGTGGTTGAGAGTCCGCCTGCCGATGCAGGGGACATGGGTTCGTGCCCTGGTCCGGGAGGATCCCGCATGCCACGGAGCGGCTGGGCCCGTGAGCCATGGCCACTGAGCCTGCACGTCCAGAGCCTGTGCTCCGCAACGGGAGAGGCCACAGCGGTGAGAGGTCTGCGTACCACAAAAAAAAAAAAAAAAAAAAAAAGTTGGCAAAAGACCTGAATAGACATTTCTCAAGAGAAGACGTGCAGATGGCCAACAGCTATATGAAAAGGTGCTTAACATCACTAATCATCGTGGAAATACAAACCAAAACCACAATAAGATATCACCTCACACCTGTTAGAATGGCTATTAAAGAGACCAATAAGTGTTGGTGAGGATGTGGAGAAAAGGGAACTCTCGTGCACCTGTGGGAATGTAAATCGGTGCAGCCATTACAGAACAGAGTATAACTTCCTCAGAAAATTAGTAATAGAACTACCATATGATCCGGCAATCTCACTTCTGGGTATATATCCAAAGGAAATGAAATAAGTATCTCAAAGAGGTAAGTGCACTCCCATATTCACTGCAGCATTATTCATAATAGCCAAAATATGGGAAAATCTAAGTGTCCATTGACAGATGAGTGAATAAAAAAACTCATCTCTCTCTCTCTCTCTCTCTCTCTCTCCTTCTCTCTCTCTCCCCCTTTCACACACACACAGACACACACACAGACACACACACACACACACACACACACACCATAATATTATTCAGCCATGAGAAAAAAGAAAATCCCACCATTTCTGACATGGATGAACCCAGAGAACATTATGCTAAGTGAAATGAGCCAGACACGGAAAGACAAATACTGCATGATCTCACTTACACGTACAATCTCAATTAGTTGAACTCATAACAGCAGAGCGCAGAATGGTGGTTAACCAGAGGTAGAGGGGCGGGGGAAAGGGGGAGAGGTTGGTCAAAGGATACAAAGTTTCAGTTACGCAGGATGAGTAAATCCTGGAGATTTAATATTCATCATGGTGACTGTAGTTAAGAATACTGCATTGTATACTTAAAATTTGCAAAGAGATTAGATCTTAAGTGTTCTCACTATGCACTCACAAGGTAACTAGGAGAGGTTACAGATACATTAACGAGCTTGAAATGTGAAATGAAATGTGACATGACTGTGTTAACCATTTCACAATGTATATATCACACTGTACACCTTAAATATATACAATTTTACCTCAATCAAGCTGGAAAAATATATAACGGAAAAGACTGAAATGTTTGGCTGCACTGAAATGAAGCACTTTTGTACAAGGAAAAACATTAAAGTCAAAGCAAAGAAAAGCTAGTTGTGAAAAGGTGTTTGCAACACATAAACCTGACAAAGGATTAGACTTCTGAATTAATAAAGAACTCCTGTAGGTCAATAAGAAAGAAATGATCCAATGGAAAATTGAGCAAAGAACAAGAGTGGACAATTTAAAGCAGACGAAATCCAATGGCCAATATATAGGAACAGAGTCTCAATACAACTAGTAGTCAGAGAAATGGAGAGAAAACCCTCAGGTATGACTTCCCACCCAACCTATTGGAAATGTTTAAAATGTGCTCTAAGACCAAGTGTTGGCCAAGATGTAGATGAGCAAGAATCATGGGAATCCTCATTCAGTGCTGCTAAGGGTGTAAACTGGTACAACTCCTTCACAGGGCAGGTTGGCACAACATGGCCAAGTGGTAGAGGAGAACCCTTTGATCTAATGACTCAGCTTGTAGGCATGTATCTTGGACCAACTCTCAGAGTTCAGCACAAGGATGCTTCCTAAAATGTGCATTGCAGCCTCATTTATAAAATCAAAGAACTGCTTTTAACGAAGCGCAGCCAACTGGAGAGCAGATAAATAAATCTGTAACTGTGATACACTGGAAACCTATATATAAGCGAAGATGAATTAAGAACTACAAACCTCACCACAGGTTAAGTCTCATGTTAATAAGGTTGAGAGAATAGCAAGTTGCAGGAGATAGTTACATATTTATATCAGGTTTAAAATATTTAAAAATACTCTATATTGCTTATAATAATCAACTGTAGGGTAGTAGTCACTCCTGGTGAGAGAGGAAGAGAATAGGGTCACAGGGGAGCACACAGAGTTTTAAGAGTTTCATTTTTCTTTCCTTAAGTTAGAAAAATAGATGCAAAAACAGCAAAATGTAAAAATTTGACAAATCTGTGTGGTTGGATAGATTAGCATCCCCTTGACTTTTCTTTATATGCTGCTTATAAGATGTAAGACATGTTTTATAAGAGGTATTTTTAAAGTCACTTAGAATGTTGTCTTAGCTGGGGTTCCCCCGGGAAAGCAGAGCCTGAGAAGAGGGCTGGAGTGGAGCAGGTGTTTGGGAAGGGGATGCTGAGGGGAGCAGGGCGGGGGCACGGGGTGCGGCGAGAACGCAGTACCACGGTGCCTTACTGAGCTGGCTACCATGTGGACCGCTGGCGCTCACCCTGCTGGTCCCTCTGAAGAGTCACGGACTGTGCCTTGAAGTGTGCACCTCAGGCAGAGGAGAGGGGATTACTTCTCCACCAGCCCCCGCCCTCCCTGGTCAAGCTCCCCCCAAAAGGGGGCAAGTCCCCAACTCCCCACACTGTGCGGCATGTGCACCTGTGCTGCGGCCCTGGAGAAGGCTTTCAGACATTCCAGAACTCGAGAGTTACGCAGCACAGCTGAGGTGAGGTGCTGTCAAGTTACCCCTGCATAAATCCGGGCTGCCACAGAGACGGCTGGTGTAAATCGTGGGCTAGGACTTGAGGCAGAGAACAAGACGCGTGGCTCACAAATTTTTTTTTTTAATTAAGTGCATCTCCTGAAATCATAAACAGAGATTAAAAACTGACTTCAGATGTGGCGGCAAAGGAGGGCCTCTCTGATGAAATAGCATTTCATTTCAGACCCACACAGCAAGAAGGCAATCATGTGAAGGTCTTGGAGGACTGCTTTCCAGAGAGAGCAGTTAAGGCCAAATCTTAAGGCACGGTGTCATCAAGGGACAGAACGAGCCAGGAGGAGGGTGGCATGAAATTAATGACAGAGGAAAGGTCGTGACAGAAAGTTTGGATTTTATTCTAAGTATGATGGGATGCTATCTTTAGAGCCTTAAGCATATGAGCGACATGAATTGGTTCATGTTTTACAAAAAATGACGAGTTCCTATCCTGGAAAAGATGCCGTAAGTACTGAACCCAACTATAAATCATGCACATAGTACATGGAGCAGCTACTGGAAGATTTGAAAAGTAAACTGCAGAAGGTGGATTTGGGGAGGGGACCCGAAGCCGAAGTTTCTCTGAACTTCAGAGCGAGTTTCCATTTCCCTCAGTCCCACCTGTCCTGAACGGCGGCTCAGAGGCACCCATCAGGTACAGACAGGCAGAGCTCCGCGAGCTGCCTCTGTCCCAGGTCCAAGGCGTGGGAGAGGGCACCATGAAGGTGTGTTGGGGGGTCCTGTGGGCTTTTTCTTTTTTTCTTTTTTCTCCTCCGTTTCTCCCAGCCCAGCCCCTGGGCAGCACTGCTACGTGACAGTGCCACGATGGGTCATGGCTGCACAGCACATACAACTCCGAGGCCAGGAAACCATCTCTCTGACCCAAGGGACTGAGGCCCCATAAGCACAGGGCCAGTCCCCATCACTTTATTTCCCTCTCTGTCCTCTGACCAATTCGTCCCACACAGAGACACACAGGGGAAGAACTCAAACCTTGGCTTTGTTGTGGGCAGACAGCGAAGGGAGGCGACTATGGAAAGGAGAGAGATGAAGAGCGCCATTTGCTAAAGTGGTACCTGACCTGGGCTCACTGTATGGATCCTGAGCAGTAAACCACGGGCTTCGGTAACTGAGCTCCAAAGAAGAACACTGGGCGGCACAGAGGACTGATCCAAGGAGAACCACAGACTCTAAAACCAGAACTGCAGCACAGCCCACAGAAGGCACTACGGGACCATGGTGCGGACCACCCACCAGAACAGAAATATCAGCATTCTCCGCAGGATCCAAACAAGACCCCAGCACCTCACGGCATTGTAGTTGAAATGTCCAGAATGTAGTGTGTAACCACTCAGCATAGGAAGAACCCGGGAAAAAGCCAACTTGCAAAGGAAAGTAAAATCAACAGACAACAACCTCAAGATGAAAGTCTTAACAGAAAAAGACTTTAAATACGTTCCGCAAAGTAAGGGCAAACACGCCTGAAACAGATGAAAAGATAAAATCTCAGCAAAGACACAGAAGACATAAAGAGGAAGCAAAGAGACACTTTAGAAAAGAAAAAACTGAAGAATCCACCAGGTAGTGAATTATCTGAGTAACTGAGGGAACGAGTAGACATAAAATGAGGAAGGATAGAAAACAAACAATACCACTGACCAACTGGACCCAACTGATGCTTAGTGAACATTCCCCCTCCCCCACAGGTAGGATATCCATACTTCTCAAGTTATATGCAACATCTACCAAAATAAACCATTTCTAGGCCATGATAAAAACCTCTAGCAACTTTAAAAGAGCAAAAATCACACAAGTATTTTTTTGATCCACACAGGAATTAAACTAATATATTTGAAGACAGATTAATGATTTATCCAATGGAAACAGACGAGAGAAAAAAACGGGATAAAAACAATCTTCTGAGACAAGAAAGGCTCTGAAAGTCATGTCATAGGAGCTTGAGACACAAAATAAAACGCACACACAGCTGTTGAAGAAATAATGGCTGAAAATTCCCCAAATTTGGCAAATAACGTAAACTTACAGATTCAGGAAGCTCAGCAAACCCCAAGCAGTATAAATTTTTAAAAATCTAGGCCCAGAAACATCCTAAGCAAACTAAACTTCCAGAAGCAAGAGGAAAGAAGCCACCTGAAAGCAGCCTGAGCGAATAAGGCTCTGGTACAAGGGAAACGATTCCAAGCCTGCAGATTGCTTATCAGAACGCCAGTTTTGTTGCTTAACGGGTATATAACATCTTAATGGGTATATACTATCTCTTACTTATAATAAGTAAGTCATTTCATTTCTCTGAGTCTCAGTTTCCCCAGCGAGGACAAGAATGCCTGTGTCATGGAATTATTAGGAGGCTCCAATGGGAAAAAAAAGTGCAAGTGCTTTGTAAAACTACAAGCGGAATATTACATAAATCTGAGGGGTGGTGATTATTATTAGCTTGGTTGCGGTCAGTGGAGCAGCGAAAGGGAACGCACACAGCCCGCCAACAAAGCAATCCCAGCTAATTACTCAACACCGACTCAGCGAGAAGTGACTATGAGGAGTTCCCACGCCAAGGTCTGAGGCTGTCTAAAAACCATGGCATCCTGCCCAGAAAGTTAAGTGGGGCTCTTTCTCCCCGAGTCTGGCCGAATTCTCCCAGCCCCTGCAGGGTCCAAACATCACCGTTGCATCAATCCTAGGGGCGCGGTAAAGTGAGTGAAGACACAGCCAGACCGGTAGTGATGGCCACATACACCTTTGGCCAAACCCATGTGGTCTTTTAAAGTTCCATAAGCCTGCCTGTTATCAATCAGCCTTCTTTCCTGAAAAATTAGTAGTCAGTTTCAGGATGGAGGGCTTTCTTGTAAGTCTTAAGAAAGCCAGGGAACTTATTCAATCTAAAATGACAAAAAAATAATGGAACAAACAATCAGAATGTTCTTCGGGTGATATTATCTCATCTTCACCTCTGCCACACAGGTTACGGAGCTTCTAAATCTTACTGAAGACTCTGACAGTAGATTTACTGTCCATTAGAACTGGGTTTCCCAAAGTGTGATGTGAGGACCACCTGAAACAGATCCCCTGGCTCTGCAGGGGACAACAGATCAGCGCCTCGGAGGTGTCACACCCAGGGCTCTGGTGTCCTCCGGGCCAGGGGTTGGAAGAAGCTGAGTCTTACTGGTGAGAAGGACAAGTGGGTGGCGGTGGCACAGAGACACAGGAGACAAGCAGGGGAGGCTTCTGGAAGGAAGCGGCTCCTGCATTCGCTGAGGGACCAAAGGCTTGAGAGCAGGCCTGCAGGCGGACAGAGCAGAGCATGGAGCAGACAGGGCTGGAGCAGCACGGACTGTGCGGGGAGCTTGCAGGAGTCTCCTCGGAGTGAGGAGGCGCGTGGGGCGGGGACAAGAAAAGGCAAGGCAGACAGGCTGGGTCAGATTGTGCAAAGCCTTGTGTGCCGAGCTCTGGAACCGAAACATGACTTACAGACGACAGGGACTCGTGGAAGGACCCTAAAGGAGGGACAAACTCATGCTTGTGTTTCAGAACAAACACTTCAGCAGCTATTTGGGGAAAGAACTGGAAAGAGAAAACGAAAGCAAGAGACTTCGAAAGGCTATAGCAACTGTCCAAGAAAGGGAGGGAGAGGCTGGCCCAAGGGACAAAGGTGACACGCCTGAGTCAATGCAGAGTTACTGAGGTGGAAAGGACAGATCTGGTGACCGACTGAAATGTGGGTACAGTGCCCTGTGGACGGCTGACACACAACCTGGCCTCTGACGGGTCTTGGGGGGCTGCACATAATGAAGGCAGGAAGGGCCTCTGTTTCTGATTTTTTAATGAGTAAGTTTTAAAATAATGTTTTAAAATGTTCCCTTTAGATGAAACAAGTTGGAATGGCTAGAATCCTAAAGACATACAGGATAGCAAGCATCGGCAAGGATGTGCAGAATTGGAACCTTCAAGCGCTGCTTGAAGGTTTGGGTGGGAACGGAAGATGGTGCAGCCGAGCTGGAAGATGGTCAGGCAGCTCCTTTAAATGGTTACACGGTTATCACGTGATCTGATAATTCCACTCCTAGGTATATGCCCAAGAGAAATGAAAGCTGGCCCACACAAAAACTCGTATGTCAATGTTCGTAACAGCATTATTCCCAACAGCCAAAAAGCAGAATCAACCCATCAACTAATGAATGGATAAACAAAATGTAGCATACCCACACAGTGAAATATTATTCCGCATAAAAAGAAATGCCATACTGATACTTCCTGGTGGGTGAACACGGACAACATTATGCTAAGTGAAAGAAGCCAGTCGCATTTTGTATGATTCCACTTACGGGAAATATCTAGAACAGGCAAATCTAGAGACAGAAAGTAGATTTGTGGCCGTGTCGGGGAGGCGGAGGGGGGACTGCTAATGGGTACACAGGGCTTCAACCGGGAGAATGAAAAGTTCTAAAATTAGATGGTGGCGACGGTTGAACAACTCTGTGACTATACTAAAAACACTAAACTATACAGCTTAAGTGGGTGAATTGTGTGGTATGCAAACAATGTTTCCACACAGCTGGCGTGTACATGCAGCGAGAGTGCCCGGGGTGGTGGAGGTGAGGTCAACACGCTCCCAGCTCAGCCACAGCACCGCGTCACCTCACCAGGGCGCAGCGCTCAGCGCCACCGTGGTCTTGACGAACACATCATTTACTCTCTGTTATACTGTCTACTTTGCACTCATAATGGACCACAGGTACGAGAAAAGAACCACGAAGACCACATGTTAAAAGGGGCACAAAAATGAACACCAAGACACCTGTGCCTCAAAATCCAAGGTTAAAAAGGTAACATAAAATGACAACTATGTCATATTTGGCTTTTCATTTTCTGGGAATGAAGACAAGCCCAATTCAAAACGGACGGAAAAGTACTTAAAAATAACTTGAAATCATGGTTCAATGTAGCATCATTTGCAATTAACTCTGTAATGATTACAACTTTGAAAATGCCAAATGCAAAAATTCTAAATGGAAGGTCACAAAAAACTCTGGCCAATTGTTGATGACAGACAATCTACCTTTTAACATACGATGTCAATCCCTAAATCAAGTATGACATGGGCCTTTTTAATTGGCATTTATAAATCATACTTCTTAACATAATTAGTGTATATTACTTGTTAAGTAGGACAATCTTTAAATCTGTCTTTAAATAATGAATATTGATAGCATTCTTAAATGAACATTAACACATAACATTCAATAATGTAATAGTTCAAAATAAAATACAGATCACTTAAAATTATTGATTGTAATACTTTAATAATATGTATGGTTGAGACATAAAATAGGTCCCTTCAAGGTACAGCCGTGTGAGTGAAGACAGAAAAATGGGAGGTGATTCACCGCCTGGGTGGCTCCTAACTGGTGACACTGGGGACCAGAGGGTGCTAACTGCTGTGTCAACCTAAATGACACGTCCAGCTGCTCCTGCCATGGGAGGTGGGGTCCCAGCTCCTGCCTGTGCAGATCTACACTATGTTAACACTTGGAAAGACGATGAAAAGCGTGCTCATCATTTCAGGGAACACAAGCCAACAGGAGCAGGAAGGGATGAAGCAAATGCGTTAAGTCATTAAGCTCCTTCCACCAGAGATTCGATGAATGGTTTAGCGAGAGATGGGAGCCCTGGGGCAGACCCAGCCCCCTCCCATCACAGAAGCAGGTCTCATCTGCATCCCCTCCTCTGTCCTCCCCAGGGTGCCCCTCACAGCCCAGCCTCAGTGAGGGCTCTGGAGAGGGTGAAGCTGCTGGGCAGGCAAGGGCTTCCCTCTGAGTAACACAGCCCTGGTCTTCGTACCAGCCACCCAGACGTGAGTCCCCAGCTAGGCTGTCCCTGTGCCACTTCCACACGGAAGAGGGGGAGTCCCTGACCTTGCCCTTGACAACCGCCGTTTCTCAGTTTTCTACCTGTGTCAGGCACTGTATTAGACGCTCTGTGAATTGATGCATTCTTTAAACCCTACCGCAGCCCTGCAAGATCGGTGTTCTCTCCATTTCAAGATGAAGAAAAATGATGCTTAAAGAAACAGGAACGACTGACTCAAGACCACAGGGCAAATAAGTGGGAGGATCAGAATCTGAAATTGGATACAGGACAGGTACAATGGATACAGGTACAATGGGCTCTGAAACCTGTGCTTGTTAAAAGGTACACTGGGCTCTGAACCTGTGCTCGTTAAAATTCTAAAGTGTTGTTAAATTTAAAACCAATCTAAATCAACACAGCAACGTGAAAAGGATCAACCGTGATGAAATCCGACACTGAAACTGCCTTTATTACATGTCTGTGAGCAGAGACTCCCTACGGCGTGGAGCGGTCCCACTCCACGGGGGGAAACGGAATTTTTCTTCTAAATGTCTGGGGAGAAGCGCCACGGCGTGTCCGGTTGTACGATTTTTATTCAGAATGTGACAACTCCCACACCTTACGCCCTGCTCAGGGGAGTGTATTTTCCACAGAGCTCAGAGTAGCAATGTATAAGATCGGACCACTTACCCTAGCAGCCTAGAAAGAAGTTGCTCCTGAGGTGAGGGAGGCCAGGCACTCAGACAGGGCGGCGTGGCCCAATCCATTTCAATCTGGTCCCTAACAACATTACCAGGCAGCTTGGTGTGAAAAGTGAATTTTAATGGTAATTGATCTCCTAAATAAAAGTCAGCTGAAAGCTAGGTACACCCCTGAAGGAAGGAGAATGGTTAAAAAAAAAAAAAAAAAAAAAAAAGGCAATGAGAATTCCACCTCCCATCTATATTGTGCTTTGGCTTTGAGAAAACACTGGGCCCTCTATTGTTTAATTTGATTCTCTTACGCCCCATGAGGTGAGCAGAGCCGGTGATCACTCCAGGGAGGGACAGGAGGGCTGAAGCTGCGAGAGATACAGAGATGCTTGCAAAGACACAGGGGGCCAAGGGAAACCCGGGTCTCTGGAATGCCAGTTCAGCGTATGTGTGGCAGGAAGCATGGGTTTTGGTGCCAAGAAGGCCAGAAATCAAATCGAATCTCTTTTTCTCATTAATGTGCAACCAGGGTAAGTTATTTAACATCTCCATACAGCAATGCTGACTTCAAAGGGCTCTCTGGAGTTTAAATCCCACCCACTTTTGGTCTCCTGGGTATTTATGTTTAGGACTCCCTGGCATATGTTGGATACAGGCCTTTGTTGCATAAGCGCATCGTAAATATCTTCTCCCAATGTGGAGCTTGCTTTTCGACGAGCTGAAGTTTTTAATTTTGATAAAAACCCTCTTATCAACTTTTTATTTTACGGTTAGTAGTTTCTCACTCCATCTGAGAAATCTCTGCTTCATGGAAAACTTTTAATTAAGAATTAAAACTAATTAACTAATTAAAACTAAAAATTAAACTCTTCAACTGAGATGACTACCTCAGGGATTCTATTTTCTCTTGTACCAACTTTAGTAATTCATGTCTTTCAAACTTTTTTCCGTTTCATTTAAGTTGTCAAATTCATTGGAATATGATTTCTCACAGTACACTCTTATTATTCTTTTAATGTCTGCAGAATTTAGCCATGCCCCCCTCTTTCATTCTCATTATTAGTAATTTGTGTGTTCACTCTCTTTTTCAAAATTCTGACCATCCTGGCTATAGTTTACTAATTTCATTAATCTTTTCAAAGAATCGATTTTGGGTTCCATTTAGTTTACGTATTATTTTTTCATTTTCTATTTCATTCCTATCCACTATTATTATTTTCTTTTACTTCACTCTTTATTATTTATTTTCACTCTTCACTCTTTATTATTTATTTTCTTTTACTTCGGTTTATTCTGGGTACATTTTGCTCTTCTTTATCTTACATAGACACTTATACCACTGATTTTAAGCCATTCAACCTCTAGCATAAGCATTTAGTGTTCTGTGATATCAGTTAGCTGGAGTTGTTTACTAGTCCTGTGCAAGCTTTCTATATCTTTCCGTTTCTTTCTATATTTTCCTTGTTCTATCAAAAACTGAGAGACGAGTGCTGAAATATCCAACTATAATTATCTGTTTTCCATCTCTCCCCTCAGATGTCGGTTTTATTTTGAAGTTATGTTTCTAAGTGCACTTGCATTTAGGACTGTCGGGTACTCTTGACGACCCTTCCATCATTACAAATTATCTGCTTACTCTCTCTCTTTTTCTCCTGAAAATCTACTTATTTGATAATATATCCATGCCATCTTTCTTATGATTACTGTTAACATGGCATGCCCTTTTCCCCCCATCTTTTTGCTTTTAAACTGTGCATATTTAATGTGAGTTTCTTATAGAAAACACAGAGAGTTGGCTCTTGTATTTTTATACAGTATGACAATTTCCATGCTTTTTCCCACCACATATATATCCAGTTCTTCCATCATCATTTGTTGGAAAGATTTTCATTCCACATAAAATTGTTTTCATACCTTGCTGGTCACATGATCAATTGATCATACATGAGTGAGTCTATTTCTGGACCATCTATTATGGTCCGTTGATCTCTCTATCTTTACAACAATAGCGTTCTCTCTTGATTACTGTAACTTTATGTTAAGTCTTAAAGTCTTATAGCTTAAGTCCTCCAACTTTGTTTTTTTGTCAAGTCATATGCTTATTCCATTGGCAATAGTCTGTTCCACTGTGAAATAATTTTAAAAACAGCTTGTCAACTTCCACCCCCCAAAAAAAAGTCCTGTTGGGATTTTAATTGGGATTGCATTGAACTTATAATCAAATTTGGGGAAACTGGTGTCCTAGCAGTAACTGACACTTCCAATCAATAAACATGGTATCTCTCCCCAACTATTTAAGTCTTTCATCCATACGTCACATCATGCACAAAACTTCATTTGAGACAGATTCTGGGAAAAACTTTAACTATAAACCTCCTCAAAGAAAAAGTGGCAGAGTATCTCTGTAACTCCGGGGGGCAAAGATTTTAAATGTAGCATTTAGTTCAGTTACATTTAATGTAATTCTTGGTACAGTGGGTTTAAATCTACCACACTGCTATTTGTTTCTACTTAACTTTCTCCTCCTTTCTTGCCACCTCTTTCCCCCTCTGGGGGGTTAGTTCTTAGTGCTCTGTTTTATCTCTCCTGGTGTACTATCCATACCTTAAGTCATTGCTCAAGGTTTTACAACATGGGTCTCTAACATCACATTCTAACTTCAAATAATATAACATTTTGCATATAAAAATGTCCATTTCTCCCTCTTTTTCCATTTGTGTGACTTTTTTTTTCTACATATTCTACTTCTTTATATGACATGCACTACAAAATTAAACGCTATTATTTCTTTCTTAGACAGTCAGTAGTCTTTTAAAGAAATCAAAAAGCGAGGATAAAAAATCTCATACCTAACCTGCTCACTTTATTTCCGGGACTCATCATTCCTTAATGTAGATCCGAGCTTCCGTCTGGTGTTATCTCTGCCTGATGGGCTTTTACCAGGCTGATAAAACACGAGGACTGTGCTCTCTGTCCATCTCTGAGCCCAGTGGGTGCTTCACATAGCACCCAAAACATTGGGGGTGTTGGTATAAAGGTTTACAGTCTGCTAGGTGCTTTATTAGACAGACAAAGAACGTACAGGGGAACCCACAGAAGGACCCCCACTCTGCCTGGTCATGGTCAGGAAAATTTTATAAAAACGTAACATATATCAATGGCAAACAGACATTTTCCAAAAGGTTAAGTGAAGGAATGATAGTTTAAGAAAAAGAACAGTTTTAGAAAAGGAGGTATGCAAAGGCACACTGGAGTAAGCTGTCCTGACGCCTCCTGGTGATGGTGAGAAGCAAAGTGTCTTTCACATGAAGTGTGGAGGGACTGGGGACAAACAGCTGAAGAGGAACACCTAGATCAAAAATTTAAGTACCTTGAATATCAGAGTGGGGACTTTGAACTTTATCCCGCAGGCACTGGGGAAGTCTTTAAGCCGGACGGTGACATGGGAACGTTCATGTGTGTCTACAGGACGATGCCGGAGCAGGGTTAGAGGCAGGGGGACTGAGTAGACGAGTATTTCTAGAGTCCCAAGGAAAGACGGCAAAGACGTGCAGTGGAATGCAGGGACATCAGCTCAACCCGCAGGATTTGGGGCTCAGTTAGACTTAGCAGCAAAGGAAAGGGAGGATTAGAGGAAATCAAATCTCAAGCCCCAGAGCAGGGAGAAGAAACACGTAGGCCAAAAGAAAGAGAGTGAGGTCAACAGGCGGGTAACCGGGCGCCAAACAGCACGTCAGCTAACCACCAACTCTTCTGAGTGTACATTTGCACCAAACCACAAGGCAACATTTTTCTCATCTTAAACCGTCATTAAGAACTGCAGGGGCCATGACATGGAAGCCAGATATCAATAAGGCGAAAATAATCCAACTCAGTGACAACCTGTGCGGCTTCTAAGACCTATTTATATGAGCAGTGGCAGCAGGAGGTGAGGGGATGAAAAAGAACGCACACCAGGAGTGGACCAAAGCACAGGAAGGGCCTGAAAAACTCTAACGGCACCTGGCAGGCATCCTTGCCAAAGCTTCCCGCCGGCAAGTGCTTTGACGCTTTATACAAATTCAAAACAGAGGCAAAGCGTTGGCAAGAAAGACCATTACTCTGTGGGTTGAAAAAGTGATAGATGATGAATGTGATCAAAATGTGCTTGGGCTGAAAAGCCCAAGCAAAGACATTAATTCTTGCTGAAGCCATTCTCCAATGGCTGGGGAGAACGGCAGTCTTTCCTATGAACTGAAACTACCCTTACTTTTGGGGGCTGTATCACTCTAAAGAGAGTTTTATATCGACAGTAACATCCCTCTATTATACTCTGTGGACTATAGAGCCCACTGGTGGAGGGGAGAGAGATGCTGCATGTGATGTTCTCTCCCCCACAGTCAAGGATAGACAGGTAAGTATAGCCTTAACTCCATTAAAAATAAGTAATACTGGGACTTCCCTGGTGGCACAGTGGTTAAGAATCCACCTGCCAATGCAGGGGACACGGGTTTGAGCCCTGGTCCGGAAAGATCCCACATGCCGCGGAGCAACTAAACCCGTGTGCCACAACTACTGAGGCTGAGCTCTAGAGCCCGCGAGCCACAACTACTGAGCCCACATGCCACAACTACTGAAGCCCACGCACCTAGAGCCCGTGCTCCGCCACAAGAGAAGACACCGCGATGAGAAGCCCGCGCACCGCAACGAAGAGTAGCCCCCGCTCTCCGAAACTTGAGAAAGCCTGCGCGCAGCGGCAAAGATCCAATGCCGCCAAAAATTAATAAATTTATTAAAAAAGAAAAAAAAGTAATACGAGCCCACTCTATCCTACCCCGAGATGTAATGTGCCCCTGGACGTGAGAATGTGGACATGCCCAGGGGTGATCAGGACCTGCCTTCCAAGGGCGGCTCACCACCTGGGCAGGAATCTGACCCCAGAGGGTCTCCATTTGGCTGGAGCCCCACCCAGTGCTTCGGACCCCACTGCTCCCAGTTCATCACAGGTCAAATTCGGGGGTGAGGGACTGTCATTCTCCCACCTAAGGGAGGAATAACCTCTAGTATCTCTGACCACTTCTGGGTTTGAAGTAGACAAACTGGTTTCTTTCTCCTTAAAGGAAGACTAGGCCTGGAGAAGTAATCAAGAGAGAAAGCCTCTTGCAAGTAGGGTGCTCTGGGCAGAAATGACCCCACGCTCCAGATGGCTGGGAGCTCCGCAAAGATGGGGCTGAGACGCTGGGCAGCCTGGCCCTGCCTGCACAGTCCTCCTGGGGTGCCCGAAGTGACACAGACAGATGTGCTGGACACCTCCAGAAGTCTCCAAGACAGGGAGCCATCGGCTGAGCCCCTGCTAACAGGAGAGCTGAACCAGACTGGAGTGAGCTCCAGGCTCGGGACAACGGGCGGGAGCCCTGTCCTGCGCGGTGACCACCAGAGGCAAGCGTACCGCGCAGCCAACAGTATTACTACAGCGCGTGAAAGGTACGAAGTCCAGGCACTCGCGTCTCAACGAAGCGGCATCGCTCTACACCGCCTGTCTTCGCGCCGCCAACAATATTACTACAGCGCGTGAAAGGTACGAAGCCCAGGCACTCCCGTCTCAATGAAGCGGCATCGCTCTACACCGCCTGTCTTCCTGAAGAAGACCCGGGGAGGCTGAATAACTCAGCACAGTGAACAGGGGGACCACAACGAACACCAAGGTCAGAATTCCAAACGCAGCGCCCTCAGACTCTAGAACACGGCAGTCAAAGAGCAGAGGTGCATTTACCTGGTTGCCGGCAGCGTACTGACTCGTGTGAAGAATACAGATGGCTCAACCTCTACGTGCAGCCCCAGCGAGAGGTTCCTGTAATATCCTTCAATGTGGCCCGGGCCTCCGGAGTATTTGAAATTCAGGATAGCTTCCAGGGTCTAAAAAGATGTAAAAAATGGTAAGTTAGTACTCTCTGTGTTGACCGCCATTCCCCCAGGCAGCGGACTTCACTCAGATAAGGCTGAAGATTATCCCAACTGGTAAAGTTATTACCACGGGCAACTCTCACCCAGGGCTGTCACCTGGCACCTGACATCTGGTACCATCTTTCCTCCCATGATGCCCTGTATCTAACACCTACAATTCTCAGCCTGGAAACACGAATGGAAAGGAGCTCCAGAATTACTCTGTGATGGGATATAGCATTTGGGAGAGAAAAACACATTTCAATCAGCATCACTTAAACACACAGATCAGGTTGAGGCGGGAGGAGGGACTCCCATCAAGGAGCTAGAACGTGGCTCCCAGGCTAACAGCGAGTAAGGCTGACAAGCTACAAACTCATGATACTTCCTTGAACCCACAGAGATAAGGTCACAGGGCAACCACATAGCCAGAAGGCCAAGGAGGAACAAGGTCCTTCCAGGAGGGACAGGGTGGGGACACATCTCACCAGGGGCAGAGGCAGCCACCATACAAGCTGGCAGGAAGGAATCAGCTCAGACGTCAATGAATTGCTAAAGGCTGAGTAGGGGCTCTATTGATAGTGAGGACTCTCCAGGCCCAAGGACAGTTCCCATCCACTCCGGGTCTTCTCCGAGGACCTCCCTGGGGGCTTACACAAAGGACTGGCAGGGGCAGGAGTGCAGGGGAGCCTCCCTGGTGGTACAGGCCTGGCAGAAGGGGTCAGGAGCCACCATAGGAAGAACAAGAAACAGAAACCCCAGCTCCAATCCCCTACCCCCATCCCGACCCCATCCAGACCCTTCTCTCCTCTAAAGCAAAATCTTGAGCTTCCGGAGGAGGGGGAGCCAATGCCAAGGGCACAAAGACAGGGGTAAACATCCGTTCTAGTGAGGGGAGGGCAGACGCTGCTGGGAGGGCCAGGAGCCAGTCCCAAGCCAGGATCCTAAAGCAATGCCACTAGAGACAGAGGCAGGAAACCCATTCATACACACTGCCCACCACTATACCAGGCAGGGGATGGCTGCTCCTGGGGGAAGGGCAGGAACGCCGAGAGGCCACACGCAGGATCCAGGGGCACGGCTCCGACCTAGGACTGAGGCAGCACGAGGACAGCAAGAGGGCCCCAGCTGCTCCTGGCACAGACCTAGCAGGCACCCAGTAAGAAGCCTCTGGGGGTGGCATGAAGGTGTGGAGAGACCCCGGCCAGGTGCTGGTGGGCAGGGAGGGCTCAGGGCTGAGGATGGAGGACCATTATGGGAAAAACCCCTGGTACCTACCTCAGCAGCCCCGACTTTCTTCCCCTTCCCCCAGCACAATTCGGCGCCTGTGCTGCACCAAGGGTAACCATAGCAACAGGAAATCTCAAACCCAGCTCAACTTCTCACTAAAATGACTCAGCCTTCCCCGGTAAGGTCCTAAAACAGGCGTCAGCACACTATGGCCCAAGGGCCAGATCTGGCCCGCAGCCTGGTTCTGTATGCCCTGGAGCTGAGAACAGTTTTCACATTTTTAAAAGGTTGTAAAACAAAACAAACGACAAAACCAAAGAAGAATACGCGACAGAGACCACAGGCAGCCAGCAAAGCTAAAATATTTACTATACGGTCCCTTACATAAGAAGTTTACCCATAAAACCCTAAGAAGAAAACATAGGAGGAAATCTTCATGACCTTGGATTAGGAATGGTTTCGTAGACATGACACCAAAAGCACAAGCAACAAGAGACCATAGGCTGGTGTCATGGAAACGCAAGGAGGGCGGAGCTCTGGGATGAAGGGCCAGAATGCCCATTGCTGCAGCCAATCCACGTAAAAAGGGTCTGAGAAAGCGGCCATCACACTAATGGCGATGAACTGGTCACTAATGACCCTAGTGGAAGCCTTTTCCAGAAAGGGAAGAGTGAGGGTGAGCTCAGAGCATTGTCTGGGGCTGACAGTGCCAGACAGGAGCCTCAAAACCACGTGTTCAAGGTGGGGACTCAAGCACATTCCCACCTGCAGGAGCCAAGAGAAGCCACACTTGCCAACGGCAGAGCAGGTGCCTGCCCACCTGTCCTCCTGCTCTCCTCCCTACGCTTCAAGAGTCACACTTCAATAAGCCTTCCAGGCAAGACACGGCATTCAGCCCTCAGTCATTGCTTTCACTGACCGGTTTCCCCCCTCCAAAAGAGAGGCAGCCACAGCTACACAATTATTTAGAACTAAAGAAAACCATCTGTGTATGCATGCTGTCAGAGGCCATCCTAGGTGGAGAGTGGTTTTCCTCTGGGAAGGCCAGAGTACAGAAATTCCAGACACAGGCAAGGCAGCCTGGCACGGTGGACGAGAGCAGGTACGGAGGCCAGATAAACTCAGCCTGACGCTCTGTGAGACCCTGGGCGTAGTGTTTCACCATTCTCAGCCTCGGTTTCTCAAGTGTTAAGTGGGGACAATAATTAACACCTATCTCACTGGACTTTAATGAAGATTCGGTGAGAAAATGAAGTAGCAGGACAAATATGCACTCACTAAATAGGTTCCTTTCTCCTTCTGCGACGTCACCACCTGACACCCTAAGGCAACACGGCTTAAAACAGGAGGAAATGTGAAACGTGTCTCAATGCCATTTGTTTATTTATTTATTATTATTATTTTTTTTTTTTTTGCGGTACGCGGACCTCTCACCGCTGTGGCCTCTCCCGTTGCGGAGCACAGGCTCCGGACGCGCAGGCTCAGCGGCCATGGCTCACGGGCCCAGCCGCTCCGCGGCACGTGGGATCTTCCCGGACCGGGGCACGAACCCGCGTCCCCTGCATCGGCAGGCGGACTCTCAACCACTGCGCCACCTGGGAAGCCCTCAATGCCATTTACTTTATTTAACATTTTTCGTATCGTGGTAAAATACTCATAACATAAAATTTATCATTTTAACCATTGTTAAGCGTATGGTTTTGTGGCATTAAGTACTTTCACATTGTTGTATAACCACCACCACCATCCAGTTCCAGAATTTTTCATCTTCCCAAACTGAAACTCTATACAAATTACACAAAACAAATCTACTCCCCTCTCCCCCAGCTCCTGGCACCCACCATCTACTTCCTGTCTCCATGGATTTGACTAATCCAGATACCTCATGTAAGTGGAATCATTGCATTTTTGTCCTGCTGTGACTAGCTTATTTCCTCAGCATAGTGTTTCCAAGGTTCATCTGTGCTATAGCTTATATCAGAACTTAATTCCTTTTTAAGGCTGAATAATATTCCACTGAATGGATATACCACATGTTGTTTATCCATTCACCTGTCAACGAGCACTTACGTTGCTTCTACTTTTTGGCTATTGTGCATAATGCTGCTATGAACATGGGTGTACAAATATCTGTTTGAGACCCTGCTTTCAATTCCTTTGGGCATATCCCCAGAAGTGGAACTGCTACGGATCACATGATAATTCTATATCTAATCTCTTTAAGGAATCACTATACCATTTTCCACAATGGCGGCACCATTTCACATTCCTACCAGCAATGCACAAGGATTCCAATCTCTCTACATCCTCAACAGTACTTGTTTTTTTTTCCTGTTTGCTTGGTCTGTTTTTTAATAATCACCATCCTAATGGGGGTGAAGTGGTATCTCATTTTGGTTTTGATGTGCATTCGCCTAACGACTAATGATGTTGAGTATCTTTTTATATGCTTACTGGCCATTTGTACATCTTTGGAGAAATGTCTATTCAAGTTCCTCAGTCCCATTTTAAAAGCTCATTGTTCCAACTCACCTCCCACCACTCCTCAAGATCTATATGTTTACAGGGTCCCTTGAACTTTGGTCCTACTAATTCTCTCAACCTGTATAAATGTTACTCCTACTTCATGGCCTCTCAAAAGCCATGCCTTCTCCAGTACGATGGCTATACTGCCTTACTTTAAAAGGACTCCGTGAAATACAGATTTTTAAAAAATACTCAAGGATCATATTTTGGTTTCACCAAAGTCCCAAATTCTTTTCCCATAGCATAAAGCACTGTACCGTCATCTCAAAAGGATTGCCAATTTTATGTCTTATACTTCTGAAAACCCTTGTTTGTGAGCAGAAGGTAAGACCCCCTCATACACACATCCAAATAAACTTTTCTGGAATGACTTTCTCAGTCCAGCTGACTCTCATCTGTTTGGTCTATTCTTTCATTCCTCTTTTCAGTCACTTCCTGGGTACTTTCTGAGTGCCAGGATCTGTGCTTAGAACAATGAATACAGTCTGGTCCCTGATCCCAGAAAGCTCACTAAATGTTGAGTCAATGAATGTCTGAATAAATTAACTGATAAATAAGCAAATAAAACCAATCCATCACCCAACACATACATGGCAGCTTCCACAAATTGCAAGCATGGTGGTCAAGGAAATAAACAGGTTCTCAATTATGGCCTTGAAAAGCCAAAATCTGTGAAGTAATAAAAATGTCACACTGCCTTTTTTGTTTTTTAAGGTAAACTTAAAAGTTGTCTCCAGGTAGTGATAGAGTAGAAATCACCTGGGAAATGAACAAAAAATACACAGAGATAGATAACCGTCAAGTACCATATAACAAAGAAGAAATAGTCTGTTTCTATCTTCTTGGAATTGGCTGTTTATTTACTCTGTAGAGAAGCAAGGAAAAGATATAATTATGGGGGAAAATATGTAATTTATGAAAATCAAGCACAGAAAAGATTTTCTAAAATTGAGTATTACTGCCTTTCTTCCTTGATTAAAAAAAAAAAACAGAAAACAGTCCCCCAAAATTAGAGTATCTTAATAAAGCCATAAAGTGGGGTGATAAAAGACAAAGCTTTTATTTCCAGCTTTATTTCATCAAAATATAAGGAGAAACAATGCAGTACTCTGCCATAAGACTTTCCCTTCTTAGAACATGCGATGGTCTTTACTTTGAGGGAAGACGATTATAAAAATCAGAAATGGGCAAAGAATTAGAGAAAAGTTACTTTCTAGGTATACTATCAATATAATTTATTATTTGAGCTAAAATGAAAGGTCTTTCAAGAGCTACCTTTTATTGGGCACCTACTAAGTGTCAAATGCAATGCTAAGTTGTCTTCACACATGGGCTCTAATGTTAAGAGCCCTACAAGGAAAGTCCAGTTTTCGCAAACAAGCAGTTAGGTGACTGGCCTATGCCACACACCCAGGGAGTAGCACATCCAGGGTTCAAATGCAGAGCTGCATGGCTGCACAGCCCTCTCTCTTTCATGTATGCGGACTGCTCAGAACAGCATTCACTCATTCATTCATCCACCCACTCATTCACTCACTGACCCCGAATGAATGTCTACTAAGTGTAAGGGACTATGGCAGATGACACAATGCCACCCCTGAGGGCTTGCTCAGGTCTAGTCAAAGACACAAGCCCCTAGATATCTAAGACAGTTGTGATACATTACATCAGAGAGGAGCGTCCTAGTATATACAAGGATACAGGAGATAGAAAGCCCGTGTGTGTCAGGTGTAGAGTTGGATAGGAAGAGCAAACAACCCAGCAAGGAAGGGAGGATTGGGCAATTATTAAATAGAAATCGGACAAACAATGGGAGAAAAAAATCAATTAAGCTAAAACCTATTTTGTGAAAATATCAATAAAAGTGACAATCCTCTAAGTTAGGCTGATCAAGGAAAAAAGAAGTGAGAAACTAATTACTAACATCAGGAATGAAAACGAGTATCTGTACAGATCGTGCTCACATGAAAAAGACAGTAAAGGAAGAGTGCAGACAATTCAGTGCCAACAGATTCAACAACTCAGGTAAAATGGGCACGTTACCAAACGGAACCAACAAGAAATAGAAAACCTGA
The DNA here is from genome assembly GCF_964270905.1 of Leucopleurus acutus. Lineage (NCBI taxonomy): Eukaryota > Metazoa > Chordata > Mammalia > Artiodactyla > Delphinidae > Leucopleurus > Leucopleurus acutus. The sequence goes on from NC_139159.1 coordinate 80,869,679, forward strand.
AGAGCCTCCTGCTAAGTGAAGACACTGGATTCATAAACTAAAACACCCTTCTAGTAGGAATGGATCTGAGCAACACCAACCATCAAAACGGCTCCTCCTCAAGAGGCCCAGAAGTCCCTTGGTGACTGAGAAGGGTCAGGACATGAGGTCCAGATGGAGGAAGATGTGTCTGGGGACTGTTAAAAGGCCAAAAGTCTGATTTCTGGTACCAAGAAAAGCAGCCGTTTCATCTTTTTTGTTGTGAAGCACATGTTCACATCATTTGACCATTCTTTTTTTTAATTGACCTGTCAGGTTTTTTCTTCCAGATATCTAGGAGGTTTTATATATTGAGGAAATTACTCCTTGCCTGATATAAGCTGCAAATATTTTTTCACATTTGGATAGTGTCTTTGGGTTTATTTACGATGTTCTTCGCCTTGCAGAAATGTTTAATTTTTTTGCAGTTAATGCATCACTCTTCTCTTTTATGTCCCTTCCACCTTTTTCATGGCTCCTGAATCATGGTTAGAAACACTCTCCACACTCCAAGGTTATAAAATATTATTCTCCCCTGTTCTCCTCTATGACTTTAAGGTTTATCTTTTAAACTTTTAACTTCAATATTATCTCAAAGTGACAGAAAATTTGAAAGGAAAGTACAAAAACCACCCCGTTACCCAATTCAACAACTTTTCACATCTTCTCTCATTTTTAAATTCCCTCTCTTCAGATAGAGACAGAAGATAGATAGATACATAGATAGATAGATAATGAAATAATGACGATAATGGTGTCTGCAAGTTCTGTTCCTATTTTGCCATTAGTAATTAACAAGCAATTTGTGTGGAGATGCTTTGAGAGGTGATAAATACCTTATTCCTCATTAAACTCTCACTCACTAGCTTTAGCATCCATTGACAATTTTCTAACAACACAATTTTCTTTTGCTACTAAGATGCTCTTGCTTCAAGACTTTTCCAGTGAACAAACCTGAGAAATATGTGTCTGTACATACATACATACATATATATTGGCACCTTGCTGTAGATAGATATGGATATAAGTATATATATATATATATATATATATATATAAGATACAGAAATAAACACAAACAGGGAGTTCAGAGTGATACCTCAAGTTCCAAATTTACACCACAAGACTCATTCTCATTTTCCCACACCTGTGACAACCTTCTCTAATGTGAGAAACGTAGGCTGCATCGTGCACCCTCCTCCACAGGACACAAGTCAGTGCCTGTTGTCCCCACCTCAGCCGGGGGCCCGCAGAGAGAGGACTCCCGGCGTTCCACCATTAGACCTGGCACCTGCTCTTCATGGGTATGGGCGGGACAGAGAGCTCAAGTCCACCCCTAAGACTCCGGGCCCAATGCCAAGTGCACTATAAGATCCCATCCAACGTTAAATCCGCGACAACAGGTCTGCCTTTGATCTCATCAGACTCACACCGTGGCACCTTCGTTAAGCGCCTAATGGCATTCCAACCTGGAGTGTGGAACCGTAGTCAGGTCCACCTTCGCTGTACGCTGCCTCTTTGATAGGCCTGGGCCCACATGGTCTGTTAACCCGGGCTGGAAACATGGACACTCATTCTTTCAGATGGCTGAGATGAAATTACGGCTTTACGCCAGAGACGTACCAGAATCAGAGGCTGCCGAAGCCCGACGAGGCTACTCAGGATACAAGGCAGTGACCACTGCAAAGCCCGCGTGTCACGGGGCTCTGCTTTCCCTGGAACTGGGCTGCTCCTGATTTAATTTATTTCTGCTGATGTTTTCAGTTATTCAACAACCCTTCTAGCCTGTGGCCTTTACCCCTTTCTCACTCCAGCAAACGTCCTTCTCTAAACAGAAGAGGAACTTTCTGACGCTTGGCCAGCGGCACTTCTAGGTCCTCGGAGCAGGTGACCCTGGTAAATCCCACCCCCCTCGGAACCTCCACCCTTTATCTTCACAGTGGGAGGCAATTTAACAGCTGCTTTACAGAATTCTTTTCCAGCTCAGTTGGTACAACAGGCCAAGACTAGAGCCGCCTGTCCTGCCCAGACCTCAGGAGTCCCACGCCCAGGATGAAAGCTGAGCAGCTGAGACAGGGGCGCCCTTGTAAGCCCTCTGTTGGGCTTCTGTCCCCGATAGCAAAGGCTGACTCTGGCACCTAGAATTTCTTCTTCTGGTCTATAATCTGCTCTCCCATTTTGAGATCCTCCAGAACATCTCGGCCAATAGGAAAAGAGGTTAAGGAAATAAAACTGCATTTTAATGGCCATCTATTACTATACATTGAATTCCACTTTCTTTATGCATCGTGTAGTTTAAGCCTCAAAATCCTTCAGAGAAGAGCTCATTAGCCCCATTTTGCAGGTGAGGGAAGGAGGCTTAAGGAAGATTAAGCAGCATGTCCCAGACCACCCCTCTGCGGAGAGAGCGTGTTCTCCGTTCTTCTGTTTCCACGTGAAGGACTTTCCCCGAGGACTCTCTCCCTCACTCTTCCATGCCCTGGTTCACATGGATAACACTGGCTACCCCAACTCCCACTGGCCACCCTGAGGCCTGAGAGACCAATACCAGGGTTCTCTGGTTGGATTTTATAGCCCACCTCTGCCCGGCACCTCTCCTCACTGCGGAGCTCTGCCTCAGACTCGCGTCAGTCCCCAGGAGAGCTCGTTTCAACACAGTGCTGGGCCCCACAGCAGCGTTTCTGATTTGCAGGTCCAGACGGGGCCCGAGAATTTGCACTTCTAAGGAGACCCCAGGATGCTGAAGCTACTGGTCCAGAGACCACACTCTGAGAGCCACCACGTGCAGATGGGGAGAGGAGGACAGCCTCCCTGACTGGTGAGATGGGAAAGGATGGGTCTTGTGGGCTCTACCCCTTCCCTGTCCTCCACTGGCCCTGCAGGCTGGCCCGAGTCCTAGAGCCGGCCCTGCGGGTGAGAATCACGGACTTCAGCTCTGCCCTTGATTGTGTGGACACGCTAATTCCACGGTGAGGCGCTGGGGAGCCCACGTGGCCACAGCCAGGCCGGCCCTCCCACCTAGCTTCTCCGGGTTGGTGAGCTGACCATGCCACTCCTGCACACACCTCTCTGATGTTCCAAACTTAGATTGTGCAAGCAGGGTGCTAGCTGGGCTCCTCTCAAACCCTGTTACCCGTGTGAAGACAGCCTGGGGCTGACAGTCTACCACCACCCTCCTTCCACGGTTCCTCGGCAGGCCAGGGAAAGCCACCACCCCGACTGTCCAAGAGACGTCCACTGAGCCCCGTCCCGGGCTGTCCACCATGCCGCACGCCCTGCCGAGAGCATGAGGAGGGGGTCAGACTGTTCCGGAAGAGGCTGGAGACAAGAGGAAACCAGGCTGACCCTTCTCCAGTGTGACGTTTGACCCCAGCTGCACGAAGGCAGGAAAGATGGGACGCGGACCAGTGGAGACAAGCAGGGCACCCTGGCAGGCCAGCCGCCGAGCTCTGGCCAGAGCTCCCTCAGGGCCTGGGACTGAGTGCTGGGCCACAAGCAGCTGAACCACAATGACAGAAACAAGTCACAACAGACCCAGACGTGGCTTTACACTTAGCCACTGACTCTGAAGACCTCACCTCTCAAGACCATTGGCCTACAGAGCCTCCCACGTGCTGATAATAAAACCGTGGCTTGAGATGTAGAGAACAAATGTATGGGCACCAAGGGGGGTAAGTGGTGGGGTGGGGTGGGGGAGGGATGAACTGGGAGATTGGGATTGACGTGTAGACACTGACGTGTATAAAATGGATGACTAATAAGAACCTGCTGTATAGAAAAATAAATACAATTTAAAAATTAAAAAAAAAAAAAAAAGAAAGAAACTGTGGCTTGGATTTGTGATTTGTCCAGCCAGTTGCAAAGCTTGTCCAAGGCAGAATTTAATGCCACACCTGTCCAACTCCTAACTCCCTGTAATAGACAGCCATGGCACCGCTGTAGAAACAGTCATTATAACCCACTTAAATTCAGGCCCAGCCCTGAGAGTCCCTCCAGGCACGGCGGTGCCCCCAGGGCTGGCTCACAGCCTGGCACGCTGCCCAATGGAGGAGTTCAATCATCGCTTACCAATTAAATAAATAAATGAATGAAAGGAGTACCTTCAGCATTGATATAAAGAGCTTTCAGAGGATTACGGCTTCCTAGCCTCTGGGAGAATAAATCTCTATTATGAATGGAAACCTTATAGTCCCGCAGATGCTTTTTTTTCTTAATGCACAGCTGCGCAAGAGAAAATTATCCCTTGTGTGCTAAATATGCCTTTCTAATTACACTCACCTAAGACACATTCACTCTAAAGGCTAAGAATAGCTAAATAATATAAATGACAAAGGAGTAACGTTCTGTGTCAGCTGAAAACATTAAGCCAGAGGTAAGCCAGGATTAGTGAACAGTCAATAAGTCATCGCAAAGGATCATTAGTGTTAAAAACAAAACAGATGCACAACGAGGGCAGAGAACTTCCCCCCCAAATGGGAGCCAAGCCGCCGCCAAGGCGTTTGGTTTCCTGCCTCCCTTGAGTCCTTGCCTCTGGCCACCCTGCCGGGGGCACGGCTGAGGAAGAGAAAGGTGGCAGCCGGGAGCCCGAGGGCCCGTGCGCGGTCAGACGCCGCCGTGCACTTGCTGGCTGGGCGCCCGGGGCAGGCGGCCTCGCTCCAGCTTCGGGCTCCTCTGCGCGATGACACGACGAGGGACCCCTTCCTGCTGGGCGGTCGTGAGCAATGAGTGAGAAAACGGACAGGGGCGGTGGGTTTAACAAGCCCCAGCTCCCTCTGCTTCCTCAGGGAGGACACCTCCCTCCTGACAAAGAGGAGGGCGGATGCTCGCGGCCTCTTGGGGAGATGAAGCCAACGGCCCAAGCGCAGGACGCCGCCCGCTCAACCGCCACACAGCCAGGAGCCCCAGATCCACTGTGTTCCTTGACTCCTTCCTTTCTCCAAATAGTCGCTCTGACTCAGTGTTATTCTACTTCACCAAGAAAAGTGAAAAGCAGCTAGCACCAAGATGACGATTTGAATGTATTGATAGTTAATATTCTAGCAGTACTGGCTTTCCAGACATGAGTTGTCCTTTTCAAAAGAATGGTAGAATTGCAATGAGAAGCAAAAGGAATTCGGGGACTGTTTTTACATGAAATGCGGGATCCAGACTGCATTATGAGGCAAGCCCACCTTCTACCTAAGGAACACCCGGATAAGAAGCCCCCAGGGTTGGGAGGGGAGACTAAAGAGACGGGTGTGGGCAGGCGGAGAGCCATGCTGCCCCCCACTCCTCCTCACAGGGAGGGTGAGAGGGAACTTCCCCCGATGCCTCACAGCCACTGAACCCCACAGCATATTTAGAGTCTCAGAGTACCTCCCACCAATATTTATATTTAGTTTTCAATAAGAGGAAAACTAGCAACTTTTGAGCAGAGACCTGACAGGTACCTCCTTAGCCACGGGATCAAAGTTGCCATCGTCAGGAACGAGACATAAAGGCACCAGTGCCTCCTGGGTGATGCCTTGAGAAAGGCACGCATTGCTCTGAGCTGTTCCTGCCCAAAATGCGTAACATCCATTTAATCACCAAGAAATATCAGACAGTCCCAAATTGAGGGACAGTCTAAAAAAAAATAGCTGGCCAGTACCCTTCTCACGTGTCAAGACCATGGGAGACAACGACGGACTGAGGACCATCCCGATGAGAGGGGATGAAGGATGCCTGACTACCAGACGCACTGCCCCGTCCTGCACCGAATCCTGACCCAGAAAATGGAAGCTAGAGAAGTGGCCAGAAAACCACAACAGGGTTACGAGTTACGAGCATTGTATTAAGGTTACTTTCCTGGCTCACTAACTTTACCGTGGTTATGTAGGACATTAGCACTTGGAGAAGCCAGGGGAAGGGTAGGAATAAATTCTCTGTACTCTTTTGGCACCTTTTTTGTAAATCTGAAATTGGTTCAAAAGACAAAGTTGAAAATGGTTAACGGTGAGCAGGGAGCAGCTGCGGCAGCAGCTGTGATACACTGAGCACCTTCTTAGTGCAGACAACACACGGATGGCGGGGCCCACGCCAGCCTGTGCACTCCCACCTGCAGCCTACTGTGCCCACTTCACAGGTGAGGAGACTGAGGCAGACGGAGGAAGGTCCCACAGGTGCCGAGCGGTGGATCGGGGTTAGGAGGACGGGGAGGTAAGAGGCGCCCACACCAGTAACACCACAGGCTGGCAGTGCCATCACAGGTGAATGACGGTGGCCCAGGGCCTCTGCCTGCACAGCCCTCAGGAGGAAAGCTCCTGGAGCACTTCCCCAGGTGAGGCCGTGCCCTGAGGGAGGCGGGAGGGCGCTGGGAGCCGCAGGCAGGGAAAGGCCTGAGCACCTGTCCTGCCTGGGCCCATTCACGAGCCCCTCGCCTCTCGGTTCTCACCTTCAAAGGGAATCCTGGGGGTCTCTTCACCCCGGCCAGAGAGCGCTGGCACCGGCCCAAATGTGGCCACAAAAATGACTAAAGAGTCATCCATTCAGTCCACAGTGACGCTGAAAGCTTAAGGTCCCCAGGAGTGCAGAGAACACAGAGACTGGACCTGGGCAGAGCAGAGCTGGGAAGGCGACGACCCCCTGAGCATCTGCGTGATGTGAAGCCCACCCACCTGCTGGAAGGTTACGCACATGCTTTCACTTGATTATCATGAAGCCTTACTAGATTTGTATTACATTTGCTTTTTATAGATGAGAAGAGAGATCTGCAAAGGTCAAGGCACGAAGTCCTTGCAGCTGGAGCTGGAAACCTCTGCCCCAGCAGCGCCAGGTGTGTCTCCATTGCACCAGATTTCCCCTAGGGACACACAAACAACCACAACCGTCTGCTGGGCGCTCACATCTAGCCCCCCTCATTTAGACTGAGAGAATTCTCTTACCAAAAAATAATTTCTCTAAATGCTGTCGGGTAAAAACATCATCTCAAGCAGGAGGCTGGGTCAGAAGGAGCACAGAGAAGCAAAGCAGCACAACCGCTCAGATACTCAAGACACTTAAATACGGTCAGAGGCGGCGGGCCCCACACCCACACACCACGCGAATGCGGCGCGCCAGCTTCCCAACCGCTCTGGCCTCCGCTTCCCCAGGTGGAGAGGTGGGCCTGGCATGCTGGGCCGGCGGTGTCACGTCTAGGAGCCCACGTGCGGGAGCAGCAAGCCTAGCCTGGCGCCTGGGAAGAGCGCAGCGAACCACAGGCGGGGCAGGGGGCTGGGGTGGAGGGAGCCAGCAAGCGAGTCTCCCCCGGACCCTCCGCGTCCAGGGCAGCGTCACGTCTCCTGGAGCGGCCACGTCCATGGCCCACAGGCCGTGGGCGGCCTCACATCACACTGTGTGCCAGCGCATACGGGAAATTCTTGGCAAATGTGGCAGCTCACAGGGCACGTCTAGTCCAGTCTCCGGGATGCTGTCCCTGCTTGGTTGTAGAAGATTCCTGGGTCAGCCCTTAAATGAGCTGAGATCAAAATCAGTGTCAATGGAAAATTAATTTCCTTTCCCCCAGTCACTTCTCAGAATCTTTAATATAGAAGGTGCCGGGGAGGGGTGGGCTGGTGCACTCTGATGTCACTTTATGGCTGGTTCCAAATGCCCTGTAAACATTCGCAGGGCTCAGTGTCAACTCAAGGGCATATAAATGCGAATATTAACCCACTGCTGAAACCTCCTTGCAACTCCCTCCCGACTTTCCTCTTTCCCTGCATCAGGACGCTGCCCTCACCTCTCTGAGCCCCATCTTCCTGGCTTCCTCCATGAAGGCTTCCTCATCCCTTCAACCATCCATGTATCCATCCATCCATCCATCCATCCATTCATTCGTTCGTTCGTTCATTCATTCAGCATCTCCTGCTCACTAGACACCTCTGGCTCCGGGCCAGCTGTGCACCAGGATACAGGGATGGAAAGGCAGGGCCTGGAACCACAAGTTCTCACAGAAGGGTAGGAGAAGACGCCACAGAGACAAGCCAGGCAGGAAGGGCCCTGGGGAAACACGCGAGACGGCAATGGGTCTCCACGAAGGGCTGGGGGGAAAGCAGACGGTGTGGGGAAAAGACTTTTCAGGCAAACGGAACTGCATTTGGCAAAGCAAGCAAACACGGGATGCCCCGATCGGAGAAGTCATAGCAGGCGGGCTTCCGGCCAGAGCAGAAAGAGCGACAGACGGAAAAAGAGGGAGGAACTGAGATGGAGAGGCAGGCGGAGGCCAGATTACGAAGGGCCTTCGAGGCAGTAGCTCTCAAACTCTGCTGCAGACCGAATACTCCCAGACATTGTGTGGGCAGTGGTGCCGTTTCTTAAATCTATGGCGGCGAAGCACCATCTCCAGAAGACAGATTATACCCATCCAAGTGTCAAGTTCAAAGAGTTCTGACAAATATACACTCGGATAATTGACACAGCAAAAAAGATAAAGCTTGTCCATCATCGCCCCTCCAAAGTTCCTCTCTGCCCCTGTTGGGCAGTTCACAGCGCTCCCAGCCCTCGGGAAAGCAGAGATCTGCTCTCTACCACCCTAGATGGGTTTGCTTATTCTAGAATTCACACAAGTGGAATCACACAGCATGTACTTTCTGTGTCTGGCGGCGTAATGAAACCCATTCCTGTTTCTACGTGCGTTGCAGCTTGTTCCTTGTTATCGCCAAGAGTACTCCACAATCCTACAACCATCGATTTATGTGCTGTTGGACACAGGGGTTATTTCCCGTCTGGGGTTGTCCTGAACAAATGCGATGAACACTCATGTGTAAGTCTTGCGGAGATACAAGCTTTCATTTCTCCTGGGTAAGTACCGAGTGAGAAGACTGCTTCCTTGCACGGGAACTACAGGTTTAACTTGCAAAGAAACCACCAACAGTCCTGCAAAGAGGATCGACCATTTTACGCTGTCCCCAGCAGCACACATGTCTCATTTCCTCCACTCCTCGCTGACTATCCAGGGCAGCGGTTGTGCAGGTGTGTCTCATGGTGGTTTCGCCTTTAATTCCCCCGAAAATTTATGATCGTCCTCACCTTTTCACAGGTGTGCTGGCCATTCATATACCTGCTATTGGTGGGCCAAATTTTTGCGCCCTTTTTAACTGGGTGGTTTTATTAAGTTATATAATGTATTTATGTATTCTACAAACAACTCCAATGGTATTTTCAGCAATAAAAGTTACCATTTGTTCTTTTTCTCTTGTTTCTTTCCTCATTCTGTCTCTATGTTTCATTAAATCCTTGAGCACAGCTCTAATAACTGTGGCCACATCGGGGTATGCCGACACGCTCACAGCCTAATCATTTCCGAGTCTGTTGCAAGGCACCGACTCTTCTCCATGTGATGCTTCCTGTGTTTCTCCTTCTTTTCAGGTGTCGGTGGGTTTCGTGTTGAGACCCGGAGGTCTGCGTCTCTCTCGTCTTCCTTCCAAGAGTGTCGGAGCCGGTTTCGGCTGGCGGTGAAGGAGCTCAGCCTGCTCTTTCCCAGGCTTGTTTTTCAGCTCTCTCGGGCAAGTCTCGAGCTGGGTTGGCCGGAGGCGTGAGGGGTGGCCCTCACCTGGCGGTGGCTCCGCCTGAGAAGCCGCAGGTGTTCATCATGACTGCCCCCAGCCACGCGAGAGTGAGCCCGTGGCGCCGTGCAGCTCACAGCCCTGGTGGTTCTTGTTCTGGCTCCCGGGGGTCTCTGCCTCCATGGGGAAGGCTTAGGGTTCAGCAGTGAGCTGAAGGTGACCCCTATGCAGATCTGGAGCTCTCTCTTTGCTAGATCCTTTCCTGGTCCTCTGCCCCGCAGTATCAGCCACCTCAGCCTTCCTAAACACTGACCTGCATCCCCTCAGCTCAGCAAAGCTGCCATATTCCTGGCTTGAGTTCCTGCTACCCACACCTTGGCAGGACGCCAAGGCAATCAGAGGGCTCACCTCATTGTTTCTCTTCCTTCAGGGGTCACACAGCGCTGTGCTGGTTTTTTGTCGTCTTTCTGTGGTCCGACAACTATTATTTAAATCCTTTCTTCCCCAATTTCCTAGCGGTTTACAGCAGGAGGGCAAGCCTGCCACCAATTAACTCCATCACGGCAGAAGCTGGCGTTCACCTGGCGAGCCTTTGGAACAACAAAGTCAACGCACAGGCCACATTCCAGACCCACTGAATCAGAATTTACGGGACGGTCCCAGGGTCGGTAGTTTTTAAGGTCACCAGGTGGTGCCAATGTTGAGCCAGTCTGCGAAACAGGGCCTTGCAAGGGAGAGGTCGCATGGTACAGGCCAACGCTTGTCGGTCACATTACAACTGCCTGGGAGACTGTACAAACCCCACCTCAGATTCTGATTTGGTCAGCCTGGCATGAGACGCGGGCATTTTTTTTTTTTTAATATCCCCGGATGATTCAGATCTGATTTGAAGCCAGAATGGAGAACCAGATCTATGGGCACTGGGGAGCCATCGGAAGATTTCAAACACCGCGAGGCTGCCATCCGGTCGCATTAGGCAGTTGGTGTAATCCCTCGATTCACAAACGTCCCCAGGCTCCGCGACGGGGCAAGTCGCCCACAGGAACACGGTCCGACGGCCTGTTTCGGCCGCTCCTGCGGCCTCCCGGCCGCCCTCTCGGCGCTGGGCCGCAGCTTCAATCCTGACCCCTAGTCCACACAGTCGCCCTCCGAGGAGCTGGGGCTGTGGACACAGACAGGGCTGATCTCTGCCCTCAAGGAGCCCGCGGCCGGGGCGGGGGGGGGGGGGGGTGCGGAATCAGAGAATCAAACGGACGCAGCAGATGAGCACAGTGCTAGGGGCGCTCCGAGAGGGGCTGGTGGCACGCTGGGGAGCCAGTCTGGGAAGCCGCCCCAGAAGACGGGTGTCTGAGCTGGGTTCTCAAGGCTCAGGTGGCGTCAGCAGGATGAAGGAAGTGGAAGCGTTCGGCACGTGCTCTCAGTCTAAAGCGAGAGGAGTACGAGGCTGACTAAACCAGGAGCCTGGGTGGGAGGGCAGGAGGGCCGGGAAGAGGGCGGTGGCCAGGGGCCATGCCGTGGGGACACGGACCTCACCTGTGCACTGCCCCGGCCCCAACATACACGCGTGGGTGCCCAGTACATAGAGGTACTCAGGGAACACTCACAACGGTGCCTGGCACGCAGCGGTGCTCAGTGAACATCTGAGGAATGAATGGAGGGTCTTCGAGGCTCTTCCTAATTTGGCCTCATGTACGCCCCGCGGCCCAGCCATAACATAACAAGGTACTTCTCCAAGTCAGCAAACATGGTATTTTTGACTCACACTCTTTCGTACGTGTGGCCCTCTGGCTTATCATGCACTCACCTCACATATCCATCTAGTAAATTCTGACAGACCCTTCATGAGTCAGTTACAGTGACTTAACTCTGGGAAACTACCCTACCCGGCCAGAGGAGGTACAGGAAAAATGTCTGTTGAATGGGTGGATGAACACAGAAGAAGCAGAGTGGCCATAAAGGACACTCAGATTTTGATACTGGATAAAAATGATGCCTGAGTAGTATTTAGACTGTTCAGTGCATACTTTCTTCATAAAAGATTTATCTCATCAGGACGCTGAACTAACAATAACTAAAAACATGTCTGCTTTCAAAGAATTATCTCACATCTCCGTAAGAGGAAGCAACCGGAGGGTGGGGTGTTACCCTTTGGGTTACCCTCACACGCCCTGCCCTCAAGGCACACCCCGGCATCCTGGTCCACGTTCACGCTTCTGCACCTCTGTTAATGCCATGTTCTTCTTTTCTACCAGCCAAAATTCTACTCTTTTTTGAGGAGAAATGGCAGTCCTTCAGTGAGGCCTTTCCTGGGGAAAATGCATTCCTGTTTCTCTGTGCATTTCAGTCACCGTTTCTGTAGTGTGGTTTGGTGACTCTGCACATCCTAACAGCAGACCTCTCTATGACATAATCCAGCAGCCCATTTTCCCAACTCAGCTGATATATCTGGCAGGAGTAACGAATTCCTGTGCCAAGTACACACTAAACCACATGACCCTTTCCTAAAAGACAGCATCTCATCGTGTTTGCACAATAACGGGTTGTGTGAAATGGTCAGCATTTCTTTTAGTTTATCCCATTCTACAAAGTAATATTTATTGATCTATACCTAGAATTCTGTGTAATATGAGTTGGAGATTTCAATTATAATGGCAAAATAAGAAGTAAGGGCAGAAAAATACGGAGGGACAAGAAGACATTTTTGCGTTGATGAAAAAAAGTGAAGGCTCATAGAAAACAAGACACAGGATGAGAGGCTACCTGTGGCAGAGGGCTCTCCACGCAGGCTTCCCGAGCTCCTGGAGGCCAAGAGCCACGTCTGACTTGTCAGTTTCCTCTGTGCTCAGCATAGGGTCTCAGCAAAATGAGAGAGTTGAAAGATCACAGGAAAACTGACGTGCACGTCCTAGGGGCCTGAACACTGGACGGTTAAAGGGATGGCAGCAAGCTAGGTGAGAAGAGAAACTGTAGACGCTTGTCCTGCAGTTTTGCAAACGCTGCCCCATGTATTTTGGCAACAACTTGAACCCCGGGCAACAGGATCTATACAAAGTGTTTCCGTGGGACTGGTTTGGACATCAGGTTATGGTCTGGATGTGCCTGCTGGTACATGGAAGACTCCCCGCTTTCTGCAGGGCTGTAAAGGCCTGTACCCATAGGAGCCCACTGAAATGTCTGCCGTGGAACCTAAAGTGATAGCACATCTTCCCCACACAGGAGGGAATGATCCCATTACTTTACACAACTGTCATCTCTCCCTTCTAACGTGCACAACCTTGTGCCAAGGCAGTGGTTGGCGATTTCGGCAGTTAGATATCGTCCCCCTGTGACGTGCGAATGGTTAACACACCTTGAATTAATGCTCCTTGCCTCCTGGCCCACTCGCCTTGCTTTCTGATTACTTAACTTGTGGCTCCTTTTCAAGTAGAGAAAGCCAGTGTAAAACGAAAGCACTCATTGAGCGATGGTCTGATGCAGGGGGCAGCTCGGAGACAGAGTCAACTGGGTGTACTGGGAAGGCAGGATCATTTTTTAAGCCACAAGAGACCTGGGCCTAGGCGAGGACAGACTGAAGAGGCAGGAATGGTCTCAGACGGCTGTGAGCTCCTCGATGAGGTGACCTCGCTGTGTTCAGTGTGACGCCCCGTGGTCGCACAGAGAACACATGCTGACCTGCAGGGAGCTAAGCTGAACTCGTATGGGCTGGGGCGAGACCCACGAGTTTCCGAAAACAGGTGGTCTGCTTGAGAAAATTACCACCAGAATGGGTGGTCAATGAAAATGGAATGAATCCATGAGTCATTATGTGCACGGTGCAATTCTCAACTAAATTACCAAGGATTTACTTAACACCTACTATGTGCAGAGCCCACATAAAACCAACATCTGGGGAACAGTCACTTAGTTTTTTTTTTTAAAGTGTGAAAAGCAGACAGAGATCAAAACTCCCTGGTACCGACACAAGGGAACGGAGAACCTAAGGGAGCCATGACGGGGGCAGGCGGCACCCGACGACTTCCCACACGGGCTTGCCTGATGACAGGCTGCTCTGTCGTCTCCATGGAGCGCTTGCAAGAAAGCTATCAGAGAAAGAAAGGCACCTGCGCGGGCCATCCAAGCCACCTAGTGACTGGCACCCTCTTCACGGCTCCAGGTGGAAGTCTGGGGAATATGTATCTAGAAGGACAGGTAAGAGGAACCTTGAATAGTGTAAAAGTATTTCTTCTCCTTGAAGCATTTTAGTCTCACAACCTTTCAGCAGAATGGAGGAGTCATTCAGAAAAAAGCAGTGGCTTAGGAAAGACCTTTCTCTTCTAAGTTTTTTCACTGTCAAATTTGGCTCTTGGCAATAGACCACCCGTCTGATTTCCCTCAAATTCCGTGAGAAAACTACTGTCCGCAGTCCACTGAGGTGAGGACAGGGCAAGGCCTGTGGGTTAACGTAAAGCAACGGGAAGAGCTAGAAGGCCGCGTGCAGGGCATCCTTCCCAATGTCTTCATTTTGCAGATGAAAATCCGGAAAAAAAAGTGTCTTCACCAACGTCACAGAGTAAGTACATGGACGGTATCAGTACATTAAAGGAGGTGAGTATAAAATGCAAAAGTTCTCTGTTCTTTCAATAAGCAGATGCTATTGACACAGACCAATCCGAGCCCATGCAGAGAAAGGACAGAATCAGCGAGAAGCCTGAAGCCATGTGATAACAGGAAACGCTGACACGAAGGAAGGAGGGAATTCCAGGGAAGCTTGGTCGCCATCTTCAAAGCTCTCAAGGATGTGGAAAGAGGAGGGAGGCGTGGATCACACTGACCAAGTAGCAGAACCAGGATCCACACATAGAATGTCTAAGAAGGCGTATTTGTGTGCACATATGGGAGAGCTTTCTCATCAGGCAAGTAAAATGTGTGTTTATGCACTCCATTTATTTTTTTGGTTGCCTGTACTTGGCACTTACCAATATTACGTGTGTGTGTGTGTGTGTGTGTGTGTGTGTGTGTACACCGCCTTGTACGGGAATTGTCAGCCTCCTTCTATGTCTGAGCTCCTTGCAAGCAAGGACTGTGACAGATTCATCTTTAAACCTCCAGTGCTGCACTTGGCACTCAGTCATAGCACAGAGCTGCCTGGAAAAGTAGGCAAGGCTTCATGGAGAAATGACATTTGAGCCATTTAAGAAAGAAATGGTGGCATCTCAGGGCATGGAGAGAGGACAGGTGGCTTTCCAGGCAAGAGAAACAGCACAAGTGAAGGCACACAGCCTGTGCCCTGTTCTCTGCTGGCTGAGGGCAGCCCTGCAGTCACAGACACTAAATGCAACCAGAAGGAGCCTACTCAAACCCCCGCAGGGACTGCAAGAGATGCTGCGGTCACCGCACATCACGGCAAAGCCTGCTGAGCAGGTGCACAAGGGACAGAAAATTTTATATTTGGAAGAGACTTTCACTGGGAAATTTTACATAATTATAAATTAAATAATTTTCACTTTCAAGGACATTTCCATCGACAATATTCCTCACTCAAAAGAACATGTCAACCTCAGCTGACCTAATGGAACCAGGCTAATGGATAAAACGAGAATGGGTGATCAGCTGTATTATGAAACTCTTGAATCAAAACACCTTAATTAGTCCATTTGTATTTTGCAGGCAGCCATCAAAGCCTAATCAGTTTACCGCAAACAGCGCTGCTCTGGACACTTGTTCGATCCTTCATAACAAATAGCGACGCTGCGTCTGGCACAGCAATACCGCGTTGCCTAGTAAATTAAATCAGCGAGTATTAACTACCTGAATTATGCATGAACCTTTCCACTGTCAATGTAAATATGATTATTTTATCTGTGTTACTATATTAAGTGATTCATCCTTGAATTTCCCTTGCATTCACAATATATTGAGGATTAAAAAAACACTAGAAGGAAAACAAGACTTTAAAATGATGTCAGAAAATATTCCTTTCTGAAGTGCACAAGCCAACTAACTGGCCATTGCAGAGTCCGGGCCCAGCACACACAGAATGCCTGCCAGCCCCTAGCTTTGAATATAGTTACGCCTATGAAGATAGAGCCCCCGATTCCCCTCCTGAAGCCACTGTGCTCACTTAACTTTTAAAGAATGTGAGCATAATAGCAGAATCACTTAATTGTACAGAAGAAATAAAAATGCAGCCCAATCTTGCTATTCTACCAGCACCACCCAGTACAGCACTGGTGCGGAGGGCCCAGAATCCAAAGTCAGACCTCAGTCAAGGTTCACTGCCCACACGGCCAGGGCACATTAACAACTCAAGGCCTCAGTCCATTCCTCTGAAAAGAAAGGATCGTGCTACCCACCTTGAAGGGCTGGGGTGAGGATATCTGGTGGACGTGGGTGGCGCACCAGCCTCGGCAAAGAGGTCGGAAATGGCCTCACTATTACTCTCCTGTGGTTAGTCCCCTCTGGGCCGTGTCCACACACACACAACTTATAAATGGACATAACCTCAGTGAACTTCGGTAACTCACACGCATCTACCTTCTAATGCCCATATCATATACCATTACCTAAATGGACCACAAACCACCAAAAACGTCCCCTGTCAGTGGGCGTTCAAGTTGTTCCCACATTTGCTAATACAGATAAGGCTTGGGACAACATCTCCGTGCATGCCTTTTCCCACAGTTCTGAATTATATGGAGAGAGAGGCAAAAGACAGGGTCACCACCATAGCACAGACTATATGCACTGACATGCGGCCTTCTTCTTAAGAGACTGTACCAACTTACACTGACAACAGAAACATGTTAATGTACCAGTCTCCACACACTGTTGCCAGCCCTGGACCTAACATTTTAAAGACTATACATACACACGTGCATACATACAAAATACATATACATGCCTAATGCATACATCATACACATACACACGCATACGTATATACATGCCCAAAGCGTGTGCATATGCACATACCTGATATATACATATACACATGCATGAAGAATCCATGCATCATACATACGTAGGCACGTACATAATACACACAGACATACGTATGTAATGATGGCTCAAAGATATGTGAGTTTTTCTTTGAATAATCGGAACAATTAGTAATTACAATGAGACTTCAAAAAGATGGGCGGGCCTCGGTGGCAAACGCGCTGGAGAAACGTGAACAGAGCTCCTGCCCCAGAGCAGGTCCCAGCGCACGGGCTCGTCGGGGCCGCAGCTTCCACACCAGCTGCCTTGCCCATATGATCCCACTTAATCCTCACAACCATCCTAAAACGCAAGTAAGGATTTTTTCCTCCAGTTGACAGATGAAGCAACTGAGGCTCTGATGAACGGTGCAGCTTTTCTAAGCTGATACAGTTACTAAGTGATTGAGCCAGATTCCAACTCATGATTTTTGAAAAGAACAACAAAGTGATTCAATGGGAAAAGCAGAATCCTTTTTCACTGACGCGCACTCGGTAGAGTTAAGACATCAGTTTTCCCCAAATTTATCTATAGATGCCTGCAACAGTCACAGTTCCGGCAGGATACTTGGTAGGAATCAATGAGTTGATTCTAAAAGTGATATGGAAAGGCAAAGGAATGAGAACAGAAAAACATTTTGAGAAAGCAGTTGGAAGATTCACACTACCTGGTTTCCAGACTTACTCTAAAGCTGCTATAATCAAGACACATGGCGAAAGAGACACATAAATCAACAAAACAGAAGAGAGTCCAGAAACAGACCCACACCCGTCAGCCAACGGCTTTTCAACAAAGGTGTAGAGGCAATTCAACAGGGAAAGAAAAGCCTTTTAAACAAACGTTGCTGGAGCGACTGGACATTCATACACTGACCCGTCTGTCAGTCTCAACTCATCCCTTCCATAAGAAGAGAAAATAAAACCAAAATTAATCATGGTGCTCACATAAAACCTAGAGCTCCAAAAGTTTCAGAAGAAAACATGAGAGAAAATGTTTGTTACCTTGGATTAGGCAAAGGTTTGTTGAATTCAGCCCCAAAATCATGATCCACAAAAGAAAACAAAATCGGTAAATTTTACTCCATCAAAATATTAGACTTCTAATCTTTAAAAGACACTTAAGAAAATTAAAAACACCAAATAACAGAAGGGAAGATGGTATTTATAAAGCACACATCTGGTAAAGGTTTTGTGTCCAAAAGTACATAAAAAACTCTCAGAACTCAATAATATGAAAATAGGCAACCTACTTCTTACCAAAGAAGACACACTGGTGGTAAATAAGCAAATGAAAACATGTTTAACGTTATTAGTAACTGGGAAATACATATTAAAACCACGCACCCATTAGAATCGCTGGAAAACGAACAGAACTTGGAAGACTGAGAGCTGGCAAGGGTGCAGAGCCCCGAGAGCTCTCGTTTGCTGCTGGCGGGAATGCCAGAATGGTGCAGCCGCTGGAAACCAGGTGGGCAATTTCTCATAAAGGATAAACATGCACTTGCCATGTGACCCAGCAACCCCACTCCTAGGTACTTCCCCAAGAGAAATGAAAACATGTTCACACAAAAACTATAAGAGAAAGTTTATAAGCAGCTTTATTCATAACTACCAGAAACCGGAAACAAACCAAATGTTCTTCAGCTGGCGATGGCTAAGCAAACTGTAGTGCATCCAGACAATGGAACGCTATTCTTCGAGCAAAAGGACCAGATTACCAATACACTCAACACCATGAATGAATCTCAAACGCATCATGCCATGTGAAAGAAGCCTGACGGCAAAGGCTACAAACTTTATGATTCCATGTGCTCAGGAAACATTCAGGAAAAACAAAACCGATCAGTGGTTGCCAAGGGTGTGGCACAGGGAGCAGGCCTGCCTACAAGGGAGCATGAGGGGACTTTTTAGGGAAAAGGGACTGTTCTGCACCTTAATTTTGGTGGTGGTGGTTACATATATCATTTTGTCAAAACTCCTAAGGCAGGCAGAGGAATTACCGTGCAGAAAACTGAGAGGCAGCAGAGCTGCAGTAAGACTGAAAGCCAGGGGAAGGGAAACCCGGAGAGACAGGAGACAAGCCCAGTGACAGCCTCGGATGGGGAGAGAAAAGCCCGACCTGTGCAATTATCGTGGTCCTTACAGAAACACACAGTTTTCATCAGAAAAGTGAATGTTTTATCCTCATCTGTCATGGAGTTAAAATAGCTAGATACGAAGCATGTGAAAACCCAGTAACACTGGTTGAAACACTGACACAGAATGTCTTCAAAGCATGTGGTTTCTCTCCATTTAATTGGAAACTGCTCTCAGAGAAAGAAAAACACTGTCCCGCAATCAGCCTACAGTCAAGAAGAACCTATTCCAAAGCGTTTCCTTATTGCTTTCTCTGCTTTCAAATCTCTTTACATGGTCACTTGCAAAACTACAAAGTTTTATGGAATTTTAAAACAATTTTTCACAATTATATTTAGCAAAAGGCAAGAAGAAAACTGCAAAAGTGCTAGACCCTTCACGGCAGTGGCTCCCTGGACGCCGTGGGGAAGACGCCACTCGTACTCAGGCTGCGTGGCACGAAACTGGCCAGTTCGACCCCCACCCAGGCCCTCCAGCACTCTGTCACCCCCCCACCCCAAATCTCGGCCATGGCGGGGAAGGAGGGGTGACAGCAGCAGTGGATGGGGGCGAGGTCTCAGTGGGGGAAGGGCTGGGGTCACGGAGGGCTTGGAGGTGGGACAACGGCTGGCGCGAGGTTTCAATGACAGGAAAGAGCTTCCTGGGTGGGGAGAGGCAATTCCCCCAGGAATGGTCGCCACCTGGGCAAAGCCCCGAATCACAGGACACGGTGGTGTGATCCAGCAACTGAGCCCCCGTTAAGAGGAGGCAGCTCAGGGTGGAGAGCGCGCAGCCCCCCGCAGAGCCCGTCTAGGAGTGGAGAGGACGGCCCTCCAGGCACATGCGAGACAGAGCCCCAGGTTCCGAAGCCGGGCCCCAAACCAGATGAGCTACCACACCCCGGCCCCCGGCAGTCAGCAGGAGGCCTGCCCCACGATCGCTCAGGACACTCCAAACACTCAAGTCAGCGCCACGGTCCCCGGAGCAACCGTCCAGCTCTTCAGCCTTGGACGCCAAAAGCGACAAAAAAGAACCCGAGAAGAGTTCAGGCTGTGTGTGGCCAAAGCTGGTTCAACTCCTGGTTCTGCTCCTTACGAGGCGTGTGAATTTGGCAAATTCTTTAACCTCAGGAGCCCCAGAGAAGTGAGGGAGACCCAGCGCGAAGGAGAGCCCAGGGGGCGGCAGCCTGTGTGCGGGGACCTCAGATCACAGGCTGTCCCCGAGACCAGGGGACCGAGGATACACCACCTCGCCCCTTTATCATGACAGGTAACCACAAAGCCTACACACACATCGCAGCACAAAGGTACCACTTTCATCTGGTCAGATGTTGTTGCACGTGTCAAACTTTTGCTTTAAGAAGCCTCTCCCTGTAATGATCAATTCTATTTCACCAAAAGGCCAAATTCCCAGAAATGCAAGTGCCGCCGGACAATCCGTGAAAATAAAGTACATAAATGGTCCGAAATAAGGGTTTTGACAATGAGCCAGCCCTCAGTGGTGCCAAGCACGGGTCCTTAATAGTTCTCCTTGTCACTCCACACTCAGCGTTGGCGAGATTTGAAACCACGCTAGTTAACTTGCCTTCCACGTGCAATTTAGAACAGACAGGCTGAAAAATACAAAAGAATACAAACAACCAGGAAGCCTGACTGTGATTTCCGGTGTGGTGGCCGGAGATAGATGAGTTATGTGCGTGTGACTGTCGACCCTGCCAAGAGTCCTGGGTCCCCCCACAAAACAGGCACCAAACAAGAAAGTCCAAGGTGCTCCACAACCATCACCTCCTGAGGTCCTCACGTTGGGCCAGGGGGAAGGTATTGCGATGGGCCCACTGTGTCCACGGTCACATCCCAGACTCCTATGCGCTTCCAGCCGGGAAAGCCGCTTCCTCCAGGAAGGCACCTGTTGGCTCTGCGGGTGTGACCGGGGGTTTCTCAGAGAAGGTAACCGCGCAGCAAGATTAACATCGAGATGGAACTGCCCCTCGCCGTCTGTTCCCAAATGCCTCTCCAGCGGACGGACGGACCGCTTGCCTCCCCCGGGGCACAGCCCCCCGCACAGCTGCTCCCACCTGCCGCTCCTCTGACACCCACATGGCCAGCTATTCAATCCTCCTCCCTCAAAGCCCGCTTAAGTGCCCTCCTCTGAGAAGACTGCCCGGACCTCCTCTCCCCTATTCTGGGTTCACTCCGTCACGGTCAAGGTGAAGAAGAAAATCAACGCGTTCAAAAATGCACGCTTGATGCTGCTGTAAGATATTCTACATAAAGACACAAATCAGGGAAAACTCCTTCCTGGGCGTCCCGCCTCCACCCCCTTTTTTTTTTTTTTTTTTTGGTTTGGGAAAGATGGCCATACGCACGTGTTCAGTCAATGTTCTATTATAATGAAAATAAATGTAAAGTTGTCCACTACAAACATCCTAAGTGGTCGGGGTCATAAACGTATCATTAGACCCGCCAGACCAGCTGCCTATCCCCCAGTCCGCGCACATCTCCCTGCTTCTCTCCATCCTTGACACCCAAGCCAAGGCCTGGCCCCGAGGAGGAACTCCATCAACGTTTCTTACAGCGCTTACTGAATTTACCAGGTATCTGGCAACAGCTCTGCCTCTCCCCAGGGACCACAGGCGCCACTGTTCACCCTGTACTGCTCAGGGCCCAGCTTTCTCTAACGCACAGCACGTCCTCACAACGAGCCCAGAAACTAAACGAAACTGAAGAATGCTTAACAAGGGAAAGATGCTGTCAGTGGAAGGAAAAGCTTTAAAATCCGGTGACCCATTTCTCCCTTATCTGAAATTTGAGTTTATATCCAGCTCACATGAAAGCCTCCCGTTTCTGTTATCAGACCCAACAGCTACACGAACACCACGTGTTCCTATGACCCGGTCCCAGGAGCAATCTTTTTCTCAGGATTCAAAGGAAGAAAGAACCTAACACGTCACATTAGACAGCAGTGTGTCTTCTCTGGATGAAAGATGTCCTGAATGAACCAGGGCATCACTGTTCTCCTCCACACAGGGCTGCCTCAATGGAGGCGGCTCCCAGGCTGCGTGGTGACAAGATGCCCTGAAAGCTCTGGCAGAGAGAGCATTCTGATTTGCCAAATAATGAAGGCAGGTGAGACCAAGAGGAGAGTGTTACAGGGCTTGATGCTTTCATGCATTTTAACAACCTAATTAACATTAAGGTGGTGACAGATACACAAAAGAAAGGGGGTTAAGAAGTTAAGGATTATAAACTGTTCTACTTGAACATACTGCTTTGAATAGGCCAGTGCTTGACAAACTGTTATTAACTTCATATTTTTCCAGTCTGACGTTCAAATTAACTTTTCTGCTAGAAATAAAGCTTTTGCAAAAGACTGTTAAAAGGAAAAGAAAGAACGCACTTGTTAAACAAATCAAAATGCTCTGATTTGCTTTGAGATCACATGAGCGCAGGTCAAAATATGTTTCAGTTAAGCTCACATTGGTTTGAGGTCATAACAACGAGAACGTCCACTGCTACGGAGCATGGGGTACGGTAGGCAGCCTCCCATACAGCTGGTGCTGATAAAGTGGGACAGCCCTGCTGGAAAGCAATTTGACAGCAGATAACAAGGGACTGTCAAACGTTCACATCTTTTGACAAAGCAATTCTACTTCTGGGAATCTCTCCTAAGAACATGATCTGGAATGCGGAAAAAATCTTTCCAAGGAGATAAATATTTATCACGACAGTGTCTATTAAATTAAACATACAAGGTAACCACAAGTTTGGCAAACTTACGGTTACCAAAAGGGGAAAGGGAGGGAGGGGTAAATTAGAAGTTTGGGATTAACAGATACACACCCCTACATATAAAACAGATAAACAACAAGGTCCTACTGGACAGACAGCACAGGGAACTATACTCAATATCTTGTAATAACCTATAATGGAAAAGAATCTGAAATAGAATATATATATGTATAACTGAATCACTTTGCTATACACCGGAAACTAACACAATATCGTAAACCAATTATACTTCAATTTAAAAAATTAACAATAAAAAGGTCAGTACCTAAACATCCAACGCTTGGAAAAAATATTTAGAATATTCTGGTAACACTGTGCAATAGAGTATCATATAGCCATTAAAATGACAGTGACGATGCTGTTGACTGAAAGGTACTAACTGAGTGGAGAAGCCAGGATACAAAAACCTCCATAAACCTTGGCAAATGGAAAGAGCAAAGCACCACGGCATCTGACGGGCAGGGGCTCACGTCTGGCCTCTGCCGTTTACTAGCCGTGCCAGCTTAGTGTCCGGCCTCTCAGACTTATCGGATCGTCAGATTCCACACGTGTAAAATGGGGAAGAGTGAACCCTCCCTGGGAGTTGTTCTAATGAAAAGCTTAGAACAGCATCTGTCATACAGTAGGCACTTGATAAATGGTGGCTGTGATCGTTACAATAGTGTGTAGGAAAGAGAATAAAAACGGTGATGGAATCAAATTTTCCTGAGGATGAGGGAAAACTGCATCACTCAGAGATTGCTGGGGGGATATGAAATGGAACAGCCGCTCTGGAAAACATTTTGACAGTGTTTTTTTTTTTTTTTTTTTGCTGGTAAACTAAACATGCCATGACCATATTCCCCAGCAATTGCACTCCTGCTTATTTTCCCTGGAGAAATGAAGACCTGTGCTCACACAGAAACCCATACATGAAATTTTCTGTCAGCTTTATTCATAATAGCCCCAAACTGGAAACAAGCTACACGTCCTTCAGTGGGTAAATGGTTAAACGAACAGTGGTGCATCCATTCTACGGAATAATAGTCAGCCATGAAAAGGAATGAACTACTGAACGGACCCAGCAACCTGGACGACTCTGCAGAGAATTATGTGAGTGGAAAAAGCCAATGCAAGAGGCCTGTACGCTGTATTCCCATGACACTCCTGAAGTGGAAAACTATAGAAACGGAGAGCAGAACAGTGGATTCTAGGGGCCAAGGAAAAGCTGGTGGGCGCGGCTCTAAAAGGACACCGTGAGGAACTCTCGGGGTGATGGATCTGTTGTCTCCTGACTGTACCACGATGCCAGCATCCAGGCTGGGATACTGTACCACAGTTCTGCAATACGTCACTCCTGGGGGACACTGGGAGAAGGATGCACGGATCGCTTTGTACTACTTCCTACAACTGCATGTGAATCTACAACTGCCTCAAAATGAAAAGTTTAATTTAAAAAAAAAAACAGTGATTGACCCTGGGCGGTAGAACCATGATTGATTTTTTCCTCCAACATTTTACTATTTTTAACATTTTCTAGAGTAAACTTGTTACGCTATTATAATGAAAACAAATCTCCATAAACATAAAACTGTCCACTAAAAACTTTAAATGGATAAGGTAAAAGCAGTATCGTTGGTACCCTTGCTTTCAGACCTCCTCTGATTTAGCAGCTTTAATCCCCGTGTGGTGGCTACTCGGTGGGGAGCTTGCTGAGATCATGCTCCTTTCCTGTTGTCTAGAAGCCTCCCAAGTGGCCTGCAGCACTGCATGCAAGCCATGAATGCCTGGTCCGACCTACCTTTCCCGAAGGCCAACATGAAAATCCGAACGTATCTTATCACCAGGGCTGACCCTGCCTTCTGAGCTCTACTGGGGCTGCTCCCTGCCTGTTCAGCGGGACTGGGTCCCCATAAGGCTCCAGCTGGTGCCCAGGGTCCAGGGAACTCTGGCCTGTTCTCAGCCAGACGACCTGTTCCCCCCCCCCACCCCGAGCACACTGGGTCTGGGCGACACCCTCCCCATCTTGGAGCGCTCACCAAGCATGCTTCAGTGCCAAGTGCGGTGCTAAGCCCTCTATTAGGGTCGTTACTCCTATTTGATAGACAGGAAACAGACACCCGGAGAGGTTCTGTCATTTGCCCGGATGACAGGGCTGGGGTCAGGCCCGGGCTGGGCTCTAAAGCCCGTGCTCTCGATCTCCTCACTGCGCTGGCTCTGCATCGGCAGGACCTGCAGCTGAGTCATCCACAAAATATGGACACGGGACAGAGAGAGACACGGAGAGATTGAGCCATGTTTCCCTTTAAAGGCCCGCGACTTCTAGAAGACGGGGCTCCCCCGTCTGGTGGCGCTGGTGCTGGCTCAGAACAATCGGGCCCGCGATGAAGCCTCTTCCACAACCCACACACCCACCTCTAGTGGGCGACGCCAGCCGTGACTGTTTACACCTCAGGTTCCCTCTGCGTATTTTGTTTGCAGAAAGGATGCTGCTGTTTAGATTTTCTTTAAGTACGAAACACACTAGGACTGTACCATTAGTACAAAATATAAATTTCAACTTCTACCTTCAACGTTCTAAGAAAATCTCTCTTTAAATAAACCATCCTTTCTCTTCCACGCAGAAGGTCTTTATGTTGTAAAGTGAGAATCACCGAGTCCCTTGAATGCAAGCACCAGGGCAGCTCCATGGGCTCACCCGGCCAAGCACTCCGTGGATGCAGACGTGCCCAGGGAAGCACAGGGCTTCCGATTTCACTGGGTGACAACTCTGCTCTGTTTCAAAGCAAACATCTCTCTCCTGTTCCCGGTCCACTTAGAGAGGAAAGGGGTAGGTCCTTCACCACGAGGCCCCACTGAGACCCACCCCGAGCCGCACAGCGGAGAGGAGAGCGCTGCTCTGGGTAACGATGACCTCGACTGGCGCTCTCCACGTGGGAGCCCAGCCTGCCTCTGTCAATGAACCGCCTTTTATTCCTCTGATTCACTGTTAAAAATAAACATTTCTTTTTCAAAGTGCTACCAGAACTCTCTCCCAAAGCTGCTGCATTACAGCTCCCTCCCCCCTCCGCCCTGGGAAGTGCTGCAGTGTCTGGAAGAGGAGGCCGCCCAGGCTCACAGGGGCAACCCTCAGACTCCAGTTTCACCCATGACGCCCCCGCTGCCAGAAGCATGAGATGACCTGCCAGGCTGTCAGAGCTCCCCTCTGCTTTTAGACTAAACGGATGCAGCCAAACTCAGCCGTGACCTAACCACGGCTTAGACGGACGACGTGTTAGAGAGGTAGCTGGTGAGGGGGCTGAGGGGGGCACACAGACTCTCAGGTGCGCTCGCGTCAGGCAAGCGCAACAGGGGCTCAGAGTGTGGGGGACAAGGGGGAGGGGAGGTGGGAGAGAAGAGAGGAAGAGAAGGCAAGAGAGAGTGCTTAGAGCTGGGGGAGAGAAGACAGGGGGAGAAAGACAAAGGGAGACAGAGTGAAGAGCAGAGAGGCCGAGAGTGACGTGTCTTCCCACCAATAACCCCTCTGCCCCTGCACTGCAACCCTCAGCTGCCCTGCCCTCTCTTAGGAGGGCAGAGGCATCCCGGTGGCTCTTGGAGACCACGCTCCCCGCATGTGCGTGTCAGCCCCCGTGCCCTCCTGAAGCGTTTCGCCCGCATCACTCGTCTCTCTCCTCTGCTCCCCCTTCCTTCCGCGCCAGCTTCTCTATGTCGGAAGCTAGAAAGGCACTGGCCCAGGGCCCCTGGGGCCAGGGGCTTTCCAGAGCAGAGACTTCTCAGGTTTAGAAAGGCCATGGGGTACACACACCACTTACTAGGCAGCACCCTGTAACCAGACACGGTAAGTCCGCAGGAAAATCCGCAAATAGTCGGCTACTGAGTGAAGGAAAGACAGGCGTTAAACGGTCTCACACGAATTCAGGGCAGGTTTCACTAGCCAATAGGTTGGAGCCCTCTGCATGAAAACACCTCTCTCTGCGCCCTTTCTGGGTGTCGGAGCGGTGGGTCAAGGGCCGTGAGCCTGCCCGCGTTCAGCTCCTTCCTGACGCCTCTGCAGGGATACGGTGGGGATAAAACTGCCGTGACCTCAAAGCAGGGGGGGAATGAGGCGACCTCCTGAGACGCCCTCTCGGGTGGACCCACACTGAGCCACACGAGGCTGTACAGGGAGCGCGCTCAAGCTGACACAATTTCACTCTACTTGGGTCGCGGTGGTTTTCTTTACGTTAATACAGCTAATCCCAAGTGGGGCTGACGACCCTCTGAAACACAGTGAGGGAACGACCACCAGGACCAAGCCCACAGCATCCCTCCAAGCCCCGTCTCAGCCCCCCAGGTGTCTGGTCCGCTCGGAGCGAGGCGCAGCAGACAGCCCCCCCAGGGAGCCCACAGCCAGGCATTGCAGCGGCCCAGCTCTGCTGCCAGGCTGCTCCCCACCAGCTGCTCACGGGGGCGGGCCCTGAAGGCGGTGTGGGTGGGGAGGGGAAGGGCGCGTGCACACAAAACCCCCTTGTGCGGCGCAGTAGCCCACTGGCCTCTGAGAGCCGGGCCAGTGAGGCTCTGCCCAGAGCTGCCAGCTCCCCCAGTGCTGAGGGGATGGAGTCCCGGAGCCTGAGAAGCTGAGCCAGGCTTCAAGGCTGGACAGAAGACAGCACGGAGAGAGAAGGAACAAAGCATGAATATACAGGGATAAGTCATTAACGCTGAAATGCCAGGTAAGAGCCGACGTCCCTTCGGACTGAAGACCAGGCACCGCGGTGAAGCACCTGGTGGTGGCCCAGGTGCCCGGCCCCCGCCCTCGGCCCCGGCGCCCCCTCTCCTGTCACTCGCCCTGCAACCCCTGTGGGTCTGTCCACTTGTCAGCGCCCCGTCACGTGTGACAGCCCTGCCAGCTTCACAACCCTGGGGCCAATGCTGAACAAACGCCGTGGAAGGGGAGATGGCAGCACGGACCAGCGAGGCCGAGTGGGGCGGAGGGCGCCCGTGGCACCGAGCAGATAGAGGCAGACGGTCTGCCGGGGCTTCTCACCGCGTTTGCTCAAAGGAGGCCCCTTTTAGCATCACTCGCCTCTGGGCAGCCACTCTGCTGCCTCTGCTTTTTGGGCGCCGAAATATTACTACCAACGGTGTCACCTGCAGAAACCAGCAGGCTTCCTTTGGGAGACGACGGAACATGGCATTATAAAGTTATGGGCAGAGTTACTATTGGGGGAGAAAATTAACTGCCGTGATGTAGATAAGCGTAGAGATGAAAGACGTGAGGCAGGCCGCAGCGAAGCAGGGCACGAGGGGCCTCTGAAGTCGGCTTCAAAGGGTTCTGATCTGCTGTCCCGCCCGCTGCGGTTCAGTTACAAAAATAACAGAGAATTACACACTGCTCTCAGCCCGGAACTGCTTGACCCGCAGTCTCTCCTTCTCTGTCAGTGGCCCTCCACAGCCTCGGGACAGAGGCCGACCCCCCCCCCCCCAGCATGGCTTTCAAGGCCTTTGGAGGTCTGGCCCGTCCTGGCCCGCAAGACCCGCCTCCTGCCAGCCCCACAAGCTACCCTACGACTCAGACCCACGACCCTGAGCCGGCCTCCGCGCAGCCCGCCAGCCAGGGCTCGGCCCTCTCCTCCGTCCAGTGGGGCCTCCCCGCTCCGGCCTCCTGCCCCTCAGCAAAGCCCCCAAGACTCATCAGATGCTTCTTTACCACGTTAATAACGGGAGCACTGTTCATCGAGCACCTAACCGGTGTCAGAGGCCCTGCTACCAGCAGTCCCTCCGCCACCGACTATTCAGTACTTGATCCGCTAAAGCATCCCGATCTCCTTCCACAAGCGAGACGCACACCCTCCGAGAGGCTGGGCACCCCCCACCATGGTATCATGAGCACGTCCCTTTCCCAACCCACCCCACCCCACCCCAAAGAGACCACTGCCTTCCTTTCAGCAAAGGAGGGGTGACGAAGAGCAAATACCCCAAAATGGGATCATCTCTGGCTGCTGGAAACAATGGTGACTTTGCAACGTATTTCTATATTTTTCATGTTTTTGGTTTTGTATATGAACATCGAGTGTAAGGGATTTAGAGTCAAAAATTCTTGGTTCTGCCACTTAGCAGTCGTGAGAACTCGGGTAGATTACTTACACTCCTAAACCTCATTTCCCTAATCTGTTAAATGGGATTAGGACATTTAGAGCATCAGGAATCAACTTAGGCGGGGTGCGTACAGTACTCATTGCAGTGCCTGTGCGGCATCTGTTGGGCGATTACCGCTGCTTTCATCATGGAGACGACGAGCTTTTCCAAACGTCCTCCGGCTCACCCTTCCCTCTCATCAGCCCACATGCAAGCCATGCCCAGACCCTGCAAACCCCGGCCGTCTGAACCTCCCGAGTCTGGGCGAGGAGCGCGCCCCGCTGCCCCTGTGGCAGCACCTCTCACACGCCCTGGCATAGATCCGTGTCCTTCTCACTCCCCGAGGTAGAGTCTGGGCAGGAAGTCGCTCCGGGGCCCCGTCAGCCGTGAGCTCAGCCCATGTTCCTCACCGGCACGTCACTGTCACCTGAAGAACAAGCCCAGCAGCCAGTAGCCAGGCTTCGGACGGAAGAACTAAAGCCGCACAGGCTTGGGAGGCCGACCCCACCTGCTCATCGGGCAGATATGGACGCCGCGCCCTCCAGGGACAAAGGCGCCTGCCCAAGGTGGCCTGGCAGTGACTCGAAGCCTGCAGTCGGAGTCCCAACCGGGACGGCCACCCCCTGTCCAGACCCTCAGCCATCCTCACGGTGCCGGCTTTCCTCCACACCCCCCAGCCCGGAGCCCATGTCTGTACAGACCATGAAGCCAGCCAGCACAGGCTCCACACTGACCCTGGCTTCGGCGCGGCCCCTCGTGCGCAGCCCAGCTGCTCGTCCCCGCTCCCACCACCAGGCACGTTCTGGTCCGTCATCTCCGGGCCAGGTCACCCTGTGGACCGGCCTGTCACTCCCCACCACACTGTCCAGCTGGGAGGACCACGGTGACCCGAGAGCCGTGACTGGGCGTGTTTGCTACATGCAGGGGGCGGCCGCCCAGCACCGCTAGGCCTGGCCCGGGCCCCGGGGTGTCATCTCTGCTACACAGAGGACACGCGGGGCTCGGCCTCCACCAGCAGTGGACAGGGCTCGGGCAAGGACACGGTATGGGCAGGTCAGGCTGGCTCCGAGGCCACGCGCCCTCACTCCAGGCCTGGAGCCAGCGTTCCCCTCCCAGCTCCCACCACGACCACATCCGAGAGGTGCAAAGGAAGGGCTATTCCGGCGGACGCCTGCCCAGAGCCACCCAGCTCGGCTGTGCACCCTCCGTCCCCACGCCTGGCGTGTGCTGGTGACCTGACAGGCGTGTAGGAAGGGAAGGGAACTCCTCAAGAACAAGACCTGGTCTCCACCACATCTGCATCTCTTCCAGCTCTGAGCACCGTGCCTGGAAGGCGCGTTGGCCGTGCGGCACAACGGGCGAGGCCGGGGCAGAGAACAGCAAGGCAGCCGACAGAAGCTCAAGGCTCTTCCAGCTGCTCTGCAGGGCACCTGTTGGAAATCTGACGACTGGCTGTCATTCTGAAATAGCTACGTTATGAAAAGTTGAATCTTTATCAAGCAACAGTTTCCAAATAGAGAAAGAGGGAACAGAGATGAAAGGAAAGGAGAGAGGCAGGAGGAAGGGGGGCCACTCCTGATGAGCTCGGCGTCCCCTTAAGGCCTCCAGACAGGCCCCCAAGAAACCCCGCGGCACTTCTTCCCCAGCATGGAAGAAGACAAGACAAACACAAAAGAACTTCCAGACACTCATCAGGAGGAAGAGCTGTGAGATCCACTTACGGAAGGGTGTGATATGCCAAACGAAGACTCGCTGCCCCCCATTCCCAAGAAACGTAACTTCAAGCAAGGAGAGCAAAACAGTGAACAACAGACGTAACAGATAAGCATGTCATACAGCACATGGGCGACTGAAAGTGCGTGGAAGGAAGAGACCGTGGGGCAAAGCAGGGGGTGGGCCGCGAGGGCAGGGGGCAGGAGGAGAGGGGCGTGAAGGCTCAGGATACGCCTTGTTCACGGAGAAGCTTACATTTCAGCAAAGACTTGAGGAGGTGAGGGCATTAGCCATGTGGATGCCCAGGGGAAGAGCATTTCAGAAAAAGGGAACAGCCTGTGTGAGGGCAGCAAGGCAGAAGTGTGCCTGCCTTGTTCCTTCGACAGCAAAAACAAGCTGGGCTGGGGCTGGGGGGAGGAGGTCATGGATAACCTTTCAGGCAATGGTGAGCTCTGGATTTTACTCTGACAAGCTAGGGAGCCACTAAAGAGAAGTGATGCACCTCACTCAGGCACCAGGTGACAGGACCCCTCAAGACAGACCACAGGGAGAAAAGCTAGAAACACGGAGATAGGTTAGGAAACCACTGTGACGATGCAAGTGAGAGCTAATGGTGCTTTCAACAGTGGAATAGGAGGGAAGTACCAGAAACGGGGGTGGGGGGGGGGACAGAGACAGAGAGAGGGAGAGAGAGAGGGGGAGAAGGGGGGGGGGGAGAGAATTTACTCAAGGATTAAGTATGAAGTTCAAGAGAAAAAGTCAAGAAAGACTCCAAAGTGTTTGGTCTGAGCAACAGGACGGATGGAGCTGCCATCCGCTAAGACGTGTGCAGAGCCGGTTTGAAGGGAAGGTCACTTCCAAGTACGTGGAGTTTAGGATGCCTAGGAGATGTCCAGCAGAGGGGCTGAGAAGGCAAGGGAATGTGAGTGTCTGCAGTGTGGGCGAGGTCACCAAAGGAGTGGGTGTGGACGGAGCAGAGGACCGGGACTGGGTTGGAACTTTCCTACGCTAAGAGGTCAAGGTCGAGCGGGGACCCAGCGTCTCCCGTCCCTCTCTGGTCCTTCACTGTCTTTCAAACACACACTCTTGGTTCGGTTTGGGTTTTTTCCTGCCCACTTCACCGAGGGAGGCTGGAAGGAGAGGAACTGGAGACGGGGAGTGGAGCCA
Source organism: Leucopleurus acutus (assembly GCF_964270905.1). NCBI lineage: Eukaryota > Metazoa > Chordata > Mammalia > Artiodactyla > Delphinidae > Leucopleurus > Leucopleurus acutus. The sequence continues at coordinate 80,901,035 of NC_139159.1, forward strand.
TCTTTTGGGGGCAGTTGCAAAGGGAGGGGGCGGAGAGCACAGGTGAGGACTCGGGGTGCCGGGCCGGGTCCTCCTCTGAGGCCGTCTCCAACCCCCTCGCTCCCGTGCGCCTCTCTGTCCACCTGCAGACATGGCCTGGGCTGGACAGCGGCCTCCACGTGCCCACGGCTCCCGTTTTCATGGAGCGACCGTCCTGGACGTGTCCCAGGAGCCAGGACTGTATCTGACTTGCCAGGGTGGAGCGCGATCCCCACATACACAGCAGGAAAGAAATGAAGCAAAGCTGCAAGCCAGGCTCCACGGCCGAAGGGGCCTGGCCGAGCCCCTGCTGCCCCAGCCCACCTCGAAGAGAGGGACCGAGGTGACGAGAGGCAAGGAGTCGGCACAGCAGCGGCAGAGGAGGGTGAGCCCCGAAAAGAGACATTAGGAACGCTCCTTCTGCAGAGGCTTTGCTAACGGCACCATGGGGGCAATTATTCACCTCCCTGTGCCTCAGTTTCCCCCTCTGTAGACCAGGACTGGTACCAGGACTCACCTCAGAGACTTGTGAGGGCCCAGGAGGGACACAGTAAGGCTGGGGCCCTCCCCAGGGGACGTCTGGCCGTATCTGGAGACAATCGGGCTGTCACAACTGACTGGCGGGGTTGGCTCCCGGCAAGTGGAGGGTGGAAGACAGGACGCTGGGAAGTGGCCCCTGCAGCCACCTAGCAGCAAACCTCAGGGGGCCGCTGTGGAGAAAGCCTCATGTGAAGCGTCAGTGCCTCGCCGCTACCAGGAAGCAGTAAGAAAGAGCCGGCACAACGTTACTAACGGCGCCCAGAGCTGCGAGCTCAGCCGGAGATGTGCTCCGACCGCTCTTCTTCTACAGATGAAGGTCCTGAGGCTCCCAAAGGCACCATGACTTGCCAAGTAAGTGGCAGAGCCAGCCCACTGCCCACTGTTCCGCCCCCGTCCGGGAGGGGAAGGCAGTGCACACCGTCCGGGAGGGGAAGGCAGTGCACGCCAGCATCTGACTCCTCAGCTGCAGAAATGGGCGCTTTTCAGCACGTGAACGACGCTCTCTGAGTGAGTCATGTATTAGCTTTGCATCTCTGAATTCCGGCACTGGACCATCCCTTCGCTCCATTATGTTCCTTCCTTCTCTCAACGTTTACTTAGCACTTCTCCTGTGTACCGAGCACTGTACTGAGCTGGAGACACGGGGATGAAGTTGTCTAGGGAAGGCCGCTCTGTAAACAAAGAATGACAGTCTAATACAAATGCAATGCCAGAGCTAGAATCATACAGGCGTAGGGCTCGGGGGCCAGAGAAAGGACCCAAGCTTCCTCTCTGACCCGGTCTCAAAGACTGAGGAGTTTCCTAGGCAGACAAAGGAGGGAGCAGACTCCAGGAAGGGGGTGAGCATGAAGCAGCATGGGGGACCCTCAGGAACAAAGGTGACTTAGACCCTGGGATCCCTGAGACACTCACCACCTAGTGGACAGTCGGATACATAGATGAGTGCTCAGGATAGGTCACACCAAGGATAGGCAAGACGGATGACAGCAGGACGGGAGGAAAAAGAGGGACAAGGCCAAGGGTTTTCGGCCCTGGTGGCCGAAACACAGTGTTTCTGAGGCCGGAGGATGACAGCATTGGCTCCAGGTGCCATGAGAGGGGCTGTCCCCTCCGCCCAGCCCACCTGACACAGGTACCTCCTAAACATCTCTCTCGTGATTAGCGTGCTTCCCAGAGTCACCCCAGAGAAGCGAAGCCTCCCCGCCTGTCTCTAACCCTCTTGGGCAGAGTGATGAGCTGTCATGGGCATGCTGGCCGACTCTGCCCCAACCTGCCCCGAGCCAGTAAGCCAGTACCCTGTGCACACCCACACCCCAGGGCCCCAACTCCCTGGCCTCTGACTCAGCCTGGATGGGCATGTGCACAGTTCCTCTGATGCCCGCCACGCATGGCCAGCACCCATGCGACACGAAGGGCGACGCAGCCTGGTCAGGGCTCCACGCCCCGAGGCTCCACACAGGTTGACGCGGACCCAGACGCAGTCCCGCCTTGCCTCCTCTGCACCCCTTACCCGGTGCCTCCCCTTTGCCAACTCAAGACCACGAAGTCGAAGCCTTCGGCTCCTGTTTCCTTACTCTGTTTTGCTAGCACCGCATTATCCGCAGGGTCACCCAGAGGCTCCATCTCAAGGCTGTGCTGAAACAGCGCCTGGCGTGTAATCAATGAGCTACTAACGTGGTGAACTGTCGCGCAGATTGTCATGTACTCTCAACAGTCAGCTCTTTCCCTGCGACGTCGGCTAACTGTACTGAATCCATCTCCCTGTCCTGTTCCTGGGTGTGATTCCCACGCTGATCAGCCCAGTCCTTCCTGTTCTTGGTACAACCTCTTCCTTCTTTGGAACTATTCGGTTTCCCTAGCTTACAGAGAGAACACAGCTATACTTCACAGAGATACAGGCTCGGAAGAGACACAGAGCTGGGTACATACACGCTCTCTCCATGCCTGTCCACCTCCTGGAACCTGCTCCCTCCACCTCTCCCCACCCACCTGGTCAATGCACCATCCTCCTTCTACACTTCACCGCGACGGTCCCTCCTCATCTCTCATCTCTCTCTCCAGGCCTTCCCCATGCCACCTCTGTCCTCCAGTCCGTCTCAGCCACATAACCCGCCAGGGAGGAGCCAGACGGCACGTGATCTGAGGCAGAGGCCCCCTCGAGGGGATCTCCCCATGGACAGAGAGCCAGCAGGCGGCATCCCCTGAGGGCTGGGTTGCCCGTGACATCGGACACGTGCGGCACAAGGGCACGTCCCTCACCTCCCTTTGGAAGCAGGAACGAAGGGAAAGAGCAATGGAAAGTCCAAGCCGAGTTCAGTCACCAAGCGGGATGCAGATTTTGTAACGATGAAGTTTTTTTAATGTCTCCTGCTCAGATCAAAAAGAAACACACGTGACAAAGTTCTGGGTGATGAATCACACGGGGCTCCGCTCCACCTTCAGAACAAAGGCAAGGTCAGCGGCGCTTCCATGAGAGCCTCTCGGCCCCCAGACAAGGGTCGAGCTGCCTGCGGAGCTAAGGCTCCGGCTCCCACAAAGTGAGCACCAGGTTTGCATTTGGGGGCCAGGCAGTATTCATAGAGAAGGCTGGAAAAGCTGCTGATAGAGACAGGTGCCTGGGGAATTGATCTGACACAAGATCAGAAGAATTTCCCAACCGTTAGACCTAGAAGAGCAGACAAGACGCCTGAACGGGGGCTTCTGGGTCCTCACCATGTCTGTTTGTGCCATGTCTGTCCTGCAGAAAGGCAGCCAAGGTAGGCCTCGCCGCGATGCCTACAGGTGAGTGATGCCAGGACTCAAGTCGCAGGGCGAGCTGGGCTGGGATCGCTACTCAAAGCAACCGTAAGTGGAAAGAGCCAGAGAATCACTGTGCGCTACCTCCTTGGGAAGATGTGAGATGGAACGAAGAGCCCAGGCTTTGGAGCAAGAGAAAACTGTGACCTCCAATTTTCCCCTTACTAGCTGGATGACCTCGGAAAAGTCATCTCACCTCTCTGAGACTCTGTTTCCTCCTATGAAAAAAAAGATGACAATGCCTACTGCCTAAGGGTTGTTATAAGAATTAAATGAGATAATCTATATAAAGGGCTTGGACCCTGCCAGCCTCCAAGGAGACTCTCAAGAAATAGATCCCTTTCCCCTCTCCCTCCTTGAGTGCTACTTCTCTTTCTATCCCCAGCAACTCATCTGCCTGGCATGTTGTCCAGTCTTAATAAACACTTGCAAAAGTTCTGATCGGTTTCATAGGTGCCTCTGTCCAAAACAGTTGTTATCCTGAACTCCATGGGGTCCAAGATCCTCCTGACATCATAAGGGAGATATTCCTCGTGTGTAGTTTTGTTTTGTTTTTGAGGAAATGATCCATGGCTTTTCTTAGAGATGCAAAGGCACCCCTGACCTGGACTAGAGTAAGGACCACCGTACACAGGCACTGAAACCGCCATCAGGCAGAGTCATTCCTCCCCTCTACTCAAGTCCTCAGGCCCTGGTTCAGTTCAACCACCTCCTCTGAAGTATTCCAGCAATTCCCGCCTGTACAAGTCCTCAGTGACTACGGACTCCCAGACACAGAGAGGCGGGACTGGAGGACCCTCCGGCGGCCGTTCCCACCTTCACTCAAATATTCCACTCGGCTCTGTGGCTCCTACGATGGACACACAGTGCTGCCCGCTGAGGCCACAACAGCGGGTAGAACGGCGCCATCCCCGGGCTCAAGGTGATTTGCCGTAACCCAGTGATGATCACACATTACAAGGGAACCTCGGGTTCTACCGGAGCACCCAGGGGGTCGGAATCATCGGAGGCCAACGGTATGGTGGGAGGGGCTCTCAGTTCAGGGAACTGACAACTTGGCTGACACTCGAGAATTAAGGAGGGAACCAAGGGCAAAGGGCGGGCGGGGAGAGGAAGGTCCCCGCAGGCAGGAGGCAAGGGCTCGCCAGAGTTCACAGGCGAGAGAAATGGGATCATTTCATCCCGGCCAGGCCACGCAGTCGCCCGGAGAAGAGATGAAGCCGCCAGGTGAGACGTGCTGCCGGACAGGTAAGTGTGTGGACTGTACAGCACGTGGCCGGAGGAGACGTGAGCGTGCTCGGGGGGTGGGGCGGGGGGGTGACGCATAACTTTGACCGGGCTCCTCGCGGCAGCGCGGGTACAGAATCTGTGCAGACAAGTTAAGACTGAGACATGCCTGAGCTCTTCATCTCGCCCACAGTCTAGGCCAGAAAGGGCAAGTGTGAGGCACTCGGTTTTCAAAACAGGAAGAAAAAGAAACATATATGTGCCCGTACGTGTGTATGTATGTATAAATAAGACATCGTCTGGGTAAATTCTGAACTTAATGATGAATCACTGATTCACAAACCTACAAGGATGAATTGGGAAAAGGGAGGGTAAGGAGTTTATCCAGCCCAACCCTCTATTTCCAAATAGGGAAACCATACCCTGGAGAGGAGAAATAACCAACTATACAATTATCAAATTAGATGCTTGGTTATTGGCAAAACCAGAATTCAAACCCAGTCTGCACATTCCCAGCCCTGAATTTCTCGGGGGCACAGCCCTCTGGGATTCTGCCTGCACCCCTGACGGCTTCTCACGGTCAATGGGCAGTGCTCCCTCAGTTTTCATGAGCTATTTTGGTCTTGAGCCTCTGGAGAGAGACAGTGCCCAGCCCAGAGAAGGGGCTTCAGCACATGTATGGGTTCGACTCAACAGCGTTTTCCGCGTGCACACCCCACCCCCCACCTGGAACACACGGCCCCCCAGCCCCGCCCCTCAGCTTCCCAAGTGCACGTGCAGGAAGGCGGCTCAGGGAGCAAGCCTGGGGGAACAGCGGTTCTCAGCCTCTCCCCACCTTAGGACGTCATCTTCCTGGCCGTGGCTTTTGTCTGTTTTGTTCTGCTGTGTCCCCAGGGCCTAGAACGACGCCCGGCTCGCAGCAGACCCTCCACAAACACGTGTGGAGTTAACGAAGCCCCAGATTTCCGCGGACTTCTGCCTCCACAGCAGCTCCACCTTCAGCTGCTCTGTGTTCGGGGATTCTCACTTGACACAACGTCCTACCGCTAAGAACACATTTAAAGCAACTATTGAGAGGGCAGGGTTCTTTCCTTTTCCTTATTTCCAGAAGCCTTTATACTTACTGAAAGAAAGCACAATAGAAAAGGAGTTTCCAAAAACCAAAACAGAGGTAATTTATAACTACCCCAAATACTTTACTTTCCCTTTCCAGTTCTGAACCGAATGTGATTCCAAAAATGCCTCGAGATATGTGTTCAAATTTTACAAAAATTATGTGCTGAAAGGGACACGTCACCAGCATAGGGGAGGCGAGGTCAGCCAAGTCCCTGACTGTCCGAGGGCCGCACAGACACAAGGCTGAGGGCCCTCCCTGGGGAGCCCCGAGGACGGCCTGAGGGGCTCCAGGCCAGCTCTGCGAGGGGACAGTGGGAGTAGACAGGGCCTGTCTCGGACAATCTGGGGCGTGTGGTCACTCTAGTAATACCAGCTGGAGCTCATTCAGTACAAGCTACCACGCATCCACATAGGGGATGGTGATCACCTGGTCAGGGGCCGGGTCAGGGTCTAGCGAGATGCGCTGCCACTAGAAAACTGCTACTGAGAAAACAGGCCCCATGGTACAATGGAGCCAACACAACCGGGTGTGAACTCCAGACCTGCCACCTAGTCGCGGTGTGACCTTGAGTCCAGGCGGTGCGACTTCCCTCACAGGGTTACAGATTATAGAAGAAAAGGTGGTGGGACTCCGTCTGGACTCCAGCCTGTGTGCACAGAGGGCGGCAGGCACGGTGAGAAGCCACTGAGAGGCCCGCTGGGCCCCCGACTCCACATCATACATCCCGAGGGAGGCGGGGCAGCTGATCCAAGCTCCCCACAGCGCGCCTCCTCGGGAGCCAGCCCAGACCTCTCCCCCGACGGCACAGAAGCAGAGGACAGACACAGCCAGACGTCCACCCTGCCGGTCTGCCCCGGGTCTCACAGGTACGGAGGAAGGTCTCTCTGGGTTGGGTGGACTTGACATCAGAGCCTTGGGACAGTCCTTACACAGAAGCCCTTCATGCCCAAAACGCTCTGGGGAGCCTCCAGGTCCACTGCCCACCCTGCCGTGCCCCATGTGGTGGGTCCACACGACAGCTGCGGCCGCCCCGCGCCCCAAGCTTCCAGCTGGGCTCAGGGATGGGAGGCGCCAGCAGGAGATGAGCGGGTGGAGGGAGTGAGGCCAGAGACCCCTGCCTGCCGGGCTCCTGCCGTCCCGTCCTGCAGGAAGAGCCCAGAGCCCTCACGCAGCGGGCAGTTCTTCGCTGTGGCTTCCTCTCCTGGCCCCTCCGCCTGGAGCGTTCAACGCTCCCGCCGCCGCCAGCCCCTGCCCTGCCACTCACTCACACGAGCACAGAGGCTCCCTTTATTCCACTCCCCACCCCACCCAAGGGTACCGCCTGCCTCGCGTGGGGACCCTGAGGACACATCCATCCGTCGGGAGCCCCTTTCCTTTGCATTTACAATCAGGCCCGGTCTGGGCTCACCCTGCACCAGGCACCTGTGAGCAAGGTGACCTGCAGGACCTCCTCCTGGTCCCTTGCACAGGTGGGGAACTGAGCGCCAGAGGGGTCAGCAAGCTCGAGGCCACTGCCTTCAAAAGGGCCGCCCCAGCTTTTCGTTCCCCAGGCCTGCCTCAGTCCAGGCTGGGCTCCAGGGCCAAGCCCCAGTCCCGTTCCTGCCCGGCTGCTGCCTCAGGGATTTCGGGGAGGAGGGGCGCGGGGGAGCCTAGAGGACAGCCTGCCCCCCCTCCCAACCCCAGGGCGGCGCCTAGGATACACAGGCCCTCAGCAGCAGCGGAACTGACCCGATGCGATGCGGGAGAGGAACATAGCCACAGGCCCCGAGACACACCTGACCAGCCACGTTCACGTTCCCTCAGGACAGGCACTCCCTAAAGGTCACAAACGTATGCATGAGGACAACACGGAAACTTACTTCAAAACTGCAGTAAAACAGAAGAAGGAAGGAAACTGACGATAGTATCTGTGAAGCCCTGATAAGAACAAAGGCAAGGTGCTCTGTCCTGAAAGTGACCCATTTGACAGACGGATACACAGAAACAGTGAGCAGACAAGACTCCTTAAAATATTTATGACTTTAAGTGGCTGAAAAGCAGCACGCTTCCCCGGGCGCACACGCAGGACACTTCATCATGGGGACACTTTAATAAGGTGCCTTCCGCAGGGGCGGAGAGCACGGGGGACTCGGTGGCGCTGCATGAAACATTCACAGCTTTCTCTAGAAAGAACATTTGTGGGTGGTCCTTACCTTCCTCAAGTTGGCCATTTTTATAAACAGAGAAGTAATAATAAAACTGACGTGGCCACAGGAAGCTCTGGCTGGTTCTGCCTCGCAGGCATGAGGGAATGGAGAATTCTGGATGGTGGCATAGCTGCCACACTCAGCCTCATGCCTGGCTCTGAGCTACGCACCCTCCACGCATCATCTTTAATCCTCTCAACAGGCCCTGAGCTGCCCCCGTCTTTACGTGTGGAACCGCACTCAGAGCTGCAGGGGTGCAGCTGTTCCCCCCCACCCCAGTCCTCCCGTTCACAGGCGCAGACATCCTGCCTCGAGGCCCCACCGTGGCAGGTGCCGAGCCACAGCTCACCCCCAGGGGTGTCTCCTCTTTTCTACCACGTTCTGCTGTAGCTTAGACACATCCTCAGTGTTTACGTTCCCCTTGTGTTGACGTGTAATAAAACATATTCTTCCACGTAATTTTCCACTCATCTGTTCATTATTTACTAGTTATTTATTCATGCAGTATTTACTGAGCAGCCAGTAAATGTTATATACGTATATACAAGGCCACTGCAGGACGGGGAGTAAGCCCAGTGTCACCTGGGGAGCAGAGAGGAGGACAGGAAAGGCAACACCACGGCCTGACACTGAGTTACGAACCACGGAGACACGGCGACACACAGCACGTGGCCCCTGCCCGGAAGGAGCTTGGTCTCAGGAACAAAGAGGCAAAAGCAGCAGCGCCCAGGCAGCGTGTGCCGTGGCAGGTGGAGGCTGACGCCACTCCCGGCCTGCGCGGGACGGAGGGCGCTTCCAGCCGGACATCAGGATGGCGCCAGGGGCGAGCGGCATGGAAGGTGGGCCTCTGAGGACACACGGGGTCGGAACAGTGCTGGTTTGGGGTGTGCCGTAGAGAGGACCGCTGAGCTGAGCCTGGATGTCGGGGGATTCTCCAGGCGGCCGGGCTCCGCAGCTGAGCCTGCCCCACACGCGTGTTCACCGCCTCCTCTGAGAGCCTGCTGCCGAGAAGAGCTCTCGCTTCTCCGCCCTCAACCTTGAAGTAACTTCCCAACATGTGTATGGCTCTCAGACAAGTCATCCCACCCTAGAAACGGTGGCGGCGGCTCCACAGAGGAACACCGGCAGGGCCCTCGTCACCAAGAGAGTCCTGTGGGCATCGAGTGGAGAAGAAGGTTGGCCTGTTCGGTACAGACCCCACTCACTGCCCCCCTGGGAGCTCTGACGGTAGGAAGCACACATTTGTTTCCTGTGCCGTAAGTCGTCACAAAGAGGCAGGGTCCTTGGAGGAGGCCTCGAGGATAAGTTCAACTCAGGACGGGGTGGCTTCGCCAGGCCACGTGGCTGGTAGGACCAAGCCAAACCTCTGTTTCCGACTTTACTGGTAACGTAGGGGCTATCTTCATCTCCTGACTCATTTCTACCTTTGAATGCGCTTCAACCCAGACCCCACACCAGAGCCCATGCTTTGCACCACATCCTCAAGTCAGGCCCACTCATCTGCAGAATTGCTGGTTCATTTGCAAACTGGCTGATTTGGGCATATGGACCACAGGAGGTGCCCTAAAGTCTCCGGGCAGTAACCATCCCTTCCGACATCCCTCCCCAGGCCCTCCCCCGAGCACCATGGCACCCTCATGGTCCACCGCTGGTACTGCTGCTAAGTCGTGTGAATCCCCCCCGGAATGCATCCTCCTTTGGAGCAAGGGCTGCATTTCGTTCCTGTTCACATCCCGTCACCTGGCCCAGCATTGGCTTCAGAAGGACATTCTCCTCGACCATGTGTGGAGCAAGCTGAATGCTGCCTCAGGTCGTGCATCCAGCAAGCATGCGTGTCCGAAACGAGCCCAGCACTGGGTTCATAAGGATGAAAATGATGAAAAGATTAAAAAACTCTTTCCAAAAAAGAAGATATTCTGAACACCAGCAGCTGACACTGCAAAAGACACGTGGTCCTTTAGGGCCACATAGCCTAAAGTAGAAATCTGTTATCATAGTGTCATTAATTTGACGATCCTCATTGACAAAAATCTGAGTTAAGCTTGATCAAAAAGATGACATTAATGCAGTCATTCTTGGCACTCACGGTAAGCTCTTCAATCCCAGCACAGGCTGCAATCATAACGGGACCATCCGTCACCGATGCAATCGTTTCATAATTGCTTTTACACACTGGGTCATTACATTCAAGACTTAAAGACCAAGGAGGAAGAAAGCGGTGAAGTGTCGTGATTAGGAGAGCAAATAAGAGGCGCAGGGACAGGAAAGCATACGGGAGAGGACTGGAGAACTGTGTCCCCCACAAAGACTTCGTGGATACAGAAAAAGCTTCTGGAACAGGAGGGAAGTAAAAGTAGTCAAGAGGCAAGAAGAAGGGAGGGAATTGCTGATGATCCAGAAATAAGGCTGTCTTCCAGGCGAGGCGACCATATATACATAGAACTTGAAGAAAAAGATGCAATATCCATCCACTGAATGTAATCCACTTGGTTACACCCAGCCACGAGTCTTCTGACCGCCTCCTGGGAGCTAGACTCGCACGAGGGGTGGAGGGAAAGAGAAGAATGAGAGGCTAGCTCCTGACGGCGGGAAGCTTACACTCTAACCAAGGGCACAGATGTGAAAGTAACTAACCACAACACGGTGGTGCACTAATTGTAGCCTTAAAAAGCAGTTATACTCCAATAAAGATCCATTAAAAAAAAAAAGTACAGGGACTGCACAGAGAAGGGACTAGTTAACCATCTTAGAAAAGGAGTCTAGAAAACGGACACGTGGACATGGCAGGGGCGGGGGGTGGCGGTGGGGATGAATTGGGAGGTTGGGATTGACATGTATACACTACCATGTGTAAAACAGACAGCTAGTGGGCACCTGCCGTAGAGCACAGGGAGCTCAGCTCTGTGCTCTGTGGTGACCTAGAGGTTGGGACTGGGGGGCGGGGGGGGGGGAGGGAGGGAGGTCCAAGAGGGAGGGGATATATGTATACATATAGCTGATTCACTTCATTGTACAGCAGAAACTAACACAACACTGTAAAGCGACTATACCCCCCCAATAAAATAAATAAAAATTTTTTAATTAAAAAAAAAAGAAAGAAAAGCAGCCTGGAGAGGAGAGCATCAAGTTTTCAAAGGTGGGTTTAAAAACCAGTCCCACGCTTCTGGGCTGCGGGGTCATGGGGCGCGCTGCCCCCTCAGCCCCGCCTCCTTCGGAGGACACCCTTGGAGGGACGGGGGCAGTGGGGCTGGGTGAGGCAGTGCCTGGACATGTCTACAAGCCACCCCGCCCCGGGCACCGACGGGGTGTTCATGAAACGTGTGATTATGAATATTATTGGGGGGAAGGAAAGACCACAGAGCAGGGAGAACCTGAGCTGGAATCCGAAGGAGCCCCCGGGGTGCACGAGGTGGGGGAAGGTGGTTCCAGGCAGAGCGGCAGGAAGCGCCAGGCCACGCCAGGCCATGAGCGGTGACAAGACACCATGAGTTAGGGGACGGCCCGCTGTGCAGTGGATGTGGTCAAGGGCGGGTGAAGAGGCAGAGGCAGGCAGAACGCACGCACGCCGGGTGAAGGAAGTGGGCTTTTGTTCCAAGGGCCGTGAGGAATAATGAAAGGGTTTAGAGCGGGGGTGAGGTACAGCCCTGTCTGCCTTTTAGAAAGACCACGCCGGCCACGACCCAAAGTGGAGAGGGTTCACTCTGCACCTGTCGGAGGAAACTGGCCAACTTTCAGAGGCAGGAAATTCACACCTAAAAGTGAGTGTCACCCCCCTGGGGGCAGGTTAGCCTAAATACATATGACGTGTTCTCTCTCTCCTTGTGCGAATTTCAGGACAATCCAGTTAAGCAGCCAACTAAACCCCCGTTCTCCTTGCTTTGAGAGCAGAATTGTACTGAACCCCAGGGAGCCCATGAGTCATTGGTTTGGCGTTGTCATTACTTTACTGACTCTGATGCCTGTAATTTACAAATCTGGGGAGCCATTACAGAGTCGCAGCTCTCTCTCAGGCACTAAAAATTGATTCATCACGCTACTGTTCTTTAAAGACAATAATGCCTGCTGTGACTGTGAGGATAAGTTACCCCAGGCTGTGCTCAGATCTCGGGTGCACCCTTCTGGCAGCAGGTGACAAGCGTGCTGGCTCTCAGGGGAAGGGCTGCTGGCTGATGCGGACTCAGTCTGCCAGGATATAAAATGTGAGTTGGTGGGCTGGGAGGGGAGTGTGCTCAAAGGCTCCTGGGGTGCCCTGGAGGTAGGACAGGCCGAGGGGGGCTGCGCAGGCGGGGCTTGGGCTCTCCCACGTCACTCAGATGCTGCCAGAGTCCACATAAGGAGAAGGGGGTGGGTTGTGCTCTTGCCAGAAGCTGTGACGTGCCCTCGCTCTACACTGTGAGGCAGCGTGGGGAGAAGGGGGTCTCTGGAGCCTGAGAGTCTTACTAACTTAACTTACACAGGTTAACTTACTCACTTAGACGCAGTCTTCTCATCTGTAGCGGCGAGAGAGAACGTATTCTTGCAAGATGGCATAAGGGTCAGATGAGATGAGGCACACGAAGTGCTTGGCACATATAGCCAGAACACCGTGGCAGCTTTATTTAGGGCCGAACAGCGAAAAGCATAACCCTACAGGAAGTGAAACAGCCTCCAACATGCCGCTTAACAGGACTCAGCGAGTAGCAAAGGCAGGCTTGATACCTCTCCTCTTAAAAGGAATTTGGAAAATAGATTCTGATTCAGCACTATATTTGTCCTAAGAGATACAACATCAAATGCACATTGTCTACAAAGTAAAAAATAGATTCCTCCCAAGCTTTTGATCTACAAAGACCAACTGTGCGAGCGCTGGTGGGTAATTCATCTCTTGTGACTCAGCTCCATTATTTACCTGAAATCACTGGTAATTTGACATCACAGCTGCATAATAATTTCAGTGCTTACAAAATTCATAAAAACCTATTTTCCCACAAAAATTCCACGAGATGGTGACTATTAATCCCATTTTACAAATTAGGAACCAAGATTTGCTGGGGGTGAAGCCCTGTGTGGCGCACTGAGGTGCTTCCCCTCTTCCAAGGAGCAGGACCCTGATGGCTGAAGTGTCCACAGAATAGCAGGGTAGCCAGGAGTGGGCACCAGACATGAAGTTCAAAGTTGAGCCAAAACAAAGCTTCGGTACAGGCAAAGCCAGATTTCTACCAGGCTTCTGGAGAGTGACCAAAGAAACACACACATCCTACCCTCAGAATCCAGGCAGCACCTGACACTGAAGGAGATTAGTAAGTGGTGGGTGAATGAATTTCCTCCATTACAACTGTTACAGCCTCCAAAGGGGTCCTGGGACCCCAGCTCAGCAGGCCAAGGATTCGATCACCTCCAATACCTTCATCAATACTGTCTGCGGTCTCTGCCCGGCCCACCATCGCCCCTTTCTTGGGAATCTGTATTCCTGTCCATGGGCAAGGCCACCAGTATTCATGCCTGTCAGTAACAGGCTTGCACCCCACTGGCCCCAGGTGACAGGACCAGGGGAAGACACGTGAGAGAAGCTGGCCCAAGAAGATGCCTCCTCCTAGAATTACGGAGTCGGGGCTGAGAGAATCATCAGTCAGGGCTGCTGGTGTCACCTGTGGCCGTGTTAGACGTCTACTGCGGGGAACCGTGGGTTTAGGGAAGCAGAGGAGCCGGTGAAGAGAGAAAGACCAAGGAGGGACAAGAGACCACCGAGAAAGCAAGAGCGAGGGATGGGGCCCGCTGGAGCCGAAAGCCCGGCAGGCTGGTCTCAGAGCTTTCCAGTCTGGGGTCCCACCTGCAGCCCAGCTCCGCAGTGTGCCTGCCCTGGATGCCGGGAGACACAAAGTCTGTCCCCCAGTGCTTTCCCTCTTTTGCTCAGAACGGCTTGAGAGAGATTTATGCTAACTGCAATCAAGAGTCTTAATTTAGACAAGCCCCTTCCAGGTGCAGTCACACCAAAGCCGTCAGAAGTTTAAGGGGCTCCAGGAGACCCAGGGGGGCACAGCTGTGTTGGAAGATACAGGGGAGGAGCGGGGAGCCAGAGCACAAAGGCGGGGGGTGGGGGGCAAGGGCAAAAAGGAGGCCAGCCCAGCAATGCCGGCGCTGTCAGCCTGCAGCCAGCGAGCACGTGGCAGGAGGGTTGTCATTTGGAATGAGTTTAGGAAACCAGGGCTAATTTTATCCACAGCCTAAGAAAGCTGATCGGGATGATGAATTGGCTGAGCAAAAATGTAAACGTGATACGGCAAAACAGGAGTCCTTTCAGGATTCACCCCTAGAACGTCTGTCCTCAGTCCCGCCCCACCCTGGGTCCCCCCAGGCTGGGCACTCTCAGCGCCCTGCCCAGAGCGGCCCCCAGCCCGCCCGCTGGCTGCCATACCCTGGCTTCTTCACGTACAGCCCACCCGACCCCTAGGGTCCAGCTCCAACACAGTAACTTAAATGAACGTAATCCCTTCAGGTACTGTCACGTCATTTGATCACCACACAGACACATCTCGGTAGGTATGAATATTCCCCCTCTTAGATGTTAAGAACTGCAGTAAGAAGAGGTCAGTAACTTCTCCAGGGTAGCTCGGCTGAGAAATAAATCAGTGTTTAACCAGGTCTTCTGACTTCAAATCCATTCACCTCATGCCATGAGGCCTCCCAAATGTCACGTCCTTCCATGTTCGTTTAAGCGGGATGGGAACTCCCCCCCTTCCTCTCAGCGGGGCTCCCGCAGAACTGATGCACCTGCCCTGCCGGCTCTACCTGCACCTCTTCCCCCACACCCATCTCAGCATCCTGTGTGAGATTTTCAGTTCCACCCAGCTTCATTGCACTGCTTTTCTTCCATCACTCACTCGTTCATCCTTTTCATTAATCCGATCAGAATGGATGGAGACACGATTCCTTGGCTCGAGCCTTATTCAGCCTCCTTGATGCCTCGTTTCATGTAATGAATACTCAGTAAACGTTCGGGAAGTGGGTGAAGATCAACGTGAATCTGTTTCTCAAGGAAACCCCCAGGTTTTCAGTACGTGGATGTGCGGCCCTGGTCTAGGTGCTATGACAGGTTCCACACGAGGAGGCAACATGGCCCAACCCTGAACTGGGTAACATCCACACACCCCCACAAAACAGAAATTAAGGCAAATTTGGACTCCAAAGATGCTCCCTCCAACTCAAAATATGGTGTAATGTCTTTTCCTTATTTACCAGAAAAATAAGCACAGCCAGACCTAAGCTCAAAGTGATGAATGAAGCAGGGACTCTGCCAGCTCCTCTCTTCAGTAACTGGAAAAAGAGATCGTTAGCACTGCCCTGATTTGCAAGCTTCTGAGTTAATTAATACGATATAGCGTGCCTCTCCCAGAAAAGAATGCCAAATAGATTTTGCTTTTAAGATTTTCAGTTCTACCCAGCTTCACTGCGCTACTTTTCTTCCATCACTCACTCATTCATCCTTTTCATTAATCCGATCAAAATTAATGGAGCACACGCTAAAAATACTGTGCAAGGTTCTGAGCGTAAAAAGCGGCAAATTTTTTAGAAGTCAAATAACTACACAACACATGGAATCCTGGAAGAGGGGTCTACATGGCACTGCATGGTAAAGCGAAGCGCGTGAGCTGTCCCCGAGGACACCGGGGAGGCCGCCACTGAGGAGGAAGCCTTGCCCCGCACCTTGGAGGGCACCAGAGGGCACCCAAGGTGTTGTGGGACCTTGGGACACAAGGGGAGTGGTGTCGAGAGACAGGCTGCAGAAGAAAGAACGGGAAAGATCGAGAGGGCTTGGCTATCCAAGGAGCTCGGGGTTTGTTCCAGAGGCCCTGGGGAAGCCACAGGCAGATCTTCATTGAAGGAGGATACCCTGGTAACTGGCCGGGCCTGACCAAAGGCAGGGAAGGCCACCGTGGGAGGTGTCGCAGTGGCCCAGGAAGAAGTGGCAGGGCCCTGGGAGGAGCAGCAACGGCAGCACAGGATGGATTCAAGGGAGATGCCCCAGTTTTCTTGCCAAAGTACTATTTATAGGCACACTGTGAAGTTATCACCAAAGGCAAAACTGTGTGCCTATCCTCCTGCAGACTCGACTGTAAGTCCTCTGATGGAAAACCAAGGGCTTCACTTCGGCCAATACTTACTTAGGCCTCCTCTGTAGAGCTCTGTGCTCCCTCCAGCAGGGGCTAAAGTAATAAGACGAGGTCCTCTGTCGGTATGACAGCCCCAGATGGGACGCTTCAGGTGGCTCCCATGACCCCACCTTCTGGCGCTCGTACTCCGTGCGGTCCCCTCCCCGTGAACGGGGGTGGGACCCGTGAGCTGCTTCTGGCCGAGGGAACACGGCAGAGGTGACAGGCTGTGTGTGATCACGTCACAGGAGACTGGCTCTCGTCTTGCTGGAGGCTCTCTCCCCCTCCCCCTCCCCCATGCTGCCTCTGAGGAAGCAAGCAGCCCTTTGGAGAACCCCCACGTGGCAGGGACCTGCAGGGCAGCCTCTAGAAGCTGAAGGTAGTCTCCACCTGACAGCCAGCTAAAAATGGAAGCTCCCTGTCCTACAACCTCAAGGAAGTGGACTGTGCCAACCACCTGAGGAAGTGTGCAAATGACCCAACCCCAGCAGAGCCCCAGATGAGACTGCAGCTCTGGCCAACGCCTGGACTTCAGCCTTGGGAGGACCCAGCTAAGCCAGGCCCCGACTCCTGGCCCACAGAAACTGTGTAATAATAAATATATGCTGCTGTAAGCCGCTAAGTCTGTGGTATGTTGTCACAAGTAAGAGGTAACTAATAGAAACAGTATGGATAAACAAAAATCTTAGACTTAGGGAGACCTAAGTCAGTTCCCAGATCTGCTACGTATCAGCTCTGCGACTTGGGACAAGACACTTAAGCTCCCTGAGCCTCACTTTCCTTTCTAGGAGAAATAATGCCTACGTGCTAGGGTTTCCGTGAGAATTAAAGTTTTTAGGAAGTGTATGACTAGATCAGACACAAAGAGGAACTCAATCAACTATCACTCCAGGCCTCTCCTGTACCTGCAAGACCAGGTGCTGAGTAGGAAGAGACAGACAGAACACCGCCCCTCCCCGCAAGTGCCAGAGGAGGGGGCCGGCCCCCGGGGACAGCACACAGCCCAGCACAAGCGCAGCCACTACTGGAGCCGCGTGGAGGGGCAGCTGAGCTGGCCTGGAAGGACGGGACCGGTTTCAGAGGCCGCCTTCTGCAGCCAGGCAAGCCCAGCGTCACTCAACAGTCTGCACGCACGGCGTGCTTGCTGCACGCACACCTGGAAAAGGTGTCCTGAGCCCTGTAGCATTCTTCTTCCGTCTTACATACCGGGCAAGACTCACCTACACAACCACCGACCTGACCTCCCCTTGTACATCAGCCCTGTATCTAAAAGTTAGGGCCTCCGCAAATGCATTTTTTCATTTTCCCGAAAATTCTGACCCCCCCACAGGCCCCCCTCCACCCGGTCACCGCTTGCCAGTCCCAGTCCCTACCCCCACCCCTACCCCACGCACATCTGGCTGCCTGCCCCGAAATGGACTGCAGACCCCCGCGTCCCCCCGCTGCTGCCGTCACAGCGCCATCCAAAGCACCCCAACCCCTGCCCGAACTCGAGGCTGGCCTTCCTGCAGCTCCATTTGCCCTCTTCAACTTCTCCACGCTACAGCCAAAGCGGCTATTTTTTTTTTTTAAAGTGAAATTGCAAATTCGACTTCCCTGCTTAAAAACCCTTCCCTGCCATCCACAGTCTTCTAGTCAAACCCAGGCCCCGACCCCACGTCCGACGGGGCCCTGTGTGACCTGGTCCCGCTGGCTCTGGACCCTTGGCATCCGCTTCTCCCTGTCCTCCCCAGTGCTCAGCCAGACCCCCTCCTCACCGTGTCGCCCCAGGTTTGGTGCCTTCCCCCACCCCACTGTGCACAGCTGGGCTACCCTCCTCCTGCGGGGCCGCCTCACGGTGGCCTCCCACGGGCCCTCGCCGCACCCCACCACGCCACTGTTTCGGTCATCACTCCTCACATACTTCTGTTGTTATCACTCATCAGAAAGTATAATTCCACATACATTTACTACTGATGTATTCTTTTTGTCCTCCCAACAAGACCACAAGCTTCACCAGAATAAGAACGATGTCTGCGTGTTGCCTGCTGTATGCCAGGGGCTAATGCAGGGCCTGGCCGCCAAACGACATGGAAAGGCATTTGCTAACTGAACGGAAGGCGTTCGCTCTTGCGAGGGATGTAACGTACCCTGGGAAAGTGGGTCAATGAGAGGCTAGGTCACCCCGTGACCACCCCCTACCCAAAGCTCAGGAGCTTCCAACAGTGTCCTACGGGGCAGGCTCTGGTCAGTCTGCACGCTGGACCCTGGCTGAAGCGCTGTCCTGCCCAGAACGCTGCCTACCCCCACGCGGAGACACAAGCAAGAGGCCGCGCCCCACGATGGCCCTTTCAGCCGCTGCTCAGAAGCCGCCCCACGATGGCCCTTTCAACCGCTGCTCAGAAGCCGCCCCGCGATGGCCCTTTCAACCGCTGCTCAGAAGCAGCGCGCCCTGTACTAGACTCCTGTGACCACTGTGACAGATGGCCACAGACTCAGCGGCTTGAAACGACACACACTAATGAACCTGGCAGAGGTCGGAAGTCCCAAGGTCAAGGTGTTGGCAGGGCTGCACTCCTTCTGCAGCTCCAGGGGGACTCTGGCTCCGTGCCAGTTTCAGCTTCCAGAGCCACCTGTGCTCCTTGGCTCAGGGCCCCATCTTGGCGTTACCCCGACCTCTCATTTCCGTCGCCACATCTCGTCTTCCTGAGCCTCCCGCCTCCCTCTGACAAGGGCCCAGCGGGACAACCCCGGGTAACCCCCATCTCGGGCTCCCTAACTAACCACATGGGCCAAGCCCCCTGCTGTGTGAGGCCGCACATCGCAGGGCCTGGGGGTTAGGACGTGGGCAACAGTGTCTCTGTGGAGACACTATTCCATTTACCACAAAGCCCCTTCCATTCACATGGGCCAAAACAAATCCCAAGACCAAGCCTGACATCCCCAGGGTGGGCGATCTCTTGGAGAAAACTGTCTCGTTATTTGGCTCTAGGGAATACACAGTTTTATATTTTGCAGAGCTGGAAGGGAAGGTGTTCAGAATCCTCAGGTTTGAATCTTGTCATTTTTAGAGCAAAAGTACCCTGAAGGCAGCTCTGGATAAAAGGTGGAGGCATCGCCGCTCCGCAGCGGGGCGGCCTTAGATAAACCCTGACACTGTTACTCGCACCACTGGACGACAGTGTCCCTTTGCCGGTTCCTGACGGGGGCTGGGAGGGCCGTGAAGCAGGAACAGGAGTGGGAGGCCGGGGCAGGTGCTGACAAGGGGGTCAGGCCAGGCAGAGCCCAGGGCAGGACACCACGCTCCCTGAGGCTGAACGGGCAGCCGCCCAGAGGGTCCAGAGCGGGGATCACAGGGCTGGGCTGCTGCTCTGAAAGCTCCCTCTAGAGGCTGTGAGGGATGCACAGGAGAGGGGGTGGACTGGAGGCGAGGGAGCCGCGCAGGAGACCAGGGCGCTGGCCCGGGAAGAAACGAAGTAAGCCCACCCCCCAGGACTGCAGCAGAGACCCGATGACCCAAACAGACTGGAGAGAGACCACGCCTCATGCATACAGAGCTCCAGAGAAGGCACCTGCGCTTCACAAAGGTGGCCATGGTCTACGGATGAGAGTGACGAGTGGCAGGTGGGGCCGTGGGACCCGGGGCTGCGGGCAGGAGAAATTATTCTAAATCTGGGTGGCAGTGGTGGTTTCAGGGGTGTATGCCTCTGTCAAAAGTCATCCTCTGGACTCCTCAACCAGCATTTTACTGTATTGTATGTAAATTACACCGCAGTGAAGGAGACCTAAAAGAGCCGGCCGGGAAGACATGGAGGCTATCAGCCGGGGGAAGAGGAGACAAATGAGAGCCTCTCTGGGCTCCAGGTCGGGTGTGAGCCAGGAGAAGGTGGGTGAAGGGAGAAGGCTCACAGAAGAGGGAAAACAGTGGGTCCCAGCTGGAGCATTTTAAGCATGAGACACAGTCTGCGGCCACCAGACAAGTGAAAACTTACCAGAGTCTATTTCAGAACTGGACTTGCGAGGCACCAGGTTCCAAACAAGTAAATTAAGTAATCAAGCCCCGACCTGCGTGGAGGGGGGGTCTCTCAGAGAATATCAGCACCCCGCAAGCCAAGCTAAGCAGACACTCATAGAAACGTGACGTTTTATAAATATATAAAAGCTCCAAGATAGGGTCCAATTTAGTCTGGGGTTGAATACAAGAAGCACAATGATCCCCAAATTAAATGACATCATCCGTCAAAATAGCAGCCTTCTCGTTTGAATTACAGCAGCGTGGAATTTTAAATGAAAAGGCACCATTTAATTAGGACAATGCATTTAGCCAGAGCAGTAGCGGTGAGGAGAAGTGGCTCAGCCGGGCTAACTTTGCCAAACCCCCGTCGCCCAGCCGACAACTGCCAGGATGTGAGGGACGCCCTGCAGACTTGGGGGCCCGGCTCCGTGCCACACGGTGCACAGACCAGATGGCAGGCGGGCCGAGCCGGGTCTGCAGCTGAGCCCCCTTTCCCCTGAGCCATGTTGGTGCCTCCCTAACAAGTACATCTGGAACCACCAGTCCTTTATTCGTAAACCATGGGAGAGGTACACCCCTTTCCAACAGGCTGTGAGGATGAAAGATGGTACCGTGCAAAAAAAAAAAAAAAAAACAAAACCCACAACTGTTTAGTATGCTGCTTTTCTCAAAGCAGATGTCAGAGTCGTTTCCTTCGGAACAAACGAAGGTCTAGACAGAAGCTCCTTGAGGGCATGTACTGAGTCAGCGTGGCTGGCTTCCCGGCGTGCTGGACAGGGGCTCAATACGTATGTATCTGTGCATTAACAACGAACAAGCAAACGAATGAAAAGGATCCTGAGCATACACATACACAACGAAATATAATACAAAGTGAAGAAGCAGAATTAAAATGATTTTCAGTGAGTTAGCTACCGGAAGGAAAAGCTCAATTCCGTAATGACATGCCATACCCTATACAAGGCATCATTGCATCATCACACAGCTCTCTCCAATCAGACAGTAAACCTCTCGAGGACAGTGGCCACGTTTTATGCGTGACCATATCCCCAGCAGACAGACTAGTACCTGGTATACAGCAGGCACTCAATAAACATCCAATGAGCTAAATAAACTGAACAGTCTTTTGGCCTCAATTTAAAGGGCCATTTTAACAATGTGAGGTTTTAAGCCACAGATTTCACTGATGATAAAAAATATATTCCAGAAATTATTTCCTTTGATCAGTGAACATTTAAAGGAGACAGTTCTTGGTGGCAAAGGCAATCCCATCATGGGAAAGACCCACCATATCCACAAGTGTTGCTCCTACACATAAACTAGCAAAAGTCTAAAACTATGATCGTCTAAGTTTACAAATATCTGTCTGTTGCTTCGCCAGATTCTTGCCAAAAATGAAGGCCCTGAATAAGAGATAAGGCAGTTTCACTAGATTAGCCTGAAGTCATAAATGCTAAAGCCCAAATTTGCCTTTATTATGGAAGAGCAGGCAACACTGCGTTTTTTGCAGGGTGAGTAATATACCAGAAAAGATGGAGTGCGTCTACCCGACGCACGAAAATGATTCAGTGAAGATTTAAATTGACTTTTCAGCCAAAAATAAAGCTAGGACAGACCATGACATACAGAAAAGGTTAGAGTTCACCATCTGTTTAATTTGTTTTTATCAACATCAAAGGCAAGAAATGCTCATCTTACTCTCCTATGGCTCTCTAGTCACTGCTTATTTCCAATCACCACAGTATAGTTCAGTTGAGATTATGCTTGAACTGAGACGGCCTAAGTATGGCTTCATTTACTTTGAAACGGGGGAAAAAAATGGTTTTCACGGAAACCACTCACAGCTCCAGCATTAGCACGCTATCCACCAGGAGATGGCTGGCGCTCAGAGTGATCGTGGTGGGCACCCAGAATGGATGGTTGGGATGTAGGAAACAGTGAATGAGGGTCTGAGGCTGCACAGCTAAACACCAAGGATGGGCACACGGGCTAGTAACCTCAGAGCTGAGGGGTGCTACGGAAGCATCTCAGGGAACGTGTGCCTCCACCCATCCTCCTCTCATCACAAGTCTGGAGCCTCTGCATCCAGAAGGATGAGAAACTTGAAAGTTGGGGGAGGCAAAATCATCTTCTCTGAAAGCGGTGACAGAAGGGAACTGGCACTAATGGAAGGTGACTGCGGTCACACACTGCGAACCCTCAGAACCACCCTGCGAGGCAGGGGCCATCAGCATTCCACTTTACACAAGACGATGCTGAGGCTCAAGGAGATGGTGTGACTCACCAAAGGGCCAACATGATTTAGCCAACAAATGGCAGAGCTTAGATTTGGGGACAGGTCTGAAATCCGTCGCCCTTTCCCCCGTCCACGCTGCCTCCACCAGGTCCTTCTGACGATGAGTCAGCGCTGTCCTGTGAAATCTGTACCCAGGGGACTGGCTGGCTCTGGAAGCAGGCAACTTCACAGCCATCTAGCTCCCCATTCGAAAGCCTCCTCTGCGTAGATCTCCGCCTCTCGGCCAGCAAGGTGGATTTTCAGTTAACAGAAGCCAAAGCCCTCCTTCCTAAGTCACCTCTAAACCTTATTCAAATTCTCTGCTTGAACCAGTTTCATTAGCAGCAGCAGCAGCAACAAGTGGCATCCCATCTCCCTCTGAGCAGTACGGTCCTGACGTTACCGGGGGAGGAAGGGAGACTGGGTGTGGGGTGACTGAGCCCAAAAAGGCAGCAAGCTCGGTGGCACCAACTAAGGTGTGCCCAGTGTAAGGAGTAAGAGCCCAAAGGCGATGAGGAGGACATCCGTGGGTGGGGCCGGCCCGCGGGGACAAGGGGCTCTAGGTGGAGGAGTGGTCTGTCCTGGTTGGTGGAGCCCAGCAGTCCCGTGTGAAGGGCCATGTTGGGACAGGAGGGGATCCCAGTGGAGGGCAAAGTGGGCTGGGGCATCTGAACAGGGGCTGAGGGGGGCGTTTACAAAGGGTGTCCCCACACCTGGGTGTGAAGCAGTCTGGGGGATGGAGCCTGAGCAGGGTGAGAAGGATGTCCACAGGAGGGACGGGGACGGCCTGGCACAGGGCGCAAGAACCCAGACGGGGTGCGGAGATCCCACATGGGGACTGAACAATGAGTAAATATGCAAAGGACGACGAGAGCCAGACTTCTCCCGGAGAGAAAAAGAAGTTACAAATACGGAGAGAGAAAACTGGAATAAAGCCAGCAATACTGCCAAGAACTCATGTTTCTCGATAGAGAGAGAGAAATCATAATAGACGTAAGTGTGTATATAAGCACACGTGTACATATATAACCTGCCCACTGAGAGGGCCTCAAAGCAGTGACACGCCAATAGCTTTGGGCACACTTTGCTCTCAAATCTTGGCTTCTAAGGAACCAGGGCTCCTGGAGAAATAGTCGATTACAGAGCTGGAACAAAGATAGTACAACATTAGCTTGGAATATCTTATGCCAGAAAGCAAGGAAGCACTCAAAAACTGATGGACATGTGTCAAAAAATCAAAGGCATCTCGAAGGGGCTCCCACTGGTCAAATCTGAGAAAATGTGGGCATCAAACTGAACAGTGACAGTAATGGGTTAGACCGCATGGAGCAGAATGAGACCATGAGCTCACACTGGTGCGAATAAATGAGGGAGTAGGTCGGGTGAGATGAGGAACAGGGTCCTTACACAGACTCACAGGACCTCCCTGCAAAGCACCCATGAGCTTCAGGGTAGCTCCCCAGTGGAGAATTCTGGCAGGCATCACCTGAACCAACTATTCGTGATGAACAACATGAGAATTGGGACAAAGAGAAATCGTGAGCCACCGACGGATACAGTGAGAACACAGCACCATTTCTGTGACGTTGCTGCCAAAGATACACAACCTGAATCTAATCAGGAGGAAACAGCAAACCCAAATGGAGGGACAGCCCACGAAATCACTGCATTATAATCTCTTAAAATATCGAGGTCATGAAACTCAAAGACAGTCTAAGGAAAACCAACCCAGACGGCAAGAGGGAAGGAGACCCTGAAGACACAAGTGCTCCAAAGCAGGACCCTCTGTCATAAAGGCCACTACTGGGACAGCTGGCAAAATGGGAATGGGGTCTAAGGACGGGCTGGGGGTTTCCTTATTCTGATGATTATACTGTGGTTATATAAAGAATGTCTTTGTTTGCGGGAAATACATAGTCAAGAATTTAGGGGTGATGGCATCAGATTGACAAGTTACTCTGAAAAAAAAGTTCTTTGTACTAGAAACTTCTATTAGATTGTGACTGTTTCAAAATAAAAACTACACAAAAATTTGTCAAGCATAGTAAATGCTCATCATTAAAATTTTATAAAACAGGAAAGAAAATTAAAATAGCCTATTATTCCATCACTAAGGTAACAGCTATGAATTCCATATGCAGCTTTTCAGTCTTTTTTCTATGCATAGATTTTTTAATAAACTGAAATTATACTGTAAAAATATTTTATAATGTACCAGTACTTCTTCAACTTTCTCAGTGGCTGCATATTCTTCCATTAGAAAGTTGTTCAATAATTCACTTAATCAATCCTCTATTATACCACACTCAGATTGTTTCCAATTTTTCCTTTGTTATAAATATAACACTTCAATAACCCTCTTTGCACGCAAAGCCTTTTGCGTATTGGATTTTCTTCTCCTTAGGGTATATTAGAAGTGGAATCATTGGGTAATAGGATATAGACTTTTTAAAGGCTCTTGATACACGGAGGACCGCCAAACTGCCCCACAGAAACATTATACTGAGCTACACTACACAAAGTATATTGACAGCATCTGCTAAAAACGGCTTTGGATTTTCACACAATCACCATCTGCCCAGCGCTTAGCTACTTAGAAGGCTTTCTCCTAGACACACAGAGCTCATCTGGCCTCTGCAACAATGCTCCGAGGAAGGAAAGAAATTAGTGTTAACCTCTAACTACATATTGAGAAAGTCAAGCTCAGTGGGTCAAGTGGTTTTGTCTAGGCCCCAAAGCTTGCAAGGGCTGGAGCTGCGCAGGACTTGCACTCTCCACAGTGGAAATCTGCTGCCCTTTTGTCCTAGCCAACTTTGTCTCCTAGCCAACTGACTTCTTCTTCTCCCAGCAATCACACCCAAGAGCTGCTCCTTCACAGAAATCTTTAGGGAACAAAGTCTTGAGGTTGGGTTGCCCAGACTTAGTTGCCCACATGGTCCTCTCCATCCAGACATTCCAGGGGTCACAGATAACCACTCACCTGCACACATGTTCAGTAGCATCTCATGACCCGGAATTTGGCAATGGAGTCTGAGATTTGACATCAAAAGCATAAACTGAATAAATAAATAAATAAAAGCTCTTGGGCATCAAAGGACTTATCAAGAAAGTGAAAAGACGACCTACAGAATGGGAGAAAATATTTGAAAATCATATCTGATACGGGCTTAATGTTCAGAATATATAAAGAACTCCTACAACTCAAGAAAAGCCAACCCAATTAAAAAATGGCCAAAGGACTTAGCTATTTCTCCAAAGAAGATAAAAGCACATGAAAAGATGATCAACATTGTTAGCCATTCGGGAAATACAAACCAAAACCACAGAGATACCACTTTACACCTCCTAGGATGGCTATAACAACAAAAAATAATAATGACAATAACAAACATTGG
Organism: Leucopleurus acutus; assembly: GCF_964270905.1. NCBI lineage: Eukaryota > Metazoa > Chordata > Mammalia > Artiodactyla > Delphinidae > Leucopleurus > Leucopleurus acutus. The sequence goes on from NC_139159.1 coordinate 80,926,712, forward strand.
CAAGGATGCGGAGAAAGTGGAACCCTTGTGTGTTGCTGGTGGGAATTAAAGTGCTGCAACCAATGTGGGAAACAATCTGGTACTACTTCAAAAAACATGTATCTATATAAACACACACACGTTCAGCACAATACAATTTTTCAAACAGAATTCTAAATAGCTGCTGCACTTGGGGTGGGAGCGGCAGGCAGGGTAAGCAGTGCGGTGGGTAGGGTGGGGCGTCTGGGAAGGCAGGGGAGGAGTCTTTCATTCTGCAAGCAAGGGTTTTAAGGAGAAGAGTGACAGAATCGGCTGTTTTGGAAAGATACATCATGATGATAAAACAAAAGTGACAAACTACTACATTTCAATCAGGAAAACTATAAATTACTGCAGGGGGGAGATGAGGGCGAAGAAAAGGAGATAGATCACTTTCTCTGCCTTCCTATCTGTGATGTTTCTGTAATGTGGAGAGGAAGGCAATTACGCTCATCACGCCCTAAAGAGACAGGGGGGTGGGTGGCTAGGAGGCCAGCGGGGCAGGGCTGGAAGGGAGAATAGGGGGAGGGACCTGGTCTGCATAAATCAGGTTCCCACCAGAGAAAGCAAAGCTGCGCAAAACCAGGTGACCAGCGGGAGCCCACACAGGAGGACAGGGCAAAGCAGGGCTGCCTGGCGGGCTGGGCAGGATGGACCCTGGGCTCGGTGCCTGCGCCGAGTTCCATCGCGGCTTCCTACTGTACACTGATCGCTCAGTGCCTGCGGGCAAGGATCTGTGAGGCACTTTGGGAAGGACCAAGATGAATCACAACTCTAATCCTGGGCTCCAGGAACTTAAAGCCAAGGGTCTGGGCAGCCAGGGCTTCAGGAAGAAGTAGTATCTGAGTTGAGTCTAGAAGGGTGGGTAGGACCCCGAGGTGCAGATGAAACGGAGCATTATAAGCGGCGGGAAGCACACTCACAGCCAGGGAGGTGGCAGAGCACCGGGTCCGTACCCGGATTCGGGGTATGGCAGTGCAGAGTGCAGGGTCCACGCTAGGATCTCGGTGGTGGCTGTATGGATGCGGGGACCACACACGGATCCAGACACAGCGGAACATCTTCTGGGCGCCTCCTGCAAACAGACCTGCTTCACCCCAGGCTACCCAGAGCGCTGTCCACGCACCAGAAGCACCGGGATCCCCTGGGAGCCTGTTAGAAATGCAGTCTCCAGCCTTGGCTACACCCCTGACCTGCTGAATCTTCTGCTTTGAACAGGACCCTCAGAGGATTCATGCTCAGTAACATCTGGGAAGAACCTGCTTCACTGCATTATCTCTTTTAGCTCCTGTGAAGTAGGTATTGGCAACTCCACTTTGAATATGAAAAATGGAGGCTTACTGATATTATGTATTTTGTCCAAGACAGCAAATAAGTTGACTTTCAAATCCACATATGTCTGATTCTGAAATCTGTGCTTTAAGCATATGACGTGGTGTCACCAAATCTCCCTGAAATATTGGCATATACATGGCACTATTACTGTCACATTCTTAAGGCAATAGTTAAAATAGCGGCTAATGCTTGGGCAGCACAGACCAGTTCAGGAGGCACCGTTTCTCCAGCTGGACACACAACCTCTCTCTGCTATTTTAAGAAAGCTTGGGAGAGGCCAAAAGGACGCCACACACCCTAAAGGCCCTTTCTGGACCATGCCTTTGGCAGCTCTGTTATCTGCCTGACATTCTCTCAGTGCATCTCCAGGCTCCTCTGTGCTCTTGTTCGAATTAATGGTAGTTTTCAGTTCAGGTCCAGATTGATTCCAGAGGGTGAGAGACCAGCTTCTCCCCTGTAGCTGACGCTGCCCTGAATGAGAACAGCAGCTCATAACAATAAGTACATCCTGCCTTGTCCACTAAGAGTCTAAACAAGCAGAAATATAGAATGACAGGAATGTAGCTAGTATGCTCTGCCTTAATGAGAAAGATAAAACAAAAAAACAAAACAATTCAGAGGAAAAATAGTGGGAGGGGGTATTGGCTTCAGACACAGCAGCAGAGTCAACCCTGACCCAGGTGGGTGGTGATGGCTGTAGCACAGGGCACAGGGCCAGGTGCAATGTCTGAAGATGCAGAGCACAGGTCGGCACACAGGCCTTTCTGGACCACACAGGAGTCCAGCGTGCTGACTCCCAGACAGAGCCTCGATGGCATCAAAGACCAGGAGCGGCCATGCAGGACACCTGGGGACAGGAGTCAGGGACAGAGGTCAGGCACAGGAGTCCATGGCGCACATACTCTAGAGAGGAGGGCAGCCAAAGAAAGGGCTCCAGAAGCAAAGGACAGCGCAGCTAGAGCATCCCTCAACTCTTGGATTCAACAGGCACAGGGGTCTGAGGGAGGATGGTAAGTCAAGGCTCGGTGGGTGCCCGTGGCCCTGTTCCCTTACTGGGGAGGTCTGGCCCCGCCTTTCCTGGCGCACCCCGACCCAGACGTGAGGCCCATTCAGATTCTGTGATGCTTTCCTTAACACCCTCCCAGGGACGGTAGGTACTCTCCCCTCCTTGTACCAGTTTTACCTTTACACCACGCTGTGCTCCAAACAATTTTCTCACAAAAACAGCTACAGAGCTTAGAATCCAGCATTTCTACTCTGAGGTTTATATCCAGCAAAAAACATGTAAATATGTGCACCAAAAAGACACAAGAAAATCCATCCAGCATTCTTACATAATAGCCCCGAACAGGAAAAAACCCAAAGGCCCATTAACGGTAGAATGAATAAGTCACGGTATATTCATACACGAGGATGCTACACCCCAGCGAAAAACGGATGAACTACTGTCACAGCAACGTGGATGAATCTCACCAGCATGATGCAGAGGAAAAGCCAGATACCAAAAAAAACGCGTATTGTACGAAGTCATTTATGTCAAGTTCACAAACAGGCCGAACAATCTACGGTACGAGGCTCTGGGATAGTGGTGACTTTGGGGGAGAAGGGTGTGGGGACTGAGCAAGGGCCCCATGACGAGGACCTCCCTGGGAGCTGCTGGTCTTCCACTTCTGATCCGAGAAGTGGCTACATGAAAGGATTCAATGTTACCCACATTGAACTCACAGTTATACAAGAGTATTCACTATTTCATTAAGCTGCTTTATGATTTGTACATTTTTCTTAAGTTTTAATGCAATAAAAGCTTCATGTAAAAGAAAAATAGGGCTTCCCTGGTGGCGCAGTGGTTGAGGGTCCGCCTGCCGATGCAGGGGACACGGGTTCGTGCCCCGGTCCAGGAAGATCCCACATGCCGCAGAGCGGCTGGGCCCATGAGCCATGGCCGCTGAGCCTGCGCGTCCGGAGCCTGTGCTCTGCAACGGGAGAGGCCACGACAGTGAGAGGCCCGCGTACCACCAGAAAAAACCAACTACCATTTACTGAGCAAATATCATGGAACAGTGGGGGGGTCAGGCAGAGTGCCCACGTGCATGGTCTCACCGAGCGTCGCCACCAGCCCTGCCAGGTCGGTGCCATGGTCGTCTTCCAGACGGGCACCTGCAGCTCAGAGCCACTGTGATGGGTGGCCTCCAGCACTCAGCAACCAAAATTTAAACCAAGGGATTTTTCAGAGTAAAGCCTGTTTGATAGTTTCACTAGACTGCGGACACCAGTCAGCATCTGTCTATCCAATGACCTCACTAACGAGACCATGAGTTCTCTGACAGACCGTAACCTGCCTCCTGTTCTGCTCTGTGATGTCCTCAGTACCCAGAACAGGCCAGATGGTGCAGTGAAGAAGTGGGGACCACATAACAGCCAAGACTGATGGAGCGCTAAGTCAGGGGCAGGCACTGTGCTGAGAGCTTTTCCTAGAGCATCTCATTTAACCCTCATCATGACTCTGACGTCAATACTAATATCACTTCAACTTTACTGATGATGAAATGCAGGGGGTGAAGACGCATATCCTTGGATGTATGAATGAAAGAATGAACGAAATGTAAGGGCGCCTGCACTCCCCAGGACCCCAGGCAATAACCACGGCCCTGAGAACACCGTGGTCCGGGGCATCTTCCAAAGCTTGTAGCCGCTTCAACCCTCGGGTTGCTGCTTGCTCCGGTGAATAGTTCCCTGTTACAGCATATTTTCAACTAATGTAGAAATTGGTTCCGCCTTCTCCTCTTTTGAAGTTTTAAATGCCAGAGAAGCCCCGCCAGCCACGAGGGCGTTCAGTGTAGGACATGCCATAAACAAAGGCTTCTTTATGCCCCAACCAACGGTGCCAGCTACCTCCCTTCAAACTAGGTAAGCCGGTAAACTGGTGAGCCCCCAAACCACCCTACAAGGAAGGCACACATGAGCTTATTCTAAATCCACCTTGAAATGGTAATCAAGCTGACACCAAGAAGGATTGATAGTGTAGTCTCTTTACCAACTATATGGCATTTTTAAAATGGAATCTTTACTCAGAAATCCACTTCTCAAGTATGTACTGTCAGAAAGTGCCAGATTGTTTCTGAAATTTGTTTGACATTTTGGTTACTTCCTAGGCAACTGATACCAAACAATTTAGGCAAAATCCTTTAAAAGAGAGAACATATATATGCGTTAGCATATGGTATTTGTTTTTCTCTTTCTGACTTACTTCACTCTGTATGACAGGCTCTAGGTCCATCCACCTCACTACAAATAACTCAGTTTCGTTCCTTTTTATGGCTGAGTAATATTCCATTGTATATATGTGCCACATCTTCTTTATCCATTCATCTCTCGATGGACACTTAGGTTGCTTCCATGTCCTGGCTATTGTAAATATATACACTACCAAACGTAAAATAGATGGCTGGTGGGAAGCAGCCGCATAGCACAGGGAGATCGGCTTGGTGATTTGTGACCATCTGGAGGGGTGGGATAGGGAGGGTGGGAGGGAGGGAGATGCAAGAGGGAAGAGATATGGGGACATATGTATATGTATGACTGATTTACTTTGTTATAAAGCAGAAACTAACACACCATTGTAAAGCAATTATACTCCAATAAAGATGTTAAAAAAATAAAAAAATAAAAAAAAAAGAGAGAACAGAAACCCATCTCATGGCACACAGTTTTTTTTCTTTCTTTCTTTAAATAAAAGATTTTTGAGAAGACGATGCTGTATTTTCTATTTTCTAGAAGCTTCTCCAGAGGTCTGTAATCCATGGCTGCCGTCCACCAGCATGTTCAATGACAAGACACACTGGACAGCACGCTTCTTTCTTCTTGTGGTTAACAAAAAACATACTGCAAAGTCTGACTCGTGTGACTGACTTACAAATAAAAATGAGTAAGTAGGGTCTACAGCGTTATGTTTCAAAGTCAGTGTCCACGGAAAGCCCAGCATTTCCTCAGTTTCTGGGAATTCAGTTTTCTGGGATGCTTTCAGGTGTGGCTGATGAAAATTCCTGCGTTACTAATATTCCTAAGTTTCAGTTTCCTCGTTCCAGAGAAGAAGGGTAGTATCTGTCATGCTTATTCTCAAATACAGATGAAAAGAGAGAACGAATGTGAAAGTGCCTGGTACATCCCAGAGTCTCTGCACCAAGTCAGGGGCTCCTCACGATTTACACCACACGGACATGTGCCACCTCCCTCCTGGCTCCGGGCACCCACACTGGGTTGTGCTCCCTTCCCTGGCCCATTCCTGCCAGCGAGCTGTCGGTTCCAAGACTCAGCTCTCTGCCTCTCGTGTGTCCCCTCCAAACATGTGTGCAACGTTCCCTGGAAGCTGGTCTCACTCCAACACACACAATTCAATTTATGAAAAGGTAAAACACACAACTCAATGTTAGATACTGTTAAGTGAACGATGCATTTCTAGTGGAAGTATAGAGAGATGCATAGGACTGTGGTTTCCCTCCATGAAACGGGGGGCTCTGGCTGGGTCCTCATACACGTGGACCTCAAAGGCATCGAAACAATCCATCCCTTGGCTGGGCGGTAGATACACAATTGCTCATGACATTACTCTTTATACCTTTTGGTATATCTCAAGTAGTTCCTAATAATTTTTTTAAAACCCACTCCACCAAAAAAAACGTCCGTCATTTCTTAGTTTTATTCCAGGCTTCCAAATTTCATTTCACCTTTGACTTATTCAGCTAAATTGTTCCCTCCAGAGATGCGTGTCTTCCAATTAAGTCGTGAGTTCTAACTAGCGAGGATCATCTCTCTTTTCCTATTGGTATGTGTAGCCTTGTGTCCACTTAACACCTTGCGTCCCATTGTGCCCAGCGTTTAACCAGAGCGCAGAAATGTGAATGAAAGACAATTCACTTCCACAAACGATGCTCTTATATGCCAATTAAGAAAAATTCAGTGCATTTCAGAATTCCGCAGCAATGCCTCACATCCCACTATCTTTCTGCCTCCAGAATCGTGCCACATTATTCACGTAGCTGTCTTCATAAAGCAGGAGGCAGACCAAGCCAACTTCTGTCCTCAGTCAATAGCAATCCCTCCGCTTGGCACTCTCTGTCTCCCTCGGCCCCGCCAAGGGTATCTTTCCCGCCTCAACTCCCACTAGATTGCTTCCAAAGATTCACTTAGGCTACAACCACTGCCCCTACAGGCCAAGAATTGTCGCACATTTCCCCGCAGCCAAGAATTTTTCTCCACCTCTGCTAATCATAATTAATCCTTGAGGATCAGCCCAAATGTCAGCTGTTCTGTTTCTATGGAGCATTTCTGTCCTTTTTGTAACACTGATTCTGTTCTTCACTCCGGAGTAACTAACTGCTTGCTTCCTCTTCCAACTATAAGCTACTTGTGGGTGGGAGAGGCAGCCCCATATCTAACACAGCACAATGAGGGTTGGTTAAAAATGGGGGGAATAAGTCTACTCATCGGATTATATCTCTATGTACTTTGAACCCAGTGACCTATGAAACCTTCCAGGTAAATCAGGACTGGACTTATATCCCAATGGATGCCAGTCTTAGAGCTTGTTGTCGTGGTGTTCCAGTTAATGAATGAATATTAATAAAGAGATACTTGCATTGTTTAAACCAATAAGTTGCAAAGTTAGAGAAATGACAGGTAGTGAAGCAGGAACAATGTATCTTAAGGGACTGAGTCTTCTTTCTCTACACATGTGAGTCTGTATTCAAATTTAAAAGATGATTTTAGGGACTTCCCTGGTGGCACAGTGGTTAAGAATCTGCCTGGCGATGCAGGGGACACGGGTTCGAGCCCTGGTCCGGGAGGATCCCACATGACGCGGAGCCACTAAGCCCGTGCGCCACAACTACTGAGCCTGCGCTCTAGAGCAGGCGAGCCACAACTACTGAGCCCGCATGCCACAACTAGTGAAGCCTGCGCGCCTAGAGTCCGTGCACCGCGACAAGAGAAGCCACTGCAACGAGAAGCCCGCGCACTGCAACAAAGACCCAATGCAGCCAAAAATAAAAGAAATAAAAAATTCTAAAAAAAAAAAAGATGATTTTAGCACCCCAGTGCTCAGCAATAGCTACAAAGCTAACTTTATTGTTCTAGTTTTTTTAAGGGCAAGGGAGGAGCCTCTACTAATATTGATCACTCATGCTGCCCATTCATTTACCGAGTTTATTCACTGCTTAAGCATAAAATGCACTCAATTTTTGTTTCCGTTTCAGAGACCATGTATGCATTCAAAGGCTACTGAGCGCCCTGGGGAACAAAGCGCACCCACTGACAGACTCTTCCCAGCTAAAGGGTTAACGGTAGCCATGGCGACCACCTCCAGGAACAGCATCATCTGCAGCAGCATTCATGCTGGGCCGTCCACAGAACGGTTATAAATATACCTATTAGCAGCCTGAGCTGAATCTTTAAGCAGCGCTGTTGGGAGAAGGGATACCTAAAAATAGCTCCACACGATCGCATTTGAAGACGTGTCCTCAGAAACACTGCATCTCGTGCACATATTCACACACGCACAGAATGAGTTTCAATTTTCTTTTTCCCAAGTGCCAAGAAGTGAACACTGGAGGAACACAAGAGACTATGTGACACTTCATGACCTTTGTCTTTCACTGTAACATTCCAAACCGCAGCCCCTAAAGCGGAAAGGGGGCTCCAGCTTCACCAGCTGACTGGAGGCACTGCCCAAGCACCCTGCGCAGCAGGGCGGCTCCCCAGCGGGCCGCACAGGCCACTCGCACCGGGAAGGCTGTTCCTACAATGACCTACGATGCAGGAGGACGGGCAGCGTGAATAGGGGTATCCCGTCCTTACCCCTAGTCCACCCCAGGTTCAGAGGCCACGTCCATGCAGTCTTCTCTAATTTCTGCTACTTCTATCTGGAGGAACATCTTACCCACATGGCTCCTAAAATACGGGTCATTTTCCACACAGGAGCAGGGAGCTCAGAGCCAGACTGTTGCAGCCTTGAATTTCAGCTCAGCCACATTGCTAGCTTACTTGCATAAATAAGTCAACCTCTCCAAACCTTCACTTCTTCATTTATAAAGAGGGATTATGAAATGCCTAAACCAGAGATTTAAGGAATAAATCAGAGAGTAAAAGAAAGACGCCCGGCACCTGGGGGCACTCAACTTGCAAGTTCTTCTCCTGTGTTCCTCACTCTCTTACCTACTCCCACAGACTACAACCCTCCGGAAGGCAGGGACCGCGTCACCCCAGCTCTGCATCTACATAGCCTGGTGCCCCATGTAGGGGCAGCTGCTTGGGGAGCAAACGAACGAGTGACTGTAGCTCCGTCCTGGCCCCGAGGACACAAGCACAGAATCGCACCGCCACCCAGCTAACTCCCCTCTGCTGCCACCTGTCGCAACTCCTCAACCGCCCATCAGCCAAAGGGAAGAGATGAGACCATGTTCTAGCTACAGTCCTAAGGACGTGGGCAGTAGAATGTATATGGCTAGGAAAAGATCTACTTAGACAAAGAGGGGAGCGCCAACATATGCCACTGCCCTCAAAGAGCAACTCGGGCCCCAGCAGGGAGCTCTAGACCTGAGGGCCCCACGCCCCAGGCCCCTCAACCAACGGGGACCCACGCAAGGACTCTCCGTCTAGCGGGTTGGGCTTACCTTGTGCAAAAGCCTCCCTCTCTCCTCTCTCAGGAGACATGGGACCTGCCTCACAGGGGTGTGGTGAAGCTATCTGAGATACAGCAGCGCAGAAAGCACTGGGTCTTCTTCCCCCACTCCTTGGGCTGTACCCCTAAAACCCTTCTCTCTGGCTGGGCTCAGCCCAAGAAGGACAGGCCACAGACCCAAGGGCAGTGAGAGAGGGGCCTGGGTGTCTCCCTAGCCCAGTGGGGCTGGGACCCCCGTGCCCAGAGCCTTGTCCAGCCATGCTTCCATGGCTGTAGCTCTCAGAAGGCTCTGGTTACACCATTCGGTCCCCACAGGCCTAGAGGGGCTGGCAGCTCCCACTGTTGTCAGCTGCTGAGGGCCTTGCCCGCACACAAATGCCGCCTGTTGCTCCGCCCCACTAGGACCCTGACCCCCAGAGGCGCTGGCCTTTGCTTCCCTACTGCCTGCCCCTTAGAGGAAGAGAGATGTCTAGGATTTGGGGGGCTCTCTGAAAATTACAAACTCTGTGTAAGTTTACCCATCTCTACTCCGCTATAAAAAAGAAGAATCTTAAAATCCCTTCAACCAACCCCAATCCCCCGACTGGGAAGAAAATACAGCGAGTTCTGGTCATTTTCCTTTTTATGATGGGATCCTAAGGGGAGACATAAACGATAAAGAAGAAAGTCTTCTAAAACCTCAAAACCAAACTAACTCACTAAGGGAATTCAGAGGTGAGTGTAGGATTTGCAGAGCTCACCTTGAAGCCGGGGTCGAGTTTGGCAGGGACACACGAGTGACACTGAGCAGTAGCTCCTGGTGAACAGGCCCCGATCGTGCGTACGGTGCCTACAGGTGTGCTTTATGTGTACGTATGCGGACGCGCACACAGGCACTCCCAGACACGCCCCTCCAATTTGTACCTCCGGAACAAGCTAACCAAACGGCCATCCCAACAGGCACTGGAAGGACAAACACCCGTGAGGGGGTGGGACAGGGGTGCGATCAGGGGTTTTCTTGTATTCTGTACTAACTCTACGTCTGCTTTCGTCAGAAGGAGGGCGGGCAGGCAGGCCGACTGGCAATATGGTAAAAATGTTAAGAACCCATGAGCTGAGGGGAACAGTAAAGGATATACAGTCATCATCCATGCATTCAAACCCACGGGGCTGTGAGAAATCTGCACATTTTGCCATATTCACTTACAGGTGAAGCCCCCCAGTGCCCCGCCTTCCTCCTCAGAGGTGACCACGACCTTGAAGTTGGTGTGTGTTCTGCACATATATTTTTACATGCTTACTACATGTATGTAGATACAGTATCGTTCTGCATGTTTTTAAACCTGATGGAAATGTAATCATACTCACTTTATTCTGAAACTTACTGTTTTCACTCAATATATGATCATGTCCAGACTTAAACATGCTGATAAATGTAGATTTAGTTCATTGTAACCACTGTGTGGTATTTCAGTACATGAATTTAACACATTTTATTTAACAGCCCCCTATCAATGGGCATTCAGGTGGTTGCTAATTTTCACTATTCAGACAGTGCTGCAGGGAACCCTGTGCTTGCCTCCTTGCTCAAGAGCTTCTCTGATGTATCGTCCAAGGAGTGGGGATTACGGGTCAAAAATATACGCAGCCTCAACCTCATTAAAAATGCCAAATGGTTGTAAAGATTTATACTTTGGCCAACGCTGCATGAGAGTTCCTCTTTTGCTACGTCCTTACGGTTTCTGGTATTAAAGAATTTGTTTTTATTTTCCCAATCTGATGGGTACATTTTACAACTGTGAAACTATAGCTGTCCCACCCACCCATACATCTGTCCCTCCAGTCACTTACTCAACAGATATTTAAACTGTCATACGCCAAGCATTTTGCTAAAAACACTGAAGACACAGTTAAAAGACAGACAAAATCACTGCCCTTTTGGAGGAGCAGGCAATACACAGAAATAAAACAGATGATGGGGTTTCCCTGTTGGCGCAGTGGTTAAGAATCCACCTGCCAATGCAGGGGACACGGGTTCAAGCCCTGGTCCAGGAAGATCCCACATGCCACGGAGCAACTAAGCCCGTGCGTCACAACTACTGAGCCTGCGCTCTAGAGCCCGCGAGCCACAACTACTGAAGCCCCCGCACCTAGAGCCCATGCTCCATAAGAGAAGCCACCGCAATGAGAAGCCCGCACACCACAACGAAGAGTAGCCCCCGCTCGCCGCAACTAGAGAAAGCCCGTGTGCAGCAACGAAGACCCAATGCAGCCAAGAGTAAAATAAATAAAATAAGAATAAATTTAAAAATAAAAGAGATGATGAATGGAACGTCAGGAGGGTCCTGAGTGCTACGGAGAACACTAAAGCAGGACCACAGGGTAGAGGGTGAGGGAGCTGCTACTGATGCATTTCCCTGGCCAGTATTTACAAAAGCATCATTAAGAATCTAATCACAGGGTTGGGCACCGGCAGCATGACCCTCGCCAGCTCAGGCTTCCTCTCCTGGGAAGGGCCGGCTCACCCCCACTGCCCATTTCTCTGGCTTCTTATTGATTCCCACATCCATGAAAATCCCTCCTCCAGTCTGGGGACCACTCCTCTGTTGGTGATGTGTGCTGGTCACACCTCCCTTTCTGTGGATCCTTTCCCTCTCTGTGTTTTTAACTCTTTCTTTACTTGCAGTATATCATACATACTAAAAGATGCAAAACATGTAATGACATGTGACTTAGCTTTAAATTTTGTTCATATAGTCTCCTTTACAGAATTTTGTATAAGTTTAATATAATCGAACTGGTCAGTCTTTTCCTCTATGGTCTGTGCTTTATATTCCAAGACTAAGAAACGCTCCCTAAAATGGTAAAGTCGTAAACATGTTGCTCTTTCATACTTGTGTCTTTATCCTACCTGATGCCAATTTTGTTTATCATATTCCAATTCTCTTTCTTTCTCCACATGGATAACCCAATGTTCCAGCATCATTTATGAAAAGGTTCTGACTTTCTCCCATTGATTTATGATGACCCCGGTCATTCCATATTCCATCAACTCTAAAATTCTTATCAGAACGTTTTTATAAAACTGTGTTAGGTCTGCCATCTGGCTGGCAACAATTGTAAAACATCATAGATTGTAAGATGAATTTGTATTTCAGAGATAAAACAAAGGTGCTTCTTAGAATTAATGAAACTGGGTGTGTCAATTTTCCCTATACCTATGGACCTGATTTGGACCTTTCTATTCCCTTTTACAAAACATGTCTACCTGTCCCTGCACAATTTATCAGACTGTTTTACTTACTCTGGGTTTATAAGCCTTAGTACCTCACAGGGCAAGATTCCACGACTTGCTCACATGCTTCAACTGTCTTGGCTATTCCTGGCTCATTCTTCCTCCATAGGAATTCTAACATTAGCTTGTCGGGTTGATTTTAAAACTAGGAATTTTTCTAGGGATGATATATAACACAGATAAACCTAGAAGTAAGTTGACATCTTCACAATATTGAGTCTTTCCATCCACGAACATGGAACACAGTGCATGGTTTCATCAGGTCTGCTTTTTTTTTTTTTTTTGCGGTACGCGGGCCTCTCACTGTTGTGGCCTCTCCCGTTGCGGAGCACAGGCTCCGGACGTGCAGGCTCAGCGGCCATGGCTCACGGACCCAGCCGCTCCGCGGCATGTGGGATCTTCCCGGACCGGGGCACGAGCCCGTGCCGCCTGCATCGGCAGGCGGACTCTCAGCCACTGCGCCACCAGGGAAGCCCTTTTTATCCCTTTTATACCCGGCAGAATTTGATTTGCTAATGTTTTATTTTGGTTTTTTGCATTGTGCTAAAACCCTAGCCACCCATGAAACCTTGGGACCCAGAACACACCTAACTGCTTCATATTTTTTGATTTGTATTTTTTACAATGTTTACCTTATATTTTAACTCACAGAGGTATTTTTGATTTCTCCTTTCAGTTTTTTTCTGTTATTGCCTAAGCTCTTTTTCTGGCAAGAATGAATCAAAGCAGGACCTGACCAGACCTGGAATTCCACACCAATTCCCTGTCTGCAAGTCCATCTTCACTGTCTCTCCTTTGCTAAACCTTTACCTAAATTCAGTACTTATTCCCTTAAATGGCACAAATATATTAAAGGTCCTGGCAGGGTATCTGGCAAATAACAGAATTGATTCAATCCAATTAATAAATTGCTAAATGTTCAATACACTAGTTGAACTTTCAAAACAAACTTTCTTCAAGAACAGAGAAGTTGGAAATGTTACATATTTAAGGAATTTATGAGGATATACTTAGTAAATTCTTCACCAGCTACTCAATTCTTCTACGTGCTGGACCTCCGAAATCCCTTCTCTGCTTCACACAACGCTGAACACACAGGGGAAGCTGTGTGGCACGAGACGCGTGTGCCCTTTGCTACAGCAGGCACCTGTCTGCCCGCCCCTACCAGAGCAGGTTCCAAGGGTTTGGTGAAGGGCTAAATTCTACATTCAACCTCCAAGAATGTATGTCGATGGTCACTGTGCATCCAGGGGCGGGGGGAGGGGAGGTGTGCTCATGTGCATATATACATATGCACATTTTCCCCCTCAACTTATAGTCAAGCCAATGTAAGGATCCCCATTAAAAAAGCATGCTCCTAGGGACTTCCCTGGTGGTCCGGTGGTAAAGAATCTGCCTTCCAATGCAGGGGACGCGGGTTCAATCCCTGGTCGGGGGACTGAGATCCCACATGCCGCGGGGTAGCTAAGCCTGCGCACCACAACTACTGATCCCGAGCGCCTCAGCTAGAGAGAGAAAACCCGCACGACACAATTAGAGAGAAGCACGAGCGCCGCAACGAAGAGACTGCGCACAGCAACGAAAGATCCCGCGTGCCGCAACTAAGACCCAACGCAGCCAAAAAAATTTAAAAAAAAGGAAAATAAATATTTTAAAAAGCACACTCTTAGAAACCAACTCTATTTAAAATTATTTTTTTAAAGACCAGCCCTGTGGCATTGTGGCATTAATTTGAGCTTTTAAGTGTTACGTCCACCTTAATAACATGGCTCTTGCCAGCCTCTCTCCTATATTACATGCCTCTTCTACTTTATAATGAATAGTCACTAACCAGCTTCTCGTAGTTTCTCACACAGCAGGCTCTGAAACCACTTGCCCTGTCATTAATACACTCCATAACCTTGGGCAAGTTCCTTAATAACTACAGGGCTCAGTTTTCTTACAGGAAAAAAAGTGGGGATAAAAGCACTCATGTTGCAGTATAATTTTGGTAACTAAATGCAATAGAGTATGTGAAATTACCCGTTACGTAACACAGGTGCTCAGTAAAGACAAGTTTCCTCCCATTTCTACTCAAAACATCCACGTCCTCTTTTCTCTCTGTATGACTGCCTCCCTGTCCCCCTTTCTGGGGTCCATGCTTTACTCTACCTTCAGCAGTGGACAGCTAACCGCCCACTTTAGGATGAACCTAAGCAGAAAATCCAATAAAGCATAAATGCTCCACAGGCAACAGCTGTCTACATCAGAATCCCTCCCCTACGCCAGCCACAATGCCACGTCCCTCTTATTCACTGTATTCGTAAATGAGTTCTTTCCTTTTGTGGGGGCAGCACATATGGTCTCAGCAGACATACAGAAGTCCACGTCTCATCAGGGTCTTAATGTCTTGGTTGATGCCTTACTCTAGGCCTGAGACAGCAAGGCATAATCAATAATTAGAGGAGGCACACAGTTGGTTGGGCTAACACTGTCAAGATAAGCTGGCTGTGTCAGAGAAACAGCGCTTCCTTCATCGTAAAAGAGTCATAATATTTATTTATAGCTGGATAACTTCATGGCAGGAAGATGGGAAATCAAAGAATAAAGCAGAACTTACTAACATTATCAGAGTTATTTTTATCTTAAGCGTGAACATCACTCTGAGGCTCTGGCCTAAATCAGCATAATTACAATGATCGATGAGACAGACAGAAAGACAGCTCAATCACCAACAACGCCTCCTGCTTTTAAAAAGCATTTTATATGTATTATTTCACTTGATTCTCAAGCCACAGCGAGTTCATTTCCAGAAGAGGACAGTGAAGCTGGAACAGGCACAGTGACACCATCATCCAGGAAAAGCACACGGAGTCAGTGCCCAGGCCCCCAGGGCCAGACACACGCCTTGTGCACAGCGCCATGGGCTCAGGGGCTGCGGGAGGGAAGCACACACAGCCTCTCGTATAGAACGTTCAATACAGAAGAAAAGCAGCCGTGCATTCGTTCACTTCATCAGGAAATATTTATCGAGATACTACTTTGGGCCAGGTGCTGGCTCAGGTCCCAGGGGCACGCAATGAACAAGACAGCCAAAGCCCTGCCCTTGGGCTTTGGCTTAGGGGAGCCTATCCTCAAGTGGTCGTACAAACGAGCCGTGAGGTCCAGAGCCAGGGGAGTGTGTGCGGGGAGGGGAGAAAACAACCAGACCGCTGGAGGGGGTCAGAGACACCTGCACACTTAGCACTGACACACTCAGACCATCTTAATAAAAATGATGCCCTTGTGACGCTGTCATGATGCTGTCCCTTCTCCATTCATAGCCATCAACCGCATTTTCACTTGACTTTCACACCTGGATTCTGGACTCCACTTTATTACCCTGAATTCTCTTCTAAAACAAGTTTTCTGCTGTCAGAGAAAAGAATCCCCAGTTTTTGTCATGGGCTCACTACCTGGGAAGAAACTTGAGGATGGTCCATTTAGCATCTCCTTCATATTGTCCAGGGTCCTTCCAATGTATCACGATGCCACAAACTGTCCACAAGGAGGCTCAGGATGGCAGGACGACAGGGTGCCTGCCACCCCACCATCCCAACCTGCCTCGCCGTAAACCTTGTGTCCACACTGACTCAGACCCCGTGGGGTTCCTCCAGAAGGCTTTCCTTTCAGGCCTGTACCTTCCAACAATCTTGCAGCAATTCAGAGAACACTTCAGGCAATTCAATGAGTGATTCATATCCAAAAATACTTATGCCCACCTTGCAACAGAAGGCCTGGAGAGGTTCTGGGAACCAGTATGTTCATAGTTCTGAGCACGAGATGAATGACGGAACGAGCGAGATGAATAGAGTTATTCTCATTCTGAGCTCAGTTTTTCTATTCATTGTGGCAATCTGATCGTGCTTTATGAGGACTGCAAATTGTTAATTTACAGCCACGTTCTCTTGATCATGTTTCCAGAAGGAGCTGACCCACTTGGGAGTGGTTTTCGAGTTAAGTTCACAGTCTCCAAAACACAAAAAGTGCACAGGTAAGTCTTTTACATTTTCAGTCTGTACTTTGCTGGGCTAAACCAGTTGTCTGGTGAAGCTAAATAAGGTAATATATATGAAAACACTTCCCAGGAGGCAGGAACTATTATTATCATTATTATTCCACTCCTGAGAGTAATGGTACCGTCAACCTCTTATCTCGTCCCCACTGCTCTGGTCTCCCTGCAAACGAAGACTAGTGGGGGCCCCCGGCATGGTCAGTGTATCCCAGACGGCCAGCCAATCCCAAACAGACCAGGAAGGTCAAGAGCAAGTGCAGGTTCCTTGGGCTCTTAAACAGGATTAGGAGTATTATTCTCTCAGATTAGTGCCTGGGCTTCATATTGCTTATCTGTGAAGCGGGGATAAAGTATCTACACACAGCGTTGCTGGGTTGATTAAAATGTATCTCAGTCATCTCCTTCCAAGGTGCCGGGCAAACAGTTATTAATTCCCTGCTCATCTCATCCAAGTTTTTGCTCAACTTGACCCAGTATGTGAAGCACAAATATGAACCCCGAGAGGCCTGAGGAAACTACGTGAGAGGACTCCATGTAACACACACACATATATACACACACACACACACGTATAATACTACACACACACATAAGTATGCATGTATCTATGTAGGTATGCATGTATAACGCTACATGCATCCCAGAGGACTCCAACTGGATGAACGGGGGAAGCAGGAGAGCCCACCATGCCATGACACGCGATACGTGTGGCAGGACGTGTGTGAGGAAGACGTGCCCAGGCAGAGCGGGAGTGATGCACACACACTGCGGCTTAGCATGTACCAGGCACTACTGCCACGCTCTCCATTCTGCTACCTCACTTAAATCATCATAACGACCTCATGTGAACCGATGACTATCGTGGCCCTCACTTTATAGATGAGGAAAATGAAGCCCAAGAGTTCCTGGGGTGGATGCAGCCGGATCAAAGGAACCGGTGCCCAAATCACCAGTAGCCACAGGTGCTAACTGGGACCAGGAGAGGAGACCATCAAGACAGAGACTGAGACCGACTGGCTGGTAACCAAACCCCAGCCGTCCCCACAGGAAGAAGAGGGTAGAAGGGGTGCAGAGACTGTCGTGGGGCCCTGGAGCCAAGAGAAAGGCCCCAGGGCGTGGCTGGGGCGCTGTGGTGCCTCACCTTCCGCACTGTCTCCTATAGGCTTTTCCCATCAGTGACTTAAGTAAGAACAGAATAAGCAAGTTTATCTCAATCCCTTGGACACCACGGTCTCTAGGTAGAGCAAACACAAGAGACAGCAGAGCTGAAATTCTAAGCGACTTCTAGTGGCTTACATATGGCATCAAAAGCAGTGAGATGACGTGCAGCAAAGGTTCATCGACCTCCCACATCTAGGCTGCAAGGAATCAACTGCACGGGGACAGATAAGCGGAGGTGGGGATTGACGTGGGATGACGGGACAGAGGAGGGCCAGGACACCCAACAGGGGATGGACACGCGCTCAGGCCACGTTAACCGACACAGGAGCCCCTGCACAGAGGGCTAGTTGATCTCAGGCGCTCAGAGCTGGCGGACAGGCTGGATTCCACCAGCTGGTGGATAATCCCTCCTACTGAGCACCCTTCCTTCCTCTCCGGACTAGTCCGCTAGGGCTGCCAAAATAAAGTAACAAAACGGGTGTGACTGAAACAGCAGAAATATATTGTCTCCCAGTTCTGGAGGCTGCAGGTCTGTGAACAAGGTGCGGGTAGGGCTGGCTCCTCCCACGTCCTCTCCTTGGCCCAGAGGTGGCCACCTGCAGGTTCACATGCAGACAGTAGTTAAGTCTTCCGATCCAAGAACACGGGACGTCCTTCCCCTCACCTAGGTCTTCTGTAACTTCTCTCAGTGATGTTTTACAGTGTTCAGTACACAAGTCTTAACACTTCTTTACGGCAAGTTTATTCCTAATTATTTTATTATTTTTAATAGCATTATTAAAAGAATTATTTTCTCAATATCCTGCAACTTTGCTGAACTCATTTATTAGTTCTAATAGTGTTTTAGTGAATGACTTACATGGGATCATGTCATCTGCCGGCAGAGGTAGTTTTACTTCCTCTTTTCTAAACTGGAGGCCTTGCATTTCACTCCCTAGCCCAATTATCTGGCTCAAGCTTCCTGTACAACGTTGAACAGGAACGGCAAGAGTGTCTCCTTCCTGGTCTCGGGGAGCATCCTGACTTGCACCATGAAGAAGTGAGGCAGTGAGCTTTCACAGCCACCCTTCACCCGCCTGGGGGGGCTCACTCTCTTCCTGATGGGGGTTGTTTTGTTTGGGGGGTTGTTGTTTCGTATGGCGAAGGGTTCCTCACCATCTCATCTGCACATCCCTTCTCCCCACAGATGTCAGGGTGATCTTCCTAAAACACAGAGCTCATCCAATCACAGCCTCTATCTCAGACTCCAGCGCTTTCGGGAGCTCCGAGCCCCTCGCGGCTCCACCCTCATTTCTTACCACTTGCGCTGTGCTCTTTGCCTCTGGCAACAAGCTGATGGAGATTTTACCTGACACCCTCTGCTGCTTCTTCCCTCCATGACTTTGCTCTCCCTTCCTTCTGTTTGGAACGCAATTTCTATGACCACCCATTTCCCCTGCAATTCTTTTAAAACTTTGTTTTACTGCATCTTAGAAACCTTCTGTAAGCAGAGCCTACGTGAGCTCCCTTTATTCCACGCCGACAATACTCTATGTGCATGTGCATCCTTACAGCCACCACATTACGACTGCATGTTTATGGGCCTGTCTTCCCCAACAGACAATCGACCCTTTAAAGCACCATCTCCGCCCTACTGACCTCTGTCCCACCAGCATCTGACCCGGAGCTCAGCACAGGGCGGGTAACGTGCAGCCTTGGGGGATGAATGAATGAATGATTCATTAAGCCCATCCTCAACTTTCCTGGCAGAGTGGCTTTTCTAAAGTGCAAATTTGATCATATACTCACTTGCTAAAATCCCTTCAATACCTGCTGATACCCGGCAGGATGAAGTCCAAACTTCCTTGTGGCATAAAAGATTCTCCTGGACCTGCCCCAGCCCCACATCTCTCCATTCCTATCTTCCGCTACACGCCCCACTCCCTAAACCCCCCAAAACCATTACGACCCCCTAACACCAGAGCTCTTTGAAGCCTCCCCACATTTGCCGGGTCATACCCTGCACGCCGGACTGCCCTGAATGTCCTTCTCCACTGCTCACCTGGAAACCAGCCAACCCCTTTTTCAAGAGTCAGCTCAAACATCGCCTCCGAGCTCTAGATCTGTTTACACAGCTGGCTACTTTGCTTGGCTATTTCAAAGGCACCCACGCTCCCCGAATCTGAGCGTGAACCCATGACCAGGTCCGCCCTGCCTCTGCCAAGGAAGAGAACTCCTTTCCTGTCCCACGTTTTCCCGCACGGCCACAACTCCACTGTCAGTCCCAACGCCCATCTCAGAAACCCCATCTCCTCTCTTCATATCCTCCACCACCAAGTGCCAGCCTTTCTGTTTGCAAATATCTCTGAAATCCATCCATTTCTCTCTGGCTCTACGCCATCACCTTATCCAAGCCATCATTGTGTTTCTCTTGGACTAGTGTTAACAGTGTCCTGATTGACCCGTTTCCACGCTGGCCTCCCCTCCAACACCGCTCCCCGAGCTTGAGCCGGGGTGCAGATCTTAAATCTCACTCCCCTGTCCCTACCCCTCCTGCAGTCCTCCAAAGGCTTCCGCTACCCTGATAAACCTCACCACGGCCCACGGGCTGCACGGCCAGCTTCCCCTGACCACCACTCCACCCCCTCGCCCTGTTTCCCCTGCTTTCAACATTCACTCCGCCCCCATCCCTCTGCCGAGCTCCCACTCATCCTTTGGATCTCAGCACCTCCTCAGGAAAATCTCGTCCGATACCCTTGTCTAGGTCAGTCTATGACCTCATAGAATCACATTCCTTTTCTTCATAGCTTTTGTCCCAGTTATTTGAATCGGAGGGCTATTGTACAGACTATAAACCCTGTGAGAGAAGGACCGTGTCATTGTGCCCTGTGGTCCAGCACACACTGGCTCAGAGAAGGCACTCACTGAGTATCTGCTACGTGAGTAAATGTACATGAAATCTTTACTCATCGCAACCCTCAGGTAGAAATGACCTCCTCCCGCCTTTAGGTTCCTCGTCGGAAGGCTGGCACAGCACCGGGCTACGCTATTAGACCGCTGTGCTGTTAGGATTCTGCATTGATGTATCTCCCCCTGCTGGACTGTGCGTTCCATGTGGTAGGAAGCTCTTTCATTACAATCCCTGACACTTAACTGATGCTCAAGAAATATCTCATGATGGAAGGGCTCACTCCTTGGATGGGTAGACCTGGGTGCTACGATTTAAAAGGGCAAAAGTTCTCATTGGTAACATGAAGGCAAGGAGATCTAGATGGGTTTCAAATGGGGACTGTTTCGCTCAAGGATACAAAGCTTCAGAAAAGGGAGAGCCCCTTTCCTGCTAGGAGTCTCTAAGGTGGAGGCCCCAGAAGGCCGGGGCTGGGACCTGTGGGGGGCAATGTAAGGAAGCACCTGAGCTCCCGCCACTGGGCGTGACCACACAGAGAGCTCACAGCCACTGCTCACATGCTGCAGAAAAAAAGCCCTGTACTTGGTCGAGACTGGACTGAAATTCTTTAATTCAATTTATTTAATTTAAAATATATTAACTTAATTTTAAATATTTGCTGGACACCTATTACATGAATGCTAGGAACAAGGGAAACAGATACAGAGGAGACCCACCCAGCACCCCCAGGGCGCCTGCAGATGACTGTTCGGACGGCTTCCGGCCCTTAGAGCCCAAGAAATAATAATAAATTAAAAGGACAGTCCAATTTGTTTTAATGAGTAACCCTTCGTCCAGAAAGATAAATTTCTGTGGATCTATTGACACGTGACCCCTGAGTGTCAATGCCCAAAAAAGCAGGCTAGCTAAACCAATTGAGTGTATACTTTGGTTCTTGCGACAGTTGCCAAATTGATTGGCAACGCTTAACAGGAACAGGGGCTATGTTCTAATAATAACAACAAAAGACATCTCGCTTTTTTTTTTTGGAGATACTTGCAAGCCTTGAAAATGGCTTATCTGAGAGCCAGCACTTTGCAAGTTCAAGGGCATACCCTGGAAACCACAGCAGGCAATGCCTTTGCTCGTGGCCTACAAGGAACGTGTGGAGAGGTGAAAAGCACCGGGGCTGGGAATGAGGGAGCCCGGGCTCCTGAACTTGGAAGCAGGGACCTACTTAATGTGAGTGTACAGCTCAACAACGACCCCTCAGGAAGGTCAAGTGACTTCTCCAGATTCATTATTTATTTAACTATTCAACAAATGCTGAGAGAGCACCTACTACCACCAGGCACTGAAGTGAATCATAGAGTCCCTGCCCTCAGTGGAGCTGCCCTCCCAGCGGTGACACCAGGAGGCAGGGGAGCAAGTCCCTCACCCGCTCTATTTAACACAGAAAGCAGCAGGTGTCTTCCCCGCAAAGGTTTGCCTCCTATCAGCCTCCACATCATGTCCACAAGGAAGGCATACTAGGCAAGAGAAAAGAGTCTGCCCATTAGATAAAGCAGAATTCCATGGATAATGCCAGAAGTTCTTCTGAATCTCATCCTAGCCACTCAGCTCAAGTAAAGAGGGAAATCAGGTCTCCCACTCTGCAACTCCGAAGAAAATCAAGCATTACATGTTAAAAAACAACAACAAATAAACCCAAATCAAACTATCGATACTATTTCTAAAGTAATCCTCTTTTCAGGTCTGGGCGCCCACGGACAGCAGTGCAGCTCAGCACTTCGCTGAGAAAGGGCAGCCCTGTGTGGTGAGACACAGCAATTGCAATGCTGTACGTTGCCCAGAGGCCTCGTTAACTTCTAACAAGTGAGTTTCCTGGCCTCTGTTCTAGAAACTGCTACCCTACTTAATAGTCAAGGAAGAGGAACAGATACCAGGGAACCAGACTATCCCAAGCTTTGAAACAAGAGTAAGTACTATCACCACAAACTCAAGTTAGGAGCAGCCATCAATCACCGAGTGCTCAGGATGTGCGGTTTTATGTGTCCAGGGCCTAAATCACTGTCTGATTTGGTCATACGTGGCTATTACCATCGCATTTTACAGGTGAGGAAGTTGAGGCCCGGAGGAGTTAATGACTTGCTGAAAGGTCTCATAGCTAATAACTGAGGATCCCTAGAGTTCCCTGGAACCCAGATGGGCCTCATCGGAAGCAGCAGGCCTAACCCTTCCTCCACTCTTTCCTTTCATGACACAGAATAAAGTATCGTGTGCAGGCTTCACGGAGCCCTGGCTGTGCTCCAAGCACCCTGCAAGCATGATCTCCACTCTGCACAACACTCAGAGTAAGTCTCATCCTAATCTCACAGACGTAGAAGCTGCAGCTGTGAGAGGCAAAGTGGCTTGCCCACGATGACACAGCTGGCAAGGAGCAGAGTCAGGACCCACCCCTGTCCCGCTGCTCCAGACGTAACTGTTCATTCAGCTGCTTCATGCAGCCACAACAGAGACTTGAAAGCGGGCTCGAGCTCTAAACCCGAGAGAAGCAAGGCCAATGGGCAGAGACAGGGAGAAGGGGGTGCAGACGTGAGTCCGACTGGAACAGGCCACCAGGGTGTCCAGAGCAACCCCGCAATGCAGAGACACCAACAAAGGAAGCCTGATTCCTGACACGACAGCCTCCCAAGGCCAAGTCTGAGAGCTCCGGCAGCACGGAGTTCAGAGGGGCCTTTCCCCGGAGACGCCGCCCTCTGCACCAGTGCGGCCCTCCTTCTCGGCACAGGGCTGCCCACCAGCCCTCACTAGCCCTCTGTTATGACGCCAGCCCCACCGTATGACACTGTCTACCTGCCCCAAGCTCATGGCCTGCCGCTAAGTACAAACTGTTCATTATTCTCCACTGTACCTAGAGGATCCACGTGAAATTGACAGTGATCAAAATGTTCTGTTCGCTGGTGCGGGAAAAACCCAAATGAAAGATGCAGAACAGCCCAGCCCGCCGCCGGCCTCACCTGCCACCACGCGAGGCTCTAGTGATCCATCGCCCGCCCTCAGCCCGGCCGCATGAGCTCCCCGACTAGCCTGCCGTTTTCAGTCCTCCGTGCTTTTTCAGGCGCTGTTTCCTCCGAGTGGAAGGCTTTTCCATGCACTCCAACCTAGTCTGTGACTGGTTTTTATTACTGGGCTCCTTCTTAGTCTGAGTTCCACAGAGACAGGACTGATCTCGTGCTCTGTCTTCCCAGTACTAACCCACTGCATAAGGCACAGCAGGTGTTCAATAAATATTTAACGAACGAATAAAAGAATAAACTCCATGTGGTGGGGCCACCACTTCAAAATAATTCAGTTGTGGGAGGAGGGCAGAATCAAAAGCGTGCAGTGCTGCGGCTGGACAGGGTGACGGTGGTACAACAGTGTGAATGCACTTCAAGCCTCTGACCTGTTCACTTAAAGGGATTAAAATGGTCAATTTTAGGTTCCATATATTTTACCACAATTTTATAAACTAATTAATTATTTTTAAAGAACAGGGTCCATGCTCTGCACTCTCTCAGCTCACCAGAGCTGCCTGCTCCCAGCAGTGAGGCAGGGCTGAGGGACAAGGAAGGTGTGCTGTCCCCGCCAGAGCTGCAGCCCCCCACCCAGGACCCTCAGCAGGTAGCGTCTCCCACCTGCACACCAGGTGGATCGATTTCACAACGACAGGCAAAATCAAATCATTCCAGCATCTGACTTAGGCTGTGAGCTCCTTAAAGAGATGGACTAACCTCCTCCAATGCCCAGGACCCCATGCAGAGTCCTGCACCCAGGAAGTGTTCAATCAAGAAGGACAGCAGCCGCCAGACATAGAGCAGAGACAGCGTGTCAAGTTCCCTGGACGCTACTGTTGCTGTTTCCCAGTAAGGAGAAGCAAATCCAAGACTGATGCCGCCTCCGTGCTGCATGACCCGACAAATGAACGAGGCACTGAATGAATGGCTTCAGTACGAAATGGAGAGGCAGGCAGCAGGGCCAGAGGGGTTTACAAAGCTGCCCTGCACGTCTTACATGGAAGCCTGTCACACCCTGGGAATCGGTCTTAAAATCACATCAATCTGACTATTCTTATATAATACATTGCATCTTAAAGGGAACGTCAACAGTAGGGGGAGAAGGAGAAGGGGAAAGGAGAGGGAGACAGAGCTCAGAACACAATGACCAGTGCAGACACCGAGCAACGGACAGGTCAGGGCAAGAGCCTGTTAGCTCCGGACCCAGGAGGAGACTTGTGAAAAGAGAACGGACTTAGAAATCATATTTAAAAGAAGATTTCAGAATAATTAACAAATAAAAAGAAATTTTTTGAGAAACTAAAACTATCTCACCTAATAAAGTTATCTCAAATTATAAAAGAGCTGCTAACTTAAATCTTGAGTGAAGATAAGATATGTAGAACTGGGACTTCCCTGGTGGCGCACTGGTTAAGAATCCTCCTGCCAATGCAGGGTACACGGGCTTGATCCCTGGTCCCGGAAGATCCCACATGCCGCAGAGGAACTAAGCCCGTGCGCCACAACTACTGAGCCTGCGCTCTAGAGCCCGTGAGCCAGAACTACTGCTCCCGTGCGCTGCAAATACTGAAGCCCACTCGCCTAGAGCCCGTGCTCCGCAACAAGAGAAGCCACCGCAATGAGAAGCCCGCGCACCGCAACGAAGAGTAGCCCCTGCTCGCCCAACTACAGAAAGCCCAAGTGTAGCAACTAAGACCCAATGCAGCCAAAAAAAGATATGTAGAACTGAAAAGAGTAAAATCATTGTGTCTTTCATTGAGTATGTGAGACAAGTGGGGACACCACCAGGCAGCTCCCACCAGCCCAGGGTTCTAGGCAGTGGGGACACAA
Organism: Leucopleurus acutus; assembly: GCF_964270905.1. Lineage (NCBI taxonomy): Eukaryota > Metazoa > Chordata > Mammalia > Artiodactyla > Delphinidae > Leucopleurus > Leucopleurus acutus. Next base: position 80,951,963 of record NC_139159.1, read on the forward strand.
GATGCACAAGACTCCCTTCTCAGTCCTGACTCATTTCTCATTAAGTTTCACAACCAAACTTCATAAAAGTAACTCCACTTGCTGCTTCCTTCATCCCAGTGACTCCACGACCCTTCACAGGCTGGCTTCTTCCCACATTCGCTATCGAAACCTCTCCATCACTTCCTGAAGTTGTCCACACCGCCCATGTTGCCAAATTCAGGGGATATTTTCCACATTCTTCCTATCAGACCTCCTTGCTATCAATTGTTTCACCTGTTTTGACGACCTTTGGTTTCTGTGACCCACCCTTCCTCCCGCTGCCTCTTCATTGTCTTCCGTGAACATCCATCCATCTTATCATCCCTAGGACATTGCTGGTGCAGACCCTGGCACAGCCCAGCTCTTCTGCCCCAGGGTCACACCCTGAGCGGTGGCCGCAACGCCACGGCACCCTTTCCTCCACCTGCACTCACTGCCAGGCCTCCATCTCTGGCTCAGACCTGTCCCCTGAGGCCTGGACTCGTTTGCACAACACGCTTCTGTGCTCCAGGCACAGGGGTCAGGCCTCAGGGTGTCCAGGTGCAACTCCTGTGCTTAACATGCTTCCCAAACCCCTCCCCACTCAGCCAGGAGCTGGCATCACCTCCACTCAACAGGCGGAGCGAGAGCCACTTGTGCTTAATCTCCCAGCTACAACACTTGCTATTCAAGCTTATCTGAACCCAAAAGCCACACACACTGTCTCCACTTGAGACAAAAATGCAGGCCACTGAACCAACCAAACACAAGTACTGGCCGTCAGCTGCCTTTATTTTCGCAAGGATACCAGGTCACCCAAGACAGACTCATCTAAGTGACAGCTCCTCATCTTAAAAACAAAACTTACACTCAGGTTCAGGGGATGAATATACCAAATTTACGTCAATGGCAATGACACACCCACATACAGTAGTCCCCACCCCCATTTATTTGTTGTTTCAATTACCCGCAGTCAGCCTCAGTCCAAAAATATTAAATGGAAAATTCGAGAAATAAACAATACATAAGTTTTAAATCACACGCTGCTCTGAGGAGCATGATGAAATCTCGCACATCCCACTGCGCCCCACCACGGGTATCATCCCTTTGTCCAGCGCATCTTGCCCGTTAGTGGCTTAGTAGCTGTCCTGGGTGTCAGACGGACCACCGCTATAGCAGTGCTCATGTTCAAGTGACCCTTGTTTTACTTAATAATGACCCCAAAGTGCAGGAGTGGTGATGTTGGCAATTCAGACACACCAGAGAGACGCCGTAAAGTGCTTCCTTTAAGTTAAAAGGTGAAAGTTCTCGGTTTATAAATAAATCATATGCTGAGGCTGCTAAGATCTACAGTAAGGCTGAATCTTGTAGCCATGAAATCGTGAAGAAGGAAAAAAGAATTAGTCCCCAAAATCATTTTCCATGTTTTGATAAGAGCCGCACTAGTGGGCGTGAGGTGGCACCTCACTGGGGGGTTTTTTTTGGTTTTTTTTTTTTTACAAATTTATTTATTTATTTTATATTTTATTTTTGGCTGTGTTGGGTTTTCGTTGCTGCGCGCGGGCTTTCTCTAGTTGCGGCGAGCGGGGACTACTCTTCGTTGCGGTGCGCGGGCTTCTCATTGTGGTGGCTTCTCTTATTGCTGAGCATGGGCTCTAGGCGCACGGGCTTCAGTAGTTGTGGCACTCGGGCTCAGTAGTTGTGGCTCGTGGGCTCTAGAGCGCAGGCTCAGTAGTTGTGGCGCACGGGCTTAGTTGCTCCTTGGCATGTGGGATCTTCCCGGACCAGGACTCGAACCCGTATCCCCTGCATCGGCAGGCGGACTCTTAACCACTGCGCCACCAGGGAAGTCCCTCTCGCCGTGGTTTTGATTTGCACTCAATAACTATTTCTGATTACAAGTCTCATCAATATTCACCTTAAAACACTCACAAGTAATGCTATTTTTACTTACTTAAAAACGAATGAGTTTTCCCAGGTTGTGCAGGGACGTGCAGCTCTGAGCCGTGTCTCGCGCCGTGCTGCCCTCCTTCCTTGCCGGCTCACCTGCCCACCTCCTCCGGGGACTGTGAGCACGGGTATCTCCAGTGTCTGGTAGTTCATTCAACAGGTGTTGACTGAAAGCCTCTTTTTAAAGTTCCAGGCACCACTCGAGACACTTGGGGCACAGCAGTGAACGAGACCTCATCCTCACCCTGGTAAAACTTACATTCTGGTGAAGGAGACCCATGATGAAATGTTCCAACATAACAGGTAGAGTCCAGGGCTCTGCAGAAAAAGCATGTGGGGGCAGAGGGTGCAGCAGGAGAGAGACGCACCCGTGGGCCGGCTGGCCTGGCCCCAGGCCGGGTCCCCCACACGCTTTCCCCTCGGGCAGCACCTCCCCTCCTGGTCCTTAATCCATCTGTCCCGGCTTTATAGGGAGGACCAGACATGAGAGCAAGAAACGCCACACAGAGGAACACGCACTCCACCCCGAAGGCAGCGAGGAGCGTCAAGGAGCCCTCGGAACTCTTAGCAGCAGCTGCTCCTGCAGCATTTCCAGGGGCCCCTGGTCTGAGGTGAACAGCACCGCCCACGGGTGCATGTCCATGCTGGCAAAGGAGTGCTAAGATCAGCACCTGGGAAACCTTTTCAGCAGAGTAACAAAAGGAGCAGCAAAGAACATAATTCTGGAAGTACACGGGAACAAAGCAACGAAGGAGACGAACCCAACAGATTTGAAAACAAAAATGGCTCAAATATCTTACATAACTTTTTATCATCCTGAAAGCAATAAAGTTACTCTATGAATTTTCTTTGATGTTTTAACAAACAGAAGCCCTATCAGAATACTGGGATTTTTTTCTCTTTTATTGCAGTATAGCTGACGTACCACTCTATTAGTTTCAGGGGTACCGTATAGTGATTCAACATTGATGACATTATGAACTGATTGCCAGGATAAGACTAGTAACCATATGTCAACACACAAAGTTATTACAACATTACTGACTACAGTCCCCATGTCATACTTTACATCCTCATGACTGATTTATTTTACAGCTAGAAGTTTCTACCTCTTAAACCCCTTCACCTATGTTGCCCACTCCCCGACCCCCTCCCCTCTGGTAACCACCTGTTTCTTCTCTGTATCTAGGAGTCTGTTTCTGTTCTGTTTGCTCGCTTGTTTTCTCTTTTAGATTCCACATATAAGTGAAATCACACAGTATTTGTCCCTTGGCAGTGGGGTAGGGACAGCAGAAGCTGCACCGTGACTGTCCTCTACTTCACGCGTCTAAGAACCATCGTCTTTCATTTGTGTTCGATGCCAGGCGAGGCGCTCTATGTATCATCATGTCACTCTACGAAAGGAGACATCGTTATGCCTGTTCTCTAGATGAGGAAACTGAGTTCACAGAAGCAAAATAACCTACCTAAAGCCACTCAGCTAATAAACAGAATAGCCCCGGCAGGAAGCCAGGCATGTCTGGCTCCAAGTCCACGCCCTCTGCTTTCTGACCCACTGAAATTTTTGCGGACCATCTGACACGTGCCAGGGGGTGTGGGGAAATGGTAGGAAAAATCCTCGCCCTCAGGAACGCAAAATCCAAGTACAGAAACCTAGACACCAAACTCTGATGCACGGTAGAATGAGTTTACAGAGGCTCCAGGAACACACCATAGAGTGTGGGGCAAGAGCCCTGGGAGACATCTGTTAACAGTCAGGGACCCTGGAAAAGTAGACCCAGAAGGAATCTCTGAAGGATAGCAGGGATACACGGGCTGTTTTACAGCCCAACATCCATTCATTCCTCTTCTGAAAATGAGGCCCCCATTCTCCTTGGAGACTCATCCAGCCCCGGAGCCGAATGCACGTGCCCTGCTGGGAAGGACCCGTCCCCAGCCGTGGCCCACGCCAGCCTCTGCTAATCTGGGGCACGTGACTGGGTGCCGGGAGGCAGGTACAAGATTTCTCGGCCAACAAAGCGAAGTGCACGTTCTTTCCCTCATCTTGACACAGGCCCAGCGTGAGGTCTGCCACGTTTCTGCCCCATAGAAGCAAAGAATGGTGCCAATTTGCAGGAAACAGAAGAGGGAGTTAAGAGATGAAGGCTAAACTTGAAAATAAAGCTACACCAATGCTTTTCCATGCAATGAGCCGATTAATTACCTCTTGAGAAAACCACTTAGAGCTGGGTTTCTGCCATCGACAGCATCAAGAATCCTGCTCCAGAAATCCGGACTCGGAATGAGTACACGGCCACTGGAGAGACAGCTGCAGACAGAGCAGGACCAGTGGGAGCAAACCCCTCCTGGGCACACGAGGTGTACACACACACACACACATACACACACACACACACACCCCTCCTGGGCACACAAGGTACACACACACACACACCCCTCCTGGGCACACGAGGCACAGACACACACACACACAGACCCCTCCTGGGCACACGAGGTACACACACACACACACACACACACACACCTCCTGGGCACACGAGGCACAGACACACACACACACACACACACACACACACCCCTCCTGGGCACACGAGGTGTACACACACACACCCCTCCTGGGCACACGAGGCACACACACACACACGAGGGAGCACACACACTGCCTCCCTACACCTCCTGAAGGACAAGCTGTCCTGACCGGTGCACAGCTGCAGCATGGACTGGATGGCCGTGCTGGCAGGTGAGTCACACTGCATCCTTCCACTCTTTGTGTGTGTCTGTTGCCACCAGGAACACAGCTGGGAGAGTGGAACGCACCAGGGTCCACCCTACAGACCCAGGCATTTGTTCCCCAGCCCCTCCACAGAGCTGGGGCCAGACAGGAGTGGGGAAAGCACAGAAAGGACGGGAGCCCAGCTGAGGCCTCCAGCCAACCAGGCTCTGGGCCCCAAGCCCGTCTGCACCAGAGTTCAATCCTGTGGCTTACGGGGTCTTCCCACAGCCACTGGTGGGCTCCCTGAGCCCCGTCTGGACCTTCGTGCTTACACAGCCTGCTCGGGACCTCAGGCAGGGAGGAAGAGGTGATTAGCAGGCCATCTGGGCATTCTGGGCCTCTGGCTATACAATCAAAATGCCTTCCTCAATCTCAACATTCTTACACAGAAATATTACAGGAACAAATAAAATTGTATCACTAACAGTAGACATAAATAGGTAGCTGATAGTATATATAGGAGAGGGAAAATACTCTTTTAAAAGAATAAAGAAAAATTACTAAAGACTGTAACATTACTCATTTATTCATCCATCCACTGAAAACACTGAATTTTTACCATATATATATATATATATATATATATATATATATATATATACATGAAATTAAGTAGGCAACTGCTGGAGATGAATTCCTCTGGAGGAATAGATCTAAAAACCTTTACTCATAAGTCGTTGAAGGTAATTGTGATTATCTATGCTTACAGCTGTGTCCTGTTAAATCGTTTAAGAGTTATAAATTGCGAGGACCATAAATAGCCAGACATAAAAGTAACCCCCAGAGTCACAGCACATAAAAGAGCTGAGGTCCTCGCCAGGAAGGCTCTCCCACACCCTCATGATGCCCCTCACACAAACTCCTGACCCTGGCGATGCCTGGAAGTGCGTCTGGGGGGACAGAGGGATCCCAGCAGCTGCAGGCGCGAGCTGGGACATCACCTGCGCTGTGTCCTGGTGCAGGAAGCAATATCTATACCTTGTAATCTCCCTTAAAAGGGAGATTTTGGTGTGGAGTATGACCACATCAAACCAAGACACTCCGTGCCAAGGATCAAAGATGCAGAACGTAAAGCCTCTGTCTTCAAGAGGAGGCTGCTTTAGTCGGGAGGACAGAAAATTAACAAAAATGACAACTGCTGCAGGTGCCACATGGAAAAGGCTCAAATCCAGACTTAGAGAAAGGCTGGTTGACTACCTGAAGGGCAAGTGAACAAATAATGGGAACTCAATGCAGTAACTGCTGTGGGAGAAACAAAGGAAGAAGTGTTTCCTTGTTCAGGAATGGCAGGGCAAGTTGAGGAAGTGACATTGGGCTGGGCCTGGAAGCATGAGTCCATCCGAAAAATTGCAAAACACAGCAGAGCATTCTGAGATGAGAGGATTCCATGAAGAAGAGAGGAAAAGACAGCCACCAGAGATAACGCTGAGAGACCAGAATCATATCAGATTGAAAAAAGACCTCTGATGCCAGTTTGAACTATCTCTGGCAGACAATGGAAAGAGATTTAAGAAAGGAATAAGCTAATCAGATTTTAGTTTTATAAGAGATACAATAATAATAACAGCAGTTGACATTTTCTGGGCACTTAGCTAAATGCTTAGCACTGTGCTGTTTTCCATGAGTTTAGGAAGTCTCCTGCCTATGGTAAGCGTGCAACAAAGTGAGCTCCTACCATTGTTACAGCCAATCCCCTTAAAAAACCTACAAGGAAAGCATGATCATTCCCAATTCTGCAGACAGCTAAACTGAGATTAACATTACAGGCCAAGGAAGACATATGGGAACATATGTTTATGTATGACTGATTCACTTTGTTATAAACCAGAAACTAACACACCATTGTAAAGCAATTATACCCCAATAAAGATGTTAAAAAAAAAAAAAAAAAAAGAATCATGAGGAAAAAAAAACAAAAAAAAACATTACAGGCCAAGGTCAACAGCTACAAAGTAGTTGGGTCCAGCAATCTGACTGCAGAAACTGCCTCCAAACCACTATGCCTGCTGGAAGTGGGTCAGAGAATGGACCAGAAGGGAGAACCTAAAGCCAGGGTGGGGGCAGTTAAAAGGCTCACAATTGTTAGAGCCAAAGATCATGGGGCCCTGACGTGTGAGAGAGCAGAGAGGGACACACTGAGAAGTCACTTCCCACCCTGGACAAGCAAGGATAAGGCGACGTTCTATGGAGTCTGCAGTCTTATTATATTTACACCGTCAACTAATCGATGAGACTTTTGATTAATACTTTACAATTAATTGCAAGAAAGGAAGGAAGTGGGAGGAAACAGAACTAGAACCCTTGGGTTAGAGCCATCTCCTGTTTAGGCCTCTCCCTGTCTTATAAAAATCAGTGATTAAAATGTCTTAGTCAGAGCACAGACCTTCTGGTCTTCCACTCACCTGCAGTAGGAGAACGGCTTGTCTGCAAGCATTTGCTAACTCTGGTCCAGGGTGTGTCTGTAGATCAGGGCTTAAACTCAGCGATCTACTTGCTGAGAATATACACGAGGAAGATATGTTTGAATGAGGCAGAAGAGTATATGGTGGGCCAGAAGACAGAACGTGCTTCAAACCCTGGCTCTGTTGCCTACTTGTGTGAAATTGGTAAGGGGCTCAGCATCTCTGAGCCTCTGATGGTAACAGCATCTGTGAGATGGAGTTATGGGGAGCATTAGATACAATGACAAATACGAAGCGCCTAGCACAGCAGATGATGTGGTAGGAGCCCAGTAAATGCAGCCCGCTGTTATAATTATCATTCAAAAGACGTGAGTGGGGATGGGGTGCAACGGCGGGCAAGACAAGAGAAGGGGAGAAAATGTTTAGCTCAGGGATTTTTTTAAATTGAGGTGTTAATTCACACGCCATACAATTCGCCCTTCAAAAGTGCTGTACAAAAAACTAAAAACAAAAAGCGCCGTACAATTCAGGGGCGCTTTTAGTGTATTCACAGAATTGTGCAACCATCACCACTATCTAATTTCAGGTATTTCAGGTATTGTCACCACCCCCAAAAGAAATCCTGTACCCACGAAGCAGTCCCCCCAGATTGCCTCTCCCTTCCCCAAACCCCTGACAACCACAAATCTGTCTCTAAGGATTTGCCTAGTCTGGATACTGCCTATAAATGAAATCATACAACATGGGACCTTCTGTGACTAGCTTCTTTCACTTAGTGAATATTTTCAAGATTCATCATGTCACAGCATGCATCAGAACTTCATTTCTCTTATGGCTGAGTAATATTCCATCGCATGGACACCCAACAGTTCGGTTCTCTGCTCATCAGCTGATGGACATTTGGGTTGTCTCCACTATTCGGCTATCATGAACAACGCTGCTGTGAACATTTGGGGACAAGTCTCTGTGCAGATGCATGTTTCCAATTCTCTTGGGCATGTACCTTGGGGTGGAACTGCTGGGTCGTACGACAACTTTATGTTTGGTTTTCTGAGGAACTGCCAAACCGTTTTCCAGTGCAGCTAGGGGTTGGTTTTGACTGTAATCTAAAGTCAGTGACATTTTTAAATCTCTTTAGAATTTAACAGAAGAAGAAAAACGTGGCAGTAGTAGTTCTGGCGCTGCCTGGTTTCAATCATCAAATCTCAGAGTCCACCCAACACGATTAATTTCCAGCAGATATAACCACTTTCCACACGCCTATGGAAAAACAGCGCGCAGCTAGCGAGAATCAGCCAACCAAAGGGTGCCAAAGAAAACTGATCCAATAGTTTCCAAAATAACTGGGTTTTGAATTATGAATTTCTATTATGCTGAGAGTAAGGGATTTTTTTCCTTGAGGGAAAGGGAGCAAACAGAAATTGGCACCAGAGTTGTCACGAGTGGTTTTTAGGCTTATAAAGCATAATTAATTCATTTCTTATGCATTAAGCGAGCAATAATGCTGCTCAACTTAAATGCCTGGCTAGCCTCTGAAGGTAAGTTGGTTCCAGCATATCTCCTACTTTAAATCCATCACCCAAACAGAAGAAACTGATGTTAAAGAGATTAGAAAATTTAAGGTTCGCATCTCCAAAGTAAATTCCACTTGCTGGTAAGACCAATTCCAAGAAACAGAGAGGTAACTGGAGTCTTAAATACATGCAGACAATAGTTGAAGATCTATATGTGAAAAAACAGAATCAAATGACTTCCCTGGGTTTTAATCATGACACTGCCATTAGACAACTGAAGGAACTTAAACAAATATTTAAATCATTTGACTTCGGCCTTTTAGTGAGAATATACTTCGCAATAGTGTGCAACCATGCTACTATAACTTCTGGAATGTATTGATGATTCTTCATTTGCACAACAAACATATACTACAGATGGGAAATAATAAGTGAAAGGCATTTAGCACTATCGTTGGCACATGGGAGGCATTCAATAAACTAACACTATTATACTAAATACACACTTCAATGAAGCAGTGAGTACCTATGCCAAACACTGTTGGGCTACGCTCTGGAGGCACACGCATAAAAGTCATTCCTCTGAAGAAGCTGAAAGCCTGGTGGGGGAGGCAGGAAAGGAGGCAATTACAACTCAGTGTGAGCTGAGTGATTCCATAAATAAAAATGCAGGGTGCTACCGAACACAACAGCGGGATGAATGGCGAGGAAACAAAGTCAAAGACGACTCCTCTGAGCGCAGCAAAGTTGTTCTAATCAATTTTACGGAGAATAATTAACATGCAATACAACGCTGCCACATTAAGTAGACAGAACTACAGCTTTAATAAATGAATTTACTGGTGTAACCACCAGCATGAGTAACATGGAGGATATTTCCACGTCTCCTCAAAGCTCTCGTCTCCTCCCTGTCAATGCCAGGGTCTGTACCACCCACAGTCCTCAGCAACCAAAGATCCGCTTCCTGCCATTACAGCTTAGTTTCCCACATCTCCGAATTCCCTAATCATACAGTATGCGTCCTTGTGTTTGGCTTCATCAGCAGAGGGCTTCTGACATTCATCTGTCTTGCTGGGCCTATCGGTAGTTTATACCTTTTGTAGTCAAGTGATAGGTCCATTGTACAGATACATCAGTTTGTTCATTCATTTACCTGATCACGGACAGTTGTGTTTTTCCCAGCTTGGGGCTATTATGAATAGAGCTGCTCTGAACACAGTCAAGTCTCTGTGCAGACCTATGTTTTCACTTTTCGAGGGTAAATACCTAGAAGTAGAATTGCCGAGTCCTAAAGGTAACTTTGTAAGAAATGGCTAAATCGTTCTCCGAAGTACTTGTACTAGTTTACGTTCTCATTAACAATGGAGGAGAGTTCCAGCTCCCCTACATCCTCACCAACACTGGGAATAATCAATTTTCTTCATTTCAGCCATCTAATAGGTGTATAATGGTATCTCATCATGGTTCTAGTTGGCATTTCCCTACTGACAAATGACACTGAGCTTCCCGTGTGCTCATTTGCCATCCACGTATCTTCTTTGATGAATTAGCGGGTCAGCCTCTTGCCTATTTTAAAATCAGGTTCTTTGTCTCCTTATTGTTGAGTTGTAAAAGTTTTTTTAATATATTCTGGATACAGGTGCTTTAACAGATGTATGTTTTGCAAATACTTACTCCAAGGCTAAAGCTTATGCTTCCATTTCCATAAAAGTGACTTTTGAAGAGTATGAGTTTTTGATTTTCACAAAGTCTAATTTATAATTTTGTCCTTTACATTTCATGTTTTGTGTCCTAAGAAATTTTTGCACACCCCAAGACCAAGATCTTTCTCCAGTGTTTTCTTCGATGAACTTTACCACTTTACCATTTATATTCCAGGTCCATGATCCATTTCGATTTAATTTTTATCCATGTGTGGGGGAAGTTACTTTTTTGCTTACTGATAATTAATTGTTCCAGCATCGTTTGTTGAAAAAGTTTATCCTTTCCCCCTTTCAATTACCTTGGCACATTGATCCAAAGTCAATTGAATTTACATATATACATAGGTCTACTGCTAGACTCATTTCGTTCCCGTTAATCTATGCATTTATCCTTATGCCAGCACCACACTGTGTTGATTACTGCAGCTTTGTTGTCTGGGGTGTGTCAGGTCCAACGCACTTCCACATAGATTTTAGAATCCAGTTATCAATTTCTTCGTAAAATAAGCCTCCTGGATCTTATTCTAAAGATCAATTTGGAAAGAACTGTGATCTTAATACTAGGTATTACTACCCACGAATACGCACAGCTCAATATCTTTCTATTTGAGTGTTTTTCTGAAAGAAAATAAATCTTACAATTTTCAATGTGCGGTTCTTACACATCTTTTCTTAAATACATTCCCAGGTATATGATTTTTTTTGTGGCTTTTGTAAATGGTATGCTATTTTTAATTTCATTTTCTGAATGCCTAATAATATATAGAAATAAAATTGATTTTTGTATATTGACTTTGTATCCTATTACCCTGTTAAATTAACTATTCTAGTATACCTTCTATAAATTCCTTAGGATGATCTGTGTACGTAAAAATGTTTCAGGGAAATAAAGAGTTTTATTTCTTCATTTCCAGTCTATGGACTTTTAGTTCTTCTTCACTCTTTATGGCACAAGCTAGACTTTTCAGTACAATGTTAGATAAAAGCAGTAAGAATAAGCATTCCTGCCTCCTTACTAACCTGAGGAGGAAAACATTCACCATTTTGTATCACATTAAGGACAGATTTTTCTGTGGATGCCCATTAGCAAATTGAACAAGAGTCCATCATTTTTAACATCCAGCTTACTGGGTGTTTTTGTACCATAAATGTGTGATTTTTATAAATGTTCTTTTAATATTTCTATTGGTATGATCATGGTTTTTATTCTGTTAATATAGTGAATTAAACTAATTGGACTTTGGATATGTAACTAACCTTGCATTCTTAGAATAAATCCCACCAGATCATGATTACCTATTTTATATATTGCTGGATTTTTTATCTTTTAATAAGTATATCACTGGATTCTATTCGCTAATAATTTTAAGGGTTCTGTATGTGTGTTCACGAAGGGTATTAGTCTGTAGTTTTCTTGTAATGTCTTTGTCTGATTTGGGTATCAGGATAATGCTATTCTCATAAAATAAATTGGGAAGTGTTCCCTCCTCTAATTTTCTGAGAGAGTTTTTGGAAAAATTGCTATTTCTTCATTACAATGTGATAAAATTGACCAGTGATGATGCCTGGCCAACATTTTCTTTGGGGGAATATTTTAAAACAATGAATTGACTTTCTTTAATAGGCAGAGCCTATTTAAGTATTCTGTTTTATCTTGAACCAGTTTTGGTACTGTGTCTTTCAAGAAATTTCATCTAAATTATCAAATTCAGTTGCATGAAGATATACATTAAAATCCTTTATTATCCTAGTAATGTCTGTAGGGAAAACTGATGTCCCACTCTCATTCCCGATACTGATAATTTATGTTCTATTTCTTGATCAGTCGGGCTAGAGGTTTATGAAGTTTATTGATCTTTTCAAAGAACAAGCTCTTGGTTTCACTGGTTTTTCTCTATTGTTTGTCTTTAATTTCACTGATTTCTAGTCTTTACTTTCTCCCTTCTGGTTACTTTGGCTTTAATTCATTCTTCTTTTCTTCTCTTTTAGTTTCTTCAGATATAGTTCATTAATCAGACAATTTTCCTTCCCTAATGGGGGCTACAAGTCTCCCTAAAGGCAATCCTTTAGGCGCACCCAGAAATTATGATATACTGTGTTTTTATTTTTACTCAATTCACCATGTTTTCAAATCGCCCTTGTAATTTCTTCACGTAACTCAGGGGTTATTTAGAAATGTGTTACTTAATTTCCAAATGTTGGGGTTAATCAAGACATCTTATTGTTATTTATTTCTAATTTAATTTTGTTGTCAGAGAACATGCTTTGTATGATTTAAATACTTTTAAATTTGAGACTTGATTTATGGCCCTGCATAAAGTCTACCTTGCTAAATGTTCAACATGTACTTGAAAAGAATGTGAATTATTTTGTTGCTGCGTGGAATGAGCTATAAACATCAGCTCGATCAAGTTGGTTGCATTATTGAAGTCTTGTATATCTTTATTGATATTCTTTCTAGTTGACCTATCAGTTACCAAGACAGGAGTGGTAGAATCTCCAAGTTTAATTACGGATTTGTCCATTTATCATTTTAATTTTGTCAGTTCTTTGCTTCCTATATTTAGAAGATCTGTTATTAGGTGCCTACACGTTGAGAAACGTTACATCTTCCTAAAGAATTTACCCATTCATTATGAAATGTCCCTCTTTATTCCTGATAACATTCTTGGTCTACACTGTCTTATTAATATAGTTGTTCCTGCTTTCTTATAAGTGTTTTCATGGTATATCTCCTGCAATCCTTTCATATTTACTCTGTTTTTATATTTTAAATGAATCTTCTGTAAGAAGCACATAGCTTGGTCTCTTTTTTGTTGTCCAATATGGCAGTCTCTACCATTAAACTGCAATTTTTCGACTCTTTATATTTAATGTAATTATGGATGTGATTGGGTTTAGTTCTACCATCTTGCTATTTGTCTCATCTCTTTTTTGTTCCTTTTCTTCTCTTTTCCTGCTATATTTTAGGATTGAATATTTTTCTTAGGGTTCTATTTTGTCTTCATTATTGACTTAGCTATAACCCTTTGTACTGTTTAGTTTTGCTGTGTGGTTTTTCTATGGTTACAATGTGCATCCTGAACTTACCATAATCCATCTTCAAATAATATTATGTATTTGTATACACAGTGTAAGAATTTACCACCATACATTCCCATTTCTCCCTTCCACTCTATTTCTGTCATATTTTATATATGTTTTGAAACAATAAAACAGATGTTTTTGTTTAAAACGTGGTTAATATTCTTTTAAGGAAATTTTTTAATTCCTAGGAATAAGCATTTTATATTTACTGTTACATTTACCAATATTTCTACTCTTTCCAACACATTTCAAGATCTGAATCATTGATTTCTTCCACCTTAAGAACTTCCTTTAAGCACTCTTGCAGAGCAAGTCTTAAATAGAGATAAGCTCTCTCAACATTTGTCTCTGCATCTTTATTTCATCTTCTTTCTTTGAGGATATTTTTGCTGGATATAAAATCCTAAGTTAACAGTTATTTTCTTTTGCCAAGTGAAAGATAAAATTCCACTGTCTCTGGCTGCATTCTTTTCTGACGATCATTACTTAATGTCTACATTAAGTACACTACAAAATGTCTACAATCATTACTTTTGTTTCCATGGAATGTATGTTTTTTCTCCAACTGCCTTAAAGATTCCTCTCAGCACAACCAGGTTACAGCAATTTGATTACGATATGATTTTCTTTGTGTTTATCCTGTGTTTGTTAAGCTTCTTGGATCTGAGGATTTATCATTCTCATTAAGCTTGAAAACTAAAAACTTGACGTACTTGTTCAATCAAGGGCTCAGTGCTTCTTAAGCTAATTGTCACTCATAATCTCTGAATATTCTTCTCTCCAGGATTTTTCCCTGTTCTCTATTCCTGGAACTCCTACTGGATGTATATTGGAGACTCTTAACTCCTCTTTCACATTTTCCATTTTTCTTATGGGGACACATTCTGGGAGGTTCCTTAAGATCTATCTTCCAATTTACTTATTCTCTCTTCAGCCTTCAGTTGCATCTAGTCCCCTCTGTGCTTTGGTTTTTTGTTTTTTTTTACTTCAATAGTTATGTTCTTTTAATTTTAAAATTTTCATAATATGTATTTGGTTCTTTTGCAAATCTGCCTGCTTTCGTTTCATACTTGTGCTTTCATTTCTTCCAGTAACATCCTGTTCATTTCAAACAGGACTATTTAAAAGTCTTTCAAATTGATACAGCCACTATGGAGAACAGTATGGAGGGTCCTTAAAAAACTAAAAATAGAACTACCATACGACCTAGCAATCTCACTACTGGGCATATACCCTGAGAAAACCATACTTCAAAAGGACACATGTATCCCAGTGTTCACTGCAGCACCATTGACAATAGCCAGGACATGGAAACAACCTAAATGTCCAAAGAAAAAGTATTCAAAAGATGAGACAGTAACTTTGGAAGACACTGTTCTGACTGGAAACTGTAGGGCTACAGACAGAAGGAACCGCACAGGAACTCTAGCTGGGAGTACTGTTTCTCACGAGTATGAGTTAACAATTCTGAAACTGCTTTAACTGCTTTACACCTATACTGGGGCCAAACGAATCAGTAAATGGTAGTGTGGCCAGATGTTTCACTGCTGGGGAGGGAAGCTGCAGAAAAACAAGAAGAAAGCTAGAACAAACTCAGTGGGGCTGGGTTAAGTCAGACATTGGTAAGAACTCTTGTTTAACTTAAATAGATGTTACCTTAAACAGCTGGATAAATACATAAGTAATTACGGACATATGCAGATATGTGGGTGGCTCCACACACACATTTCCTTGCTCTGTTGGCTGAAGGGGCCTAGAAGCAAGGCCATGCCAGGGGAGATCCTCCTTACAGAGGATTCCAGATCATTTCTAGAGCGACTCCCCCAACAGAAGGTGGAGCTTAATTCCCACCCTGCCTTCCCCCCACTCCACCCCTAGATCATTGGCTGCCCTCGGTGACTTGCTTCCAGAGAACTGAGTATGGAGACTATCCTGGCAAACGCTACAGCAGCCAGGCGACCGAGGTCAACATCATCAGTGACACATGCAACAAGACGGGCCAGTCAACTCTGTCTCATTATAAGAAAAAGATCAAAGGAACCCAAATTAAGAACAGGCTACAAAATATCTGACCAGCACTCCTCAAAACTGTCAAGGTCGGGCTTCCCTGGTGGCGCAGTGGTTGAGGGTCCGCCTGCCGATGCAGGGGACACGGGTTCATGCCCCGGTCCGGGAAGATCCCACATGCCGCGGAGCGGCTGGGCCCGTGAGCCATGGCCGCTGAGTCTGCGCGTCCGGAGCCTGTGCTCCGCAACAGGAGAGGCCACAACAGTGAGAGGCCCACGGACCGCAAAAAAAACAAAAAAACAAAAAAAACTGTCAAGGTCATGCAAAACAAGGAAAGATTGAGAAATGGTCACAAACTGGAGGAGAACTGAGGACTAAGTTTCATTAGGCTCCCGTCTCCCATTCTCTAGGTAGACACTGCTGACCAACAATCGGGCTTGACGTAAAACAAAACTGCTCCTGGATTCCTGTAAGGATGCCTCCCATGGATTTTCTTTCTTCCCCATGAACACTCACTTGATATTTGACAAATCTTATTTTACACCTCTTCCAGAAAATATAGCAGACTTAGCTTCCATTCACTTGTTCAATGCCCACTGTGGATACTGTTACAGAGGATCTCTGATTCCCCAGAACAGTTCTAATTTCAAACATTGTATCTCGTCATTTATACATTCTGTCAGATGACGGGTCTTGATATTTATTGTGAAAATACAGTCATACTTTGAGTCATTTGGATGCTGGTGACATTTTTCCTCATTGCATTTGACTCCCACTCAAGAGCTTATCCAAGGGGAAGAAGAGAAAAAAGGCAGCAGCCATGGATGGGGTGAGGCTCAGGGGACGATGGCCTCGCGTGGTGAGGGCACACATCCCCCAGGGACACCAGCACGCAGGCCCACAGCAGAGCTCTGGGTCCAGTGGGAGTCCACACACCTAACCCAACACGACACCACCAGAGCTGGTGGAGCGGGGAGGGCACTGAGGACAAAACACTGGGGGTAAAGACTGTGGACTCAGACAAGCCTGGTGTGGACCAGCCTGCACTGACACGATTTATCAGCTGTATCAACTGTTGGGAAGCGTGTGCTCTAAGCCTCAGTTTCCCCATTTCAAATGGAGATACTGACAGATTACAGGTTGTTGGCAAGATGTCAAGAGCGCATTCTGTGTGATGCACATAGCACCATCTTTGCTGGATTAATTTTCCACTGCTGCCTAACAAATTCCCACAGCCTTAGCAGCTAATAGTTCCCCAGGGGAAACGACAATTTGAACAAGTTTCAAAGAGGATACCTTTTCTCCACTGAGCTCCTACGTGTTTGGAAACGTCAGAGAGCTGGTTTGTACCGGCTGCCAGAGCACGCCAAAACACTGACGTGTCTCGGTTCTTCCGTTCTCTATTGTTGCCATAAGAAATTCTAAATTTCACTTGTATTCTCACTTTTAAGCTAACTCCTAGTGAGATGCAAACTGGTGTCCTGAGCCACACAGCTGAGAGAGACTCCGCTAGTGTGGGAGCAGCATTTCTTCACACACACACAAACACACACACCCGTCTAGTGCTCTGGGCGCCGAGAGTTGCCCAGCAGAGTGAGCACGGATGCTGTCTTCTGGGAGAGTTTTTAAATGAAATGGAATTACCGAGAGAGGTGAGGTGAGCAAAGGGATAGGGCTGCATATGAGACAGAGTTGCCACTGAGTTTCAGAGTAATAAGAGTAGGCTGAGCACGTCCTACTTCTAAGTGCCAGGCTCAGCGCTGCTCTCCATTTAACTCGCAGTCATCCTACCAGACTGGTGCTACTGCTGTCCCCCTTTTATAGATGAGAAGACAGAGGCACAGAGAGATTAAGTAACTTGCCCTAGGTGGCACAGCTAATAAGTTACGGAGCCAAAGGCCATGCTCCTAACCACTGCTTCTCTGTAGCCCAATGAGGTTTGTATTAATAACAACTAGAATAACAACTAATTACATTTGGTGGGACCTTAAACTAAAAGTTCTCTCATATCACTTCATTCTCAAAACTATACCAGGAGGAAAAAAGAAGGGAAGATATTATGATTCCCCTACTGAAGTTTGAAGAAACAGAGAGGTAAAGTAGTATGTCTAAGATCACAAAGCATAAGGAACAAGACCTGTACCCATACCAGCTTTCGACCCCCAAAACCCTACTCTTTCCACTCTATCAAATTTAATTAATTTAATTTAATTAATGTCTGAAATGTATGCCCCCCTTGACCTCAGGGTTCTGGTCTGGAACTCAAAGCTGACGCCACCATCAGCCAATACCACAGCTCTCCTCCGCCTCCCTTCTCTGGTCTGCATTCTGGTGACCTGTGTGTCTGTCTGCCTCCCCTACAAGACTGTCAGCTCTCAAAGGGCCAGAAACACACCTCATCATCTTTGTCTTCCCCTGTGGCAGCCAGTGCAGCACCTGGGAAGGTAGACATAGATTTTGGTGTCAGACACGCTTGCCAAGGAGAAGAAATGATACTCCAGTTGCTTGCGTGTTTAGGGAACGACGTGGAATAAGGTGGGAGCAGGTAACTGGTCCAAATGAAAGAGTGAATTCAGACTGGGAGCAGTGACAACTGACTAGTCCAATCAAGGCTAAACACAGACGGGCTGAGTGGAGAGCCCACTGGGCACAGAGTCTGGGATGTGAGTGTCCCCTCTGTCACCGCCCGACAGAACCGCTCCAGGGGGTCATTCAACTCCCTCAGTCCCATTTTCCCAAAGAATAAAACAGGTCCAATCCCCCGGCTCTGGGACAACTCCCTGTAACAAAAAGCAATCAATCTTTCAATGAGTCATGTCAAAAGGGCACAAGAAAGCTATCACTGGCCAAAGCTGTGACAAGTGGAGCAACCAGAATAACGATTTTAAGGGATCAAAACACACCGAATCAATAAAAACCCGAGACTATAATGGGACTCAAAAAAGAAGAGGGAAAACAGCCCTAATTTCTCACCATTTGAAGTTTTTAAACAGTTCCTTAATGCAAAGTTAGAAATTAAAAGGGAAAAGAGCATTGTTTCTGTTTTTCTAGTAGGTGTTGTAATTCTGGGTAATCAAATAGCCCCAGCAGTTGAGCTATAAGTGCTACTTTACGGGAGAAGGCCACTTTATAAATGCAGAAGACATAATAGACATAGAAAATCATTTCACAAAATTTTAATGACACTTGAATCAGGCAATCCGGATTATCAACTGATTTAAAAAACATTAGATGCATTATTGATGCCTCTGTAATACTGCTAAAGTACTGACATGTGGAATCGTCTCTAGTTGCAAGGGGAAAAGCACAGTGGGCTCAGACCATCACCACCCTATCCAACAGTCAATCTTAACCTCACTGATGATGGGACAGCTAGACATCAGGCATCTTTAATGTGATGAAACGAGAATACCAACTTCATCTCTTAAGTATTCCAGCCAAAACCTTTCATCTGAATCCATCAAGTCTTTACATACAATCTGCAGTTTCAGTGAAATCAGTGGATGAAGAAACAAATAACACTGTGAGGCAGAAACTAGGGAGATCCAGAAGATAAGACATTCTACAGGACAACTGGCCTGGTCTCCTCAAGTTAGAGTCAAAAAACAAAAACACAAAAAAACAAAGGATGGTGCTAGATTAAAACAAACTTAAGTGGCACACTGCCCAGATGCGATGAGTGGTCCTAGAGCATATACTGATTCCGACTAAATGTTTTTTTTGTTGTTGGTTTTTTTTTTTTGGGGGGGGGGGGTTGTTTTGGTTTTTGTTTTGTTTTTTTTAACATCTTTATTGGAGTATAATTGCTTTACAATGGCGTTAGTTTCTGCTATATAACAAAGTGAATCAGCTATACGTATACATATATCCACATATCCCCTCCCTCTCGTGTCTCCCACTCTCCCTATCCCACCCCTCTAGGCGGACTAGTTGTCATAATAGAATTTGGGGGTCAAATGGGAGAAATTTTAGCATCATCTGCATACTCAAGGCAGTAAAAATTTACTGAAATATGAAATTGAAGAGCACGAACTGAACAAAGCAAGTTATAAAACAATATTTACAGCACTATTTCCATCTAGGCGACCCAGAATGAACATTCACTCTGGTTTTCTGATGGCAACCTCTGGGCAGTGGGAAAGTGAAATTTCACTTTCATTTTTGCTTGCTTAAACTGTATTATTGAATCAGTTTTCGCTGGTACTGCTTCTCTAATGATAACATATATCTGTCAGTCTGAAATGCCCCCGTGTTCCAATGACCTCCCAGCGCTGGTCAGCACTGTGTTGCAGAACAGCAACAGTGCTAAACGCTCACACCTCTGTGAGGGCCCATCACAAATCGTGCCAATGACTTTGGACTTCGTTTGAAGAATGTTAGGCTCTCAATCAGTGCTTGGGGAAGGCTGAGCCACCAGGTGAGAGCAAGGTAGAGTCAAAGAAACAGACAAGCCCATTTGGAAAAGACCAAAGGATTCGGCTGGAGGCAAGAAGGGCTCAGCTAAGGTGGTGGGTGCTTGTGGTCATGAAAAGACCACACAGGCCTAAGAGACATTGATCAAGAAGACTCTGTAGGACTTCCTGGCCACTGGGTACTGGGGGTAATGGAAGCATCACTTACAAGGCCAGGGTATTAAGCTTCAAAGACTAAGAACAAAAAGGAAAATCAGAAGACCTCTATCACACACAAAGTAGAAATGACAGGAGGTACACAAAGGAAATTACAGTGTCCAGTAGTGTCAAGTCTGGTGAAAAGACAGAAGAGGAATGAGGGCAGTGAAAAGAAATTAGATTCCATTAACAGAAAAAAAAATTCAGAGAATCCCAGAGAAAGCTATTTCATCAACGTGCTGAGAATTTAAGCCAGATGCTAGAAGGTTAAGTTCAGGGAGAAGAAACTGGACAAAACTAATGAACAGGAAGAGCTTGCTTAAAGAAATCAAAAATCATCTATGGAGATGTCAGCTTAACCAAAAAAGAAAGAAAGGAAAAGAGAGACGTCAGTATGCAGGAAACCCAAACCAGATGCAGAAGTGAGATCCCACTGAGGAGCAATCCTGGGGTCTGTCACCTACGACTCTAATGTCGAAACTATCCGGCCTAGAGATCCTTAGTGTCACCAGGGGTTAAAGCTGACATCACTGGTACTCAGAAGACACAAAGCTCGTCATAACCATGAGTAAGTCACTTGAAAAGCAAAAGCTGTATCACACAACACACGAAGTCACAGCCTGAAGGCTCCAGCCAATACGCTCGTTTATTTTTAGCCCTGCAAGAAAACAAACCCGGACCGCGCAAGCAAGCAAGAGGGGAAACATTCGCCACTAAAAGCGTCATTTAGAAAGACAGTGCTATGTAAATATCATTAATACAGAATATTGTTCAGACGCCATGATCAGAGGAAGTCTAAGATTAAGAACTTCGACGTAAATAAATTCTAAGACTGCCACTTCACGGCCTGCTTGGAGAACGGATTTTAAACCATGAATGCACTCTACGTCCTATCTTAAAAATCAGAGAGAACAACTCCAACAGCTTTGGGAGAATACAGATGAGTGACAGGAGGCCCAGCCCAGGAGTCCTGGCCGATCCTGGCTGACGGCCACCCTGCCCAGCAGTGCTGGCAGGTCTGGACCACAGGCTCCCTTTCCTCCTACAGGCTCCATCTCAGGCGGGAAGCCACCCTCCACCCAAACCTCGCAGCCAGTCTTGTGATTTCACCTCACGCTCTCAACGCTGATTCTTATCACAGAGTAGCACTGACATCCCTGGAGGAGCCTCTGAAACACAGGCACCTTCCTGCACGCCCCCACTTCCTCTGATGTCAGAGCTTCATCATCTCCCTTATTGACTATTTCAGGGCGCAGGTCCTTCACATCATCTGTCAGATTTATTCTTAAGTATTTCAAATGTTTCCAGGCTAAAAAGGATGCTACAGTAAGACTAGGTGGGGCTTATCCCAAGAACACAAGGTTGCTTTAACATTCTAAATCCTATCGGTATAAGTCACTATATTAACAAACTATAAAAGAAAAACCATATGTTCAACTCAAAGCACATACAAAGAGGCATTTGAGAAAGTCCTGATTTTTTTAAAACTCTCAACAAAATGGGAATAAGAAGGGTCAGAACGGTAAAGTAATAGTCCTCTCAGTTATGGAACCACTTTTAAAGTCAGGCAAGGCCTTTTCTACAGCATCTCATAACTATTTTTAAGTATCTAGTCTTGCACTCTGTTCATTGCTTCCTTTTCTCACAACTTCCTTCAGGGGCTGTTATTTACGTTTATATATATATATATACACCTTATGCCTATTCTGAGATGGACATCAGATAATTCTCCACACACTGACTTCCTTGGCAGAGCAAGGAACAAAACCTAGAACGTGCAAGTCTTGGTTTACAAACCAGCAATTTCAGGTTGAGGCCGGTCACAGCGATACCGCTGGCTCCCTTATGGTCTCAAAGTGGTTCCCACTGCCGACGTTAGACAGGCTGGATGTTTCAAGAGGCCTCAGGACTCCTCACCGCGCCGTCTCATCTGAACTTCTCCTAGCTCATCTTTTATTGCCATACTTTAGCAGAATTGCTCCACACATGTAAAAGAAGCTAATTCCTCCTTGCTGTTGCCTAGGCTGGTCCCTCAGCTTCAAATGCCTTTTTCCCACTCAAGAAGAATGCTCGAGGGAGAGGACTGGGGTTGGCTGCACGAACACAGCCTGAAGGGGGCTAGTGAGCCACAGCTAGCCAAGAGGGAGTCCGGGAAAAAGTCTGGACCTGCCTAAGAGGCAAGAGACCGTTATTTCAGGGTGCGCGAGGAGAGGGGACTCAGAGCACCATCTAAACGATCTCCAGAGACGGGCGCGAGCCACACCTATCAGCATGAACACCAGAGACGGGCATGAGACGCTAAGGCTGCTGCTGCCGCCACCAAGAAGCCTGTGTGTGAGCACAGGTCACTCTCCACACCTCCCTTCCGGGGAGACTGTGCAGCCCGCCACTGCCAGGGTCCCATGATCCACGGACAACTTCCCCGGAACGCACGGCACGCCTCAGGCTGGTGCCATGTCACGCCGGCCTCTGCCGCCACAGGCCCGCCCCGCACTCCGTGCCCCTCCCTCCGCCCGGCCTGAGTGAGCCAGAGCCCCCGAATCAGCGGCTCCTTTAACCCCTTCCTGTCTGGGCGGGAACAGAAAACCTCAGGTGACCTACACGCAGAGGAGGGGCCAGACCCAAAGCTGAGCCCCGGGAGCTGTGCGAACAAAGAAGAGAAAGGGAAACCTCTCCCAGCAGCCTCAGGAGCAGCGGATTAAATCTCCACAATCAACTTGATGTACCTGCATCTGTGCAATACCTGAACAGGCAACGAATCATCCCAAAATTAGGTGGTGGACTTCGGGAGCAACTGCAGACTTGGGGTGTGCTTTCTGCATCTTATTTTTTCTGGTTTTAAGTCTACCTTCATTTAGTATTTAGAGCTTATTGTCATTGGCACATTTCTTTATTGATCTGCTTGCTCTCCTCCTTTTATATTTCTTCCGTTCTCTTTTTGTGAGTGTGCGTGTGTGTGCTTCTTTGTGTGATTCTGTTTGTATAGCATTACTTTTACTACTTCTCCTAGGGTTCTGTCTGTTCTTTTTGTTGTCTTTTTTTATTTTTAGTAGAGTTTTCAGCACTTGTCATCATTGGGGGATTTGTTCTTTGATTTGGTTGCTCTCTTCTTTCTTTCTTTTCTATTACTTTATCTTTTTATTTTTAATATTTTTTTTATTTTAATAACATACATTCATTCATATATCTTCCTCCCTCTTCTTCTGAGCCGAGTGGCTGACAGGGTCTTGGTGCTCCAGCCGTGTGTCAGGCCTGAGCCTCTGAGGTGGGAGAGCCGAGTTCAGCACACTGGTCCACCAGAGACCTCCCAGCCCCACGAAATCTCAAATGGTAAAAGCTCTCCCAGAGGTCTCCATCTCAACGATAAGACCCAGCTCCACTCAACGACCAGCAAGCTACAGTGCTGGACACGCCAGGCCAAACAACCAGCAAGACAAGAACACACTCCTACCCATTTCTGAAAGGTTGCCTAAAATCATGATAAGGTCAGAGACACCCCAAAACACACCATTGGACATGGTCCTGCCCACCAGAAAGACAAGATCCAGCCTCATCCACCAAAACACAGACACCAGTTCCCTCCACCAGGAAGCCTACACAACCCACTGAACCAACCTTACCCACTGGGGGCAGACAGCAAAAACAATGGGAACTACGAACCTGCAGCCTGCAAAAAGGAGACCCCAAACACAGTAAGTTAAGCAACATGAGAAGATAGATAAACACACAGCAGATGAAAGAGCAAACTAAAAACCCACCAGACCTAACAAATGAAGAGGAAATAGGCAGCCTACCTGAAAAGGAATTCAGAGTAATGACAGTAAAGATGATCCAAAATCTTGGAAATAGAATGGAGAAAATACAAGATACGTTTAACAAGGACCTAGAAAAACCAAAGAGCAAACAAACAATGATGAACAACACAATAAATGAAATTTAAAATTCTCTAGAAGGAGTCAATAGCAGAATAACTGAGGCAGAAGAACGGATAAGTGACCTGGAAGATAAAATAGTGGAAATAATTACCACAGAGTGGAATAAAGAGAAAAGAATGTAAAGAATTGAGGACAGTCTCGGAGACCTCAGGGACAACATTAAATGCACCAACATTCAAACTATATGGGTCCCAGAAAAAGAAGAGAAAAATAAAGGGACTGAGAAAATATTTGAAGAGATTACAGTTGACAACTTCCCTAATATAAGAAAGGAAATAGTGAGTCAAGTCCAGGAAGCACAGAGAGTCCCATACAGGATAAATCCAAGGAGAAACATGCCAAGACGCACATGAATCAAACTATCAAAAATTAAATACAAAGAAAAAATATTAAAAGCAGCAATCGAAAAGCAACAAATAACATACAAGGGAATACCCATAAGGTTAACAGCTGCTTTTTCAGCAGAAACTCTGCAAGCCAGAAGGGAGCGGCAGGACATATTTAAAGTGATGAAAGGGAAAAACCTACAACCAAGATGACTCTACCCAGCAAGGATCTCATTCAGGTTCAATGGAGAAATTAAAACCTTTACAGACAAGCTAAAGCTAAGAGAATTCACCACCACCAAACCAGCTTTACAAAAATGCTTAAAGGAACTTCTCTAGGCAGGAAACACAAGAGAAGGAAAAAGACCTGCAATAACAAAAGCAAAACAAATAATATGATGGTAATGGGAACATACATATCAATAACTACCTTAAATGTAAATAGACTAAATGTTCCAACCAAAAGACATAGACTGGCTGAATGGATACGAAATCAAGACCCGTATATCTGCTGTCTACAAGAGACCCACTTCAGACCTAGGGACACATACAGACTGAAAGTGAGGGAATGGAAAAAGATAATCCATGCAAATGGAGATCAGAAGAAAGCTGGAGTAGCAATTCTCATATCAGATAAAATAGACTTTAAAATAAAGAATGTTACAAGAGACAAGGAAGGACACTACATAATGATCAAGGGATCAATCCAAGAAGAAGAGATAACAGTTGTAGATATTTACGCACCCAACATAGGAGCACCCCCAATACATAAGGCAAATGCTAACAGCCATAAAAGGGGAAATCAACAGTAACACAATCATAGTAGGGGACTCGAACACACCACTTTCACCAACGGACATATCATCAAAAATGAAAATAAATAAGGAAACACAAGCTTTAAGTGACACATTAAACAAGATGGACTTAACTGCTATTTATAGGACATTCCATCCAAAAACAACAGAATACACTTTCTTCTCAAGTGCTCATGGAACATTCTCCAGGATAGCTCATATCTTGGGTCACATATCAAGCCTTGGTAAATTCAAGAAAATTGAAATCATATCAAGAATCTTTTCCGACAACAAGGCTGTGAGACTAGTTATCAATTACAGGAAAAAATCTGTAAAAAATACAAACAAATGGAGGTTAAACAATACACTACCAAATAACCAAGACATCAGTGAAGAAATCAAAGAGGAAATCAAAAAATACCTAGAAACAAATGACAATGAAAACACGACAACCCAAAACCTATGGGATGCAGCAACAGCAGTTCTAAGAGGGAAGTTTATAGCAATGCAATCCTACCTCAAGAAACAAGAAACACCTCAAACAACCTAACCTTATACCTAAAGCAATTAGAGAAAGATGAATTAAAAAAACCCAAAGTTAGCAGAAGGAAAGAAATCTTAAAGATCAGATAGGAAATCAATGAAAAAGAAATGAAGGAACCAATAGCAAAGATCAATAAAACTAAAAGCTCATTCTTAGAGTAGATAAACAAAATTGATAAACCATTAGCCAGACTCATCAAGACAAAAAGGAAGAAGACTCAAATCAATAGAATTAGAAATGAAACAGGAGAAGTAACAACCAACACTGCAGAAATACAAAGGATCATGAGAGATTACTACAAGCAACTACATGCCAATAAAATGGACAACTTGGAAGAAATGGTCAAATTCTTAGAAAAGCACAACCTTCTGAGACTGAACCAGGAAGAAACAGAAAATATAAACAGACCAATCACAAGCACTGAAATTGAGACTGTGACTAAAAATCTTCCAACAAAAAAGCCCAGGACCAGATGGCTTCACAGGCGAATTCTATCTAACATTTAGAGAAGACCTAACACCTATCCTTTTCAAGCCCTTCCAAATAAAACAGAGGGAGGAACACTCCCAAACTCACTCTACGAGGCCACCCATCACCCTGATACCAAAACCAGACAAAGATGTCACAAAAAAAGAAAACTACAGGCCAATATCACTGATGAACATAGATGCAAAATCCTCAACACAATACTAGCAAACAGAATCCAACAGCACATTAAAAGGATCATACACCATGATCAAGTGGGGTTTAACCCAGGAATGCAAGGATTCTTCAATATACACAAATCAGTCAATGTGATACACCATATTAACAAATTGAAGGAGAAAAACCACATGAACATTTCAATAGATGCAGAAAAAGCTTTCAACAATATTCAACACCCATTTATGATAGAAACCCTCCAGAAAGCAGGCATACAGGGAACTTTCCTCAACATAATAAAGGCCATATATGACAAACCCACAGCCAACATCGTTCTCAATGGTGAAAAACTGAAACCATTTCCACTAAGATCAGGAACAAGACAAGGTTGCCCACTCTCACCACTAACATTCAACATAGTTCTGGAAGTTTTAGCCACAGCAATCAGAGAAGAAAAAGAAATAAAAGGAATCCAAATCGGAAAAGAAGAAGTAAAGCTGTCACTGTTTGCAGATGACATGATACTATACATACAGAATTCTAAAGATGCTACCAGAAAACTACTAGAGCTAATCAATGAACCTGGTACAGTAGCAGGATACAAAGTTAACGCACAGAAATCTCTTGCATTCCTGTACACTAATGATGAAAAATCTGAAAGTGAAATTAAGAAAACACTCTCATTTACCACTGCAACAAAAAGAATAAAATATCTAGGAATAAACCTACCAAAGGAGACAAAAGACCTGTATGCAGAAAATTATAAGACACTGTTGAAAGAAATTAAAGATGATAGAAATAGATGGAGAGATATACCACGTTCTTGGATTGGAAGAATCAACATTGTGAAAATGACTATACTACCAAAGCAATGTACAGGTTCACTGCAATCCCTACCAAACTACCAGTAGCATTTTTCACAGAACTAGAACAAAAAATTTCACAATCTATATGGAAACACAAATACCCCGAATAGCCAAAGCAATCTTGAGAAAGAAAAAGGGAGCTGGAGGAATCACACTCCCTGACTTCAGACTATACTACAAAGCTACAGTAATCAAGACACTATGGCACTGGCACAAAAACAGAAAGATAGATCAATGGAACAGGATAGAAAGCCCAGAGATAAACCCATGCACATATGGTCCCCTTATATTTGATAAACGAGGCAAGAACACACAATGGAGAAAAGATAGCCTCTTCAATAAGTGGTGCCGGAAAAACGGGACAGCTACATGTAAAAGAATGAAATTAGAACACTCCCTAACACCATACACAAAAATAAACTCCAAATGGATTAAAGACCTAAATGGAAGGCCAGACACTATAAAACTCTTAGAGGAAAACATAGGCAGAACACTACACTCTATGACATAAATCACAGCAAGATCCTTTTGACCCACCTCCTAGAGAAATGGAAATAAAAACAAACAAATGGGACCTAATGAAACTTAAAAGATTTTGCACAGCAAAGGAAACCATGAACAAGACGAAAAGACAACCCTCAGAATGGGAAAAAATATTTGCAAACAAAGAAACTGAAAAAGGATTAATCTCCAAAATATACAAGCAGCTCATGCAGCTCAATATCAAAAAAAATAAACAACCCAATCCAAAAATGGGCAGAAGACCTAAATAGACATTTCTCCAAAGAAGATATACAGACTGCCAACAAACACATGAAAGGATGCTCAACATCACTAATCATTAGAGAAATGCAAATCAAAACTACAATGAGGGATTACCTCACACCAGTCAGAATGGCCATCATCTAAAAATCTACAAATGGGCTTCCCTGGTGGCGCAGTGGTTGAGAGTCCGCCTGCCGATGCAGAGGACACGGGTTCGTGCCCCGGTCTGGGAAGATCCCACATGCCGTGGAGCGGCTGGGCCCATGAGCCATGGCTGCTGAGCCTGCGCGTCTGGAGCCTGTGCTCTGCAACGGGAGAGGCCGCAACAGTGAGAGGCCCGCGTCCTGCAAAAAAAAAAAAAAAAAAAAAAATCTACAAACAATAAATGTTGGAGAGGGTGTGGAGAAAAGGGAACCCTCTTAGACCGTTGGTGGGAATGTAAATGGATACAGCCACTATGGAGAACAGTATGGAGGTTCCTTAAAAACTAAAAATAGAACTACCATATGACCTAGCAATCCTACTACTGGGCATATACCCTGAGAAAACCATAATTCAAAAAGAGACATGTACCACAATGTTCATTGCAGCTCTGTTTACAATAGCCAGGATATGGAAACAACCTAAGTGTCCATCGACAGATGAATGGATAAAGAAGATGTGGCACATATATACAATGGAATATTACTCAGCCATAAAAAGAAACGAAATTGAGTTATTTGTAGTGAGGTGGATGGACCTAGAGACTGTCATACAGAGTGAAGTAAGTCAGAAAGAGAAAAACAAATACCGTATGCTAACACATATATATGGAATCTTAAAAAAAAAAGGTTCTGAAGAACCTAGGGGCAGGACAGGAATAAAGATGCAGACGTAGAGAATGGACTTGAGGACACGGGGAGGGGGAAGGGGAAGCTGAGACGAAGTGAGAGAGTGGCAATGGACTTATACATATGACCAAATGTAAAACAGATAGCTAGGGGGAAGCAGCCGCGTAGCACAGGGACATCAGCTCGGTGCTTTGTGACCACCTAGAGGGGTGGGGTAGGGACAGGGGGAGGGAGACGCAAGACGGAGGGGATATGAGGATGTATGTATATGTATAGCTGATTCACTTTGTTATACAGCAGAAACTAACACACCACTGTAAAGCAATTATACTCCAATATACATGTTAAAAAATAAAGAAGAAGAAGGCTCCTCCTTCTGCCTGCCTCCTCCACAGCTTTCTGTGTTTCTCCCAGTCTAACGGTCATCGATTGGGCACCCAGCATGCGCTAGATATCCTGTAGAGCGTGGATAAGGAAACGTGAGCGTTTTCTGCCTTCGTGGAGCTTGGGGTCACATGGGGTGACAGACAAGCCTACTGCCGACAACGCCATACAAGCAATGTAGAGATGACAGAGGGATGTGCCAACCAGAGGGCAGAGGGAGCTGGGGGGTCTCCACACTTGGGTTCTGTGACCTGCTTCACCCTCAGAACTCCCCTGAGGACTAGGGATGATCTCTCGTTCACAGATGAAGTGAAGTAACCCACCCACTGAGACAACGCTGAGGTTTATCCATGGCTGTTTGATGACAAGTAATTGTTTCCCCCATTTCGCTTGTTTCAATAGCGTAGATGTTTCCGGGTTGGGAGAGGGGGCAGGATTCTTTTGTGTAATGTGGCCCCTATTTAAACAGTTTGGGGCTTTTTAGGGACTGATGAGATCACCTAAATCTGTATGGCAGGACATTTTGTAAAATGACTCTTGGACCCCGTACGTCTGTGGTGTGAAATTTCCATTTCCTTACCCAAAGCAAACATATTGGCTTTCTGTCAGTCGTTCTCAAAAGCTGATCTAACTCAATTTTCCTGTTTGGCAAGAATGCAATGAAAGTACCCATTTTCCTCTGCCGTCTGCCTGGGAATCCGTGAGTCCTGCTGGTGAACCAACAGGCACTCTCATGACGGGCCAGGGTGCTCAAAGGTTTGAGGGCTTCCGTGACCCCCACACGGTGGCACCATGAGGCTCATCCTGTGGAAGGGCCCTGGGCTGCAGCAGGGCTGGCGGGTTTATGGGGTCCTAGACAGGTGTCTCTTGACTTTCCCCAAAATATGCGTTTGAATGCCTCGATTTAATTTTAACTGTATGTTTATGTTAAGATTTTACCACAAATGTTTATGAAAATGCCTTCCCAGGAATCCAGGTGCTATAAGTCAGTCACTGAGGTACCTCAAACTGAGCTACTTAGAGAGCTTCCCATGTGCTAACCTAGGAGTTACATCACAGGGCATGAGGCACAGCAGGAAGGTCCAGAACTGCTTACAGTGCCGTCCTACAGACAGTAAAAGACGTTAAACAAATCGAAAACATCTCCTACCCTAAGGCAGTGGTCCTCAAAGCATGGTGCCCACAGCCAGCTGCAGCAGCTGCAAACCTGTTAGAAATGCACTCCCAGCCCCGGCCCAGACCTGCCGAATTAGAAATCGAGGATGGGGCCCAGCGCTCTGTTTTAACAAGCCCTCAGGTGATTCGGATGCATGCTACCGTGTACCAACCTACGTGATAAGGTCCTGCTGTGATCAAACGTAGCATATGATTAATAGGAAAGGAATGAGAGCACAGAGCAACCCTTTAGAACCCATTTCCTTTTCTTTCTTGTTCAGTATTCAACACTTACCGGGGAGCCTGTGATGTGCCTGCCCTGGTACCAAGTGCTGAAAAGGCAAAGATTAGTAAGGTATCATCCTTAGCTTGGACCAACTTACACCCTACTGGGAAGAAAACTGGCTTATATAATAGTTATGGCAGCTGTGGTGATGTTCTAAGTCATGTCCTAACTCAATACAGGAAACCATCTGACGCAGACTGTGTGTGTGCACATGCATCTCAGACTGCCATGGTGCCTCTGCAGAAAGGCCTGTGCCGATGGGGCAAGCAGGCCCCATCCTCTTCCTTCCTTGACCTTCCCGCACAGCACCTCTCACCAGTTGACATGTGTGTGCTTACTGTTCGTCTCCTCTGCCGGAAGGGGAGCTCCAGGACGTCATCCTGCCCTGTTACAGCCCCAGCTCCCAGAACTGGGCGCCGAACAGTTACTCACCAGGGGCTTGTCGAATGGGTGGAGTGGATGAAATGTTACAGGGGTTCAGGTAAACAGTGACCATCATGGTGGACAAAAGCCTTCACCGTGTCATGGAACCTCAAGGAGCATTCTTCTGGCCCCTCTCCCTGATATCTGTTTAGAATTCCACATGCAGTGGACTCTCCACTTCTCTTACTGCTACATTTCTTACTAAGTTTTGAAATTGTTGAGCAGATTAAAGGATTCTTTTGATGCCTTTATGCTTAAACTTTGTAGAGTTTAAACTGTCTCTGTAACTATTCCTGGGACAGATTAGAAATAATTTGGAACTGAATTGGATTTGCCATTTTGTAAGCTTTTCTTATCTACCAGGGCTAATAGCAGACGCTTTCCTCCTTACAATAGCCCAGGAGGAAGGCTTATGATCTGCATTTCACAGATTGAAAACTGAGGGTCAGATAGGCGAAAAGCTTATATTCGCTGCTCTATAAATACGGCTTGAATCAATAGAGGATGTTTTGTATTCCATAGTAAGTTTGGAAACTTATAAAGTATATAGAGAGGGGAAGCATGACATTGTGGAAACAATACAAGCTTTGGATTTAGCCATAACTGGGTTTGAATTTTAGCTTCTACTTTGAAACTGCTTGACCTTGGGCATGTTGCTTAATCTTTCTGAGCTGTTCAGTAACTCCCACCCAAATACTGGGAAGTTGCAGTCATGAGGGACGTAACCTGTAAATACTGTTTAAAAAGTTCGATCTCTCTGCTGCCACGTTCCAAGCCTCCCTGGCCAGCACAGCCTCCAGCCTGGGCCGCCCACCTGCTTGCCATCCTTGAGCGTGTGAATGATCAATGAACAAATGGTCTAATACATTTTCTCCTCCAAGCTAATGAGAACCTTCACTCTGCTGCCCCGAGGCACCAAAAGGCTCATGAAACCATTTTCCCCTAATAACACAGCCTGATTAAGAAAATATGCTATTCCATGACATAGGTTTTTTTTGTTTTTAACTCAAATACATTTACTGTTAAGTTTTCTTAGCAGATTCTTCCAGTCAGTCCATTTATAAATACAACTATTAAAACGTAAAAGCATGTAAGAACTTCATGAATATCCTATGGTTCTTTACTGTAAAGGTTAAAGTAAAATAAAATATTTAACAGGGCATAAGACAGCATCTGAATGTTGTTGGGCTTCTGAAGAATCTGAAAACTAGACTTTACTCTGAGTGAGAAGAAACTTACTCCACTGCCCTGCTTTGCCTCACTGATGGAGAGAACCTCTTTAGAGAAAGGAGAATTCCTGTGGAAAGGGAATATCTGACCTAGCTATCTGGAATATCTGGGTCCAGAAAGATTTCCCAAAGGCCGAGCACTGTGCCAGGAGGCACGGACCAGGCCACGGCCATGAGGAGCTCACAGCTATGGAGAACTCGGGGACATGAGCACAGGGCCACCACTGACAGCTTGGCAGACAAGGTAACATCAGGGCGTGGCCCTGGAGGAGGACCGGAGAACATGCCAGGAATCAAAGGAACGGAGAGAGAACCTCCAATCAAAGTGAACAGCCGGCGCCAATGAAGAGTACAGTGAGAGGGTACACCTGGGGAGCCAGGGTGCGTGGCCCGGTGTGGCTGCCCTTAGGGAAAGCACAACCTGTTCTCCACCTTTAAGTTCAAAGGGGGCTGTAGCAGTTTTGTGGGTGCACTTCATCAGGTTGAGGAAGTTCCCTTCTATTTCTAAGTCTGCTGAGTTTTTATTAGACATAGATATTGTACTTTGTCAGATGCTTTTTCTTCATCTACTGAGATGCTTATATCATTTTCTTTTTTTAGTTTGTTGATATGAAGAATTACATTTGCTGGTTTTCTAATGTTAAACCAACCTTGCATTCCTCAGATAAATGCCACTCAGCCAATATTATGGTAAAAAAATTCCCTTAAAATTTTCCTATCTATGTTCAGGAGTCTTTGTTTTTGTTTTTATAATCTTTGTCTGGTTTTGATATCAGGGTAATGCTGACCTCATAGAACGAATTAGCAGTATTCCTTCTTTCTCAAGTTTCCTGCAAGAAAAGCTTACATAAAATTTGTATTATTCCTCCCTTTATGTTTGGTAAGCTGCATGGGTGAGCCACCTGGGCCTGGATTTTCTCTATGGGATGGTTTTAACAAAAAATTCCGTTTCCTTAATGGATATAAGGCTATTCAGATTATCTACTTCCTTCTATGAGTAAGCTTTAATACTTTGAGTCTTTCAATGAATTTGTCGCCATTAAAAGGAATGAAATAATGCCATTTGCAGCAACATGGATGGATCTAGAGATTATCATATTAAGCTCAGTAAGTCAGAAAGAGAAAGACAAACACCATGATATCATTTATATGTGGAATCTAAAATATGACACAAATAAACATACCTACAAAACAAAAACAGACTCACAGATATAGAGAACAGACCTGTGGTTGCCAAGGGGATGAGGGTGGGGAGAAAGGACTGGGAGTGTGGGATTAGCAGATGCAAACCATTACATATAGGATGGATGAGCAACGTTCTACTGTAGAGCACAGGGAATTACAGTCAATATTCTGTGATTAACCATAATTGAAAAGAATATGAAAAATTATGTATGTAAAACTGAGTCACTTTGCTATAAAGCAGAAATTAACACAACACTGTAAATCAACTATACTTCAATAAAAATTTTTTTAAAGGGATTTGTCCATTTCACCTCAGTTTTCAAATTTATTGGCATAAAGTTGTTCATGATATATCCGTTATGCATTTAATATGTGTAGAACCTGTAGTGATGCCACCTTTTTCATTCCTAATATTTTTAATTTATGTCTTTTCTCTATGATCCATCTGACTAGAAGTTGGTAGACTTCACTGATTTTTCTCAAAGAATAAGCTTTTGGTTTGTCAATATCGGGTTTTTTTGTTTCCAGTTTCACTGATTTCTGTTCTGGTCTTTATTATTTCCTTTTCTACTCTAGGTTTAACTTCCACATTTTTTTCTACTACTTTCTTCAAGTTGAAGCTGAGGTTTATTGATTGAAGGCTATTCTTCTATTCTGTCATAGGCATTAAGTATTATAAATTTCCCCAAACTACTGCTTTAGTGGCTTCCCACAAATGATATATTGTGCTTTCACATTTTCACTCATTTCAAAATTCTTTCTAATTTTTTATTTCTTCTTTGACCCATGAGTTAATTATAAGTGTCATTTTGTTTCCAAATGTCTGAGGGTTTTTCAAAGATCTTTGTTATTGGCTTCTAATTTAATTTTATTACTGTCAGAATATACTTTATAAAATGAGAATCCCTGGGGCTTCCCTGGTGGCGCAGTGGTTGAGAGTCCGCCTGCCGATGCAGGGGACGCGGGTTCGTGCCCCGGTCCGGGAGGATCCCACATGCCGCGGAGCGGCTGGGCCCGTGAGCCATGGCCGCTGAGCCTGCGCGTCCGGAGCCTGTGCTCCGCAACGGGAGAGGCCGCAACAGTGAGAGGCCCGCGTACCGCAAAAAAAAAAAAAAAAAAAAAAAAAAACGCGAATCCTTTTAAATTTGAGATTTGTTTTGTGGCCCTCTGTATCAGTCAGGCCTCTCCAGAGAAGCAGAACCACAAACCAATAGGGCACGTGTGTTGGCAATATTTGTGTGGACACATGTGCAAAGAGATCTATTTTAAGGAACTACCAGTGTGACTGTGGTGCTGGCAAGTTTGAGACTTGCAGGGCAGGCTGATGGGCTGGAAACTCAGGCAGGACCTACGTCACAGCCTTGAGGCAGAATTCCTTCTCCATTTTTGGAGAAAGGGATTTTGGAAATTTCTCCCCCCAAAATTCTCAATTGTTGCTCAAAGGCCTTCAGCTGGTTGGATGAGGCCTACCCATATTATGAGGAACAACCTCTTTAACTTAACTGGTGGTAAATGTTAATCACATCTCCAAAATCACTTTACAGCAACATCTAAACTTGTGTTTGACCAGACAACTGGGCACCACAGCCTAGCCCCGATGACACACAAAATCTAACCATCACAGCCCCAGCATGGTCTACTTTGCTAATTGTTCTATGCGCACCTGAAAAGAACATGTACTCTGTACCTAACTGTTGTTGAGCAGAGCGCTCTATAAATGTTGATTACGTCAAATTGATTGACAGAGAAGATCTGAACAATACTATCTCTCCTCATTTCTGTCTACTTTTTCCAACAATTACTGAAGGATATGGATCTCTCTCAATTTATTTATGTCTTCTTGCCATTCTACCAGTTTTTGCTTCATGTATCTTGAAGCTCTTATTAGGTACATAAATATTTATGGCTTACATTTTCTTGAGGAATTGAGCCCTTTACCATTATGAAAAGACCTTTTTATCCCTGGTAATATTCTTTGCTCTGAAGTTTACTTTTCTCTGTTCTCCATAAGGCCACTCCAGATTTTTCATTAGTGTAAGCATGGTATACCTTCCTCCATCCATTTAGTTTCAACCTATTTTTGTCTTTATATTTAAATTTCATTACTTGGAGGTAGCTAGAGTTGGGTCTTGCTTTTTTTGTCCAATCTGACGTTCTCTACCTGCAATTAGAGTATTTAGACTACTTACTTTCGATCTGATTACTGATATGGTTAAGTTTATCACCCCTCATCTTGCTATGTCTTCTATCTGTCCCATTTTCCTTTGTTTCCTTTGTCCTCCCTTTATTCCTTCTTTTGGACTAACTGAATATTATTTATGCTTCAACTTCTACCTCCTTCGTTGGCTTATTTGCTATAACTTTTTTTTTAATGGTTGTAGGGAACTTCCTTAATAGGATAAAGGGCAGGTATAAAAACTCTACAGCTACCATCACACTTAATGATGAAAGACTGAATGGTTTATCTCTACAATCATGAACAAGGCTAGTACAATAAAGCAGGGAAAGGAATAAGTTAGCCTGCTTGGAAAGGAAGAAGTAAATCTTTCTATTCACAGACAATCTGAACATCTACTTAGAGAAGTCTTGTTGGATTTAAGACTGACTACTTAATTTTGAAGATTCCTGAGTTTTTTCATAGGTGCATGTATTAGTGAACACAGTCATCATCTATAATTTTGACACAACAGGCACGCAGGAGAGGGAAGACAGCCCCGGCACGGCCACGCGACAGGACGCAGGCAGCCATGTGGCGCATCTGGGACAGGCAGGCAGGGTCCAGGCTGGGTGGGCAACACCGGCTGGACGAGACGAGGCCTGGCCTCTGCCTGCTCTGTAACCAGGGGACGCCTTCACCACACCCTGCAACTCATCTGTTCAGGCAACCCCCAGATCTGTTCCTCCTCCCCAGCTTGTGTATTGTTTTTAATAAAACACCTGCCCAAGTATTATTTCAATAGATCTTCACTAACAACCTGTGAGAAAGGACTTTCTCCCCAACTTGCAGGTGATCAAACTGGGGCTCGGGTGTTTTAAGTGAGTGGTTGAGGCCCCTGGATGGACTGTGTAGGTGTCAGAGCAGCAGGGAGACGGCAGGACATGCAGAGGCAGGGGCACCTACAGCCTCAGCTCGAGCCCCCACCATCCGGAAAGCGGCCGACATGACACTGGTTCCCACGGGAGGTGCCTGTGGACGGAGCTGTTACCCTGATGGCCGAGGCTGCTGGGCCTGTTCCCTGATGTTTTTAAAGGCAAGGTGTTGTTGACAAGGGTGGGCACATACCAGCAAGCTCCCCAGAAGCACATGTGCACAGAGCCCAAGGGCAGGCCCGGCTGCCCCGCCTGCCGGTGAACTTTGGCTTTGCTGGGATTTCCAAGCGCTTCTCAGCAGGCTACCAGCGGGTGTGATGACTTTACAGAGCACTGCTGTCGATGGAGGGAAACTGGGGTGTATTTAGCAGCCGGACACGGCGGGGGCCTCGGCTGGGTTTAGCTCTGGCTGTGGGGCAGGCCCTCCAGCCTCTCTGAGTGCTTTACGCTCCAGGCCCGAGTAGGACAGGGCCCCATGCAGCTCCCATCTTTCTGGGTAGTCTGGCCCTGGAGGCTGTAAATTGGATGCCTCCACCAGGCAAAGCTGCAGGGAGCCTCGAGCGGGACACAGCACAGCCAACAGGCGAGAGGCCTCCCGTCCGTCCGTGCGTGCCCATTTCTGCAGCCCCAGCCCAGGACAGGCGGTCCCCAAGCTAAGCCCCTCCCGGGCAGGCCCTCAATGCAGCCCTGCCACGTTCCAGGCACGCGGCCACATTTCGTGCACACAGTATTAACTCAGAAGGCAGGGCCGAGCCTTGCTGTCACTGGCGAGCTGGCTCAGCAGCGCCAAGAAACTGGTCGAGAGACTCCAGATCGGCCACCCAATGTCCATCCTAGCCGGGGCTGCTCCCCCGTAACAGCCAGCGGGGCTCATTCACCAAGTCTCATTTCTCTCCCAAAATACAGGAATCAAGTCCCAGTCCATCACCAGTTCTGGATTTGATCAGCTTTGTTTCTCCTCCCTGCCCAGCTCTTCTATTATTTACGCCTCCCAACAACCCCATGAAGGGAGCGTGATTACTCCATTTTACGGATGGAGAAACTGAGGGTCAGAGAGGCCCTACTGCAGAGTCTAACTTACAGGAATATTATGTCTAATGTGCACTCACTTCACACAATCTGTTTTCAATCCTAGAAGATTCTTCAGGGTGTGCAGAAAAGCCGGGAATAAATGCAGACAGACATGCCGCAAACCAAACGGGGGAAGGACTCTTTCTGGGAAATCCGAAGAAACACATGTTATCTCTTCCCACTTCTTGAGGGGCTCCCCAGAAGCCACTTTCACTGAATTACTTGTTTCCATGACTACACCATTCCTCAGCGAGGTTTACAGGTTTAGCACATTCCCAATTAAAGCCGTTCCTGCTCTGGGGAGAAGGCTGATGTAATAGGCTCAGCAGTGCCAGGAGGCTCCCACATGACAGCACCAGAAGCACAGGAGCCGCTCACAGACGCCACTCCCGTGCCGAACCTCACAAGTTCAACTGAACCACGAGGACGCATCTGGACGACCAGGGAGAGGTGCGACATTTCACAGCTTTGGACTCACTGCACCCCTCGCCAACAGACCTCAGACAAACTGGGTGACTCCCTCTCGGCACAAAGGCTCCCACGAGGTCAGCACATCCACCCGACAGCACTCCTGACGGCTCTAAAAGGAGACTGGTGTGTGTGGATGTGGATAAAAGAGAATCATGGGCTTCCCTGGTGGCACAGTGGTAAAGAATCCACCTGTCAATGCACGGGACACGGGTTCAAGGCCTGGTCCGGGAAGATCCCACGTGCCGCGGAGCAACTAAGCCCGTGCGCCACAACTACTGAGCCTGCGCTCTAGAGCCCGCAAGCCACAACTACTGAGCCCACGTGCTACAACTACTGAGCCCACGCACCTAGAGCCCGTGCTCCACAACAAGAGAAGCCACCGCAGTGAGAAGCCCGCACACCGCGACAAAGAGTAGCCCCCGCTCGCCGCAACTAGAGAAAGCCCGTGTGCAGCAACGAAGACCCAACGCAGCCAAAAATAAATAAATTAAATACATAAATAAAAAGAAAATCGTGCCACAGCTGCACCAACAGCAGACGGAGAGGGGGAGGCCACAAGGCCAACTGCAGAGGCAAAGGTAACGATGCTGAGGGGCCTGACCCAGGAGGAGGAACCTGAGACGGCAGGGAAGTACCATCCGGGGCCTGGAAGGAAGCCCCTTTCCCAGTTTCTCCTCCGCGGCTCCCTGCCAACCATCACCCCAACAGCATCTACGCCTGAGGAACCTCTACGCCTTTGCTCCCTCTGGTGGGACTTTTCTTCCACATCCCAGGGCCCTTGGCCAACACTACAGCCCTGACGCACAGCCATCAAGCTTCTGTATCTGAGTGACGGAGACTCCCAGCTATGCCACCTTCCTCTTTCCAACAGGGCCCTAGATGGAGAAGACTCTCCCCCGAAACCCAGCTCCTCAGCACTTCAGCCCACCGACGCGACCTCTATCAACCCAGGTTGGCGCGTTCCCTCCGCCACGGCCTCATGGCAGACGGCGTCCAGGTCCTTCCACCGTCATCTTGTTTGCGTCAAGTGCAGCCCCGATGGCTCACAATTTGTTGTCTCACTGACTCACAGCCAGTTTGGCCAAGCTCTTCTGATGGGTCTAATCAGTCAGTGACCCTGTTAAGCGCCAAGAATGTAAGCAGTGCCCCAAAGGCTGGGCCCGAACACACGCCTATTGAAGTCATTCTTGGCGACTTTGCTGCCTGCTCCCCAGTCACAGCTACCGGGACCTCCCGTCCCCTCGCTCTACACACGCTCCCTGGGCAGGCACGTCCCAGCCAAGCTTTCCAGGTGCTGACAAGTCGCTGACCACCGAGAGCTCTGCCCCGACTGCCCTCGTGCTCTGAGGAGACAGCTCATCTCTGCTCAGGCTCCAGGCCCAAGGCACCTGTGCACCAGCACTCACTCGTGACTTATATATTCTTTCCGGCTGTCCTGGTGCTCAAAGACCAACAAGTGGAAGGAGTCGCCTAAGGATTAAGACAAGTCTACGGGATAAACATCTGAACTGAGAATAATGATGCGACAGATAAATTTTGTAAATGAACGGGAAAAAAGCAGGCGACATTCTACTTTCATCAGTACAGTCCTAGATTCAACCCACAAATTCCCGAAACTTCAGGAAATTAAGAGTCCACCACCACACGAGGCACTCAAGCTTCAGTGTAACTGCTTCCCGAACCTCACACAGAAGGAGAAATACTGAGAAACCAGCTTTCCACAAACACAGATCTGTTATCAAATACACGCTTCCTTTCCTTTCTGAAAAATACTCAGAACTTTGCCTCCGAAAGGCTCGGCAGAAACCCAGAGCGCCAAGCCCCTTGGCGGGCTGCCCCGTGGGGGCCGACTCACCTTCACGTGACCCAGGTCCCCAGGCCGGCTGCCCTCAGCTGGGTTCACGGGCTTGCTCTCCACCCGGGGCCTCACGACCTGGCGGAAGGGGCTGCACAGCGGAAAGCCGCTCACACTGATGCTGTCTGAAAGATGAGAATAAAATTGTAAGTGAGAAGTTAACCGGATTTTTTTTTTTTTAATGTAGGAGATTTTATTCAAAAATCGCTAATATCTGGAGTAATGCTCCCGTGTGTGCTCACTACTCTGCCTCGTGTTAACTACAACCCGCCCGGTGAACCTCCCGGGAACGTAGAGTCACACCTACCACAGGTCAAAGTCGAGGACGTACCACTTCTGAAAAACGCCAGGTGCCTACCATCTGTCAGGAGGCACAGCCGCAGCACCACGTCACCTGCACCCGCCCCCAGCTTCCTGTGCTCAGACAGCGCCAAGCCGCCTTTACCTTCCAGCCTTTGTACGAGCTGCTCCCTCAGCCTCCGTTCACGCGGTGGCTTCACCGTGCCACTTGAACTTAGTCTAAAAGCCCATTCGTCTTCCAATTTCAGGAGGCCACTACTGTGTCCAGGACCGTATGTAAACCTCTGTAGAGCACTCCCTGCCACCTGTTCTTTTTCTTACCTGGTGATCTCACCTGTCAGTCTAATCCAGGACTCCTCCTAAGTCCTTTATCTCACACCCCACATCCAATCCAAAAGGAGCTCTTGTTAGCTCTCAGAGTATTTCCAGAAATGGCTTTCAAGGCCACCAGCCTGGTCTGGTCGCCATCAGCCCCTCCAGGACTAAGAACAAGGCCTCCTGGCTGCCCCCACACACACATGCCGCTCTGGCTCCTTTCCATCCACAGAAATGTAAATCAGGTCACGCCCCTCCCAGGATGCCTCCTGTTACTCAAGGGCCCTTTGCACAGCACAATGGCTGCATGAGGTTGAAGAAAAATGCATTTTCAGACTGTAAAAACTGCTGACAACAGTGTAAGTATCTTCTGCACCCCAAAAGAAACTGACTCAATTATCAACTAGAACCACTTCTAAATTAGATGGAGGTGCCCACCAATTATGAAGAAACATTTGTTAGGAACATCGCCATGAAAAGTTAATTTTATTTATTTGTTTGTTTGTTTGTTTATTTTTGGCTGTGTTGGGTCTTCGTTGCTGCGCACGGGCTTTCTCTAGTTGCCTCGAGCGGGGGCTACTCTTCATTGCAGTGTGCAGGCTTCTCATTGCGGTGGCTTCTCTTGTTGTGGAGCACGGGTTCTAGGCATACGGGCTTCAGTAGTTGTGGCGCACGGGCTTAGCTGCTCCGCGGCATGTGGGATCTTCCCGGACCGGGGCTCGAACCCGTATCTCCTGCATTGGCAGGCGGATTCTTATCTACTGCACCACCAGGGAAGTCCCAAAAGCTAACTTTTAAATGACTTGCATTAAGCAGAGAAAATGCAAACCCAAAATACAATTCCAGATGGTGGCTAGAGGACAGTTTATGCATCCCTCAGAATCCCAACAGAAAGTCAACCGAGCAGCAGAGAGCCACACCAAAACTCAGTTACAAGTAAACCAGGCGCCCACGCATCATCGAACAGGCAAGCAGGGGAGTACAAACCCCCAACAGCCCCACGAGCGAATGCACTTCAGGAGCTCCTACTTCTGACAACAGCAGGTAGACAATTCAGACCAACCCAGCCGCTGAGAACAACTCGAGAACGCAGACAAGGCACCGGAGGGCTAACAAGGCAGGAGGAACTCCAGGACCACGATCCGGCAGAAGAAGGAGATACAGGGACACAGGCCTGGCACTAAACTTCCCCAGAGGTGCCTGCAGCTCCCTGAAGAACTGACCAAGAGGCTGAGAATCTGAGCAGAGCCTTTCACACTCAGGTGGGAAAGCAGTGACATTCTGTGTCCCCTAAAAAGAGTGGATGGTAAGCCCTAGAGGCTTTGGGTGGGACCCAAAAGGACGACACACTAAGTGAGGATAGAATGGAAATAAAGCGGCCGCCCAGGGACCGGCGCCCAACTGTGAATCAGGTCAGTACCTGCAACCGGACTGAGGCAATTCTCCTGCCTAAACACATTCCCTGTCGCCCCTACTCTGTCCTGTGTCTTCTCACCGTTGTGCACCTCTAACAACCACCTCTGTGGATCCTAATGTCCCCAATTCTTCACCATGCAGCCACCCTTCCTCCGAGTCCGGGCACCTCGTCTACGCTGAGACCCGCGATCACTACAGCTGGCCCCGTATCCAGGAAGACAGGCTGCGAGGCAGGGCCGGGTGGGGACTCAGACGGGTCAGGGCATATGAAGTGTTTGTCACAAGACCTGGTACCTGGCAAACATTCGGCAAAAATAGCTATTGTTATTATAGCAACCTATATGCACGTCCCAGATTCCTTCCATGACTATAAACTCATTGAGGGCAGAATTCTTATCAATGTCACTCTCATACACCCCCCACAGTAGCTGGCACAGGCTCTAGCAAATCATAAACCCAGAGTAAACGTTAAGTAAATGAATAAATCACAGGGTCAGATTTGGTAGTTTACACGCCACGGTCAACGAAAATTCCATCACCCCAAAGTCACGTTCCATAATCAACTCAATTCACTCACGGTTAACTGAACTTTCATCATGCGTCTCTGTGCAAAGACCCATTTGCAAAAGTCAGTCCAAAGCTGTGAGATTTGAATGGGTTTTTCTCTCCCTTTTCTCATTCTCCCAGCATCATGGGCATAATCTGTAAAACCTCTCCACTACACCACAGTACCTGCTGTGAGGGAACTAGTATTATGAACACAGACATTTGCAAAACACAAACTCCACACTCTTCAGCTAGAAACTAGGTCACATGGAGCCTGTAAGTGAGCCCCAGGGTCACCCCTGCTGAGTTAAGGCAGGTGCCCAACGGATTTTAAGCGCCACCTCTCGTTCCCCCACGTACTTCACTCTTCCCTAGACGAAGTTTCCATCATTAGCATATTATGCAAATGCTGCTAGCTCCCAAAGGCCTGAGGTCCTTTTCTGCCTTGGAAACACTGATCCTGTTTTACACTTGTAACAGTGCTCAAGGCCTCCTTTCTGCAGGGGTCCAGAGGCTCCGGGCTGTAGTGGGGAATGTCCTGAGCAGCGGCTCGGTCTGTCCTCCTTCCTTGCGGAACAGCTCCTGCCCCACCCCAGGTTGTTCTGGCGGGATCAGGGGTGGCTCTAATCCAGCCGTGGTGAGAGATGGAAATGTCCCATCAACAGTGGTTGATCCACAGGACGAACAGGAGACCCCAGAAGGGTCTCGTTGAGCCTTTCTGAGATTTGATCTGTGAAGGGTGGAGCAGGTGGGGTGGATCTTCCTTTGAATCATATGTTCTCAAGATAGAGGTTTGGGCCTTCCTGCAGCCATCCTCCCACCACACTGCAAGAGTGAGTGAGTCACACAACCCTGTGAGCTCAGTTTTCTTGACTCTAAAATGGGGACCAGCTCAAGGGAATCAGTGAAAAGCACAAATCTGCGGTGTCTTGGAACTGGAGGGACCTAGGATTGTGGGCACTTACCAAAAAAGGCTAAAAACTACATCTGAAATTTGCCTCCTTTTCTGACAACGACTTCAAAGCCTCAAAGAAACCTCAGAAACCTGTAATCTTCAAGCTCAGGGA
Organism: Leucopleurus acutus; assembly: GCF_964270905.1. Lineage (NCBI taxonomy): Eukaryota > Metazoa > Chordata > Mammalia > Artiodactyla > Delphinidae > Leucopleurus > Leucopleurus acutus. Next base: position 80,995,504 of record NC_139159.1, read on the forward strand.
AAAAATATATATTAAAACAGCTACTCTCCGGCTTCTTTATAGATTAAAGAATTCTGCCCCCTAATCCAATTGAGAATGGAAAAGACAAGCTATGTATAAATTATAAATGGGGACAGAAGATCAGCAGCTCTGTCCCCATGGGAGACAGAGGGGTGGGAGGGAGAAGCCAGCCTTGGGAAGGCCGGAAGCTGCATAAGGACAGGGCTGGAGAGGAGGAGGCCGCCGCACAGGGTGGCGAGAGGCTGGACGGAGCCAGTGGAGCAAGCAGGGAAGAGGCCGCTCCCAGCTGGGCGGATGGAGGGCAGCAAATTCTGTTCAACCATTTCGGCCAATTTTCCTGCCAACACAGGCTACCACAGATAGAACAGAGAACAGATTGGGATGACAAGCAATAGGAAGACAAGACCAAAAAAGTTACAAACAGACGAAGGCAGCCTCGTAGGAAGACCGCAGAGTTGAGTGGATTTAGGAGGACAGAGGGTATTTAAGAATGGGACGAGCCTGGTAGATCATCATGAATCAAAGGGAGCTTTTAGAGAGAATTTCACAGTTGCTGTTTACAGTGCTCAATTTTTCTATTAAGAGCATCTCTGTGGGCAATTCAGAAATACAATTTTATATGCTAAAATAGTACGTGTCTCTCGAAGTCAGCTTCATCACAGCCACAGTGACAACTGGTAGAAATGACAGCTGAAAGTGGGATGTGTGTGGTGGGAAGAAAAAGCACAGTCGCAATAAAAATACTGCAACTAAGAAGGGCTGGAGGCTGCGTGTTCACTGCGGGCTCAGCACAGCACTGGGCGCTTAGGACACGTCATGTAGCTGCTCGTCATGCCCTGCCAGGCGGGCACGATTTTATCCGTTCTATAGATGAGGAAGCCGAGGTCCCGAGAAGGTAAGTAACTCAGTAGTTCATCAGAAGCACAGCCAGAACTAGAAGTCAGTACTGTCGGATTTGTGATGACCCAGCAAAGCTGGCACAAACAACACGCTTCAGCCCTGACGTGAGCTTATGAAACCTCCCCAGCCAGGCTGCTCTGCAGTGCACCATCCCACGAAACCTACCACGAGGCCCCTCACAATGGCTTAGCATCTGTCTCCGGTGAGGGGGTCACTCCAGAAATGTGTCCATTTTTGTGCACTTTCAAAAGAGACACAAATGCTGAAGGCTGAATACACACTTTTCTCACTGGTGACAGGTATATGAAATAAACCAAACTGGAATAAAATGCATTTACAAAGGCCAAAGGAGACAACCATCTCCCAGTGGGAGTCGGTCGGGGTCTGGTGCTCCAGGTAGAATATATTTCAAAGGCCAAAGGAGACAACCATCTCCCAGTGGGAGTCGGTCAGGGTATGGTGCTCCAGGTAGAATATATTTTGAAGATGTTTTTTCAATTATTCATAAAGTCCCTGGGTGCCAAAGAGCCCATCTGGTTATCATAACATCCTCAAGAAAACCAAAGAAGTAGAAGCATTTGGCTCAGAAATTAGACAATACTCATCCTCAATTTCCATAGAGAAAGTGGTGTGTTTATTCATTCAGAAACTTTGGGATATGCTTAGGAAGAAAAAATAATTCATGTAGAAACAGTGGCCTTCATATACCATTCAACAGAAACAGCCCTCCCTCCATCCCCCTGGCCTTCCCTCCTGCTAAAGTAGGGGGAAGCAGCACCCCTCCTGCAGGGCCCAATCGGTGCCTCACTGCTCTCGCCCCACGAACGGCCTCCCGGGATGTCTGCAGCCTCTCCCTCCTCCGCGCATTCTCATTCCAGGCACCCTCACCCAGTACCAGGGCTTCTCACTTTAACATCGTTACAGAGACACAATTAGCATATCATAATCTGCAGATGTTTAAACTGTACAACTGGAGGAGTTCTGACATTCCTAAAACAAGCAACACAATTGAGACGGTGAACATATCCACCTACTGCCAGGTTCCCCGTGCACCCTCGCACATCCTCACCGCCACCCTCCTGGCCAGATACCCACTGCTGGCACCAGACATGAGGGTGCGTTTTCCAGAAGTTAACACATTATACATATTGTACGTTAATCTACACTCCTCTGTCAGGCTTCTTTCACTCAGCATACTTATCTCGGAATCATCCTGAGTTATTGTGCATATCAACAGTTCACTCCTTTCTATCGCTCAATAGTATTCCAGTGAGTGGATATAACACAATTTGTTTTTCCACTCACCTCCTGATGAACACGTAGGTTGTTTCTGGTTATTACAAAAATAAAGCTGCTCTGAACATCTGTGTACAAGTCCTTGTATGGACATATGCTGTCAGTTCTCCTGGTTCAATATCCAGGAATAAGTTGGCTGGGTCATATGCTAAGTGTATATTTGATTTTCCAAGAAAGTTATTAATGAGTTGTTAATATGCTTGCAAACAATAAAATGGAATTCAAAGGAATAAATAAGGAAGATGAGCCTATCAAAAACTGAGCAGGCAATTTAAGAACAAATATCACCTCTTTGGGGGTTTTTTGGTTGTTTTTTGTTTTGTTTGGCAGCATCACATGGCTTGGGGGATCTTAGTTCCCCGACCAGGGACTGAACCTGGGCCACGGCAGGGAAAGAGCTGAGTGCTAACCACTGGACCGCCAGGGAACTCCCAAAATATCACCTCTTGAAGTGAAAAACAAACTGGATAATTTAAACACTCCTTAAAGAGCCAAACAGAAAATTAGGCAAAAAGAAAAAGTTAGTGAATTGGAAAAAAGAGGAGTGGAAATTATCTAGAATGTGGCACATGGAGAAAGATGAGGAATGTGAAAGAACGTTAGAGGCCATGGAAGAGTGAGAGGCTACACAGGTGAACAGGAGTTAGGGAAGCAGGTGAGAGTAACTGGGGAAAGCTGGTATCTGAAGAGAGACAGACTGAACATTTTTCATAATGGAAAAATTTGAATCCTCAAATTCAAAAAGCGCAAAAAAGCTCTACGGGACCAATAAAAGGAAACGCAAACCTAGAAATGACACAGTAAACCTGCAGAATACCGAAAAATAAGAAAAAGTTATTTTTGAAAACAATACAGGGGATTGATATATATACACTAATATGTATAAAATAGATAACTAATAAGAACCTGCTGTATAAAAAAATAAATAAAATTCAAAAATTCTAAAAAAAAAAACCATACAGGGACATGTCCACACAAAAACGTGTACACAGATTCTCATAACAGCATTAATCATAGCAGCCAGAATGGAAACAATTCAAAGATCCGTCAACTGACGAACCGATAAACAAAAACCGTCTGTCCATACAATAGACTATTACTCATCCTCAAAAAGGAATGAGGGGCTGACACAGGTTGCACCACCAATGACCCCTGAAACATCATGCTAAGCGGAAGAAGCCCGACACAAAAGGCCACAGATTGTATGATTCCATTTATATGAAATGTCCAGAATAGGTAAATCCACAGAGACAGAAAGTAGATTTCTAGTTACCAGGGGAGGGGAGGATGGTGAATGGCTCCTAATGGGTTTGGGGTTTCTTTTTGGGATGATAAAGATGTTTTGGTTTTGGCTGATTGCACAACTCTGAATATACTAAAAGTTACTAAATTGTACACTTTAAATGGGTGAATTTATGGTATGTGAATTGTATCAATTTTTTTTAATTAAAGGATATAAACACTTGGGGGGGGAGAAAAATGGAGATTGTATCCAAAGGAACAATAATTACACCAACAGCTAACTTCAACAGCAATGGAAGCCATTCGACAGTATGAATTCATCTTCAAAGTATTTAAGAAAATTTAACTGCTAATCTAGAAATATGTACACAGCAGAACTTCCTATTCTTAGAAATAACTGGTGACATAAAGACATTTCAGAATAAAAGCTGAGCAAACTTACCACCAACACATCCTCACTAAAGGAACTCAACAAGAAAAGGAACCCTCATACACTGTTGGTGGGAGTGTAAATTGGTGCAATCACTATGGAAAACAGTACAAGGTTCCTAAATATATAGCTACCATATGATCCAGCAATTCCACTCTCCTGGGTATATATCCAGAAGACACGAAAACACTAATTCAAAAAGATACATGCACCCCAATGTTCTTAAGCAGCGCTACTCACAAGAGCCAAGACATGGAAGCAACCCAAGTGCCCATCAACAGACAAATGGATAAAGAAGATGTGGTGCATACACACAATGGAATATTACTCAGTCATAAAGAAGAATGAAATTCTGCCATGAAGCCTATACTATGAACGAGGCAGCATCACACAGACAAAGTGTTGTGAAGTTGCAGCCCTAAAATCTGAGAGTAGGATCTCCTTCTGGTGTCCCAGGTGAGCGAAGAAACAAAGGTCTAGTTCCACAACGCTGTGCGCACAAGGCACACTTTCTCACAGTAACGTCCAGCTGTCACCTCCAAGGCTAAGTGTGAAATCCATACTTTTTCACAGCAGACAAGGTGTTCAACATGCTACAGGAGCCAGTGTCCAGCGAGATCTTGTTTGGGAGCCTGTTACTGATGATCACCTTTGCCGAAAAGTGACACCACTTGAGTCACTGGCCACACAGGAGGCCAACTACAGTGGACTTTTAAACCATCTGATGGTCCTCTTAGCTTCAGGACATTACCGAGTTTCTCCCCCTCTAAAGATGGGTAAGAAAAAAAGAAACAAGTGAAACCGAAGCAGGTGACACTTGGCCAAAGGATCTCAGGGACCCCTGGCGACAGAGCCCTGAAATGGGAGCCCAAAAGCGGCACTTTCTTTTCTTTGGAAATCGTCAAAGGAAGCGAAGGATTAAGGTACTTGAGGACACACTGTAGAGCACAGGGAATATCAATATCCTGTGATAAACCATGATGGAAAAGAACATGAACAAGATAGATATATATATGTATAGTATGTATAACTGAATCACCTTGCTGTACAGCGGAAATTAACAAGTCAACTATACTTCAATAAAAACTTTTTTAACAAAAGAGATGTGAGGACATGTGTTCAAATCCCAGATGTGCTCCCTTTGTCTGTCCAGAACCGATATGCTTAAAGGAGCACTGGACGTGGAGACAAAAGCCTGGCCCTGCCCCCCGCCCACCCCCAGCCTTGGGAAAGACTGATCACTGATCAACAGGAAAGGTCCCAGCAGCGCTGATAAATGCTGCTCTCACGTTTCCACTCTGGATCTTACACATCTTTTATATCTTGTTTACATGTAGTATTCCATCTCTACTTAAAGAGAAACACAAATAAATGAACATCAATTCTCCAAAGAAAGCCACAGAAATAGCTCAATTAGCATATGTTATTTTAGGATAAAACCAGGAAAACAAAACCAGAGTACTGCCAATTTGAAACTGGAAATAGGATGCCTTTTCCACAAGATAACAAAGGGAGAGCGATGGTCCCAGGCCAAGTAATGACACATGCTTGTTCTTTTAGAAACAAGAAATTCAAAGTACAGTCTGAATGTCTGAGCCCTCTTCACAGCTCTCCTCAAGCACTGCACATCCCTAAAAGACTGGGAAAGTCATTATTTCTTCATTAAAGAGTCAGCCAAAGCACAGAAATCACAGAGCTGACAGTTTCAAGTCAGAACACTAATTTCAGGAATTATCTAAAGAAAAAGTTCAAGCCGGCATCATCCCCCAAAACCTTTCCTCTCCAGCAAATTCGCTGTTGATACTTATGGGGCAAACTCTCTTAAGGAATAACTGTTAGAATCTCCCTCCCTCCCTCTCTCTCCCTCTCCCTCTCCTTCTCCCTCTCCCTCTCCCTCTCCCTCTCTCTCTCTCACACACACACACACACACACACACTTTTCAAAAACTAAGTTACCGGAACTTGCTTTCTGCCACAGTTTTTACACATGCATGAAAAACAAATTTCCCCACCCCTCCCTCTTTCATCCTCTAAGGTCCTGCTCTTTCTGTAAATTTTACCTCCATCATCACCTCCAAAGACAAGCCTTCCCCACTCCCTGTGATACAGTCATAGTATCATGTACCTCTCCTACCTAGCACTTAGCAAAGCTGTACTTTTTCATTTATCTGTGAAAAAATTCATTTCACTTATTTTATCAATTATTAAATTGCCCATCTCTCCCACTAGACTTGCGTGGTCTAACAGAGTGGCCGCAAGATAGTGCGCCTTTAAAGTAATTAAAATCAAATAATACTTGATCTTTAGATGCACCATCCACATCACAAGTGATCAAAGGCACATGTGACCCACGGTCACCCTACTGGACGGCTCAGAACAGGAACTGCCCTATCACAGAGTTCTGATGGACAGCACTGCACTGGACACTAAGCTCCTTGAGGGCAGGGACTGCGTCTCATTTTACTCAGGACAATCCCAAGAGAAACGAGACACACCTCGTTTTACTGTACTTCGCAGATACTGCACTTTTTACAAATTGAAGGTTTGTGGCAGCCCTGTGTGAAGCAAGTCTATCGGCGCCATTTTTCTAACAGCATTTGCTCACTTGGTGTCTCTGTCTCACATTTCAGTAATTCTCACAGTATTTCAGAATTTTTGATTATTATATTTGTTATGGTGATCCGTGATCAGTGATATTTGATGTCACTATTGTAGTTGTTTTGGCATTTTTTAGCGATGAAGTATTTTTAATTAAGGTATGTGCATTGCTTTTTTCAGACATAATGCTATTGCACACTTAATATACTACAGTATAGTGTAAACAACTTTTATAAGCACTGGGAAACAAAAAATCATGACTCGATTTACTGCAATATTCACTTTATTGTGGTTGTGTGGAACTGAACCCACAGTACCTCTGAGGTATGCCTGTACCTGGAATAAAGCAGACAGTCCATAACTATCTGTGAAGGGGGTGTGGGGGGAAGTACACACCGTAACTGCTAACTCTACTACACCACACACCGCATGGTAAAACCCAGAAGAAAGAAATTATTTAAGTCCTGTTACCTGATTAAAACAGAACACTAGTAATTAGTTACACTTCCATAACTTAAAATTGTATGACATAACTTCAAATATTCTATAATATCCACTCCCATTCAAATACTTACAAGTACCTAATATACACACACAAAATTAGCTCAAAAACTATAGACTAAAACAGGTAACTAAAATGGTTTTACAGGTGAATTCTACCAAACGTTTAAAAAATTAACGCCAATCCTTCTCAAACTCTTCTTGAAATTAAGGAAGAGGGAACAGTCCCAAGCTCATTTTCCCAGGTTAGCATTACCCCAGTAGCAAAGCCAGACAAGGAAACTACAAGAAAACTACACATCAATATCCCTGATGAATACAGATGCAAAAATCCTCAACAAAGTATCAGCACATCAAATTCAACAATACATTGAGAGCATCATATACCATGATCAAGTGGGATTTACCCCTGGGATGCAAGAATGGCTCAACATACACAAATCAATAAATGTGATACACACATATTAACAGAATAAAGGATAAAAATGATATGGTCATCTCGATAGATGCAGAAAAAGCATTTGACAAAATGCAAAATCTTTTCATGATAAAAACCCTCAACTAATTGGGTGTTGAAGGAACATACGTCAACATAATAATGGCTATATATGACAAGCCCACAGCTAACATACTCAATTGGTGAAAGGCTGAAAACTTTTCCTCTAAGATCAGGAACAAGACAAGGGTGCCCTCTCTTACCACTATTCAACATAGTACTGAAAATCCTAGCCAGAGCAATCAAGCAAGAAAAAGATATTAAAAGGCATCCAAATCAGAGAGGAAGAAGTAAATTATCTTTATTTGCAGATTATATGATCTTATACAGAATCCTAGACTCAACCAAAAACTGTAAGATCTAATCAATAAATTCAGTAAAGTTTCAGGATATAACATTAACATACAGAAATCAGTTGCTTTCCTACACACCAACAACAAAATATCTGAAACATAATAAAGAAAGCAATCCCATTACAATAGCATCAAAAACAGAAGATAGTTAGGAATTTAACCAAGGAAATGAAAGAACTGAACACTAAACTACAAGACTTTGATGAAAGACATTGAAGAAGACACAAAAATGGAGAGGTATCTTGTATTTGTGGATCAGAAGAATATTGTTAAAATGTCCATATTACCCAAAGCCATCTATAGATTCAATGCAATCCCTATGAAAATTCCAATGGCGTTTTTCACAGAAATAGTGAAAGCAATTCTGAAATTCGTATGGAGTCACAAAGACCCCAATAGCCAAAGCAATCCTAAGCCAAAAGGACAAAGCTGGAGGTATCATACTGAATACTTCCAGATATCAAATTATACTACAAAGCCATAGTAATCAAAATAGTATATACAGTAATCAAAACAGCATAAAAATAGACACACAGACCAATGGAAAATAGAGAGCCCATAAATAAACCGCTGAATATGCGGTCAACTAATCTTTGACAAGAGAGCCAAGAATATTCAATGGGGAAAGGCAGCCTCTTAAATAAATGGTGCTGGGAAAACTAGATAACCACATGCAGAAAAATGAATCTGGACCCCTATCGTATATCACTCACAAAAATTAACTCAGAAGATTAAAGACTTAAACATAGGACCTGAAACTGAGAAACTCCTGGAAGAAAACATAGGAGAAAAGCTCCTTGACACTGGTCTTGGCAACAATTTTTTGGATCTGACACCAAAAGCATGAGCAACAGAAACAAAAATACAAGTGGGGCTGTATCAAACTGAAATGATTCTGCACAGCCAAAGAAACAATCAAGAGTATGAAAAGCCAACCTACAGAATGAGAGCAAATATTTGTAAATCATCTATTTGATAAGGGATTAATATCAAAGTGTATAAAGAATTCATACAACTCAATAAAAAAAATCTGATTTCAAAATAGGCATAGGAACCGAGTAAGATACTTTTCCAAAGATGACATACAAATGGCCAAAAGCTACATGAAAAGGTGCTCAACCATCACTAATCATCAGGGAAATGCAAACCAAAACCACAATGAGATAACATCTCACATACTTTAGAATGGCTGTTCTCAAAAAGACAAGAGATAAGTGTAGGCAACGATGAGGAGACAAAGAAAAAAGTGCACCCTTGTGCACTGTTGATGGGGATGTAAATCGGTGCAGTCACTGTGGAAGCAGTGTGGAGATTCCTCAAAAAATAAAAAATAGAACTACCATATCATTCAGCAATCCCACTTCTGAGTACATATCCAAAGGAAATGAAAAAAAGGATCTCAAAGAGATATCTGCACTCCATATTTTTACAGCATTATTCACAATAGCCAAGATGAGGAAACAACCTAAGCATACCTCTACAGATGAACAGACACAGAAGATGTGATTGATATATATATATATATATATATACACACACACACACACACACACACACACAATGGAATATAATTCCATGAGAAAGAAGAAAATCCTGCCATTTGCAACAACATGGATGGACCCTGAGGGCATTATGCTAAGTGAAATAAGTCAGAGAAAGATAAATACTGTATGATATCACTTATATGTGGAATCTAAAAAAGATATACCTGTAGAAACAGAGAGAGAATGGTGGTTACCAGGGGCCGAGAGGCAGGCAAAATGGGGAGATGTTGGTCACAGTGTACAAACTTGCAGTTAGAAGATGAGCATGTTCTGGGGACCTAGTGCACAACATTGTGATTATAGTTAACAACACTGTATTATATATTTGAAAGTTGCTAAGAGAGTAGATCTTAAGTGTTTTCACCACAAAAAAGCAACAGTAATTAAGTGATGTGATGGTGGTCTTAGCTAAGGTGATAATCATTTTGCAATATACAAATGTATCAAATAAACACAATGTACACCTTAAACTTATACAATGTTCTATGTCAATTATCTCAATAAAGCTGCAAAACAGATAACTAACGATGCTGCGCACCTTTCATCTCTTACTGTTTGGATATACACTTTTGTGACGGGTCTGTTAAAATATTCTCATTTTTTACTGGGCAACATCGTTAGTTATCTGGGAAAAGCCAATTAAAACACAATGAGGTTACACATGAACAAGAACAGCTAAAATTTAAAGACTGACCCTACCGATCAGTGGTGACGGTCTGGAGCACCAGAGGACTGGTGTGCATGCAGATGGTGTGTGTAAATCAAAATAAGCAGGTTGAAAACCTGTCTGACTGTAGAGCTATCAAAGCTCAACATACACCACATAACCTATGATCCAGGAAAACCACTTCTGGGCACACACCCAACGAAAATGTGGGCTGATGTCCACCAAATACTTGTACAAGAAAGTTTATTATTCATAATAGCCAAAAACCAGAAACAACCCAAATGTCCATCACGAGTAGATTGGATAAGCTGTGGTATTTTCACACGGTGGAATATCCCCCACCAATAAAAAGGAACAAACAAATGCAACACACAACAACATGCGTGAATCTCAGGTACAATGCTGGGTGGGAAAAAAGACACACAGGACTTCTGATCTCCAGAACTGTAAGAGAATACATTTGTGCTGTTTAAAGCAAAAAAAAAAAAAAAAAAAGACACAGAAGAGCATATACTGTATTTATTTCTTCTATATGAAAGACAAGGACAGGCAAAACTAATCTATGATGATCAACGTCATAATTACTTACCTTGATGCAGGGTCATCAAAAGTGAGAGGACAGGAGAGGACTGGTGGGGTGCTGGAAAAATCACCCCCATCTGGGTCTGGGTGGTGGGTGCAAGGGTGAATATGAATATACAAATAAATTCGGAGGCAGAGTCAAGACGGCAGTGCAGGAAGATGCGGAGATAGCGTCTCCCCACAACTAGGGCACCTGTCGGGCACTGGTAGGGGACTGTGACGCCCAAGGAGACAGGAGGAACCCCAAAGTGAACCGGTAGGATGTAGGGGGACTGGGGGGGTGGGAGGAGAAGTGGAGGCCAGACAGGATCGGCACCCCTGAGGCCAGGGAGATCAGGAGAGGCAGGCGGGAGGGACTCTCCAGGAAGAGCGGGAGAGGAGCGGAGGGCGATCGCCTGGCCCACTGGGGCCGGGGAGCCTGCTGAGCTCCCAGGCTGGTCCCCTGCTCTCCAGAGCCCCCTCCAGGCCACGTAGCTCCTTGGGGGCACAGGCGGGAGGCTGGGGAGATCAGGAGAGGCAGACGGGAGGGACTCTCCAGGAAGAGCAGGAGAGGAGCGGAGGGTGATTGCCCTGCCCACTCGGGCACGGGGCGCCTGCTGGGCTCCCAGGTGAGGTCCCCTCCCCTCTAAGACCAGGGGTGGGGGGCACGCCTGGACCCCTTCTGTTCCCTGATCCTAAGCCCCACCCCCATAGCCCCCAGGGCCTTTCCAGCCTTGTTAGGAAAGGGTCATCAACAGGGAGAGGACAGGAGAAGAATGGTGGGGTGCTGGAAAAATCACCCCCATCTGGGTCTGGGTGGTGGGTGCAAGGGTGAATATGAATATACAAATAAATTCGGAGGCGGAGTGGAATGGTCCTGAGCATTAGCCCCGCCCACCGCCCAAACATCACCCTTGCTTAGGCTCCGTCCTCCACCGCCAAGGACTTCCGCCCCCCCCACCCCCGCTTTTTTTTTCTTTTCTCTCCTCCTCTTTTATACTGTTATGGTACTTATGTACCTTCTGGTTGTTGATTCATCTATATTTTTATTTTCTTCCTAACATATCTGTTAGTCTCCTAGTCTAATTTTATTTTTTACTTTGTTATTTTATTTTTTTTTTTTTTTTTGCTTTTTTTGCCACCCCAGGCAGCTTGCGGGATCTTGCTTCACGAACCCAGGGTCAGGCTGAAGCTCCTGCATGTGAGAGCTCCAAGTCCGAACCACTGGACCAACAGAGAACCTCAGGCTGCAGGGAATATTCACTGGAGTGACGTCGCACAGAATTCCTCATCTCAGCACTAAGACCCTCTTCTACCCACCAAAACCCAGCTCTACCCAATAGCCTACAACTCCAGGGTTGGAAGTCTCAGGCCAAACAACCAGTAAGACAGGAACAGACTCTCACTCATTAAAAAAAAAAAAGAAAAAGAGAGAGACAGCAAAAAATTCTCTCACAGATGAAGGAGTAAGATAAAAACCTAGAAGTCCAAATAAATGAAGAGGAAATAGGCAAGTTACCTGGAAAAGAATTCAGAGTAATTATAGTAAAGATGATCCAGAATCTCGGAAATAGAATGGAGGCATGGACTGAAAAAATACAAGAAATGTTAACAAAGATCTAGAAGAACTAAAGAACAAACAAACAGAGATGAACAATAACTGAAATGAAAAATACACTAGAAGGAATCAATAGCAGAACAACTGAGGCAGAAGAACGGATAAGTGACCTGGAGGACGGAATGGGGGAGAGGAGCAGAATAAAGAAAAAGAATGACAGGAACTGAGGCCAGCCTCGGAGCCCTCGGGGACAACACTGAGCACACCAGCACTCGAACTACGGGCGCCCCAGAAGAAGAGGAGGAACAGAAAGGGACTGAGAAAATACTTGAAGAGACTATACTTGAAAACTTGCCTAACATGGGAAAGGAAATAGTCACCCAAGTCCAGGAAGCACGGAGAGTCCCAGACAGGATGAACCCTAGGAAAAACACACCAAGACACATATTAATCAAACTAACAAAAATTAAGTTCAAAGAGAAAATATTAAAAGCAGCAAGGGAAAAACAAGAAATAACACACAAGGGAATCCCCATAAGGTTATCAGCTGATTTCTCGGCGGAAACTCTGCAGGCCAGAAGAGAGTGGCAGGATATACTTAAAGTGATGAAAGAGAAAAGCATACAACCAAGATTACTCTACCCGGCAAGGGTCCCATTCAGATTCAGTGAAGTCAAAAGCTTTTCAGACAAGCAAAAGCTAAGAGAATTCAGCACCACCAAACCAGCTTTACAACAAATGCTGAAGAAACTTCTCTAAGAGGCAAACACAAGAGAAGAAAAAGACCCACAGAAACAAACCCAAGGGCTTCCCTGGTGGAGCAGTGGTTAGGGGTCCGCCTGCCGATGCAGGGGACGTGGGTTCGTGCCCCGGTCTGGGAGGATCCCGCATGCTGCGGAGCGGCTGGGCCCGTGAGCCATGGCCGCTGGGCCTGCGCGTCCGGAGCCTGTGCTCCACAACGGGAGAGGCCGCAACAGTGAGAGGCCCACATACCACACACACACACACAAAAAAAACCAAAACAATTAAGCAAATGGTAACAGGAACATACATATTGGTAATAACCTTGAATGAAAATGGATTAAATGCCCCAACCAAAAAGACACAGACAGACTGGCTGAATGGATACAAAAACAAGACCCATATATATACTGTCTACAAGAGACCCACTTTAGACCTAGGGACATTTACAGACTGCAAGTGAAGGGATGGAAAAAGATACTGCATGCAAGTGGGAATCAAAAGAAAGCTGGAGTAGCAATCCTCGTATCAGATAAAATAGACTTTAAAATAAACACTGTTACAAGAGATAAGGAGGGATACTACGTAATGATCAAAGGATCAATCTAAGAAGAAGATATAACAATTATAAATGTTTATGGACCCAACATAGGAGCACCTCAATACATAAGGCAAATGCTAACAACCATGAAAGGAGAAATCAACAGTTAACACAATAATAGTGGGGACTTTAACACCCCACTTACACCAATGGACAGATTATCCAAACAGAAAATAAATAAGGAAACACCAGCTTTAAATGACACAATAGACCAGATAGATCTAATTGATATTTATAGAACATTCCATCCAAAAGTGGCAGAATACACTTTCTTCTCAAGTGTGCACAGAACATTCTACAGGATAGATCACATCTTAGGTCACAAATCAAGCCTCAGAAAATTTAAGAAAACCGAAATCGTATCAAGCATCTTTTCTGACCACAGCACCATGAGACTGGAAATCAATTACAGGAAAAAAAAACTGTAGAAAACACAAATACATGGAGGCTAAACAGTGTGCTACTAAATAACCAAGAGATCAATGAAGAAATCAAAGAAGAAATTTAAAAATACATAGAAACAAATAACAATGAAAACACAACGACCCAAAACCTGTGGCACGCAGCAAAAGCAGTTCTAAGAGGGAAGTTTATAGCAGTACAATCTCACCTCAAGAAACAAGAAAAATCTCAAATAAACAGTCTAGCCCCACACTTAAAACAACTAGAGAAAGAAGAACAAAGAAAACCCAAAGTCAGTAGAAGGAAAGAAATCATAAAGATCAGAGCAGAAATAAATGAAATAGAAATGAAGAGAACAATAGCAAAGATCAATAAAACGAAAACCTGGTTCTTTGAGAAGATAAACAAAATTGATAAACCCTTAGCCAGACTCATCAAGAAAAAGAGGGAGAGGACACAAATCAATAAAATTAGAAATGAAAAAGGAGAAATCACAACTGACACTGTGGAAAAACAAAAGCTTTTAAGAGACTACTACAAAACAACTATATGCCAATATAATGGACAACCATGAAGAAATGGACAAAATTTTGGAAAGGTACAATTTTCCAAGACTGAACCAGGAAGAATTAGAAAACATAAACAGACCTATCACAAGCAATGAAATTGAAACCATAATTAAAAATCTTCCAGCAAACAGAAGTCCAGGACCAGATGGCTTCACGGGTGAATCCTATCAAATTTAGAGAAGAGCTAACACCTATCCTTCTCAAACTCTTCCAAAATATAGCAGAGGGAGGAACACTCCCAAATTCATTCTATGAGGCCACCATCACCCTGATACCAAAACCAGAAAAAGATACCACAAAAAAAGAAAGTTACAGACCAATATCACTGATGAACACAGATGCAAAAATCCTGAACAAAACAGTAGCAAACAGAACCCAAGAGCACATTAAGAGGATCATACACCATGATCAAGTGGGATTTATCCCAGGGATGCAAGGATTCTTCAATATACGCAAATCAATCAATGTGATACACCACATTAACAAATTAAGGAATAAAAACCATATGATCATCTCAACAGATGCAGAAAAATCTTTTGACAAAATTCAACACCTATTTATGATAAAAACTCTCCAGAAAATGGGGATAGAGGGCACCTACCTCAACATAATAAAGGCCATATATGACAAACCCACAGCAAGTATCATACTCGATGGTGAAAAACTGAAAGCGTTTCCACTAAGATCAGGAAGAAGACAAGGATGTCCACTCTCACCACTCTTATTCAACATAGTTTTGGAAGTCCCAGCCACAGCAATCAGAGAAGAGAAAGAAATAAAAGGAATACAAATTGGAAAAGAATAAGTAAAACTGTACTGTTTGCTGATAACATGATACTATACACAGAAAATCCTAAAGATGCCACCAGAAAACTACCAGAGCTAATCAATGAATTTTGTAAGGCTGCAGGATACAAAATTAATGCACAAAAATCTCTGGCATTCCTATACACCAACAACGAAAAATCAGAAAGAGAAATTAAGGAAACACTCCCATTTACCACTGAAACAAAAAGAATAAAATAACTAGGAATAAACCTGCCTAAGGAGGCGAAAGACCTGTACTTAGAAAACTAAAACACTGATGAAAGAAATCAAAGATGACATAAAGAGATGGTGAAATACACCATGTTCTTGGATTGGAAGAATCAACATTGTGAAAATGACTCTACTACCCAAAGCAATCTACAGATTCAGTGCAATCCCTATCAAACTACCAATAGCATTCTTCACAGAATTAGAACAAAAAATCTTACAATTTGTATGGAAACAAAGAAGACCACAAATAGCGAAAGCAATCTTGAGAAAGAAAAACGGAGTTGGAGAAATCAGGCTCCCTGACTTCAACGGTACAGGATAGAATGCCCAGAGATAAACCCACACACATATGGGAACCTAATTTACGACAAAGGAGGCAAGAACATACAATGGAGAAAAGACAGCCTCTTCAATAAGTGGTGCTGGGAAAACTGGAAGCTACATGTAAAAGAATGAAATTAGAACACTTCCTAACACCATACACAAAAATAAACTCCAAATGGATTAAAGACTTAAATGTAAGAACAGACACTATAAAACTTTTAGACAAAAACATAGGAAAAACACTCTTTGACATAAACAACAGCAAGATCTTTTTTGACCCACCTCTTAGAGTAACAGAAGTAAAAACAAAAATAAACAAATGGGATTTAATTAAACTTAAAAGCTTTTACACAGCAAAGGAAACCATAAACAAGACAAAAAGACAACCCTCAGAATGGGAGAAAATATTTGCAAATGAAACAACAAAGGATTAATCTCCAAAACACACAAACAGCTCATGGGGCTCAATATCAAAAAACAAAGAAACAATCCAGTTAAAAAGTGGGCAGAAGACCTAAATAGACATTTCACCAAGGAAGACATACAGACGGCCAAGAGGCACATGAAAAGATGCTCAACATCACTAATTATTAGAGAAATGCAAATCAAAACTACAATGCGGTATCACCTCACACCAGTCAGAATGGCCATCATCAAAAAATCTAGAAACAATAAATGCTGGAAAGGGTGTGCTGAAAAGGGAACCCTGCTACACTGTTGGTAGGAATGTAAAGTGATACAACCACTATGGAAAACAGTATGGAGGTTACTTAAAAAACTAAAAATAGAACTACCATACGATCCAGCAATCCCACTACTGGGCATATACCCTGAGAAAACCATAATTCAAAAAGAGACATATACCAAAATGTTCACTGCAGCTCTATTTACAATAGCCAGGACATGGAACCAACCTAAATGTCCATTGACAGATGAATGGATAAAGAAGATGTGGCACATATATACAGTGGAATATTACTCAGCCATAAAAAGAAACAAAATTGAATTATTTATAGTGAGGTGGATGGACCTAGAGTCTGTCATACAGAGTGAAGTAAGTCTGAAAGAGAAAAACAAATACCGTTCGCTAACACATATATATGGAATCTAAAGAAAAAAAATGGTACTGATAAACCTAGTTGCAGGGCAGGAATAAAGAGGCAGACATAGAAAATGGACTTAAGAACATGGGTTGGGAGGGCGAGGCTGGGGCAAAGTGAGAGTAGCATCAACATATATACGCTGCCGAATGTCAAACAGTTGGCTGGTGGGAAGCAGCAGCACAGCACAGGGAGAGCAGCTCGGTGCTTTGCAATGACCCAGAGGGGTGGGGTAGGGAGGAGGGGAGGGAGGCTCAAGAGGGAGGGCATATGGGGACATGTGTAGGCATATGGCTGATTCACTTTGGTGTACAACAGAAACTAACACAGTACTGTGAAGCAATTATACTCCAATAAAGATCTGTTAAATAAATAAAAATAAATTCACCAAGCTGTACACGACTGTGCTCATGACTGCATGTAAGTTATACTTCCATTGAAAAGGACTCAAAAATACCATTTATAATAAACATACCTAGGAATAACTCTAGAATACTATAAGACCATCACAGAAAAATTAGAAAATGTTATTGAAAGACATGAAAGAAGAGAAATATATGAAGAGGCAATATTCATAGTTATGAATACTAAGTCTCATAAAAGAATCCATCTTCTCCCCAATTGACCCACAGGTTCAATGCAGTCCCAGTCGATATTCTAACAGGCTACCATGAGGAACATGACAAACTGATTCTAAAATTTAAGACCAAAGGACAGAAAATATCCAAACAGCTCCTGAACAGTCATCTAAAGGGTGATGCAATATCCCACCAGATTGCAAAGCTTCTCAGAGGAAATAGAAAATAAGATAAGCAGCCATTGTGTCTGCCTGAAGAAGGCCAGGAGACTCAGAGAATACGTTTTTTAGGGAGAAAAACAGTCTATGTCAGTGGTTCCCACACTCCAATGCTTATAGGAATCACCTGGGACACTTTAGGACACCCTGACACCCAGGTCACACCCCATGCCTATGAAATCACAAGGTCTAGGGTGGAAGCCAGGCAGAGCTTTTAAAGATCCCCAGCTGATGCCAATGTGCAGCAGAGTTTGAATCTATCGGCCTACACTCAAAGGCAAGAGGCCTAAGAGGGCGTATGGCAAGTCAGGAATACAAGTCATTCAGTATTTCTGGAATACAAACCAAATGAGGGAGAAGAGACGGGTGGGCAAGCAGGCCACACAGGCGGGCCAGGGCAAGACCACAAAAGCCAGACTTGAGGCTCTATCTGAGGGCGATGGAGAGCCCTTGGAAGGTTCACGGCAGAAGAAGGACATAACAGATTCTGCTCTGGAGAGAGGACTGCAGGGAAAATATGGAAGACGGCGAAGAGGGCGCAAAATGAGCTGCTGGGAGACCAGTCAGAAGGCTCCCAGCATACGGTCCGGATGAGAAATTATCAGGGCTTTAAGCCGAGCAGTGATGGTGGATGTGTAGAGACTTAGAAAACAAAATTGATAAGACTTGGTGCAATCGCGAGCATGAGCTCGAAGTATACCAGCCGCGGTGATCCACAGAAATCACCCCTTTCTCTTTGCAGTGGGAAAACCTTCTTGAATCACCTCAACTGAACACCTACCTAATTTGTTTCCCAGTGAGTCACCACCAGCTTGACTGGAAAGGCAGTGATGCGACCAGTGAGATCAATGATCCAGAAGACCTCAGCCCTGGTTGCCTGCAATAGGATCACCTGTTGCTGATGAATGACAAACACCTGGATTTTCATTCGCTCCTGGTGGTTTAGCAAGTTATTTTACAACCTAAATTTAAATCAGAGCTGAGTCAACCATCCCACCTGCAGACTAACAGGGACCACGGGATCAGCACCCCTCCACAGGTTATTAGATGGCCGGGCAAGAACTCAGCTTTCTGTCTCACTCAGATATGCTCCCGAGAGCCCCAGGAAGCAGAAGCAGCCTGACCTTTCCCTCAGCTGAGCCATCGTGCTGTGAAATTACGGTGTGTGAGTCAGAAGGCTGGTGGGTGATGCAGGCTAAATATAACGATGGGCAGGCTGGCAGGTGCACCATTAACCTTTCCTTCAGAACAAAAGCAGATAATCCACTGAACACAAGAGCAGTGTGCAGTCTGACAAACGGCCAACACGGTCCAAAAGTGACTGGAGGGCTGATTTAAAATAAAGGATGTGGGCTTCTGATTACCGCTTAGAAATGCTGAGATTTGAGAAAAGCACCGCTTCCATCCTTAAGAAAAAAAGCTGAATAAACTGGAAATTAACTTTTCCTGAACTGATCAGAGAAGTGAAGTCACAGGGGAAACTAACCTGAAATCTGTGGACAGGCACCTACAGGGAGAAGTAGGACCCCAGCACACGTGCCTATGTGGGTCATGAAAGCCAGGCAAAAGGTTCAGCTAGACGCTGTTAATGAACTGCTGAACGTCTGGCACCGGCTATGAGAGCAGGAAGTCTCCCTGGGGGCTGCTGTCTGCGCCACGCAGGCTTCTCCCCCAGGAAAAGGATCCTGAGGGCTCCTCTTGGGGCCGGTTGGGAGGGGACCAGAGCCACTGCCCCACGCCAGCCCCTCCCCTCTCCCTATGGGGTCCAAGCCTTCATCTGCAGGGGAAGAGCACAGACTGCAGCACGAGGACAGGGATGGAAGCCCCCCACGGCTGGGGGAGGGGAACGGCGGCCACCAAGCAAACCTCCCCCCAGCTTCACCTGCCGCTTTTTCCCCAGAACCGAGAGCCTTCGGAGCACATGGTCAGATCCGCGGACCAGGAGTACAGAGAAGAGGTCTGGCCAGGGGGTGGGGTGCGGGAGACAGTCACTGACTCCATGTGGAAGATGAGAAAGTTGTGAGAGACTGAACTTAGAAGGAAAGAAGATGAGGATCTCGGCTGGAGCCCTGAGCAATTCCACTCTGTAATGGTCAAGAGGGAAAGGAGGAAGCCGCAAATGCAACTGACCAAGAGCTGCCACGAGGAAGAAGGAAAAGCAAGGTGAGGAGGGAGGAGCCGCCTCCAGGCTGGGAGCTGGAATTAAAAGACAAAGATGGGGACTTCCCTGGCGGTCCAGTGGTTAAGACTCCGCACCTCCAGTGCAGGGCGTCTGGGTTCAATCCCCGGCTGGGGAACTAAAATCCCACATGCCACACAGCGCGGCCAAAAAAAAAAAAAAAAAAGACAAAGATGTCCCTGGCCCTGCCCTCAGGATGGGGGTGCTATAGTGAGAAAGACCAAAAATGCAGACAGTTTCAGCAGCTAGGAGCTGGTACAGCCGAGGGGAACCACAGAGCTGGGGGTACAGAGCCCAAACTCGGAGGTCACCATCCAGCCACTTCTCAGGGTTAGGGAGAGAACCTCAGCACCTCCATCACATGCCCAAACACGGGGGCCACTCAGTACAGCTTCGTCTCCTTCCAGCCTCCATACTCTGTAGCCTCAGAAAAAAACCCAGGTTTCAAGAAAATCTTCTTTAAAAATCACATGTGTTTATGAAAGCCTCAGGCATCTAGGAATTATAAAGAAAAAGAGAAATCTTCTGACATTAAGATTCCAACCACCTTTGTCTTTGGTTTCTGGGTAATTCAGGATGAGTCACTGTTCCTTAAAAAGTAAGACGGAGTTTCCCAAAAATTAGTATTTCCTTTTGAGGAGAGCGGCAGACCAGGGCAAAGACACTCAGTGATGCCCTGGTTTCAGGCACAGTCATCGGGGAGAGAGACAAGGTAGGAAAGGGAACACAGAAGATTCCACAGCGACGACTCTCAAATAAAACCAATCCCAGGCCACAATGATAAGCCGAAGCATCTCTTATCATCAAATTATGAAGAAGCAAAACATAACAAAATGCCAATTGTAAACATGGCTTTTTTTAACCCAAATCGCCAACTCTGGACAAAGAAACTGAAATGATTCGAACTTCCCACAGTCAGAGTTTGTCTTTAGCTTAACAAACAAGAGACATTTCAGGCAAGAAGCATTTCCGTGGGGAGCAGAACAAATTCCAATAGCTCACCAAATGCTGGACCAGCTCCTAAATCCTGTGCTACAAACACCGGAGGCCTCCAGCGACAGCCGCGGGGAAGGGCGGGAAGGACGCCCTCCAGGTAGAGAGAGCAGCGGCCAGTCTTCTGAATCCCTTCCTCTCCTGCTCAAGACCTGCGTGCCTCGCCCTTGAACCCTCACACCTGTCACCTATCGCACCAGGTGAATCTCGGGCTACCCCTCCCATCTGCCCACCCACCTTCTCCCAGCATTCTCCATCACATCAACCTTTTTTCAAAAATCTTTCAGGGACTCTCCAGTATCTTCCAATGAAGTCTGAGTTACTCCCCTGGAGTTTCAGGCCTTCCACAGCTGCCTGAACCTACCATTCCAACCAGGATGCCCTCCTTCTCCTGAATACCCAACCCCACCGCCTCCATCCCTGCCCACTGCGTCCAGCTCACGCCGCAGCCAGGCGCTGTTCGAGGACCCCGCATCCAGCAGCCAGCACCTGGCTGTCCCCACCCAGACGGCTCTCCCCTCCCTGAACTCAGGGTCAGGACCACTCAATCTGTCTTCACAACATTCCTTTCATCCCCTCAACTCCATAAATATTTACTGGGATCTTCTCTGAGCCAGGCCCTGTGCTGGGTATTGGGAGTAGAGAGACACGATGTGAAACTGTGACAATATTCCGAGGTGTCGAGGGGACACACGGGCCACGAGCGAGCACGAGGGAGGGGCCGTGAGGAAGTGATAAAGAGAGGAAGTGATAAGGTGGGGATCGGCAGGCCACGAAGGATGGACAGACACTGCCAGCGGAGAGAAACGGCGTCGCAGGCCCAAAACGCTGTTTCAGAATGGCTGTGAGAGGTGGCAGCGTCCCACAGCTAGAAACCATCCCCACCATCCATCTCCAGGGCTTCATCCCTCTTATTCTCTTGTCATTTACTCGTTGAAGAAACCACTTGTTTGCAGAGTTAACCGTAGTCTGAAATGGAGTAGCTTCACGGGTTTTTCTGTCGGCAGGATTCCTGTGAACTGGCAGTGAGAGCTGGAGTGTTGATCAGACTCAGGTGTGATGCGGGGCAACACTAACTCACGGGAGGTGTGTGTTCTCCCGTCAGGAAGGACATAATGCCTGCCTGTCTCTTATTTTGCTGTGTAGATGCTCATGGTCTCAACCCATAATCTATTAGGAGCTGCAAAGTGGAGGGTTTCTAATTCTATCATCCCTTCTCAAGTGTTAGCGGGCATACTTCCATAAAGAGAAGCTGTCCTCACCAGCTCTTAGGTTGTCCAACCGCGCATCTACATGGAAGGCAGAATGCTCACTACCAATCATCTTTAAAATAATGAATTGGTTCCCCATCACTCGCCAAAGGTTGGCAATTCTTTCTAACGGCACTAAGCACCCAAGACTGAAACGCAGGTATCGCCCCTGCTGGTGCTCAGACTGCCAGCGGCAGCCTCTTCCCGTTGGGTCCTCCTAACACAGCTTTAGTAAATCCACTCTGACAGCTTCCCTGCTGTAGGTTTCACAGGATGTTCCCAGATCACCTCACTACAGACAGTTCCTGCTCCAGACCTGCAAGTGGCCACTTCTCCAAGAAGCCCTGGTTTCTTTCAACACCATGATGTGGGCGCTAGGAATGCTCACTGCTGCTGGGTTTCCAGGCCTTGGAGTAGATAGATAGACAGATCTTTAAATATCCCATAATTTCTTACTGATATCTTTTATTTAAATTCCAAACTACAAGGTTTTTACTTCATCTCTATCATCTTACATCAGTTATCTCTTCCAAATGAGAACCCTCGTTCAGGACCAGATTCAGATGCTAGAATTAGATTATCACAGAATTGATCATTTACTTAATTCCACATTCACACACAGTTTCAGCATACCAACACTATCTCTGCCACAACAATCACTGAAAACAGTTTAAAATCGCTTTTGCAGAGAGTGGCATCATCATCGTGGCAGAATAAGAGTTTTCTGCCATCTTCTCCCCAAAGAACGCCAATTTGGACCATCGCCCACACATGAGAGGGCCTCAGTGGAGGTCCAGGGGTCCAACAGAGAAGGCCCAGCACACAAAACTCTGAGACTGGATGCACTGAAGAGGGTCGGGGACACCGCCTGACTCTACCCACGTCACCCTCCCCGAAGGCGGCAGCTCAGTGCCCAGAGAGACGGAGTCAGCCCAGGGCTCCTCCCGGGGGGGGGGCGGTGCACGTGGGAGCGAGGACCGTACTTCCTCAGCTGTGCGGGACGAGTACCGAGACACCCGATTCTCTCTTGCCCCAGCCAGGATCCTGAGGTCCCAAAAATGTCTTCAGGGTCTTTTTTTAATCCGGGATACGATTAAGGATTGCACATAGCATTTGATTGTTAGATCTCTTCCATGTCCTCTAATCCAGAATAGTCCTCCCACCTGTCTTTACAAAATGGAATCATCTACTTTATAGAGTTGTTGGGAAGGTTAAATAGAAATAATGCAAATAAAGTCGCTGGTCCAGACCTGATATGCAGCATCTGACAATGCTCAACAAATATTAATTCTCTTCCATCTGTCTACAGCCCACACTGGATCCAGTGTCCTGCTTTGCATGACAGCTACATTTATTTCTGTAAGTTTTTTAAATGGCATCTGGTTTCAGTAACCATAGTTAATGTGAGTCCCTGCCTAAAAAGCCAATCGGGTCCACAGGGGTCCCCGGCTGGAGGTTCTGAAACTGTCAGACCAAGTGCCACCCGTGGGGCATCTCCCAGTTGCAAGAGGCCACAAATGAGCCTCTGCCAGTGAGTGTACAGCTGTCTCCAAATAAGGGCTAAACCACAGGCTCCAGGTTGCTCAGACTGAACTACACGGAGCAATGCATTCATTATCCACCGACCAGACTCTGCAGAAGTCCTTTGTGGGCCTTGGTGTCCAACTTTTTCTTTCCTCTACAGAGCTTGCCCGGGTGTGGACATTAGATTCTGTGTCTCAAACGCTACGATTTGCTATGTAAATGACCAGCCGGAGTGTCTATTAACCATATCAATAGAGAGGGCGTCTCACTTAGAACACTGTATTTGCCAGACCACTAGATACATTAATGCAAACTTATGTAAAAGTATATTACTTTAACACACTATAAAAAAGTATATTCTGGGACTTCCCTGGCAGTCCAGTGGTTAGGGCTTCGCCTTCCAATGCAGGCGGGTTCGATCCCTGGACCCCTGGTCGGGGAGCTAGGATCTCACATGCCTCGTGGCCAAAGAGCCAAAACATAGAACAAAAGCAATATTGTGACAAATTGAGTAAAGACTTTAAAAAATGGTCCACATCAAAAACAAAAACAAAAAATCTAAAAATAAAAGTATATTCTAATTCTGTTCTACTATAAATGCCATAAACTATGATACTGTATTACAAAAATAAAAACACATATATCAGTACAAAAATAAATAAAGAGGGCATCTAATTTTTATTTATTTATTTATTTTATTTTTGGCTGCATTGGGTCTTCGTTGCTGCACGCAGCCTTTCTCTAGTTGCAGCGAGCGGGGGCTACTTTTCGTTGCGGTGCGTGGGCTTCTCATTGCGATGGCTCCTCCTGTTGTGGAGCATGGGGTCTAGGTGCGCGGACTTCCGTAGTTGCGGCTCACAGGCTCTAGAGCGCCGGCTCAGTAGCTGTGGCGCATGGGCTTAGTTGCTCTGCGGCATGTGGGATCTTCCTGAACCAGGGCTCGTATCCGTGTCCCCTTAATTGGCAGGCAGATTCTCAACCACTGCACCACCAGGGAAGCCCAAGAGGGCATCTAATTAATTATAACCATGCTCTACTGCACACCTGTGCTGTATCTAACTGACAGGAACCTAGGCCAGCCTTACACTTACAAACCACTTGGTAAACCTACTTCGAGCTCTCTTTGGTTTTATTTTAAAAGAGAGAAGAAGGTATTTTCAGACTATAAATCCCAAGTTGCAATTTTACTTTCAGCACAGAGGGCAGAGACAATCCTCCAGAGCTCTGTAGCTAAAGGCAGAAACATAACAAAATATGTCCACATTGCACACGTAAACTCAAGGAGCCACCAAAACAAAAGCAGCTTCAGCCTCCACCGGGAGGCCTTCCATTTTCTCCCTCTCAGGAGCAGCCTGCCCCAAATGTCAGCAGCACAAGTAACGATCCGCTTTCCTTCACGTCTCACATCCAGATGGTCTCAGCTAGGCATCCACTTGCCCAGACGCACCCCCGGGATAACAACTCATCAAGCATTCCCTGGACAGGTGTCAGGCACCACTGATTCTGCTAAACTCCCTTCCTGGGAAAAAGAAAAGTCAGAAACTCTGTCTGTCTGCTTATAGAAAGATGCAGCCCAGTAGTACAAAGCCATTTAGAGACAGAAAAGAATATCCATTTCATCTGATACTTTTTGAGTTCTGGTATAATGTTAAATCCACGTGATATTTTCCATTTCTAGTGTGTCCAACAGTAAACTTATTTTCCTACCTGCATTAATAATATAGAAGAAAAATTTAATGGTTATTTAAACACTCCAGAGAGTACAGGAGAAGAAATTTCATGGAGCGTGCTATGGACTTAGAGTAGGTGTCCCCCCAGAATCCCTGTGTTGAAGCCCTAACCCCAATGTGACAGCACTAGGAGGCGGGGCCTTTGGGAGGTCATTAGGGTCAGACGAGGTCAGGAGGGAGGAGCCTCCACACCGAGGGGGGAGGGGAAGAGGAGCTCATCCACTCCCCTCCCTCCAGGTACGCCGTCTAGGTAATGTGAATACAGGACCTCCTGAGTAAGACAGATGAGGTCCTTCTCCCTGTGAAACTTCTAAGGTAAAGGACAGAGGCAGCAGGACAGGAAAAACCAAACAAGACACTTCCAGGGAACAGGAGCTGTCCATAATGTGGGGGGACCCGTCAAGAATGACAGTGGGCGGGGCGTGCTGGCCCAGCCGACGCAGTCCGGGTAGCCGCTCCACCGGGGAGACAACTGAAATGAGATCTGAATAATCAGGTCTGCGTCCACACGTATGTCCATCTAGTCTCTGGAGGTGAATCCCACTGCATCACTGGCCAGAGATCTCCGGGCCTCGGTACCTGCTGCTCCTTGAAAGGCCTGTGGAGCACAGGCTTTTTTCTTCTTCTAGGATACTCCCCAGTTCAGGACCAAGTCACACACCAGCTCTGGGAGGCCCTCCCTGCAGGACCCTACTGACAAAGTGAGCTGCATCTCAGTTACACCCCTGAGTCTCAGGGTGTTCCAATCACATATTTATTTTTCTGGCTGACCCTCTGGGCAACAACAGGCCACAGAGTAGTTACGAGGACAGACTCTGGAGTCAGGCTGCCTGGCTTCACAACCCAGCTTTGCCACTTCCTAGCTGTGTGACCTTGGAAAAACTGTACAACCTCTCTATGCCTTACTGTCCCTATTTGTAAAACGGAGCTATTAATAGCACCTATTTCATAGGGCTGCTGTGAGGGTTCAGTGAGTTGATCTATGCGCACCCCTTAAATGTTAGCTGCTGTTATTACTA
Source organism: Leucopleurus acutus (assembly GCF_964270905.1). Taxonomy (NCBI): domain Eukaryota; kingdom Metazoa; phylum Chordata; class Mammalia; order Artiodactyla; family Delphinidae; genus Leucopleurus; species Leucopleurus acutus. Next base: position 81,021,916 of record NC_139159.1, read on the forward strand.
CTGCCCAGGGGACAGACCTTGACTCACTCATCTCTGTTTTCCAAGAGCCCGGTCAAGTGCTTGTCTCTAACAAGAGGTGGTTAAATGTCTTGTAATGTCATAAATCTGTGATGGGGGTGGGGGGGGATATAACTAACACTTGTTGACCCCTTACCATGTTCCAGGTGAAGGGCAAATCCTCACAACAACTGTAGAAATGGGTATTACTGTCATCTTATCAGATTAAGGCACAAAGAAGTCAAAGTCACATAGTTGCTAAGTTCTAGTAACAGAATCCGTTGACCGTCTCCAATAACACCCTTTGACTGAATGTGGCCCCCCAAATTCATATGGTGAAGCCCTAACCTCCACTGTGACTATAATTGAAGACAGGGCCCGTGAGGAGGTAACAAAAGTTAAATGAGGCCACAGGGTGGGGCCTTAGTCTGATAAAACTGGCATCCTTATAAGAAGGGGAAGAGACACCAGGCTCGCTTTGCCGCGTGAGGACACAGTGAGAAGGCAGCTGTGTGCAAGCCAGGAAAGGGCCCTCACCAGAACCTGGCCATGCTGGCACTTTGATCTCAGACTTCCAGCCTCCACAACTAGGAGAAAAGAAGTTTGTAATTGTAGCCATACTGTCTGTGGTATTCTCTTGTGGCAGCCTGAGCTAACTAACACACCCCACGATGACTCCCAATGAAAGTACGAATGCATGCTGTATCATCGGACATAATTAATCTATGGAATCTTACCCCTAATCAGCTAGTCCTAATGTTATAACAAAAAAATAAATTCTCATTTTTCTCCACACTCCATTTCCTTATAGAAATCATTAGACTTTGAAGGAGAACTTCATAATCACAGCTAATTAGATGTCTAAGGGATCACAGCAGTTATGCTTGAAGAAAAATGCAGTAATTCCTACATTCCACTAATTTAGGATGACCTCCTGGCAAATAAGCACAAAATAGTAAAGAGTGTGAATTAAGAAATCATTCAACTGAAAAGTACTTTTATTACTTTCCCTGTGCACAGTAACTCACTCATTAAGTACGTGCCCAGGAGAAGTCTCAAGCCGCTAGAGCTAATGAACGACAAGCACGTTACCGAGAGAGCAGCGGGGCTCGAGGGATGGTGATCGCTACCATGTGACTGGGGACCGCGATGTGCTGATCAAAACTGGGGAGGAACTTACCGTCACTGAGGTCTTGGAGGAGATTCTCTTGGCAAGAGAAATCCAGCTTCACTTTGATGCTGACGGTGAAAGTGGCCACCTTTCCAGGTTGCAAGGGAAACTGGGCAAGGGTTTCTTCTAGTTTCCAGCTCAGGAAGTCACCGTATAATTTTTCTACAATGACAGTAATAAAGGTGATAATGAGGAAGCAACTGAGGCAGCAGGAGACTTAACTATCCCGGTAGAAAATTCGGATGCACCTTCAAAAGCAAAGAAAGATGCAAACCATTTAAAATGTGATGGATCTGGGCTTCTCTGGTGGTGCGGTGGTTGACAGTCCGCCTGCCGGTGCAGGGGACACGGGTTCGTGCCCCGGTCCGGGAAGATCCCACATGCCACGGAGCGGCTGGGCCCGTGAGCCATGGCCGCTGAGCCTGCGCGTCTGGAGCCTGTGCTCCGCAACGGGAGAGGCCACAACAGTGAGAGGCCCGCGTACCGCAAAAAAAAAAAAAAAAAGAAGAAAAAAAAAAAAAGTGATGGATCAAAGTACCAGAGAATTCCAGAATCACAGCTGTTCCAAGGCCTGTTTCTGTGAGCACTGCCCCCATGAAGCAGCTTTCTCTCCCCAACAAGAGCCGTGCACGCTTGTTCTCATGAACAGAGTCAGAGCTCAACCAGTACTTTCTATGTTCTATCGCCTTAAAGAGAAACAGATCCACGTTTAGTGGGAGAGAGACACTCTTCAGGAAACAGGAACACAAAATCAGAAAGGGCCTTTTTGGGGACGGGGGGCATCCTTAGCTCTGCGGAGTCAGACGGCCTTGGGTTTGACGCCTTTTTGACTCTGACCACCTAGAGCTGGATGGGGAGTGATGATTCGTCCATGTCAACATTTCTTTGTGTATGAAGTAGGGGTGACAACTCCTACATCACACGGCTGTTTTACAGATTAAACTAAGTGGTGTCTGTAAAGCACTGTATACACTAAAGCTGAAATGTGCTGAGAGGAGGAAGGAGCCCAGGAAGGAGACGGGGTGGGGGGGGGGGGGGCACCGGTTGTGTCAAATGGAAGCAGCTGTGTCACCTGTGTGGCTCCCCCTCGTGCCAGACGATCCCTGCTTCATTACAGACCGGGAGGAACGGGTGTTTAAGGCCTAGGATCAAGTCCAATATTACCACTGCCTTGACATGTGGTGAAACCAGGAGGGCCTGGAACAACCTCACTGCAAGTTCTCCTCCTGACTCTGCTCCCGGGGATACGGTCCCCTGACAAAAAACCCTCCTATCCTGGGGACCAGACGAAGCTCCCGCTTAGCCCTGAGGGCGGGTTTCAGTTCCCTGCCAGCCAAGCACAGCCCCCTGTGGGAACCAGGGGACACCCCACCTTGTTGACAATACAAAGCCTGCCTCCCCGCAGCCTCTGGTTTCCCTCTGTTCCCTGCATGGCGGGCTGTGATCCCATCCATCCAGCATCGGGCACTACGTGTGTGTCCATCCTCCTGGCCCTGGGGCGGGAATCCCTCCACACCAGCGAGGTGAACGGGAGGCCTTCCCGCTGTACTTCTCAGTCCCCTAATCCGCCTCGCTAATCCCCCCTCCTGCTGTCCCTCAGTCCCAGACAGGGGAGCAACCTGCTGCTGTTCCCGCCTCTGGGTTACCTTACCACCTCCCTTTAAACAAACCGACCCTCTGTGCTCAATCCCCTCCGTCATAATAAGGCAACGGACACCTAGAGAGAGTAACTTGTCCATGGTCCAAAACTAGGGAAAAGTGCCAGAATTCTAGATCCAAATGATTCTAGAGCCATGACATTCACTTCCTGCATGAAGGCCCATCAAGGTGGGGTTAGAAAATAAAGTCACCCTCTTGGGACCCAGAAATCAACACTGCAAGAGTCCAGTGGAAGACAGGGAGCTTGATCGAGGTTCATATTGAAGAAGAAAGACCTGTGAGGTTTGCTAACTGCAAGAACACGAGGCCAAACTGTGCTATAAACGCAAAGTAAGTTCATGTCTTCCTGTCCAGGGTGTGCTCCCTCCAGAACTGGCTGAGTTCCACTCAGAACACGTCTAATAGAGCACATTTATCCTCAGGGTATCCTTAAATAGGAACAGATCAGGGGAGGCGTCCTTGAGAGGTGTTTAGAAACCACATCACATTCATTTATTTACTTAGTTATTCATTGAACACCAGACACTTTCCACATGTGAGTGATCTCACTTAATCCTCACAATAACCCAGCGGAGTTGTGGTCATTTATTCCCCTTGGAAACCAAGGAAGTGCACGTCCTTGCTGGAGGTCATCCAGCTGGGAAGTAGAGGACCTGGCATACAATAGGTGCTCAATTAAGTGTCCGGTGCACAGCGGCATCACCAATTCCACTAGTTTACAGGGTGTTCAGATTTTTTAGTAGACTGATATTACTACATTATTTCAGAAGGATCTAAACACAGAGGGGCAGCTGGGAAAAGGGTGATGGGACTGCTGAGAGTGCTGGTTCCTGGGAGGTAAGGTTTCAGGACAACGTGAACGATTAATCACTGCAGGCCGGGACACTTGGGCACCTGACAGCAAGCACAGATCCAGGGAAAACCTCCGGGAGAGACTGCTAATCAGACCAGACCTGAAGATGAGGAGAGGCCAGGCAGGTTAAAGAGCAGTGGGACCCGTGGGGTTGACTCTGGACTTGGCGTGTATGTGTCTACACACCCTCCTGTGCATGTGATGCATTTAATGGACATTACACTCAAAACTCCTCACATACACGCTCTTATCACCCTCCTCCTATAGAACGAATACTGTACGGAACACACAGATTCTAGATGTTTGCTGGCGACGATTTTGAGTATGTGGCAGGAGCCTCGTCTGATTAAGTTTTACAAACTGACCTGACCTCTAGTCCTGCTGGATATGTTACTCTCTGGGTATTTTGCCAGCATCCGACTCCACAACGGAAGTTACTGCCTTCCCTCCCAAAGCACTAATGGTACCAAAATCCTCTCGATGACCCAGTAACTCACATTCTATAAGTATGTGTGAACCAGGTTAATACATTCTTTGTCTTTATTTTTCAATCCCACAGACTAACTTGGGATAGAAGGGTATATGACATACCAGGCGACATGAAGCCAGGGCAGAAAACCGTTCGGGCCCTGCTTGCTGGAAGCCCCAGGACTATAGCAGTGGTGCTAACTTCTTTAAACAGCCTCTCCATCTGCCACAGCAGCTCTGGCCAACCTTTCTATGAAATGGCAATACCGGCCAAGATACTGAGGCCCCGCAAAGGCCCCCCCCCCCCCGCAAAGCTTCTATTGGGCCACTTCTGAAACCCAGGCGCCAAGGCCCGGGCTCGCATTCAGTTCTGTTCCCATGGACGGGCAGAAACTAGGTGAGGGCTCTCAGCGCATCTCCCGCTGCACCATCATACGTGGGTCCTGACAGGACTGAAATGCCTTGGGAGGAACAGTCCGGGTTCAGCCCTGCCTTTCCTCCTCCCCTTCCCCACGTTCACCCGCTGTGCCCCTACTACCACCCACACGTGCTGCCTCTTCTGCCAGGAGTGCCTGGCCCACCAACCCCATGCGACGCTGCCACCTCCTCCCAGCTCTCCTCTGCTTCTGTCCTCACCCAAACGTGCAGGCGGGGTGTGGCATGAACGCTGCAGGAGACATTGAAGAAACTGAGTCTTTTTTCCCCAAGACACTTGCGCACTCTGGCCGTGCTAAGAAGGAAAAAGCCGCCTTCTTACGAGATTTATTTTTTAACTTTTGCCCTGTACTGCCACAAAGTGCCTGCGTGTGTGAGGTCTTTTTAAGAATTACATAAAAATGCCATAACACAAGCAACACGAAGAAAGACTAGAAAACTTGGCAGGGAGGGTAACTCTTACTGTTAACTCCCTCCTGGGCCTTCAGCGGGCTCCTCAGCGAGCCCCTTGGGTCCTGACAGTCAATCAGCTAACAGGTTCCCCTGGGTGGCCAGGGACAGAGGAGCCAGCAAGCTCCCCCTGTCAGAGCTGCCCACGGCCTCCCAGGCTGCTTCTCACCATCTCACCTCTTCTGCTTTCGTTCGCTGTGGGATGAGCAGGGTTTAACGCCAGAACACCCTCGCTCATCTGGGGGATCGTTAAATTTCACCATTCCAGGAAAAAGTTGAGAGCAAAGAGAAAGCTAAGATGGCTTCTGAACAGCTCAAGGAGAGATGAACCCAGGAAACGTGGACCCAGGCACCTGCCTGCCTCAGGCGCAGCGGGAGTTTGTGTATTTCAAGTCGGCCCCGCCCACGCTGAGTGCTGGCTTCCCAGCCCCACAGACACTCCCCCTGTGCAGCTATCACGAAGCAGAAGCAGCAGCTCATTTCCCCACTTAAAGGGAAGGGAACTTAGCAGGTACCCATCACCCACCACGTGCCAGGCACTGTGCTGGGCACCCCAGAGGCACTACCAGTCCTTCTGGAATCACCAGATGAGAGCAGGGCTGGGCCAGGGGTGCCCAGGCTGCAACGCTAACCCACAAGCACTCAGCGGCCTGCTCAGGGCAGCCACGCAGGGGTCACTAACAGCAAGGGGCTGGGAGCCAAACCCATCCGACTCCAAAACCCATCTCTCAAGTCACCAGCTGAAGAGAGGCCGTGCTACCACCTGCCCTGACAGAGGGAACAGCAGAGCAACAGGAAAGGGTCAAGGGCAGCACGCAAGCCGCGTGGAACCGCACTGGCTGCTCCCGCTACGTGCGCAGGCAAACGGCACAGCTCAAGAAGAGACCTGAAAACTGCCACCCAACCCCCGCCCCCAGCCCCAGAAAAGGCCAGTACCTAAATAAGGTTCAAAGCCCTGCGTTCAGTAACCCACTGCCTCCAAGCTTAGGGTATACTCAGAAAGGGCGCTAGCTGCACTGCTTATTTCTGTGTTAAGTTCCGTGGCTTAAGAGTGACACATTCAGACAACAGGCAAGTCCACCCGTGGGGAACAGCTTATTCACCTTCTGCGGCCAAACCACTAAGGTATTTAGAGGAATTCACAGCACACGGACTCTCCTCCAGCTGCAGCAGGACAGAAAGCCGAATAGCTTCACTGTCGGATTTAATATGTTTTTACACCTCAAAAGTGGGCCTTTCTGGTTCTTTCCTTCATTACTGTGCTACAAAATGGAAAGTCCAGAGGGGCTTTTCAAAATCCCACATAATGATAAGCTATCAGGAATAACAAGATAAACATAAACCAAGAGAGTAGCATATGTCACTAATTTTCCCCCCTGTGGAATTCTGTTTCAGAAATAACAGTCATCATTTTAAGGCTAGAGTTTAGTTTCATGCAGTCAAGTCACACTGGTTATGTGACACTGACACTACCAGAGGAGTCATTACTGCTGCTGACCTTCAACATCTGAGGACCTTTCATTTATGCTTCTAATTGCAGAGACTTTGCCACAATGCTGATGAGAGCAGGAAGCAGCAGGGAACGGCACCTCAGTCAAAACACTTAGGAGCTGTTCATTATACCCACATGGAGCCGTTGCTTTTTGTCAAAAACTTAAGCTGGAAGTATAAAGAAATTAAGGGATGTGTATACGTATTTATGTACACAGGTATGTGTATATTTGTGTTTGTACACACACTCACGGGTATCTCAGAAGATTTGTTGAAAAGCAAATACAATAAATTCATCTCAATTTGGGCTTAATTATAATAAAATTTATGATTACTTAAGTAAAGGCAGAAGTTTGGCTCTGTGACAACCTACAAATAGAGACGTGCTCACAAACAGACTGCAATCAGAATCACTCCATGACATGGGCGGGCGATCCCTGTCCTGATGGGGTGGATTGTAAATACTCAGCTCCAGGTCAGGAGCTTGTGACGGGGGAACACACGTGCCCCATAAGTGCCCAGATGGCAGTTCAGACCCCTGAGAGGCCCACAAAGGTCTGTGTGTCTCTGAAGTGTCCCTGATCCCTACCATATACTGCAAATGCAAAAGGATTATTTTTCTTTTCTTTTAACATCTTTATTGGAATATAATTGCTTTACAATGGTGTGTTAATTTCTGCTGTATAACAAAGTGAATCAGCTATACGTATACATATATCCCCATATCTCCTCCCTCTTATGTCTCCCTCCCACCCTCCCTACCCCACTCCTCTAGGTGGTCACAAAGCACCAAGCTGATCTCCCTGTGCCATGCGGCTGCTTCCCACTAGCTAGCTATTTTACATTTGGTAGTATATATATGTCCACACCACTCTCTCACTTCGTCCCAGCTTCCCCTTCCCCCTCCCCAGGTCCTCAAATCCATTCTCTACATCTGCATCTCTATTCCTGTCCTGCCCCTAGGTTCTTCAGAACCTTTTTATTATTATTATTATTCCACATATATGTGTTAGCATACGGTATTTGTTTTTCTTTTTCTGACTTACTTCACTCTGTGAGTCTGTAAGAGCAGGGATTAGAACAAGACAGGAAAGCAAGGAAGATGGAGGAGAAAAACACGACAGGGAGACAGCCTCATCCACCAGAGGGCAGACAGCAGAAGCAAGAAGAACTACAATCCTGCAGCCTGTGGAACAAAAACCGCATTCACAGAAAGGGAGACAAGATGAAAAGGCAGAGGGCTATGTACCAGATGAAGGAACAAGATAAAACCCCAGAAAAACAACCAAACAAAGTGGAGACAGGCAACCTTCCAGAAAAAGAATTCAGAATAATGATAGTGAAGATGATCCAGGACCTCGGAAAAAGAATGGAGGCAAAGATCGAGAAGATGCAAGAAATGTTTAACAAAGACCTAGAAGAACTGAAGAACAAACAAACAGAGATGAACAATACAATTACTGAAATTAAAAATACACTAGAAGGAAATCAATAGCAGAATAACTGAGGCAGAAGAACGTATAAGGGATGTGGAAGACAGAATGGTGGAATTCACTGCTGTGAATGAAAAGAAATGCAGACAGCTTAAGAGACCTCTGGGACAACATTAAACGTAACAACATTCGCATTATAGGGGTCCCAGAAGGAGAAGAGAGAGAAAAAGGACCCGAGAAAATATCTGAAGAGATTATCGTTGAAAACTTCCCTAACATGGGAAAGGAAATAGCCACCCAAGTCCAGGAAGCACACAGAGTCCCATACAGGATGAACCCAAGGAGAAACACGCTGAGACACACAGTAATCAAACTGGCAAAAATTAAAGACAAAGAAAAATTATTGAAAGCAGCAAGGGAAAAACAACAAATAACATACAAGGGAACTCCCATAAGGTTAACAGCTGATTTCTCAGCAGAAACTCTACAAGCCAGAAGGGAGTGGCATGACATATTTAAAGTGATGAAACGGAAGAACCTACAACCAAGATTACTCTACCCAGCAAGGATCTCATTCAGATTCGATGGAGAAATCAAAAGTTTTACAGACAAGCAAAAGCTAAGAGAATTCAGCACCACCAAACCAGCTCTACGACAAATGCTAAAGGAACTTCTCTAAGTGGGAAACACAAGAGAAGGAAAAGGACCTACAAAAACACACCCAAAACAATTAAGAAAATGGTCATAGGAACATACATATCAGTAATTACCTTAAACGTGAATGGATTAAATGCTCCAACCAAAAGACACAGGCTTGCTGAATGGATACAAAAACAAGAGCCATATATATGCTGTCTACAAGAGACCCACTTCACACCTAGGGACACATACAGACTGGAAGTGAGGGGATGGAAAAAGATATTCCATGCAAATGGAAATCAAAAGAAAGCTGGAGTAGCAATACTCGTATCAGATAAAATAGACTTTAAAATAAAGAATGTTACAAGAGACAAGGAAGGACACTACATAATGATCAAGGGATCAATCCAAGAAGAAGATATAACAATTATAAATATATATGCTCCCAACATGGAGCACCTCAATACATAAGGCAACTGCTAACAGCTATAAAAGAGGAAATCGACAGTAACACAATAATAGTGGGGGACTTTGACACCTCACTTACACCAATGGACAGATCATCCAAAATGAAAATAAATAAGGAAACAGAAGCTTTAAATGACACAATAGACCAGATAGATCTAATTGATATTTATAGGACGTTCCATCCAAAAACAGCAGATTACACTTTCTTCTCAAGTGTGCACAGAACATTCTCCAGGATAGATCACATCTTGGGTCACAAATCAAGCCTCAGTAAATGTAAGAAAATTGAAATCATATCAAGCATCTTTTCTGACCACAACGCTATGAGATTAGAAATGAATTACAGGGAAAAAAACGTAAAAAACACAAACACATTGGTGGCTAAACAATACGTTACTAAATAACCAAGAGATCACTGAAGAAATCAAAGAGGAAATCAGAAAATACCTAGAGACAAATGACAATGAAAACACGACAATCCAAAACCTATGGGATGCAGCAAAAGCAGTTCTAAGAGGGAAGTTTATAGCAATACAAGCCTACCTCAAGAAACAAGTCTTAAATAAACAATCTAACCTTACACCTAAAGGAACTAGAGAAAGAAGAATAAAAAAAATCCAAAGTTAGCAGAAGGAAAGAAATCATAAAGATCAGAGAAGAAATAAATGAAATAGAAACAAAGAAAACAATAGCAAAGATCAATAAAACGAAAAGCTGGTTCTTTGATAAGATAAACAAAATTGATAAACCATTAGCCAGACTCATCAAGAGGGAGAGGACTCAAATCAATAAAATTAGAAATGAAAAAGAAGTTAAAACAGACACCGCAGAAATACAAAGCATCCTAAGAGACTACTACAAGCAACTCTATGCCAATAAAATGGACAACCTGGAAGAAATGGACAAATTCTTAGAAAGGTATAACCTTCCAAGACTGAACCAGGATGAAACAGAAAATATGAACAGATGGATCACAAGTAATGAAATTGAAACTGTGATTAAAAATCTTCCAACAGGGTCTTCCCTGGTGGCGCAGTGTTTTGACAGTCCGCCTGCTGATGCAGGGGACACGGGTTCGTGTCCCAATCCGGGAAGACCCCACATGCTGCGGAGCGGCTGGGCCCGTGAGCCACGGCCGCTGAGCCTGCGCATCCGGAGCCTGTGATCCGCAACGGGAGAGGCCACAGCAGTGAGAGGCCCGCGTACCGCAAAAAAAAAAAAAAATCTTCCAACAAACAGAAGTCCAGGACCAGATGGCTTCACAGGTGAACTCTATCAAACATTTAGAGAAGAGCTAACCCCCATCTTTCTCAAACCCTTCCAAAAAACTGCAGAGGAAGGAACAGTCCCAAACTCATTGTATGAGGCCACTATCACCCTGATACCAAAACCAGAAAAAGATGCTACAAAAAAAGAAAATTACAGACCAATATCACTGATGAATATAGACGCAAAAATCCTCAACAAAATACTAGTAAACAGAACCCAAGAGCACATTAAAAGGATCATACACCATGATCAAGTGGGATTTATCCCAGGGATGCAAGGATTCTTTAATATACGCAAACCGATCAATGTGATATACCATATTAACAAACTGAAGAATAAAAACCATATGATAATCTCAACAGATGCGGAAAAAGCTTTTGACAAAATTCAACACCAATTTATGATAAAAACTCTCCAGAAAGTGGGCATAGAGGGAACCTACCTCAACATAATAAAGGCCATATATGACAAACCCACAGCAAACATCATTAAAAAAAAAAAAAAAAACAGGAAACTTTTCTTTATCTGAAGAAAAGGGGGTCAATCAGAGGGGAGTGAGGGCATGACCAGAGACCTGCAAGGGCCCCTGACAGGTGGTAGGAGGAGGAGGGGAAGACGTGGGGCTCGCAGGCAGGCCTCCCACGCGGCCAAGGCCCCGCGCACGCAGACCACCTGCAGGCAGAACACACCGAGCGCAGCCAGCACCCTCGGAGCAGGCAAGACGTGGGCACTTCATGCTCAGGGTCGTCCTTAGCGCTCCTGTGTCCTGCATTAACGCGCCAGCCGCGCAACAACCTGTGTGGTGGGAACCCTCGCCGGGTTCACTCAGCACCTCCTCTGTGGAGGAGGTGCTGTTCTTAGTTCCCGGGCCCCGGCGCTGCAGCAGTGAGGTAAACAGACCACCCCTACCCCAGAAAGGCCTCTTACAGGTGTCGTTTTTACCTAATGAGAAAAAACTACCTGAAATACCGCTCAGCTGGCACGTGGTGAGTACTAGAAAGTAAAAGTTGTTATTACTGCTGAGACACAAAATAACCCCGACAGCGCTACAAAGAAAATAACACGGACCCCGAGGAGGCAGCGTTTAATTCCCTGTGGAAGAGCTTCACAAGGAGCTCACTCGTGTCCCCGGTTTAAGACATTTTCCCGTCTTCACATTCATAGTACATCATTTATTGATACTGACAGCTTTTTGGTACTGTAGAATATAAGTGACAGGAATTATTCCCTTTGTATATTTTGGAAGCAGATGGTTTACTTTCATTACTTTAATTCCACATGTAAATGTATGGCAGCTCGGGATGAGAATTAAAAAAGAATGACAGCTTTAATTTTTCACTTGCAAACGTGTTGTTTTGAATGGCCAACCCGTGCTATACATGATGGAACCAGCTGTGATCCCAGATACGTCATTCAACCTCTTCGGCCTTCACCTTCCCCATCCATAGAGTGAGGGTAATAATACTTGACCCCCTGCCCTCGAAGAGGCTAAACTGAGAGCTGGGCGAGAAGGTGACTGCTGACAGTGTTGGAAGGACCCAGCCCCGGAGGCTTCTCCAGGGATTCTGCCTGGTTCCCATGAGCGTTTCCAACCTCCCACATCGCTGCCAGTAAACGATGAGCGAGGGCTGACCAGGTAAATACGGAGAGTGGCCACCTCTCAGGTTGGGCAGGGATTGGCTGGAAAGGGCCATGAGAGGATTTTCTGAGGTGATGAGAATGGTCTGTGATATATCTTGATAAGAGTTTGGGTGAGACACACGTACTTGTCAAAACTTATCAAATGGTAACTTAAGGTTTTACCAAAGAAAAGTAAACAAACTTGAAGTCTAATTAACGATATGCACGCTAAAGTATTAACGGGTAAAATGCACAGAAATCTACAACTTATTTTGAACGACGCAAAAAAAACAAGATGGATCAATGGTTGGATAGGAGGCTGGATAGCCAAACATTATAGAACCTAGATGGTGGGTTTGCAGTGTTCGCTGTAAAATTCTCTCCACTTTTCTGTATGTTTGAATATTTTTATAATGAAAGGTTCGAGAGGGAGGGAATGGCTGATACAAAGAATAAGTTCCGTAAGAGTTCAAAAGCGTAAGAACACCAAAGGTAGGGGAACGCACTCGCTGCCTTTGAGAGACTCGCACCTGGTTTGGAGGGAGACCAGACCACAAGCAATGACAACTCGGAATGAAAGGGGCTCCTCAGAAGTCACCCGGGCCTCTGAGACGACAAAGGGGGGCCCCAGTCACCCAGTCTAGGAAGGCTTCCCAGAGTGACCACGAAGCAGAAACCCCAGGATACATTAACTGCAGAAGAGGAGGCAAAGGCAGGAACAGAAGTTAGCAAGTCGGCTCCTAGTGAGAGGAGATGGTTCATCCTCAAGTTTAGAGAGACAGCACGAACATCCAGGAAACTGAAACTAGCTCCTAACGGTCAACGTGATGAGAGTTTAAGGGGAGAGGTGGCTGAGGCTGAAGCTTGGGGCAGAGGCCAGGGATACGGGGCCTGGGGCGCAGGGACAGCAGGGGTTTCCAGAGGAGAACCCTGAGGAGCTGTGCTTCGGAAAGAAGCAGCAAGTTTGTAATGAATAATGGACACGTGGTTACCATTTGGGTTTATTTGAGAAAAGGAAGAGATATTTTCCAGTTGCTAAGCTGTGAAGGCACGGTAAATCACAGGAGATGTGAAAATTTTTACCATTATGTACTCTGCAATTTTCTGTCATTCAATGTTCGCTTGTTCAAACATCAACCAACCCCTTTAACCACTTAATTAACTTCAGAATACCAGATGAAGGTATTTCATGTCAGGGAGGCATTTTCTACCTAATCCATATGTGTTTGCTCCTGAAAATAGGGGAGAAAGGGAAGAAAGGATGTGATTAAGGTAGGATCATCAAAATTCCCCAAAGACTCAGAGACACAAAACGCAATGACCATAAAAGAAAAGAATGATTAGGTGAACCATACTAAAATGAAGAACTTCTGTTTATCCAAGGACATGGCTGAGAGAGTGTAAAGGCAGTGGGTAGAGTAGGAGGGGATATTCACACCACACAGTTCCAGCAAAGAACTTACACTCAGGATCAAAGACACCCTGCAAGTCAGGAGAGAGGGGCAGACAGAGACCGCGAGAGAGACAGACACACAGACAGAGAGAAACAGAGACAGAGAGAAGGCAGAACACCCACCGGGAAAAAAAGGACAAAGCGCTGGTACGACAAAGGACCTGAGTATCCAAAACCACGTGAAAGGTGTTCAACTTCGCCGGTCATCAGGGAAATACAAATTAAACCCTGGTGTTAGAGCATTACACCCCACCTCCCTACCGTGGATAAAATGACTACGATGCCACAGGGCAGAGGGGACTTGGGGCAGCCGTCACTCTCACACGATGACTGTGTAAATGGACTTTGGAAAAGTAGTTCCGAAGCCGAATGCCTGTGGCCCCATGGCCCAGCATCCGATCCTGGAGACCCTCACGGAGATGGCAGCCTCGGCCCACCAGTGCCAGGAGCCCCGGGACAGCAGCGTCCTCAGCAGCGCCCAGGTGCGCCCAAGCTGCCACTGGATGCCGGGCTCACCTCGCTCCTATGTCAAAGGCATGTAAACACCCCGCAATCCCACCAGCTTGCTCTCCCTGTTTTGTCTTTGTCTTTGGTCTCCCCAGACAGTATAATTTCTCTACCTTTATTAAATGACCTGATTTTACTTCCACTTACTATTCTCGATGCCCTCCCCGCAACACACACACACAATATATCCCCCCTTTGATCAGCACCATTCACTAACCACGAGCAGACCAGGTCCTCTGCCGCAAGCTGCCTCACTTAATTCTTAGAACAACTTTTCATGGTAAGGACCACCTCCCTTGCTTACCCCGGAGGAAGCTGAAGCATGTGAAAGACAAAGAGCAAGTAAACAGTGAAGCCAAAGCTTAACACAGGTCTTATGACACCCAAGCTACGTGTGCCTTAGAACTAGGAAACAGAGTCTGTCTTTAAGAGGGAGTGCACAGGCTCTAAGTGTTGAACCCACAGAAAACACTGGGCTGGATGGATGGATCCTAGATGGTAATGCTTCTGAACCTGCAAATGTTTCTCTTCATTCATTCATTCCAGGATACGCTTCCCGAGATCTGATCATTGTTAAGAGCACAGGGGATACGAAGGTGCATCCTGCGCTCCATTATCTTCCTTTGCATGTTCTTCACGCATGATTAGGACAAAAATTTCACAGTGGTGTCAAATTAAAAGTGCAGGAGGGCTTCCCTGGTGGCACAGTGGTTGAGAGTCCGCCTGCCGATGCAGGGGACGCAGGTTCGTGCCCCGGTCCGGGAAGATCCCACATGCTGCGGAGCGGCTGGGCCCGTGAGCCGTGGCCGCTGAGCCTGTGCATCCGGAGCCTGTGCTCCACAACGGGAGGGACCGCAGCAGTGAGAGGCCCGCGTACCGCAAAAAAAAAAAAAACTGGAAGAAATTTTTAGGCTTTCTGAACGCTGGTTATCTAACGTGTCTCTTTGCAAATAAAAAAGATAAACATTTCTGGGGTCAAACCTACTTAAATTCCCTACCTTTGGTGGTGAGAATTTTTGAGGTGACTTCCAGTTTCTCCAGTGGTTCCATCCCAATATTTTCCAGTTTCACAACAAGGTGCTGAGTTTCTCCATTGTAAAGCTGGACTGACACGTTAGTGGATATTTCATCACCAGAGGAAGGTTGCAGTGAATGTGCAGACCTAAAATAATAGTAATAATTATAATAAATTTTAGAAACACAGAAAAAAACAAAGGAAACCAATGGCATTTTAGAATTATTCACATCACCGCACTTAAACATTTCAGAAACAGGGACTAGGGAGCCTTGGCTTTAACATGGAATCAGCACCCAGTGTCCACGAACTCAAGGGCAAATTGCCACGTGATAAGCGCTGTCTACATGCAGACACGCCCTGGGTCACTGACCTGTCATCCACGTGATCGCTCTCACTGGGCCTTACTTTCTCAAGCGTGTATGAAGCAAAAAAAAATTCTTCATGATTGGATTTTGGTGAGGACAAAAGTGAAACAATGAATTAATTCAAATGATCCGTGAGCATGCTGCACTCTTTGAAAATTTTTTTAAATCTCATGCTCAGAAATGGCCTGGGAAAATCCACTGATTTAAGAAGAAAACTTAAATGAACCATTCCAAATGATAACGTGGGAAGTGGAGGAAAATGAAGAAAAATGAAAAGTACATACAACAGCCTCCACATCACAGGTAAAATCGACGAGCAACGCCGGCAACTCCTGACGGGACCCAGGGCAGCTGGCGGGTCCTCGGCACTGGTCAGCTGGGGCCCTGGACCAGAGGCCCCGAGCCTCGCCTGACACTCCCTTGAGGCTCCGGCACTACAGCCCTGGTCTGAAGCTCCAGCCTGAGTCCTACTGACTGTCACTCAATCCACAACGCTCATTACCCTGGTGTCTCCTTCCCAACCCACAGGCAGCAAACCCACTTCCGGGCAAGGAGGGACCAGTGACCACAGGGAAAAGGCTCTAGAGGCACAGTGGGGATGAAAGCCAGCCAACAACGAGGCAGGTGCGTGTGCGGGAGGTGGGGTTAAAAAGCGCATCCAAACCACATTTTCCGAAAATAACAGCGTAAAGAATCAACGTGAATTCCTTTGCATTTTATACCTGAAAGTTGTTCATGAGTCAAGAAATAAACTTTCTCTGTCAAGAAAGGAAAAGCGACTCCCGTCCTCACTATAAATGACTTCTTCCTACATTTTAGCGGCAGTCCTCTCCTTCTCAAGTGAAAGCTGCTTGTAGTCAACTTGAATTTGCAGAGAAGGTGTTTAGGAAAACTAAAACACAGCCTGCACAAATTACTCTGCCTCTCAAGCAAAGAGGATGCCAGCCCCTCTGGTACGGTGGGAAAAGAAGGAGGGAGAAAGCAGAGAACCAGGCAGCCTGGCCGCAGGCCTGGCCCGGACACAGGCGCTGAGTGTCCCAAAGCACAGCGTCCCACCCACCAGAGCCCTGAGCTGGGATGAGACGAGGCTGGCACTGAGAAGGGGCCCATCAAGTAAGTGACTGAGCTTTTGAAACATTTCAGAAAATACCAAGATACATTTTATAAAAACAGCCCAAAGGATAAACATTAAAGCATTATTCATATGAGCAAAAATTGAGACAATCCCAAATTCCAAAAGCAAAGAAATGAATGGTGATGAGATTCTGAGATACCTTTATGATGTAATTTTTTAAGCAATTAAAATAGAAATGTTTAGCTAATGTTATACGTTTATGCAAGAAGTAATCTATGATAGTAATATAAAATGTAGTATGATCTCAACTATTCAAACATTGTTTTTCATGGATAAACAGTGGAAGGAAACACCAGAAAGCATTAATAGTAATTCACTCTGAGGTTTCCCTTTCTTCTTTATGCTTTCCTATAATGCTAAAGGAAAAAAAAAAAAAAAAAGAGACTATTTTTTAGAAGATAAGACTTTTTCTTAAGTTCTCTAAAACCTCAACTGTTTCTCACCAAAATTACAATTCCAAAGCCTAATTTCACATTTTGTTCTGATCTTGGTAAGAAACACTTCAACTATATTCCAGTTTGCTGCAAGCAGAGCACACTGCCTACTGGTTAACTCGAAGAAACCCTTCGCCTCTATTCTGGTCGTAACGATCACAGGTTAGCTCAGACTCTTGGGGCCCCTGCAGAAGGTGTACCGAACAGCACTCCTCGGTGCCCCTCTTGTCAGCAAGCAGACCCAATGCTGCGCGTGCTCTACCTGGGCAGAGACGTGCTGATCTGCAGTCTGGGCAGAGCAGGGATGACTTCCACCGTGGAGCCGCTGGTCTTTATTCCCGGGAGATTGTCCAGCAAACAGTCGCTAAAGACACCAAAGACCGTGGTGTGGTAACCTGGGGACAAAACGCAAAGCTTCACCACCTGAAAAGGCTTCATGAGACACCCACGCCTCAAGGCAGCCCCGGGGTGACAGGAACGCAGGGTCCCTTTCCGACCTGAGTTGAGATTTAGGCCCCGTCGCCTGCCAGGCTCGCCCACAGCTCCCACGCTCAACCCCAAGACCCTCAGTCTCCTTGAGCAGAGGTGCGAACAAAACCTGCGTGCCCACTTCACAAGGCTGGCTGCGTCCAAGCGACAGTGTATAAACTACAGATCTCACAGAGCTTAATAATTAGTGTCTCATCCCTTTACCAAGTTGCTTTTCAAATTTATCCATCTCTAAAATGAAAATGATAGTTTGTATTCCTTTCCAGGACATAATGTAACTTAATAAGTATTCGAAAAAAATGATTCAAAATCTTCTGTTGAGAGATGAAAGTTCAAGAGTCAGTTACTGTTTTTATAGCTGTCACGTGATATGGCAAATCTGCTCGATGTGTACAAGTACTACACTGTAAGATTAGCAAAATTTCCATGGAAAAAAAAGCCCTCCATGGGTTAGATAAGCACTTGAAACTGTTTAAGCAAAGCTTTAAAATGGCTTTTGAAATTCTGAGATAATTATTATAAACAACATTCACTGTGTAACAAAATCAAATAATACTCGATGGCTAAATGCCTAGGGTGACAATTTTTCTGCATTCATGTTAAATGGCTACATACCCAACAAGAAGCAAGCTGGCACCTGTACAGCCTCATCAATGCTCCCCTTTACCTCCCTCCAGTTCCAACTGGCCCCTCAACTTAAAATAACTCCAATTCACGGCACCCGCATTTCCTTTTTTTTAAGTATGTTCCTTCTAAGCCCCCTTTAAATTAACTTGCGAACCTTTTCCTCCCCAGAAACCCACAGCTGGCACAACGCCCTGTCATACTGTTCTTTCTATGAAACCTGAGAGGATGTGGCTTTGTCTACGAGGCAACCTTTGTTTGCAGTTTCTTAATTAAAATCAATCATTTTCCTTTTCTCACCCACTGCTGAAGGTGACTGCAAATAAACTGAAAATCTGATGACAATGCTGTGTGTTATGTCCAGTGACACTTCACACATAAGGCTCCCCAAGCAACGGACACCAACGAGTCTGTCCCAGCGACCTCTTGTCGCCGAGGCTTCACTACTCATCCGTGGACGTATTGGTCCTCGGCCGTGTGTCACTCTGAGTCAAGCCTTTCGGTCCTGGCTACTTCCTCTCTCATCTGTCTCCTCTGCTCTATTCCCAGCCACAGCTGGGGTCCGATGTCTGACATCTTCTCCCTGGGCTACGGCTGGAGCTTCCTAGTTGGTCTCCTTTCTCCAGTCCTGCCCGCCTGCAGCCCGTTCTCCAACGCAGCAGCCTGGAGCAGCTCTGAACCGCCCGTCAGACCATATCTCTCCTCTCTTCAAATAACGCAGCAGCCCACACTGCCCTCAGCAAGACTTATGAGGCCCTCTGGGTCGGCCCTCTGTCTGCCTTCCCAGCCTCATCACTACACCCCTCTGCCTTAGACCAGTTAATTCTGAGGCCCCCTCCAGCTCCCTCTGCACCCTGTTCTCTCTTACCACCAGGTAGGTAAGAGCCTGGACCAGATGTTCTTCCTGCCTGGATCCCCCTTACTCTCCATCCCACTCGTTCGGATAACCCCTAGTTCGCCTTCAAACCTCAGGGTCACTCATCAGGAGAAGTCCTTCTCCGCCCACCTCCCATTCTGGGTCACCCCTCCCCCACTGCCCACAAGCCAGGGCTCAGCCCATCTCAGCACTGCCTGCAACACACCCTCACCTAGGATGCTGTTGCCTCTCTGCTCGAGAGAGAGAGCACCTTTCCCAGTGAATGTTTGTTCTTTCAGCCACCAAATAGCTAAGAGCTACTACGTGCCAGGTGTGAGGATACAGCCAGGCTGGCAAGGAAAAGGCCAACAAGCCATCGCGATCAGTGACGTGAAGGAGGGGCCCGAGCCAGCGCAGGGGAGCTGAGGACGATCTCCAGCGGGAAAGGAAGGCTGGGCTAGGCACTGGAGAGGGCCCGAGCCAGTGGAGGGGAGCTGAGGACGATCTCCACAGGGAAAGGAAGGCTGGGCTAGGCACTGGAGAGGGCCCGAGCCAGCGGACGGGAGCTGAGGACGATCTCCAGGGGGAAGGGAAGGCTGCGCTAGGCACTGGAGAAGCACCAGGGTCACAAGTCTGGAGGCACACCAACAGAAGGAAAGCATGGCGTGTTTCCGGGACAGGAGTCGTATGAGCCGGCAGAGATGAGCAGGGCCCAGTCACACAGGGCTCCACAGCCCTGGTAAGGCGTGGAGCCCTGATGGAAAGCACATGGTGAAGGTGCTAAGACTTCCAGTCCAGAGATGACATGACCACACTTGCCCTGTGGAAAGGTCACGTGGCTGCAATATGGAAAGAGTGAGGGCAGAAACACCAGTCCTGATGCTTCTGTGACAAACTCTAGCAGAGGGTCCTGTTCTGTCAGAGCAGAGCGGCTGTGGAGGTGGAGAGGGTGCGGATGACACGGTCAGTGCTGTAGGGGGCAGTGAGGAGGAATAGGAGAAGGGAAGGATGACTCCCAGTGCCCGGGCAGGGCAACTGGCCAGACGGCAACGCCCTCACTGGAACAGGACCACGGCAGGAGGGGAGCTTGGGGGATGAGGTGACGGGCTCCGGCTGGGACATGCTGTATGTGACGTGCCCACGAGACAGCCAAGAAGATGGGTGGGAAGCGGCTGGATGTGCAGGTCCAGGAAAGGGGTCTGGACAGGAGACGTGGCCCTGGGAATCAGCAGCATGGGGATGGGACCTGAGGCCAGGAAAGTAGATGACTCTGATGGGGCTGCTGAGAGACAGCAGGTGGAGAAAGGAGGGGAGGAGAGAGGAAGGGCGGGAGGGGGTGGGGGAGGGAGGAGAGGCAAGGGGAAGCAGGAGGGAGGGAGGGAAGGACAGAGCTGGGTGCAGATTGAAGGGTCGGGCTGAAGAATAAGTGTCTGCAGAAGACACTGCCCCACATGACAGGCAGGAGAGGCAGCAGAGACGCGAGGGTGGCCAGGCGAGCGCACCCAGGAAGGGGGCGGGCAGCGGTGCCCAAGGCTGCTGGGCAGTGGAGCTGGACAAAAGCTGAAATGTAGGCACCGGATTTAGCCGGGAATACTGCCGGTGGCCTCAGCGACAGCAGCTTTTGTGAGGTGACGGCTGGATGTGCAGGACGCGGTGGGTTAGAGAACCAGCACAGAGGTGGAAGAGTGGATTCAGCGTGTCCAGACAGCTCTCTGAAGAGGTCTGCTCGGAAGGAGAGACAGCAGATGAAGCCACAGAGAGAGGAAATCGTGGGCTCGGGGTGCGGGGGGGCAGGGGGTTTAACTGCAGTGGGAGGACCTTGGAGCGTGTTTGCAGGCTCCGGGGAAGACAGACAGGAGTGCGGGGGGTGCCCTCCACATCCCGCACGCTCTACATGGTTCGTGGCGTGTCCCGAAGCACCGCCATCCATCCGTGACCTGTTAACGGGCGAAGACCGGAATGTCGGGCAGCACAGGAGCCAGCAGCCCCCGAACCTGCTTACCATTCACAGCAATCGTCCCCGTCGTCTGCGGGACCCCAACAAGCGTCACTGGGTAAAGACCAGACTCAGCCGGGAGGGAGAGCGCCGCGGGGAGAGATTCAAACTCAACTCCACTCGTGAGCAGCCCCTGGAGCAGGTGACAGAGGACGGCAATGAGCACGGCCCTAACCCAATCCCAAAGCCACCGCTCTTGGTCGGTCCCCATCGGCCCCCGAGCATGGTGCCTCGCCCACAGGAGAGCCCCGGGACTCTCAGAAGGAAAAGGCTCATGAGCGGCTCTTATAAAAGTCCACAGGGAATTGTAGAGATGTCCTCAAAGTGCGATGAACACAAAACAATCTCAAAGTGGACAGCACTGTGGGGGCTTGAACGACAATTCCATCTTTAATATTAGCCCCGCTTGATGTATTTTTAATATTTGTTCTGCTTTCTTGTTTTACCAAGTTGGAATGTAAATGAAAAGAAAAAATATTTTATTTAGAAACAAAATGAAAAACATGAAGTGTGGAAATAGATCATCAGTTAATATCCTTCCACCGGTGCATCTGTGAATTACCAGTTCATCTCACTAAGCACCCGGCCGTATGCTTGACGGCGAACGAGACGGGCTCCCTGGCCTCCAGGAGCTGCCCCATGATTGCAGGACCTCTCCGCGCTCAGGACCTTCTCCTCAACACTGTAACAGAGGCCCCATCCAGCACAACAGCCAAGAGAAGAAAGAAACGGCATGAAAACAATTATTCACACACACAAAAACTGTGGAACCTACGAGGAAAACTGAACTAACAAGGGCACTTAGCCAAGTAACAAAGTCAGTATTAAAAAAGCAAAAGTATTTCTATAATCTAGCACTAAACAAAACATATTAGAAAATAAAATACTGCAAATACCATTAACAAGAGACCAAAAACATCCCCTATCTTGGAATAAGTCTAATGAGTGGTCTGTGAGATTCCCGCGCTGAAATCTACAGAAGATGGCTGAGATACATTAAAGAAGACCTAAATGTAGGAGGGATCCTGGATTCTTCCCAAGGGGGTTGTTTTCTGCAGTGCTATGGTCGAAGCAGTCCTGAAGCTCTTTTAGGGCTATCCCAGGAGCGAGCAGCTGAGAAGCGTGCTAATGTTGCTGTGCGCCCAGGTTCTCACACTGGAGGGAAGGACGCGGATGTGGAATGCAGGAAGGCGAGAAGGACCCTACGGAGACGGACTAGAATTGGAGGGATGGCTGTGAAGTCAGATGTGTGAAGTCTGTATCTGTACTGTGTATATGCATGTCTAAGGGCACATGTATATGTATGTACACACACGTGCAGATGTATGCATGTAGGTACGTGTGTAAGCACGTGTCTATGTGTGCATGCATGCAGACTTTTCCTAACCCTGTCTACAGAAAGCACCCAGAAGCAAAGGCTCTCCAATAACAATGAGCACACCTGCGCCCAGAGTCTGAGCAAAAGCATGAAATGATCTAACCATGTGTGAAACAGATGTAGTGGCCAAGAATGGAAGCAGAGAAACCAATTAGATGGCTATTGTCTCCAGGCAAAATATATTGGCATTTGATTTCTTTTTAAAATAGCTAAAGCAAATATGGCCAACTGTGAGCATTTGCTAAATGTGAATGGTGGATGTACAAGGGCTTATTATTCCCTGTAACATTTCATATGCTTGAAATATTCCATAATTTAATTTTTAAATTCTGAACATGATTTGTGGGCTATCTCCTAGTGATAACTTATTTTATTCTTTGTTCTTCCTCATTTTTTATAAAAGCACATATTACTTTTCAGCCAGATGTAAATGAAAGCTTCTTTTTAAGACTAAAAATATGTATAAGAAAGAATAGCAGGCATATGATACTTTAAGCACTTCGGGGGAAATTCTCTAAACAACTATTATTCCTGGTTTAGGCCAAGAGACAGACAGTCACTAAAGGGCCTGACCAAGAGCTAAGCCCTAAGGTTGGCACATTCTTGTGCAACCGGAGGAGGAGGGAACACTCATCCTTACAGGTCATTCTTGGAGTGACCTCAGGGTGGTAAGCTTAATATTCAGCTGAATTTCTAAGAGCTCCAACAGATTTGGGAAAACCATGTCTCACGCCGGAGGCCTAAACATCATCTTCAATAACTCCCAGTCTGCCTCTGAGCTCTCACTCACCCTGTGTCCTCAGTGGGGCCTCCCCTAACTCTCCACGCGGCTCCTGCAGCCCCTCACGCACCCCACCACGGCTCTGACCAAGGTCACGGCAGAGGCCAGGCCTGACGCGTGGCACGGGCCCTCAGCAGGACACCTGTACGGACAGCCCACCTCCCACCCTGAAAATGAGTCATAAAACCCCAAAGGAAGGCATCGCCCAGCTCAGCACCATCCTTCACACAATGCCGAAAATTTACAAAGTGGTTCTATACAGTAGTAAGCATAGAGAAGACTTGAGGACTGGAATCCACCCGACGGCAGAGGGCTCCGCTCTGGAAACACTAGGTCTAGCTTGGTGAGCCGTATGAACCTCCTTCCCGCTCACTGCAGAATTAGGGGAGCAGTTCCAATGGACAGCACTGCAAAAGGTGAGCCTCTAACGCCGTACACAAACACAGAAACGGAACATCAGATTTCAAACCCAAGGGAAACTTCGTATTAGCAGTGCAGCCGTTTATTCTCTTACGAATAAAGAGCTCGCTCTTCCCTTAGGCCTTGATCATCTTATCATCTTGTAGCAGTGCAGTAACAATGATATTGAGTGGTGGGCTCAATACAGGGTTTGTAACCTTGCTAATCTCATGTAAATTTCAATATAATTATTTCAAATCTTATATGCAATCAACTAAGCTCTGTGTATGTTCAAATCCGAGATGTCTCTGTTCATTGACTCACACGTCTCACTGCGTACCAAGCACTAAAGACATGGGAATGTCAAGATGTAGTCTTCACTCACAAGAAGATTATAATCTTTGGCAAAACAAATATTAAAAACAGACATAGGGTTTCCCTGGTGGCGCAGTGGTTGAGAGTCCGCCTGCCGATGCAGGGGACACGGGTTCATGCTCCGGTCCGGGAAGATCCCACATGCTGCGGAGCGGCTGGGCCCCTGAGCCATGGCCGCTGAGCCTGCGCGTCCAGAGCCTGTGCTCCGCAACGGGAGAGGCCACAGCAGTGAAAAAAACAGACATAGATTGTAGGCAGTATGCCTGAAATATTAAGTAAAAAACTTATTTTAATGGTAAGTTGATGTCTAGCCCCAAAGGGTCAAATGATTTATGATACATACCATGTTTTCAACTCGGAGTTCAAACGGCATTGGGTTATATACCATCAGCTGAACTTCACACACATCTCCTTGAACCCACTGGAAATCTAGAAATACATACACACAGAAGAGTCCACGTTTTAGCTGGTGTTTCTGCACGTTTCACATGGTTTCAGATTACTCCCTGGCAATTTATTTTTCCAGTGAAGCAGTGGGCACTGCGATCATCCTGAGATACACAGTTTAAAGCTATTTTACTGCTACCTTTCTGCAATGCAAAGCACATCATCCCTGCCACTTGGGTGCCTTGTGACTGATGCTTCCCTCCCTCAGCGCCAAGCGCAGCTGCACGAAACTGGAATCAATCCAGACAGCACTATTCTTGGTGTAGAGCCATACGTCACACAGACCTTTGCGGGCCCAGACGCTGTTACTTAGGAAGGTGGCACTGTAGTCAATTTTAAGTGGCACATAGCGTGGTTTCCCTTTCCCCTCCCTAAGTTTGTGAGAGAAGACGGTGGCTTCTCCTCCCTGTCCACTCCCAGGTCAGCTGCAGTCCAACATCTACGGGAGGCAGAATTCTGAGATAACCCCCGAGACTCCCGACCCCTGGTGTACATGCTGTGTCATCCTCTACCCCTGAGTGTGGAGATGACGATAGGCTATGTTATATAACAAAGGGGAAGGGGGCTTCCGTATGTGATGAAGGCCCCCCAAGCAGTAGGCTTTGACTTAATCAATGGGAGATTATCCTAGGAGAGCCTGGCCTACTCAGGTGAGCCCTTGGAAGGGAACATACCCATCCTGAGTGAAAAGATTCAAAGCATGAGAGGATGCACGGAGGAGGCCATGTGGCCAGGACCCAAGCACGGCTGCTATGAGCTGAAAGTGGTCCAGCTGACAGCCAGCAAGAGAACAGAGACGTCAGTCCTACAACCACAAGGAATGGATGAAGAACCTGAGGGAGACTGGAAACAGATCCTTCCCAGTTGAGCCTCCAGATGAGAACACAGCCCCACCTGACACCTGGATTTCAGCCTGCAAGACTCTGAGCAGAGGACCTAGCTAACACATGCTGGACTCATGACAGTAACAGTGAGAAAATAAACTTGTGTTCTTTAAGCCACTAAATTGGTGGTCATCTGTTACACACAAAAGAAAAGTAATACGGTCCCCATCCCCACTCCACTGCCCTCTCCTCCCCTTAAGAGTCTCCATTAGGCAAACTGGAAGGGGCTTCAGAACCAAGTAACACGTGTTGGGCAGGAGGTACTGTCCAGCCCTTGGAAGGCTGTCTCTTACTCTTCATAATGACCTGGTGAGGTAGATATTACAATCCCACTGTTACAAGGCAGGTACTCAAGGTCCAAAGAGTTAATAAACGTGCTGGGAATCAGACAGCCAGTAAGTGGGGCAGCAGGGATTCAAGCCCAGGTCTTTGAACTCAGAGAAGTATCTAGACTGGACAGTGGTGGTTAAAGGGTTATTTCTACAGTAGACACTAAGATTTACTGATTAGAGTTCTTCAGCTTTCACAGGCTTTCATAAAGACACCATTTTTCCCAAACACTTCACACCAGGTCCCCTGCACAGAGACTAAGACAGGTTGCACCAAACCTATGGCATCCTGAAATTGCATGCATTGAAGAAGGAGCCCACCAGGTGAGTTAGTTTTCAAAATGCTTGCACAAGCAGGTACCCATCTGAGCCTCTTGACAATACAGTGAAGCAGTCAGCAGAGCACATGTCACCCTCATTCACCAACAAGGAACACTGAACCGTCCACCATCGATGGCCCTAATGAATGAGGCAGCCGAGTCCAATCTCCGTGTGCCTGGCCCCAAAGCCTCTGCTGCTCCCAGGCCGCTGCTCTCCCCCCGCTGGCTCCAGAAACCCACCTCTCTTCACCCAGCCTCAGGCTGAGAACCTCTGCGGGAGGGAGGGGCCACAGAAGTCCTTCTGCAGAGACACGGTGCTCCCACCCCCATCTTCAGCGGCATCACTGAGCCCATCACTGCCTCAGCGGCCAGCACCCCAGCCCTTCCTCACTGCCAATGAAAATGTCATTTGTTTTAACAGCTTGCTATGCCTGATAACGAAGGAACTGTTTGTCTTCTCTACCATGGTCAAATAACCATCATTTCAAAATTCATTTTCCTGGGGTTCTGAAAGGAATCGTTTATACTTGCACAGTCCTAGTCACTAAAGGTAAACCTAAGATAAATCCCTGATTACAGGAATAGTTATTTGTCTGAGAGGAGATCATCTCCTTCCTAAGCCTTAGTGTGTCAAAGCACACGGTGGGGGCTTCCCTGGTGGCGCAGTGGTTGGGAGTCCGCCTGCCGATGCAGGGGACACAGATTCATGCCCTGGTCCAGGAAGATCCCACATGCCGCGGAGCGGCTGGGCCCGTGAGCCATGGCCGCTGAGCCTGTGCGTCCGGAGCCTGTGCTCCGCAACGGGAGAGGCCAAAGCAGTGAGAGGCCCGCGTACCGCAAAAAAAAACCAAAAAACAAAAAGAAGCACACGGTGGGGCCCCTTCCTCGATATTTTGTCCCAGAAACCACAGGAAGGAACAGCACTGAAGGCTACGAAACACCCTCTGTATCAGGCCCTCTGCACACTGTATTGCACGGCCCCCATGTGTGTTCTTGGCCGTGGACAAACAACATCTTTCGGTGGCTTTTGTTGACAAGCTCCTCTCTTTCCACCACACTGGCTGGACCCATCTGGCGGGTGACACTCCTGATTTCTCACGGCGTCCCCAGCACCTTGGACAGTGCACACAGCGCTGCTCAGAGCCTATGAGAAAGGCTGCAGGATACTTCAGGAACATAATCTCACTTGACCCTCAGAAGAATCCTCCTAGTGAGCTTCTGGTGCCCGGTCTCTGTAGACGGCACAACTGCAGCCCAGGGAGGCCCGGCAGCAGCCCAAGGCCATCTGACAGCTCCGGCCTGGCCAGGCCACCAAGCCTCCTCCGGGGCAGCTGTCGAGCCGGGCGAGAAGCCCGGCTCCACCACCAAGTCCTGGCACAAATTAGGCTCAGGACATGTACAGCCATCACCTCGGCGTGGAGTCTAACTCGGACGACAGAGATGCTAGCAACACACAGATGGAAAGACTGATAAATTATTCCAAGATAGCGTGGAAAATGGTCGTCTCAGGAACTGCCCTCAAGGGTTTCTCCTTCTCTAATATTCTGTGCCCCTTGCTGTGATAACTCCCCCAATTATAAGATTCATTTATAGAGATTGGGATTCTAGGTTAAAGACGTGCGATTCTTCAAACCTCCAGGCAGGTCCTCGCTGATGAGTCTGTTGCTAAAAAGATACTAGAAGCCACAGAATATAAATTACATGTTCGTACCCATGGGTCTTCAACAAATAACATGCATCTTGGCCGAAGTTTCTGTTATCTCCCCAGAAATCTTGCGTCATCCACTGGATTTGTCCTCAGCCCAGATGAACAGGTGCTTCTTTCTCACTGGTACGAGGAGCCGTATTTAAAGGAAAAGGTCCCTGGGCTTTGAGTCACAAACCATGGACATAGCCTGAGCTCTGTCCTTACTAGCTACCTGACCTAGGGCAGGAATTTACACTCACTCAGTTGTAATGTTCTCATCTGTAAGTTGGGAACACAACACTTGCAGCATCACACGGTCATGAGAATCGCTGGATAAGGTGGAAGCCCTCTGCAGCAGATGCAGGGTGCTCTTTTCATGAAAGGAAGCCTCAGCAGTTTCTGAAGATCAGAGAGGAAGAAAATCAAGAGGAAAGGCCAGCTGCATGGGCAGTGACCCTGCAGCCACACTGTGCCAGGCTTGGGGGCCACATTCTGCTTAACGCTGTCCCTGTCTCCAATTTCCTCATAATTTTTGAACAAGGGGGCCCCACAAATCATGCAGCTGGTCCTGAGAAGGAGTCTCACTCTTCCAGTCCCCCAAATCGTCTCTGGAAGTTTCTCTAAACAAAATGGGTGAAAGTTTCCTAAAATGTCCTTTAGGGGAGAAAGCTTATCATCAACCCTAACGAGACCCAAAAAGACCAGCCAGAGACTCCTAGGAGGTCCAAGAGACA
Source organism: Leucopleurus acutus (assembly GCF_964270905.1). Lineage (NCBI taxonomy): Eukaryota > Metazoa > Chordata > Mammalia > Artiodactyla > Delphinidae > Leucopleurus > Leucopleurus acutus. The sequence goes on from NC_139159.1 coordinate 81,050,080, forward strand.
AGCCTCATTAACTCTGTAATGACAGGTCCAGGTCCACCCAGGGGAAAAGGGGCCCAGAAAGTGACCTGCCCACCATCGAGAAACGGTGAGACTCGGACTGGAACAAGCCCCACCCCCCACACCTCCAAAGAGGTCAAAGGAGGCACCCGCGCTGGCAGACGCGCACTGCTCACCAGCACGCGCTGGAGCAGCCCGGGACCCGGCCTCCCTGCTCGACCACGATGTCCCCCCGGCTCCCCTGCTCCCAGACTCCCCAGCATGCTCTCCAGAGCAGAGAAACAGTAAGTAGGGAGGCTGGGGCTGTCTTTCAAAACCGACAGACTGAAATGAGAATGTCAAAGCAGGTCAGTGCTTTGTGACCACCTAGAGGGGTGGGATAGGGAGCGTGGGAGGGAGGGAGACGCAAGAGGGAGGGGATATGGGAACACATGTATATGTATAACTGATTCACTTTGTTATAAAGCAGAAACTAACGCACCATTGTAAGCAATTATACTCCAATAAAGATGTAAAAAAAAAAAAAAGACTTGCCTTCACACAACAGAGTGCCCGCAGGGGGCGGGCCTGCCCCCCTGACAACCAGGAAACAGTTGCAGCTGGTCACTCGTTCTTTTTCACAGACATTTACTGCTCGCCCTTTGCTGCACCATGGAGAGGGGGCCACAGCCCCTGCCACCGCCACCACCGCAGCCCAGGCTGCCACAGCTGTGGTCACCCTGCACCACAGCCGCCAGTACCACCCAGGGGACCCCCAGGAGTGGAATGGCCCCTGCCTTCCTGCACCTTCACCCCCACCGGGGAGACCCTCATGGCAGCCGGCTGGCAGGGAAGTCAGGGAAACGTTCAGCCCGAGCAGCACAGGGGGAATGGCGGGTAGGGGTCAGAGGACTAGGAGGCAGTGCCTGACCTCCGATGCACATCTGTGTGCGCTGACTTGTTTCGCCCTTACAATGCCTGGCGAGTGACAGGGGCAGCCACGCCTACGCGATGGATGCAAGAACAAAAGAGCAAAACCATTTCCCGGGATGCAAAGGGAAAACGTTCAAACAACATCAGGGCAAGTTCAGAATCCTGGCGTTTCAAATATATTTAGTTACTACCTGTCACTTGCCTCTAACTTCTATGTACACCTCACGACAGCAAGGACCACGCCTGCACTTCTCACCGTTAGAACCCACAGGGCTGGGCTGCCGCATGCCTCACACACAGGGAAACTCAGGGGAGTTCACTGATGGATGAGAGAAGGAGCCAATGAACCAATGAAGGACTGAACTAAGAGACACGCACGCGTGCACGCACGCACGTCAAGGCTGTAGCATGCTATATGCTTAGGGCTTCTGCTTTCAGAAATGTACCAGAATTTACAATCAGATGCTATTTTTTAAGGGCATCACCCCATATTTCTTCCTTTATTTTCTTGTTTTAACTAGAGCCCTCCGAGCCACACCTTAGAAGCCCACCTGCTCGTCTGGGCCAGCTCTGCTTCCTGAGCCTCCGGGAGGCCTTCCTAAGTCTCAGCTCGTCCCATACATATGATCTCCCCAAACTCAACAGGTGAGTCCCAGGTGCTGCTGGCGGCGGACCTAGTTTCAGAGCGCTAGGATAGTCAACTTCCCGGGTATTACCGCCTTGCTGTCGAAGCTGACCTGGAGGATGCGGGAGGTGGGCAGCTGTGTGTTATCATTGACTGAGGCCCATGCCAGGCGTGCTGCACACATTAGGGAAAGCTGGAGGGCCCTGGTTAGAACAGCACACTTGACCTGAAAAATTGGGAGTTTCTCATTTCTCTGAGTTTGCTTCTTCATCTGGAAAAGGGAGGTAAAAATTACTTCCTCCAAAAATACTAGGAAAACTAACTGAGCTAAAATGTGACAGCATTATACAAAGCACAACTTGAATCAAAGAAATGGTGAGCGTTACCGGAAAGCACAGGGTCGTTTTAGCACTCCTGCCCTCACTATGCCCTCGTCTTAGGGAACAGCTTAGAAACACTCATTTTTCAAGGTGTTCAGGTGGTTTAATACTTGTGAGTGAGGTTTTTTATGAGATCTTTATAGACTCCAAGAAACTCTCCTGCTGGCGTGAATGTAAGGAATCTCCACCGAGGCTATGGGTTGTGCGTCGTGCTTGGCCTTGAGCTCCACGGTACGGGGCAAAGGCTCTGCTGTGCAGCCAGTTACCCACCCGGAATCTCAGCTTCCTTGTCTGTAAAATGGGGTCACACCATCCACCCCACTCCTTCATTCACTCCACACTGGGAGGACAGGAACATAAACAGAGGGACGCATCTAGGTGCTGTGAAGGGCAACCGGCAGTGAGGGGAGAGTGGGGAGAAGTGGCCCGTGAGGTGCGGGTCAGAGGCAGCCTCTCTGAGCGGGGCCCGCAGAGTGAGCGAGGTGGGCAGGGGGTGAGCTCTAGGCAGAGGCGCAGCGAGCCCTGAGACTGGAACGAGACAGCACGTCCAAAGAACAGAAAGCAGCCGCGTGGCTGGAGCCGAGGGGCACGAGTGGAAAGGTGGGAGGTGAGCGGGAAAGGCAGAAAGAGCGTGGCTGGCGCTGTCAGGAGAGCCCGCCGCCCGGCTACGGGGTGTGACAGGACACGTGCATCCTGGGAAGAAGGGCCTCATGAGGTCAGGACGCCTTCGCCTACATCAGGGCTAAGAAGTTAAAGGAGGAAAAAGGACAGAAGGAGAAGCGAGCGCTGAGTTGCAAAAGCTTCGCACGACTTCTACCGAAACCCCAACCAGTGACGGGCCTCTCAGTCCTTTAACTCTGTCACTGCGACTTGCAGGCACCACGATCTCAAAATGCGAGGGGCCCGAGGAGGGAAAGCTGGCCAGGAATGAGGCCTGCAGCACGGCCAGGCTTTGGGAAGGACACGGAGGGAGCCCTGGGGTCCGCGGTGAGGAAGGAGAGGTGTGGCCGTGGGCTGGGACATGGCCGGGGAGCCGAGCACACAGAAGGGCACACTGGAGATTCTCAGGAACGCGTGTTCCGCTCCCGGTCAACCCCGAGACCATCTCATCTCCCCTTGCTGAGTCACCAGGCATCTCGGAAGTGGCGATCGTTAGTGCGCTACAAAACAAGCGCTGTCAGCGTTCAAAGGGGAAAATGCTACGAGGTCCTTATGCCCCAGTCGGTCCTGAACATAAGTCAACCTTTAATCTCCTTTGATGATTCAGAAGTTACTCCAGGCCTTGGGAAATCACCCTAATCTCCTAGTACCTCTCTTCTGTAGTTTACATAAGTCTCAGATAACAGAGGTCTTCTGGTTTCTAGAACTTCCACAAAAACTGCCTTTTACAAAATAGATATCAAAAAGTCAGGTCTATAGGCAAATGGCCTGGCTAAGGTAGCAAACTGAATAAACCTGTATGAGGGTATATACACACGTGCACGAATGAACTGCAGTCAAGTCTCAAGCTTTAAAATCTAGGCGAGCCACCAGGAGCTGGGCAGCAGAGCACAGCCAGCAAGCCAGGATGGGCGGCCTACCTATTTTCCTGTTCCGCTCCTCCCCACGGTTGTGTGCGATGATCGGTGAGTAGATGAAGGGGCTCTTGGTCGACACGCTCTGGCCCAGCAAGCTTTTCATTTTCTGTGGCCGGAGGCTGGCAGGAAGGTTCAACAGTTTCACATGCCTGTGGTTCCAAAGGGAACAAAAATACGTCAGCTGCCTGTTCGCTTGGGTTCAGGGTAAATACGACCAGGTATCGGATGTTAGAACGACAGTAAATCAAGCAGCAGATAAACTGAGGGGAGGAAAAGTACTCAATTTCACAGAACGAAGTGGAAGAAGGCTGCACACAACCGCTCCAGACCATCCCAGGGAGAGAAGACATCCACGCCGGGCAGCAGCCACGCCCCTGGGCCACTGCACTGCGGCCAGAGGGGCCGCTGGAAACTGGTGACAGCAGGAGACAGTACACCCTTCAACCCCAGCACCTGTGACCTCCCTTGGGAGCAGCTGGGCAAGACAGGGCTCAGGGTCTGGAAAGCCCCGAGGCCTGAGGCTGAAGGGACAGGGTCGGGGAAGGGCTGGAAGGTGGGCGGGACCCTTACTGCTCCTCCCTCCCCATCTGCAGCCCCTTTGCAGGAGGTAAGGCCGGAGGGTGGCGAGGGGAAACAGCGCACGTCCCTCGAGGGAGACAAACCACTTGAAGCAGTGCGCTGGCCTCCAGCTCTCTCCCTTCCTCTGTAGGGCCGCAGGTGGACGTGGCCTGGATCGCTGAGTAACCTCAGGGAGGCCAGCCACCCTGGAGAACTCACTGTCCAAATGGTATCAGACTCTGTGAGTGGGACTTAAATCTGGGTTGCAGTGAGGGCTAATTTTTCTGAGATTTTAGGGATAATTTCTCTGCCACAGCACAGGCTAACCTATACTGACTATATATATACCCTATAGAGACCCCTCACGGAATCCACAAAATCACGCCTTTCTCAGCTGAAGGACTCCCAGCCATCTAGGGCAACCCTACCCGGCACACAGGCAACCCCAACTCACTCAACCGTCACTGACAGCTCCCCGAGCCCAGCCCCGGGAGAGTGAGGGTCACATGCGTGACTCCCACCTATGCCCACAACGATGTCAGGAAGCAGATGGTGCTTGCACACCAAAGCCTTTCAACAAGGGTTGTATCTTGCACACCTTCTCTGACTCTTCTTGTCGTTGCAGACCCCTCCGGCATGCTCTTCTCATGCGGGATCAGAATCACTTTGTTTTCTATTTGTTGCAGTTCAGTGGTGAGCTTTCCAAGGACAGGGGTACCCAGGGCCCCATTTGCCTCTCCAGTACTGGTGCAATACTTCAATGCAGAGCTCTCGATAAATGTTGCATGAATAAACTCCCAAAAGCTGGATTTCAACCTCAGCTTCCAAATCTTCCAAAACCATATATTTAAGGCTAAGCAGTTTATCCCTAACAGTTGCAAATCCCAGCCCTTTGTGCACATTCAAAAACTACCAGCTGCGCTGCACTGGGACGAGGGCGGGCAAGCCTTCGCACTGGCCGAGATGCCACGTCTGATGTGCATCTAACACCCACCACATCCAACCCAGGGGGATTCGCCTGCTCCTGAGAAGCAGCTTCAACAGACACAGACCTGACTGCAGTCTGAAGGACCTACCAGCTGGGCAACGGGCACAGATGGCTTCATCTCCCTGGACCTCAACTCTCTCACTTATGAAATAGGAAAAATAATCGGCACCTGATAATGCTCTGCAGAAGGAGGACACCCCCCTTCCCCGGTTCCATGTTTCCATGAGGAGGGACATCCTTAGGGTAGTGGTCCTAACCTCGCTCTTGCCCACCCTCACTCCTTCCAAGGGAGGTGGTGAATTTGGAAGGAGAACCAGCGTGTGCACCTCTCAGGCCCTGCCGAGAGCACGTATTCAGTCCTGCTCTCTGCACGGACGGAACAGGGCCTGTCTCACGAAAAAGCACACCGTCACCCGGCTCTGCCAGAGGCTGGGGCACAGGTGGATAGCCCTGAGCCACTGCCATCCACCTGAGACAGACGCTTCTTTCTGCTGATTCCAAACTCAGGCAGAGAAGGGGAGTGGTCTGAAGCAGAAACCTTCGTACCTTCGCAGGGTACTTTGAGGACTGAGTTAACATGCGTCAAGCACCTGTAATAGTGCCTGTCACCTAGCAGGTGCACAAAAGCCTTTCTCTTTCCTCCCTAAAACAACACTCGTTTACAGGCACAGAGAGCCAAGTACCTGCGCAAAGGTCACAACACCGCACCGGGACAAAGAAGCGAAGTGTTGGTCCCAGTGATGCTGAGAGCAGCCTGGGAACCTCAGACCAGCACCGTCCGCTCGAGCCTTTAAGTTTACTCATCTGTAAAATGATACCATTTTCTTGCAACACAAATAGCATTCTACTCTGTGCCACCGTCGCCACCTAAAAATGAGATGTCATCTGTGATTCTAGGAATCATGTACACAAGCACAGAAATTCCAGATCACATAAAAGCTCATTAAAATATGCAGAGGAATTCTGAGGGCGTGGTCAGCCAGAAAAGTAACCGACAAGCTGTCATGGCATTCATTCATAACTCAAAATCTAGCATCAAATGTCTGTTTATAAAATGTACCCAGAAAAACAATCATTCAAGGCACCTGACCTAAAGGAAATATAATTCATTTAGCATAAATTTCTGTGGAACTAATAATATTATATTTGGTTTATGAAGCTGCCAACAGTAAAGCAGAATTCCAGGGATGAAGTGTCCAAACCAAGGATTATTTTTAGGGATTCCACTTGGAAACAGTTGACATTTTAAAATCTGACTTCTCAGTATACCGTGGCTAATTAGGACCATGCAAAGCAGTGGTGGAACACTAATTAGGAAAGTGATATAAAACATATTGGTGGGAAGAATGACACAGGAAAAAAACAGCTCACTTTTTCTTTCTTGGTTTTTAATTCCTCAAGCTTATTCACAGGGGAGACATATCTAAGAACCTCCCGGGGCTTCCCTGGTGGCGCAGTGGTTAAGAATCCACCTGCCAACACAGGGGACACGGGTTCGAGCCCTGGTCCAGGAAGATCCCACATGCCGTGGAGCAACTAAGCCCATGCGCCACAACTACTGAGCCTGTGCTCTAGAGCCCGCGAGCCACAACTACTGAGCCCACGCGCCACAACTACTGAAGCCCACACGCCTAGAGCCCACGCTCTGCAACAAGAGAAGCCACCGCAATGAGAAGCCCGCACACCACAACAAAGAGTAGCCCCTGCTCGCCACAACTAGAGAAAGCCCACGTGCAGTGACGAAGACCCAATGCAGCCAAAAATAAATAAAATAAAATAAAATAAATAAATTTATTAAAAATAAAAGAACCTCCTGGATATCTCTGCACAGATGGGCAATGGCCAAAACTGGCCACACCTTCCACATTTGGAACAACGTGAGGTCATCCACTGTCTCAAGTCCGGGCATGACGGAGACAGCTGGAGAGGACCCACCACGCCAGCCAGGGCAGTGGTGCAAGGCTTCCCACTCGGACTCCCCATCGACACCACACATTTCTCATTTTCTTCGAGAAGCTCAGGTTTGAGGAATTTGTAAGGAGGTTATGGGCCTGGCGATTACACCAAGTGAGACAGAAGATTCAGGACGTGGCTGTGAACCTGGTGAGATCACGGAGCCGCATCCTGATGGGCATCCGGGAGGCTGGCCTTGCCCTGCTTCACAAACCAAGAAAAACTGCCCTGATAGCGTGGCCTCTCAGCCCCTTTTTGAATAAACACCTGAAATCCTTCCTCAAATACAATTAACTTAAAAGCTGGAGTTTTAAAAGTACCAAGGCCACTCAAAACGACTCCAAGCTCATCCTGACTGGAGGGTTTCGATCCTTATCAACTAAAGCAGCCTCATCCACCCTGGCTCTCTGCCAGGCTGAAGCTCAAGGTCAGCTCATCAAAGAAACAATCAGTTCATACCCACCCCACCCCCGTCTCACCCCAAATTAAAGACCCACTGGTTTCCTGTAAATGGCATCTAAACTCTACCCCAATTTCTTCTTTAATAATTCACAACTTGTGAACAATCTACAGAATTATTAGTGGCTTTTGCGTACATTATTGTTTTTGTGAATTCTGTAAGGAGTAACATGAACTTCCCTCTGCTTTAACTCTGGACAGTAGTAACGGATATGGGTTTGGCAGTCTCCTGGCACATGGGATCTTGGCATGTTGACCATCACTGAGTCCCTGGCCCTTAGCATTGAGCCAAGCACATCTTAGGCACTCTATAAATATCTGATTAGTTGAATTTCAGAACAGAATTAAAACAGGGATCTATATTGGCCCTTTTTTTAAATTAAATTGCATCGTGATTACTTGACACAACTTTTGGGGGAACCCAGTTCATGCTCCCATGCTACACAGAACAAGTAAATATTTTCCTATAAATTGATGAAATGCCTTTATTGTCAAAAACAAGGAAAGTCCTCACCAGAAAAAAAGGCTCCACTCATCTCTTCCAAATCCAGAAGTATAAATATGAGGCACCACTAACATTAAATTAGCTCATGTCTAACAATTCTATTCAGCAAGTCTGATCATTTACTTATGAATATGGACATTTTTCAGGAGCTTCGGTCTTCAAAGCCCTTCCTATAGCTACAGGGGGTGTCTTGCAATGACTGACTTGAATTTTTGTTTTGAATTAAACTGACTTAAACATTAAGTCCATGTTTTCCAGGCATAGGTCCTTGAAACATTTGGTTAGAACATTAAAATAGTCCCAGACTAGTTTTCTAAGAAAAAACATTGGCCGGGTCCATGGGTACTGTGTCAGCCCTCTCCAGAGAGAGACGAGGAACACTGATTGTGTGAGAGAGCAACCATCCCACACGCAGTGTGGACACAACCATTCCACACAAAGTCACACAACACCTACCCTGCTCCAGGTCCTGACTGAACACCAGTAATATGGGTCTGCCACCCTCAGTCAGCATCACAGAGCACCTACCATCACCCTTTTTTTTCTCCTGAGAATATAACTTTGAATTCTCTGCTGCCTGACTCTTGCCAAAAGCTGACTTACAAGAAATCACCTTCATGAAGGAGTGCTTGATGTATAAACAGTCCGTCCGTTACGCTACGTATGGCTGGGACAGTCCAGACTGCTGTATTAGACTGCTCGTCAGTTAGCTGCTCAGGCTGCTCTAACAGAATACCATCATCCAGGCATCTTAAACAACAATACTCATTTCTCACAGTCTGGAGGCTGAAGTCTGAGACCAGTGTGCCGGCATGATCGGGTTCTGCTGAGGGCCCTCTCCCTGGCTCACAGACATGGTCACTGTATCCTCATGTGGAGAAGAGAAAGAGCTCTGGTCCCTTCATCTCCTTATAAGGGCACTAATCCCATCATGGGGGCCCCATCCTCGTGACCCCATCTAAACCTAATCAGCCCCCAAAGGCCTCACCTCCAAATATCATCCCACTGGGGTCAGGTCATTGGCAGATGAATTTTGGGGGGACACATACACACAGTCCACAGCAGAGCTGCATGTTTGGACCACACTGCTCTGTCCTCTGGGAGAGCTGGGTGTACCCAACCCCCTCTGGCATCAAGCCTGTAGTTTGCACTGAGGAATGCCACGAACAAAACAACAATGAGAACCTGCTTCAGATTTTTGTAGGGATATTTTTGAGGACATTATTCAATATGTTCCCTTTAAGAGAACCCACAAGAGGGGTTTCCACAAGCCTCCTTACTGTGAAGAGGTGTACTTCTCCAGTGTGACTGGTTTGTGTCTGCTTATGAGACAGAGAGTTTTGTAACCAATCACATTTCCTCCTATACCCATTGTTAGTTAATTATTGACATATGATTAATAGAATCATGCTTTTCCCCCATCTCCAGCCATTATGTAGGACCCTTACTCACCTTTCACTCTGGTGACTTTATTTTTAACATAACATTTCTATGAGCTGCCTCAAATGTTTTATGAAAACACGGCAAAATGTGTACCTGCATCACAATTACTTGAAACCATTCTGGGGCGAGCCCAGTTCATGCTAGACTAAGATCTGAAGGGCAAGCTTATTTGTTGATGAGAATAGATGGGAAAGAAGCTTCCTTCCCCTTTCTCTCCCGCCCCGGCAATTCAGCCATGAGTCCATTACAGAGGGCAAAGCCAGGTACGCATCTGAGCAGGCGACAGGGCAGAGGGCACGCTGGCCGGAGTGGGGCAAGAGGGGCCTGGGGGGCTGGGGCAGCAGCACAGCCTGGCCATCAGAGCTCCCCATGGGGAGGGAGGTCAACCTGATAACCACTGGTAACCAGCAGGGGAACTGACCAAATGAGTAACCATACTGAGGCTAATGGGAGACAGGTTTCCCCCAGTCTGAGAAGGGAGTTACAGATTTCAGAAAAGTAGAAGGATCCCCTAAGATGTTGGGTGGAACTGGAGGTATCAGTATGAACTCACGGTTTCCAATACACAGAAATAGATGCAGAAATAACCATGGACATGAACATGCAGTGAGTAACGTATGTATATAAATAGATATTGCCTCGTTCTATCCACTGCGAGCAGCAACACCCCAATGGTAAGGAGCACACACAGCACCCAGATCTTAACTTAAATTCCATTCTCCACTGAAAGGACCAGGGCTCTTGGAAGAAATGGCTAATGCAGGGCTGGGAGCAGGGACTCAGATCTGAGTCCATAACCCCAGGAGAGGCAGTGGAGAGCAAAGGGCATTTGTGGAGGCTCCTGAAAGAAAGAAGCTTCGTCTTTCCCCCACAGGTGTTGCCTCTCTCTTCTCCCGGACACTGCAGGATGAGGAGCTGCGGCTGCCCCCCTGATGCCACCCGGGGCCTGAGACTAAAGCCTCACTGCAGAGGGCACAGCTGAGAGGGGAGAGAAGACAGGTTCTGATGAGGTGGCCTGAAGCCTGGCCCCAGCCCTGCCCGAATCCCTCTCCTGGACTTTGTAGGTGTGTGTGCCATAAATTCCCTTTTGCCTAAGATAGTCTGGGTCAAGTATTCTGCCAACTGCTATGCAAAGAATTCTGATGGGTAGACCTGTTCATTCACCCAACACACATGAGCACCCAAGGGCTACAAAGACAAAGCCCTCTTCAGGTAGCCCTCAGTCAAAAAGAACAAAGATGTATCGTATAATCAAGTTCTGTAAATGAAACAGAAGAAAGACATAAGAGATACTGCTGGCTGGCTAACCCAGCACCATTTCTAACCCCCTTCTCCCTATCCCACCTACAGTACAGAGACTGGGAGAGTTAAACATGTATTTCCTCAGCCTCTCTTACAACTAGCGGTGGCCACGAGATGCACTCCTGGTCAAGGAGACTGGGGCAGAAGCCTACTATGAATCCGTCCAGATCATTTTTGCTTTCCTAGTAAACAGAAGATAGGTTCCCTGGCCCTGCCCCTTCTTCCTTCATCCTGTCTTGGATGTTGATGTGTTATCTGGAGCTGCAGCAGCCATTTGGTCATCAGGAGGTAAAGAAGGAGTTGCAGAGAGGCCACCTGTCTCCAAGTTCTTAATAAATAAGAAAAATCACCTCTTATTTGTGATCCACTGCTAGGTTTTCTACTCTTTGCATTGAAATAATTGGTAATTTATACAGAAGGTGTAATTATTTCTATCTGGGTGGCTCTAGAAAAAGGCTTTATGGAGGAGATAATCCTTGAACTACATCTTGAAAGATGCCTGAATGTCACCAGGCAGAGCAAGGGAGGGAAAGGCACTGCAAGCAGAAGGTGGAGCCCGAGCAGAGGAATGAAACCCGCCGCACATTCTGCCTACTCAGTGATTCCAGAAGGGTGTGCAGGGCTGGGGGTCCAGGAAGGGGCTCACAGTCAGTCTGGAGACAGAGCAGGCCGCAGATGGTCTTGTAAGCCACTCAAAGCAAGCGAGGTGCAGGCGCCCCCCCGGGCCTGTGCGCAGGGGTGAACAGTCTAGGAAAGTGGGCCCTACCGGATGCGGGTAAGTGCGAGCGCCACAAGGCCTGGTTGGCCTCCACTGCACAGAGGGCCACGTCTCGGCCATGGAACCGGGCAGACACGGGTTTGCGGGGCTCTGCCGGCAGACAAGCACGTGACCATGGCAGTTCTCCGATGGCCCTGGCCTGATTCTCTGGTCTATAAAACACACTTCACAGGCGATGGCTGCGACTTAACGAGATGACGGACCAGATACACAGCCAACCCAAACCAGGAACTCTTCTAAAGATCTGCATCCCTGATCAGACCACAGACAGACGCTGGGAGCGAAGCTCACCTTCCGCACCCCGGCCAGCCTGTCCTACCTGACGATGGGAAGTTTGGTGAAGGGCACCGGGGGCAGTGTGAGGCCATCGGGGAGGGTGATGAGCTCCATGGTTCCGGGACACTTGGAGGTATAGTTCTCCAGGCTTTGCGTCACATCCTTTTTTTCTGATGAGAAAATAAAAACAAAATAAAGGTTAATTAAACCAAAGAAAAGGGGGAGTGGGGGGGTTGTTTTGCTCTATTTTATTTTTTTGAGCAAAAATAAAATTCGTAACCCAAATACTTAACAGTCCAGTGAGTCCAGTCTTCTGAGAGAAATAAAGGGGCAGCGACCAAGAGACAAAAAGAAAATAGCAGCTTTATTCAATTTACTTAAATAATCACTAGCAGCTGCTCCACTTAAGGGCCTGTGGATAAAAAGGAAATTAAGTCACCATCTTCTAGGAGGTTTCATTTTCCAAGATAATAAATCCTTATCAAATTCCAAGAAGGTCAATGGGCAGGCAGGACTGGAGAATATTTTATTACTTAATAAATATTTTTCCAGCAATTACTAGGTACCAAGCAAAATGCCAGGCCCTGTCCCCAAGGAGTGTACAGTCCATCTGTATAACAGATATTTAAGCAAATAATTACAAACCAGTATTTTTATGTAAAAGTAGAGTTTTGTGAGATAAGGCTGGTTTTCTCCACCCCATCCCTGTCCCTTTCACTAGGAGGGAGGAGAAGAGGATGCAGGTAATAGTGAATAATGTTTGCTTATCACCCATGACGCACCCTAGACACATGCTCACGGGCTCTGTAACACTCCGGAGCTCAAGGGCACTTCCTGCTGGAAAACTCGAAGTAACTCGGAAAGGCAGGCATCACTGTGCCCATTTTGCAAAGGAGAAAACCGAGCCCAACTGAAGTTAAAGTCGTGTCAAAAATCCCGTGTTTGGCCCTCAGCCTGTGATCTCCACACTCCCACACTGTTTGGAAGAATTAAGGAGTCAGGGATCGGGGGTTCACTCCTGGCCTGTTTCCTGTCACTGCTGGCAGGGAGGGTGGAGGACCTGGAGAGAAGAGGGACAGAGCGGCACAGCCATGGGGGCGAGACTTCGGGCCATGAAGTTAGACCAGGTTCCAGTACATGGCTTGGTCTTTCCCCATCTGTGGTGTGACCACCTGATGGGAAACCTTAACCTCCCATCTAAAGAATTTCTAAGGGTGAATTAAAAACAGTGGCTGGTGGACATGAGACTGAGATCAGAGGAACAATGACACTGTCACCACTGTCATACCGGTGCCTGCAGGGAATTCGAGGACGTCACAGAGAGTGGTGCAGGGCTGCGCGGTGAGGCTGCCGGCTCCACTGACCGGCGACCATACAAAACAAGATCCAGGCAGAGAATGCCTACATCTCTGGCACATATATTAATGGGTTAACTGTGCCACAGGGCTTTTCTGTGTCTAAGCGTCATTCCTTAGAGAGCAGGGGGGCAGAAAAGCAACCAGAATTAATCTGGATACGACACAGTAATGTTAATTTGCAGCATGAACAAAATTCTTTAAATAATCAAATCATCTTCAATTGACAGGTGACAAATCTCCCAAGGGGCTCCCGCTGATAACATATAAGTGACCTAATTTGCCTAATGCTGGGTAGAGCACTCGTGGTTTAGGTACCTTATTATAAGGCTGAATTATGCCCTCCCAGTAAACCCTGCTGAAATGAAGAAAGGAATGAACCTACTAATGATGCCCGGTGCCACCTGCACCCCAGTACCCGGGGTGTTCTGCTCAGCTGGCTGCACAGAGCAGGACGGACACGCAGGGACGCACTGCGGGATCTCCTTCTGGGAATCTCCCGTGTCTGTGCTTTAGCCTCTTCTTCTGGGCACTGTTCCCTGGAAGACTTTCCCATGTGGGGTATAAGACTGGCTGTGGAAGCCAGGTGAAGCGGTCAACGCCCCATATGCATTTAGTCCCCTCGGTTTCAACAGGGCCCTGCTCTCCAGCTGTGCCTGTGACTCCAGCACATATGCTTTCTTTTTACTCCGTCAGGCGAAATACTAATCTTCTGCGGAGACGGCAGAGGGACAGCCACCTGCTTCCGGAGCAGAGAAGGAGATCTGGGGACACAATCAACTCATGAGATGCTTTACAGCTAATTCTCCCACCGTCACGGCCCTCATCTCATCACGCCCAGAGCACCGCTGCCTTCTGGGGCCTCTTCCCTGCCTTCCCACTACCTGACAACTTCACTGTCACTTTAGTGGGGTTTCCAGGGGTAAATGCTTATGTTCAATTGTCAGTGTGGTCCATCCGTTAGAAAGTTCTCATCAACCTTCCTCCTGACGGATCTGAGCACCTGCTGTACGTTGTTGCCCAGATCTATTTTTATCAAGGATTCTAAAGTGGTAATTTTTTAATTCTCTAATTAAAAAGGATTTTCCCTCATCAACCGTTTGGTGATCCTGAAACAGACGACACAGAAAGGAGGGCTGACAAATGAGTCTGTCCCTTCATTTACTGGAGAGAGAACTGGTGTCCCTACCACCTCCAAAGATGACCAGTAAGTCGTATATGACTCAGTATCACTATGCACTGGTGGATTTTTACATATTTGGTATTTCAGTTGGCTTCCATCACGTTCTTTTTTTGATGTTCAAACTGTCCCATGTTCGGCCAGTGGGAGCCCTTGCAGGTTGGTTCCTATGTCTTTAGAGAAGGCCCAAGATTGTCAACAGCTTGCTATCTTTCTGGCTCATTTCCAGCCTCAGGCCTAGAATCTATTTTCCAAGGAGCGCAGGATCCTTTCAGTGTTTAGAGATCGGAATCAGGAGGCTGGGTGCTCAATGCCACCAGATTCTCCTTGTCTCTCTAGGTCTTGACAAAACACAGGTCCACTTACCAAATTTTTTAAGTGGTGAGACTGTGATTTTTTCTTTAAATTTTGTTTAAGTTCTGACAGCTAAAAATCAAGGTCATTGGACTACAAGTTCCTTAAAGGGAGAGCATCTTGTCACCTTTTTTGGTTTTCCCCTAATTTGTCAAGAGTATTTAGATGACAAAAGGTGTTAAAGAGCTATGTGTTAGTCGGCTGGCCTCATTTATCCAAAGAGGTAGGACAGAATCAATCTGTGGGCAAGAGTAAAATAAAATAATAAAATGAGAGAAACAGCCATTGATTCACCAACAGAAGCCAGGCTGTGCAGGCTGACCACCTCCTCACCTTTTCTTTGTGCACCTTACTGCGGTGGGAACCACAAAGGAGCTCTGGGTGCTACGTGTCGATACTAAGGACCGTGGCCCCCACCGAGGTGATTCTTCTCCAGGTATTTTCTACTTCAACAAGCAGCTGAAATAATCATGTGATGCATTCCACCACTCACTACTACTCGTATCACTTTTTCTTCACTCATCAAGTTACTGCTTTCCTTCCTCTTCGTTTAACCTTACCTGACTTTACTCATTCAAGCCCTCATCCACTCAGCTTTCATCAAACACCTACCATGCGCCCACAGCATTGAGCACCAGGCACACAGAAGCACGACAGGCTCTACTCTTGGGGTGTCCCAAGTTGAAAGAGCACACAACGTCAAAAGAGGACATTACGGCTCCTTATCGGTGACTTTACAGAGGCAGGATCAAAGTCTGGGAGAAGAGCACATGAGACATGTAATTTGGCCAAAGAAGGTTTTATAGAAGAGGCAACATTTGGTCTTTGCCAAGGGTCCTGGGACTCAGAGCAAAAACAATGAGTGCGTTATTTGGACGTTTTGCTATGTTTTAAGGAAAATATGACAAAAATACGGACAGAGGATGAATAATGACATATCATTATAAGCTGTACATACACAAGAGAACTTGACGGAGAAGCTGTCTGAGGCACGTGCGAGAGGGAATCGGCTAAGGCTGGTAACGTCTGTGGACATCAAGGGCTGAATGGTGCGGCAGCACGGGGACCTGCATGGGAACGGCGACGGGACTGCCGCAGGCGAGGACGGTACAGGCTCTGCGGTACACTGACTGTCAAATCTTGATACTTCACACAGGTCTACAATGTGGGACCTTCTCTGGAACACAGGACTCCTCAGAGGCTTGTGACAGTTGCTGTAGAAATTTCACTACTGACAACAGATGATGAATACACGGTTGCTGGGCAGAAAAGGAGGCTTCGTGTCCAAGGGAAGAAATGTAGAAACACTCAGACAAAGAATGACAGACTAAGCTCAGGTCTGCTGCAGGCAGTTTTCACTTCTACAGCACGTCCACAGGCGCCAGCACTGTTCTTAGCACAGAGCGCTGCAGAAACACTTGCAGTCCTTACCCACAACTACGCATACTGAGCCGTGCTCTGCACCAAACCTTGTACTAGGCTCTCCAGAGTATAAAATCGTCAAGGCAGGGCTTCCCTGGTAGCGCAGTGGTTGAGAGTCCGCCTGCCGATGCAGGGGACGCGGGTTCGTGCCCCGGTCTAGGAAGATCCCACATGCCGCGGAGCGGCTGGGCCCGTGAGCCGTGGCCGCTGGGCCTGCGCGTCCGGAGCCTGTGCTCCGCAACGGGAGAGGCCACAACAGTGAGAGGCCCGCGTACCGAAAAGCAAGGGATCCTGCGACACAGCAGAACTTCAAAATTTTTTCATGCAAAATAGGCATACC
Organism: Leucopleurus acutus; assembly: GCF_964270905.1. Classification (NCBI taxonomy): domain Eukaryota; kingdom Metazoa; phylum Chordata; class Mammalia; order Artiodactyla; family Delphinidae; genus Leucopleurus; species Leucopleurus acutus. The sequence continues at coordinate 81,066,484 of NC_139159.1, forward strand.
CTCCCACAAAATTCCTGTCCTGGAGGGAGAGCTTGGGCATTATTATCTCCCTTTTAAAGGTGATAAAAATGAACTCAGGGACAACCTGGGAAATTTGATTGTGGAATAGCGCTAAATGCTACCAAAAATAATTATTAATGTTTGGGTATACCATTAACATTGTGGTTGTATTAGGAAATGTCCATTTTTTTTTTAGTAATGCACACTAAAGAGTGAAGGTGTAAAATGAAATGATGCCTCTGGGATTTTCTTTAAAATAATTCAACAAATAGAAAAAGTCAGAGATGAAGTAAATATATAAAGATCTTGATAACCATCGAATCCGGGTGACTGTTACATGCGGATTCATTTTATTGTTCCTTACACCTCTGTTTGAAATTATTTCATAGTAAAAATACTTAACGAGCTTGAAGAAGTGAAATGATTTGCTCGAGGTCATACAGAGAGGAACATCCCAGCTGACTGAGTCTTCCCATCCCCACAGATTAGGCCTGACCACAGAGAGCCGGAGCTACCAAAACAGATAAAAGAGCTCAAGGCCATGGTGGCTGCTAACCTTTGTTCCATGTGCCAAACTGGAATGAAGCCTGTGATCAATCTGAACGTTCTCCTAAGCACATGACTTGGTCAGTGGGAAGTGATGACTCCTTAATTAATTTCACTAAAAATCAACTGTCTTAGTCTACTCTGGCTGCCATAACGAAAGACCATGGATGGTAGCTTAAACAATAAACATTTACTTCTCACAGTTCTGGAGGCTGGGAAGTCCAAGATCAAGGTGCCAGTGGATTCAATTCCTGGTTTTCAGACATCCACTTCTCACTGTGTCCTCACCTGGCCTTTCCTCAGGTGCATGGGCACAGAGGGAGAAAGAGCTCTGTGTCTCCTCCTCTTCTTGTAGGGCACTAATCCCAACGTGAGAGTCCCACTTGCTTGACCTAATCTAAACCCAATCACCTCCCAAAGACCCCACCTCCAAATACAATCACACTGGGAGTCAGGACTTCAATACATGAATTTGGAGGGGACACAAACATTTAGCCCATAATATCAATAGATCTTATTCAATTCCAATCACAACATCCAACAATTATTTCAGCCCAACTAGAGCACCTAATACACTTGAGAGTTTTTTCCAACCCAGAAATTGAAGAAATCATGAAAACAGAACATTTTTAATAAACGCCTAGTTGCCACCAAACTAGACTGTTCCTTATAGAAGCAGAAAATAGGATCACCAAAACTTTTGACCACAGGCCATTTGCCATTTCAAGACTTGACCCTGACATGAAAACCAGCACATCATGATTTTACAGTTTGTCTATTCTTGTCTCTTCTAAGTAATAATCTGAGACAACCATGTGCACATTAAGTCAGTTATGATATTAAAAACAGGTAGAGAATAGAAATAAGAGAAAAAAGTACATTTTTTCTCCCAAACCTGAAATAAGAAAACTAAAGGAAGAGGAGGGAGGAAAAAAAAAAAAGAATACAGGGAAGAGGAGGAAAAAAAAGAATACAGAGGAAAAAGTACAGGTATGGCCTGATACGGCCTGAAATGATACCTTGAGGATCGATTCTGACACCTTCACTTATAGAAATAAAAAACACAGTTAGTCTTTGAGTTGCTTTCATAAGAATATTATTGATCTTTCCATATCATAATGCTGAGATCTCTTAGAGGGTCCCAGTAAGCAGGACCCCTCTTGTCCAGCTCGTTTCTAAAAATAAGTTGACAAAACAAAGAGAAAAGGTAGAGGCTAAAATATCAACATTACTACCATGTACAGACCATGCTAAAGGCCATAACATGGTTTCTTAGAAAGTGCAACTCCTTGCTGACACCAAGAATTGGGCAGATAGACCTTCCTGCCTAGACACAGTCTGTGCTGAACTGGGCACACCCCCACCGCCCACCCAGGGGAGGCCAGGCCTGACCTCCAGCACTGAGCACAGAGAAGCACTTCCCGAGAGGAAGCAGAGCACAGCGAGGTAAGCTAACGGATCACGCTGGTTACTGGGACCAATCCTGGCATCAGGTAAATCATTCTACCTCTCCAGGGATGGAGTGGGGAGGCCTGCACTCACTCTGAGTTCCCTTCAAGGGAAAGGGACATTAGGGATTGTGAAGATTATGATTCTCCACTCACAAATAGTGTATGTGATGCCATTTTACTAAGACATAAGTAAGCTTCAGGAAGAGGCAGTGATTAGCTCAAAGCTACAAAACTAGTAGTCTGGGAAGGTGGGGATCACCCTCAATCCAGGATCTCTGTAACACTACACCTGTTCATCCAACAGCACCTCACTGCCAGTGAAAAAGTTAATCTCCACTACAAACACCACTGTGACAACTTCCACTCCTGGAGTAGCTCACAGCAAACAACACTGCCACCAAGAACTAAAAGAGCCACAACAAAAGTATTACAGAAGAGGAGGGGCACTGGAGAGTTGTCAAGGCAACAAAGATTTGAGAGTCCAGAGGGAAGGGGCACTCATGAAGATGAACCCCCTTCCCGCATCCACTTTGTCCCTGGGAGCGTGTGTGGATTCTGGGCATGGAGAGAACCACCGCCAAGAGGCTGAGCAGCCAGGAGAGCCCGCGGCTTCCTCATGGGGCAGGGAGAGCAACCGCATGTCACCGAGCCAGCGGGCCCGGAGCCAGGTGCCCGGGAGGAGCCGGGTCCCCGGACTCGCTGCACGGGTTCCCCTGGGGCTTTTCCCAACCAGCTCTGCAGGCCTGAAGGCTGCCAAATCCACCTGAAAGTGACTCAGAAGAGAGGGCAGGTCAAGTGGAAAGGGTGACACCAGATGGCCTTGCCACACCACGGGGACAGCTGCATGAGGTATAAAAGGGACCTTTTCAAAATCCATCAGAAGGGGAACGTAAATGAACTAATTCTGGAGAGCGGCAAGCCTTCCCAGGAGAGAAGACCCACAGCTGCTTTCGTCCCTGGCAGAGCAGGAGGAGGAAACGGGGAGTCAGACAAAGAGGAAGGGAAGGAGAAAAGAGCTGAACTTTTCACAAACTACTCCCAACTGCCCATGGTGGGGACAATGGATTCCAACTCACAGGAACCCAGCCACCAAGCAAGTCTACACACTCATCCTTTCCCTGGGCCTTCGCAGAGGGTGTAGCACACTGCAGGCTGGGGGCTGAGAGGAAGACCCCCTCCTGAGGTTCTCAGAACCTTCCCCAGATGTAAGGCAGCTGCCCGCAGAAATCTGGGCAAGCCAGAAGAGCTGAGAGGTGCACTGAGGCGCAATGCACTTTCTCCAAGTAAAAGCAGAGAGGCCTGCTGAGCCCAGGGCAGGAGAATGAGAGGGACCCCTTCCTCCAAGGCCAAGGCCATCAAAGGCCGGAGCAGGACAGAGAAGCTGAAAGAAATCCCTCCAAGGCACTAGGGACGTTCACTGCGTGCAAGAAAGTGGCCTACAGAAAGCTGGGGCAGGGCGGAGAGGAAGCACACAGAATGTGGAAAGCCAGAGGTAGAGACCAAACAGAGCCCCCCTAAACCCACCAACCGTGCCGCCTGGCTTAGAGCAGAGAACGATGGTCTGTGGTGGGAAAGCCGGCAGCTGGCTGTAAAGCACAGGGGGACCCCCACAGTCTCCCCTGCACCCACAGCCCATGCCCCATAAAAGGTCTAATCCTGATCCCACCCTCCAAACGCCATGAGCTATCAGCAAGCCACAGCAAAGCCTACCCCCAGCTCAGCTACACATCAGACTGGCAAGGATCCGACAGTGAAGCCGACACAAGAGGCAGCGCCTTTCTCTAAGGGTCAGTATTATTCACCTCACTCTCCACTGTTCTTTAATACACCAAGTACAAAAAGGGAAGTAGTATAATATTACTTGAAGGTAGACTGTGGTCAGAGATGCACACTGTAATCTCTAGAGCAAGTAAGAAAAAAATAGAGATGTGGCTTTAAAGTCAATAGAGAAGACAAAATAGAACACAGAAAATATTTTATTCTCCTAAATAAAGGCAGAAAAGGAGAAAGAGAAGGGCTTGGAGTGACAGGCGGAGGACAGGGTCATTGACCAAGATGCAAACCCAGGATAAGAGAAAAGTCAGGGGTCCTCTGATCTGAAGACAGTGGTTTAGACATGTCGGATGTGAAGCACGCAGGTACTACCCAGAAGGATGAAAAGACCCAAAAAGCTGTTGGACGATGATTAGGAAAGTAGACTCAGAACAAGACGGAATCCCAAGCACCGCAAAAATCAGCAAAGGTAACATTTCCCAGGTGAAGTGTAAAGGCGACAGGAGAAAAACAGAGGGTCTAAGGACAACGCCGTGGGGAACACAGAGGTTAAGCGCAGTGAGAAAAGAAGAACTAGTAAATGGGTTTGAAAAGAAACAATCCTAGAAGCTCAGGATGAGACTCAAGAAGCCAAAAGATGAGTTTTTCTGGAAAGAAGAGAAATGGAGGTGAAAGGGATAGAAAGGTCCATTAGGATGAGACTAAAAACCCATCGCCACGTGTGGGAGTTACATGCTCATCTGCTACCTTCAAAAGAAACTAGTGGGTGCAGGAACCCAACAGCAGCAAATTAAGAATCAGGCGGGAAGTGAGTAGGCGATGGCTGGTCCCCTGGGCAGTGAGTTAAAGCACCGACAGGCAGCAGCATAAAAGCCAGGTACGTGTCCAAGGGGGCTTCCCCTGCATTGTCCACTCAACGGTACCACCTACCCAGTAAGCAACATGCTACCCCTAGCCCTACTGTAGGGATAAGAACACTTAGGAGCCAAGATCCCAGACCTCTCTTTTTTTTTAATGTTTTAATGAATTATTAAAGAATTATCATTTCTTTCTGTGATAGTGGTGTTGGTTTTTTGGGGCTCTGTTATTTATTTATTTACTTATTTAGCTGTGCTGGGTCTTAGTTGCTGTGTGTGGGATCTAGTTCCCTGACCAGGGATCGAACCCAGGCCCCCTGCATTGGGAGCACAGAGTCTTAACTACTGGACCACCAGGGAGGTCCCCCAGATCTCTTTTCTGAGGTCACATTGCCAGTGAGCAGGCTGAGATTTCAAGTCCGGGGTCCTCACACCTAGCTCTCTTTCCACCATTCAGAGTGACTTCCTTGGGCATCACTGTGCCCGTTTTACAGATAGGGAATTTGAGGCTTGGAATGGTCACGTGAACCCTCCTGGGGTCATGCCGGTAATAAGTGGCTAAATCATATTCATACTCAGAGCTCTGAGCTCAAACTCTTCGCTTTTTCCATTTCATTGCGCTGCCCACCCAGATTGCCTCAATACGTGAAAATACAGAAGAAAACACAGATATCTTGAAACGTCATATCCAGCAAGTTGAGCACCTGACAAGCAAGAAAAATCAACCTGGCTTTCCTTCACTCTGCAAATACCTCCAGGCAGCATAATGGTCCAACTACAAAGGTTGAAAGAGTCACGTGCCACCACCACAAAGATGAATGATCTTGCCAAACCAGCAGATACAGAATAAGCCCTGTCATGTACCAAGAAAACAGGCCTCTCCGTAACAGGAGGCTGACTGAGTCAGATAAGCTTGCACTGAGCCACAGTAACTGCTTCCCATCAGTGCTGCTTTATACTTGTTTTTCACTTAATTTACATAGTGACAGGTCGGAGGCCCGGAGAAGCAATCATTCAAGTAGACAAGGAGACTAAATATTGTCCCTTGTTCTTTTCAAGTATATAAACACGCTCTACCAAAACGAAAGGCAACGATGTTAAGCCATCATCTTTTACTTAACCATCTATTTAAAACGCTACCTGGAAAAATTTTAAATATCTCTAGAGATCTCAATATAACCCCCAGAAGGGAAAATGATCTTAAGAATAGACACTTAATAAATAATTAGAAAGAATCTGCACATCCAATTATGAAGTAATGGTTGGATAAGCCATGGTGCAGAAACATAATGCAAATTTATGCAATCATTGAAAACGGCATTTATAAAGAGTCTGCAGTAATATGAAAAATGTCTTACAATACATGGAAAATCAGAATTCAAGATAATATTTTTGAAATAAGTGAAATTTCAAAAATCAATCCAATTTGTTTTAAATAGAAAATGAAACAAAAGAAATACACTAAAACGTTAACAGTGTGTGTGTTTGCCCACGTAGGATTATACACAATTTTTTCCTTTCTGCTTATACATTTCAAGACTTCTAAAAGGAACATACATTATTTGTATAATAACAATTATTCCAAAACTACTCAAAAGTGAGTTTGCAGGAAGTTTTCTACAGAAAAACCAGGGCTTATTTATCAACATTACATAGGAGTGAAGAAAGTAGCGCCCTACAACATGAATGGAGTAAGGAGCTTTTGAGGTTCCCCAATCTGACAGAGGTGTTTACTGTAGGGACATGTACAGCCCTCCCCAGCCCCACAGCTGCCCTCGGCAATGCTTAGAAACCAGAGCAGCAGCAGCGGCCAACATTTAACGAGGACTTACTACACGCCAGGCACTGTGTGCAGCACCCTCCACGTCTTATCTCATTAAATCATCCGAAAACCTAAAGGAAGAGGTGCCCCTGCTCTCCCTGTTTTACAGGTTAGCAAACTGAAGCTTAGAAAGGTTTTATTCTAGCTCAGTGTGCCTTCCACTTCCCCACCAGGCTCTCATTTGTAATCAGTTGCCAGGCTCAGCCAGCTCCCTTTCTTCTAAAACTATTTCGTATTTCACTCAACATTCCTTTAACAAATACCGAGTATCTGCCCTATGAAAGGAAAAGCCCAGCCTTAAAGCACTCAGCGGGATCCCCACATCTTCAAGGACAACAAGATCTCCTGACTCCTCAGCCTCCTTCTACAACTGGTGGGGTCTCAACAAATACATACTAAGAAATAATTTAGGAAAGGTAGTGTTAAGTTAATTCAGTTCCGCATTTATTGACTATCTTCTTGGTAAAAGCATTGTCCAAAATGACAAAAGATGAAAGGTGTATAAGTAAGACATAGTCTGATCCCCAAGGAGCCTGCAATCTAGTGAGGGAACCAGATGGTGAAATTGATCTCAGGACATAATGTAATGGTGCTTAATTGAGAACTAAGCAAGGTAATGAGGAGGTGAAGAGGAAAGAATTATTACCCTCTTAATAACATGGGAAACAGGAAAAGTACAAGGAGAGAGCAAGCTACCATAGAACAGCATGAAAAAACATATGATATTACAAGTCCCAATATATATGAAATACAGATTATGTAGATAGAGAAAGTATGAAATTAGGCTAAAAAGATGGTTTGAATCAAATCTGAGTATCCTTGAGATGGAGTTGAGAATTTACTAGACGGAGGACAGTCAGTCACTGCAAGTTTCTTAAGGGGCAGAAGGATGTGATTTAGTTTGTGCTTCAGGGAGATAATTCTGGTTCCAGTGTGAAGAATGAATCAAAGGAGCAAAGGAAGGAATAGGACATGATGGTAGGCGTCTACTGCACCAATCCAAGAAATAGGTGTTGAAAATCTAGCTTTTATATATAGAATGGATAAATAAAAAGGTCCTACTGTAGAGCACAGAGAACTACATTCAATATCCTATGATAAACTACAACGGAAAAGAATATTAAAAAAAGAATGCATATATATATGTATAACTGAATCCCTTTGCTGCACAGCAGAAATTAACACAACACTGTATATCAACTATACTTCAACTTTAAAAAACATTGATTAAAAAACACAGTACAGGAATTTCCTGTCCTTACTTCAACTGCCCACATTGTCTTCAAGCTTGCGGGATCTTGGTTCCCAGGCCAGAGGTTGGGCCCAAGCTCCTGTGGTGGGAGCTCCAAGTCCAAACCGCTGGACTAACAGGGAAACTCAGACCCCAGGGAATATCAACTGGAGTGAGGCCTCCCAGAGGACCTCATCTCAGCACCAAGACCCAGCTCTATCCAAATGCCTGCAAACTCCAGTACTGGACGTCTCAGGCAAAAAACCCAGTAAAACAGGAATACAGCACCACCCATCCAAAAAAAAAAGAAACGACAAAAAAATATATTACAAAGGAGCAAGGAAAAACCTACAAGACCAAATAAATGAAGATGAAATAGGCAACCTACCTGAAAAAGAATTCACAGTAATGATAGTGAAGATGATCCAAAATCTCGGAAAAAGAACGCAGAAAATACAAGAAACATTTAACAAGGATCTAGAAGAACTAAAGAGCAAACAAACAATGATGAACAACACAATTACTGATATCAAAAATACTCTAGAAGGAATCAATAACAGAATAAATGAGGCAGAAGAACAGATAAGTGAGCTGGAAGATAAAATGGTGGAAATAACGGCCAGAGAGCAGAATAAAGAAAAAAGGATGACAAGAATTGAGGACAGTCTCAGAGACCTCTGGGACAACATTAAATGCACCAACATTCGAATTATAGGAGTCTCAGAAGAAGAAGAGAAAAAGAAAGGGTCTGAGAAAATATTTGAAGAGATTACAGTCGAAAACTTCCCTAGCATGGGAAAAGAAATAGTCAAGTCCAGGAAGCACAGCAAGCACCATACAGGATAAACACAACGAGAAACACGCCAAAACACATATTAATCAAACTATCAAAAATTAAACAAAAAAAGTAATTAAAAGAAGCAAGGGAAAAGCAACAAATAACATACAAGGGAATACACATAAGGTTAACAGCTGATTTTTCAGCAGAAACTCTGCAAGCCAGAAAGGAGTGGAAGGACATATTTAAAGTGATGAAAGGGAAAAATCTACAACCAAGGTTACTCTACCCAGCAAGGATCTCATTCAGATTCGACGGAGAAATTAAAACCTTTACAGACAAACAAAAGCTAAAAGAACTCAGCACCACCAAACCAGCTTTACAACAAATGCTAAAGGAACTTCTCTAGGCTGGAAACACAAGGAAACGAAAAGACCTACAATAACAAACCCAAAACAATTAAGAAACTGGTAATGGGAAAATACATATCAATAACTACCTTAAAGGTAAATGGATTAAATGCTCCAACCAAAAGACATACACTGGGTGAATGGATACAAAAACAAGACCATATATACGCTGTCTACAAGAGACCCACTTCAGACCTAGGGACACATACAGACTGAAAGTGAGGGAATGGAAAAAGATATTCCATGCAAATGGAAATCAAAAGAAACCTGGGGTAGCAATTCTCATCAGACAAAATATACTTTAAAATAAAGACTATTAGAAGAGACAAAGAAGGACACTACATAATGATCAAGGGATCGATCCAAGAAGAAGATATAACAATTGTAAATATTTATGCACCCAACATAGGAGCACCTCAATACATAAGGCAAATGCTAACAGCCATAAAAGGGGAAAGCAACAGTAACACAATCATAGTAGGGGACTTCAACACCCCACTTTCACCAATGGACAGATCATCCAAACTGAAAATATATAAGGAAACACAAGCTTTAAATGACACATTAAACAAGATGGACTTAATTGATATGTATAGGACACCCCATGCAAAAACAGCAGATTACACTTTCTCCTCAAGTGCTCATGGAACATTCTCCAGGATAGACCATATCTTGGGTCATAAATCAAGCCTTGGTAAATTTAAGAAAATTGAAATCGTATCAAGTATCTTTTCTGACCACAAGTCTATGAGATTAGATATCAATTACAGGAAAAAAAAACTGTAAAAAAATACAAACACATGGAGGTTAAACAATACACTACTAAGTAACCAGGAAATCACTGAAGACATCAAAGAGGAAATCAAAAAATACCTACAAACAAATGACAATGACGACCCAAAACCTGTGGGATGCAGCAAAAACAGTTCTAAGAGGGATGTTTATAGCCATATAATCCTACTTCAAGAAACAAGAAACATCTCAAACAAACTAACCTAACCTTATACCTAAAGCAATTAGAGAAAGAAGAACAAAAAGAACCCAAAGTTAGCAGAAGGAAAGAAATCATAAAGATCAGATCAGAAATACATGAAAAAGAAATGAAGGAAACAATAGCAAACATCAATAAAACTAAAAGCTCATTCTTAGAGTAAACAAAATTGATAAACCATTAACCAGACTCATCAAGGAAAAAAGGGAGAAGACTCAAATCAACAGAATTAGAAATGAAAAGGGAGAAGTAACAACTGACACTGCAGAAATACAAAGGATCATGAGAGATTACTACAAGCAACTATATGCCAATAAAATGGACAACCTGGAAGAAATGGACACATTCCTAGAAAAGCACAACCTTCCGAGACTGAACCAGGACGAAACAGAAAATATAAACAGACCAATCACAAACACTGAAATTGAAACTGTGATTAAAAATCTTCTAACAAACAAAAGCCCAGGACCAGATGGCTTCACAGGTGAATTCTATCAAACATTTAGAGAAGAGCTAATACCTATCCTTCTAAAACCATTCCAAAATATAGCAGAGAGAGGAACATGCCCAAGCTCATTCTATGAAGCCACCATCACCCTGATACCAAAACCAGACAAAGATGTCACAAAAAAAGAAAACTACAGGCCAATATTACTGACGAACATAGATGCAAAACTCCTCCACAAAATACTAGCAAACAGAATCCAACAGCAATTTAAAAGGATCATACACCATGATCAAGTGGGGTTTATCCCAGGAATGCAAGGATTCTTCAGTATACACAAATCAATCAATGTGATACACCATGTTAACAACTGAAGGATAAAAACCATATGATCATCTTAATAGACGCAGATAAAGCTTCTGACAAAATTCAACACCCATTTATGATAAAAACTCTCCTGAAAGTAGGCATAGAGAGAACTTACCTCAACTTAATAGAGGCCATATATGATAAACCCACAGCCAACGTCGTTCTCAATGGTGAAAAACTGAAACCATTTTCTCTGAGATCAGGAACAAGACAAGGTTGCCCACTCACCACTATTATTCAACATAGTTTTGGAAGTTTTAGCCACAGCAATCAGAGAAGAAAAAGAAAGAAAAGGAATCCAAATCGGAAAAGAAGAAGTAAAGCTGTCACTGTTTGCAGATGACATGATACTATACCTAGGGAATCCTAAAGATGCCACCAGAAAACTGCTACAGCTAATCAATGAATTTGGTAGAGTACCAGGATACAAAAATAATGCGCAGAAATCACTTGCATTCCTATACACTAATGATGAATAATCTGAAAGAGAAGTTAAGGAAGCACTCCCATTTACCATTACAACAAAAAGAATAAAATACCTAGGAATAAACCTACCTAAGGAGACAAAAGATCTACATGCAGAAAACTATAAGACACTGATGAAAGAAATTAAAGATGATACAAACAGATGGAGAGATATACCATGTTCTTGGATTGGAAGAATCAACATTGTGGAAATGACTATACTACCCAAAGCAATCTACAGATTCAGTGCAATCCCTATCAAACTACCAATGGCATTTCTCACAGAACTAGAACGGAAAACTGCACAATTTGTACAGAAACACAAAAGACCCCATATAGCCAAAGCAATCTTGAGAAAGAAAACGGGAGCGGGAGGAATCAGGCTCCTGGACTTCAGACTATACTACAAAGCTACAGTAATCAAAACAGTATGGTACTGGCACAAAAACAGAAATATAGATCAATGGAACAGGATAGAAAGCCCAGAGATAAGCCCACACACGTATGGTCACCTTATCTTTGATAAAGGAGGCAAAAATATACAATGGAGAAAAGATAGCCTCTTCAGTAAGTGGTGCTGGGAAAACTAGAAAGCTACATGTAAAAGAATGAAATTAGAACACTTCCTAACACCATACACAAAAATAAACTCAAAATGGATTAAAGACCTAAGTGTAAGATCAGACACTATAAAACTCTTAGAGGAAAACATAGGCAGAACACTGTATGACATAAATCACAGCAAGATCCTTTTTGACCCACCTCCTCGAGAAATGGAAATAAAAACAAAAGTAAACAAATGGGACCTAATGGAACTTAAAAGCTTTTGCACAGCAAAGGAAACCATAAAGAAGATGAAAAGACAATCCTCAGAATGGGAGAAAATATTTGCAAATGAAGCAACTGACAAAGGATTAATCTCCAAAATATACAAGCAGCTCATGCAGCTCAATATCAAAAAAACAAACAACCCCGTCCAAAAATGGGCAGAAGACCTAAATAGACATTCCTCCAAAGAAGATATACAGATTGCCAACAAACACATGAAAGGATGCTCAACATCACTAATCATTAGAGAAATGCAAATCAAAACTACAATGAGGTAGCACCTCACACCACTCAGAATGGCCATCATCAAAAAATCTACAAACAATAAATGCTGGAGAGGGTGTGGAGAAAAGGGAACCCTCTTGCACTGTTGGTGGGAATGTAAATTGATACAGCCACTATGGAGAACAGTATAGAGGTTCCTTAAAAAACTAAAGATAGAACTACCATATGGCCCAGCAATCCCACTACTGGGCATATACCCTGAGAAAACCATAATTCAAAAAGAGTCATGTACCACAATGTTCACTGCAGCTCTATTTACCATTGCCAGGACATGGAAGCAAGCTAAATGTCCACTGACAGATGAATGGATAAAGAAGATGTGGCACATATATACAATGGAATATTACTCAACCATAAAAAGAAACGAAATTGAGTTATTTGTAGTGAGGTGGATGGACCTAGAGTGTGTCATACAGAGTGAGGTAAGTCAGAAAGAGAAAAACAAATACTGTATGCTAACACCTATATATGGAATCTAAAAAAAAATAAAGGTTCTGATGAACCTAAGGGCAGGACAGGAATAAAGACGCAGACGTAGAGAATCGACTTGAAGACACAGGGAGGGGGAAGGGTAAGCTGGGACGAAGTGAGACAGCGTCATTGACATATATACACTACCCAATGTAAAACAGATAGCTAGTGGGAAGTAGCCGCATAGCACAGGGAGATCAGCTCGGTGCTTTGTGATCACCTAGAACGGTGGGATAAGGAGGGTGGGAGGGAGACGCAAGAGGGAGGGGATATGGGGATATATGTATGCATATAGCTGATTCACTTTGTTATATGGCAGAAACTAACACAACACTGTAAAGCAATTATACTCCAATAAAGATGCTAAAGAAAAAAAAAAAGCAGACTTGTGTAAATAAATACTATTTTAGAAAAGGACCCATTCAGAATGAGTCTGAATCAACTCAGTTTATCCCAGTATATCTTGCAAATCTTAGACCATTGAGGGAATTACTGAAATCAGCTTGGAAAAGTGAGCTGTTTTCAAGGAGATAAAGGTTGTAAAATTTCTATTAATTAAATTTTTATTTAAGATACTTCTGTAGTCTTTGGCATGAATCAAATGATTTTCTCCTTAAAATCTAACCTACTCAACCACCTAGAGGGGTGGGATACGGAGGGTGAGAGGGAGACCCAAGAGGGAGGGGATATGGGGATATATGTATGTATACGTATAGCTGATTCACTTTGTGATACAGCAGAAACTAACACACCATTGTAAAGCAATTATACTTTAATAAAGATGTTAAAAAAAAAATCTAACCTACTCACTAGGCAGCATTTTTGCGTCTATGGCCATTATTCTGTCTGAGGCTTATTTTATTTTTATGTGAAAACTTTTCTGCAATTAAAACTATTTTTCTAAAAAAAACACAAAAAACAAAAAACAGTACAGGCCAAACAATAAGAGATGTAAAAGAAATAAACAAATGGACATTAGAAATTAAAAAGAAGGAAGGGAGGGAGGGAGGGAGGGAGGAAGGAAGAAAGGAGGGAGGAAAATCTGAACCAGGACAGTGATGGCGGAAGGGGGAGGAGGAATCCCATGGGAGAAAAGCTCAAGCATTAGAACGGATACGGAATACACCCAAGCAATTCACAGGATATAGGAGAAGGAGGACAATTGGAGGATGACTCCAAAAGCTTCAAGCCTCCAAGAGTAAGAAAACAGTAACACCCTCAAGGGAAAGAATTAATTCAACTGAGGGTCCTAGGCCATTCAAAGGACACATGTAGCCTTCACTTAGAAATTGAAGCTCAGAAGTCAGGACCGGATGTATAACTGTGTGAAATCAATAGCAAATTTTTATTTGAATACAAGTACATATTGACTACAACAAGAGCTTAACTCTTAAAGCCCCACCACAAATCTTCACAGAATTTTTTTAAATGTACACCCTCATTGATGCACTTTGTAATTTCTAGTTTTTAATAACCTTGTTCTTCATAACTCAAATAATTACCTTTGGGGTAACATTAATTTCATAATTTTTTAAGCCAAAGTTTCTTTTCCAGCTGCTCTGGTTTCTTCCCCAAGGAGAAGTATGTGCATGAAATAAATGCACTTCCATATCACAGCATTTAAACTAAAAAAGAAAAACCTTTTTGACCTTATGACATACCAGTCACAAGTTACAACGCAACAAAAGACTTCCTTTTACAGATACTCCTAACGTTGGCAGCTGCAGCTGCAGGGCAGTGAGGCTCCTGGCCCCAGGCTCCTCTGGCTCCCCGCTGTCTGCTCTGCAGCACACGAGAGCTGACGTGGAACTGCAGGCAGAGAATGGGAACGCGACAACAAGGAGCACCGGCAGTGTTTGGAAAATGCATCACTTCTCGGATTTCCTGCCCTCCCTCAGCTCCAGGACACAGTGAAGCGAGAGTGCAAGGGTCCATCCCATCAGGATGAAACGCCCAGGAGAGCACCTTTCCCAGGCCAAGGCTCAATCTACTCTGGCACTGACAATGGCAAATTTCTAATGCATTTTCTTTGGGCTGAGCAGCAAAGTAATGAGCTGGCGATAAAATGAAGGAGAAACTGAATAAATTAAATCTAACATTTTCTATCTCATCCAATCTTTGTCTTTCAAATAAATGACAACTGTATCTAAGTTGGTAGATAACCCTGGTACAGAGACAAACCAGAAGTGTGATGTCTGATGTCCCAATGCAACCTTTGGTGGGTCTGGCTCCTTGTCACAGTGCAGGGCAACAAGATCAACCGTCAATGCGTGCACTAAGGCAACAGAAGGTGATCGAGGCCAGCGGCGGACAAGAGCATGGACTCCAGAGCCAGATGGCCAGGGTCCAAGTCCCAGCTCCTCCAAATACCACATAGCAGACCTTAGGCATTCTAGCTAATTTCCTTATGCATCAATCGTCTCACTGTAAAATAAGCCTAAGAACAGTAGCTACCCGTTTGGGGCAACTGTGAGGATTAGGGCAATTCACCTCTGTAAGGGCACAGAGTACAGAAAGTGCACGCCCACGACTATCACACACTCTCAGGACCCAGAAACCCTTGTTAAGGCAAAGCCCGGTCATGTGTCTGCACCTTGAAGGTGCTGAAACTGAGGAAAGATACAAGAGGCAGACACTCTAAAAAAACAAATACTGGCTGGGCAAGTGAGAAAATGAATTAATCTAGCTTTGGAAGTCTGGGATCGCGACATATGAGCACCAGCTCACATGCGAAGATGAGGACTGTTCCATCTGGAAAGCAGAACTGAGAACTCAGACTGGGGATCAGGCCATCAGAGATGTGGGAACACATAAGAGAGGAGGGCGCGTGGACTGGAGCCTCACACACCTGCATCAGGACCTCCCTCTGCCCCACCTCCCGCTGGACAGGTTTGTGCCCATGACACCCGCCTTCCCCACCACCACCACCCCGCACCTGGGCCTGCTTCCTCAGCAGCACAGGGGCTGCTTGGGTCCCAGGAGGGGCTGTGAGCACGAGGCACATGGTCATCAGCCAACATGCAGGGCGCTGCTGGTGATGCTGTTAACTTGTCTCACTAGAGTCTAAAACATCAGAACAAAGGGGGCTTGAGATAAGCAATAAGGAAGGAGTCAACACTAACTGCCTTCCTGTAATGCCAGGTGCTCTGCTGGGTATGGAGCGTGGCTCGTTCCATCATTGAATCACCCCCACTTTAGAGATGAACAAACTCAATCTCAGAGCAAGGGAGGAGCTGTTTCTGCTCGTGCCGCCCCCTCTGCTGCCACGCCGGCCCCATCCCGTCTTCTCTCCGCGAGTGGGAGAGCCCAGCCACAGCCGAGCACCCCTCCCCCGCGCAGCTTTCGGCATCTTAAGTTTCCCGACCAGGGACTGAACCCGGGCCACGGCAGTGAAAGCGCCAAGTCCTAACCACTGGACCGCCAGGGAATTCCCTCTGTGTAGTTGTTTTATTTCCTCCAAATCCATCTACAGCCACATCAAACACCACCCTTCTCCCCACACCCAGAGTTGTCCCTTCTCCCACTGTTGGGTTTATTCATGCAGACAGCAGAGCCTTGACATCAGGAGAAACAGGCCCCTGGACCTCTGTGCCTTCCCTAGTGCCACTAAAATGACCCCGCTACGTGCATAAAACATGACTGATACATCAAGAGAGCCGTGGAATGGACACAGGGACAATTAGAGAGGAACACAGACTCGCCGATGTGCAGGGGCCACAGTCAGCCAGGGTCGGCCATCAGCCACGTGAGCCCAGGTGGGCACCAACCATCCAACAGCCCGGCCTCGGCACAGCTTCAAGTTGCCTACGTAACACAGGCCCCTGGGGATGCTCACAGGCAGAAAAAGCCAAGGAGCCGGGGGCTGGTGCTCTGTCCCCTGGCGTCGGTATTCTGTAGGCTGCATCCAGGGTCTCCTCCCTGAAAGCTGGGGGCTATCTGTAGAGGTCATCACCCAGAGAAGAGCTAAACCCTGCACGTCCTACCAAGGGTCTCTGCATTCATTTTGCTAAGGAATATGCCATTTCTTCCACTAAAATAGTTCTCTGCCACTGAGAGGCTGCTTGATAAATATTAATGTGAATTTATCTCAATCTCTTTTTAAAAATGAGATCCAGAAAAGCCTGAACTGGTGCCTTCTTTTTCTCTCTCAGATCAGTGAAGCAGGATACCAGCAGGACGTGACGGCTGCACGGGCCGAACAGCTTGATTCCATCCACGTGCGACACATGTAAATGAAGCTAACAAATGCGGAGCACAGGTCACAAGGGACACTGGGAAAGTCTGCAAGTGACTCATTTCAAACAAGCCCATTCCATTTAAATCCCATTGCCGATTCTAAAAGAGAAGTAAGGGTGTAACAGCCTGTAAGCTATTTGACCTTTTTGTGGGTCATAAAAATCAGTTTAGTCTCTCTCTCTCTCTCTTTTTCTCTCTTACACCTCTTCCTCTTCCTCTTCTTCTTTCTCTTTCTCTTCCTCTGCTACGTGAGGACACAACAAGAAAGCAACCATCTGCAAGCCAAGAAGAGGGCTCTCACCAGAGCCCAACCACGCTGGCACCTTGACCCCAGATTTCCAGCCTCTAGAACTTGCTTAGAACTTTATGGCATTTATGATATTGTCAATGGAAAATATGTCTAAAGTTATCACTGGACAAAGAAGACAAAAACAGCTCTGCCATTTAAAGTTTATAGAAAAATACGCGGGCCTCTCACTGCCGTGGCCTCTCCCGTTGAGGAGCGCAGGCTCCGGACGCGCAGGCCCAGCGGCCATGGCTCACGGGCCCGGCCACTCCGCGGTACGTGGGATCTTCCCGGACCGGGGCACGAACCCGCGTCCCCTGCATCCGCAGGCGGACTCTCAACCACTGCACCACCAGGGAAGCCCTGAATGTGGATCTTGATGTTTGAATATGTTTTAACCTTGCACGATGTCTATACTAACAATGTATGGGTTGCTTGATAAATAAATTTTTTTAAAAAAAAAATCAGTTTAGTGGGTAGCGAGCAGCATCCCACAGGATGGGACGGGACGGGACGGGACGGGACGGGGTGGGGTGGGGTGGGGTGGGATGGATCATACTCCACGTTACGGGCTAAACTGTGTCTCCCCACCCCCCACACTTATATTGTTGAAGTCCTAATACCCAGTACCTCAGAAGACGACTACATCTGGAGAGACGGCCTTTAAGGAAGTAGTTAAGGTCAAATGAGCTCATAGGCGTGGACCCTGATCCAATATGACCAGTGTCCTTATAAGAAAAGGAGATTAGGGCACAGCAACACACACACAGAGGGACGACCGCGTGAAGACACAGGGAGAAGGTGGTCATCTGCCAGCCAAGGAGAGGCCTCAGGAAGAACCAGCCCTGCCGACACCTTGATCTTAGACTTCCAGCCTCCAGGACTCGGAGACAAAAAATGTCGGTTGTTGAGGCCCCCAGGCTGTGGTATTTTTGTTACGGTGGCCCAAGCTGACCGATAGGGTACACCACACACAGTGAGAATGGGTGTCGTTTCATGAAACATGTGTTTTTTCACACGCAGTGTACTTCCTACTATGGGCCATGATCGAGAAGTTTGAGGGCCACTGTTGTAAGGGCTCCAGGTCAGCTGTCCTCTCCGGTGCTCAGCAAGTTACTGGAGCACATCTTCAACTCCTCACTTGACATGACAGAAAGTATTAACAGATTCAAAATTCTCAATCAATTCTGAGATGCAATACCTAATACAGAGCTAATTTGATAAATGAATATACACGTATGAGTGGTCATTCGGTCTCACTGCTTCATTTTTTACCAAAGAGGAAAGTGAAGGCCAGGGATCAGAGAAGTGATTGGCCCGAGGTCACACCTGGGAAACCCAACCACCACCCCCCCACCCCCACTCCTCGTGCTGATTCCTATCCGGAAATCTACGCCAAACCCACGGTCCTGGTCCAGGTAGTGTGCACACCCTTTCCCAGGTGCTTCAAATTTCAGACTCAATACTTCCATGTGAAAACCGTACTGCTCTATTTTGGCTTGAATTTAATACTCAGAAATTCCTCTTCTCTTACTCTGGCATATTCCAGATACAGAGAAACCTATATTTTAATCATTCTAGTCATCCTTAGCAATAAATAAGTACCTGCCAAGATAACCATTTTTTAGAGGAAATTGGTCAAAGATTAGAGTCAGACACAGCCAAAAGGTTCCCCCCATCTGTTCCCACCTAACTATGAAAATCCTGCAGAGAAACTCTCTTTTTATAACGTTAACAGGTTACTCTGCTGCTGAAACTTCTGATAACATCCACCAAAAGCTCTTTAAGCTGGAAAAAACTGTATAGCATTATGGGGAGAAACACTGACTTTTCAAGTAGGTGAAGTAAGGGAAGATGCTAATTTTATCGAGCTTCTACTATTGCAGGCAGGATGCCAAGTGACTGCTACACGTTATTTCTGATAATCCTCCAGACACTATCAGACATTATCTTCTTAATCTTACAGTTGAAAGCAGGCTTAGTAAAGTAAGTAAATTCTCAAAGGCTACATTTAATCAGAAGACACAGGAGGCAAACCCAGGTCTGCCTCAATCCAAGGATCATGACCCATATGTTTCTCTGCACTGTTCTCCTTGCTGAAACAACGTTGTACTGTCTCCATCCTACACACAGAGCAGCCCAGGCCAGGGACACCGGCATCTTGTCCAAGGCCATTCAACTACCCCATGAATGATACACTTCCATCAAAATAGAAAACTGTACGGTTCTCCAGTTTAAGACCTGCATGTGTTGAAACGCTTCGGAAGTCAGAAACAAATCAATAGAAACAATGAGAATTACAATGTGTTGAGCATATATTACGCTTCCGGCTCTTTACATACAGCGCCTCAACTCCCGACACCAGCACAGCAAGGTAGACATAATCCTCACTTTCCTGATGAGGAAATAATGCAGAGAAAACAAGCAATTCGATTGAACAAGCACGTATTGAGCCCCTATGAGCCAGACTTTATGCTAGGCTGGGGTTTGGGGGGTAAAAAAAAAAAGTCTCAATTCCAGCTGTCCAGCCTTCACACATAGATTGCTATAGATAAATATCTGCTTTGGGAAGATCACTTTATAGTCTGTGTGGAAGAGAGATGAGAAAGGACAACCTGGGAGACAAGGTGCGTCCTTAGAATGTGTCACCATATCCTGCACCAGAAATGGCAGCCTGCCCAAGAGAGTGGCAGGCTGGCACTCCGTGCAGCAGATGGTGGGCAAGTGAGCAGCAAAGCAGGCCCCACTCCACTGCTGAAAAGCATACACCATCTAGACCACGGTGTCCCACAAGACTAAATTCTTCGAGAAGGTGCAGAGTGCCCCTTTTGATACCACCCCAGGATGCTCTACTTTGGTTCACCTACGACTTGGCAAATTAGTATTTTCCCATAACTAGTAAATGCAGTTAATATATTGGGGATTTTGACATACTGATAGTTTTTCTTCACCTCATTATTTTACGTGTGTGGTTGCTCTACTGAGAATGCATTTTATTAGCAGGTACTTATTATGTTGCCCTACACAGCATTTATCTCGTCAACACACAACTTAAAGGAAGTCAAAAGCTTCCCTTCATTTCTGCTGGGTTTTTGTTCAACCTCTTCTATTTCTGAACAAACAAAAGGGACTGTATAAATTGCGACAGAGACAAATGACAGCTCTTTACTGAAGAGCTCCCACCAGGACTCTGCAAGGTAACAATTCATGTGCTCAGACCGCCTCCTCCTCCACCCAGGTGAAAAATGGAACATATTAACTCAAAACTCCAGAAGAAACAACGTATACCACCTGGGGATAAAATGCAATGGGGAAAGAGCATGTCTGGAATGGAAAGCAAGAAGCAGAATAATACATATGCCTTCACAATATAAAAACTATGGCCTTGGGCTTCCATGGTGGCGCAGTGGTCGGAGAGTCTGCCTGCCGATGCAGGGGACACGGGTTCGTGCCCCAGTCCGGGAAGATCCCACATGCCACGGAGCAGCTGGGCCCGTGAGAAATGGCCGCTGAGCCTGAGCATCCAGAGCCTGTGCTCCGCAACGGGAGAGGCCACAACAGTGAGAGGCCCACGTACAGCAAAAAAAAAAAAAAAAAAAAAAACTATGGCCTTCATCTTTGGGCAGGGTTCATGTTGCAGCTCTTTATGCTTTGCTATGAAGCCAAAGGACAAAAGTTCAAATCTAGGCCTGTATGTTCTTCATAGCGGGAACAAGACACAACACACAGGGCTTTAAACCCAAACCCTGCATATTTTCAAGTTGGTCCATATTGTAGGAGACTTTCAATTTTTATAGCCATGTTATTTTACCCATAATGTCTGATACCAAATTCTAGTAAAATAATGCATTCTTATTTTCGATGCCATTTTACAATTTACTGAAATTCAAAAAAATGTGAAGAACAGATATTTTTAAACCCAGGATTATAAAAGATGGCCAGAAAAGTAATTTTAATTCACAATAGTCTAGAACTACGGTAAGTGAAAGTGCAGGGCGGTGGGGCACGCGGAGGAGGTGTGTCCATCTGTCCAGTCCGTCCTGCGCCCGACGCTGTGCCGCCCTGTGTCACCACCTCAACGCCCTCATAGGTGGCTGTCGGGCTGATACACAGGGCATCAGCACCCTCAGATTCCACGTCAGCCTCAGGGTCCTTCTTTCCAATAAAAACGTGACAGCACATCTCTAACTAAATGTGACATAACTTGTATCGCTTTACGTGAGCTTTCACATGAATAACTGTAGAATCCATAAGAAATCTCACTGGCCCGCAACTCACGGATCTGCTACCCACGAGCAGGGGCACTAAAGAAGGCAGGAACTCCTCTGAGCGCAGCCAGGGCAGCAGCGGTGACTCTATGCATTTTACTCCAAACCCAGTGAATGGTGGCTACGGAGGGGAAGAAGGGAGGCTGCTTTCCAGAAAGAGGCAAAGACCCTGAAATGGCCCCAGTGAAAAACTCCCCACCAACAACTTGTTCTTATCAAAGCCCGTTTCTCAGCCCACGGAGCACACCTCCTGCACTGGCCTCCCCAGGTCCTTGTGAAATGCAAGTTCTTGGGTCCAGGGCGGGGCTCTGGAACTGGGCCTGTAAATTCTGAGTTAACTGTTGGCTGCGCGTTACTTTCTTCCAAAATGTATTTCCCCCAGGGCTAAGCCTTATTTGAACCAAAGAACCAAATCCACACCCAGCTGAGTGATGGGGGCGGGGGTGGTTTCAGGCTGCCCCTCTAAGCGCAGAGGTGGGGAGAAGGGGCCGGATGGGGATGTTTGGGAGGTAAAACCCGGAGGACTGCCTGAGGAGGACTTAGATATGGGGTCTGATGGGGGGAAAGGGGATGGAGACTGACTTCACCGTCTGTGGTCTGAGCAGCTGGACGGAGAGTGGTACCACGTGCTGAGACGGGGCAGGGAAGGATGGGTAGGCAGTCAGGCGTTCCGGTCTGGAGCTCCGTATAAGAAATAAATACAAGAGCCATGTGTGCAGAGAGTTCTTGGAGACTTGGGCCTGTGAGTTCACCAGGAGGAAACACAGACGGAGAAGATAAGGATGGTGTTGACTGGACCCTCAAAGTGGATGACGAAGCCACCAGGACACAGACAGTGGCGGCGCTGCAGGACAGGGTGAGCCAGGAGCGGGGAGAAATGACCAGAGCGCGTCAGTGGCCACAGCCAAAGGAGAAGCACACCTGCTGTGAGGAGCTGGGGGTTCCAAGGAGGACTGCCTGGAAGTAGCAATAGGGAAGGACTTCTCTGCCACCTCTAGGCCCCGAGGCACTTGGGGTGCAGCAGGAGAAAACAGCAGCATCTTGAGGGGTGGCCGGGGAAGCAGCGCCTAGGGGAATGAGCTGGCCCCTCCCACTGTGGCTCCGTGGGAGCACCCCCGGCATCCTGAGCAGGACGGCGCTTTCTGTGCTTTATTTACCTGCGTTAGACCTGCATTTAGCGGCCTCGTTCCTTCCTGCGAAACACAAATGACACCCCTTGGTCAAGGTTCTACCAGAAACATTCCCACACATTTGCAAACTCTGTGGTAAAGAGTCACTACCTTAGTACAAGGTTAATGGAACATTCAGGGAAAAAAAGAGGCTGAGATGAAACAGGGGACTTTGCTATGACAGACCATGAGTTCCTGAGGTCATAGCTGAAGGTCATGAGAGCAGGAAGGGATGGGGAACGAGCCCTGATTGGAAGTACAGACACCAACAGAGAGGAGTCTGAAGGCGATGGGCGACCTGCAGGCCTGGACCTCGGATAAGGTCGAGATGCAGAGGCTGAGTGATGAAGGGTGCTCTGGGAGACGAAGTAGGTAGCAGCTGAAGCCCAGGGGCACTGGGCACACCTGGCGGAGGCGCAGACTCAAAGGGACAACCCAAAGGGACTCGAAGGGGCTGGGAGTGTAAAGGAAACAAAAGCAGGAAGTGATAATCCTGGCATTTGAACCCAGGGTCTCCCCCCCTCCAAAAATGATGCTCAGAGATAAAAGGTAGATGGTAGCGAACATAAATTTACCATTCTACTTAAGGAACCCCCAAAACCTAAAAATCCCTGCAGGTTGTTTTAGGTGAGGGTTAGGGATTGGGGTGGAAGGTAACAAGCTTTGGCTTCTTCCATTTTAGCTGGTTTCTGAGTCCAAAATACCCAACCCAGCTTCTCCAGTTCCTCCCGAAACCCCTCCATCCTCTGTCCCTCCTTCTTTCCTTCCCCTAGATGAAGAAGGAGGTGACGTGTGACAACCGTGCAGATAAGCCTCCCTTTACCCCGCCCACAGGACTGGCACCAAGGGCCTCCTCACCCCACCCAGTCTCTCTTGTTGGCTGCATCTCCCGCCATCCCTTAGCCCCACGCTTTGCGGGCATCCTGTTACACTAAACACTGCTCGGCCAAAAGACACCGGGAGCATTCGTAACTCCTCGCACCTCGCTCCCGCCGGCACAGCTGCCGCAATGCCCCGCCCCACAGCCTTGCCGCCGCTGTCCCTCGGCCTCCAGCTCAACCCAAAAGTCACGTCTGGTACTGCATGGACCCAGCATCGTGTCCAAGTCACGGAGATGATCAATAAACACTTCCAGAAAGGAGATAAGGAGAGCTCCCCAATGCCGTCGTTTACCCCTCCCCTGTCCTTCATCGTCTGCACAGTATTCCTAGAACCCTTAAAATACACCTTCAGGAGCCTTAAGGGGCTACTGCAATTGCACTCACAACTCAAAAACCTATCTACTTTACATGTAAAAACCAAAATTTTTAAAGGAATTGGCAATCCTATTTTTTCTTATTCTCTTCACAGTACAATCCACTCTCGTTCAAAAAGCATCACGTAATCTCAGACGAACAGTTTTCAAAGAGAGAAGGAAGAAGCGGGGGAGGAAACGGAGGAATTAGTCCTGTCTAGCCCATCTAAATGTACAACTACGGGCTCATCAAAGAGAAATCAAAACAAAAAGTTGTTCCCGGTACTAAAACAAGAAGTAAAATGTCAACTATGATAGCAAGGAAAGCAAAAATAAAATAGGAATGCTTTTTCTCAATGGGAACTCATCTCCCGCTTCCTGAAAGGGGACGTGCACTTCAAACCACGAAGTCAAATCTTCACCAGTGTGTGCGTATAGCTAAGCTGAATCCATACTTCCCAGAAGCCCCTTCCCTGCATACTCTGAGCCAGCGTGCATGGGGACCTGGAAGGCACAGGCACGCCCACCGACACTGCTGGGGTGGGGGGTGGAGGCAGCATCCCTCCCCCAGCTCCTCTAGCCCCCCCCAGGCCCTCTGCTTCAGCTTCTCCAGCTCCTGGGCCAGGTGGCCGCTCCTCCAGGGGCTCCCATCATCGAAGCTGGGGGCTGGGAGGTGCTGAGAAACCAGCACGGTTCCTGTCCATCCCCGTGGGGTGGGGTCCAGCTCAGCCTCACAAGTTCCTGCTCGTCTGTGCTTCCTTCCCACCCACCCCCCCTTCCCAACCGCCTCTCCGACTGCCTGCCTGAGGGCTTCAGGATCCGGCAGCGTACACAGAAGCAACTGCTCGACATACCGTGCAGCCAGCCCCCACACTGCGTACAGTCAAACCCCGGTCATAAAGCACGCGTGCATGTATGTACCTGTGTGCGTAATGACAGAGAACCTCTCCCTGATGCAGGCTGCTCAGTGCCCTACTTCTGACTAGGCCCTGTCCTCGCCCCGCCCAGTCCAGCTGTAGCAAGGATCCCACTTAATTAGGTGAGCGAGAGTCCCCCCACCCTTGATATCCGATCACCCTCAATATCTGATCAAGTTCCTCACACCACCCCAACCCCCCCTCGACGTCTAAGTCCTTGGCTTGCCTTCAGCGAGAATCCTGTTAGGCCAACTGTGCCAGAATCCCCCAGCCCGACGTCTCCTCTGAGTAATTTTCTGTCCACTCCCCACTCCCTTTGCTGTTGGCTCTGAATCCCCACTTGTCCTTGTATTTGGAGGGAGCTCAGTCTCTCTCCCCTACTGCAACAGAGCTGACCCTACTGCAACTGTGTGGAACAGTCTTCCTTGCCATGTTAACAAGTGTCGGGACAATTTCTCTTTAATGGTATGTGTGTACTACGTATGCATGCGTGCATTCAGAACCCTAACTGAACTGCAGTTTTCACAGCTTTGTCATTGTTTTCAAAGCGGTAATTCTTCCTTTTCCATAAACAAGGTCCTCTGTGCACCAAAGGCTGCCTGGAAGCTGTTTCCAAGCTCAGCGAGTGTTTTTCCCTCTGATGAAATACACACATATCACCATCCCACTGCCAGGGGGCAGCAGCACTGTGCCGAAACGCATTTGCCATCAGCAGCTCGAACGGCCGCGTGGAAGCAGGCAGTCATTTGGCAGTTAAACGAAAACGTCTCTGTCAAGAGGGGTCAGGGCAAGTGGCTCCCCTTCCCCCATATTAGGAGCTGAGAGGCTAGGGGTCCAGGCTCGTTCTGCCACTGGCTGTGGGGCTGGGACAGGCCACTTCACCAGGCAGGACCTCCGTGTTCACCCCTGCAACGGGCCTCACGCGGCTGTGGCCTTCTGCAGCCGGGCAGCCCGGGAACGCAGGGGTGCTGGGGAGGAACGCCGGGACGCCGTCCTCCGGGCATCCATTCCCACTTTACGGATGAGATGCGTTACCTGACAGGCACTGCCACGCCCGAAGCAGCAGAAAACCCAGGTTTGGACTGAGCCGCATCCCTCAGCCCAAGCACAGCGGCACCTTCTCTTTCATTCATGCAAGCCCTGCCCTAAACACTCCTTCCCTTCACCTCCCCCTCACCTGTGTCCCACACACCTGCTGAGTACCTGCTCACTCTCCAGGGCCCATCTCAAGCACCTGCTGCCTCCTGATGAGCGCTTCTTCAGCCCTCCCTGGGAGACTCCATCTCTTCCTTCTGGGTTTTCCTTAACCCTAAATCCATGCAAGTAAATCATCTGGCCAGAGGTTCCGACAAGGAGTGACGGGTGGGTGAGCAGGAGGGATCAATCACCTCATAATTCCTATCAGCCATTCCACATCACTTTTAAAGTATGAACAAACACCATGGTAAAATGTTATTTAAATGCACCTTCAAAACAAGTGTCCTAGCACTGCACTCCAACGTCCCCTCCAAAACCCCCCTCCCAGAGTACTTCCTGAGCGGTCACTGATCACTGCCACCATCACTCACTCATTCCACAAATATTTACGGCACACCTACGACTATTTTAGATGCTACAAAGGTACAGTGAGGGGCTTCCCTGGCGGCGCAGTGGTTGAGAGTCCGCCTGCCGATGCAGGGGACACGGGTTCGTGCCCCGGTCCGGGAGGATCCCACATGCTGCGGAGCGGCTGGGCCCGTGAGCCATGGCCGCTGAGCCTGTGCGTCCGGAGCCTGTGCTCCGCAACGGGAGAAGCCACAACAGTGAGAGGTCCGCATACCACAAAAAAAAAAAAAGGTACAGTGATCCAAGCAGAGTCACTGCTTTCTTAGAAAGCACGTTCTAGTTAGGGAGGCCCAAGGGCTCTAGGGATTGGATTACGGTGTGCTTGCTGGGATGGAGAAGACCACACAAGGAAGAGTCCGCTCCACTCCTAGACTCTTCTCCACACGACCCAGTGTGGTCACCAGCAGTTCCTGGGGCTTCACGCTTCTCCCGGCAGAAAAGAGGAAACCCCTCTCTTCCCAGGCAGCTCGGCCCCTCGTCCCATAACTTAGCCTTGCTGTCCCTGAGGGGCCCAACTCTCCTAGAGGGGGATTTATCAAGAGAGGAAGTGGAAGGTCAGCCATAAAAACTGCCCACCCTGAAGAAAAGTCGGGACATGACCAGAAGACGCTGTGAGGGCGGGGATGGGGAGGCCACCTGCACAAACCCACCCCAGAGCTGAAGGCGGGACGGCTGGCAAGAGTGTAGCTGACGTCCTGAGACAAGAAAACACCAAAAAGCAAAAATCCTGACGTATTCAAGAAACCAAAGGATGGCCAATGTGGGTCAAATGTAGAGCGCTTCATACTCTCTGTTAAATTCACATATGTTGGTCTGAGCTAATCCTCTGTAATGTTAAATGTATTTCTCAGAGTTCCAGCAACAGTTTCAAGTTTCGTATTATGCTAAAGAGATCTATCATAAAATGTTTAAAACAGATTTTCCTGCTACTTTCAGCTTTAGTTCAAAAACAAGTGAAGCACTTTCAGGAGGTGTCTTAACTCTTTCAAACCCGCTGTACACCATCCAGGTATGTTACGGGCACAAGATACATTTCATAGTATGAGTATCCCTCATAGTAACTGACAGACTTTGGGCAAAGGACTTCATTAGCATCTCAAAGCGTGACAGACCTCAGCACAGTGGCCTGATGCTATCTGCCGCCCAAGAAAAGAGAAACAAATGAGACAAGCTACAGGGAAACAGTCAGAAGACTGTAAAAGAGTCTCACATAAAAGAGAGACAATTAGTAAACAGGAACACAGAACAAATACCCAAACTCGCAACTTACCCAGAAAATACAAATTAAAACAAAAAGGCAACGTTTTCTACATACTGAATGAGCAGCATTGCTGCCAGAGGTATAATTAGAACAATCCTTTCAGAAGGCAATTTCCAATATGTTTCAACAGCAATAAAAGTGTTCAGAATGGCTGACCCAGTAATCCCTCTCCTGACAAAATCTCTCTCCTGCTCGAAAAGCCAAAGCGCTGAAGACGCTCACCATAGCCTTCCCAGTAACAGTGAAAATAAACCAAGAAAAGAAAGAGTATTTATTATTAATGCATTCAACAGGATGTGAGTACTGAAGGTGCCACTAACCAGCCACAGTGGCTTTAACTAGCCACTAATAGGGTTTCTTTTCAAAGTGATGAATGTTTTAAACTGACTGTGGTTAACAGGTGCACATATCTGTGAATACACTAAAAAACTGAAGGGCACATTTTAAACTGTGGTCTGCGAACTAAATCTCAATAAAGTTACTTTTAAAAAAGGAAAAGCATTTATTATTAATGCATTCAGCCACATGTGGATGCCAGCACAAGCCACTAGGTGACAGGGACAAGAAAAACAGCGAGTCAGACAGACACCTTCAGAGAGCTTGCAGCCTGAGTGCGGAGCCTGTCAATTAATTGAGCGATCGAAATATAGTGGGTGAAAGTGCTCGATGGGTAAGCACATACTCCAGTGGGAATGTTCCAAAGGAGCACAAGGTAGTCTTGAGGGACCAAGAAAGGCTTTGTAGAAAACAACAGAAGTGGTTATCTACACTGAGATCTGAAGGATGAACAAACGTTAGCCAAAAGAAGGAAGGAAAGTGGAAAGGAAGAAGGGATGAGGGAGAAGAAGAGAATGAGAAATCCAGGTGGACACACCACACTTTCTTTATCCATCCATCAGTGAATGGACATTGATGGATGCCGCTTTCACTTTTTGGCTATTATGCATGATGCCACTAGGAACACTCATGTGCAAGTTTTTATGCGGGTGTATGTCTTCAAACCTCTTGAGTATATACCTAGGAGTGGAATTGCAGGATCGTATTGCACTACTGTTGATCATCCACTTTCCGTCCCAAAATCCCAGACAACAGAATCACACAAATCACTGTATCTAACATTCCCCAAATAAACCAAACCCTCTTAATTCCACCAGAACTGGAGAAAGTCCTCCTACCTGAAGCTATTCCTTCTGCTCAGTCTTGTCTGGCAAACACCAATTTGTTCTTCAAGGTCAAGGTCACCTCCTTCATGGAACATTACCCAAACCATTCTTCCACCTCTGAAAAGAACTGTCAATTCCCCCATGATGCTCCCATATCCATCATTTACTATGGACTCCTCTATAGGCTTAACCGTGGCATCCTCCCCACACCCTATTCTTTTCATGTAAACAGTTGGTCCCAGCAGCCCCGCGAGTACGTGCCTCAGGATGGCCTGTACTCTGGATCCACTGGCAAAGAAGATCTTTAAAGGAGTTTTACTAGCTGAACTTGTGGGCATTTTTGGAGCATATTTTTTGTTTAAAAAGATGAACACAAGCCGAGGTTTCAGGCAAACAACGAGCAAGAAATTCCCCTTCATCTTGGAAGTTCATTACAAATCCACTGAACACTCTGGAATGTACGGAATCAGAGAGCAAGATCCAGAAAAGTGGCTGAACGGCAAAAATTAGGAATTTGCCCACTGATCAAGGTTTGCCCTATTTCATAGTATCAGGCAAGACTAAAATTCCACAGTTGACATGGATGGATTTCAGAATATTTAAGGTTAAATGTAAATTCTCATTAAGTCAGAGGTTTTATTCTTTGGACTAACTGTGAAGAAATTGAAGGAAGGTTTGTTTATTATGTTATAAATGCAGTTTTGTTTACTACTCAAAATAAAGTGGTTCTCCTTTAAAAAAAAAAATCTCCCCTATAATTCTGAATTGATAAATCTTTCAAAGTAGATAAAATAGTAAAACACCTATTTTTAATATTTATTACATTTCTTTTCCATTATAGTTTATTACAAGATATTGAGTATATAGTGCCCTGCGCTATACAGTGGGACATTGTTGTCTAATTTATTCCCCTCTCCTTTCCCTTTTGGTAACCGTAGGTTAGTTTTCTATTGTCTATGAGTCTGTTTCTGTTTTGTAAATAAGTTCATTAATATTTATTACATTTTTAACTCACACATTTAAAATCCCATTATCTAAAAATATATTAACTAGAAATACTGCTTTTATCCATTGTCACTTTACCTGAAACAATATTCAAACCCTACATCAATGTCTCTGATACTACTAGAGCCACTTTGGAATAAAATTCGTCATAAAAAAAAAACAGAAAACAATTGGCCCCAGAACCCATCTTGTGAGTTCCCATGCACTGGCACACACCGGGCGGGGGGGGACCTATGAGGAGGGGCAGGCAAGAACCCCCAGACTCTGCTGCCTCCCTCTGCAAACACCCAGACGGGTTCCCGTCCAAGGAGAAGGTTACTCCTCTCTTCCGTATTTCATTTCAATGCGGTGATATTTAGAAATGTTAGTTATCAACTCTGTGAATGGTACCATGAGCTCCCCAGGAGAAAGGTCACCCAATCAATTAAAATACTATCATTAAAATAATAACAAGCTGCCATACAATCTGTAATATCCTAGTTGTACAAATGAGAAAATGAAGGCCCAGGAAGAACTTAATTACTGATCTGAGGTTATGGTAATTAGAGGTTGGGGTGAGTGGAGGGAACCCTTGGTCCTCCTGACTTCAGTCCTCTTCTCAGAAGACTCCAATTAACCAAATACCATTACACACAGGCCCTTATGAGGCAGCGGTTTGTTCAACAGGGTCAAATATCCCAAGTTTCTCTCCTTCTAGACCCAGCGTCTTCGGATCACTAATTAATATGACCTTAAATAACCACCAAGTTCCTTCTCTCCTGGGGCTTCTGCAGGGAAGACAGGCCGACTAAACAGGCACCAGCTCTGTCGGTGCAACGTGAGAAGTGCGTGAGGGGAGAGACCGAACAGCAGGAGGACGACGGGTCCCCTGGGACTTGTGACAGGCAGCCTAGAGGAAGTGCAGACCCAGGGGAGATGGCTGACAAGGTGCAGGCAAGGGGTGAGGGCAAAGGCCCGCTGCAGGAAGAAGATGTGTATTTGCGAGAAAAAAGTCCAGGACGAGGCAGGTGAGGCAGGGGGAGGTGGAAGCAGCTCAGGGAAGGGATGTGCTCCCCTCCCTGGGAGCAGCTGCGTCAGCCCCTGGGTGTGTGATTACAGAGACCCAGCTCCTCTCCACACAGCGCGGCCATCCCAGTGCCAGAGGCCCCGCTGAGGCCTCACCCCCAAGGCTCTGGGCGGTGTCCTCTCCAGACAGTGCCCTCCACAGGGAGACAGGGACCTCGCCACGAGAACCTGTACGACCTTTCGGTGAGGGGGCAGAAGGCCGGCCTGCGGGATGATGCAGGACGGCTCCAGGGTCACCCCAGCCCGGAGCTCCCGGGGGCCGCCCAGGCCCCTGCAGATTCTGTCCCGAGGCCCAGCTTCCCTCTGCCCAACCAGACCTGCCTCCTTCTCTTCCCCTCAGTGGGTGTCGATCCCAAGAGCACTTCTAATAAACGCCCCGCACTTGCATCACATCCAAGAGTGCTTCCCAGGGGACCCACAGCACATGCTAACCCGGCGGGAGGGACAGGCAGACAGGGCGCTGGGACACAGGCAGCGGAGGGCTGATTTCCAAGGGCCTGTGCGGCACCCAGGCAGCAGGAGAACACCTGGGGCTCAGGGTGGGGCCTGGGCTGGAGATAAACGGATTGTGACTGAAACCCAAAAAACACGTGACACCCAGGAACTGTGTGAGAAGAGAAGGTGACGGAGGCAAGGACCTAGAAGAACGTTGCCCTGGTGTGTGGGCAAAGACATGCATGACCCCTCAGAAGGTCAAGACAGACGCTGCCCGCGAGGGGAGCAGTGACCAAAAGGGGCACAGAGGTGTTTGGGGTTCTGGTCTTGTGTCCGATCTGGGTGCTGGGTGCCACGCGGTCACTTCGTGAAAGCTCACTGAGCAGTGTGCTTGTGAACTGTGCACCTCTGCATGTGCGTGTTACACTTTGGCACCTACACTTTACAAAACGCAGGCAAAGGCGAGGGGGGCCCATGCCGGAGGCTGAGAGCAGCGAGAAGGGCCAGTAGTGTGTGTCCAGAGGGGCCCAGGGAGGCTAGGGCGCGGAAGACATCACCCACCCGACCCTGG
Organism: Leucopleurus acutus; assembly: GCF_964270905.1. Taxonomy (NCBI): domain Eukaryota; kingdom Metazoa; phylum Chordata; class Mammalia; order Artiodactyla; family Delphinidae; genus Leucopleurus; species Leucopleurus acutus. The sequence continues at coordinate 81,098,421 of NC_139159.1, forward strand.
GCCGGTGCTGACGGGGGCCAGCACCAGGAGTGCGCTCATGCATCTTTCCTGGGAGAAAACTAGAGTTTGAATCCACTCACCTTGATCTGACAAGAAATCCAGCATGGTCTGTAGCAGGAAGGACAAGTGCCTGACAGAGAGAGCAGGGTTCCCCATCCTCCGGGACGCGTAGACCAGCTCGTGAAGCAGACGCATCTGGACGGCAGCCCAGCCTCGGTGCGTGCCTGCGACAGAAGACACAGAGCATCAGAGCAGGGCTTCAGGGGCGCACTGGCAACAGGGCCGACACATGAGCCCGCTGGAGCCATGCCTAATGTGTAAAACTCGTGATTTCAAGATAACGCCTCAACCACCACGCTCAAAGCGCAACCAAAGCATTTCCCCTGTGTTTATCCTGGAGAAGCACACTCACATGATGCGCCTGTTCACATGGTTTTTTGGTTTTTTATGTTTTTAAAAAATGCTTTATATTATATGGGGTTGGCCAAAAAGTTCGTTCAGGTTTTTCCACAAGATGTTAGAGAAAAACCCAAACGAACTTTTTGGCCAACCCAATATTCTCTCTCTTCTGCAAAGACACAATTTTTAAAATAACCCACTTTGAAATACTTATAATAAGGTTATGACAAAATATTATGTTTTCAGTGGCATGTATTTGAATTACAGCATACTTTTTTTTTCAAGAAAATACTATTTGATGAGCCTTCATTATCAACAACCAAGGCCATAAACTTAAAAAGCACAGCATTTCTCTGAAGTATAAGAACAGAAAAGCAGAAAGCTACGGTAGAAGAAAGGTTACCAACAAAACTGCGGCTGCTCCCTCCAAAATAACTCAGCGTGTCTGAAATTAGAGGTGGAGGAAATCGGTTGCACAGCCATCGAAAAGTATTTTTTTAAGATCACAGGATTTTAGAGTTGTTTATTCCAAGTCCCTTTTGGCAACAGTTACTGCTTTTAAATATTTTCCACCTTAAAATTCTTCATGAAGATGTGGAAACAGGGCTCAAAAACAGTTACCACCCAGTGCTGTGTGCCCAGGGGCCCCAGGGGGTTGGTTGAAAGGATTTAAGACTCTGACCAAAGCATTCCTCCTCTCATAGGCCTACTGACCGTCTCTCCCACTGCCTACCCTACAAGGCTGGCAAGTCCCTTTTGTGAATTTCCACTGAATCCTGCACAAATCTTGTCCCATAGGCGTTATCTGGCACATACAGTGAGGCACCTGTAAGCTTGTGTCTTTGTTTCTTCCATCAGTCCTTAATTTCCTTGGGAGCCAGGATGGTGTCTTATTTACCCAAATATCCTTACTGCCTAGTAAGATGCCTAATACAGAGCTGGTCCTTAACAGGCTCGTGGGTCAAGTTGAAAGCATGATGAAAGAAAAAGCCCCTATTTTTCAGACATGCCTACTTAAGCATATAGGGTAAAATGACATGATTTCTGGGATTTGCTGTAAAATATTTCAACAAAGAACAAATAAAAGAAAAAGAAAGGTCTGAATAAAGCCAGATATGGCAAAATCTTATTAATTACTTCATCTGGGTGATGGGCTATTGTACTATTCTCTCTGATTTGTGTATATATAAATTATTTCATAGTAATTTTTAAACTGTTAACTGAATAACAATTACTAATAATTATGAATTGAAATTCTTAGAGCTGACCAAACCTACCCACACACAAAAACCTTGATATCCTACCAGTTTTATCTTACAGAAATCTTTTCATACAATGACAGGAGAAGAAGGAATGACAAGTCCCTGCAGTATTTCCACGATGTCAAAAGACCAAAGGCCAAAACAAAATAAGAGATTCTGAAAAGGATGATAAGGCTGAAATCAACGTCATGACTAACCTAGCCCAGAATTCTAAATGACCTGACCTAACTAATCTCCACCCCACCATACCAAGAATGGGGCACATATCACTCTGCAGATTTTTTTTTAATAGATAAGGATCCAGTTCCTACCACAGGCAATTACGGTAAGACTCAGTATAAATTTTCTTAACACCAAATAGTGTACAAATCATAATTTCTATGCGATTCAAACTGCTCATCCTATAAAATCTGAATCTTTTTATTCTTAAGACAGATTTGCAGTATATGAGCCAGTGATAAAATTTTCAACACTCTTGTATTCAGAAAGTTCAGCAATGTGAGAGTGTATTACCTCAACTACTGCCTTCTACCAAACTTACGTGCCTTACCACTCTCTTTCATAAGAGTTCCTGGGGGAAATTTAATCTCTCATTCAGAAAAAGGCTAAGCAAAAGGTATGATAAAAAAATCTTCATATATAGGAACACAAGTAAGATTAAAGTGATGATAAGCAGCCCGTTACGCTAGCAAATACACACAGTGTACTTCTGTGCTCCCACCTCGACTTTCCATAACCAGCTAGGGAAAATGTTCACTTCCAGAAACAGAGAGAAATACATTTCAGGTCCTGAGAATACAGACAATTTCCCTTTTATTCACAGGTACGGGGATTTAGTAGAATTCCATTTAATTCTCTGAGAAATGTTGAAAGTAGTCCAGAGCAACAGTGGAGATGGGGTTTAAAGTAACTTTAATTTCTTGTTAGAAATACGGCCAGCTGACATTTATCACTTCTACCTTATTTGCTCTTACCTTACCTCCCCACCTCTTTCACAAAATGATGGTGACTGTCCCCTCCCAGAACAGAAGGCTAAGTAAAAAGTATCAAATCACATGGAGGTGGGCTTATTTGTTTCATTTTTCAAAAGAAACATGTTTCATCCATGTGATTTAAAAATTAAGATCAAGAAACAAACTCTGTTCAATAAATGGCAATGAGCACATGCCACGTAGCTGCTCATCAGGTGTGGACACACGTTACACGTGTTTACAGGCACGCCTGCTGTGTGCCAGCAAGGGGGACACAGGGACAGGCAGGGTCTCTGCTCTCGCGGGGCACACAGCCTGGTGGGGTGGGGGGGGGAGAAGTGCTAAATCACTGCCCCGTCTTTTTAAGGTACTTACGCATTATGGGAAATGCTGTTTAGAAAGAACAGGAGTACGTGAAAGAGAGAAATAAAAGGACTGCATTTAGGTGGAGAGACGACGGGGGGCCTCTAGAAGAGCTGACCCTCAGCGGAGACCTGAAGGATGCCTGGGGTGCAGCGGTGTACGGCAGGGAAGAGCACTCCTGAGGAAGCAACAGCCGGCAGGAGACCCGGCAGCGGACACCTGGATGGCGTGTGCACAACTGGCCCAGCACGGAAAGAAAAGGCTAAGGCCAGCCCAGTGTCACTGCATAGAGCCCAGGAGGCTTGCATTTACTCTGGAGCCAGCCTGCAGTTATGTTCCAGGGATACAAAGGGGTCACTGGAAAGCACCTGCGGTCTCTCCAGAAGTCTGTCAGAAGCACACTAACAGGGATCCCGGTCCCACGCACATGGAAACTCAATCCCCCTTCCCAGCTCTCTGCAGAACAACAGTGTGACCGCTCGAAAAACCCCTTCCCAGACACTAGCTCACCCCACGGGATTTGGCCCGAAGACGGCCTAACGGAGCCCGCACACTCAACTGTCCCCTCCACAGGCCTGGAGGCCTCATCTCGTCTCTCACACCAGCGACTCAGCCTTTCAAATGTAAACCCCGAAAGCTTCTAGGGCGTGTCCAGCTGTTTTGCCCTTAACTTCAACCACTGGTACCAGGGCCAAGGCAGGGGGCCATCCCACCAGCACGCACTCCTTCCCAATGGGGCCAGGCCTGAAGCACCGGCCCGCAGGGCACTTTATTCCAGCCTCCACGTGGCCTCAGAGGGACAGATGGAATTAGACCTCACCTGACAGTATCTGCTGAGCACTGTCCTAGCACATTCTGGGGACTGACTCACTCAGTCCTTATAACAACCTTCGTGACACAGTAAAAGTACCTCCCTGTACAGATGAGGGACAGAGGACTTGACGGGGGCCATGCAGCCAGTCGGTAATGGTGTCACCCTCTCACTAGCTGTTCGACCTGAGGAATAGCATTTAACCTCCCCAAGCCTCTATTCCCTCAAGTGCGGTACAGGGCCCACTGCACCCGCTCACCAAGCCGTGAGAAATGATGGTACACATATGAAACCGTTCTCCCTGAGGCCACAAGCAGCGTAAGGCAAGTGCAAGTGCAAGGTGTGCTGGGAGAGAGACCGTGTGGAGCAGACGGGGCGCTCCATCACCTGACCCTCCAGCCCTGGGCCAGGACACAGCTGGGCCTGGGCAGCAGGCTCCGGGTTCCAGGCCTCGCCCACACCCAGGACAGCGTCCTCGTGCAGGCAACACTCTCAGGCACCGACCCTACCAGGCAAGGAAGCTGCTCTATATTTGTCATTTAAAATACTGGGAAATATAAGGACAACTTTTTAAAGAAATAAAGACATCCCTGACTTCAAAATGTATTGTAAAGCTACAAAAATCAAGACAGTGTGGTAACGGAAAAACAAACAAACAACACAGAATGGACACCACCAAGAATAAATCCTAACGTAAACCATGGATTCTGGGTGACGCTGTGTCAGTGCAGATTCATCCGTTGTAACAAATGCACCACCCTGGCGGGGATGTTGATGAGGAAGGAGGCTGGCGGGGGTGATGCGGGGGACGAGGGTATGTGGGAAATGGCTAAGCTCAATTTTGCTGTGAACCTAAAACTGCTCTAATGAAGTCTACTTAAAAAATAATAATAATAAGATCACACAGGGGAAAGTGTGGTGGTAGGAGGGACGTGATAAAATCCATTATCACATGATTTACATTTAGAAGAAGAATAAGCACCGTCCGAGCTCCTAGGTAAATGGGTGAACTGGTGAAACCACTTCCCGTGACTCGCGTGTGGACACACGTGGACACCCTGTCGCGCCAGTGCCACCGCGCAACACTCAGGGGCTCCTTTGCTGTTGTTCATCTTCTGCCATTAAGCGCTGAGTGGAGACGAGAAGGGAAGCCGCCAGCTGTGTCAGAAGAGCCTTTCAGCTCCCGGCACCTCCACCCTGAGAGCAAACCCCAGGCACGCAGCGCACCTCTGAGAGTGTTGTCCGGTTTGCACTCTCTGCCCTCTCCTCCAAGAAGTGGACGGCTGCTCACAGCTAGACTGCAGAGCAGCTACAGAGCCCAGGAATTCAGCAAGGGCCTCCCTGGGACGCGGCCGCTCACTCCGTGGAGACGAGCAAAGTAAACGCAGACCAGCGAGGATCCGGGAGCCAAGCTCCCCCACAAGCCCCGTGGTCTCTTCACCGCTTTCCTCACTTGGCTGCGTCCCGGGAGAGCTCCCTGTGCAACACCAGACGCAAGGGCGATGGCAAGTGTGACCTGCATCCCGAATCCCTCATCCTGGCTCGGCCTGACCTTGGCGCCCCCAATCCAGCACCTCCCGAATCACGCATCACACCTGTCCTCTCTTTCCCTAACTGTCCTCTGCCCTCCAGGGTCACCTGGACCTACAGCCTCCCTCTCAGGATCCCTGTCCTGACTCCATTAGCAATGAGAGCTCCCAGCAGAAACACCACCAAGTGAAGCCCACCCTCCCCTCTGGATCTCAATTTCCTGTCTGTAAAGAGAGGGAAGGAGCTAGATCAGTCTTCTCAGAATCATGTGAGACTTCTCCAAACATATATGCTCGGGCCTCACTGCACAAACCCTCCCCCCCCCCGCCCCCCCGCAAGAGGTGACAGGCTGGGAGCCCAGGGCAAACAGGTCATGCAGAAGGCCAGCCAAGGGATCCCATCTGCAGGGACGGGGCCCACCAGAAGGTTCTCATTTCTGGCTGTGAGTCCCTTTAGCCCTCAGGCTCCAAGATGACTTTCAGTTAAACACCACATGGTCTCGGTGTTTCAGAACACGAAGGACAGTCCTGTGACCACAGCTGGGGCAAGGCTGTCCAGAGAGAGTAGAAGCAGCCCTTAGAGGCCAGTTAGAGGCCCACAAGAGATGCCAGGAAGAAATTAAAATGGTCTCTGGGAAGCACCTGACTGCCACTGCCCTGAGGTTTTTGTCTGCAGAAGAGAGACACTGGGGCTGAAATCACAGGCCGCCAGTATTAATTTACCCAGAACTCACAGTCCGCCCAGAAGCGCCAGTCGTGAAACAAGTGCTCAGCAAACCTTACATTCCATCCCATCTCTTGGGGGAACACAGAGGAAAAAGGAATTAGAGAAAGGAAGAGCAGATGACATGGCAGATGAAAACAATGTGCCGTGATTTCTGTTTGGGTGAGATGGTGAAAGATCTGGAAGAAAGTGTCACTGAATGAATTCAGACGCGGCTGCGTGTCCATGCATTTACCCCCACCATGTGGCGCGGTGTCCAGCACAAAGCAAGAAGCAAGAAGCGTTTGCTAATAGCAAGACCTCCTAGAGAGGGTCCCCAGTTCTACCCTTGACCCCTTGCACTTAATACCATCACCAACGGCTGGGACAGAAGACAGGGACAGAGTTCAGGTTCAAAATCACTCCATCAACAGTACGAGCCCCATCACCGATGCTATCCAGCAGAGACAAACGTCAAGCCCCTTGTTTAACTTTTTAAAAAGATCAACAGCAAGGGCACAGGATGAGGAAGACCAGGCAAGGTCATGTGACCAGGCTCTATTATGTGAGATGGCTTTAGAAAGGGAACGCTACGTAAACAGGAGAAGTATGCAGACCGCTCCTATCAGCACTGGGCCCACCAATCCTCCCCCTGTGGCTGCAGAGAGGCAGGACATGTAAAGCCCAAAGTCCACGCTGCCCCGCTCCTATCAACACCTCCTGAGCACGTGTGCTCACATGCCAAGCCCCCAGCGGCAGGTCTCTGGCTTCTACAGGAGGCGGGGGCTAATGAAGGGCTGTGTCCTGTCTCAGCTTCCCTCCACTCCTCAAAGGCCACCTGCCGTGCTGCTCACTCAGTCTCCCTCTGCTCTTCCAAACCCCAGGTCCCGCCTTTTAAATGATTTTGGAAAACACTCTGGAAAACATTTTTTAAGTAATTTGGGCCCCCCGAAGTGATTTCAGATATCGCTGTGCTCTGAGCCAGGGCTGTGGCAAACTACGGTCCGCACACCGAATCCGGCCCTACCTGCACCATAAGTAAAGATCTGTCGGCGGACATTTCATCCCTGGCTGTTCTCACACCTCAGCAGCAGAGCCGAGGAGCTGCAGCAGAGGCCGGAGGGCTCCCAGAGCCGGAAATGTTTACTCCCTGGCCCCTGGACAGAAAAAGTTTGCCAACTCCTTGCTCTACGCTAATCAGAATTCATCCTGAGCGTAGGATTCTATCAAATGTTAAGTGATGCTTTGGGGAGAAGGTCAGAATGGGGAGAAGTCCAGACAGAGTAATTCATCAAGAACCACCTAGGCAACGGAGACAGAGGAGAGGAAGGCTCTGGAAGGACCCGAGAGCTCTCTGCAAATACCTGGAAGGTCGACACATGCTAGAACTGCTTGTTTGTACGCTGGAGGGCAGGAGTTGTCCTCTTCCCACTGCTCCACTCGCTCACCTCACACATCCCATGGCACCAGGCAAGAGCGCGACAAATCATTACTGAGGAGGTGGACACAAAGGGAAAGCGGACACACCGTCCCCGGGAGGTAAGGCAAGCAGGAAGGGGATTCGTAATTCTTTCATGGAGAGACCCAGCAATCAGAACTACCCAAGAGCAGAACAGACACATCGCTCGGACCATGGGCCCCTCAGGCCGGCACACATGACCACATAAAACACGTGCCAGAGGACTGTCTTTGCCCTGGTGGGACAGGAACGTAGACGGCCCCTCAGTTCTCTCCCCGTCTAGCAGGCCAGGCCTGCTGGCTCTGGACGTGAGCTGGAGGAAAGTGCTCTGCATGTCCTGCCTAAAACGGCCATCAACCATTTTTTTTCGCCTGCCAATCACCCTTTGCCTGACACTGGGCATCACACTTGTGTGCACTTGTTATTAGACTCAGAGCTATGTTTAACACATACTACCCTGCATTAACATTGCAGGATAAGGATTTATCACCAAATGCATACCCGTACTTGTACACATATACCCCAGGACTTATTCTAGATTGGTTGATTTTTGCAAATTGGCTAAATCACATGAGGTAAGTAGGATTCATTAGGTATTTAAGATGTTTCAAGGAGGACACACGTCAGTGAGCTCAGGGGAGATTTCCAACCGGCACACAGATTTAAGAATGCCAGCCCGCATGCAGAGCACCGCTACGTTCTGTTGTGATCTATCAAAAGTACCCAAGTGCAGGAGAGCTTAGTCACCTTTGCATGCCAGCAGCAGTCATCGTGTCCGACAGGCAGAGCAGGGCCCATTAATTGGACGCACCATTAATTGGACTGAAGCAACTTTCAGCTCTAGTACCTTTGTTGAAGTCTTGCGGATCCAGCGACAGACTGTAGCCAGGAAGCGTCTCGAGGAGGAGTTTGTAGCAGGCCCTCCAGCCAGGCTCTGAGATGCTTGGGGCCACGCACTGCATGGCAGCCACGCGCTTGAAGAAGGCGGACTTGCGGTGGAAGCCAATCAACTCGTAGAGCTCAGAGAGGATGCTGTACCGCTGGATCTTCTCCTCCTCGGAGAGCTGAAGCACACAGAGGAAAGTAAAAAGCATGTGAAAGAATCTTACAAGTGCAAAAGGAAACATAAAAAAGCTTCTTCATAAAACAGAGGCCCAATGAAACATGAAGGAAAAGGGAAGCTGAGTTAGTGCACTGACAGGGCAGGATCCAGAGAAGCACCGACACGGAAGCTCCAAGGCCCTCTCTGAGCCCCGTCTCTCCAAGCTCACCCTGTCCTTTTGCTAAGAAGGCCCATATTCTCTGGAACAAAGGTATTTGCTACCTAGCACATAAGATGCAGAGAAGGGAAAGAGAAAGGGAAAGACACTGGAATCTGGGCAGGGATTTTCATCAAATACATTAACTTCTCAAAACACAAAATATATAGAACCAGGTAACCAGGTAACTAGACAAAGAACCATTAATAATAACCACACCTAACTTGGACTTAAATTAAGACTTCATGGCTTACAAAAATTTTTCTTTCATCTACAACCTAACCATATTTTCCCAACCATCCCATGATGTAGTAATAACAACTTCTGTTTAATCACGACTACAGGCCAGCAATGTAACTACTAGGTAACAGCTCAGAATTTTTAAAAGCCGTGTCTGTGATATAGTCTGTGTACACACTTATTTCCTTTTGGCTTCATTCTAAACGAGGATCTAAATCAGTTTTTTAAACACAACAACAATAACAACAAAAAAACAAAAGCGAGGGTCAAAAACGGGGATTTAATACTTAAATGAAACAAGGGGCAGGTGAAGTCACAAAAATGCACGCCATGAGGCAGGGGTAATTAACAGAGGCCGACTGTAGATTCAGCTCCAAGATCCCTGGCAGCTGAAGCAAAAAGTACACGATGATGAGCTACAGGAGCCATGACGCCTGTGGGATAAACATCTGTGTCAGCTGCTGGTACGTCCCATGCGGAAAATCCAAAACATCCTCCTCACCATCGAGCATCCTTCTCAGACCCCCCATGTTAAGTGCAACAAGCACATGCCCGCAGCCCGTGCCCCGGCCTCTGCCTTGCCCTTCCCGCCAGCCCTCTCCCTCTCATCACTGTACTGGGCTGCAAACCCAGGCCTGAAGCGCCAGATTATGGAGGCAGCCCCACACCTTGGCTTGGCGGGCAGCTCACCCAGCTGGGGCCCCCTGGATCTGCCCATTTCTCTGCTGCATTGGCTTCCCACCAAGAGAGATTCCTTCCTACGCTGGTCCCCACAAAACTCCTCTCTCCTAAATGCAAGGACGTCAAGCCATATTCCAGACTCCTGTTCGACCAGCAAGTTTTCAGTTCCCTCTCTCTTTTTCCTTCTCCAATAAAGAACTTGACTTTCCTCCCTCCCCATCCAACCGTTTTCTTTGTGAGAGCTCTGCGTTCCCCACACACCATCCTGAAAGCCGGGCACCCTGCCGGCTAGGACCGAGATGTCTCCGTCTAACCTGGGCTGCATCCTTACACTTTCCCCTTCTATCTCAGAAAACCTTTCCTGAATCTCCCATCCCTCTGATTCTGAGTTTAAATCGACAAAGTTCTGAGGTTACCATTATTATGTGCATATCTACCGGGCTTTTGCTAGGTTCCCTTAGCAACAAGCTTCATTAAGGAACTGCATCAGGAAGTTTAAAGAGGCTATTCTTATATCTGAGTGGAGTAGCCCGCAGGAAATGTAAATGGCTTTGAAGAGAAAATTAACCAGGGACAAAGAGGCCGCAGGTTCTAACCAACAGTGTGTCATGAGCCAAAACGTTATCAAATGGCTCAGTCATTCCTGAACATCAGATCTGCAGGAGGTGCCGGGTGCTGGGTTGAACATACATTGGTCCTAGAGCATGCTCCCACAGCTGGTAAAGTGCTGGGCTTTTCTCTAGTTTTCCAAACAATTCCTTACGATCTCTTTCTCTTATGGTCACTTACATTTCCTACTAATGAAGAAAATTAATTTCAGTCGTCTGGGTTGTTTGCGGGGAAGCTACACGATGCAGTTCACAGAGCTCAGACCTTGGAGCCATGGTGAACTGGGTCTGAAGACCAGTGGTAGCATTTACAAGGTAATCACAGGCACGCAGCAAACACCCCAGCCTCGATTTCCTCACCTCTAAAACTGGGTTCAATAAAACCAGTGAGCACAGTTGCCGTGATGATCATGGCCGCAACCTGTTTACCCCTAGGTAAGTGCCGGCAACAAGCTGGCTGCTTAATTAGTCCTAAGTATCATCAGCGGGTTTTAGTTTACCTGAGAACAGATGCTTTGCCATTTTGTCTGTGGTAACAGAACGTATTTTACTGAGATTAATACCACCAGAGCAGCACCGACTAGAAACTTCCCCAGCTCTGCAGGGCAAGGCATGTTCTTTTCCTCTACAGAGCTGATCACATTTTCTAGTCATTTGTTTTTACATTTATCTACTTAGCACCTGTGTCCCCCTCCGGACATTTTGCTCAAGCAGCGCAGGACCCTGTCTGTTTGGCTGCATTGCGGAATATTCTCGGGCTACAAGACAGTGGGCCCAGGGCCTAGCACCCGGCCTCCAGCACAGAACGTAGAGAAGGGAAAAGCCAAACAAGCATGCTTTAATGAGGCCCCAGCACCCGAAACTATGGTCTGACTTGGGACAAATTACTAAATCTTCTTTACCCTGAGGCTCCTCTTCTATCAACAGGAATGAACGCACTTAGCACACAGAGTTACAAAGGTAGAAGGAAATAACCAAATTCACAACCTAGTCACGTGTCTGCTAGCGGTCCAACACACACGAGCTGCCTTTATTGCTCTGACACGTCACCGGTGGGGCTTTCTAAGTGCCAAGCAATGTGTGAAGTGCTCTACGTGTGTTATAATACTATTTATTGATACAACTTACAACAAATCCAGGAAGAAGTGAATATTATCATTCCCATTTTACAGATTCACAAACAGGCTAAGGGAGGTTACATTCCAGTCCAAGGTCACACGGAGGGGAAGTGGCGGTTGAAACCTGAATCTGGGCTGCCAAGGTTCGCGTTCCTTCTCTCTCACTTCTACCTGACCTGTGAAATCTACGTGCCTGTGAAATCTATGTGTTCGACAGACAAATCTGCAGACAGCCAGCTGTTAAATGCAATGCGCGCAGCCATTTGTCAGTGCTAATTACCATAAACTACTCTCGTAAACAATGAAAGACAAGACAGGTGATCCATGTTCCCGCTCACAAAGAGAAGTTCTGCCTTGAACGCTCCTGCAACGTGCACAAACCCTTCCCAATACCACTAGATCCAAACGTATTCTTTTTCATTTTTTTACATTTGCACAGGGCTTCTTAAGGCAGAAGCCACCTGCAATAATTCCATCTTGGTTCCTTTCAAAGTTTCCAGATTAGCCAAAATCAGTCCCAGAACAGACACAACTCATCAGTTCTACAATGGAACATACTTGACCAAGAACCAAAACCTTGTCCTGGTTCAGAAAAACTATAGATCCCTCTTTGTTACTGTCATTGTAAAATCCCACCAGTATCTATTTGAATTATGGTTTTCTCAGAGTATACGCCCAGTAGTGGGATTGCTGGGTCATATGGTAATTCTATTTTTAGTTTTTTTGTTTGTTTGTTTTTTGTGGTACGCAGGCCTCTCACTGTTGTGGCCTCTCCCGTTGCGGAGCACAGGCTCCGGACGCGCAGGCTTAGCGGCCATGGCTCACGGGCCCAGCCGCTCCACGGCATGTGGGATCTTCCCAGACCGGGGCACAAACCCGTGTCCCCTGCATCGGCAGGCGGACTCTCAACCACTGCGCCACCAGGGAAGCCCTATTTTTAGTTTTTTAAGGAGCTTCCATACTGTTAGTATTCTAAGGAACTTAGTTTTTTAAGGAATTCTTAGTTATTTAAGGAATCTCCATACTGTTCTCCATAGTGGCTGTATCAATTTACATTCCCACCAACAGCGCAAGAGGGTTCCCTTTTCTCCACACCCTCTCCAGCATTTGTTGTTTGTAGATTTGCTGATTATGCCCATTCTAACCAGCGTGAGGTGATATCTCATTGTCGTTTTGATTTGCATTTCTCTAATGATGAGTGATGTTGAGCATCTTTTCATGTGCTTCTTGGCCATTTGTATGTCTTCTTTGGTGAAATGTCTATTTAGGTCTTCTGCCCATTTGTGTGTGTGTGTGTGTGTGTGTGTGCGTGTGCGTGTGCGTGTGTGAGTGTGTGTGTGTGTGTGTGTGTGTGTGTTACGCAGGCCTCTCACTGTTGTGGCCTCTCCCGTTGCGGAGCACAGGCTCCGGACGCGCAGGCTCAGCGGCCATGGCTCACGGGCCCAGCCGCTCCACGGCATGTGGGATCTTCCCAGACCGGTGCATGAACCCGTGTCCCCTGCATCGGCAGGCGGACTCTCAACCACTGAGCCACCAGGGAAGCCCTGCCCATTTTTTGATGGGATTGTTTTTTCGATATTAAGCTCCATAAGCTGTTTGTATATTTTGGAGATTAATCCTTTGTCCATTGTTTCATTTGCAAATATTTTCTCCCATTCTGAGGGCTGTCTTTTTGTCTTGTTTATGGTTTCCTTTGCTGTGCAAAAGCTTTTAAGTTTAATTAGGTCTAATTTGTTTATTTTTATTTTCATTACTCTAGGAGGTGGGTCAAAAAAGATTTTGCTGTGGTTTATGTCAAAGAGTGTTTTTCCTATGCTTTCCTCTAAGAGTTTTATAGTGTCCGGTCTTACATTTAGGTCTTCAATCCCTTTTGAGTTTATTTTTGTGTGTGGTGTTAGGGAGTGTCCTAATTTCATTCTTTCACATGTAGCTTCCAGTTTTCCCAGCACCACTTACTGAAGAGGGAAGCAGCAGCACAGCACAGGGAGATCAGCTTGCTGCTTTGCGAGGACCTAGAGGGGTGGGATAGGGAGGGTGGGAGGGAGGCTCAAGAGGGAGGGGATATGGGGATATATGTATGCATATGGCTGACTCACTTTGCTGTACAACAGAAACTGACACAGTGTTGTGGAGCAATTACACTCCAATAAAGATCTATTAAAGGGCTTCCCTGGTGGCGCAGTGGTTGAGAGAGTGCCTGCCGATGCAGGGGACACGGGTTTGTGCCCCGGTCCGGGAAGCTCCCACATGCCGCAGAGTGGCTGGGCCCGTGAGCCATGGCCGCTGAGCCTGCGCGTCCGGAGCCTGTGCTCCGCAACGGGAGAGGCCACAATAGTGAGAGGCTCACGTACCACAAAAAAAAAAAAAAAAAAAGATCTATTAAAAAATAATAAAATTTTTTAAAAATTTTAATTTTACAATTAAAAAAAAGAAAAATCCCACCAGAACTCATTTTGCTGTCTGCTCAGCTGGCAACCAGACACGGAGATGAGTCAACTCCAGCAGAGCATCGAGTTGAGGAGAACTCTAAAGGCCCACACCCGCTGCAGCAAGGCGGGCCCCTTACCCTCCGCACGGCTCTGCTGACCCCTAGTGTTCTACGAAGACCAGGCCAACAGAGAAGGGGCTGTTCCCAACAGCTGCAAATTCCCACACATTAAATAAAAGCATCTGATCTTATAAAATACGTTGTATATATACCCACCTGTGAAAACAGCTTCACCAAAAGCCCAAATGTTCAACATTAATTTGCAAAGCCAACTCCGGTCCGTAAGGGCGAGCAAGTCTTAGGACACTGAGTCTTCCAAGTCCCTCCCACACCCAACCCTCCACCAAACTGCCTGCAGTTCTTGCATGCTTTTAAATGCATCCCCCCGCCCCCCAGATGTCCCTCCACGCCCTCTGGCCTGAGTATAAGAGCGGCTACTGGGTAACTGCAGGGCAGCACTAGACAGGACTAGACACAGAGAATCTGAACTAAACTACTCCTGATCACCATGAGTTCATTATTCCATCATTTTACAGATGAAAATATCGAGAGATATGGAGGATTATGCTCAAGGTCACGCAGCTAATAAGTGGCAAAGCGGGGTCTGCACACAGGCCCACGACTCTGCTCCTCACTCCAGCATGACGCCCCAGCTGGATCCCCACACCCACAGGGTTCTCTCGTGCCTGCCTGACAGGTCCACGTTTCTTTGCTTTGACTCACGACCTATAACAGGTCTGCCTTTTAAGCACCTTTTCCATCCACTGTCCCTCAGCAGCAAAACCGCTCAGGCCACCAAACGACTTCCGGCTCCCCAAGCCCTCCGTGCTCGAGCCAGGTCACGCCTTCGCACCTGGTCCCTGCTCAGAGGCTCTTCAGCCCCTGTATGTAGATTGTTTCTGCTCTCTGCAGGGAAACCCCTCTGGGGAGCCCTCCCCTCACCCTCAGCACAGTAGTCCCCGGGCCGCATCCCGAGCTGTCCCACTAGATCTACATGTGCCCAGGGCTGCTCTTTGGACCAGCAGCCTAAGAGCCAGGGATTACGCCCTGGTCACCCCTGCAAATGTACTGCCCAGCCCAGAGCTCACACCCAGCAGGTCACCCGGAAATCGTGGTGAGTGATGGATCCAACCCAGATGTCTGTGCATTTGCCAGCACTGCTGACGGCTGGTTTCCACCCTTCGCTCAGTTTCCCATAAAACTGAAGCTTCACCGTCAAGTGGTGGGTTTTCACTTTTCCTGCCCATCTTTACCAGAAACGTCAAGGGAAACCAAAACACCTTTTCTCAACCCTTTCCTGATGACGCATTCGCATCCGTGATACCGCCATGCTCAGCAGCTTTGAGTCCACGTAGTGCCGCTTCCCTTACACTAAATGGCTCCAGACGTTGTGGGATTTTTTTTCTCGTTTTGGTTTGTTTGTACTCGGTTTATTCGCTTGATTCTGCTTTTGTCTCTCCCTTCAGTGTTCGGGTGGCAGCTGCCACTTCTCACTCCCTTCAGCTGCCCCCCTCCCAGTGTCCCAGGGGTGCAGTAGCAACCTTCACAGAAGAGGAAACCAAGGCACAGAGAGGCTAGTTTATCCAAGGGGCTAAGCCAGATTCAGGCCCCAGCAGTGTGTATTCCGAGTCCCTGTGCTAAACTCTTATGCTAAAATAGCTAACTTTTTATAGATTGTGGTTATAAACATATGAGCATGTATGAGCAGCATACACATCAACGCTGAGACCTTCATTAACGCCATTGCTTTATTTCTATTTTAAAAATTAAGAACCTCTGGGCTTCCCTGCTGGCGCAGTGGTTGAGAGTCCGCCTGCCGATGCAGGGGACACGGGTTCGAGCCCTGGTCCAGGAAGATCCCACATGCCGCAGAGCAAACTAAGCCTGTGTGCCACAACTACTGAGCCTGCGCTCTAGAGCCGGCATGCCACAACTACTGAAGCCCACATGCCTAGAGCCCGTGCTCTGCAACAAGAGAAGCCACCGCAATGAGGAGCCCGCGCAACGCAATGAAGAGTAGCCCCTGCTCGCCACAACTAGAGAAAGCCCGCGTGCAGCGATGAAGACCCAACGCAGCCAAAAATAAATTAATTTAAAAAAAAATTAAGAATCTCTGCAGTCAATATGGCAAAATGTTAATACGTTAAACCTAGATGATAGAGGCATGTGTGTCTTATTACTCATTCTCTCTTATATGTTCAAAATACAAAATGATTGTAGTCTCTCTCCCCTCCCCTCCACCCACTACCCTCTCTCTCACCTGAGCCTCCCAGACCCACATATTTTACAGTCTTTTCATTATATCCACAACTGAATCCACCAGCGTTGCCCCCAAACTCCCTCTGCAGCTTTCCCTTCTCCGAGCACAGCATGACCATCATTTACCTAATTAATCAAGCCAGAAACCTGGGCGTTATTCTGTCTGCCCTCACATACATCATTAATCCCTTCCTTTTCACCCCCTAAACACGTCTTCGATCTGTTGGCTTTTTTCCATTGACCGTCCCACCACCACTCAGGTGAAGCCGCCTACACTGCCCACCTGGACTCCTCAAGAGCCTCCCACCTGGCCTCCCTCACCATGCTTACCCTACTCCCCACAAAGGGGATCCCATCATTCCTGTGCTTTTAAGACCTTTCTTTTAAAAACCACTGTTCTTAGAATAAACTCCAAGTTCTTCACCTGGTGAATGTCTATCTTTGCCACGAAACTGTCAGCTTAGTGAGAGAAGACTCTGCCTTCTCCACCTCTACGCCCCCTCCCGGCACAATGCCACGCTCAGTAAAGATCTGCTCGATTACAGTAACTGGTATTGTAACCCTAGTCCTGGGTCCTTAACCAAACTGCTTCACTTTTGAGTCTTTGTTGCCCTGGCCATAAAAATCCAAAGTAGATTAGAAAGACTGTAGACGTTTGGCTAGATTATTGATTTGGGGATTTTGCAGTAGCAACCTGCAACTAAATGTTCTAATGACTTTGTCTTATTAAAAACACATCCAGATTCAAGTAATATTTGTGGAATGCCTTAGGTGTAAAAGGAGCTGTACAAAGTACTTTCACACACTTCATGTTCTGTAACATGAACAACCCAGATAGGGTCACAAATGGAATAGCTTCACAAGTGACAAATGTAAGGTGATAAGGCATTAAGCTTGTCCAAGGTCGCAAAGCTGGTGAGAGCAAAGTCGTTTCTCCAATCAAAAAAAATTTTGAAAAAACCGAATTCTGAATTTTGAGGGTAAAAGACCATAATGCAAAGAGGTAAAACAACTCCCTTCATCAAAGTTTCAAGTTCTGACTCCAGAGTTTTAACCGTGCCATACTGAATGCTAGCACAGCAAAATCAGATGGTCTTTTGGTGAATAAGCTCCAGGAAAACCGCGTTAATTCTTCCACTCATAGGAGGACACACACCCACCTGTCGAAGGTTGATGTAGACTGCATTCTGGAGAAATTCTGAAGCTTCCATGCTCCGCTTCTGAATGGCGAGGACACGGACGGCCTTGACACACGCTTCTAACTCAATCACCCCGGCGTTCTTATACTGCAGGGTCAAAAGAGAAGAGGAGAGGTGTTTGTGTCAGGTCGTGCAGGCGGTACCACAGGGACTCAGTGACACTGAGCAGCACGTCCCCACCCAAGGGGGGGACTTTGTGTTTGAGAAAGTCTATCCCTTAAGGGGACAGAAGGGGTTGGTGGGATTGAGTGAACCTATAAAGGCCCATATAGATATGTTTGCGTTCATTCAAATAATACAACCAACAGTCGCTGGATATTCTACAAAATTTCAAAACGTTATCAGTGGAAACCTTGCTATTCACTTCCACTTAATCTCCTGCTCGAAAACATTCTTAGACTCTCTCACACCTGCAGCTTTGATGCAGTAGTTGCCAATTCATGTTACTTTGTTACAAAAGTTCTAGCTCCTTGTATCACTGTTATCTGTCCTCTCTTGGCACGTTTGATATCTTTCTGCTTATCTCTCTGAGTTACCTGTTCCTGCTTCTCAGATCCTGAGAGGATGGACAAATGAAGATACATGAACAGAAAAGGTACCGTGGGCTTCACACAGCCACTCAGTAATGATCCCGGCGAGAACTTCTCCAATCTCATCTTCACCTCTCAAGGTTCTGCACGAGGTGACATCCAGCCAGGAGAGCTGGCCTTGCCCATGTGAAAGCTGTGTGGCTTAGACGTGAGGACAGGCCCAGAAGCTGGCTCTGGAGCCCAGGCCCCCCTGCTCTGTGCCTTCCTCTTTCCCGAGGCCCCAACTCGAAGCCCTCCATGCTCCCTGTTCCTCCGCCCTTTTTATTTTTTTTCCTAATTACCCTGAGCTGGAGTGGTTTTCATCTGATGTATCTGAAAAGACTTCCTGCAGCTGGGGAAGAGGCTTCTGCGGTAAATCCATGTATTCTGGTGCCTGAAGAGCGCCCGAGGCTGAGAGACCCCCCACCAACACTCACCGAGGCGTTAAACATGCTGTGGAGTCAGCCACCCCCCAGCAAGTGTTTGCTGAGACCCCAAGGCCTGCCTGGCATAACCACTCATGAAAATGCAGTCTGCCCACTTATCAATTATTAAGAAGCAAAAATATCCAATTGCCCATGTTTCTTACTAAAATTATTTGTAAGGTGGGAAAAGAAATTACTGTGCCTGAAAGAGCAGGTCTCCACTGTTTCCTCATTTCCAATATGTAACAGGCGCAGAATTTGTGATATATTACATGTAATTTATCAAAGACAGCACAAAAAGAAACTATACTTACCTAACTACCAATACTGAAGTCAAAGTCTATCAATTTTATATACCATTTAACGACACAACACAAAGAATCTAACAGGGACTTGATTTCATTGAAATATAATTATTTCCTTTCCTTCAAAATTCTTAAAATAACTTCTACTGAAGCGAAAATAGAAGTCAACTCATTTTTTTCACATATTTTGGTTATAGTTAAATATTTTAAATATTACAATGAAATTTAAATTGCAATCATAAAAAACTGTTCATATATTAGTAGAAAGATATACAGAATCAATGGGAATCAGGAAAAGAATGGACATTTACTAAAAGTCTACTACATACCTAGTCTTTTACAAGCATTCTCCTGGAACATAAGCTCTCTGATGCAGGCGCCCCCATTTTCACTGCTGAGTCCCTGGTAATCATCTACCAAGGCACCAGCATAGAACTATGCAATTAATATTTTAGAAATAAATGAGGGAATTATCTCATTCAATTCTAAAACAAACCCCTAAAATGAATACGGAACTTATTTACAGATAAAGAAAATAGGGTCCCAAAAAGTAAAGTTTCTTGCCCAAGGTCACAAAGCTAGTAATTGGTAAAGGCAGGATTTGAACTCAGGTCTGTCTGACTCCAAAACTAAGGTGGAAATCTCATTCCATTAGGAAGGGTCCAGCACCACAGACAACCCTCCTATCTTTGTTCAGATCTAGCCTTATATAGCCTTAGCATCCCATACATAGGGAACTCGAGGACAAACCATAACAGTAAGGATTTTATAGCCAGTAATTTCTTAGTTCTTATTTACAAAGTGTCAGCAGATCAGCAGAAAAGCTCTGTAAGAAGGTATTTCTAAGAATAAAACCAAAGAGAGAACCCATAAGGAAAAGATTTACTATATTAAAAACATTTTTGACCACAACCAAAATGAAAAACCTCATAAACAAAACAAAAGGCAAGCAACATCAGGAAAAAGATTTGCAATATATGTCAATGACAGAAAAGAAGCTAATATCCATGATTTACAAAGAGCTATCACAAAGCAATAAGAAATGCTCCCTAATTTAAATGTATGCAAAGGACAAAAACGGATAATTCATTTTAAAAATGCAATTGGCTAATACATGAACAATGTTCAATACCTCACTGGTCATCAAATGCAAACTAAAACAACGAAAAATTACTTTCGCTCATCATATTGGCAAATATTTTAAAAGGACAGTGTCTGTTTGTGGGAGAACAAACTGTTATAAAGTTTTTTGGAGGACGATACAGCAATGTATATGTAAACTCTAAAAAATATATGCACACTTTTTGACTCAAGTCCACTTCTGGGAATTGTTTCCTTTTAAAAAAAAAAATCAGTCCAAAAAGATTTATCCATCACTGCATTTATCACAGCACTGTTTACAACGGTGGAAAGAAAAATTGAAGGAAAATAATATTCAGTAATAGAGAATTGGTTAAATGAGTAATTCTACACCTTTTCATTCCCTGTTGGAGAAGGAATTTGGAGAGTAACTTGAAAGTAACCTATGATAAATGTAAATGTCATATCCAGTGACTAAATTTCCAGAAATCTTAACTAAAGGAATACTCATACAAGAACAAAAGAATATATGTCCAAGAATGTTCAAACATTTTTTTCTAAGAGTGAAAAAGTGAAGATTCAATAACGCAGAAAAACGCATAATTTGCCAAATGAAAAATGTAGGTCTCCACACAGTAAAGAAGTACAGAATGCTCACCATTTTATGATACAGATGATATACATCGACAAAAAGAACAGAAAATAGATATTAAAAATGTTATCTCCAGGCTTCCCTGGTGGCGCAGTGGTTAAGAATCTGCCCACCAATGTAGGGGACATGGGTTCAAGCCCTGGTCCGGGAAGATCCCACATGCCACGGAGCAACTAAACCCATGTGCCACAACTACTGAGCCTACGCTCTAGTGCCTGCAAGCCACAACTACTGAGCCCGTGTGCCATAACCACTGAAGCCCACGCGCCTGGAGCCTGTGCTCTGCAACAAGAGAAGCCACCGCAATGAGAAGCCCACACACTGCAACGAAGAGTAGCCCCCACTTGCCGCAACCAGAGAAAGCCTGCACGCAGCAACGAAGACCCAACACAGACAAAAATAAATTAATTAATTAATTTTTTTTTAAAAATGTTATCTCTGAGGACTTCCCTGGCAGTCCCGTGGTTGAGACTCCGTGCTTCCACTGCAATGGGGGGACGGAGGTTCGATTCCTGGTCGGGGAATTAGGATCCCGCATGCCGTGCGGCATGGCCAAAAAATTTAAAAAGTTTTTAAATAAAAAATTTTTAAAAAAATTTTTAAACATTATCCCTGAGTAGCAGGGCTATGATAGCCTCTTTTTCTCCTATTTTCAGACTTATTAAATTAAATATACATGATTTTTAATCAACAAAAACCATTTAGGCATATAGTATTATGCATTGGGGACTACTACATGAATACTTACAGAAACAAATACTTAGGAGATACTGCAGCAGCATTACACAATGTAAAACAGGGACTTCTGATTAAAACAACACCGTCACATAAAGGATCTACAGAGTACAATCACCTTGCTGTAATAGGAAATGGCCTCCTTGTATTTGTCAATTATGTCTTCAGGGCTAAGGCAGTTCTTAGCCCGCCCAATCTCAGCGCTGGTATCTGGATTGATGCCATTAGTGGTGAGGGCACCTGCAAACCGAGAGAAAGAAAAGAAATAATCTTTTGCTTTTTCCGTCTTGTTTCTTTGTTATTTTAAAAGAAGGGCACAAATAAGATAAAGCTTGAATATTCCCAACTGAAATTTAAATAATGAAATCATTTTTAAAGTCTTCACAGCTTATACACTCCCTATAATAGTCTTACCATCAAAGCATTGTATTAAATGTTAATTAACTCAGAATAAGTTTTCCTCCCTGTTGAAACTTTTTATTAAAGAACATGAAATGCATTATATAAAAGTAACATGTCTATAATAACTAGCTTAGTTGCCTTGACAGCAATGCAGTCAGTGTGCATTATCTCCCAGCACTAAGCTCTTCTCTTAACGCTACAAGAAACCAGACTGCACCCTCAAATGGAGATAAACTATGTGAAAGTATTTTCTGAACTATACAGCACAAAAACACATAGCTTACAAATACTGGCGTCCTTTCTGAGGCTGTCATTTTCTGTTTCTGGCCAACCCCTGTCAATAAGCAGAACCACCTAATTCCCCAGCCATCAAACTCACAGGGGCAAGAGCTCTGGAGACATGTCCGTTTATAGAATGTAACCAACTACACACAGAACTCTGACAGGAAAAAGATGAAATACTCTTTGATTTCAGAGAACACTCAAAAAATACTCTCGTTAGCCTCATAGCAGGAAAAGCTGGGCTTCTCCTAAGCCACTTGTTTATTTCAGGGACACTGAGCAAAGCCAACAAACTCTGTTCCCCTCATGTCTACTGGGAGACTCAGGCACACATGTGCTGTTATCTTATAACTCACGGGGCAAAGGGTGTGTCTCACACGGCCCGCAACCTTCACGCAAGCTCATTGCCTCGCCTTGCTGTCTAAACTTGGTCCCATTTTCTCACCTGCTCTCTTGGTATTTTGTTATTCTGTATGCTGCCTCAAATGCTTTTTGGAACAGGACAGAAGAATGAGTGGATAGATAAATGGACAGATGGACAGGTGAAAGATGGGCAGACGGACAGAGAGACTCTAAGCAAAGAGGAACAAAGAACATTTCCTACGCAAAATCCTCTTCTAGTCAAGGAAGAAAGAACCATAACAGAGAACTGGGAAGAGACAGGTGGCTTAGGATTTTGTGTTTCTACAGATTTTGTGAAAATCACAGCAAGAGATAAGAGGGTAGAACTATAAATAATAAAAGAAAAGGGCATGCATGCCTGAAAAAAATCTAAAATATTTACTTTCTAAAGAATAGATTCAAATCAGCAAGGCCCAATGACACAATCCTTGGGTCCTTACAGAACTGAGAAGTCCACTTCCAAGCCACAAGGCAACCCTTTGGAGCACTGAGAATCTACACTGGGTGGTCATAAGGCCATCAGAGCAAAAACTATGTTATTCTGCACTAACGAGGAATCAGAACCTATGTGGGGACATCCACGCGTGTCCTCATTTACAACCCATGGCAGCGTTACGCGGCGGGGGGGACTCCTAGTGAGCCCCGTTTCTGCAGGGGAGGAAACAGGTCCTAAATAGGCTGAGCATTCCTACTAGCTCTCCAGTAGTAGGAGCTGGATATACAGATATACAGAGCCGTTTACTCCAGAGCAGGATTTGAACCCAGGCCTGTATTTTTTTTTTTTTTTTGCGGTACACAGGCCTCTCACTGCCGTGGCCTCTCCCGTCACGGAGCACAGGCTCCAGACGCGCAGGCCCAGCGGCCATGGCTCACGGGCCCAGCCGCTCTGCGGCACGTGGGATCCTCCCAGACCGGGGCATGAACCCGCGTCCCCCGCATCGGCAGGCGGACTCTCAACCACTGCGCCACCAGGGAAGCCCCAGGCCTGTATTTTTAACCACAGTACTATCCTGCTTTGTGTGTTTTTCATGTTTACAATACCTTTGTTTCTGGCATGAAATAATATTTAATAGATCATAGGTTATCTTGATTTATCTCATTAGCTCTAATAATTTGTCTTCATATTGTTGAATTTTACTCTTTTCCCTTGGGGAATGGAAGGGAAAGAGTGGGAATCAGAATGAGGTGGGCTCTTCATTCTTCTTATGGTACCTCACTTCATCCAAGAAGCCCCCAACCAGGGAGAAGGAACAAATTTTCCCTCCATATTTTAAAAAAAAAAAAGACACCACTGATAATGGGCGTTCCCTTAATGATTTACTTAACTCCAGTACAGAGGCCGGGGGGAAAAAAGCATATGCAGAAACCGGGAAGAATATAACCTGTAAGAAGGTAAAAAGAGCATAGCTCACGGGAGAGCTTAGTGGGTCAGACTGATTTAATTTCACTCAATAAAAGAATAACACACTCTAAAAATACTAGTATGCAATGGATTTGATCTTTCTTGACACCTATAAAGTTTTGACAGTCCACATGTAACATTATTGTGAACCAGTGAAACAAGGAGTCTATAGACAGGAAAAATCAATGCCACAGGCAGGCTGAAACCCAGGCTAGAGGAAAGGAAAAGAAAGAGCATAGTTAAGAAGTGGGGAAAAGCTGGAAAAAAAAAATCATCACAAGGGCTCCCCAGTATCAGTCCAACAACAGTTTAATAATTCATTCAAGAGAAAGTTACTGAGTTCCTATTATGTGCAACACAGTATAGAAGGCACAAGCTAGAAAGTCAACAAAAGTAAAATGAAGCAGAAATAAGAGGGAATGGGACTTCCCTGGTGGCACAGTGGTTAGGAATCCGTCTGCCAATGCAGGGGGCACAGGTGCGAGCCCTGGTCTAGGAAGATCCCACATGCCACGGAGCAACTAAGCCCGTGAGCCACAACTACTGAAGCCCGCGCGCCTAAGAGCCCGTGCTCCGCAACAGGAGAAGCCACTGCGATGAGAGAAGCCTCAGCTCGCCGCAACTTAGAGAAAGCCCGCACTCAGCAACAAGGACCCAATGCAGCCAAAAATAAATTTAATTAATTAATTTTAAAAAAATAAAAAAGAAATAAGAGGGAATAAAACAGAGACAAATGATGCAGGAGAAAGAACGGCAAAACCATAAAAAGAGGAGAATAACAAGGGTAGCCCCCACTCACTGCAACTAGACAAAGCCCTCAAGCAGCAATGAAGAGCCAACGAGGCCAAAAATAAATAAATAAATAAACAAAAAAAAATTTAATTAATATTAAAAAATAACAAAAGATAAATAGAAAACAAACAGATAAATAGAATTGTAAAGTTAGAACATTGTTGAAAAGCTGTAAAAATACTCCAAAAAACAGATCAAAACATATACATGTAGGAAGGCTGCCCCCCTGTCATATATAAATGCAAACTTATTTTTGTTCATTCATGGGCACTAAATTACTTTATCCAAAGCATAATATATATATTTTTTATTTTATTTATTTATTTATTTATTTTTGGCTGTGTTGGGTCTTCGTTTCTATGCGTGGGCCTTCTCTAGTTGAGGCGAGCGGGGGCCACTCTTCATCGCGGTGCGCGGGCCTCTCACTGTCCCGGCCTCTCCTGTTGCGGAGCACAAGCTCCAGATGCACAGGCTCAGTAGTTGTGGCTCATGGGCCTAGTTGCTCCACGGCATGTGGGATCTTCCCAGACCAGGGCTCGAACCCGTGTCCCCTGCATTGGCAGGCAAATTCTCAACCACTGCGCCACCAGGGAAGCCCCAAAGCACAATATTTTAATTAAAACAAATAATCAATATTACACTTCTCCTGTCAAATCTAGTTCATAAATTTACTCTGCTATGTCACCATAACGTGTCTAAGATGGAGCTAAAATTAATGAAAATACCTTTGTGTGGTTTGTGGAACTCTTCTCAAAATTCCAGGCTTTTAAAATAAATCTGAGCAGTATTTCTATACTGTCTTTTTTCTTGTGAAGCAACAGATACTGCTGTCAAAATTCTGTCATTATAATGATTCATGAGCATCATGCTCTAACTAATCTGCCAGACAATAAGGCACTATCTTGACACTGTGACCAAACAAAATGAAATATAAGGAAGACAATGACCCTATTCTGGAAAATTTACAACCTATGTCAACACTGGGGTTTTTCTTTCATTGGTTAGCAAAATAAAATAAATCATATACTTTCTTAGAGCATTCGGTAGCCATGACTCTTCTTTTAGTGTAATGACCAGAAAAGAGTTAAGTATGACTTTTTTAGGTCAATTAGCAACAATCATCACTGGAAGGTAAGTAATGCGGTATTAACTGGTAGCAATGCTTCCGCCTACATTAGACCTAAAATAAAACTACACTGAGTTCTGAAAGTATTATAAAGGAAGAGATGAGGTCCCTAATGAGAAATCAAAGAAGTAAAGGCTTTTTAATTAACCATTCCTACAGAAAGGAATAGACTACGGTAGTTAAGAGAACAGACCTGGAGACAAATGTGTGGGTGTGAATTCCCACATCACCGCTAACTAGCTGTACCCATGACAAGTCAATGAACTTTTCTGCATCTCAGTTTCCTCATCTACAGACTGGGGATAACAACAGTACCTATCTCCTAGAACTGTTGTAAGAATTAAATTGCTTTTAAAATACCTCAGATCTTAGATATGACACCAAAAGCACAGGCAACAAAGAAAAGTTAGATAAAGTGGACTTCATCAAAACTTAAAACTTCTATGCTTCAAAGGACACCATCAACAAAGTGAAAAAAACAACACGCAGAATAGGAGAAAATTTTTGTAAACCATATATCTGATAAGGAACTTGTATCTACAATATAAAAAGAAATCTTACAACTCAACAATAAAAAGACAAATAACTCAATTAAAAATGGATAAAGGATCTAAAAAGACCTTTCAGTGATCCAGAAAGGATCTCATTCAGATTCGACGGAGAAATTAAACCCTTTACAGACAATCAAAAGTTAAGAGAATTCAGCACCACCAAACCAGCTTTA
The DNA here is from genome assembly GCF_964270905.1 of Leucopleurus acutus. Taxonomy (NCBI): domain Eukaryota; kingdom Metazoa; phylum Chordata; class Mammalia; order Artiodactyla; family Delphinidae; genus Leucopleurus; species Leucopleurus acutus. The sequence goes on from NC_139159.1 coordinate 81,124,666, forward strand.
CAATAAATGCTAAAGGAACTTCTCAAGGCAGGAAACACAAAAGAAGGAAAACACCTACAGTAACAAACCCGAAATAATTAAGAAAATGGTAAGAGGAACATACATATAGATAATTACCTTAAATGTAAATGGATTAAATGCTCCAACCAAAAGACATAGACTGGCTGAATGGATACAAAAACAAGACCAGTACATATGCTGTCTACAAGACACCAACGTCAGACCTAGGGACACATACACACTGAAAGTGAGGGGATGGAAAAAGATATTCCATGCAACTGGAAATCAAAAGAAAGCTGGAGGGCTTCCCTGGTGGCGCAGTGGTTGAGAGTCCGCCTGCCAATGCAGGGGACACGAGTTCGTGCCCCGGTCCGGGAAGATCCCACATGCCGTGGAGCAGCTGGGCCCATGAGCCATGGCCGCTGAGCCTGCGCGTCCGGAGCCTGTGTTCTGCAACGGGAGAGGCCACAACAGTGAGGGGCCCGCGTACCACAAAAAAAAAAAAAAAAAAGAAAGCTGGAGTAGCAATTCTCATATCAGACAAAACAGACTTTAAAAGAAAGACTATTACAAAAGAGACAAAAAGAACACTGCATAATGATCAAGGGATCAATCCAAGAAGAAGATATAACAATTGTAAATATTTATGCACCCAACATAGGAGCACCTCAATACATAAGGCAAATGCTAACAGCCATAAAAGGGGAAAGCAACAGTAACACAACAGTAGGGGACTTTTAGCACCCCATTTTCACCAATGGACAGATCATCCAAAATGAAAATAAATAAGGAAACACAAGCTTTAAATGACACATTAAACAAGATGGACTTGGGCTTCCCTGGTGGCACAGTGGTTGAGAGTCCGCCTGCTGATACAGGGGACGCGGGTTCCTGCCCCAGTCCAGGAGGATCCCACATGCCACAGAGTGGCTGGGTGCGGGAGCCATGGCCGTTGGGCCTGCACGTCCGGAGCCTGAGCTCCGCAGCAGGAGAGGCCGCGGCAGTGAGAGGCCCGCATACCACAAAAAAAAAAAAAAAAAACCAAGATGGACTTAATTGATACTTATAGGACATTCCATCCAAAAACAACAAAATACACTTTCTTCTCAAGTGCTCATGGAAAACTCTCCAGGCTGGATCATATCTTGGGTCACAAATCAAGCCTTGGTAAATTTAAGAAAATTGAACTCGTATCAAGTATCTTTTCCAACCACAACACTATGACACTAGACATCAATTACAGGAAAAAAAATCTGTAAAAAATACAAACACATGGAGGCTAAACAATACACTACTAAATAACCAAGAGATCACTGAAGAAATCAAAGAGGAAATCCAAAAATACCTAGAAACAAATGACAATGAAAACACGATGACCCAAAACCTATGGGATGCTGCAAAAGCAGTTCTAAGAGGCAAGTTTATAGCAATACAAACCTACCTCAGGAAACAAGAAACATCTCAAATAAACAAACTAACCTTACACCTAAAGCAATTACAGAAAGAAGAACAAAAAAACCCCAAAGTTAGCAGAAGGAAAGAAATCATAAAGATCAGATTAGAAATAAATGAAAAAGAAATGAAGGAAACAATAGCAAAGATCAATAAAACTAAAAGCTGGTTCTCTGAGTAGAAAAACAAAATTGATAAACCATTAGCCAAACTCATCAAGAAAAAAAGGGAGAAGACTCAAATCAACAGAATTAGAAATGAAAGAGGAGCAGTAACAACTGACACTGCAGAAATACAAAGGATCATAAGAGATTACTACAAGCAACTATATGCCAATAAAATGGACAACCTGGAAGAAATGGACACATTCTTAGAAAAGCACAACCTTCCGAGACTGAACCAGGAAGAAATAGAAAATATAAACAGACCAATCACAAGCACTGAAATTGAAACTGTGATTAAAAATCTTCCAACAAGGGGCTTCCCTAGTGGCGCAGTGGTTGAGAGTCTGCCTGCCGATGCAGGGGACACGGGTTTGTGCCCCGGTCCGGGAAGATCCCACATGCTGCGGAGCAGCTAGGCCCATGAGCCATGGCTGCTGAGCCTGCGCATCCGGAGCCTGTACTCCACTACAGGAGAAGCCACAACAGTAACAGGCCCACATACTGCAAAAAAAAGAAAAATCTTCCAAAAAAAAAGCCCAGGACCAGATGGCTTCACAGGTGAATTCTATCAAACATTTACAGAAGAGCTAACACCTATCCTTCTCAAACTCTTACAAAATATAGCAGAGGGAGGAACATACCCAAACCCATTCTATGAAGCCACCATTACCCTGATACCAAAAACAGACAAAGATGTCACAAAAAAAGAAAACTACAGGCCAATATCTCTGATGAACATAGATGCAAAACTCCCCAACAAAATACCAGGAAAGAGAATCCAACAGCACATTAAAAGGACATACACCATGATCAAGTGGGGTTTATCCCAGGAATGCAAGGATTCTTCAATACACGCAAATGAAACAATGTAATACACCATATTAACAGACTGAAGGATAAACACCATATCATCTCAATAGATGCAGAAAAAGCTTTTGACAAAATTCTACACCTATTTATGATAAAAACTCTCCAGAAAGTAGGCATAGAGGGAACCTACCTCAACATAATAGAGGCCATATATGACAAACCCACAGCCAACACCGTTCTCCATGGTGAAAAACTGAAACCATTTCCTCTAAGATCAGGAACAAGACAAGGTTGCCCACTCTCACCACTGTTATTCAACATAGTTTTGGAAGTTTTAGCCACAGCAATCAGAGAAGAAAAAGAAATAAAAGGAATCCAAATCAGAAAAGAAGTAAAACTGTCACTGTTTGCAGATGACATGATACTATACATAGAAAATCATAAAGATGCCACCAGAAAACTACTAGAGCTAATCAATGAATTTGATATAGTAGTAGGATACAAAATTAATGCACAGAAATCATTTGCATTCCTATACACTAATGATGAAAAATCTGAAAGAGAAGTTAAGGAAACACTCCCATTTACCACTGCAACAAGAAGAATAAAATACCTAGGAATAAACCTACCTAAGGAGACAAAAGATCTACATGCAGAAAACTATAAGACACTGATGAAAGAAATTAAAGATGATACAAACAGATGGAGAGATATACCATGTTCTTGGATTGGAAGAATCAACATTGTGAAAATGACTATACATCCCAAAGCAATCTACAGATTCACTGCAATCCCTATCAAACTACCAATGGCATTTCTCACAGAACTAGAACAGAAAATTGCACAATTTGTATGGAAACACAGAAGACCCCAAATAGCCAAAGCAATCTTGAGAAAGGAAAACAGAGCTGGAGGAATCAGGCTCCCAGACTTCAGACTATACTACAAAGCTACATTAATCAAGACAGTATGGTACTGGCACAGAAACAGAAATATAGATCAATGGAAAAGGATAGAAAGCCCAGAGATAAACCCACGCACATATGGTCACCTTATCTTTGATAAAGGAAGCAAGAATATACAATGGAGAAAAGACAGCCTCTTCAATAAGTGGTGCTGGGAAAACTGGACAGCTACATGTAAAAGAATGAAATTCGAACATTCCCTAACACCATACACAAAAATAAATTCAAAATGGATTAAAGACCTAAGTGTAAGGTCAGACACTATAAAACTCTTAGAGGAAAACACAGGCAGAAGACTCTATGACATAAATCACAGCAAGATCCTTTTTGGCCCACCTCCTAGAGAAATGGAAATAAAAACAAAAAATGGGACCTAATGAAACTTAAAAGCTTTTGCACAGCAAAGGAAACCATAAACAAAACGAAAAGACAATCCTCAGAATGGTGTAAATATTTGCAAACGAGGCAACTGACAAAGGATTAATCGCCAAAATATACAAGCAGCTCATGCAGCTCAATATCAAAAAAACAAACAACCCCATCCAAAAATGGGAAGAAGACCTAAATAGACATTTCTCCAAAGAAGGTATACAGATTGTCAACAAACACATGAAAAGATGCTCAACATCACTAATCATTAGAGTAATGGGAATCAAAACTACAGTGAGGTAGCACCTCACACCGGTCAGAATGGCCATCATCAAAAAATCCACAAACAATAAATGCTGGAGAGGGTGTGGAGAAAAGGGAAGCCTCTTGCACTGTTGGTGGGAATGTAAATTGATACAGCCACTATGGAAAACAGTATGGAGGTTCCTTAAAGAACTAAAAATAGAACTACCATATGACCCATCATTCCCACTACTGGGCATATACCCTGAGAAAACCATAATTCAAAAAGAGTCATGTACCACAATGTGCATTGCAGCTCTATTTACAATAGACAGGACATGGAAGCAACCTAAGTGTCCATTGACAGATGAATGGATAAAGAACGTGTGGCACATATATACAATGGAATATTACTCAACCATAAAAAGAAATGAAATTGAGTTATCCGTAGTGAGGTGGATGGACCTAGAGTCTGTCATACAGAGTGAAGTAAGTCAGAAAGAGAAAAAGAAATACTGTATGCTAACACTTATATATGGAATCAAAAATAAAAAAAAAACAGAAAAAGGTTCTGAAGAACCTAGGGGCAGGACAGGAATAAAGACGCAGATGTAGAGAATGGACTTGAGGACACGAGGAGGGGGAAGGGTAAGCTGGGACAAAGTACGAGAGTGGCACTGACATATATACACTACCAAATGTAAGTGGGGAGCAGCTGTATAGCACAGGGAGATCAGCTCAGTGCTTTGTGTCCAACTAGAGGGGTTGGATAGGGAGGGTGGGAGGGAGACACAAGACGGAGTAGATATGGGGATATACGTATGCACTTAGCTGATTTCCTTTGTTATACAGAGGAAACTAACACACCATTGTAAAGCAATTATACTCCAATAAAGATATTTTTTTAAAAATGGATAAAGGATGTGAAAAGACATTTTTCAAGGAAATTGTACAAATGGCCTATAAGCACAGTGAAAAAGATGCTCAAGGGCTTCCGTGGTGGTGCAGTGCTTAAGAATCTGCCTGGCAATGCAGGGGACACGGGTTCAAGCCCTGGTCCGGGAAGATTCCACATGCTGCAGAGCAACTAAGCCTATGCACCACAGCTACTGAGCCTGCACTCTGGAGTCCCTGAGCCACAACTACTGAGCCTGTGTGCCACAACTACTGAAGCCCACACACCTAGAGCCCGTGCTCTGCAACAAGAGAAGCCACCACAATGAGAAGCTCGCTCACAGCAACAAAGAGTAGCCCCCTCTCGCCACAGCTAGAAAAAGCCTGCAGGCAGCAACGAAGACCCAACGCAGCCAGAAATAAATAAATAAATAAAATAATTTTTTAAAAAAGAAAAAGGGGGCTTCCCTGGTGGCGCAGTGGTTGAGAGTCCACCTGCCAATGCAGGGGACATGGGTTCGTGCCCCGGTCCGGGAAGATCTCACTTGCCACAGAGTGGCTGGGCCCGTGAGCCATGGCCACTGAGCCTGCGCATCCGGAGCCTGTGCTCCGCTACAGAAGAGGCCACAAGTGAGAGGCCTGTGTACCAGAAAAAAAGAAAAAAAGAAAAAGATGCTCATTATCAATAGCTATAAGGGAAATCAAATCAAAACTACAAGGACGCGGAGAAAACCATAATTTGAAAAGATACACACACCCCTATTGTTCATTGCTGCAGTATTTACAATAGCCCGGACATGGAAGCAACCTAAATGTCCCTCAACAGAGAATGGATAAAGAAGAGATGGTACAGGGCTTCCCTGGTGGCGCAGTGGTCGAGAGTCCGCCTGCCGATGCAGGGGACACGGGTTCATGCCCTGGTCCGGGAAGATCCCACATGCCGTGGAGCGGTTGGGCCCGTGAGCCATGGCCGCTAAGCCTGCACATCCGGAGCCTGTGCTCCACAACGGGAGAGGCCATGACAGTGAGAGGCCCGCGTACCGAAAAAAAAAAAAAGAGAGATGGTACATACAGACAATGGAATATTACTCAGCCGTAAAAAAAGATTGTAATAATGCCATTTGCAGCCACGTGGATGGATCTAGAGACTGTGATACTGAGTAAAGTCAGACACAGAAAGACAAATATCATATGATATTGCTTATATGTGGAATCTAAAAAAAGGGTACAAATGAACTTATTTACAAAACAGAAGTAGAGTCACAGATGTAGAAAACAAACTTATGGTTACCAGGGAATGTGGGGGGAGGGATAAATTGGGAGACTGGGATTGACATATACACACTACTATATATATAAAATAGATAACTAAAAAGAACCTACTGTGTAGCACAGGGAACTATACTCAATACTCCGTAATGGCCTATATGGGAAAAGAATCTTAAAAAAAGAGTGGGTATATGCATATGTGTAACTGATTCACTGGGCTGTGCACCCGAAACTAACACAACATCGCAAATCAACTATAATCCAATAAAAATTTTTAAAAAAGAAAAAAATATATACATTATGGCAAACTTTTATGATATTTTAACATTAGTAAATATACACAAATACAAATAAAAATTCTATTTCCATTTTAAACGACAACAAAAACAACTACAAGGAGAAACCACTTCACCCTCACTGGAACAGCTATAATCAAAAAGATGGTAACACCCTGACCTGGGGCTCCAGGAGCCCCGAGGGCGGTTGCATGAGGCTGGCTGGGAGGGAAGACTTGGCCTGGCTCTGTCCCACTCCACTCTGAGCCTTCTCGTCGACTGGGTGTAGATGGCTCCCGCAAAGAAGGCTGGCAAGAAGAAGGGCCAGTCTGCCGTCAACGAGGTGACGACCAGAAAATACACTCTCAACGTTCACAAGAGCGTCCCTGGAGTGGGTTTCAAGAAGCGTGCCCCTCGGGCACTCAAAGAAATCCGGAAATTTGCCATGAAGGAGATGGGAACTCCAGATGTGCGCGTCGACACCAGGCTCCACAAAGCTGTCTGCGCCAAAGGAATAAGGGATGTCCCGTATTGTATCCATGTGCAGCTGTCCAGAAACATAAGGAAGATGAAGATGCACCAGACAAGCTCTGTATGCTGGTTACCATGTACCTGCCACCACTATCAAAAACCTAAAGACAGTTAATGTGGATGAGAACTAACTGCTGATTGTTAAGCAAAGTTATAGAACTGCCAAAACAAAAGAAAAGTGAATAACAAGCATTGATGAGGACACAGAGAAACTGGAACTCTCATACGCTGCTGCTGAGGAAGTAAAACAGCACAACCGCTTTGGAAAACAATCTGGCAGTTCCTCAAATAGTTAAACATTTAGTTACCGTATGACCCTGTAATTCTAATTCCTAGGCATATACATGAGAGAACTGAAAACATACGTCCACATAAAAACATATACGAATGTTAACAGCACCATTACTCATAACAGCCAAAAAGTAGAAACAACCCAAATGTCCATCAGCTGAAGAAGGGGTAAACAAAAAGTGGTCTATCCATATGGTGAAATATTATTCAGCAAAAACAAAACGTGAAGTACTGATCCGTGATACAACACGGACAAACCTTGAAAACATTATGCTAAGTGAAAGAAGTCGGTCATAAAAGACTACAAGCTGTATGACTCCATTTATACGAAATGCCCAGAACAGGCAAATCCAGAGACAGAAGAGTGGTTGCCTGGGGCTGGGGGAGGATGGGGGAAATGGGTGGTGACTGATAATCTGTACGGGGCTTCTTGCTGGGGTGATGAAAATGTCCAAGATTGATGGTGATACACAACTCTGGTCATAGAGTAAAAACCTCTGTATATTTTAATGGGTAAGTTGTATTAAAACTGTTAAGAAAAAAAAGCACCTCGGACCAGTGCCTTCACGTAGTAAGTGCAAATTGCTAATTTTCATTATAGGAAGAAGAAACTCCTGTCAACATTAAAATGGGAAAAGCAAATTTGAGTTAACTGAAATTGGACAAAAGATCACTTCACTTGAAACAGCTGTTGAATGTACATGCAACATTCAGAAATGACAAGAAACAACAGTGTGACACGAAGAAGCATTCTGTTTCAAATGCCCATCAAGGGCTCGGAAGCTGAGCTGCTAGAAGTGATTGGAGAAGCTCTTCCCGAGACGGTCAAACTCCTCCTTCTGGCCTTTGAAATGGTTGTGGGGAAAGCAGGCAGCAAAAACTCTGAAACAGTTTCCTTCAAATAATTTATCCATTTAAAGTTCAAAAATAAAATGAAAGTGATACAATTTCGTGCTGGGTTTTCTACAGAGCCGAACAATTTTGCCACCCCCGAGAGAACACTAGCAGAGCCTAAGGAGAGTCACAGCACACTGCTCCCAGGAGTCGTGAAGTGATTCCCCACCAACACATGTGCCAGGGTTTAAAGGGCAGAGAAGAAGAGACTAACGTCTGAAAGGCAGATGAGACATTGGCAAGTGAAGAGAAGGCTGCGGCCAGTCCTGGGACAAGCCCTGTGAGCAGAGGCTAGAAGGGCTCCAGGTGAACTGGTTGGGGGGGGGGGGGGGTGCGGGCGGACAGAATCTCAACTCTCTCCTTGCTCTCCCTCGGGGAAGAAGATAGAGTTTGCATGCTTCTCACTTGGAACCGTAATAGAGGGCGTCCTGGGATGCCAAACCCTGGCTCTGTGTCCTTTCCTGCCAGTCTCACCCTCTCCCTGAACAGAAGCCCCACAGAACCACCCTGACTTTACTCCCAGCACTCGAAACTCAATTTCAGCTCTATACACCCTTATTTTGAAAAGTTTCAGAAATAAAAAATATTATATTCTTTTTTTAATCTCAACATATGACTGATTTTTCTGACAGCTCTAAGCTACTTCTACTTGGTAGAAGCACCTAATTCTCCTGCAAGGGAATCCCGTACTTTCCATCAGGCATAACTAGCCAGTCTGGGCTCGTTAACTTCTATTGCTCAAATACCAATACATCTAACACTGATTTCATCGTTCATCAGTTTTGGATGGGAGGTGAGGGAGTATCATTCAGTTCCTCAAGCCCACCCTCAACTGCTTTCTCATCAGCAATTCAGGTCTCCTAAAAACAAAGCAAAACATTTGTTTTCCTTCCTCTAGGAAGGAAAACACTTTCCACAAGCTCCATCAGGAAACGTCAGCCTAGAGAAAGAATGCAACACAAATGTTAAAACAAAAATCTACAAACCTGAAGCAATTTCATTTCAAACTCAAGATACACAATGAGATGAAAGTAAATGTGTTGGTCACAAAGCATGTGTAAGCATGACCATCTGATTTCCATCCTTCAAAGGAAGGGAGGGTTTTCATTTTTTATTATTATTCTTTGTCATTGTCCGATTAAGGCAGAAAACAGTAGAGCTCATTACAAAATAATTAAGCACTGCAATAAAAGAGTTTTTTGCTGTATGAATTACAGAAGGCATTAAGAGGGGAAAGGAAAACCCACCTCTGTGAAAAATGCAAAATGTCTTTCCCTGTTAAGAACACACATACAAAATGCAACAGAGAATTCAAATTCACACTGAGAGGAGCATAAGCCACAGCATCAGAGCAGAGTCGTTACTATGAGTAAATTCAAAATTAACTGGACAGGCATGCTCAATGCATTCAGAGAATTTTAAAAGCACACTGCAAATCATCCACTTAACCATGCTAGAGGAAGAATTTCCCTCTTCGACAAACAACATAAATCAATAGGGTGCCCCATGAAACAAGGAACAAACAACAATCAGGTTTGTAACAGTTCTGATTTAAAGTTACTTAAATCAGTATGTTCCAAAGATCGTAATCCAGAAATTTTAACCATTCATTCACACCACCATGAAACAAGCACTTAAAAAAATAACCAAAAGAAACTAAGCACATAGATCATGTACCTGGATCAATGAGAACTTCTTGTGCCCCTGGAAGAAAGAACAGATTATGGTCTTTTATTTGAAAAACAAAACTACTTTTAAAAATAACTGCTAAATCACATTTCATAATTCACATAGCCTCAAAAAATATGAGACACTTGTATCTGATCAGAAAAGCAATTCTGAGTAACAGTATGTTACAATTCAGTGCCTTTATGCTTTAGAAGGAAAAAAAGAGAAGAAAAACTATTTCTCATATCCTGCACAAACTGCAGAGTGCTTCCCTATCTCTCTCCCTTCCCACTTTCCAAGCTTATACTCCCTAACTCTTCTGAAACAAGTATGAGAATTTCTTATTCCCACAAATAAGCCAAGTGACAGAAGAATATCAATTTATTTGTATAAATATACGCCCACACCTTAGCCTGAAGAAGAAAGGTATCAGAAGGCTATATGGAACTTATTTCTCCTTCCTAAAATCACACGTACGTGCACACGCACACCCACACACACACATTCACACAGACACAGACACATATACACACTGATTTACTGGACATTTCACAAGCTAAGGATTTCCAACTTCTAGAAGGTAGCTCTGTAGTTAGTTTACAACACAAAACAGTTAACTTCATTATTATCAAGAAGCTTTTGAAAGCCTTGATCATCTATTAAACCATCCAAATATCAACGAGACCCAATTAGCCTTCTCTATAGAATGTAATTTCCCATGATGGCAAAACACACCCTAAGAGGAACTGGGTTCAAGAGTCCTGCTTATCATTAGCTATGATCTTTTTTTTTTTTTTTTTTTTTTTGCGGTACGCGGGCCTCTCACTGTTGTGGCCTCTCCCGTTGCGGAGCACAGGCTCCGGACGTGCAGGCTCAGCGGCCATGGCTCACGGGCCCAGCCGCTCCGCGGCATGTGGGATCTTCCCGGACCGGGGCATGAACCCACGTCCCCTGCATCGGCAGGCGGACTCTCAACCACTGCGCCACCTGGGAAGCCCAGCTATGATCATTTTTAAACATGTTAACAAGATTCAGAAAGGTATGTCCCAATAACATATATTCTTACTGAAATAGCATGTTTTCAATCGTCCATAGAGAATAGGTCCCATGATGCTACTTAAGAGCTACTCTGTGTACTGCAATCTCCATTTTTACATGCAGACTAAAACTCACTGCCATCTAGAAGCCATGATTATACTAAAGAACAGGTGCTTCCTACTGGATACTGACTACATGCCAAACACAATGCTTGACAACCATCATGTGTGATTGTCAGGGCAACCCTACGAGGTAGATGAGGATGAGAAAGCCTGCGGGGCGGATGCGGAGCCAGGGATGCGGCACCATCACACACTCCACAACATGCCCACGACGAGTGCTGATGGATCTGCACTGAGGGGACACTGAGCTGTGTGGAACCTTGGGGGATGTGAGATTTCCAGATAGTGCTAAAAACATCCTGTTCAGTGAAAAACCTGGTCAAATATGTTATACTGTGCCATGTCCTTTGAATAGGGAACATGAATGAGACTTTTTCGATGCCTCAGAGTCATAATCACAATCATCAATTACTCGACCTCTTAGGGCGTCCAGGGATGAACCGGGCCCCATGCTAAGTACACTGAGATTGCAGAGCTTTTAAGGTTGTTTAATGAAGCTTATAAAAATCTTTCTGTCTCAAGCCTCACACAGGCGGTCAACTATCACTTCTCACTGGTGTGGATGTATTAATACCACCTGAAACGATCCTTTTCTGCCTTTTAAGCTAATCCATCTAATCCAATCTTTTCGACCAGCAAAGAACAAGCTCAACCACAACAAATGGACAGCTTTTACCAAATGAACTTTAACGTCTAATTGGACTCCCTGGAAGCCCTTTCCTTTTATTAAACCCACTTCTAGGTACGCAACAGTCTACTGACCAGTCGACTTTGCTATCTGATTATCTGGCCTACTCAGAAGGCTTCTCACCTCATTGTGTGTGTGAGGGGGTGGGGAGATAATAATTGGTGCTGTCTGAAGAAATCACAGTGAGAAAAAGGAGCACCCTCCAGCCAGGTCTCCACAGACAGGAGTACCTCAATGTGCTCAGAAATGATATCATCAGCATCATCAGCCTCCAATGGACTGATTTCACATTAACCAAATTCATAAGAGATTGGTGTAAGAAAGTCAGAGGCTGAGACTTCCCTTCCACGCTCCCAATACAGAGGGCACAGGTTCGATCCCTGGTCGGGGAACTAAGATCATGCATGCCGCAGGGTGTGACCAAAAGAAAAGAAAAAAGAAACAGAGGTTTAACTTATTAATGTAACAGGAGACATAAAATTATCGATCAGACTAAAATATCGGAGTTCAACAATCAGCATATTTTCTCTCCAACGACCCAGTCATGGGCAGGAGGCCACATGGCAAGCATGGACAGATGCAGAGCAAGAGGGATTTCCTAGATTAACTTATGGACTAAATTTCTGTTACAGGGACAGACCTGCTGCCTAGACCACAATGAATGCTGGTCACGGTGCATGGACAGTGGCCGAGGCACAGCTGTGAACACTTGTGTAACTCTCCCTTTCCCACCCTTTCCAGGCCGACGAATGGACAGATGTACAAGAGATCCACAGACAGGCTGATACCTCTAAAAACCCAAAGCCCATCTCTGAGAGCCTGGAAGCCAGACTGCCAGGGTTTAAATACCAGCTCTGCCACTTACTAGCTCTGTGACCTTGGTCAAATTACTTACCCTCTCTGTGCCTCAATTTCCACATCTGTAAAGTTGGGAAAATAATCAAACCTACCTCACTTGGCTGTTGTGAGGATCAAAGGATTAAATTAGTTTCTGCAAAGTGCTTAGAAAAGTATGCAGCACATTTTAGGTGCCCAACAAATGTTAACTATGAAGCATGCCCCGCCTGTCTCCCTTCTAATCATCTTTAATGTTTCCTTGCTAGTTTAAGTCACAGAGGACATCCTTATTTCCCTATTTATAAACTCCTGGGGAGCACCCTTCTGTTCCACTCCACGACCTGTTCAAACTGAGGGAGGGGACGCTTCCTCCCCACTCCTCTGGGCCATGAGGAGGGCTTCTCCCTCAACACTCCTGACCCCTGGCCCACGGCTAGCCCTCCTCGCACAAATGGAGTGAGGAGTGGGCTCAGGGAGTCTGGGAGACAAGTGGGGCACGGGAAACCATTCTTCCCCCTCGGGTGCTGGCCACCCTCAGGAAGCACCCAGGATGCTCAGCGTTGTGACATGACAGCCCTGAGCATGACGGGGACAGGTCCCCTCATAGGAAGGCCCACTGTGGCCCAGAACTGCCTGCGACTGCGTGAGTCTCTCTAGTTCCGGGATAGAGTATTAAGACACCCATTTCCCTGAAGCCCTAAAGTTCACGGAGAATGTGGCTTTACCAGTAACAAAGGAGACGTTTAGCTCCCACTGCCTACTCTCTCGTCTCATCTCTCAGTTGGCTGGTGGAGAAAAGAAGAGTGTAATTACTGGGCCCACTTAAGCCCCAACATATACTAATTAGCCAAAAATTCTGTGGCTTAACGTTCAGGGTGACTGTATACCAGCCCTAATTCTGAGGCTGCTGCTAAATTATGAGTACAGGAAGTACTGAACCTCTTCAAATATTTTACTCATTTCTTAATTGGATCTTTTGTCATAAAACCAGCTTTTTCTATTTTAATTCCTTAGTAATTGCTAAAGACTATATAAAATGATGGCTTCATACAAAACAATAGCTAAGGGTTTGAGCTCTTTTGAGATAACCACTGTGCTAAACACTTTACATAATTTCTGATTCTCACAATTCTACAAAGCAGATATTAGCGTCCCTATTTTACAGACAAGGGAAAAACTCAGAAAAAACTGACTCAAGTTCGCATGGCTAAGTGGTAGCATGTGCATTCAAAGCCAAGTCAAAAAACTACGCTCCTTCATACAGCAACCAAATCACCTCCCACTAATTAACGCACAGCAGTGGGTTCAATACTCAGGGAGTTCAATACGTTTTTCAGCTTTAAGGTGCTCCAGGGACCACTTCTATCTGTTTTATAAAATCATGGCTCACTGGTTTCTAATACTGGAAGAAAAGTACAATTTCACCATTGTTTGCACAGCAAGTCTGAAATTTTCACACTGAGATGACAGAATAAAAATAAGATATAACTAGAATAATTTGTCCAGGTATCCAGACATAATGGACATTGTGCTATCCTGAAGCACTAAACAAAGAAGTCAAATTAAAGGAACGTGGGCTAAGTCGTCTTCCACAAACAGGAAAATTAAGACTTTTAAAAGGTGCAACAGCGCCACCTATGGCCCAAAAGGCTGTCCAGGTTGCTGTAAAAGACACAACACATAAATTGCCTGTATAAGAAACAATCAGTAAGGTTTTTAAAAATAGGATGCTCAGAGCCTATAACTAAAAGCTTATCTAGCTCATAACTGAATTCTGCTTCAGGGAAGGGAGTGGTATTCAGTATGTAATCTGAAATTGTTAACACTCCTGAATATAAACAAAAGACATAGGCTCATGGAAACTACTCTTAGAAGAAGGAATCCAGTCCAGCCTCTTCATTTTACAGACAGGGAGACTGAGACCCAGAATCCATCCTTCTAGCAATCAGCAGCAAAGCTCTCCTAGTCCTTTTGTTTTACACTAGCTAGCTGTACTAGCTCTATATTCATAAAAGTCATGTCTGCATGTTTCCAACATTAGATAATCTGTGTCTTGCAAAATACTTCCCAAAGAGCATTTAACTACAAATCATACAATTTTCTTGAAATACAAAACACTTATTTATATATTAAAATAAAGAGGGAGGGGATATGGCGATATATGTATACATATAGCTGATTCACTTTGTTATGCAGCAGAAACTAACACAACATTGTAAAGCAATTATACTCCGATAAAGATGTTAAAAAATAAAAAATTTAAAAGTAATTTAAAAATAATAAATAAATAAAATAGCATGAGCTCCACTTTTTTTTTTTTTTTTTTTTTTGCAGTATGCAGGCCTCTCACTGTTGTGGCCTCTCCCGTTGCGGAGCACAGGCTCCAGACACGCAGGCTCAGCGGCCATGGCTCACGGGCCCAGCCACTCCGTGGCATGTGGGATCTTCCCGGACCGGGGCACAAACCCGCGTCCCCTGCATCGGCAGGTGGACTCAACCACTGCGCCACCAGGGAAGCCCTGAGCTCCACTTCTATTCCCTCTATAAAGGAAAAGTGACAGATGTCAAATCGTTTTGATTATTTACCTCCCCCAGCAGCAGAAATACCTCAATCAAAAAAAAAGCAGCATTCTCTTAGCATCAACAAGGCAATTCCTTAAAAGATAACATTCCGTCTTTATGTTGTAAGAGGACACATGACCCACCGCCATGATGATGCTCAGATCTGGATTGTGTAAACTGTCAACACGTCATTAAATGTACAGCTCTCTTGTCTCAAAAAACTCATATAACTGTGCCTTGACTTCTAACAGGCAGAATTGTTCTCAGAGCTTTCTGAGATGCTCTTCCCAGGTTTTATAAAATCCTCAAATTTGGCTTGAATAAAATTTTCCATTTTCTTTCTTAAAAAATAAATAAATAAAACCTATTAAGGGTACAGGAAAAAAATCAAAACTTTCTTCAATCACAACAGAGATAAGCTTATTCTCTGCAAATAATCAATACCGATTTTTCTAAACGTAAAGGCTGTGGTCAAATTCCTAGCAATTTAAATGTTCTAGTGGATGATTACAAGCCAATATGAATTCTGAGTTGTAAAAATATACATTCTGTACAAACAATCTTCAAGTTCTTCAGCTGAAGACACTTTAGCTAGTCCCTATCTTACTAGGATGACACTCTCATCAAAACTTCATACTGCACTAAAAAAAGTAACCGAATCCTTATCGCTTTAAGTCATATTCATATATATCACATGTATATACACACTGAATATGCATCATAAATAAACCACCCTCTTCAGTATTCAGAGCTGATCCTTCTAAACTATCTGTCATTGTGACAGCAAATTTTTACTGAGAATCTCTTGGGTGCTTTGTGCAAGGTATCTAACTGAGTCAGACTAGGTAAATAACATTACTCAAATTTCACAAATGAGGAAATATATACTTAAACCATAAAAACCAACTTAACATATTCATCATAAGGACAGAAGAGAGTAGAGATTTGTATTTTCTCTCAATTGTCAGTGGCTTGACCTTTTCTTCCGTACCGAAGACTACATAAAAGCAGTTCAGCCTCTATAACTTTCTCTCGACAAGCCTCACTAGAGAAGAACAAGCGGTAAGTCATTAGCAATGGTTGGATCTTCAAAGTTCACTTCTCTTTTGCACTGTAATCATTTTTTATGGGTTTTTTTAGTGCTTCCAGAGTTAAAATAAAAAATACTAACTCTACAGGTCATTAGCTGAGAATAAAACATTTGTGAAAATGTACGTGTTAAGCTGTGCCACTCTGTCTCGTATCCTCACTGACACCTCTTCTTTTATGGCCTCAGCAGGTTGAGATCACTAAAATCAGTCACTTATGAACTCACAGGAGTTTGGGAAACCAGTCAACGGGAGGCTGATTAGAGGAGCAATTAAGGATGCCTACTGTGCAGTCACCCCAGCCTGGCTCCAGCCCCGAGTCTGCTGCTGCCAGTTGCGTGATTTGGGGCAAGTTACCCCATCTCTTTAAACCTCAATCCCTCACCTGCAAGAAGGAGTTACTGATAACTACCCTCAAACACCTGCTATGAGGTAAAACGTAAGGAAAGCATTTAGCACAGCCTGGCCTAGGGTAGATGCCAAATCAGTCACAGCTGTTTCAATAATTAGGGATGATAACGCTTACTATTAATAAATTAAGCTAGTCCAAAAAGTACCAATAACCATAAAGGAGAAACATTTGTAAGTCAATAAGCCTTTCCTTTTGGATTGATTGCAGAATGTCCTGTTGATTTTTTAATAAACCAAGTTTTGAATAACCTTGAATACTCTGAATACTAAGAAAGTGCAGTTTTTTTAAAAAAATTTAAACAAAAGGAGAATTAAAGCAAAAAGACATAGGGAGTACAGAATTCTTTTTTGAAACTAAATTCAGTTTTAACAGAGGGGAAAATTCCCTTTTTTCAGAGGAAATCTTGAAAACTATGTAAAGGGGATCTGAGATGTCTAGAGTCTTTTAACAGTACTCATGAATTCATATTACCAAGTCTTAAAACTACTTGACAATCAACAATAATAATACTGATACCAATAATGGCTGCTAACATTTATCCAGCACCGGCTGGGGCTGTTGTAGGTCCTTTATATGTGCATCTCATGCAGCCTTCACAAGAACCCTCCAAGGTAAGTACAATTATTATCTCCCCCACTTCACAAATAAGGAAATTGAGGCACAGAGAGATTAAACTTGCTCCAGGTCACGTGGGCATTAAATGACATCTGTAGCCTGCTATTTTGCTGGTGAAAAAGGAACCTGAGATATAAATTCAAGGGAGAATGTTAAATAATCCGTTTGTCTGGTCTTCACCTCCAAGAGTAGATACCATAAATTCCTGATGTGAGATGAGGCTGCCACTACAAACTGACGAATCTTGAAACTGATATCCAAGATGAAGCAACATATGTACTCATGATAGCAAATCCGTTCATGGCTCGGGACCCTTCAATGCCTGAAAGGTGGTAGAATCATTTCCGATCTGCATGCCGTCAGCGCTGCTCTTGCAGCTCTCACCCAAGCTCCACTGGATGTTCTTCTCCACAGACTGTCTTCAACAGTAAAAAGTTCCCAAGTGTTTCACACTACGCACGGCTAAATAAAGACACTTCTCTACTGCAGACGGAGCCCTTTTTCAGGCTTAAAACCTGCTTTGCCTATCTTCAGCAAGGGCAGAAAGTGAAGCATCGCCCTACAAAGGCTCCAGAGTCTCACTAACCCCATGAGTAGAACAGTCGCAACACTTTATAACTCTTCAAGTAGCAGGGAAAGAATAAAACAAAACCACCTTCAACAAAAGGCCCCCAGAGAGAGAGCAGACTTCCTTCTAAGGAGAAGATAAACAGCTGCCACCTGTGTGTTGGATATTTTAGCACTTGGCCGCTGGCGCAAGGGGACAAGAGGACTTGAAATGCTGGAATCTCATAGCAGAGACAGCAGTTACAACAACACGGGATAAACACAGGTGGTGAGCACCGACGGGAGGCATCTCAAGTCAAAACTGAAGCCCAGGAAAGCAGGGAGCAGAGATACTCCAGTCTGAGGACTTTATCACTTCTCAGCCCGCTTTACTTTCCTCTCCAATAACTGAGACCCCACTAAAACCGTTAGGAACGGTCTGCTGAAGTAAGATAAAACATCTTCAAGGACCACCAGAGATTCATCTAAGCAGTTCTACAAAGAGTACACCCAGATTCAGACTGAGTGGCTACACTGACTGGCGCATAGAGGTGGTCTCTGCAGTCTTTGCTGGTGACGGGGATGGTATAATTCAGGGGAAAAAGACACTGAAGGCATTTCCGCATCCAATACACGTCAACAGCCGTGGGCCTTCTCTTTGGGGGGAAAAAATCTGTAAAAATCTCATGGTTCAAAAAACACCTAGTAGTTTTGTGTATAGCCTTGATCTCTGCATTCTTTGCTATTATCTTTGTGACCTATGCGGTATGACAACCACATCCTGAACATTTAAGGCAAATTCACTTATTAAGGGTCAAAAGGGTCAAGTTCATTCAACAAGCATTTGTGGTTCTGCTCCTCCAAAGATGCATTTTTACTCTTCACAGGTGCTAACAAACATGAGGAAATCAAACTTCACGCATTAAGAGAACTTCATCAACCAGAAAAAGAAGAAACAGCTCCCCGGGCCCTGAATTAGCTGTTAAAATTGACATCTGGGACTAACTTCACCAAACACACAGAAATTATGACAAGGGCCCAGACAGAGAACTTCAAAGACAGTCTACCATGAAATTTTATGCAACTGGTCCAGAAATCAACCCATCATTGTAATCCATTAATATCATTTGATAAGACTCAATAAGATCAATACATATTCAATAGAATCAGAAGACAATGTCTCACGTGCAGGATTTCTTTTTTTTTTTTTTATGTGCAGGATTTCTGACTCAACGGATTTTATATTTTATTTAAACATTACTCAACCTTCACTCAGAGGGAACAGTAATAGATTACTCCTGCTTGCTTAAGGACTGTAACTGAGTCTAGGATGGAGGCAAGAGCAGAGCTTACCTGGTCGATGTCTGTTGGCTGCTTCAGCAGGAAGTGAGCTACCCTGGACCCTTCGAGCTCCAGTTTTACCACCAGTTCCACCAGGATAGTGATAGATGACAGAAGCTGAACATAACCCTTCAAGGGCAGCTGGGCATTAAAATAAAAGTTCAATTAATAAAGTTAGTGGCCCATCCTTAGCAAAAATTGCAGTGACTAAGAATGATCTGAACGGCTTGATGATGTGGAAATGCCAATTTTTCCACAAAACAGAGATCAAACCTACAGATCACTGGTTTTGTTACAAACAGGAACATGGCCCCTACTATGTTTTGCAGGCCCGTGTCAAAGCTGGCAGCGCAGAAAACTCTCGCGACACTCAACGTTTCTCTGAGGGGCTGAGCACATGTGAGCCGGGCTGTTCATTCATTCATTTAACCAACAGTTTAGTTCACACTGTGTGGCAGGCTCTGTGCCAGATGCTGACACTGCAGACAGATGAAGCAGTGCCCTGGATCGAAAATACTTTTAAAATCATACCACTGGAAGAAGGACCAGAATACCTATCCCCATCATTCACCCGGAATGCATCTATCCCATTTCGAGCAAACACCTAGCAGGCCTGTCTCCTTCTCAAGGCAGCCACACTGAGTTGCGGCAACTTTTCATTCTTCTATCACTGGCAGTTAAACCCTAAGAACCTTGGGCTATGCTACTCGCCTCACAAGTCGTGCTGCAGTGTTCATCTTTACCCAGTAGCTCAGTGGTTCTCAAACTTTTTGGTCTTAGAACTCCTTCACGCTGAAAAATCACTAAGGACCACAATAAAGAGCGCTTTTTTTGTGCAGGTTACATCTACAGATATTTACCATGCTCGAAAATAGAACTAGTAGAGGATTTAAATATTTATGTGTTCCTTCCTTTTAAAACAATAATAAGCCCATAACATGTTAACTTTTTTTTAATATCTTTATTGGAGTATAATTGCTTCACAATGTTGCATTAGTTTCTGCTGACTAACAAAGTGAATGGGCTATATGCATACGTATATCCCCATATCCCCTCCCTCTTGCGTCTCCCTCCCACCCTCCCTATCCCACCCCTCTAGGTGGTCACAGAGCACCTAGCTGATCTCCCTGTGCTATGCGGCTGCTTCCCACTAGCTGTCTATTTTACATTTGGTAGCGTATATATGTCAATGCTACTCTCTCACTTCGCCCCAGCTTACCCTTCCCCCTCTACGTGTCCTCAAGTCTACTCTCTACGTCTGAGCCTTTATCCTGTCCTGCCCCTAGGTTCATAAGAACCTTTTTTTTTTTTAAGATTCCATATATATATTAACATATGGTATTTCTTTTTCTCTTTCTGACTTACTTCACTGTCTATGACAGACTCTAGGTTCCTCCACCTCACTACAAATAACTCAATTTCATTTCTTTCTATGGTTGACTAATATTCCATTGTATATATGTGCCACACCTGCTTTATCCATTCATCCGTCAATGGAGAGTTAGGTTGCTTCCATGTCCTGGCTATTGTAAATAGTGCTGTAATGAACACTGTGGTACATGACTCTTTTTGAATTATGGTTTTCTCAGGGTATATGCCCAGTAGTGGGATTGCTGGGTCATATGGTAGTTCCATTTTTAGTTCTTTAAGGAACCTCCATACTGTTCTCCATAGTGGCTGCATCAATTTACATTCCCACCAACAGTGCAAGAGGGTTCCCTTTACTCCATACCCTCTCCAGCATTTATTGCTTGTAGATTTTTGATGATGGCCATTATGACCGGTGTGAGGTGATACCTCATTGTAGTTTTGATTCCTATTTCTCTAATGATTAGTGATGTTGAGCATGCTTTCATGTGTTTGCTGGCAATCTGTATATCTTCTTTGGAGTAATGTCTATTTAGGTCTTCTGTCCATTTTTGGATGGGGTAGTTTGTTTTTTTGATATTGAGCTGCATGAGTTGCTTGTATATTTTGGAGATTAATCCTTTGTCAGTTGCTTCATTTGTTAATATTTTCTCCCATTCTGAGGATTGTCTTTTCATCTTCTTTATGGTTTCCTTTGCTGTGCAAAAGCTTTTAAGTTTCATTAGGTCCCATTTGTTTACTTTTGTTTTTATTTCCATTTCTCTAGGAGGTGGGCCAAAAAGGATCTTGCTGTGATTATGTCATAGAGTGTTCTGTCTATGTTTTCCTCTAAGAATTTCATAGTATCTGGCCTTACATTTAGGTCTTTAATCCATTTTGAGTTTATTTTTTGTGTATGGTGTTAGGGAGTGTTCTAATTTCATTCTTTTACATGTAGCTGTCCAGTTCTCCCAGCACCACTTATTGAAGAGGCTGTCTTTTCTCCACTGTATATTCTTGCCTCCTTTATCAAAGATAAGGTGACCATATGTGTTGGGTTTACCTCTGGGCTTTCTATCCTGTTCCATTGATCTATATTTCTGTTTTTGTGCCAGTACCATACTGTCTTGATTAATGTAGCTTTGTAGTATAGTCTGAGGTCTGGGAGCCTGATTCCTCCAGCTCTGTTTTCCTTTCTCAAGATTGCTTTGGCTATTCGGGGTCTTTCGTGTTTCCATACAAATTGTGCAATTTTTTGTTCTAGTTCTGTGACAAATGCCATTGGTAGTTTGATAGGGATTGCAGTGAATCTGTAGATTGCTTTGGGATGTATAGTCATTTTCACAATGTTGATTCTTCCAATCCAAGAACATGGTATATCTCTCCATCTGTTTGTGTCATCTTTAATTTCTTTCATCAGTGTCTTATAGTTTTCTGCATGCAGGTCTTTTGTCTCCTTAGGTAGGTTTATTCCTAGGTATTTTATTCTTCTTGTTGCAATGGTAAATGGGAGTGTTTCCTTAACTTCTCTTTCAGACTTTTCATTATTAGTGTGTAGGAATGCAAATGATTTCTGTGCATTAATTTTGTATCCTACTACTCTACCAAATTCATTCATTAGCTCTAGTAGTTTTCTGGTAGCATCTTTAGGATTCTCTATGTATCGTATCATGTCATCTGCAAACAGTGACAGTTTTACTTCTTCTTTTCCAATTTGGATTCCTTTTCTTTCTTTTTCTTCTCTAATTGCTGTGGCTAAAACTTCCAAAACTATGTTGAATAACAGCGGTGAGAGTGGGTAACCTTGCCTTGTTCCTGATCTTAGAGGAAATGGTTTCAGTTTTTCACCATTGACAACAATATTGGCTGTGGGTTTGTCATATACGGCCTCTATTATGTTGAGGTAGGTTCCCCCTATGCCTACTTTCTGGAGAGCTTTTATAATAAATCGGTGTTGAATTTTGTCAAAAGCTTTTTCTGCATCTACTGAGATGATCGTATGGTTTTTATCCTTCAATATGTTAATATGGTGTATCACATTGATTGATTTGCATGTATTGAAGAATCCTTGCATTCCTGGGATAAACCCCACTTGATCATGGTGTACGATCCTTTTAATGTGCTGTTGGATTCTCTTTCCTGGTATTTTGTTGAGGAGTTTTGCATCTATGTTCATCAGAGATATTGGCCTGTAGTTTTTTTGTGTGTGACATCTTTGTCTGGCTTTGGTACCAGGGTGATGGTGGCCTCATAGAATGAGTATGGACATGTTCCTCCCTCGGCTATATTTTGTAAGAGTTTGAGAAGGATAGGTGTTAGTTCTTCCCTAAATGTTTGATAGAATTAGCCTGTGAAGCAGTCTGGTCCTGAGCTTTTGTTTGTTGGAAGATTTTTAATCACGGTTTCAATTTCAGTGTTTGTGATTGGTCTGTTTATACTTTCTGTTTCGTCCTGGTTCAGTCTCAGAAGGTTGTGCTTTTCTAAGAATGTGTCCATTTCTTCCAGGTGTCCATTTATTGGCATATAGTTGCTTGTAGTAATCTCTCATGATCCTTTGTATTTCTGCAGTGTCAGTTGTTACTTCACCTTTTTCATTTCTATTTCTGTTGATTTGAGTCTTCTTCCTTTTTTCCTTGATGAGTCTGGCTAATGGTTTATCAATTTTGTTTATCTTCTCTAAGAACCAGCTTTTAGTTTTATTGATCTTTGCTATTGTTTCCTTCATTTCTTTTTCATTTATTTCTAATCTGATCTTTATGATTTCTCTCCTTCTGCTAACTTTGGTTTTTTGTTCTTCTTTCTCTAATTCTATAGGTGTAAGGTTAGTTTGTTTGAGATTTTTCTTGTTTCCTGAGGTAGGACTGTATTGCTATAAACTTCCCTCTTAGAACTGATTTTGCTGCATCCCATAGGTTTTGGGCCATTGTGTTTTCATTGTCATTTGTTTCTAGGTACTTTTTGACTTCCTCTTTGATTTCTTCAGTGATCTATTGCTTATTTAGTAGCATATTATTTAGCCTCCATGTGTTTGTATTTTTTACAGTTTTTTCCTGTAATTGATATCTAGTCTCATAGCATTGTGGTTGGAAAAGATACTTGATATGATTTCAATTTTCTTAAGTTTACCAAGGCTTGATTTATGACCCAAGATATGGTCTATCCTGGAGAATGTTCCATGAGCACTTGAGAAGAAAGTGTATTTTGCTGTTTTTGGATGGAATGTCCTATAAATATCAATTAAATCCATCTGGTTTAATGTGTCGTTTAAAGCTTGTGTTTCCTTATTTATTTTCATTTGGATGATCTGTCCATTGGTGAAAGTGGGGTGTTAAAGTCCCCTCCTATGGTTGTGTTACTGTTGATTTCCCTATGGCTGTTAGCATTTGCCTTATGTATTGAGGTGCTCCTATGTTGGGTGAATAAATATTTACAATTGTTATATCTTCTTCGTGGATTGATCGTTATGTAGTGTCCCTCTTTATCTCCTGTAATAGTCTTTCTTTTAAAGTCTATTTTGTCTGATATGAGAACTGCTACTCCAGCTTTCTTTTGATTTCCATTTGCACAGAGTATCTTTTTCCGTCCCCTCACTTTCAGTCTGTATGTGTCCCTAGGTCTGAAGTGGGTCTCTTGTAGACAGCATATGTATGGGTCTTGTTCTTGTATCCATTCAGCCAGTCTATGTCTTTTGGTTGGAGCATTTAATCCATTTACATTTAAGGTAATATCTATATGTATGTTCCTATTACCATTTTCTTAATTGTTTTCGGTTTGTTTTTGTAGGTCTTTTCCTTCTCTTGTGTTTCCTGCCTAGAGAAGTTCCTTTAGCATTTGTTGTAAAGCTGGTTTGGTGGTGCTGAGTTCTCTTAGCTTTTGCTTATCTGTAAAGGTTTTAATTTCTCTGTCATATATGAATGAGATCCTTGCTGGGCAGAGTAATCTTGGTTGTAGGTTTTTCCCTTTCATCGCTTTAAATATGTCCTGCCACTCCCTTTTGGCTTTCAGAGTTTCTGCTGAAAAATCAGCTGTTAATGTTATGGGGATTCCCTTGTATGTTATTTGTTGCTTTTCCCTTGCTGCTTTTAATATTTTTTCTTTGTATTTAATTTTTGATAGTTTGATTAATACGTGTCTTGGCATGTTTCTCTTTGGGTTTATCCTGTATGGTACTCTCTGTGCTTCCTGGACTTGAATCACTATTTGCTTTCCCATGTTAGGGACGTTTTCAACTATAATCTCTTCAAGTATTTTCTCAGACCCTTTCTTTTTCTCTTCTTCTTCTGGGACTCCTATAATTCGAATGTTGGTGTGTTTAATGTTGTCCCAGAGGTCTCTGAGACTGTCCTCTTTTCATTCTTTTTTCTTTTTTCTGCTCCCTGGCAGTATTTCCACCATTTTACCTTCCAGCTCACTTATCCGTTCTTCTGCCTCAGTTATTCTGCTATTGATTCCTTGTAGAGTATTTTTAATTTCAGTAATTGTGTTGTTCATCACTGTTTGTTTGCTCTTTAGTTCTTCTAGATTCTTGTTATTTGTTTCTTGTATTTTCTCCATTCTGCTCCAAGATTTTGGATCATCTTTACTATCATTAGTCTGAATTCTTTTTCAGGTAGCTTGCCTATTTCGTCTTCATTTATTTGGTCTTGTAGGTTTTTACCTTGCTCCTTGGTCTGTAACATATTTTTTTGTCGTTTCTTTTTTTTTTTTTTTGATGGGTGGTGCTGTATTCCTGTCTTCCTGGTTGTTTGGCCTGAGACATCCAGCACTGGAGTTTGCAGGCAGTTGGACAGGGCCGGGTCCTGGTGCTGAGATGAGGACCTCCAGGAGGCCTCACTCCAATTGATATTTCCTGGGGTCTGAGGTTCTCTGTTAGCCCAGTGGTTTGGACTCGGAGCTCCCACCACATGAGCTCGGGCCCAACCTCCAGCCTGGGAACCAAGATCCTGCAATTTTTGTGGCGCAATTAAAAAAAAAAACAGAAAGAAAGAAAAAAAGGAGCAGTACAATATCAAAGAATAAAAAACAAAATAAAATTAGAAAGATAAAAAACATATTAGGAAAAATAAAACTATAATTGAAACAACTGCAACAAGGTAAAATGAAACCACACACAGAAAAAAGAAGAATAAAAAGGGGGGGAACAAGCCAAAAGGAGAGAAAAATAACAAAGTATAAAGAATAAAATAAAATTAGAAAAACAAAAGATTTATTTGGAAAAATAAAAATATAAAAGAATCAACAACAATGAATCAACAAGGTGAAACAGAACCCCCATCTAAAAGAGGAAAAAAAATAACTCCTGGCTCTGGGGGTGGCGTTTAGGTGGCGGTGGAACTTAGGCAGGGGCGGGGTTTAGGGTGAGGCGGGACCTAGGTGGGTTGGGGGTTGACGTTCAAGCGTGGGGCAGGGCCTCTGCTTAGGACCTGCCAGAAGGGGAGCGGCAGCACGTGGAAAGGAAGGTCTCTGGAGCTGGGGTTCCAGGAGTTTGGAGGTGGGGTCCTGAGTGAGGGTGTGTGGGTGGGGATTAGGCCCAGCACGGTTGGAGGGCGTCTCCGAGTGTAGAGGTGAGGCCCTGGGTGGAGGTGTGGGGCGGGCCTTGGGCTCTGCGCCGCAGGAGGGAGGCTCCGAGGGCAGAGGATTAGGCCTGGGAGCCCAACAGGCTTCCGGATGCCTAGGTGAACAGGGTGAGCACTGGCCGCGTTCCTTTCCGTTCCTTCGTGCCCCTTCCCCACTGTCTCCCCAAAAGTCTCCCCCGTCCCCGCTGGACCCCTAACCGTGGATGGGTCCCGCTGGGTGTAGGAACTCCTCCCCTTCCCCAGCCGCCCCTCAGCAGTGCCGTCCCAGAGGTCCGGCCTTTACTTTTGCTCCCCCTTCCCTCCCTCCCACTCCCTCAGGACCCATGTGGCTGGAGGGGGCCTCGGTGGGCAGAGGATCAGGCCCGGGATCTCAGCAGGTTCCCAGGGGCCCAAGTGGGCAGGGGAAACCTGGCCACGCTCCCTTTTGATCCTCTGCCCTCCCAATGGTTCCCCAATTTCCCCCTTCGGGCGTGGGATCCCTTCCCCTCCCCCAGCCACCCCTCAGGGGCTCCAGTCCCGTCCCACCTCCACTTTTCCTCCTCCTTCACTCCCCCCACACCCCACATCCTACCCAGTTGCTGGAGGTTCCTCCCATCCCCTTAGGTGTCCGTGGTCCCCCACCGGTGCCTGGTAGGTGCCCAAGTTGTGAGGAGATGCAAATTCCACATCCTCCTAGTATGCCATCTTGTCCATGTTAAATTTTTTAAGGGGTGTTTTTTTGTTTTTTTTTTTTGGCTGCGTTGGGTTTTCGTTGCTGTGTACAGGCTCTTCTCTAGTTGTGGCAAGCGGGGGCTACTCTTCATTGTGGTGCACAGCCTTCTCATTGCTGTGGCTTCTCTTGTTGCAGAGCACAGGCTCTAGGCACAAGGGCTTCAGCAGTTGTGGCACGTGGGCTCAGTAGTTGTGGCTCGCGGGCCCTAGAACGCAGGTTCAGTAGTTGTGGTGCACGGGCTTAGTTGCTCCATGGCATGTGGGATCTTCCCGGACCAGGGCTCGAACCCGTGTTCCCTGCATTGGCAGGTGTATTCTCAATCACTGCGCCACCAGGGAAGTCCCGACCATGTTAAATTTTTATGAAAAACAACTACGTTTCAAAACAACAACAATATGCTGGAAGAGGGGCACTGTTTGCATTTTTACAATTTTACATGAAATTTCTTTCATGTCTGGCTCCAGACAAGTGTACTGGATTCTCACACCTGCTTCTGCCCTCAATCTGCTGTGATGTCACACGTCCTGGAGCCCCCCGGAAACCCCACTGTGCGTTTCTGAGGGACCAAGAGTGAAATTAGCTGGCAGCACCCGGCACCACCCACTCCACCCAGCCTTCACAGGAACCCGACCTGCCCATTATCACTGGGTGGGTCAGGTGCCCGGTGGCATTCTTCCCGGATAAGCACCTAACCTTCAGCTCTACTCCACCAGTCCACAGCAAGTCATTATAGACCTCTCCTTCAAGAAAACAAAGTAAAACTCCTATTCACCTTTCCCCTCCTACTTAATCCTTTATCTGTTTCTTGTTTCTTTCCATCTATTCCTTCTCTTTCTCACTTTTATCTCCCTTTCCTCTTTAAGAAGCCAAATTATGAAATTTAAGTCCATTTTAAGAATTTATATTTTGTGTGTCCTATAGGACGCTGTTGATCTTCCACTGAAGAACCTGGTTACTTCATTCTGACTTGTATTTGCCACAGTGGCTGACGGGCCCTCTGACTGAGCTGTCAACCTCTTCCGGGAAAGGACCCTGTTTCAGCCCTCACTCACACCACATTTATTTAACAAGCACTCACAGAACATCTACAATATACTAGATGATGGACACACACAGACCACGCCTCCCACTCCCACCTCTAGGACATAGCCCCTGAAGGAGAAAAACATGCAAACAGGCAGTTCCAGCACAGAGGGTAAACTCCACGCAGACAGGATTCTGTACAAGACCTGCGGGCACCCACTGCGTGGAGGGGTCAGAAGAGGCTGTCCTTTGAAGCAGGTTTTCTTGTTTTTAAAGTTTTTTTAATGGAGATATAATTCACATACCGCAAAACTCACCCACTTAAAAGTGTACGATTCGGGAGCTTTTGTATATTGACAGCTGTGCAACCCTTACCACTATCTAATTCCAGAACCTTTTCATCACCCCAAAGAAACTCCATGCCCATCAGCAGTCCCTCCCCATCCCCTCCTCTGCCCAGCCCCAGTAATCTGCTCTTTGCCTCTAGATTTGCCTATTCTGGACATTTCAGATAACCAGAATCATATTATATGTGGCCTTTTGTGTCTGATTCCTTTCACTTGACATGATGCTATCAGGGTTCATCCATGTTGTAGTGGTATCAGTATCTCATTTGTTTTTATGTCTGAATAATGTTCCACTATATGGAGAAACATTTTGTTCATCCATTCATCATCTGACCTATGGATGAGGTTTTGAAGAATGAGTGTAAGAGGTGACTATCATGGGGAATGGCATTCTAAGCAGAGGGCAAGATGTGCTTTTCAAAAAAAAAAAAAAAACAGAGCAACAAGGCAATTCAGTGTGTTTTTGAGGAAAGTGCATGCTTGCTTCAGCAGGACTGCAGTGCAGGGCTGGGTGGGAAAGTGGCAGGAGATAAGGTGAGGCAGTTACCCCGGAAGACTCCCCACTGCAACCAGCTCAGCTGACGGCTTCCCCTCCCTCTCCATATGTTTTTAGAGCCACTGTTTCTAGGTTTTCTCTTATTTCAAGTAGCAGTTGCTGTAATTACATATGTGATCATCTTCATCAGATAACCTTACCTCCAAGCCACAGAAAGTCATTCACTGCGCGAAGCAGGTCCACGGACATATGGTAATGGACCAGGGAGTCCTGCAGCATCCCGGCCTGCAGGCACAAATCCCCCACATGCTTCCGCATGCGCCCTTGGCACCGCTTCTTGTAATGTCTATAAAGTAAAATGCACAGAAATGTATCATTGCTAATGCCCGACTTCTGCCCCAAAAGCACACTGGCTAAGCACTTTTCAATTCCCTCGCTACAAAAAAAATGCTAAGAAGGCAACCTTAGGCTCCACAATTGAAAGCCAGCCACCATCATTGCCAGTTTATGAGCAAAGTTATTTTTTAAACCTAATAGGATACACGTATTTCACATGGATAATATTAGAGCAGCCTTTCTCTTTTCAAATTTTCCAATCACAACATTAGCACAAGAAAGTTTATGTTTCAGCTTTTTAAAAAAATCAATTATCTTCCACTTTCTTAACCTCAAACCTATTATTATTTTATAAAGAGAGCTATGCTGCATATTATAAGCCAACTGTTTGGCTTTTGCAAACAAGACCTTTATCGTCACTATTTCAGAGCAAGCTTTAATGATACTCTGAGAGGTGGGGCCTGGGACCCTCGCTAACAGCTCTTTAAATATTGGCAAGGATGTGCTATTAAATAATGCAAAAGCGTCTAACTCTGTATCAACTCAGAAACCAAAGAAACTACACCAAAATCCTGCTTTATCATTTTTAAATATTCCTATTCTTTTGAATATTAAATTTCTTAAAAGATAAGATTTTTCAAGAAAAACAGCAGCTGTATTAAATTTCCTCTAACCAAGAAAGCAATCTTATCAAGAAAGAAAACCCCTATGCTAATCCAAAAGATGTGAAGTTTCTAGCTAAATGAATGTACAGATCTCAATACAAACTTAAATCCCATCAGATCTAACTCTGGAATGTAGCTTTTCTGTTCCAAATGTTCGCTGAACTAAGACCATCACGTAACACAGAGAAGGAGAGAAGAGGAAAGTCGGCTTGTCCTCTATCTGTTTTCTTCCCAGCCACAAGGCACTGCTAGGATGGCCCCCGCCAACAAGCCCTCCCTGTAAGAAAATACTGCATCTAAACTGCCCCGCCATCCCCAAGCACACCCTACCATCTCTCCCCAACTGGTCACCTCAACAGCCCTCTAATGGTCTTCTAATGACCCGCCCACCCTGTACCACCCTCCCCTTCATCCCTGCTACACACACACACACACACACACACACACACACACACACACACACTCTCTCTCTCTCTCTCTCTCTCTCTCTCTCTCTCTCTCTCTCCCTCTCTCTCTCTCTCTCTCTCTCTCTCTCACACACACACACTGCCAGAGTGGCCTTCCCAAAGCACAAATCTGATTAGGTCACTCCCTCACTTCAAAGCCTTCAAAGTTTCCCCAGTACAGTTCTAGCCCCCACCCCCCCGCACTGCCTCCTGCGTTCCCCAGCCTTACCACAGTACCAAGGCCCCCAGTGACCGCAGGGGCCACCTGACCCTTCGGTCTAGCTACTTCCCACCCACCTTAGGGCTCATTTCAACTCAGTTTCTCATGGAAGCCTTCCCTGCCTCCAACCTCTGCACCTGTGGGCCTCTCCCTCCCAAAGGTGGGCAGTGCTTGGCCTGCTTTCTTGCCGTGTCCTCCTGCTCTAACCAGAAAAGAATTCAGCGTCCAAATGCACATTTTCCTCCTCCATGACCACGACTGTGGACTTTTAATACGTGGCTCAGTTTACAAATACCACCATGATGTTGACTCAATAGATTTTGAATTAGACTTTTTTTCAGTAGACTCTACTCCTATCCTGTTAGACTAAAATTTGCTTTAAAGCATCCTGTCTTAACTCTCCAAAAAAAGTAAATTATTACATCTTCGTATGAACTTACAAAGGTGCACATCTACTGTAGCAAAATATAGCCCAGAACATTTTCAAAAATAAAAAGTGCAACCACTGTGATCAGAAACAGTTGGTTTTGAAAATACAGGATTTTTACAAAAAGGAGTCAGCTAAATATGCTCATAGTTTTTCATATTAAGGTCATACGATTCAACAAAACAATATAAAATATTCGAAATTATATAAAAATAGAATGAACCCTAATACTTTGGAGGAAATCTCCAAAATACCATACAAACAAAATTCTATCACAGATTTATATAAATTAAAGTATTTAACTCTTGAAGTACTATATGTCCCAAGACTGGGTCATCTCAAGATTATGAGCAATTCTGTTCCAATCCTTTGAAAACACAGTAAGAAACAGATAAAGGAATTAAGTCAATTCGATTTGTAGTTAGCTAAACTACAAAATACTTTAAACTAAAATATTTTAAGCCAATTTTGGAATTTAGAATATAAGCTTTCTCATCAAAATTCTTTTTCCAAAAAGACACGGATCCTTCTTTCACGGATCATTTGAAAATGGTAATGTCACGTTTTTTAAGTCTCTCTAAAAGTTCAGAGTTCTTATATATACATTATTAGAATAGTCACATTGTGTGACCATTGAATATGTTTATGGATAAGGAAGAAAAACATACGAGCAAACAGTATAATAAAGAAGAATACAACATGAAGCCACAGTGGCAAATAAATGTAACATTAACACAAAATGTAAATATTCAAAATATGCCATAATTTGTTGTAAATTTCAAAACTAATGGTGAATTTCAAAGCCATGAGCAATAGAACTTAGCCAAAAATGTGAATATGCTCTAAATACTTCAAAGAGTTATTTCAGTATTCTTACAAGTTATAACCACTGGGTTAAAGGAACTGGAAATAAGGATTGATAGAAAAATTAAAAACCCGATAACCCCTAAGTCATAATGGCCTCAAATCAATCATACCTAAATCACAGGCAAAGACCTGCAGCCTCCCCAGATAAAGGGAAAGGCATCCTTTCTAGAAGCTGTGCAAAAACACCTAACACACAGCCGCAAGCACTGTCACAGAAGGCGTTCACACTGCACTTTACACTAAGGACAATTCAACTACAGATATACGCTGTATTATTCTCATGACTTCTGATCAGATAAAAGAAAAAAATGTTTCATATGTGTGCAATTTGGGTACTATTTATGTGGCTTGTGGGAAAAAAGGGCTTGGTATATTCTAATCCAAAAACCAATTTACATGCAAAGAATGTATATATTCAAATCCAAAGGAAAACCAGAGCTGCTCAACAACAGTTTGCAATTAAAATCCAAAGGAACTTGGATAAAGGTAATCTCTCTTTTTTTTTCTTTTTGGTATTATATAGTTTTAAAGGTATTTGCATAATTAAGTGATAGCTACAGCCCATGATTTTGCACTAGCATATTATGGACTGAGGAAACCTAGATTACGTGCATTGCGCATAAACGCTGACAGGTGTCCCTTTGGTGGAGCTAAAGTTCCAAAGTAGACAGCTTTATATTG
This sequence comes from Leucopleurus acutus, assembly GCF_964270905.1. Taxonomy (NCBI): domain Eukaryota; kingdom Metazoa; phylum Chordata; class Mammalia; order Artiodactyla; family Delphinidae; genus Leucopleurus; species Leucopleurus acutus. The sequence goes on from NC_139159.1 coordinate 81,156,883, forward strand.
TAAGACAGCTCTGAATAGAAAATAAGAAATGCAATGTTCTGTACTCAATTTCAGATGGTATATGGGCCATTAACTGATTCTGCATCTTGTCTTATGAAATCTTCCAATAAATCATCAATGTCAATTTCCTCCATCTGAACTGTTTTATGCTAACGTTGGATATTTAACCTTCACTCCATAGAGAGAGCCCAGGCCTACCCTGCAGCATAGTTACATTCTGCTGAGGAAAGCAGATCAAGGGAGGGCTGGACAGTTTCCATTACAAGTTCGGAAGTTTCTAAGTCTGATGTTGCACCTGTGCGTCATTTGCAAGCATGTCATCATTGGAGTGAAATGAAGACCTTCAACACGGGGATGTAAAGCACGCTGATGCTTCCTCACCATCAGACAAGTCTGTGCTTCATGACATAGACCTGCAGCACTTAAGTCAGAGACTTTTTCTGAAAGGCTCCAAAACTGATCCACTTTACCATTCCAGATGTAACAGGGAGGTAACAGAATTAGTAGTGAGAACACATCCTTGAAAGCCTGACAGGGCCATGCTTGAATCCTGCTACAGCATTTACTAGCCCTGTGATGCTGGGCTAATGACTTAACCTCTCTGAGAAGCCTTCCCACTCTGGAAAAGGGGGCTGCTACCACCCACCTCAGATGGCATCGATGTGGCATGAATGAAATATGTAGGTGGGGAGGCTGACTGGTGCCTGATACAGAGCCTTGCTAGTTTCCCTCCCCCACCCTTCTCCCCTTATAAACTTGCATATTCCCTCTAGTAAGTATCAAGCCCCTGGGATAGACTGTCCTATTTTTTGTGTCCACCAGTGTAGTGCCTTACCCTTAGAAGGATCAAAACAGAGCTGCTTCCTGCATAGTAACTATCAATGTTCTTAAGAGATTTGGATTTTTTTAAGTCTATTTTGAGGGGAAAGACTATTCCAGAACTATCCAACAGTCCTTCCACACGTCAGCCCCTCCTCCCAATGCCCATCCCCTCCGCCCTCAGATCCCCTGTCTGATCTGCCTTGTGTCCGTGGGGAAGATAGTCCACTGGACCGCAGGGCTCCACACCACCCCAGGCCTTCCTCCCTCCCTCAAAGAAGACCCCATCTTCTCCCCACTCCCACGCCACTTCAACTCCAGCTTCTGAGTCTAGGGAGCCATGGGAAAGGCCCTGCACCCAGGGCACAGCCCAGCCATCACAGGATCCCACCCTATGTTTTCCAACCCAGATGGCCTCAACTTCTTGCACTTGCTACACTTACTTCTGTTTTGTCCCCCCGCCCCAGAATGAGATGGACCCTTGCAGAAAGTCTGGCCTATTTCGATGAAAGATGAAGGGTCCACATTTGGACCAGAGCATTAAAGGAGAAACAAGGCCTCCCGGCCAGCACGGTGGTGTGGCAAAACCCTTCCCCAGGGGTGAGATGAACCCGGGGGAAGAACGCGAGGTCCTAGGTCAGCCAAAGCATCTCCCTTCACAGCTGACCTTGGGCGATGGAGTTGCAAACTAATGACATGCCCATCAGTGGCAGACATTAGCCTCAACAAATAAAGAATCAGCTATTTCTTGCCAACGTGGGTTTAAAGTAAAGGCTGGTGCAGGTAGGGCCTATACATCTGCTAAGGTAAACCACAGACCTGGCTCTGAACGCTTATTGGCTAAAGCAGAGAAGAAGCCGTGGTCACTTAGAGAGGCCCTTGTGTCCACCAGATCCAAACGAACTAGCTATCTAGGAGAAGGACATATTTTTCTGATACCTAGAAAACCTGCCCTCAGAAAGGGGGCAAAAGACTGGCATGGATTTTAGACTAGCCTCTGCCCCTTTATGACAGAAAGTTGCTCCAACAAAGTAAAGTAAATGGCATGGTCAAGGTGAAAGCAAAAGTAAATCTGGTGTCCGCTCCTCCAACAGCGTCCCTCCACGGCCAGCAGACCCCCAAGCCGGTCACCTCTTCACCGGTGACCACTGGCCAGTAAGCACCACCATGCACATCGCCAGCGACAGCCAAGAACCGCAGGCCTAATGCGTTCATTTAAAAGCCAGAATCAAGCAAGGTGCGGCAGACTTTGACTTCCAAGTTAAAATATCCCGTGAAAACCCCTCGGCCGGCAGCCGCTTAAATCAATTAGCAACTCACTTCCTCAAAACAAACAAACAAAAATTAATAAGGGCTCATTTGTCGCCAAATATAAGGAAGACCAAACAGGTTCCCCAAAGCAAGTGTTTGAATAGCTATCAAACATCAGTGGGTTATGTGCTAAAAAAAGCGAAAATTCGAAAAAATTAGAAAATAAAATGATGACCAGGATAATACATGGATCAAAGCAGCAGTTAAGTTTTTGTTTTTTAAAGCGATGAAGGCGGTAAGAAGGCAGCACAGAGGGAAATCTAGCTATTTTCAATGTAACGTGTTCACAGCCTACCTTTTCAGACCCAACAACATACTCACAGGGCGGTATGAGAGAAAAAGAACAAAGGAAAAGAAAAGAAAGAGGAACAAGCAAAAATTAGAAACACACCAGAACAAAAATAACTTTGACAGCATGGTCAAGAATTGACGTGGGCTTTGATGAGGCCAGGGGCACACGTGGACGTTCAGTAAAGCCCACCCACACCTACGCCCCTGGGAAGGCTGGGGCCTCAGGTTGGCAGCACCTGCCGTGGAGCCTGTCAGCGCCACCAACCAAACCTCCACCTACATCTAGACGTTTCCTTTCGAGCCACAAAATGCAATCTCACTTCAGGTTGGACACTTTTTATCACCCCTACCAAGAGCCGCAGGAGAGTTAGGCTCTGTCCCTGCACCTAACTGTTGTTTTAAAAATTAGATAACTGAGACTAGTGAAAGCAACAAGGGATGAACAGTGACTGGAGTAGAATGTGTTTGACTTGAGGTCACTGGCATCATTATCTCACTGAAGTGCACATGATGGCTGAGAGTTTACGGTACCGCGAGAACAGAATGGACCCACCAGGAGGGAGGTTTCATTCACTCTGCATAAACCCTTGGCAATAGGGTCAGCCACCATGCACCAAGCACAGTATCCTGAAACTAGCTATTCCTGCCCAATTGTGGGCACAGATTTCAAAAGGCCAAAACAAACTGGCATTCCCTGGTGGGTCTGCAACCTCAAAGCCAAGAAGCTGATGAGCAGAAATGTCACCAGTGCCTCGTCTGGCAAGGATAAGGCACTGGCCACGGGGTCAGGGCAGGGTTCCTGGCTTCAGCCACTCACCCACCAGTCTGTCCAGGGAGGGGAAGGCAGTCCCTGCCGACGCCGCAGGCACTGTGATGCTGTGTGCCCGTGAGGCCCCACCTTGTGAGGGATGATCACCACGGCATCCACCCCACCTGACGCCCGGGGCTCAGCAGGAGGCAACAGGTGCGGTGAGGAGCTGGCCGGGAGCGGGCCTGGTGCTGGCAGCTCTGCCCCTCCGCGGTGCCTGGGCTCCTAACCCTTGCCACCTCGGCTCCAAGGGGAGAAGGGGAGTGCTGGCATGTAGATCACAGGGTCATGCGAAAACTAAGTACGGATCGTGGGTACGACATGCCTTGCCCTTTCCTTAGACCACGCAGACGTGTCCGGGTGAGGAAATGAAAATTCCTCCAGACCCTGCCAGGCACCACCTGCAGGAGTGGCTCGGGGACTCTGTGCCTCTCACTCGTAGGGCTGCCTGGACTTTTTCCCTCAATTCTGTGACATCTTCTCCTCTAACTTATCGACAACCAGAAAGTCGGGTCTGACCTTAGGTAAGTTCAGGAAACCCTAAGCACCTGCTGTGCAGCGGGCACTGCGGCACCCACACCATGTCCCCCATCCTCACCTGGGAGACCATCGTGCGACCTGTACAGAGCGGGGAGGACAGACTCAGGGCCCAGGGCCCAAGGCCAGGAGTGACACAGCTACCCGCGCTCTCCCCAGCAAAGGGGACCACGTCTCGGCAAAGGCGTGTGTCTCATCCTCTCCTGCAGGAGGGACACCGCACTGGCCACACAGGGAAACTGAGCAGAGGGCAGAGAGGGGAAGCAGACGGCCCAGCAGAGCTCGTCTGCAATTCTGGTGACTTAATCACAGGGACAAAGTGAGGACTGAACTTTCCCTGCTCTGTCTGACACTCCCTGAGACACAGAAACCATGAACACACCTTCCTCTGCGTGGGGCGCTCTTTCGGAAGCCCCCACAGCATTTCTGATACCCTAAGCATAAGCGGGGGCTCCAGCGCTGCCGTGGCGTGGCCCTCTGGCAGGTGGAGGACCTGAGCCCTGCAGGCGCCCGGGGACTGGGAGGCAGGAGGCACGGCCCGACCCCCAGCTCAGCTAGCACCTCACTGGGCCGCCTCTCTGCGTTCAGCACCTCATCTGCACATTGAAGGGATGAGGCTGAATAACAGTCTTCACACTGTGCCGGAGGGCAGCGCCGTCCAACAGGAAGACAGTGTTCCACGTAAATAAAGCCTTCTAGTTTGCACATTTTAAACAGTGAGAACCAAACACTCGCAACAGATTTGAATAACGTGTTTTATTTAATCTAATACATGTAAAGTGTTATTTCAACATGTAATCAATAAAAAAGAAATACTGAGATAGTTTACATTCTTTTTCCTAGACTAGGTCTCAGCATCTGACGTGCATTTTACCTACAGCACGTCCCGGCTCAGACCAGCCTCCTCCACAGTCTTAGTGACAGTGGCTACCCTACTGGACAGCGCTCCAGGGGGACCCACCAGGGCTCCCAGCTGAAAAGGGGCAGTAAGTGTCCACACGAACCCTAAACGGATTCCCCTGAACCAAAGGCTGTCCCATTTTTAAGTCTGAAAACCAGTGGACTGCACCCTTTCCCCCCGCTCCCTTGTTTCTACGCTCCCACTTGCTTCTCCCTCTCTGGAGGTCGGGAAGCAGCCCACGCTGAGGAGCCTGGGCTCCAGGGAGACTTACCTACTATCCGTGTCCAGTCCCACGAAGTCCTTCTTCTCGAATGGGACGCAGAGGAGCGGGATCTTGTCCCCGGACTTGTCCGTGGCCCTGTCCAGACGCTTGGACTCAAGCACAATGAACAGCGACTCGATGAAGTCCTCGATCCTCTTCTCCACCGTCCCGCAGTCCTCATAGCCGGGGTAGAAGGCCACGTCGGTGCGCGGCTGCTCGGCTATCTCCCCCTGCAGCCCGAAGACGAAGAGCCGCGAGTCGTAGAGCGTGGAGCCGTAGATCTCCTTCTGCACGTGGAACTTCTCGAAAGTCTGCGGCCAGTCCTTGGCCGAGAAGCAGTCTGTGATAGTGATGAGGCCCACGACCTTGCGGTGGGTCTGGAAGTCACCCCACTCGTTGTTCTCGGGCGGGTAGTGGTGCCGATAGCGGATATAGAGCACGCGCTGCGAGTCGCGCACGCTGATCTGGCTCACGGACGAGATCCTCTTGTAGATCTTGAAGAAGTTCTCCTCCGAGACGATCCCCACGGGCTGGACCACCACGAGGAGAGTCTGGTGGTCCTCAGCACACTGCATGTAGTCAGGGACACTCATGGTGAAGACCCTGCCCAGAGAGAAACAGAGGCTTTGAGGCGCACCGGGTTTTGCAGGCTGCCGGCGCACTGGGGAATGCGGTGATGCTGGCGTCCACCAGCTGGAAGACAGGGTAAGCCCCAAGCAAAGCTGTGGGGAACACTTTGTCCTCGGAGTTCTGCATATGGCTATCACAGCTCTTATCACAATCCCCTGCTCTTGGACCAGGCTTGGAGCTCCTGCAGAAAAGGGGCCATCTCTTGTTTTCTGTTTCCAACTCCTGGCCAGGCGCCAGGCACTGATGTGGAGTCAGTGCTCAGAAAGCTGAATAAATGACTGAACAACGGAAGGAACTGCTTCCCCGGCCCCTCAGCAGAACAGAATGAAAAGAACCACAGTGGAATCAGATGGTCTGGACTTGAACTCCAGTCCACTTGAGCTCCTGAACTGAAAAATAATGGTGATAATAAAACTTGCTTGCTAAGAAGATATCTGGATTGAGGAAGGCTGCAAATGCGAAGTGCCAGGCATACTGCCTGACGTAGAAGGGGAGGCTCTACACGGTTACTATCCCTCCTTTACGAACTGTGCTTCCTTGGGGGAGTTTTAATAACCTCTCTGAGTGAATTTTGTGAGATATAAAAAGAAAGCAACATCAACACTACTCCGATAAAAATTTAAAAAGAAAGAAAGAAAGAAAACAACATTACCTGATTCTCAGTACTGTTGAAGAATTCAATTAGATAACCCATAGGAAAGCATCTGGCCCGTAGGAGTTAATAAATGTTTGCTGAATGAATGAACAAACAAGCAAATGAATGCTGCCCCCTTCCACAGACCATCATAATGGCACTGCCCAGAAATGTGAAGCCCACGTTCCACCCCTGACTCTACACTAACAACGTCAGTGACCTGGAGCAGGCCTGTGTGCTTCTTTAAACCCCAGTTTTATCATGAATTAAAATGTGGATAATAACACAAACCTCAAAGGGTTAGTGAGTCAATATTCTGGTTTTAATATGGTACCATAACTTTGCAAGACAGTACCATTAAGGGAAACTGGGCAAAGGGTCCATAAGTTCTCTCAATATTATCTCTTACAACTGCATGGGAATCTACATTACATCTCAAAATAAAAGGTCTAATTTTTTTAAAGGCTATTGAGATTAAATGAGCTCATTGTATCAAATAAGGAATACACCATACAAGTAGGGAAACGCCTAGCCCGTGAGATACACTCAGTAAATCTTTCCACTGACCTCACTGGTCTCTCCTACTTCAGAGTACAGGGGTGGGTACTCACGGCCAGAGGCCGCTGTACTGTGCAGCTAACAGAGCTAGTGGCCCCCACGTGCAAGAGCCCCTTCCATGGCCCTATATCTAATTTTGTATTTGTAATTGTGTTTTCTTTTTCTTGACTAGGAACTCCAAATTGCATAGCCTTCGGTTCACCAGAACCTGACTACAGAGATCATGACAGCAGCCCTCCCAGATGAAACAATAAAAATAAAAGGCCATTTCCACTAGACCTCTGAGTAAGTCTAATGGCAGGGATTTCATCCTGGGCTGAGAGGAAGAGGACTGGGGAGGGAGGTGGGAGCAATTTGGGGCATGCAGATCCTGGGGCCACCTACCCCATGCTGGACTTCAGAGTCAACCCTCACCCTCCAGGAGCTTCACAACACACCTGGACAGAGCAGCAGGAAAAAGTTTTTTTGTTTTTTTTTTTTTTTAAGAAAACTCTGACCCGCTAACTGGTCTTGTTTCTACCCAGGACACAAAAAGCTTATGTGTATATTATCTCATGAAAACCTCTAAATAATATCACCCCAACTTCACACATGAAGAAACTGAGGGAAAGAGAAGTCGGTCACATTGTGCAAGATCACAGAGAGGCCACATCAGCTGCAGTATTGAAAGGCAGGCGCTCCCGCACCCCCACCCCAGCCCCTGCCCCGGCACTCACACTGCAAAGTGTGATACACTGGCCCCCGGCCCCTCCCTGCAATAATTCTCTGCGGAGTCTTTTCTGCACCTCCTGGAGAGAACCAAAAGCACATCAACTTTCAACAAAGAGGGATGTCACCCCTTGGGGGACGTATCAAAATCTTAAGCATTGGGGTGGGTGGGGAGGGAGATTTGAGAGTTTTCTGTTTCTAAAAGGTGGCAAAGATATTGAAAAACCCTTATCTAGTCTAAGCCTTCATTGTGCAGAGAAGAAGACGGAGGCCCAGAGTAGATGAGGAAAGGCCCTTATAAACAAATTTTGCTTCAGTGCAGCACCGAGCAAGCCCTGGACACTGCTGAATGGGTGCAGGATCTGTAAGGCCCAGGAGAACAAGTGTTAGAAAAAAGAAAGAGAAAAATCATACAAGGTCCTCTCTCTACAATACCGTACAATCACGTTTCATCAAGTTTTTCCATATTTGTGCATCCAAAATTAAGGTGGGCTAAATCAAGGTATAATAGGTCATAGAAATCAGGAAGTTTGAACCGTAATGGAAATTCCAACCTTTACTGTGTCTTTTCCCAATTCAAGCATGTGCTCAGTGGGCACTCCCTGCACCCGGCCCAGAGTTCTCCCAGACACAGATCTTTATTAACATGTCACACATCACACACAGGCCCACCAGAAGAAAAACACCTACAGATAAGATGGAACCAACGAAAGTGAAAGCGGCCAACCAGCATGTATCATTCGCAAAAAGGATGCTGCTCCCATCAGCAGTAGGCGGCGGAGAACTCACTGCAAGCATCACGTGCGTCGGGTTGGCTCCAGCACTGGCTGTCACTCTTTGTGACCATAAGTGAGTCACGTAGCTTCACTGAGGTTAGTTTTCTCTTTTGTGCAAGGCTATGGTTGAAACTAATGATATATAAAACCTCATCATTCACATCCCCAACATCTAGTGAGGACTTCCCACGTGCCAGGCTCTGTAGAGAGGAAAAGGTAGGGTCCCAGATATACCCATGGGTAGAAAAAGTTTATATCATAAAGATGTTCATTCTCCCCATTTTGGTATATAGATTCAACACAATTCTGATTAGAATTACTATCAGATTTTTCATGGAATGTAACAAGTTAGTTTATGGCCAATAGCCAAGAAACTCCTGAGGAACGACCAATGGGGAGGGGCATTTGTCCCACCAGACATAACTGCTAATGGAACATAGGGTTTCTTCGTGGGGTGATGAAATGTTCTAAAATTGATTGTGGTGATGGTTGTACAGCTCTGTGAATACATTAAAAAACCACTGAACTGTATATTTAAATGGTTGAACTGTATAGCATGTGAATTATATTTCAGTAAATCTGTAGGGAAAAAAAAAAACCTATAGTCAGCACAGTATTGGCACAGGGATAGAGAGAAAAATGGAAATGTCATCAAGCCCAGAACCAGATCCACACATGCATGGCAATTTGAAATACAGCTGAGGAGCCACTCTAGGACAGTAGGAAAGGACAGACTCTCCAACAGTAGTACTGGCACAATGGGTAATCCATGAGTAAGAAAAAGATGCATAACCCAATCAGAAAATGGACAAACAGACATCTTTGAAGAGGAAACTCAAGTAGCCAAGACGTGTACAGTAAGATGCTGCACCTCAATGGCGATCAGGAGACAGCAAATTAAAACCACAGGAATAGACCATTTCATACCCACCAGATTGACCAAAAAAAAAAATAATTATTTTGGTAACATATACATAACACAGAACTTACCTTTTTAAATGCAGAGTTCTATGGCATTAAGTACACTTACACTGCTGTGCAACCATCTCCAGAACTTTTTCACCTTCACCACTGAAGCTCTGTCCCCATGAAACACTAACTGCCCATCCCCCCACCCCTGGCACACCCCCATCTACTTTCTGTCTCTAAGAATCTGACCACGCTAGACACGTCACATAAGTGGAATCATATGCTATTTGTCCTTTTGTGCTGGCTTATTTCACTTAGCAGAATGTCTTCAAGGTTCGTCCATGTTGTAGCATGTATTAGAATCTCCTTCTTGTTTAATGCCGAATAATATTTCATTGTACATATATATACCACATTTTATTTATTCATTCATTGAAGGTCATTTGGGTTGTTCCTAGCTTTGGCTACTATGAATAATACTATTATGAACATGGGTATAAAGATAAAATGTTTTAAGTATAAAAACACCACGTGTCTGCAAAGATGCAGACCAAAGGTAACTCTCCTGTTTGGCAGGTGGCACGTATTCTGGCATGTGGCTGGCAGGTGCACAGAAGCAAGAACTGAAGAGAACGCAAATGTCCACCGTCAGGAGAATGGGTAACTAAACTGTGGTCGTTTAACACAATGAAATACTTTAGAACAGTGAAAATGAATGATCTAGAGAGACATTGCAGGAACAAAGATGAATCTCAAAAACATGATGGGCAAATAAAGCAAGTTGTGGATTGATACAAGCAGCACCATTCCATTCATGTAAAGTTCAAAAACAGGCAACACTTAAACAGTATCTTGTTTACACATATGGCAAAATTATAAAGAAAAAGTAAATTTGGATAGTGGTTACCTGGGTGGCAAAGAGGAATGCAGTTTGAAAGGGAAGCAGTGGGCTTCAGAAGCAGTAGTTATGTTCTGTCTCTTAAGCTAGATGGTAGATCCAGCGGTGCTTGTTTTGCCATTCTTTAAACTGTACATACATGTTAAACATTTAACATAAGAGTTAAAAAAGGAAGAAGGGGGACTTCCCTGGCGGTTAAGACGTCACCTTCCAATGCAGGGGGTGCGGGTTCCATCCCTGGTCAGGGAGCTATGATCCCACATGCCTGGCAGCCAAGGAACCAAAACATAACACAGAAGCAATATTGTAACAAATTCAATAAAGACTTTAAAAATGGTCCACATTGGGCTTCCCTGGTGGCGCAGTGGTTGAGAGTCCGCCTGCCGATGCAGGGGACATGGGTTCGTGCCCCGGTCCGGGAAGATCCCACATGCCGCGGAGCGGCTGGGCCCGTGAGCCATGGCCGCTGGGCCTGCGCGTCCGGAGCCTGTGCCCCGCAATGGGAGAGGCCACAACAGTGAGAGGCCCGCGTACCACAAAAAAAAAAAAAAAAAGGAACAAGGTCGAACTTCAAAATTACAGTGCATTTTTCAGCAGGTTGGCTAGTTTCAGGGCCTGGCCCCCGCCCTTCTCATCTATCAGGAGATTATGCTACTGCCCCTGCCAACACCCCTCTTCTATAAGCAAAAAAGTTGATGCACAAAAAAGGCAAGTGTGTTACAGGTGCACAGGTGGCCTGTGGGTCTGACACAGGTTGAGGACAGGAGGTGTTCAATTTCTCTACTCTGAAGTAAAATGAGAAAAATATGAACAATGTATATTAAGCTTCCCATAAAACTAAAGTAAGTTTAGTAAGTGCTTTATAAATATTAACTACTATTGTTATCATTTATTTTTAGGTTATGAACTGTCTTGTTTTTTGCTGTTAAAACATTCTTTTTTTTTTTTTTTTTTTTTAATTGACTGCGCCCCACGGCTTGTAGGATCTTAGTTCCCTGACCAGGGACCGAACCCGGGCCACCGCAGTGAAAGCACAGAGTCCTAACCACTGGACTGCCAGGGAATTCCCAAACATTCTTGCTTTTATAAAACAATGGGTGGGGGGGAGATGGCGCTTGTTCTTCCATTATTCTATCTGGGCAAAAATAAAAATTGACAAGCCTATGATTGGCCCTCCAGCTTTTTAGCACTTACCAATCTATGAAATCTAAACAATGAAGTCACCCTGGACTAAAAGACCCCTCTGGGTCCCTTCCAGTTCCAACTAGGCCCTGAAAAGCAGACCAGCAATCAACTCCATGCCACAGCTCAGTAAACCTTACAACCTCAGGCAAGGGTTTTCCCTGAGGCAGCTCAGTATTAGCAAACTTCTTGTTCACTTTTGCCCCAGATTCAAAATACGCAAGTACCACGGGAGGCAATTTGTCTCATATATAAGGTAGGAAAAGGGCTGCACTGGGCACTTTACAACTTATCATAGTTAGACTTCACAACAATCCTAAGAAACAAGCATTCCCATTTTCAACCTTACAGATGAGGAACCAGGCTCAGTCAGCTGTGCTGCTCAAGGTCTCCTAATCTGTAAGGGGTAAACTGGAGCCAGGTTCCAGAGTCCATGCTTTTCCACTACTTTCTTCAAGGGAGAAAGAATCTGATGAAATAAGCCCTGGCACTGAGCCAGCTCTGGTGTCTGAGACTAATCTAATACAAAGATTAAAACATCAAGAATATATTTCTTCAACTTGGTAGTTCCTCAAAAAGTTAAACATAGAGTTACCATATAAACAGCCATTCTACTCCTAGGTATATACCAAAGAGATTTGAAAATACGTGTCCACACAAAAACTAGTATGCGAACATTCATAGCAGTATTATTCCTAAGAGCCAAAAAGTGGAAACAACGCAAGTGTCCATCACCTGATAAATGCATAAACAAAATGTGATCTATCCATAACAATAGAATATTACTTAGCCATAAAAAGGAGCAAAGTACTGACCCTACTACAACATGGGTGGACCTTGAAAACGTTATGCTAAGTGAAAGAAGCCAGGCACAAAAGGCCACATACTGTATGATTCCATTTACATGAAATGCCCCAAATATGCAACTCCTTAGAGACAGAAAGTAAATCTGTGGCTCCCCGGGCTGCAGGAGGGGAGACTGCCAACGGGTATGGAATTTCTTTTTGAAGTGAGGAAAATGTTCTGGAATAATAATGGTTGCACAACAGTGAATATACTAAAAACCACTGCAATGTACAATTTAAACGGGTGGACTTCATCGTATGTGAACATTATCTCAATAACGCTGTTATTTGATAAAATATTTCTTGACAACTATTTTTCCCTCTATACTATTGGACTGTCCCACAGTTTAAGAAAAACAAAACAAAAAACCTTGCCAGGACATCTTTAGGACTGCAATATTCCTGGTTCTCCAATATCATGCCTCTAGTGCTGCTATTTCGTGTTAAGGAATACTATCTGGGCTGGAGTAGGAAACGACAATTAACTACGTTTTAAAAATCGCCAGTCGCGTTTAAACTGGGGCGGGGAGAGGATGGAGGATGTCACAGCCTCATACCCTCAACTCATCTTTAACTAAACCGAGCCCTGCTTTCAACACTGTAATCCCTCTCTCTATAAAAACACGTGAAATCCACAAGAACCCCATCCGAACACCAGAAAACTCCGTGTTAAAGGGCATTCACGTGGGGCAAATGAGCCGGGGGAGGAGACCAAGGCAGGCACTGTGCTCTCTCTTCCCGAGACTTGGCCGGGAGAAGCCGGACTTTGCAATTCGAGGAGCTCATCCCCGAGAATTAGCGCCTGCCGCCGCCGAGCGGGATCTGAGACACTTTGAATCCAAAAGAGGAGGAGGAGGAGGAAAAAGGAGAAGAGGGCCTCCCGGGACCGCGGGGCGGGGAAGGCGGCCGGGGGCGCGGGCTGCAGCGCCGCCCGGAGGCCGGCCCCAGCCGGGTCCCGAGACCCGCCGGCCCCGGGTCAAAGGGCGGAGCAGAGGGAGGCCGGGCGGAGGGGGCCCGCGGGCGGAAGAGGGGAAGGGGACGACAGCCGAGAGCTAAGGAGAGCCAGGGCCGGGCCCTCGGCAGGTGCGGACGCGGCCGTGGACAGGTGTGGCCGGGCTCCGGGCAGGGTAACGGGGCTGGGCAAGTGGCCCGAGCAGGTGTGGGCTGAGGCGAGCCCCTCGGCGGGACACACGCTGGCTGGCGCCCTCGAGCGCCGTGACACACGGACAGCCCTCCCGCAGCCGACCCGACACCCTCCCTGCCCGGGAGCCCCCCACCTTGCACTTACACAGCCGGACCCCCGGGCCCGGAGCCAACGGCCTGGCGGGCGGCGGGGCCGAGTAGCCTCTTCGGGCGCTCCCCCGACTTAGAGCGGGAGCTTCCGACCAGCGGCTGAGCCGGCACCGCCCCTGCGCATGCGCAGGGCCCGTCCCGGGCCGGGGATCCGCTCCGGATTTTGGAAGAGACGCCGGGGAAGCGAGGGAAGGAGGAGGGGGAGGAGAGGAGTGATGAAAAGTGGAGGGAGCTAGATGGTCGCAGGGAGGGACAGGGAGGAGGAAGGAGACGGAGGGACGCAGAGGGAGAAAAGGAGGAGAGCAGCTGAGAAGGAAAGAAAAGCTTTGGCTCCTGGGGCCGCGCACCCCGAAGGAGATGCCACTCCTCCCTCCGCGCGCCTTTCCAAGCCCTCAAGGCGCACAGCTCAAATTTCACCTCCGTGGTGCAGCCCTCCAGCCCAGGCCTTTGCAAAACCACTACGGGATCACACTCCTTGCCCTCGCGCCGAGCCGGGCTTCGTGTCGCGCAGCCTCAGGCGTTGTCGCCAGTGCTCTGAACTACCTTGGGGAGAGTATAAGTTCCCCTTTTACAGGCTGAGAAACTGAGGCCGCCTGTCTCCAGGGCATGCCTTATGTGCAAGGCCACCGGGGCTGGGCGGGGCCGGGAAGTAGAAGGTCAGAGCCTGAGCCCCAAGCAGACCGCCCGAGGGCTGGTGCTTGGTCCCCATTCCTCCTTGGAAACCCACTCCTGACTCTGGGGGTCCCGTCTAGGGCTCCGAATAGGCCCCCTGGTGTGGGACAGCTGTCCTTAGTTCCAGAGCCCAGCTTGCTAGGTAGGGCCAGAAGGGGTTATCCAGGTTAAAAATAAAGAAATAAAACTTAAAAAGGAATTCACATACATAGGTTGGAATGTGCATAGCATATTTGAAAAATACACAAGTAATTGTCAACAGTGGCATCTCCAGAGAGGGTTGAGAGAACAGAGGATGAGGGAGACCTTCTTTCCCTTGTGTATTTTTGTGTTCTAATTTTTTTACCATATGCATGTATTTCTCTCTAAATAAGAAAAAAAAAAGTGTAATGGTGGACAGGAATAGTTCGGCCAATACAGCAGCCATGGAAAAAACTGAGCCATCACTTCTACTTTACTCCAGCAAGCATTTATTGACTCTCTGCTCTGTGACCAGTGGTGTTTTATGACTTTACTATTTATATATTTTTTATAAAATAATAATACGCTATCCCTCATACCTGCCCTGGGCCAGTGGAAAACCAAATAAGTTTTTATTGAATTGTTTTCCAAAGAGTAGGAATGAATTACAAACAGAACACATCTTCAGGGCAAAACAGGTGGAACGGATTTCCAGCACACAAGACAGCCAGGAAGGATTTTCAACTCAGGTGCCCAGAGGCTAAGAGAGAACGCTTCCAGGACCCTACAAAAAGCCGCCCAAGGTGGCTTCTCCATGGCGCTGAGAGCACAGGTTGACAATTACAGAACACAGAAAACAGACATTAAAAGAGGCCACCCTTTATGGAGGTCTAAGTGCCAGGAATAGAGCTCCCTGTTTAGCACACGATGTCTTCATAAGATCGATACAAGGTAGCTATTCTTAGCGCTGAGGTCCAGAAAGAACACTCCACTTGGCACCCAAGTGGCTGGTGCTATTTAGGATTCAAATCCCAGGCTGTCTGACTGTGTCGCCTGCGCTCTTTCCATAGTCCTTCTTTGTTCTCATTCTCTCTATAAATGGATAAGAGAAGCAATTTGGAAAGCAAGATTGAAAGCTGGCAAAAGGAAACATTGTTATTTTTGTACAATGTTTCTGTTTACAATGTACTAACATTAATTTATTTTATTGTCCCAGCAAATCTGTGGGTGAGGGAGGGAGGAGACTACTCTGCATTCTGACCAATGAGAAAACTGAGGCTCAGAGAATGTAAAGGCTAGCCACAGCCCCCCAGCCATCGGAGGGAGGTGTCCAGACTTGTCCCAGGTATATCTTGCTTCTGGAGTTATGTTGCTTACATAGTTTTAACGTTTCCTGAGCATCTCCTCTGAATGCTGAGAATTCAACAAATATACCAAACCTGCTCTCAAGGAGTTTTAGACACTTAAAGTTGGATTGGAAGGAACATCTAAAATCATCAAGTCCAACCTCACACCCACACCAGAACCCCTCTATAAAAAGTCCTAACAGAGGTGGAAAGTTTCATACAATGATACAGAGCCCTGTCAGAAAGTTCTCTCATAAGGCAAATCTACTTCCCTGAAACATCCAATCATGCATGCAATCTCAAAGATGAAGGCCAATGCCCAAAGAGGCTTGGTGGGGTTGAGAATTACCACTGAAACCAGTCAAAAGTGCAGGTCAGAGCATAAACTCCATTACTCACTAACTATATAACTTAAATATCTTCACATATAAAATGGGAATAATCACTTCATAAGGTCACTCTCAGGATTAATAAAAGCAAGTATGAGAAAGCACTTTGAGACAGAGTGGGATAGATCTAAGTTCCGTTTCAATTCTTTCAAGTGCTACTTGTATGGCCTTGGGATAGGGTGATCATATATCCTGATTTGCCCAGGACAATCCCAGTTTATGCCTGTTGTCCTGGCTAAAAGTGTTCTGGTTGGGTCATATGATCACCCCACTTTGGGCAAAGCCCATCACCTCTTAGGATTTCTGATCCACCAACAGTATTATAAAGGTTTCCTTACTCCTTTCCATGTTGTAGGGCTCTCTTCTACCATGCAGTCCACTTGGATACTTCTCCATAGGGCCATGTCTCACCCGGGCTTTCTAGTGCCCAAGCCAATAGGGAACAGATTTGCTTATTTATCACCATGAAGAGCCAGCCACTTGAGCAGGGCTTTCACATCTATTCCCTCAAAATAACAAAATCCTGGTAGCTACCATTTACCCAGCAGGTAAAGTACAATGTGCTTGGTACAAATTTCTCATATAATCTCACAATGGCCCTATAAGGTAGGTTGTTCTAATGGAGGGGACTAAGCAGTAACACTCCTTTTTTCTCTTCCTGAGTGTGGAGCAATTGAGAAATAAGACAAAAGAATCAGACAATGGATATTTACAAGTCAATTTTATTAATACGTCAGTTGAAGAGGGTGCTTTAGATCTGGAGCCAAAAGTTTGGTTTAGGTTTACTAAATCCTTCACCTTAGAATTAGCCAGCCTTGAGAACCCTCCTACATTGGTGGGAATGTAAGATGGTATAGCCACTGTGGAAAACAGTATGAGGGTTCCTCAGAAAACTAAAAATAGAATTACCATATGATCTAGCAATCCCACTCCTGAACATATATCCAGACAAAACTATAATTCAAAAAGAGGGCTTCCCTAGTAGTGCAGTGGTTAAGAATCCGCCTGCCGATGCAGGGAACATGGGTTCCAGCCCTGGTCCGGGAAGATCCCACATGCCACGGAGCAACTAAGCCCTTGCGCCACTGTAGTGGAATAACTGAGGACATGTAAAGGAGACGTGACCCATGAGCCCCACCCCCACCCCAGCAAACTGGGGGCTGGCGAATAAGCCGGAACTGCAAACAGTCTTGATTGCTTTGAGCGCCCCACCCCACCCCCGGCAAACCGAGGCCCTGCGAATAAGCATTGAGTGCTTTGGGCACTGATCCATGAGATGTCCTCAGTGTAATCAGAGTGGTGGGAACGCAAGGCAATGTCCTTGTGCTACTGCAGTATAATCAGAATAATGGAAACACAAGGCAATGTCCTTGTGCTGCTTTTGCGCTCAAGGACGAAGCACGGCATGTCTTCAAGGAAGCATATGTTGCTGCTTTGGCATTTTTGGAATGTTAAGAAAACAAGTCTTAAAATGTAAACATAGATAATGCTTAAATAAAAGCTACCACAGCAGGACAGACGGCGCTGTTTTGCCCGAGCGAGCGGGCAGCCCTCTACTGCTGTGTTTCGGCACAATTCATCTCGTGTGATGAGCTTACTTTCGGCCCTGTCATAAGAAAACTGCAACACGACAACTACTCAGCCTTTGCTCTAGAGTCCGTGAGCCACAACTACGGAGCCTGCGTGCCACAACTACTGAAGCCCGCGCGCCTAGAGCCCATGCTCCGCAATAAGAGAAGCCACTGCAATGAGAAGCCCGCGCACTGCAACGAAGAGTAGCCCCTGCTCACTGCAACTAGAAAAAGCCCCCGCACAGCAACGAAGACCCAATGCAGCCAAAAATAAATTAATTTTAAAAAAAAGATACACACACCCCTATGCTCATAACAGCACTATTCACAATAGCCAAGACATGGAAACAACCTAAATGTCCATCAACAGGTGAATGGATAAAGAAGATGTGGTACATATATACAATGGAATATTACTCAGCCATAGAAAAGAATGAAATAACATGACTTGCAGCAACATGGATGCAACTAGAGATGATCATACTAAGTGAAGTCAGAAAGACAAATACCATATCACTTATAAGTGGAATCTAAAACGTGACACAAATGAACCTATCTATGAAACAGAAACAGAATCACAGACATAGAGAACAGACTGGTGGTTACCAAGGGGGAGGGGGTTTAGGGGAGGGATGGAGTGGGAGGTTGGGGTTAGCAGATGTAAGCTTCTATATACAGAATGGATAAACAACAAGGTCCTACAGTATAGCACAGAGAGCTATATTCAATATCTTATAATAAACCATAATAGAAAAGAATATTTTTAAGTATATATGTATAACTGAATCACTCTGCTGTACAGCAGTAATTAACACAACATTGTAAATCAACTATGTGTACTTCAATTAAAAAAAAAAATTAGCCAGACCTGAGTATCAGCCAGTGCTGGACACAGGCCTCCCTGCAATGGCCCAGAGTCATACAGGTTAATCAGGGTCAAAGCAGGGATTCAACTCCAAGATAAGCAACAAAGCTCATTTTAAACCTCACAACCCCTCCTAAAATAACTATACTCTTCTTTCAGAGGTGAATGTCAAGTGGTGGAAGTACCTCAGTAATTGAGCGGCTAACCAGAATTCCACCTCAGACCTTCCAGTGTTCAGCGGCTGCTTTCAGGGATGGGGACCCTTAAGGAAAGGTGCCTGCAGTAAGAGAGGCCGGGTGTCACCTCCCTGTGCAAGAAGTACACCACACTAGGCTTGAATGGAGAGGAGACGCGATAAGATTGCACAGGAAGAAAGGAGGGGACACCGCAGAGTGTCACCCAAATCGTGGGATCCGAATCCCCAGCGCTTAGCACAAGCTCAGACTCCGCGTACTCTCCGAGAAGGCTGAGTGAGTCTATCCATTCAATGAGTGAGTGAATGAATGAAACCCCAGAGCCCGCCGCAGGGGTCCACGGCGGCTCCACAGCCGAGCTTCCTAGTAACCAATCAACGCCTTCGCTCGCCCACCCCGCCCCCCGCTGCCCCGCCCCCTCGATTCCCTCCGGCTGCCCTGAAATCCCGGAACACAGGATCCCCGAGACTGCCTCGGTGCGAGTGCGCATGCTCTAGGTCTGGCAGCGACGAGACGCCCTCTCCCCGCTGCGCTCACGGAACGGATTTGAAAGCGATTGGTTGGGGGACGGAGACTAAGCTCCACCTGCCTCCCTACCAGCTCCTCCCGCAGAACCGAAAAATAATTTTTGCCAACACCATCCCCAGCACAACGCCCCAACTAGACGAAGAGAAATAGCCCCAACCTCAACCACTCCACAGGCCGGCGGCGACTGGCGGCGAGCGGCCGGAAGTGACGCACGAGTGCGAGCGGAAGGATGGAGGCCCGGCTGTTGTTGCCCTAGAAACCGAGCCATGCACCTGCTTCCCGATTGCGTCAGCAGCCCGCAGGCGGCGGAGTGAAGATGGCGAGCAGCAAGCAGGCGGGGGAGTCGCCGCGAGGGGACGCTACGGGGCAGGAGGGGACCTAGGGCCTGCCTCGTGCGCACTCCTTCATTAGCCCCAACCATGTGCCAGGCATAGTGGACCCCGGCCCGCGGGAGAATCGGACCTGCACGATCTCCCCCTCCAGCACTGGTCCTCCTGGGAAGTCCTACCGCACCTACTCATCTCCGTTTTCTAGCCCCAGCTTCCCCACCTCAAAGCAAACCAAATGCTGTCTTCTCATTTTCCCCTGAGCCATGCCTTTCCACGCTTCCCTGTCTTTTCTATATTGTTCCTTCAGTCCAGAATGCCCTCCATCTAGCACATCCCTGCACCATGAAACTGCACTCCTTTCAAACAATCTTCCTAGGCAGCGTTGGTCTGTGATAGACCTGTGGGTGATTAATGCTTTTTCTTCTTTTAACTTTTCTATATATTTTTTCTCCTTTAAAAAACATACAGGGGCTTCCCTGGTGGCGCAGTGGTTAAGAATCCACCTGCCAATGCAGGGGACACAGGTTCGAGCCCTGGTCCAGGAAGATCCCACATGCCGTGGAGCAGCTAAGCCCCTGCGCCACAACTACTGAGCCTGCGCTCTAGAGCCTGCGTGCCACAACTACTGAAGCCTGCGTCCCTGGAGCCCGTGCTCCGCAACAAAAGCCACTGCAATGAAAAGTCCGCGCACCACAACAAAGAGAAGCCCCCGCTCACCGCAACTAGAGAAAGCCCGCGTGCAGCAACGAAGACCCAACGCAGCCAAAACTAAATTAATTAAATAAATTAATTTTAAAATCATAATAATAAAATAAAAAGCATACATACATTGATTTCATAATGAAAAATAATAAATCATTTTAAAAGAGACCAGTTCTTTGTCATTAAAGAGCTTGTTACTTTTGGAAACACTTTTTTGGGTTAACTTTTTTATATGTAATTTCAAACACAGAAAAACGGCACGAAGAACTGTAACAAGAACTCTTATACACACTTTATCCATGTTCCCCAATTACTTACATTTTTGCCTCATTGGTTTTATCATTCTCTAGGTAAATAGTTCCCAATTGTGCACGTCATAGCTATTTTTCCCCTGTCCAGGATTACAGGTTACAGTTGTCATATGTTTTTTAGTTTCCTTTTATCTGGAACAGTTTCTCAGTCTTTGTCTTTCATGACTTTAATATGTAAGAAGAATACAGTTCAGTTATTTTGTAGAACGTTCCTCATTCTGAGTTTGTCTAATGCTTTCTCATGATTAGATTCAGGTTATGTGTTTTTTGCAAAACAGACCACAGAAGTGATGTGAGTCCTTAGTGTATCATCTCAGGAGACACATGAGGTTGGTTTGTCTGGTTTGTGATGTTAACTTTGTTCCCTTGGTTAATGTGCAGTCTGCCAAGTTTCTCCACTATAAAGTTACTATTTTTTCTCATTGTAATTAATAAGTAACTTGTGGGTCTTTTGAAGATACTTTGAAATTGCATAAATAACCTATTCTTCATCAAACTTTCACCAGTGAATTTAACATCCACAGATATTTCAAGAATGATTACCTAACAGCCTAGTCACAATTGTAACTTACTATTTACATTTCAAACAATGCACGTGCAAGAGGTTTCCAGTTTCATGGAGTATAATCAGAAGCACTAGGTTAATTTGCCATCCAGATTATTCTTTTCCTGCCAGCATCTACCTCAGTGTCTGCCATATATTACCAGTAAATTTTTAGAATTAACAAACGAAAAACATCCCCAAACACAGACACACACACACAAACACCCCAAGAAACAAAGACTGAAAAATTATAAGTTCTCACCAATGCATTGTGGCCACTTGTAGAGCCAGAAACTTGTAACTGTAAGTTAGAGTATATCCAATTTATTAAAATTGGATCTTACATCTCAAATTTAAGTTTAAATGGGAAAAAAATTCAAAAAGGGAAAGAAAAATCCTGAGAAGGGTAACATATGGGTAGCTGCAATCCCATGTGTGACCACCAGATGCCGGAACAAGCTAAGGAGCTACTATGGGAAAACATCCGTGTCTGGTGTAAATTAGGATGGCCTCAACAATTCTCACCAAGACCTGGGATTTTGTCACTTTGTCAGGTGAGCCTGGGTTAGTCAGTTCCGGGTAAATTCAGAGTAGACTGATATTAGAAAGGAATTCACAAAAGAGATTTAGCTAAATTGGCAGTGACTTAATTCTTGAGAATTCAATTTATGTATATGACACTACATTATATGCCTTATGTTACATATAAGGTAATAAATAATAATCCAATTGGAAATATGTTATATATTACATACCAAGTAATTATAATTCAAGTTATATTATTCTTTTTTTTTTTTTTTTTTTGTGTGATACGAGGGCCTCTCACTGCTGTGGCCTCTCCCGTTGCGGAGCACAGGCTCCGGACGCGCAGGCTCAGCAGCCATGGCTCACGGGCCCAACCGCTCCGCGGCATGTGGGATCTTCCCGGACCGGGGCACGAACCCGTGTCCCCTGCATCGGCAGGCGGATTCTCAACCACTGCGCCACCAGGGAAGCCCAAGTTATATTATTCTTTATGACTTGCGGGCCTCTCACTGTTGTGGCCTCTCCCGTTGCGGAGCACAGGCTCCGGACGCGCAGGCTCAGCGGCACTGCGCCAACCAAGAAAGCCCTCAGTCTTTCCTTTTAAAAATTAGCTTTAGGGCCTCCCTGGTGGCGCAGTGGTTGAGAGTCCGCCTGCCGATGCAGGGGACACGGATTCGTGCCCCGGTCCGGGAAGATCCCACATGCCGCGGAGCGGCTGGGCCCGTGAGCCGTGGCCGCTGAGCCTGCGCCTCCGGAGCCTGTGCTCCACAACGGGAGAGGCCACAACAGTGAGAGGCCCGCGTACCGCAAAAAAAAAAAAAAAATTAGCTTTAATGCTGTAATATTTGACACAGAGAAGTCATAAAGAGGGCTTCCCTGGTGACGCAGTCGTTGGGACTCTGCCTGCCGATGCAGGGGACACAGGTTTGCGCCCCGGTCCGGGAAGGTCCCCCATGCCGCGAAGCGGCTGGGCCCGTGAGCCATGGCCGCTGAGCCTGCGCGTCCGGAGCCTGTGCTCCGCAACGGGAGAGGCCACAACAGTGAGAGGCCCGCGTAAGGCAAAAAAAAAAAAAAAAAAATTGGAACAGCTGTGAAAGTTGAATGGAGCCTGATGATCAGGTGGTAATAATGTACCGATGTTAATTTCCCACTTTGGATGGCTGCCTGTGGGGCTACAAGGGAAGGTCCTCGTTTGTGGAAAATCCACACTCAGCTAGGGGTGTTGGGGCAGCCACTTACGCTAAAGCAGTTAAGGAAGATAAAGTATTTGTACTGTACTTGAAAATTAAGCTTGCAGTTGTTTAAAAATTATCAAAAAGAGAATTCCAAAAGAATTCAAAGCAGTTAAAAACACACCACGATTTCCTGGCCTGACTCAAAGGTACTGAATCAGAACACTGGAGGTGTGGCCTTGAAATGTGTTTATGAAAACACAGCCAGGTTTGGAAAGCAGCTACTCCCGCGGCCCGGGAAGAAGAAGAACAGCCTGTATGTGCAGACCAATTTCCTTTCATCCGTTCATCCAGACAGTCACTGGGGCAGCTCATAAAAAAACTGTTCCACACAAGTTGACTGGTTAAAATCAGCCTCCACCCATCTCTGACCTGTTTGTTTTCCATTCCTGACATTAAACTAGAGACTCTCTCCCGTT
The DNA here is from genome assembly GCF_964270905.1 of Leucopleurus acutus. NCBI lineage: Eukaryota > Metazoa > Chordata > Mammalia > Artiodactyla > Delphinidae > Leucopleurus > Leucopleurus acutus. Next base: position 81,179,833 of record NC_139159.1, read on the forward strand.
TTTTTTTTTTTTTGTCTTTTTGTTGTTTTTTTAAATTTATTTTTGACCGCATCGGGTCTCTGTTGCTGCATGCGGGCTCTCTCTAGTTGCGGCGAGCAGTGACGGGAGGGCGGGAGGGAGATACTCTTTGTTGCAGTGAGCGGGCCTCCCACTGCAGTGGCCTCTCCCGTTGCAGAGCACAGGCCCCAGGCGCGCGGGCTTCAGCAGTTGCAGCACACAGGCTCAGCAGCTGTGGCTCGCAGGCGCTAGAGCGCAAGCTCAGCAGTTGTGGCGCACGGGCCCAGCCACTCCACGGCATGTGGGATCTTCCCAGACCAGGGCCCAAACCCATGTCCCCCGCAGGCGGATTCTCAAACACTGTGCCACCAGGGAAACCCTGTTTTGTTTTTTTATTAATTGATTAATTTATTCTCAGCTGGGTTGGGTCTTCGTTGCTACGTACGGGCTTTCTCTAGTTGTGGCGAGCGGGGGCTACTCTTCGTTGTGGTGAGCGGTCTTCTCATTGCGGTGGCTTTTCTTGTTGCAGAGCACAGGCTATAGGTGCGAGCTTCAGTAGTTGTGGCACGTGGGCTCAGTAGTTGTGGCACACGGGCTTAGTTGCTCCATGGCATGTGGGATCTTCCCGGACCAGGGCTTGAACCCGTGTCCCCTGCATTGGCAGGCGGATTCTTAACCACTGCGCCACGAGGGAAGTCCCTCTCTCCCATTAAAAAAAAAAAGGACTACCTTTAACAAGAAAACTAAGAACTTCTTGAAAAGTGTTCATTTCAGTGCACTTCCCAAATCAGCTCTGGGGCACCTGGCCTCCATTTGGTATCTGTCAGGAAAGCAGGACTTCTGGGAGCCTCAGCCTGTTCCAGGGCCACACTCTCAGTATTTTACAGTCCCCTTTGCTCTGACTATTAAGACACAGCCCCAGGTTACAGAAGCTCTGGTCCATGGTGGGGGCCCTGCAGGGGGCCTCCTCTCCCCCATCATGACCCACAGGCAACCTGAGGGAGCTCTGATCTGCTCAGCACAAGGACTGCTGCCTGTTTTCTTTTCTGCCTGGATCCATCACTGCTCCAGCTTCCCCTAGACTTTATGCACCCACACAACCCCCAAAAGACACTTTGGGAAGTCCTGGGAAGGCCACCTTCAATAGGAGCATACAGAGGCTTCAAAAATTGCTTCCTATGGGCTTCCCTAGTGGCGCAGTGGTTGAGAGTCTGCCTGCTGATGCAGGGGACACGGGTTCGTACCCCAGTCCGGGAAGATCCCACATGCCGCGGAGCGGCTGGGCCCGTGAGCCATGGCAGCTGCACCTGCGTGTCTGGAGCCTGTGCTCCGCAGCGGGAGAGACCACAACACTGAGAGGCCCACGTATCGCCAAAAAAAAAAAAAAAAAATTGCTTCCTATGGTTTCAGGCAACTCTGAACATACTAAAAGCCAATGCATTGTGCTCTTCAAATGGGTGAAATGTGTGCCATGTGACTTACAGCTCAATAAAGTTGTTTAAAAAAATTGCTCCCTGCCTGCCAGTCCAGCCTCACCCTCTGCGATCCCACCCTCATGCCGTGGTTCAGCCTGGCTGCACTGCTACCGTTTTCTGAACATCATTCTTCCCATGCCTCTGAGTTTTGCAGATACTCTGCTCTTTCTCTCCCCTACCATGCCCATCTGAAATTTCTACTCGCTCTTCGAATCTTAATTTCAGTCCTTCATCTTCTGCGAAGCCACCCTGACTCCCCAAGCAGAGGAATTTCCTTTGTCCTCGGGGCTTCCTCAACCCCCTCTGCATCTCTCTGTCCTGAGACTTTCTACCCCATTCTCGTATCTGACCCACCCACGGTTCTATGAGTTTCAATTCCAACACAGGGACGAGGACGGGGTAAGGACTTCAATGGAAGGCTGTTATATGAGTAAAAAGAGAAACGATAATGGAATATGGGCCGCAGCCCAGGAAAGCAAGCTTGGATCAGAACCCTGGGCTGGCAAGGATACCATAACGGGGCTTCCCTGGTAGCGCAGTGGTTAAGAATCCGCCTGCCAATGCAGGGGACACAGGTTCGAGCCCTGGTCCGGGAAGATCCCACGTGCTGTGGAGCAACTAAGCCCGTGCGCCACAACTACTAAGCCTGCGCTCTGGAGCCTGGGAGCCACAACTACTGAAGCCCACATGCCTAGAGCCCGTGCTCCGCAACAAGAGAAGCCACCGCAATGAGAAGCCCGCTTGCCGCAACTAGAGAAAGCCCGCGCGTAGCAACGAAGACCCAACTCAGCCAAAAATAAATAAATTAATTAAAAAAAAAGGATAACATAATGATCCCAGGGGCCTCAAGGAATAAGTAGCGTGCTACAAAGGAGGCAGTCTTTAATGTAAAGCTCCTTTATTGCATTGTCCTAATAATAGCTACCATTTCTTGAGCACTTAAAATATGACAGACACTGTTCTAAGGACTATACGTACTGTCTCATTGCTTTAAGGAACTCATTTTCCCCACCGAAAGTCCCAATGTCCACACGTAGTCTTTCCTAAAACTGATCCACCTCAGACTCCATATGCAGTGAAGCACAGAATCTCCTTTCCCACCTAAGGGAGAGTCTGTGAGAGCCAAGAGAGAAACTGCAGATCATATCAAAAGTGGAGATATTAATTTCACCACACAACAAATTTCACGGCAAAGCCCCATGCCTTAACTATGTATCTACTTAAAATTATGTAAAAGTATAATTTTGAAAAGGTGAAAAACAAACGTAGGGAGAAGAACAGCATCCAGGTCGACCCTCCCACTGTGAACAACTAGAAAACTGGGAGGAAAAAGAAAACGGTTTTCAGACATTGGACAACAGCCAGCTCAGGACCGTGTCCCGACAGAAGAGAAACCAATGAGGTCATAGCTCTGGGGCCACTTGAGATTTGTGTCGGGAGTCCAGGTCTGATCCATGGCAGAGAGAGGTCACTCAAAGACCAGCAGTGTCACTGAGTTGAGCGGACGGGAAATGGAAAGGAGAGAGCCAGGGGCAGCCAACCCACAAAGCTGTGTGTGAGCTCCTGGGCTCCCCACCCACGTGTGCACGTGGAAAGGAGGGGAAAAAAAATCTTCCTCTACCCACTTTAGGTTCTGCAGCTGGGGCCCTCTACATAACAAAAGACAGAGTAAGGAGAGAAACATTGCTAGCGGGAATGCCACATGGGATAAACACTCTGGAATAAGGTTTGGCAGTTCCCACTCCACACACATCCATGCACTATATGACCCAGCAATTCCCCTCTGAGGAAGAAGGACAGAACTGTATGTCCATGAATGTTCACAGCGGTTCATTCATAATTGTCACAAAGAGGAAATAACCCTTTTTCCACCAGCAGAGAGATGGGAATACTAGAGAGCACTGAACAGGGACTCGCTCTGACACTCTCCTAGACGTGCCGGTAAAGGAAAGTCTGGCACAGAAGAGTAAGTGGCTTCATCTCTATGAGGCTCTAGAAAAGGCAAATCTAATCAAGTGTTGCCTGGGGCCCAGACGGGAGCTGACTCGGAAGGGGCACCGAGACTCGTTGGGTTGATGGTGGTCGACGGTGGTTGGGTTGATGCTCTGACTGTGGCAGTGGTTTCACAGGTATATACATTTAGCAAACCTCACTGAATTCTGCTTCTAAAATGGGCAGTTAGTGTATGCAATAATGTATTCAATAAAATTGATAAAAAATATAGAAAATGAACCCGTATTAAACTCAAATCCTTAATGAAGGAAACAGCAGGCTAATAAAGCTGTTTCAAAAAAAAAAAAAAAAAAGCTATGAGAGAAGCAAATATATTATTCCCTGAAAGAAATAAGACTGTAAAATGAATACAAAATAAAGCTATGAGTCTTGGAATGTAATCTTCTCATTTGCATCTCTCTAGGATAATATTCATTTGCTTTGCTATAGCTCAAGAATCTTGCATCATAATCAGTTTTCTAGAATATAATGCCTACACTTACAACTTTATAAAAGCCCCAGATTACACCACCAGACTAACCCTGCAAAACACTCAGCAGGACACAGTAATCTCTCTGCCTCATATCTAAAATTTGGACATTTTCTCCTTGCAATTAGAATCCTCGACATGTGTAAAAAGCATGCTGGGAAAAAACAATCTTCTATGAAGCTCTTCCTCCGTTTTTACTGTTCTCAGCAATGAGAAAGGATTTGTGAGTATTTTCACTTTCCTGCAGCTCAGTCTATAACTCAGTTGCGTATTTTATATGATTTCAACGAGGGAGGAAGAGATCAAAAGTTTCCTTTTGAAAAAAACAAAGATTTGCTTTTGACAAATCAATGTTAGATTTGGACATACATACTTTTACCTTACAAAAATTTTCAAGACCATTATTCAGATTCACAAGATGATTATTTTCATTACCATTTCCCAAAATATCATTGGGTATTGTAAATGTATACTAATTTTTTTACCTTGGCAAAGGTAAACTGGAATTAACAATACTTCCATTTTCCCAGCCTCTTCTGAGCATGTTGGGTTAAACGAGGTGCCTCTAAGCAAAAGAGTAACAAGTATATTTAAGCATCATGTGCTAATTCTTGGTATTACTGCCTTGAATTTTGAACTTTTAGCATACTGCCCAGAAATTAAGAACATGAATGATTCTAACAACTTGGTAACAAATCATTTTGCAAATTAACTGTTTCAGTTGCTTTCTTTCAGCAAAATCAAAGGAAGACCTGCTGAGTTGTTAGTTGAAAATCACTCAGAATGATTTTTGATCTTATATCGCCATCTGATTTTTGTTATAAAAGTTTGGAGAATTGAGAGACACTGCTGTAACAAAATTTTCTCTATTCCCATCTACATTAATGTGAACAAGAGTCTCAGCACTTACACACAAGAGCTAAAACTCGGGATACGTTTGGTGCATAATCTCTCCCATTCAAGCAAACAATAAATATCAATATTTCTGGGTCCATAAAATAACTTAAAAATATTTATTTCAATAAGAGATATATTTCCAATAAAATTTACCTTTATATTAATAATTATCAAAATAGATAATCTTTAAATTTTTTTTTGCGGTACGCGGGCCTCTCACTGTTGTGGCCTCTCTCATTGCAGAGCACAGCCTCCGGACGCCCAGGCTCATAGGCCATGGCTCACGGGCCCAACCGCTCCGCGGCATGTGGGATCCTCCCCGACTGGGGCAAGAACCCATGTCCCCTGCATCAGCAGGCGGACTCTCAACCACTGCGCCACCAGGGAAGCCCTAGATAATATATTTATGATGTTTTAGTCAATTGTGTGGCTCAGAGATGTGTGGCCACTGGGAAGGCCCGGTCTCCCAAGGGAGGCTGTCTACCCTCAAAGCAGCCCCCATGTCAGGCTGCAAAGGTGCACCCCTGCTGTAAGCCAGGCCACGCTGCTGCTTTGTGGTCTGCCAGGGTTTGTGCAGGAGGGCTGGAGCTCCAGGGCCCAGACGCCTCGAGCATTTCTCCTGGCTGGAGATTCTAACTAGGGCCAAACTCCCAGCCCCTGCATCGCCAGGCTGATGCAGTTTTTTTAAAAAACACCAGCTTTTTGCAGAACTTTGCTACATTATCAGATTTGGATGCCAGCCCCCGAGAGCTCTCGTAAGTACTGCTCCTCCTTCCAGCTGAGGTTGTGATGTCAGCCCTGGGAACAGCGTGTACTGGAAATAAATTGCCTTTTAGAGGGACATGTCTGAGCCAGAGCAGTCAGGAAAAAGTGGGTCAGCATTTGTTGTTGTTTTTTTTCTTTTTAAACAAGTACACATATCCAGAGCTTTATTTTGGGCACAGAGCCAAGTGAAGTTGGCCTTTGCAGGGCTCTACCGTCCTGCCTGCCTTCCAGCTGGAGACCACGGAAAGTGATCCTGCACGTTGATTCAGGAGAACAGGGCTGGGGGCCCCACGCTTGTGGATCAACTCAAGGCCAAGATGAGAACCAACCCTCACTCCAGTGGATAAGGGAGTTTGAGGAGACTATCATTTTCCATTGCTGCCATAACGAATTACAACAAGTTAACAGGCTTAATACAAAGTTATTAGCTCACAGTTCACAGTAGTTGGAAGTCCAGTCCGTTTTCCCAGCTCATTTGAGTTGCTGGCAGAATTCAGTTCCTTGCGGTCGTAGGACTGAGGCCCCCATTTTCTTATGGGCTGTTGGCCGGGACCGAAGTCCGACTTCCAGAGGCTCCTTCCTCCAGCAGCAAAGCCAGCAATGCCTGCTTGAGGCCCTCTCTTGTGAGTCTCTCCTGCCTCTTCTTCTGTCCTCCAGGTTCTCCGACAGACTCTCTGTCTTCTTCTTCCTCTTCTAAGGGCTCAGTGTGATTATAATTGGCCCACCCGGGGCTTCCCTGGTGGCGCAGTGGTTGAGAGTCCGCCTGCCGATGCAGGGGACGTGGGTTTGTGCCCGGGTCTGGGAGGATCCCACGTGCCACGGAGCGGCTGGGCCCGTGAGCATGGCCGCTGAGCCTGCGCGTTGGGAGCCTGTGCTCCGCAACGGGAGAGGCCACAACAGTGAGAGGCCTGTGTACCACAAAAAAAAAAAAATTGGCCCACCCGGATAGGATAATCCTGGATAATCTCTGCAACTCACGACCTGTAACTTTATCATGGCTGCAAAGTCCCTTTTGTCGTGTAAAGTAGCGTATTCACAGGCAAATGTGAATGGGGACCATTGTTTGGCCCACCAAAGGAAGAAGCAGACTCAGTGACAGCATGACAGCCACCATCAGGGAGCTTGTTTGGACTGTCCCTGTTTTCTCCTGACCCCTACCCCGTCTTGCACGCACACATTACCTCCAGGAGGCTGTGCTCAGAGGTCGGAAGCAGTGTGCCCAGGGTCCCAGAGCTGGTTAGAGGCAGAGCCCAGGGCTGTCGGGTTTCAAGGACCAGAGGGGTTATGTCAGCCTACAGTTAGACAGTGAGGCCCACACAACCCACCCCAGAGCCAGCAGTGGGCTGGGGTGTATGATTGGCCAACAACCTGTCCCTGTCACTGTCACCGCTACCTGATGGCCAGCTCCCGCTCAGGCTCTGAATGTTCCAGGTACTGACCTAGAACCAGGACACTTCAGGTGGGGACAGCAGGGGTTCTGGAGCCTCCACCAGCCTCCAGTGCTGGCTCTGCCACCTACCTGCTGGGTGATTTCTACTCTCCATACAACGGAGCTGATGACACCACCGCCTCATAGAGCTGTCAGGAGGGCAAACGAGGGAAAGCAGAGCTTGGCAAGTAGTGGCGACTACGTACGGGTTAGCTGCTACTGTTACTTTTTTAGAGCTCAGAGTCAGCAAGAACTGTGCCTGAGTCCCAGCTTGCTTGCTAGCGTGTGTGACTCGGGCGCGTGACCCCAGCTGTCTGAGCCTCCCTGCTTCATGTGTAACGCTGACCTCGGGGCTGCCGTGGAGATTTCATGCCTTAGGGCCTGAACAGGAGGGCCTCCTGCTACTGCCCAACCTTCTTCTCCCCACCTGCTAACAAGGCTGATTTTATCTCATCACGTGCACTTTGACTAAGTCACTCTCACCTCTGTGATCAACACAATAAGCAATTCCTGGGGATCCACTAAGTGCTGGGGCCTGTGTTGGGCTCTGCAAGGAGGCCTAATTAATCAGGCCCAGGCCTTGCCACCCAGGAAGGGAGCAGAGGGACATTTAGTCACCTCTAATCCCTGGGGCCAGTGCTGTATCGGCGGCTTAACAGAGGCTCATAGAGGGTGCAGAAAGGACAACCAAGGAGGCAGTGTTGGCCCTTGGTGGGTGAAGAGTGTGGGTGGAGGAGGAGCAACAGAGGAGAAGACACAGCAGCATTAAAACAAGGAGAGGGCTTCCCTGGTGGCGCAGTGGTTGAGAGTCCGCCTGCTGATGCAGGGCACACGGGTTCTGCCCCGGTCTGGGAGGATCCCACATGCCGCGGAGCAGCTGGGCCCGTGAGCCATGGCCTCTGAGCCTGCGCGTCTGGAGCCTGTGCTCCGCAATGGGAGAGGCCACAACAGTGAGAGGCCCGCGTACAGAAAAAAAAAAAGAAAAAAAAAAAAACGAAATCAAAAACAAAGAGAACATGTTACTTCCTCCCAGCCACTGGGAGTGAGATTTGCTTCTCCGGTAGGAGAGACCCCTGATGGTGTACAGGGTGCTCAGGACTTTCTGGAAGGATGCTCTCTGCTACAAAGAACAGAAAAGCCTAGGAACTGGCTTTCACGCTCAGGACCTCCACTACGTCACATTACAGAAGTCAGGAGCAGGCCAGTTATTTCAGGGGCCTCCCGTCTTTGTGCTTGGCTTCTCTTTGTGTGACCAGTGTCCCTCATGGCTGCAAGAATGGTCGCAGCAGCTCCAGGCCTCACACCCTTATGTATCAAAACCAGAGACAGGAAAAAGGGATTGTTCTGTCTCGGACCTCTTTTTTTTAAATGGAGATATGATTCGCATAAATACAACGTACCATTTTAAAGTGTACAGTTCAGTAGTGTTTAGTATATAACCGTTTCTAAATGTACAATTCAGTGGCACTAAGTATATTCACACTGTTGTGCAACCATCACCAACGTCCATATCCAGAACTCTTTTCATCTTGCAATACTGAAACTCTATACTCATTAAACAATAACTCCCCATTCCTCCTCCCCCTTAGCCCCTGGCAAACACCACTACTTGTGTCTATGATCTTGATGACAGGCACACCTTTTATTTTATTGTGCTTCTCTTTATTACGCTCTGCAGATGTTGCATTTTTTACAAGTTGAAGGTTTGGGGCAACCCTGCATAGAGCAAGTCTATTGGCACCATTTTTTCAACAGCATTTGCTTACTATATGTCTTTGTGCCCCATTTTGGTAATTCTTGAAATATTTCAAACTTTTTCATTACTATATACGTTATGGCGATCTATGATCAGTGATCTTTGGTGTTACTATCGTAATTGTTTTGGGGCACCACGAACCACTCCCATATAAGATGGTAAACTTAGTCGGTTGTTGAAATGACAACAAAGAACTTAGAATATGACATAAACTCAGTTGATAAAGCAGTGGCAGGGTCTGAGAGGACTGACTCCAATTTTGAAAGAAGTTCTGTGGGGAAAAAGCTATCAAGCAGCACTGCTTGCTACGGAGAAATCATTTGTGAAAGAGTCAGTCAATGCAGCGAACTTCTTTGTTGTCTTATTTTAAGAAATTGTCATGGCCACACCCCAGCCTTCAGCAACCACCACCACCATCAGTAAGCAGCCGTCGGCACCCAAGCAAGACCCTCCACCAGCAAAAAAGATTATGACTTGCTGAAGGCTCAGATAATAGTTAGCACTTTTAGCAATAAAGCATTTCTAAATTAAGATATATACCTTTTTTTTTACATAATGCTATTGCACACTCAATAGACTTTTACAGTACAGTGTAAACATAACGTTTACATGCACTGGGAAACCAAAAAGGTTGTGTGACTCGCGTTGTTGCCATATCTGCCTGATTGCAGTGGTCCACAACTGAACCCACAGCATCTCTGTGGTCTGCCTGTAAGTTCTCCTTCCGCCTTTAAAGGCCCTTGTGATTACATTGGGCACATGGACAATACAGGATGATCTCCCTACATTAGTGTCAGTTGATGAGCAACCCTAATTTAATCTGCAACTTTAATTGCCCTTTGCCACACAACCTCACATATTCACAGGTTCCTGGGATTAGGCTGGAGCCCTTCGAAGCCTGGGTCTGGGAGGATTTATGCTCTTATTTTTTCACTCCTGAAATAAATCTACTTTAGTCGATATCTTCAATATAGATTCAGGAGAGAACACTCAAAAAAGTGTTATTTCCACAGAAAATTAATAGCTAAGCCTGGGCCCTGTGTTCTTCTGTCTCAGTGTTGAGGTTTTTTTCCAGCAAAAAAAGATGCAGAAAGAACAAGAAGACTCACCTAGTAGAAAGAATCCAGTCTTCGGAGTCAGCGAACCCTGAATTGGAAACTTAACTCCGCCTCTTCTGTGTTACATGACTCCAGGCAAGCTGTAGGGCTGCTCTGAGCCTTTGTGTCACCATCTAGAAAGTAGGGCTGAGACAGCTGGTGAGAGAGAGAGAGGATCGTTGTTCTGGAGGTGACACCGTGGTAGGTGGCACACCAACTGAGCATGAGTAAGTGCTGGGCACCTGGGGGATGGGGGTGGCTACACAACTGTCTCTCCACTAACTACGTGTGATCCTCATTTTACAGGTGAGCACGCAGAAGCAACAGAGTTAAGGAACGTGCCCAAGGAGGTGGCGGGACATGGCCAGCTGCAGGGTAGGCAACTGGCTCCCGTTTGGCAGTGAGGGAGACGTCACCATCTCACAGAAGGGCCCTGGAGTAGGGCTTGGCAACTTCACTACCAGACCATCACTGCTTCCTTTTGCTTTATAATACAGTTGACACTCATTACTGGTGGTAGTTTTTTAAGTCACCGTTAACACTGAATTAGCAAATCCTGGGCCATTGCTCCTCTGGAACATACAGGGCTAGGCTCCTGCGAACCCCTGGTCACATTTTCATAACCACCGTACATAACTTTGTCTTATGTGTGTTTCAGTTTAAAGACCTTTTTTTTTAATTCACGGAACATATTTCATTTGTCTTTTAAAAACACGTATATTTTTAAATTTATTTATTTGGCTGTGCTGGGTCTTAGCTGCGGCACGCAGGATCGTCGTTGCATTGTGCAGGATCCTTAGTGGCGGCACGCAGGATCTAGTTCCCTGACCAGGGATCAAGCCCAGGCCCCGTGCATTGGGAGCACAGAGTCTTAACCACTAGACCACCAGGGAAGTCCCTAAAAACATATTTTTTAAGCCATGATGCAAAATTACTAGAAGTTAATATTACATGACTGTAAATGTGCAAATTTTTCTCTTTTTTTGCGGTACGTGGGCCTCTCACTGTTGTGGCCTCTCCCATTGCAGAGCACAGGCTCCAGATGCGCATGCCTTTTCTCAGTGGCCATAGCTCACAGGCCCAGCCGCTCCACGGCATGTGGGATCTTCCCGGACCGGGGCACGAACCCGTGTCCCCTGCATTGGCAGGCGGACTCTCAACCACTGCACCACCAGGGAAGCCCAAATTTTTCTTTTTTTAAAAAAAATTTTAAACTATCATTTTTAAAATTAGTTAATTAATTAATTTATTCTTGGTTGCATTGGGTCTTCGTTGCTGCGTGTGGGCTTTCTCTAGTTGCGGCGAGCGGGGTCTACTCTTCATTGCGGTGCGCGGGCTCCTCGTTGCTGTGGCCTCTCTTGTTGCGGAGCATGGGCTCTAGGTGCTTCAGTAGTTGTGGCACGTGGGCTCAGTAGTTCTGGCTCACGGTCTCTAGAGCGCAGGCTCAGGAGTTGTTGCGCATGGGCTTAGTTGCTCCGCGGCATGTGGGATCTTCCCAGACCAGGGCTCGAACCTGTGCCCCCTGCATTGGCAGGTGGATTCTTAAACACTGCCCCACCAGGGAAGCCCCAAATTTTTCTTTTTTATTAATTATTATTATTTTTTAATTGGAGTATAGTTGGTTAACAAGGTTGTGTTAATTACTGCTGTACAGCAAAGTGATTCAGTTATACATACATATACATTTTTTAACATTCTTTTCTATTATGGTTTATCATAGGATATTGAATATAGTTTTCTGTGATATACAGTAGTAAAGACATTTTCTTTAATATGTCTTGTTGATTCCTTAATATTGAACTCACAAAGAAACTTGGGATAGCCATGGAAAATTATTTCCCCGAAGCTTTTTCTACCCGAAGTTTGCAGCTAATATGGTTATAATCACAGTGCGTGTATGACGTCATAGCTTGCTCTTGTTTAACAAAAGCATTTCTCATGCTGTTGCCAGTTATGTATAAAGATCATTTTCAAAATCTTTATGTAAAGTTTTTATTCCTGACATTAATAACTCCATTCTCTCCCCCACTTTACAACCCTAGAAAGAAAATTCAGCCAGACTAATGACAAGAGATAGTGGAGGGCAGGGGACAAGTGTGCCTCATGCTGTGTGTATGCATCTCATTTAAAAAAAAAATAGATTTTTTTATTTATTTACTTATTTATTTTTGGCTGCACTGGGCCTTTGCTGCTGCATGCAGGCTCTCCCTAGTTGTGGTGAGCAGGGGCCACTCTTCGTTGTGGTGAGCAGGGGCCACTCTTCGTTGTGGTGAGTGGGCTTCTCATTGTGGTGCCTTCTCTTGTTGCGGAGCATGGGCTTTAAGCATGCGTGGGCTTCAGTAGTTGTGGCATGCGGGCTCAGTAGTTGTGGCTCATGGGCTCTAGAGCGCAGGCTCAGTAGTTGTGGCGCACGGACTTAGCTGTTCCTCAGCATGTGGGATCTTCCCAGACCAGGGCTCGAACAAGTGTCCCCAGCATTGGCAGGCGGACTCTCACCCACTGCGCCACCAGGGAAGCCCTGCATCTCATTTTTAATGACTATACTTGATCCCATCAGGGTTATGCCACTGTGTGCTTAACCAAATGCCTATCATTGGACAGCTGAATTGTCCCATTTTTACTGTTATAAATAACACTGCAATGAACATCTTTGTGCATAATGATCTTTCCAAATTTTGGGTGATTTCCTTAGAGACATTCCCAGGGGCAGAATTCTTGGGTCAAAGGCAAAGGCCCTCAAAGGCCTCAGATACATATGCCAGAGAACAGTTCAGTAAGTCGGCACAGTTGCACCCTCCACGGTGTGTGTCTGAGAGCTCTTCCATACAAGCCACATTCGTTAAGAAGTCACTGCTTCAAAAAAAAAAAAAGTCACTGCTTCATCTCATCATCCTTATTAATCAGACTCTTTGAAAATCGCCCCGAGAGCTTCCGATCAGCAGGAGCTCCCACAGGGTCACCACACTGAGCCGACACAATTCCAGGCTGAAGGGAGGTCTGTGGTATTTCATGGGGTTCACAGCCCCTGTGCTGCAGCTCAAGCCTCCTTCAGACCCCGTGGGAAGATGGGCAAACCTGATGACACAAGTGCTCGAGATGCTGACGTGGCCCTTCCCTGACTCTACGTGGGGGCAACAGTGCCTTCTTTGCCCCAGACTGGCTTTTCCTGAATGCGCCCGCTATGCCAGCTGGAGTTCCCTGAATGTTTGCTCGTGTCTTGAAATTAAGGCAAAATCCCTCAAGAGAGATTTTCTTACATACACACACAAACTTATTGCTCGAAAGACAAAAGACCTCTTAAAAAAAAAATTAAGGATTCCCCTAAAGGCTAAACATCTTGTCATATAAGAAACATAAACTAATTGGCGTGCATTCTAGGCAAACCAATCTAGCCCTGACACATATCTGGAATCTGTCTCTTGTTGTGGGATGCAGGCTCACTCCCAGTCTGTAAAATGACATGAAACAAGCTTTCCGATGGTTCCTTTTTCCTTCCTAGATGAGAAAGGGTCAAGGTGGTTGGTTCGTGCTATGGCAACAATATTATTTGTCACCCTCGTTAGGACACTTTTGAGAGTGAAAGGAAAGTTTGTTAATTACTACTCTGGCTCAAAAGATGTAAACCAGGACCTTCGCTGCAAACCAGGACACATGCAAACACCCATCTGGTTAATCACAGGGCGAAATGCATGAATGGATGGCTGGTTAGACATTGATCTACTGCAGGCTCGGTGCCAGGCACGGGGGAGGTGTCTTTTCACGCTGGCTCGCTGGAGACGCACACCAGCCGCCAAATGGGGGCTGTTCTTTCACGGCTGGGGAGGGGGGTGGGCAGAGAGCCAAAGCAACTGGCCCAGTGCCACACACACAAGCAACCCCTGCCCCTCCGCCGGGAAGTAATGAAACTGGGCACCCAAATGAGCAGCAGGACAAAAAGTGCTCCCAGCCAGGGCCGGGGCCCCTGAGGACCCTGTGCTGTGAGGCATGCAGACCCCGGAACGGGTTGCTGGGTCTGAGGCCGAGAGCTTTGTAGACACCTCCACCTGGGCAGAGTTCAGTTCCCGGGAGCTGGGGCGGAAGGCTCACAGTGGAGGCAGATCTGTGACATGAAAGCTCCACGCAACCTTCACTGAGGGAGAACCCCCCCCACACTCCCCCTCCCCGCGCCAGCTCTCAGCGGGACAGACCCCAGGCTCCTGCCTCCTGGCCCCCCAGGGCCCGCCAACAAACCAAGCCACTCCAGGTTTCCAGCCTGCCCTTAACCCAGACCCAGGAAAGTGCTGGGTTCTGATGAGAAACACAAAAGGAGACAGACAAAAGGGGTGTTAGTGACCCAGGAGAGAATAAGCAGGGCCGCCTGGATAGGCATCTGGCCATGTGGGCAACACATGCGTGCCCTGGGGGACCTGACTCCCCCCAGTTATTTCTGAGCCTAATCGCTGGCGGGTGGAATGAAGAGTTATATAGTTTGTGAATCAAGAGGTAAATTGTGTAAGCCCAAGGGAGGGCATGGGCCATGGGGATAAGGGTAAGATTTCTACACCAGAGCTGGACCCTGAACCCTTTTGCACCGCCTCCCCGCTCCGACCATCGGGAATCTGGGCCCAGGGCCCTCCCTCCCTAACCACAGCTGCAAGTCCTGCCCGTCCTCTCCAACGTGGGCGCTAGCGCAGCCGGCCTCGGGAGCACGATTCCTAGTTGGATCTTCCGCCTGGAGTTTACTTGGCACCCCCGCCTTCATATGGGCTGTTCCTTCTGCCCAGAGGGCCTTTCCCTCTCTGCTTGGCTGGGGAACTCCTTCCTGCTTGTCCTTCAAGGCCCAGCTCCAGGCGGAAGGTCTGGAGGGGCAGTGGCCGAAATCGGGGTGAGGCAGGGTGGTGGCTGTACACACGAGGTCTCACCTCATTTTCCTTTTACAGAACTGCTTCCTCTCATTTTCCTCTATACTCAAGAAGTGTCGCTTTTGAGGAAGAAAAGGATTACTTGTAATGATGACGATGAGGATGCCAAGTGGGGCTTCCCTGGCGGTCCCGTGGTTAGGACGCCACGCTTCCACTGCGGGGGCCACGGGTTCCATCCCAGTCGGGAAACCAAGATCCCGCATGGCACCGGGCAGCCAAAAAAAAAAGGATGCCAAGTCCCAGGTCAGATTCATCTCTACTGTGAAACTCACCTTGCCCCGCCAGGCGTCTCGGCCTCTTACTTCTCGGGGCCCCCTGTGCCTTTTCTTCAGGAGGCTGATCATGGTTCGTGACTGCGTGCATTTCTGCTGTTACTTGAATGACGTCTCTCACCCCCACTGGCTCCATCAGAGCAGGGACAGTGTCTTTCCTTTTTTAAAAAAATCAACTTCATCGTGATATAATTTCATATGATAAAAGACATCTATTTTAAGTGTAGTTTAATGAGTTCTGGCAAACGTATACACACTTGTAACCAACCATCACAAGCAAGATACACAACGTTTCCACCATGCTCCCTGCGGCCAGCCCTGTCCCCACCCTGGCAGGCAACCAAGGGTCTGTTTTCTGTCCCTATAAATTCATTTTGCCTGGTCTGGAATTTCACATGGGTGGAGTCACGCAGTATGTCCTCTGCTGGGTCTGGCTTCTTTTCTGTAGCGTAATGCTTTTGAGCTTCAGCCAGGTTGCTGCGTGGCTCAGTGGTTCTTTGTTTATTGCTGAGTCCCTTGTACGGATGAGCCACCATTTGTTACACTCCATCTGTTTGTGGGCATTTGGGTCGGTTCCATCTTTAGTCATTATGAATAAAGCTGATATGGACATTCAGGAACAATCATCTGTGTGGACATATGCATTTGTTTCTTTGGATAAATATTGGGACTGGAACTGTTGGGTCACGTGTAATAATATGGCTAACTTTTTAAGAGCTGCCAACCTGTTTTCCAAAGTGTCTGTACCATATTACTTCGTCAGCAGTATCGTGGGAGAGCGGCGGTCGCTAAACACTCTCTCCAACACTGGGAACCACCCGACCGGGCCTGCTCTTGCAGAGTGCACATCCTCAGCCCCTGGCCCAATGCTGCCCACCAAGGGAACTCAATCGATCACTACGGAATGCATGAGTGAATGCACTTTGCTTTGTTATTTTGTTATCATTTTCAAACCAATGTTTATTCCACTGCTCTGGGTGGTTTTTAAATTTATTTATTTATTTTTGGCTGCGTGAGGTCTTCGTTGCTGCACGGGCTTTCTCTAGTTGCTGCGAGCGGGGGCTACTCTTCATTGCGGTGTGCGGGCTTCTCATTGTGGTGGCTTCTTTTGTTGCGGAGCACGGGCTCTAGGTGCACGGGCTTCAGTAGTTGTGGCTCACAGGCTTAGTTGCTCCCCAGCATGTGGGATCTTCCTGGACCAGGGCTTGAACCCGTGTCCCCTGCATTGGCAGGCAGGTTCTTAACCACTGTGCCACCAGGGAAAAAACACTCACTCTGGGTGTTTTTTAATCTTTTGTTATTTTTAATAATTACACAAATAATACATGCTCAGGGTATAGAAATTAGAACAGTAGTGAAAAAATAATTTTAAAATTACCCCTTAATCTCTCCATCCAGAGACCCATGTTCCAGGCTCAATATTGGGCACTGGGAAAACAAAGATGAATAAAGCACACTGACTGTCTGCAGGGGTTCCACAGCCTCCAGCTGCCTGGACAGGGGCCACACATGGGGTCAGCCAGAGGAGGGGGGCACACAGGGGAGGCAGTGAGGAAACCCTTCAAGGGGGTGGAGAGGCATGAAGAAGGGACATGCGGGGGGCCTGGTGGACAGCGGTGGCCAGAAGTGGGCTCATAGGTGTCTGGGACTTCCCAACCCCAAGGCTAAGAAGGATGCTGCCCAGTTGGTCCCGCTGCCCTGCTGCCTCCTCAAATGCTGTGCGCCTCCGTGCAGCCACAGGGCACGGGCCCAGGACGCAGAGTCATGGAGGAGGCCGGCCCCTGGGTGGGGCCCTGGGTGTGTCCATGCTTGGGCACAATCTCCCCAGGAGCTCACAGCCACCTTTGCTGACTCCTCCTCCGGGTCCCAAGCGCTGAATAACCAGGTTGGCTGGCTCCTTGGACCTCCCTTCTCCACCTACTCTCTTTCCTTGATCGCCTGACCAGCCTCTGGGCTCTACACATCATCCATCCAGTACTGACACTCATATTTCTCTTCCCAGCCCTGCAGTCTCCCCTGTGCCCCAAGCTTGGGCATCCATGGTATAGCTGCCTGTCTTCCCATCTGGCGTCTCCCAGCCATCTGTGCCCTCGAAGGAACTCCTGACAACCCTGGTTCCCAAAGCTGTTCTTTCTCCATTCTTTCCATCCCAGAAATGGGCACCACTGTTTGCTCTAGTCCACAACCAAGGAATCATTCTTGATTCCTTTTTCCCTCCTCACCCACATCCAATCTACCACTAAATCCTATTGATTTCACCATCCAAATACTTCCCAAAGCCCTCCAGGTTTCTGTATGTCCAATGCTACCATGCCATTCAGAAACACCAGCAATTCTTGTCTGAACTGCCTCTTACCTGCTTCCATGATTACTACACCCCCAAGTTAAAATCATGCATCAGCCAATGACTTGTTTTTGTAGAAACAAAAATTCATCCCACAATTCATATGGAATCTCAAGGGACCTGAATAAAAATAATCTTTAAAAGGAAGAACAGGGCTTCCCTGGTGGCGCAGTGGTTGGGAGTCCGCCTGCCGATGCAGGGGACACGGGTTCGTGCCCCGGTCCGGGAAGATCCCACATGCTGCGGAGCGGCTGGGCCCGTGAGCCATGGCCGCTGAGCCTGCACGTCCCGAGCCTGTGCTCCGCAACGGGAGAGGCCACAACAGTGAGAAGCCCGCATACCGCAAAAAAAAAAAAAAAAAAGAATAGAATAGAGAGCCCAGGAATAAACCCTTGCATACAAGGTCAAATGATTTTCAGCAGGAGTACCAAGACCACTCAATGGTGAAAGGACAGTCTTTTCAGCAAATGATGCTGGGAAAACTGAACATCCACCTGCAAAAAGAATGAGGTTGAATTCACCTTATACACAAAAATTAACTCAAAATGGATCTAAGACCACAAGTTAAGAGTTAAAACTATAAATAAAACTCTTAGAAGAAACAGGAAAAAGCTTCATAGCATTGTATTTGGCAATGATTTCTTGGCTATGACACCAAAAGCAGAAGTGACAAAAGTGAAAAATAAATATGTTGGACTACATCAAACTTAAAAATTTGTGTGCATCAAGGAACACAATCAAGAGTAAAAAGGCAGGCGTGGAATGGGAGAGAATATTTGCAAATCATGTATCTGATAAGGGGTTAATATCTAGAATAAAGAACTACAACTCAAATACAAAAAACAAACAACTGATTAAAATATGGGCAAAGGACTTAAATAGACTTTTCTCCAAAGAAAATGTACAAATGAGGGGATATACGTATACATATAGCTGATTCACTTTGCTGTACAGTGGAAACTAACATAACATTTTAAAGCAACTATACTCCAATAAAATTAAAAAAAGAAAAAGAAAATATACAAATGGCCAATAAGCCCGTGAAAAGATACTCCACCTCACTAATTATGGAAATGCAAATCCAAACCACAATGAGATACTACTTCACACCGACTAGGAGAGCTATTATCAAAGCCAAACAAACAAAAATGTTGGCTACGGTGTGGAGAAACTGGAACCCTTATCCATGGCTGGTGGGAACATGAATATTGTGCAGCCACTGCGGAAAAAACTACGGATGTTCCTCAAAAAATTAAACACAGAATTACCATACGATCCAGCAACTTCACTTCTGGGTGTGTGTGTGTGTGTGTGTGTGTGTGTGTGTGTGTGTGTGTGTGTGTGTGTGTGTGTGTGTGTGTGTGTGTGTGTGTGTGTATATATCTCCAACAGTTAAAAGCAGAGAGTGGAACAGATCTTTGTACACCCATGTTCACAGCAGCATTAGTCACAATAGTCAAAAGGCACAAGCAACCCAGGCACCCATGGATGGATGGATAAACCAAATGTGGTCCATCCATACAATGGAATATTATTTAGACTTAAAAAGGAAGGAAGGACTTCCCTGGTGGCGGAGTCGTTAAGACTCTGCCTACCAATGCAGGGGACACGGGTTTGAGCCCTGGTCCAGGAAGATCCCACATGCCGTGGAGCAACTAAGCCCGTGTGCCACAACTACTGAGCGCAGCTCTGGAGCCCATGAGCCACATCTGCTGAGGCCACGTGCCACAGCTCCTGAAGCCCACACACCTAGGGCCCATGCTCCGCAACAAGAGAAGCCACTGCACTGCAACAAAGAGTAGCCCCCACTCGCTGCAACTAGAGAAAGCCCGTGCGTAGCAACGAAGACCCAATGTGGCCAAAAATAAATTAATCAATTAAATAAATTAAAAAGAAATCCTTCTAAAAAAAAAAGGAAGGAAGTTCTGACATGTGCTACAACATGATGAACCTTGAGGTCATTATGCTCAGTGAGCTAAGCCAGTCACAAGAGGACAAATGCTGTGTGATTCCACTTATATGAGCGACCTGGAGTAAAGTTCATAGAGACAGAAGGTAGGAGGGTGGGGCCCGGGGCTGGGGGAGGGGAGGGGGTGGTTAGTGTTTCATGGGGCCAGAGTTTCACTTTGGGAAGATGAAAAAGTTCTGGAGGTGGATGGTGGTGATGGCCGCACTGCAGTGTGAATGTACTTAATGCTACTGAACTGTTCACTTAAAAATGGTTCAAAAGATAAATTTTGTTATATTTTGCCATAATAAAAAATTTATCCAAAAAAATCATATATCAGCTCTCATCTGTCACTTTTCCACTGAAAACTCTCCAATGACTTCCCACTACTCCAACCTGGACCCTGAGGCTCTGTACAGTGTGGCTCCCGGAAACCTTTCCCCTTGGCCCAGATTGCTCCCCCCACCAGATGCCAGCCCCTCCCTTTCCACTCCCCACATGAAAATCTCTGCAAGCTGCCTGCCTGCCGGCAGCCATCACCACGGTGGGCTCTGGGTTGCCCATATTATCCCTGTATTCCGGCCATTATCTATAATGACAACCTGGCATAATTATATTTTTACAATTTGTATAACTACATTCTATTGAGCTAAATGATCATTATTATCATTATAAAATACTTATTAAGTACTTCTAGCCATGCAAATCTAATAAGAGGTAGCCTCAGCTCTTAAAAATCTCCCTTCTGAATTCCATCCCAAATTCATTTCAACTTTGGTTATTCCTCCTTCCTGGAGAAGGAACAGGGAACTTCTATGTTTTTTGCCTGGGGCTTTATATGCATATAAACTTTATACCATATAAGCTTCTCAGTGATGCTGGGGAGCAGATGTGATTAGCCTCATCCTACAGATGAGAAACAAGAGAGTCAGACTGCGGGAGCTAGTCATTTAGTAATTTAGGTCTTTGTGATGGCAAAGCCGTTACCACTCCTCTCATGTAATGTGATAGCTTGGCTTATTAGGAAGGGCTTCTTTTTTTTGGCCTTATTTACATCTTACATGCTAAACACTGTGCCAGCCCAGTGGGATAAACACACAAGTAAACAGATCTTTCTAAAACAACGTCCTAAGTCGGGGGTCACAAACTCAAATGTTCACAGGAGCCAAGCAGGCAGTGGAAATGGTGAAGCAGACAGGTGAGTGATAGAGAGTGGTGGGGACGGTGGCCAACCCAAGAGCACGTGACTCATCTAATGACGACAGCCAGCTTTGCCATGAGGCAATGTGGGGTCATGTTTTCTGCCCCTCCCACTCTTCCAGTTAGATTTATAAGTGAAATCTCCAGAATTTTAAATGTTGGCAACTTTGGCAGGTACTGGTCATTGTCTAACCTACAACCATTCCCTGCCTCAAACCTCACCTCCCACCCCCTCAGTTTTTGTCCCTAGGGATCAGATACCCTTTGATCTCAGGAAGATAGCCCCAGGGGATAAATCTTAATTGGTATAAAGCAATCCTAGCAGTCTCATTCCCTTTGGCCAGTAATTGGTCTCAGGTCCCAATTCTGACAAATGAGATGTAAGGGGAAGACTGCTAGGGAGATCTCCCCTTCCTTAGTAAAAAGACAAAGGCTTGAGACCTAATGAGGAAAGAGCCTTTTGCCTACGGCCCTTTCCCCTTGTTCCTGTCTAATGCAGTGATGAAGTCCGGAACAGCAGTGGCCTTTTTGGAGCCATGAGGCAATAAGCATGAGGCCTAAAACCAACGTGCCAAGAATGGCAGAGCAGAGAGATGGGAAGACCCAAGGTCTCTGATGACACCCTTGCTGCGCCAGCACCAGATGCGGCCACAGCCACTATACATAAGCTCAATAGCGCAAGCGCTGGGTAGTGCCAGAGGGTGGCTGGAGAAAGAGAGCAAACGGCGTGTACAAGAGAGGCACCCTGCCGCCTGCTCACCAAAGGCCTTTGGTGAGTATGGGCATGGGCTACACCTCCCCTCACACCTCTCCTCATTCTGAGAAGCTCATCCACAAGCCCCTTCCCCAGACCATCTGACAGCTGCTGCCCCTGCACTGCTGTAGATCCTGGACCTCTGGCTTTCTCTCCGCCCAGGCAGGTGGGCTTCTGGGGGAAGCCCTTCACCTCTGCCTTTCGGGCACACCGGGGGAAGCTGTTTTGCATGGCATTCCACGTCTGCGTGGTGCCAGCATATTTACAAAGCAGCCTATGAACTGCGTCTGCGTCTTCCTTCTTCACTCTTCTGCCCACAGAGAGTCCACTGAGGCCATTGTTGTGGGGTGTGGGGGGATGGAGCAGGTGCCCTGGGAGTCTCAGCCACCTGTTCATGTGACTTACTTGTGCTTCTGGGACCTGCGCAAGGCTGATAGCATCGTCCACATCGACCTCCCCGCGAAGGCGGAGTGTGGCATGTGGCTCAGTGGAGCACGTCACACCCAGCTCAGCTCACACACTCACGTGGGGTCTGGCATTTGGTCTCTACCAGTGTCCAGCAGAAAATCTGGAGCTGTGGTTCAAATGGAGAATAGTTATTTGCAGAAGATATGTCTTTGCTCCAAGCCCCTGAGAGTCTGTGCTATGACTCTGTTATTGGGATCTGCCAGAACTTCTTACCAAAGACACCCTGGCCTAGAACTGCAGAGTTATCTCGTGAATGGGTCAGAGCAGCACACTGAGATGATGTTCAAGTAGTCTTTAAAAGTCAGAGAGCCACCAGCGCAGGTCACTCCAAACCTCACTCCACCGGCTTAGCTAAGCAAGCTGATCAAGCCCCTCCTAGCTGCTGGAGCGAACACACACCGAATCCAGAATCTCTGGTAAATCGGCTATATTGATAAATTCAGCCCAAACCTACATTAAACTCTGTCCACCTGGACTGGTGCCGTTAGAATCCATTCACCTCACACTCCCCAAGTTTCTGATGATAAATGCATGAATATGCTGCAATTCTTTCACTGTGTGAACATCTCCTAAATCGGGCTTTGCTGTTGCTTCCCTGGGGCATGCTGGGATCTGACTCCGGTTATGGATTGGAGTTAATGAGGGGGTGAGTCTTGAGAAGACTCAGCATCCCTGTTGCCAGGTAAGCACAGATGAGCTCATTAATAGGACTTCAAGCAGGAGAAGACTGATCTCAGGCAGGCAGGGGGCTATTTCCACTGACAAAGAGGCTCAGAGGGATGGGGGGTTAAATGTTTGCTTGTATCCTCCCAACCGTCCCTTTTCTAATTCTCAGGACCCCTCTCTTCCCAATAAACAGCCTAACTTCACAGAAAAGCCCAGGTGAAGCTGTGAATTCAAGTTCTGTCATTATTATGCCTCAGGTAGGATTAAAGGCAGGTGTGACCTTTAGCCCCATTAGCCCTGAGGCTACAAAAGATAAGGAACGGCTTAGGGCTTGATCTGAGAATTTATAGTCCGAGCTTTCAATTTTCTTTCTGAAATCTCTCCCAGCCTCAGGAGAAGCCCATGCCACAAGGCTCCACCGACTTGGGGCAGCCTTGTCTTCGGCGAGCCGTCCATCCAGGCAATGGCAGGTGACAACTTAAGTGACTGTTTGGCCAGGGCATGCTGCCAGGGAGGTCATCCCTGCACCAGCACAATCAGATCAGACAACCAGCCCCAGATTCCCATTTTCGTGGGTCTGTTTCCTGGGACCAAGTACATGTGTTTCAACATTCAACCAGGAAAGCAGAAACTTCTTTAGATAGTTCAAACAGAGAGGGATTTAATGCCGAGAATTGACTTCAAGGGTGTGAAAGAGCTGCAGGAGCACGAGGGGGCCGGTGCTGAGGTGCTGCTCAGAGATCAGGACGCTGCTACTACTCCTGGCTGGGGGCTGGGCCCACACTCCCCGCAGACGCCCCCCCACCCAGTGCGGATGACTCACTGTAGCCACACTCCCCCACCGCCTCCATCCCCACCTCTCCCCCACCTGCTGCCAATGCCTTCACACAACCGTAAAACGATGTCTCCTCCTCCATCCACAACTGCACTCTCTCACCTGGGTCTCCCACTGGCAGAATCTAACCAGAAGCCAGCTGGCGGAAGATTCTGGGAAGTGTAGATACCCGCCTCCCAGCACCCCGGGTACAGATACAGCAGGGAACAAGGAAGGCAGCAAAAGCAATGGGCAGACCTGAGATGTCGTGAGGGTAAGTGGGCTGATGGATAGGTGCACCAACCACAGGATGATCGGCTAACTCACCGTGATTTTTCTAGTGCAGGGAAGCTCTGACGATCATAGATTCCTTCATTCTCCCACTGTCTTAGGTTCGAAGCTTGTTTCTTTTTTTGAATGCTGAGCATTTCCCCCCTTTTCTGCAGGTTTGTCTTTGCCGCACTCCTTACTTCTCAAAATGATTAATGACCAGATGCCCTGGCAGTTCCGCAACCTGAGCTTCTCACCCTCCTTGTCTCCTTGAATTCTTCTCTTTTCTGAGCCTTCCTCTTCTGTCCTCTTTCCTAAACTTAACCCATCCTGCTCTCAAACATGCCAGAAGAGAATGACAAACCTGATCAGTAACCTGCTAGAGAAGCAAAACATCTAGAGACTGAAAAACGTCAGCTGGCTTCTCGTGTGGACCCAAGGACCCTCTCGCACAGCTAGCTTATGGAGGAAAGGCACTCCTCTGCTTTGGAGCTGAATCCTGGAGGCTGAAGCAGCACCTTCTATCTCTGCTCTGCACAGGGCATGGTGCCATTCAGTCATCCCTCGGCAAGGGGGATGAGCTTTTACGTTAGATCCACTCCCTTGCTTCAAGCCTCTTGTGGCTTTCCATTGCTCTCAGAACGAAAGCCAAGCTTCTCACCGGCTTGCCTGAGCGGGTGGCGCCCAGCTTGCTCATCACATCTCCCGTGCTCTCTGCCTCACTCACTAAGCTCCAGACACACTGGCCTTTTTATTCCTCAGATTTGCCCAGGTGTCTTCCTTCTCAGGTGTTTTCCCACAGGCTATTCTGTTCAGAGTGCTCATCTTATCCCAGCCCTTCTGCATGTCCTCCAGATCTGACCTTAAATCTCACTTTTCAGAGAGGCCGTCTTATCACTCACACTGGTCTGTTTCCTCATAGCACTTACCCCAGGAGGTGTTATTTTTCTTGTCTCGCTTGTACTTGAAACTACGCTCCGTGACAGCAAGGACCATAGCTGTCTTGCTCGCTGCCTGTACCTTTCCTTTGTGCCTAGAAGTGCCTGACACGTACTGGGTGCTACTGGACCAAGACCTGAGGTCACAACGGTGAAGATGACACTGTCCCTGCGTTCTCGGCCTTCACCTTCTAGTGACAAAGCACACAGCAGGTGCGAAGACGACTGGGTCATCACGGCTGAAGGTAGATGGGAAAACCTTTCTGGCACTACAAACATCAGCAATCTGGGTCATCTGGGCTCTCTGGCCTTCGCTCCTCTCCTCAGGAAGGCTGAAGAGCAGTGATTTTCAGAACCCACTAAACTTGCAGAAACACACTGTGCAAGTACGCATTTTATATTTTGTAATCATTACCGAAGTGATGGACAAAATGGAAATCAGAAAGGTTAAACAAGATCTATTTTTAATTTTCCAGACTCCTTTCATATGAACTTTGAAATCAAAGTTGACTGGAGTGACAGGACCTTGCAGCAGGAACCCTGAGACTTTACAGAGTAGTTTAGGCTTTTGCAGGGTGCTGTACAGTTGACAAAGAGCTTTCTCATTCTCAGCTCCTTTGATGCTCCCTGATGACCTGTGAGGGAGGCAGTGCTGGATGGATGGGGGGACGACTTTAACCTTCATGTGCCAGGCATGTTCACACCTTTTAACAAACCCGAGACAGGTGCGACTCTCCTGTCTCATCTTTGCAAATGAGGAAACAGCGGTTCAGAGAGAGTACTTGCTTTGCCCGGGGTCACGCTGTTGTGAATGGTGGGACAATTTTATTCCACCTCCTAGCAGTATTCAATCCAGCTGATCAGTTTCTCCTTTCAGAAGAACTTTCTTCGACTGACTTTATGGACACACGATCTCTTGGTTCTCCTCTTACTCAATGGCCACTTCCTCCCAGTTTCTTTTGCTGGATTTTCCTTCTCCTCTCCATCTCAGAATGCTGCAGTACCCCAGTTCGTGGTCCTTAGGTCTTTCTACTTTAGCCACACTCTCCTCCCAGGTGCTTTCATTCAGGTCCTTGGTTTTAATTCCCACCTAGACAAGGGTGGCTTGTAATTCACTGCTCCAGCCTGAACTCCAGACTGGAATAGCCAATTCGCTCCTCAACATTGTCACGAGGGTTCACAGGCAATTGAGACTTAACTTGCTCCAAACTACGCCTCTGCTAAATTTGCTCCTCCCGCAGGGTTCCCCATCTCAGTAACAGCACTACCATCCTTTCACTCATACTCCACATCACATTAGCCAGACCCTGATTAAATAAAATTTCTATTTTAGGGAAGGACAAGGGAAAAAAATTCATCATAAAATTCTGTTTGTTTGGGCCTCGTCCCTCTCTCCCTAATGTGCAGTATGCATCTGCGTTAGCGCTACGCGTTAGCGCTCCTCAAAGATGGCAGTGCCTGCTCAACCATAAAGATCAATTTTTTTTTCTTTCTTCTGACGCTAGCAACGTAACTTCTTACAAGAACATTGTTCTTTCCCAGCTCTGTAGGGGGTCATGGTGACTTGCTGCCCGCTTTGTACGTGCTTACCTGGTCTATGTATCCTTGGTGAACTTTAAGTGAAACATCAGTACGTCACTTTGATGTACGATCCTTTGTCTCAAAAATGTACAGACTATACCTTCGACTTCTAACGGGAGGAAGAGCTCTCAGAACTTTCTGAGAACCTGCTTCCCAGGTGATAATCCTCAGTTTGGCTCGAATAAAATCCCTTTTCTTCTTAATTTGACAGTTAATTGAATTTTCGTCGACAACCGTTGGCTCTACAAATTAGATCCCCAATCCTACCCTACTTCTACCACCACCACTGTAGTCTAACCCATCGTCTGCCTCCATCCCCGTTACCGCTTCCTAACTGCACTCTCTGCCCGCCTCCGTTCTCACCCCTCTCCGGTCTATTCACACACGGCAACCTGAGTATTCCTTGTAAAACTTAAGTGGGACCACCTTACTCTTCCCCAGGCCTCCCAACTCTCTGGGAAAGAATTCCATGACGTACAAGGCCCTTATCTGGTCTGGCCCATGGCTACTTCTCATCATTCTTCTCCTAGCTCATTTCGCCGTAGCCACACTGGCATCCAATTCATCACCTGCAATCACCTTCTACTCTACAATCTCTTTGCTTCCACCCTTACAACCTCCCTATCCTCACGACTCCCCTCTGGTCTATTCACACTCAGCAGCCAGAGGGATCTTTTGAAAACTTAAGGCACAGCCCATCATCCCTCTGATGCTTCCCATTTTTCTTAGAATAAAATCCAACAGGACCTAGTCCCTGGCTACCTCTCAGACTTCACCTAGCACACCTGGTCCACACAGCGGTCATTTTGAGCTTCTTGAAAGGCCTTTGCCTGTCGCTCCTTTCCCCCGGCAAAGCGCTTTCTCATAAACAGGGCTCTTTTCTCTCTTCGCTGCCCAGCCTTCTCCTTTACTGACCCGGTGTCTATCTTCTTACACTGCTTTGTTTTCCTTCATGGTACTTCTCAGCATCACACAGGTAGAACCCCCACCCACGGTCGCCCCCCACCCCCGCCCCGCCGAATCTGCTGGCCGCCCTTCCGCTCCATCTGCACAGCCTCGGGGTCGCGCGGCATCACGGGGCTTGTAGTCCGTCCCGCGGCCGCGCCTCCCGACACTACAACTCCCACGGGGCAGCGGGACGCCGCTCCCGCACCGACCGTGTAGGCTGGCCACCTCGCGGCGGGTAGGGGCTGCCGCTGCGGGGGCGGGGCGCAGAGATGGCGGACGTGGTCGTGGGCAAGGAGAAGTGCGGCGAGCAGCGGCTGGTGTCGCTGCCCCTGTCCCGCATCCGGGTCATCATGAAGAGCTCCCCCGAGGTGTCCAGCATCAACCAGGAGGCGCTGGTGCTCACGGCCAAGGCCACGGTGAGGCGGGGAGGAGTGAGGAGCGTGGGGCGGCGGTGGGGCCCACCCGGAACCATCGCGCACCGCCGGGCCCCGCGGAGCTGCCCAGTCCCCTTCGCGTGCGCGCGCGCGCCCTTTTGAGAGCCGCCTCATTCCCCTCCCACGCCGCGCGCGCCCCAGCTCCCGCGCGCGCTCTTCGCCCCGCCCATCCGGCGCCTCGCGCGCCCGTCTCCCCGCCCACTCCGCTCCCGCCCTCCCTCGCGCGCCCGTCTCCCCGCCCACCCCGCTCCCGCCCTCCCTCGCGCGCCCGTCTCCCCGCCCACTCCGCTCCCGCCCTCCCTCGCGAGCTGGTCGCCACGCCCACTCCGCTCCCCGCCCCCTTCCTCGCGCGGGTTTGGCCTGGGCGGTAGCGTGGAGGCGCGCGGGCCTTGTTTGGTGTCTCCCCCGCCTATTCCAGTCACCGTACTCCGGGCCCCAAAGCCTCTCCTTTTGTCGCTTCCGGCCTGTTTCGCGGCTTTGGGCCCCAGCTCCTCAAAACGGCTCATTGAGAGGGCCGGCGGCTCCCTCAGGAGGTACGGCCCGGCCCAGCCGCTCGCCCACCCTCTCCCAGTCTCCTGGGCCAGAATTGAAGTAATTTCGGGGACCTCAGTTTTAGCCCCCTCCTAGGTCCAGATAGATGATTTTGTCTCTTAATTTGGTCTAGGTAGGCCAGACCTTCCTGTTCTTATCCTGGGCTAGGTTTCTGCTGCAGAGTCTCCCTCGCTTGCTTTAACTTCCCTTCGAGTCTGTTTCCCAGGCCGGCTAGTTCGGTAGACGGTAGACGGTGTCCGGTGCGGTGAGTTGGTCAGAGCTAAGGGAGGGGGGGATCACATGGTCTTGGCGTAGCTGCACAGTTTCGTTCTGTAGGTCTGCAGGCACTTCTTATTCCCTTCTTGACTAACTTCGATGGAGTTAAAGTAGAACAGAGAGGGGCTCAGCTCGGGTGGGCTGCCCTCGGAAAGGTGTCCGGGCAGAATGGCAAGCTGACCATTTTTTACCTTTAAGCTAGTGACTGTTACAGTTGTCGGCGGGCCACCTTAGACACAGTGTACTCAAATACAAGACTAAAAGTCTGTTCCTGGCATGGAATTTTTGGATGGTCTCTTGCCAACCCTTCTAACTAGAGATTGGGCATTAAACAAACACGATTCCTTCCTTGTTGTATGGCTTTTAAATATTTTTCATAAGTTAGAAATCTAAAATAAACTTTCGAGGGCTTCCCTGGTGGCGCAGTGGTTGCGAGCCCGCCTGCCGATGCAGGGGACGCGGGTTCGTGCCCCGGTCCGGGAAGATCCCACATGCCGCGGAGCGGCTGGGCCCGTGAGCCATGGCCGCTGAGCCCGCGCGTCCGGAGCCTGTGCTCCGCAACGGGAGAGGCCACGACAGTGAGAGGCTCGCGTACCGCGCAAACAAACAAACAAACAAAATAAATAAACTTTCGGGAAATTCCTGCTGCCCTGCCAATTTTAATTCAGCCTTGCTTTCTTTCCGACCTCGTATGTCTCCTTTCTCCAGTGATTTTCTGCAATTCGATGAACCAAGATAATCTGAAATCATCTAAACTTAATGTAATTAAAAAGTAAGGTCTGTGGTAAATTTTCAAAGCACACCTTTCATCTTAACTTTCTCATTTTGTTTTAGGAACTCTTTGTTCAATATCTCGCCACCTATTCCTACAGACACGGCAGTGGAAAAGAAAAGAAAGCACTCACTTACAGTGATTTATCAGATACCGCAGAGGAATCGGAGACGTTTCAGTTTCTTGCAGGTACTTAGCCTTTGAAACATTCTGGTTAAAAAACAGTTTCCCTGCTTTTTTTCTGCTTTCACTGAAAATGACATTTTGCTGCTGTCTCCAGGTGTCAGAGTTTACCTGGCATGGGGCGAGAGTTTTAGTTTTGTTTAGTGGAG
Source organism: Leucopleurus acutus (assembly GCF_964270905.1). Lineage (NCBI taxonomy): Eukaryota > Metazoa > Chordata > Mammalia > Artiodactyla > Delphinidae > Leucopleurus > Leucopleurus acutus. Next base: position 81,209,180 of record NC_139159.1, read on the forward strand.
CATGTTTGTAATGCAGTTCACCTAACCTAGAGCAGGAATTAAGTTGGCACCTGCACGGGGCTGTCTGGGTGGGTGTGGGAGCCGGGCAGCCCACCCCCTCAGACTCGTCCTTACTTGGCTGGGGAAGCAGAAACCCATAGTTGTTGCTGTGGAACAGGCTGTGTGCACCACAGCTAAAAAAGAGCGTCCGGTGACCCTTGGGGCCAGCCGCTGTGTCAGGTGGGTCGGGCAGGGCTGCTCCTAGTGGGTGCCAGCACAGAGCAGAGTGTGGTTTGCAGCCACTGGAATAGATACAGGTGTTGAGCCTTCGTCCAGAGGCAGTGCTGGTTTCCTGCTATGTAGTCTGAATTTTGACTTGTCTTGGAACCTGTTTTAGAGGTCATAGCAGGAACTAGCACGTTTGAAATTTGCATTGCTGATGTTAGCTTTATGTTTTTAAGATATATTACCAAAGAAGATTTTAGCTAGTAAATATCTGAAAACGCTTAAAGAGAAGAGGGAAGAGGAGGAGGAGGAGGAGAATGACAACAACGATGAGACTGATGACGATGAAGCAGAATCCTAAAGCAGAAAGAAGTGCTTTAGAGATCAGCCTGGTGAGGACCCTCATGGATCAGCACCTTTGCTCTGGAGCAGGCATTAGTCTGTTCACGCTTCGGAGACTTCACGTACATGATGTTCTTTCCTGGCTGAGACCAAGCATAATGTACCTCTGCCATAAATAGCCCAAAGGAAAGGAACACAGACAGCAGCTTCTCTTCCCCAGGCCCACACTGCAGCTGGAGTGGGAGAGGACCAAGAAGGGGCTGCGTACCGTGAGACACAGCCAGCCTGCAGCTGTAAGCTATAGAGGCAAAGACAACTTTGCTTAACTTTCTAGTTTACAGATAGATTTTGAAGAACGTCTAAATATCAGTGTGTAAATTCACATATGTGTATTTTGAAATTCGTTCTTGTGAACAGCTAGATCCTGTTTTAGCTAAATGTGTAGTCTCTGGGTAGTATGTTACATTTGAATTTTCGTATTTGAAGAAAATTTATGGCTTTGTATATGTCCAAATACTGCATTTTTTTTAACTGTAAAGAAATAAATTTTTCTTTTTTAAAAGCTGTATATATTTTTATAGTGAAATGTTTCATGAAACTAGTTTTAGAACCCTCTATTATTCTAATGCCCTTCTTATTATCTGGAAACATTTGTGAAATTTTAAAATGAGTACTTTCTTCTTTTTATTTTTCCTTTTTATTGGCGGCGCTGTGAGGCATGTGGGATCTTAGCTATCCAACCAGGGATCGAACCCACGCTCCCTGCAGTGGAAGTGCAGAGTCTTAACCACTGGACCACCGGGGAGGTCCAAAACTGAGCACTTTCTAATACTTTTATTCCTGGAGAAAAATTTCAAGTCAAATTATTAGATCAAATACAGTAAGAAATATTACCTCTGTGTAAGCACGTTTTTCTTAAAAAATTATAAAGCATTTTGTATATTGAAGATCTCGTTTTACTGTTCCTTTCTTTACACCCATAGTAGTCTTTACTGTCCACAAGAGAAAACCATAAGCCCTATTTTTTTTCACATAGGGTGAATTTTGGCTTTTGCCTTTTCTTTTTTTTTCTTCCAACTGAGTTCGAATTTTCATCCAGTAGAATCACCCTTTAATGTCCATTCTGTTGGCTGTGTAAGCAGTCAATATATAGAACAGTTCCATCACCCCAAACATTCCTCTGTATACCCTTGGAGTTAGTTCCTTCCCTTATCCCCAGGCAATCAATCACTGATGTTTTCTGTCCCTCTTGTTTTTAAAATTTATTTTAAAATATTTTAAAATCCACTTTTTGGTGTACAGTTCTGAGTTTTGACAGATGCAGAGTCATGTAACCACCACCACAATTAAGATACAACAGTTCTGTCACCTCCCCCAAATTCCCTCATGGTTAAACTCCTTCCTACCCTTTACCTTGGCAGCCACTGATCTAGCTATTCTCTGCCCCCAGAGGAGGAGTCAGCAGACATTTTCTGGAAAGGGCCATGTGGAAAATACTTGAAGTTTTATGGGCTACATAATCTCTGTCACAACTAGTCAACTCTGCTGTTGTAGTTCAAAAGCAGCCACAGTCAACACATACAGGAATGAGCGTGGCTGTACGTCAAGAAAACTTTATTTCTGGACACTGAAATTTAAATTTTATATAATTTTAATGTGTCATGAAATCTTTTGCCTTGTTTTCAACCATTTCAGAATGTAAAAGCCATTATTAGCTTATAGGCCATACAGAAACACAGCAGGCCACATTTGACCCACAGACCATGGTTTGCCCACCCATCTTTCCAAAGCGTCATATAAATGGAATCACATAGTAGTAGCCTTTGAATCTGACTTTTTTATATTTAGCATAGTGCATTTGAGCTTCATCCATGTTGTTGCAGGTATTGGCAGTCTGTTCTTTTTTATTGCTGAGTAGCATTCCTTTGTATGGATATACCATTTGTTTATCCATTCCACAGGTGAATGGATAATTCCCAATTTGGGTTGTTTCCTGTTTTTTCTTTTTCTCTCTTTTTTTCCTTTTAAAAATCTCAAAAATTTTTCTTGTTTCCGGTTTTGATGATTACAGATAAAGCCCTATAAGCCTTTGGTACAGGTTTTGTGTGACCATACAACTTATTTCACTTCGGTGGAATTGCATACTTCATTTTACCAGAAACCACCAAACTGTGTTCTAAAGTGTCTGTACTATTTTGCATTCCCACCAGCAGTGAACCAGAGCTTCAGCTGCTCTGCATCCTCTGCAAAACTCGGCATCAGTTTTTATTGCTTTAATTTTAGCCATTTTCGTGGGTGTTGGTTTTAATTTGCATTTTTCTAATGACAAATAATGTTGAACATCTTTTCATTTGCTTGTTTACTGTCTATATATTTTCTTTGAACTGTCCAGATCTTTTGCTCATCTTTTTACTGGGTTATTTTCTTTTTGTTGGGGTTTCAGAGTTTTATATGTTCTGAATGCAAGTCCTTTGCTAGATTATGTGATTTGCAAATATTTCCTACCTGCCTGGGGCTTGTCTTTTCATTCTCTTAACAGCATTGTTCAAAGAACAGAAATTATTTTTTTGAGAAATTCTTAATTTTGAGGAAGTCCATTTTATCACTTTGTTCCTTTGGGGATCATGCTTTTCTTGTTGTATATAAAAACTTGTCACCAAACCCAGAGTCACAAAGATCTGCTGTGTCAGTGTCTTTCAAATGCCGCACTGCCTTCAGTACCTCTGCCTATAATAACGTGATGCTGTTTAAAAAATGCCCAGGAAAAATGGTTTTTGTGTGTAACCAGCTGAAACATCCTTAACCTGTCATAAGCCCTTCAGATCCAATTATGTAGGGAGCGTTCATCCTTCTCAGTTCCTTCTTAAACCGCATGCTAGTCTAGTACAGTAGCTTCCTAACTGGTTTCCTCACCATCTTTACAGCCTGTTTCCTCTTCCCATCTTGCATGCTGCTTATCAGATCATCAAAACAATTTTATGAAGATTAATCTTTTTTTCCTGGTAAGAAACGTTAAAAACAGCTGATATTGGAGTAGCCATTGGGGGCTGAGCCTCTTCTGTGTGCATTGTGTACTTTCATCTGAACTTCACGACTTGCAAAGTATCCATATTTTGCAAAGAAGAGAATGAAAGCTCAGGTTAAGGAACTAGTCCAAGGCACACCTAGGAAGTGGTGGAACTAGGATTCAAATCCCAGACTACACTCTTCACTGGAGCTTAAACAGTGTGGTTTTCTCTGCACTGTCAACGGGGTCAATTCTTAACTTGGCAGTCGAGGCCCTGGACACTGGTCTTACTCTGCTTTGTATCCTACTGTTTTCCTACATTAACCTTCCATTCCTTGCTGAGATGGGCTCCTTGTCCTCTGTGGCGCGTAAAGATCCCTTGTACGTCCTCTGATCAAGGAGCTGTTTTCTTTTGTGAAATCTTTTCCTAATTCACATAACGTCACATCATCGTACGCTGTTTTTACACTTAGGTTTTCACAGTCAGATCATGACTGCTCTGGCCATCCACTGAATGATAGTGAGATAACGGGAATGTAACAACGTAAGGCCATATTTATTAAGTAAGGATACTGTAGGTCTCTCAGCAGTTTGTGTGTATTCTTTCAGTTTCAGCTAGCATGTCCCAAGGCCTGTGGGCACCAAGATGCTTTGTGGTTTTGGATACCAAGGAGTAAGAAGTACTAGGTCCTGTATACATTAAGGGGAAAAGAAAAAAAGAGAGAACTACATCTTGATTTTATTAGGGGAAAAAAAAAGCCTGGAACAGAATACACCAGAGTGCTAAGAGTAACTACCTCTCAGTGTTGTGATTACAGATAATTTACAGTTTCTATCTTTATGTTTATCTGAATTTTTACATTGTCTGTAATGAACACATTCTCTATTTTACTTATTTATCTTTGGCTGCGTTGGGTCTTTGTTGCTGCGCGCGGGCTTTCTCTAGTTGCAGTGAGCAGGGGCTACTCTTCGTTGTGGTGTGCGTGCTTCCCATTGTGGTGGCTTCTCGTAGCAGAGCACGGGCTCTAGGTGCGTGGGCTTCAGTAGTTGTGGCACGCAGGCTCAGTAGTTGTGGCTCGCGGGCTCTAGAGCGCAGGCTCAGTAGTTGTGGCGCACGGGCTTAGTTGCTCCGCGGCATGTGGGATCTTCCCGAACCAGGGCTTGAACCTGTGTCCCCTGCGTTGGCAGGCGGATTCTTAACCACTGCGCCACCAGGGAAGCCCTATTCTTTTCTTAAAAACATTTTGCGTAAAAATCAGAAAGTAGCTTTGGCTGTTTCAAAACAAAACAAGAACTTTGGCCTGCTTTAGCAACAATGTGCATCCTAGGGATTTTCCGCTATTTTTTTGGTTTTCTTAACCCAACCCTCCTTTCCTTTCCCAACACCACATATTCTTTCAGTACAGACAGAAGTCAAACACCGCCCAGAGGGAGGTCACCAGGCCCAGAATCCCAGATATGGTCAGCTTTGATTCCCATGCAACATGGAGCTCAGGGCTTTGCACTCGATTGGGGTTTAGCTGAATGACTTCTTTTATTCTTCTTATGGCTGCTAGAGTAGGAACACCCAGCTCATCCTAGGTACCACATTTGTTCTTCAATTCATTCCTGATGCTTTTATCCCCAGACCCCGAATTCTCAGGGGCCCAACGTATGGAATAAGGCTCTAGACTTCTATCACCAAAGGCGTGCTTCCACCTCAGAAGCCTGGAACCTTAACCCGTATGGAAGGAAGTCCCCAGATAAATATGTGAGTAAACAGAAGATCTCTGGGCGAGGCAGCTGTAAATACGAGGAATTTTATTTTATTTTTTGCTGACATACTATGAGGCAAAACAAAATTGACACCATACAAAATAACTTTATAAAATGTCATTCACATCATATTGTATCAGATTTACAGCATTCTGTGCATGTTAAGGGTTATGTAAGGAGGTGAAAAAAACACTATGCCAAACTTTTTAGTATTAGTTTATATACACACAGTAAGAAACAAAACAAGTAACTGTTAGGTTTTCCATGAATTTATTGCAAAAATAGTGCAAACTACTTAACCTAGTAAGCTGTAAAACAAACTCTAAAGGACCCAGCTAAGCTTAAACACGACAATAGATGCTCAGTGTCTCAGCCTTTAGCTTTCTTCACCAGTTTAATCTTTGTCAATCAAGACCACTCCCCGTCTGTTCAGTCTGGGGTGAGTGCTGGGGAACAGAGAAGTGTGAAGACCGGCTCTTCAGAGCCCAGATGGATCCGGCTGCCTAGTGCCAGCAATACCTTTAGGATCATGCTACTTACTCAATGGCAATTTTGTGAGGTCTGTGTTGAAAACATTAAGATGCTATGATGTTTAAGTCTGACCTTAGAAATAAGTCGTCCAACCTCTTGATGATATGGAGAAAAGAATTAAGAAAGCAGCATGAACAGAAAGGATTGGGAACATTATTGTCTGCTTATAAACATGGTATCCTTTTTCTCAGGTGTATTTGGGTATAAAGTATTAATCTCCTGGTGGGCAACCTTTGAACCAGATATTGCAGTACGTTAAAAAAAAAAAAAAAAAAAAAAAAAAGATACTGTATCCCTACAAGAGTAACTTTAAAATCTCTTTTAACAGTCTACTGGGGTCCAAAAAGCATATATCTAAACAAAATCATAAGAGCAGAACAAAATGCTACGTATAAAAGCTAAAGAAACAAAATGCAGCATATTCAGGTTCTTTTTCTTGAGGTACCTATATAAATTTAATCACCTGCCCCAAAGTACTCTTGTTAGGTAAAAAACAAAATGCTTACTGGTGAGCCAATTGTAGGGCATTTATTATTATTGAGAAAGTGCAACAACGCTGATCTTTACATGCAGCATACTAAAGGATGATTTACTCTTTACAAAATATAGCTTAAGTATTGACCTGATGGAATTTTAAAAATTAAAAACATTTAACTAGAATCATCCCAATTTTTTTGAGATCCTGAAGCGAAAAGCCTCCCAAATCAACTTTCAAAGTTATGCCACTAAGGAATGTTGGTTCTCTTGTAAAATTCAGAGATCTCTTTAAAATAGTAAAACTATATACTACAGGAAAGATCCCTAATTTTTATTTCTTATTGGTATAAAATCAAATTCTTAAGACTCCAAAATATTGTGTTACCTCCAAAGAATTAAGTTAAAAAAGATTGCCATAGTAGGAAAAGTCTAGACTTGTAAACTGCCAAATATAAAAGCATGGAAAGTCATCGATCTACCCGATTTTCTCACCTGCCAGAAAGCTTTCCTAACTTACAGAAACCCTGGGGCTGCTGCTGCAGGCAGCACCCCTCCCCTCCCCCCCCTTCCACGGCCAGCGGCCCTCCCTTCCTCTGTCTATGGTCACCAACACCCACACCAGGAGGGTGGGAGAGATGAAATCAACAATAGTCCATTCGCTGCTTATGAAATAAACTTATAAAATACGCCAGAGGAAGGCCGGGAGGGCACGTGTGGTGAAAAAGCAATGACAAGAGTGTTTGTGAGTTGTTTTTGGTCGCCCCTTCATTGGCACAGAAAATGAAGTGATAGCTACAAATATATGCGTAGAAGAGTCTGGAATTTGCTTGTAAAATGTCAAATTTGCTCTTGGACATAATTCTATGTTTCTTTTCACAAGAGGGCAGTTGGGATTCCAGTATACGTTAGTGTTTAGTTGGCTGGGGTGATCTATCAAATTCCATGGCCAGTTGGGCTTTTTATCCCCATGTACAATATAAAATATTTAATTTCATACTGATTTTTTCAATGCATTAGGATTCAACACAAAAGGCACAAAATAAATAGATATTATTAAATAAACGGAAATTATGATTTCAAGCTTTGTGTGGAGTTATAGTTCACTGTTTTGTTACTTTTTCCAATTCAATTTGACAGACTTAGTAAATAGCACCCAACTGTTTAACTGAGGTAGATCCACATTGTAAAGAAAGCTGGGTCCCCTCCATTTTATGTCTAAATTTAAGATGCTTTTACAAAAACAAAAATCCATTTAATCATATGCAGAAGCAATGACAGGTGGCACTACCGGAAGAAAGCTTAGAACATGAGCAGGTTTGCAAAGGTTTGTGCCTAAATCATGCTCTTCATCAGCCATAAATACATCTCAGACTGGAGGGAAAAAAAATCAAACATTTCAAAATAACCCTGAAAAAGTCTCAAGACTTTCAGAACAGGTCTTTTTGACTGACTGCCACAGAAATGCACAATGGTCCATTTTCATCAAGCAATGGCAACAGCCAAGCCAGACCAGAAACAGAGCGAGAGCGAGAGCGAGAGCGAGAGCGAGAGAGAGAGAGAGAGCGCGAGACAGAGCTGCATCACTGAAAGTTTCCCTTTATAACTCTGGAGAAAAGACTTGTTGAGTTATGATATAGCATCTTGATCTGAACAGTTTAAACTCATTCTGCCTAATATTTTTGCATACTGTGAAACTTACAAATTTACCATCTGATTAAGGCTTAATTTAAAGTGGCATTACCACCTACCATCATGCAAGCATTGGACATCCTCAAAACACACAGAATGGTATTAAACTAAAGACAAGGACAGGAAGCCTCAGATTTGTATTTAGCAGGTACTATAATTTTATATTTAATTTTACAATTCATGTAAGCAAATGAAAAGTTATACAGAGAGGCCAATGTATATAAATACTAGTTTATACAGGAACTGTCAATGTACACAACAGCACTGCACGGCTTCTATACTGCAAGCACAAGACATCGTCACGTAGACCCACCGCACAGGTAAACGAGTCCGCAGACAGTACGCACAGTACCACCTGAAGTGAGGCCCTTTAGCTGCTCAGCTTCTTAGAAAACAGTAAACTTTAAATGGTCATAATACATTTTGATTCAAAATGTCTTCTAAAATTTTTTTTGTGGGAGAAAATTAAGAAGGGGCAAGATCTACCTATGGAACTTTTGAATTCATTTTTGTTTTTTTCAATTATTTTATAAAAATAAAATAAAACTAGAAAAGTCGATAAAACTCAGGGTTAAAACCCCTCAATACATATTAGGTAAGTAATCTGAAGTGTACCAGAGGTAAGAAAAAATCTGGATTTAAACACTACATTCTTGTATTTGATGAATAATTAGCCACTTTGCTGCACAGAAACTTACAATTATTCCCTTAAAACTTTTTAAAAAGTAAAAACTCACTTGCCGCTACGGTTACAAAACATGAATTTATACCTTCAACAACTACATGTAAAATCCACTATCAAACTCAGGAGGCGAATTTCAGTTCAGTGCTAAACCGCAGACTTCCAGGGTTTTAGTCGCGTGTCTATTTGGCTTTGAAGAGGAGCCCACGTCATCGCTGTGTTACGGCCCCCCAAAGCCGCCCGCAGCCCCCCCCCGGTGCCTGGTGCCTCTGCCTTTCAGAACAGAGGATATGGGGGAGACGGAAGGGCCAAGAGCTGCCACCTTGAAGGCTTTTCTAGACAGTTTAAAATAAGTAACACTGGGTTATTTCCCCCGCTTAAAACCATCCACTGACAGAGAAGGGTGGCTTTTAACTAGACCGTCGGCCAAGAAAACTGCTCAACTCAATACCTGGCTTGGAAAAGTCAGAGCTAAAACCCGCATCTTCGAGACATCAAAACCCGAGTCCTCCGTGCACAGCTCCAGGTGACACCACTCCCGAGGAAGCAGTTTCCCAGCACGTCACAAAACAACAACAACGCGGGGCACTCCGACAACTGAAATGGCACCTGACACCTGAGGACTTCCCACGCATTTTACAAAGACAGGACTCCGATTCCAATTCCTTTTTGAAAACAATCTAGTTCCATTACGCTCAACATTCTCATTGAGTGACCTTGAGAACAAACCCCCCAGGTTTGCCGGCGGTCACGGTCAGCACCCGACTGGGAGCGGGGTCCTGTGGACGGACGTGCTCAGGGCCTGGGAGGAGCCACGCGACCAGAACCCGGCGATTTCCCGCAGGAGCCAGTGCCCAGGAGCCGAGGAGCGGTGCGGCTTCCAAGGCAGAGCGCCGGTGCCTGAGCGTGCGCCGGGCCAGGCTTCCTTCCCAACAACGCAGCCGCACCGTGGTTTCGAAAGGACACTGAGGACTGGACTTGAAAGGCACGGAGGCTCAGACGGGGTCTCCAGAACACGTTCAGTCTGGCACCCCTGGCCTCTGGAGGCCAGGGGAGGCCTGGGCACCGCCTGACCCCTGGGTCAGAGGGGCTGCCCTCTCCCACCCCGCAGCATCGTTCCCAGCATCTCCAGAGTCCAGAGGAGCCCTGGGCCCCCCAGTTCCGTCCAGCGGGGCCGGGCAGCCCATCCGCATCGCACCCCCCCCCCCCCCAGCCCGGTAGGTGGTGGTGGGCGGCGAGGGGGCACATTCCTAGCATCAACTCATGGTTCTGAGGACCTTGAAGATTCCGGAAGTACCGAATGAGGTTGGCCTGAACATCGAGCTCCTGGAGACACTTGCGGGGGGGGGGGGGGGAGTCAATATTTGGTGTTGTAGCTTTAACTCTGAACTACTTGAGGCCAAGGAAGTTGTAACTAGGAGATCATTCAGCCTCCTCCAACCGCCTAAAGAAGGGGGGTGAGGTGAGGACCCAAGCCTACAGTCACACCACCAAGGGCGTTTAAAGATCTAACGCACCTGAAATTTTCACATCAACCAATAAGACAGAAAAGTATTAACAAAAGCACCAGTAATCTTCAGTTCCCTCATCTTTAATGATCTTTCATGAACGCAAAGATGCTGGGGGAGGCCCACGTTGGGACGCTGGGGACATGAGTGCAGAAAGCAGGTGGGAGATCTGAGTCAACGGCTGACATCACTAAAGCGAGGAGCCGGCCGCCGCGCAGCGGCCCCCGAAAAGCCCTGTATGGGTTTCTGGCTGAAAATGAGGCCACTTCAGCGGAGCCCAGCAACCCCAGAAGCAGGTCAGCAGAGGTAGCGGACGCTCCCCAGTGTCCACGCTTCTCAGGGTGGTCTGTGTCTATAGGACAGCACGACTGCAGAATTACACGTTCTTGGACTGCAAAGGACACCTGGTGCTTTCGGAATTAAAGCGCAGCACGCGGCGTTGAAGGCCAGGACTTCCTTGTAATGGCACACCTGGAACCTCTCTGGGCCAAAGTCAAGGTCTGATGAGCGCCCAGAAGAGAGCGGAGCCGCCTCCTCACACCCAGACGCCTGCAACTGCAACACCGCCCAACTGTCCCTCCAGAACTCAGGAGCAAACCAGCGCAAGTGATCGGGAGCAAAAGCTCACCTTCTGAAGACGAGAGAACACGAGGAACCTAAAGAAAAGACGCGAAGGAGCAGGGGGGCGACACTGACCAACCCACAGCAGCGTGCGAGCAGATGAGATTTCTGACAGCAAAGTGGTTCATGACACGTGATGCCGAGCTCTCCCAGGCCAGTCTTCCCGCAGGCTGGCATCCTGGTCCAGGGCGCCAGCAGCAGGAACCCCTACTTCAAGACGCTGCCGCCCTGGACCCTGTGCTCCTTTCAAGCAAAGGGCCTTGGATTTGAACAGAACCTTTCGCTTTCAAACCTTAGCTCACTTTAAAGTATAGAGTGATGAGTAACTCAAGGCTCCCAAGTCAAAGGTCAACGACATCTGCACTGCATTTTGAAACCATGCAGCTACTGAAGTACTATTTGCACAAGAGTCGGTGTTTAAGCACCTTTGTGATTTTACAGAGTGTACAAAAAGGGAGAAGGGAGTAGAAGGAGACACTTTCAACCCATTCATAAGTAAAGCAGAAAAAAAAAGTGCTTCCTTATGTCAAATAGGAAAGTGAAAAGCCAGGACAGTGGGTCGCTTCCAGGTCCCACCACACACGGCCCTGCACCTGAGGACGGTGCAGAAAGGCCCTTGTGTTTCCTTCCTGCTGGCCACTGAGAGTCCTAACATCTCGGAGCCGGGCAGCCCTGAGGAGTCCCTGGTCCACCCTGGACACGCAGAGAGGGAGGAGGGGACTGCCCGTGGGTCACAGTATGGCACACACATTTTCAAGCCAGAACTGAACAGAGAGATGTTCACAAGTCAGTTGATTCAGGCAACATTTTGGCTATTTTCAGTGTGGATAGCTACACTTAAAAGCAAACATGAATCTATTGAGAATTCAGAGGTAGCCTTTATCTGCGTTTATTTATTTATTTTTAAACTAAAAGGTATTAGAAACCACCTTCTGTAGTGATATGGCTAAGCCAATACATTCACTTTAGACAATAAAATGGCAAAAGATCCAAAAAAGCACTAAGTGAGGGCACCGAGGTGGCATCGACGCGACACTAACACACACTCAGATGGCTGGTTTGGGTGGAAAAGCTCCTTTGTGTGTCTGATACTGTGTAACCTGATCACAGACAGAACTACACACTGTGGACTGGAGCACACACTTCTCATCTGGCCAAATCACGAGGCCTAAAGGAACAGCCTGCCTTTCAGGTCTGCCTGGCACCTATGGGTTAAGCCACAAATGACAGTTTTGACATAACAGCGACCTCATGGCTTTCAAATGACGGGTGACCAAAGAGAAGCAAGGGAGGCCCTGACTCTCTAGTAACATTGGCCGTTCAGATGCTTCCTATCCAAGCTGTCAAATGCTGGAGGGAGCTAGCAGCAAATGCTTTAGGGAGTCACGGCAAATAACGAGGAATGAAACAGACCAGAAGCATTCAAAGGATTTACAATTAATCCTCTTAGAATTAAATCTCAGACCGCAAGGAGAGAGCACACTCTTCTTCCAATACACTGCAAACTTCCTTCCAGAAAAAGACAGCAACGAGGCTAATCTGTCCTTCATGAATGGTCAACACACACACATACACATGGCTGTAGAGGGGGAGGGGCAGCGGCCCGCCCACACGGCTCTGACACATAATACTGAAAAACGTGGCAGGATCACTAAAACAAAGCAACGCATTGTGTTACATCATTTCTGCTATCCTAAAGCTATTCACAATCATTTCAAACAAGTACAGCAGATGCAAAGGTGGACATAATAAAAAGGAAGCTGTCAAAAAATCAGTGCAATTATTTCGAGTTGAAAATTTTCCTTACAAAAGAAGTCAGCATGTGTGTGTAACACGGACAGCCCTATTACGAAGTCACACGTGCACTGTGTCTACACTGAGAAACGTCACAGCAGCCGAAACTGCTGGCACGGCAGCTAGAGAGAATATTCTTGGTTACTTTGGGGGAGGGCTTAAAATACAAAGTATTTGCATTCTGAAAGTGAGGCGTATGAACACTGAGGAAGTTTCTATTCATTGTACATTCCTTTTCTCATGAGCGTGAGAGATGAGTTAAAGAGAGGTCACAGGGAAATTTCTATGGCTTGTCTGGGCCACTGGGATTGTCCACTCTCTGGATTATGTCAACGTCTAAAGCTCCTCCTAATGGAACTGCCTTAGGTGTAGGAAAATGCCCATGAAAAATCCTCTGAACTGCCCAACAGATCAAAGTCCCACTCAAGGACTCCATCCAGATCCTGACGGGTGGCTCCATGAAACAGCCTAGTGCTTCCACGGCGCCAAGCAACGAAGAGAAGCCGCCCCAGCCTCCAGAGGCCTCCTCGAGACAGTCTGGTGTCCCAACTGCACAACGCTTGGCCGGTCTACCCTTAACATATTGTATCAAATATATAATCTGACTGAAAAACTGCCTTGTAAAAATAAAATTTAAGTCACCCTGCAGATCAATGTTAAATTACATTGCTGCGTATATAAGAAAAACAATTCATCCAGAAAAATTACATTTGTGGCTTTCAAAAATAAATCATCCAGCAAACTTGCAGGTAAACATTAGGTAATTTATAAAAGTTGGGGAAAAGAATTTCTACCATATTCATCAGGTACCACATGCACTGGAATATCCGTATCAGCCAAATGAAACCAGAGCAGAAAGGAAACAATAAATAGCAACATTTGCATTTAACAATAAAAATAACATACAATATAACATCGACACCCACCCGCCCACAACCCTGCTGCAGGAATTGAACTTCAACTGTCTCTTCTAAAGAGCACACGCCGGGGTAAACATCACAACAGCACTGCTTACGGCCAGACTCACACAGCACGGAAATCACTCCACTTCCAACAAGTCCCTCCTGGGGAAGCCAGCGCAGTGGCCAGGGATCGCTCGTGGTTCTAGAGTGCAAACATCCATGCACGGGAGTGTGAGGACACTACCAAAAAGCAACACAATCTTGAAAAGAGAAAGCAGACCCTAAAGTGTAGTATCAAGTGTATATGTGAAGTCTTCTCAAAAGAGAAAACCAAAATAAAACAATCCCTTTCTAAAAGTACAGGTATGCCCAGCTTTACAACATTTATCTGAACTAGGAACATCTGAGCTTATTATAATAAGTACACAAACAGCAGGATGGAATCTCAGCAGGGCCAAAGGGCTCTCCTACAAAACGGCGACTTGAAGCAGCTCCCCCGGGTTTCTTTCATCGCTTAGCTATTAGGGTGAGAGCTTGTCGAACGTAATAGGAAGTGGTGAAGGGATGGGAATATGTTAACTTTTCTTACGGTGAATATTTTAAAATATATTAGGAAGAGTACCAGGATAAGGGTCTAATTGGGAGACCTCTTCTGAAGAGATAAACCCCAGTTTTTCTTTGAAATTAATCCAGATTTCTACTTCATAATTTTCACATTCAGTTTGCTTAAAGCAAGGCACACCTTACTTAGTGGGGTCAGGCAAAGCCGGCGAGTGGACACCTCTGCAATTTGCACAGCCCCGCACAGGCCTCAGGAAACCTGTCAAACGCAGGCAGAGGCCGGAGGTGCCCGGAGCCCTTCTCCGGCGGCCACGAGGTTGCCCTGGGCGGGCGTGACCCACACAGAACGGGCAGGGCCCCTCCTGGCTTCCACGTGAACAGGGCTTGGATTTATTCTACTGCACCTTGAGGTTTTACGCTGTCTCAAAATTTATCCTAATAATGGGGGGGGGGGGGATTGGTAGAAATTTGGGAAAACAGTTCTTTACCTGAGAAATTGTAACTACAGCCATCTGAATTCTGAACCATCAGACATGTACAAAGGTATGCAGCTAACCCAGCTGGAGACATTTGCTTTATGAATGCTTTTAAGTAGTAAAAGTTTTATAAAACAAGCGCAGGGCTGTAACCAGTACCTCTCTCACAGTACTCTGGCCCTCTAGGAAGAAAACTGTTCCTTCAGAAGGATTTTTTAAAAATTTAGGTCTCATTTTCTGCCAGCCTGTGATCCTGCCCAGTGTATTCGCTTAGAAAACGTTTCCCTGCATTGCTGGGGAGTCCCTCCCTGCTGGGCCCTCAGTGCTTGAGGGAGCACACTCTCCAGAAGGCTCTAGATTAGAGGTTCTCGGACTCCAGGCAGCCCTGGACCCCCAGCTGATGGTGTAAAACGCAGATGCCCAGCCGCCACCCCAGAGGCCGCAGCGAGCACAGGAGTCACAGCGTTTTTACGGCCAACGCCCCGACCACCGAGATCCTGTTGCAAGTGGTAGAAACATACCTTCGAGACACACGGTTCTAGATGATCCTAAAAATGACTGAAAACTAACCTAAGTTCAGATTTTAAAAGTGTATTAGTGAAAAGGTTCCCTCCTTAGCTTGAACGCTCCCGGTAACTTAAGCCACGAGTGTACTGGTGTCCTTCCGAACAGGAGAAGGTGCCACTTGCTAACGAAGTGACAGGGAATTGCAACATTTTTAGAGCAGAGGCTTCTGTCATTTAAAAAGATAAAAAAAAAAAAGATACAGCAAGAAGAGACTAATGCCATTAATAAGACACCCACATGCACACACACGCGCGCGCGCACACACGCACGCACGCACGCACGCACGCACGCACACACACACACACACACACACACACACCACTCTTGAGTATATATTGTCACAAATAATAGTAACCCCTTTGTCGTTGCCGCCAAAATCCAGGCCGAGTGTCCATGACAGCGCTTCCCCGCCCCCGCGGAGCCCTCACACAAGACCGAGGCGGGCGCTGACCCCAGCACGAGGCACCCTGGTTGGGACCCTCACTCCACCACAGTGCCAGAGGTAATGTCAGGCCGGGATGGGAGGGCCGTCAGCAGGGCCAGAGGAAACCTACAGAGCACGAAGCAGCACTAGGGAAAGGCTCATCTCCTTCCTAGAATCTCTGTACTGAACGTGGATTGGATTCTCAGAAAACCGCCTACAAGGACAAAAAGCCCACTGCGCACAAACGGAGCCCTCTGCTGTCAGCCCTGTCGAGCTGTCCACGGTATCATTCTTAGTGCAATGGATTCTAGATTGGCAAACCCACGTCCGGGGCCCAGCACGCAAATCCTAGCAGAAGGGTCTGCCTCTGCTGCTGGCTTCGCCATCAGCCATCCTCCCGAGGGCTGGGCTCCTTCGCGGAACGCGGGCCTCGCAGCCCGCAGAGCGCCACCACCGACAGCCTTCTCTGTGTTTCAGTGCATAGATCCTATGACGCTTGTCTAACAAACCACACGCAGAGAGAAGTGCACGCTGATACGCAGACTCATTCCCAGGAGTGGAAGGATACATACATTCCATTTGTGCTTAATTGGCTGAGCGACACACGGGGATGAGGCGGGGAGGGGAGTGACTGCTGGAAGCACACTCCGTCCTCCTGAGGGTCCAGGCTGCGCGGTCTACACGAGGGGGTGGGCCGCGGGCACTGAGTCAATTGCATACTCCTGTACTTAAGCACTGAGAAACCACAAGGGTGGTCCAGGCTCCAGGCTCCAAAACACTCTTGATATGCTAAACAGATCACAAAAGCACCCCGTAGTCAGTAAAATGAAAAACAGCATCTATCTATCACATTAATACTGCAAACCAGATATATATACTCTTCTCTTACATTAAAGACATAACAGTGAAAAAGGATTGTACTGTATTTATCACCACAGACCCGTATTCTTTAGAAACTTTGGAAAATAAATGTCACAGTCCTATAGGACAAATCTTATGATTAGACTGTCGGCATATTGTCTTTTTTCTTTTTTTAAATAAATTTTTATTAAAATGGCACTTGTCTGCCAATCCCTCTGGACCTATAAATGTTGTAAACACACACGGCCCACCTTCTGCCACCCCTCCTTCCTTCGGGCTGAGTGAAAGGCGGGCAGTGGCAGAACGAGAGACACCAGGGCGCCTCGCCTGGCCCCTGCCCTCGGATCCCGGACAGCTGGTGGGAGCCAGGTCAGGAGCACACAGGTGTCACTCTGAAATAAACTTTAGTGACAGCATCAGAATGTTCAAGGCTTTAAAACCACAATGTGTTTTATGTTGCTTTCACTCTCACAGAACGTTCACAGCTAGTTTGAGCCCATCAATTTCATATAGAATCATGTGTTAAAAACAAGTAAATCGAACGACCAAATAAATTAAAAATGTTTTAAAGCCCTGAGTTCATAGACTGGTTTTAGGAGATTTTTAGGAAACACGGGACTCTATTTTCATAAGCAGCTTATAAGATTTTGGCAAACCATATTTCCTACGACAATGGGGTCTCATACAGGTCTGCAGTTCAAAATCCAAGTTTGAAATCTGGGACGGAAGGCATTCTGGAAAGTGGAGAATCTACTAAAATCAATGGCGTTTCATGTTCGATGCTGGCTGTCACGGAAGGGCTGGGCATTTGTTGGTCTGAGTGTAGCTGGTCTCATGTGAATCCAACTCGGTACACAATCGTAAACACTAAAACATGTCAAGCAAAGTACATGGTGCGCAGCGTGTCCTGATGGACCTGGACTGCCTTTGCCAACGCCTGGTGGTCTCGTCCGTTACTCTGCCCGGAGGTATGGCTTCCTTCAGCACTGTGGGGGTGGGGGACAGAGAGAGAGAGAGAGAGAGAGAGAGAGAGAAAGAGAGAGAGAGGGAGGGAGGGAGGGAGGGAGGGAGGGAAGGAGGGAGGGAGAGAGGGAGGGAGGGAGGGAGGGAGGGAGAGAGAGAGAGAGAGAGGGATAGGGATAGGGAGAGAGAGAGAGAGAGAGAGAGAGGAGAGAGAGAGAGAGAGAGAGAGAGCGCAGCCTTTAACGCACCATGAGGCAGCACACTGATAGCTAAGTTAGGACCACGCACCAGCCATCTGGGGAGGCAGCCACACAGCTAACAAATGGCGGTGAAGATGCTAGCTTTTGGGTGTCTGTGTCACGGTCGGCTCCAGCCACTGGGACCCCACTGCTTCCCATTCCAGAAAAGCAGATGCCAAAGCCTGTTGCAGAAACGACCCCAGCCAGGAAGGGCGTGCCACTCACCTATCGTGCTCTTTATCCACCAGGTGGTACCTGGCCCGGAAGGCCACCAGGTGAGCATAGTATGCTGGCGCCGGAATGGACACGGAGCGCGTGCAGCGCACGTAGGTGTGACACAGCTGGTAGGTGAGAATCTGCAGCTCATCGGAAGAGAAACGATTGTCATCCCAAAGCACGTGATAGTGGGAAGGCCTGCTTGTTCCCTAAAAGCAGATCAGAGGGTCAGAGAGGTAAACATGCAAGAGAGAAGTCCAGAACTCACCTGCAAAGGGTGCTGCCGAGAGAAGCTGTGCTTCCACCCCACGGTAGAATCCTTCACAGAGGATACAGTGGGAGGACGTTCAGTGGCAAGAAGGTATTTATATTATCCTACTATGTATCATTATAAACGGGCATCAGAGCCACATATTCTATGACCCCCTACTGGTAAAATAACAGACTATACACACAATTATTTGTGTAGAGAAAACTCGTAGGAAAGATATAATACAGAGATGGTTGTTTGGAGGATAATGTCATTTGTATATACTAGGTTTTCTACAATGCTTTATTTATAAAGGCAAGAAGAAATCTCTAATAAGTTACATATTAACGCCTTTAAAATGGGAGTTTGCACATATATTTATTTTGTGCGGTGTGGAATCTTTCAAAACTGAAGGAGGTGGGGTTGGCCGCCTGGCCCATGCCCGCCGGGGCTCAGGTGCCGGCAGAGCCGCTGCACTGCTCGCCGGGGCACCCATGACCGGTCAGCCGGGAGCGCACTTGAGGGGAGGGCCTTTCTCTGGCTTCTCCCCACCTGCCTTCCCTGCCACTCAACCCAAGCCAGCCAACAAGCAGGCCCTTCCTGACTCTCTGTCTGTGTTCAGGCCCCCGGAGACTGGTGAGCGGCAGACGCTCTTATCCTCTGATGAAGCACACATTCTGCGCCCCACTTTCAGCATTTAATCGGTGGCTGTCACGGGGGCCTGCGGGCAGTGGGGTATTTTGTATCAGAGGGTGTGCCGAGGACATGGCAACCACAGCAGAGCAGGACCCCTTGAGGCCCATTTTGTCAAAGCACTTAAACGTCTCCAGTGCGAGATTTCCCCCATTAGAAAGTGCCTGTGCAGAAAATGCAGGGAGGCAGGTTTACCCCTTAAACAAACCAGAGGCCCCGGGGCGGGGGGGGGGGGAGAGGGCTCCACCCACCAGGAGGGAAGCCGGGCTGGCCTGCACAGAAAAAGCGCCCGCCCAACACGGAAGCCATCGCGGGGACAGACGTGCCCGGGAAACACTGCGAAGCCTCCGTCCTCTCTGAGCCACGTTCCTCTTCTTCCTTTTTAACAACCTTTAAAAATGTACACACGGCTCAGCCCTCAGGCTGCACCCTGACAGGCTGCAGGCTGGGTGCGGCCCACAGGCCAGTTTGCCAAGTCCTGTTCTAGAGCCACGGTGACGTGAAGGACGTGCAGGTGTATTTCCCGTGGCAGAAGTACAAAGTTTACGGCAAGCCCTCCAAGTCTAAGTTCAAATCCCTTGGGGATGGATATCTAAGTCCTCACTTATAACTTGAAACACCCAAAAGCCCCTCTGTGGTGAAGCAGGACGGGCACCCAGAGCTAAGTCCCTCCTGTCCCAAGGGGCACAGCCTCGCAGATGCTGGTGGCTCAGCTCTGACAACAGGTGCGCTGGACGTGGCACCTCTGAGGTGGCAGCATCCTCTCAGAATCACTTGTGGCAAAGCTGTGGGTCTCTTCGCCAGGAGGGACAAGGAATGCCACGTGCTGACCTTCTCCGCACACCAGTGCCCGTGCGTGGCGGGCACGCAAGGCTGACCCCGCCGCTCCGTCACCTCTCATACCCCATCCAGCTCGCCGAACTCCAAGCACACAGGGACGCCACTTGTCCCCGCCAGCCTGCCTGGCCCTCACGCTCACTGCTCCTTCTTCCTGGACCTCATCTCGGCTAAAATGGGAACCCACTCCCGGCCCAGCACAGCACCCCAGTGGGTCCTCCATCCCCAACACCTGATGGTTCTCGGCCTCCACGGTTCACTGGTCAACCGCCTGCGTCCCCTTGGGATGGACTGGCGCCCCATCCGTGCTGTTCACCACCACATCCCCAGTGCCCACGGGAGCACCTGGCACAAGGTTTGTGCTCTGCAGGTGTTTGCCGAATGTGTGGACGACACCCCAGAGACACCAAGACTGTGCAAAGTGGACCCTCTGTCCTTACCTGGATGCCAGCATGACTACACAGGTAGAAGTCAAACTCGGTCGGGTGGGTGATTTTCGTGTCCACGGTCGTCCCTGCTGGAATGTTTCCGCTCTTCCCCACCTTCAGCAACACAGGAGCCCATTAGACACGCCCAGGGGACAACAGGGCAAAGCAAGCAGGCAAGCAGGCAAGACGCAGCCGCACTGCCTTCTGCTCTGATGTCTTTAAATTGGCCAATACATTTGCTCAGTGCCATGGCATTAAAATTTAACATATACTAACAACTGAAATCAAATTAATTCCTGTTCTCTTTGGGCTGGGGTTATTTTTCGCCATCTCATAAAGGCCCCTGAGGGAAATGCAGAGTCTTCCCTTCACTGAAGCATGTGCGTGGGCCACGTGAAGGGTCTTCATTATTGTTGAGGCCAAGATGGAAACTGTCACCGACATAACAAATCTAAGACCAGACGACGGACACGTGACAGCCGTCACCTGCCCATGTGCGCCTGCGTGTGCGCGCGCGCGCACACACACACACACACACACACACACACACACACAATACTCAAGGCAGAAGAGCTAGAAAACCCTGACAGCTGTCAAGAACTTCCCCACTCTACCGGGGGTTCAATCACCACCACCAGGGAGGGCGGGTTGCTCCACCAGAGGCCATCCAAGGAGCTGGGGTGTGGGAGGGACTACAAATTCTACCAAACCACTTAACTCTCAGTTTACACTCTAGCATCGAAAAACCACCAAACATCCAGCTACGCTACTGAAACAGCAAAACTCCCAATCAGTCACGAAGTCACTGATGGATTTTTTTTTTTTACTCATGCAATTTCAAATATACATACAAAAAAGAGAATCTCCAGTGTAACCCCTCTGCACCTGCAGATGTGTGTGTGTGTTTTTACTTCTTCTCAACCTTTTTTTATACCTTCAGATTATTTATTTGTGTATTTATTTGTTCATTTATTTATAGCTGCGTTGGGTCTTTGTTGCTGCATGCGGGCTTTCTCTAGTTGTGGTGAGCGGGGGCTCCTCTTTGTTGCAGTGCGTGGGCTTCTCACTGCGGTGGCTTCTCTTGTTGCGGAGCACGGGCCCTAGGCATGCAGGCTCAGTAGTTGCGGCGCACGAGCTTAGTTGCTTCGTAGTATGTGGGATCTTCCTGGACCAGGGATCGAACCCGTGTCCCCTGCATTGGCAGGCAGGATTCTTAACCACTGCACCACCAGGGAAGTCCCAGATTTTTAAAATAAGTAAAATATTTGAAAAGAGTGCCTACATTTGTATCCCTTCCATGCTGCAGTCTCAAATCTAGACTTTATTATTCCTACACATACTTTTATTCTCTGCTACACATTTAGGTCTCCGTTAGCACTATATTGTGTTACTTTGCAGATTTTAAAACTGTAGGGGCTTCCCTGGTGGTGCAGTGGTTAAGAATCTGCCTGCCAATGCAGGGGACATGGGTTTGAGCGCTGATCTGGGAAGATCCCACATGCCACGGAGCAACGAAGCCCATGTGCCACAACTACTGAGCCTGCACTCTAGAGCCCGCGAGCCACAACTACTGAAGCCCGTGCACCTAGAGCCCGTGCTCTACAACAAGAGAAGCCACTGCAATGAGAAGCCGGCGCACCAAAACGAGGAGTAGCCTCTGCTCACCGCAACTAGAGAAAGCCCATGCGTAGCAACGAAGACCCAGTGCAGCCAAAAATAAATATATAAATTTATTAAAAACACAAAACTGTATACATGTATCCTATAGGTTTTGCTACTTTCTGTTTTTGCTCTGTATTACAATTTTGAGATGTAGTCATTTGGTAGATATAGTTTATTATTTTTCATTGCTGTATAAGTGCCAATATATAAATACATTACCACCTTTTCTCCTGTTAACAGATTAATTTTTTGCTATTATAAACAATACTGCCAGAATATTCTTACAGAATACATGTCTTCTTGTACACAAGTGTGTGAGTTCCTCCAGGGTAGATCTCTAGAATTGCCGAACAGCGT
This sequence comes from Leucopleurus acutus, assembly GCF_964270905.1. NCBI lineage: Eukaryota > Metazoa > Chordata > Mammalia > Artiodactyla > Delphinidae > Leucopleurus > Leucopleurus acutus. The sequence continues at coordinate 81,231,226 of NC_139159.1, forward strand.
TCCAAGTTGGTTACCCATTTGTATTCCCATCTGAAGTGTAGGAGAGTCCTCTTCATAATAATGCCTTTACTCTGTGCTAAGTGCTCTGCGTGTTAGCTCCGCCAACCCTCCCAACATCCTCAGAAGGTGGTCCAGGGGGTAGAGGGGCTGAGAGCTTGTGGTCACGTAGCCAGGATGCTGAGGGGATGGACTGGAGCCAGGTTATCCGGCTCCAGACCCTTTGCTCCTCATCACGGCACCCACATCCTTGACATTTGGTATTTATCAGGCTAACCTCATAATGTGAGTCCCCCCGACTTTTCCCGTTCTCTGAAATACTTTATACAAGATCATTCTTCGAAGGTCTGGTAAAGCTTGCCTGTAAAAATCTCTGGACTAACTTCATAAAATAAGCTAAGTAGTTTCCCCCTTTTTCCTATGCTCTGCCACACTTTAAGGTAATCTATTCCTGAAGCCTTAGTAAAGCTTGCCTGTAAAACTCTCTGGGCCTGATGCCTTTTGGAACAATGACTGGACTATCTTACTCAGCTGATTTTGGTAATTTATGTAATTCTACAAACAAGTGTTTGTTTCTTCTCAGCTTTCCAATGTGTTGTCATGAAGTTGTTATCATTCCATTATGATTCAAATAACACACACTCCCTCTGCAGCCATTGTTCCCCTTCTGTTCCCAACGTAATTACAAGTGTTCTTTTTGTTGAGTCTTGCTGGGTTTATCTATCTTCAGAGAAGTACCTTTTGCTTGCGTTAATATGCTCTATTGCTTCTTCATTTTCTAGTTCACGATTTTCTATTCTGAGAGAGAAAGTGGGGTGCTGGAATAAGCTGACTTTGAGCCCTCCTGACTCCTGGCAAGAGAAGTCTGCAGGCTGAGGTGGCAAGGGGCCTATGCACACCAACTCCTCAGCTTTCCCTTGACCACTGGGACTGACATCCTTCCTGTAGCTTCAGACTTATTCATGGCTCTCTTTCTTGTCTCACAACAAAAGCACCTATGTCTATACTCTTATCTGTAAATGCCTGCTTTAGTGCACTGCACAAGGTTTGATATGAAATTCTCGTTTTTGTTCATTTCTAATCATTTCACAATTGATTATTCTCTTTACATTTTTAATGCAGTGCTTTCTTTCTTTTTTTTTTTTAAATAAATACATTTATTTATTTATTTTTGGCTGCACTGGGTCTTTGTTGCTGTGTGTGGGCTTTCTCCAGTTGCAGCGAGCGGGGGCTACTCTTCATTGCAGTGTGAGGGCTTCTCATCGCGGTGGCTTCTCTTGTTGCGGGGCACGGGCTCTAGGCGTGCGGGCTTCAGTAGTTGTGGCGCGTGGGCCCAGCCGCTCCACGGCATGTGGGATCTTCCCGGACCAGTGCTCAAACCCGTGTCCCCTGCATCGGCAGGCGGACTCTTAACCACTGTGCCAACAGGGAAGCCCTGCAGTGGGCTTGAAATCAAAATTTTAAGTTTTCTTACGCTTTTTCCTACGTAACAGAAAATGTGGTTTGGGGACTTCCCTGGTGGCGCAGTGGTTAAGAATCTGCCTGCCAATGCAGGGGACACGGGTTCGAGCCCTGGTCCGGGAAGATCCCACATGCCGTCAAGCAACTAAGCCCATGCACCACAACTACTGAGCCTACACTCTAGAACCCACAAGCCACAACTACTGAGCCCAAGCGCCGCAGCTACTGAAGCCCACGTGCCCTAGAGCCCGTGCACTGCAACTGTCGAGCCCACGTGCCCTAGAGCCCGTGCACTGCAACTACTGAGCTCACATGCCACAATTACTGAAGCCTGAGCACTCTAGGGCCCGTGCTCCACAACAAGAGAAGCCACCGCAATGAGAAACCCGCGCACCGCAACAAAGAGTAGCCTCCACTCGCCGCAACTAGAGAAAGCCTGCGTGCAGCAACGAAGACCCAGTGCAGCCCCCCCCAAAATAAATTATTTTTTTTTAAAAAAATGTGGTTTGTAGAATACTGAGGTTTGGCAATCTCCTGAGACCTCTTTTGTGACCTGGGACAACGCCAGCTCGTGTAAGCCCTCAGCGTGAGCTCAGCTGTCACAGGCAGAGTTCTGTCTGTCAGGTCTGACTCATTCCTTTCTTCCCATTTTCAGTTTCTACTAACTTGTCCCTGTTTCACTTTCTGATGGTGGTCTGTTAAAACAGACCTCTTTGATGGTGTGTTTGTCAATTTCTCCTTAAAATTCTGCCTGTTTTTGCTTTACTTTTTTTCTTTACATATTTTTAGGTCATGGCGTGAGGTACATCCACGTCACAGCTGTTCTGTCTTCTCGGTGATCATGACAAAGTACCCCTTTTCCTCGCTATTGACTCTCAATTTGCATTTTGTCTTCCATTTAGGCAAGAAGCATTTTCGGTGCTGTGGTGCCACTGTGGCGTTAGTGGGCTGCACCACGTGGACACTAACGCCCGGCTTCCAGCCCCGCTGGCGGACAGTCTGATGGAATGTCCTTCCCTTCTGGGAGGTCTTTTATCTCATGCAGTTACTTTGACGCTGTGCAGTTTTAGGACAATGTGTCTAGGTATGGATTTATTTTTATTTATCCTGTTGGGAACAGGAGAGGCCTTTTAAACCTAAGGGTTCTGATCTTTCTCCAACTGTGGACAATTCTCAGCAGTTAGCACTACAAGTCTTAAGTCTCCTGCATGCTCGTGGTTCTTGTTCTGGAGCAGCCAGGAGAGGGATGAGGAGCTTAGACACTGCTGTCTGTCAGTGTTCTCCAGACCAGACCCCTGAGTGAGCTCCCCAGGCCCTCTTCCAGCACTCCAACCACCCCGTGGGCTCCCCACTTTACTGCATTCTCCCGCGTTCTTTACACTATGCTGTCTATGACCATGGTTGCTAACTGGCCCTGGAACCTCACCTTTGGTAATTTCCTTATCGGATAAATGACATCTGCCTGGACCTATCCTGGACCTGTGGGGTTTGCAGGTTCAAACTTCTCACCAAACTGAGGAGAGCCCTTCTCCAACGTCTCAGGCTGCGTCGCCACGAAGGGCCGGGTCTCCCAAGAGCCTGGGAGGTGGTGCAGGGCGTGAGACCCGTGTCCCTCGAGGCTGCACAGCCCAGGGTCGAGGACACTCACCCGCTCGTTCTTGTCGGTGCAGAACAGCCGAGTGTGGTGCCTCTTCTGGACCACTATGAACGTGATCCCCGGCTGGTAGTCTTTTTCTAGCTTAATGCATGCCTCTCGGATAGCCAGTAACTCGTGGTGAAGAACCTATGGAAAGAAAGAAGAACACTTTTTTTTTTTTTTTTCGCGGTACGCGGGCCTCTCACTGTCATGGCCTCTCCCGTTGCGGAGCACAGGCTCCGGACGCACAGGCTCAGTGGCCGTGGCTCACGGGCCCAGCCGCTCCGCGGCATGTGGGATCTTCCCGGACCGGGGCACGAATCCGCGTCCCCTGCGTTGGCAGGCGGACTCTCAACCACTGCGCCACCAGGGGAGCCCAAGGAGAACACTTTTGAGGATCATTATTATGTTTTCAGGCCTCTCGCTATCTTGGAATGAATCCCTTAATCATGTGTATGTTTGATACACGTTTACGTTAAGGCTTGTAGTTCCACTAGCTTGCTGTTACCTGTGTGATTCTGTCTCTCTGAGCCTGTTTCTTCAATAATATCATGGAGCAAACGATACCCAGGTTTCGTGGTTAAATGTTTTACGTTAGATAACGGAGAAACAGGCTGAGCGCAGGCTCTGGAATGTTCTAAGTGCTACCACCCACCGTGGACATGAGGCACTGTGGGAAACACACACATGAACAAATCAATCCAACAGCTTATTTTTGGATTGGAGAAGATGGAGAGAATCTAGTAAAAAAAAACAAAACAAAACAAAAAAACCCAAAAACCCACTGGCTTAGGAGCTGGACCTGAGGTCAAATCCTAGCTCTACTACTAAGCAACCGTGTGGCTCTGGAAAGCCATGCACCCTGTCTGATCCCCAGTTTTTTCAGTTTTAAAATGGGAACATCCCACCTTGCAAGCTTGCAGTGAAGACTAAAGTCACCTGCGAAGCGCCAGGAGTTAGGGTACAAGGATGCTGGCACTGTCTCTGCTCCCCCACCTGTGGCAGAGATGAACAGGCACACAGCCCGGCACGGGGGCTGATGGCTGCTACAGGGACCACACACCTCAGGTTTCAGCAACTGCTCTTGTCAAATACTGTGCTGCGATGTGTCTCAAAAATATGTCTTGGGTTCTGGGTCCAGAAACCCCATTGTGGTGATTCTGTAAGATGTGGAGTGCGTTCACCGAGAGAGAAAACGGAGGATGACACAAACCCTCTTCTGTAGTAAGAATGCCCATGACAAAGGGTGAACGGGTGCTCAGAAGAGGGGAGAACATCTCCCAACGGAGGGAACCAGACGGTTTTGTATAAGAGGGGCTTCGAGGCCGGCTGGCACAAGCTGGATCTGGACCCGAGACGCGGCACAGGAACCCCCAACCCAGGTTCCCACAGAAGCTCTGAATCAGGGGCCCTGGCCAAGAGCTACCAGACGGTCAAGGAACCTCAAGCCACCCCCCTCGCCCGCTGTGGCCTCAGCTGCTCCTACTTTGGACCAGGAAGGCACTGGCACCCGTGCCTGGTCACGTGCCACCCCACCTGCCTAGCAGGGTGGCCTGGGGCCTTGGGACACACTGGAGTGCCTCTTAGGATGTCTTTCTGTCTGGGTGGGTCTCCTGCAGCATCGGATACTTCTGCCTTCCCCGCTACTGTCTCTCGACGAAGCGTGCACTGGAGACGCGGCAGGGGTGGAGGTGGCATTAGCCCTGGCCAGGCATGGACACACGCAGGGGCATCAACCCCCGAGTTCCAGGGTCGGATGGATCCGCCGCTGCCCACACTCCCCTCGGCTTGGAGGTGCTGCGGGTGCTTTCCCCTGGAGCACAGCAACAACCCCCTTTGGTCCTCACCTGCCCCTCCTCCAGTGCCCCGGTGTCCAAGAGGCTCCCCTGCCTTCCAGACGTTTCCTCAAGGCGATGCCCCACACGCCACCTAAGGTGCCACCTCTCCCTCCACGTCCAAACAGTGGCTGCGTCCTACTGACCATTTCCAAAGGGCTCCCACCTACCCTCCGCCCGGCCACCATCCTCACCCTGCTCTGCGCTCTACCCACTCCGGCCCGCCCCCTCCTTTGCAGACAGAGGTGACCCCCAAGCCACAGTGGTGTCCCTGCCCCACAGAGACCCCCCCACAGCCTACAAGGCAAAACCTGGAGCCGGGAAGGGCCCCTGGCTGGCGTGTTCTGGACCGGGTCCGCCTGGACAGGCCTCTCCGCCCCACCTGCCGCAGACCCCTGACAACCCCAAGTCCATCACTACCGCCCACACGGGGACCAGATAAACCTGGGGGCAAAACAAAACCCACCCCACCGTCTTCATTAGCGAACCCAAGGAGGCGTCCTGCCGGGAAACAGGTGAGTTTAAGACACCGAGAAGAGGGCAGGGAAAACGCGGGGGAGACGGCCGACCTGCTGGAACTGCCCCTCGGAGACACCGTCTCGGTAGAAGATGATGCGGGTGGGCTTGAAGCGTGTGGACTTGTAGAACTGGATGAGAAGCTCACGCACCATGGCCGCCAGGTCCTGGATGATCTCCTGCCGGTGCTGCTGGACGCGCACGGTGGCGCAGTAGCGGTTCGGGTGGGCGTCCATGCTGCCCACGACCTGCGGGGCAACACGGGTCAGCAGGAGCCCCGAGGGCCCCCGCTCTAGGGGTGAAGGGGGTCCAGGAGAGGGCTCGTCACATGCAAACCCACCACCTTTACGATTCTTCTGAATGCGTGGCTGTAGCGTTTATAAACGTGTTCCAAAGAGTAAAGGTTTTCCCGAGGGACCTAATAAGAAAATCAACAATTGTTCTGAACCCCTAATTCTGCTTGTGATTAGATGTGGCTGAATTACATCAGCCCAGAGAAGGTACCTGGCGACAGTGACAGTGACAGTGTTCCTAATTCTTTCAAGCACACTGTTTTCCCAAAGCCATGTGCACCTCTACACACGACACTCCAAGATTCCGACCCCTAAGAGTGACGGGTGTCCCAAAGGCAAGCTGGCCTGAAACCAATCGCCCGCAGGTGCCGCCCAGAGGGAACCAGACAGCGAGTGCCAGGGACGTGACCCCACGGGGCCACCCTGCTGCACTGTTGATGCTGATCACTCAAGGAAAGGGCCAAGAAGCATGGAGATGCTGATTACGCAGGAACACAGACCAACGAGACCCGGCAGGAGGTGATACTCACGGCGGCGATGGACGGCTTCTTCCCATCCCCGGCAGGGGGGTGTGTGACATCCGCCCCCAGAAAGATGACGGGCTGCTGGAACACCGGAGGCCTGTGAGGGGATGCGGGAGCGTCAGAGGCCAAGGCTCGGGGACACGCCCGGACCTCTCAGGGTACTGGCACCAGCGTTACTTTGTGTGCTAAGGGTACTGTGGCCGTGTCTGTAAAGACTCCTTATCTTTCAGTCACATGTACAGAAACCTTACGGGTGAAAAGATGCTTGGTGTGAGATCTGCTTCAGAATAAGGCGGTGGGGGAGAGGGTGTAGGTGGAGTGTAGACTGAATGAGAGGGCTGAGGTGCTGACAGCTGCTGTGGCTGGGCTCAGGGACATGAGGGTTCTACCCACGTAGACGGCTGAAAATTCCAAGATAATTATACATACAAAGAGTCCCACGGTTTGTTACCCAACCCTGGACCTGCAGCCGCGCTGCAGGGTGCCCAGGAGCATCGTTGCTCTCTACCCGTTAGAGGCCAGCCCCCGGCCTGACACCCCTACATCTCCTCCAGACATGACCACACACTCTCAGGGCTGCGACACCGCCCCAGGTGAGAAGTACTGCTCTAAGCTCTCTCCCTGGGTCTTCTAAGCGTCACGACCCTGAAGCACCAGCGTTGGGGGCACGGCTCTCGAGCCGGCCGGCGGGTCCCAGTCTCACCGGCTGTGCGCCCTGGAGCTTCCTCTCTCTGTGCCTCACTCTCCTCTTTTCGCTGACCGCCTGTGCTCTGCCGCCCACCCTGCGCCTGCCCCCCACCCCCACCCCGTGGCTCTTCCCTGCTGCCCCCTCCCCCAATCCTGGATGGGTCCCGGGAGCATCGCAGCGCAACACATGCAGTTATGACTCACACCTTACACCAGCAGAACCACACCTGCCTCCGGACTCACTCTCTTCCCACAGCTCCCTCACTTCCCTTGCTCGCCTTGTGGCAAAGCTCCCGGAATTAGCCGATCCCTTTACTGCCTCCCAAGCAGGCCTCGTGCTGCCATGGCAACAAGACTCCTCTTTGCAAGGTCACCGACGACCTGCACACGTCCCCCAGTCCCATGGTGGAGCCTCGGACCTCATCGCACTTGGCCGGTTGGCACCGAGCGACACGGCCACGCACTGGCTCTTCCCCCGACCCCACCAGGCCCCAGTGCCGCCTTTCCAACCCCGGACTCCCCAGGCCGAGGGCTTGGATGTCCTTCCTATCTACACCCTGCCCTGGGGCTTCTCTCCAGCCTAGAGGCCTTAAATACCACCTCCACGTGAGGATCCCCGAACAAACCCCACCAACGCCAGGCCTCTGTTTCCCCTCCCCCCTCCCCCACCCCCAGTGTCTCCCCTGGGAGGCTGACTCACAGCCCAGCTTCCTCATCCACTGCTGCGTAACCGCCCCAGAGGCGCGGGCTCGGACTCACTCTCGAGTCTCCTCTTCCATTCACAGACCATCCCGCCCCAGCCGTGCCCCAGCACCTCTCCTGGGACAACGCAGGAGGGCCCGGTCCCCACTCCACCCGGAGCTGGAGCCGCCTTTTAGAACGAGGCCCCCGGAGCCACACCTCCACTCGTGAACCTCCCTCCCATGGATGCGCTCCCCCGGAGGGAGGGCCAGGCCCCCCAGCAGCGCTGTGCCCCTCAGTCTCTCAGTGGAACACCTGCCGCACTCCTGGCAGGCGGTGCCGCAGGGGCTGCAGTCTGCTTAGTGCCACCTCCCCTGTGAAACCCTCACCCCTCTGAGCTCCTGTCCCTTCCGCCGAGTCACCGTTGCTCACCTGGGAAGTGCGTTTCTGGACCCTCTCACCGGGGCCTGCGCTGGAAGGCTAGGGCTTCTGCGCACAGGAGGCGCTCAGTAAACACAGCCTGCGGCCGAGTGAACTGAGCAAGTCCAACGAGCCCTCGTGGCAGAGCCCCCCGCTCAGGGCGGCCACCACATCTCACGTGTGGGACCCCCGGCCCCGGGCGCGGTAAGAAGCCCCTTCTCCTCGGGCCCCTGCACCCAGTCCTCAGTGGCCTGCAGATGGCCCTGGTCCCCTGGACCGAGAGTATCCGAGACCCGCGTCCTACTCGCTTCCTTCACCCCACTGTCCAGGGAAGCGGACGCCGGCCCCGGCGGGGCCCCACCCCCACCCCCAGCTGGGGAGTCGCGCACCAGCTGCCCCGCGCGCACGCGGCGGAAGGCCGGCCTCACCTCCCCTGGGGCAGCAGGATGTTGTTCACGCCGCCCAGCTTGACGTTGATCTTCAGGCAGAGGTTGGACAGGGTCTGCGGCGTGGTCCTCTGCACGTTCTTCATCTGCACACACTGTGTGGCCATCCCCAGCACCGTGTCTCCTACACGCTTGACCTCGGCTGCGGAGGGAACGGTGCGCTCAGGACGGCTCCCCTGGCGCCTCCCCTCCACCCGCCCCACGTGCAGCCAAGCCCGTGGAAGAAGGGGTCAGAGCCCGGGTCCCAGCTCTGCTCCACGCCGCCCAGGCCTGCGCTAGCTGCGGGGCGTGTGTCCCGCTCGCTCAGAGGCCGGGCGGGTGCAGCCCAGTCCTGTCAGGAGTGTTTCTGCGACTGATCCAGGCCTGCAGGGCGGTGCGGGCAGAGCCAGGCTGGAAGCCAGGGCTTGCATTCCGAAGGCCACCCTCCGTCACGGTGCTCAGGATTGCAAGCAAGCCAATGCCCGAGTCGTTAAAAATATAAACACTGGCATCCTCACACCCTCGGCAAACGCAGATCCGACATCCAAGACCTCTCTGGGCCCACACCCCCTCTACTCCCGGGTTCTTTCGTGAAGCAACTGGTCAGCCGCTCCCTGGGTGGGCCTGGGCGAAGATGCGTGCGTAGCATGGGAATTCCGAGGGCTTTCTCTTTCCTCCTTTCCCTGGACACGGAGCACGTGCTCCGTCGCTGCCCGGACGGGGGATCCAGTCAGCGACACCGACACACCTCTCTGTTCCCTTTGCCCCGGGGCACCCACACACCTCCCGCGCTGGGGCCTCTGGTCCCCAGAGGGCTTCCGGCAGACGCACCCGGCACCCACCTCCCCATGCCGCCGCCACCTGTCTACACCACCAGAGCCCCAGAGCTTCCCAACCCAGGGCCTGGGACTCCATCACAGGGGCCTGGTGACTTTCAGCCGAGTGGAAGCGCAGCCGCCCTTCTGGCAGAAAGGACTCTGATCAGAGCAACCGCCCTTCGGGCAGAAAGGACTCTGATCAGAGCAACCGCCCTTCTGGCAGAAAGGACTCTGGTCACTTCCAGAGGGCTCTGAGGCGGGCACAGCTCACAGTGGAGAAGTGAGTCCCAGGCCGGAGCTGAGGACGGCGCCCCGAGCGGGTGACTGCGTGTGCGCCGCCTGGCTGCTCCTCCATCCAGCTGACGTCTGCGTCGGGCGGCGCAGTAGGTAACCACACACGTGTCGAGTCCTGTGCCACCGCAGGACGCCGGCCTCCGGGAACCGCGGCCCCGGACAAGACTACCAAGGGCGGCCCTGGGCACGTGCGCGGCCGCAATCAGAAGCCACCCGGTCTTTCCTAGCTCTCGAGTGAGCCAGAGACAGGCAGCTCCTCGGTGCGGTAGAGACACGGAGGGCTGAGGCGGCACCGCACACCCACAGCGCCACCGGCAGCGGCCAGAGGCCGTGCGCGCGCCGAGGCCTACCGTAGACGGGGGTTTTTCCGGGCAGGATGACCACCACCAGCTGCAGGCCGGCGTACGTGTTCTTCAGGTGCCTGAACATGGGCTCCACGCTATCTGCGCCCTGGGCGTATTTACAGAAGCACGGCTGGCCCTGGATCGGCATTCCTGCGTCTCTCGAGATCTTTCTGAGCTGCTCCGTGAAGGACCTGAAGGAGGAGGAGGTTCGTTACGTGAAGCACCGAGAGCGCCGATGATTCCGACCAACCGGAAGCCCTGGGGAAAGGGCACAGTCCCAACAGCTCCAGACCCCAAACCGTCTTCGTCGGATCCAAATCCGAGCTGAAGCCCTGGACAAGGCCGTTTCAACATGGTAACAAACAAAGGCGGCCGTTCGTGCTAACCGTGCAGGTTACTGTAAAGTCACGATGACACAGGAGACTTCCAGTCGGGGCCACGCTGCCCCCTCACCGGCTGTGACACTCCCAGGGCAGCGACAAGTGCTGTCCTTTGAAAGCCGTGTGTGAGCAGCTGCCGCCCACTTTCCTGCGGATGCCGAGCGTTGTCAGGGTGAGGAAAACTGTGAGCTGACTGTCCCCTTGGATTTCCCCCCAGTTATTCCTGTGTGTGCAACTTGGACTCGGATGACATAATCACGGGAGAAAACCAAACAGCCCCCAGTTAGAGTAGCACCGACAGCTGCGGCCGACAGGCCCTGTGAAATCACAGGCGGGGCTGGGGAGACAGAGCCACGGCTCCTATTTTAAGCTCAGGAATAGAAACACCACCGCCTTTTACCATAAAGTCAGGACACTCCGACCGCTGCAGCCAGTTAGCGCTCGACCTCCAGCACACACCTACGCCCACACGTGCACGTACCCTGGGGCCATCTGGCTCCAGGAAAAGTGAAATGGGGGCCATGGACAGGACACGGAGAGGGGAGGCACCCCGAGGTCGGACTCTAACCCACTCTGTCCCCCGACATCCCGCGCTCCCAGCTTCTCCGCTGGTGGCGTGGAGGAGAGGCCCCGCCCCTCCCCAGAGTCCTGAGAGCCACAGCTCTCTGGAGCCACTCTCTGCTGCAACGTCCACTGCTACCTTACCCCGCTTTGCAGGGCCCCTGCTCCCACCCCAGGGAGGCAGGAGACAAAAGCCCTCCCCTCCCTGCTGGGTCTGTTTGGCACAGAAGCGTGAGCATGTTTACGGGGCCGCTTTCAAAGGGCCTGGCACTGGGCCCGGCTGGGCCGAGACAAGCTCCTCCCTCGCCTCCACCTTGTACACTTGCTCTTCACTTGCTGTTTTGTTTCTTACAGAACCTGCCCCGCCTCCTCACACTCGCTCCAACAGCGAGTCTGAGAAGCAAAGCAGCACCGGGGTCCCCCACTTCCCGGCCCGGCCACCCCAGGCAGTGCCCTTCCACGGGGAAAGGCTGCCAACCCCTGCCCTCCAAACGGAGCCCACGACCTGCCCGGCCTGACGCAGCGGGCCTTCCCCGTGGCCCCCTCCCCCCGCCCCTGGGGGCCTTACTTGAGGTGAACCTCCGTGCACTGCCGCTGGGGGGCGAAGCACGCAATGGCCCACACCTTGATCTCAATGCCCGTGTGGAACTGCTTGTTCCTCATGTCCCAGACGCCCTGGACAGGGGTGGCAATCGCTTTATTCTGCAAACGGCGAGAAGTTTAGAGTAAGAAGAAAACGGAAAACATATTCCTCTGACCTTGGATTTTGCTACTGTCCCTACTGCTGTTGGTCCCCTGACCAGATGGCAGCTCCTGAGGCTGAGAAGGGAACCTTTGCGTAGACTCCCCATCTCTGAGCCGCCTGGCACCGCAGGGGTCCCACGGGTGTGTGCAGGATGGATGGATGGATGGATGGACAGAGGATGGATGGAGGGGTGAGAGGTGGAGGGAGGATGGAGGGGTGAAGAAGTAGATTGTGGGGAGCAGGGGGGGTGCCCGGAAGGCTGAGCAGGGAGGGCCCAGAGCTCCATCCAATGTCACGGGTCGCCTGGAGGAAAAGAAGTGCTTCACGACGTTACGGGAAGGCTTCTTGTCTTATAAACAGGCTTCCGTTCATTTCACCTCATCCGTTATCAGCGGGGCAGCCAGGGAAGGAAGGGAAGGGAAGCGAAGGGAAGGGAAGCAAGGTGTTTCTTCCCAGTCCTGTGCCTGGAGCAGACAGGCCAGCTAGGACCGAGCCCATCGCTTCCCCGGCTCCACGCGCCACTGCCTGCAGTTGTTTAAGCTATTCCCATTTCGGAAGGAAAAAAACAGCAGATAATGCATCCACTTAATTTTGTCATCTCTCAACCAGAAATGACCAGGTCTCAACACTCACTGAAGGAATCTCTGAACTGCCTTCAAGTGATTCTGGAGCACAAGGGACAGTCAGGAAGGGACGCTGTGACTGGAGCTGTGCTGGCTGGACCCTTGTGTGCCCTACAGAGAAAGCTCGAGTCCCACAGGCTGGGCCTGAGTCAGAGAGAAGGCTTTGGCACTGGCCTCCTTTTTTAGCTAGGGCCGGGTGGAGGGGGCAGAGCTGCCATCCCAGGCCAGCGGGCAGCAGGCCCTGAAGGACAGGGCTGTGTCTGAGTTGCTGTCATTTACTCTGCAAAAGTGTTTTTTAATGAAAAACACTTTTTTCCTACTAAAATAATATAAGCATATTGTAAAAATCAAATATTACAGAAATGAATGTTTTTGTTTCCTATATTTTCTAAACCACTACCCAGCTCCTGCGAGCCTCCTTCTATAAGACAGAGCCACCACCAAGTGTAGTGTTCCAGACTCAGTAAGTAAACACACACACACACACACACACGCACGCACAGTTTACACTGCAGTGCACTCTTACTATCGGAGCGTTTCTCAGCCTCAGCCCTGCAGTGGGCACGTGGCTGGCTGGCTGCTGTGTGGCAGTCCTGTGCGCTGGAGGGTGCCAGCAGCTGCTGCCCATCAGATTCCAGTCCAGACGTTGCCGGATGTCCCTGGGGGACATTTAATGTTTTGTCTAACAGGACAATGGGTAGGGCAGGTGATGAGAAGTGTTCGCTCCCATTACAATGTTTAAAACATCTGGAAAAATTCATTCATTTAGAAGCATTTAAAGTTTGGATCCTTACAATTCTAACATTCTTGCAAGGTTAGATTACAAGAGCTGCTTTGTTTTCCAGATGACTCCTGTCTTTACTAAAAGGTGGAAAGACGCTGGATATGCAATCTTGGTTTCACTATGTAAGTCTCACTACCTCGGGCATCTCCTCACTGACCTGTGAAAGGGAATCCACCTCTCCCTCCAAGGGCCACAGGGAGGGTTAAGAAGGTGCTGTGTCTGCAGCGTCTGAGCTCCCAGGTGCACAAGTGGGCTGAGAAGGAGCCAGGAGGCCTTGCTCAGAAGGCACCCTGCAGAGAACCGGGAGCAGCCCCCATGCCCACTGGCTAGGGTGGGGCTCCCCCCCACAAAGGAATACCACGCAACGGTCAAAAACGACAAGCCAGAGGTCACACACATTCCAAGATCTCCATGGGATCGAAGAGAAAATATTAAGTAAAAAAAGGCAAGGCACAAACGTGTACTTAATATGCAGCTATCTGCACAAGAAGGGGTGAAAAAAATATGTGAATAATCCCTGGAGCGATTTTACATGGAGAATTGCCTCCTGGGAAAGTAACCAGGATCTGGGGAGAAAGAGATTTTTCTCCCTATAATTCTTTGTATCTTTTGAACTTTGAAACGCTTAAAAAAAATAGAACTTATATTTTAAAATAAGAAAGGAAAAAGTCCTGCAAACAAAACTGAAGGGGGGCTTCCCTGGTGGCGCAGTGGTTGAGAGTCCGCCTGCTGATGCAGGGTACACGGGTTCGTGCCCCGGTCCGGGAAGATCCCACATGCCGCGGAGCGGCTGGGCCCGTGAGCCATGGCCGCTGAGCCTGCGCGTCTGGAGCCTGTGCTCCGCAACGGGAGAGGCCACAACAGTGAGAGGCCCGCGTACCGCAAAAAAAAAGAAAAAAAAACTGAAGGGACTTCCCTGGTGGTGCAGTGGTTAAGAATCCTCCTGCCAATGCAGGGGACACGGGTTCGAGCCCCGGTCCGGGAAGATCCCACATGCCGCAGAGCAACTAAGCCCGTGCGCCACGACTACTGAGCCTGCGCTCTAGAGCCCGCGAGCCACAACTACTGAAGCCTGCATGCTCTAGGGCCTGCATGCCGCAACTACTGAGCCCGCATGCTGCAACTACTGAAGCCCATGTGCCTAGAGCCCGTGCTCTGCAACAAGAGAAGCCACCGCAATGAGAAGCCTGTGCACCGCAATGAAGAGTACCCTCCACTCGCCGCAACTAGAGAAAGCCCGCGCGCAGCAACGAAGAGCCAACGCAGCCGAAAAAACAAAACAAAAAAACAAAACTAAAGCTTGCCAGAGGCGCTGAGGACTGGAGTCCCACCCCACCAGGTAAAAAGGTGTCAAGTCATGTAGAACACAGGCTCCCACAGGTGCTCACTGACCCACAAAAGCCATGACCTTTGTTCCCGTTCTCTCTCTCTCTCTCTCTCTCTCTCTCTCTCTCTCTCTCTCTCTCTCACTCTCTATCGTGCGCGCGCGCGCGCTCGCTCGCTCGCTCTTTTTCTTGGCTGTGCCCCGCGGCTTGTAGGACCTTAGTTCCCTGACCAGGGATTGAAGCCAGGCCCCGGCAGTAAAAGCGCCAAGCCCTAACCACTGGACGGCCAGGGGATTCCCAAAGCTGTGACCCTGGAAGCTGAGCCCCACCACCTGCGCTGCAGCTACGGGGGAGGTGCCAGGAGGAAAGGAGAGAAGAACTTCTCGTGAGTTCGAAGGGGCTCAAGGGTCAGGACCGTACTGACCAGAACCAGAGGTCAGGTGGGCAAGAACCACAGACAGAACTGTGCCCGTGACTGAACTGATGTACCTGCTCCACACACCCCCAAGACAAAAGCTAGAGAGCGGAAAAGCGGCATGAACTTCTGGAGAGCAACTCGTCACTGGCAGAGTACCCATCATACAAAGAACGACGCTTTTAAAATTCTGATGAGATAATAAAGTTTACCTTTTGAAAAGGAAAGGGGTGATTCAGAAAACTTTAAAAGGGTTAAGGAAACCAGTCCTTTATGAAGGCCCATGGCTGTTACAGGTTCACACTGGGTCAGGAAGAATCCTTTACCTTGACCATGGTCTACACCTGAGGATGTGTGCGTGTGGGTCAGGTGCTGCCGCTCCAACATCGACGTTCAGACACACACTCCCAACACCCACAAACAGCCCACCCAGCCGTCTACCTACCCGGCCCCCGTAGAGGATGGAGGGCGGCTGGAGGACCCGCCCGGTCACGTCGGTCATCTCGTCTCTGACCATGATTCCAAACTCACGGACATACGGGTCTGTGTTAAAACTGGCACTTCTCATCTTGAAAAGGGAAGAAGGAAAGGCACAGAGTCAGGGGTGGACTTTGCTTCCTTCCAGAAGCCCAGTCTGTCCAAAGCATCGGGGGGCCTTGCCCTGGGCACCCTGAGCTGGCGTCCCCAGGGTGTCCCCACCCGAGGATGTGACGCTCACCAATTTGCTAATCTCTTCCTGCCGATCGGGGGCTGACCTGGCAGTCGCTCTGATCATGGTTGAGGTCTGATTGTCGGTCAGCTTTTTTATACATCTCTGTCCCGCCACTATGTTACAGACCTATGAAGAAACGCAAGAACCGGGTGTCAGCAGCGGGCTGGGAAGCGGGCACGGGTCTGAGGCCAAGCGCGAGAGCTGGCGCCCAGCTCTGCCCGTGACACACCTGTTCCTCACGGGTGAGCTGTGAGGCGCCACACAGACGCCAGTGTGGAGGCTGTTCCTGAGACCCACTAGGAACCGCACACGGGCGGAGGCCCTCCGGCCCAAGGCAGAAACCACCCGAGGAGACCCAGCACAACAGAAGCGCGAGCCGGGAACCGCGCCGCTGAAAGCAGCACCACCCAGCAGCGGGCTGGGGTTGGCCTGTGTCCTCACCCTGGGTTGTGCGGACCCCCGTCCTCAGACACGGGGCTGTAGTACAGAGCTGCGGGGGATGGGAAGGAAGTCTGCCTCCTGCACCCGGCACAGGCAAAACCAAACCAAGGGCCAGGTGTTCCAATAACTGGACAAATACCGAGAATTTAAAACACTACCAGAAAAGACTTAAAAACTTGTGTCCTAGTTCCAGCATTTGATCTTTTCCCAGGCAAGGATTTTTCAAACCAGAAGTGATTCCTGAGCACATTTTACTGGGTGCCAGGGGCCTGCTGGGCACACACGTATGGTCTCGACCTTCACACGAATCCTGTAAGTTACCAAACCCATCTTATTAGTGCAGAAACTGAGGCTGGACCACATCTGTTAACCTGTCCCAGGTCCCCCAGTGGCAGGCATAACAAGGTTTGGGCCCGGGGTGCCACCGGGACCCCTGCCCCGGAAGTTCTCCTCCCAGCCCACAGAGATGGAGGGAGGGGGACTTGCCTCTAGGGGAAGGTAGGTGTGTTTCTGCTCCTGTCCGACTTGTAAACATGGGAGGTGAGGGTAGCGCAGAACCAGCTTGTGCCTATCCTTAAAGTACTGGGCCACCGTGCACTCCACCGTCTGCCCGCTCTCCTGCTGCAGCGGGAACCTGGGGAAGAAAGAGGCGGCTCAGCCCCGGAGCTTCCCAGGCCCCCAGGGGATGGGTGACCAAGACCCACGTGCCCGCTCACACAGGGATGCTTTGTGGGTCTGCCTTCTTAGGGCTGAAGAAGGTGGAGGGTGATTCAAAGCACCTCCCTGGGGGTCAAAACCAAATCATGCCCTCTGGCTTATCTGAACATTCCCAAGTCCCTAAACTTTCGTTTTATCTCTGGAGTCGGGAAGTGAAAAGCACCCGCACAATATGCAATATGCAATACATATTACAATATGCAATAATCACAAACGGCACATACACCTGGAGTACACGGAAAGGACTCAGGACAAACGACACATACATCTGGAGTACACGGAAAGGACTCAGGGCAAACGAAGACAAATCCAGAAAGAACAGCCTGTGCACGTTCCAGCTGACCTCGCACTGACTCTGAAAGTCGGTTACCGGCTGAGCGCTCCAAGTGTCCGCCCCAGAAAACCTGAGGCCTTCCAGAACAGGACAGTGAAAGGGACAAGCTGGGGCTGCTCAGGCCTCCGCAGCCACGTGTGGTGGGCTGAGGCAGGAGAGGCCCACTTGCAGGGGCGGGAGAGCACAGTGGCATCCTGCACTCACGGGGGGGAGGGGGCAACCCCCATGCAGGATGGGGCCGAGGGCGCTGGGCACAGGGGTAGGGGACCTCTGCCGACTCCTTCGCTCTGCCCGGTGGGAGGAGGTCATGGGGACAAAGACACAGGCTCATCTTGCGCCCCCACTGCTGCACAGGACCCTGGGCGTCTTGGTATAACCAGTACCCAGAGACACACCAGGCACTTCCCACGGAGCGACCGCGAGAGAAACTAACGAGTCCTCACTGGACCCAGGAGGCCTCAAGGTGGGGTGAGGGGGCCACACAACCTCAGACAGCACTGCATCCGTGCACCAGGACGCTTACCACACGGACCTGGACCCCAGACTGTCTGTGAAGTGACGGGAGCTCAAGACAGAGGCCGCAGCATCGGCCTGGGCCGGGCCACGCTTGTGGATCCAGGCAGCGCCAACCGATCCCCACTCCCTCCCTGGACCCCACTCAGTACGGAAGACTGGAAAATGCACCAAAAAGACCTTCCCTCGCCCGTCATATTCAAGAAGGAAAACTGACGGTGAGCCCCTCCCCCCGCCCCATACAGGGGGAATTTCATTATTTTATTTCACAAGGTGAAGTGTGCTTTCGGAATTTTATAACTAGAATGAAAATCCTTTGCAGAAGTGATTGCTGCAGAGTTTGGACATCTGAGTGACAGTGAAGGTCAGAGCTGGTAAGCGTTTGACAGGGAGGCCGTTTACGTTTGGTGGCTGGCGGGCCGCCGGGTCACGTTGCAGACGCGGTACTTCCTCTTCATCTGCCCGCAGTGCGTTATCTCCACCTTTAGACCTGAGAACACACAGCAGCTGGGTTTCAGCATCAAGATTCGCCCGGGCCTGCAGCGCACACCCCACTGTCAGCCCATCAGCTTTCAGGGGAACCTCACCCACAGACCCACGGCGAGGGCCTTCTGGGTGACCCTCGCGCTGGGCCATCTCACCCCCAGGGACGCCCCCTGCCCCAGGGATGCCCGGGCCAGAGGCAGGGTGTGTCCTCAAAGACGAGGGGCGACGTGGGCTCGGCTGAGGGCGGGGCGTCAGCCGCCACGGCCTTCTGTGCTTCCTTCGGGGTTATTTTTAGCAATGAGCACTGCTGCCGGCCTTTGAACACCCCCAGGAAGCACAGGTGCAGAGGGGCCGAGCCTACAGGGCCTGCCAGCTCTCCGACGACGGGCAGAAGGACACAGCCAGGTCACTGAACCCTGGGCTGAGTTTTCTTGAGTGGAACCCAGGCTCGGTTAAATGACAAGGAATCAACGTTCCGGAACGTCCCGAGAAAACTGATTACACTTGCGCTGCAGCTGCCTGGCCCTCATATCTGCACTCGGACACTGCCGGGCCACCCCACGCAGAAAGTCATCATTTAGAAATCGTTCCTGCTCTGGGAAGCGGGCGTCCTTGTCCTGCGCTGATGTGTCTCTGAGGGCTGGCTCCTCCGCCGCCCCCTGCCCCTTCCCCTCGGAAACACGAATGAACAAGAACTTGGGAAACTCAGGGCCATGCAGGTCGCGTCCCTCATCCACCGCGGCGGGCAGCTAGTTACCTTTGATTTCTTTGGTAAACTTGACCCTTTGGGAATCTGTCAGAGGTTTTTGTTGTTCTTCAATACTTTTAAAATCCAAAACTTCACACACAAACTCGATTACTGGCTGTGCCTTATAAAATGCTGTTGCCGAGACTACAGGCGGGAAGAGAAGAGACAAAAGCCGAGACGTGACCGGGCCTGCCTGGCCAGGCCACCCCCGCAGCCGGCCGGCTCCCCCTGCTGCCCCTGCTTGCGGACTCCGAGGGGCAGTGGAGGGGTTGGCAGAGGCTGAAGTCACCCTCTGAGGAAAATGCCACGGTGTAAAAACAAAACCCATCAGCCGGGGATAACCGCAGGCCTGGGTTTTCTGGCACTTTCTGACCCCCTTCTGGTCTCGGGCTCCCTGAAGTTTACTGTTCCCACGTGGGGTCCAACACAGAGGGGCAGCCGGGAACCCCCTCTCGGCCCCCTGGGCCACAGGCTGTGTCTGTGGAGGGGGCCCCGCGGAGGCTCTGACGGTCAAGCGTGAGCGCCACTACCTCCGTGCACGAGCAGTGCGGCGCGCCGGGCGCGTGTGGAGGGGCCTCGCAGCCCCCCTCACCCCCCGATGGTGGCCGGGGCTCTGCTTACCGTCGATATTCAGCATCATCTTCCAAAGAGAAGGCCGGACGGACTGATGGAAGCCAAACCACACCTCTCGTCCCCCGCCCAGCGGGTTGGAGCAGCCCTCGGACGCCGTGAAGAAGGAGCGGCCCACGGGGGTGTACCTGGAACGGGAGCCTTGTCTAGGTAGGCCGGCGGGCACACACCCCGCAGACGCGCAAGCCGTCCGCCTGTGTCCACGGCCAACACGCGGGGCACACGCAGGAGAACTTCCTCCCGCAAGCCGAGGACACAGGGGTCTGGTTACACCTCGTGTTCCCCACGCGATCCTCCCACCACGATGCCTCGCCCGCAGCCCTCGGGTCTGCACACAGCACTTCACCTCCTTCTAGGATGGGGCGGGCAGGGGTGCAGGTGCAGGCAACCACAGTCAGCCAGCCAGACCGGTCCCGCCCGGGCCTCGGGGCGTCTGGCACGGAGGGCCGAGGACCTCGCGGAGACCAAGTACCCAGGCCCCGTTCCCTTTCCACCCGGCTCCTCTATGGGGGGGGAGCGGGAGCTGCAGAGCTCGGACCTCGTCTCGGGGGACAGTGAGGTCCACGTGAGGGAACACCCATGTCCTCCCAGGGGGAGTGACTGAAGGTGCTCAGAGACAGAGGCCACCGCACTCTCCAGGGCAGCGGCCGCGGCATCACCGAGGGTCCCCGAGGGAAGACCCTGTCGCCTACAGGCCGAGCCGCCAACCAGGACACACACACTCTGCTTCCCCCAGCCTTTCTCTATTTCCCCCAAATGAAAGACTCCTCCGGATTATAAAAGTAACATGGTGATTAATGCAAAGGAATTCAGGAAAAAAATCATAGTAATTCCTGCCACTCTTTTAAGAAATGGATTCAACATTTTGGCAGCAACCCTTAAGAGCGGGGGTCTTCTGCACCCACCCGCCTCCCTCACATCAACAGTTCCAAGCAGTGACAGACTACATGCAGGGGCCCGGGGACCCTGCCAGGAGTGACAGCCTGCCCTGTGCTTCGAGAACACCAGGGTCCCCTTTAAATCTAACACGGCCCTTCAAGGAGATTCCTCTTACACTTAAAACACCCTCCCCTCAAACCTTAGAGTTCTGGTCGGTATTGGGAGAGTTCAGTACGGAGGTTCGTTCCAGTTTCAGGTTCTCCTCCTCTCACTTAATCGTTCAGAGTTCCTGAGGCCCTACTGTGCACGCCACCCGGGGAAGGAAGAGGCGTCCCACGCTGGAAACCCGAGCGGTGGGTGTGGCTCGCACACAGCTGTCACATGGGGAGCTGGTGTGGCCCTGCGCCTTCATCTGGTCAATCACGAGCCACCAAAGTGTCCTCCTACCCTCTGCCTCAACAAGTTCAAGTGTGGTGATCAGTGAAAGTAATTCCACAGAATAAAGCCGAAGCGTGTGGGCGTGGGCGCTCCCGCGGTCCCGAGAGGCCCCTCCCCGAGGCGGAGGCCAGGCAAGCACAGAGGCTGGAACAGGGCTCCTGAGCGCGAGGGCGACTGAGAAGCAGGACCGAGCCCGCACGCTGGGTGGAGCGACCGCTGCACCGAGAGACAGGCAGGACCTCTGTGTGCTTGGCTGCGAGCTCCGGCCATTTCTTTTTACATGACAGTTTTTCCCGAGCTGGCGTTGCTACTGCTTTCATCGTATAAACCCCTACGGCCGTCCCCACCCTGTCCCCGAGAACCGGCACCTGCTCAGACAGAGGATTCAGGCTTCTCGGTTCCCACCTCATGGACGGTCCTCACCTCATGGACGGCAGATGCCTCATAACCACGTCGAGGGCTTGGATCGTCTCGAAGGGGACGCTGGGCAGCCGCCCCGAAAGTGCATCGTGTAATGCCTGTAAGCTGACGCAGGACACCCACTTGATGGACACCTTGAAGATGCGGTCCTTCCCTTCTCCTGGCAACGTGACCTCCAGCTCCACCTGGGAGGGGATCCAGGGCACACAGTTACTCACGCTTCCCTCTGAAGAAGCTACAGGGAGGTCAAGGGTGGTGGGTCAGCTTCCAGAACCCCGAGGTTAGGGGAATTCCGCCGGTCCTTCATCCAAGCCCAGGAGAGGGCACGCTCAGCCCCTCCTCCAGCAGCCAGTGACTGAAGCGCAACGGGAGTCCTTCCCGCCACGGGTGTCTAGTGCTTCCCTAGCCCGATCCTGCACGCGGTGGCAGCCGGGAGAAGGCGTCCTGAAGCCGCACGGCAGCTGCTCAGCTGGAGGCTGGGTCGGCCTCTCTGAGGAGGGCACCCCAGGAAGAGGAAAGCAGGGCGCAGGCACAAGCCTAGGCTGCTCCTGGGACAGAGGAAGGGGGCGTGGGCAGCTCACTGGGGGTCCTGGGGAGTTACTCTTTCTCCAGTGGGACTGAGAAAACCGCAGTGGCTCTGGGGGTTCCTGTTTTCTGGGTCCCTTAAGAGTCCATAAGCTAGTTTTGCAGTGAATAAATCATGAAGAAAAGGCTTCTCAGAACAGACATGAGGTAAAACGGAACAAAACGCTAACAACAGCCTAAACGGGCGTGCGTCCCCCAATCCCCTCAATGCTACAACAGCCTAGACGGGCGTGCGTCCCCCAATCCCCTCGACGCTACAACAGCCTAGACGGGCGTGCGTCCCCCAATTCCCTCGACGCTACAACAGCCTAGACGGGCGTGCGTCCCCCAATTCCCTCGACGCTACAACAGCCTAGACGGGCGTGCGTCCCCCAATCCCCTCGACGTTACAACAGCCTAGACGGGCGTGCGTCCCCCAATTCCCTCGACGTTACAATAAAACGTGGGCAGATCACAGGCACTGAATGAAGCGTGTGGGCAGTGGGGACAAGCCAGGCTCTTCCCCAGGCAAACAAGCCCTGATGCTGTTCCAAGGGCTGTCTATGCCCATCTGTGCAACAGGAAAGTGCTGCGGTACCAGCATCGCCAGGTACAAGATGGCGGAGAGAGTACCTTCAGCGACCACAAGACCAATCAGAATTCCCTGGGAAGAAATTAAAATTCTCAGCAAGACCTCAGAATATTTACACAGTAGCACTCAGTGTTTATAACAGCCCTTTCCAACAGAACTTTCTGTGGTAATGGAAACAGTCTTTTCTTGAGCTGACCAGGACAGAAGCCACGGGCCACTTGTGACCACTGAGCACTTGAAACGTGGCTGGTGGGAGTTGCAGAACTAAACTCTTAGCTTCATTAACTTCTAGTAGATTTGAGTGCACACAGCCGCGTGCAGCCAGTGGCGGGTGTTCAGGACAATGGTCCAAGGTGCGCCCTCTGGAGCCAACCCTCTATGAACAGCAAATCCACTTCTCTCCCCGCCTCCCAGTATGTCCTTCGCCCCTCACCACGCCCACCCACCCTGCTCCATGCGATGCCCAGACACACCTTTACCCAGTGCCTTCACTCCACCACTGAAACGTTAACTTATTATTTGGCGACTGACTAATGCACCCTGAGCATCACACACACAGCTGATGACTGAAGCAATTCTGATATTTGCTGGTAATACTTCCCTGTGTTTATGGAACATCTATTGGTAGGGCACAGACTATATACTTTATCCTTAAACACCCAAAAATCCCAGCAAGGGAAACTTGTTCACCATGCGTTATACAAAAAACACAGACCCTCAGACTGACAGTCCAGCCCAAGGCCACACAACCATGAAAGGGCAGACGTGGGACTGGGAGCCAGCTGGGCTGATGTCAAAGGCCCTTCCACTCACCACGTGATGACCCGGGGCGGGGCGGGGCGGGGCGGGGCGGGGGCGAGAGGTCCTGGCACCAGCCTCGCTCATTCATTCACGCCCTCCTTCCCCCTCTCACCTGACAGCCTGTGCTCAGCTCCTCTGCTCACTCTGCACTCGCAGGGGCTCCCTCCCTCCTGCACTTGCCACAGCCCATCCAGACATCACCAGAGCAGCAACCAGCCTGCACCAAAGCCCCCTGCACACCTGTGTCCTAGGTGTGCTCCAGCACAGGCCCACACACCAAGCCTGACGGCCCCAAAATGGAAACGGCCCGAGGTCCATCGAGGGGAGAACAGAGCAGGGAAAAAGGAACACGTTCTTCACAATGGATGGATTTCAGCATCTAAGACTGAACGAAAGTGGCAAGCCCCAGGGGCACACTGCAGTATGATTCGCCTCAGGGCAAAACATGTTAAGGATGCACACACGGCTGATAAAACCAGTCAAGAAAGGGTCCATTTAACCCAGGTCATCAGGATGGTGGCCATGGGGGAGGGTGCGGGGGAGGGCTGGAGTGTGGACCAGCAGAGACCTGCTCGCACGCCAGCAGAGGGGGTAAGCACTTCCGCCTATTCAGAACTGGTGCACCAAGGACACGGCTAACAGGTGGGTGGAGACCGCACGCTAGTTTCCTTCTCACACACCAACGCGTACAGTGGGCACTTCACGCCTACCGCACACGTCTCCACCCAGCAGCACCTGGCGCATCTAAAGAAGAATTCTGTGAACCGGAGCTAATTAGACGCTTGTCAATGTCATTCTTTAAAAATGCCTCTATAATCCAACTGAGTGGGATTCAGAGGGGCATATTTTCCTTTAGCAAAAGGTACTCCTATTTTTATTTTATTTATTTTAAAACACCCTTCCTTTATTTATTTATTTCTGTAATTTATTTATTTTTGGCTGCGTTGGGTCTTCGTTGCTGTGTGTGGGCTTTCTCTAGTTGTGGCGAGCAGGGGCTACTCTTCGTTGCGGTGTGCGGGCCTCTCATTGTGGTGGCTTCTCTTGTTGTGGAGCACGGGCTCTAGGCGCACGGGCTTCAGTAGTTGTGGCACGTGGGCTCAGTAGTTGTGGCTCGCGGGCTCTAGAGCACAGGCTAAGTAGTTGTGGTGCGCAGGCTTAGTTGCTCCGTGGCATGTGGGATCTTCCTGGACCAGGGCTCGAACCCGTGTCCCCTGCATTGGCAGGTGGATTCTTAACCACTGCACCACCACGAAGTCCTCTATTTTTAAATAGATTCTAGACCAGCCTCCTCTTGGCCCCCATAAAAAGGGAACAGAATAAGCTCCAGGCTCTACAACATTCTCTGTCAGTCACGTCTCAAGAGGCCGACTGGTACAGGCATCTAATATCTTAGGGATGATGGAGATTTCAACAGAAATGTCGCTCCAGGGGCAGGGTGGCACCGGGCTTCAGCTGTGACACGAGCCCAAGAGCAGTCCTCATGTCCGTCTGGGCTGCCGGCCACTGGACGCGCTCCACACACCAAGACACTCCAACCTCTGAGCACCCTGTAGCTCTGGTCCCAACCACGCAGCATCCAAGGGCAGTGTGCGGGCTCCCAGCTCTGTAACCTCTGTGGCTCCCTTGGGTGCCGTCTGTAATACGGGACAGGAGGGCAGCCCACGCGCCACACAGATGCCTGTGCCAACCGAGGATGCCGGCAGCCCAGAAGCTGCGACACAGGAAGGCGACCACTACCAGCTTTTGAATATGGACAACGTTAGCAGGGACGCCACCCCAGGCCTGGAAAACGGTGAGGCAGATGTGAGAGTCAATGTCGCCAGGCAGACCACAGCCACACACTCAGTCCCTTCTGTCTGAACGCCACCAGGGCGACAGACTAGAACTGGGACAGGAGGAGTCCCGCTTGGTGCCGCCGTGCAGCTCGGAAGCAGCACCGTCAAGAGCAAGGAGAGGCGTGCGCGGCCAGGGAGCGGCAGCCACGGCGCCCAGCGGGCTTTGCTTGTCCAGATGTGGCTGCCATCCATCCCTCAGGAAGGAGTGACAGTGCTGGCAGGGCCTCGGGGTTGCCAGGCTCCATGCGCACAGGGCGCTGGGAGCGCAGGTCTTCTGTGACCGGCACAGCAACAGATCCCGTCAACGAGCAGCCCGTCCTCAAATGACCCGGGACAAAGCGTTGGGAGACGGCCGGGAATTCAGTGACGGCGGCAGGAGAACGACAGGTCCAGGGAGGGGCTGCGCGGCTGAGGAGCCGTGCTTGCCGAGCACCTCGACCCGCCAACAGGCCAAAGCTCGCTGACAGATGCCGCAGGCCCGGGCCTCCCTGGTGGCGCAGCGGCTAGGAACCCGCCTGCCAATGCAGGGGACACGGGTTCGAGCCCTGGTCCGGGAAGATCCCACATGCCGCGGAGCAGCTAAGCCCGTGCGTCACAACTACTGAGCCTGTGCTCTAGAGCCCGCCAGCCACAACTACTGAAACCCACGTGCCTACAGCCCATGCTCCGCAACAAGAGAAGCCACCGCAGTGAGAAGCCTGCGCACCAGGACGAAGAGTTAGCCCCGCTTGCCGTGGCTAGAGAAAGCCCGTGCGCAGCAACGAAGACCCAACGCAGCCATAAACAAACAAATAAATAAAATTTGTTTTAAAAAAAACTGCCACAGGTTCACTGGAGGGACCCTCAGTCCGAAGGCAGCAGGACTGCCTGAGGGGCAAACGAGGCCGGGCAGACCCTCCACCTGTGGGCTTGCCAAGGAGGCCCCAAGGACGGCTCCCTGGCCCCCACCGCCTCTGCCCTCCCCTCCTGCCCCTCCTCAGACCTGCGACCCTCCAAGTGCAGAGGCCTCACCACCCTGCTCAGACTCTCCAGCCCGTCACCCCAGGTCAGCAGTGGCCAGCGGGGCACAGGCAGCCCGGCTCGCGGTCCGGGGCGTGGTGCAGGGGGAGAAGGGGCGCCATGGACTCTGAAGGCTGGAACGCCTTCCACGCAGGGTCTGCTACCCATCCGAGTTCGTGCCTGGCCTCACGGGGCGCTTCCTTCTCAGGAGACGCTCACACCTTCCCTGAATAAACGCATAGAGGCTGTAGGTCCAGGAAGCTGCAGACCCGCTGGGGGAGGGCTGGACCCAGCAACAAGGCCAACAAATGACACACATTCCCCTTTGCAACTCATGTCATGCTCCTGCTGCAGAGGGTCCAGAAGTGAAACCCCAGACCGTGAACGGCCCTCACAGACTCCTCGGTCTCCGCGTGGGGAGGGAAGGGCTGGCCTGGTGCACCGGGTCTTCCAGACACGACAGGGCTGGGATCAAGGGGCGCGCGCGTGTGCGCGCACGTGTGCGTGTGGCGGGGGGGGGGTCGCTAGTAGGAGAGAGCAGGAGTAGATCGCAAACAGCTGCCTTCCCTGAGTAAGGGCCCAGGGCCACATTCTGTGCACAGACCTGTGCAGAGCCACCTGTGGCCCCCGGGCAGCCGCTAGCAGACACAGGGTTTCCGGGACATTAAAGGATGTCTTCTCTTACTACAAAAGTGCCCATGACACAAAGAAAAGTACTGTATAGAAAAGACAGCAAACGTAAAATGAAAAAAAAAAAAAAGGATGACACTTTGCTCCAAGATGTGAACATACGGAAATAGAAAAGGTTAACATCTTACATTAGCTCTCAAACGGAAGAGATTAATTTCTGCATCTCACGAATATTCGACAGAAACTTAAAGACAAGTGGAAGGAGGGGTCTGGAATCTGGAGACCCACGCTAACCAAACGCTGTGGCCTTGGCTAGGTCCTCTCAGCTCACCTGAAAAAAGGATGAGGATGGGTGGGACTCAATTTAAGAGACACTGATGCCCACTGAGTCTTGGCAATACGTACGAAGGGCTGCTGTGGGCATCAAGGCGTCCACACGGACATGGGTCAAGACGATAGATGCGAACCCTTGGACCAGCAACAGCACCTATTAGCATCTGCTAAGTGTGGACTGTGTCCCAGGTGTTCTACGGGCATCACCAGGAGAGCGGCTTAGAGATGCAGACACCCCAGACCCTGAACCAGAACCAGCACTTAGCAGAGGCCCCAGGGCTGCAGGAGGCACACTGAAGGTGGAGAGGCTTTTCTTGGGGTGTGTTCACCCATTCAATTGTCACAAGGCCCCTGGGAGGTAGTGTCTATACCATCTCCCCATTTTATAGGGGTGGCAGGTGAGCAGCTTACCCAAGGTCCCACCACGAGTTAAGGGCGAAGCCAGGCCTCGGATCAGACTTATTATTACCCTAGAACCCGTGTTAACGTCCACAACGATGTGTCTCAAATTTGAACACCATACATCCTCCCCACCCCTTCTGAAGGAAAAATACTCCTTAGCCCCTCCTAGTATCTAATTATAAATATGTACAGACAAAACTGTGAATAAACTCCTTATGCTTTTCTTTCTTATAGAACTTTAAACAAAAACAAATGTGCAAATTAAACACAAAACTCTATAACTCATACATTTCAAATGGAGAGCATGTTAATTAGCAAGGGGTGACTGCTCAGCTGACAGGCACTAGGTCCTGGGGCTCCTCCAAATTCAAAACCATGTCAATCCCCACCCCCCACCCCACCCCCACCAGCCAGGCAGGGCTGGGCCGAGCACCACTGTTATCTCCTAGAATCACAGCAAGGCCCTGCGGGGACAGAGCCCTTATCACCACTGGCCTGCCCTTGGCCCTAATGACTCCTCCTATCTGAGCGTCACACTTCATCACACTTCCCAGCCAGCCCTGCTGCTGTGGCCATTCAGACGGATCGTCAAGACGGATCGTCATTAAAATGCAAGAGCAAACACACGTCTGTAGAGAACTTGCAGGAGACCCTCTAAGCTCTGAGCTGTTTTCCCTCTCGGGGACCCTGGGGCTAAGAAGCTAATTGTGCAGGTCATTCTTGAAGGGAATCAGATTCTACAGTCTCGTTGGGATAACTGTTAAATTACGAGTCTGGGTTTTTTTTTAAAGTACGGGTAAAAATGATTTCCAAGCCGTCCGTGGTCCTCCTCTCTTATAAACAAGGCCCATCATCCCAGAGCAGCCCATTGGTTGAAAGATAGGCCAAGAAGTAAGAGCTTCTGGGCAGAAATTTCACTGCTTTTTAAATAAAACCACGGTAAGGACGAAGACAACAAGGAAAGGCTTAAACCAACCGCTACTCCCAGGCTGACTAGTTATGAGCATCAGTTCAGATGGATCACTGGCTACGGCTGAACGAAGGCTGTGTGTTTTACCGCCTCTGCCCCACACACTCACCTGTGCAAACATACTTTTCCGTAGGTCTTTACAGCCCCGCCCTGTCATCCAGGCTCCTGTCTGGTGCTGGTGTGGGGCATGTGCGTGCACATGTGTGCTTTACGTTTAAAAGTTTAGTGGTTTCAAGAAGTTCTCAACGTCTTTCTCTGCACTTAGACAACTTAACCCTCTGCCACTGAAAACCACAGCACACGGAAGGCAGTTTCTGTGGATCTCACGACGAAGCACACGACCAATTAGCGGCTCTTTCCTCCTGGGTGAAGTGGTTCAGTGTGTGACAAGAGGACAACGGACTGTACTTCTCGCCGCACACTGCTCGATCCAACCCGCCTCTGTGAGCTCACCTTATCCCTCCCAATTGGAAGGGGCATCGCTGTGTAGAGATTCTTCCTTCCATCAAACACTGGTTTCCGATCCCCAAAGATCTGTGTTTTAAAGTGCTGAACCATATGTTCCACTATTTCCCTGAAACAAGACAGAATTCGAGCAAAACATCAATAAAATCAGGGAAATGGCACACAAGGACGACATTCTTCTGACACTGG
Source organism: Leucopleurus acutus (assembly GCF_964270905.1). Classification (NCBI taxonomy): domain Eukaryota; kingdom Metazoa; phylum Chordata; class Mammalia; order Artiodactyla; family Delphinidae; genus Leucopleurus; species Leucopleurus acutus. The sequence goes on from NC_139159.1 coordinate 81,260,088, forward strand.
TTTTTAAGCAATTTTATAAGCCCCGTGGCTCCTTTTAAAAACGTGACTTTCAACTTCCTTGTATAAGAAATCAAACTAGAACCTTCCGTGGGTTTACGCTCACTCATTTAGTGACTCAAGCACGGGAGAAGCCCCTCGCCGCCCAGCACGCTGCATCCACGGAAGACTAGCGGACGGGGCTCCTGCCCCGGAAGCTGCTGGACAGGCTGCCACGTGCGACCTGCACACAGAGTGCCCCCCACCCCGCGACACCGCGGGCTGGCTCGGCCGGGGCCTCGGGCTCCTGCGGTTCGCTGTACAGCTCGCTCTGGGTACCGCTGCCCTTTCAGTCTGGGCTCCGGCACGAAGACCCTGAACGTGCAGTGGAGGTTTGCTACTGTAAGCGACGAAGATTCTGGGGCTGTCTGCTCCTTGGGCGTGAACGGGAGCGGCAGGAACCCGGCGAGCACGAAGCAGCTGTTCTCTGTGGGGCTCCGAGGACCGAGCAGACCAGTGGCCCTACCTCGCCCCGTTTTGCCTATCTGTCCACGGCTCAGCAGAGAAACACACCACGATGACCAGGGACAGCTCAGCTCTCCTGCGGGCCCCAAGGCCCAGGGGAGTGCCAGGCCCACCGGCCACCCTCTCCGTACTTCTGTGCTTCAAGGGAGCCCCACCCGGAACATCTCTGTCAGCGTGTCCCATGAACTCACCCGACTCTGATAAAGTACACACAGGAAAAGCTGTGGTGCCTGCCTGGTCCCCAAAGGTCCTCGTAAGGGAAACATGCAAAGGACTGGTAGCAAACAGACTGTTAGAGGCTCAAAATCTCAGTCATTATCAGGAAACAGCAGCTCATGGGATGTGGTAAAGAGGGAGATGGATTCTGACAGCAGGGAAAGGGGAGGTGGGCAGAGGAGGGGGACGCACATCTGAGCTCAGCCTTGTTGCCGTAAGGGTATTTCTCTGGGACACAGCCTTGGTCATCTTTCAGGACGCAAGAACCAGAAATTCATTCCATTCTTTTCCTTGAACGAGAAAAGCAGGCCTAAGAAGGGTTTGCTCATTCAAACTGGCTTTGCCCAGCTGACTTTCAACTGTGCTAGTTGCAGGAGGTGGGTCTCCGGGGACCCAGCTAATCCTGCCCCAACACCCACCGCTTGGGGAGCCCCTGGGGCAGACGGAGCCTCTGCTTTGCTGGCTTCACCAAGAAGGCACCAACTGGGAGGTCACAGCCCTAGCAGGACAAGGACAGCCCTAGGTGCAGCTCTGACCTCCATCCCCGCCGCCCCTGACCAGTAGCCAGGGTGCAGTCTCACCTGCTGCTGCACACACTACTCTGGGCCACCCAACACAAGGTGGCCCCTTCCTCCACGCTGTCTCCAGACCACTCCCCCACAAGCTTCAAGGACCCCATCTTCTTGGTCAAGACTTCACAGTCAACTCAAGTTCCAGATGGCTCCACTGGGGAGTCCCGCCCTCATTCAAAGAACAAATCCGCCAACTGAACTCAAATTTATCATGAACAGAATTAGGAGGGCACTCGCCCCAACTCATTTTATGAGGCTAGAAAAACTTTTATCTCAAAACGCAACAAGGTGATCGCGGGACAATCTCACTTATAAACACAGATGCAGAACAAAATAAGAGGAAGCCCCACCCTCCACTGCTCCTCTCTCCCCAAGACTGGAGCAGATCAGCCAAAGCAACATGGTCCTTCCTAAAGGGACCAGTAAAGTACATTGCAATGAGAAACGGACTTCCCCACAGTTCAGTGTGTAGGTAATAAGGGATAGGGGACAACTAGTTCCAAGTGGCATACACAACTCTTTTATTTGGGAGTTGGAAACACCATAAGAAACAAACCAACCAACTGATATACCATATTCATGGACAGGAATATTCAATTCTGCAAACAAATCCATTCCTTCAAGCCCAATGAAAACCCAGAGGGGTTAATTTTTATCTGATGGGATTTACTAAACTAATTCTAAAATGTATTTGGAAATAACGAAGGATAAAGGCTGGTAAGCACACTCTTGAAAAGGTACCTGGTGGACGTAAGAGCTACCATGACAGAGACTGTGGTGCTGGAGGAACAGACAAGCAGAACTCAGGAAAGCATCGAGGGCCCAGAAAAAGACCCACGGACATACAGACGTTCCATTGATGACAGAAGGAGAAGAGAGAGGACAAAGAATACTTCTCAATACCTTGTGCTGAGGCAACTAGGTATCTAGTATTCAAAGCAATAAATGGAGCCCACACGACACAAAACGTTTATCCACGCTAACACTTATTGTTCTCAGCTGAATTCAACTGTTGGCATGGTGACTCCACTTACACACCAAACTATAGGTGGGAGTCACGTCTTACCCAGGACCATCCAGCACCTGGCAGTTTGGCACACCAGGCGCTCAGTAAATACTTGTTCAAAGAAGGAGGCTGTTCAGTCATGACCTCTGGAGTTACCCTGAGGGACTACGAAGCAATCCTGCTCGGGTGACTAATGGTACACAACCCTGACCACCACATGGACTAAGAGAAAGCATCCTCATTACCCACACCATGTCCCTGTGCCTCGATGGCCCGCTTGATCACCTTGTATCATCTTTTGCAAAACATTAGTAGGGATAATTGCTTAATTTTTATGACCTGATAGCAACTAATTCTAAAATGTGAAGGTCCCTTCCCTCTATCAGCCCAGGCGGACTCCCAGAGGCTGGCCAGTGCCTTCCTGTCTTTCTCTCTCTGTTTTAACTGTGGTAAAATACAGATAACATAAAATTTGTCATCAGTCATTTTTACATGTACAGTTCAGGGGCATCAAGTACATCCACACTGTTGTAAAATCATTACCACCATCCATGCCCAGAACTACTTCTTATTCCCCAAGAGAAGCTCCGTTCCCATTAAACAGTAACTCTCCTCACCCCTCCCCCCACCCCTTTCTAGGCTCAAGGACTTTTTTGGACCAGATTCTCCCCAGCGACTGCTGAGAGATATCTGAGCAGAACCACCTGGGCACATGTCATTCCTCAAGTGTCTGTGTTTACTTCTTTCTTCATATCAAGTTTGACCACTGGAAAGCAAAGTTCCTGTATTACATCAGTTTGGCTCCCTGGACAAACACCTTTCCTGAACCTAATTCTCAAGCTATGATCCTGACCTCACTCAAAAGGCAACAGCCCCCAGATACTATCTGTACACATTCTAGAGACTCATTATGTGCTCAGTACCTTACAGAATGATCCACATATTAAAACGTAGAGTGAAGATGACAATGGCAAACGTGTTGGCACCTACTCTCTGCCAGGCTGCACACGGAACAACTCATTCAGTCCTCACAGTAACCTAGGAGGTCAACACCACCTCCATTTCACACACAAGGACACAGAGGCACAAGCCACACACTGCAGTGTCAGTGGCCAGATGTGAAACTGCCTCGTGGTTAACGGGACATGTCTGCTAATCCAGAGAGTCTGAAACACTCCCTGGCAGCTTGTCTGCCTTGTTACCAAAATTCTGAGAAGTTTTCTCTTTTAAAAAAATGCATTCTTGTAATTTAAAAAACCCCAACAGACAAAAGTCCAAGACCAAATGACTTCACAGATGAATTCTACCAAACATCTGAAGAAAAGTTAAACCTATTCTTTTCAAACTATTCCAGAAAACTGAAGACGAAAGAGTGCTTTCCGAACTCATCTGATGAGGCCAGCATCACCATGATACCAAAACCAGACAAGGACATCACAAAAAACAGAAAATTACAGGCCGATATCTGATAAACATAGATGCAAAAATGCTCAACAAAATGTAAGCAAATCAAATTCAGTAATACATTAGAAAGATCATACACCATAAAGTGGGATTTGTATCAGAGATGCAAGCATGTTTCAATATCTGCAAATCAATCAATGCGGTATACCACATTAATGAACTGAAGAATAAAAATCATCATTACCTCAATGAATGCAGAAAAAGCGTTTGATAAAATTCAACATCTATTTATGATTAAAAACTCTCAACAAAGTGGGTATAGAGGAAACATACCTCACCATGACAAAGGCCATAATATGACAAACGGCCAACATCACACTCAATGGTGAACAGCTGAAAGCATTTCCTCTGAGAAGAGAAACAAGAAGACAAGGATGTCCACTCCTGCCACTTTGATACAACATAGTTTTGGAAGTCCCAGCCACAGCAATCAGATGAGAAAAAGAAACAAAAGGAATGCAAATTGGAAAGGAAGAAGTAAAACGGTCACTGTTTACAGATGACATGACACTATATATAGAAAATCTTAACGACGCCACCAAAAACCTATTAGAACTAATACATGAATTAGGTAAAGGGGCAGGATACAAAATTAATATACAGAAATCTATTGCATTTCTATACACTAAAAATGAACTATCACAAAGAGAAATTAAGGAAACAATCCCATCAAAAAGAGTAAAATACCTAGGAATAAATCTTACCAAGGAGGTAAAAGACCTGTACTCAGAAAGCTATAAGACACTGATGAAAGAAACTGAAGATAACACAAACAGGTGGAAAGACACATTCATGGATTGGAAGAATTAATATTGCTAAAATGACCATACTACCCAAGGCACTCTACAGATTCAGTGCAGTCCCTATCAAAAAACCAATGGCATTTTTCAGAGAACTAGAATAAATAACTCTAAAATTTATATGAAAATGCAACAGGCCCCAAACAGTCGAAACAATCTTAAGAACAAAGCTGGAGGTATCATGCGCCCTGATTTCTAACTATACTACAAAGCTACAGTAATCAAAACAGTATGGCACTGGCACAGAAACAGACACACAGATCAGTGGAACAGAATAGAGCCCAGAAATAAACCCAACTTACACGATCAATTAATCTATGACAAGGGAGGCAAGAATATACAGTGGGGAAAAGACAGCCTCTTCAAAAAACAATGTTAGGAAAACTGGACAGCTACATGTAAAATCATCAAACTGGACTACTTTTTTTACAAGAATACACTCAAAATGGATTAAAAACTTATATTTAAGACCTGAAACCATAAAACTCCCAGAAGAAAACATCAGCAGTATGCTCTTTGACATCATCTTAGCAGTATTTTTTTGGATCTGTCTTCTTAAGCAAGGGAAACAAAAGCAAAAATAAACAAATGGGACTACTTCCAACGAAAGAACTTTTCACAGCAAAGGAAACTATCAACAAAATGAAAAGGCCACCTACTGAATAGGAGAAGGTATTTGCAAACAATATATCTGATAAAGGGTTAACATCCAAAATATACAAAGAACTCATACAACTCAACATCAAAAAGCCAAACAACCCGATTAAAAATAGGCAGAGCACCTGAGTAGACATTTTCCCAAAGAAGATATACAGACGGCCAGACACATGAAAAGATGCTGAACATCACTAATCATAAGGGAAATGCAAAACAAAACAATGAGATATAACCTCACGCCTATCAGAATGGCTGACAACAAATAAAAAGTGTTGGCAAGGATGTGGAAAAAAAGGGAACCCTTGTGCCCTGCTGGGGGGAATGTAAATTGGTGCAGCCACTATGGAAAACAGTATGGAGGTTCCTCAAAAAGTTAAAAACTACCATACAATCTAACAATTCCACTTCTGGATATCTTTCTGAAGTAAACAAAAACACTAATTAGATACACAATATAAAAGATACGTGCACCCCTATGTTAATGGCCGCATTATTTACAATAGCCAAGATATGGAAGCAAACTAAGTGTCCACTAATAGATGAATGGATAAGATGTAGTGTGTGTGTGTGTGCGTGTATGTGTGTGTGTGTGTGTATCTATATATACACACATACATACATGCATGCACGCACACGCACACGCACACACATGCATACATACATACACTGGAGTATTACTCAACCATAAGAATGAACAAAATCTTGCCATTTTCAACAACATGGATGGACCTAGAAGGTATTATGCTAAGTGAAAGAAGTCAGACAAATACTGTATGATTTCACTTAACAAGCGAAAAAACATAACAAAACAGAGAGACTCACAGACATAGAGAACAAACAGGTGGTTGCAGGGGGGATGAGTGAAATAGGTGAGGGAGATTAAGAGGCACACAAACGTCCAGTTACAAAATAAATGGGCCACTGAGCATGCTGTAATGTATTCTTCTGGTAATTTCTAATCACACGGCTACTTTTCGTTGATACATTCTCACTGCGAATTTCCCACACGGATAGTGCTCCAAGTCCGCCTGACCTCCTCTTCATTTCAGTTCTCTTCTCAGAAGCACCCTTATTGTTTTTAAACCTATGCATTGATATAAATACACAGGTACATAAAATAAATACAGTGTGTTATGTTTTAAACACACATGGCTCTGGAGCTTGCCGTTTTCCCAGGATGCGTGTTTAACACCTTTCCTCGACACTATATACAAAGTGGCAGCAAGTCTAGAAATAGAAATGCTATCGTATCATGTACTGTAACGTGATGTTAACAAGCCACGTAGTTGTCTATGTTTCCGGACGTGGTATTCATACTGTGAAGCTCCATTCCATTGCTGTCCATCGTTTCACAGTACTCCACAGTATGTTTACTTAACCATCCCCATTGGCTGACACAGAAATGACTTCTCTTCTCTCTCGCTTTTCGCCATCACAGTATTAGACATCCTTGTACATATCTCTCTTTGGGATAAACACTTAGAAGTAGAATTGGTGGGTCAAAGGTATATGGGGCATTATTTGTATTTACATGTATACACAAAACCACCTTCTGAGAAGTCTGGACCAGCGTACATCTCCCCCGGTGGACAGTGCCCATAACAGCAGGCTGCCAATGTCACAGCCGTGCTGCCCCGCCCAGCTCTTCCCAAGCACAGCGTGAGCACGCGTGCGGTGCTCTCCTAGGGCCACCTGACAGAGCGCAGGAGGAACAAGGGGGAAAGTGCAGACAAGGTGAGGAGCACACCTCCTTCCTTCCGGTAGCCCATCCCGGGCTTCCGAGCACGGCACCACTACTTCTGACCCGCTGGCAAGGTTTCCTGGCGCTGGCTGTAAGGCCCGCACGGCCTAGACCAGCTCTGGGCACCGGCTGTCGTGTGTGACCAACTGCAGCCACGATGATACTGGAGGCATCCTGAGAAGAGGGACCTTGCCTTATACTGGAACCCCTCCCACAGAAGCCACTGAGAACGGTGATCGAGACTAAGGGCACACCGGGCCGGGATTCACGACTCATCAGAACGTCCGTAGATGGCATTTTCCTCTCAGTCTTGAATGAAGCCTCAGGGTTGAATTTATTAAATATCTACCATGTGCCCTGCACAAGGTTTTGGGAACTCAGAATTAAGGCACTGCTTTAACAGAGGCTGCAGTGTGGAAGCAGACGGGGTGTAGAGGACTGTCTGGACAGGGTCAGTGGCAGGGGACAGTCTGCGGCCGGAGCTGCCTGCTCTTCCGCCTCCCCTTCCCCTCCGGGTCCCCTCTTCCAGCTCTGCCCCGATACTGTCAATCACTGCTCTGACTCTCCCCTCCCAACGAGGGACAGGAACCATGTCTACCTTGTCCCCCACCGTACGCCCGCCGGCACAGTGCCTATCACACAGTGGAGGTTTCATAAATGTCGGCCGGTTGGTAGTGTGGCTGCCGAGAGGGACTGAGTCAAGGTTTTAGCACGTGGGTTTTGCCAGCACAAAAACCTTACTTCCAACATTTTTCTAAGCTATTATGAATGATTATAATTTTGAGATTGGACCTTAGGCCAAAGTCCATCAGAATAGTCAAATGAAGAACCCTGAAGGTTCACATGTTTAACTACGCAGCAACTCTCAGGCTGGCTCAAAACCCAGGGGAGTAGCACGGCATGCCAGTCTGTGGGCTGGCCTTGCCACAAAATGCACCTCAACACCCTTAAATATTTAAGGGCTGGGTTTTTTTCTTTAGATGATGTTCAGCTTGGTGTTGGCTAACCTTGGTTTTTTTCCTAGAAATATGAAAATTTAGTTAAAGTGGGATGAACTCTTTTCCCATGAAGGTGTCCGCTTACCTCATTATGGCCTATGCTTCTCGCTCTGTTTCTCTCTCTCAATTCCTTTGCCTACCTATGCTATTTTACTTTCTTGGAAAGGTTTAAATATAGTATCAAATTAGCCTGGCACCTCAGGTAACTTGAAGATAACTTACTCTTCTGGCTGCCTTTCATGGCGCCCCCCTTTTAATATACATACCCTTGCAGATTTTGTAACAACCAAATAAAATTCTAGGAATAAATTGAAAAAAAAGATTACAGCCCATCTTGGCTACTTTCTGTTTCACGAGGCAATTTCTAAACACTGGGTATCTTTAGAACCTTACAGTCATAACTACAACAGGACTGTGGGAACACAGTCAGGTGAAAACATCGCATTTTAGTCACCATCAGCCTTTTTCTGTTGCCAGAAGACAAAGCCTTAGTCATGCCTATTTTCATAAAAGAAAGCTTCTTGCACACTGTGGTTGATGGCATAATAAGAGCCCACTGCCACCATGCCAATCAAAAGCCCAGAAAATGTGTTTTCTCATGCCTTCATTCCAGCTCTAAGAGTATATCCAAATCACAGATCCTCACAGGATTTTGTCCCAAGGAAACTCAAAATCAAACAAGCCCATTCATTGAGCGTCTCAGAGCATAGAAGGCATATTAAAAGATCTCAGAAGACCTTTAGTAAATAAAGCTGTTTAAACCAGTTGTGCCCGAAGCTTTGGTTCACAAACACATTTTTTAGTAAGCACATAGTTAAAGGACCCCATTTTACTGTCAAGTATTGTTTCTTTGGAGACATGTCTTTTGGGGATAAATACTCAGAAGTGGAATCGGTGGGTCAAAGGGTATATACTATTTTTATTTTAACATATACACCAAGCCACCTTCTAAAAAGTCTGGACCAATGTATATTGGCCACACTGAGTGAATCCAACTGTTTAGTTTTACAAATAAGGGAAATGAATCCCCAAACATTCTTTCTCATACCAAGACTGTGATCAGGAAAAAATGTACAGCAAAGAGCACTCTATAGGGCACCAGCACAAACTGGGCAACCAATCTGACTTATTATCAAACTGCAACTCAGAATTCTGTTTCTGACCATGACAAAGTAAGCAGACTTCTCCTCCTGCCCTAAAGAAACTAAAGAAACTAGAGAAAACCTGAGAGCTGTTTTTGACAGTGGAAAACAGGCAGCTTAGGACTGTGACTACCGAGGGAAGGAAAACAAACATTCACTCTGCTGGGAACAATTTCCAAATCACAAAACGGAGAAGGAGCATAAGAGAGCAACAGTCTTGTTGTGCTGCAGAGATGGGGGCAGAAGAGGTAGGAATTTGTAGGGGAGGGTACCAGAGAAGATAGCAAAAGCCAGACTCCCTCAACGTAACATACATAATGTTCAATGAACAAAAAATTCACTATGCATGTGAATAAGCAAGGAAAGGTGACATGTGATCTAAGGGAAAACCTGCCAATAGAAACAGACCCTGAAATGACCCATCTGTTGTAATTAGCAGACACGGGCTGCTATCATAAATATGCTATTACTATAAATGCATTCAAAGTCATCAAGAAAAAGGATGGCAGCTATGAATGAACAGATGAGGAATCTCAGCAGAAATGTAAACTATGAAAAAGAACCAAATGCCAATTCTAGAAAAAGTACACTATATAAATGAAAAAATTTTTGGATGGTTACCACAGAATATTGGATATTACCAAAAAAAGGTGTGTGTCTGGGGCAGGGGAGATAAAGTGATCTTAAAGAGAGATCAATAAAGATTACCCAAACTGAGGAAAGAGGGAGAACAATTTTTTTTATTAAATCACAATCACAAGACAGTATCAAATGGTCTAACGTACACATAACTGCAATCCTGGAAGTAGAGGAGGGAATGGGACAGGAAAAAAATGTAAAGAAATGACTGCCAGCATTTCACCCAAATAACATGAAAGACATAAACATTAAGGATCCCAAGAAGGAAAAATACAAAGAAAACTCCAGCTAGGCATATCAGAGGCAAACTGGTGAAAAGCAAAATTAACTAGAAAGTAACTGAAAGAAAAAAGACAGATATGGGAGAACTACAAACAACACCAACAAACAGGTTTCATCAGAAACAATGAGGATTAAAAGACGACGTAATAACATCTTTAAGTTGCTAGGGAAAAAACTGTCAATTTAAAATTCTACATCCAGCAAAAATATTTCAAAAATGAGGAGAAAATAAACATATTTGCAGATTTTAAAAAATGGTGGGAGAATTCATCACTGGCAGGTTTGTACAATGAGAAAGGATAAAAGATATTCTTCAGGCTGAGGGGGAAATGATGCAAGTATAAACACAGATCAACAGAAAGAAATAAAGAGAACTAGATATGGTTAATATGTGGGTAAATAGACTATTTTCTTTTCTTAATTTCTTTAAAATAACAGCACTGGACCATGGGGTTTATAACATACATAGGAGTAAAACACATGCCAACAGTAGCAAAAGGAATTATACTAAAACTGTAATTGTTCAAAAAAAAATTGACAAGTGTTTTTGTAACCTTCAGGAAGTCAAAGGTTTCTTAGAACACACAATATAATAACCACTTTCAGGGACTTCCCTGGTGGCGGAGTGGTTAAGAATCCGCCTGCCAATGCAGGGGACACAGGTTCGAGCCCTGGTCCGGGAAGATCACACATGCCGTGGAACAACTAAGCCTGCGCACCACAACTACTGAGCCTGCGCTCTGGAGCCCGTGAGCCATAACTGCTGAAGCCCACGTGCCACAACTACCCAAAGCCCGCGTGCCTACAGCCTGTGCTGCGCAACAAGAGAAGCCACCGCAATGAGAAGCCCGCGCACAGCGAGGAAGAGTAGCCCCCGCTCGCCGCAACTAGAGAAAGTCCGTGCGCAGCAACGAAGACCCAACGCAGCCAAAAATAAATAAATAAGCAAACAAACAAATTTAAAAGAAGAAAGTCAAACAACTCATTGGAAAAAAAAAAAAGGAAATAATGCATGAAAAGGTGCTCAACTCATTGGTTACCAAGAAATGAAATTAAACCACAGTAAGAAACCATTACACGCTCACCGAAACAGCAAAAATCAACAAGACGAACCATATCAAGTGCTGACAAGGATGTGGAGCAGCGGGAAGTCTCGCTGCCAACGGGAGCGCGCGGCGGTACGAGCGCGCCGGGAAACCACTCGGCAGAGTCTCCTGCGGCTGAACCTACACTACCCTCTGATCCAGCTACTGCACTCCCAGGCATTTATCTAAGAGAAATGAAAACGTGTGTGCACAAAAGACTTGAACAAGCAGTTCGCAGCAGCTTCATTCGTAACAGCAAAGCCCAGAGCGCCTAAGCACCTAATGAGAGAATGAGTAAATGAATCATGAAATAACTGCATCGTAACACATTCCTCTGCAACAAAAATGAGAAGCTATTAACACACACAGTGGTACAGGTCAACCTCAAAAACATGCTGAGAGAAGCAGGGTGAAGGGGCAGCTCTCAGCTCTCATGGACCCGTGGGCCGTGCGAGTCCATCTACACAGGCAGGAAACGAGCCTCCAGGGACGGATCCCAGCACTGGTGGTGGGGGGCGGGGGTACGAGGCAACTTTCAGGGGTGATGGGCGTGGCTAAACATTCGTCAAAACTCACTGAGCAGCACACTTACAATGCGTATTTCTTTGTATCTCAATACAAGAACACTTAAAAAAAAATGCAACGGAAGCTTTCTGGGGAGAAAAGGTCAGCAGGATCTGCTGAGAATCGGAGAGGGTTGATTCGTTTTAAAATAAAGGACAAAACAGAATACCTGTTAACTCTTCTTGGGCATTTCTCTGGCTTGATATCCAATTCATAATGATAGATGTCAATTTTTGGAATGTCCATTTCAAAGAAGTTGGCCTGTAACTTGATCGTTCTCCCGGAGGTCCCGAAGTCGGGTCTGGGTGGAGGCTTGAAGGCATACCCTTGGACGGGTGGCGGTGGCGGTGGAGGAGGGGCGAGCACTGGAAACGGTAAAGAGAACCCTGTTACCCAGGGCCCACGCTGAGAGGAGGCTGGCGCCTGCCCCCGGCACGCTGCCCTCCCCACCCCGCTGGACCCCGCCATCCCAGGCCCGCCGGCACTGCCACCCCCTCCTTCCCACCCCCGAAACTGATGCCCCACCCCGCCCGGGCCACCTCATCGCAGAGCGCCCCAGTGCCAGGCTCAAGGTCCCCCAGAGCGCACCCCTCCTCGGCCACTCGGCCGCGACACTGCACCTCGCCCTCCTTGCTCAAAGGTTTCCCTCCCCGGTCCCCTCCTCGCTCACCGACCCTCTTCACTTCTTCTGACAGCCTCACAGTTCCAGCCCTGCACCCGCAGTTCAAAGTCCTTCCCCCAGGCCTGCGCCTCCACCGGTGAGGCTGTGGTCTACTCCACTGTCAAGACCCTTCGCACACATTCTTCACGGCCAGTTGCTCAACAGTGCTCATCGTTTTACCCGCTTTTCTAACTCCTCCTTTCCTATCCATCTCTCTCTGCCTCAGCTCGGGTTCCCATTTCATCCTAGTGGGGGCTCGGCTTCCAGGCCCCTCACCCACTTTCCACACATTCTGATCTCACCCTGGCCAGATACCTTCGTGGCCCCCCCCCCCCGACATTTAGGCACTCACGTCTTGGCCTTATCTTCTGCAGCTCTAAGAGCCCTCCCCACCAAGAACCAGCCTCACACTTCAGAGCCCTGCACATGCCAGCTCCTGCCCAAGAATCCCGAAGAATCCGTTCACTCCTGTAGCCCTCGCGTGTCCAGCTCACTTCATTGGCATTTCCAGGACGAGTCTGCCGCACCGTGCTGTCATCACACTTGGCTCTCTGCCTGGCTGGCTGGACCACGAGCAGCCTGAGGATCACGGTCTAAGCGAGCACCTGACGCACACGAGCCCAGAAACACTGGATCCAGCCTTGGGAAAGCCCAAGCTCGGACAGGCAAAGGAAGGTTGCCAAAGTCGCTCACAAAGTGTCCTCTGCCGCGGACCACCGAAGTCACGCAGGAAGGTGTGTGCAACATCAAGAGTCAAGAAGGTGGGCTTCCCTGGTGGCGCAGTGGTTGAGAGTCCGCCTGCCGATGCAGGGGACACGGGTTTGTGCCCCAGTCCGGGAGGATCCCACGTGCCGCGGAGCGGCTGGGCCCGTGAGCCATGGCCGCTGAGCCTGCGCGTCCGGAGCCTGTGCTCCGCAATGGGAGGGGCCACAGCAGTGAGAAGCCGGCGTAGCCTCCCAACACCAACACTCACACACAGACCTTGACACTGTGCCCCCGAGTACCACTTCCTACACCACAGTCCTTCTTCCAGGGACTTCCGACAGCTGTGCTTGCGTCAACATGGTAGTCAACTACCCCTGCCATCTCTCTCCTGGAAGCCAAGACTCAACACCCCCTTCTCTGCAACAGACCAACCTTTCCACAAAGGAGTCTCAGCAGTAAAGCCAATTCGTTACTTAAAAGTGCTTTACAATATACCTCTTTGGTTACCATGCTTGCCACGTACACTTCTGTTCCTTCTCTGCATGTGAGAGATTAAAGATGGGGCAGTGTGAATTGTTAGCAAATTAGACAAAGCCGAAGGGGTAAGACTCATATGGAATTAAAGGGACCCAGACCGTCATGACAGTGTCCCCCCTCCATGACTCTTAAATCCATTAACTTAATCCAGGAGTGCTTCCCCCCCACCCCCGACAGTTAAAAAAACAAAACCAAAACAAAACAAAAAAACACTTTGTCCCAACTCGAATTTTCAGTAACTCCATTAATAAAATTCAAAGTCGTTTTAGGAAAAGAACCAACGAAAAGAATTTCCGATTAACAGCACACCTTTAATTTTCGCTCAAATATCTTTGTTTCAAAAAAGTTCTCATTTTAAAAAAAATTCCATGTACTGCAATCCCTACTGACATTCACTGGAAACAGAAGTACTCTAGAAAGAATAATAGAAGCTGTTCTTACTGTATTTCTGACATAGTAAAACTCAGGGAGTCTTTGAATTACTTGTTTTATACTTTGGTTTCTTTCTATGAGAAAACAAACATGCTCTAAAGGTTATTAATCTCATTGAGCTAAACCATCTGGAGACCTTTGGGTCTCTCTCCACTAAGCTACTATGACTTCATAGATGACATATTCGCAGCCTTTCACAACAGCCCATCCCTTCAACAAACACGCCTGGGTGCCCCTTACGTGCTGGGTAGCGTGCCAGAGACCAGAGATACAAAAATAAACAGAGTTCTCAAGCAGCTCACACATCACCTCCCAGGAGTGTCTGAGTGCAGGACACCCAGTGGATTACCATGTTTACTTCTCCAGAGTCAGCTGGTCACACGGGGTCCTCGCACTGAGGGTCCTGACCACGCCAAGGAGGGGACACCACTTGCTCCCTTGCATCTGGGGACAGATGCAGACTCTCTGCACTCAGCACTGAGTGCCCACTGACACGAGGTCCCTGTTCTCAGGTGGACTCCCACCCGGCAAGAGGAATCTCGTGAATGTAGAGTCAAGGTTAGACCTTCGTGTCCCAGGAAATGTCCAGCCACAGAGCCACAGAAATCTGGCCCAGGAACCAGAGCGCGAGCCACACTGAAGGGAGTCCCAGCTACAAAGCGCTCTCACAGTTTTCTTTCTTGCAGTTATTTACAGTATCATGTAAGCTTCACGTGTACAGCACAGTGATTCAGTTTTATACATACATATATACATTATACACACACACATATTTATACACATGTATGTTCTTTTTCAGAATCTTTTCCCTTATAGGTGATTATATAATACTGAGTATAGTTCCCTGTGCTATACAGTAGGTCCCTTCTGGTTCACGTTTCCTAATTGCGCCTCACAGCTACGGAGCAAAGGGGTCGCCTGTGAACTGTGAAGCTGTCCAAGGCCCAGGGAGTAGCAACACAGCTGGCGTGCCCACTCCATCCCACTCCCCAGGCTGCCCCCGCCCCCCCCCCCACCAGCTGTCAGTCCCCAGCCTTACCTACCTCTCAGCAAGGCAGGGTCAGGCCTGGGGCCCACCCCTCAGGCTGAGCCTACACCTCCTATACCCCCAACACCCACCACTTGGACACAATAAGCCGCGGGAAAGAAGGAGAACAGTTCACCAGTTTGCGTCACTAACCTGTATTAATAAAAGCAATGGGGAAAATGCAATGGTAAATTATTTATAAAATATATAATCTCATAAGATATTTCTTCCTTGCTTCTAGATTTTAATAATGAAACTACCGACAGTTCATGGGGAGCGTATGGAATATAGAGTCACAAGTTAAGGCCCTCTAAGCAGAGGGAACAGGGTGAGGACCTGTGTGGCTTTTTTTTTCTTTTAATATAGAGTTATTGATTGATTGATTTAGGTTGCATTGGGTCTTACTTGCTGCGCGTGGGCTTTCTCTAGTTGCGGCAAGCGGGCTTCTCATTGCAGTGGCTTCTCTTGTTGCAGAGCACGGGCTCTAGGCATGCGGGCTTCAGTAGTTGTGGCGCATGGGTTCCAGAGTGCAGGCTCGGTAGTTGTGGCGCACGGGCTTAGTTGCTCCGCGGCATGTGGGATCTTCCCGGACCAGGGCTTGAACCCGTGTCCCCTGCATTGGCAGGCGGATTCTTAACCACTGCGCCACCAGGGAAGCCCAGGACCTGTGTTTCATACCTTTGGGAAGGAAACTCTCCCACCAGGCCTCAGTCCTGAGACACCTTGGATCTGTTTTTCTGACGCGTAGGGAGTCCCAAGTGTAAACTGCCGAAACAAGCAGGAAGATCCACACACAAAGCTCCGGAGAGGAAGCAGTGGAGCAGTGGAAGCGCAGAGCTCCACCCGTGCTGGGGAAGGGACGGGACAGGAGGGGAGAGGGAGGAGGTGTCAGCTCTTGGCCCCGAGGCTAAAAGGAGGGACGAACGGGCACACGCGTGCGCATGTGACACAGGGGAACCGAAAATCCAGCCCACATCACCTAGAGTTGAGCTCTCCAGGGGCTCCCCTCACACGGCCCGCGGCCCCTTGCACTGCAGCAGGAATGGGGGCTGCCACGCACAGGTGCACCGGACGGGCAGGGAGTCGGAGGGAAAGGGTGAGGAGGGGACGTGGGGGGAGCCCAGAGCACAAGCTCCCTGCTCGGCCTTCTCACCCTGGGCTCCCAGGAGCGGGTGCCACCAACACCTACAAGCAAATGGAAGCCCGAGGCCCAGCCCAAGACGAGGCAGCGTCTGGGGAGGAGTTCACGGAGCTGGCGTTAAGCCAACTGGCTGTGGCACCGGCCGCCTGCTCAGCGGGGACCCAGCCCCAAGTGCCTACCCACCTTCAGGTGCCACCTCATCTCCCCCGCTCCTGCCATGCTGGCAGGTCGAGCGAGCGCCCCCCAGCTTCCGAGCTCTCTCACATCTCCTCCCCTCTTCACGGAGAAATTCAGGTCTGACCTTCCTGTGAGAACGGCCGGCAGCCCCACCGCCTCGCTGCTCCCAACCCCAGGCAGCCCGCACAGCACATTTCCCATCCAGCGACTCATCCAACAGTTTTGTTTGGAATGGATTTCCCGCGGTTAGGCTTGCCTCTGCACGGGGCAAAACCCTTGGGATCGGGAAGGCAAACGCTTCTTTCTCATCCAGCGACACTGGCTGTCACGGCGGGCAAGGACTCGTCCACAGCAACTACCAGCACAGCCCCAGCGCTTCAGTGACTCGGCCACCAGCCCCCGTTCCTGACCAGAGTGCTGCGGGCAGGAGTCCCCGAGCCTGAGAACCCAGCACAGCGTCAGGGACAAAGCAGGCACGGGGGTTTGCCGAGTTGCTGCCGAGGTGTGTTTAAAATTTCCATCGTTAGAGCCACAGCTCAATCAGTGAAAGGGAAACATGTAGTGAATGAGTAATCGACTTCCTGTATGAGTAACCGGCTCATAGAAACCAGAAAGCTTTCAAGAGATTCCACGGGAGGCGAGCCTGTCATTGCACTGGGCGTCCTGCAGAAACCCACGCCCAAGGTCTGGACTGTCGCTGGCCTGTCAGAGGAAGAGGAAGGTCCCAGAGCAGGGCTGTGGGACACCTGCCCTCACCATCTCTTGGCAGCCCCTCGCCAGCGCTGCTCGCCCGTCCCAGCGCCGCCCCCCCCCCAACCGAGCGAGGGATGGAGACACACGGACGCAAACCCACACACTCACCCCTCCTCTCTCCCACCCGCAACTGGGGACGCAGGTCACACACCCGAGGAGCCAAGGAGATCCCCTGAGACCGCTGCCTACATGCACCAGCACGGGCAGGGCCCCAAGACACGAGGCGACCTCACGGCAGCTAAGACCCCCTCCAAGAGAAGGAAGTTTGGCCTCCTTCCGAATGTGCCAGGTACCCAAGAGCTCGCGGCGGGGCCATTCTTCACCGACTAGATCATGGGGCCCTCCCTAAAGCAGCACCTGTGGGTAACTTCCACTCAAGGAAGCCGTCTTGTTTCCTTACCCATGATGGTGGACGCGGGCGACTGGGTGAATCTTTCCTATACTGCAGTCTTCTCTCTGATTATCACCCTTATTACAGAAGACGCAGAAAAATACAAAGAAAATTTAAATCATCTGTTATGCCAGAAGTTGACTAACAGGCAAAGCTGGGACTCAGACACAGGTCCTGTTGTCATCAGAGCATGTGAGGTTTGCCACCAAAGCGGAGCTGCCTCAAGTCCTTCTGAGAGAGTAGACAAGGTTTAAATCAAACAAGGGACTTCCCTGGTGGTCCAGTGGTTAAGAATCCACTTTCCAATGCAGGGGACGCAGGTTCAATCCCTGGTTGGGGAACTAAGATCCCACATGCCACGGAGCAGCTAAGCCCATGCGCTCTAGGGCCCACTCCCCTCAACTAGAGAGCCCACACGCTGCAACTACTGAGCCCATGCACCACAGCTAGAGAGAAGCCCGCGCACTGCGACAAAGAGCCTGCGCGCCACAACTAAGACCCCACGCAGCCAAATAAATAAATAAATATATATTTTAAAATACACTCAGGGGACTTCCCTCGTGGTGCAGTGGTTAAGAACCCACCTGCCAATGCAGCAGACACGGGTTCCAGCCCTGGTCCGGGAAGATCCCCACATGCCGCAGAGCAACTATGCCCGTGCGCCACAACTACTGAGCCCGCGTGCCACAACTACTGAGCCTGTGCACTCCGGAGCCCGTGCGCCACAACTAGAGAGAAGCCCGTGCGCCGCAACTAGAGAAGCTGCGCGCTACAACGAAAGATCCCACGTGCCGCAACTAAGACCCGACGCAGCCAAATAAATAAATATTTAAAAACAAACAAAATTAATAAGAGAGATGCACTAACAGTGCATAATAATCTAGCCTCACCAAGTTCACTCAATTAGCATTTCAGAGCATAATCATAGCTGCCACTTACTGAGGTCTGTGTACCAGACAAGCAGAAAACACAGGGCTGTCTTGTCACGTGGCAGCGGTCACAGACGCCACAATGTACGTTTAAAACCTGAAGCTACTTCAAAATCATGATGTTCATTAGACCTGCTGCTGGACCTTGTTATTAAAGGTGGTAAAGGACCCATTTGTTACTCTGTCACCCTTTTGGTTTGGTATTTTGATAACTATTTCAATACAACCAGTTTTCTTTGTCATCCTATGTATTTTGTTCTTTGCTTTAAAAAACATTATTCTGGAAAGGGATCCATCCACAAGCGTCACCAGACTGACAAAGAGGCTCATGACTGCACACTTTTGGGAACCACCTGCTCTAGGGGCACAGGGTGGCCTCATCTCTAAGCAGAGAGGAGAGTGTTTCGGCTGCTGATAACGTCACAAAACCTCCGTGGTCTCTGTGGCGGTGTGGAGGGTGGGCAGGTCTGACGTCCCTCCACCAGGAACAGCCCTGCAGACAGCACCACGCCCTGCAGGCCCACAGGGGCTCTGTCTCCATGGCTGCCCTGAGATCACCCATCCCTGACGTGATGTGAGCTCACGATTTACCGGTTGCCATGACAACAGGCTCTCCAGGCTTCTTCTGCTCATCACACGGGCCTGCCTACCACGCGGCTGAGTTGGGAATCAGAAATCAGACATCCTGATAAGGCCTGACAGCAGTGCCCCAGGGCCCACGGCTCTACCCGCGCTGGGCACCTAGGGCCATGGGAGCGGATCCTGGGAAGAAGCAAGGCAAAAACTCCCTGATGACCAGTGTGGAAATCAAGCTGTCCCAGGGTGAGCAAGGGGACAAGCATAGTTGTTCAGAGAAGCTCTTCATTCCAAATGCTGTTTTCTAAGTACTTAGGCACATGGAACTGAACTTTCAAAAAACTGCAAACCACATTAGGTCAGGCACCCGGATCTGGAATCCGCTTGGCCTCCGCCCCTGCCCCTTCACTCCAGCTTTCACGGCGCATCTGCTGTTACAAGCACAAACGCAAAGGTCTGGGTGCCAGCTTATACCATCAGGCCGAGAACAGCATTCCTGAGCACGGTCGACTTGAAATAAATCACAGAACCTGGAGGCTGGAGTCACCTTGGACAATCTTGGAGACCCAGAGGAGACAGCAACTCACCCCCACCTGCTCTAAGCCATCAACTGTGAGCCGGATCTGGGCAGGTCTGGGGGCCTGGTCTCGGGGAGGCCCAGGAAGCAGCACAAAGGTACCAAGCAGCAAGCACCAGGACTGCCCAGAAGGGGCCCAGGGCTGCCGGCCACGGCCCGGCCCGGCCCCGCCCCTTCCACCACATCTTACTACCCAGAGCGGCCGGCCCGGGCCCGCCCCTTCCACCACATCGCACTATGAGTTATCTGACGTTCAAAAACAAAAAGATCTGCGTGACTGTTCGCTCCTGGGTGACTGAAATGTTCCTTAAGAAAAGCCCAAATGACGTTCCTGTCTGCACTCACTGGCTGTTCCGTGCTGCTTGAACTTGGGCCACAGCCTTGCTGGGAGGCTGGAGGGTGGGGCACTCCTCCAGGAAGTGAGCCCAGCACACCAGCACCCACGTCTCAGTGGGGCTGGGATCAAAGATTTGCCACCCAGATACCAGGAGGCCATTGTAAAGCTCTTTCCAGAATCTCAAAGTAAGCGTCTGTATTCAAAGCCATGCATCCCCTGTTCTCCTTTTAGAATTCTGTTTTCATTATATTGGGTATCACAGCCAGAAACTATGAAGGCAAAAGAAAGTGATAAAAACAGCTCAGGGCTGTCCAGCCCTTCCACGCCACGCCTGGGGCCAAGCCGGTGTGGACATCAGCTCCCTGATGCTTCGCTGTGTGGAGGATGGGTGGCGTGTCAGGCTCCCCGGGCCAGGCCTGGGGCTGTGTGTCTCCTCATAGGCTAGGAGAGCTCGTCAGGCACAGACCAGAAAGCAGGTGCCGACAGACCAGCACTCTCCCGCTGAAACCAGGACACACGGTTACCACGGACCAAATCCACCTGCTGCCTACACAGGCAGGGCTCGCTTGTGGCCACCGAAACTGACTGAACTGCATTAAACAATCCCAGCAGCCTCTTTGCTGAAGTGAGTGGAAGCAGTGTCAGGACGAAGCACTGAGAATGCAGACAGGCACGCCTGCTGTCAGCTGGAGATCAAGTCAAACATGACCACAGCGTTAGACCCAGGCGACCGACAGCCAACTGTGAGCAGGGAAACAAACCAAACCCAGTTGAGTTCCCGGAGAAAGGGCCCGTCTGACCAGACACAAGGACCCAGGAACGCTCGCCCACACGCTCGTCGGCCCGAGTGCCCTGCCAGGTGGAGCTGGGATGGAACGCAGGCCGAGACACAGACGCCTCCGCCTGGCCCGGGCCTCGCTCCTGCCGCCCCGCGAGCTCAGAGTCAGCTCGGGGCAGGGAGGACCCAGGCCCGGTCACTGCAGGAGGACTTGCTCTCAGCAGCGTCTGGTGCCACCAGCGTTCCGACGGGATAGTCAACGTCAGCCCAGAGCGCAGGGGCTCTGGGGACACCCCACAGCACGAGGCTGACCATCAAGCCCGCTGACGCCCCCAGGCCTGCAGGTCCCAGCCCGGGCGTGAGCCCCCATCCCCCAAGCCCACAGCAGCCCAGAGGACTTTCTTCCTCCTCGTGCCCTCGGGCAGGCTTGCACAGCAACTCCTCTAGATGAAGAGGAAGGGCGGGCTGGGCGGAGCCCGGCGACACAGTGGCAGCCTCCCCAGACCGGGGAGGGGATAGGGACAGGCCCTGCAAGGAAGGCAGCCAGCCGTGGTCTGCAGACCTGTTCTCTGTAAATGTGTCACCCTCGCGCGGGCCACCGTTCCTGTAAGCCTTTCACGTCTTCCGCTCTCGGTGGAAATTCCCACCTGGTTCTTGGTAACATGCAAAGAGAGGGCCCCGAAGGTGGCCTGAACAGGGAGCTGTGACCCCAGGGGCAGATGCGCCCAGGTGAGAGCCGGCCCCAAAGGCCCCAAAACCCTGAAGATATTCAGCCTTCTCCCAGGGAGCATGCAGCTTGCACGGGAAGAGGCCACAAGCCAGACGGACCACTGAGGATTCATTACAAGACAAGCACCCAGCTACCCTCGTATCAGTGACTAATATTAGTCTCTATTTTTGTTGCAAATTCAAAGAACTTTGTCTACGATGGGGTTTTTTTGGTTGTTTTTTTTTTTTAAATAAATTTACTTATTTATTTATTTATTTTTGGCTGCGTTGGGTCTTTGTTGCTACGCGCGTGCTTTTTCTAGTTGCGGCGAGCGGGGGCTGCTCTTCGTTGCGGTGCGCGGGCTTCTCATTGCAGTGGCTTCTTTTGTTGCGGGGCATGGGTGCGGGGCATGGGTGCGGAGCACGGGCTTTAGGCACGCGGGCTTCAGTAATTGTGGCACGTGGGCTCAGTAGTTGTGGCGCACAGGCTTAGTTGCTCCACGGCATGTGGGATCTTCCCAGACCAGGGCTTGAACCCGTGTCCCCTGCATTGGCAGGTGGGTTCCTAGCTGCTGCGCCACCAGGGAAGTCCTACAATGGGTTTTTAAGTGGGCTTTTGTGGTTAACCTGAAACTCCCATCAGCATTAAAAACACAATCTTCTTTGAGGAACAGTCCCCAAAGCCACCCCTGTGATGTGTGAAAAGAAAACTTTTTTTTTTTTTTGCTTACGGTACGTGGGCCTCTCACTGCTGTGGCCTCTCCCATTGCGGAGCACAGGCTCCGGACGTGCAGGCTCAGCGGCCATGGCTCATGGGCCCAGCCGCTCCGCGGCATGTGGGATCTTCCCGGACCGGGACACGAACCTGTGTCCCCTGCAACGGCAGGCGGACTCTCAACCACTGCGCCACCAGGGAAGCCCCAGAAAACTTTTTTTCTCATAGAAAATGTTTTAATGAACTTTCCCTCTTAAGTTAAAAATGCCCCCTCTGATTCACCATCTGTCTTTACTCAACGATATCAGAAATACTATAATTAACACGAGGAAGGATTAAAGAAATACTTGTAAAATACAAATTACCTCCTACAGAAATGTCCCCCAAATGGCTGATATGACATTATTGTGGACTAGGGGTTCTTTGAAGCGTTTGTCAGAAAGTTTGGAAGCACTTTACAAAAAAGCCCCGTGAAAACAGGAAAGCTATCATACGTGCATTTCTCCCACACATTTCTCTGCAGCACTTACTAGTTCTGATTTTACAGTTATCTTGTGACTTTCTGATTAGTAACTGCCTTTCCCACCAACATAAGCATCACCAGGGCAGAGGTTAGGTCTGGTTTGGTGCAACTGTTTAATGAATGACTGAACAAACGAGTGCACAGATGAAAAAAGAATAGCTCAGTGTCACACCCACTGTCGGGAGAAATGCCTTTACTGATTTATAACTCAATGCCAAGTGTTTTGTGGCAAAAACATGAGGCATTCACGCGAGGACTACCATTCCGCCTTTGGTGAGCAGCCTTGCCCCCTTCCAACTCAAGAGGTCGGCACTGACCAAGCACCTGCTACGCTCCGGGCACGAGATTTCAGGTGCCTCCTCGTCGTTCTCACGTCCACCCTCTCGGACACTGTCTTCACTCCACAGGTGAGGAACCAGGGCGGCAGAGAGGGCACCATGCCCGCCGACCGTAGTGCCGACGCCAAAGCAATCCCCGCTGAGCCCTCCGCCAAAGCAATCCCTCGACTCCTCCAGCCTCCCTTACGGAAGAGTTCACATGACATCTCTCATACTTCAGGAAAGTCTTTTTTCTCCAAAGAACCCAGATCCTTTTCATCACCCCAAACATTCAGGAATCTAACCTATCATCCCTCTAAAGCAGCTGGGAAAGTTCAGAAAACCCAGTTTAGTGCCCTTTTACATTAACTACTTCATCCTAGGTACCTGGAACACCTCTCAGTACCTACAGAAAATGGGTGATTTCTCTTTGTAATACGTATATTATTATTCTGAGCTCCCATAATAATTCAGGAAGCAACAGCCACCACTAGTGCACCAGGCACGTACACTGTGTATCACGTGTATCATCTCGTCTAGTCCTCACCCTGGGTAAGGCAAACAGGATCCCGCTTTACAGACGGGAAACCGAGGTGACCAGAAGGTGAGTGACAGGCAAAGCCGGGACTCGGACACAGGTCTTGCTGCCCTCACGGCACGAGAGCTTTGCTAGCAAGCCGAACTGCACAGCGCTCGGTGCCCTCCCCGAGATCCGCATGGCCAGCCCCACGCCGAGCACCTCCACACACCGGCTCCGACTCCACTCACTGGGCATCACCTGAGTACCCTCGACTCCCCTGTTCTCGGGGTGCCCACCTTCAGAAGGGGGCGGGCAGAAACATCAGAGAGAGGCCGGAAGCAGGCCGCTATGACAGGTCAGGGTGGGCGAAGGTGGCATGTCCATGAGTGGGACAGGAGGACAAGAACAGCTTTCTGAATATTAAAAAATTAAGGAGAGCTTCCTTACATTTTATTAAAAATAAATTCCAGGGCTTCCCTGGTGGCGCAGTGGTTAAGAACCTGCCTGCCAACGCAGGGGACACGGGTTCGAGCCCTGGTCCAGGAAGATCCCACATGCCGCGGAGCAATTGAGCCCGCGCACCACAACTACTGAGCCTGCGCTCTAGAGCCCGCGAGCCACAACTACTGAAGCCCGCGCGCCTAGAGCCCGCGCTCCACAGCAAGAGAAGCCACCGCAACGAGAAGCCCATGCACCGCAACCAAGAGTAACCTCAGCTCACCGCAACTAGAGAAAGCCCACGCGCAGCAACAGAGACCCAGCGCAGCCAGAAATAAATAAACAAATACATTTATTAAAAAAAAATTCCAAATGGATACAAACCGTAAATAAACATTTTTAAGTGAAACAAAAACATCCAAAGAAATATATTAAAATTGAATAACTTTTATAATTATGGGGTGGGAGCCAAAAGTAGAGGCCATAAGAGGCAAGCCTGAGTACATGAGATCTTTTAAGACTTCTCTAAGCACTGGATAAACTCAGAAAATTTTGACATAATAAACTCACAAACCTAAAAATATAAACCTGGATACAGAGTTTAAATTTCTGAGGATTAAAAACTCCAACTGGAAAATGGGCAACATCTATGAATGGAGAGTGTGCGTAGGAAACCCCAGTAGCCAACAAACGTAGAAAATACATCCAGCCTTTACACAAAGAAATCCCCACCCCCCCCAAAAAAAACCGTAAGTAATTTTTTGCCCATCTGGTATTTATAAGAGCTTGGGGGAAAATATCACTCTTATCCAAACTAGGTGGTTTTGAAGGTATGTTTCAGAAATCTTTTAAAATCATGTTCCTTTTGATCTAGTAACTCAACGTCCAGGTGTTTATCCTAAAATACCCAGGTACCTATACCTAAGGGCATTTATTGTAGTATATCATAATAAAAGACTGACAATGACAAAAACGTCCATCAGTAGAGAGCTGGTTAAATAAACCATTACAGTAATTTCCTGACACAACAAACACACCTACAATTGTTACATGGAAGGATGTCCAAGTGGGAGAAAGTTCCAAAACAGCGTTTGATGCAATCACATTTGTCCTCTATTTACACACGTGCGCGTACACACGCACACACACGCTTGGTGTATGAATGGGAGAACTCAAGGAAGGATTAGAAAAATATTAACAGTGAATATTCCCAAATGGTCATGCTATGATTGGTCCTCTTTCCGCCGCTGTAGTTTTCAAGTGGGCATATGATAGCTAGTATTGGAAAAATAATAATAAGGCTAATTTGTTAAAAACCTACAAGATATAGGCATAGTCATTACCCCCATTTAATAGATAACCACACTGATTTTAAAACTTGCCTAATTCAGGATTTGTGGCAGGCCTGTTAAGACTTCCGTCTGCATTTTACAGATGAACAGAGTGAGATGAGAAGGTCAAGCCCCTCGCCCATGGCAGGCAGCAGGCACCCAGCTCCACCTCCTGGAAGACAGGGCAGCCTCCGCCTCCCTCTGCAGCCAGGAGGGCTGGAAGGACCCTAGGTGCCGGGCAGTGCCTGGGGACCCGCCAAAGGGCACCCCGCTGCCAGGGCAGGGTGTAAACCTAGGTGTCCTCGCCCCAAGCTCACCACGCGCTTCTGCACTGTTGCCTGCACACGTGTTATATGAAACACAAGACTAAAGCCACAGTTTGGGTTTTACAGCCCAGATAAGGGGAACCCATACTGGAACTGCACACGAGAAAAAAAGCAGCTCAGACGCTGTTTCTGCCCATTTCGGAATGTGGCCCTCGGCACACGGGGCGGGCCTGCTCCCACCCAGAGCTCTGACTCAGGCTGGGGTCCCCCTTCTCCCTCCACACACACTGAATCGTCTTCTGAGGTGGCAAGAAACCACCGCCTTGTACGTGCAAGCACTAGGGGAGCCTGACGCCGGAGGGCCCACTCTGGGGGAGCGAGTCTGCACTGATGCTGGGCGAGGTCCCCGCGAGAAGCCCACGACTCACTGGGGCAGTGACGCCAAGCGGCAGGGGGCCACCCGTGGACATATGGACGGCATTTCTTTCTTTTTTTTTTTAATGGAAAAGAAAACCCAATACAGAGGGCGCGCCTCACCTATTCAGGGCAGGTACTACTCCGTTAACTACTTGAGCGCCATCTGCACACAAGCAGGTGAGCAGCAGAGGAGAGGGGCTGGCGGCCTCGCCCCACCCCCACCCCCACAACAGCTTTTCAGGCGGTAAAGGCTTGGCCGCTAACGGGCTTCCGAGCCAGGACCTTCTCCCTGGGAACTACCTGCTGACTTCAAGCCTTAAGTTGAATTTCGGTAACGGACTAAGGGTAAGTTAGCATCCACATAGCTCCAGCTAATGCAAACCCGCTAAAACCTGACCTATCAGTATTACCTGTGAGGCCTGATGAAGTTTTAGAGAAAGAGAATCAGGAAGAAGAAAAACGACATCAAGAATGAGAAACAACCATTTCAGTTCGGTCCCACAGGGCTGCTGAGGGAAGTCTTAGCCTTTCGCCTGCCTTGAAAAGAGTAAATGTCTATTTCTATCAGCTGGGCTGCTGCTGACACGCTGACACACACACACACACACACACACACACACACACCCCGTGTCACTCAGAATCAAGGTGCCATGTCATCTGCCCGTCTGGGGAACTGGCAGGTGACCCTGGAGGCCCAGGCTGCAGGGCGTCCGTCCACCACTGAGTGAATTATTCTACGTGGCCCAGCACAAGACGACGAGGGGAGGAAGAAGGAACAAGATGGGGCAGCACGGACCGGCCCAGGTGTCCACAACGCAGCTCAGCCCCCAATGCGGCAACACCAGCGGGGACGAATTCCAGGCTTTCCACATCTGACCCTTATGGGAACAGAGCGCCCGTCCCTGCCTGAAGGATGACTTCGGGGGGTGATGGCCAGATGTTTTGAAGCCACTGCACGGAAAGAACTATCTTGGACCAAGCAAGGCAGCAGGACTCAACCACTCAGAAGTGTGGGTTGGTCCCCAGAGGTGTGACATTCCAAAGCAGCTCCTTCTAATCAACTGCTGAAATCTCCTGCTTAACCTACTATCTTTTAAAATCATTTTACCCAAGAGGAGCCTCAGCCCTTCCTCATTCCCCGCCTCAGCTCCGCTTCCCTTGCTCTGAGCGTTCCTCACCCTCTCTGTGAGCTGTTCCTCACTTCCTCCCTGAAAACAGGAAATCCTGCAGACAGACCTCCTGGACCCACGAGCCCGCCTTACTGAACGTCTCCCCACGGCTCTGCTGTTGCTGTTTGCTCAACTAGAGGAATGCGATAATAACCCAACACTTTCCCCAACTGACCTCTCCGCTTGTGATGTTTCTACCGCACTGTGTATGCGCCCACTGCCAGGGTCCATTCTACCTTGTGCTTTGGCAGTTCGCAGGCCAAGATATCTGTCTTCCCACAACCCTGAGGCTGACTCATGTCACCACCCCAGCACGTTGTTGGGCCTGGCAGGTCGTCAATGCTGGGTGAGCGCTCACTGAAACTGGACCGTAATTCAGCATCTGTAACGATGCCCGTAATCCCACTGGCAAGCCTGTATCTGAACAAGTGCACTGCATTCATTTGCCCAACCAGTGCTAAGAATTCTGTAAAGTGGTCTATCACTGGCTCCATTTCGTAGACAGAGTGGGCTGGAATTAATGTTAGGGTCCCGCAGTTAGAAGGCAGGTGTGCTGGGCTTCGAAGCAAAAGCCTGCAGGACTCTGAGGCTCCACATCTTCAGTGACAGCGCAGCCCCCAAAGCCAGCCAGGAGCAAAGGGGACGCAGCTGTGCAGCCAGCGGGGGCCGCTGCGTCTGCCCAGGGCTCTGGAGGTCCACGACCCGAGACACTTCACACACACATAGAAGAGGCCCTAGAGCTTCTAGCCATTTTAAAGCCATTCCTTTAGACTAGGTGGCATGTATACAGACGTTCTTTATATGGCTTGTAAGTTTTTACTTGTTTGAAAACAAGATCCTCTCATGAGTTAGAAAATAAAAACAAACAAAACAGACAAGAGCCCCTTCCAACTTAGCATAAGGGACTTCCTGGACCTGATAAAGATCATCTAATAAAAACCTTCTGAAAACATCACTCACACAGCAAAGCATTTCTTCTGAGGACAGAACCAAACAGCGAGGCTTGGAATCACCACTTGAACAGATCTGAGCGAGGGCGGTAACAAAAGAAAAAGAAAATATGCAACGTGACTGGAAATGAAGACACAAAACTGCCACGCACAGACGACATGACCACCTACATAAAGTTAAGGCGGAATCCACACATGCTGTCAGAACTAAAAAGAACTCGACAGGCTTGCTGAAAACAAGATTCCAGATATCCATTGCATCCCCGTATGTGAGCGACTACTAATTAGGAAAGTTAGGTTACAAAGACGCCACTTACAAACAACAACATCAAACTGTAAGGTACGAAAGAGGCGCCGGGTATAAAACGGACTTGAAAGACAGCTCGGCGAAGCAGCACTGCCCTCGGCAAGAGCCTCCGCCAGGGGCCTCGGGTTAAGTACCCGCTCCACTCAGAGCCCTGCGGCACACGCCACAGCCGCCTCAAAGATCCTGGAAGCGTGCGCGCTCACTCAGAGGAAAAGGAAACCAGATTCTGGGTGGCTGGCTCACGTTCGAACACAGGTGCACTGTGTAACCCTCTACGAATAATTCTGCTGAGCACGACAAGGTTATTCCCAGGAATACCTTCCAGGGCCTGGACCACTGGCACCTCACACTTTTCCAGAACACTCACGACACCTCTGCAAGGCAGGGGTTATCACCACTGTGCAGAAGAGGCCGAGACTGACAGGTGCGGTGACCTGCCCGAGGTCACACAGCACAGGCGGGCCCTGGACTCCTCCAGCCAACCCGGCTGAGTGGGGACCGGGCAGGGGGCTTCTGGAAGGGTGAGGAGTTACTAGCTGCTACAACGTGGGCTGATGTGTAGCTGAGCACATGGGGTCAGTGGTTCCCACACGCTGTCACTGAGGAATCCTTGGCATTTGATGGCCACCTCCAACAACACAGCCAACTGTTGCCATGCTGCTTGAGTTTCAAGTTTTTTGGAAGGACAACACATTAGTGGTTTTAAAACTGCCCAAATCCTTCAACATTTTGAGAGACGGGGTCCACGCCCCCTTCCCTTGAGTCCGGACAGGCTTGTGACGGCTTGGACCAGCAGTGGGGTGCGAAGGGGAAATGACACCAGGGACTTGTGAGCTGGGTCACAACGACCAGGCACTTCCACCCCCTCTCTGGAAATGTCTGCTCTCCAGACACGTCCTCCTGACACACTTCCTCGGGGAACCCAGCCTGGGCCACGTGAGAGGCCCCCGCGGGAAGCCCAGCTGAGGCCGGCCTTCAAGTCACCCCAGCCCAGGTGCCAGACGAGAGTGGAGACGTCCCGAGACGGTTCCAGCCCGGAGCCACCGCGCTCCCTCCCAGCCACGGCCTCGTGGGGCAGAGACACTGCAGCCTCCATGCCCGGTCCAGACCCCTACCCAGCGAGTCCACGGGCAGCAACAGGCGACAGGCACAAACACCAATTTCTGAAGAGTGCTCCTCAGTCCTGTCGTGGTACGCAAGCAACACGAGCATCTTCAAAGAAACACACGTGGAGCTGAGGCAGGTTCCGAGGTGGCGGGGGCGGGGGGGTCCTTTGTCGGTCATGTTCCCGTTCAAGGAAGCGGGGATGGTGGTCAACGGCACAAGTCTGGGCTCCGGGTGCCCAGAGCCCAGTCAGCCCGACACTAGGAGGGGCTGGAGGCAGCAGGCCTTGCGATGACTGAGAGCTGGGCAAGGACGTCTCTGAGGGCACAGAGCAAACCACAAAGTTGGTCATCTCGGAGAAAGCGGGTTCTCCTGGGATCCAGGACTGTGCAACGCTGGTCTGACCGGAGCCCCGTGGGGGACAGAAAAAATCTTCTCATTGGGCCCACGGTCCCTCTGTGACGCCAGCCTCCCGGGACCCCTCCGCGCACTCCCACGGCCCACTCCCGCCCACACCTGTCCACCTCCTTCCTGCCCCCCTGCCCCCAGCTCCCCGCTCTTCGCAGAGGGAATACCAGCCATCAGGAGGGAGCTCCCGAGGCCCACCGCCCCCCCAACCCCTCCTCCTCTCCGCGCCACGATTCCCCCTCTGCCCGCTCACTCCCAGCAGCACACACGCATGCTGCGATGACTCCCGTCTTAAACAAGACAGAGAGAGGAAAGATCTTCTAAGACACTGGAGAGAAAAACACAGATCAGCTTTAAAGCAAACACAGACAGCTGACTTCGACAGCAACAATGTATGGCCAAAAAAGAGGAAGCATATCGACTGGCTAAAAGAGAGCAATTCTCAACCTGTAAACGTGCACTCAGAAACTTTCCCTGCAGAATGAGAACAAAGATGTTCGCAGACAGCGAGCCCTCAACAGACTTGAGGAACAAAGCAGTCTCGGGCTCCCGCCCACCCCCTCCAGCTACCCTTCAGCCGGTTGCACCTGCTCCTTCCTCCTGATTCTCCCCAGTCAGGCCTGTGCCCCGAGGCAGCCCGCTTGCCCCGACAGCCCATCGCTCCTCCCGCATCACGTCTCTGCTTCCTCCAGCTTCCCTTCCCTCCTCCCCAGCTGTTCCTCCTCGGTCCCCGGCCAGTTCCACCCACCTTCCCCTCCTGCCCTCTCAGCCCTGCGCGCCAGCTCTGCCCCACATGTCCAGCCACAGCACAGCCCGGTGATCACGCCTGGCCGCGCACTGCCAGCCCCCGGACCTCCGCGGGGCTCTTCTCTGGCTCGCGTGTCCCGCGAGCCCCCTGCTGCCCTCTCAACACCTCCGCCGGGACGCCCAACAGACACCCCGGGTCCGGCGCATCCCAGTCCGCCCTACCCTCCCCAGGACCCTCTGCTGACCCCCGAGCCCCTCTGCACTGGCTCCTCCGAACCCACGTAACAGGGCCACCAAGGCCCTGCATCATTGACGCCTCCCACGCCGGTGTCCTCGGCTCTGGCCGAAGTGCTGGTGTCACCCGACTCTGTCCCTCACACCTCACACCTAGCCTGCGACTGAATCCGACTGCCCTCCGCCTTTCAATACCTGTACCATGCAGACTCCTTCAGCTCCACCACCTCCACCGTTGGCACACAGGTCCAAGCCGTCATATCTCCTGGTGGGTGACCCCACAATTCCTAACGGGACCCCTCTGTGTCCACACAGCAGCCAGAGACTGGAGGGCAAACGACGTCACTGTTCAAACCCCCGGCGGCCCCGCTATCTCAGTCAGAGTAACAGCGGAGTCCTGCCACTGCCCCGACCTCTCTCGCATCTCCTACTGCTCCCCGCTTTGCCCGACAGGCTCCCACCCCAGGGCCTTTGCACCTGCCACTTCTGCTCAAAACCCGCTTTCCTCAGAGATCCGTGTGGCTTGCTCGCCTCCTTCCCTCTTTCAGGCCTTTGTTTACGTGTCACCTCCTTAGAAGAGACCACTGCCGACCGCCTGGTTAAAAACGGCATCTGCCCTTCCGCCCCCTCCTGCTCCATAGCATCTGCTGCCTGGTATGTTCCGCATCGAGTCCTCCCTGCACCAGGCAAACCCGACGAGGGCAGCGTGCACTGCTCTACCCCAGCAGTTAGAGCAACACCCGGCAAAGAGCACGCTGACGGGTGTGAGTGGCTGTGATGAGCGAGCTCAGGTAGATTCTAATTCTCTTTGCGCCCCTCACCACGGCAAAGTCTGCTGGCTGTCTGCCGTGGTCTGGTTGCTTGTTCCTCTATGGCAAGTGGCATGTGCTGCCCAGCTACACGGTTTGTGCAGGCGACAGTGGGTTAGGTGTGTGTAGGCAGGAGGTAGGCTACGGGCAGACCCTTGGAGACCCCACAAACCTCCCCTCCAGGCCCCTCGCCTTCAGGATGGAGACGCACTCAGCCTTGCTCTCAGGATGCTCCCGGAACAGGGCATGAACCCCACACACCCCTGGAAATTTAGACAGAGGAAAAATAAACCTCCATGAGTTTGGATTCCTACAGGAGCCGTTAGGTTTAGATCTATTTAAGAGCTTCATGTGCCCCAACTAACGCATCCTTCTGTAGTCACTATGTTTTTCTACAATGAACACGAGTCTTTTTATTTTTAATAGAATAAAATAGAGGTTAAAAATAAACATTACAAAGGAAAAACTTCAGCCTCTCTTTATGATATCTTTTTTGAGATAAACACGGTTTCTTGTTACACATCAAACTATTCCCAGCCTGGATATCTACAGGGTCATGTCTGCAACACTGCCATTGTAAAGGAAAAAAATACTTCCTCTCCTCAGTGATATATTTAGAAACCAAGCGCGTCAACTCAGATTTTGTTATAAGAATACTCCCATGTTTATTTTTAACTATAGTCATGATACTTCGAAAAGAAATAAATAAAAGAAAATAAAAGAAAAATAAAAAAAAAGAAAAATAAAAAAAAAGAAAATAAATAAATAAAAGAAATAAATAAAACAAGGCACACATTGAATAGCAAATATCATGGTGCTATTACCAAACAAACAGATCCCAGAATGTTCCTTATACCAAGACAAACATCTGAAAAGACTAAATAAAATAAGCTTTAGCTTTAAGACGTAAAATTTCCTTGCACACTTCAGCAAGGCTCCGGTGGTCGATACCCGTGGCTCAATCCAATTCAACTGAGCATTAATTTGACTGTAATCCCCACAC
Organism: Leucopleurus acutus; assembly: GCF_964270905.1. NCBI lineage: Eukaryota > Metazoa > Chordata > Mammalia > Artiodactyla > Delphinidae > Leucopleurus > Leucopleurus acutus. Next base: position 81,292,742 of record NC_139159.1, read on the forward strand.
TTGGAATGAAAGCAACTCCCCGAGGGGATACTTAAAAGCAAATTTACCAAACGACAGAAATCGGAAAATTCCCCAAATCTGTACAACTGGAGGGCAAACAACGTCCAGATATTTGAAGCGTCACTTCTAAAGAGTGGCATCCGCAGAGGCACAATGTTCTTTGAGTCAGAATAATTAATTAGGAGCACACTGAAACTCAAGCAGCTCAAACCCCAGGACTGTTGGGCCTCTTCAGTCGATTCTGCTAGAAGAGAAACAAGCCCACAATTGAAAACAAATAGAAATGTGTTTCTGAGTTTTTCAGAAGACTGAAAAAAAATTTAACGGTACTTGCCCACATCTTGGATTGTGGATGGTGCCAGATGCGGAGCGCTGACTGTTATCTTGAAATGACATAATCGTGGCATTTTCCCATCCACACCAGGCCCCACCATTAGCCAGAGCTCTATGCATGCCCAGTGCCCTCTGCAGCCTGGTGAAGACAAGAGTCGGGGTCTCCTGCGCCCTGGTGGGTCTCACTGAGCTTAAGGTAGAACCACAAATGTCATTTCTGGTTGGTCATGATTCAACCAAAAAGGCATCCCTCAGAGTGAAGTCTGCTGCCGCCATCAAGCTCAACGCCAAGTTTGGAAATCTAGGATCATGAATACGCATGAAATGATCAAAAGCCCAGTTTTTTGGGTTTTTTTTACCTTATTAAAATTCACATAACATAAAATTTACCATCCTAACCATTTTAAAGCGTACAATTCAGTGGCTTTTAGTACATTCACAATGTTGAGCAACCTTTGCCACTGTGTTTCCAGAACGTTTTCATCACCCCAAGAAGAAACCCTCCCCGCTCCCTCCTACCCTCAGCCCCCACGACCACTGGTCGCTCTGCCTCCGTCCCTTCCCCTGCCCCGGGCATTTCTTACAGATGGACGCAGCCCCGGCGCAGCTCGTCTCCACAAGGAGCTCTGCAGATAGGGCTGATGGCCAGTATCTGGGGTCCCTCCCACCTCAGGTGCACGGCCCGCCATCAACTTTCCACAACGACATGGGCTTTCAAAGGAGTTTGTGTGTTTCTGCCACTCACTCTTCCAGGACCCTGCCTTCCGGGGTGGGGTGGGGGAAATGAGACGCAGCGGGGAGCAGTGCTGAAGGTGCCAGCTGTCCAGGCCCATGAGGGGACCAGCCAAGGTGGCAAAGCTGTCCAGCCAGCCTGCGGTGGCCCAGGTGCACCCAGCGGGCCTGGAGGCTCAGGCCAAGGGGAGATGCTGTTTGAATTGAAGCCAGAGCTTGGGGAAGCGCTAGGCAAATGATACAATGGAAAACATCCCTAAAACGTGAGCGGCCAACGCATGCCCTGCACTGTGGGAAAGGTCCGAAGCAGACTCGGCCTCTGCTGGGCAGGTAGCTGGGAGTTAACTCTCAAGAACCTGAAAATCACACAGGCAAAAATGTTTAGGTACGGTAGAATTAACAGCTAATTCTGTGCACAAATACTGATTCACACACACCAACAGTAAACGTGCCTTTGGGATATCTGAGCGCTTACTGTATACGTCATGATACGAAGGAGGGGCCATTCCTCAAGAGTCAGTGTTGTGACCCTGTTTCTAGAGGGAGTCCCCATCTTTCAGAGACACACACTGAATGATGTGTGGATAAATGATGCGATGTGGGATTTCTTTCAAAATGTGCCAGTAAGACAGGCCGCATGTTGGTACTTCTTGAGGCTGAGTGATGAACACACAGGGACCACTAGACTTTCCTTTTATACATGTTAGGAAGTTAAAAGTACCTTTAAAGTTTGAAAGACATTACAGCAAATGCGGGGATGATCACAGTGGATGGGATTCCCAGAGGAAAGAAGTGAGTGGGGCTGAGGCCAGCTGCAGAAGCAGCACTCCAGGCAGGGAAGACCCCCTCCCAGGCGGGGACGCACGAGGGCCAGGCCACCGCTCTGAACCAGAGGGCACACGTGCCTGGAACCGCACGCGATGGTGTGGGCGAGCACACGGGCGTTCTCCCGGGAAGGGTGAGGAGCGCTCGTCGGTGGTGCCGGAGCTGCTGCGTGAGGGCGGTGGGCTCTGAGTCAGCCGTGACCCCGGGGCCAGCCGACCGGCTGACGGCAGCCTTGCACACGGGTCCAGGCTCACAGGCCCTCCAGCAGCTTCCTCCTGACCGCAGGCGCAACCAGGGAGATGAATGACCACAAGCACGGCTGACGAAGCTAAGTGAAGGGAACTTTTCCAGAAAGGAGGGGAAAGCTACAAGCCTGCTCAGAGGCCTCAGAGTCAGCCCAGGAGCAAAGCGAGGATGGGCAAGTTAAGAGCCCTTGTGCAGGGAAAACCGCCAGGCTTGCAGAAGTCCCCAGCAAAGGGACATGTCAATCAACTCCTGCAAAATGAAGCAGAGTGTCAAAAATAACTGTCTTCCCCACTCTGTCTAATACTCTGTGCCTTCAAGTTGTGAAATATACTAAATATGACCAATATTATAAACAAATTATGCAGAATATGTTTCATGCTTATAACTCAGTCATGCTCACTGAGTTTGACTTAAAAAACCTTACATCTGGGACTTCCCCGGCGGTCCAGTGGTTAAGACTCTGCACTTCCACTGCAGGGGGCACAGGTCCAATCCCTGGTCGGGGAACTAAGATCCACATGCTTCACAGTGCGGCCAAAAAAACAGAACAAAAACAAACAAAACCTTACAGCTCAGAAAGGTTTACTAAAAATTAGGTAAGATTTCCCCATAATAATATACACAGAGGAAGAACGCTGTTCTTCAGAACATCAACTACATTTTAATTCGCCCGAAGGAAGCAGGTAGGTTCTAATCCCTAAGGAAGGGGCTCAGTGAGACACACAAGCAGGCACCTGTAGCTCCCAACTGCCGCCCTCCCTTCCCACAAGGCAAACGGGGATCAATGGCGACGTTCTCCAAAAGCCAACGCTCTCAGCACAGCGTGGAAGATGAGCCAGGTGGGCCTGTGTGTCCCCTGATAAAAGAGTCCCACACATTTCAATTCTGGTGAGGCTCGAAGGCACAGCAAATGAAGAATTTTATAATCTAAAACTTTAATATTTGGAAACAACCCCAAGTTTCCATCAACAAATGAATGGATAAAACGAAATGTGGTCTATCCCTACAGTGAAATATTATTCAGCCATAAAGAGGAATGCAGTACTGACACCCGCTACGACCTGGATGAACCCTGAGAACACTGTTAGCCGAAGGAGGCCAGATACAAAAGCCCACCTCGCGTATAATTCCATTCACACGAAGCATCCAGAACAGGCAGCTACACCGCGACAGCAAGAGGGGAGGCTGCCAGCAGCTGGGAGAGTGCAGAATGGACAGGGACAGTCACGGGTACAGGGGTTCTCTTCAGGTGATGAAAAGTTCTGGAACTAGGTAAGAGGTAGTGGTTTGCAAACACCGTGAATGTACTTAATGCCCCGAAAAGTAGACTTTAAAATGGTAAATTTGATGTCACATGTATTTTATGCACCTACCTACATATATACAAATATATACATACATACACATACACGCCACACTTCGTGGATGTATCTTCTCGGCCCTGGGCTCCCGAGCCCCATGGAGGGGAACTGGGCCTCCTCTGGAGAACACGTACATATATACAAATATATACATACATACACATACACGCCACACTTCGTGGATGTATCTCCTCGGCCCTGGGCTCCCGAGCCCCATGGAGGGGAACTGGGCCTCCTCTGGGGAACACACTCACTGCATGAACTATCAGCACCAGCACATTCTTCAGATCTTCAGCAACAACACATGAAAATACTGTGGTGAACAGGGAGACCAGCCTGGTGCTCTGTGACCACCTAGAGGGGCGGCATAGGGAGGGAGGGAGGGAGGGAGACGCAAGAGGGAGGAGATATGGGGATATGTGTATACGTATAGCTGACTCACTTTGTGATACAGCAGAAACTAACACACCATGGTAAAGCAATTATACTCCAATAGAGATGTAAAAAAATAAACTAAAATAAAAATACAGTGGTAATTTGAGGCCTCATGAGCTGTATCTTGAGAAAATAAAGCTGTTGTGTTTTTTTGAACATTAGTGTCATACAAGACAGAGACAACCAATCAGAACACGGGTTTTGACACGTTCCTCTGACAACACTGATACACCACCTCTGTTCTCACTCAGCCGCGCCCACTGGTAAGGCCCCGCCACTCTCCAGTGCTACACCACCAGCTCCTGGGCACGCTGGCCGTATCCCCTTTCGTCCTCCTCTGCACAATCGTCAGTGGAGACCCCAACAGACGGTCTCTCTCCCCCATCCTGGGAGTTGCTCAGGTCCGGCAGGTTGCCCGCAGGCCGGGCGGGCACAGCATAGGTGGAGGGAAGGTCATGGCCGGTGGCATACAGCGTGCCATTTGGAAACCTCACCCGAGCAGAGCTGCTTGCAGCTACCCAAGCGGGCACGGATGCCAGGAAAACCACCAAGCCCTGCACTCTCGGCCAGTGGAGCTTCTGTGCTTTGGGGCCAGCGATCTACCAGACCTAAAAAACGCCAGGAGCACTAAATGCTGAAAGGGTTAGATGGAAGCAGTAAGGGAGGGGCTTCTCTGCCAGGATTTTGCTCTCCAATCGCTCCAGAGAGTGACACCAGGGTCACCTGCTGGGTCACAGAACAGAGGGCTCTTGACGTCTGAACACCTAAACGGGCACTTTGCAGTGGCCTCAAGGAGCGTCCCCCCATGCAGGATCAGCACAGCAGAGGAGCCCTGTCCACTGCCAGCTCTGTCCGTCCACCTGCCCGTCCATCCATCCAGTGTCCAGTGCCCCTCCTGCCCACCCGGCACCTCCCACTGCACCGGGACCTCCCTGCGGGTCCCACCAACACCACCTCCAGGGACTGACACCCACCAGACCCTATTAACCATGTGCCGGCCAACGGGACCGTGAGCTCCCTGATGGGCTGGCTGGTCACGGACCACCCGAAGGGAAGGAGACAGACGCTGGGGAACAAGCCGAGTGCCTGTGGGCCGTGGGGGAACACCAAGGCATTCTGACTTAGCTATTCGGCAGGGTTTCACAGGAAAGCCGTTTTGAGCAGATCCTGGGAAGAAGGAGTTTCCACCCACAGGAAAGGGAGCCGGGACCCACGCGGCCAGAAGTGCAGGGCAGGGGGGCGGGCAAGGACCCGGTCCTGACCCGCTCCAGGGTTTAGAACGCGTTCTATAAATAGCTGGCAACCTTTGATTGTGTCCAGGTAGGCCGCGTGGCCACAGCAGGGCCCCGGCCGCAGCCCCGCAGGACCGCGCCGTGCTCAGGCCTCGGCGCGCAGGTTCTTCCTCAGCTGCACGCTCCCGCTCCGGCAGGAACCCGCTGTCCAGAGTCCTGCCCTAACCCAGAGCGGCATACATGCTACCCACTGATTGTCTGCCCGTCTCCCCCAACCAGATCCTAAGCTCCCTGAGAGTAGGAACCATATGCTTTGGCCCACTTTCTCTTTAGCATCTAGGACAGGGCCCAGCACCAGAGCAGTACTCCACACACGGAAGGAAGGCAGGTACAGAGACAGCGGTCAGGAGCGCAGGGGGCAGCGGGGGACACGGCGCTGATCCCGACAATAGATGGGGCTTCTGTCCCTGTCCCTGGGCCCGGGCTGTGACAAGACAGCAGGGAAGTCAGCACAACTCTTTACCAACAATTTTTCACACACGGGGAAGTGACTGCCTGCTCGTCAGGAATCAATTAGAGTACCTTCCTCTATGTAGGTCACACCATTCACTCATATTTTTTTCTAGAGCAGGTCAGAAGCTACAAGCAAAAGCCCCTAAAAACCACTCGAAGATGCAGCCAAGCGATGGTGCTTCACACAAGCACCCCTGGCAACAAATCCCCAAGAGGGCCCCAGGCTGTTTCCTGGGGAGGGAGGGGGGGATACACTTTATTTTTAAATACAGTGGTGATAAAGAACAAGCAGGACAGGTGGCAGGGAAGGGGGCAGGGTCTTTCTCTAGGCCCACAGAAACGTTTTAAACTCCGTCTGGATGCCAGCCAGGAATGGAAGCACTTCCAGACTGATAACCTCAGAAGAAAATCCCAACTCAACGTGTGCTCAGATTATCGGAAAATTCCATCAGCATCTGCTGGCGAAGACAGAGGCTTTCTTCACAGGACAACTTTTATAAACACCTCACAAAAAGCACAAATAGAATTCAGCAAACTAAAGACGCCACTCACTTAAGTTGCCTATTTTCAAAAAGAACTCTGAGACCTGAGGGAGAGCCACACTCCTTCACCAAGAACCCAAAAGAAAGCACTGACCCCATTTCCTTCCGCAGCAGAGACGAGGGTCCCTTTTCCGTCCCACAGTCAATCCTACGGCTTCCCACCTACACCTGCTCCAAGAAACAGGCCATCCAGGTCTGTTCCAGCCCCAAACCCCTCCTGCAGTCCCAGATGGGCCACACAAACAAGAATTCAAACTCCAAATCGGACCGTCTTCTTGGGTAGTTTAATAAAACATGCTTGTAAATCATGATACAATTTAATTAAAGCGGAACATCTTTCTAACACACGGTGGCATTGAGTATTCACACACAGATCGTTTGGTAGATTGAAACAGAACAGAACTCAGGATTCTCCTGATTCAGCAGTTCTCCACGAGCGGTCCTGGGAACTCCTGGGGGGTCCTGAGACCCTTTGAGGGGATTCCCAAGGTCAAAACTACGTCCATCTAATACTGAGATGTCATTCGCCCTTTCTGTGCTGACAACTGCACTGATGGTTCAACGGCAGGTAAAACCGCCAGGTGCCTCAGCACCGAGCAAGGCAGCGCTGCCGACCTGTGCTCTTCCCGGGGCCATCACAGAATGCGGAAAACCCAGTTTACCTGGAAATGTCCTTAACAAGGCAGTAGAATGTGTTCATGAAACACTGACTCGCAGGCCTTCTCACTATCTGTGTGAGAAGCAGGAAATGTTCGTATCCCAAGGTACGATGGAATGCCGAGGAACAGCGATTGTGTCAGTGTGAGCTGTGAGCTGACCTCCTTTTCCAACTGGAGACTGGAGCTGGGAGTTGGGCAGACACCGTCTCAAAACTGAACCAAGTGGGCTTGCCCCTCCAAGAACACGGCTGCCAGTATTTGTGGCGCTGATAAAATTCAAGCTTTAACGTGACAATTAGAATTGTGGAAAACTTGTGCTCGCCGCCACGAGCTTAAAGCCTCCAAATACTTAGACGTGTGGCGAGAGCAGCAGTGATGCGATGTCCCCTGGTGTGACTCTTCCCTGTGTTTGAAAGACCTGAAAACTCTGCAAACCAATGTCCTCCAATGACGACGCGGGACGTCACAAAGTCACCTGGCTACAGATCGATTCACGCCGCAACGGGTGCGGTTCCGGACCCTGCACGGCAGCTAGCTTGTAAGAAACTACGACTTGTTGCGTTCTGGTGTGGTGGCAAAGAAGAACACCCACAACCTGCAAAGGTCTCTAACACTCCTCCCTTTCAGCCACAGATCAGCGTAGGCCAGTTTCTTCGTATACTTCAACCAAAACACCGCATCCCAGCAGACTGAATGCAGAAACCAACTGCTGCTTTTATTAAGCCAAACCTAAAGGAGAGTCACAAAAATGTGAAACCCACTCTTCTCATTACAGCGTTTTTAGTTCTAAACAATTCTTTCATAAGAATATGATATATTAATAGACATCAGATTTCTTGTCAGTACATTAAATATTCGTCATTACAGCACATTAAGTATTTTTTAACCCCCTCAATTTTAAGACCTTATACAGTGTATAACCCACATAAACAAAGGGTCTGTGGGGACCTTGGTAATTTGGGAATATAAAGAGGTCCTGACACAAAAAGGTTCCAGAACCGCTGCCTGATTATCACTTTATGGGTGTGGCTGGCCATCCAGAGAGGTTCCGTCTTGCATTTCTCCAGGGATAAGGGCAAGGGGGGCAAATGCCAGTGACCCAAAGGAAACTCTGACTAGTAAAGGAGGCATTGCAGACATTTCTGATCTGGTTCCCAACAGGTAAGAACAGCAACAGGAGGAGCTGGGTGGTCTGACCATCCCCGGTGACCGTGCTCTCTTGCCACCATCTGGTGGCTCGCCTGACCAGTCGACCAGAGACGGCTTCACCACCAGTGCTGTGTCCTGCTGGTATGAGAGGTGAGCAGTTCAAGACTGCACTCCACAGCCACTCTCTCTAGGAAACTACCCACCAAAACGGGAAACGGACACATACAGAAAATGTCACCAGAATAAACACAAAGTCAATCCCTAGTAAACATGGCAGTAGCCCACACTTGTTCCAAAGGAACTGAAAGGATCCACAGCAGACCTCAATGGTTAAGTGATTTCCAACTGTCTTTGCATTAACACAGTTTTCTCCCGATACCCACAACCAGGGATGGGGAGGAAGGTGGGCACGCAAAGTCTGCGTAAATACTGAGCTCTCAGGACCCTGTAATACAAGGACGAGTGTACCGTGCACCTTCTGTGCAGGTGTGGCAAATCCTCACTTCACCTCCAAGTGCATCCAGTTACTTCAGTTTAAACAACTACTTGTCAAGTGCTCAAGTCAGAGACAGCAAGCACCATTCACTTCAAAATACATAAAATTTCACCAGGGACAAGATGTGAGCAAACAGGTGCTCTTCACCGTCACTTTCAGTGAGCAAACAGCATCATCAACGGCCACCATGCTGGAGGGTCACGGACTGGTACTCACTCCTCACCAGCCCTGGGATCTCCATAGGCTACGAAACTGAAGAGGAGAGGGGAAATCACCTGAGGGCTCTCCAAGTCCACAACATGCTTTCCTTTGCCTATTTTCCAGTTTAATCTTAAAAAAAAAAAAAGCAACAACAACCCACACCTCCTCCCCCATCTCCCCCACTGCTGCACTAACATGCCACACGATGGAACCGGCTCTCAAGGTGGCGACACGCTACGATTACACAGACTAAGGGGTGACGGTGACGGCCGTCTCACAAGCCAAGGGGAGCACCCACACAGCCGTGGCTCCCCGGGCCACCTCCCCAAGTGAAGCCCGTTTCATTCTCATGTAAAAAGGGGGGAAATGGTACAGGGATCCAGGAGCTGGGCTTTAACAAGGCCCTTCATCCTATCACCCCATTCTGGTCATCATCCTTCACAAAAGCATGTGAAAATGATCAGACGTCAGTGAGTGGTAAGAAAATGCCTGGGATGTCAGCAAAGGACGGTTAATGGAAATCCCCTCCTGGGGCAAACTGGAGGGCACGATGGCCCGAAACACTCAGAAATCCATGGTTTTAAAGAAAGCAAAGGTAAAACTCAGTCAGTATTCACTAATTCAAAACAGCATCCCTCCCCCCACCAAAATCAACTGAATGTTCTTTAATCAAAACACTGGAAAATCCAAACCCACTTAAGCTAAGTCAATTTTTCCCTTTTATTTCATAACGAAGTTTGTGCTACTACAAAGAATTCCCTTACAAAGTCCTGCACATTTGCATAATAATGGCAAAGCCAGTCAGCTACCCTCCCATGCGTTCATCAACCCCAGCAAGTTTCACCCACTTGTCTGGGCACTGGGGGTCCAGGTTCTAGGACCGCAGGTGGCTGCCCAGGTCCAAATCGGAGATCCAGTACTTCCCGCTGTGTGCCCTGCTCTCTGTGCCTCAGTTTCCTCACTTCCATAATGGGGGGTGTGACAGGTCCCGCTAAGGTCAAGCCCGAAAACGAAAAGCACCCTCTGAAAACTTAAAAGCTATTGCACAGCAAAGGAAAACATAAACAAGACGAAAAGACAACCCTCAGAATGGGAGAAAATATTTGCAAATGAAGCAACTGACAAAGGATTAATCTCCAAAATTTACAAGCAGCTCATGCAGCTCAATATCAAAAAAACAAAAACCCAATCCAAACATGGGCAGAAGACCTAAATAGACATTTCTCCAAAGAAGATATACAGATTGCCAACAAACACATGAAAGGATGCTCAACATCACTAACCATTAGAGAAATGCAAATCAAAACTACAATGAGGTAGCACCTCACACCAGTCAGAATGGCCATCATCCAAAAATCCACAGACAATAAATGCTGGAGAGGGTGTGGAGAAAAGGGAACCCTCTTGCATTGTTGGTGGGAATGTAAGTTGATGCAGCCACTATGGAGAACAGTATGGAGGTTCCTTAAAAAACTAAAAATAGAACTACCATACGACCCAGCAATCCCTCTCCTGGACATATACCCTGAGAAAACCGTAATTCAAAAAGAGTCATGTACCACAATGCTCATTGCAGCTCTATTTACAATAGCCAGGACATGGAAGCAACCTAAGTGTCCATCAACAGATGAATGGATAAAGAAGATGTGGCACATATATACAATGGGATATTACTCAGCCATAAAAAGAAATGAAATTGAGTTATTTGTAGTGAGGTGGATGGACCTAGAGTCTGTCATACAGAGTGAAGTAAGTCAGAAAGAGAAAAACAAATACCGTATGCTAACACGTATAGATGGTATCTAAAAAAAAAAAAAAAATGGTTATGAAGAACCATTGCAGGACCGGAACAAAGACGCAGGCGTAAAGAATGGACTTGAGGACACGGAGAGGGGGAAGGGTAAGCTGGGATGAAGTGAGAGAGTGGCATGGACATATACACACTACCAAATGTAAAATAGATAGCTAGTGGGAAGCAGCCGCATAGCACAGGGAGGGAGACCAGCTCGGTGCTTTGTGACCACCTAGAGGGGTGGGATAGGGAGGGAGGGAGGGAGGGAGACGCAAGAGGGAGGAGATATGGGGATGCATGTATATGTATAACTGATTCACTTTGTTATACAGCAGAAACTAACACAACATTGTAAAGCAATTATACTCCAATAAAGATGTTAAAAAAAAAAGCACCCTCAGAGTGGCACGCAGCCAGCAGGACGCCCACTGAGCTGCTACTGCCATCACTGAACTGACCTCCTGCACCCTGCAGTCTTCATACACCTGCCAGCTGAAGCCACTTCCCAAGTCTCAAACTTCACGTGTGTGATTCTCATTAATGCCCTCCTCACACACGGACCTGTAGCCACTCCCTGCAGGTCACTGCCATTCACTCATTCATTGCTTTCAGCACAGTCCACAATTAACTGCTTCCTAAGTCCTGTAATCATGCTGTAAATAGCACTTTTAGCTGTAAGGACACAGGTATTGATTGGCTAAATGCAAACATTTAAAACAAACCACTTTTAAAGCAAGCAAAAAATGGGACTTCCCTGGTGGTCCAGTGGGTAGGACTCCGCTTCTCAATGCAGGGGGCCCGCGTTCGATCCCGGGTCGGGGAACAACCCAGGTTAGATCACGCAGCATGCCACAACAAAGATCCCGTGTGCCGCAACAAAGACCCAGCGCAGCCAAAATAAATAAATAGATGTTTAAAAATGAAACAAAATAAGCAAAAATGTAATAAAGTGGATGGAGACAGGGCACCACGCAGGACTCAGGTCCTACTGGCCCAGGAGCAGCCAGCCAGGGGTCAGCCGCCACCAGATGTCTACACCTGCTCCTAGGCTCCAGGGCCCACAGGTGGCCCTTCGCTGCTGCCCTGGCCCCAGGGAGTCTGCCGAGCGCACGGCCCAGCTTTCACCACGCTGAAACAGCCGTCTGAGCGGTGGCAGAGCCAAAATGAAGAGGGGGCCTCTCCACTAGTGGGCCAACAGCTGATACTTTAGGGACAGAATAAAAGGGCGCCACACATCAGGTCAGAAATAGTAGTTTCTGTGGACTGTGGCATGGTTTGGGGAGATAAACACAAGTTAAATGAAATTTTAACACGCTCAGAGTGGTTTTGCTAGTTTAAAAAGCTGGACGAGCTTCTTGGAAGTGTCGGTTTTCCAGCTCTCCACACAGCTTTGTTACACGCAGAGATGTTCCCCTTCCGGGCACCACACATCCCATCCACGCAGTTGCCTGTTTCAAATTAAAACACACTATTGAGTTACAGCACTAACGGGTCTGCTTTGTTTCTTCTGGGGCTTTGTTTAGAAATAACTTTGACAATGTCCAAGCAAACAACTTGGACCAAAGACCAGACGGTCACTTAGAAGAAAAAGAAAAAGCTGTTCCCATTCGAAGAAGGGTTTTTCATGAGAAACATATGCTACATCACTCATCTATGTCAATCTGTAATCTCTAATCTCTAAACCAAAGCTCACCCCCAGTGGACGCACCTTTCTGGAATATAATGGAAGATCCTGTGGACTGACAGACGTGCTGCCACGCAGGGCACGCTCAGTGGAGTACTGGGGGCACTACAGAGGGTTTGCACCGGGAGGTCCACGTCCTTGCACAGGCACCCCTGTGACCAAGCCCTGCACAACTTCTCTGCCCCGTGGCCCAGGCCAGAGAGGAGCCTCCCCAAGACGTCCCCAAGCCCGCACCTGCCTCACGCAGCCCTCGCCAGCCCCAGACAGCACTGGCACAAACGTCCCTCGAAGTGTAATTTTCAGATTCCCCTAAGAAGGGCATACTCCTTAAAGAAGCCACAACATTTCTTCCACCCACTAAAATCATGGCTATAATAATAACATGCACTGAGCACACCCTGGGCATCAGCAGGCACTTTCCATGTTAACTCATTTTTTACCTTCACAATAAAATGACTGTTAATATGATCATTGTAACAACAAGTTATATTAATTATTATGTAATTAACAATCACAGAACATTGATAATTACAATGAATAAGTAAAATCAGCATTTATTATATCTCTATATTATATATAAAATACATCATGCTGACAAATGTCCTGACGCCTCTGACACATAATTTGACACTGTTATTAGTTCTAATAAAACTTGGTACTATCGCCACCCCCATTTTACGGGCACCAGCAGTAACGTGGCGAGTGAGGTGATGCTGTGAACCCAGGACGCAGCTGCAGAGCCCCTGTCCAGTTCCCTTGGGCTCCCCCAGAAGGGGAGCTCCCCAGGGGGCGGAGCAGCTCCATTCTTTTCTGTTCTCAGCCTTGGGATACGGCGTCCACCCAGAGTGTGCTCAGCAGGTGTCCCGGAGCCCACCTTATGCATGAAGTTGACTTATTAGCACAGGGCATGTGTAATTAACACCTAGGGAACAGACATGCCTTGGCACTAACCGTTTCTATCTAAGTGCCTGTGTGTTTTTAGTAAGCAGCCTGTCTCCTCCCCCACCCTACACACACACACAGACACACACACACAGACACACACACACAGACACACACACACACACACACCCTCCACCAAATGGACAAGCTAATCTCCACTAGCAACAGTGTTGCGCATGCGGTCACGAGATGTGGTCCTGCCCTCTGGCAGCTTAGGGTCAGTGAGAGACAGGACACCAAGCCATCCCTCAACACTTTACTGGGGACAGTAAAAAAGTGCTCTGAAGGAAGAGTGTGAGCTCTGAGTACACGTAAGGATGATAGTGAAACCAGCAGCTACAGGGGTGCTCGAGCCAGTTAAGCCACCGAACCTTCACAATGACTCTCTGAGGGAATTACTGGCACGTCATCGTCCTCTCTGTCTCGCACCTCAGTCTCATGCCTGTTTGGTATGACGGGCATGAGAACTGTCACACAGCTGGGTGGCACCTAACCAGGAATCAGGCCACAGCTGCCCGTGCTCATTACCTGTGTCCCGTGGGAGACCACCACCTGTCACAAGCGTGCTGCCATCATTATTTACTTTAAACACTGTTGTAAACATACCCCCCCAACAAATAAATAGCACTCAGAAATGCTCAAGATATTGGTGAAAAGAAACAACATAGGGCTTCCCTGGTGGCGCAGTGGTTGAGAGTCCGCCTGCCGATGCGGGGGATGCGGGTTCGTGCCCCGGTCCGGGAAGATCCCACATGCCGCGGAGCGGCTGGGCCCGTGAGCCATGGCCGCTGAGCCCGCGTGTCCGGAGCCTGTGCTCCGCAACGGGAGAGGCCACAGCAGTGAGAGGCCCGCGTACCGCAAAAAAATAAATAAATAAAAAAACCCACTAATGCAATGTAGCATATGCTGCACAGCTCTCTCAGTAACTGTTAGAGAAGGGAGGACAGAGCAGAGCAGGCGCCCTAAGACTGCGTGCTAACCCCACCCAAGGCGGTGGACGAGAAGCGAGGGAGGAACTTCGGAAGCTACCATCCTGACTGAGTGCTCCACGGCCAAATGCTGGGGGCCACGCACAGATCAGTTCTCCAGTGAGCAGGCTTGTTTCTCCCAGGGGCCGGGCAGTCATTCTAAAACTACTTTCTGTGTATGCTAGGTCTGAACAAATAAGCGAATCCACTGTGGATAATGAGACCCAGACTTCTCACTACCTGATGAAGAAGTTATAAATAAGGAAAGAAGAAAGCAAGAACAAACCATGTGATATTGGATTGGAATCAGAAATGCAAGTGTGAACTCATGGCTTCTAATACATACACAGAGAGATAAATACAGATGTGTATGTACACGCACGTGAGTACAAATACATGTATTATCTTGTGTACGCTGAGAGAACCAGAAGCGAGGGCACCCCAGGGGGCTAGGCGCACACTCAGCAAGCAGGTCTCAGCTTCTCACACCATTTCTCCAAGAAAAAGAACCAGGGCTCCTCGACGCAATGAATTGGGGCAGGAAAAATACAAGAAGAGACCGCAGTACCCTGCAGGCCCAGAAGGGAAATCATTAGAAAATGGTGGGGTGTGTTCAAAAGGTGGAAGTACCAGCCGGAAAGAGCTCCACGTCCAGGCCACAAAAGACAAGGAAAGAACGAGGAAGTGTCACAGACTGGAGAAAGTGAGGGGACGCGCAAGGTAGGCCCCCGAGGCTGGACAGGGGGTGTCCGGGAGACAGACATTAGTCAGACTAACAGCCAAATCTGAGTAAGATCTTTAGGTGACGTAACAGTGCTACGCCAATGTCAACCTCCTGGTTTGCGTAACCGTCCTCTAATTATATAAGATGATAACACTGAGGGGAGCTGGTACAGAACGCTTGTAGTACTCTTTTGGCTACTTTCCTCTAAGTCTAAAATTATTTCAAAATAAATGAATCCTTACGAGTGCAATGACACGATACTTCAAGTACCGGAGGGTGGGGGAGCAGGAGAGACAGGTGAGCGAGGCGCCCGGAACGGCCGGGCGGAGTGACGGCCGCACGTGGGCTCCCTGTACTGCTCCCTCTGCTTTCATGTGCATTTGAGATTTTCTTCACTAAAAAGTCCCTTAAAATTTTTTTCAAAGTCTGCAAAACTCAACTTAAATCTGCCCACTTCTACTAGTACGCTGCATCACCACCCATCCAAGCCCCAAATAAATCAGACACCTCCCGGACCCTCTGCTCTCCCTAGACCACACCTGCCCCACCCTCCGCCTGCAGGACCTCCCCAGCGGGACACTTCTGCACATTTCCAAGCCGCTTCCCATCTCTTCTCCACCCGGCAGCCAGGGGCTCCTCAGAAACATATGAGGCACGCGCGCATCTCTCACACCTGCTCCCCAGGGTACTGGATTAAAAGCGCTGTGCTCAGGGAGGCCTCTGCCCCCGGGCCCACGCAGCCCCATCCCAGGTGCAGCCCGATCCCAGGCCCCCGACAGGACAGGGTCCCCGCCGCCACATTCCACACTCGCTCTGGAATCTGCCCCCTCCCGTCTGCACTAAAACACCCGCCATCTCGCATGGATTTGTGGTGACCATGCATTGCACGTCTGTGTTCACGACTCGGTCAGTGAGCTCCGGGGGCAGGAGCGACCTGGGTCTGCACCCATCATCGTTCCCCGAGCACTGAGCAGACGCCTAGCACACAGTGGGCCCTCAGTATTTACTCAGAGTGAGCATTTTTTTTGGTGGTACGCGGGCCTCTCACTGCTGCGGCCTCTCCCGTTGCGGAGCACAGGCTCCGGACGCGCAGGCTCAGCGGCCACGGCTCACGGGCCCAGCCGCTCCGTGGCATGTGGGATCTTCCCGGACTGGGGCATGAACCCGCGTCCCCTGCATCGGCAGGCGGACTCTCAACCACTGCGCCACCAGGGAAGTCCCAGAGTGAGCATTTTTGACATTAGACACACAGGCCTGATCTGAGTATTGGACTCTCCTATTCTTTCCCACCCTGTTGAAGTCTGTTTAGCTTTACTGTGTTTATCTAATTGTCCAGGTTCCAAACATACTCTAAACTCTAGCACAAAGAAATGGATATGCCTTAGAGCTATTAGGTACATCTTGGCAAAACACGCTTAAATCTAGTATCTTTTTCCACTTTGGTAACAGAATATGCCAGATATGATATATTACATTAAGAACTTCACTTTCTAAAAGGCTGTGATGACAATAATCAGCGTGGGTGAGGGCGTGGAGAGACAAGCCGCTGCTGGTAGAAACGTAAAGTGGTGCAGCCACCATGGAAACAGTTCAGCAGCTCTTCACAAAGTGACAGAGTAAAACCCAGCAATTCCACTCCTAGGTATGCGCCCAAGAGAAATGAAGACATATGCCACACACCATATACGAACATGGGGTATACAAATGTTCACAGCAGCGCTGTTCACAACAGCCAAAAGGTAGAAACCACTCAAATGCCCATCAACAACAGAATGAATGGATAAACAAACTGCGATATAGCCACATAATGGGTTATTCAACCATAAAGAAAAATGAAGTGCTGACACACACTAGGACACAAATCTCGAAAACATTATGCTCAGTGAAAAAAGCCAGACGTAAAAGGTCATATATTTTATGATTCTATTTACATGAAATATCCAGATGAAGCCAATCCACAGACAGAATGCAGACTGGTGGCTGCCAGGGAGGGAGGGAGGGAGTGGGGAACGGGGAGTGACTCCTTAATGGGTACAGGATTTTCTTTTGGGGTGATGAAAATGTTTTGGCACTAGATAGAGGTGATGGTCGCCTGATGCTGAATGTACTAAATGCCACTGAATTGTTCACTTTAAAATGGTTTATGTTATGTGAATTTCGTCTCAATTAAAAAAGAAAAAAGAGGCTGTGACATTTTGAAAACACCGCCTCTCTGAAACACCGATCTTTTTTCTCTCCCTTTGTTGACGTGCAGACACACTTGGAATAGACCACACAAGTAACAGAAGCAGGGGAAAGCGCTGTAGGTTTGCCTCAAAGGAGGCCAGGGACCTGAACCAGGGGAATAAAACCCCACCTCACAGCAGCAGCCTGAGCATGCCCTACCTGAAAGATGACTCTGCAAGATTCTTTAACAACCATCATTCTACGACACGGACTTAAGAACACCTATTTTGATAAAAACATGCAAAAATAAAATATAAACCGCTCTTCAAATAGATGTTTGTGGGAACGACACCAGGTACCATCGGATAGCTTAGTAGGGTGTGTCTCATCCTTAAAGTACGTTGTGCTGGGATGGCAACTCGCCGGCCAGCCAGAAGGGCACCACCCGCGCCCGCTGCCCCCGTGGCAGACACTGATAAACCCATCTGGGCGCCCTCCCCCTCCTCCGATAAGCCCAGACTGGGGCTCAGCCTCTTTCTCAACACGATGCTCCAGGCACCCAGGACGCCCACCATCTCCGGTGAGATGCTTCCCTGGTGGAATGAGATCCAAATCCCTCAAAAAGTCAACCTAGTTCTTTGTTTCTCTTCTAAAGACAAAAGAAAAAAAAATTACCACCCAGAGTTCCTACAGTTTTATAACCAAATTTCTCACCATCTTTTCTATTTACGTCACAGCATTTATTTATTTATTTATTTAAATGTATTTATTTTACTTATTTATTTTTGGTTGCGTTGGGTCTTTGTTGCTGCGCCCAGGCTTTCTCTAGTTGCGGCGAGCAGGGGCTACTCTTTGTTGCGGTGCGCGGGCTTCTCATTGCGGTGGCTTCTCTTGTTATGGAGCACGGGCTCTAGGCACGCGGGCTTCGGTAGTTGTGGCATGAGGGCTCAGTAGTTGTGGCGCACGGGCTTAGCTGCCGCACGGCATGTGGGATCTTCTCAGACCAGGGATCGAACCCATGTCTCCTGCATTGGCAGGTGGAGTCTAACCACTGCACCACCAGGGAAGCCCACAGCATTTATTTTTCAGAGAATTTTCACCCAAGACATGCATTTTTCCCTTAACTCACGCCTAGAATGCCATCATTGAGAGAAAGTGGCTCGCCAGCCCTGTATCACAGGACCCCAGCACCTGGTGAGGCCAGAACTCTCAGCTCGGTCCCGAGTCCCATCGCAGCACCACACCTGCCCAGCCCTGCCCTGTGCACTTGCATGCATTAATGTGCTTTATCCTCACAGGAAGGGAGGCACTTCTCCCCACTTTACAGGTGAAGACACTGGCTACAAACAGGCGCAGGTGCTCTCGGGCTCCCCACTCCGCGTGCCCAGGCAGCTTCTAGCTGGAGCCTCCTTCCAGGCCTGCCTCCTGGGGGCACAGCTTTGGACAAGGTCTAAGGAAGCCAAGAGGGAGGCAGCTGGCCCCTAACGGCCAGAGCAGCAGTGCAGCTCAGGGTTGCCCGCGCTGAACCTACCCACACTGAGGGCCAATTCACTCACAGGAGGGCGGTGGAGAGGTTGCAGGGTGCTGCGGAAGACTTCACTGCAGGCCCTTTGAGAGGTCACGCGTTTACCTTCCCACGGACATCCACTACCTATCTAAGTAGGTCAGTTGGCAAGTGGCCTCGTGGTCCACTTCCCTCCACACTGCCCGACAGTCAGCACCCTGGACTCCAGGCGGAGCTGGAGAGAACCACAGGGCGCCAGGGGTAAGGGAGGGCCAAGCGAGAAGAGGCGCCACGCTGGGCTGGGGGCAGGGCTTTCCAGACGCGCACACAAGTTTCAACTCAATTGATTTAGCTTTTAAACAATAAAGAATTGAACGTAATAAGGATTTATCGAGTAAAAAGCAAACACTACGGTAGACACTGGAAAGACAAAAGATAACCAAGATGGTCCTGGGCGGCGAGCAAATGGGGTTTACAACAGAATGAAGGAAACAGGCCCCCACCAGGCAAAATGCACTGGGTGCTATAAAGATGCAAAGTGAATGCCATGGATTTTTTTCCCCCGGATTTCTTAGGATCGCCTGAAATTTAGCATATCTACAAAAGAAAGCTTACCCCTGCAGCTCCTTCCCTACCTGGGGTCCGCCTCGCTGACGCCAGCAGGTCAGCTGGGGGGAGTGGTTTTCACCTCCCGCCCCAGACACAGGCCTCCCTGCTCTCTCCACTCTCCTCCCCTCAGCACTGACCTGCCACCAACAGGGAACCCTACCACGTCCCCACCACACATAGGTGAAGACTCCTGTCACCGGCCAGACCACCCCGGCCTGTCACACACCTGCCAAATACTCAGAGGGTCCCCGTTACCTGCAGAAGAGAAAAAAGCCCCACCCTCAGCTCACCTTCCGGGTACCCACAGCATCACCTCCAAACCCCCGACATCACGCTCAGTACCCGCCTACCCGGACCGGCCTCTCTTCTCAACAGGTGGTCCTGCCTTCATGCTGTTCACCGACATTCCTCTGCCTTCACGACAGATCCAGACCCAACAGCTGCCCAGGGGAAGTTTTTCTTGTGGATACAGAGCATCAGCACTGTACAAACCCTAATGAATTAGTGGAACCTAATGATTACCGCTCGACAGCAACTAGTATTCACACCAAAAAAAGGCAACAAAGCCCAGAAAAGTAGAACCTGCATCAGATCAAGCCTTTGGGTCTGACCACTAATTTGCAGGAAATCCACACAGGACAGACAAACACGCTGAATTACACCAAGAAGATGCAATCAGTGAAATCTAGCTGGTGGGGAAACGAGACAGCACACACAAGGCAGCTTCTTCAACCCACCAACAGTTAGCAGTGGGAAAGAAGACGGCGAAAACTAGAGACTAAGAGAGTGGTTGTTTAGGGGAGACCAGCCCGGTGCTCTGTGACCACCTAGAGGGGTGGGATAGGGAGGGTGGGAGGGAGACGCAAGCGGGAGGAGAGATGGGGACATATGTATATGTATAGCTGATTCACTTTGTTATGAAGCAGAAACTAACACACCATTGTAAAGCAATTATACTCCAATAAAGATGCTAGAAGAAAAAAGAGTGGTTGTTTAGGTCTGGTGGGGGGGGCAGGGATGAAGAGTCACAGCTAAGGGGTACAGCCTTTCTTTGGGGGAGGGGACAAAAATGTCCCAAATTAGGTTGTGGGGATGGTTGCACAAGTCTGTGAAGGCACTAAGGCACGCGGAGCCTTGCGCTTTAAATGGTGAGTTGTGTGGTGCGTGAGCTACATCTCAATCAAGCTCTTATTTTAAGACGATACTGAAGACTCACATCAGCCAATCACAATGTGGGCCTTACCTGGATCCCGACTCAATGAGTTGTTAACAGTCCATGACACGTGAGAAACTGAGCAGATCTGGACTAACTGTGTGGTCCAGGACACTGGTAACTAGGGGTTATGTGAGGGGGGAGGGGGAGGAAAAGAGACATCCTCATCTCACAGAGGTATCTTCAGACATACTGTAAATTAAATGAGATGACTGGGGTCTGCATCAAGACAAGGAGCAGGGGGGACTTCCCTGGTGGTCCAGTGGGTAAGACCCCAAGCTCCCCACGCAGGGGGCCCAGGTTCGATCCCTGGTTGGGGAACTAGATCCCACATGAACGCCGCAACTAAGAGTTCGCATGTCGCAACTAAAGATCCCGCGTGCCGAAGATCCCACGTGCCTCGACTAAGGCCTGACGCAGCCAAAATAAGTAAGTTAATATTACAAAAAAAAAAAAAAAGACGAGCTGCAGGGACTGCCCTGGCGGTCCAGCAGTTAAGACTCCGCGCTTCCACGGCAGGGGCGCAGGTCCGACCCCTGGTCGGGGAAAAGATTCCTCATGCCGCGCAGTGCGGCCAAACTTAAAAAAAGACAAGCGCGAGGGGCAGGGCTGTGCCTGGGGCTCCCGATGAAACACGGCTGTCTGTGGGGACCGGCGAGGGCAGGACACAGGCTCTTCCCTCCGCCGTAAAAACTCTGCCAGCTGACGCCCTCCTCTGCCCAGCCCCTCCTGGGCTCAAAGTCCCGCCAAAGGCTCCAAGCTCAGCAAGACCTCCCTCCCTCCCCTTCTTCTGGTCCAAGTTGCTCCAAGGTGCCTTCTCAATGCGCCTGCACTGACCACCACGCGGCAGGGCCGCGATCCCGCTCACCTGGCTTCTCCATCACAGGTGCCCCAGGCGCACTTTACAACCACGTGACTTGTACACGACTTGTTTCGATTCTCCATCTCCCCTCGCATATGCTCTGTTCACCCCCAAAAGCTTTCCATGCCTCCAGCTCAAGGTTAAGTTGTAATTACCAGTCTTGGCACTGAGACGCCCTCCAAGTCTAACATGATGTTCCTGTGGTGAGGCACGTGTGTTCACACTGAACACACCGCACACTTGTTAAAACAGCAGCACACAGCGGGAACAAGAGGTCCCCAGCGATGTCCCCCGCCCGCAGGCACCTGTAGAATCACAGGTAGAAACTGTCTCCTGGTTCACCCAGCTGTGCCAGCTCATCACCTGGAGACAGAATCTGGTGCTCCCCCGGCACCACTCTCACCACGTGACACGCAAGGTGGGTCCCCACTGCACAGCACAGCTGGGTCTGTTCTGAACGACTCTGCCAGGAACGTGAGCTCCGAGCATCAAGGCCAACCCTTCACTTCCCTGGTACTGAGCCGTACAGGGCAGCCGTGGATACAAAGCACCTGGTAAATGGTATTTATCAGGGGTGTGGTCTGTGAAATGTATTCTATCCCTCACGGCTTACAGAGTGAAGAGCCAGAGGTCAGCCAGGAGGTCAAGGAGGGGGGCGCTCATCTGACGGAGAGAAGCCACTGTGCGTGGAGTAAACAGCGAGGATAAAGTGACCGAGGGACACGATAACTAGTAGGCACTTCCTGGGGCCACGCACAGAGGGAAGCGACAGCAATCTGCCCGCGTTCTATCACCTGATCAGAGCACCTCCGCCGTCAGGTGTTCATTCTCTGTACGAGAAGGAGCCTGAGGTTCAGAGAGGCTGAGTGAATGCCCAGCCACACAGCCAGGATCCAAGTGAGGTCGGCCTGACCTGGAGCCCGTGGTCTGGGTTTGCACCACAGTGAGAGGAGGTCTGCTGGCAAGTCACGGCGACACCTAGCTCCTGCGAGCTCCAGACTCTCCGACACCCCGGTTTTTGCCCAGTGTTATCCTTTTTATCGCTCTGCATCTTCCTTTGCCTTCTCTCCACTTCTCACTTGTACTTCTCTGTTAGCTCCTCTGTCCCTACAAAACACAAATGATGCCGCCCCCGCTACCGCCAGGCCAGGAGGAGGCCTCGGCTTTCTCTCGCTCTGCGCAGCCCGCCACATGGATGGGACCGCGCTCCACAAGAGTAGCGGCAAGGACTCTGAGAACACAAGTGCCGCTGGGACAGGAGCCTCGGTCACGGTCCCTGAGACTCAGAGGCAGCACCAGCTACAGAGCACCCCAGTCACGCCAAACACCCTGCCACGGCCGCGTCTTGCACGAGCTCGGTTAAAGCAGGGGTTTGAGAAACTGGTGAGCAATTGCCCAGGGCAGGGGCCTCCCACTCTCCAGGCTCACACACGAACGGCGCAGCGCACACCCACCTACCCCTGGGCCACGAGAACGGGCCCGCCGGGTTCAAGCTCCTCCACCCGCATCCATGTGGCGCCATAGGAGTCTACTCTCAATGGCTGTATTATTCAACTTGGAGTCAAAGCTGACGAAACATCTCAAATGACTCAGACCTACGAACCTCGGCATTTTGACCTTTTATGTGCAACTCTCTAAGTACTACAGCTCAGAGCTGAGACACCCAGAAATAACGTGGAAAACCACAAAAATAATGCCCCTCGAGTGACTGCCCAGGAGGCAGTAGGGAGCGTCAAGATGGGCTTCAGCCGCAACGAGACAGACTCAGGTGACGAGCTGGCTGGCGTCAGCCCGGCTACAGCTCGGTTCGTTTGGTGCTGTGGGTTCTTAAAGATGGATGCAGAACAATTTTCACTGAGAATTCACTTAAGTCCCCAGGAGTCCCCTTCTGACCCAATTCTAAGTGAAGCTGCAGACAAGTTGTATTCAAAGCAACATGGAACCGTAACTACAGACACTGAAAAGGAGTGGTCTTCATTCAATCAGACCTCTAAGCTCTCTCAGGAAGGGAACCAGAGGCAAACTAAAGTTAACTTCTTACAGTGCATCGCAAGGGCCTCTTCAGAACACCCACACTCCCACCCAGAACCCCTCCCCCTCCACCGGTGGCCCCACTCTCTCGGGGCTGCCCTCCAAGGTGTGCTTCCAGCATAAGCTGCTCCCTGGGGCTGCACTCGCTCTTTTCTGCTTCCTCCCCCCCGCCCTCTCTCCCAACACCAATGGGTCTCAAGCGCCTCCTAAAAAGCAAGCACCTGGGACATTTGCAAAATGTAATTTCCTGGGTCTTCAGGGGCAGAGACGCGGAAAAGGCTTCAGGCGATTCTGCGACCAGCTGCGGGGGTGGGCGCCAGGCTGCATTCTCCCAGGGCCCCAGCTGTGGGCAGGCCCGTGAACCCATGTCCCCCTGAGCCCAAGACCCTGTCCTCCACCTCCAGCGCACGCCTCAGCCTTCCAGAACCTCAAACTCCACGTGTCCACGTGCCACGCACGATTCCCCTCCCTGGAGCCTGCTGGTCCTTCTGTGGTAACAAAGCTAGATGCGACGGCACCTCCTTGTTCAAACATTCAACAAGTGGGGTCAGGAAGGCGAGGACGCGGCCAGCTCCCCACTCCCCCCTCGTGGGCTCTTGCTCTGGGCAGGCCCCTAATTCTCCCCACAAGGAGGCAGGACCAGACCACTGTGCAGACTCGCGCCCACCCTCGGCCGAGACGAAGGTCCAGTACATCTCATTTCATGCTCACAACAACCCTGAGGTTGGTGCCGTCCCCTCCCCCACCCCCCATTTTTGAAGTGCAAAGGCCGAGGCTTAGAAAAGATATACAACCGCCAAAGTCACGGAGCTGGTGAGGCGTGGTCTGGAGTCCAGATACTACTGGATGCCGCTGCTAAGTGGAGTCTACCTGGTAAGTGCAGTCACCGAGATGCAAAGCCTGGCCAGGGCCAGAGTGCCGGCCGCTGGCTGCTCATACTGACGGGGTACCCACCCCTGTACCCACGGCCATCCCACCCAGACGGGGTCACTGTCTTAGGCCCTGACACACACCTGCCCCCAACGCTGCTCTGACAGGGCCGCCTCTCCCGCCTGCAGGGCTGCTGGAATTACCTTCCCGGGACCCGTGCGATCACATGACACTCCGCACGCCACCAAAGCAGATGGCGCCTTTCCTGGGGGGACGTGCCACCTCCCCTGCCACCTGCCCACCGGCCGCTGGGCCTTCACACCCTCTGTTCCCAGGGCCCACTAGCTCCTTCCTCAGCTCCAGTCACATCAGAGGTCCACAGAGGAACAAATGCACCACAGGACGAAGATGTGGAAACCTAAGGCAGCCGGGCCCAGACAAGGAACCTGAGGCCCAGGACGGGGACAGGGCTGGAGCCCATGACCAGGCTCCCTGCCTGTCCACTGCTCGAGCCATGACCTTGAGAAAAGTGAGAGAAAGGCGAGAAAGGTGGGGTTTCAAGTTCTCAGCAGGCAGGGCTGGGCCGTCTCCTCCACCTGCAGTGAACCACAGGAGGGGGATGCAGCGCACCCCTGCGGCACAAAGCAGCAGCCCTCTGAGACGGCGTCTGTGACCTTCAGGTTGTATGAGGATTTTAGTAGTAAGTGGGAAGGACTGAGGCATCAGACAAGTGAGCAATGCTGAAGCCCTTTGTTTCTGAGCCTGTCTACGAGGCTAAGATTCAAGGAATGTTGTTAGGGAGACATCCACCCTGATTGGCCACCGTCCGTGCACACCTGTCGTCCCAGGGAAGTTATTAAGAGTGCCCTGTTTCACTTGCACAAGTTCCCAGTTTAGAGGATAAACTGTAGCGTCGCCAAGGGTACAGCTCTGTCCAAAGATAAATTAGGAGGGCACAGCTGCCTGGTCACAAAGAGTGAGGACGTTTCAGGGTTTTAAATTTTGAGGGAAAAAAATGCAGACAAAAAATTAGAATGGTAAATACTTAATGACCTTTTCACTGCCTAGAGTGAAAAAGGACAGGCCTGTAACCCCAGCACCAAACCCCGGCCTGGGAGGCAAGGGCGCTGGCAGCGGGCCATCGACAGAGGCGGCTAAGCTGGGGGTGAGTCACAAAGTCGAGAGAAATGACTGGGAGCAAACAGAAGGGCGCTGAGAGCCATCTCCCGACCACACACTGGGGAAGGAGGGGTCCACCGAGTCGGATGAGGAGAGAAGCTGCACGAGAGGCACGAGCACCAGGCAGGTTTTCCACGTCACACCGTGGTCCTTCTGCTGACAGAGCCCCACGTAAAAAGTGGATTCCACTGCACTGAAAGTTAAGGATGCAAAGCTACCTGTCCCAAAACATCGCTGAAGATAAGTGTGTCTGAATGAAACTTACGAGCAACTGGATCTCATCAGCCTTCCCCATAGAAACACAGGGACCCTGAACAATTAAAGAAAACTGGGGGGAAAGATATGCATCCCCTGAAGAAGAGATCCTAAGGACCTCATTGTCTTACGGGGTGGGGGTGGGGGGCTAGCTGTAGAGTCGAGATTAAAGAGACTCAAAAGCATAAAACCAAATCCGTGTGTGAACTTTTAATAAAATTCAGGATCCAACAACCGGGAAGTAAACACACTTCTGCGACGAGAAAAACTGATTCCGGATGTTAAGTGTGACAATGGCACTGAGTTGTAAATGTCCCCATCCTTCAGACATGGTACTTAAGTATTCAGGGTGAAACGACAGATCTGGAACTCACTCAAGAGCATTTCCGCAAAGAAGGAGAAAGGGGCAGATTTGAAGCAAATGTGGAAAATCTTGATAGTTGTTGAAGCTGGTGATGGAGAAATGGGAGCCGTATTATACCACTCAGTCTACTCATGTGTACTTTAAATTAATTCACAATAGAAACTATTTTAAAAGTCAAGTGATACATTCTGAGTGTTCACAAAACAACAGGGCAGCAGACTACCCAGCCACGCCCTCCGGCCTGACACAGCTTCACCCGGGCAAAGGGCCGGCTGCTGCTTGGCAACAGTGCACTGTTACTGGAAGAGCGGTCATATCTTCACTGAGATAACTGAGGGAGAAGAAGCGGGGTGCAGGAGGAGTTAACTGACACTAGAAACCACAGTGAAAGTTGGTCATTCTCAGAGTTGTAATCCTTAGATGTCGCTGAAGTTACTTTGTAGCAAAGCTGTGAGGAATGGAACCCACAGGAGTCTGAGCACGTGAAACTGACAGAAACAACCCCCTTGGAGCATGCAACACTGAGACTCCATTTAAGGTCTTTAAGTGGTTACAAAAAAAAATTGACTGATCATCTGTGAAGGTTCAGGGTCACTGGGGAGTCCACCCATTCTAAACCACTAACTCTTTGGAATAGTTAAAAAAAAAAAAACCTAAGAAATAGTAACATACCTAACTTTAGAGTCCACATACCAATTCACATATGTAATAGCATTTGTAACGGGCATAACGCAGGCTTACTGTGGACTCTATTTTTTATATTAACTTACTTAGTAAGTCACTTAATAATTGTATTAAAATGGAAGTAGCAAAACTATTTGTAATTTTTTCTACAATCCAGATCAAATGTCTTTTTATTATTCTAAATTAGGAAATACATTAAAAAGAGTTTCATTGAAGAGACTCTATTCCAAAAATTCCTCTTAAAAATTAAAAACCTTAGTGTGTAGAATAAAATTAAACAGCACCACAGCCTTATAATTACAGCACGCGTGCATAGCCTGAAATTTGGTTTCATTCCCATCCTGCCATTGGTTAAGAACTACCCATTTATTTTTTCAACCAAAGCTGTCCGATTTCAGGGCAGGTTTATCTGTGAACCGAGAACAAGGGGCCCTCTCCCCACCAGGCCACAATGCAGAGGCCCACATCAGAGCATGATTTTCCAAGAGCCGTTAAGGACCTGAAATGAGCCTGGAGATCCAGAGAACTAAAGCTTTTTTGAAAATGAAATAGACCAGAAAATATCCCAGTGCAGAGCACACAGCATGGGTTAGCTGTGCTTCCTGAGCTCGAGTTTCAATTACACCCGAACACGCGAGGACATGGGTCCAGTCTACATGTAACAGGTGTTTCTTATTGGGGGTCAAGGTCAAAAGGACTGAGAGCCACTTCTTTAAGGAGAATGTATGGAGAGTCAGCGGAGATCAGACAGATCGTCCTAATGCTCGCTGGCCATATGACCTTCGCAAGGCTCTTAACCTCTCTGAGCCTCTGTTGTCCATCTTCAAAATGACCACCACCAACTTAGCAAGCTGTCCGATGGATTAGTTAACGTCAGACACAACACAAAGGTTTGACCTTCCTCAAGGTTCTTCGCTTTTTCTGGGCCTTCAACTTTTAAACTGAAAATGTGAAAAAAATGTAGAGTGTAGTGGCTAACACTTGCTGGGCTCCTCTACAGGGATCAGCGGGGAGATTCTCACTCACAGAGGTGAGGGCCGACCCTGCCATGTCACGGGTGGGCGCTGCCCATCCGGGGCTTCCCGGAGCCAAGTCTGCTCCCAGGACCCTGACTACAGAGCCCCCGGCCCTTCCCCACTGGGGCTGAGTCACCTTCCAGATTACGGTTAAAACCATTACGCCTAAAACCATTCTTCCATCAAACTGCTGAGGGCCCGTAAGGATTTAAAAGTTGGTCAGGCTCAGCCTTGGAGAACCTTTCTAACTAAGTGACATCAAAAAAAAGTATTCACAAGGCAGAGAGCTGTTTGTGAACAGACACAGCAGTGGGGGAAAACGTCAAGGGACCCAAATGGATCAGGAGAGCCCGGAACAGGTCGGGCCAGGGCCCATCAGCAGGAGGCCAGGGAGGGCTTAGGGCCCCTGGGAGAAGGCAACAGTATGCCGAGCCGGCAGGGCCTGCAGCCCGCTGGAACCTGGTGGACAAAGGGGACGGGAAATGCCCTGTCCAAGTGGCAGGGCCAGCGGGAAATTTAGGAGCCACGTGCCTGGCGGGAAACGGAGAGAGCTTCACAACACTTCACCATTTTCTTGGCCCAGCAAGTTAATCGCCCTTCTACTCTACATCAAAAAAAAAAAAAGTTAAAAAAAAAACGTGTTACTGCTTTAAGTTTTTTAGAACTTTTCTAAAGAAAGAGAGGCTGACTAGTAAGAAGGGATGCTAAGGAAATCAGCACATCTCCTTACCTTCCTCTAGTAAACTGCAAAAGGCAAATTAGTACTTGAATAAAGAGCCGGTGTGTCTGGAATGAAAATGAGACGCACGCAGTTTTAGGGTGCCGCTTCCTATCCCTCTCAGTCTACGGCCCTAACTACCAGCACGAATTGGCCAAAATTCAGCATTTCCAGACTTTCCTTCAGAGAAGGGGCCGCAGAAGTACTGGCAAAAAGAAAAACGAAACTGAGAGCGCTCCAGGCTCGCCGCGGCTCGATCAGCGCCGAGCAGCAGCGCTCCTCCCCGTGCCGCCCGCGCCCCGAGCTCGGCGCCCCCGGCCCGGGCCTCAACGCCCTCCGGCGCTTAGAGCCCGACCCGGGCCTCGGCCCCCGGCCCCGCCAGCCCCGTCGGCCCCGCCAGCCCCGCGCGGCGCAAGGGCCCAGGCGCCTGGCGCAGGAGGCCGGGCCAGGCGGGCGCCCGGGCCTCGGGCCTACACGCGGGCCGCCGGCCCAGTTCCCGCTCCGGCCAGGTCCCAGCCCGCCGGACCGCGGCGGGAACGCAGCGCGGGGAGGGCCCAAGCCGCGCGGGGCGCCCCGACGACTCGGGCCCGAGGAGGCCAAGGCTGCGTGTCCGCCGCGGGGCCGAGGAAACGGCCGGCGGCCCCGATCCCCGGCCTCCCGGCCCGCCAGCCCCGATCCCCCGGCGCCCGCCCGCTGCCCGCGCCGCGCTCGCGCCCAGCCCGCCAACCGCCGCCGGCGCCGCGGGGAGGAGCGCGCGAGCGGCCGGGCCGGCGCCCCGAGCGCGAGGACTCACCGGGGCCGGCTCCCGAGTACATGGTGGTGCCGCCGAGGGGCTCCGGGGCCGAGGGGCGGCCGCGCGCGCGCCACGGGCCCCGACGCCGCGAGCCGCGAGGGAGCCGCCGGCCGCACGATCCGCCCCGGCGCGGCCGCCAAACAGGTCTACCCGACGCGGCCGGGGCGGCGGGCGGAGGCGGCGGGCGGGCGGGCGGGCGGGCGGGGGAGGGGCGAGGGAGAGCGGGCGGGGGAGGGGGGAGGGGCCGGGGGAGGAGGGAGGGGCCGGGGGAGGGGAGGCGGGGCGGGTCCGCGCGGCTGCGGCGGCGGCGGCGGCGGCGGCGGCGGCGGCGGCGGCGGCGGCGGCGGCGGCGGCGGCGGCGGCGGCGGCGGCGGCGGCGGGGTGGGGGAGGGGGCGGGCAGGGGATCGGGGCGCGGGTGCGGGCGCGGGGTTGGGGGGGCCTTGGGGGCGGCCCTCGCAGCCACTCAGAAGGGCGACGTCTCCTCCGACTGGGCGGAGCGGGCCGCGCGGCGCTGCCACCGGAGGCCGGGAAGAAAGAAAAGAAAACACACCCCTTGTTTCCCCGCCGCCGAGCCCGTTCTGGCTGCTCGAGGGCCGGACCCTTCCCCACCCTTAGCCCCCGCCGGACCGGGTGAACTTGGGCACCGTGTTGACGTGGTCGTGTCGCGTCCTGGCGCCCCGGCATCTCCGCCAGGCTTTTTTAAGTTATTAACGAAACAGGAATGTCGCGAAGGTTCCTCCCGACCCGGAGCTTGAACTTGAACGCGCCCCGGTCCTCGCTCACTACCACACCGCCACCTCCCGGCCGAGAACCCAGATAATCCACCTAAAGAACTTTAGTTTTTGGTCAATTTTAGCTGCTGTCAGTGATCAGATCAAAATAACACGCCCCATTCCAGTCCTCGGGGCCTCCCCAGTTTCTTGACGTTGGGCCCTTATCCAACCCCCTCATGCTCCTCCGTGACTCTCGGTATTTGCCCCACTTGTGCGGAAACGTCTCCCTCCAGCCCAAATCCTCCTCCATGGATCAAGTCCCCTGGGATCCAGCTGTTTTCTGGAGCCTTTTCCAGGGAGGCGAGCCAGAGGCCAACTCCTTTCTCCCCTAATTGGTGGGCGATTAGCAACCAGAAGGTGAAATACAATCCAAAATTGCTCATTGTCTTTTAAACATATTTGCCTGCTCATTCCTTCATCCTATAAGCAGGTATTTATCTGCACGCTGGGTGCGAGTAACTCTGTGTTCCTCCAGCCTAGGATGGTAGGAGGATGAACGGGAGTCTTGCCTGCAAGCATCCAATAGGTTTATTTCTAGTCTCTGCAGTCCTCAAGGACATTCTTAAATAAATGCAGGAGAACCAGCCTGTCCTCCAGAGAGAAACTTAAAAGGACTTCGATCTTCACCAAGTCACTGATATGAACAGGAGTTGGTCTCATGGCATCAGCCTCAGAGACGCCCATCCATCCCTCTCCAATCCTCTGCCCCCCACTTCCACCCTCACCGGGGCCTGGACCACCTCTCCACCTTACACTCATGCTGTGGGAACACAAATCCGCACTTGATCCTAGGCTGCTACTCAGCCGTAAGGTGTGTTTAGGAACCCAGGAAGTCCGGGGAAGAAGGCACACCAGGGTGGGACTGGGTACCACCCAGATGTCCATCAGTCTTAGAATAGGTGGTGAGAGCCACATATACCCATAAAGTGGAATCTAGCGATGAAAAGGAACACCCTTCATCAAAGTACAACAACGTGGAATCTCTACAAGGTTGAGTGAAAGAAGCCAGAAGCCATACTGCATGAGTCCATGTATAAAATTTCTAAAACAGGCAAAATTGAACTACATTTTGTAGGGAGACATCATTTAGTAGTAAAAAGCTGAAGAGGAAAAAAGGTGGCTACCTAACAGTCAGAATGGTGGGTGGGTACTGCTGGGTATAGGGGTGCTGTGTGACCACGGAGAGGCCTGGGGCTTTGGGGGCACGAGCCTCCTTCCCATGACAGAGCTGTTCCTTCTGCAAGTCTCTTAAGCTGCACATTTTTTAAAAATATACTTTTCTGTACCTTTGCTACATTTCACCATAAAGACATTTTAAAATCATAATCATAAACGGTATCCCTCTGTTTGGGACCCTCCACGCCCGAGGGCTGCTCTGCGTCCGCCCGGCCCCCTCCCTCACACGGCCACCGCACTATTTTCCGCCCCAAATCACTGAATCACTCGGAGGCCTCACGGCTCTGCTGCGTGCTCCTGTAATCTCGAGCCTCAGAAAGCGCCCTGAAGGCGCTCTAACTGCCGCCTCCCTTCAGCTCGCCTTCTGCTTCTTTGATGCTCGCGTTGGGTAACTTTGTTGCAAGGGCTCCTTTGCAAGTCTGGCCAGATACTGTCTACCCAGCGCTTCCTTGCGTTGCTTCTCTGCAGAGACAGCTCTAGCCTAAGCCCCGCCTCCCCGCCCTCCCTCACCAGGGATCCTCCTTCGCCCGCGTCTCCCAGGCATCACCCTCCACCGCTAGTGTCGAGGAATCCCGCCCCCTTTCTGCGCGCCCCGCCTTGTCCCCCACGAGCTCCAGGCCCTCCACGTCAAGCCACGTACGTCTCCTCTCCCCTCCTCCCAACCCGCTCTTTCACCGGTGTCCCAAGCACTGCCCACATTCACCATCCACCGAAGAAAAGCCCAGGCCCCTCTGCCCTGTGCCTCTTCCCCAGGGAGTGAGTTCACTTAACCCACTTAATCCAGTCCACTCAGTTCTCTGGGAAATGCCTCTAGAACCTTCTCCAGCCCTTCACTGCTCTGCTTCTCCAGGCCTTCATCCAACACTTGGGTGTTGACCACATGGGGAGGACTCCTGGGTCTTCTGGGGCCCAGTCTTTCTCTCGGATACAATTCATTGCTCTGTATTTGGATCCCATACAGGTCCCTCTGCTCTGCTAAGCCCGCAGGGCTGTAAGCACAGCCAGGGACTCCACAGGTTTGCATGTCGGGCGCACCGGATCCAGAGCAGTAACCCTGCAGGAAAGGCAAAGGACACTCGGGAAAACACACAGCTCGCTGCTGTGGTCATCGGGCCCACAAAGCGCTCAATGTTGGGGGCCCTTTGTCTCTTCAAGACTAAAATGTGGGCACTGAAATAAAACAGTTTCCAAAAACATGTTCTGCATGTGATAAACGAGGGGTTAGGAGGTCAAACAAGCTGGGAAGCATTGAGTTAAACGACAGTGAACAGTTTCTGGCTGCAGACCTTCTCAGAACCTTTAACACAGTATTAACAGTTATGATGCTAGTGACTTCCCAGGTGGTCCCGTGGTTAGGACTCTGTGCTTCCACTGTAGGGGGCACAGGTTCCATACCTGCGTGGGCAGCCAAAAAATTAAAAAAAAAAAAGAGTTGTGATTCTACAAAGAGGAAGGAGGGGAACAGACTGGTTGTGTCCCAGCCCACTTGACCACAGAACCCTTTTATCACAGGGTGTCTCCAGGTTCCAGGTTCCGTGGAGCACACTTTGGGAAACACTGCGGTAGAGCTCTTCTAGGATGCCTTCCAGCTCTAAGATTCTCTGAATAAAAATGCTGGCTGTTTTCCTGAATTAAACTCAAGAGCATGGCTGTGAGTTGACAGAAGCCCACATGTCCCTGATGCGCTCGCTCACGTCAGGAACAAGCGGCACTCCGAAGCAGCTTCTTCACACTGAACCCAACACTGAATGCAAACCACTTAGTTTGAATACATAAATGACTTTGTCATTTGTGCACGCAACAGAGGCTAAGTGGAGAATCCTGAAGATGCAAGCAACCAGGGCCACCTCCTTGCACCACCCTGGAGGTGTTGACACCACTGTGCACAAACGCTGTCATCCACTGGAACAGGGAAGTGCAGGGGAGGGGGCATCTAACGTATGTCCAGGAGACATAGTTTACTCTAGGGTGTGTTCCTTCCTCCGTATAATAAGGAAAGAATAGCCAATATGCCACTGACACTGAAAAATTAACTCAAAATGTATGAAGGATTTAAATGTAAACATAAAGCTATAAAACTTTAAAAATTATATGAGATGGGCTTCCCTGGTGGCTCAGTGGTTGAGAGTCCACCTGCCGATGCAGGGGACACGGGTTCGTGCCCCGGTCCGAGAAGGTCCCACATACCGCGGAGTGGCTGGGCCCGTGAGCCATGGCCGCTGAGCCTGCGCGTCCGGAGCCTGTGCTCCGCAACGGGAGAGGCCAGAGCAGTGAGAGGCCCGCGTAACACAAAATAATAATAATAATAATAGGAGAAAATCTCTGGGTTCTAGGGCTACTAGGCAAACAGTTCTAAGGGACAATCCATAAAAATAAAAGTGGATGCCCTGGACTTCATCAAAATTAAAGCTTTTGCTCTGGGAAAGCCTCCGTGAAATGCATAAAAAGACAAGCTATAGAGTAGGAGAAAATATTTGCATACCGCATATCTGACAAAGGACTAGCATCTAGAATATAAAAAGAACTCTCAAAATTCAACTGTAAAAGAGCAAAAAATCTGTTCAGAACATGGGCAATAGACACGGAGAGACGTTTCACTATAGAGAAGAGGCCGATGGCAAACAGGCACATGAAAAGACGTTCAACATCACCGATCGTTAGAGAAACGCAAATTCAAACCACAATAAGATAACAACACACACCTATAAGAATGGCTCAAATAAAAAACAGTGACAGCAACAAAGCTAAGGAGAATGTGGAGAAACTAGATCACTCTTGCTTTGCTGGTGGGCACGTCCAATGGTACAGCCTTTAGGGAAGACAGTTTGGGAGTTTCTCAAAACACCAAACATATAGCTACCACATGACCCAGCAATTGTACTCCTGGGCATCTCTCCCAGAGAAGTGACGACTCGTGTTTACACATAAGTCTGTACATGAATATTTATAGCAGCTTTATTTGTATAACCCCAAACTGGAAACAACCCAAATGTCCTTCAGCGGGTGAATGGTTAAACCAACGGGGGTTGGTCCACACCGTGGAACACTCCTCAGTAGTAAAAAGGAGCAAACTATTGAAATACGCAACCACTTGGATGAATCTCAAGGGTTGTGCAGAGGGAGAAGCAGCCAACTCCTAAAGGTTACATATTGTGTGATTGCATTTATATGCCACCCCTGAAATGACAAAGTAATAGAAGTGAAGAACAGATTAGCGGTTGCCAGAGGCTGAGAGGGGGTGGATGGGAGGGAAGACGGTGGGCTATGGAAAGATGCCATGAAGGGCCCACCTGGTGGTAGAAAAGTTCTGTATCTTGACCTTATCAATGTTGTTGGGTTTTTTTTTTCAATTTTTATTTATTGATTGATTGATTTGGGGCTGCATTGGGTCTTCGTTGCTGTGCGTGGGCTTTCTCTAGTTGCGGCAAGCAGGGGCTACTCTTCGTTGCGGTGCGTGGGCTTCTCATTGTGGTGGCTTCTCGTTGCAGAGCATGGGCTCTAGGCGCGCGGGCTTCAGTAGTTGCAGCACGTGGACTCAGTAGTTGTGGCTCACGGGCTCTAGAGCGCAGGCTTGGTATTTGTGGCACACGGGCTTAGCTGCTCCGCGGCATGTGGGATCTTCCTGGACCAGGGGTCGAACCCGTGTCCCTTGCATTGGCAGGCGGATTCTTAACCACTGCACCACCAGGGAAGTCCCGACCTTATCAATGTTGATATCCTGTTTGTGATATTGTATGGTAGTTTTCCAATATATTGCCATTGGGGAGACTGGATAAAGGGTACCTGGGATCCCTCCATTTTATTTCTTACTTAACTGCATGTGAATCTACAATTATCTCAAAACAAACAGGTTAATAATACTAAAAAAAAAAAAAAAAAACCAAAACACTCTCGTGTGTTTTGAACCACACCCCCCAAACAGACACACACACCCTAGGACAGAATTATTAGATTAATGCCAATGTACCTTGCAAGAAATGTCTCTTTACTGCCTGGAGAAGTCAGGTCCCAGGCTTAAAACTCTAAGAAACAGTTCCTAGGACATTCAAAACTGCTTTCCAGGGAGTTACAACACAATCCAACCTCCCAACCAGGTCACTTACCTCTGAAGCTACGTGAGTGAGGACACTCACCTGTGTGGTCGCCCTCAGGTTCATGCACGAGGGCTGTAGCTCAACCAGCGACCCCTGTACTTTCCATGTTCTCTGTGAATCCCACCCCCGTCCACCGCCAGTGCTCCAGTAGACAGTTCCATTGCCACCATCAGGGACCGTCAGAAAAAAATATTAGGAACAGATGTGCACTGGGAACGTGCCACCTGTTTGTTTGTTTGTCTCCTTCATCTGTCATTGAAATAGAAAATGTACACTTTGGATATCTCATGGGATTACCCGTCAAAAGCGAACCGTTGATAATCTGAAAAGAAGAGCTGAAACACCCCGGGGATGCCGTGTTCCCCTGGAAGAACTAAGTTAGCAGCCGAGTTGCTCGGTGACTCAGGTGACATTTGGCACGTGCCTTTACACATAGCATCCCAAGGTGTTACGCGGTGTTAGTATCCTGTGCAGGCTGTATTCTCACGACTGCTGCCTTTATTAGGGGGCCACAGAAGCAGCCAAAAGACATCCTCCTCATCCGACCAGAGGAGAGAAGGTTGGCAGTGACGGGAGCCATCCAGACCCCTGTCCACCCCCCAGCCCCCAGCTCCATCCACCCCACAGAGCCTGGAGGTGAGCCATCAGAAAGGCCATGGAGGTGACCACGTGGTGTTGTGGTGACATGGTGACAGCCACGTCCTTCAGATCTGCCACCACCATCCTCTACCGGCCTGATGGCCTGCCCTAGCGGGATGGGGTAGAGGGGCCTGCACGTCACATTCTGCCCTCTGTGAGCTCGTCTGAATACTGCCTACACCTTCTGCTTTTCCAGACAAGGGTAAGTCCTTTTCCGTTTTATTAACCGTTTCTCCTCAAACTGCTGCATTTTCCACACAGGCATTGATCTCCACCTTTCAGGCTGGCACACTTACTTGATGACCCTTAACTTAAACTTAACTCAAGATCCGTCTCCTCCTTGAAGGAACTGGGGTCCTACCTGCAAGGTGTGCGTGGCCTTGCCTCCCCTGTTCCCAGCCTGGGGCAGCCCAGCTCTCTGGAGCACAGGGTGAGGGCCATCCCGCCCCCACCAAGCACGTGCCAACGCCACAAAGAACTTGTTTATGTTGTAAGGCCAAGAGTTACAAACTCATCCAAATATCTGTTCCTCGTAGTTCTTGGGGGTGAATGTGGATGTGGTGTATGCAACTTGTAGCATTTCCTGGAGTCAAAAGAAAGAAAGGCTATTTTTCACAGAGGGAGAAACCATTAAGTAAACATTATACTATTTATGAAAGGAATAAAGCATATAAAGTGTCAACAAGTGTTCATTTTTAACTCTCCACAATGATCCCTTTCTCCTGTCATTTTTATCATCGAGCATGACGTTTCTTTGAAATAATTTACCGATGAACTATCATTCAGCAAGGTTTTTGTCTATAAGGTCAATATTTTTAAATTAACCATAATTCTATATACTAGTGACAATTAAAAATTAAATGTAAGAGTAAAACATCAAAAATCTAAGAATTCATGTAATAAAAGATGTGCAAAACACATCAGAAATCTATAAAACAGAAATCTGTAAGGCATTACCGAGCAATTTAATAAGGCCTAAATAAATGGAGGAAGAGACTCACTAGTGTGAAGATGTCACTTGTCCCCAAACTGATCTATAGATTCAACGCAATCCCAATACATTTGTTTGTTTTTGTGGGGTGGCTGCAGGGGATGGGATTCGACAAGCTTACTTTACAATTTGTACGGAAATACAAAGGGCAAAAGTAGCCGAGACGCTCTTGAGAAGAAGAACCAGGTGGCACAGCTTGCTCTGCTGGATCAGGACTTACTATGAAGCCACAGTAATTAAGACAGAATGGCATTGCCTGTCAGCAGACAGAGACCCATGGAAGAGAAGAGAGAAGCCAGAAAGTGACCCCACACACGCAGGCACTTGACTTATGAAGAAGTACCTCAGAGCAGTGGGCAAAGGATGGGCTTTCTCCTAAGTGGTGCTGGGACAATTAGGTATCCATATGGGGAAAATGCCCCAAAACTCAATTCCAGGGGGATTCTAGACTAAACGTGAAAGGTCAAACAATAACAACTTTATAAGACAATACAGGACGGCTCCCCTGGTGGTGCAGTGGTTAAGAATCCACCTGCCAATGCAGGGGACGCGGGTTTGATCCCTGGTGCGGGAAGATCCCACATGCCGCAGAGCAACTAAGCCCCTGTGCCGCAACTACTGAGCCTGTGCTCTAGAGCCGCGAGCCACAACTATTGAGCCCACGTGCCACAACTACTGAGCCCGTGTGCCTAGAGCCTGTGCTTCACAACGAGAAGCCACCACAATGAGAAGCCTGCACACCGCAACGAAGAGTAGCCCCCGCTCGCCACAAGTAGAGAAAGCCTGCGCGCAGCAACAAAGACCCAACGCAGCCAAAAGAGACGATATAGGAGACTGTTTTCATGACCTTGAGGTAGGGAAAGATTTCTTAAATAAGGCAAAAGAACACTACCATGAAGAAAAATGATGAAATATTGAACTTCATTAAATCAAGCACTTCTTTTCATCAGAAGACACCATAAGCGTGCCCCGTATTTGGAATTGACTTTTTAAAAACTAGAAAAAAATCATGAGATTATTAGGAAAATTTGAATTCTGACTGGATATTTGATGATATTAAGGGATAATTATTAAAATTTTAAAGCTATTATAATCATGTTTTGATTATGTCAATAAAAAAGGAGTCCTTATCTTTTTTCTTTCTTCTTTTGTTTTTTTGGCCACATGGCACGGCTCACGGGATCTTAGTTCCCCAACCAGGGATTGAACCCGGGCTGTGGCAGTGAAAGTACCAAGTCCTAACCACCAGACCTCCAGGAAGTTCCCCTAATATTTTGTGTAAGTCCCTCTCCATCACCTACCAACCCTTCCCCATGACCGTGGATACTGCCTCTCCAGCGCCTTGGAGCGTCCAGCTCCCCCAGGCCCCGCCCTTCCTGCCGCAGCTGGCTCCCCTTGGCCCACTCTAGTCTACTCGCCTCTCTTTTCAAAGCACGTTAGGTGCTGTCACTTCTTGAAAAACGTCCCCGCCATCCTGTTGCTCGCGGGGTAGAGACACAGCCTGATGTGGCCTGCGTCCTCGGGAACAGCCCTGCCCTTCCGTCCCTGCTGAGCCTAGGGCTGAGGGCTGTTAGGAGAGCAAACCCACAGGTAAACCCAGGTGTCCACACTGGAGGGAGTCAGAGACCAACATGCTTGTCTTCTGCCCACACCCAGAACATCACCTGCCCTTCTGAATGGCATCACGCGAGGGGCGTTGAGGAAGACAGGAAGGGCAGCTAGCACTTATGCTGCGCTTGGGTTTCTGTCCCATAAACACCATCCTGGTGAAGCTAGATGGCCTCACTTCTCTGAAGAGGCAGGGGGTGGAGCCTCGCTGCTCTGGGATGGGTCCTGTGTCCCCCGCACCTGCTGGGGTTAGCGTGCCGTCCCCACTGGGACAACCCGGGCTGGGTGTGGTCAGACATGAGGGTACACATGTCTCATTCCTACTATGGGGCGTGGTACTCCAGCAGGTGCTCTGTAATGGTGCCCCAACACCCATCCGAGGTCCTCTGTTTCAAGATCCTGTCCTTTCCCCATGGCCGAGCATACAGAGGGCGATCAGAGCTGGGACACATCCGGGTCCAGTGCAGTCACAGCAGAGAACGACGTGAATCCATCTGGGGCGGAGGGGGCTGCCGCTTCCATCCTCTTATTGGGCTCTCAAGTTGAGAAGCGAAGAGTCTTGTTCTATGTTTCTTCCAAAGGCAGAGCTGAGAGTGGCTCCGGGAGAGGAATAACCTCCTGCCCCCCCAGGATCGTGCGGACCGTGAACACTGGCATCGTGAGCTTCCTCCGGCCCAAGTGCCTGTTCTCAGCACTGCACATGTATTTCCTCATTCATTCCTCAGGCTACAGATGGGAAACAGGCAGGGGACCACACAGCCCGTGAGCACAGAGCCCGGCTTTGAACCCACGCAGCTTGGTCCCAACCTCGACACCAGCCACCTCCCAACAGGCGCAGGGGGGCTGTCACACCAAGGGTTCCACAGCTGATCTCTTGGTTTCTTCTGACTGTGAAGTTCACTGATGCACTTGGCATTGCTGGTCCCCAGTTTTGTTCACATACTCCCTAAAGTAATTTAAAATATGTTTTATCTCCCTCACACATTAAGTTGACACCTAAAATATTTCATAAGTTTAAATAGCTACAAAGAATACAATTTCTGGCATACTGTAAATATTGACACTTAAAAATAAAACTGTCATATCACTTTAAAATGTAACCAGATGGAATATAAATACCATATCGATTTGATATCCAACACGATCCATGACAAGCAGTACAGGATGAACCTCTAATGCTTAGACACATCTTTCTGTTACCCACAGAAATCATCTTTTCCTTTGACTGCTGCCAGGTATTTATCCTAAAATAATATTTTTACATTTGAAAGTTTTATGGATCACTCTACAACATACTTCCTTACAACAAAAATGTGTAAATAAATTGAAATTTTGAAAATTTGTTTTATTTCCTGCGATGCTCTAAGTGTTAAGAATAATTCTTCTGGATTTATTTATCACTATGATTATCAGTTCACAACTGAGCAAAACACAAATATATGACACATTTGGAGGAATAATTCTCAGCCATGAAAAGTACACTTCTGTTGGAAATGCATCTTTTAATATTCATTTTTTTAAAAATAAATTTATTTATTTATTTTTGGCTGTGTTGGGTCTTCCTCGCTGCGCGCGGGCTTTCTCTAGTTGCGGCCATCAGGGGGCTACTCTTTGTTGTGGTGCACGGGCTTCTCATTGCGGTGGCTTCTCCTTGCGGAGCACGGGCTCTAGGCGCGCGGGCTTCAGTAGTTGTGGCACGCGGGCTTCAGTAGTTGTGGCTTGCAGGCTCTAGAGCGCAGGCTCAGCAGTTGCAGCGCATGGGCTCAGTTGCTCCGCGTCATGTGGGATCTTCCCGGACCAGGGCTCGAACCCGTGTCCCCTGCATTGGCAGGCGGATTCTTAACCACTGCGCCACCAGGAAAGCCCAGAAATGCGTCTTTTAAAGTAAGGAATGGGGGCCCGGGAAGGACTGCTGGCCGGATTGAGACAAGGCTCGTTTCTGGAGATGTCAGTGCCGAGGGCCGTGTTCACATCAGTGGTGGTGGGAATGGAAGGGGCTGTGTCACTGCAGCACGGCAGCTCTGACCCTTCCTAGTGACGTGCCGAAGTCGCATAGTGACCTCCCCTGACAATTACCGAAGGCTGAAGGCTGACCCTTCAACGAGCTCTGCCTTCAGGGTGAGGAAAGTCCCATGCTGGAAATCACCTGACTT
The DNA here is from genome assembly GCF_964270905.1 of Leucopleurus acutus. Classification (NCBI taxonomy): domain Eukaryota; kingdom Metazoa; phylum Chordata; class Mammalia; order Artiodactyla; family Delphinidae; genus Leucopleurus; species Leucopleurus acutus. The sequence continues at coordinate 81,333,275 of NC_139159.1, forward strand.
TCACAAGGATCTTTTATGACCCCAATAGAGTCCGCAAGAAGGGCATGGTGGATCCGATTGCTGCCCAAAAGTCGTGGCTCCTGCCTCTTCTCCCACTGGAATGGTTTATTTCTCGATCCGTTGACGCTGGGCTCAACCGTGTGACTTGTGTAGGCCACTAGGATGTCAGCAGAGCTGCCCCAAGAGGCTTTAGGTGCCGTTGTGGGGCTGGGCCCGGGACCTGGCCCCCTCCCCAAGGCCCACACACGTCACCGAGAGGAACCTTCCTCGTCCTGGACCTGGGTGACCGGGGAGCCTCCAGTCCAAGCGTAGCTGGGTCAGCCGGCTGCCAGCTGGTGCACAGAAGCACAGTGAAATGAATAAGCGATGTTACACCGCGAAAGCTGATTCAAAACCCCAAGGGGCTTTTTTTAAAAAGGGAAATTGACAAACTGATTTACTTATGTTTTTTCTTGGCCGTGTGGCTTGTGGGATCTTAGTTCCCCAACCAGGAACTGAACTGGCACACTCAGCAGTGAAAGCGCAGAGTCCTAACCACTGGAATTCCCTCAAAATTTATGTATAACTGCAAATGAGTTAGAAGAGCCAAAAAGAAAATATCTTGAAAAAAGAACAAAGTTAGATGACTCACACCGGCAACTTCAAGACTGATTATAAAGTGACAGTCATCAAGGTGGTGTGGTCTGGGCAGAAAAGTACTTCCCTGAGATTGATGTCTAATATTCTTTCACTTAGAGGCACCAAGTTTAACTCAAGGTTTAAGGGGTATAAAATATTGTTCATTCATTTATACCTCTGCCAATAAAATGTTTTTAAAATGAAAGTTTTTATCACTTCTTTAAATAAATTTTTTTGTCAAACTCTTAGAGCCACAGACTTAGTTTATTCAATTTATGCAAAAATATGGCATAGAATCTGATTTGTAGAGCCTCTCCTCCTTGTCAAACCTCTCAGCCAGAGACGCTCCTGTCAGAAGGTGACTTCGTTTTACAATTCAAATGTGAATACGTGTTTCCAGGAATTTTATAGAATCCACTTAGAACTAAATCAAGGAATGCATTTTGTAAGACAGATTAAAAGCAGTCAAAATTAAACTAAAGGTCTAAAGTAATTAATGTATCTATTTTACAATGTGTTTCAAGAGCAAGAAAATAAATAGATATGCTCTTTAACATTACTTAATTTATAATAATACAGTTTAGCATGTACCCAGCACGATAAGGCACTTATGGAGCAAGGGGCTTGATAGGAAGCACAGTATTCCTTTGGTAAATATGTGTGAATGTGTGCACTGATGTGTGTTTTTTGGCTTTTGAGATTAATTAAATGAGAATCAAGTATAAAACTCAGAAATAATTCCACTCATTTTTGTTAAACATCACAATTGGATTTTCTTAATGAATTTAAAGAGAAAGGCATATACTGCTTAAGAACAATCACTCTGACAGCTCACGTGTCATATTTACTTTTTGTTGTTGGGAGTGGGAAATACTAAGCATTTGAGAAGATGAAGTAAGATGAGGATTGATCAAAATTAGAGTTCTTGAAATGATTTAATAAAATGGGTTGTAACTACCTCACTGATTAATGCTCATCCATGGTGAAAGAGACTGTGCAGAAGTTCCATCTGGGTTTTACCCAATGTAGCTTGGAAACTGGGATAGTTCCAGAAAACACTCCAGTTCGATTTCACAGAACTGTCAGGGTCACCGTCACTGTTTCAGCTCTGTGAAGGGTCTTTCTCTCTCCACCTAATGACAGGCCATCCGGGATGAGTCCTGAGGTTAGCAAAAAAAGAGAATTGCTGCATATATCTAAAAATGTATTTTTGGCATTTACTATTTCTTATCAATGTCTTTGCTTTGCTCTCATGAGACTCCATGGCCGCTCTTGTCTTTGATGCCTATTGGGGACACAAGTGGAACAGTCTAGGTCACCCCGCCCCCAGCCCCACTCCCCGAATTCAGAACATCCCAACAGCCAACACGCCCAGAGCCTGGGCCCCAGGGCACACGGTCCTGGCCTGGCCATGGAGCTCCCAAGCTTAGGTCCAGGCCTGAGGTGGACTTTGGACAGGTGAGGGGCCTTCCTTCCTCACAGGGAGAAGCATCTGGAGAAGTGGGGCCTCTGGAAAGGGACCGTCGGGGCTCTTCATGCTCCCTGGTGATTTGGGGACCCAGGGGCTCCTCCCCAGCTTGGAGACCAAGGTTCATCCGCGCTCTCGGACTCAGACCGACTGACCTGGAGACGCTGGACGGGGCTCCGAGTCAGGAAACGCCGGAGCCACGCATGCGAGATGCAGGCTTCTGATCCATTCCTGCATCGCTGCTGGAAGGGAACGTGGTCCGTGTCCTCCACATAAGACGTAGAAAGGGCACTTGTGTGTTACAACTACTGGCACCTCGGGAAATTTAACCGGTAAGTTTCGGCCTATAACTTTATGCACAGGATAGGAAAGGGCTGGGACAGCTACGCCGAGTGGTTCCAAGATGGTACAGGACAGATGAGGGGCCTGGTCAGGGCCGCTTAGATGGGTCAGTTCCCTAATGAGCTCCTATGGGACACTAAGGATTGTAAGCATCAGTCTCCTACATTTGTTTTCCTTTTTTATTGTGGTAAAATGCACATAACACACAACGCACATAACATAAAAGCTACCATTTTAAAGTATGTGGTTCAGTGGCATTAAGTATTTGGTTGGCCAAAACGTTTGTTCGTTTTTTTCCTGAAAGATGGCTCTACCAGCACTTAGTTGTCTTTAACTTTATTCGAAACAATTTTGTTAGATTGTATGTGACAGCTGTCATACCAGTGTGCATTTTAAAAAACCTTATCAAAATTGATGAATTTTTGTGTAACTGGACGTGGAAGAAAAAAGCAACATTTTTGGCATATTATGCTTTATTATTTCAAGAAAGGTAAAAATGCAACCGAAACGCAAAAGATTTGTGCAGTGAATAGAGGAGGTGCTGTGACGAATCGAATGTGTCAAAAGTGAAGTTTCGTGCTGGAGACTTCTCACTGGACGATGCTCCACGGTCGGGTAGACCAGTTGAACTTGATAGCAATCAAATAGAGACATTAATTGAGAACAGTCAACATTATACCACGAGGGAGATAGCCAACATACTCAAAATATGCAAATCAAGTGTTGAAAATCATTTGTACCAGCTTGGTTTTATGTTAATCGCTTTGATGTTTGGGTTCCACATAAGTGGCAAAAAAAACTCCTTGACCGTATTTCCCCATGCGATTCTCTACTTAAATGTAACGAAAACGTTTGTTTTTTAAAACAAATTGTGGGGATTTCCCTGGTGGCACAGTGGTTAAGACTCTGCCTGCCGATGCAGGGGACACGGGTTCGAGCCCTGATCCGGGAAGATCCCACATGCCGCGGAGCAACTAAGCCCATGTGCCACAACTACTGAGCCTGCACTCTAGAGCCCATGAGCCACAACTACTGAACCTGCGCTCTAGAGCCCGTGAGCCACAACTACTGAGCCCACGTGCCACAGCTACTTAAGCCCGTGTGCCTAGAGCCCGTGCTCCGTAACAAGAGAAGCCACGACAATGAGAAGCCCACGCACCGAAATGAAGAGTAGCCCCAGCTCATCGAAACTAGAGAAAGCCCCTGAGCAGCAACGAAGACCCAACGCCGCCATAAATAAATACAAAATAAAATAAAACAAATTGTGACAGGCGATGAAAAGTGGATACTGTACAATAATGTGGAACGGAAGAGCTTGTGGGGCAAGCGAAATGAACCATCACCACCCACATCAAAGGCTCGTCTTCATCCAGAGAAGGTGATGTTGTGTATACGGTGGGATCGGAATGGAGTCCTCTACTATGAGCTCCTTCTGGAAAACCAAACAATTAATTCCAACAAGTACTGCTCCCAATTAGACCAACTGAAAGCAGCACTTGACAAAAAGCATCCAGAATTAGTCAGCAGAAAACGATAATCTTCCATCAGGATAACACAAGATCGCTTGTTTCTTTGATGACCAGGCAAAAACTGTTAGATTGGCTGGGAAGTTCTGATTCATCTGTCGTATTCACCAGACACTGCATCTTCGGATATCCATTTACTTACGTCTTTACAAAATTCTCTTAATGGAAAAAATTTCAGTTCCCTGGGAGACTGTAAAAGGCACCTGGAACAGTTCTTTGCTGAAAAAGATAAAGTTTGGGGAAGATGGAATTATGAAGTTGCCTGGAAAATGGCAGAAGGTAGTGGAACAAAATGGTGAATACGTTGTTCAATAAAGTTCTTGGTGAAAATGAAAAATGTGCCTTTTACTTTTACTTTAAAACCGAAGGAACTTTTTGGCCAGCCCAGTACATTCATAAAGTTGTGCTATCATCACGTCTGCTCTAGTCCCAGACTTGACGTGTCATCACCCCAGACAGAAAGCCTGTACCCGGCAGCTCCCCGCACCAGCCCCGGCAACCACCGCTCTGCGCTCTGTGCCTGTGGCTTTGCTACTCGGCACAGCTCGTGCACATGCAGTCATGCAGTGTGTGGCCTTGTGTGTCTGGCTCCTTGCACTGAGCATAATTTTGATCCCCTGCATTTTGAGGTTCCCTTTATCTAGGGTAACATGCCCATTGCTGGCTTCCAGGTGCAACTGTGGCAGAAGTGAAGGTGGGTCCCAGCACCCGAAGCCCATCACCCTGTCACAAGCCCAGGAACCCAGCTCTCCGGCTCTCCCCTCCAGCAAGGCCGAGGGCACCATCCTGGGGCTGGGACCAGCTGTGCCCCAGCTCTGCGGTCTCTCTCTCTGGCCTCCTTGAGGGTAAACATTGGCGAACGATCCAGGCTGAGTGCTTGGGTCTCTTTCAGCCCAAGGAGCCGGGATTCCCATCATTTCTTATTAAGGTGTCGGTTACTAATGAGACCTGGTGTGCTAGGCGTCAGGGACGTTCCTGCTTTGACGTGGCTCAAAAAGTTACAAAGCAAGGTTTCCGTCTCTGAGAGTGGAACCCGGGCCCGGTGAGAGCAGGGTGGCATGCTCTGTGTCCACAGTCATGGTTAGGCTAGGCCTGGCCTGGTCTCGCCCGGAGGAGCCGGGACCCAAGTCTGGTCCTGTCTGCCCAGTGCACTGGAGTCTCCAGGTGGCTAAGCCCCCCATCTTCAAGCAGTGCGTGCTGCATATGACACTCACCTCTCCAGACGCGACCCTGACCCCGCGGGACCCCAGAAGCCAGGCAGGGATGGAGCCCCACACATGAAACGACGAGCTGTGAGCAGTAAAGGAAGGGGAGGGGGGGAATGTGTGCCCCACAGGCCCCAGAAGGGTCCCTTCCCCTGCCCCGAGATGCCCGCCACTTAGGGGGGTCCTAGAGAAAGACCTCTGGGAGCAGGGCCAGCGTGGGGAGAGGCACGGCAGCAGCCTCCACAGCCTCCAGGAGACGGCATCTCAGGACCACCGGAAGGGAAGGGTTCTGGGAAGATGTTCACAGTGAGATCAGGAAAGACCTGACACACTGAGTTTAAAAAATTAAGATCCCAAGTAGGAGTTCTGAAGCTGAGGAATATCCTAAAAGTAATGGAAGAATAAGGAAACAGAAAAATCAATGCTTTTTTTGACCTTAAAGAACTTAAAAGAAAACGTGTGGGACTTTGAATTCCAATAAAATGTTCCATCAGGAGCAGAGAAAGTGCAAAAGAAACAAAACACAACAAGTACAACACAGCACCGCTTAGATACAGACGGTGAGCTGCTGGTGCCTTACCACTGGCACTGGGTTTGCAGTAACTAAGCACGTGTGTGTTTGGGGGTGATCCCCCCCACCCCGTTTCCTGTGACTCACTCAGTGGCAGCAGATTTGTAATAACTTCCTGGGAAGTTACTCATTAGCTGATTTCTCCAGATTACTTTCCACAGTTAGGCAACCAACTAGCCAGTGTCCAAGAGAGAAACCGGGAGTTAGAGGTGTTCCGGCTGAGAGACCCGGGGAGGCTGGGGTCTGCAGACGCCCCCGAGGGAGGGCCCGCTTGCCCAGTGCCCCTCCCTGATGGATCGGGGCACGTTGTCGGAGGGCTGTGAGGCCAGGTGAGGGCGAGACGGGAAGATGAAGGACAGAGATGGGGTCCCTTTTGAGAGTATCTGAGAGTGTCCCAGATACAGTGTCCCAGGAGCACTGGGGACCTTGAGGGTTTGGGGGAGGAGAGGTTTGGTCCCTCTGGGGCAGGGCCTGGAGGAGGCGGGACAGAGGGAAGGGCTGGGCCTCCCTCACCAAGGGCGAGGGCTGGTCCAAGGGCAACTCGAGGGGCAGAGGAGCCCAGGGGAGGGGCTCATGGCACAGGTGGGACAAGGCGGCTGGAGGAGGAAGAGGAGAGGGGTCTGTGTCGGGGGAGTTGGACTCCCAGACCCTGCTAGGTGGGGCTCTTTGGAATTTGCAAAGTCACCCCCAAGTAGAGTTAGCTTTGGACCTGTGCTGCACCTGGGAGCTGGGCTGCGGGTGCGGGAGAACTAATGCCCCGTCACACTGTGACACCCCTACACCTTGCCCCACCCCCCACGCCGCCGGGGCACGCCCACGACGCCGCCCTCCAGCCCACGACCAAGAACACAGCAGCAGCTGAACATGTCGGGCTGTTGCTCGCTCCAACGAGGGAGAACACACATCCTGAAGAACCAAGGTCGCGTCTTTAGAAAAGACTTAACATGTGTGCATTAGAGTCCTGGCCCCACTGGCTGAGAACAACACACACGCTTCCTCCTACAGCTGAAGCCGGAAGTCTGAACTTAGTCTTGCTGGACTAAAGGTGAGGCTGGCAGGGCCGGCCCCTTCTGGAGGCTCTAGGAGAGAATTCACTCCTCGACTCTTTCAGCTTTTGGAGTCGGCCCACATTCCTTGGCTTGTGGGTGCATCACTCCAATGTCTGCCTTCATTGTCACACTGCCTTCTCCCCTTCTGCAGACAAATGTTCCCTCTTGTAAGGCCCCCCCTGAGTTACACCAGGCCCATCCCGACAGTCCAGGGTAATAGCCCCATCTCAATATCCTTAACTTGATCACACGAGAAGTCCTGTTTGCCATAAAAGGGAGCACTCACAGGTTCTAGGGATCAGGACGTGAACATCTTTGGGGCCGTCACTCAGCCCAGCACAACAGAACCTGGGATGGGCTGAGGTCATTTGGGGGAGGGCTGAGCAAGTGGGGTCTGCTCCGCATTAGACGCTCTTGGGAACCGGGGGTAGCTTTGTGACTGGGCATCTTATCGGTCTTGTCGGGAGGGAGGGGCAGCCGTGGGTGGTAAAGCCGTGGGAATCGCTCAGGTCAGCAGGGGGCAGGTGGGGGGAATGGTCGGCCACTTTTGCTGTTTGGACAACTCATGGTTTTTGTCTTGGTCCATCACAGTCACAGACTGACCTGTGTGATGTCCACATCCTGTGAAATTGCTGGGGTTCAGCAGAACACAGGCCGTGCTGTGAGGGCCACGCCAGCTCCCAGATGTCAGGGGCTGCCCTGCTCCAGGCTTCCACATCCAGTCTAAGCTGGGGGAGGAGAAACATTTCAAACCGGATAAGAGTTTGGATTTTGATTATCAACTGGAATGAACTGGGCTTATGTCATTCTGGTCTGGCTGGACTCTCCAACAGCAGACCAGAGGGGCCACAGATGTACTATTTTCTTACCTGCTTTGCTCACTCCTGGGCCCCCAGGGCTTATGGACAGGGCTAGGAAAAGGGAAGACGGCAAGTGTTGGCAAGGCTGTGGAGAAACTGGAATTCTTATACGTTGCTAATGAAAATGTAAAATAGTGCAGCCACTTCAGAAAGTACTCTGGCAGTTTCTCAAATGGTTAAACATGGAATTAGCATATGACCCAGAAACTCCATTCCTAGGTATATACCCAAGATAAATAAAAATATAAGTCTGCACAAAAACTCATACACAAACTTCCACAGGAGCGTTATTCATACATAGAACCAAACAGCAGCAGCAACCCAAATGTCCATCAACTGATGAGACTTTGTGGCCTATCTCTACGATGGAATATTACTTAGTGATTTAAAAAGGAAAGAAGTAGGGGGCTTCCCTGGTGGTGCAGTGGTTGAGAGTCTGCCTGCTAATGCAGGGGACACGGGTTCGAGCCCTGGTTTGGGAGGACCCCACATGCTGTGGAGCAACTAGGCCCGTGAGCCACGGCCGCTGAGCCTGCGCATCTGGAGCCTGTGCTCCGCAACAAGAGACGCTGCGAGAGTGAGAGGTCCACGCACCGCGATGAAGAGTGGCCCCCACTCGCCGCAACTAGAGAAAGCCCTTGCACAGAAACGAAGACCCAACACAGCCATAAATTAAAAAAAAAAAAAAAAATTAAAAAGGAAAGAAGTACTGAAACATACTACAACACGGACGACCCCTGACAACATTATGACACTGAGGACCACACATTGTGTGATTCCATTTGTATGGAAAGATCCAGAAGAGGCAAATCCCTGGAGCCAGAAAGTGGAGTCGTGATTGCCAGGGGCTGGGGGTGGAGGGGGATGGGTAAGGGGTGCAGGGTTTCTTTCGGAAGCAATGAAGTGTTCTGAAGTTGACTGTGGTGATGGCTGGCCGCAAGGCAAAGGCTGGCAGGTTCAGATGACCCGGAATGTTCTAGGCCCGTGTGGCTGAGGTGGAGGGGGACAGAGAGCCATGGTAGGGAGCTGGCAGGTCCGGCCATGCCAGGCCCTGGAGGAGTCTGAATTCTAATATTTTATTTTAAGTGCCAGGAAGCCTTTGGAGGTTATGAGCGGGGTAGGGGTGGTGTGTGTGTGTGTGTGTGAGAGAGACACAGTCTGATGATAATTTAAAAAGATAAACACACTCTACTGGCCAGTGAGCTAAGAATGCTTTTACATTTTTAAAGGGTTGTCAAAACAGAAAAAAAAAGATAATGCGACGGGGATCATATCCAACCTGCAAAGCCTGAAATACTGTCTGGCTTTTTGTCGAAAAAGTTTGCTGACCTTCGCGTGTCTTCAGAGAAAACCAAGGGCGGAGCCGTCAGTTCTTTCTTGGGTGAGAGAAGGATCTGGGGGAGGGATTGAGAGTGAGGCTTTGCCCTGGATGAGATGCTGTTGGGAGGGGCTAGTTTTGTGATTGGGCCTAGAAGGAGGGGTACCGAGAGCCGGAATGAAGCTGTGCGGTGCAGACCACCCAGGACCTGCTGTCACCTGTCCCCACTTACATGTCCCCTGGACTCCTGCAGACACCGTGGGTGGCCATTCATCCCCCTACATAAGTAGGTACCTAATGTTTAATAAGACATTTGCTACTTTTTATTATCGTGGTAAAATACACACAACACAAAATCAACCATTTTTAAAGTGTACAGTTCAGTGGCATTAAGTACATTCACCATGTTGTACAGCCATCATCATTACCTAGTTCCAGAATGCTCCGTCACCCCGGATGGCAACGCTGCATCCATTAAGCAGTCGCTCCCTCTGCCTCCTCAGCCCCTGGCAACCACTGGCCTGCTTTCTGTCCTTAGGGATGTGCCTATTCTGGACACTTCCTATAAATAGAATGCAAAGGAAAAAACTTCGGTTTTACTTCACATTGCTTACAACACTTTACTCACAAGATTTCCCTTCTGACACTTCTGGTCCCTCAACGTGTGGGTGTTTTCCCCACACCAAGCAATTCTGCAACACCAGCTGGTACCCTGCAATGTAACGCCGTCCTGACCCCATCTACCAGGAGACAGCCTCAGACCCCCCAGGCGAAGGGCTCAGCCACAGGCTGTCCTGTTCTCCAGTGCCAATGGCACCATCACCTGTGCTACCGCTGCCATAGCCTGACCCTCCCCTCAGGTCCCATGAATTTGCTAGCGCAGCTCACAGAACTCAGGAAAACATTTAACTTATTAGATTTCATTATTATTAAAAGAACAGTTTATTACAAGAACAGAACTCAGGGACATCCAGAAGGAAGAGATGTGCAGGGCAAGGTGTGTGGGAAGGGGTGTGGAGCGGCCATGCCCCGGGCGTGCCCCAGCACCTACGTGCGCCCACCAACCCGGAAGCTCGGACCCTGTCTGTGTGGGTTTTTACGGAGGTACCACTGCGTAGGCACGACTGATCAAAGTCCCAACCCTGTAGTCACCGGCAGGTCCTCTAGCAACCAGCCCCAGTCCCCAAACTCTCCTCATTAACATAAAATCAGGTGCCATTGAAAGGAGCTTGTTAAGAATTAATTCCGAAGGACACCGGTGTCTCTCTCATCTCCTAGGAAATTCCAAGGTTTCTGAGAGCTCTGCACCAGGAATGGGAGGAACACCAAATTTCTGTTTCTTATTATAAATCACAAAACCACATGGAATCACACAATCTGTGGCCTCTTGTGTCTGGCTTGTTTCACAACCTAATGTTTTCAAGGGCCATCCGTGTTGTAGCGTGCGTCGGTACTTCATTTCTTTTTATGGCTGAATAATATTCCACGGTGTGGACACACCACATTCTGTTTATTCACCTGCTGAATTTCTTAATTATCTTTAACAGTGTTTCTGGAGTTTTTAGGATTTTCCATGTATAAGATCACATCACCTGTGAACAGAAGTAGCTTTACTTCTCTCTTTCCAATGTGGAGGCCCTTATTTACTTTCTTGCCTAACTGCTCTGGCAGGAACTTCCAGTCCTATGTTGAATGTTAAGTGGTGAAACTGGCATCTTTGTCTTGTTCCTAATCTTGAGGCAATTAAAAATTGTTTTGACTTGGCTGCATTTTCTAACGTTCTTCAGTGTATGTGCACCACTTGCACACTTGTGCAATAAAAAAAGACGAATTTTTAAAAAGAAGTCAACGCCTAAAAATGTTTGGGTAAATTTAAAGCGCATTCTTCCCCCAGAGGGGAAAATAACTAGAAAGACTGTTTTTGTTGTCAAATTCATCAAGATAACAAACTAAAGTCAAGTATGATTTCAAAGTTTTAAAAGATGTGCAGCCCTCATTGGTGGTACACAAACCTGGTCAGACCTGGGCTGAGAGGATGGCAGTCAGCCCCACCCAGCAAGGGGAGCCCCAAATGGAGAGACTGAGCCCGACTGCCCTGAGGGTGGCTGACAGTGTCCGGCACCTGCACTCGGTTTCGGCTGCTGTGTCCTGCCCTCTGCTGCATGAACGGACAGCACGAGGGGCTGGGTGGGGCCGGGGTTTGGGGTGCATCACTCCAGGATGAGGCAGGTGAACAGAGACAGAAAAGGGCTGGACCCACCAAGGACACAGTGTAAATGACTGCATTTCTATGTACTGAGCCACCAACAATTGAACAATTTCATCTGCAGCAATGAATGGACCTAGAGGTTATCGTACTAAGTGAATAAGTCAGATAAAGAAAAGTATCACATGATATCACTTACATGTGGAATCCAAAAAAATGAAGACTTAGAAAACAAATTTACGGTTACCAAAGGGGAAAGTGTGTGTGGGGGGGGATAAATCAGGAGATTGGAATGAACAGATACACACACTGCTATATATAAAATAGATAAACAACAAGGACCTACTGTAGAGCACACAGAACTGTACTCATTATCTTGTAATAACCTATAATGGAAGAGAATGTAAAAAAAGAATATATATATATTTACATATATATAACTGAATCACTTTGCTGTACCCCTGAAACAATGTAAATCAACTCTAATTAAAAAAACAGAATAGAAAATAGTATATGTCACACCTAGGTTAAGCAAAAAATAAATAAATAAAATTAAAAAAGAAAAATTTAAAACATAATAGCATCAAAAACACAGAACAGGGGCTTCCCTGGTGGCGCAGTGGTTGAGAGTCCGCCTGCTGATGCAGGGGACACAGGTTCGTGCCCCGGTCTGGGAAGATCCCATATGCCGTGGAGCGGCTGGGCCTGTGAGCCATGGCCGCTGAGCCTGCGTGTCCGGAGCCTGTGCTCTGCAACGGGAGAGGCCACAGCAGTGAGAGGCCCGCATACCGCAAAAAAAAAAAAAAAAAAACAACACAGAACAGGGCTTCCCTGGTGGCGCAGTGGTTGAGAGTCCGCCTGCCAATGTAGGGGACACGGGTTCGTGCCCCGGTCCGGGAAGATCCCACATGCCGCGGAGCGGCTGGGCCCGTGAGCCATGGCTGCTGAGCCTGTGCGTCCAGAGCCTGTGCTCCGCAACGGCAGAGGCCGCAACAGTGAGAGGCCCGCGTACCACAAAAAAAAAAAAAACAAAAAAACAACACAGAACAGGAATACAGCTAACAAAAGATGTTTAAGATCTTTATTTACACTGAAAACAGCATGGCATTACTAAAATTAAAGATATAAAGAAAGAGAGATATATTAAGTTCATGTTTTTAAGACTCAACATTCTGAAGATATTTGTTCCCCCAAACCGACCTATAAAGCCAATGAAGTTCCAATCACAACAATCCCTCCACCAATTTTTCAGATAAAAGTACACTGAGGTGCAGTTAAGAAAATGAACAGCCATGCCCCAGACTGGGAGAAAATGTGTGGGAAACAAGTATCTGACAAAGACTAGTATCTGGGACACAGAGGGAATTCCTATCTACCCAACACAGTGATAAACAGCCCAATTTTATTTTATTTAATTAATTAACCAATTAATTTATTTTGGCCATGCCACATGGCTTGAGGGATCTTAGTTCCCTGACCAGGGATCGAACCTGTGCCCTCGGCAATGGGAGCGCCGAGTCTTAACCACTGGACCGCCAGGGAATTCCCAAACAGCCCAATTTTAAACAGGGCAAAACATGTGAGCAGAGACTTCCCGGGGAAGATATATAAATGGCCAGTAAGTATAGGAAAAGACACTCAATATCACTGTACATTAAGAAACACAAAATGAGATGGGACACATATTCACTAGAAAGTCTAAAATTATAAAAGACTGACAGTGCCGAATACTGGTGAGAATGTGGAGCAGCAGGAAGGCTTATGTGCTGTTGGCTGGAGGGTAAAATGGTACAACTACATCGGAAAACGGCTGGGCAGTTCTTAATAAAGTTGAACACTTACCACAAGTTCCAGAAAGTGTGCTCATAGTTGTTCGCCCACGAGAAACGGAAACACGTGTACTTGTACACAAATGTCCACGGCGGCTTCATTCATAATAACCAGACTGAAAACAGCTCAAATGTCCCATCCACCAACAGGTGACAGGTGAACTGGCTGTGAGACCACGGAGTATCATCAGAAATAAAGAAGAACAAATCCTGATGACGCAACAACACGGATATTCCAAAACATCACCGAGTCAAAGAAGCCAGAAACAGAGGAGCGCATGCAGCAGTTCCAGAAGCAACCTGGCGTGTGAGACCAGATCCACGGCGCAGGAGACCAGGCCAGCGGCTGCCTCGGCGGGTGTGGGGACTGATGGGGAACTGGACGCACACGTCTGAAGAAAGTCATCCAGCTGTTCACTCAGCAGGTTCTTACTCTGTGTGAATTACATCTCAGTGAAGTTGATAAAAGGCAAGCAGGGTGGCTGTAACCCTTCTGGGGAAGCAGTGGCTAGGAGGGGCCCCAGGCAGACTTTTGGGGTGCTGGTGCTGTCCTGTCCCTGAGGCTGGGTGCCTGTGACATGAGTGTGCTCCTTTGTGAAAAATACAGAAAGCTCAACGTTCATGTGCCCTTTTCTCTATTTAAATTACTCTTTAATTAAAATACTGTTAAAATATATGGAGCTGGAGAAAGACAGAGGGTGAGGTTGTGAGCAGGCTCGTATTCACCTTCTTTACTGCTTCTCCTGGCCAACGTGGACAGGGTCGAACGCCTCAGTGGGTAGCTGTCGTCTGCAGAACGATGTGGCGGAGCCACGGATGGCCCTTCTGACGGCCCCGGGGCCACCAAGCCGGCCAGCCAACACCATCTGCTATCTGTCTCCGCCTGTTCTCACAACCAAAATGCCCTTCCCTCTGACTTACAGGACGTTTCCAGACTTACCTGCAGTTCTTGGTACTGGAGGGAAAGTCAGAGCAGGAGGCAGAGGACATGCGCTGCGGCCGTGGCCCGCAGCCCCGCAGTCGAGCCCTGGGAGCGTGTGAAGCGCTTCATCATTCACACCGCTCGCTTTATTTAACCTCACGGTCACCATCCTAAAGACGACGAAGCGGAGACTGGAGAGCCCGAGAGAAACCCAGAAGGGCGACGTCCCCGAGCTTCTCTTCAGACGAAGAGGACGCCAGGCAGCCCAGAGGGGAGTGACTCTGCTGCACACGGGGACGTGCGTCTTCCTGCAGGACATGCTCGAGTCCCTCCACTGGGGGCTGCGCCCCGGCTCTTCTCCCTCCAGGTTCCCAGTGCTGCAGACCCCCATCCTGCACATCAGAAGCTTAGAGAGATGAGGGGGGGTCTGGGGTCTGTCCTGCTGACAGTTCCCTTAAGAGAACAGGTTCCCCGAGGCTGGACAGGTGGCGGTGACACCAAGCCTGTGGAGGGAAGTCCTTCAGGGACGACATCACCCTAGCTCGGTTTCTGCATTTAACCGTGAAGATGGAACAAAAAGGTTAACTTATGAGGAGTGTTCTCGACTTGTCGACAAGACAAAGAATAAAAGAAACTAATCATTATCGAGAGTTTTCCTGTATGTTACTTTATCTGACAAGTCACCTGAGAAATTTCAAATGATCTGAAGGAACAGAACCAACAGAAAGGATATTACACCAAGCACTTTACTGGTAACACCTTTTTAATAGGTCAAAGTAACTGTACAGTTCATTATATTCTTCCTGAGAATAATTTATTTCCCCCAACAAACTAAAGAGAGGGCATATTTTTCAAAATTATTTAACAGAATGGATGGTAAAACTGGACACCAAAAGGAAACCAAATCTCTGTTTTGCCCAATTCCTTCCTGGGAAGACAGACGCAATGAAGGGTTAGTTAACTCCAGTGGCTGTGAAATAGTCAACATGGCTTTAATCTTTCTTTATAAATTATATAAAAATGGAAAACAGGGATGGTTCCAGAACTTCTTCTCAATGCGGTTCGGAGGTGCTCCGGTACAAAGCATTTCTGCTTCCAAGAGAAATAACAGTGCTACAAAAAACCGGCACATTATTCTGGTGGAAAAAGACAGAAGTTTTTAGTGTGTTCTACAGCTAGTTTCCAACCAAATGCTTCACATACTCACATGAAAGTAAAAGGCAGGAAAGACAAGAGGGTTGTAGTTTTTTTCTGAAATTACTCAAGTCTTCAAAATATAGCTTTTATATTCTTTCTTTGTAAAGTGGTATTAGCATATTGCAACTGAACAGTGTTCTAACGACAAAAATTCCAGCCTGGGTAGTAAGTCTGCGGTTGGCAAAGGGATTCTCAGCCCCTTGGGTTTCCTGGAATCCTCCACTTCCTCCTGTCTTCTTCCAAGGACCAGCCCGGCCAGTTCAGGAACCAGTGCATCACTGCCCTGGCCGCTTCCACGAAAGCATATCCTGATGTGAACAAAATCTGTTCTTCATGATTCTTTAAAAGCTTCTCATGTACAATTTTTATTCTCAGAAAAATGCCACATTTTGGATCCCGGACTTTTCTGAACACCATGATTAAAGAACCAAAACCAAAACAACCCACATCAAAATGCGGTTAAACTTATATGAGATTTTCAACCAGCCTCGGCCAGAGTGTTGGCGCTGTGAGTGCTGGCGCCCACGGCCGGCCAGAGCCTCGCTGCTGGTGGCGGCGGAGTGGGGAGCAGGCCCCGGCGCTCAGTGTGGCCTCGTCTGCCCCAGGGCCTTCAGTCTGGCCTGGTCGATGACATCGAGCAGGTTCTTGGCGTCCACGGCCAGGGCGTGTGCGGCCGTCAGCATCTGCTTCTTGTACTCCTGCTGCAGGCTGGTCATGACATACTGCTGGGCCAGCTTCATCTTGTTGATGAGCTCCCCCAGGTCGGAGTTCAGCAGCTTCTGGGCCATCTCAATCTGCAAGGACAAGAGGGTCAGGAGCGCCTCCTGCAGCCAACACTCAGGGCATTCTTAGGCGCTTTTCTTAGGTGCCTCCAGGAGAAGAAACTTTCTTCCTTCCCCTTAAACAAGGCAGACCCTGGTCTCCACCTCCAGGCCCACACGCTTTCTACTGCACCTGCTTCAAGACCTTCCTCTGCTATGCAGGAGATGGTTCAAGGGTGTCACCAGACACTTGCTCCACTCTGACGTATACTCTAGACCCTTCCCAACGGATCAGAGGTGGGAAGTGGGGTCAGGGCTGGTGGAAGGAGCCATAGAGCTGGAGAGCTTTGCTTGGGGTGTCTCGCGATCCCTCCAACCTGTGTACTTAACCAGCGGCGATCTAGCCACGTGCTCTTTCAACAATCAGCGAGCACTTACTGTACACAAGGCGCTTGGAGTTGTGGACGCAAGAGTGACCCAATGTGTCTGTGTTCACAGCCCAGTGTGGGAGAAGCACGCACAGAGCTGCCCATCACACACGGGAAAATCACGCCACAGAAATGGACCCGGAGAGGAGCAGTTCACTCCTTCTGAGAGGGGTGGAGAGACCCCACAGAGGAGGACTCGCCTGCATCCAGCTGAGACTGCACAAGCTGGCCGGCCTCCACCGTGAAGGGCCTCGTCAGCCACCCACGTTCACCTTGGTCCTGCTCAACTTAGCAACGGGGAGGCCTGAGGAACTTTAGGAAGGGGAATAACATAATCTAGAGAGGGCTCTGGTGGCAGTGTGCAACGTAAACGGAAGGGCAGGGAGAGCCCAGAGGTGGAGGAAGCATCTGAAAGGCTGCTGTGATACCTCAGGGAAGAGGGGATGTGGCCGTGCGGATGGCGAAGCAAGGCCCGACCTGAGACTTGTGAGTGACACAGGCTGTCTGCACGTGTGTACGTGTGCGTGCACGCGCGTGTGGTTCGTGCTGGGCACGGTGGTGAGTGCATGCTGGTCCCACTGACCCTGCAAGCAGAATGTGCTACAGGGGCAGACGTCCCGCAGACAGCTAGTGCCTGGGGCACACGGAGTGGGCTCGCTCACAGCACAGAGGGTGAGGGCCTCAAACATCTGGATCTGTGGGCGTAGGGAGCCCTGCCAAGGAGAAAAGGCATCTGTAAAACGCAAGTCCGGGGAGCACCTTGGGGGCGGCCACCATCGGGGCGGCAAAGAAAGGCTGCGGGTGGGGCCGGCAAGGCTCTGAAACTCCAGGGGTCTCGCCAAGGGGTCAGGGCGGTGGGGGCATGGCCCCCGGTGACCGCTGGGCGGGGTCAGGGACAGCTGGGTCCAGAGGGCGGGAGGGGAGCAGGGGCACAGGAAGGCGCACACGGTGTGCAGAAGAGCCAGGTATACAGAGAGATTGTCTCAGCCGTTACCAGCTAAAGCAGGAAGTTAGAAACGGTCCCGCCAAAATATCCAGCCGTTAGGGTGCCACTTGCTTTGCCTCTGGCGCCTGGAGCGTCTCCATTTGGGGCAAAATCCTTGCTCACTGTGGAAAACCAATTAAATTTCTAATAAAGCAGATAAACTAGCTAACCTCTGAACTGGAGAGAAATACTAAGTTACACGGTGACACCAGTCAGAGGCATTTTCCAGAAGGATTTAAGTGGTGCCACTCACAGGACCAGCTGCGGGAGCTGAGCCCGACCGCCCCGCGGGTCCAGACGCCCTGCTGGACGTGCCGCCCTCGGACTCGGCCTCCGAGGAGGACGCAGCCTCACCGCAGACGTGAAACCTCAGCCTGACCAGGAGGAAACATCAGTCTTTAGAGAACACCCCTCAGCTCCACGTCAGGGAGGCTCTGGAACACAGGGGGCCTACGCTCTGTCGCGGAAGACAGCGCGGGGCTGAGGAGCTGTCCCAGGAGAGAGGCACACAGACACGCTGAGCGGTGTCAGGGGCCACGTGAGCCCCAGGCTGTCTCCAGCCAGAGGGAGAAGCATTACTGGGGTGACTGGTGAACCCAGACCACCACCTGCTGAGAGATGAGCACACTGGCCAGTGTTACATTCCAGGATGTGGTGACCGTGCAGGGTAAGAGTATGGCCCGTTATTCGAAAACACAAACGCTAATGCTAAAGGTAAGAGGGCGAGATGCGCACAACCAGCCCCCAGGTGGCTCTGGAGAAGTAAAGCCTGCGCGTGCAGAGAGAGGCCGCAAAGGGCTCAGACGGGGAAGGCGGCGCGATCAGGGCGAGGGTGCTTGCAAGTTCTTGGTGCTGTTCTCAGGGCTTTTCCTCAAGTTTGAAATCATTTCACAGTAAAAACTAAGAAAACAAAAACAAACAGATTGCCTGCTGGGGGAAGGACAGATCACGCACCCTGAGAGAGAAAGCAGGAAAGTGGACGCTGGAGCTGGAAGGGCGAGGCGTGGGAAGTGAGCTGGGCTGGGTGCAGACCCCAACGCTAGGCCTATTTACTGGTTACAAGGAATGTTTATATCGCTGCTTTAAGTGGAAAACCAAGGTCACTCGCAAACTCGAAATTTTCCAGAGGCATTCGAGGAAGGAGGGCAGGATGCCACAGCCTCCGTCCTCACTCTGGAGGGTTCCAGGGCAGCAGCAGCCCCAATCCTGCGCTCCCCACCTGTCCTCACGGACGCCCCGTCCTTCAGGTCGGGACCCCACACGCGGTGCGGTGGCTCCACACAGCTCTGAAGATGGACGGCCAGTCGCCGGCGTCCCGACCTGGGGCCCGGCCAGGAGGTCACGCCTGCAGAGCGCGCGCTGTGCTCCCCCCGCCACGCTGCCCTCTGGATGAGGCCCTACCTCTCGGTGGGTGCTGGCGGGCAGGACGGGAATGGTCTCATCCACGGTGGCCAACAGCGTCCTCAGGGCCAAGCCGACTTCCTAACAGACAGGACCACACCCAGCGTTAGGACGCACGTCAAGGAGTTTCATGCCAGCAATGACAGTGTTTCCTTCCAGTTACATGGTTTTTCATTTCCTTTTCACCACTTTTGGGAAAATTTCTTTTTCTTTCTTTCTTTTTTTTTTTTTTTAGGAAAATTTCTGTATTTCTTTTCCACAGTGCTGAGCCTGATCTCATTAAGTTATGAGGCAATTTCCCCCAGATTCAGATCTCTCCGATCTACTCATGCTCTACTGTCTGGGGAACAGGGGAATGGAGGCTCATGTATGAAAAGCCGCCCGGACGCCCAGGGAAGGCGGCGCTGGGGCTGCGTGTGCTCCGTGACTCTCTTCCCTCCCCAGTGCTTTCCAAAGCCTCGTGGGCCACCAAAAAGGATGTTACTGCTACCACATGTGGGAACGACAGGTGGCAGTCTGCTACGGAGGCCATTCTGGCCCCAGAGCTTCATCCACTATGTACACGGAGCACAACAGCCCTCCCCCTGCCACTCGGAGCTGAAAGGGACCAGCTGTGGTTAAAAACGATATGACGTTAGAGTTAAAATGTCTGTCGTTGTCATTCTTATGAGGGTCAACTATGTAATGACTCAGATGCTAAGTTATACATGCAGTAGGTATAAGACCAGTAAGGACATGCTAGTTTTTGACACTGGATCAACAAAAAGAGTGTCGTTTTGCCAAAGTAATACGGTTAAAAAAGCAGCTTCTAGAAAACCACCATAAAAAGTCTTATCATGTACAAAATTCTGGTTGCTTTTGTATATTGTTGAGTTTATTAGTATTTTTAAAAAACCCGTCTGTGGTTCATGCAAGTTCACCCTTAAGAGCTTTGGTTATAAGTGTTATGGGAGTATAGCCTAAAGACAAAACCAGAATGGATTAACTGTGCTGCCCATAAAACATCACAGCTTCCAAGCAGCTGCCCCACACTGATGGTTTGAAAGAAGCTGTCCCAGAGACTGCTCATTGGTACTAAAAACGGGGCTCAATGCTGCAACCCAACGACAAAAAGCCAAACAACCCTATTAAAAAGTGGGCAAGCGACTTGAACAGACATTTCTCCAAAGACGACACACAAATGGCCAACACAAAAAAGCACACGAAGAGATGTTCAACCTCACTACTCATCAGGGAAATGCAAATCCAAAGGCCAGTGAGATACCACCTCACACGTATAAGGATGGCTACTACCAAGAAAAAACAAAACCGAAAATAAAAAGTGTTAGTGAGGATGGAGAAAAACTAGATAGAACCCTTGTGCACTGCTGGTGGGAATGTAAGTTGCTGCAGCCATTGTGGGAAACAGCATGGTGTGTCCTCAAAAAATTAGAACTAGCATACGATCCAGCAATTCCACTTCTGAGTTAATGCCCCAGACTGAAAGCAGGGTCTCCAAGTATCATCTGTCTTGGCACTTTAACACTGTAATTACCTCCCCTAAGTCACAATGGCATCAGACTGTAAGTACTCTTCTGTACCTTTTCTCACTCAAGATCATATGTATGAGCAGTAGTTATTGACAGACTCTGTTGCTCAGGACATTCCAGGGTCAAGGTCGGGAATGGCAGTGATCCCCATGCGATGCAGACCTTCTGAAGAGTCAGGCTGGACCCGAAGGGCACAGGGAATGTCTCCTGCTTCACGTGAGGGGGCTGAGCTCACCTTCACCATGGGGACATACTCCTCTGGCGGGGCTGGCTGGATCTTGCTGGACATCTCGATGACCGCTCTCACCAGGCCCGTCACGTTCTCGTACACCCTGTCATTGGACCGGTCCAGGTTGGCAGTGGGAGGGGGGCTGATTTCCTGGGGCTGAAGCTGCCAACACAGAAGCCGGTTATCTTTCTATCCTCCAGCAGATGGCGTCATATCACTGCAACTAGGTTAGAAAGGGTCTTTAAAAGAGATCAAAGCAGATCACATAACTGATCTTGTCTTAGGGGACATAGTTCAGCTTGAGGATGACAGCAAAGCAATTCATCCAAGTGACAAATAAATAAGGCACCTTTTTTTCTAACTTTGAGCTCAGTTAAAGGAAATGAGATGGAATCACACATATTATACTAAAAGCCCCGGATTCATTCAGAGAAGTGATTCATCGTCCCCCCATCGTCCCCCCAGAATCATTCACCAAAAGAGAAGAATCCAGATATTTTACACCTCTCTGAGGATTTAGAGACAGCTGGCTAAGGGGTCAAGTGTTCTACATTGAGACTATAAGAATTGCCACTTAGTTTGAATTTTGTAGTAAAACCTGTATGGCTCAGCTTAGTTGCCTTCAAACCACCTAATGGAAACGTGTATTCCTTTTATGGTTATAAAAAGTGGGCAAATGCAAGTCTTCTTTACATGGACACCACCTGCTTCCAGAACGCTGCTGAGGTGGGAGCTGTGCGGGTGCAGCTCTGTTGGTGGGGGGCGGGCACTGCCCCCTCACCCGCAGCTGTGATGGGGGTGAAATGAAGGAACATATGTAAAACGGCCCGTCTCAGGGCCCGGGCACAGAGAGACTTCAACAGATGTTATCCAAGACAACATGTGAGCCCTGAAGGCTGCACAAGGGCCTCTAGGGAACCTTCAGCGTATTTAAAAAGTCGAACTGGCCACCCCAGGCACAAAAAGGACTGCGTGTGGCCACTCTGAGAAGACTGAATGCCGGCACCCAATAGCTGTTCATTCGTGAATCTGCTGCCAGTGCTCAGTCTCTAACTCTGGGTGCCCACCCCTAAGCCATGAGACACAAGGGACGAGAACGTCCCATCACTGCACAGATGCTCACGTCTCACTCTTGGGCAAACATAAATGCTGCTTTTGGTGACAAACCAAGCAAAAGCGCCCTCCCCAGGCTTCCCGATTCCTGGTCCAGAGTCGCACGCAGAGCGGGGTGTGATAGAGAGCTGGACAGACACACAGATACCATGTGCTTACCCTCCACGGCTATTGTCGAACGGAAGGTGAGGACAAGTTAAAGGAATTTATCAGAGAAAGGGAAAAAAGAAAAACAATATTAATAAAGGCAGCAGACAAAACCCCCGTAAAAACACACGAGCAGAACAAGAGGAGTGAGCTTCCGCCTGTCGGCTCCGGCAGCGGCCATCAAAGTGCAGCCGCTGGGCCGTCTGTTCAGGGCACCCACATACTCAGTAGGGGTCTGCCATGCACCATGCTCGTTTTCACAAATAAATGAGGAAAACAACATGCAAAGCCCGAGAATGACAATCTGGCAGCCGTGCAAGAATCCAAAGAATTAAGGGTCTTTAAAAAGAAAGAAAGCGTATCTATGCTTGTATTCACAGAAAACTGCCCACTGGACATCTGAGTGATTCTGGAGAAACTGCACACCCTCACTCCCTGGGCCTGGACCCAACATCCAGCATCCCTGGAAATGGCCTTCGACCTAGCCAGCCTGCTGTAATGCAGATGCCTGGCTTGGGGCTGTGTTTAAAGATATCAGGAGCTTATTCTAAAAACAAAAACAAAACGAAAACATAAAACCCTTCACTTGAACCAGTTCTTATGGTTGGGTTCCCTCACTTTAAACTTAGAAATTTTAATGTTTTTTTTTTCTCTACAGTTTAAACCAAGCCTATTCTACTGTAACATAATAGGCAAAGTTAATTGAGAGAAATATGGATTTCTTGACCTTTCCATAGAATTGTCTGAAAAAAGTATACCCTTTGGTATAGAAGTTTAGCAGAGCCCTAAGTTCTGAGGTCCAACCCTCCACACTGTGTATTTTCTGTGCACTAGAAAAAGGGAGGTTATTCACAGCAGCATCACTTCCAAGAGAAGCCGTGTTAGCATTTTATCTTCTGCACTGAGATGCTGAATGGGGCAGGAGGGCCAGTTCAAAGGGGATCAACGTAAAAGGCCGCGTTTCCTCAGGAGGTGTGCCAGCTGGGGCTCCATCAGGAAGAACTACAGTTCTTGACTCCAGGAGGTGAGGGTGTTTGTTCTAACCTGTTCAAAGCTTCTGCTCTTTTGTGTTCATCCTTTACCCAACTGTCACAGAAGCGCTGGCACAAAGCTTCCAGGGGCCATTCACAGGGACCCTCCCAAAGCACCAGCCTGGTGTGCAGAGACAGCTGTCACTGGTTTCCTACTTTCTGGAGCTTGACCACTTGGAGGCCCCTTGGCAGGCAGTTAGACACACCACTGCCCGCAGAGATACAGCCAATCCCAACCACTTGGGGTGGGGGGGTTCCTCAAAGACTCCGATAATTCAGAGCCGAAACATAAAGCCACCAAAGGAGAAACTGAGACTGATCTCTGGCTATGAGTTGGACGAATTACTTCAGTTACACCCAGGTAAAGGTAAGCATTTCTGTATTAAAAGAGTACTGTTCTTTCAGGCTGGATTTGATAACCTCTACCAAACAGACATGTCACGAAGAAGCAGAGACATATACTTCACACTTACTAATTATTAAAAAGTGTTTACTGATTGTATTTTTTTTTTTTTTTTTTTTTTTTTTGGCCGTGTTGGGTCTTCATTGCTGTGCGCAGGCTTTTCTCTAGTTGCAGCGAGTGGGGGCTACTTTTCGTTGCAGTGCGCGGGCTTCTCACTGCGGTGGCTTCTCTTGTTGTGGAGCACGGGCTCTAGGCACGCGGGCTTCAGTAGTTGCAGCACGCAGGCTCAGTAGTTGTGGCTCACGGGCTCTAGACTGCAGCTCAGTAGTTGTGGCGCACGGGCTTAGCTGCTCTGCGGCATGTGGGATCTTCCCGGACCAGGGATCGAACCCGTGTCCCCTGCATTGGCAGGCGGATTCTTAACCACTGTGCCACCTGGGAAGTCCCCTGAGTGTATTTTTAAAAAATATTTATTTATTTATTTGGCTGCGTGGGGTCTTAAGTGCGGTGCACAGGCTCTTTGTTGCAGCGCACGGGCTTCTCTCTAGTTGTGGTGCACAGGCTCAGCAGTTGCGGTGCGCGGGCTCTAGAGCATGGGCTCAGTTGCCCTGCAGCATGTGGGATCTTAGTTCCCCTACCAGGGATCGAACCCGCGTCCCCTGCATTGGAAGGCAGATTCTTAACCACTGGACTGCCAGGGAAGTCCCCTCCTGAGTGTACTTTAAGTAAGCACACCTAAAAGATTCCTTTCCATAAAGATTTCTACTTGCTCAATACCCTACAATAAGGGTATTTCCCAATTATATTTATTCAAATGTAAAAAATGAATATAGGTCAGAATTCTAAGCCGGTATCTGATCCACTGTTAAAGTTGGCTTTTCACTGCAATACAAGCCCTTTTCAAAGGTTCTTCTTTTGCTTATGAAAAATGAAAAAAAGTTCATTAACCCAATTTCTCTCTTTCCTTTTAAAATTTATGTCAAGAAACCACACTGGGAAAGGGTGTGTCCTCCGTTGCTCCTCTGTGGTGCTAGTGGAGCTGCAGGGAGGCTTCTTGGGCCTGGAGGCCCAGAAGCTGGGGGAGCCAAGCCCCAGGCAGCCCCCAGGACCAGCACCCTGGTTTCCAGGAGCTGACTGCCTGACCCTTGGTGCAGGGGCGCCTCTGGCGCTGTGGTTCCTGTGTTAGGCTCCGCAGGGAGCAGGCTGGTCCCAGACGGTGCCAGCTGCTTCACTACTGGTCACCGCCCTCCAGCTGTAGGCTGGCTCGCAACTGGAGATGACATTTTCTCTGCCTGGGGACAACCTCTCTGACTCGCTAAGATGGCAATACATCTGCTTCTATCCAGGAATCAGCCGCTTGGCTTTGGGGGTAAACCTGGAGCAGCAGCACATATGTGTGTGCGGAAAGCCAAGTCTGCCACTAAATGCTGGTTCAGCTATGGGGAGGCCGTAACCTCAAACACGCCCTTTAACCTCTGGGAACTGTGGCGGCCTCATGTGACAGGTGGGAACAATAATAAGACCACCAATTCCGCGAGGCTGATGTGAGGATTTGAAATACACTGGGCAGGTTCTGCCACAGCAGGCGGCACTCAATGAATGGTGGTTATTAGTGAAACAAAGTTTATCTTAACTGATCCCATAGCTATTGAATTCTAAGATGTACCTTTTTCTACGCACCACGAAGAAGGAAAAAAAATGCCAGTTGAATCAACACACCGTCTT
Organism: Leucopleurus acutus; assembly: GCF_964270905.1. Taxonomy (NCBI): domain Eukaryota; kingdom Metazoa; phylum Chordata; class Mammalia; order Artiodactyla; family Delphinidae; genus Leucopleurus; species Leucopleurus acutus. The sequence continues at coordinate 81,358,138 of NC_139159.1, forward strand.
GATTTTAGAGACATTAAAATGTGAAGACAGGGACTTCCCTGGTGGCGCAGTGGTTAAGAATCCGCCTGCCAATGCAGGGGACACGGGTTCCATCCCTGGTCTGGGAAGATCCCACATGCCACGGAGCAACTAAGCCTGTGAGCTACAACTACTGAGCCTGCACTCTAGAGCCCGTGAGCCACAACTACTGAGCCTGCATGCCACAATTACTGAAGCCCACATGCCTAGAGCCCATGCTCCGCAACAAGAGAAGCCACCGCAATGAGAAGCCTGCACACAGCAATGAAGAGTAGCCCCTGCTCGCCGAAACTAGAGAAAGCCCGCACGCAGCATTGAAGACCCAATGCAGCCAAAGATAAATAAATAAATAAATAAATAAATAAATAAATAAATAAAATAAAATGTGAAGACAAAGTGTATCAGAATTGAGAAGTAGGACGTATTTTGAGACATAACTGACCTAATGGAAAGTAGAGTGTATCCCTCTCCTTAAAAGGGCACAAAGAGGAGGTTGTGGTCCCCAGCACATGCTGCTTTACACACGCTGGCCCCAGATGGCAAAGGATGGAAGTCGCCCAGTAGGCCACACTGACACACTCAGAGACAGTGAGCCTACAGAAGGCCTTGCTTTCCCCAGGCGTCCTGGTTTGATTCATTTGTAAAACCAGAAGCCACCCCAGCACTTTTATCTCAAAGAAACATTCTGTCTGACAAGAGGAAAATGTCTTCAGAAAGTTAAGATCTGACTGAGGCCCTAGAATCTACCACGTGAGAGAAAAACAGAAACGAGAGTTTTCCAGTAAAGTCTGTCCTGACTCAGAGGAGTCTGGAGCCGACCAAGGAGCCCCCCCATCCCACCGAGCCCCAACCCCACTGCACATGGCAGGGTCATCGCCCAGAGTGACTGGCTCTGTGGGGTCCTGGGCTGCGCACAGGCTTGGGCGCTCACCTTGACACCCTCGTTGTAACTGTCCCCGGGGCTGCCGAGGCTGGCGAGGCTGCTCAGGTGTCCAGGGGCTCCGGGACGCGGTGGTTTCTTCGGTGGAGCTGCAGGATCTGGGAAAGGAATGAGTCCCATTACTTAGCGCACATTAGTGAAGAGAATGGAGACAACCCCCAAACAAACAAGCACGGATTCATGTTATTACAACAGAAGCTAATCTCAGAGAGGGCTCCCTACAGAGGTGTTTCTGATGCATTAGAGCAGTAAAGTCTGTTTTCCAACATTCTAGTCGCAGGCTGAATTTGGTAAACATCATACTTGCTATGGTCTGTAGGGGGAAGAGTGTTAACACAACATGAAGTTTTTCAAAACTAAGAAACTATACATCAAAACCCCCTCCCTCCAAATTATACACATTTTGCGACACTCGATTCATTTCTTCATTTACCTGGTTTGCCCACAGGCTGATATATGTGCTGGTTTCCAGTCTGTGGGAAAAGAAAAAGCCAGGTCAGTGCAGCAGGGCGCACAACAGGGTAAAGGCCTCCCCTTCCCACCCTCTCCACCCACCCCCTTGACCCCTGGGCTAAACGCTGGGGTCAAAGACCAACAAGACCGGGGAGGGGCCAGCCTTCAAGGCCTCAGGTGGGGACAGGGGATTAGATTAGGCTAATAAGCAAATAATGCCAATGGGGTATGGGATAAGGGCTGCCATAGGAGGAATCACGATTGGAACACAGTCAGGGGTGGTCACACCAATTTCAAATTTTCTTTAAAGAAATTATGCCCATGGAGGTCTCCAGTTCAACTTCATGGGTGTGAAATCTGTCCTGTGTCCGGAAACTCTCCCCCACCCCCTCCTTCTCTGATTACAAGAAGGAGTGCCATCAGGGACAATGACAACGAGAAGAGGCTTCCGAGCACTGGGATGTCTACGTTGTCACTGTCACCTGCAGAACCTGGTGTGACACCTCCATCCGTTCTGGACGAGCCACAGGCCAAGCCAGGAAGCCAAACCAGCCCAGGCACAGGGAAAAAGGCAGGTTCACATAGGACCAGCCCTAGTCTAGGGTGCCACGCCTGCAGCTACGATTAGACTCACTTATCCTAGGCTGACTGAATGAAAAGAAGTATCTTCAAACTATATCCTACTTTTGAAAAGAGAGACTTTCCTTGCTTATTTTAAAACAATAAACTGGCTAAAACACATATACTTTAAGGTGCTTTACTTTTACTGAGTAGACATCCACTTCCTTACAATAAAGGACCATGAGACGGCACACAGTCACAACTGCTCCTTGCCCAGGATCACGGCTGCTTCCACCAGGCCACTGAACGCCCCCGATTTTAAAGACTAGAAAAACCCTCTGAGCGGGAAGGTGTGAGGAACAGGATTCCTTGACACAGTGGGAAGTGGGCCAAACCCTTGCAAAGAGACTGGCTGCAGCTGTGCTGTGTTGTGCTCACTGACCAGCAGTAAAAAGACTTAAAGAATTTCCTGATACTCAGGGAACAAGAAAGTGCGATAATTAGAAAATCCCATTCTCAGAACTTTCTGGATCAGTTCAACAGATGTTATGTATGTCCCTGTGCGCAGAGGCTGATGGGCTGGGCAGTGGGACGGGCCGGGCTCTGGTTCTGCTGCGTGTGCAGTGCTGGCCCTGGAGGAGTGAGTCACTCACCGGTTTGAGGCTTTGGCTTTCCCATTTGAACGCGGAGGCTAGTGACACTCACCCCCTATGGGGGGGTTGTCACAAAATGAACATGCTGCCAACTTGCATATTATTTTGAAAATCTAAATAGTTTTTATTTTTACTTTTTATGCACACAGACAGGATCAATTTCCATGAGGCAGTGACTAGTGTCTATTAACTAGCTCAGACCTACTGACAGTCTACACTGCTTTCCAGCCAAACGCTTCTCCCTGAAACTGGGGCCCATTTTCAAAAGTGTTAAGTTGGAGCACTTGGAGAAGTGGGCCAAACCATACAGTTATCTTAGCAAAGCACAGAAGCAGAAGAGCCAGCAACCGTCAGCGTGTGTTACGAGCCCCACAGCTTAACCCAGACCCTGGAGGGGAGAGGCCTGCAGAGCAGGCTGGCGCCTGGTCACGCTCTGAGTGCCCTGTCCGGCGTCCGGCATGGGGACCAGTGACCTTGGGCAAGTTTCCTACGAGCCTCAGTTGACTCATTTGTGGCTTGTGGATGGCACGGCGCTTGACCTGACAGGAGTGCTGAGGACTTATGAGGTGACAGGAGGGAAGCACCCAGCGCAGCACCTGCTCCATCAGGACTAAGCGCTCCTACTGTCACCCAGGCCTGGTGTGTGGCAAGTACTATGAGATCACAAGCGGCCCCGTCATGCGTCGTCTGTTTCACAAAGTGTTTCTCAATAATCCTTCTGTCTCATCATTCATTCATTCATTCATTCACTCCACATACGTTCTGGGTACCTTCTACATACCACATCTTGGAACAGGATTTTCCTTTTCTAAAAAATGTTCCTATTAGTGATGCTATAAATAGCTGGTCCCTTGAATAGGGTTTACTTTCATGCTTATTCTCACTCTTTCCTCTTAACATTTGGGACCAACTGCTCAATACGTTATCATTTTATTGACTGAAGAAGTCTTGGGCTTCCCTGGTGGCGCAGTGGTTGAGAGTCTGCCTGCCGATGCAGGGGACACGGGTTCGTGCCCTGGTCCGGGAAGATCCCACATGCCGCGGAGCGGCTGGGCCCGTGAGCCATGGCAGCTGAGCCTGCGCGTCCGGAGCCTGTGCTCCGCAACGGGAGAGGCCCCAACAGTGAGACGCCCACGTACCGCAAAAAAAAAAAAAAAAAAAAAAGAAGTCTTGATGCACACTGTAAGTTACAGGTGTACAGTATAGTGATTCACAATTTTTAAAGGTTATGCTCCATTTGTAGTTATTATAAAATATTAGCTATATTCACTGTGTTCTACAATACGTCCTTGCGGCTGATTTTTTTTGGCTGCACCGTGCGACTTGCGGGATCTTTAGTTTCCTGATGAGGGATTGAACCCGGGCCCTAGCAGTGAAAGCGCCAAGTCCTAACCACTGCATCGCCAGGGAATTCCCACTGTAGCTGATTTTATACAAAATAGTTTATACCTCTTACTCTCCTACCCTTGTATTGCCCCTCTCTACTGTTAACCACTAGTTTGTCCTCTATATCTGAGTCTTTTCGTTATACGCAGTAGTTTGTAAGTGATACTATACAAATTTGTCTTTCTGACTTATTCACTTAGCATAATACCCTCCAAGTCCATCCATGTTGCTGCAAATGACAAAACTTCATTTTTTATGGCTAAGTAGTATTCCATTGTATATATACACCACAGCTTCTTTATCCATTCATCTGTTGATGAACTTGGGTTGCTTCCATATCTTGGCAATTATAAATAATGCTGCTATGAACACTGGAGCGCATGTATCTTTTCAAATTAATGTTTCTGGTTTTTTTCGGATATATGCCCAGGAGTGGGACTGCTAAATCATATGGTAGTTCTATTTTTAGTTTTTTGAGACCTCCATACTGTTTTCCACAGTGGCTGCACCACTTTACATTCCCATCAGTGTACAAGGGTTCCCCTTTCTCCACATCCTCGCCAACATTTGTTATTTGCATTCTTTTCGATAATGGCCATTCTGACCAGTGTGAGGTGATATCTTACTGGGCTTTTGATTTGCATTTCTCTGAAGATTAGCCATGTTGAGCATCTTTTCATGTGTCTGTTGGCCATCTGTATTTCCTCTTTGGAAAAATGTCTATTCAGGTCTTCTGCGCATTTCTTAACTGGGTTGCTTCGTTTTTTCTGACATTGAGTTGTATGAGCTGTTTATATATTTTGTATATTAACCCCATATCGGTCATATCACCTGCAAATATTTTCTCCCATTCAGTAGGTTGTCTTTCACTTTGTCAATGGTTTCCTTTGCTGTGCAAAAGCTTTTAAGTTTAATTTGGTCCCATTTCTTTACATTTGCTTTTATTTCCTTTGCTTTAGGAGACAGATCAAAAAAATATTGCTATGATTTATGTCAAAGAGTGTTCTGCCTATGTTTTCCTCTAAGAGTTTTATGGTTTCTGTGTTATATTTAGGTCTCTTAAAAATCTTTAAAAACTTCAGAAATTTTTTTGTTTCCGATCTTAAAGTCTTTAATCCATTTTCAGTTTATTTTTGCATATGGTGTTGGAGAATGTTCTAATTTCATTCTTTATGTGTAGCTATCCAGTTGTCCCAGCACCACTTACTGAAGAGACTGTCTTTTCTCCATTGTATATTCTTGCCTCCTCTGTCATACCTTAATTGATCATAAGTGCGTGGGTTTATTTCTAGGCTCTCTATTCTGTTCCATTGATCTATATGTCTGTTTTTGTGCCAGTACCTTACTGCTTTGATTACTATAGCTTTGTAGTATAGTCTGAGGTCAGGGAGAGTGATTCTTTCAGCTCTGTTCTTCTTTCTCAAGATTGTTGTGGCTACTTGGGTTCTTTTGTGTTTTCATACATATTTTAAAATTATTTGTTCTAGTTTTATAAAACATGCTATTAGCATTTTGATAGGAATTGCACTGAATCTGTAGATTGCCTTGGGTAGTATGGTCATTTTAACAATGTTACTGCTTCCGATCCAAGAACACAGTATATCTTTCCATCCATTTGTGTCCTCTTCAATTTCTTTCATCAGTGTCTTCTAGTTTTCCGAGAACAGGGCTTCTACTTCTTTAGGTAGGTTTAATCCTAGGTATTTTATTCTTTTTGATGCGATGGTAAATGGGATTGTTTCCTTAACAGGAAACAATGAACAATAGTTCATTCTTAATCTACAGAAATGTAACAGATTTCTGTAGATTAATTTTGTATCTTGTAACTTTACCGAATTCACTGATGAGCTCTAGTAGTTTTCTGGTGGCATTTTTAGAATTTTCTATGTAAGTATCATGTCATCCGCAAATGGCGACAGTTTTACTTCTTCCTTTCCAATTTGGATTCCTTTTATTTCTTTTTCTTGTCTGACTGCTGTGGCTAGGACTTCCAATACTATGTTGAATAATAGTGATGAGAGTCAGCATCCTTGTCTTGTTCCTGATCTTAGAGGGAATGCTTTCAGCTACATGTCATCTTTCCAATATAAAGAGTGAGCACTGCATGTGGAGATGTTAACTGGGGAACAGTGTGATTTTGCACTTGTGGACTAAGGAATGCCTAATATTCTGTCTGTAGAGCCCATTGTGCCTGCGTATCTTATGGGAAATGCCAAACCTTCACATGCTGGCAACTGAACACATCTTCTAGGGGCCAGATATTAGGGGGAGCTGGATTTTAGAGCACAGACTAGGGAAAACTATGCATCTCGGAGCTGGATGACGACACAGTCTAATGTGTGTATGTATGTGTATCCATGTCTGTCTAGAAATGAAATGGTTTATTTCTACTCATAAACCTTATTAGGGTGGATGGAGATTTATCTCCCTAAGTCCGTTACCCAGCAAGTGCACGTTTCCCCTTTTTACTGGGGATTTCTTTAAGTTTTAAAGAAATCTGCATTTATTTTAACCAGATATCTGCTAATGGAAATCATAACAATTTAAAATACTCTCCCCTGAAGACCAGGGAATATTTCTAGCGGGCTTTAAATATATTTGGAATAATGATAATAAGCTAGGTCTTTAAAGAGAATTTCAGGCATTTCCCCCTACAACACCCAGCAGAAAAAAATCTTGCTTGAACAAGTTTTCTATGACTGACTGTGGAAACTTTCATAAAACACGAAACAAGAGTATAAAAATTTAGCAGATGACAACTTGCTGTAGCAACAATTTGTGTACGTATTTCTTTAGGACACAGAGAGTTCAGCTTACTACTGAAAAGAGTGTATTAGTAATGGGGTAGAAATTTTTCTACCTAAACACGCATGTTGGGCTGCGTACTGTTAAGTTTTAATAATCTTGGCTAAAACGTTGATTTTAGTTATAGAATGAATTATTGTGTTCCATATGACAAATGCTAGCAAGCTTGGATATCCCAGGACACAAAGTGGTCCAGATCCTGATGAGAACGTGGGCAGCTGCTTACCGGGCCCTGAGGACCTCCATCCTCCCTGTCGATGCTGCCTCGAGAGAGCCGCACGTCAGGTTTCTAGAGAAACGGAAGCAAACCGAACAGTTTCATTCTTGGTTTGAAAATCACTGACATATTTCTGTACTAAGTTTCTTCCTTTTGTAACACAATTGTCCTCTGAACAAGAAGAGTTAAAAGTTCCCCAGTTTCACAAAAATTCTCAAAGCCCAGTGGTGACAAGCCCAGGTCAGCTGCCCCAGCAAAGCCCCTTTCTCCACACATGTGTATAGCTAAGAGGACTGGCACCTGTGCCCTGACCCCATATGACACATGAAGATGTGCACTCCACCTCTCTTCCTAGCAGCAAAGCGAGTTTTCTTCACCTAGAAAATCCCCACCCCAGGAGGAGGCACCAATGCCCGCTTCCTGGCATGTTAAGGCTTATATGTACTTGGCTGTCTTGCCAAAGCAGCAAATGGTCCAGTGACAAGTTTTCCCCCGGCACTGCATCCAGAATACAGAAACCAAACAGAGAAATCTTGACTTCATATAAGTAAGAGTAAATGAATTTCACTAACATAAGATTAACAAAGTAGGCCACATGCTGTCAAGGTGTGGAGCTTGGTAGGTTTTCTCCTCGTGAAAGCAATGCTGTGAGGCGGCCCCAGCCTGCCCCATGATGGCATGGATTTCACGGAGTCCCCAGGCAGCCACACCGACTCCTGCCCCCTGCCCCCGCCAGGCACACTGGCTGACCGCTCATCTCTTAGTCTCTGCCAGTCTGCCGTATCCTACAGACCCTCTATTTGGCAGAGATCAGGCAGTCACGACTTCCTTGTTAGACAAAGAACGCCTTGACATCTGATTTCGTCGTACTTTCTACACCTGAGGAGGGCCCAATGCTGAGGACACCAACCGCAAGCACCTGTCGGGGGTGTTGATGCAGAAACGAGCTTCGTCTCTTTCTTTTAAATGTGTGTTTTCAAAAGTGAAACCATGTCATATAATTTCATAACCTTCATATAATATTATACAGTGGAAATTGGTAAAAACGTTAGAATACTGCACAATATTCCAGAGCATGAATGTTGTCACACACAGAGAAAGGTGGAAACAGCCTGGGCTCTGGCAGTAGCCATCGGGGTTCAGGTCAGCCTCCCGCCCTTGCCAGCTGTGTGACCCAGGCCTCAACTCCTTCATCTCTAAGATGGGGCGATAAGAGCACCTGCCATGCACTACCCCAATCCTTGTCAGGATTAAACGAGTTAATATTGGCAAAGTACTGAGTCACTGCCATGTACGTGTCAAGTAGAATAAACAGTTATCCTGCTGTTTGTTGAACACTTGGGCCATTTTCAAAATTTCAACTGTGTAAGTAGGCTGTGGGTAAACATCTTTGTACACAAATCTTTGACTAAATTCCTGATCAGTTCCTGGGGACAGATTTCTAAGAACTGAATTACTGAGTCACAGGGTTTAAACATTTGAAAAATTGAGCGTATCAGCCGCGAAGCTGGTCCTGCCTTGGTCCGCGATGGGCTGTGCCCCAGCACTGCTGGACTTCACTTAAAACTTGCAGCCAATCAATAAACAAAATGCCCCTCCCCCTTCTTAAGTAGTAGAACGTCTCTACTTCCTCTCACAGATGCTAAGCTGCCTTGGACAAGGTTCATCTCTCCTAACCCATTTCCTCACCCGCACAGTTATTATAAGGATTAAGTAAGTGCTTGGCACAGAAATGTGCACATATGAGATGGTTAGTAAATATGTGCTGAAGGAATGCATTAATAAAAATGCAAAGGAGAGAAGATTTTACAGAGGAGGAACGTGAAGCTTAGAAAGGCAGAACCAGTTGCCACAGGCGACACGAGCTGGATTCAATCAGGCAACAAATATTCAGTGAGTATCTTCTATGTGCAGAAAATATTTTATTTACGTTTTTACTTAAACAAAAGCTGTTCATATATTGTTTGCTTATAGAGTAAGGTGCTGGGTTTCATGTATTTACATGAATTATCTATTTTTACTTTCATATAAAATACATGAAATGGCTTATTTTTCTTTATGTACAACAACTCCCCAATGATATACTTTTCCAAAGACAGAGTTTCAATCTTTTTTTTTTTTTTTTTTTTTTTGTGGTACACGGGCCTCTCCCGTTGCGGAGCACAGGCTCCGGACGCGCAGGCTCAGCGGCCATGGTTCACGGGCCCAGCCGCTCTGCGGCATGTGGGATCTTCCCGGACCGGGGCACGAACCCGTGTCCCCTGCATCGGCTGGCGGCCTCTCAACCACGGCGCCACCAGGGAAGCCCCAGCATTTCGATCTTAAAGGAGGCCTATCTATGTAAAGTCCACTTGTGTTCCATGAACAGAAATATTTAAGCATTTTCCTCATATAGTCGACAGAGCCTGTCTGCATAAAAGTGTCATGCTGGGAACTAAAGAGCGATCTAGCCAAAGACAGCCTGTCAAAAAGAAGAGATTCTATTATTGTTTCTGATACTGGGTGAAGCTAAATTCTCCTGTTTTCCCCTTACAGAATATTCTAGATCTCTAGCCCTCAACCCCAGCCCACAACCAGCTGCCCCAGGACCCAGCCCCTCTTATCAGCAGGCTGGCAGCCACTGGACAAGGCAGGGCCAGGCAGCCAACAGGGCTGGGCCAGCCTCACCTACCAGCTGCCCACGGTAGCTGGCCCAGCCACAGCAGAAGGACCCAAAAAACCCACACATGGGACAAAAGCATACAGCTCTGGTGACCAAAGGGGAGGGTGCTGCTGGGTTCCACAGGATGTCTCTTACATAAGGCCACTTCTCCAAGATTGAAAAAATGTAACTGACCCTTCCTAGTACACAGAGATAAACACAGAGAATTAGGCAAAATGAGGAGACAGAGGAATTCCAAATAAAAGAATAAGACAAAACCCCAGAAGAAGAACTAAGCAAAGTGGAGATATGCAATCTACCGAAGAAAGAGTGCAAGGTAATGATCATAAAGACGGTCAACAAACTTGGGAGAAGAATGGGTGAACACAGTGAGAGTTTAACGAAGAGTTAGAAAATACAAAGAAGCACCCAACAGAGCTGAAGAATACAATAACTGAAAAAATACACTAGAAGGAATCAACAGTAGACTGGATACAGAAGAATGGGGAATGGATCAGTGAACTGGAAGGCAGAGCGGTGGAAATCATCCAAGATAAACAGAAAAAAGAAAAAAAAAAAAAAGAGGATAGTTTGAGACCTCTGGGACAATATCAAGCATACTAACATTCAAATTACAGGGGTCCCAAAAGGAGAAAAGAGAAAGGGGTGGAGACCTTATTTGAAAAATACCATAGCTGAAAACTTCCCTAACATGGGAAGGGAAAGAGACATCCAAGTCGAAGTACAGAGAATCCCAAACAAGATGAACCCAAAGAGGTCCACACTAGACACATAGCTAAAATGGCAAAAACTGAAGATAAAGAGAGAATCTTAAAACCAGTAAGAGAGAAGCAACTTGTTACATACAAGAGAACTGCCATAAGACTATCAGTTGACTTTTCAACAGAAACTTTGCAGAGGCCAGAAGAAGTGGAACCATACATTCAAAATAATGAAAGGAAAACACCTACAACCAAGAATACTCTACCCAGCAAGGCTATCATTCAGCTTTGAAGGAGAGATAAAGAGTTTAACAGACAAGCAAAAGTTACGTAAAAGAGTTCAGCACCACAAAACTGGCTTTACAAGAAATGTTAAAGGGACTTCTCTAATCAAAAAAGAAAAGACCATAACTAGAAATATACAAATTATGAAAGGAATTCCCTGGTGGCACAGTGGTTAAGAATCCGCCTGCCAATGCAGAGGGCACGGGTTTGAGCCCTGGTCCAGGAAGATCCCCACGGAGCAACTAAGCCCACGTGGCACAACTACTGAGCCTGCGCTCTAGAGCCCATGAGCCACAACTACTGAGCGCATGTGTCACAACTACTGAAGCCTGAGTGCCTAGAGCCCATGCTCCGCAACAAGAGAAGCTACCACAGTGAGCCTGCGCACTGCAAGGAAGAATAGCTCCCGCTTGCCTCAACTAGAGAAAGCCCGCGCAACAACGAAGACCCAACGCAGCCAAAAAAATAAATAAATAAAAGTAATAAAGTTTCCTTTTAAAAAAAAAAAGTATTAAAACAAACAAACAGGGGCTTCCCTGGTGGCGCTGTGGTTGAGAGTCCACCTGCCGACGCAGGGGACACGGGTTCGTGCCCCGGTCCAGGAAGATCCCACGTGCCGCGGAGCGGCTGGGCCCGTGAGCCATGGCCACTGAGCCTGCGCGTCCGGAGCCTGTGCTCTGCAACGGGAGAGGCCACAACAGTGACAGGCCCGCGTACTGCAAAAAAATAAATAAATTAAAAAAAAAACCCGGAACTATCATATAATCCAGTAATTCTAGTTCCGGGTATTTTTCTGAAGAAAACCAAAAAACTGCTTTGAAAAGATATATGCACCCCTACGTTCACTGCAGCATTATTTACAATAGCCAAGATATGGAAGCAACCTAAGTTCCCACTTACAGAGGAAGGGATAAAGAAGATGTGGCACATATACACACAATCGAATATTAGTTGGCCGCAAAAAAGAATGAAATCTTGCCATTTGCAACAACACAGAGGGTATCATGCAAAGTGAAGTCAGTCAATCGGAGAAAGACAAATACTGTATGATTTCACTTACATGTAGAATCTAAAAAAAACAAAAAACAAATAACCTGCCCAAAACCAAATGAACAAACAGAACAGAAACGGACTCACAGATACAGAGAACAGGTGGTTGCCAGAGGGGAGGGGTGGGGGGGATGAGTGAAATAGGTGAGGGAGATTAAGAGGGACAAACTTCCAGTTATAAAATAAATGGGTCAATGAGATGTAATGTACAGTGTGGGAAATGGATTGGCTAATACTGTAATAACTTTGTATGGTGACAGATGTAACTAGACCTGCACTGATGATCATTCTGTAATATATAAAAATACTGAATCACTAGGTTGTACACCTGAAACTAATACAATATTCTAAGTCAATTACACTTCAAAATAAAATATTCTGGATCTGAAGATAGTAATACTAAAGACAGAAAGGAGGCAAAGGCAATTTCTATCTAAAATCTTATAGAAATGGATAATAGACATAAAGAATGTCTGGGCCTATTTGATTATTTTCCCCATCAGGTATGCATTTTCTTTCTTTTTGTCAAATTCAGGTATAACTTGTATACAACACAGCCCGCAGTTCTTAAGTGTAAAGGTCAGTACCCCTGCCTAACACGCCACCCCAATCAAGACACACAGCAGATTACCCGCAGGCTCCAGTTCGCCAAAGGGACCCCTCCTCTGACTTCCAGCCCAGACGACTGTTTCTGAACTTCATACAAATGGGTCCTGTAAGAAGCACTCTTGTGTGTCTGACATCTTTGGTGAACACGGTGTCTAAGATTCAGCCCTGTGGTTGTGTGTAGTAGTTTGTTCGTTCTTACTGTTGTGCAACATGCCCTTGTTGCATCCGTTCTGCTGTTAACGGGCAGGTGGGTTATCTCCAGTTCTTTTCCGTGTGGGCATGCGTATTCCCTTCTCTTAGGCAACAGACGGGGGCTGAAGGCGCTGCTTTCGGTTTTGGGGACACAGTAACCAACCGTTCAGGCTTGATCACTAGTCCCATGTTGCTATCACTCTAGAAAATTTCAAACCTAAGGCTTTCAACTCAAAGTCCTTTCCCCTTGCACTACACATTGTCTTCAAATCTGGACTGTGGAATACACATGGGAGGGATATGGCCTGGCTGAGAGCAGAGTCCCCGTCTTGGACTCTCTGACCCCGTCTTGATGTTCACCTTTCATTCCTGCTGACTGGCTCTGCTGCGAGAGGGAAAACAGCTCAAACATTCATTTCCTTTCTCAGGACACAAAGCAGGCTTTATATACTCAAAACTTTCTCATTTTAAAATTAAAATCCTATCTTCAGCACAGCCCTGCATTAGAAAATGACTGTGTGCATTGCAATAAAAATAAACAAGTAACACAGTTACTCTCTCTTTAAGCAGCACCCAATAGGAAAGAAAGTCCTCTCAATGGACTGAGGTTCTAGTCAAGGCTGCCAGCTCTCTCTCTGGCCAGTTTGCAAGAGAGCTTTTACAGCTGTGGATTCACAGGCACAGAGGCAACTCAGAAACCACTCGGGCTGCACTGAGATCACAGAAGGGGGTGGGGACACCACAAAGACCCTGCGCTGTAGGTCACAGCTGTGTGCCCCAGGGCAAGAGCCTGCCTTATGTGTGCTGATGGAGGGATGCTCGACTCGACTCTCCAAAGTGCTCGATAAAAAGTAGCCTCATACAATGATGTAAGTCCTAAAACAGGAGGCTTCAATAAACAGCTATCGATTCTGATCTGTCAGAAAAAATCTGGGAATCGCTACTGACAAAGCAACTTTAATTTTTCCAGTAAGAACATGACTCTTCCACCCGGGTACAAGCTGACCTCACGCAAGGGAGCGGCAGGGCTGCTCCCAGCACAGTCCGAGGACCAGGGCGGGTCAGGAATGATTTGCTGTTACCAGGTCGTGATGAGACAGAAACAGAGGATGAGCATCTTTAGAAATTTCTAGAGCAATCTGAAATAGTAATTTTTAGGTCTGTTGGAGCTCATAATAAAAGTCTGTACACCTTTTTAAAAATTTCCTTTTTCTAGTAACTGCTTCTTATTTTATTTCACTAGAGTATCAGGTCTACAGTGGTTTAGGAAAAAAAAATAGAAACGGGTCCTCCTTCACTGACAGCTTGAGAAGCCTGCACTGGGAAGCACCTGGGCCTAAAAGGCTCCATGTCCTGCATGCAGATTCTGCCTCCTCGGGGAAACGTGGCGGTCAGACACAGCCAGGGCCTTGTTAGCCAGCTGCTAAAAATAGCCTACCTAAGGGAGCCCTAACAACAGCAAAAATGAATTAAGGGGAAAAAAACCCCCAAAAGACAAACAACGAATTAAGGTTCACTGATAACAAATAAATCCAGTGAGAGGGTGTCCAGCTCCTGCGTGATACCAGCGACGCTCCTTTGCAGAACCCCTTCGACACTGGCTCAAATCTCTCACCCCATCTATGACACTCAGCTCGGGTTGGGAGCCGCCTGCAGGTATTCTGGGCGATGTGTGCGATCTAGGATTCTAGATTCTCATCAATGCAGCGCTCCTGGCTGCTACAGAGAACAAACTGAACGAGAGATTAAAAGCCCTTGGAAAAATTAATGGTGTATTCCTTATCCCTTCCACTGTCTATGCGCTATACATTTAATCCTCCACTCAACCCTACAGAAAAGCATTCTTGCATTCTACAGAGGAAATTATAATTATCTTACAGATTAACAAATCGCAGCATAGAGAGGTTAAACAACTTACGTAGGGCCGCGGTAACTAGGATTTTGAAGCCTCCCCTAGCTGGCCCCAGAGCCTAGGCTCCTGCACTCGGTGTGCCCTCAACCTGGCATGTTCTCCAGCTGCTCAGCCTGCCCTGATGGCCCTGCATGCTGGGCCTCCCCTGCGCTCCGTCCACTCTGTCACAACCAGGGCTGACCTACAGGGGCTGCGTCTCAAGGACAGGAAGGATGGAGGGCCCCAGGTGGTCATCCTGTGGCGGCCACTGGGAGGTTTTAAGTCAGAGAAGGCCAGGATCAGACCCGAGGTGTAGAAATGTCACCGCGGCTGCGGCACGAAACACAGCTTGGAGGGGACAGGATCTCAGAGATGCCATGTACGATGCCCCAGCCTTGACATTTACTTGCCCTCACCTCCTCACCTTCCCTCCCCTGGCAGCGGCGCTGTGGCTCGCTCACCCAGTTGCTCACGCCGAGGCCGGGCCCGTCCTGACAGCTCACTTGCTCTCAGCCCCCCACCTACACCGGCTGCCTGACCAACGGCCAACGCAGATGGGGCAGGGATTATTCGACTGAGGACATCAACACTGCTCTGATCTTGAAACCATTAACAATGACAATAATAACTCACTCTTGCTTATGAAGATCGATAGGAAATTCTAATAAAACATCACAAACAAAAGACACCAGGACCTTCAAAGGATCATCAACCACGACTTAGTGGGGACTTCTCTCTGGAATGAGGGTCCAGCATAACACCAAGCAAAATGCTTCATGTAATTCATCACGTTAAGCCTTTTAAAAGCTTTAAAAAGCTTATTTTAAAAATAGAGAGCCAGCATTATACTTAATGGAGAAAACTATTACGGACATTATCTTTAAAAATAAAAGCAGGATGGGCTTCCCTGGTGGCGCAGTGGTTGAGAGTCCGCCTGCTAATGCAGGGGACAGGGATTCGAGCCCTGGTCTGGGAAGATCCCACATGCCGCGGAGCAACTAGGCCCGTGAGCCACAACTGCTTGAGCCTGAGCGTCTGGAGCCTGTGCTCCACAACAAGAGAGGCCGCGATAGTGAGAAGCCCGTGCACCGCAATGAAGAGTGGCCCCTGCTTGCCACAACTAGAGAAAGCCCTCGCACAGAAACAAAGACCCAACACAGCCAAAAATAAATAAATAAACAAATGTGGGGTTTAAAAAAATAAAAAAAATAAAATAAAAGCAGGCAAGAACCTGTTTAATACAAAGTTGGCAAGAGATGCTTCAGGGGCAATATGAGATACATAACTGAAAATGAAGAAAGAAAATGTTTTTTAAAAAGTGATAACCGTGCATGAATCCAAGGGAATCAGTCAGAAAAATTTCATGTGATAAATATTGTTACATACAAGATAATTTCCTAAAAATCAACTGCATATGCATATACGGAAATAACAACTAAAAAGTTCAATGAAAATGAGATACCATTATCAGTGACGGGAAGCTCTAAATGAATGGGCAGTAATTTAATAAGGGAAGATATGGACTTAGAGAAAATTATAAAGTTACATGGGAGAAATAAAAGGGATCAGGAGCAAATGGAAATGTCCCAGGCTGAGGAGACAGGTACACTGAGGCTGTCACAGGACACAGCACTGACTGGACTCCCCGGGGGGAGCTCATTATACGACTTCATTAGTGGATTTTCAACGTGGCATGGAAGCCAGCTGGAGTGACAGAAATGTCACACGTATGGAGAATGGGTTATATGGACTTAATGTATTTATCGAAACTCTGTATCGAAACAAACTGTACGCTTAAGACCTGCGCAGTCCACTGTATGTAAATTCTCTCAATTAAAAGGGACAACCCTTACGGCTCTTGAGCCGGCATGTCTGGAGCCTCTGATTCAGAGTACCTGACATCACTGGGAAGATGGAGCCTGGGCCTGGGCCGATCACCTTCCCCACAGCAAGCTCTTCCCAAGGCATGAGCACACTTCCTGAGCCTGTCTGCCCTGCAAATTCCAATCTATCTCGAGGCCTGGGTGCCAACATCATCCCGACCCCGAGTGGCACCCCCAGGCCCCCCTCCTGCTCTCGCCGCCGGCTGCGCTCTGTCAGAGCAGCTCACAGCCGCGGCCTCCTCCACTCTCAGGGCGATCACACACCAGACACTGGTATTTACGTATACTAACTCGAGTCTGAAGAGTTTGTAACACTGCCTTTTTAAAATACAAATCAATGCGGGAAAGTAGGCTATCTAGACGAAGGTTAAAATGTAGGGCTAGGGAACAGCAGCTGTATTCTTGGAACTGATATAATATCCAAACAGATTTGCTCAGATTAGTATAGTAAATAATAATAACCAATTTTTGCCGCTTGCCTTATAATCTCAAGATACGCTTTGATTTAAATAATTTAGAATTTTGATATGACGAAACTTTTGTTCAAAAGTGAATGGTTCACAGCGCCCAGCGATACTTCGTATACGTTACAGTAAATGCACGTGCAGAGGAGCACTAGTCCGTGGGGGTGCTGAGCCATGTGCAGCCGGGCACTCCGGCTGGCAGAGTGGCGGGCACCAAAGACCCCGGCTCGGCCAACGCTACCCAGTGGTCTCGAGCAATTTCCTCATCTCTAACACGAGGGTAATAAAGGATAGGTACACTGTCCTTTATCCTCGTTTCCAAAATCTAAAATGTACTAAAAGACTGGTAAGTTTGTTTGTTTTTTTAAGCTTGAAGGAAACTAATTTTGTGGCAAAACCTGACCTGAACTGATGTGAGGGCTGTCTTTACACCTGGTAATGTGAACACCTGTGTTTTGCTGTAAGAGTGTTAGTGCTTTTTAACTCTGTATGCTATTGGAATACTTATATAATATACAGCATGTGCGTCATATTTCATTAATTTTCTTTCTTTTTTTTTTTTTTTTTTGGCCGCACTGCAAGGCTTACGGGATCTTAGTTCCCCGACCAGGGATTGAATCTGGTCCCCGGCAGTGAAAGCGCTGAGTCCTAACCACTGGACCGCCAGGGGATTCCCTTCATTAACTTCCTAAAGCAAAAAAATAGCGTAGCACACAGAACCCTCAAGAGTTTCGGATAAAATATTTTGGACCTGTCTCTTCCCCACAGGGTGGTTATAAAGACTGAATAGCTTTCTGTATGAGGAATATGTAGGATGGTGACCGACACGTGATGAGTACTTTGTGCGATCTTAACCATTAAGCTGCAACAGGGCTGTGTGCATTAGTCCTGTCCGGCAGTTAAATGAGTGTGGGGTGTGTGTGATGTCTGCAGGCTCCATTTTAGAAGAAAAAGAACAGAAAGGAGAGAAAGTGCCTCCACCTAGTGTGACTTGCTCCCAGGCCCCCGTTCGCGCCGAGACGGCCCTCATCCCCCTGCAGCGGGGGCAGCGGCCACCCGGGAGGTTAAAACGTGCCTCACCGAACTTGTGCACAGCTTGCTTTGTTTAATTTGAAACTACAGTTTTCAAAAAGAAAGCCCCGTATAAAGAATGAAATCAGGATCACAGGTGATGAACTGCTGTCTCGTAAAACCACTGGTTGTTGATTTAATGTTTCTGTGCCTGTAGGACTTCCAGAGATGTGTGAACAGCGTTGTATCCCCTCATCAGTGTCTGGTCCCTCAGCACAGAGGGTGATGTAGAGGTGGCCTCGGGATGTTTATGGTCAAAGCGTGAGGGACCAGCTCTGGACCAGCCAGGTAGGGGCTTTGCGGAAGCACTCTGAGTCCTGGCTCCGTCCAGGCCTTCTTCTCTTCAGGCTACTTCAGGAAGGCTGAAGCAGCTGCGCAGGGTGACAGGGGAGGGGTCCTAAGGCTGAGGACCACGTGACACACACAGGCCACTCTGTCACCGTTCCTTTATCCCCAGGGACTTCTGAGGGGCTGTCGACAAGAGTTGTCCCAGGAAGACATTTGCTGCCCACAACCCCAGAGGCATGTGGCAGGAGGTCTGCATCTCTCAGACCTCGAACCAGAGGAGCCCAGGAAGGCAAGCCCGGGGCCCCCGGGCCGTCTAGTCACGTGCCCTGCAGTAGCGAGAGGCAGTGTCTTATGTGCAAGCTGACACTTCAGTGGGAGTCGTTTCTGTGTAAACGTGGCAGTAACACAAAACCACAGAAACGGTTCTACATCTGAGCCCATGATTCTACTACAGACCTTCTAGAAATTTATCCGGAAAAAGTAATTCAAGAAAAGCAAACGACCCACTACTGCAAGTTTTAGGAAGCTGATGGAAAACAAAGGCTCCTGCTTTGGAACAGATGAGGTTTGCCATCATCTGCAGTAGAGCCAACTCCAGAGGCTTAGGGGTGCAAGAACTTTCTGAGACTCAGTTACCAGAAACCTCTCCTCCTTCTCCAGCCAGCGCTGGTCCTCTTCCATCTCCTGCTGCTGCCGGATCAGCCGCTCCTCCATCAGGTGGGTCGGCAACACCTGCCCGATGCCACGCAGGTCCAGTGTTGCAGAGTCCTGGAGGAGGAGTGAAAAGGTCCACTCTCAGAAGTCTGTGTGTGAGGCTCTTACTTTTCTTTCTGTGTGTCTTTCCAAACAATTAAGCAAAACAGCAAGCGTGGTGGAAGTAGGGTCTCTTCCACTCTGCCGGCGGGAGCAACTTTTCTGGGGGTTACAAGTTACCGTGCGTGAAGCAGCTTTAAAAAGCATACAACGGTTCACTTGCAGGGACCTACTCTAAAGAAGTGATCCAAGATATGGGGCAGAGAATGCATCATTAGTTAGAGCGAAAAAGTGGCAACAATCTGGAAGTAAAATAATGGGAGGAGGATTAAATACGACACACGCACATTACAGAGTATAAAGCACGTGTACTCCAAGGAAAAGAGCTTAAGAGCAGACAACTACAGATGTTCTTGGATTCAAAGAAATGATTTTTAATATTATAGGAGTGGTTCTTGGTTTTACCAAGAAAATTCAGTAAAAATTAACACGGTCCGCAGAGCTGGAGGCTGTCTGTTCCTTGGCCTCATGTAGGGCTCTGCTTTTCAAATGAATGGGCTAATGATGGCAGCATCTCTCCATCGTTTAGTGAAGATTCTCAGACCCAGAGGGCATCTGATCTTAGAATAAGGGCATCCAAATTGAGAAATCTTAGGATTTAGAAATCCTGTACCTTGGGCACAGCCTCATCAGTTAACAAAGCAAAGCCCAAGAACATCCAATTTACCTCCACGTTGGGCTGCCACATCGATATCTCCTGTGGTCTGTGATTCCACGAATCTGTTTGGTCCAAAAGAGATGCCTGACCTGGGTAGATGCTGCCAGCCACGGCTGTGATTCCATGTGAGCCAGGGTAGCCAGAGACCTGCGGGTGAGTGAAGTGGCCAGGTCAGGGTCTGACGCAGTACGACTTCTGCACAGTTCTGCTTTCCACGTGAAAGGAAGTAACTGAGATTATAGAGAATAATGTGGCAGCAGAATAACGGCTCCTCAAGCTTGTCCACGCCCTAATCCCTGGGACCTGTGTGAATATGGTAGCTTACATGCCAAAGGGACTGTGCAGATGTGATTATCAATTAGGAATCATTAGGTGGGGAGATTAACCTGGACGATCTGAGTGGACCCAACGTGATCATAAGGGTCCCTAAAAATGCAAGAGGGAAGCAGAGGGGAGAGAAAGGGGGTGTGGCTACTGAAGAACAGTCAGAGAGATACTTGGGCTTTGAAGTGGAGGAACGGGCCACGAGCCAAGGAATGCAGGTGCCTCTAGAAGCCGGTAAAGGCGAGGAAATGGACTCTCAACTGCAGCTTCGAGAAAGGCGGTCTGTTATGGCCACAGTCGACAGCTGGTGCAAACAGACACTAGGAAACCAGAAATCCTTCACTTTGGAATTCTACGCCTATTCCAGTGCTGAGAGCAGACCATCCTCAGACGTACAAGCAATGGGCCATAAACACGGTTAAGCCGCCTCCCTACAAGTCCCTTTCCTGCCCAACTCACTACTACTCCACCAGCAAAGAACAAGCAAGACCCTCAAATGCTTGTCCTCTAGCGAACCAGAGCGGACGGCGAGAGAAGGCAGGCCTTCACGGTCTACCAATGATCTCAAAGGCAGAGAAAAACGCTGAGCTGGACATGGAGAAAAATTTCAAGGCAGAAGGAAAGTGAGAGGGATTTCTTTACGTGGTTCTCCCTCCCTCAAGAGAAAGAGAGACAAGGAATCAGTATCTGTTTCCCTAACTCATTAGGCTGGTTCTCGGCAGCCAGGGCTGTCAGCTACTTTTCAAATGAGATAAAGCACAGCCACATCCGTATTCCAAATTCCCTTCAGCAAAGCTTTCAAGCACCTGTTAGGTCTCTAGGCACTGATTCATACCAAAACCCCATACTGACGATATGTAATTACTAAACTTTCAAATAAGATGTACAGGTAGTTCTCACACCTTATTTGAATGAAAATATTTTAATAAAAAACTCTACTAAACATAAAATACTGTATCAGCGACTATTTCTGGTCAGAAGAGATATATCACTGCCAGAGAACTAGGAATTTTCACAACAAAGAGATTTCAAATGATCTAAGGCAGTTTCCTATATGACACCAACGACGTGAAAGGATCAAATGAGCATTTCAAGCTGACAAGGCCTACAGGAAATGTCCCATAGCTGTTCTTATTTACAAGGTGAGGAAACGTGGGGCTTGGGAGAGAATCATTCATTTGTTTGATGAAAAAAAATGAACGTTTTAATTTATAAATATATACAATGTATCCTTCCCCACCCCCAAATGTGCTGAAGAATAAAATAACACATCTTTTGACAGTAATGAACGGTATACCTGGTAGTGATTGGTCTGTACCATGTGCTGTGGGCTGGGATGAAACCCTTCGCTGGACCTCGGACTAGGATAACCAGGTCTGCTGGGCTGTGAACAAATCAACAGAGCATCACGTGAATAAGTATCCTGATTATTCTGGTAAATCCGCATTTTATTAAAAAGAATAGAAAAAGATAATTTTCTATAAGAGCTTAGCTGGAAAGAATGATAAAGGGCGTGAAGACATTTCCATGGGGTCCTTTCAACAAATAATGCTGGGACAACAGGATATCCACATGCGAAAAATGAAGCTGGATCCCCCCTTCCTCACAACATACACAGAAATTAACTCAAACGTGAGAGCTAAAACGATAAAACGCTTAGAAGAAAACGCAGGAGTAAATCTTTGTGACCCTCTGGGTTAGGCCATGGTTTCTTAGGACGCCGAAAGCTCAGTCAACAAAAGGAAAGAGAAGATAAACTGGACTGCATCAAAATTAAAAGTTTTGTGTTGCAAATGACAACATCAAGAAAGTGAAAAGACAACCCATGAATGGAAGAAAGTATCTGCAAATCATCTATCTGATAAGATTCATATCCAGAATATAGAAAGAACTCTTAGAACTTCAACAAGAAAGTGGCAAATAATCTAAGTAAACAGTGCACAAAAGATCTGAGTAGACCCAAAGAAGATACACCAATGGCCAATAAGCACATAAGAAGATGCTCAATACCATTCAGCATCACGGAAATGCAAACCTGGAGGCTTTCCTTTCTGCTCCTCACCGGCTGGGAGCACGTGGGTGAACCAGCCGGATCCTATTTCCTCATCTAAAGAACTGGGTTGACTTGGAGGGGCCCTGAAGTCACTTCCAGCTCTAAAATCCTCATTGTTTGACATGTGAATTTAAAGTTCAGAGCAAAAATAACGGTCTAGTCTGAAACGGAAGATGAAGTCAATAAAGTCTCCTAAACCTGAGGGATTTAACAAAGTGGAAACTCAGGGCTCTCCAGGCGAATAAAGACCAGACTTGAAGGAAATAGACTTGGGGCCCAGCGAGCCCAGGGGAGGAAGTGCCTGTGTCGCTTTCCCGTGGACGCAGGTGGTCCTGGATGAACACACACTTCACTTTGGCTAAGTTCTGAGTGAGTCTGAGTCTCGAAGCAGTGTCACCCCCCTCTGCCTGGAAGGCGTGCCGCCTCCTGTCCCGGGTCTCCCGGGTCACCCCTCCCTCTCCCTCCTGACACAGAAGCATATCCCCTGCTCTCCTCCGAGCACGTGGACTGCAGCTACCCCTGCACTTGCTCCCGCCCTGCTGTGTGGGCCTGTTAAGCCTCTGAGGGTGGGAAGGCTCCCCCACCCCTTTAGCCCTGTCGCATTTCAGCCCCCAGGTGCAGTCTACTCCAAACTTAACTAAACGTGAGGACGGACCCCCAAGACCCCCCGAAAGAGGGAAGGGCGTGAAGGGGGAGTCACGGGCTTTGCTTGTGTGCTAGGGTGGCCATTTTGTTCCATGAAGCCCTTAGAGACTACTCTTCAGATTTATATTTTTAAAGGTTTCACTTGAACAAGTGGTTAGGAAGAGGCAAAAATGTCTGACTATCTCTGTCCTCTGACATTTCAGTGGCAACAGCCGGTTGAAAGGTGTGCGTTAATATGTATGCATTACAATGGTCGTGTGGCAAAGGCTTCCTGGAGTCCAAGTATGGGAGGGTGCAGACCCAGGAATTAGGACAGTATTCACAGCTATCTGACAGGTGGACAGTTGTGTCTGCTGGCTTACATTTTGGAGGTGGCAGGTTAAGTAACACAGGCAAAAATAAAAACTTTTACTCAAAAAAAAAAACAAAATCAAACTTTTACTCAATGTGTCCTACGTGTAGAGCTAGGTGTCGTATGTGCAATCTGAGGAGTCTGAGAGCAATGGTACAAGGAAGTATTATGACCTCATTTTACAGAGGATAAAACAGAGGCTCAGAGAGGTCAGGTGATGCAAACAGGCTGCACAGCTGGTAATGGCAGAACTGCCCGCCTCCAGAGTCTGCTGTGCTGTGCTGCTACTCTATGACAAGCACACTGTGACTCACCAAAGAAAAGGGGAATTACAAAAGGAAAGATCAAAGAACGGCAAAATCTCCACAGAACATCCTCCAGTGGCTCAAATACTTACATGGGTAGCAAACGGTAACACTTGTGAGGTTCCATTTCAAAATAAAGATAACAGATAAAAATATGAAAACATGTCTTACAGAAGACGAAACTACTGCACCAAGAATACCACAAAATGGAACTTTGTTAGCCACCCGCTGCGGAGAGCACGGACGTACTGCTAACAGTTCTGTTTTCCTTCTCTACAAGTACGGACTCAGCGTGGCGGCCAAGAGGGCCGGCCAGGAAATGGCCAGTGCCGGGCCGGGGCAACTTGCCCACTGTGCCTTCAAGAATGAGGTGGGGACAGGGCTGCCACAAAGATCGAATGAGCTGAGCTGGGCTGAGGTATCCAGACGTGTCACCTGCTATTAAGTACAAGGTTTAGCAGGCTGATTGCATCTCCTCCTCAAAGACAGAAACTTGGATTTTCATGAAGCAAACGATGGAGCTGGGGGAGTTTTTGTCGAAAGCCTCCCAAGTGAGGAAGAAGAAAAAGGAAAACCCAACACATCCTACACTCGTGGTCCTCAGCTGGACGGCAGTGCCCCCGATGGGGGCCCAGGGTACCGAGAGGGCGCTCCTGCTGCCTGCAGGGCCCGGCACTGAGGGTGGCAGGCAGGTGGGAGGGACAGCGGGGCTGCACAGCAGGGCCTGTGCCACGTTCAGGTCTTTCTCCACCTTACACAGGTAAAACAACGACAAGGAGCCCTGTAGTTTGAACCGAGAACCAACTCCGTCTGACATACAAACACAAATGGTATTTTGCATAGTTTATCAGACACTGAACTTTCCAGAAGAGCAACTACTGTGAATACTGATGGACAATTTTACTTTTGTTTCGTTTGAACTTTACCAAGATTCTTCACCCTTCTAGAAAATCACATCATCAAGACGAATGAGATCCACAGTCAGTTGTGGCTGCAGGGTCTGCGTGTGTAGCTGCTGTATCCAGGGCGAGCCTACCACACACAGGTGTGGGCACCTGGCTCCTCCACCGCACCTCCCAGTGTAATTATACCTGAGTATTTTATACAGGTGTGTGCATAATGCTATTAGAAGTTACTTTTATTTCTCTTGTACAGTTCGCAGTCTCTTGGCTGTGTTGGTATCTTGAAATTATTAAGTCATTTTATAACCTATGTATTTTATTTCAGGATTAGTAAACGGGGCATTATAAAATATTTTTTTATATAAATGGAATGCTGGGTCTGATCAGGGCTGAGAAACACTATGCTGAGGCAGCTATTCTCAGGACGCCTTTACATTCTCAGAAATTACTGAGGACTCCACGAGCCTTTACTTATCTGGAATATATCTACCAATATTTACATTATTAGAAATGAAAACATCGAGCATCTGCATATATATACTAATGTAGGTGATCTTCTACCCATTAAATTTTTTTTTTGGCCACACTGCGCAGCTTGTGGGATCTTAGTGGGGTCTCAGTTCCCTGACCAGAGATTGAGCCTGGGCCCTTGGCAATGGAAGACCTGAGTCCTAACCACTGGACTGCCAGGGAATTCCCTCTATCCACTAAAATTTTTATCTGGGGACTTCCCTGGTGGCGCAGTGGTTAAGAATCCACCTGCCAATGCAGGCGACACGGGTTTGAGTCCTTGTCCGGCCGTGCGCCACAACCACTGAGCCTGCGCTCTAGAGCCCGCAAGTCACAACTACTGAGCCCACATGCCGCATCTACTGAAGCCCGTGCGCCTAGAGCCCGTGCTCCACAACAAGAGAAGCCACCGCAATGTGAAGCCTGCACACCGCAAGGAAGAGTAGCCCCTGCTCGCCACAACTAGAGAAAGCCCGCGCACAGCAAAGAAGACCAATGCAGCCAAAAATAAATTAATTAATTAAAAAAAAATTTTTTTTAAATCTGGGGGCTGCCAACCTTTTAATTTGGGATCAAAGAGGAAATATTTTATTTATTTGGTTGCGCCGTGCAGCTTGTGGGATCTTAGTTCCCTGACCAGGGATTGAACCTGCACCCTCAGCAGTGAAAGCGGAGGGGGTTCTCAGTTCTCAGTTAGGGGAAAGTCCTAACCACTGGACCGCCAGGGAATTCCCAAAGAGTAAATATTTTAATCTTTTTGAGCCATACTGTAACAGAACCACTCAAGTCCGTCTGTGTAGGGGGTACCCAGCCATGGACAACACACAAGCCAAGGGGGCAGTTCATGCAATAAAACGTTCATCAACAGAAACAGGCAGTGGGGTATAGTCTGCTGACCCACTCTGAAGGGTAGAACCATCTCTGACTACAGAAAAGAGCCTTAAAATATACACGTTGAAAACATCCTAAAGAAAGAAATGTGAGGATATTTAAAAATTTAAGCAGAACTCACCTTTGCTCTGTAAACAAAGAAGCCTAACCACTCCATCTCCGCCCATGAACTCAATATCACAGCCTTCAAAACTCAGCCACATGAAAATTATTAAAAACCATACAGATTGAGATACGTAATCATGTTTAGATGGAAAGGGTTAATTCTGTGAGTTTTAGGGGAATGCTGTGCACAGCATTGGCACATCATTTGTGCCAATCACCAACTATGTAGAGTTCCTTACACTCCTGTGACTAAAAAAAGTGCTGTGAATGCATTATCTCACTTGGTCTTCACAACACCCCTAAGAGGTGGGGAACACTAGTACCCTCACTTCACAGATGAGGAAAGTGAGGCTGGGAACAGGCAGGTAATCCACCTGGTCATCAGAGCCACCTGTGAACAGATCCACCTGGTTTCCAGGCCTGAGAAATTAACTTCAAGGCTCTCCGGTGCTGCACCCTTCCACAGTAGTCAGTGAGGAAACGGGCACACCCGTGTACAAGGTGGAGGCCGCAGACGCTGGGGTGCACAGCTTGTCGGGGGGTAGCTCGGGACTTCGTTGTTGTAACACGAGGAGAGACAGAGAAACGCCGTGGTCTCAGCACGAACCAGCTCATAGTAACACCGACAGAACGGACCACAGGCCCTCCTCCTTCTCTGGGCCTCAGTTTTCCCACTGGTGGAGGAAGCCAGACTACAGAACCCTTCACCTCTAAAATTCTGAGGAACAGGGTCAGTCACCTGTGTTCACTTTCAATGTGTAATAATATTTACTGTAATAGTTTAAAACAATGGCCGAGAAAACAGATTTCAGGCATCATGATAAAAAAAATGGGTACAATATTTAAATAGCACTTTTTGTGAACAGATTTCCGAACATTTTTCAAAAAGAAAATGAAGTAAGGAATTGTCAGAGTTCCTGTAATATATTTTTAGCTAATCAAATATCAAGTAGCAGGTAACTATTAACTGCAAAAAAGCCTATTATCTATTTACCATCCAGAAAATGATCTGAACTGGATTATTCATGGCAAGTAAGCCACTGTGTGAAAATACTATCCTGTCAAGAGCAAAAGGAGAACAAAGAATCCTGATCTGAGGAGAGTGTTTAAGGGCCAACTGTGTCTAGCTCCAGCCCAGCTGAACAAGAGGGGAAGGCTCTGGCCGCCTGCAGAAGGCCAGGAGGATGCAGGGCAGGGCTGGGGTGCTGCTGGCAGACCTCCCCACGCTGACAACCCAGCCACCGCCACAGATGAGGAAAGGCAGAAAATGTGCACCAGGTTCTCAGCAAAACCAAACCAAACCAAACCCAAAAGGAATCGGGTCAGGTGGAAGCTGACTCCTTTCAAAATAAAGCAAAACGTAAAGCATTCTCGGCTTGGTTATAGTCTATCTGGTCATCAGGAAGGTCCCTGACACCAGCAGAGAGAAACCTCCCCGAGCCGGACGTGCTCAGTTAAGTCTGATGATGGGGGCGGTGGCGGGGGGGTGGGGGGGAATTGGAAGGTCAGGCCTAATCCAATCACTCATGATTTCGAACAGCTCAGAGCTGCAATGCAAATTAGGGAAACGGGTGCACGTTGGGGTGGTATGCGGTGGGGCGAACAAGGAACAGAAGTTGCAGTGATTCCTCTTAGAATAACCCGCTATTTGGTTTTCTCCCCACAGGCAGCTGCTGCCTACAGCATAAACCGCACAAGTTAGCAGGCATGATGCCAGATGGGCTAGGGGCCTTTGCTACCTTGGGTGGTGCTTCGTCGGACCCTCCAGAGTCCCAGGACACTGTGACCTGCCTTCTGGACTCCATCCTCATCCGTTCTTCTTGCTGGACCTTCTCTTCCTCCAGGATTGTGCTAGAGAGACAACAGAGTATGTAAGGAGAGCTGACACGGGGGGAGCTCGCACACACCAGACCCCACCCTGACGACCCGAGGAGCCCCGCGGGAAAGAGGATCGGGTTTCTAACTTCACAAAAGGATTCCAGAATGGCCTTGATGCAAGGGGCACAGCCTCAGGTAAGGGAAGGGCGGCTGGCAACACAAGGAGGAGCTGGGAAACCAAAGGGGGGCCAGGATGGATGGTCTGAACGCCAGTTTCCTTTAAGCAGCAGAGTTCCCCTGAGCAAATCCCGAGCAGCGCTCCACACAGCACAGACCCAGCCCTCACAGTGCCACCACAGCAGCACAACAACCGACCAAACAGCCATGCGGCCCAACGCTCCCCACACTGCTCACGACCTCCTACCAACTTTCACTTTAACCAGCACTTTGCCTCATCAGGAAGGAAGGAAATGCAACAGTATCTACAAGCACTTCTGAAACTCCTGCCGGCTTGAAACTGGCAGCTCCACACCGGGTCACGCGGCTACTTACCCGCCGGGCCGCTCAGGGCTCCGCACCTGGGCTCTGGGCCATCGCGGGAGCGGCCACCGCCCTCTGCTGCCCGCCCGCCCGCCGCCCCGCCGCCGCGTCCTGGGGCTTCCCAGTCCCAGCCTCCTGGTGGAGGGCAGCAGAGAACCTCCCAGCGCCAGCAGCTCATGAGAGAGTGAGGTCAGCGGCCCCAGAGCCTTTCTTTCTAATCTGGGAATCCGGCTCGGCTCGACTGTTTCCAGGAGACATTCCTGCTGCCTGGAGGCGAGGGCAGGCTGTTTCTCACGCAGCTGCACTCATGCAATTTACAGCAGCAGAGGACACACAGAATTCAACTCGTAACTGCCCTGAGTCAGCAAGCCCTTACTACAGATGGGAGTTTTGTTTTTTGTTTTTTAAGGAAAGGGAACGTTTCCCTCCATGACCACATTAGCACTTTAGAGAAAAGCAACCCCCTCCTCAAAATATGATTTCGTTTTTCTTCTCACTCCGTCTAGACGGTCATGGCTGAGTGAATAGCACAACACTTTAACAACAGTGCAGGCTCTGGCGGCACCCTCGAGGCTGGCCAGATGCACGCTGAGCCAGCGCTGTCGGGAACCTGGCCCCAGGTCCCACGATTCACAGGTCAAGTGCGTGCGACAGCCTGTTTGCTTGGCCTTTGCCCACAATGGGCTGAGAGCTGCCGCTTTCCACGCGCCCAGAACTAGCACAGACCCCGGACCACAGTCTGCCTTAGTGATGACAGGAGAGTGAAGCCACCATCAGCCGAGCACGTGCACTGGCTGGTGAGGAAGACCGGTCACCACCTCCCCGTGCCTCACAGGGGACGGGTGCAGGCTGCCGGGAGGGTGGCCGCTGGGAGCAGGGGTTCAGACAGACCCCTGGCCTGAGAGAGGGCTGCCTCCGATTAGGAGCTTCTCAGCGCCCCGCTCTCAATCACCTGGCCCTCAAAACAAGTAACAGACTCCAAGTCAGAATTTCCAAAAATTGCGTAGTTTTAAACAACTGAAAAGTCCATAACAATCAGGAAAAAATCAAGTAAAAAAAATCGTCCTTATTTCTAACTTCTTCAAATCATTAAAACAAAGGCAAGCTACGAGAAGGCCAAGCGTGACGGGTTCTTTAAGGCAATGGCACTTATTTTAAATAGGTCTCACGAAGGCAATTTATTTCACATGGGCTGCTTTGTGAACTGGGCCACCCTGACCTGAAGGTTACTGCTCCCCGCAAACACCCCCATATAGGTCATGGGAGGGCCCTTGCATAAGGAGACCCTCTTGGGCTCCACCTGCCCTGACCCTCCGCCCACACTCACTGTCCTCTGACCCACTGATTCACTGTCTGAAGCCTCCCTCTCGGCCCTTCATCACCTGCTACCACTGAACACGGAACGCAGGGGTAACCGGGAAGCGAGTTCCTCAGAATCATACCAAGAACTAAGACGTCAAAGCGCTGTGGGGAAAGCATAACTTGCTGCTCACAGTAGTGCAGAACATAAATAACTCCTGAAGTATCTGTTTTTACGATGGGAAGCTCTTCCATAGATGGTGTAAGAGTGCCCATGGAGACAGTTCTGAACTCTCCTCTTTACAGCTGCTGAGGAACCCAGAGCAAAACACTGGAATGTGCAGAGTGTCAAGGAGGTCAAATTTAAACATATTTTCCCAAAGTCCAAGTATTTTTAGTAGCAATACATTCTGTTTGAAAGCTTTTAGCTGCCTAATGTGAACTGGCAATGAGCCCTCACGCTTCTCCCTGGGATGGTGGTTTCTAAGTCTCAAACTCACCAGAGAAAAAACTATAAGAGCTCATAAGACTTTTCATTTAACAAACGTTAGAACATGTAAGAATCATTCTTTGTTTATCCACGAGCCCCATCTAGGAAGAGAACTGGGAAGAGGGGAAAGGAGTATTTATTTAACGTTAGTTTTATTTTTTATCACCACTTCCCTCACTTTAGGAGAAAAAGTCATCAAAGTAATCAATTCACACAGTAAAGGACAAAAAAACTTGCAAGCACGCGTTGACCTTTCCCGGCCTGTGGCACTCCCTGTGAAACCTGGTCTCCCGGGCTCCGCAAGCTGATGGAGAGGTCTCATTAAATTTCTGTTCTGGAGCAACAAGATGTGATCTTACTTCTAAGGTATTTTCATGGAGAGCAATAAAGTGGTCTAATAGCGTCTTCGTTTCCAGTACCAAGCTAAGATTCAGAAGAAAATCTCCAACACGGACAAGATTTAGAGTAGACAGGGGCGATCAGTCCAAGTGGGTGACCAGCTGTTCCCGCTGTCCCAGCAGAAAGGGCACCAGCTATGAGCAGCACCTTCTGAGCTGGGCAGCTGGGCCCATTTCAACTTGTGTCCTCCTTCATAAATGAGAATGATACTGCCTGTCCTATCCACTGTTAGGATGGAGAAATAAAGTAGGTGAAAAAAACCAGTAAGACTTTTAAGTAAATGCTATCTAGTTCTGTACTTTTACCTGCCTTATTTTTTTTTAAATGTATTTCATTTCTGTAGCATTTTTTCCTGAGAATGATTATCGTAATACTATTCTTTTCTTCGAAACTACATTTCTTCTATGCTTGAAAAACTTTTTTAAAAAAGATTGGACTTTGATCACCTAAACATAATAATTTTACGATGACATCACAAAATTTGCTTTGGACAGAAAAGCAGTCTGGATTCATAGCTACTTAGGCTAATTTGAAAAACATCCAGAGAAAGAGCAGCAAGAAACTGGATGAACAAAAAAGCCACGAGGGAAATGGCTTGTTCTGGCAAGTTCATGGGAATGCCAGCTTTGAAACACGATCTCTTCTAAGTACCCAACATCGCCTCACCACAAAGGAATGGAGCTGACCCTTCAACAACCCCCCTTGGTATCTTTGCAGAAAACAAGGCTTGAGACAAAGCTGGGACGGCACCTCTGCAGTGGGCAGTGACCAGTGTTGCAGCACACGCCTCCCTCCTTCTTCTCTTATAAACACGCACGGCAGACCGAACATCTCGCTTCACGAATACAAAACTGCATCTCTCTTTACTTATTACGTATCTCAAACTGCAGGAAATAACGCACTTTTGTTTGGTTATGGTGTTACACATCTCAAAATTATTTGAAAAAAAGTGATTTCTACTAAAATCTTACTTTAGAATGGTGACCTCTTTGTATTTCTGGCAAGTTCGAGAAGCTCCTATTTGACCAATCCTCTTGCAGACAGCAACTATGGACTAGGACAGAAGAAACAGCCCTGTGACAGCACAAAGCAGTTAGGCTCTGGAGGAAGCTGCCACTGGGAGGAAAGGAACGGCACTGCGTGAGTCCCCAGTTTAATGGCCACTAGCCAGAAAGCCAGCCCCAGTCTTACTGGTTTGAAGAGCCAGAGGACTGAATTTGGGTCACCACAGCTGGTGGAAAGTGAGGGGGGAAATCCCAGGAAGAAGAAAGCCACGGAGGGGTACCTCAAATTCTGAGTATAAATTCTGCCTGAATCACTAGCTGACCCCTGTACTATGCACATACAGGGCAGGCTCCAGGCAGCCCAGCTGAGGCTGAACTTAGCTGAATCGGGATTCAAGCTCACAGAATGGAGGGAGTTTGCAATGTGAGACCTGCCAAGTTAGCTGCCTGCTAAAACCAACCAACCAACCAACCAACCAACCACTCTTCAGAGGAATAATACTGAATCCAGAGTTTCTGCAACCTATCAGTCACAATGTCCACAACATAATCTAAAATCACTTGATGTACAAATAAACATTAAAATGTAATCCATTTTCAAGAGGAAAAGAAATCTAAAGGAAGCTGACTCCAATGGTGACTCAGAAGTTGTAATTAGCAAGCAAGGACTTTGAAGAGCTATTATTATACTCAAAGACATAAAGGAAAATTTGGTCATAGTTAATGAAAAGATAGGAAACACCAGCAGAGAAACTAAAGGTATAAAAAAGAGCCAAATGAAAATTCCTAATGAAAAATAAAATATCTGAAATAAAATCTCCACAGGATTGGACGATCAGTGGGATGGAGATGAGAGAAGAGTCAGGAAAATTGAAGATAAATCAATAAAAATTATCCAATCTGAAGAACTTAGAGAAAAAAGACTGGGGGAAAACAGAAAAAGAACAGAGCCCCTGGAACCTGAAGGACACTATCAAAAGATTTAACATACATGGAACTGGAGTTTTAGAAGAGAGAAAATGGAGCGGAAAAAATATCTGAAGAAATAATGGTCAAGGACATACATTTACAGGTTCAAGAGGTTCAGTGAAGCCCAAATATGATCAATACAACAAAAACCACACCCAAGCATATCCTCGTTATAAACTGCTGAAAACCAAAGATAAAATCATGGAAGAAGCCAGAAAAAATGACACTTTACATACAGAAGAGTAATAATTTAAAAGGCCAGTGACTTCTCATTAGAAATAACAGAGGCCAGAAGATAACAAAAGAAAGCTTTAAGGTGCTGAAAGAAAGAAAGAAAAAAAAGAAAAAGAAAAATGCTGTCAACTCAGAGTTCTATATCCAGTGTAATGAAGTTCAATTCATTTTCAGATTAAAAAAAAAAAAAAAAACCCAAACTAATCAACAGGCCCACACCACAAGAAATGTTAAAGAAGTTCTTCAGACAGATGGGAAAACCAAATGGAAGAAAGATCTTTAGGAAAGAACAAAGAACACTGTATGGGGTTAAATATAAAAGATTTTCCCCTTACTTTCCTCAGAATACTATTAAAAACACAAAGTGTAATCTTATTTTATGAGGTTACTGTCATATATGAATATAATACACACAACATCTAGAACAAAAAGGACTAGGGTGGTGGTAAATGAAGTTTCCACATTTTAAGTGAAATACAATTATTAACTCTAAGTAGATGGTGCAAAGTTAAAGATGTATAATGTAATACTTGAGGCAATCACTAAAAATATAATGCAAAAGGTATTTCTAAAATGCAAATTTGGGGAGTTGAGAGGAAGAGGTGCAGAAGGTAAGCCAGTGGCTTCTCAGCGCCAAACTCTCTTCACTGAGAACCGACCCGCTGCCACGGGGGCTGCTGCTCCCTCCCATCTAAGCTCAGGTGCCCAGAGACTGGGCTGAGACGGAGCCAGCGCTGCTTCACTCGTTCTCTGCATCCCTGCATCAACCTTGGCGCCATGTCCCTCTGTAACCTGAAGAGGGATGGGCCACCTACAGCCTCTGGTCCTTCACTCTCCAGAGGGGAGGACAGACATTCATGTCTACTCCACTCTTCCCCCATGTTTTCAGGGATAATAACCCTGGAGACAAAATTTAGGGAAGGGGAATGAAGAACAACTAGAGAGAGAAGGAAAATGGTGCCAGAAACAGGACTGAAAGGAAGGAATTACAGCAGCTACCGGATGAGTCTGAGGATTTCACTGTGGGTTCTGAGGGCGACCTTCAAATAGTAAATACGTGGATTACAGCTGAAGTGTGAACTTCATCTAGTCAAAGTCCGCTCTTACAAATAAGACAAGGGAGGGGAAGTGAGCAGAGCGTGGGGAGGTACAGGGGGTGGAGGCAGCCAGCAACCCATTCGGTGGGGGGCGGCATACGGTGGTAAAGAGACCGAGAAAAGCAGTGGTCCTGGACTTCGGAGAAAAGGGCCCAGGGTCTTGGATCCACCCTTTGCTAGCTGCACAATCCGGGCAAGTCATAGGGTTTTTCTGAGCCTCAAGTTCCTTAAGTGAAAAGGGCAACAGTATCTCACCCTTAAGAATTATTGTGAAATCAGTAAGGTAATCACGTGAAAATGACCTGTGAAGCCATGTAAGTATAAAGGACTAATTTTTATGAAATTTAAGTTTAAATCTCACCGGAAATTTGTTTACTTCACATAAAACCAAATTCTGGAGGTGAAGCTAAAGTAGAGATGCACCTGGAAAGGTCTGAACATCTGTGTGCGGGGGCGGGGGGGGGGGGTCCAGTGAAGGGCAAGAGCTACCCGCAGGTAAGAAACAGTTATGACATAAATTTTAGTGGAAACAATTTAAATTTTACATTAAATTCCCATGAAATTTAGATTTACTATTTACTTTTTATTACCGGGAAGACTAAGGTCCCAAACCAAACAAACATTTTAAGATGTAAATACAGGGGTAACTGAGAAACAGGTTACTCTTCTAGATGACACCAAGACCCAACAGGACGGCAGTGAGAAGGAAAATGCCGATATGATGACTAAGGAGGAATTTAGACACCACCTTTGAAAGGAATTTGGGGAGCAGATACAAAACCACTTTAAAAGCACAGCGAAGAAGCACAAGTCACCTCATGTTATTAATCAAATCTAGAGTTTTTAATCTAGAGTTCACATTTTATTTTAGGATAAATGAAGAATCAGAAAGGACACACACAAAAAAAGCCTGTACAAGATGTCCATAAGACATCTACAAAATGTCAAAAAGATGTGCCTTGCATTTTGGTATCTGGATAATAATAGCTACCCTTTTTACATTTGAAGAACCAGTTTTTTTTTTTTTAAACAGTAACTGATCACTTTCTGTACCTACGACCTCCAGGTCCCTTGCGGATCTTCAGAAAAAGCTTTGTTTCTACTGCTACTACCAGAGCAGCCACAAGTGTGTGTACCCACCACGAGCATGAAAACTAAATGCATTTTAGATGATTTTATTTCATCCTGAAAACTAGAGGACAGGTAGGATTTGTGATTCTGCTCTCCCAGGGAGGCTAAGTCACTCACCCAAGGTCAACTTAGGTCAAAGAGATTTCTCAACGGCCAGCTTTGTATGATAAAGTTAAGAAGCAAACACGACGATATCAGGTTATAATAACAAGCAAACAACATCCACAACTTCCCCCAGACCCAAGCTGGAGACAAGGCTACGTATTACGGGTACAGGACGAGTACACAGCAGGCAAGTGCGGACGCCGGCCGACGCACACTGGCGTGGCTTGTACCCCTCGAGAGACTCAGCCTCGCCGAAAACTTCCACAACTGCTTGCCACTAACTCTGGGATTACAGAGGGCCACAGCAGCCAAATGCAACACACTCAAGATCTGACAGCAAAACAGTGAAAACACGTGGCAACTATGTCACCCATCAAAACCCTTGGGTGGGGGCCTCTGTGCCGAAGCCAGAGACGCTGCCATTCTGTTGGGGGACTTTCTCTGGTTGACACTCAAGCAAATGTAAGAGAACCAGCTGCAGGAATTCCTTGTAACAGGTATGTTTTTTTTCCCTTTTCTTTCTTCTTTTTCCTTTTTAACTGAACAATATTAACAACTTGCCCACTAGTTGAAATCATAATCAGAGCACTTACTAACGTCTAGCCATGGCTCAAACAAAGCGTAGGGCGTGACAGTTGACAGCTTGTGTCCTGGACTCAGGTGAGCTTGCCTTGAATCCCAGCTCTGTGACCCCAGCACTCAACTGCCTAACCTCAGTTTCCGTTTCCCCATTTGTAAACTGATGATGACAATATTATCTACATCTCCCAGGACCGGGAGGATTCAGATGAAATAATGTGTGAAAGTTCACGGCACAGGTGTGGCAGCAGAAAGCAGTCAGTCAGTGCTGGTTTTCAATGCTGTAATTTCTGAGGTTGACGGCAGAGGATGGAGACTGGCTCCTAGTGAGCATGCTTTTGGTCCAAAGGGCTTCCTAAAGCGCTCAGGGTCAGAGGGCCTTCCAGGCAGACACTTACTAAGTCAGTGATCTTTAGAATAGAAAACCTCAGGTAAATTGTTTACATACCACTTACGTTATGTTTTCTTTCTCTAACCTACCCTTCATATGTGAAAATGGCATGCTTAGAAACAAGGATCGATTTCCAAAGGTTTTAAAAAACTATGGCTGGAGCAACAGGAGCTTTCGTCACTGCTGGAGACACCGCATTGGTGCATCCACTTTGGAAAACAGGCGCTCTCAGTACATAAAGCTAAAGCCGCGCCCACCTGCGGACGCCTGAATACGCATCCACCAGACATTCTTGCACACGTGCTCACCCAATGACACTTCTGTTACGTCCCTACAGCAGCAGTCTTGAGAGCCCCAAGATGAAAAACATCTGAATTTCCACCAATAGTAGAAGGGATAAACTATGGTATATTCACAAATGGGACACATACAGCAACGAGTGAAGTCCAACTACCCGAGTAACGTGGGTGATCTCAAACTAAACGCTGAGCAAAATAAACCATGAACAAAAAAGTACACACTGCATTACAGCGTTTCCATAAAGTTCCAAACCAGGCAGAACCAGTCTATGGTGAGTGGTTATCCCTGCAGGGGGAACAGTAATTGGAAAAGGGGCCTCTCGTGGGTCTCTGGGGTGAAGGCAGTGCTGTTTTCTTGTTCTAGATGCTGGTTACCGGAATGGGCCCAATTTGTGAAAATTCAGTGAGCTGTTTACTTCTTGGCATGTTTATATGTTCACATCTTTGCATGTCAATAAAAAGTTAGAAAAATACAAAAATTAGGGTACAAAATTTAAATCAATAATTTTATTTATTACCCTCATTTGTCTAAAAGGGATTTAATAGGCCACACGTTAACTTAAAATGTTCCCCTGAGATAAAACTGACAATCTTTTCCTATAATGGCACAAACACCTTAATGACACAGAGCACTGCTGGGAAACGCTATCTTTGAACATAAACTCCAAAGGGGCAAATACTCAAGAGGTTTTACTGCGGTCTCCTCGCCACAGTATCTACCAAAGAATTAACTGACTAGCTAGGGATTAAATGACTTTTCATTCAAAAAATATTTAGTGCACTCTTATAACCTGTCAGTCACACAGTATGAAATGCTAGAGCTCATGTTATGAGAAATTTTTTATTGAGGAATTTCTCACACTTGCTACTAGGCTGCCCAGAGGTTAATCTCATTCTCCTCAATGAGGCACATCTATGAATAAGGACACAGGATGGCAGGAGGACAGGCCCTGTGGTCACAGAGACCGACCCATCCCAGTACAACCCTCTGCCTAACAAGAGACACTGAGAGCCACTTTTCTTAACTTACGATACAGTAGAAACAAGACGTGGTCCAGCCAAAGATGAGTGGAGCCCACAATAAACTGAGTCTATCTGCAGCATTTTCTCTTTAGATAGACAAGGAGAATGGGATGTGGGAACATTTTTAGGTGCCCTGGGGTAAGGGCTATCCAAAATTTATTACTTTGTTAGAATCTTGGATATAATAACCATTTTTAAAAACTCAATAAAGAACGTGTTTGATTACTTGTGATACACTGTTACATATAGGTGACCAAGCAGCTAGTATATTATAAAGTTACGTTTTATTTGGCTTATTTGGTAGCCATGTTCTACATGTTCCAAATACAAAGTTAAACTCCATTTCTGACTAATACAAAACAGACAGAACAAACTAATGGTCAATAATCTGTACTAATTGTTCACAAGAAAGCGTCTATAAATAGGTACATGATGTTTTTATACGTGTGTGTGTATAAAATAATTATATTTAGTTCTAAGCCTTCACCTGGGACAGTTTTTGGAGCTGCTCCACCTTAATGCAACAGTCCTCCGGCCAGTGTCAGCATGAGTTTTGTGAGAGCTAAGCGTGAACTCAGCAGCTGTCTGGTCCTCACTGGGTCCAGCTCCTGGCCTGGGGGTGCGGGCAACACCGAGGTGAGTATGACGATCCCTGTCCTCAAGGAGCTTCAGTCTAGTAGGGGATGAGACGTACTAGACTGTGAGCTCCTCGAGGGCAGGAAAAGTGTTGGGTTCTCTTGCCCAGTGACCAGCACCAGGCCCAGCTACGTGGTGCTCAGTGTTTGTGGAGCTGACTGGACCGGGATGTGGCCATCTGCGGCCCACAGGGCGGGCACGGCCAGAAGAAGCAAGAGTTCTGGATAGCCCACGGGCAGAGCAGGGAAAGAGGCTGAGGAAGACAGTAGGGCTGATTTCAGCAGGTGCAGAGGAGGCCTTCCTGGCGGAGGCATGTGGTCAGTTTGGCCACAGTGTGAGAAAGGGATGGAAAGACACTGGCCGTAACTCAAGGAGCCTTAAGTGCTACTCTGGAAGCCTCAAACTAACACCAGGGGTGCCAGGAACCCACTGAAAGTTGTCTTGAGCAAGGGAGTTACTCTCCCACTTCGACATGTTTGGTAAGACTGACTGATGAAGTATGCGGGCCGGGGGCGGGGTGGCGAGGAGAGCTGGGAGGAGGGAGTGGGTCTGAAGACCCTGAGGTGAGGATGCTCCGGCTGGCCAGCTGGCACAGGCGGGCGAGGAGTTACTGATGGCTCCCAGAGGCAGGTGGAGACAAAGGCCCCACTGTAACCTACACAAGCTGAGGGGCAAGAGGCAGGCAAGAGGAGACGGTAACGGCTTTGCTTCAGGATAAACACGATGTCCTCCAACTGAAGACACAGGTCTGGGACTTGTGGGAAAAGGCAGGACTGAAGCTAAAGACAGACGGAGGTGGGGAGCGAAGCCACAGGAACAGTTAAGACAACCAACCAAGGAGAAGTACTGAGCGGAGGGGAGGAGGCTGCGGAGAGAAGCCGGCGGATACCCAGAGTAAGGGGGAAGAACGCGCCGGGGAGGCGGGCAGGTGGAACTGGTATCAGAGGGGGGGTTTCATGGACAGAATGTATCAGATTCTGAGCAAAGGTCAAGGAGGAACAAAAAAATGTATGAGCAAAACACGAAATGAAGCATGTTCGAAAACCAGCTCCGACAGGGACAGCAGGTATAACTAAGCTGCATGAGAATTAAGAACCTGGAGAGCTCCAGCCTGAAGAAAGCTGTCTTGAAAGACCTGAGGGGCCGGCCGTCACGCGCGAGGCCCCGGAAGCGGGGCCCGGAGGGGGAGCGTCAGGGGTGTCACCGTGCGGCCAATGGTGCCGACCCCCACCTCCTCGGCCGGACTTCAGACGCTGGGGGCAGGACTGTGTTTTGCTCACTGCTGGGCCAACAGAACCTAGCTTAGAACAAAGGAGACACTTAGCAAAACAGCTGCTGACTGGACGCATCTCTCCCACTTCTCACTAAGGCCCTGCTCCTTCCCAGAAACATTCTCTTTGGAGGAAACTGGTCAGCCGGCAGGTGGCGCTGCCGGAGGGCAGGGGAGGCTGAGCGGGCGCAAGCGCCGGGGGGTGGGGTGGGCTAGAGGGGCTGCCGGGGGCTTCTGGACCCGGACATTCGGTGATGTTTATGAAAAATGACGAGAGTATAGCAAATAACAAAACTCAAATAAAATCAGGGGAGCACTCCAAACATGAAACAGCACGTTAAACCATGGCGTTGGCTGGTTGGTTACGTATTATACTAAAATATCTTGTTGATTCAAGTATTAAGTCTCAATCTAGACTTTAGTTCGACAAGTGTTTACTGAGCACTGACCAGGTGCTGGTCCTAAGCTCTGCCCCAGGCCTCCAGAAATGAGCAAGACGGGATGAGGGCCACCTGTCGAGGCCTCTGAGTCTGGCCAGTAGCAGGTCAGCTCTGCGCAGACCCTGTGGGGCGGCCCAGCACACTAAGAAGTCCGTGTGTTCCTGCCAGGGGACTGGGGGCTGCTGGAGGTTTGGGTCTAATGGCGTCTGGCACGAAGTAGGAGTCACAAGACGGCAGCTGAAGAGGTAACGTGGATGCTGAGCTATAACAACAGAGCGCTGAAGAGGTACCATAGGAGGGGCTAGCTCTTTGCGGGTGGGGCAGATGAGGCAGGCTTCCTGCAGGAGGCAACCCTGAGCTGGGCTCCAAAGACTGAAGAGAAGCGCCCTGCAGGCAAGCGGGGGAAGGCAGAGGCGCCGGGTGCCTCTGGAGCAGAGGAAGGGATGGTGTGAAGCGAGACTGGGGAGTGGGCGGGGACTAGACCACGCAGAGCCGGTGGGCTGTGCCACGTTGGTCAGCAGTCAGGGCAGAGACACCTGATCACAATTTGAAGTTTATTAAGACCTGAAGACATAATCTTCTTAAGGCTCTAACAATGTATAAATAAATACAAATCCATAAAGAAGTAATTACGTTTGCCAAGAAACAGGTTTGCCGTACTGATAAAAGGACCTCCCAGGGAGAAGCAGCCGCCCCGCCCCCGGCCCCGCCCCAGCCCCGCCCCCCATCCTACCTGAGCTGAGCTTTGAGCTCAGTGAAGCGGGGCCGCCGGCTGGGGTCGTAGGCCCAGCACTTGGTCATGAGGCTGTAGAGGGTGGGAGGGCAGTTCGGAGGCATGGGCAACCTCTCCCCGTTCTCAATGCGACCAATCACATCATTGTTCTTCACGCCTTGAAAGGGCTTCACACCGTGCATCAGTATCTCCCACATACACACACCTGTGAGGCGGGGACGAAAACACGATGGTAAACTTAGCAGCAGGAGTGCGACTCCCACGTTTCAGGAATAACTTCATACTTCGTACGACAGAACCTCCTGTGTGATTACGGGCACATCAGCCAAATAAAGCCGCAAATAAGAACAGGAATACTAATTTAGTATGATGCGAATAATGAAACAGTATTATCAAGAAAAAACCCATTACTTTTCTAAGAGGTTTATTTCTCTAAAAAATTCTCCATTAGAAAATGGCCCACCAGCTACAGTGCTATTTCATAGCATAGTTTAGTGAACCAATTCAAAAAAAAGCTGAATGCATTTTAGATTTCCCTCCACTTTAGTCCAACCTGCTTATCATCACAGCAGCTGGCTTGAAGCTTAGCAAAGAAAACCCTGCAACTTAAGTCTTATGCTTTCAGAATACTCAGATTCCTCTACAGGTTCCCATCACTTGGCACTCTGGCCACTCAGACCTGCACCTGAACACGCTCCTTCGTGACTTGGCTTGTGCTGGATTCTAGATTCGATGCCTTTCATTTTCTTCTCCACCAGTTCTCTTCTTCCAGGTCCCTTTGTGAGTTTCCTGTGCTGCCTGCCCTGCCCCCTGGGAAGCTCCCATCTAACCCACCGCAAGCGTGCCCCATACACCGGGTCCTGGGGGCAGAGGGGCTGTGACTGTCTTTCTGTATCTTCAGCACCTAAGATGCTGTGTGCCTCAGAGGAGGAAGGCATATACCATTATGCCATTATATCACATTAATGTGAGTTAGATCTGAAATTAGCCAAAAGTCCAACAACTTCAAAGTAAAGAGTATATGACAAAAATAATGCCTTAGTTCTGCTTTCTCACCAGAAATTATGACATCATTAGTAATAACAACACTGGGTATCATTTCTTGAGACCTTCATATGTCTCTGGCACCTTTCCTTGAAGTTTACACTATCTTTAATTCTCACACCTTACATTTCTTTAAAAACTGTATTTTATCAAATCTGAGGTGCCATGATTATAAGAGACACTATTATTTTATATTACCAAAAAGGGGGGGATATGCTGCCCACTAAGTTGTAATGTGATCCTTTGTTACCTCTTAGAATTATTTTATTCTTACCAAAGAGCGATTTTAAACTCATTCAGACA
Source organism: Leucopleurus acutus (assembly GCF_964270905.1). Lineage (NCBI taxonomy): Eukaryota > Metazoa > Chordata > Mammalia > Artiodactyla > Delphinidae > Leucopleurus > Leucopleurus acutus. The sequence continues at coordinate 81,399,629 of NC_139159.1, forward strand.
AGAAAGTAGCACCAATATGAACAAAACAGTCTACATGAGTGTAGGTGAGGACCCACATGACTAACACACCCCCGACTAACACCAACTGTGAAACGCCACTGATTGGTGACAAATCCTACTTCCAGAAATGTGAAAAAAAGGCATCTTAGACTCTTTGAAATGTGAAGTCCTCTTGAGAGGACAAGTAACCTGCTCTATGGGTCACAAAGCTGACAGGTGAGGTCTTGGGATCTGAAGCCAACTGGACTCCAGCGCCTTCTCCAATCATGTCACACCACTTCCTGTTTTACTGAATTCCTTCCTTTACCTAATGTCAGTTAGGGCACTAAATGGCTACTGGAAGTCAACAGCAAGGAAGCAGAAGAAAAAATGAGAACACGTACTTCATGTATGTAAAGTTATTTTTATTTATAGGAAAAAGAAGGTGCATAAACTTAGCAGGGCATCTCCAGGGAAGCAGCTTAAAATCCGGCAGAGAAAATATGCACATGGGACTATTCACAAGATCTACACGTGAGTGTCTGGACACAGAGAGGAAGCGCTGGGAAAGCAGAGAAAGGGAGTCTATGCCTGGACGGCACACCTGCTACCTGGGGCTTCATGGCAGAGCGGATACTTCAGGTGAATGAAGAAACTCTTTCCAACCTCTTCCTGAAGGTTAAAAAGAGTTTCAACCGGAGGAGAAGGTGTCAGGATGAGGTGTCCAGAAAGAAGGAGTAACACCAGGAAAGTGGGGCGGGGATGGAGTGTCATCCACACCAAAAAGGTGAGTGATTTAAAAATCTGGATAAGGTAGTAGAAGTTAAGTACTGCAGAGTGAACGACAGCCACACTCTCGCTCCGCTCGGGGCTCTGCAAGAACGCAGCGCAGGAGGACGACGACAGGGACGGACTTGGAGCAGGAAGGAGGGGACACAGTGGACACCAGAGCAGCAGCAGCTACAGAACATGAAGGGTCACGCTTCCAAGACTTGAGACAAGTCAGGAAGGGGTCAGATTCCAGAACAGAGATGAAGGGCAATCTTAGACATGCTGGATCTGGGGGCCGTCGCAGAACCGCACGGACAGGTTAACCATTTACGTCACTCACATAAAAGGAATGTCTGAGGCCGTGCAGACAGGAGAGAAGGGAGGACACAGCACCTCCCTGAGAGGGAGGCAGGCGCAGTGAGAAGGGGCTAGGGGCAGGACCTTGGGCCCCGCGGGCCACACCTGGGCGCACGGCACACGCCCATGTCTGAGGAACCGGGGAGGGCGCAGGCGAGCAGTGAGGGAGGCCAGGCAAGGGAAGGCAAACCAACCTACAGACTCTGACAACACACAGAGCTCAATCCCTCTCAGAGAATATGTGAACTGTAATTCTAACACGAAAGTTTTCAAATACTCACCAAACATCCATACGTCACTAGCTGAGGTAAAACGGCGAAAATTGATTGACTCTGGAGCCATCCATTTAATAGGCAATTTTCCTTTGGAAGCTAGAAGATTAATTTTAGAAAGTAAAACTTCCCTGTCACCTGCTCAGGAATCTAACAGTTAGAGCTAGCTGAGATTTTTAGTACCAAAATCTTTGGGAGAACTGCCTTGCACTCCCTGACGCTGGGTCGTCTGGGGGTGACAGAGGAGAGGCAGGGAGCAGGGGAGGAGGGCGGCCCGGTTACCGGGAGGCATCAGCTCCCAGCTCAGTTGTGCCGGCTTCATCTACAGGCTGGAGGCCTGGCTTTAGAAACGGCCTGGCAGCCACACACAGTCAATTCTCATTCACGGTAGTTACTCTTACTATAAGGTCGCTTTGAACACCGAACCACTGCTCCCGGGAGAAGTGTGTACGTACATATCCGTACCTCACACAGATTATAACCGTAAGTCCTACAAACTTATCCTGGTAGGTTCTGACTTCTTTGGAAAATGAGGTATGGATGTGCTGCTGACCTGCCTGAGGCCCTGCTCCCCGCCCCCCGGCCCCGCACGCAGGGGCCACAGCTGGGGTTCCAGCCTGCCCGACTGGCCCAGAGCCAGAGGTGCTGCCCCCCACTCGCTGTCCACCAGCCCAAACGGACACCTTGTCGCTGCCCTGGGCACATCCACGCCTGACTATGAAGGCATCGGAGTGTGGATTCGGGAAGTTGCATGTCTCAGCAAGCAGACGAGCGTGCAAACACAGAATCCACAAAGTGTGAGGACGGGCTGTGCCACCACCAGGACGTGAAGGGCGGGAGGGCGACAGAGCGCAAAGGACACTCTCCGAAAGCCTGGCACTGGCTCTCTTTAGAGGCCTAAGATCCTTCCTCTGTGCCACCTCCCTCAACATTCTTTCACCAGATACCAGCCCTCAGGGAGTCCTAATTCCAAAAGGCAGAAACAGTTTCTCAAATCCAGCGGAAGTGAGAGGGTGTGGCAGGGGGAGGGGCAGGGGGGAGGAGGGGCTGCCGGCGCCAGGCAGGGACAGGCCCTGATCCAGAGGGCCCCGGAGCAGGGTGCTAGGGTGCCGGGCTCTCTTCTAGAAGCAAGGGTGCTCTCAAGACTTTTAATCGGAAGACAATTACATTTGTTTCATTAATTTTCTTCCACTTAACTTCATGCACCTTCATGACAACTGAGGTCAAAGCCTCTGATTCCCTCACAACAAATGACTCTCCAGCTGTGCTCCAGGCGAGGAACCCCTAACCTCGAGGGGCTGTCCTCCTGAAGCCTGGCAGGATCTAGACTTAGTGACCTCTCTGAGATAACAATGTGTGAACTGGTCAGTTGCCCACGTTAAGTGCTGTCTAGATGATGTAGAGTCTTGGCCACCGTGCTGTTTGGAGTTTAGCCCTTTAGTGGAATTCTAGGGTTTGGACTAGTCAGGATGTGAGGTAATAGGAAATGTATTTTAAAACAGTGGAAAGGTGGCTTGGTCGTTTTTAAATTAAATGACTACATAATCAAAATGAATAAACAACCAGACTTTTCCTTCCACATAAAAACGATCAGGCTGTAGTATACAGAAAGCATTTGGACGGAGAACTGTCATCAGCTAAAGTATAAAATGAAAAAGACTAATTCTGTACGTAAGATTAGGGCTCATCTTGCGACAATACAGAAGTCAAACTGAGCAAGAAACTGGCCTTTGTAAAATGGTGGTAATAACTAGAAAATATACTAAAAGCGTAATATGGACTTATAATCCAAACCTTAGCTGAAGTACCAGGAATATGAAAATTAGTAATAATTTGAAGAACCAAGTCAATCTGATTCCAAGATTGGGAAAACTGAAGAAAAAATTCCCTTCAGCTAGAGTCCAGCTCCAAAGCTAAAGGATCAAAGTCTCTGGAGTCAGAAGACTGCAGATCTGTAAGTCAGGCGGCGTGCACTGAGCCAGGGCACCCACCACTCTGCGGGGAGGTTAGCCAGCTGTGTCTACGAAGTGGAGGACATTCCGGCTGATTCCAGCTGTTGGCTGCTAGAAATAAAGCTACAATGAACAAACACCAGTTTTGTGTAAATGTGAGTTTTTATTTCTCTGGGAGAAATGCCTCAGTGTGTAATAGCTAGGTCATATGGGAGGTGCATGTTTAGTTTTCTAAGAATCTGCCAAACTCTTTTCCAGAGCAGCTGTACCATTTTACATCTGCACAAGCAATTTACGTTCTCTGTGTCTGCCAGCATTTTGTGTTGTCACTACCGTTACCTTAGCCATCCTGACAGGTGCGCACGATACCACCCCGTGGGCTCACTCTGCATTTCCCTGGTGGGTAATGTGCTTATGTGCCATCTGAATACCCCCTGCGGTGGAGTCTCTCTTCATATCTCCTGCCCACTTTCTATCTGTGTCCTTTCTTTTTTTACTGCTGAGTTTTGAGAGTTCTATCTGTAGTCTAGACACTGGTCCTTTGTTAGACATGTGGTTGGCAAATACTTCCTCCCACTCTGTAGTTTGTCTTTTCATCCTTCTGCCTGGGTCTTTTGTAGAACAAAAATTTTAAATCTTGATGAGGAAGAAGCTATCAATTTTTCCCTTTTATGTATGTTTTTGGTGTCAAGCCTAAGGACTCTTTGCCTGGCCCTAGATCCGAAAACTTTACTCCTATGTTTTTTCCTAGAAGTCTCATAGTTTTATGTCTTATATTTAAGTCTATGATCCATTTGAGTTAATGGCGAGTGAGTTCAGGTTGAGGGTCATTTCTTGGCCAGGGATGACCAACTGCTCCAGCACCTTTGTTGAGAAGGCTGTCTTTCCTCCACGCACCTGACTGTATACCACTGTCAAAAATCAGCTGAGCATATTAGAATGTACCTTTTTCAGAATTAAAAATCATTAAAGATCCTGAGCCTGTTTCTGATTTATTGCTCTGACTTCTTACCTTTGTAGTAAGTACTGTCTTCCATATATCGGGATAATCCGAAGTCTCCTAATTTTACACAATCGTTTGAGGACACCAGAACATTCCGAGCAGCAATGTCCCTGATAAGGAAGAATTTGGGACGATACAGTTTAATACAAGGGACAACCCCCACAAACTCATCTATATTATATAAAGACATACAGGTACTCTGAAAGACAGCCTATATACAATACAAACCAGAGCTTTACTATACACTGAAAAAGAGAGACACTCTTATTACTTTACTTCAAATATATTCCTTTTGGCAGATATTTACTCATTAATATGGTGATTATTACTTTGAATGATGGTGAAGAATATTCTCAAATAATGAAACCACTTATTAGTTTTCATGCAATCATACTGCCGGCTGCATTAACTGATAGACAGTATACACGACCAGGGTGTGTGACTCTACGGTTACTAAAAAACCTCATTAATGAAAGTAAAATGATCTTTGGAACACTTGTAAACGATTTTGCTGATGCAGTCCGTTTCAGTGCCGGATAACAAAACTCTAACACAATGCAAGGCAAATAAGTTGTAAGGGCTTTAACTTGTATTCAAATGAGAGACCCAGATTATGAACAGAAATTCTGCAGAAGGCCAACAGATGTCACTCCTGGCGCTATGGTGTCCTGGAAAGTCCCAGGACAATATCTGTTTTAGGTCCATAGTGCCACGTAGAGGCTGTCAGTAGTATTTGTGGAAGGAATAATGGGCCTGTTTCATACTCCATGTGAGGAAAAACCCCTCAAATCCATGTGTTCCCACGCCAGGGCCCCACACTCGGCTGGGATACGCACAGCAGGACATTTAGTGCCGTCCGTGTACGGGAGCTGGGGGAACGGAAGGTCTCAGGGCACAGTGAGAACCTCTCCCCACCTCCTTCCTGCTCAGAGGCAGCTCACCAGCTTCACACCCGGGTCTCACCTGTGCACAAATCTTTTGCTCTCTAGGTACGCAAGGGCTGTGCTAAGCTGATAGGCATAGAGGATCAGAGATGCTAGATCCAAACTGTATTTCCTTACTTGCAGAAATGACCTCAGCTTTTTGAACAGTGACCAAAAAAGAAAAAAGAGAAAGAGTTAGTGTCAGAGACTAAAAATCAACAGCAGAAGAGCTATATTCAAAAACAATGCTGATCATTTCCAAATGCATTTTTATGAGAATGGCTTCAATTCTACCCTAATAAAAAAAGCATAATGAAAGAAACATATCAGCTCAGAAATTATGGTTAATCATTCTTTACTTGAGATCCAATTGCAAAATTGGAATCTTCATGATTCTAGACACATTTCTGAAAAAATACGGAAAGATGCTTCCAGGGAATGAATAAAGGCACAGTATAAAATACTGCCAGATAATGAGAGCTGGAGAACAAAAAGCTCCAGTTACCGTTCAAACAAGCCTCCTCCACAGCCATGGTCAGTCCACCTCCCTCAGACCTCCCCATGCCCCAGGCAGACCTGAGCACAAGGGGGTGAAAAGGAAGGGGAGGCAAGAGATTCTCCCTCTGCCCCCAGGAGGTTCTGGGTGAAGAAGGATAAAACGGTCCCGTGTTGGGTATTTACGCACTTGGCTTACTGGTCCTTACTACCGCTATCATGACTAATTCAGCTAAATGCTAATAATACAGCAAAGAAGGCTGATGAATTTAACACTCCAATCCTACAAAACCTCCTACACGAAGGAGAAATATTGATGATTTAAGCCAGAAGAATTAGCAAACTCTCCAAAAACAAAAGCAGAAAAATAACGTGAACCAAAAATATCCGTAAACACTCCATTTTATTTGGCAAGGCATGGTAGAGGAAGGAAAGACACCGGAGAGGCCCTCAGATATTTCACTCGCCAACTCTGTTACCCAAGCTGAAGAGGACAGCAGTGGGAGGCGCCAGGCAGTGGCCTGTCCTCGGAAGGCAGGGCTGATGCCGTCACGAAGAGGACAACGGGCCCAAAGCACCCTCGGGTTCCTGATAACAGAAAACCCCAATTTTCATTAAAAGCAAGACTGTTTGGTGTCCTTCAAAGACGAAGTAACGTGTATAATGTGTCAGAAGGTTAAACTACTAGGTTTCAGTGCCACAGAGTCATGTGTAGACATCTCGAAAGTTGCCGTGTTTGCCCCAAGCAGGGGCCCACAGAGCAGCCTGGGGACACAAACAGAGGCTGTGTGGCTCAGCAGGCCCGGGTGGGACCAGCGTCCAGGCGGTGGTGATACACCGACTCAAGAGCTTCTGTGATCCAGACAGAGTCAAATAAGGACATCAGCCCACAGTCTGTTACTCACGTTTTAAAAAGAAACTGTGACTAACATGAGTTGGTCTGAAAGACACTGAAAAGTGAATGCCCAAAAAGATGAAGCAACTGTTCTGATCTACGTAAATTCAGCCTTAATTTACCCAAACTCCACTAACGTTACTTCTTTCACTCTCAAATCCCTGGGCTTGTTCTTCAGACAACAGCAACAGAGAGGGAAAAAAGAACCGCTTGGTCACCTGTTGCTTCCAGTCCTGACAAATCCTTTGGATGGGAAGACACTGCTGCCAGCACTGAGTTAGGGGATCACTTGGGAACTTACTGATGCAGACGCTCTACTCATATTCACTAGGGTGTGTGTCGCACACTTCCCGAGGGGCAGGCGGAGCGGGCGGGAGGCGGAGGTGGGCAGGTACCTCTCCGAGCGTGCACAGCTCCATGATGATCCAGACGGGGTTCTCTGTGATGACTCCGATCAGCTTCACAATGTGAGGGTGGTCAAACTGACGCATCGTTACTGGGGGAAAAATGTGGTCCTCGGTCAGTCTTTTGAAGATATTTCAGTTTCCTTTAGACTAGTTCAAATAAGACTCAAGGCATTTTAATGGGGAACTCCTTGGTGGTCCAGTGGTTAGGACTCGGTGCTTTCCCTGCCAGGGCCCAGGTTCAATCCCTGGTCGGGGAACTAGGATCCCACAAGCTGTGTGGCACAGCCAAAAAGTAAGAATAAAAAAACTCAAGGCTAATGATGTGGCAACTGGGAATTCAATTCCACCGGTCAGGTCAGCTCACAAGTCGCCATAAAATGGCACAAAAAAAGCAGACCACGTGAGGCACAAGATGCCACTGCAGTGACCTTGTGAGCAACTTTACAGGGAGACCTACTATGAGAGCTAAGGGTTAAGAAAACCTCCTCTTATTTTCCACGGACAAATCTGACCTGGGGCTAACTTTCTAGGTTTTCCTTTGGAAATCTCATGAAGTTGGAATGTGTGGTTCATTTTCTAAGCAATACCCTTCATGGTAAAAACCACCCCTGATTGGTAAGTTGCTGATGAGGTAGCAAGAGCTCCCCTGAGCGTGGGTGTGGCTGGGTGTCCCCTGCAGAGCCCCGGAGCCCACAGCGGCGGGTTTGTGAGGGCTTCTACTTTGGACCCGGGTGGCTCCTGAGTCCACCATTGTGGCCTCATCCCCTCACAGTACCTGATCACTATCAGGGCTAAGCAAACGAGTTCCCGGGCTGCTGTGAGGACTTCCCTACAGGAGAAATGCTGGCCTGCTATTTCCAGTCCTGCACTCCCCTCAAAGAAAGTCTGATGCCAGATATGGCCTGTGGCCGTCACGTGAGTGTGACTGCCTCACTGAGCCCAAGATGACCAAGAGGGCCCTGCACATATACGCACATACCTATGTGTGGGTGTGTATTTTTAAGTGTGTATACATTTCTAACATCTAATATCAGGGCTAAGAAGCTCACCTGCACAGTACACTGACTAGGATTAGTGAGAAGCACGACAACCTTCACAGAACTCCAGAACCTCAAAACGGGAAGTGACTTTACATGTGACCCACTGCAGTGGTCCCCAAAGTACCTGGACTTCATAGACTATTGAAATGAAGAAAAGTTTTTTAAATTTGGGGGACCAATACAGGGTTGATTTTTGTTTGTTTGTTTGTTTTTGTTTTTGCGGTACGCGGGCCTCTCACTGCTGTGGCCTCTCCCGTTGCAGAGCACAGGCTCCGGACGCACAGGCTCAGGGGCCATGGCTCACGGGCCCAGCCGCTCTGCGGCATGTGGGCTCTTCCCGGGCTGGAGCACGAACCCGCGTCCCCTGCATCAGCGGGCGGACTCTCAACCACTGCGCCACCAGGGAAGCCCTGGGGTTGATTTTTATGATGCCAAGCAAGGACATTAGAATCACAGCAGGAGCAAATATCTTTTAGTATCCATTTTAGTATGGAGCCCAGTGTGGACTGCAACTCAGTGCTGGATACATCTGGAGTAGACAGGCCTCTCACTGTTTTCACTCTAGACACCCTACAGCCGTCCCTCAGTATCCACAGGGGATTGGTTCCAGAACCCCCAGGGGGAAACCAAAATCTGCAGATGCTCAAGTCCTTCTGAAAGATGGCAGAGTATTTGCACGTAACCTACGCACATCCTCTTTATGCTTTAAACCATCTCTAGATTACTTGTAATACCTAATACAATGTAAACGCTATGTAAATAGATATCAGAGCGCAGCAAATTCAAGTTTTTGCTTTGTGGAACTTTCTGGAATTTTTTTTCCAAATATTTTCAAGTGAAGTTGGTTGAATCTGCAGATGCAGAACTTGCGGATATGGAGGACTGTATATCCTACCAACGCACCCAAGGATTACACTGGCTTCTTGCAAAGTCACCCCACATTCACTTGAGAGAACTGAAACCCTTAAGGTATTTTCTCCCCCTCAATTTTGCCTACATATTCCAAGAATAGGACCTGGTAGTTAAAAACAAACAAACAAACAAGCAACCCTCCCCACATAAACACCTGGCACAAAATCCAAAACGTATCACTGAGTTTCATCCTGTCAATGCAGTTCATCACTTACGTATAATGGGATATTATCACTGAGTTTCATCCTGTCAATTCAGTTCATCACTTACGTATAATGTGATATTATCACTGAGTTTCATCCTGTCAATTCAGTTCATCACTTACGTATAATGTGATATTATCACTGAGTTTCATCCTGTCAATGCAGTTCATCACTTACGTAGAATGTGATATTTCTGGATAAACATTCAGGAACCCAGTATATTCACTCATTTTCAATTGACTTTCCATCATTTTTGGTTTTATGTTACCCTTTACAGAAGTAATTATTAAAAATACTACACAGTACAGGGCTAAGAGGAGAATCTTGTGGTCACTAGGAAACTCTATCCCTGCTGAACTAAAACCCAATAGGTGTAGCGGTTTGACCTGTTATTCATCCACCCGGGGCAAGGGGCTCAGGCTATAGGGGCGGCTGTTTGCTTTTCACAAACGAAATTTCACTGGAACAGAGTCTTGCTCAGCCCTTTACGTGCTGTCTGTGGCTCTTTCACACCCTGATGGCAGAGCTGAGCAGTTGTGCCAAGAGACCATCTGGCCTGCAGAGCCTAAGATATTTACTATGTAGTCCTTTATAGAAAAAGTTTACTTCCCCTCTTACGTATAGAGCCTGTCAAAGCCCCACAGGATTTTAGGTGTACTACATCCATCATGTTTCTCTGAAATAACAGCCTTTCAAAAAGAGAACAAGGTTAGTGTGAACTGACTACTCCTGTGAAACTCTAAAGTTGATTTCTGTACTGGTGATTCCAAAGCCCTACAGAAATCACGATACAATAACTGTTCATAAAAATTTTAGAGAAGGAGAAGCCGTTTAAAAAATGTGCATTTTTGAAAATATATAATGCACCTTACCACAAAAGGTAAGGCGGACAGGCTGTTAGGTAATGATGGTTGATATATATTCTGTGTTTTCTTGGCCTAGATGCCCTGAAGAAAGAAGTCATCACCAGGCCTTGTCTTGTACTTAAGTCAAAGATCCAGGGACAGGACTAGGATTTGCTGCGACTTAACTGATGAACTCACAATATGACTCATCCATGACTTGTGACTTACTGGACTACTGGGTGGTAAATGTTTCTGAAATTCAATGTACATGTGATGAAGGGCACCAAGACTCATTCACACGACCAGTGGCTACTGAGTGCCTTCTATGAGTTAAGCCCTGTGCTGTCTCTGGGTCTGAGCGGTGAGCAGAAGAGAGACGTTCCTTGCCCCACTGGGGCTTAAAGTCTAGAGGGAGACAGAGACAAGAGTAACTTTTAAACAGTGTGTGTGCGTGCGTGTGTGCGCGTGTGTGTGCGTGCGTGTGTGCGCGTGTATGTATATATTTATTTGTTTGTTTGTTTTGGCTGCACCCGGTCTTAGTTGCAGCATGCGGGATCTTTGTTGTGGCATGCAGGATCTTTTTTTTTTTTTAGTGGCGGCATGAGGACTCCTAGTTGCGGCATGCATGTGGGATCTAGTTCCTGGATCAGGGATGGAACCCAGGTCCCCTGCAGTGGGAGCGCAGAGTCTTACCCACTGGACCGCCAGGGAAATCCCTAGACAATGCATATTTAATTATGGACACTTAGGAAGGGAAAGAGCAGGGCCCTGTGACAAAGCCTCCTAAGGAGACACTATTAAAGTATGTGGTCAGAAGGGACAAGCCGAACGGAAGCAGGAAGACGACCCAGTTTGAGGGCAGGAGGGAAAGAGCCTGATGAGTGCAAACGGGCAGGACCGGATTCTGGCTCTCTGAGGGTCTGCACTCAGGAGAGAGGACCCATCACACACAGCTCTCCACAGCAGCCCCCTCGGGACAGGCAGGGTTTCCTCTCCCGCACTCATCCGTGGGCTCCATCCCGCAGGGACTGTGTCTTTCCCGCTCACCTCCAACTCCAGGGCCTGCTGGCATCTCTATATATCTGCCCAATGCCAGGGTGAAGGTGGCTATGGTGCAAGGTACCAGAGGATGAAGGGACAGGAAATCAATCTGCCTTCACATCCCAAACATGACAGCTGACCTGGGAAACTCTGTAGACACGTGCCTCTACAAACACAGATACTAACTGCATGGCAGGGTAATAAATGTAGTTGTCTCATTAAAAGTCAAAACATTATTTTTCTTACATCTTCAGAGACAGTTTGGATTTCACAGAAAGTCAAATGGAGTTCCACAGACATTTCTAGAAACTTACAGGCTTCTTGAAGGAATTTCTCTCTCACGCTGTCCGAAGTACAGTTTTTACATGTTTTAATTGCAACCGCCAAAGCTGGATTCTCCTGTGACGGGGACACATGCAACAAGAGGGTCTCTATGTTAATCAATGGGCATGTTGAGGACAGGCTGTTTATTCTGCAACTCTGGATTCTGGATCAGACAGAACCAGAATTGTACAATCTCAAGAGTGAGAGGAACAGTTAAAATCCTCTGTAGAAAAACCCCAGAAAACAGACGTGCATGTAAAACGCTGCAGGCGATTCGTCTGTTCCACAGACATTTCCTCTCCATAGTGCCGGGCACTCCTGTAGGGGCTTAGGCTGCACCAGTGAACAAGGGCCAGTGACCCCTGTGCTACTCCAGCTGACATCCCAGAGGAGGACACAGACAAACACGGTGAACGAGACATCCATCGTGGACTGGAGCGGGTTAGAAGGTAACCTCCCCGAGAGGAGAGGAGAAGAGAGGGGATGAGAACAAAGAACTGCTGGAGGGGAGGGGATGCCGGCCAGGGGTGGAGAGAGGGGTCAGACCCTGTGGCTTCTACCCTAAGTGAGAGGCCCCCCGGAAGGGGAGGTGAGGAAAGGCGCCACGGAGGCGGGGGTGGGGGGGAGGGGGGGCAGGAAGACAGCGGGCTGGGCGTCGGGGAGGGTGAGTTCGGGTTTCTGGTGAGAGAAGGGGGAGATCAGAAGCCCAGCTCTGGACAAGACAGGCTTGAGATGTCGGTGGGACGGCAGCTTGCTGGCACAGAGGCTCATCTGTTAAACGTCTGAGTTTGGGGCCTTCTGAGAGTCACTAGCAACCCAGGACACCTCAATGCAACCACTCTGCTCTGAATGACTTAGTCTGTCCTCTGTAACTACACAGCAAACTTCCAGGACCAGCACCATGAATTCTACCTCTATGTGCATAAGGCTGATTGGTATACCTGAGAAATGACACAAAATGCCCATTTTACAGGAGATCTAAATAACAACTTCTGTGATCTGAGTAACAAACTTCTGTAAGACCATAAGTCATCATCAATCCTGTCAATTCAACTCAAATATTGAACATGGTGCTTTATTAAGACAGTAAAGAAACGCAAGGAAAATACTGCCCTCTAAAAATGCATAGTTTCGAGTGGGTGCTAAGCCTGAGATTCCACAGGCCGCATGTCTACAAAGGGGTGTACGTGAGCAGACCAGGTGGCTCGGCCATCAGTCCATGGACTAGGCCCGGTGACTAGTGGCCCAAGGCTGCAGAGGCCTGGGGGGTGCCGAGCTGTCAGAGCGGCTGGTCACAGAGACCTGATGCTGGAGAAGAAGATGTCAGTCCACAGCACGCAAGACCAGAACTGAGCACAGGGTTTTCTAAAAGCCTTTAAAAGGGGGCAGATGCGAACACATCTCGGTAACTGCTCACGACACAAGTTTCATTACCTTCTTTAAAACACAAGCAGAGTTTAGGGGGACAGAGCAGTTCTTCAATGTTGAATGAAAATGCCACCCTGGTGTCCCCGAGGCCGAGGTGAGGGGCAGGTGATGAGGCTCTGAGTTAGTAACAGCTAGCAGACACTCAAAAGATCTTAACAAGTGAGTCTAGAGAAGGACTGCTCTGGGATGAATTAAGAGAAAATAGATTTAAAGCATGGTTTTTAAGACTAGGATAATAATGATGCGAGCGTGCGCAGATGACCAGCAATGCTCAAATTATAAAAATGAACCTGATAACCGGGCCTAAGAAAAAAAGAAAAGTGTGTGCTGGGAGCCTTCAGATACGCCTCGTGCCCATGACTCTGAGAATGAGGGCTGCCCTGCCGCCCCGTGCGCCGCCCCTGCACCCGGCCCAGTCCCCCTCTGCTCGCTTCTCCTCATCGTCCTCCTTCCCCGCTCAGCTCCACCTGGGGGCCCTGCGCCGGAGCTCCGCCCTGTCTCGCACACTCCCCACGGGGAGCTCAGGGACTGCCCCTCCTTGTTCACGTGTCAGCGTCCCACGGGAAGAGGGCCCTGGCCTCCCCCAGCCCAGGCTTTGTTTTTCCCCACTTGATACCCAGTGTGTCTGCTTTTGCCGGTCCCCTCGTGCCTCAGATAGAATTTAAGGTCTGTGAGAGCAGGAACCCTGACTGTTTTGTTCATTACAACGTCCCCACCGCCGAGCTGCCACTTGGGGGACGATTGACAAATAACTGCTAAAAGAATTCACTGAATCTCAAATAACGTAACCAGTGCTGGGTTCTTGCCCATGAAATCTATGCTGAGTTACATTTGACCAATTATTAAGAATCCCTGATAAAATGTTATTACATCTTACAGAACACTAAAGAGCATAAACTGGAAAAAGGATTTTTAACGGAAACCTAGAGGAATGAACTGGCTATAAAATTAGATTCCCACATGACAAACAAAATAAGCAAGCATTCACATACGATGTGTATCAGAAAGATATTCAACAAAAAAGGTTAGCACTGACATTTTCCTGGAGGCTGGGATTCACTCAACAAATACTTAGTAAACACTATGGATATTGGAAAAAATTTTCTCTTGTACTTTTACAACTAAAATGAATTACTTATAAGTGATTGAAATAAAGTCTATCAGCCCTGCTGTTAGCTGTGTGATCCTGGTGAGTCCCTGTACTCCAGGAACTTCAGAATGCTTGCTTATTAAGAATTCTAGAGATGTAAGGAAGCTCAGAGACCACTGGGTTCAAGTCCAACACTTTAGATCAAGAAGCCTCACCTCCCTTACATCTCACAGTCAGGTAGATCCAGGTCTAAGATTTAGGTCTTCTGATCAAATTTAGAGCCACGGCTCTTTCTAATGCATTTTGCCTCAAGAGCAGAGTTAAGAGAATTAAGAAGATAAACAATACAGATACAGTAAAAAAAAAAAAAAAAAAAAAAAAAAAACTGGAAAAAGAGATAATGGATAAAAATATATAATAAATGATATAGTTTTATATAAGGGTAAAAACTTTCAAAACTGAACTTTAAAAAACAGAATCTCTAACAACAATTATCTATTTTCCTCGAAGGAAAGACTTTTACAGTCCTCCGGTTATAAAAGTAATGATCAGTGTATCCCTAGCGCATGTGTAAAGGATGTGGAAAATTGACAGATAAGGAGACACAGGGGGAAAAATTGCCATTTGCAGTTTCCATATCGGGGGTCACAAAAGGTCAATCATCTGTGCTATTATATCCCTACTAAAGCCATCTCTGTTCACTGTCATTATTCTAGTTAAAAATAGTTTCTTGAACATGTATGTACTGTTATTTTAAACTGTCATTGAAAAATTACTGATCTAATAAAAAAAGACATACAACAGCAAGCGTTGGTCGGGGTGTGGAGAAATGGGCAACCTCACACATTGCTGCTAGGAACTGAAACTGGGGCAGTTTCTTTGGAAAAAAGCTTAGCAGGTCGGCAGAAAGTTAAACAGTGGCTAGATGACCCAGCAATTCCACTCCTAGACACACATACTCAAGAGAACCGAAAACTACGTTCGCACAAAAACTTATACACGAGTGTTCATAGCAGCATTGTGCATAACAGCCAAAAAGTGGTAATAACCCAAATGACCATCAACTGATGACTGGCGAAACAAAAAGTGGTCTATCCATACAATGGGATGTTATTTGGCCATAAAAAGAAATGAAGTACTGACACAGGCTACCACGTGGATGAACCTGACAACATTATGCTAATGGAAAGAAACCAATCATACGAGGCCACACACTGTATGATTTCACTTATATGAAATGTCCAGAACAGGCAACTCTAGAGAAAGAGAAAGCAAACTGGTGATTGGCAAGGGCTGGGGAGAGGGTGGAATGGGAAGTGACTGCTAACAGGTATGGGGCTTCTTTTGTCTTTTCTTTCTTTTAAACTGAAGTATAGTTGATTTATAATAGTGTATCAGTTTAAGGTGTACAACATAGTGAGTCAAAATTTTTATAGATTATATTCCATTTAAAGTTATTATAAAAAAGGTTATCATACAATATTGACTATATTCCCTGTGCTGTACAATATACTCTTGTTGCTTATTTATTCTATACATAGTAGCTTGCACCTCTTAATCCCGTACCTATCGTGCCCCTCCCCCCAGCCACTTTCCCCACTGGTAACCACTAGTTTGTTCTTTATGTCTCTGAGTCTGTTTCTGCTTTGTTACATTGGTTCATTTATTTTTTAGATTCCACATATAAGTGATAACATAACAGTATTTGTCTTTCTCTGTTTGACTCATTTCACTAAGCATAATACCCTCCAGGTCCATCCATGGTGTTGCAAATGGCAAAGTTTCACTCTTTATTACGGCTGGATAATATTCCATTGTGTACATATACATACCATATCTTCTTTATCCATTCATCTGTTGATGGACACTTAGGATGCTTCCGTGTCTTGGCTATTGTAAATAATACCACTATGAACACTGGGGTGCGTGTATCTTTTCAAATTAGTGTTTTTGTTTTCTTTGGATACATACCCGGGAGTGGAACTGCTGGATCATATGGTAGTTCTATTTTTACTTTTTTGAAGAACCTCCATACTGTTCTCCACAGTGGCTGCACCAATTTACATTCCTACCATCAGTGTACAAGGCTTCCCTCTTCTCCACATCCTCGCCAAGGTATGGGGTTTCTTTTGAGGTAAAGAAAATGTTCCAAAATTGACTGTGGTGATGGCCGTACAACTCTGTGAATATACTAAAGAACCACTGAACTGTGCACTTTAACAGAGTGAATTTCACAGTATGCGAACTGTATCTCAATGAGATGATTCTTAAACAAATCATTAAAAAAAATTCACTGATCTCTTTTGGAGGGCAACTTGGGGCAAATTAATGTTCTGTTCTTGAGAAGGCAGGTAATTAGGAATGCTGGCTAACTGCTGTTGACTTTGCATCTGTTTGTTATCTATTTGTCAACTGCACCCAAGGGAACAATCATTTGTGGAATCCATTACTGATGACAGAGGCTGGATGAAAGACTAAAACGAATAGAAGACCCAGCTCTCAGGAGCTAATTTTGCCAGTTTTTGGGTTCTGAAAATAGCAAGTGAGTCGACATGCGTGATAAGCTTTATGAAGGACAACTGCAAACACCCTGAAGAACTAAGGACCCGTGAAGACGAACAGAAGCAGCCTACACGTAAGCAGGAGCGGCTCGGCTGCTGTCTGACAGGACTCACCGGGCTCGTGTAAGCGCCTTGGTGCACGTCTCCGAACTGGCCCTCTCCGATGCACCGTCCCAGTTCTATTCTTTCTCTCTGAATCTCATAGTCCCTGGCTGCAAAACATGATCCACACACCAGAAGATACTTCAGTGCAACATCCCCAGTGTAGAAAACACTGGACACACCTCATTTCATCATCATCCATGAGTAAAAACTTCATTGGTGGCACATCATTCTATGAAAATGCTTTAAACAGAGTGGAATTCTCTTAAACAGTATTTTTAAAGGAATTTATGTACCTGTTACAGCACTGCTTGAATTACCAAAATGAGGAGTTTTATACAAGGTAGATTTTTTTTGTAGTTTTGAATGTCTGATTTAGCTGATTATCTATTTGATGGTTTTCTAAATAATTGCTCCAAGTTTATGTATGTTTAATTAATATGAGCTATTAGTTCAGGTATTAATATATGAAGGCTAAAAAAACAGTTATTTAAAGCAATTATTTTACAAGTAACTAAAGTCTGTAAATATGGAGGGAACAAAAAAATTGTCTCATGAGTAGCTTTACAAGTTTAAGAGTTTTCCACTTTATTATAATCCTATCTATATTATTCACGGAGCTAAAAGAGTTTAAAGAGGGAGCTTCTAAAACCTGATTTCAAAATCAGATGACTTGGAATCAAAGTTGAACGTATCACATAATAAATTACAAGTATTTTATATTTTTGAGAGCATGTGCCTCAAATTAACGTATTAAATTGTTATGATTTATACAAAACCAATTATTTAGCAGGCTGTTGAGACACATGGAAAGAAAATACCCACTAAGAACCTAGTGGATGATTCTAATCCAATTAACTGCTTGGTATTTTGATTTCTTCTAATTTGTCAAATTATAAATCATACAGAAAATTCAACCCAAATTTTAGAAGGTTATTTTCCTCTTTAAAATCACTTTAGCTAGTAGTTCCATTGATTTAACAGCATGAGTAAACCAATGAAAAAATTTTTAAATAAAAGTTAACTGAAAACTGAAACATCCCGTTATCATTCCATCGGTTGCAATTGCAAGCAAATGCAGTTATTTTAAAGGAATCCTGTTACCTTCATCTATTCCATAGCTTTCTGTATTGCAATTAAGAGAGAAAAAAATTGAAGACCTTGCTTAGAAATAACTAATAGCAATTAGGTTAACAACAACAAACTCGGGGAGTACGTTTCAATATTTACTTTCTTAAATATTTTGACTATCAACACGGGTCAAAAAAAGAGGACCAAACACCAAACGCAAGTAATATCCTCAAGTTAACTCAGTGTGATATACCATGCTTTACGTTTCTATCCCATAAATTCCTATATGGTAACCGTATTTGTGGGGTTTGGATAAAAGTTAGCCATGTTGGACATTTACCACTCAACTATGAAAATATACGAATAAAAATGTGGATACTCTGCAGGAATGTACAAATGGCTAACTGGCTAACCAAAACTTTAAACCTAAATTTAAACATTTTTCCAAATTGCTACTGCAAGTCAAAGTAAACACATTTAAGTTTTTCAGCTCTTGCCTCTGTTTCAAATCACTAACCTGGGAGCTCTTGAAAGGAGAGGTCCACCCAGGATAATGTTTGCCTGAGAGGGCTGGGCTGTTTCTCTTTATTTTGGTAACTCTCCTCAGTGTATATGGTAAATCTATTGAGAACCACTTTTAAAATATTTACACAACAGGGTAAAGCACCTGAAACATTTATTTTCCAAATACATGGAGCTCTACTGAAACCGGGACATCAGATGTTGAATTATCAGGCCTCTGAGGCTGTAAGGTGGACTCCTAATTGGGCCTCTTTAAGAGGTAGGGTTAACTTTTTTTTTTAACCTGAGTGAAATTCCAAGGTTGTCTCCAACTCAAGAGCTGTGACTATATACACCCCACCACAAGGGCTGGGGCTCCCAGACTCTCTTCACCAGCAAGCTGCACAGCGGAGAGAAGCAGAGGGTGACACTGCTAGGCTGCTGTGGGGGGTGGTCAGTGAAGAGCCCTTCTCTCCCCACACCTCCAACTCGGAGCTGGACGGACTGGACGCGGGCTGCTCTTTGTAATTGCTTAGTCAAGGGCAATAAAAAAATGCAAGTTCAAAGGGGAAATGCAATTCATTAAATGTGTGTATTCAAAGAGCTGTATATATGTGTGAGTATACATATTTAACTTCAAATACTAATTTCCTACAGAGAGGGAATGCTCTAATCATTAAAGGTTATATTATCATAGAGCCAGAAAACAAGATTACAAAAACCCCATAAGTGAACTGACTTATTATAGATATTTGAGTTTCAGGCTTCTGACCTGGCAGTGGGCACATACAATACAGAATTCTAAAGGCTGAAAAGAATATTTCTGTTACTAACTCAATAAGGTCTTAAAAGTAGTTCTAAAAGGACAATAAATACCTAAACCGTTTAAACACGAGATATTTAAAAGTCTACTCACTCGAGGGCATGGTGTAGGTATCTTCCTCGTCGATAATCTCAGCATAGTCATCTGTTTCTGTAGGAAAGGAAACAGAGGTGAAATATTCAACCCCCTGGCCTTTAATATAACTCGAAAAGGCAAAATGATCTGCCTAAACCCCCTACCATGCTGACATTATTCTTAAAACACTATTACTCCATTTTTGCTCACACATGAGTCATTTATGGAAATAAAAGTGACACCATGGTCCAACATGTCATAATACACAGACCTGTTCCTCAGAGAGCAAAGAGACTAACAGAGAAAGCCCTTGTGGAAAACAGAAAGACATGAAACAACCGTTTGCACGATTCAAACCCACCAAGCGGTACTGACTGCCAAGCTCTCCCTCAACTACACCAAATACACGTTTAAAACCACACCGCTGTCTACCAGGATTTCTCCAAACAAGACCGGTACCTCCAGAACACAGCTTAGATTTCACTCATAGTTAGACTCCACAGCACAGTCCGGATGTTCTCCTTTAGAAAACAAAACGGCAGGCTGACTTTTGAGGAGATTAACTGGGCTAACTTACTTCATTTGTTCAGAGTGAAAGCAACCCAGGAATTTCTCTCCTGTAACTTTTCACTCAGATATTTAAACAGTATGCATTAATGTCAAAAGGGTAAAAGATGTGCCAAAGAGAATAAAATCAGAACAAACAGCACACTGAAATGAGTTTTTTTCAGACGTAATGTCAAGGAGTTCCAATGTTTCCACTAATTCCTTTCAGTAATGCAGCAACTTAAAGACCCACCACCATATTAGTGGGGGGAAAACCCCTTTTGTAGAAAACACCCACTCACTTGGATAACAATTACACTGAAAAATCACTCAGCTCTTGTCTGTCTTCCTCTTTCTGGAAAGAGGAAAACCTTTAGTAGCTCTATGCACAAGGGTTTAGGCTGATGGCCCAGGAAAGGAGGGGCAGTACTTCCTGAATTATCATCTGAAGAGAGATCGTTTTCAAAATTTAACCCCAGAGAAACTAAAAGCTAAAGAACTAAAAGTTCTTTCTTCTGTGCTGCCATTATTACTCCATTCAGATATTAAAATTATAGAAACCAAAGAAAATAGAGACTACATATAGTTTACGGTCTCTAGATATCAACTGTTCTACATACTGCTACGGTAACGACTGAGACCCAATCTAAGAGCAACTGGAAGAATTCATTTCTTGCTTTCTTCTCTTTTTTTTTTTGCGGTACGCAAAAAAAAGGTCACTGTTGTGGCCCCTCCCGTTGCGCAGCGCAGGCTCCGGACGCGCAGGCTCAGCGGCCATGGCTCACGGGCCCAGCCGCTCCGCGGCATGTGGGATCCTCCCAGACCGGGGCACGAACCCGTGTCCCCTGCATTGGCAGGCGGACTCTCAACCACTGCGCCACCAGGGAAGCCCTCTTCTTCTTTTTTTTTTAAATTTATTTATTTAGTTTTGGCTGCGTTGGGTCTTCGCTGCTGCGCACGGGCTTTCTCTAGCCGCGGCGAGCGGGGGCTACTCTTCATTGCGGTGCACGGGCTTCTCACTGCAGTGGCTTCTCTTGTTGCGGAGCATGGGCTCTACGTGCGTGGGCTTCAGCAGTTGTGGCCTGCAGGCTCTAGAGCACAGGCTCAGTAGTTGTGGCGCACAGGCTCAGTTGCTCTGCGGCATGTGGGATCTTCCTGGACCACAGCTCAAACCCGTGTCCCCTGCATTGGCAGGTGGATTCTCAACCACTGAGCCACCAGGGAAGCCCAAGAATTCATTTCTTAATTCGTAATCATCATTAAAGGTGATTAAAGTAAAAACAAATTCGACTGGCAGAATGTAAAGTCAATAAATCGGTTCTCCTTTAGAGATTTAGCAAATGTTACCTATTTGTGAGTCCTGTATGCCAGGTGGACAATTTATATTATTCTTACATGTTTATAGGTAATACCACTTTCAGGATTAAAGAAAAAAATTATTTAATCTACCCCAAACCTTACATTCTTTATTCCTAAATTTCTCCCTCCTATCCTGTTCCCAGTGACTACCAGGAAGAGTGAGTGATGTTTCCTAGGCCGGGAGCCTTGCTTTTGTGTAAGGTGAGATGCAATTTGGGGATGGAGGTGGTGTTAAGGCAGAGGCAAGGAAAGGGCTAAGCGGGGTAATGTGCCGGGGCTAAGGCCCCACAGACGGACACTCAGCCACTCACTCTGTCTGCAGTCGGACAAGCTCCCCTCACGCCCCTCCCTCAGAGCACATGCAACTAAGGCTCAATTTCCCGCAACCACAGACCCACCCTTGCTGCCCCCTTTCACACAAAGCACACACCCTTAGAGGCCAAACACATTAGCTGACCCTGAGGGGCCGGATTCTGGCAGTGAAACTGCCCAGATCTCTTGCCTCTGCCGCCCTGCTACCAGATTTGCTCCGGAATCTTCAACACCCCCTGCACTTGGCTCTCAGCTCTACTAAGGAGATATCGGGGATCCATCGACTCTGCGGGCACCAAAGTTTCCCAAGGCTGTTGGGGTCACTGACCGCCTGTCCCTCCGTCTCTGTGGGTAATGGTATCTGCCACCTGAGTGTCACCTGTTCAGAGACCCATCCTCACCCCCATCACTCTCGATCACGTTGCCTGACATGTTTTGCTCAGGGCCCATCACTATCAACCCTCTGGCGGTCCTCTGGTTCCTCATCAACCGTGTACCCCCATCCAGAGCAGAGCCCCCGGGGCAGTGGGCCCTGCTGTATGTACCTTGTTTACTGCTGTGTTCTCAGCTTCCAACCCAGGGCCGGCCGGCCCGGGAGGCACCCAGTAAGCACTTGCTGAACGAAAGGGAGGAGTGCCCTTCAACAGTGCAGGAGGGGACGGCGCTCCCCGTGACCCAGAGGCGAGGAAGCCAGGCCAGCCACAGCTGCATGTCTGGGCGCTGCTCCACTCCAGGAGCCGCTGAACCTGTCTGCGCTTCAGCTGTGCCCTCACGTGCCCAATGAGAGCACGGCCACCTGGTGGGGCCGTCGTGAGGATTACAGAGATGCACGTGAAGTTGTGGTGCAGCCCTGCACAGGACAGGTGACAAACAGGTGGGAGGCTCCTTGGTTCCCTCCTTCTGAGGCCTCTGGAAGGAGCCTTCCGGGTGGGACTGTAAGCGCTTCCCAGACGGCCTCTTCTTATAAAACTCTCAGCAGGGATACCGACTCTGAACCGGCTTCAAGGAGTAAGAATAAAATGGCTCATGTGTCAGAAGC
Source organism: Leucopleurus acutus (assembly GCF_964270905.1). Taxonomy (NCBI): domain Eukaryota; kingdom Metazoa; phylum Chordata; class Mammalia; order Artiodactyla; family Delphinidae; genus Leucopleurus; species Leucopleurus acutus. The sequence continues at coordinate 81,421,955 of NC_139159.1, forward strand.
TAACACACAAAAGTGACGTGGGAAAAACCAAGTTGCATGCACTTGCATTAATTCACACAATCACAAGAGAAAGCCTGCAGTTTTTTTCTTTCAGTGCTGTGTGAATTCTACAAAAAAACTTTGGGGATTATCCAAGCTCCCTGGGCATTACTCATGACGACACGTGGGTGTGGCTATGGGTACCGTGACGTCACGTGAACTTTCGCTGCTGTGTTCTCCTTGAGTTGGTTCTTATGCAGAAAGGTCAACACTACTGAAGGTACGTGGACCTACAAAGGTTTTACCGTAACCTTCTATATAGGGCTTTCCAAGTGGGGATACTCGGCATATTTCTCTAAGAATTCTTGATACCGATTTGGTTCTATCTACCCTTTTTCTTTCCTGGTTTTTAGGATTATGGGACAGTATGACACTGAGATGAAAGGTACTTTTACATACTCGAGGGCCCCTGAAAAACTGGAGTCCACCCTGAAACCACCTGGCCCCCAAAATAATGACAAAAAAGAAGGAAAATATAAAGGAAAAGGAAACAGGTTCAAAGATCTCGTCACAAAGAAAGGAAAGCAGCTCTGCACTCTCCACTTGACCAGGACGACAGCTAACGGAGTGCTCGCCCTAACGCCAGACACCGTCACAAACAACTACACATATCGCCATTTAATCCTCAGGGGCATCGTACATGGTGGTACTGTTATCATCATCCCCGTTTCCCAGGCAGGAAGCTGGGGGACCCAGAGGCACCCTGAGTTTCTCACAGTCCCCAGCCACTCAGCGCTCCAGCAGAGCTCCTGGGCCGCCGTGTTCTGGGCTTCGTTCTTTACTATCTCCCAATACGTTTCTGGGGACTTTTATTTGTGAGACCAGATACCTGATGCTTCGAAACCTCGGAGTGTTCCCCTAAGGATGTTCTGGGACTTCACCCCCAACATGGGCATCCCTGGAAGGCTTAACTGGGTCTGTGCACTTGGGAGACAATTCTAGGACCATGAGTCAAATATTTCAAAGTAAACATTTTGAAAAATGGACAGAGACTTCTGAAACCTTGGATAACACTGTAATTTGAAAGGTTTGGTATCACAATACGTGATAAAATAAAAATGAGGGGAAGACACGTTAAAAGGGCAGAAACCGACAGCTCAGAAATTAGGAGAGAAAGGTACGAAGTTCTCGTTTTCAAACAAAGGAAAAGAGGCCTAGTGAAGTCACTACTGAAACCAGTGACACACGCCTGTCATGCTCCGTCACGCAAAGAGCCTGAAGCCTCCGGAGTCACCGTGAAGGGGTCAGTTTCGAGCTGGAGAGGGACAGAGCAGTGGACGCTCGGCCGTAAGCCAAAGGAAGTGCACCGGAGCCTGCAGGACCACAAAGCTCTCAGGAGCCAACCCCTCCCCGCGGGGAAGAGGGGGGCCAGGTGATTCCCTCTCCACCTCCTCCACCTGCCCTTCGGGGCCTGACACCAAGCGCTCTGACGACAGCCTCTGGTCGGCGCCCTGCTGCCCTCAGGAGGCCTGATGAGGCACCACCCCCAGGGCAACACATGCACAGTCACGGGATTGCTCAGCAATTCAGTGGGACCAAGCAACAGCACAGCTTCTCACCACACCTGCACACGTGACCCTGCCGTGAGCCCTGGAGGTGGCGACCAGCTTGTGGGGGCCAGGGGCAGGAGGGCTTTCAGGAAGCCAGGAAGGGCTCCGCTGTGCTCTGTGACCTGCACCGGGGTCGGCCAGCTTTTTCTGCAAAAGGTCTGACAGTACGTATCTTAGACTTCACGGCTCACAAAGTCTCCACTGCAACCGCTGAACTCTGCTGTTGAGATTGCAGGGGTGGGCAGACACGTCATGAGTGAACGTGTCACTATGTTCCAGCAAAACTTTACTGATGGACACAGAAGTTTGAATTTCACACAGTTTTGATGCCAGGCACTGCTCTTTGATTTTACCCCCAACCATTAAGAACTGTAATAACGGCTCTTAGTTCCAGGAGCGACACAAAAACAGAGGTGAGCCATATTTCGCCCACAGGCCTTGGTTTGTGGAAGTCTCAGCTTGTTCACCTGTAAAATGGGGATACTACTACTCACCCTAATTCAAATGTGGGGAAAAGGCACGATGTTTTCTTTAGATAAATAATGTGCTAATAACCACTCGTTAATACACGTTTGTTGACATTTTTATGCTTTCACAGTAGTCCGCACAACAACCATCAAGGCCTGTTACAGATGAAGACTCCAGAGATGAAGTGCTTTGCTCAAGGTCACCCAACTGGCCAGCTGGTGACGGGACGGGGCGAGGCTGGAGCCTGGGACCTGACCACTCACCCAGCAGCCCTGGACTGGTCACCCGTGTCCTCACCCGCACGACAGCGAGGAGAACACCAATCATGTTCTGAACCCCTGCCGGGAGACTCGCTGGTGAAGGACACGCACGCACATCGGGGACGCCCACCCAGTAACCACCAAGGAGTCGGCCTGGAAACGAGGCTTGGAGCTGGAAGTCCCAGGAGACAAGGCGCCTTCCAAGTCACGTTCAGTCCAGACGTCTGACTGCAAGCACTCTGCTCATATGGTGCTCAAGTCGTCGACCAGACACACACGCAAGCACAGACGGACTCTTCAGTGAAAGCGTTATTTCATTTAATCATGAGGAAAAATGCAGCCTCCTTTAATTTTAGTTTATAAACCTCACTCCGTATCGTAAGAGCACAAAGCTTCGTGCAGGCAGTACACAAAGGAAATGGAAGACAAGACGCTACACGTGCTTCTAAATTTCTGGATTATGAGAGTGACAACCTCAGCTGCCTGAGAAATACTCATCATCACTCCTGCTGGTAGTTCTCTAATTATTTTAGGCTGTTTGACTCTCAAACATCACTTTTCTTTCTTTCCTTTCCACTACCTCACTCCCAAACTAAAAATGACTATTACGTATGTGTGGAGGAGTGTGCAAATTTCTCCCATTTACTGCTGAATGATACCATTTCGACAACTTTTCTTCACCTCTAGAATTCGCTATGAATAGATACGACTTGAACTTACTACTGAGATGTGGTAAAGAAACTGACAGTTACCCTTCCCGTGTCAAAGCCCTAAATAATTCTGAAGAGATCACTGACTCACACCATGGTTTCTTCATACTTGTTTTGTTGGATCAAAGCCACATTTTGCCTTTCATTAAATACTGAATGATATTTATATCCATAAATAATTATATTAGTAACACAAACATGAAAATAAATATTACCGTCCCCACTAATTTCATCTGCAGATCCGGGTGGCATGCAAAGAAAGGGGGAGGAGAGAGGGGGGGAGGGGGAGGGGAGGGGGGAGAGAGGGAAAACGCTATTAAAATGACAAGCAAATCAAAGTGTAAGGAAAACACAAAAATTACCCCCCAGAGTCTAATTCAAAAGATAAAAGAAGATCCTAGGAGTTAGCATGTTTACTTAAGGGCATCAATGCGAGTTTTCAGCGGTCCACACGCCACCCCAAGTAAATAGCAGTTTAAGTGCGTTTCTGCCGCATTAAGCAAAACTGATTGGATTGCTCCTCACAGTTAAATGTTAAAAAATGACTCTACTTGCCTCGAAAGGAATTTGTATCCTCTTGGAAATGAAAACTATGGGTCATTGACGTGTACCCCACACAATAAGCAGGGAACAGCCCTCAGCAAGCCTCCCCAGGATTCCAGCCTCTCCAAAGAAGCTCAAGGAGTACAGCACCTGAGGCTCTGCGGCGAGCTTCCACTTACAGTTATACAGTGTTTGTAGAAGTGACTCTTCCAATTGTTACAGATAATCTTCCCTTTGCTGGAAAACTCCCCCCCTTGGCCTCTGCTCTGCAGCACCCTGAGTATCTGCCCCCGAGGCAGGAAAGGCAGACCCCTGGGGCTCACTTGGACCATCCTTCTCCATTAATCTCATGCCAGGTCAGGAAACCCACGAGGCAAAGGTACCTGCCAGCCCCTTTGGTAAAACACTAAGATCCCACAGGGGAAGCCAGGAAGCGACTTCTAGCCCTGTCACGCATTTAAAAACCAGCAAACGGGCAACAGTCTTCCATGAGGAGAGCGGCCCACAGCACCGCTGCCGGCAGTGGACAGCACTCACGGACCCCCAGGACAGGCACTCCCGCTCAGGGTAATCTACAAGCATCTGGTTAGGCTGCTGCCTGGGGCGCTGTGGTTAGTAAGAGTCTGTGCAAAGATGAGTGCAGTACCCGCAGAAGGAGGTTCGTGGGAACAGAAGACCAAAGGGAGAAAGCGCCTAGCTTTCTTAACTTTATGTTGGCAGTGACTGACTCCTTTATAAAGAGGCAGGAGGAGGAAAGAGAAAAACAAACACATTTTAATACAAGAGCAAACTTACATTTTAAGGCATATCAATAAAAACAAATACAAAATTGCAATGCTTTTATGTGACTACTGGCACACTTGATTTCTTAATATAACTGAGTTTTAAGAAACATATTAATATTTTAAAATGCACTTTTCCCTCTTAGGAAAGATTAGCACTAGACACAGAAAGTTTTAGCAAGACATAAAGAGAGTCAGCCAGCTAAGCCTTTACAAAGCCAGCCAAGTAAAGGTACAGATACCTTTACAAATAACACAACTGAAACAAAATGAAATGAGACAGACAACAACGACCAATAGGTAATTCAAGATTCTTGTGAACATCTAACATTCGACCACAAAGAAAAAATTGCAGAACACTAGCAGATCCTGATTTGTGAAAGAGCTTTATAAGCACTTTCCCCCAAATCATCAGCAAAGACACAGACCTTAAGTGTACACCTTAAATAAACTGCCTTAACATAAAAAACATAAGGACATCTGAATACGTAGGTTGCAAAGCCCCTCCCCCGCCTACCAGCATCCTTTGTTCATTCACTCTCATTCATGTGCTGCAAACTCACTTGAAAGTCAACTCTCTCTGTATAAGGCACTTGCTGGATGAACAAGCACCCAGGACAGTAGAACAGAGAAGAAACAACTGCAGTACGCTAAGGGCAAGAGCAGACAAGTCAAACTAGAGTCAAAACAAGGGATGTACAGCCCTTTAAAATGCAGCGGTGACACCATGTGACAGAAAAGATGCAGTGGGCATGCACAACTTAACTGCAGATCCACAGGGTCCCATCAAGAAAGGTAAGGATTCCAGGTGTGGGCCCAGGGAGAGCAGGGTCAGGATGAAGACGGCAACAACTTACGGCCATCAGTTAGGAACAGAAATGAGAAGAACTGAAACAGACAACGTGGCCACGCTCCCACGGGGTGTGCTGTTATCCCAACAATGTGCACTGTTCCATCTTCCCCCCTTAGCACACACTCAATTTCCTGTGTGATGACTCCAGAGGGCAGCCCCCTGTGTTTTATCGGTTAAGAACACGAAAACAGTGCCCTGTGCCAGGCGGGATGGAATTCCGGATGGGGTGGAGGGGCAACAGCTACAGGGGTCACTGAGATGAAACAAGAACACGGACTGTGGATAAGATAAGAGCATTCTAATCAGAGTCAAATTCCCTGGTTTTGGTAAAGACACTGTGACTGTGTAAGAGGATGTCCTTGGTCTTAGGAAATGCACACTGAAACATTTATAAGTAAAGGGGCATACCATGTCTGCAACTTGCTTTCAAATGTTTCAAAAAAAAAAAAAGACGACGACGACACACAAATGGCCAACAGGCACATGAAAAGATGCTCAACATTGCTAATTACTAGAGAAATTCAAAACTACAGTGAGGTATATTACCTCACACTGGCTAGAATGGCCATCACCAAAAAGTCTATAAATACTAAACGCTGGAGAAGGTGTGGAGAAAAAGGAACCCTCCCCCTACACTGCTGGTGGGAATGTAAATTGATACAGCCACTATGGAGAACAGTGTGGAGATTCCTTAAAAAAATAAAATACAGAACCACCATATGATCCAGCAATCCCACTCCTGGGCATATATCTGGAGAAAACTCTAATTCGAAAAGAGACACGCACCCCAATGTTCATAGCAGCACTATTTACAATAGCCAAGACATGGAATCAACCCAAATGTCCATCGACAGAGAAATGGATAAAGAAGATGTGGTACATATATATACAATGGAATATTACTCAACCGTAAAAAAGAATGAAATAATGCCATTTGCGGCACCATGGATGGACCTAGAGATTATCATACTACACGAAGCAAGTCAGACAGAGAAAGACAAATATTGTATGATATCACTTATATGTGGGATCTAAAAAATAATACAAATGAATCTACTTACAAAACAAATAGACTCAGACACAGAAAACAAAGTTATGATTATCAGAGGGGGATGTGGGGAGGTAAGTTCGGAGTACAGGATGCCCAGATACACACTGCTACATATAAAATAGATGCGCCACAAGGACCTACTGTATAGCACAGCAATTACACTCGCTTTTTGTAATAACCCATAATGGAAAATAATCTGCAAAAAAACCCCTGAATCACTTTGTTTTACACCCGAAACTAACACAATATTGTAAATCTACTATACTTCAATTTTAAAAAAGAAAAAAAAAAAGTAGAGGGAAGGAGAAAGCAAGTGGGCCAAAATAGAGACATAGTGAATTTGAGTAAAGAACATATGAGACTTCACTTTACTATTCTTACAACCATCCTCTATGTGTGAAATTATGGAAAAATAAAATATACAAAAATCTCTATTTGGATTCAGATTCTGGCTCCACTACTCACCCCATGACATTAGAAAAGTTACCCAACTTCTGTTTCTGTTTTCCTATTTGTAAAATGAGGCAGTAAGAGAAGCTTCCTCAAGTAAAAGAGATGCAGAGAGGATTCCATGAACTCCCAGGGCACCCGGCACAGGACAACCACTCCAAAAGCGCAAAGCTATTCCTACCTTTCAATTTTTTATCTTATTTCTAAACTAAGGTAATGACTATTCTTCATATTAACTTAAAAAGCAAATAACTTTTTTTGAGTAATAACAAGAATATTGTCCACATCACTAAAAAAGTGTTAGGACCCTTCCTCTATTTTATCCAAGATGACTACTTTAATTATGTTTGTAAACACCTACCATGAGCTAACAGCACACTGTGTACGTGCTGGGGCTACAGCACTGAAACAGCCCCCCCCCCCCATTCTTCCCTTGTTGAGCTTACATTCTGGGTTGGGGAAAAGATGATTAAGTGAGTCAACCGTGTGGTACATCAACATGTAAGTGCCATGGAGAAAAAACTCGGGGCAGACGCAGGACAGGGAGTGCTTTCCTGTAGGGCTGCACCTCTAAATATGGAAGGAGTCATTTGCTAAAAGCTTTCCAGAGCAGAGGTGAGCCTGGGGCACTGGCCAAGGAGCAGCAGGGAGGTCTGGCGGGGACAGAGGGAGGGGGAGGGCATGGCAAACGTACTTCTCAGTCACCCATTTCTCAGGGCAACTGAACAGCTGATGAGCGGAGGCTGTCTTTAGAAGTGTAACAGCGGGTCTTCCCTGGTGGCGCAGTGGTGAAGAATCCACCCGGCAATGCAGGGGACACGGGTTCGAGCCCTGGTCTGGGAAGATCCCACATGCCGTGGAGCAACTAAGCCTGTGCGCCACAACTACCGGGCCTGTGCTCTGGAACCTGCGAGCCACAACTACCGAGCCCACAAGCCACAACTACGGAAGCCCGCGCGCCTAGAGCCTGTGCTCTGCAACAAGAGAAGCCACCGCAATGAGAAGCCCGCGCACCACAACGAAGAGTAGCCCCTGCTCGCCGCAACTAGAGAAAGCCCGTGCGCAGCAACAAAGACCCAACGCAGCCAAAAAAAAAAAAGAAGTATAACAGCGAAATAAACGAAGATGACATGAATGCACCCGTGGCCATGCTGTGGCCCCGAATAAAATTCCTGCACAAACATCAGTAGCTCCAAAGCCACGAGGTGAAACACGGACTCTCTGAACCTACGGATCGGCTTAACGTCACCAAGACAGCGGCCAGGTGTCACACAGCACCTACACGTGGGCTCGTAAAAACAAAATCTTTGAGTCCGAATCCGACCAAACTCCTCTCAATCCTAACGACCAGGCTGTAGGTAAGTCAGGAATACAGGGGCTGGAGGGGGACCCACTCAACACAGCAGCACGGAGCGGCACTTGGCCAGGCCGAGTGTGGGGCACAGCGTACAGGACACGATTTCCTCAACAGATAAACTGCGATCAAGAACAAAAGAAGGGGGGCGGCAGTGCACAGAGACAGGAGGAGACAGGAGACACAGCCAAGTTCACTCAGCCCTGCTTGTCTGACCCCAGATTGGACGGCACCAAGTGTGAAAATGCCTTAACCAGGGAATCCGAGCACTGACCGGACAGCTGGTATTAAGGAACTACTGTGAACGTTCTTACAGTGTAGTAATGTTGTTTTTAAAAAGTCTTTATCTTTTAGAAATGTTTGCAGAGGAATATGCCTTCAAGGCGCTTGAGACCATCTGTGGGGAGTGTGTGTCTGTGTGGCTGGGGACAGAGGTGAGGTGTGGCTGGTTTTCAGCTGCTGAACCTGGGTGATGAGCCTGGAAGATCGCTACCCAATCTACTCTCTCTGCTTCTGTGTGCGTCTGGAGCCTCCCACGACGAAGAGTTAAAAAGCTAAGAATTCAAAAGCATGACGATACCCACCCATTCACATGGCCTCTTGCTTGTAAAAATATCAAATGCATTTTATCTTGACTCATGCAGTTTGATTTTAACAAATTCCACAATATGATGAAGCCATGACATGCTACTAGAAACCCGCGAGGTCAAATTCCAGAATTTATATTTTAAAAGTTTCAAGCCTTCCTTTAAAATTTTTCTCTGTGAAGGGGGAAAAAAGAAAACTGGTCTTCGGATGTTAGCAATATCTGTTTTTATGTTTAACAAGATGATACTTGGGCTTCTTGTAGTAGTAAGTTTTAAGAAGATTATTAAAGTTTATTTATTAATGTGTTAATAAGTTTAGCAAGAGGATTAAGATGGTTCATCAGCTAAATAAACCCAAACACTGGCCATCGTGAAGCACACTTTCATACAGACAAAAATGCACCCTTGCTCAAAGTGCTCTAGTGAGGGAAGCGCCGCGCTGTCCCTTGCTATGCGGAGGCTATTAGGAGGGGGTGGTCACGCCCTAGTCTGGACGCCAAGTTCACAGGACTAAGAGGACGGATCCATGTGGCCTGGAAAGCGTTTCCAGGAGTAAATATCCTCTTTAAATTTCTGTTGTGCTCATGACTGCTCCAATCTCACTCGGGCTCTTTTTCATCTGCAAGTGTCTCAGGCTACTCCCCCCGGGGGTCCTACAAGTGTCTGCCTGTCTCCAGGCTTGCAGCTGAGAGGTTCAGTCCAATTCCAGGGTGAGGAACAGGAAGCCACCCGGCTCCGGGTCCTTCTTGGGTGTTATTCTACAACACATGACATAGATGCTTCAGCACCCATGTGACTCCAGAGTATTCTTCTCAACTCCCTTAGGAGCCAGAGAGGTGAAGGACATCATCAAGGAGCACCCTCAAATCTCCAAAGAGGCAAAGAGAGTTCAGATGCTGTGACAACGGTGCGAGAGGGGGGCTAGGATGAAGGAAGTAGCACGGTGGGGGGTGGTGGTGGTGGTGATGGTGTGTTTTCATGATCACTTCCTTGTTCACGTGCAACACGATCAACCGCCCTGCCCCTACCCGGTCAGAGACGGCTGAACGTCTCTCCCAACGCCAGACTGACTACAGAACGCTAGTCGTGGCTGATGGAATTAAAAGAATTTCCAGTAAGCCAGGTACTATGAACATGTCAAACCCCCAATACGTACGACTCGGTGCACGTAAAAATCACCAGCAGCATTAATTTGATTAAATCATTTCATAAAGCATATAATTTACAAAAATTAACTTCACATGTACTAGGCGACAATACTCTATTAGGGCACTTAAAAAAAATCTCTAAAAGCTTTCGTTTAAATCAAGCTTTCAGCGCAGACAGAGACTACCTTCTAAATCAGCATTATCAAAAGTGAAACTAGGATGTAAACCAGACAAGAGAAACTCTTTCAAACTTCAATACAGGGCAGACGTGTGGATTCCAACAGAACAGTCAGAAATGAGTCAGGACCATGCTATTCCTGATAAATGGGAGAAAACTACCCTGAAATCAGACTCAGACTCTGCCAAAACTACTCCTCCCTTCTACACACGAACATCTCAAGCTTTCCAATGACTCAGTGTGGTCTAATGGAAAGGCGATGGGTCTGGAGCCCAGATCTGGGTTTCCATCAGGCTCTCGGCCACTGCTAGCTACGTGAGCCAGGCCTCGTCACCTCAGCCCATCTATAAAGTGGAAACATGAGGAAGACTGTCCCGAGGTTCAAACAAGTCAGTGCTTGTGAACATGCCTGGCATAATCTCTGAGCCTCAGTCACATGTAAATAACTATCAGTACTTATATTTACAAAGCAGTGGCAGAGCAATGAATGAATAACAGACCTAGTGTTTCAGAGACTGTGAGAAAAAAGGGGGAAAAATGCAAATAATTATTATGGACTATACATATACCACTTTATATTTTATAGAACTTTACAGTTTACAAACTACTTTTGCATATATAAAGAAACTGCTTGATATAGAAATGCACAGTTTTCCCTAGAAAGAGTTACTTCCCATTTTCACCGTACAAACAGAATGCTTAAATAAATGCAATTAAACTATCCTGACTCTTAGAGTAAAATATTCCAAAATCAGTCTACTGGACCCATCCTAAATGGGCCGGTAAGCCCCCAGAGTGGGGCCACTTGGGTGGTCAGCCTGTATTCAGTAGAACCCAACTTTACCCAGACATTCAAGGAACCTCCCTCAGTACTTGTGAATGAGTCGGTCTTGTCATCTCTTCTTTAAACCCTGCACTCAGAGGCTTGGGAATTGCATTTATGTATGTTGAAGCTGATTAGCTGACATGACCTCTTTCTTTTCAACAAATAAAACATGAAACTTCAATCTCAAAAAAAAAAATTAAAGTAACTGCTTTAGAATTTGTAATGAAGCAGCTTAACGCAAGTAACATTTATTTTGCTAAGTTTATTTTCGTTTAGAACAATTTTTAGTCACTAACTTGAGAAACCTAAAGGTAATCTTAAACAACTGGAATGATGTTGCATGATTAAACCAGAAGAATCTGTTATAGAGTAAAAAAACATTTTTTTAAATTTATAATAAATACTGAAAAAGTATCATCACAAAGTGGTGCATTTGATCATCAACGAAGGGCTCAGCAGACACAATCAAACCAAACATTTCTAACGAAAGAAAGAGGTCATTGCACTGGTTGTCATGACAGACACACAAGAGAGAAAATCGTCTTCTGATCTCCGTCCCACTACTACAACCCAGGCGTGTGACAAGAGCCACGTGCACAGTGCAGTGGCCGTCACGCGTTCCCTGTGTTTCTGTTACACTTAAGGCCCTACTGCTTGATTAAGGGCCTGGTTATTAAAAAACGAAACAGAACCCTGAAACACAAAAACCAACCAAACAAAAACCAAAGTTTAAACCTTTGAAATATTTAAAATTCAGCTTTATTCATTGATTTTCCTCAGAAATACCTATATTCCTGGGGTATCTTCACCCACACGAACGTGGCTCAAGCACGCCTCCCCCCCAGCCCCGATCCTGGCACCCCTCTCTCTGACCACTTACAGACCCCTTGTCTGTAGTACAAGCAACGGCCTCTCCACTACAGTTCTAACTGAGCTCCAGAACGTGTGCTTACACGTTTCCTAAAAACTTACACTGAGGCTAAAAAAAATTACTCTAGGCCCTCAGAGAAATGTGCCCAAGGAAATGCGCTATTCTGCTAGATATTTTTGTAAATCTGTTAACCTTATACTTACTTTTATAGAGAAATTTTGCCTAGGTTTCAGAGATAAACTCTGCATGTATTCAACATCAACTGTAACTGTGCCCCTACTGGAGATGATCTGATAACTACATTTCCTCTTACATACAATGAGATTGGAAGGAGGGCCTGGTACCCCGTCATCATGAGCTGAGAACTGTCTGAAGGCATCTAGACCCCCATTCTTCCTGCTTGCTGGCCTCCATGCCCCTTACCCAAAACCACCTAGGAGAGCGTCCAGAACAGTTCACAGTGACCAGCTCACAGCAAGCGTCTGAGAGTCCAGCAACTCTCAAGGTCACTGCTCACTCTGGGGGGGTCCCTGCCTTTCCTCCTCCTGTTTCCACGCGTGGAGTGCATTCCTCCAAGTCCCAGCACCTCCCCATACCTTGCTCGGGCATCCAATTCATTTAAAGACAATCACTAAGCACTATGTCCCAGACAATAAACGACAAATAAAACACGTCTTTGCCTATGATGGGGTCAGGGTCTAGTGGACAAGAAGGTTTCTAAAATCATTACATCTATTTAAAGACTACCCACAATAGTGAGACACATGGTGGGCTAGAGAACTCCGAGGAAGAAGAGTCCTGGAGTAGCCAGGGAAGGCTTCTAGGAGGTGGCGGCATCTGAAGCCAGCCTTGAAGATCAGGTAAGAACTTTTCAGTTATGAATGTAAATAGGGGAATCAGACAAGTCCCACTTTCTCCATCTTCCGAAGTGATTCTTCATCTGTACCTGGGGTAACCTTCCTTACATTGCTATTGAAAGGCAATATAGCCTAGAGGACAATAATGACCTGAGTTCAATCCTAGCTCCATTATTTCCAAGTTGTGTGACACTGAACAAGTGTGTTCACCTTTCTGAATTTCTTTCCTCCTATCTGTGAAATGGGGAGACGACAAAGACCTCGTGAGATCGTCGTAGGGATTAACGAGATAATACCTAATGCTGTGCACAGCACGCTGAGAACCTAATAGAGACCCGTCCCCTCTTAGCTGTGTGTGACCTCGCCTGCCCTGCTGTCTGCCACTCTGGCTGGCACTGGGTTTGCCAAGTCCCTGCTTCAGCGCTCGCTGTTGCGCACTGTGTGCGTTCAGTCACCTGCTCAGAGAGACTCCTCTTGACCCCAGCTTTAAACAGTCCCACCCCTCGCTCTCCATTTGCCGGCTTTATTTTAACTCAGCGGCCATCTGTCTCCTCCACAGAACGCCAGCTCCACAAGGGGAGGGCCTGGCTTTGTTCACTATCGCACCCCAGCATCTGGAACAGTACCTGGCACACAGCAGGGACTCAGATGTATCTGTGGACGGAATTACCGTAAAACGGGAAACGTAAAACTGGAGTAGTATCCACCGTGCAGGGTTTGCTGGGGCCAAACGAGATGGACCCTGACAGAAAAACAAGTCGTCACGGCCGGCACACAGATGGAGCCTCAGCCACCGCCCACCAGCCTGGAGACAGATCAGCTTGCAGCGGGGGACAGACGCAGCGCTCTGCAGGGTCCGGGGTGGGGTGGGGGGCGGTCTCCCCTCAGTGTCAGTGCCACACCCACGCGGTGCCGGGTTTCCAGGCTGCTAGGTAAGGAAGAACCCCGGGGTTTAGCAACAGTACTGGCTTTCTTGGTGTCAACTTGATAACTTACGGGCGACGTGCAAGACACAGCTCCTGGCTGGCCAGGCTGCTGAGATGTTCTTCTCTAGTCTTTGTGGAAGACACAAATAAAGCACACTGTGAGTCCACTTCCACAAAAGGGAGCAAGCCACAGGCGGGCTGACGAAGGGTCAACAGGAATCTAGGAAGTCAGGCCCGTCACGGAATACCCACAAGACGCGGAGAGTTCTTCCTGGCCTGTCTCGGTGAACCACCAAAGCGGTGGTCACGTGTGAAACAGCATCGCTGACTCTAAAGAACGGAAGACCTTGACAAGTGACAATGGAAAGGACGTGCCGGACGGTGGAGCAGCTCAAGCAGAAGGACAGAGGGAAGGGGGCGGGGCGGAGGGCTGGACGCCCGACTTCGTTTGGCTGAAGAGCAATGTGGGGGACGGCTGGCAAGGCAGGCCGTGCACAGACCACGGGAGGCCTCTGGGGGCTGAGCTGAGGGGCCGAAACTTCTCTGACGGACTGTGAGTCATTCCTGGAGCTCCTGCCCAGGGAAGTGCCTATTTAAATTCAGTAAAGGTGGTAGCCGTCAGGCAGCTACTGTGGAGAAGGGGCAGAAGCATGAACTTCTAGCCAAGGGATAACCAGGGAGAAGCAAGGAAGGCGGACTCAGAAAGGAGGGGTTGGCCGGGAGAGGTGATACCGGCAGGTGCTGTGAGGAGCAGCTGTGAAAAACCTCCTCTGAAGACGCCAGGAAATGGAAGGAACAAGACCTGAAGCTTCTGCGAGGCCTGCTGTGTTTTCATCACTAGCTGGAGTCACGATGCGCACAACAGGGCGCGTCAGCTCTGCATCACGCGGAGCAGCTGTGAGGCACGCGTGCGGCAGCCATGGTGGTGAGGGCCACCAGTGCCTCCCGGGCCTCACTCCCAAGCCTGCTTCCCGTCTGGCAAGGAGAGGGCCAGAGCACTTACGAATTGCTCAAAGCTGGCTCAATCTCGCCTCTTCCATGGAACACGCCACAGAACAGCCTTTGATGCCCAGCGACTGACAGGGTCCTTCACCACCTCGCCGCTCCGGCACGGGGGGCCCCTCTCGCCCCGCCAGAGGGCCTGCTCTCTGCCTGCTCCACCTCCTGCTCCGCCACAGACGGGACGTGAGCGCGCTTGGCGGCCCCGTGTCACCGCGGGGGTTCGGAGAGCCCAGTGGAGGCGGTGTGTGTGCCGGCAACCCTGCAGCCCGCCGGGCATCTGGCACTGCCCAGCAGCACCAGCTCCAGCCTTATCACCACTCTCCCCCAGCAGGAAGGGATCAGTTTCCTGCGCCGCAGTGCTCCGGCCCGCACACACCTGCCCCACGCGGTTCATCACTGGGGCATCTTTGCTAAGCGTATGGATACAAGCACAGATATTTCTTGAGAAGGGGGCTGTGAGAAGTTTGAGGACAACAAAAAAAACTAAGCAACTCTCTTTGTACACTGGGACACTAGAAAATAATTCAGTCATCAACAAGGCAAAAGCACAAGACTAAATTTTAGGCAAACATTAACTCAAGGTAAATTAAACTAACAGGAATTAGATTTCTTCTAAGTCAGACTGTCAGATACTAGAGTTTTAGGAAGCTATGCTTTAGAAATGCGGCACACATAAGAACATATATGTGTGTGTATGGACATACATGTATACGCATACATGTATAAATATACACGTATAGTATACGTATCAATATTTTAAGATACCACACCTGGGTCCACAGAAGATGCTGTTTGCTTTTTCCCCACCTTTCCTCTATTTTTCACATTTTTAAATGGGGAAAAAAGGCACATGTACTTTGAAAACATACCAAGGAAAGCACACCACACTCATCACACCAGCAAATAGTTAAGATAATGCTTATGTCAACATCTTAACTATATTTTTTAAAAAACAATATTCAAACACTGTTTTATGTTAATTGTTAAAGACAAAAGCTGTTTAAAAAAGTTTCACATTTCCTGAACTTCAAAAAATAATAAATATACAAAGTATATTATGTTAATTTCTGCTGCATTACAAAGATAAGTTATAACTGCAGTTTCAAAAGTAAAAATTTTCACTCTAAATATAATTAACATGGAATTAAAACTGAAAAATAACTTGGAATTCTATACAATCCTGTGAGTAATCTAGTATTATACACATATGTCTCATATTAAAAAAATCAGTGAGCTATATTTAAACCTATTTCATGATGGTAAAATTATGCAAATTTTAAAAATTACTAACAATTTTAATTTTTGTAAGCTATTCTAGAAAGAAGTAATCCTAATAAAAATGAGCAGATGTCTAACACATGGCGATTTCCTACCACCGTGGTGGGCCCCTCTGCCTGACGCCCGTGTGGCCTCTTACCTGACACAGAGACGGCGTGGGTCCGAACGCCCTGCTTCTCGCTGTTGGCCAGCCTGGAACAGAGGTGCAAAGCCGTGAGTGCCATGCTCTTCAGACCACACCGCCAGCATTCATTCAAACCGTGAGCTGCCCAGAATCAGGACGACTGTGCCATTTCCCAGGGACACTGCACAGTCTAGAGGGGTGATTTTGTAAAACACTGGATTCTACCACCTGAGGCCCTTAAAGTCACCAGACTGCTTTAATGTTTTAAAGACCAGAAATTAAGACAGAGAAGTGAAGGAACGCTGAACTATAACATGACTGAATGTGGTGTACGTGGCTTAGATTAACTTTAATTTAGATGCTGGACTGCAAGGGAGTGGCCGAAGTTATACCACAGAGGGAACGATGCCTGGGACTGAGATGCGAATGTGAAACACTGTTACACGACTGGCTCTGCTTCAATTTCGAGCATGTCCAAGAGCAGGCAGCACATGGACATATATTGTTATTATTTACAGACTGAAACAAGGTAAGCTTAACGCATCCGGTTGTTTCATGAAACGGCTCGACAACGTTAGTGTTTTACATACACACCCACATAAAATAACATTTTGGCCAAAGGTTTCAGTGACATTTTTAAAAAATCCAAGTATAGTTCAGTTTAAAATTTTTGGAAAAGCGTAAAGCAGAGAAAAAAGGAACCCTATAGTCTTTATTTATTTTTTAAAATATTTTTGTTGCATTTCTTTAATTAATTAATTTATTTTTAAATCAATTTATTTATTTTTGGCTGCTTTGGTTTTTCGTTGCTGTGCACGGCTTTCTCTAGTTGCGGCGAGCAGGGGCTACTCTTTGCTGCGGTGCACGGGCTTCTCATTGTGGTGGCTGCTTTTATTGTGGAGCACGGGCTCTAGGTATGTGGGCTTCAGTAGTTGTGGCACGTGGGCTCAGTAGTTGTGGCTCGTGGGCTCTAGAGCACAGGCTCAGTAGTTGTGGCGCACGGGCTTAGGTGTTCCGCGGCATGTGGGATCTTCCCAGACCGGGGCTCCAACCCGTGTCGCCTGCATTGGCAGGCGGAGTCTTAACCACTGTGCCACCAGGGAAGCCCAGAACCCTATAGTCTTTAGATGTCAAAGTCACTTTGCTCTTTTTATAAAAGAAAACTTTTCCTGCTACATAAGCCTTTACTCTAGAAGTACTAAATAAGAATTTTTCCTGGTATATAGAATTTATATTAGGTAATACGGGAGCTTAAAATAGTATATCCCCATTGAGAACTAGAAATATTCAATATGCAACTGCATAACCTCTATAACTAAGGGTTACAGCACAAAGCCATAGCCCTGAGTTCCTTTTATGGAATTCTCTAAATATGTGAAATGGTATCTTTATTATAAAAGTTTAACCAAAGTTGTTTTCTAACAAATCACCAGTTCCTCTTCTATTGCAGCTCCACGACTTATTCTCACCATCTCTGAACTACATTTATCAGGAGGTCACAGGTGCACACAGTCATAATAAGCAGGTTACATCATCTGCCCCTGTATCCTGCTGATAGGACACCAGGGTCTTCCTGGGCTGCGGGTTGGGATGCTACTTCAAACCAACTTACAACTGCAGGGATATCTGCACTTCTCTGATCAGTGGCAATAACAGGTCTGCTGCTCTATGATTTGTGGAAATTCTGCTCTTTTAAAATTTGCTTTATTTATTCAGTTTTTCTAGGATTTGCTAGCACAGACTCCCTTCTTCCTGACTTTTTTATCTGTGTTTATGATTCCAGTGTGTTTTGATCCTCAAAGTCATCTCTTAAGACTTCCCACAATTGAAGATACTCTGAGCATTAGTTCCTTGCCTGATATGGGACATTAACAAATATCTATTAAATACTGTTGAGTTTGTGAAACACAAGGCCTAAAAGCTAAGAGAAAGCTGGTCTCGCCCATCCCTCCACTCGCCCGCCCAGCTGCTGTGTACCTCCTGTGTGCCAGATACGGCCCAGGGTCGGGTCTACCCCGTCACGTGACCCTGGCCGTCAACGAGGCCACAGGGTGTGAGCAGCAGAGAGGTAACTGTTTAATGTGAGATAAGTTACAGGAAAACACACAGGGCTGCTCCTGGGACTGGGGTGGTGGGAGGTTTCCAGAGGCAGGGATGCAGGATAAGATTTGAGCAGGCCCCTGCTGAGGACAAGGCCGGAGGGAAGGAAGGACTCCAAGAACTGAAGGCAGTTCAATGTGAACGAAGAGTGAGCACGAGGAACGGGAGGTGAGGCTGGAGGAGCTGGCAGGGACCGTCGTGCAGCCTCCCGCCGGCTGGCTGAAGGATGTGGGCCTGAATCTAAGAGCAGCAGCGGTCACGCAAGGGGTTCGAGAGGAAAGGTCCCTTCTGCTGTTGTAGAGAATGGACGGGACGGTAGGCAACATGGGACAGGCAAAGATGGGTAGGAGGTGTGCAGGAAAATGGGAACCCAGAAGACCTGAGGCTGCTGTCCTTTGAGCTGGGCCCTTGGCTGGTGTTTAGGAGGGCTCCCACCAACCCCTAACTAGTAAGTGTGGTTCACTGTCCTTAGACTGTTTGTACAAGTAATATGGTTCGTGCTGAACTCTTGCCTTCCTTCTGGGAGTCTGGAATTTGGGTACACGCCAAGCAAAGTGTGCATACGTGACCAGGCCCCCATAAAAGCTGGGGCACCGAGTCTCTAACTAGCTTCCCTGGTAGACAACACTCCACGGCATCACAACTCATTCCCGAGGATCAGGTGTGCCGTACCTGAGTCCCTGAGAGAGGGCTCTTGGGAGCCTGCCCCTGGCTCCCTCAGGACTTCACGCCATTGCTCTCGGCCTGGCCAGTTTTGCTCTGCGTTCCCTGGCAGCCATACCTCACAGATGAGAGTACGGTTATGTGCTGAGTCCTGGGAGTTCTTTCTAGAGAATCACTGAATGGGGCAGTCTTGGGGACCTCGACACAGGAGTCTACTGGAGGAGCCCATACAGGTGATAACAGCTAAAAACCGGGGAGGGATGGTGGGAATGTCAAGTGGATGGATCTGATAGTTAGGAAGCAGAAAGGAAGGAACTGGCGGCAGACCGGTGATAGAGGAGAGAGAGTGACAGAACAGAGGTGACGCCCAGGTTCCACCCTCTCTGTCCCTATATGCAGTGGCGTCTCAGGTGCTGTATTCTCTGCAGGTGCCTTGGGTTCTCTTCAAATCTCTCTCTGAGTGCTCAGCACACAGCTGTAATTGTTTATTTACCTGTATATCTGAATGTCTAGATTGTAACTTTCACTTGGTCCCCAATTCCTAGCACAATGGCTGAGAACAGAGAAGCTTTGGCATTCTTTTCCTTGTACAGATTGAAACATCTACTATGAAATTCATGACATAAACAAATTTGAAAATTAACATAAATTACATATCTTTAATTTTCTCACTTGTAAAATAGCCAGAATGGTATCTATTTTCAGGTTCTTATAAATATTGTCACTGACTATAAAGTGACTGTTTGACAACAGACCTCCCTCATACGATCTCACTGCTATTCTTGAGCTCCCTGCTGAACTTAAAGGGAAAATTCATTGTACACTTTTGATTAAACCTAACTACATGATTTAAAATTGATTTGATTTCTTTCTGGAAACATTTGTTTTCTAGTTTCCTAATCATATACGTAGAAATTTGATTACTCAGGCAAATGGAGAGTAAAGCATAGTGAGTTCCTCCCAGTTTCTAATGCACAGGAATCACAAGACACACAAAGCAGTACTTACTTTGGTATCGATGGCAAAGCCCGTTCACCTTCTGGGGAAAAAACAGAAAGAGAGAGATGAGATTCCTTCTTTCCTTTTGAAAAGATTATGTATAGAAATCAGAGAAAGAAGATGAGTCTTATTTCAGAATTTTAGCAATAACACTTTAAAATGAAGTTGGTATACTGCCTATCTATCTTAGGTTTCCATGGCTTTATTTTTAGTATTTATGACAAATATACACTGCCTGCAGGTGCAGACTACATAAAAGGTGTTGCCAATCAAAACCAAATGCTAAGGGATAAACTGATGAAATATATTCTTCCCAGGAGACTCTAGAAGATGAAGATTTTCTCATAATCAAAGCCAACGTTCTTTACCAAAGACTGAACGTCCTGCGGCAACACCAAAACCTGTGCAGGACTGTGCTCCGCAACAGGAGAGGCTGCGATAGTGAGAGGCCCACGCACCGCGACGAAGAGTGGCCCCCGCTTGCCACAACTAGAGAAAGCCGTCACACAGAAACGAAGACCCAACACAGCAAAAATAAATAAATTAATAAACTCCTACCCCCAACATCTTCTTTAAAAAACAAAAAACAAACCTGTGCAGGACACACAGAAATCCAAAGGAAACAAACCCACAGGTTGTGTTCCTGGAGGAACAGGGGCAGCCAAGGGGCCCAGCAGCCTCAGAGGCGTGACCTGAAGTGTCCTGTGGACTCGACTTACTTCGGGAGGTGCTGAGGCCCCCATGACAGTGGCAGACTCCCCCGTCACGGCTGGGCTCTGGCCAGCGCATCACAGGGAAGCTCTGCTCAGTGGCTGGGGAGATGTGCTCCCTCCCCTTCATTAGTGAACCAGGAAGCATGGAGCCCCCTGGTTCAATCTCTTTTATCTGGATGAATCTGGTGGTAAACCCATCCCACCAGTCCCCTCGCTCCCCAGGCCGTGGATTACCCTTGTCCAGGTCTCCTGTCCCTCCTCCTATCCCCCGGTCCCGGTCCCGGATGGCCCTGAACACAGCATGATGCCTTCATACACTCCATCTCTTGAAAGATTCTCTTCCTTCTGGTGGAAGCATCATCCCTCAATCTTTCAAAGCTCAATTCAAGCTCAACCTCCTCAAAGGAGCCCTTCCTGGAACACCCCAAGTGGCTCTGGATGGCCTTCCTGTGCTTCTGCTGCATTAGCAGAGCGCTTCCCACGTATCAGACAACGTAGAAGGTCAGACTTGACCCGCCCACAGGCCACCCCCCACACCGGCAGAGGACCCGGCACTCACAGCCACTGCATAATACCCAATACACTGCAGAAACTTCATCCAAATTTCCTCACTATGACTTTCTGACATCCAAATTTCAAGCAAAATAACCACGTTATACCATGAAGACCAAACTTAGAATAACTGGAAAATCCTATCATTAGTTTATTACCCCATGGATGCTACCACCACCACCTTACCCACACTCAACACTGTCAATTAATCATATGGGCTTTCAAATGACATGTCAGTGTGATTTCTAGCTGTTTTACTCTCTCTGTTGAAATTTCTACTTCCTTGGAGAGAAAAAGGAACCAGATTATGAACTATTTGGTTAATACAGACTTTATAAGAAGCTGGGCAGGAGTAGGAAGAAGGCTGAAAATGAGGCGATTAACAACTGAAGGAGCGTAAGAGAGTCAATTTTCAGGAAACAAGAACGTAGCAGAACATTGAGAGAAATGGCAACAGACGCGATAAGCAGCAGCATTATAAAAATCCCTAAGCGCTCACCAACTAAAATGCCCAACACTAGGAGCTAACTTTTGACACTGCTTTAAATTTATAAGTTGAATTAGTAACATATGCTTTCTCATGGCATCCATGTGGTCTCTTATTTCTCAGCATAAGTTCCTTAGGATTAAGGATGCATCTTTGTATTAAACCACATTTTTATTTTCATTTTTAGAACTGAGGCTTTTAATTTCTGAATAAAAATTTTTATCTATTGTTTTTTAATTAAATAATCAATACAGATTCACTGTAACAAATCTAAATCATAAAGGTCTATAATGTAGACAAAAAAAAGTAGACAAGTTGAAGTCCCCCACCCCCCACCTTCACATACAATTCCACCTTCCGTAGGGGTATTCACTGTCCACATTTAACTTTCCAGACTACCAGACTCCTTGTATGCTTATAAACACACGCAGGTTTGGCTACACACACACACGTGCATGTAGGTTTCAGCACGGAAATAGGGCCAGCTCGTCTTTTCAAACAGCTGCACGGCATCTCACACTCCCTTATTTATTAGCTACTAGCTCCACCCCCGTAGACACCGGGGTCGCTGCACATTTTGTGCTACCGAAGACAGTGCAGCAGGGGCGCCGCATCAGTGGTCCTGCGCGGCTGTTTCCAGGAGGGGCCGGCAGTACCAGGAGCAACCGAAAGCACTGTCCCAACTCATGCCGACACAGTAGAGTGTGGAGGGCACCTTGCAACGGCCCCACCAAGAATGGGTATCACGGTCTTTCCACCCATCTAACAACAGGTTAACAGACACAGAATGCTATCTGTCACTGTCTGTGTCCATAAGCTTACCGGACAGTGTATGTCCGTTCTTCTACGGGTGCCCATTTTTACCCTCTTATTCAATGAGCTAGAAGAACACTTGAAAAATAAGAGATTTTAATTCTTTTTTGCATATGTATTACAGATGTTTCCCCTTCTGTGTCACGGCTTTAAAAAGCATTTCTTTTACTAGTAGAAGCGCTTTCGTACTTATGTACTGATGAACTCTACGGATTTGCTCTCTGTGCCTTCCGGGATTTGTGTCAGGCTTGGGAGCAGCCCCACTCTCACAATGTGCAGTATTTACCATCATCCTCCGTACAGAAACCCTCCTTGAGAACGATGAAATTATGACCCTGATTCGCACAATTCTTTCCTCTGAGGAGAATTTTACTAAGATCGAAAAATTGCTACTGAGCTTTCTTGCTTTAAGGAAAGGTCAGATAACGCCCCACGATAAGGGCCAAGGTCACGCAGCGACTCTGATGGAACCTGGTTCAGGGCATCGGACTTGTGACTCTTAGTTTTCTGCCCCAATGATACCACCTTTAAAAGCACTTTCTAAATTCAAAGCAATTATGGTGGATCACAGAGTTAACAAAGTGCATCTGGGCACATCAGACCTCAGGTGTAGAACTTACACGTCACTATAACTGTTAACACTCGCAAACGTGTACATGGCTCCTTACCATTAAGTAGTTTATAGTCTAGAGAGGACAAATGGGTACGTACATAATAGTTACTTAAAGTACATACCAGGAAAATGGTACATTAGAGTTGTGGAAACATGTTTCACATTTATTTGAAATTTTAAAAAAACTAAATTAAAAAATGCACATGTGCTCTTGTCCACGTATTTCTGACTATAATCCATTAAAACATCTGACTTAAAATATTATTTCAATTAGGCAATATAACCTCACTTTAGGTATCTATTATAAAACAGTCATGTAATAAGTACATATGCTGTGATTTAGAATAAAGTAAATAAATTATCAGACTCAATAATTAATTCTATAAAGACAACATAAAATTGGTAACAACCAATGCCCTACTAGGTTTTTATGAGAAGCATTTTCATTTATGCTGTTTTCATATGAATGAAGAATTTAATGCATCTCATTTCATGAGATTTGATATCAAAATGTTTCTCCCTAGAGGGGAAAAAAAGCCATTTAAAAACCAACATAGGAAGATGTTAAAGCTTCAAACATTTAATGCCTAATGTCTGAATGTTATTTTTTTGTGTACCAACAAATTAATGAAGAACATTTTGGTAAATCAGGATGAAATTAAAAAATTATTCACTAAAAAGAAGACAGGCGATATGGCACATTTAACATTTTTCATAGAATACTATCTTTATATGAAGCAACTGTCCCAAAACATTTAAATAATGTTTGCAAGGTACATACCCCCATTTAAAGCACAATATGAAAACTCAAAGCTCATGGATGCAAAAATTTTAACTGAGAGTAGCCTTTAGATATTTCTAAAAGCAACTTCATTACATAAAAAAAGCTATGACAAATACACACTATATTTTAGGAAAAAAATAAATGAAGAGGCTTTATTGGTCTGATCATAGTGGGAAAACATATTTGCTAGATTAGCCACATCCTGGAATCCATGCACTTACTGGCCTTTTGGTTCATGGTTTTATAGACACCGTTTTCAGAGCACAACACCCTGACACTAACTTTTAAACAAAGCTTCCAGTGATACCTCTGCTTCACACCCTCCCTCAACGCCCTCCACCTGCTGTCAGCACAGAGAACTCGACTGCTGGGCAGGCAGGGCCCTCTGCTGTGTCTACACTTGGAGCTCAGGGCTTTGTCATCTGCTTCCCTTGTGTGTCTCCACATACGCTTCCCCATTCGCTCACTGCTCAGTCGTCCCCAACTCCCTCCAGGGATCGTCCTACCCACAGAGGGGAGTGCTGGCAGGGATCCTGTGTCCACCTGCCACAGAGCTGGCTGCCTGCTTGATAGGGACTACTGTGGACCCCCCTACCACGCTACAAAGTAGGTACCATTCTTCCGTTATGGACGAGGAATCTCCAAGCCAAGGCTCATCCAGCGTGTCAAGATCACGCTGAAACTAGCAGCAGCGTTGCAACGACAGCAACACTGAAGTTTCTGACGCTCTACGTGCCAGCACGGCCCCAAGCCACCTACACACGAGGCCGTCCCCCCACGACTACACAAGACAGGGACCACTCTTCGTGTCTTGTGGGACGGAACTGAGGCACAGAAAGTTAAGTACTTTGCAGGCGGCATGCACTCATGATTTGAATCCACAGGTCAATACAATTCCAAAGTCCAGTTTTTTCCTGCTTTATTTCAGAAACCCAAATCCTCTGAAACACCCCATCTTACTGCCTTGTGAAAGGCTAAAGAGACACAGTCGTGTTTCTAAGGTTCATCACATCATGCTTAGAACTACTACTCTCAGCTTTTGAGATCTATGAGAAAAAATAGGAAAGAGACTTTATTTATCATGAGTTACAAGAGACTTAAAAAAAAAACGACCCAGAACATAATCCCAAAAGTTTATTTTAAAATGCTAATGGTAACCTAGAAAATACATTAAGTATGTTGCGCAAAACAAAAGGGTCTAAACACAATGTTTCCTTTAAGCTCTGTCCAAACCCAGCTCTTAGGCTGTGAGCTGGATCACTTCCCTAGAAAAGAATACAGATCCACTGGGCTGAATTATTCATCCACTCTTCACTTTCACAGAGCAATCTAAAAGGACTACAGGCTGTGGGGTGAGCTCAGCTAACGATTCAGAGGGAGCGCTGGAACAGAAGGAGAGCTCACCTTTCTGAGGCCTGATGATGAAAGACTGCGTGGCCCCGTGCACCAGCCGGCAGTACCCATCTATCAGGTCGGCCATGTTCTCGGCAATGGTCAGGGACGGTGCTGTCACCGTCAGAGGCTGGACAGGGGAGAAGACCCAGAGAGAGCTGTTATTGTTCTTTCCAGTAATCAAAGGGACAGCTGCACTATGACATCAGATCTCTAGATACACTTGAACACAGAGTGGGAGCGAAACAAGATCTGTCATAAGGTTTGAGTGAAAAAGGAAGTTTGATATTTAAGGATGTTATTCCTAGAATATGTGACAGAAGGCAAACCCAGGCAAAAAAAGAAAAATCACTTAAACCGAGACTCCCTTTCTAGAACAAAAAGAGGTGAAAAAACCACTTCCTTTCAGAATGTCTGGTCCCTTAGGCACGCTCTAATTAAGAAAAGAATTTAGAAAATTAGTAAGCTAAAGTAGAGCTTATTTTAGAAACGAGAGAAATGTGGAGTAAATTTTTATCAACCATCGTAATTTTTCTGACATTAAAGAAAATTAGTGGAATTTCATTACTTTGAGCACGCACAGCATGTTCTGCTCCAGAGCTTAGAAACCACACTTTTCAAGTTAAACATGCAATTATGATAAATTTCCCAAAAACCTATCATTAAATGTTATCCAGGAGATCATCAAAGCTGTATTTTACTTTCAAACACAAGTATGTCCTAACTCATGTAGTCTACATAACCTCCTTCCAAAGGGACAACTTATCTCACCTGCAGTATCCTAAATATTATTTGAGGGTAGCAAACAGAAAGGAGGACAGCCTGAAAATCATGGTGCAAACAAGAAATTACTGAGATATTTTCAGGAAATTTCAATTTGCAATACGGTTTCAATATTTCATGGCATCATTTGTTTAGTTCTGAGAATCCACTGCCTGGAGCCTAGAAATGCCGTGATCCCAAGGCAGCAGGAGCAAGAAGGCGTGAGGAGCACCGAAAACAAACCATCCCTGCAGGGGTCGCAGCAGAGCAGAGCCCAGGTGTGCGAGTGGGGCCAGGTGAGCCCCCAGAACGGGCTTCACCCACGAGTAAGCCTGCGTGTGCCGCCAGGTGGTGCAGACTCTTCGGTATGTTGAGTATTCTCTGCCCGTCTTTCAGAAAGGTCACCTTATGCAGTGTTTGCCAAATGTTCATTTCTCGTGCCAGGCCTGCCTTTACTTTCTACACCACGTGCTGATTAAGAAGAGGCTCCAGGTCCAGACTGTCTGGGACGAACTCCATGTCTACCGCCTACTAGGACCGTGGCCACCATCCTGTGCCACCATCTACAGACTGGGGGTAACCAAAGTATCTCAAAGTGCCTCTTCCGCTGGGTTCTGAGGATGCCGTGTGTTGCCCTTGGCTTCTGTGTTAAGTATCGGACAGTGGGGACATATGTGGCACAAAGTACCAGCTGCTGCCGCGGTTATTTTCCTAATTATTACCCCCCAGAGAATGTCACATACTGCACAGTCTGGGAAATAACACTGTAACATAGTTTACAGAATTTATATAATTCTAAGAGGCTGATTTTCTTGGTAATTCATGATAATCTCCCAGCATCTCCACAATAAGGCTCCATTAATTTTTAAGCCTGTTTTCTATTCTTGAGGGCATTTAATCATTATTATTCGTAATGTAACGCTTATTACATTAGAGAAAGCTGTGATTCTGATGACCCACGAATACTTCACCTGCAACCAGAAACAATCATCATTTCTACAACAGCGCTTTATTTTCGTCTTCCCATCGTGACGCACGTGAGCCCTCCTTACCTCAGGCGCTCCTGCAATCTTCAGCTGCAGCGTCCCTTTCCTGTCCTTGTCTTCGCTGTTTGAATACTGAATGGTCTGCACTTGATTGAAGTCGGCCAGGTGTGTGGGCTTTGGGAAGAAAAGGCAAACGCTCTGGACCACAGATGCAAGACTCATGTGAACTATTCTGTGCAGTCCTCACGGTCCCAAGCCCACCTCATCCTCCTGAGGACACCTCCCTAGACGGGATGTCTGAGGAAACCAACTGTCCATGTTGCCTGGGGGGCCATTCTCCCTCTGAGGAGCAGTCATGGACCTGCTAGGGCCACCTGCTCACTTCACGGTCAGGGATGTGTCTGCTCTCTGTGCTCCTGACGGCCGAGGGGCACTCCATCCTCAGGAGCTGCACAAGTGGTCACCAGTCCCACACGACACATGACAGAGAAAGGAAGAAGGGAGTCCCCGACCTGACTCACCCTCTGGCCTGGGGGGAACCGTGTGAAATTCTTGGCCTAAGGGAACATTCTGCTCCACTTCTCACAGAGAGAGGGACCTGTTCCCACTCCCAATGCACCCTGAGCTAGAACAAGTCTCTGAAACGTTCTGAAGTTCCACAGTGTAACAGTGCTAGGGAGACGCTGGGTATCCAAAGGGCCCTTCCCACACAGACAGGCCAAGAGAGACACTGTTCATTTTCCCAAGAGGAGTAAACTCTTTTTTTCTTATGCAGACAAAACATGCCCATTCGTCTTTCATCCTCTACCATTTCATGACAACGACCGGTTCGCGTGAGACGATTCCTACAGGTTTATCCAAAACAATCGGCCTAGTTAGGACCTCTTTCTCTTAGAACATCACAGGTATCAGCCCCTCCCTGCCAAGTGCCCCACTCAGCACAGATTATGCCACTGGGGCTGAGCCGGAATTACGGTTCAGAAGGGGACTCCTACCCCGCGCCCCTTCACAGGGAAGCGTCTCTGCAGCACTGCTCTCAGGCACTGCTGTCAGGCCCCCCGCACGGATGCCCACGGGCAGTCCTCCATTCCCTGGGCAGCACACAGCACGGCCCCCACGCCTGGCCCTCTCTTGGCCTCTGCCCTCATGGGCTTTCCTCCTCCCTCCGTGGCTCTCTTTCCATTTCCTGGCTTCTCCCCTACTCAACCCACAAACGTTCAGGTGCTACAGGGGTCTGTGCTGGGCCCCGTCCTTCTCGCCAGCTGTGCACAGCCTGCCCGGTGAACACCAGCCGGTCCTGTGGCACAAGTACCATCTCCAGTCCTGAGCTCAGACTCAAGTATCCCACTCCCTACGTGACATCCTCGCGTGGACACTGGAGAGAGACTGACCGCACACCCAGCACAGTCACGGGGACCCCCCCCTCAAAACACCTTCCCCCTCCAGTCTTCCTCACTTCAACAAAAGCATCACCATTCAACCTGGTTCCTGAGTGGAAATATGAAGGCATGATTACTGACTCCCCTCCTTCCCTTACCCCACATCCAGCCCAGCTCCCAACACCCAGAATCCATGCGTTTTCCCTCCATCCCCATGGCCACCACTCCAGTACAAGCCGCTGTCTTGCACGGTGCTCAGAATTCGTCCTGAAATTGTTTCCCAGCCAGTGTCCCTTCATCCGTGTTCGTCCTCTACACAGACAGCCCCCGGAAG
Source organism: Leucopleurus acutus (assembly GCF_964270905.1). Lineage (NCBI taxonomy): Eukaryota > Metazoa > Chordata > Mammalia > Artiodactyla > Delphinidae > Leucopleurus > Leucopleurus acutus. Next base: position 81,450,389 of record NC_139159.1, read on the forward strand.
CCAGGGAGGTATTTTAAAATGTAAATCTGGTCCTATTAAGTCCCCTGTAAAAACGGTACAATGCTAGCCCAAAGGAATCAAACACCAACATGATCTGACCTCTGCCTGCCTCTCTGACCTAATTCCCCAACAGGACCTCGTCTTGATGGGATGTGCTCTGGTCTCACTGGGGCAGGGCCATTCCCTTTGATCAGTTTTCAGCTGACCAAAGAATGAGGAACATGAATGAGGACCAGGGCTGTGAGAGGCCATATAATGTGCAGGAAATTCCCACATGGTGAAAAACTGTCTTGTGTCCTGAATGGCTTTCAAATATCCTGGTATTTATTCATGCTGGTGAAAAATCTGATTCTAGAACCCACATCTATTTTAAAACACAAAGTATGCTCTGCATGGAATTTTCCAGGAATGCAACTTAGGTGTAATTCAGGGAATATTACACTTGCCTGTCTTTGGAATGTTACTATGAGTTGCTCACCATTTTGGAAAAGGACATCACCGAGGGCGATGCTAGTCTGATGTTTGAGCTGCTGGCACAAGGTACATACACTGTCATAGAGGAGGCCTGAGGCTCCTCCTAACACACTGGGAACCAAATATCATTAAGTCAGTGGTGACACATGAAATGAGAAATATCTCAATTAGTTTCAGTAAATGGTTATATTAAAATATTCCCATTACTGGCATCTTATAATTTAAAAAAATTTCCAAAGCACAAAAAGAAAGTTGAGTTATGGAAATTATTGTATTTAACTTATTTTTTATTCCTTCTTTTAACCCATTGTTTTTCTGCCTCATTCTGACATTATCCCTCAAGGTCGGCCACATAAAAAGAATAAATTTTAAAGAAGTACTTAAAGGGAACGGCAGAAGAAAAGAATAAAAATAAGCAAAAGATATTAGGAAAAGGAAATCTGTGAAGATAAATACTGAAATTAATGAAGACAAATAGATTAATGCTATAACCCTACCCGCTAAGCCTGTCCTTCAAAAGCAGCTGAAATAAATCCTTTGCAAATCTGAAAAGAAGAGACAAATCCAAACAGACAAGCTTAGGACTGAGAAAGGATATAGAAATAAAGTTACTGGAAAGATCGTAAGGGTATCACGAGATGCAACTCCATGGCAACAATTTAAAAACGTAGAAAAGCAGATGAGACGCTAACAGTATGAATTACCAAAACTGACACAAGAACTGGAAAACCTGAATAGATCTATTACTACTGGAGAGGTTGAAAAAATGGTTAAACACCCACCATTGAAAAAGGCACCATGTGGTTACATAGATTGATTCTATCCGCCTTCACAGAACACACAACTCTGCCTTGACTTAAAATATTTCAGGCCACAAAATGATGAAAATCCCCCTAATTCGCCTGATAAAATTAGTGTAACTTCTAATATCATGTCCTCGTAGAGCTAAAATAAAAAGAAAAGACTAGACTGATTTCACTTATAAATAGCTACAAAAATTCTATATATTAGCAAATATAATAAATCACTATTTCCAAAGAATAATATAGCATAACCAGTAGGAGCTATTAAATGGCTCAATATCAGCACAGCTAATCAAGATAATATACACTAATAACAAATTAAAAGAGAAAACACCAGGATCATATCATTAGGGCTGAAAAAGCCTTCAGTTAAATTTAGTAGCCACTCCTAATAAAAATGCTAAGCAAAGAAAGGCATAATTTAAAAACATGAAAGATACTTTACTAAAGGGACTTTACTGGTGGCGCAGTGCATAACACTCTGCACCCCCAATGCAGGGGGCTCGGGTTCGATCCCTGGTCAGGGAACTAGATCCCACACGCATGCTGCAACTAAGAGTTCACATGCTGCAACTAAGGAGCCCATGTGCTGCAACTAAGACCCCACACAACCAAATAAATAAATATATTTCTTTTAAAAGATACATTACTAAAACCCAACATCAAAAATTATCCTGAATGATGACACACTTTTTTTTTTTTTTTTTTTTTTTGCGGTATGTGGGCTTCTCACTGTTGTGGCCTCTCCCGTTGCGGAGCACAGGCTCCGGACACGCAGGCTCAGCGGCCATGGCTCACGGGCCCAGCCGCTCCGCGGCATGTGGGATCCTCCCGGACCGGGGCACGAACCCGTGTCCCCTGCATCGGCAGGCGGACTCTCAACCACTGTGCCACCAGGGAAGCCCGACACACTTTTAACTGATAAATTAAAACCTAAAACAAGATAGGGATATCCTCTACCACCCGTTTTTAAACATGATCTTCAAGGTGCCTGTGAATATGAGAACAGGAAAGAACTGCATAGATTAGAGAAAAAAGTTAAAACTATTCCTTTTTTTTTTGCTGATTACATGATTATATACCTATAAAATCTAAGATTCTAATAAAAATGACTTATTAAATGAACAAGGTTGCTGAATATATGATAAACAACAATCAAGTATATTCTGCTATGCTCACAGTATGAATTTTAAATTGGAAATGGCCAAAAAAAATTCTCCCAATAAGGCCAAAAACTCTGTAATACTTATGAATTAGCTTAATACAAAAAATCTATACGAGGGCTTCCCTGGTGGCGCAGTGGTTGAGAGTCTGCCTGCCCATGCAGGAGACACGGGTTCGTGGCCCAGTCCGGGAAGATCCCATATGCCGCGGAGCGGCTGGGCCCGTGAGCCATGGCCGCTGAGCCTGTGCGTCCCGAGCCTGTGCTCCACAACGGGAGAGGCCACAACAGTGAGAGGCCCACGTACCACAAAAAAAAAAAAAAAAAAAATCTATACGAAAAAGACTATGACGTCTTATTGAAGGATGTAAAAGAAGTCCTGAACGGGCTTCTCTGGTGGCGCAGTGGTTAAGAGTCCACCCGTGCCAATGCAGGGGACATGGGTTCAAGCCCTGGTCCAGGAAGATCCCACATGCCATGGAGCAACTAAGCCCGTGTGCCACAACTACGGAGTCTGAGCTCTACAGCCCATGCTCTGCAACAAGACAAGCCACCACAATGAGAAACCCGCACACTGCAACGAAGAGTAGCCCCCGCTCACTGCAACTAGAGAAAGCCTGCACGCAGCAAAGAAGACCCAATGCAGCCAAAAATAAATAAATAAATAAGTAAATTTAAAAAAAAAAGAAGTCCTGAACAAATAGAAAGACATACCATATTCTTGGACAGATAACTAACTAATATCTACTTTCACAAATTAACAAACAAGTTGGAATCCCAACAGAATTTTCTGCTAATTCTATAAATTTGGTTTTGAAAGATTAAATAGCCAGTAACAGCCAGGAAAGTGTACAAAAGAAAAACGATCCATGCAAAGAGTGTACAAACAAAAGATGACCCGGGGATGCAGCACCCACCTAGAGCAGTCCCATCTGGATGGAAGCAGTACAGAAAGAGGGAACTGTGTCCTTGGACCAGAACAGAGGATCCAGAACTAGATCACAAAGATGGCAGACATTCAGTTCAGAGGTAAAAGATACGATTACTGTGCTGACACGGCTGGTTGCTCACTGGGATACCAACAAGAAGGACAACAAGGGGACAATGACAGCAGCCAGCATCCTCTAAGTGCTTCCTCTGTGCAAGGCCTTCATCTCAACACTGCATACTCAGTACCCACTTCATTCTCCTACCACCCCTCTTAGGTAGCTGTGATTATTATTGCCATTTTGCTGATGAGGAAACACAAGCCAGGTGTGAAGAAATGGACTCAAAGTCACACGGCCAGCATGAGGGTGACCCACTGGGAACCCCGGCTGCACACTCCAGAGCCCATCCTCCGGACACACCGCAGGCCCACCTTGTACCATACACAAAATTCCACACGGGTTAAATGCGAAAGGACAAAGAAAACCTGGCAAGAGAATACAAGAGACTACAAATCAAAGAGAAGACAGATAACGTCACAGAGCTTCCTGAAGAGGTCGTGCCACTTTATACCCTCACAGAGTGTATGAAACGTCCAGCTGTTGCACATGCTTGCCAACACCTGGAATTACTCATCTCTTCCACCTCAGCCATTCTGGTAGGTGTGTAACAGTATCACACTGTGCATTTATCTGATGACTATGGGGCTGAACGTCGCTTCACTTACGTCTTAACTATTCGGACATCCTCTACTGGGGTGGCTGCCCTTTTCTTAGTGATATTTTTGATCCTGGAAAGAGCCAGAAGAGGCTGTTTCAAAGGACATGATACAAGTACAAATATACTTAAATTAGATGTAGAAGTGAATGAAGAAATTAGTATCTAAAACTTCTCCAGATGAACTGTAACAACCCCATTCAGATCTCACCAACATATGTGCCATTTGTGTGATTCCCTTCCTTCCCGACTAAAGAATTTCAAAAACTTTCGACCTAGGCTGTCTCTTCCTCTTATTCCCTTGAGCAATAAACACTGTGAAACGGAAAGCTTTAATGGCAGAATGATGTCTTTTCCAAGAGGATCCTCATTTCCTTATTTTGATTCCCCTTTGTCCACAATGAGGTCCGAAAGGAGGTGTGTTCCACACAGGCCGCTCCCAAGACTTGTCCAAAGCGCACTTACGTTGCAGCCCTTGTCTGTGAGGTAACTGATCCCTTCTTCGGGGCCAATCGCCAGCTCCACCGAAATAATCCAGCTCGACTTGAAGGTGAAACGGGTGACGGCAAAGGTACCAGAAGGAAAAAGATATTTTAGATAAAGAACCATGGACACATTAAAGGACCAAAGGGGGCTGCACTAGCTTGCTACTGATCTTTGTAACCAAATAATACAAAATATTTACAACTTCACGGTGCAGCATCTGCTGAGCCTAAGCAGAGACAGACAGACTGCGCTCGTTCCAGTGGGTCTCAAGCCAATGGTTTCTTTGGGAAGATTATATGAATAGGTAAACTAGCCCTTAGTGAACAGTTAATCAATGAATCGCTGGGCTGGAATAAAAAAAAAATCTTAGGCATGCTATTAAAAAAGGATGGTTTTAGTCTCACGTTGACACATTTTCTTTTTGTATTTTTCCCACTGTAAAATGATAAAATATTCTCATGTTGTTAAAAATGTGACAAATTAGATTTCAATCAGAAATTTAGATATACATGGATAAGAAAAAGCAAAAGAAATCACACCTAGTCCCACCCTATTTCCAAGTCCCCATACTTACACCAAGGGCACACTTGAAGCATTCTTTATCAAATCTGTACACTGGGGAGAGGATCTCAAAGAATTTCAAAATACTTTCTTCTCTATTAAGGTTGGCAAACTGTCTAAATGTTTGTTGAATCAATTTTCTTAGTGTTTTGGCCTGCATGATAAAATTACAAACATCTTTTTAGAGCCAACAATGAGTAAAGACCACAGCAATAACAGCCAACACCAAGGAACATTTCTTGTCCAGCCACCACTTAATACCACCTACGTTCACCAAATGTTGTATTTATCAGAGCTTTGTTTCTTTTATTTAAAAAAATTATAGTAAAATACACATAAAATATACCATCACAACCATTCTAAAGTATACAGTTCAGCAGTACCAAGCTTTATTTCTTAAACAGAAATTGGTAAAGCAATAATTGGTTTATTAGAACATGTGGTAAACAGTTAGGCATTAAAAATATAAGGGCTATATTCGCATGTGACCTGAAGTCGGCAAAGGAGGGGACATAAAGGCACTCACACATCCCAACCTGGGAGGGGAAGTCGACACACCCTTTCTGAAGGCAATTTGGCAATAAGAAATCAAAAACTTTAAAACCACAACCTTTGAGAAATTATTCTTTAGGAATGATGAAAGAACTGTGCAAAGATGCAGCAACAAGGAGGTTCAGCACGGAAGCGTGTAGAGTACCCCACAACCGGCCATGCACACTGCAGTGTGTCTGCTACCCAGATGTCCTAAGACTGCTGTGCACATCCCATTTACTGACATGAAAATCCGTATCACAGTGCTACATGAAAAAATAAGACAAGGCAATCTGTTGTAGTGTAGAAGCCTTTAAAAGGAGAGCACAGGATATGGGCCTCACACAGGCTGGCACACGCATCAACGCACAGTGAAGACAAACCAGCCATGCCTCTCTTCTCTGTGTAGTGGGATCACAGGTGATCTCTGGGTGACTTTTCATTTATGTGAGTTTTCTATTTATAAACCATGAGCATCTGGATGGTGGAGGGTGGTGAGCCCACAGTCCATGGTGTGTCAGAGAGAGGAGTGTGGCCTGAGGGGGCCAGCGGGCAAAGGATGTGTGATGGATGAGGTCTGGGGAAGGGTACAAGAGGGTGCAGGCCACAGGACGCAACTGGGTCCACCCTGGTGAGATGCAAAGCCCTGGGGCGGCCTGGAATAGGAATATTGTGATCCGACATAGATTTTAACAGGAATACTCTGGCCGCTACGTTGGGAACAGTATGAAGGGAGCAGGAGAGATCCAGTGAGATGCCAACAAAATAATCCAGGCGAGAGGTGATGGGACCCAGGCACTGCTGCACGAGTGTAGAAGCAGAAAGGAGTGAGAAGTAGTTAGATTTCAGATTTGTTTTGAAAACAGAATCAACTGGATGTACTGAGAGGTAAGAGTTACCACTGAACTGAAATGGCCAAGACCAGGAGAAGCAAGGCGGAGGAGGGTCTTAGAGAATACCAGGGGCCACCTGAGCCTCGGTGTGAGATGCACACAGACAGGAAGCAAAGCCAGGAGACTGGAAACAGGACCAGGGTGGGATCTGGAGGGGCAGGGACAGGACCTCATCCCATGGCGGCCTGCAAATCTCAGCAGTCAGGGAAGTGGGAGCAGGTGAATCAGCAGGGGGTGGCATACTCTGGTGGGTCAGGGCAGTGACGGCCTGCCTGGAGTGGCCTGAAGGTGCCAGTGTGGTCAAAGGATTTCTGGATCTGGGACACGGCAGAGTGAGCTGGACCGCTAGGAGCAGTGGTCAGCGTGGGATCCAGTTCCAGAGGGGCTGCGGTTACTGGAGATGAAGACCAGGCAGTGTGAGGCGGCGGGGGGCAGAGAGCGGGCCCTAGATAACCTAGGGCTGGTGACTTTTATTTCACAAGCTGGCTCTGCTCCTGCAGAGAAGGTGTGGGGGAGAACAGAAGCAGGAAGACCGGCGCCGGGCACGCATGGCCACCTGGGTGATGCTCGAGATGGCAGGGAAAGCGGGAAGTCGACACAACTCGAGCTTTGGGTGGAACAAGTGGGCAAACAGAAGGGGCGGGGCTCCGGGAAGATCAAGTCCCGTTAATTCTGAACGTGCCTGAGATCCGCAAGTCTCCCGAGCTGAACCACTGAGCATAAAGCTGGGTACAGACCCGAGCTCAGGAGACAGCAGGGCTGGGTCAGAACCTTACAGTCTCCAGCCGACGTGATTACAGGCATGGGGCCTGATGACTCCCACAAATACAGTGGCCGCAGGAAAGAAGTGCGGGCCAAAGCCTGCTTGGTAGGCCAACATTGGTTTTAACCAGGGCTGGGGTTCTGACAGGTGAGCCAAGTGTGGAACTACAGGCAATTGGAAGAGAGTCAGTTATGGTTTTAGATCACAGGAACTAAAGTGAAGAGAAGCAAAATGGGTTCAAGGGCAAGGCTTGACTATCAGATGTCACCTACAACATGAGTGGTTGGCCTTGGACACTCTGTAAAAGAAAAGTCTGGGACGCGTGGTTTGGGGAAGAGCCGTCCAAGCTCTGGCCACGAGCCCAGAGACTGAAAAAGGCCACTCTCGCCACAGCTGAGACGGCATTTAACAGCTGTTCTGACTCCAGGCTTTGCAAACACTCTCTGCGTCTCCTCTTGAGCATTAGACCCACACATATGCACGTGCCCACCTGAGCTTTCCACCTGAAATTCCCAGACACCTGAAACCTGGCATGCCACCAAGAGAACTTGTGACTTTCTTCCAGGCCTGGACCTCCTCATCTCAGCAAATCTCCCAGCTGCTTAGAGACAGAAACCTAGGCGGCAACCTTGACCTCTTTCGCCCACCTCTCAAAACCCACTGCACTGCCACGTCCTCAAAGTGCTTTTCCAAAAGCCATGTTCTTTTCTCTAAGCTTCCCACGCAGCAGCCCCACTCTTGCTTTGATTTCTGTGATGGTCTCCCGTGGATACAGAATTCTGGTAGAAGAGAGACTAGTGAAAAACAAGGAAATGGAAATATCTGTGATGTGAGCATTATACGTAGTTGGTTAGTTCTTTGTTAAGTGTGTAGAAATAACTCTCACGTAACAGGTAAATATGCGCACGTGTAAAGATGAAACGCAACACCTCATGGTCCCTGCTGATTCTCATTCTCCTGCCGACCCCATGGCACAGTCGCTCCCAATTCCGCGTCTCCTTCCCTCACTGTTGTCCCCTGACCCCCAGCACCCGTGGAATGGGTGTGCATGGGGTCAACTAAACTGTGCACCTGGCCATTCAACCTGCCGGAAAACTTCTGAGCAACTGGGCAAACAGGTTTGAAAATAGTAACTGTGCAGTGCTAGCAGACAGACAGCCTGAGCAACAGGTTCACGCCTCTGTGCCATCCAGCTGACTCTGTCAGTTTTCCGCGCGCTGCTCTGCCCAGCCCCTCCCGAGGCCTACACGTCACCCGGCTAAGACAGGAAGTCACACTCATGGGCAGCGGCCGCAGGAGCTGAAGGAGGGAGCGCGCCCATTCAGGGCTGGCTTCCTGAGGACACAGAGCCACACCCCGGCTCCCCGCCAAGCGAGAGCGGGTGCACCTGGCCGGGAGTGAGTGTCCGAGCTTTCTCGGGGTCTCTACTCCAATGTGGCCACCCAAGAGGACTGAGATTTCCGGCCTGCAGCAGCCAGTGTTGGGCAGGAACTACAAAACCCTCGCTATCTGAAAGGAGCCCCAGATTCGTTTCTAAGAAGGATGCCTCAGAGAGCAGCAGTTCTTTCTCCTTTCTCAGTAAGGAAAAAAATTCCACAAAATCTGACTCCCTAGAATCTCTTGATATTAATCAATACACTTCCCTGTTCATAGGGTTTCAACATCAGCTTTGTGTTTGCCCAGACTTAGGAAACAAGGCATCTATCGATCAATGCTAGTTAATCTTAAGCCAATTCATATACAGAGAGAAAGCCACTCAAAGTGAGGCAAGTATGACCAGGATGAATCGTCAGACATTGCTGCTATTCAGCCTCTGAACAACAAAAATAATTGCATAGTAATCAACCTAATATTTATCAGATGCTGCTAGCAACAATGGACTCCGAGGGCTTCCTGGATGAAAAAGTTATAATGTAGTGCTAAAGAAAACATGCAAGAAAAGAGTAACAGGCTAAGAAACATTAACTGAGGAATTATTTCACCACCTACCAAATGCTAAACATAGATACGTTAACAGTGCATGCAAAGTGTGTTTTTAACTGAGCTGTAACTGACGTATAACGTTGTATTAGTTTCAGGTGTACAATATAATGATTCAGTATTTGTATATACTGTGAAATGATCGCCACAGTAAGTCTAGTTAACACCCATCACCTCACATAGCGACACATTTCTTTTTCTTGTGATGAGAACTTTTAAGACGTACCCTCTTAGCAACTTTCAAATATGCAAAACAATGTTAATAACTACAGTCACCATGCTGTACATCACATCCCTGGGACTTACTTATAACCGGAGTCTGTAGCTTTTGAGCCCTGCACCCATTTCACCCACTCCAGCCTCCAGCAACCATAACCTGTTCTCTGTATCTATGAGCTGGCTTGTTTTCTTTTCATATAAGTGAGGTCACAGTATTTGTCTCTCTCTGTCTGACTTATTTCACTGAGCACAATGTCCTCAAGGCCCATCCACATTGCTGCAAATGGCAAGATTTCCTTCTTTTTATGGCTAAGTAACATTCCAGTGTGTGTGTGTGTGTGTGTGTGTGTGTGTGTGTACGTCTGAAGCGTGCTTTTTTTCCACCCTCCTTACAGGAGCCCAGACCAGACGGCCACTTCTGTGCTGACCCCAGGCTTCATTCTCCCTGGCACACAGCAGATGCCAGGAGCTGGCTGCTGAATGACTGCTGAGCCAGGCACTTCCGTGCTAACCACAGGGATGGGAATGACTAAACTAAGTGCTCCTGATAGGACCCTAGGAAACCATTCTATTACCTTGAAGTACAGAAACTTCAAAAAACTGGTAACTATTGATCTTGCAACATTTCTAGTTCTGAAATTAGATTTCTACTGTGAATTATACTCAAATAAGTTGAAATTTGGCTATTTTATTTGCAACGTAATTTGAGATTTACAGAAGAGCTGCAAAGACAGTACGGAATTCCTGCCCTTCGCCCAGTGCCCACCTCCCCCCATCACCTGCCCTGGAAGTTAACATCTCACACGACACTGGAACATCTGTTAAAATTAAGACACCAACGTTGGTACAAGAGTACACGCTAGCTGCGGACTTTACTCAGAGCCCCTAGTTTGCCCACTGATGCCCTCTCACTGCTCCAGGACCCCACACTGCATTTACTCATGTCTCCCCATCGCCCAGCTGTCAATTTTGTAGACTATCCTCAGGTTGGGATTGACTTGTTAGTTTTGCTGGTACAGTGTTTTTAAAAATGTGCCTCTGGCACTACTGTGATCAAAGAGTCAGAAAATTTAAATATCCTGTAAATTATTCTTAGTAATCGGGCACATATACCCCAATCCTGTTTTGCCATCAATCAATCATAGCTTAAGTTCCATCAAATATAAGGTAACCTTTCAACCCTTCAACGTGAGCATTAACTACAAATGATCTTCTAGAAGTCTAGATATGAAGGGAAAAAGGCATATAAAACAAAATGGCCTTTGGAAAAGCAAATACCAATTGGTCTAGCCATTCTATAGGGCTAGTCCGGGAGAAACAAGAAGCTGATGTGAATTTCTTGTTAGTTGAAGTTTCATTGGCAACAGTTTTGAAGAGGAGACTGTCTGAACACAACCTAATTTGTACTGTAGCTGTTACGTACCTATGGGTATATGTTTATGTCAGTCATACCCACAAGAGTCTGACAGCAATCAGTTGAAAGAATTTACATAGAAGGTGAAAAATGTTTGGCATAAGGATATGAGCTACTGATTAAGCTATTTAAGAAGCCAAATATACATTATTTGTTTTACAAAAGTATACTGATTTCCTTTACATTAGAAAGCGTGTGAGAAATGAAACACTAGACGAATCTGTACCTAAGAAACAGAAGCTAGAAGTCAATTCTGGTCTCCCTGCTCGCATCAAAATCAGCAGCAACTGAACCTTTCAGGAAACACAAGTGCTATCTGTTTGGCTCGCGAAGTTCTCTCAAGCTCCCGAGGGTCAATTCCTTCCCCTCCACTACCCGCGCACACACAGGCTCAGCCACCACTGCATCCGGGGCTGACACTGCTCACCTCGCTCACCTTAATCACCTCCAAGCCTTCTTGGTTGGAGTGCTGTTGCTTTCGATCTGTCCGCCATGCTGCTGTCAGGTTTATGTTCTAAAGTCCAAAAGGTGACCATGTCCCTCCCCTACCATGAACACCCAGGGCCCCTACGTGCTCTCATCTGAGTACTGACGTCCACACAGGCGACCACAGTGTCTGAGCTCTAGTCACAGGGCTGACCTGACTGCCAGGTGGAGCTCAAACAGCAGCAGAAGCGCATCAGGGTCGGCAGCAGGGTGAGGATGAGGAAGGCCAGTCAGGCTGGGTCCTGAGGGACAGCCTGAAAGACACCTGGAGGGGACAAGTCCTGTGCAGGAATGGGGACGTTTCTGGAGTGACAGCAGGGTCAGAGCGGGCTGCCCAGGGAAACGAGCTTCTCCAGCCTTCCGGTTCTTCTACCTTGTGAAGGAGTATCATCACCTGCGCTATTCTCATACCTCCTTCCACACGGTACCCGCTACCTGGAAAGTGCCTCCTCTAAGTCCAGTCATCTTTCAAGTGGCCCTTAAACTTATTCATTCATTTTTTCACTTAAATAAGATTTAGCGAATGTTACTGTGTGCCCGGGATCATGCCAAACACAGGGTTTAGGGCAGAGAACACAGCAGATGTTATCTTTGTCCTCGTGGATCTTAAAATATAGTGGAAGCAGGCAGACAAAATGCAAACAAGTAAATATCTAGTAATTAAAACCTGAGAAAGTAGAATTAAAAATTAAGACCCTAAGCAGGACCCTAAGGTGGAGGATGTTTCTGCAGCCCCCCTAGGGAGGTGAGCAGTCTGTACGGGAGAGGACGCCGAGGCTGAGCTTCAGAAGAGCCGGCGATGGGGGACCTCCCCGGGGCCTTCTCACCTCGGCTACACTTCCACCATGGCACCTGTGACGTGGACCTGGGGTGGCTTGTTTGGAGTATGAGGATCCTTTTTAAATACAGAATAACTTCTTGGACTCCCAAATGCCAGCAGTCATACCTCCTGTGATAACTGCTTATCTACACACAGCTCTAAGGAGACTTTGCAGTAATTCTCAGGCCACCCTGGGACTAATGTTTGAGCACTGATGGTGCTACTAATGTGATATAGCCATTTTCGTATCCTTTCCTGCTTTCTACTTTTACACTGGGTGGTGCACTTCTCTGTCCAATGATGGGGTAAATGCCCTGAGGAACGGTGTCTTACACTTGTGAGCGTCTCTCCCTGGGTCCACCCAGCAAAGGGCAGGCCGATGCACAGGGTGGGCTTCTGCGCCCACGCCAGGGCCTCACTCTCCAGGTCAAACTGAGTCCCAAGTGATTCAAGGTGATCGGGTCACAACTTTCACCAAGGCAGCCTGGCTTCCGAGCCAGTTTTTGAACCACTGTGTTCTGTCTTATCCCACCTGGGCCTCAGTGAGTGGGATGGTCTTCCACACGGCTGCTCTAGTGTGGAACATGTCCTCTGTGATAGAAAGTCAGAGCAGTAACAGCCACGGTTTATAAGCTGCACTGTGACAGGTACTTGTGGCAGTAGTTTATACACATACACACCCCGATCTGCTGAACAGCCACGCCAACCCTACAAAATAGTATTTTCTTCGTTGTGGAAATAAGAAACCAGGTCCAAAACCATGAGGCTAGGAAATGGCAGAGCTCAGCTGAGCTGGACTCTATCTTGATCCAAAGCTGCGTCCTCACACCACACTGGACCATGTTCTGGATGGGCTGGGGAACCACACCTCGGGTCCCCGGTGTCCCCTCCCCTGCAGTGGGAGCTACAGGCAGAGACAGGAACTGGTGTCCTGCAAGAGTTACTAACGGGGAGGAGTGCCCTTGGTCGAAACAAGAGAAGACAGACCTCCAGAACACACGTCTACGCGTGCACGCGCACGCATGCGCGCACACACGCTACAGCTGCCACTATGGCTCTTTTACGTGCCGCTTCTTTACTTTCGTGTGTCAAAATACCCGAGACCGTAAAGACTTAGGTGACGAGGACCGCTGTGAACCTTCTTGGTGTTGTACTTGGCCGGATGCACTCACAATCAAGAAGCGAAACCATGGTTTTCTGGCAGAATGCTACACCTTTAAAAATCTACTTGCCATCAGTATGACTAGAATAACTGTCAGCTTTTTATATTATGACTTTTACACGTAAAGGAGAAAACCGCATACCACGGGGGAGGGGTCTGCCTAACACGTCACCTATTATGATAAAGCAGACGCTAATTACCTTGACTGAGTCCAGTAAACTCCTAGGAAAAAATCGCTTCAAACCAACATCTTTTCTGAAATACAAAAAGAAGTGTATTAACAAATAACACCACCAAATCGATGAATAACATGACATTGTCGCAAGAACATAAAAGCAGTTTAAATTATTTACCCTTCCACATGTTATTCTAGAAGGAAATAAGTATAATAAAGCTCCAATGTACCCACACAGTCATGGAACAGGTGGGACAAGTAATTTTCTAGATCTGTGCAGGAAACACCGATACAAGCTGGTTTAGGTAGAAAGTCTTTTTTTTTTAAGCCTTACTATTGCAAACCCTCTAAAATATTGCCTCTTTGTAAATTACAACAGTAAACAAACTGTTCTTCTTTGAGCATTGTTTGAAGGTTAGCCTTATAAACCTCGATTCCAACTGGGTAATGCACTGTATTTGTATAGAAAGTAGACTGGCCTGATTAGGGAAAGATCTGGGATACAGCAGGGAAGTTTAAATACCTTAGATTAATCCTAAAGGTTGACTGTTTTTAAAAATAAACTTTTTGATTAACATTAATCAATGTTTATAATCTCAGTTTCACACAGGAAACAAAACAAAAAAAGAGAAATTAAGTGAGTGGCCTAAGGTCAAAAAGCTGAATGTGTGGAAATGCTGAAAATCCCAGTCATTTTCTTTAGATCAAGCTACAAAATCAATCGTTAGTAACAAGAGCCTCAAAGCATTCCGGCCAAGAAAACCGATGGAAAGAACGGCTCACTCTCATTTTCTACTTACTTTGGGTACTAAGTGAGCCAGGCTTTTGGCCACTAGAGGGCAATCGTGCGCTAGTAAGATGAAATAAAGCCTCTAGACATGAAAGATTATCAGGAGACACATGGAAGATATAAAAGGATCAAGAAGGAGAAAAGCGAAATAAAGGTACCTTTTCAGGATTACATAAAAAAATAAAATGAACATAAAGTATATTAAAAAAATAAAGCAGGGATGACTTCTTCACACATAATTGTAAGTTAGCAAGTATTACCAATGAAACCATAGAAAACATGTCAGAGTTTATATGGTTGACTCTAGATCCAAACATTTTAATCCCCTATTCCATACTCTACTAGTTAGTACCTAAACCGACGAACTCCTTGCTAAATCCTGGTCTCAGTTCTCATATTCTTTTTTACTCTGTGGTGATGATGATGACACTGTTCACTACTCCCGTACACAATCCTTCCTCAGCTCCTATGACACACTGTTTTCTGGATTTACTTATCAGCAAATTCATGTAACTCCTGGCTTTCCATTTATTTTTCTAACCACTTTTGTTTATAACTTCCCTTCCTTATCTTTTCAGATATGAACAGGGAAAAGTGTCCACCCAAGTTCTTCCACTTTTTGTTGCCTCCTAAAAAGACAGGAACTTTGCATTTTAAGCATTTGGGTGCTAATCACTATGGGAAGTAGCAAAATAAGCACATAAAAGATAAACCAACACCCTAGAATCTTAGAGGCATTATTCCTGAGCACTTTCTTCCCTATCTGCCTTTGCAGGCAGCTATTCCATAATATAAAGAACTTATTTTCACAGAGGGAGCTCTGCACTGGAATCCTGGCTTTGCCGTAGGAGGATTTGGCTACGCCTTCATGCCTGTCAACCTCAGTGACCCACGTGTAAAATAGGGATGCTAATCCCTGCTGCCAACAGCGGTGCTGAGGAGACAGTGAGAATGTGTTAAGTCCCTAGAGCTCTACACGGGTAGTTCCCCTTCCCCCGGAAACACCCGGGATGCCCCTCCTGTCTGGCAAGAGTCTGGTCTACAGGCCTGACTAGCCGTCATCATGAGCAGAGGGAGGTGTGACCTGATGGTGCCAAGAGCAGACATGCTGTAGGGAGGAGGGGAGGACACAGGCTGGAAGGCAGGTATGAGGGAGGCTCTGCTGGGAGCCCGGAGGAGGGCGGTGGGAGGGAGGGTGGGCAGCAGAGATTCAGGGATGCTCTGGACGCAGAGCCAGCAGCGCTGAATGAAAGGTGACAAGGGAAGGCCGAGACACCAGGAAGAGGAAGGCCGGGGGCCCGGGCGTGCCTCCTGGGACTTCTGCTTCTGGAGAGGGGTCGAGCAGGGTGCACGAGACCTCCTGGTGGAGATCTCAAGGAGGCAGCTGGCCACGGAAGTCTTTGGATGGGGGGCAGGGAACACCAGGGCCAGGGATGCCCTCTTCCCCACGGTGAGACCATCAGCTGCCACTACTCAACACAGCTCTGCAGCTATCGGTTGGCCAAAAAGTTCGTTCGGGTTTTTTCCATAAGATATTACAGAAAACCCAAACGAACATTTTGGCCAACCCAGTATTTTTCTTAGAGTCCAATGGAAAGTAGAAAATTTATCATACTCATTTTTGTCACAAATGGAAAAATTAAAGATGGACCAAGGGGGTTGAACTTTTCTGTGTGAAAATAAAGCCTATTACTAGGTGTTACTTTTACTTCCAAGGTGAGAACAACTCCATTTAAGGAAAAAAAAGCTAAGGCCAACTAATGTTTAGCAAGTATGCAGTTTAGTTTTTCCAACTACTTTTGAGTAATAATGAGTCTGTAACACCTGCCCATACATTAGAGCCCTTTAAAATGGGACACATGGCAAGTGAGAAAATAAAAATGAGGATAAAGTACACAGAATCGCTGCGAGAATTCCACACCACCACCACCCCGCTCCACACATTCCGATTTAACTTTACCAAGAAGCCCATCTACGAGGCTTGGCGGTGGAGGACACTGGGAAACAGCTCAGGCGCTGCGCTCACGGTTTTAGGGAAAGCCTCCTGAGACATCTGCATTCAGCACTCTCCAAGAAGCCTGGCAGGGCCACAGAGGCTGTCCCATTTCACACGTGGCCACCTCCCTCCAGCCCGTGTCGGGCACTGGCTTACGATGAGCTGTCTGACGGGCAGCAGGCTAGCTCTCAGCTTTATGTGACATAAAACTCACTTGAACCCAAAGTCTGTACAGCCGTGAGGTAAGATGAACAAAACAGTAAACACTACTGATGTAGCACAAACAAAATAAAACTACTGGCCTTTATAATGAGGCAATTCTTTACTATGTAAATAATTATCAAAGGGTAGATCCTAAATACAGGTAAACTCATTTGACTAAAACTAGCTTTCATGAAACTTTTAGGACACAGCCACCCCGCAATTCCCAAACCCCAGTGTCAGGCTGTCAGATTTCCCACGTGAGCCGAAAGGAACCTTCTTAACCCACACGTGCAGTTAACGAGATATTAGTATTAGGTGAGAACGCACTGTCCACAAGAGTAGCCCCATGAAGGACTCACACTTAAATTAGCTAAGATTCAGTTAACAATCTAGTTCCCAGCTGCACCGGCTCCACTTCAGGTGCTCAGAGCCACGGGGGCTAAGGGCGCCCGCGCTGGCTGGGCAGACAGGACACTTCACAGCCTAGGGCGCTGCGGTGGTGGCGTGGGCTTTTACAGCAAGGAAATCTCGGCCTCGGCTCCCTGGCCCCCGGGGCTCCTCAGAGAGGGCGGTGGGCCTGGCCACACAGCCCCACAGGGACAACCACGACCGCCCGGGACTCCGGGGGGCCCGCTCAGCAAGACCACCGCGGATCCCGCAGGAGGAAGTGGGGGCCAGACAGGAGCCTGGGCTGGGGCTGCCCGTGCACGGGAGCAGATCTCCCAGTAACTCTTCCTCCGACTTTTCTCTAAGATGCAACTCACTCTGATTTGAAGCTTCAAAGAAAGCAAGCCTGTTGTACTCCCCCACTTCCCCACACTGGGCATCACGTTAGATATGGGTGGGGGAGGGGGAGAGGGGAGTCACTGCCCTGCGGTCTCTTCCTCGGGTGAGACCCTGACGCGAGCTGTGCAAGCGCGTGACAGGCACCATGAGACAGCACGCTCTCAGAGCCCAGAAAGTTACTCGTTGAGATCTGGGGTGTCTGGGGCTTAAAACTGTATTTGTGATCAATTTTAAACCAGAATTTTCTGAGTTAACGTTTAATTTACCTCTGTCCTTCTAGTGAAACGTTCAGACCACTGCTGGCTGATGAGGCTGTCTTGTTCTTTCCCTTCTGTCCAACCTCGGAGCTCTGCCCCCTCCCATGACTGCGCCATCCTCCTGCTCCCCTGACCACACTCGCCGTCGCTGTCGATGGTCCAGGCAGCAGGCGCCGCTCCCCACATCAGGGGGAAGAGGTGCTGCCCAGCAGTCCACACCCCGCACCAGCTCCCCGATGGATCTCTCTAGAGCGCACTCGGTCCGCCTAGCTACTCCCAGCCTGGGGGCCTTGTCCTGCGCACACATGCGTTCGCGCCCAAAACCCATGACACAGCAGGCCTTGGGAGGCCTGAGGCTTGAATAGCTTTATTTACATACATTAAGCTTCTTATAAGTGAATTCTCAGGCCAAGTATAAACTTATCTCTCCTTCCGCACTACTTCTGAGAAGATACAGACCTTGTCTGTTGGCTTTAACTAATTAATACTTTGTGGACATAACTCTCATAAACTTAAAGCCCCAGCAAAAAAGGCAACCAAAAACGACTTTAAAATAAAACTATAATGCACGTTTTCATACAGTATCCCTATCTTATCCTCGCCTCAAAACTCTCAAGAATTGAGTATCATTAAGAATATCACTGAGGTCCTTTAACCTCTCAAATGATACCTTAAGCCTCTTAAAAACTGATAAAACTTAAAATTCTCTAACTTCAATGGAAATTGCTGTTTGCTTCTTAATGATCCTCTCTCTCCTTCAACCTGAGTAATGAGAAGTCATCTTTTGGCCAGGTACACCAGGTGATGCTGCCTTCCTCTCCTGGAGCCAGGTGTGGCCATGTGACACTTTCAGCCAATGTCCCTCTCAGGGAAAGCACTACCTGCACATATGTGTCCTTAAAGGGGGCTGGGAGAGAGAGAAAAGGTCCATCTCTTCCTCCTTGTGACAGGCAAGGTCAACCAGCCATCTTAGGCTACCAGGTGGCAGCTACGGATGATGGTGGCAAGATTCAAGGGGCCTAGTGCCCTGGTGATGAGAAGCACAGACTGCCTAGCACTTGTTTTATGTGAAAGAGAAAGTACCTTCTATCTTAGTTAAGCCACTGTCAATCAATTCATGCCAAATCTGTGAGCATCCCCTTCACTGATAAATTATTATAGGCAGTTAAAAAAAGCACTAGATTATTACTGACAATAAAGACAATTTTTAAAAATGAATGAAAACAATGCACAATTAGAATTAACCTCAGCTAATTTTATATCACAAATTTATTCACTGAGGAAGTACCGATGGAATACCTAATAAACATCAGACACTTTGCTAAGTGCTGGAAATACCAGGAGGTCCCTACATCAATACAGCTTACTCTAGTAGAGAAGAGACACAGTTACACAAACAACTACAGCAAAATACATTAAATGCAAAGATGATTAAAAATGAATTTCTAAAAAAAGCAAACCACTTAATAAGGAAATGAGCAGAACTGAAAAGATATGTGATTCATTTAAAATAATTTCACAGTATAATTCTGTACGTTGAAGAAGAATCATTGGTACATAAGTTTCTTCCTTCTACAGTATCACAATAGGAACCATAATTTTAACACTGTGTTATTAGCTTATTTGGGTTCCATCTGTCATTGTCAGCAACGCAGTTTTTAAGCTTGATAACAAAACGTTTTTCTTAACACATCTCATCTGACTCCTGTCTCTGATTTACAGGAGGCGTAAATAAAAGAGCCACCAGAGTACACTCCAGAGTGCGCCCTGCAGGGTAAGACCCCGGGAGGCCACATTCTGGGCCTGCGGCTGGGCCTGCGGCTGGATATTCACGGCCAGTACTTCCCCTCTGCCTACAGAAGAGGCACCTTGGTCCTACCAGGGTTGGAGAGACACAGAGAAAAGAGACTAATTAACTCTTTAGTTGGTTTAAAGAAAAAATGCAAACGTTTTTAGATAGTGCTTTTCCCACCCTCCGAAGTTGGGCCTGATTATTTATTGCATAATTGAAAATAGTTATTTTGAAATGTGGTAAAGCTGAAGGAGTTTTCTTTAGTACATTATAAATTACAGAGACTGTCCATACATTTTCTGGCAAAACTAAGCAACTATATGGACTATTTCACAGTTTTTCTCCTTACTGGCAAGAAAAACCAGAACCCTAAAATAAACTAACAAGAAACATTCTGCATTGATGTATAATTCTTTTCCATACTGAGAAAATATTTACACTTCTAAGTGGCTCTAGGCTACTAGCAGAAACCAGTAGGAAAGGGCAATGCTGACCCCCTGGAGGCCCTGGCTGCCGGTCCCCGGGCAGGACAGCCTCAGTGTGCTTGGAGAACCACTTCCCAGCCATACCTCGTCCACAGCCCTGGGTGGGCCTTTTCAACAGCTGCGGTGGAAGACAGAACCCAGGGAACAGTACTGAGAAAATATCACGATTAAACTAGAATTGCGAAGGAGTAAAGAATCTTCACCTTCCAAGAACAAGGTGAAATAAAGAAAACTACAAGATGACAGGAGCAGAATTTTACCACCGAAGACACATATAAAAGAATTTCTAAACAATATACTTCAAGAAAAAGGGAACTGCTATCAGAAGACAGGCTGAGCTACAACAATGAATGTTTAACCAACACAGTAATAAACAAGTAGGTCTGTAGGACCCCACCCTATACACCCAAAGTGCTGGAGGTGAAGAGGGCTGACCCAATGCCGCCCGCAGGTGGGGATGCTGGACCTGGACTGAGCTGGGACCGGAGGGAGGGCGAGTTGTGCCATTCACTCCCTGGCTCTTGTCAGATGCCCACTCCGGAGGCCCACTCAGCAGTCTTGGGCCACCAGGCTTTGATTCAAGCCACTCGGGAGCTTCAGGAAGTCAGAGGAACAGCAGATTGAGACAGCCCAGAAACCCCAGAGTCACTGTCAGATACAGAGCACAAAACAGCTGGCATGAAAAGCTTGACAAAATAAACGGCACAATCACATACGTGAGCAACAGAGATTACCAGGAATGGAGAGCGTATTACACAACACAGGAAACTGAATTTCTGGAAGTGAAAATTATAAGTGGTGAAGTGAAAAACCGAATGGACAGGGTATGTCAAGAAGACACTACTTAAAAGGGAATTAAGGATTTAGAAGAAAAATCTAAAGAAATCACACACACACCGCCACAAGAAATAGAGATGAAAGATGTTAAGAGATATAAAGGCTGAAAAAACATGCAGTTGACAAAGAGATAATGGCATATATTTTCCAGGTGAAAAACATGAATCCACAGAATCAGGAAAATACATCTTGTTCCAAGTTGGGCTTATAAAAAAGAAACCCAAGTCTAAGACATGGCGAAACTAGAGAAGACCAAAAACAGGAGATTCTTCAACTTTTTGTATGTTTATAGTTTCTTTCTAATAAATGACTGGAGAAAAATGATCTTACACTAGTCCACAGAGAAAGTCTCAACAAAAGCCAAAGAAGCTCTTATCACAGAGACCATACTCTCTGATCATAATGCAATTAAGCTAGAAGTTAATTTTAAAAAGAAAGTCAGGGCTTCCCTAGTGGTGCAGTGGTTAAGAATCCGCCTGCCAATGCAGGTGACTCGGGTTTGAGCCCTGGTCCAGGAAAATCCCACATGCTGCAGAGCAACTAAGCCCGTGAGTCACAACAACTGAGCCTGCACTCTAGAGCCCGTGAGCCACAACTACTGAAGCCCGCACGCCTAGAGCCCGTGCTCCGCAACAAGAGACGCCACCGCAATGAGAAGCCTGCGCACCGCAACTAAGAGTAGGCCCCGCTCGCCACAACTAGAGAAAGCCTGTGCACAGCAACAGAGACGCAACTCAGCCATTAATTAATTTTTTTAAAAAGTCAAAAAATATCCACACATTTGGAACTGTAAAAATAGAAATAAATCCACAAAACTTTTAGAACAAACATTAGGTCTTGAAACGCAAAACCAGAATGAAAATAATGGACAGATTTTACCACGTTAAAAAAGAAAAACTTCTGTATGATGAAAAGCTATATAATCAGTGAAAAGACAAACTGGGGACTTCCCTGGAATCCACCTGCCAACGCAAGGGTCACGGGTTCGATCCCTGGTCTGGGAAGATCCCACATGCCGCAGAGCATGCACCGCAACTACTGAGCCTGCGCTCTAGAGCCCGCGAGCCACAACTACTGAGCCCGCGTGCTGCAACTACTAAAGCCTAGGCACCTAGAGCCCGTGCTCTGCAACAAGAAAAGCCACTACAGTGCTCACTTAGGCAGCACATATACTAAAATTGGAAAGATACAGAGAAGAGTAGCGTGGCCCCTGCACAAGGATGACACACAAATTCGTGAAGCATTCCATATTTTTAAGCAGCCGCATAGCACAGGGAGATCAGCTCAGTGCTTTGTGACCACCTAGAGGGGTGGGATAGGGAGGGTGGGAGGGAGATTCAAGAGGGAGGAGATATGGGGAAATATATATATGTATAGCTGATTCACTTTGTTATAAAGCAGAAACTAACACAGCATTGTAAAGCAATTATACTCCAATAAAGATGTTAAAAAAAAAAAAGCCACCTCAATGAGAAGCCTGCACACTGCAACAGAGAGTAGCCCCGGCTCACCGCAACTAGAGAAAGCCTGCGCACAGCAACAAAGGCCAAACGCACCCAAAAATAAATAAAAATTTAAAATAAATAAATAAAAGACAAATTGGGAGAGAATATATACAACAAATATTACGAACCATGGGTTAGTATGACAAAGATCTCAATGAGAAAAAAACATACACATAATGGAAAACAGAAGAAAAGTACAATTTACAAAAGGAATATAAAACGGCCCCCAAATGGGAAGGTGTTTCAACTCTCTCCTCTGGATAATGATCCCAATGATAATTACGGGCAACATTTATTCAGTGCTGGGCACTATATTAAGCTCTTGACATGATTCTCTCTCTTAACTCCCCACACCAACCCAGTATGTAGGTAGGTATCACCATGGTCCCTACTTTACAGATTTGGAAACAGAAACCCAGGGCTTTACTGATTCAGGACAGTAAGTGGAAGAGCCAGCCAACAGGGGAGCAACCTGTTGCAAGAGCCCCCTCCATCGCCCCACTTCTCACACTGAGATGGGGTAGTGAGTTCACACAACTCACGCCATTATGAAGGACCCCAAACCAGCACAGTAACAGCCGGGAACTGGAAGTCTCTCATCCTGCCCCTTCTTTTCCTTAACCATCATGTTTACTTAATTTAAATATCTTACATATAGAATAACTACTACACAGCGGCCATCTGTGAATAACTGAGAGTTCCGGTTTTCATCAGTGTCCTCTAAGGAGGTCTCTAATTGACAAAATCACGCTGTGCTGCTTTGTTCTGTC
The DNA here is from genome assembly GCF_964270905.1 of Leucopleurus acutus. Taxonomy (NCBI): domain Eukaryota; kingdom Metazoa; phylum Chordata; class Mammalia; order Artiodactyla; family Delphinidae; genus Leucopleurus; species Leucopleurus acutus. The sequence goes on from NC_139159.1 coordinate 81,473,384, forward strand.
TGCAGGTGGCAACAGCCACTGGCCCTAACTCATGTCTGGTGATTCCCGCACTTTCCATGCCACTGACCCCACAGACACGCTGAAGTTCTGGAGGCACTGATTAATACTCCAGGGGGCCCTCTTCCACATATCTGTTCTCCTGCCGCCTCGATTTCTGTAATTTTTAGAAATGAGCCAAATTCACACCAACTTTAATGCAATGTTTGACTCTGATTTCAAACACATCTTGAACTTAACGCTCCTCTCTCCAAATATAGCTCCAAATCCATCTTGATGGATACCTGCTTCTTCATTTTCTTTCTTTTTACAGACTTTTCTTGTTGCCAAAAACATCCAAATGTATTATCCACGGAGATTTCCCCCAGGTACCTGTTCTCTTCATTCCCATGACACCTCTGGCTCTCACCCAGCTGCCATGGCTCAGTAACCCTTCCCGTTCCGACGTGGGCCTCTCACAAAGACAGGCTGGGACACAGTCCACATCACAGTGGCCCTGAGGACAACTCTCTGACAGCCGGGCACGCTACAATGCAAGCCACTGACCTGGCCCTCCTTCTCCAACTTCGCACAATGATTCACCTTTTTAGATCATCTCTAAGTGCCTGCTGGCTTTTTCCTCTCCAATTCTCTTGTTCTTTTTTTTTTTTTTTTTTTTAAGAAATGGAAAATTTTATTCGAGCCAAATTGGAGGATTATAACCCGGGAAGAGCATCTCAGAAAGCTTTGAGAACTGTTCCCAAGATAAACTTTTTATTTTAGAATAGTTTTAGGTTTACAGAAAAGTTGCAAAGATAGTACAGTTCCTTGAATAGCCCACACCTGGCTTTCCCTTGCATTACTATGGCACCTCTGCCGTAACTAATCAATCGGTTCTGATACATCATTACTAACAAGCCCTACACTTTCAGATCTCATCAGTGTTTTCCCTAATGTCACTTTTCTGTTTCACAGGATCCAATTTAATCGTCACATCTCCTTAGGTTCCTCTTGGCTTGTGTCAGTTTCTCAGACTTGCCTTGTTTTTAAAGATCTTGACAGTTTTGAGTAGTACTGGCTTGGTAATTTGTAAAACGTCCCTCAAATGAGAATTACCTTTTTCGCAAGTCTGGACTGGGTTTTTAGGTTTTGGGGAAGCAGACCACAGAGATTAAGTGTCATTCTCAACAGATCACACCAAGGACACACATGCCATCAACAGAACTGTTGGTGTTGATGCTGACCGTGACCACCTGGCTGAGGTAGCGCCTGTCAGATGGCTCCACTGTCAGGTTGCTCACACACCCTTGCACACTCTATTCTTTAGACACACGTCACTAAGCAGAGCCCACAGTATAGGGTGGGATTTTATGATCTGCCTCCTCAGGCTGTATCTATACAAATTACTTAGAATTCTTCTCTGTGGGAGATTTATCACTTCTCTATATATTTATCTATTCAATTATTTATATTCATATAGGCCCATGGATATTTATTTCATACTCTGGGCTATAACCCAAAACTAAGTCATTCATTGTTGCCCAAATGCCCTACCTTTGGTCACTGGGACTCCAATCTGATGCTCCGACACAGCCCCACCACCTGCTTTTCTGAGCGTTTGCTCCTTTCCAGCTCTACAAGATGCTCTAGGCCCATATGTCTCCCCCTGCCCCTCGGATCAGGAGTCCTGCTTCCTCTCACTGAAGAATGATATTAGAAACCAACATCTAGGCACTGGGTACCATCAGAGATTTTTTTTAAAGCTGTGGTTTTAGTGATTTTATAACATAGAAAATAAACCAACATTTCTGTTTCCTTTTTCATTTAAATAACACAAATGTTCCCTCAGAACTGAACACGTCCCAACCAACTTATCCTCCTTCCCTCCAAACACAAAATTGTTTCTGTGACTGACATGCCCACTGGCCCAGGACAGAAAACCGAGAATCCCCAGATGCCTCCTTGGCCTCCTTCACCCCAATCCAACCAGGCAGCCAGTCCGCAGACCCTGACTCTGGTAAACTCCCACCTCCACTGCTCCTGCTATGGAGTCCACGTCAGAGACTCATTCTTCCTCCAGGAGAAAGGAAAGATGCAACAGTTTCTGGGTTCCCTACTTCCATTTTTAACTTTCTTTAATACTAATTCCAATTTGGGAATGTGGAATTCTCCATCACAAAGCTCCTCCTGTCACGGACCTGGTTCACCGAGTCATCACAACCTAATCGTCTGGAGGCCGTGTCAACGCCTGGAGCTGTTTACAACACACATCGCCACCCTCCCCGACCGGCAAGGTGCTCTACCCGCAGTAAACTGACCGTCCACGTTTCTGTGTCTTGGCAAATGCTGCGCTCTCTCCCGGGACTGGCTGGTTCCGGAGCAGCAGCCTCCGCCTGCCCACGTTCCTTCTCCACCACTCAGGCTAGACAGCATCTCCCATCAGAGCTCAGACATGGAGTACCACCCCACACACACCCTCTAGAAGCTTCTACTTCAGTTCCTACTGTATTATTTTACAACTCTGCTTACTGTCTGAGAGTCTCCCTTCCAGCTGTAAGCTTCCTGAGGGTGAAAACTTTGGATTATCCACTTCTGCATCTCTAGCACTTAGCTGCCAAGGGCTCAGCAGATGCTCAATAATCTTTGTTAAATGAACGAATAAACAAAGAAACAAACGGATATTTTTCAAAAACCTCCATTTGAAATGAGAACAAACCTAGCATGTACCTGAGACAAGACCTTCAATGATTCCTCTGATTCTAGTCATTTGTATTTTAAGCAGTAGGAAGAGTCTTTCAGGCTGAGGAATGTGGCAATTTTAAACAAAAACCTAAACCACCTAAACCACAGTGAATGTTAGTTTTTTTTGTTTTTTTTTTTAATGTTATTAATGATACTGTTGCTTCTATGCTGTCAACTGAAGGGCAGGGAAAATTCTACTTAAAATCATTCTGCCTACTAAGATATCCCAATTGATCTCTAAAAGTTTTCATTCAACTCTAACAACTCCGTGTTTTATCCTTATTCAATCTGTTAAGAGGCACAACTTTATGTGATGGATGTGTCCATAAACACACAACAACAAATATTTAGTGAGTGCCTTGTACACTGCACACTGTCACGAAACTTACATTATGCTAATACAGTAGGTCCAGAAATCAAGGGATGAATCCGCGCCACAATGAGACAGGCTGCCCGGGGCGCTACCTCACATGTCACAATTAGGACAAAGGAGGCTTGTGTGATTGCAAAATAACTATCACGTCTACCACCAGTTATTAGTGCAAATGGTCGGACCTGCTCCATAACTAATTCCCCCAAATATTTACTTCTACTTTTATTTTCAAATGACCATACCTCCCCTGTAAAATCTTGTTTTCAAAATGGTGGGATATTATACTTTCACAGTGTGATAGCAGTTGGGCTGACCCGGAAAGTCAAATAAAACCCAAAGCCATGTCAAGTCTCTATTATTGCAGGGTACTTATTATGGACAACCTTTTACTTCACTGTAGTAACATCTTCCAAATAGCACAAGAATTTCAGTAATAATATGGCCAGGAAAAGTGCTGGCAAAAAGTTGCACCATTGCTAATGAAAATAAAACTGGAAATAACAAATATCAGTGATTTTTTTGCTGAATTAATTATCAACAGATAAAGTGCAGAACTTTCAGCCTCCCAAGACATAAGCCCCACTCTGTCTTATATGCATTTTAAATACTCTAACGTAACAGTCTAACGACTGTTAACTTCACTATTGGAAAAATATTCAGTTATCCTAAATTTTCTGATACATGAGCAACAAATAACTCCCATCTTTCCACTTTTTTTTAACTAAGGGAAAAAAACCCTAATAAACTTATAAAGAGAATATAAATAATAACAATTTCATAGTTCAATATAAATTAGAAGTGAAACTCCATCCCAATATGGTTATATCTACAGAGACAGAAGAGTTTATTATTTATGTGTTAACATGCCAAAGAATATTATTAACCCTAAGACATTTATCAACAAATTTAAATGTTTGCTAACATAATTAACGTCACCAAGAATTCATTTCTTAATAAAACTTTCCTCTTCCGGATATAAAAGTTTTAGAAACAGTAGTGTTTCAGATTTAATATTAAGTTTTAAGTAAAGATAAACCAGTAAAATCTACAGTTTGAAAAGTGACTTAGCTCTGAATGCTTGCAGGCAGCGCCTGGACGTGCCGCACTTACTCTAATACTTCATAGTTAGACTTCTTCTCCAGGGCGTTGCCCCGCATCTCCCAGTACGACCGCCTAAAAGCAGAGAAGATACACACTCATAGATTGGTATTGGGAATGTCTGCGATGTTAAATGATTAAAAACCGTGAAAGGGGGGTATCTAACTACTACGCGGCTAAGCCACAAACATTCTGATAAACAACAAATAAAGAACCAATTTGATTCGCAGCATTTTTCCTACATCCTAATGCAGCATAAATCAGTTAACACAGACCGTATCTCTATTGAACAATCTCACGTTCCCTTTTGATGTGAAGCAGGTCTGGCTCTTTGCAAAATGAGAAACCAGATTCCAGCTGTAAAAGAGATCAGCTACATTCGCTACTTGTACTTGGCCTTTCCTCAAGGGACAGTGCCAGGAACCCCAGGCTGCCCCTGTGGCCGGTGCGCACCCCACCTGCTCCTGGGAAGACCCACAGTTACTAAGGAAACAGTATGGGACCTGAAGCAGAATCATCGCAGTGGGCTAGTCCAGGTAACAGGCGCCAGGCGCAGCAGAGAAGTGCTGCCTATCTCGCTGAGTGTTCACAGTCTGAATTTTACTTCTTATTCCAAGTTACATGTTCAAGCAATTTCAGGTCTTACTGGAACCAAGTCCTTTCTCTGCAAAATTTGCCCCAAGTGGGTGGGATTCTCTGCGTGTACACAGTTATCTCACAAAGGGACAAGGTCTAGCTCGAGCTGCTTTGGAACACACAGATACTACAAATCACCTGAAGTGATTTCCCAGGAGACTGCGTAATCAACAAGACTGTTTCAAACTTGTCTGTAATAACATGAATACTGGTTTTGCTTTTTAAATTTGTTTGACTTTTTCTTTGGCCTACTTAAAATCGAAAGTACTAGATTTCGACAAAAAATTTTCAAGGGCCCAAAAAGGATCACTTAATGTGTTCTCCTGTTTTCTATTCATGTGGGGGAGGAGTTTGGGAGGGGCAGCTGGACGGGTGACTACTCTGTCAAGTTTTTCCTTCAGAGTTCAAAAATCAGTGACCTCAAACAGGGGAGAGGAGGAGAAGGATAAACGTAACATGGAGAGGCCAGAGTGGGAGGGGAACCCAGAGAGGCACGCATGCCATTCACGTAGGGCCTAATGCTTCTGGACCCCTCTTCCAAGTAATACATCACAGCATTGTCTGTGGGAAGGAAAGAGCGCCAAGTTTGCTTCCCAAGCAAAAACTGTAAAGGCCAGGAACGGGAAGAGACCAGTGAGAGATGGCTTTTTTTTTTTTACTGGGATATATAATTAAGGTTGAAAACAAATTTTAATGAAGAGTTGAGAGTTATACTTAATGATCTTTGGGTCCTTGTAGGAACCGTTATTTGATAGCCTTATATAATATAAAAAACAGTGATCTCTTGGGAAAATCATCACTGTTTTGAGTACACATAATCAAATTTTAGCTAATTTAACCAACACATCTTAAACTAGCAGCCTGGGGTAAATTTTTTTTTTTTTTTTTGGCTGCGTTGGGTCTTCGTTGTTGCCCACGGGCTTTCTCTAGTTGTGGCGAGCGGGGGTTACTCTTTGTTGCGGTGTGTGGGCTTCTCACTGCGGTGGCTTCTCTTGTGGAGCATGGGCTCTAGGCGCGCAGGCTTCAGTAGTTGTGGCTCACGGGCTCTAGAACGCAGGCTCAGCAGTTGTGGCACACGGGCTTAGTTGCTCCGTGGCATGTGGGATCTTCCCAGACCAGGGCTCGAACCCATGTCCCCTGCATCGGCAGGCGGATTCTTAACCACTGTGCCACCAGGGAAGCCCCGAGCCGGGGTAAATTTTAATTAAATTATACCTGACAAAGGTAAAATATTTCTTTCACTCCAAGTTTTAAATGGTGGCACAGAATATATGACAAATGGTGACAAATGTTATCAGAAATAAGAAATACATTCTGAGTTTCCCATCCCCCATAATGGCAGCCATTAGACATAAATGGCTATTTATGTTCAGATTTAATGTTCAGATGCTGCACATCTGAGTACTCAGCATCCAGCTTGGCTAGGGGCTGGCACATGGGGTCTCACAGATACTGAACATTTCCTTCATCACAGAAGGTTCTATTGGGGAGCTCAGCCTTAGACTTGCTTACATACTTGTACTCTTATAAATCATTCAATTCTAAATGTAATATTTTAAAAGATTCTAAAATTAGCAATGTCAACGTAATTCAGAGTATCATCAAAGTTTACTCATTTTATTCAGTATTTTATTGATAATCTTTATCAGGAAAGAAAAATACCTAGAAAAAATAACAGAAAACACTGTTGAATGAAGACCTCAATGTCTAGTTACCGCCTTACCGTATTTCTAGACAACCCAACTTCAAAGCAATGTCCTGGTCCACTTGATCAGCGATCTCCAACATATAATCGCTCTTCACCTACAGTAAAAAGGAATGGGTAAAATAATGTTGCTGTAAGAGAATATGTTTTAAACTTAGTCATTAAGTAAATGTTTACTGGGTGCCATTTACATGCTTTACACACACTGTGTCAATAATCACGCTAGATGCTGGGTATAAAATGAGTAATACCAAAGAATAAAGAGTCAAACAGTCTTCCTTTGTGAAGAACATATATGATCTATGAGCACTTAAACATCATGTGAATCACAATAACGTCAAGCTGCTTTCTACCTTCCATGTTGTCAAAGGGAAAACAAGAAGGGAGATCTCCATTTCCAGGCAAACTTGCGGTGGCTATATTTTCTGAACTCAAACTACAGTCCCAGCACCATTTTTTGGACCTCAATGCAAAGGCAAAGAAAACTAACGTTATTTCAAAATCCATTTAATCCTGCAACTGGTGTGATTCCACCTAACCATCGACTATAAGTGATTCATCTGCAAAGTGCCAACATGCTTGAAGTGTGATATAGAGAAGGATCTAACGAATTGTACAAAGGCCTTCCAACCAATAACTGTGAGGGACTGATATCAGTATCTGAGAGCACTCATCAGTGTGAAGATGTTTTCAAAGATGAAATATGTAAAATCTCACAGCTTAGCATCAAGAGATCAAGATCTGCAACTGATTTTGATGACAAGGAGCATTCATTCTGAACTTCGATTAAGTGAAATGTTACTCCTCCCCCAAAAAGGAACTTCTGTTCCTCTCATTAGTAGACCTTTATTACAAAAAAACCGCACTCAATTATTATATTATGAATTTCACCAATACAGAACTCCGTGGAAATCTGTCTTGTCTCTTGTTATATAAGTATTTCATAATACCCTCCCCTCCATTTGGCCTCTTGGTCCTCAACCCTAAAATATTTACTCTCTGGTCCTTCACAAAAAAAGTATGCTGACCTCTGCCCTAGAAAAAACTCCACAGATCCTGTTCTATTGCTACCTAGCCTGTCAGTTCGCTCGTTCAAAAGATTTCTAGTCCCAAGTTAACTACTTTGCCAACCTTATAGTGATAGTTCATAACCTTCCTTTGAAAAGACCCCCAAACCTCCCAACCTCCTTCTTCCCGTTATTTTAATTCCCTGGCAAGACCAGCAAATACTGAAACCAGCCACCCACCTCCTTCTCCACGCTCACTGCTGAGCAACTGGAGAAACTCTGCTCTGTGATTCGCTTTACGTTCCCAAAGACAAAGCTCAAACGATCGCCTGAGGCTGCTTGGAAATTCGGCAATGCCTGCCTAGGAAGCTTGGCAACACACTGATTCACACTTTCTCCAGTCAACCAGCCACATCTCTTTCTTACAGAGAAAAGTCTTCAGACGGGGATGCCCTCTTTAACGTACCAGAACCTATAACCTGAGGGGCATGTGTGCTCATCTACTCACTCCTCTCAGGACGGAGGCGATGCCCGCTCAGCCAGCAGTGATCTATTTCTGACCTAAACGCCATTTCCTCTGAAACCTTTGCTCTATTTTCTGCATTAGCACCTCTACCTAGGTGGTCCATAAACACTGACTGACTGAAGACTGAGCAAATGAATGAAAGAATAAAGTCATCAAACTACGGTTTGGATACCTCTGTGTGTAAATGTTATTGTCCATAAGAGTTACAAGCAATAGTAATTTCTATTCCTTAAATATAGCAGGCATTTAAGACTGATTCAATAGAACTGAATTATTCAACCCACTAAATTAAGTAAACAGCTTTGATTCTAGGATCACTCTGTTTACACTTCAATTGGCTCTTTCTCCTCTATAGCAAAAAATAAATCCAAATTTTAAAACTAACTTTTTTGCATCATAAGTAGGTTTATTACTAAACACAAAAATGGACAGATGAATCAAGACTGTATTTATGTGAGTTAGAGAAACACCACAGTTGTTCTGACTGAAGCATTCAGTGGATCTTAGCTTATGGTTTGGTGCAGACTTTGAAGCAACCAGAGCAGAACAGCAATTACATGTTGAGGAAAATGCATTATTACAAAACTATCTTAAGATTAGTTACTATAATCTTTAAACACTATTCAAAGGTGGAAAAATGTAATCACATGCTTTATTCAGTCATCAAAACCAAATTCATATTAGTTGCAAAAATGAAAAAAAAGAGAAAATTAACAATGATCTTTATGGAAAATCCCTTTAGTTATGAACATGACTTAAAAGTTCTGCGAGTTGTTTTTTCTTACAGTAACAATCTACTACTCTTGACTCAGAGCTGTATGACTACGGCCTGAGGCCCAGTCACTGTGTGCAGTGATCCATGTTTTCTGCCAAGTGTGTGGATCCACCATGGAACCAGCCATCTCAGCAGACCCTCCCCTCCTCCTTCCCCCACCCTGTGGCAGCTGCCCTCTGTGAGGACAGAGAGCAACCCCCCCGCAAGGTCCCTGTCACCCAGGCTCCAGAGGGGCTGTTCTCTGAACCACTGTGCACATCACGTCCTGATGTTGGGCTCATGCAATTTTCTTCAAAATGTAGGGTTTTTAACACTCAGTGTTCATTTTTTTATAAAACATTTCTAACTTTCATGCTTTCATTTGTGAAATAAATGCAATTTATTGAACATTTAAGTGTGCGTATGTATAGCTATATAGTTGCTTACAGTAAATATACTCACGTTGCCATGTCAGACAGATTTATACATAACTCTCATTTACTATTCGCAGCATCACTGTGAGTTGGACCCTACTACAATCCCCAGTTAAGAGCCTTAGAAAGAACCTAAACAGAATGAAGGTGAGAGCAGGAGCTACTTATTATTCCAGGGGTCAGGTATTCTGCTGTTTCAGATACATTATTTATAGTCTGTTCAATAACTCTTCAAGACAGGCCTTAGTCCTATTTTATACATAAAAAACAGAAAGCTTAATTACTCAAAATTAATGTACTCAAGGTCACACAGCAAGCGTTAAAGTTAAAACTCAAAAACCCATCCACTGACCCCCATAACTCAAGCTTCAGTGTGTCCCTATACCTTCTTGTGAACTCTCAGAAAGTGTAGGCATTCTCCACTAGAAGGAAGATTAACGACCAGTAAGGACCACAGCTCATAACCCTGGTAGCCCCAGGGTCGAACATGATGGCTTCACGTGCATGTCTTAGTTTGTTTTACCACTGTCATCGTGTTATATTCTTTTTTATACCATGGATTACTACTGTTGATTAACTCCAAATCCAGCAAATTTCCAAGAGTCTTTCAAGCAAATACCTCTGAATGTTGTTCTTTGTTTTATTAAATTAATTTGTTTCCATATGGATGTCAATTTCCTGCTTAAAAAACAGGATGTATCTGGACTTCCTTCTGTGGGCAAGTATCATATTTACATTCATGAGTTTTTTCACCTTATTCTGCAACAGAACTAAGGCACAGGTTTTAATATAAAAACCATTCTCATCTCTAGTAAAAGTACTAATCCTAACTTGCTCCATAATTTATCCCATATGCCAAGTCAATGCTTCGGCTGCCACATGAGATCCTTTGCCTTGTTTTGGTCTCTTCCGAATATTCTGTCAGCTACATGAATTTATCAGATAGACCTGAAAGTCTTCGATGGCGTGTGTAAAGAAAATGGGGCGGAGGGCAGACAAATGTGTATATAACCATCTACATCATACACCAGCTGAGTGATCCGAGGCAGTCGGCCAAGTTGGCTCAACTGTCAGGCACTCCTCCCTGAGTTCTGTGAGAGCAAAGAGTGGAGTGTTTGTATGCAGAAGGAACCCAATGGCAGTTCTCAATTAAAACAAACTCCTTGGGCTTCCCTGGTGGCGCAGTGGTTGAGAGTCCACCTGCCGATGCAGGGGACACGGGTTCGTGCCGCGGTCCGAGAAGGTCCCACATACCGCGGAGTGGCTGGGCCCGTGAGCCATGGCCGCTGAGCCTGCGCGTCCGGAGCCTGTGCTCCGCAGCGGGAGAGGCCACAGCAGTGAGAGGCCCGCGTACCGCAAAAAAAAAAAAGGAGATGACCAAGGCTAGAAAACCTGTACGACAATAAGTGTTTCCATTGTTTCTTTTTTCTTGTCCATATATAATGGAAAAGCAACCACAAATATACTAGAGGTACTTGAAGAATCATATCAGTTTTTAAGAAGATCTAATGCTGAGAGTGCACGCGCACACACACAAACCAATGTGATTTCTCAAATTCCAAAGGCATACAGTTCCTTTGTTTCTTGGATTTTTTTGACATCTTCTAATAAATCTCATCCAAATTTTTGAACATCAGGGCATTAGCATTAAAACTCAATCATCACTAATAAGTCATTCGAGAGAATCAATTAGGCACCTAAAACCCATGTCTTACTGTGTTGTGGACACAATGGTGAAGGCAGACTTTACGTCTGCCCTCACTGAACGGCACACTCTATTAGTGGGGGCAACAGATAATAACAGGGAAATACAACGTGCACACAACAGACCCGTGACTGCCAGGGGTTAGGAGAGGGGCAGGCTGTGACCAAGCAGCACCAGGGAGCTTCTCTGCGTTGGTGAGGCAGTTCTGTGTCTTCATTACAATAGTTGTAATAGTACATGCATCTGTACCTATGATAAAACTGCATAGAACTACACACACACTCTTACACACAAACACAGGAGTGCACGTAAAAACTGGTGAAATCTGAACATGATCTGTAGTCTACCTAGTAGTATTATGTCAATGTCAATTTCTCTATTTTTATATTGTACTAAATCATGATTGTAATGGAAACTGCTCAACTATACACATCTGTCAGAACTCACTGAGCTGTACACTGAAGTTAGTGATTCTTTTTTTTTTTGCGGTACGCAGGCCTCTCACTGTTGTGGCCTCTCCTGTTGTGCAGCACAGGCTCCGGACGCGCAGGCTCAGCGGCCATGGCTCACGGGCCCAGCCGCTCCGCAGCATGTGGGATCTTCCCGGACCGCGGCACGAACCCGTGTCCCCTGCATCAGCGGGCGGACTCTCAACCACTGCGCCACCAGGGAAGCCCTAGTGATTCTTACTGTATGTAAAATTACACCTCAGTAAAACTAATTTTAAAATATTTTTAAAAATCGGATGTTAAATGAGAAATGTACAGGTGTCATGGAAGGCTTTACATAGAAAACACCGCTTAAAATTAAGAGTTAATCACAGACATAGAAAACAATCTTATGGTTACCAAAGGGGAAAGGGAGGGGGGAGGCATAAATTAGGAGTTTGGAATTAGCAGATACAAACTACTACATACAAAATAAACAACAAAGTCCTACTGTATAGCACAAGGAACTATATTCAATATCTTGTAATAAACCACAATGGAAAAGAATATGAAAAAGAATATATATATATATATATATGTATGTAACTGAATCACGGTGCTGTACAGCAGCAACAACACTGTAAATCAACTATACTTCAATTTTTTTAAAAGAGTTACTGAATGAATAGAAATGATCTAAGTCCAGGAAAGGAAAGAGGAGTCATGCAGAAAAATGTTAACTCAGCAGGCCTGGGTTGCTCAAACCCTACACATTCCCAAGATTATGACTGGCTCTTGGCCTCCTGGAACCTGAACTCCTGGAATGTTCTGATAAGAGTGCCTTTGCCCACCTGAAGCCTCGGGCCACACCATCCCAGTCTGACTGGAGAATTTGTATGTACAATGTGATTATGACAAACACCTGCTTCCTTCCTGGGGCCTGGAGCCTGACTACCTGAGGTCACACAGGTGTTGTACGCCCAGGAGATGGAGCCTGATAAAATCCTTCAACGCCCAAGCTCAGCAGGGTCCCCGGCTGGCGAACCTCTGCACCTGTTTTCACACATCACGTGCTGCGCCATGGCACTCCCCTGGGAGGGACCCGGGGAAGCTTCCACTTAATTTCCTCTGGACATCACCCCGCAGACCCCTTCCCTTTGCTGCCTTTCCTCGGTATCCTTTTGCTATAATAAACGAAAACCAGAAATATGACAGCCTCTGAGCCCTGTAAATCCTTCTGATGAACGGCTGACCTTGAGGGCGGCGCTGGGGATCCTGAGACGGCAGGATTTCTACCAAAGAAAGAATCTGTCCAAAGGCCTGAGGTAGACTAAAGGCAAACTGAAAACAGCAGCAGGGAAGAGTGACCGTGAGAGACTGACCATCTCTGCCTCCCATTTCTAAAGTCTTTTACAGAGAAGGATGAACAAAAAACTATCGGTTGAACAGTATAAATACGACAGAGTTTACCTAAGTCCTCAATAACCATACAACTTTTTGAATCACCGAAACCATACAGGAGTGGAAAAGGAGAAAAAAAATGTACATTATTAAATCTATTAAAGAAGTACAGAAAATGTATCTTCTAACGAATCAGACTTAGACCTATATTTAATTTTAACTTCTTTATGGAAAAGGACAGCTAACAATTCTCACATTGAAAATGTCAGGTTTTAAACTAAACTTTCCCACTTGGAGCTTCCATTTCAAAATGTTTTAACTGACAGAAAGCTTTATGACCAAGAAACTACAGTTAAAGAAATCATTTCTGATAATATAATTATCTAAATAAAAACATGTAAAAATAAAAAATTGGAGTAAAATAACAGAAAGATTGACCAACAAAATATAAGTGTGCCCTGGCCCCTCACACGTCTCTGCGGTTTAGGTTCCAAACCGTAAAGTTAGGGTGCTGGACTCAATGTCTTCTCCTGCTTCCCACTGGAACTTTTTTTGTCAAATAAACCACGAATTATGTTACAGTTAACGTTTTTTGAGAGCAGACCAATGGATATACTCATTTTAAACCTTAATGTATTTGTAGGAGAAAACAATGACAACCTCATGTCTGACACAGGCATCTCCGAGGCTGAAAATGTCAGTGGTACCAAATGGGTCCTACACAAGTTCAGCATCATCGATGCACATTTAGTTAATACGACAACTTCTTGACTAAACATGGACAGAACCCTTCAAACTAACGGCCACTACTACTTGCAAAAGGTTGCCAATCAAATACACCTTTAACAAATCCGAGAGATAAAGAAGTATAAAATGTTATATGGCAAAGGCAAAATTCAACTTCAAGGCAAAACACACTTTTCTTGCTTTACAATAAGCCATTAGCTTTGGCATCAAAAATTATTTTTTTAGACACCTGCTCTACAGTGAATAGGGTTATAACAAGATTCTAGTTTATTTTTAGAGTGTGCTGATTAATATCTTTCAGAATATTCTGAAATGGGTCAAAAACATTTAGTGAGTCATTTGTGGCATGTCACACTGGTAGTCACATTTAGGACATCTTTGAATGAAACTACGTGCATCCACAGAACCATCTCCCACCAGGAACCCAACGCTCAATACACCCACTGACGTGTTGTCTTCCTCATGACTCCATCCAAACAAGGGGCATGATGAGTAGTGCGCATGGGTGAAATTTCAAAGTAAGGAATAATAAAATTAAGGTAGTTTATTATAAGTTTTCTTTCTCTTTCATGGGATGGAACTAGTATAGAGGAAATCTAAACATAATTCTTTTGCTTCTATCCTGATAAGAGAACCAAAGTAATAAAAATACGGATTCTTCTAAAACAGAAACAACAGATAACACTCAGGAGTATGCACTACTGCCCAGTGTAGACCCTCAAGATCCCCGCACATGAAGGTCAACAAAACACTAGGCTCATAACAAACATGCGAGAAAACAAGCCGCTGTGAATAAGAGTCAGGGGGTCACCACCAACAGCTGTAAAGCCCACGGACTCCAGATGTTACAATTTGGATTCAGAATAGAGACATCAACCCCATCGGAGATGATAAAAAAAAAAAAGGAGGGGACAGAAAAATTAGTTAACAATAAGGGCCACAAAAGATGGCCTGGCAGACTGAAGAACAGGGGGTGGGGGGAGAGATAAAACTTGAAAAATAAATAAAAATCCAACAAATGCACTAGACATCAAATTGGCCACAGCTGAGGAGGGTTGGTGATCTGAAAGATTTATGTGAATCCAGATCTCAGGGAGACAGGAGTTGAGAACAAAAAAGAGGCGTCAGTAGATACAGTCTGAGAAGTTCTGATGGAGATCTCAACTGAAATCTCAGGAGGGATAACTAAGAAGGAAGAAAAGGCAGTATCTGAGCAGACGCCAAGGAAGACATCTCCAGGACCTATTAAAATGACAGGAAGCCAGAGGTCCTGGCCACACAACACAGATCAAGCAGGAAAAATAAGTGGGAATCCCACCTAGTTTGTAATAAAACTGCAAAACACTGAGGACAAGTAGGATCTTAAAGCCACCCAGAGAGAGGAGACAGATGAATAGACTACGACAGCTGTTTCTCAACAGCAGCCACAGGGATCATACACAGCAGAGAACACCGCCGAAGTTCTGAGGGAGAACGACTCCCATGTGGTTCTGAACCAGAACCGCGGTTCTCCCAGCAACACCATCCTTCAAGCAGAAAGAGAACAGAGACGCGGGAGCTGCGAACAGCACAATGAACAATCTCAAACTGATGGCTATCTACCGAGCTCACTGCACAGCCAGAGGAGCCACGTTCACTCAAGCAAAGCTGAACCCCTGGCAAAACCTCAACATGCAAGACGATGAAACAAGTCCAAAGAGTCTGAACAACGAGTTCAAATGAACCACAGTCTCTAACCACAGTGCAGATTAGTGTGGAAATGAACCAAAAGGGATAAAATTTTAAAGCCCTATGTGATCACTTCCATTTCTACCAACATAGTGGACCCAATGTCCTGGCCACAGTGCTCATTGAAAACAACTAAAAATGCTGAATAAAATATTTTTTAAAGTCTTCTGAAAAGCTTCTATGAGCTGAATAACAAACGAACAAAACCAAACCAAAAAACCTACTCAGACTAATGATGGAATGCAGAGGGCTCAGGGGAGAGCTAGAGTCAGCTTCTATCCTAAGGCCAGAACTGAGATGGGCACACGTATGCTGTAAAACGTGACAACCAGCAAACAAAAGTAAGAGAATGATAAATACACAATTCAGGACCATGGCTGTCTGCCTGGAGTGAAGGGGTTGGGATGGGGGGGTGTCACAGGGACATGGGGCCAGGAAACATCAGGCATGTTCTCTTCCTCTAGGCAGTGGGATCAGAGGTATTCATTTTATTATTAAGTATCACACCTTACTAAAGAACACATGTACCAGATGAAAGAACACAGGTATCAGATGTTACAGAATCTAAACATGTCATCAAAACCTGAGCCCCTTAAAAGTGGATCAATTTAGCTTGGAATTCAGTGAAATTAGATGTATGCATATGTGTATGCATCTTAACATATTTGCATCAAAAATTAAATAACTTTAAAATTAAATAATGGGTGTCATCAAATTCTGAGGCCCTTATAAAATAATTTCTCTCAGAATTTGGTGAAAATTTCCACACACAAGTTCTTACGGATATTTCAGCTGCATTCTCAGTTCAAAAGACTTTGGCTATAAATAGCTGAAGGGCCAATTTTTTATTTATACTTTTTTTTTTGGCATGTTTGTTTAAATAGGAGGAAGTTCTGAATTCCTAACTGATTTTTCAACACTGAAATTAAATCTGTTCCCAAGTTGGGTACTGCCTGGGTAGGATAAGTTTGGATCACCTCTAATAGTTCTAGAAAGAAAGAAATTCTAGTTCTAGAACTTCCATGCACAGACCAGGATAGACTCTGCACTGGAAGATTATCACAAGAAGTCAAATAAATATAAAATTACTTGCCAAAGCAGCAATGCAAAAATCATACTATTTCTAAAACTTTGTCAGATGAGGGTAAAATAAATGTACATTTTTCTCACATAAATGGAACTATATTACACGCTTTATTTTTTATATGGCCTGTTTTAAACAGTAGCATTTAACATCACAACTTCCATACCCATGAACAGAGCCGCAGTTCACTAGTTATAGGCCTGAATAAGCAGTAATACCGGCCATCAACACGGGAAAGAGGTGTTACTATGACCACACTTCTATTTCCCTTAAATTACAAGTACTTGGTAGGATATTATAAAAGCATACACAAAATGAAAGTAATTATTAGGACAGATAATTTAAGTGACGTTTTAGAATATTTTCTGGACTTTCTAAAACTGTAACATAAGATTTAACAATTTTAAAATATTTAAAAGGCGACAGGCTGAAGAAGAGAAGTTCTAGAAATGGATGAAACCAGAAGGTGGGGTGGAGGGGCTGGAAGGTTTGCATACAGAGCACATGGGAAGGAAGAGGTGTGTCCCATCCCACAGTGTGCAGCTCACATTTGTATTGGGACACCCAAGTGGAAACGCTGAATCCTCTAAAGCCTGGCCCTGTGTACAGACTGAAATTCCATGTGTTACTGGGCAGGTATATGGTAGACAATCAGACCTCACTTAATCAACATAAAGACCCTATGCAGGAGGTGTTATATACCTACATGTGAAGAAACTAAGGGAGGCACCTGCAGTCACAGAGCTGTGAGATGCAGAACAGGCACAGTATGCGGGCTAACGACACCTCACACCTCTCGGGCTTTATAGAGGCCACTCACCCGAATCGCAGACTGCAGTAAGATACGTCCTATTAGTAAGAGGAAATGTGGGATACACCGGTACGTGTGCTAGCTTTGAATCATATACACAGAAGCAAGGTCTTCCGAAAGGAAAAAGTAGGACAACCTAGTAACAGCGTGAAAGGAACATAAAAGTTGCCAACTTTTAGGTTAGCCTAGAAATTATAAAAAGGAATAACTGAGAGCTATTTAGGCCCGTCTCATGCATCCTGGAAATCAATGTCACTAAAGGAGTCATGGATATAGATATAGATACCAGTGATACAGATCATCTACGAGAGAGAAGAATACAATATAAATACATCCGTTAACTAAACTCTGTCACCTCCTTCACCAAAATATGAAGCTGGGCAGACGGCTAGAGGGCCAGACGCAGCGACGCAGAAGAGAGGCAGCCTGTAAACTGAAACCGCTCCGTAATGAGTAGGCCTCACACATGCTCAGCTGGAGTCCAAACAGGACTCTGCTTCGTTGAACGCAACTCCCTCTCCCATTCGACTCCGTTATTATTATAAATCTTCAAAAGTTCCCACAAGTACCTCACCTAACACCTTACATTTCCTATATGACTTCTACTTCACGGACAAGAAAACACCTCAAGAGCTGGATGCTGCTCTCACAGGTTGGATCTTAAAAGCAGGAATATCCACTTACCTCAACAGAGAAATGAAACCATGTACCTTGCCCTCCTACCGAATCCCGCCCACCTTTTCTCCTTCCTGACAGAGTGACTGGGTTGACGCCGTCGGCCTCTTTCTTCTTCATTTTCATGCTCCAGTTCGTTCAGTCTCTAGTCCTAGCAAATCCATCCACTAAATTTGCTTCCTACCACACCGTTGGACCTCCCAGCTTTCTAGCTTCCTGCCCAAATGGGTGACAAGCCCCCACTAGGTTACAGCCTTTTCAAGACCCAATCCATCCCGGGTACAGACATCACATCAGGGTGGTCTTATTTAAAAAAAAATTCTGATCATGACATTTGCTAATTAAATTCTATAAATGCTCCCAAGTATCTGCAGGAGAAAACCTAAAACCCTCTCTTTACATGATGTGGTCCCATCTCTCTCACCCGTTTCCTTTCAAATCATTTTAGCTCAGATTTAAATGCACCATGTTTTCTAAAGTACCTCTCTTCCTCACCTACAAAGTTGGAGACTCCTTAAAGCAGGGGTCCGCCACCCCTAGGCCGTGGACTGGTACCGGCCCACGGCCTGTGAGGAACTGGGCCGCACAGCAGGAGGTGAGCGGCAGGAGGGCACGAAGCTTCACCTGCCCTCCCCATCGCTCCCCATCCCTCACATCACCGCCTGAACTAGCACCCTCCCCGCTCCATGGAAAAACTGTCCTCCACGAAACCGGTCTCTGGTGCCAAAAATGTTGGGGACCGCTGCGTTAAAGGACAGTTTGCAGGGGAGCCGCCTGGACCCCAAACCTCCCCTGTGTTAGCACCTCCGCCCAGGCATGGCCACACCATTTGCGCTTACAAACAGCACAGGATTGAACACAAAGATGCTGTTTACAGGCAATCCACTAGACTGAGGAATTTAGAAGTACAGATTATGTCATTAATTTCTGCATTCTTGACCCCGAAGAGACATTTAATGAATAATTTTATTAAAATAAAAAATTTCCCAGCGTATTTAATTGAAAAATTGTATGTACAAATGTCTCGCTGATATTCATTAGACTTTTTTTGAACTCTTCACAAATACTTACAAGTAACATTTATTTGACTGGAAAACTGTTTTGGTTCATTTATGCCACAAGTATTTATTGTCTAACTAATACGGGGTAAAAAGAAAGCTCCTTTTAGCGTAAAAAAGTCAATTCTGCTTTGTTGTGCAAAGTGCTATTGAGATTATACGGGTATAGTTGGCTCTGAATAAACATCTGACAAATTTGTTGATATTCAGGCATAATTACACTTGAATTAAAGACAGAACAACGGTTTTGTCACTTAGGACTTCCTGTCTCTACTTAAAAGAAGTATCTTTTAAGATCTGCCCAAGCATACAAAAATTCAGTGTCAACAATTCATAATTTCTTACTAATTATAAGAATCTCACTGCCCTACGGTGATAAATTTATATTCTCCCAAATGTTAGGTTTAATCTAATTCTAAAATAAAACCATGAAATAAATAGGATTCAAAGAAACAAAGAAAAGAAGTGTTATTAAAGCATCCTCCTGTACCTGTTGATAGAAGAAATTCAGAGTTGGCTTGTCTTCAGTAAACTGGTTTAGAAATCCTTTTGGCAAATAACGAATTCTCAATTCATATCTAAAAAATAATTAACAAAATCAAGCAATTAGAAATAAGTCATTTTCTCAATTCACAGTCTACAAAATTATTTTGAGTATGGCACTGCCAATTACTCTGAAATATTATTTTAAAAATAAGTTAAAATATAATCAATTAATCCGTCAATGTAAATGTTTTCTTTTTCAGCACAAAAACGTGCATGTGAGTATGCTACAGCTCGAGGATTCTGCAGGAGACAGAGCCTAATGAGAGGCCCAGAGGGCGCCCAGAAGCCCCTCCAGCCCCACTGCCCAGGGGCAGCACCACCTTCCACTCCCCAGAGGTGAGCTCTGCATGCCTGGAGGTACAAAGGATGTACTCTCGTGTGTCTGGCTTCCTTCATTCACCAATATGCTCGTGAGACTCCTCCCTATCGAGTAACTGCAGTTTGCTCAGAGCTGACAGTCCTGACTGTATGATAGACCACAATCATTCATCCACGTTACTGTGATGCCGTTTGAGTAGTTTCCAACTTGGGGCTATTAAGAATAATGCTACGAGCACTCTTTATATTCCTCTAAAAAAGTAATTTTGCTCAGGAAGCCAAACTTCAAGAATGGTCAAAACAAACGAATTTCACCAGAATGCTCTCTCTGTGCCTCATTCTGTGTATGTGTGTGTCCACCCATACGAACACTCACATGCATGCCTTTTGGTGAACATATGTACACATCTCTGCTGGATGCAGACCAGGAGCATCATCACTGGATCCTAACGAACACACACATTAGGCAGCGCAGATGTGACCAAAGAGTAAGGTAAAGAGCTGTACCAATGTACACTCCCACAAGCAGCACGGGGCGCTCTGGTTCCACTATTCCTCACCTCTACTTGGTACTTCTAACCTTTTCATTCTAGGACCTCTGATATTTACAGCAAGAGTACACAGTGGTTTTAATTAGTACTTCCTTGATAAGTAACACAAATGGGCACGTCTTCATTTGATAATTAACCATTTTTGGTTATCTTCTTTTGTGAAGTGTCTGTTAAAGCTTTTGTCCCTTTTTTACTGAGTCATCCCCCCACCCCCACCCCACCACTGATTTGTAGGTATTCTTTTTTTTTTTTTGCAGTACATGGGCCTCTCACCATTGTGGCCTCTCCCGTTGCGGAGCACAGGCTCCGGACGCGCAGGCTCAGCGGCCATGGCTCACGGGCCCAGCCGCTCCGCAGCATGTGGGATCTTCCCAGACCGGGGCACGAACCCGTGTCCCCTGCATCGGCAGGCGGACTCTCAACCACTGCACCAGGGAAGCCCTGTAGGTATTCTTTACATGTTCTGGACGTAAGGCCTTTGTTAGACTTAGTGAATATCCTCTCCCACTCTATGGCTTGCCTTTCACTATTTTAATGGTACCTTTTAAAAATTATTTTTAAAATCTTTTTATTTTAACAGTATCTTTTGAGGAAGAAAGTTTGTGATTTTTATGCAGTCCTATTTATTCCTTTACTTTTTAATAAATTATCTTAGTGTTTTGTTTACAAAATATTTGCCTACACAAAGGTTATAAAGATACGAATTTTTTCTACAAGTTTCATAAACTGATCTTTTAAAAATGTATTAGGCTCACAGGGAAAACAACGCAAAGTAATCAGTACAATTCTTTTGGTTCAATTAAGGGTAGACAAAATGCAAGATACACATACACAAGTTCTGCTGAGATTTTTAAGTGTCCGTCTTATTAAAAGACACGACTGCCAAACAATGAGGTTCCACTGTACTGCTGCTCTCTGAAGGAGTTCCAACAACTCACTGCAGATATTTTACACTGGGCAACTACCTGTAGAAGCACAACAGGTTTCCTTTATTTTGAGTTTAGGACTTACCAGGCACCTTATATGAACCATTTCTCTTAACCAACATAATAATCAAAGAACAAAAGTGTACTTATTTACATTCGGCAGACCAGGTGACCAATGCCGGCAAAAGCAAGCAGCCAGTTCCCAGGCTGGAAGCTCCAGGGTCAAACAGGCTGCAGGGGGCTTTGGTATTAACGTTACTCCATTTTAATGCTTTAAAAAAAAAAAACTGGTCCAAAAGTCAAACATTTGGCAGCCTGGCTCCGCTTCCACACTCTTAGCATCCAGCATCCTGATGATGACATCAACTAACGTTTAGGGACTATTCAGGATATGACAGAAATGGTGATCAGCATTTTAACCAGATGACTTCTTGTCATCAGCAACAACCCCACAGAAGCAGAGAGAATGTGGGCTCTGGATCAACACCGCCTGCGCCTGAATTCTGGCTCCATCACTCGTTCACTGTCTGCCATCACCTCTCTGTGCCTCAATTTCCTGATCAGGACGCCAGGAGAAGTGAATGAGCTGTCACTGCACACCATCACAACCATCTTGACGGTTCATCTACCTCATCAGTCATTACTCAACGAAGATTTACTTCGGCACTAACCATCTACAGGCACAACTCGAGAGGCTGGGAAGACATTAGTGAGTGAAACAGGCACGAAGTACCAGCCTTCAAAGAGTCTCTACTTTTGTGATGGAAGCCAGACAGCAAACACGTAAGTATCTTTGAGGTGGTAGGTAATGTGATAAAGGCAAACAAGGGGAGTGACAAGTGATGAAGTACTATTTTATAAAGGGAACTGGTGAAGGTCACTCTGACTCAGTGATACCTGAAGGAAGATCTAAAGGAAGGGAGTTATACAGTTATGTGCGGGGGGCGGGGGGCGGGGGGGGAATGTGTAAAGGCCCTGAGGCCAGAGGGTGCTTGGGGGCAAATGCAGCTATAGCCACTGACCGAGGGCAGTGAGTAACAGGGCTTCCGGGGGGCGTGGGATCAGGAGCCTGCAGATCTCACAGGACCCTCTGCTCATCATGGTGGTGGTGCTCATCCCAGTGAGAAAGGAAGCACCAGGGGCACCATGGCCAGCGCAGTAACATCACATTACTGAGGCCTAGCCAGGTGGTACTAGGTAGGGCAGACAACAGGCACCAAAGGGAGGCCAGGAGGGGACTGGCCAGAAATAGTGACCAGGTTACTATTTCACCCAATTTTCATAGATGGGGGAGAAACGAATTTTGGGAATTAGGTAATTTTGCCAAGGTGCCACAGCTATTAGGAGGCAGACCTGGGATTCCACTTCAACATGCCTGAATGCCCAGAGGCAGAATGAAACTAAGAGAAGGCACCTGTGCTTAGAAACAGAGAGGAATGTAAGTTGATCTTGGTCACGGGGGTGGGCAAGGTCTTTAGATCGTACCTGCTTCAGCCCACTACCGTCTAGCATATTCCCCCTCACAACCCTACAGAAACTTTGCTCAAGGCCTCCCACTTTAATTCCAGTCCAAACACCTCACCCCAGTCCTTAAACCGCAGCACCTGAAGCCCACAGCTTATCCACCCGCTCGCACCAGCATCGCCACTCCCTTCTCCTCCGTGAAACTCACCGTCTTCCTCATACTTCTGCTGCTCTTCTAAGAGCCTGGCTGTGTCCTGACACATTTCCACGTCTCTGCTCTAGGCCACTCCATGGATTTCTGAGCAGCAGCTAACTACAACATGCCCCAAATAAAACCATCCTTTTGCTTCTACTAAGTAATATATTAACATTAATGCCACCAACAACTAACTTCCTCAGTCTTACCTCCAACTATGAGCACCAGGATACCCACATGCTAACGGACTACTGATGGGGAGGGGCAGGAAATGTTTTTGAAAAGTTGAGCTGGATGAAGATCTCATAACCCTGATAGGAGAAGGATTAGCTGGTCAGACTGTGAGTAGTGAAATAAACAAAAGTACAATTTCACAGAACTACACAGATGACCCTCATAAACCACGTGGTGCGGACAGCTCTTTCTTACAATAGACTTCCAATTTAAAAACCCTAGAAGGAAGGATAGAAACAGAAACTCACCATTTGGCAAAAATTACAGTAATGAACACTGCAAAAAAGAATCACCAATGATGCTGAGATTAGTGGGTGAAAATACAATGAGAAACAGAGTATATGCACAGTCTCTGTACTTCCCCAGAAGATATTACTTAACTACAAAGGGGAAAATAATAACTTTATAACAGAGAAACCTGGCCACCACCTTACATCAAACGATCCAAGTTAAAACCGCCAGTAAAATGAGTCATAACATCATCGAAGACTTCCTGCTAAAATGCAGTGAGAAAACCAACACCTTGGCTGTGGTGCTCTTCCCCAAATGCATAAGCTCAATATAATCATGAAAAAAAAAAAAAAAACAGACAAACCCAAATTGGGGAACACGGTACAACCAGCCAGTGTTCTTCAAAAGGGTCAAGGTCATCAAAGACAAAGACAGCCTGAGGACTTGCCCCAGATTAGAGAAGGCAACAGGACACTGAGACCCATGGCGCTCTGATCTGGATCCTGGGCCAGAGAAGAGACAACTGTGAAATTTGATGACGTCTGTAGATTAGTTAATAGTATTGTATCAATGTTAAGTTCCTGGTTTCAATATCTGGACTATGTTTAAGTAAGATTTTAACATTTAGCGAAGCTGACTGAAGGGTACACAGGATTTCTGTGTACTATTTTTGCAACTTTTGATACATACTGAGAATAAAAAGAAATTCTCACATACCTAAGACTGACTATTCTGTAGCTGTAATAACAAATAACCACCAGAACGAGTTTTAAACCAGCCTGGTCAATAAACATCAGTCTTGTATAGCCACAGACCGGCCAGAAATCTGTTCATCTTTGTGCTGTCAGTGTCTGGTGCAGAAGCATCCAATAAATGTTCAATTAATAAATCAGCAAATTTGGAAGTCCATCCTGTTTTTTAAAGGGGTCACTTCCAAACTTGTCAGAATGTTCCTCTATTTACTCTTACTGCTTTAAATCTTCTAAAGAACTCTTGTTGAATTCAGTGTTATAATGAAAGACTAGCTTTTCAAATTAAGGTATACGCACACACGGAATGTCATTTCAAGATAACATAGAAAACTATCAAAATACAATCTAAAACTTCCTAAGCTATCATTAGTCATTTTCTTTTGTCATCTTTGAAAAGGGAAACCTTTCCTCTACATAAAAGACTTTTTTTTTTCCTGCAAAGGTCTGGAAAAAAAAAAAAAATCATCCCTTTGCAGAGCGAGGAGAGGAGCTGCTCAACAGCCGTGAGCAGGAGAATGTGAACCACATCTGATAACGATGAAAAGGACTTTCTTTTTCACTTGCTCTGCAGAAGCCCCACAATTCTCTCTCAAATGCCAAGAGAGCCTCCTCTCAGACCTGGCTCTCAAAGCCCTGAATCCTACACCAAAAGGACTGGGCCATTTAGTATCTGATTAACCTGCTCAGAAGTCAGACCAGTCCATGTAGGTGATTCCAGATAACCAAAATTTAGTTATCAAAATTTAAATAGAATTTAATTATCTAGGTGCAAACCTTTAAAGTTTAAGTCTGTTTGGTAGAAATCTCTCAAAACTGCACGATACCTTTTGCTACACTATAAACTAGGTATGGTGCTGTAATTCAAACTTTTTTGGCTGACTCAAGATCCTAGCAAACACCATCTACCTAACCGAGATCTCCCAGGACCCCAGGGACAGATGAGCAAGTGCCTGGTCCCTGAAAGACTGGGAAGGAAGCAGGGCCCGTGCACGCAGCGCAGTGGCCTCGGGCTCTGCCTCAGGACCCGAGGATTCCACACAAGTCCCTGAGGGCCCTTAAGAGGACGGGAGGGGGCAGGGTGCTCTCCTCACAGAGGCTCTAGACAGCGCATCTCCCCCCATCCTTTATTTACATGTTCAATATTGTCTTACCCATCTGATGTGTTCCCAACAATATTCTTAGGTTTATTTTTCTTTTTACTTTGTAAAAGTATATCATGCTGTATGTCATCTCCTGGGACTTTTTGTTTTTTAACTGAGGTAAAATTCACATAAAAAGTAACCCTTTTAGGGAATTCCCTGGCGGTCCAGTGGTCAGGACTCCACGCTCTCACTGCCAGAGCCCGGGTTCAATCCCTGCTTGGGGAACTAAGATCCTGCAAGCCGCGTGGCGCACCACCCCACCCCGCGAAGGTAACCACTTTGATGCGTGCAGCTCAATGGCATTGCTATTCAGTGCATTCACACAGGTATCCTGGGACTGCCTTTTGTCACACGATGGTATTTGTCTAAGATTTATCCACACTGTTGCAAGTCCTGATCATTCATTTTGACTAGTGTAACATTCCACTGCGAATATTCTGCAACTGACTTAACCATCACTGGTTATTCTACAAACGTTCTTGGGTCTCTAGCCTAGTAGAGAAATGCAAGAGTCTCTCGAGGACAGAACTTGAAGTGGAACAGCAGGATAGAAGGGCATGTCATGAGGATGCTATGCCATTTTCCCAAATTTTTTTTTACCAATTTACATTCTCCCCAGCAGGGCAGGCAAGATCCTGTCAGATCCATAACCTCTCCTGCTATTAATTCTGTCAGACAACTTACTTTTTGCCAACCAGACAGTGTAAGATGGAATCTAATGGCCTAGATTCGTACTTCCCTGAGCACTGAGAAAGACGATAGTGTCTTCCTGTGATTACTAGTCAAACTTGTCTTCTCTTTTATGAAAATAGCTCAAGTCTCATGCCAATTTGAGACTTCATATTGATCAGTAGAATGTCTTCTCATATTGATCAGTAGAATATCTTCTCCTAGTTGCAACTTGTTTCTGCACTTTTTTTTTTTTTTGGCCGTACCTCACAGCTTGTGGGATCTTAGTTCCCTGACCAGGGACTGAACCCGCGCCCTCAGTAGTGAAAGCACAGAGTCCTAACCACCAGACCGCCAGGGAACTACCATTTCTGCAGTTTTGAAGAAACATCTTTTGATAAACAGAATGTTTTCACCTCATTAAAGTCAAATTTATTATTCTCCTCTTTCAGAGTGAATGTTTTTGGAGTATTAAGAAAACCTTCCTACTCTAGAGCCAAAGACACATTCAACTATATTTTCCATTAAGCTTTCTCTCTTTTTTTTAAAAACTTAATCCATCTCAGATGGATTTCTGTGTATTGTTCAAGGTAGGATCTAATTTTGTTGTTATTCTTCCTACGAGGATAGCCATTTATCAAATCAGCCCTTCCTTTCCCCAATGACACGTCATGACATCTCTGTAAGGCCATCCTGCCTGAGACAGTTACGACCAAATGTGTGTGCTGCAGCTGCTTATCGAGGTCTTAGAAGAACTAAGACTCTATTAAACAAGTTTAGATCTCAGGTTTATTTAACAATATGAAGAGATATTATAGCAGATACTGCAAAAAAGAAAAATCTATGTTCAAAAACCCCACAGGAATGGAAACTAATATCCAATTATTCTGATGAATCTGGGCACTTTCATTTGAATATTAACATCCTACTTCTCAAAACTCAAGCCAGAGCTGCAGTTACCCTCACATGTCCACCCATGGACTGAGGAGGTCTCAATGTTCTGCTTCTTGTAGTCACATACCTAACACAGGAATAAAGAAAGAGCTGGTGCATGGACCCAGTTTCTACTCTGCCACCCATTTAAGCTGTGTGACCACGGGCAGGTTATGAAGCCTCTCAGGCAATGTCTGACACACAGCAAGAAGCGTGTTAATATGAAGACTGTTACTAACGTAAACTAGTCCTGTTCAGTTCCTAGTTGATAATTTCATTATCACTGATTCAACTTCCAC
Source organism: Leucopleurus acutus (assembly GCF_964270905.1). Classification (NCBI taxonomy): domain Eukaryota; kingdom Metazoa; phylum Chordata; class Mammalia; order Artiodactyla; family Delphinidae; genus Leucopleurus; species Leucopleurus acutus. The sequence continues at coordinate 81,500,533 of NC_139159.1, forward strand.
TTAAAATATTTTGTACTGGGTGCCTACTATATACCTGGCACGTCCAGAACCGAGCAGTGAAGACAACGGAGTCCCGAGGGACAGAGACTGTACCAGGCGGGCAGTGGGCTCTGTAGACAGAAAGGCTGGAAAAGGCCCTGGGGAAGAGGTGACAGTGGAGCACCTGCCCTAACGAAGGGAGGTCCAAGCCAGGCCGGAAGTGGCAGACGAGTACACACGGCAGCTGAGCAGCAAGTTCAGAAGCACCAGGAACAATCTGCTTGGTTTGTTCAAGAGCCAGTAAGAGCGCCAGTGTGGCCAAGGCCAAGCAAGCGGAAAGTCGGAAAAGATAAAGGCAGAAAGAGAGGTGAGATGAAGGGCTACTGTATTCAACAAGCAAGAAGGCTGGCAACAGAGAAGAGACCATCAAATGAGACCCTACCCTGAGTATCTAAGAAAACAGAAAACTAAGATTTCAAAGGGACCAGAGTCGCTCAAATGGAGGAAGGGGAGGAGCAGCAGACGGAGACGAGGACCCAGAAGTAAAATCACAAACTCAAGAGTGGGCTCCAGGGGTGACGGGGGGCTCCCGGGGTGACGGGGGGCTCCAGGGGTGACGGGGGCTCCCGGGGTGACGGGGGGCTCCCGGGGTGACGGGGGCTCCCGGGGTGACGGGGGGCTCCAAGGGTGACGGGGGGGCTCCCAGGCTGACAGGGGTCTCCAGGGGTGACAGGGGGCTCCCAGGCTGACGGGGGGCTCCCGGGGTGACGGGGGGCTCCAGGGGTGACGGGGGGCTCCCGGGGTGACGGGGGGGCTCCCGGGGTGATGGGGGTCTCCAGGGGTGACAGGGGGCTCCCAGGCTGACGGGGGGCTCCCGGGGTGATGGGGGGCTCCAGGGGTGACGGGGGGCTCCCGGGGTGACGGGGGCTCCCGGGGTGACGGGGGGCTCCCGGGGTGGCGGGGGGGGCTCCCAGGCTGACAGGGGTCTCCAGGGGTGACAGGGGGCTCCCGGGGTGACGGGGGGCTCCAGGGGTGACGGGGGCTCCCGGGGTGACGGGGGGCTCCCGGGGTGACGGGGGGGCTCCCAGGCTGACAGGGGTCTCCAGGGGTGACAGGGGGCTCCCAGGCTGACGGGGGGCTCCCGGGGTGATGGGGGCTCCAGGGGTGATGGGGGCTCCCGGGGTGACGGGGGGCTCCCGGGAGTTTCTGAGCAGGGACGACCTACACATTTCCTCGGATGTTTACAGTTTAAAAGATTTGTTAGCAAATTCGGTGAGCTCTACCTTAAACATATCTCGGTACAGCTGCTTCTCATTCCTTCAAGTACTACTCCCCACAGCCATCGTCTTCTGTGACTTTTTCCTGGGTTACTGCAATAACCTGTCCATTGGTTTCCTGCATTTATCCAATAAAGAGTGAATTTAATGCCAAAGGCAGGTCTAAGGTGGGCAGAAAGAGGAAGAGAGGTCACTGGAGCAGCCCCAAACGTCAAGGCTAAGCAGGAGAAGACAGACCATGATGGTCAGTAAAAGAGGAGGAAAACCTTCACCAGAAGAGTCTGGTATACAAGAGGCTAAATGAAGGAAGTACACTCAGTATCCACAGGGGAATTGTTCCAGGATCCCCCGCAGACACCCAAATCCTCATATGCTCATGTAAACTGGCACAGCCTGCGTATGTAAGAGGCACACACCCTCTTGTATACTTGAAAGCATCGCTAGATTACTTATAATAGTACCTTATACAATGTAAGTGTTATGTAAATAGATGCTGGCACAGCAAATTCAAGTTTTGCTTTTTGGAACTTTCTGGAAGTCCCCCCCCCCCCCAGAATTTTGTATCGGCGGTTGGTTGAATCCACGGCTGCGGAACCAGGGAACCTGCGGATGCTGAGGGCCAGCTGTATTTAGACAGGAGGAAGTGACTGCGGCCGTGAGCTACTGCAGAGAGTGGACTGGACGGCGAAGGGACAGACCCCATCAAAGCCAGGCCCTCAGCAGGCTGGGCCTTTTCCTTTGAACCATAAATTATTATTATTTTTTTAAATAAATTTATTTATTATTTTATTTATTGTTTCTGGCTGCGTTGGGTCTTTCTTGCTGCGCGTGGGCTTTTCTCTGGTTGCAGCGAGCGGGGGCTACTCTTCGTTGCGGTGCACGGGCTTCTCCTTGTGGTGGCTTCTCTTGTTGTGAAGCACAGGCTCCATGTGTGCAGGCTCAGCAGTTGTGGCATGTGGGATCAGTAGTTGTGGCTCGCGGGCTCTAGAGCACAGGCTCAGTAGTTGCAGCACACGGGCTTAGCTGCTCCGTGGCATGTGGGATCTTTCCGGACCAGGGCTCGAACCCGTGTCCCCTGCACTGGCAGGCGGATTCTGAACCACTGCGCCACCAGGGAAGCCCGAACCGTAAATTATGTAGAGATGTGTTTTTAAATTGCTCAATATACTGTTGCGTGCAGGATCCTATAGTTCTACATTAGAAAAAATAGTTAGATACATAATTTTAAAACTAGTGTTTACTTACTATTGTTTGCGCTCTTCCTTTTAATTATTAGGAGAGGTAAGTTTTATTCCTTTAATACTAGTTCTGCTTTATACATTTTGAGGAATGTCTAGGAATTTATAAGTTTAAGAGTTATATCTATTTCTATACTTATTAAATTCCTGGTGAAATGAGCCTTTTATTGTTAGGTAGTTGCCCTCTACATCCATAATAATTCTTGTTTGCCTGAAAATTTTTTGCACAGGATACTAATAGCATAATACTCATCTTTTTTTTTTCCTGGTTATTATTTGTCTGGTATACTTGTACTCATGTTTTATGTGAGAGTTATTCAAATTGAAAATCAGGACTCATTAGTAGGTAGGAAAATTCTTTTTACTATTTATTAATTTACTTTACTTAAGTAGAACAAAACAGAATGACATTGAAGAGAAAACCCTTAGACTTATTGTAAATAATAAGGCTGAGTATGTTTTGTGAAATATGTAGGTCCGTTATTTACAAATAGCTCTGAGATACACAAACAGGTATACGTGCACTAAATCTCAAGGCAAAACACATTTCTTCCTGTAAGTCGAAGAAAAATGTTTGAACATCACTGTTTTAGATACAGCCTATAAATAGCAGAGAGCTAGAATTTACTTTTTAATCACACTCTAATACCCTCTGACCATTCACCGTTGGTATACCTGCATCTTATTTGTGATTTCTATTTACCCTGTTTCCCGTGCCTTTTCTCTATCTCTTTCCTTCTTTTTTGATCCCTACATTTCTCTAATATCTACTTACCCAACTACGGTTTAAGTTATATTTCTAATGTTTGAGCTGTTACCCTCATATTTAGCTGATATCTGTTCTTGAGGGAATTTAACTGCGCAAACAAATACAGGCTGCCAGTTATATTTTCCCACCACTTTGAACGTATAATCCCCCCATTGTCTTGGCATCGATCATGCTGTAAGAAGTCTCAATTTTTCTCTGCTTGCTTTTAACATCCTCTCTTTTTCTTTTGTACAACACTATTTTACTATAATTTGTCGAAGTATGCGTTTAGTTTTATTCGCCCTGTTTGAGATTTTTTGTTAATCCTGCATTTAAGGATGCACATCACTCACTGATTCTAGAAAGTTCTCAGCTATTTTCTCTTCAGATTATTTCCTCTTCCTCGTTCTTCTTATTCTCTTCTTCAGAATTCCTGTTAGAAAAGGGCTGACCTTCTCATTCTCCATGTTACATAAACCTGCTTTCATAATTTCCATCTGTTCATCTCTGTGCTACGTTTTGGGCAAATTTTCTCAGATCCACCTTCTTGTTTACTAAGTTTTCATCTATGTCTAATCTGCTGCTTTATCTATCCAATGATTTCCAGAACTTCTGTTTTGTTCTTTCTCAAATCTGCTTGGTTACTTAACAGCCTCCTGTTCCCCACTGACACTTTAGAACAATCTGCATTAACCCTCACACTCTGGACGATACCATGCATGTATCAATGGTATCTCTGATCACATTTTCTTCTCTCATCGCCTCTACCGACGATCCATGCACCTTCACTCATCTTCTAAGCCTAGCTACACTCTCAGAGTTTTGAAGATCACATTATTCCCATTGAGACAGGCATGTTGATTTTAAAAACCCATACTGTGAAGTCAGATAGCTAAATCCAAATCAAAACTGTGTCACAAACTATCTATGTGAATGCAGCTTAAATCAATTTTGTTGTGCCTCTGTTTTCATCTGTAAGATAAGGATAACAAGTCTTTACCTCCTAGGGTTTGGGTAAATGAAATATACAGTTTACAAATTACAAATAAATAAATCATAAATAGCACACAGCTGGCACAGTGCCTGGCTCTTAACAGCCACTCGATGATGACAATATATCAATGTCATCATCTTCATCAGTATTAGCAGTAGCATCTTCATCACCCTTCATTTGAAGAGGGTCAGCCAAATCTTCCTTACTTTTGAGGATCCAAGCTCCACTAAAAAAAAACAGCCTACTCAATTTTACTTGAAATTAGGTCAAATAAGTTGGCTTAAAAGAACAAAAGCAAAGCTTGTATACACAGGGATCTACATTCAACACTTCACTGAGCACGAAAACTATTGCTATAATGAAGGCTGCCTCTGACACGTCTGCATGAATTCAGAAGGTAATGAAGTTGTGCTGATTAAAAACACCTAGAGGTATTTTCAAGTAACCTTTAGATATTCTTAGGTTTTAACCACTTGTTTAATTAATTGACCAAATAGACAGAAGTCAAATCTTTGCTAGCCAGTGATGAAAAGCAACCAAACTATATTCTCACGGACTATTTTGTTAGCTCGGTTTCAGCTATTCGCTAAATTTGAAAATACGACTATATTTCTTTGATAAACCGTAATTGGGTCAAGATTTTATTCAACTAAAGATTTACTCACCTAAACATGTTTGTTTTTCTTTTTAATCTTTCTAATCTTCTCAACTTAGATCCTTGAACTGAAAGTTACTGACATTTGAATGCTCTCTTCACTCTACAACGATCTTTACTTCCGCAGCATTATCTATAAAAACGGGAACCAGTGTGGAAGAACCCCGTTCTATAAGTTATACTTATCTCAAACGTGTTTTTAGATGTATAATTTCCTACAAACATCTTGGTTTACTTAAACGTGAAAAAAATTATTAGGAGAGAACCAGGAAAAGGACAATTTATAGGGAGTTCTTTTAACTGACCTTGAATGGTTTTAGTTTCATTAAGGTCAGTATGACTCACTAAGAGATTACTTCCTAATTTCAATGTTATGTGTGAACATCCAAGAGACGCTGACTGTCTTCGGTGGGCTGTGGATTACTGTACTGGGCACAATAAAGCGAGCTCTGCAGCCCATTAATAAGGTAATTGGGTGTGGTCTCCTCCAGGCACAGGGAGCCCTGCTGCACGAAAGGGTGCCAGCAGAACAGGAAGTAAAAGGACTAGGGCTTGAGTCCTCCTCAGAGCAGAGGCTGGACAGAGCAGCACAGACAAGAGAAGTGGGAGGAGCGACAGGTCATCACAAAAGCATGAGATCAGTCAGACGCCTCAGCAAGTCCAGGTCAGCGGTGCCCCAAGACAGACTACACAGGAGTGCAGAAGAGATCACTAGTTAATAATTACCAGCCAACTCTATTTATACAGGAGTCCCAATGACAATCAGTGTGAAAATTAAGCATAGATAATCATCCTCTTGTGCATGTCTCTAATATGCAAAACAAATCAAGTTCGAGTCACCCCAAAGTAGGTTTGTAATCTTACTTCCACTCCTCTGGTGGGTGTGCAAGTTCATACTTCTCCCTCACATTGGAGACACCCATATCCAAATGGAGCCAGTGAACCTCCTCTGACCGCAGGTGACTGAGGCGAAATCCATAGCAGGCCACGTGCTTTACTTTGTGACTGTCCACTATCTTCTGAATGATGCCCTAAAACATACCCCCCACAAAAACGACTGTTATAAACAAAAAACTGCATGCTAAAAATTAATGCAATGTTCATTTCTTTTAGTTAATTATCAGAAATCTTTGGTAAAAGAATATCAATTTAAATAAATCACTTAATTTTACTTAGAAATCTTTTTTCACAAAAAGTATTTTTATGAGCAAAGAAAAGTTTTTTAAAAACCACAAAAAGAGGCACTTCCCCTTTCTTTATTGATTTCTGCAGCTCCACCTCTGCGTCACCCCAACTCATCAGAGCACACGGCCACACCTCAGGTGGCTTCCTAAGAATGAGACCTGTGGAAGGTTATATACTTTCTGAACCAACGATATTGTTGAGAACAGGCTGCAACCCTAATATCATTTTTAAAAAACACACATTTAGGAACATATAATTAAGGCCATGTTTCTGATAGTACTGATGACATATGAAAAGATACTTAAAGTTAGGCCTAGCCACCTGCTCTTTGCTCTCTATAAGTTAACATGCAGCAATTCACAATAGCCCCCAACCTAACTTTTCTAACACGTGTGCCCCATGAGTTCAGAGGAGATGAAGGTGACCTTTGAAGGAGGGCATCAGGGAAGGCTCCCTAGAGAAGGCGTTTACCCTGGGGCTGTGGAAAAGAAAGTGTTATTAGAACTGATTCTTGCCCTGTGCCCACAGAGATGTGTAAGTCAGGCGTCTACGTTTGTAAATGGGTAGCACACGTGGAAGACACCTTGGGAATACGATGGAGACCATCTGCCACCCTTAACGTGAGCGGGTGCTAATCACCATCCATTGCAATCTTCTCAATATTTTAGGACATTAATAAGGTTTCTTTTTAATGATTCTGAGATTAACATGAAAATGTCTATCACGGAAAATCAGAACTATCTACTAGAGAAAAACATCATTGGTTTTTAAAGACTAGCAATTAACTGAAGCTAACACATAACTTACAATGTAAGACACATCTTAAAAGTTCTGCACACACTAGTATTTACTATGGCACAATGCTGTTGATAACACAATTAAGGATGTCCCCAGCACTACCCATAAGAACAGATAAATAATAACATGTACCATATTCAAAAACTGTCAAGGACCCAGCAAGTCCACACCACGGGCGGGACGTGTGCCGCACTCCTGTTACCTGCACATGCCGACCACCCTTCCTGACTCCTCAATCCCCAGGACAAGGCTGTGCATCGAGCCCAGGAGAGCGGCAGAGGAAGGATGGAGGGAGGGAGCAAACGTGGCACCAGAGAGAAAGCATGAAAAAGAACCCGGCTGGAAGAGCTGACAACAGCTTCAGGAAGATGAACTCTTACTGGGACAGGAGGCATGTCTGCAGCCTACAGAACTTGGGGACGGGGTGGGGTGGTGGTGGTGGTGGTGGTGGATTGGGGTGGTATCTGGAATGAGCATAAAACGTTTTTTCTGGCTTCTGGATTCAAGGCCTGAATTTCTGACAGGGCCGCCGTGAGTGACAGTGCAGGCTGAACACCACCCAAGGGCATCCTGCCAGGGGACGGTGGGAGCCCAGATCCAGCCCCAAGCTCGCCTGCAAATCTTGTGCTCTGGGGTGCGGGATCTGCCTACAGGAAGGGCCATCTTTTCTGCTAATTCTCTGAAAGGCGACTTGTGCAGCTTTCTCCTTGCCAACATCCAAATCCCTGAGCTGCAAAGGACAGGCGCTGGCGCCTCTTTCAAACTCCCACAAAAGCACCTTTGTCTCTCGCCCCCCGCTCTGCCAGCTCACTCCCGAGAGCACACAGGCTCTAGTTACCCTGCTCATCTCCCCTTGATTCCGATTCCACATCACCCCCAGATCTTTGTGTCTTGGTCTGTCTACCCCTCCATGCCCAGATGTAGAGTGTAAGGCAGGGCACAACCATTCCTTATACTTGTATTTGCCATCAACACCCCAGGAGAAACCCCATCTTCGCTGGGTGCCTGCCCTGATGACCCCTCGCACAGCACAGGTGACCCTCATGTCCTCTGACTCACGGGCACACACAGGAGCCCACCTGCAGAGAAGCAGTATCAATTAGAGGGGCTTAGTCCAAAAACATGGTGATGATTAGGGGGAAGGCAGGTTCCTAGCCTTGAAGTCTTGCGGAATAGACAGAATTTTAGTCAGTTCACTTGATCGCACTGCCAGAAGACACTGGAATAATTTCAAGTCTGGGTTTGCGTAACCAGAGTCCCCAAACTGTAGGACCTGGTACCTAAACCAGGTTGCAATTTCACTCTCCACTAAACAATTAAGCAGTAAACACAGGCATTCCCTTTTATTTCACTTCTTGCTTTTCCATGATGCTTCCATACTGAGTTCCGTCCCAGTCTCATTCTCTAATACTCTCATAAATGCCACTTTGGACTTAGTCTGGATAGCAGCCAAGGTTATGAGTGGACGAGGTGCTTAAATATTTGATGCTAAATGTACATAAGTACTCAGTAAAAAGTACTGATAATTTTGAGAACCAACTATTTGGTTCTGAATAACTGAACAAATAACTTTGAGAACTAAATTTTTAGTGAGAAATGCAAACTCAACGCTACCATATGGAAACATTACCACTTCCATATAACACACACACACACACACATTAGTATATGTGTATATTATTTCCGGAATATGTACATTTAGAAAAGGGACTGTCTCTAGGGAGCTAAGAGGACATGGGTTCATAATATGCCACTGATGGTATCCAAATTAAACTTAAATTTCTCCTCCTGGCTTTAAAGGTTCATGACAATCTAGTCCTACAATACACAAAGCAACACTTAGCTACTCTGAAAACTCCTTTTATTCATTTATATCACAGCCCAGGCCTTAGAAATTACACTTTTCCTGATTAAATTCTCATGTTAGATATTCACAGTAAAGGACTCTTCTCAAACTTGGAAATAAAAGAAGCCAGTGTCTGCATCGTGCTTGTATTTCATCAGGAACATAGCAATTCAGCCATTTTACTACTGGGGGATAGTTATTTTCTTTTTTGTTTCCTTGTTTTGGGGGAAAGGGAGGTGGGAACGCAAGTAATCCTGCCAAGAGCATCCTTCTAGCTGTCGTCATACATACGTACAGGCACTGCTTAGAAACAGACGTGCTGGGTCAAGAGCTACTTAAAATATGACATTTTGGTAAGTACATCCAAACTGTGCACCAACAAAACTATACCGATTACACTTGACACATAATGTGACAGACTGTTCCTCATCTCATACCAATAATGGATGAAATCCATCTTACAATGTTTATCAATGTGATGCACCAAACGGGGATGGGGTGGGGGCGGGGGCGGGGGCGGGGGTTGCTGTTATAATTTACGTTTCCCTGATTGCTGACTAGTGAGATGAGGCTGTAATTGTGTTTGTTTCTGAAAGTTCTTGCTATGACTTTGCTTGGTTCAACCTGGCCACTTATCTTTTAGACAGCGCTTTGAACAGAAGTGACCTTCTCCCGGGTGGAGAGCACTCGTACGGCCGCGTCCTTCACGTCCGTTCACTTGTGAATGTGCACCCCTCAACTGCTCAGCAGCCACCTAAAGGCCCGCTGCATGCCTGGTGCTAGCGACCCAATGACGATGAGATGCGATCGTGACCCTGACAAGTCTTAGAGCTGAGCAGGAAGAGGACGTGATAATGAATGCATGCAGGAGAGTAAGTCATCTGTGCGGAAGGTGAGGCAGGGGACAAGATGATAATGGACATTTCATATTGTTAGCTATCTCCTCACAGGCAGTTTGCAACATTTCTCCATTTATCACAAGAGGAGGTATCTGAGGTCACACGTATTGCTCTTAACACTGTTCACCTCTTCACTCCCTCCTAAGAATTGACTTGTCTCTTATCCTGTCCAGGGGTTCTTCTTCTCAGTGTGCTCTCTTTCAGATACTCTTTACATTTAGGAATCAATGGGTTCCCACCATTCTTCTCTGATCGCACCTGTAGAGGTAGGAGCCTAGCATCATTCAGTTACCAAAACAAGATGCGGAAATCCAGTCCTGCTCTCCCACAGCCAGGGCACCATCTCCTGCTCTTGGTTCAGCAGCAGACGAGGGGCCCACCTAACAGTCCTCAAGACAAAGCGTGCACTTCTGTCTCGACAATCTACAGTCACTCTTAGTTTCTCATTGCTACTGTAACAAATGACCACAAACTCAGGGGCTCAGAATAACACAAATGTGTGACTTGCCAGTTGTGTAGATCACAAGTCTGAAATGGGTATCACTGGGCTAAAACAAAGGCATCAGCAAGCGTGTGCTGCTTGCTGGAAGTTCAGGATGGGTAACAAGGAGCCAGGTCCTGTAGGTCCTTGGGGGCCACTGGGGGAATGAATGTGGCTTTTCTCTGAGAGAAATGGGGAGCTACTGGGGGTTTTAAGCAAATTACTGATTAGAAGACCAGCATGTTAGAGAAACAGGTCCAGGAAGCAGAACGTAAAAGTGGGTGACCGGTAAGATGGAAGGTCACAGGGCAAGACGGGGAGAGGAATGGGATAGGGGCTCCTGAAGGACTTGAATATTCACTCCAAATACAGAGGAAGGCATTGGAAGGTTCCGAGTGGAGGAGTGATGTTCTCTGGCTCTCATGTTAACAGGACCGTTCTGGCTGCTGGGTTGTGATGTCAGTTAGGAGACCACGTGGCTCCGAGAAAGGTGTGCAGCTGAGGTCCTAGGAGGTGGGGGATTCCAGGTACACTCTGAGGACAACGTGGACAGGATTAGCTAATGCATTGGATGCACGGTATAAGCAAAAGGAGTAAAAGATGATGCCAAGGGCCCTACTTAACTAAAAGAAGGGGAGACCCTTCCTCTGAAGCGCTGATGGTTCTTTTGGAGAAAGAAAGGCAAAGACAGAGAAGAGAGGGACAGATGCAGCTGGGCGGCATTAGGTCTTAAACTGAAAATGAAACAAGTCAGAACGGGGTACAGTTGTGGACTAGGCAAGAGCGTGGGATGAAACCACGGCCACGGCTTTAAGAGCCTCTGAAGACGTTTGAGGCCAGCAAGGGAGCCAGCCTCTCGCACCCCACTACAGTGCTTCCCTCTGGGTCCACACTTCTTCATGCTCTATGATGTCATCTAGCTGTGTTTTCAAAGAGAGCCTATGGTATGAACTTCCTACCTCCTTATTTCTCTACAGATACCTTCACTGCATGTTTTTATGATTGATACTGTACTTGGTATAGACTCCAGAGGTACAAGCTGTTCCCCAGAGCCTCTGAGGACACAGCTCCAACGTTATCCTGCATCTGGCATCGCAGATTAAAGTCTGATGTAAATGTTCTTTTCCCTGAGTAGGAGACTTCTCTGGTAGAATCTGGATCTCCTCTATACCTTATTATTCTGAAGTGTCACTACAATGTTTCTAGATGACAAATCTTATTCAGTATTGTCCACCATGGGTTAATCTTGGCTCTTCTGCACTGACCCCACACTTATCTCCAGAGCTGCCTGAAGCATGATACTGACACTCAGCTATGGCCAAGATCAGTGAGGTTTGAGACCATGGGCTACTGATTTGGGGGCAGGACACCACTAGCCCGCACCACTGTTCAGTAATTATAACTGGATTTCCAACTTGCACCTGATTTTGGTGGCACTTGGGCAGTTACACAGGGCAAGGCTGGCTACGGAGATGGAACGTGCCTCTGTGCCCATCTCACAGATCCCACCACAAGGAGGCCTTAGCCCTCCTCACACCTGGGTGCTGCACACGTGGCCGGTGATGGCTGGGAGCACCCAAGGCCACGAGGCCTATGCCTGAGGTGTCCAAAGCCCTTCAATGAGTACCGTGTTCCTACTGCTGCTGTATATACTCTACCTATTCCCAGTGGAGTTCTGTGACTCCTTTCAGCATCCTCTATACAATTAATGTATAATTAGCACAGATATGTAATAGGAGTGAAATCTATTAAAGCATGAGAAATAAAACCTCTGTAATGAATTATAACAAGAATCCAGATTTTTCCTGGTGAAAATAAACCTTTCAACTCCTCCAAAGGTTTGGTTCTTCTGAGTCAAGCAGTCTCTCAGATAATTACTTTCTATAGAGCACAGCTGTCCAGCAGAAATATAATGCAAGCTACATATGCTGTTTTAAAATTTCTAGCGGTCACTTTAAAAAAGTGTAAAAAGAAACAGGTGAATTCAATTTTAATGATATATTTTCTTTAACCTAGCGTGCCAAAAACAAAATTATAACAAATTACTGATGAGATTTTACATTCTTTTTCATACTAAATCTCTGAAATCCAGTTGTATTTTTACACTTACAAAACATCAATTCAGACTAGCTACATTCAAGTATTCAGCAGCTGCACACAGCTACCACATCGGGCAGTGCAGCCACAGAGTCTGAGACTCAATCTAATTATTCATCAACTCTGGATAAAAATAAGCTACCTCCTTTCAGAAAATGGTTGATTTTTAGATCCATCCATTAATTAACTTACATGAAAATACTGCATTTTCAAATGTTACAGCAGTAGAAGGAAGTGGGTTATGAATAATACCCACCTGCCATCACAGTGACCCAGCACTATGTTGATTTCATGCTACTCCAGGAGAGGGCTGGGTTCAAGCAATGCCAATAGAGGTTTCTCTGCCTCATGTTGAAAACTCAATCATCAGCTGCTAAGACTTGCTAAATTCCAGACATTTATCAATTACTGTGAAATAAAACAACTTGCTCTTTGGCCACACAGATTTGCTCGTGTTGATCTTCATAAAAGTTTAACAAATACGTTCTCATAACTTATGTATTTGTATCTGGTTTAAATTTTTCTTCACAATATGAATGTTCTGATGTCTGGTAAGATTTTAACATTGGCTAAAGGCGGACACGTGTCAGTGATCACTGGTTCTCTTCGTGGTATGATTCCTCTCATGTGCAGCACCTATGATACTAAAACCATGGCACATCTGTCACGGAGTCCTTCCCAGGTGAATTTCTGATATAATAAATTCTGAACATTTGCTAATTCTTGTCAAATTCATAATCTTTGAAAGGCTCCCCTCCTGCACAAATGCTCTGAAGTTTATTAAGGCCGATGCGATGGTTTAAAGAATTTCCTCTCTCATTGTATCCGAAATTTATAAAAACTAGAACATACCCTAACAGCCTTCCCATAAACGTTACCTTACAAGGTTTCTCTCCAGTGACTGTTTATAAGGTTAAATATAAAACAGAACTATAGAAAAACTAGAAAAAGCCAGCAAGCTTCATGGAAAGCTTGTAAAAAGAGACTACTAGGGCTTCCCTGGTGGCGCAGTGGTTGAGAGTCCGCCTGCCGATGCAGGGGACCCGGGTTCGCGTCTCGGTCCGGAAGATCCCACATGCCGCGGAGCGGCTGGGCCCGTGAGCCATGGCCGCTAAGCCTGCGCGTTCGGAGCCTCTGCTCCGCAACGGGAGAGGCCACAACAGTGAGAAGCCCGCGTACCGCAAAAAAAAAAAAAAAAAAAAGAGACTACTATATTTTAAGTATAACACATGAAGAGATACTAACACATGTTTCAATTCTGAGTGAATGATTCTCCTTTTAATAATTAGTCCGTTTGAATAGTCAGTATCACAAGAGGTAACAGAATATTATATATAATGCATATGTAATATGTAGCCTTAAATCTAAATTCTACCAGTCCCTTTACTGTACTTAAAAACAGTTAAGGCAAATAAGTCAAAGAGTACAAATTACTTTGTTTCTTTATTACTGAAAGCAGGGGAGATACATCTGATGGTCCTACTCGCTGGACACTTGTCCTCCTTAAAGATGAATAGGGACTAAGTGAAAGAGCAGGAAGGAGGAGGGGTTTCTTCAACACTTGATCAAAGTAAACATCCTGAAAATTTACATTTTGAACTCAGGTTTCTGAGATCACGGTGCTCACTCCTCACTCTCAGCAACCTCTGCCTACACTGTGCTCCCCTCACAATTCTTTACCGCCCACTCTCATCAGCACCCAGAGGAAAGTGTGTCCAGCCGCCTCTCACAGTCACACGCAGTGACATCCCTGTTGGCCCTCGTCATCTGCAACAACCCGGGAAGCACTGCCTGCACCGCACTGCAATTAAGGCCATGGGCATCTCACCCACAACAGACTGGAAGCTGTATGACCAGGACCTTTAATATCCCCAGAACCTTGCCAAGTGTCTGGTATATAGAAGATATACATATATTTTTTTTAAGAATCTATCCTACCTGGAGTCATGAAAATACCTTCAAAATTACACTTTCTAGAAAATAATTTATTTCAACAGTATTAGAGGCTATTTTAATTCCTTTGTTTCCTTGTATATGTCAAAGAATTTTTTTAAAAACAGGAGAGAAAAACAAGTCAATGGCCTTATATGAATAATATGATGCAGTTACTATTTTTCTAAGAAATTTTACATAAATTAAAACTCTGGTGCGTCACATATTAACTCAATAAGTACTATAGAGAAAAGTTAACATCTCTGAAATATGGGAATAAAAATTATTACTCTGCCTTTTTTTTGTATGTGCCATTACCATTTAACCTACATATACACTGAGGATGTGTCCTAGGAAAATGTACTTACCCTGACGTCAGTAGCGTCTCCATGCCTGATAATACTGGCCCAAGTGGTTGGCTCACTGTTGCTTTCAAAATAATGAAAGACCTTCAACACTCGCTCCATGGCCCCAGGGGAACGTTCCACACCAGTACCCAGGTGAGTCTTGGCACTTGAATTCGGTGTGTGATTCAAGTTTGGGTCAAGGTAGGCAGCTGCCATTATTTGGCTAGATGCTAGGTATCTGTCATATTCTGTAAAAGGAAAAAGAAATTTCTCAGTGTACAATATTTGAAAGCTACTGATTAAAATGTGTTTTGCTGATACTGACATAACAACACTGTTCTTTATTCTCTCCCTATTTTGTTACATGCAGAAGTTGAGCCTGAAGAGAACTGGGACCTAATCTACCAAGATCATCACTGTATTCCATCCCCCACCCCCTGCCACCCCCAGACCCAGAGCAGTACCTGATTCACAGTAGAATAATAAATATGGTTAAACAAACTATTAAAAGGCCAGGAACCCTATCTCAGCTCCATCAAAAGTCACTGTGTTGGGGCTTCCCTGGTGGCACAGCGGTTGAGAGTCCGCCTGCCGATGCAGGGGACACGGGTTCGTGCCCCAGTCCAGGAAGATCCCACATGCCGCGGAGCAGCTGGGCCCGTGAGCCATGGCCGCTGGGCCTGCGCATCCGGAGCCTGTGCTCCGCAATGGAGGCCCGCGTACCGCACACAAAAAAAAAAAAAAAAAAAAAAAAAAAATCACTGTGTTATCTATAAACAACATACCACCACCCTCCTTTTAAATCACAGCCTTTAAATTTGTGAGAAAATCTCACTGGAGAGCCAAATATGTTAATTTTGCTGCCTACTTTTGAAAACTTTTATGTGAAATACAAGTTCTTTCTTCATACACTGAAAATTCAGTCACAACTGAAAACAAAACAAAACCAAAAAACACACATGACTAAGTTTTTTAAAGTGTGATAGGGGACTCCCCTGGTGGCTCTGTGGTTAAGAATCCGCCTGCCAATGCAGGGGACACAGGTTCGACCCTTGGTCCAGGAAGATCCCACATGCCACGGAGCAACTAGGCCCATGCGCCACAACTACTGAGCCTGCGCTCTAGAGCCCGCAAGCCACAACTACTGAGCCCGCGAGCCACAACTACTGAAGCCCGTGCGCCTAGAGCCCGTGCTCCACAACAAGAGAAGCCACCGCAAGGAGAAGCCCGTGCACTGCAATGAAGAGTAGCCCCGCTTGCCGCAATCAGAGAAAGCCCACACGCAGCAACAAAGACCCAACGCAGCCAAAAACGAATAGATGAATAAATTTATTTAAAATAAATAAATAAAGTGTGATAGGAGGACGTCCATTTGAATGTGAGGGAATAGCTCGGGCAAGACCACAACTCCCACTGAGAAAACTCAGAGAAGCCGGATTAGAAAACAACCCAGATGTGTGGAGCCCAAGACAGCAGGAGGTGACAGAGATGGAGAAGGAACAGGTCCTCAACAGCCGCCTTTCCCTAAAGGGCGTTTGCCAATTCTGGGCATTCAAGACCCTGAAGAGCTAAGGAAAAGACACTAACACACACACACACACACACACACACACACACACACACACACACACACACACACACACACACACACACACGGTGCTATTTGTCCTTTGACGACAGCCACCAGTCCTGAAACCAAGCCTAGTGGGCACCTCCGAAAGCAGAGGGAAGTTGAAGACACACAGAGGAGACAAGGGGCACAGCTGATTATATACACTCTCCTACCTTTCGGCAGCATACAGATGATCTGAACAGCATGATGAATAAACGATCTAACTGACATATAACATACTACACCCAACAGCAACTCATCTTTGCAGGTGAAATAGTTACTAAAATTGACCACGTGCTAGGTGAAAGCACAAGATCCAATAAATATCAAAGGACTAAAATTCCTGAGAGTATATATGCTCTGTGTTGTGTCTAGCATTAAGGTGGACACCAACAAAAAGGTAACTAGCGGGGCTTCCCTGGTGGCTCAGTGGTTGAGAGCCCGCCTGCCGATGCAGGGGACACGGGTTCGTGCCCCGGTCCGGGAAGATCCCACATGCCGCAGAGCAACTGGGCCCGTGAGCCATGGCCGCTGAGCCTGCGCGTCCGGAGCCTGTGCTCTGCAACGGGAGAGGCCACGGCAGTGAGAGGCCCGCGTACCGCAGGAAAAAAAAAACAAAAAAAGGTAACTAGCGAATTCCCAACTGTCTGGAAATTAAGCAATGTATTTCAAGTAACTTATTAGCCAAACAAGGAACTCAAACCCTCAAAGGGTTTCTAGGGCGCTGAAAATACTCCGTATGTCACTATAATGATGGATATGAGTCCTTATACGTTTGTCCAAACCCACAGAATGTACAACGCCAAGAGTGAACCGCCATGGGAATGACGGACTTTGGGTGATCACGATGTGTCATTACAGGCTCATCAACTGTAACGCATGTTCCGCTCTGGTGGGGATGCTGACAATGGGGAGACTGTGCATGTACCAGAGCAGGAGGCACGTGGGAAACCTCTGTACCTTCCCCTAAATTTTGCTCTGAACTTAGAACTGCTTTAGGAAAAATAAAGTCTTAATTTTAAAAAAGCAATCAATGTAATTCACCATATTTTCAGAAAGGAGAACCAGAGTTATCTTAATATATGCAGAAAAAGCAACTGATAAAGTTTACCAAACACTCACTCATAATAAAAACTCTGAGCAAGACAGAAATAGGAAAATACTTCCTTAATCTAATGAAAGTATCTACATTAAACTTAAATTAATACTGCTGGAAAAGAGTCCCTCCCCCCCGTCCCGCCCCCCAAGACTGGGCTAAGTCAAGAATGCCCAGCATCACCATCCCTAACTTGACAGTGTTCCAGAAGTCTTAGCCAGGTTCCACAGGCAAAAAAGGGAGGTAAAAACACAGGGTATGAAGGAAAGAATAAAACCATCATTACTACATGACTATGTATAAGGAAAATTTGTAAGCATCTATAGATAAACTAATGGAATTAATAAATGAATTTAGCAAGGTTGCTGGATCATAACAAAATCAGCTGTACTTCTGATATCTTAGTTATCTCTTTCGCTCTTCAAATGAGACGATGAGGATGAATAAATATATTATCAATTGCTTCCTGAAAAGAAACACCACTCCTCCGGAGTGGTCAGAAGAAATGATATACTAGTGATGAAGTGACGGAAAATCACTACAGTTGACCCTTTAACAACACCCGTTTGAACTGCCCAGGTCCACTTATATGCACATATTTTTTCAACAGTAAATAAACACTACAGTACCACACCATCCCTGGCTGGCTGAATCCCCAGCAGCGGAACCGCAGATACAGGGGAACCCTTACACAGGGGGCTGACCGCAAGTTATACGCAGATTTTCGACTGCGCGGAGGGCTGGCACCCTGGGGCCCACGCTGCTCAAGGGTCAGCAGGACACATAATAGTGAGCGTGTCAAGGGAGGAGCTAAACCAGAAACAACACACAATCTGGATATACCTCTGTGACTAAGCATCAATGGCAAAATCCTTCATAAATCTTCAAAAAGTAGCCCTAAACATTCTTTAAAAGATAAACCATTGCTGTAATGTCACCAGAGCGAAGCAGTTTTCCTAAAACAGAATGTGTCAAAATCCGATCTGTGCTATAAATTCTCAAACTGGCAACATCTCCACCAGCGAGCCTTCCTTGACCCTTCTGGACAGTTTCGTGTGTGTGTGTCAGTTAACCACCACCCACTCCCCTGGTGGTGGCGTTCCAAGTCTGTCTTTATGATGGGCTTGCAGATTCTGAGAGCCTGGCATCTGGGTCACAAAACCATGGATTAGTCAGTTTGTGGGATGGTGTCCACTACGGAATGAAAAGTCCCAAGCGTTGCTCTCTGCTACATTGACTATTCTGTTTCCAAACAATTAACAGAATTCTCTGTTGTTCGTGTGGTTCTCTATTTGTTTTTGACCCATGGCTAAAGCTGTACCACTGGGGCTGCCAACTCTCTGTGTCTCTAAGTGACAAAAGCCCTTCCCCCTCTTTTACCAGAGAGGTAGGCTTTTATAGATTTTGTAATTGTAGCCCTCTGTAATCTGTGGCCAGTTGTATTTTTTAGAACTTTCAAGACTAACAAGTCATAGGTATCGGCTACTTATGCATACTACAGAATATCTTTTTCAAAAAACTATCAAAGACGTGGAAATGCAAAGATTTTTAAAGTTGGCTTCTTCACGTGGTTTAGACCCCTACTCTTCCAGCTATCTGTGGTAAAGGACCACAGACCTGTCACAGACCAACACTTTTGTAAAATACAATAAAGAGGAATTTCTAGAAAAATGAAATTTCAAAATAAAAGCATACAAAAGCTAAGCACGAAACTTCTATCATCAGAGTCAGTGAACATAAATTACTGTCAAGTTGCTATAGAGGTTTCTAGATGCTTACACCAAATTCTACCCTTACTTTGTCCTACACTGTTAACAGTTCCAGCACCAACCCCAGTCTGCTGGCCACAGTTGGCCGAGTCCAGGCTCAGGCACCAGGCTGCCTGGTACAGCAAGAGGCCAGTGCACTGGAATGGGAAATGGGAAAGCAGATGGCCTGTCAGTGGTGGCCGCTGACCTTCCCGCTTCAGGTCTCCCTTTCATTCACATACTAACTTCAGTGCCTAACTTCTTTTCTTGGGACAAGTAGGGCAGTCCCAAGGCAGGTGTGAGGAAACAGGTACTGACGAACCTTGGCACTGAGCCCAAGGCTCAGCCCACAGTCCGATATAAATGCTCCATAAAACAGCACATACAGAAGAGGGAGAAAAGTACCAGGATCACAACGATCATCTCACTCCAGAGCTGCCTAGTTTCTATTCGCTGAACATACTAAGATCCCACCAGGACAGTAACCTCATTACGCTTGAAACAAGCCGGCCCTTTAATAAAACTTGAGATGCTTGCCAGAACAGGAGAGTAGACACAAAGAATGCAAATTGATACAGCTACAGCTTTTAAAAAATTAAGACATCAGCAGGTCTGAAGAGTTTTTAAGAATCTGATAATGACCCTAAAGTAAATCCTTAAACAAACTAGACTAGTGTGAAAGTTTTCTTCTCCTTAATTTTGTTCTTTTACACAAGATTTGGGTTTATTTTCTCATAAAACATCTAACCTGAATATCCTAAATGTCCTATAGTGATTTTACTAGACAGAGAAGCCAACATTAAATTACTTAAATGTTTAATATTATAATAGCAATGTGTGGCTGTTTATATTTTCCAAACTCCCCCTCTCCCAATTCTCTTCTTCCAGTGTGACTTTGATACTCCTTTCAAGAGGCGGAGTCTACCTTCCTTCCCCTTGAATCTGGGTGGGCTTCAGACTAGGCTAAGATACATCCTAAGCTAAGTCCTAAAAGGCAACACCAAAACAAGAAAGAAAGGAACCTAGGTTCCCATGGCTCTCTTGCGATGCTCACTCACAAACCTGACCACCATGCTGTACAGAAGTTCAAGCAACCCAAGAGGATCTGAGCTCCAAGAACCACAGCCTGAGCTAAGCTTCCAGCTGACCGGCAGCGTCAACTTCCGAGCCCTGGGGCAGACCCACCTGAGTAGACCCACTAGCTTCCAGTCGTGCTGCCTCAGCCAACACCGCACAGAAAGAGATGAGCTGTCCCTGTCGAGCCCTGCCCAGACTGCATATCTGAGCACTACGAATAACTCGTGTCATCTGAAGCCACTAAGTGTTGGGATGACTTGTTTTCATCAATAGACAACTGACAGAGCATATATTCAAGTAACGTGAGCAGAGGTGGTTCTCGCTTCGAGTGGGAGTGTGGGACATCAAATGACTACCAAAAGCCATCTGAACAGTGTTTGCCTTCTTCTTCTCACTGTTAAACTAAAGATACAGAGTGAGCATCTTTTCAATGCCTTGACAAAATGTCACATTCCTTCCTAAGTTTGGGTCACCTTCCTTTTACATTTTATCCTCTGTACTTTCAGTGTCATGAAATACCTCTGAAAGTTCCTCTAATGCGAACTTTTTTGCCCTGTCACTTCTTCAGTGACATCTTTTTTTTGTCACAACTATTTTCTTCATTTATGTCAAGGAGACCACCTGTACTAAGTTCTTTTGGCTGCACATCTAGCATGTCTGGCTCAACAGCAAAGTCAACATTCCTAGAGTCGGCTACTTTTTCTGTAACTCCACTTACGTTCAATTAGAATCTTGCAAAGTTATTTCCGCAGTGTAGTAAAAGTTTCTGCCATACTGCACACCTATCACTCTGTTACTTCCTGCCAGGATGCCTGAATTTGTTCATTTGCTCTATCTCCAATTGTAGCATTAACAGCCTGTCCAAAGTCTGTCTATAGGCTTTAAAAGTTGAAACCACTCCTTGGTCCACTGGCTGAATGATGAGATCACAGTTGCTGGTTCACACCACAGCTCCATGCACACCTACCTCTCGGCTCATTTTGTTACACAGTTACCATGTTACTATCAATATTTTCAAATCTTCACTTACACCCAGTTTTACTTCCAGTGTTTTTCACTTTTTGTTTCAATTCTATATTTCATCATCCTTGGCCAATTTCCTCCTTTGATTAGCTATTTTTGTAAAATGTCACATGGATTTATCACTGGCAAACAAAGAGGCAACACAACTACACACTCTGCTGTCTGTGTATAAACTGGACAACAGATGTGCGCAGACCAGTCACCAACAGACTTTGAGAGAAGTGACATGACTGGTCACGGATTATAATTCACACCTGTTATTTATGTAGTCATTTGTAAAATGGGTTTGTACTTTATGCATTTACTCATAGTTCATATACGTGGTAACCAAACTCTGAATCACTCTGTTGAGGAACTAGTACTTTTAACTGAGATGGAGTTGAAGAGTGATGGTTGCACAAACTTGTGTACACAGTTGCCCACTGAACAACGCGGGGATTGGAGCACCAGCCCCCTGCATACTTGAATATGCATGTGTAACTTCTGACTCCCCTAAAACTTAACTGATAATAGCCCACTGTTGACTAGAAGCCTTACCGATAACATAAACAATTAACACATATTTTGTATGTTACATGTACATATATTTTATGCATTTGTGACATACCTTTTTCTTAATTTTTTCAATATTTCTAGGCTACAGAATTCATTTGTGAATTTTTTCAAATTGTCACAAATCTACAAAAATGTTTCCAATATATTTACTGAAAAAATTTTGCGTGTAAGTGGACCTGCGCAGTTCAAATCAGTGTTGTTCAAGGTCAACTGTAAACTTAAAACCACTGAATGGTACACTCCAAAATGGTAAATTTCCTCAATTTTTAAAATTGATTTTTTTTTAAGTACATTTTTCCATGGCTCCAAATTTTTAAAAACCAACAATGCTAACAGTTGGCAATGATGTAGAACAACCTAGAGCTTTGATACAACTGCTGGCGGGGGTGTGATATGATAGAGGCATTCTGGGAAACTGTTTCTACTACAGGTGAAAAGATATATACAGTATTACCAGCCATTCCACTCTTAAGTATATGCCGAAGAGAAGCACACGCACATCTTCACCATGCAATATTCATGGCAGCGTTATTCATAATAGTTCAAAACCGGGAAAAGCCACACAGCCATCAATAAAATAAACTGTGGTGTATTCTTAAATGGAAAGCCATACAGCAATGAAAAACGATGACCAAGTACTACATGCAACAACACGAATGAATCTCACAGATGTTATGATAGGCAAAACAACACACAAAATTCAAAAACAAGCAAAACCGAGACACGGTGATAGAAATCAACTCTGGTTTCTTTTTCAGGGATACTGACTACAAGGGGCCAGGAGGGAGGCTGCTGGGAGCTGGTAACATTCTAAACACCGGTATGGAAGGTGGCAGTAAAAACTGCAGCAGGCTACGTATGATTTGTGCACTTTACAGTATGGATGCTATACTTCAGTTATACGTCTTTAAGACTCTTATCCAACAACTGATCAACCAAAAGCAACACGCAATGCCAGAGCGCACTGGCTAAAATTAATTGCCTGAGCCAGTTACCAATCCAGCAAAGAAGCAATTCACACACAGGCACATTTTATAAATGCCAACTGTTCTTGATTTCTGCCTCTGCCGCTCTTTTAATTGTACATGCACGTGCTATTCTGCAAAACAAGTAAAATGTGTGATGCCTGCAAATATGAAATTACTATTAATTTATCATCTTCTATGAAAGGAGCTCTTAACTGCATTTATGATATATGGACATACACATGCACATGTATGCATACTGATGACAGATGTCTTTAAGAATCTATTGAAAAACATGGACATGTCCTCCAGAAAATGCAAAGACACTAATAAGCACAAATTTTTGTATATGATTGCAAGTTCATTTTCCCCTAAAACTCATACAGGGACCCCAGCTTTAAGATCAACAGTCCAGCCGCTACCAACATTCATTACAAATAATCTAAATTGTCACTTACTTAGTGGCTCTAATGCAAAGCACAAACATACATTATCTCATTTCATTTCATTTTCACCACGACTGTTAGAGGTGGTGGTACTAGCTCCGTTAGGCAGGTATAAAAATCTAAGATGAAAGACACTCTATATTCCAGGTTGGATTGTGACTGAGTGAGACGGAAGCTCCGAAAAACTCTTTCAGTCCAGGTACACTGTACATCTAAACACCAAGGAGCCCATCAAGTCCAGCCTAACGACATTCTCTGCCCCTAAAATCCTAAAGCTCAGTGAAGCAGTCCACTTTCTCAGCATGCGTGCACACACACAACTGTTCACTGCTGCAGTCCCAACGACACTAGCAAGCTCTAAATGTAGACGATGAATAAGAGAATGAAAGGAAGAACGCCGTCTAAAGCAGATTCCACTCCTGCGCACGGAATCTCAGGGAGAAAGCGTGTGGATCTACCACATCTTGTCACGGATACTTCTGCAGCTTCTCTGGGGCTGACTGGCCATGGGCGGAGTCCATAATAGGAGGAAGGCAATTTCCCTATCTTTCCTGCTGTCATTCAATAAGCAGCTACTATGATGAAAAAGAACAGATGGCAGTGTGGCTGGATGGAATGCGTGCCTGGGTGAACCTGGGCCACATGACACAACCCCCCCACAGGTCTCCTGGGAAGGGCAACACTAAGGACTATCTCCCTGGAGCCAGGCTGACTCCTCATTACTACTGAACACCTTAATCATGACAGACTTTCGCAAACACTTCTTTGTTACTAAATGTATCAATAAATCCCCCAGATGAAAGAAACATGGTTAAAGTATTTTTCCGTAATACTATTTTATAATTAAATATTTATTTAAAGATGTAAATTAAAACAGAATTTATCAAAGCAGATGTTCAAAATCAATGTAGAAAACCTACATTAAATAATTTCTTCAGCACTTCAGTGCTTATAAGTTTATATCTAAACGTACCTCATATAGCATCAAAAAGATGTGCTTATTTAGGAAAAGACTAACTCAAGAGGAGTCCTTCAAACAGCAGGAAAACCATGACACTCTGATGGTTCCACTCACTCATCCGATTCATCTCATCCACACAGCAACCCTACACGGTAAGTCGCCTCATTTACATGAGTGGACACCGAGGTGCTGAGAGGTTAGGCGACCGCCCAGACCACACAGCTGCATGGCTACGAGCTCACCTCCACACCAGATACTTGCCAGTCCAAGAATGAGCCACAGGCCTGCAGCACAGCACCACGGGGAGTGTGCAAGCCGCCCCAGCACAAACCTACCCAACCCCAACCAAGATCACCACGTGAGCCCTATGCAAGTTTAGTCTGGTAGGTTACCTGCATCAAAACTACCAAGCTATGCTATAATTTTCTTTAGTACATCATTTACTTTCCACCAATCAATTCAACCTCTTCCAACCCCCCAATGTATTAGAGAAGAGTACGTATAAGGCATTCTCCCAGCAATCAGGACACGCTGATAACAGGACCTCATGAGAAAAGCCACCACAGACAAGTGCACTAAGAACTCAACACTGGGGACTTCCCTGGTGGCGCAGTGGTTAAGAATCCGCCGGCCAATGCTGGGGACACGGGTTCAGGCCCTGGTCTGGGAAGATCCCACATGCTGCGGAGCAACTAAGCCCATGCGCCACAACTACTGAGCCCACGTGAGCCCGCATGCCACAACTACTGAAGCCTGTGTGCCTAGAGCCCGTGCTCCGCAACAAGCCACGCCACCATGACGAGAAGCCTGCGCACCACAGCGAAGAGTAGCCCCTGCTCGCCGCAACTAGAGAAAGCCCGCGCGCAGAAACGAAGACCCAATGCAGCCAAAAATTAATTAATTAATTGAAAAAAAAAAAGAAAAAAAAAACCCAGTGCTGGGGGTGGCGGGGGCATGGTGAGGAAAGAAAAGGTCCAGCTCAGACTCACGACATGGTCAGGGTTCCGATATAAGGTGAGTTACAAGCTGGGATCCTGAGAATGGGTATCAAAACTTAGACCCAACAAAAGATATGGTCACTGCTGTAGGTGAGAGTGCTCCAGGGAGTCAGTGCAAAGCCAACGTGCCTTTAATTCCATCCACAGGGAAGCAGGCCAAGGCCCAGCTGCAGAGGCAGGTTCAGAGCCTGCCTGGTGTTAGATATGCACCTGGGCAGCAATTCAGCCCATCCAGACCAATCAGAAGGTTTCTGTTATAATCCAGACAGGATAAATGGCCTGAGGAGAAAAAAGATTTGAAAGCTATAAAAAACTCCAAGAGGACAGGATTGATCAATCCGCGTATGCAAGACTACAGGAGGGTCGGCAGCCATTTTTCTGGCTTGGGCAGCTAAGTGGGAAAGTGATACCATTCCACTGAGATAAGGAACACAGCAGGGGCAGATGCTGTTTGTTGGTGGAAGGGGGATGGGCAGGAAGTAAAAGGATCAATTCAGTTTGGTATTTGTTACTGGAACAACTCAGGTCTAAATGCCTGAACTCAAGCCAGATGAAGGAGGCACTCCAGTTACAGGGAGGGGAAGCAGGGAGCCCTGACTTCTGTACGTTTACTTTGGAAAGGGGAATAAGCCTCGGGCCACCACAGTTGCTCTCAGGCTGGGGATGGGAGGGGGCGGGGCACGACACACATGACTGACATTTTGATTTGGGTTCTTTGAAGCCTTTTAAAATACATATATAATTTCTCAGCTACAAATGAATCTTTGTACTCCTAAGGAGGAGAAGTAAATTTACCTTTGGGAAAATACTGCCACTCTCTGGGGGTCGGCACTGTGCAAAATGAAAACAGCATAATGGCAAGGACTCCCAATGTGGCGTTAAACTGCTACGCATCAAAAAGAGTGATTTTCCTAATACGCAGAGATTGATTTGGGCTGTCTGATTTGGAACTAATTATCGTAAAGGCCGCTCATGACACAGGAAGGTATGAATTAGACCGGGGGCTCGCAGGGGTTTATTTAAGTAATTATTCATGCGGCATTTACCATGCCAGGACTATTCTAAGCACTTAAACGTGAAATCATTTAATCCCCATAACAACCTTATTTTCCCTGCTTTCCGGGAAGAAAGAAGCCCAAGGCCCAAAGCCACAGGCCAAGTCCATGGGCCTCAGCAGGCAGGGAAGCTGCAGAGGCCACGCCCTTGCTCAGCAAGCCCTGCTGCCCTCCACTCCGGTTGGCTGTCTCTGGGGGGGGGGGGAGGTGGGGGTGTCGCTGCATGGCAACACGCACCAAGTGCCCATTCTCCATCCTTGCAGTTGCCACCGTGCTGTCCTGGCCTCAGCTGTGAGCCAGCTGCAAGGTGTTATTGCTACTGCCCACTCTTTCACAGCCAGCCAGCCTCATCCATTTGTTCATGCCTGTCCCTGTAGGCCACACCGCCCTTAGAGTAATTAATTCTAAAAGCATTTATTGAGCCAACTACTAACTAGTATGGATTAAAAAAAGATATAATCCTAACCTGAAGAGCGTTCAGCCTAGTTAGGAGAGAGCTACACACACGCACATACACATAAACTCACATGTGTGGTTATTTAATTGCAACTGTAACAAGTACTATTTAAAAATTACAATTAGAGTAACAGCAGTAAAGAAAAAGCCCCAAGTCATCAGCGGTGGCGGGGGGAGGGGGGAGCCCGAGAGGCGGCCCCAGGGGCGGGCTTCAACATTTGAGAAGCTTCAATCCAGAAACCCTTCTCCTTTGGTTCAGAAAATGTTCTTGCATCATTTCTTTGATGATTTTATCCTTTTTCTCTTTCTGCAACTTTTACTATTTGGATACTGAACCTTCTGAATTCATCACCCTACTTTCTTTCTTTTCTCCCCCATTTGTCTTTCCTTTCCATGTTCTGAGAGAGACCATCCACATTACTTCCCAATGCTGCTGCTGAGTTCGTTTTGCTTTCTTACTTTTAATTTTCTTGTTCTTGAATGTACTTTTTAAAAGAATTGTTTGTCTTTCACAGAGGCGACATCTCCTCTTAGCACTCTGGAAACCTGACACTGGAACTTCTATTGTGTTCTTTCAGCTTCCTTCTCTTGCTGTTTCATCTCTGTAGACTGTTTTCTGCTTGTTTCTCTGTTCTGGTCTCCCACTGAAAGCAGAAGCTGTCTTTAAATACCTGGCTGTCTGTCAGGGACCCTGTGCTGAGCAGGGAAGCAGCCACTCGGCCAGAGATGCCCGAAGGTCAGGACCTGCCTTTCCCTTGGACCAGCGCCTCCAGAAGAGAACGCCTCCACCTCCTGACAGGATTCCGGGAAGCCAGGAGAAAGAAAGCATGGCTAATTGCACTTAATCCCCAGTTCTGAGTGCAAGAGTACGTTCAACATACTACGTTTCACCAGAAATTTTCCACAGTAAAGTTTTTAAAACAATATATACAGAAGCCAGCCCACATAGGGGAGAATAAATTATGACAAGAGCACTGCAGCAGCAATGGCTGTGGAGACCTGCCCTGGTCAGGCACAGCCCTCAGAAGCGAGACTGAATTCTCTCTCCCTTAAACTGCTCACCTACTTTCTATGGGCAAGACCCTGGAGGTTACAAACAGCTCAAAGCTCACCTAAATCACACAAATAACCCTTTACAAGAAGAAGCCCAGTATGATCTCAGGGCTGTAACTGAAGACAAGTGGAAATCCAACAGAAGAAGCTGGTCTCAGGGAAGAGCTCAGGCAGGACCTCTGGGCAAGATCCTGATGAAGGAGTAGCACATGCCGTCTGGTAACAACACAGCCAGAAAAATACTGCAGGGGCCGGTGCCCACTCACTGGGGCTCTCAGTCGCGCCAGGCTCTGTGAAGTGGGAGTCACAGTACCTCCCCTATGGGGGGAGAGGATAAGCATACAGTGCTCAGCAAGACATACGAACCCAAGTCAGCAGGCAGCAGGCAACAGCTGCTACAGAAGGAGAGCTCTGAGCTGGACTGTTCTCCAGGTGGAAACCCTGCAAAACCCTCCCGTTTAACTCATACTTCAAAAGTCCCATCTCTGTCCCCAGTCAGCATCATCCCTGTTCCTAGTGGGCACACTGCTGCACGACCGCACACAGCTTCATGAATCCTTGTCCAAAAAGGGAACAACAGATTCCCATTCTTACCATGATAATAACTGGTATATTTGAAATGTATTGTTAAATCCAATAACCAAATTAAGCACAGTGTTCCTTTAGATTTTCCCCCTAAACCTTGTCCTATAAAACAACTATGCATTTTTTACACTGAAAACATGCCACCAGTATACCATTCCATCGTGAATCTCCACAAAGCTGAAAGAAGAAGAACAGTCAACAGTTCAGGACTATTATCTTCTCAATGCAATTCTGTCAACTTTACAAAGCAGTAAGATTTTCACAGTAAAAAAAAATTAATATTAAGGTATGATATTCTGGCAGAATTTTGTTTCTCTTAAAAAAAAAAAAGTTAACAAAACAGACCTCGGGGGAGATCAACAGGCTGGCCTCACCCTGGTTAACAGATCCTGTGTTTGTCCTTGGTTTTCTCAGTAAGACAGACTGTACACATCTTTCAGTAGAGGAAGGATTTTTCTGGCTGTGCTGTATATCATACAAACGGATGCATAAAAGAACACTTTCTAACTTGTTTTATGAGAACTCTGATATGAAAAACTAACAAAAAGATTACAAGAAAAAAAAATTACAGACCGATGTCCCTCATGAAAATAGACACAAATACCCTAAACAGAATCCTACATCTTCAATCTCGCAATGTATAAATAGGGTAACAGATAACCCATCACCATCAGGTGGGATTCATCTTAGGAATGCAAAGTTGGTTTAACAATCAAAATGTAATTCATATTATCACATCAACAGATACAGAAAAAGAGCCTGACAAAATTCAACACTCTCTAATGATTTAAAAAACAAAAAAACCTCTCAGAAAACCAGGAATTAAAAGGGAAGTTTTTTGATTTGATAAAGGATATCTTAAAACAAAAAAACCAAAACTGAGCTAAATCCTATTTAACATTGAGTACTTTCTTCTTAGGGTCGGAACAAGACAAGGACATCCCTTCTTGCCATTTCTACTCAACCCTGGGATGAAGGTCCAAGTTGAGGCAGGCAAAAAGGTAGGACAAAGAAACAAAAGATATCAAGATTGTAGAGAGGGCTTCCCTGGTGGCGCAGTGGCTGAGAGTCCGCCTGCCGATGCAGGGGACACGGGTTCGTGCCCCGGTCCGGGACGATCCCACATGCCGCAGAGCGGCTGGGCCCGTGAGCCATGGCCGCTGAGCCTGCGCGTCCGGAGCCTGTGCTCCGCAACGGGAGAGGCCACAACAGTGAGAGGCCCGCGTACCGCAAAAAAAAAAAAAAAAAAGATGGTAGAGAAAAATAGTTTTTATTTACAGATTACATGATTATAGTTTTTTAGGACTGTCTACTTGTGCAAATAAACCACCAGAACTAAGAAGTGAATTTATAGTAAGGCCACAAGATAAGCTAACAAGATAATCTATTTCTGCATACTAGGCCAACAATTGGAAAATTAAACTTCAAAACCAAATAGCATCAAAAAAAGTCCAGACCACCACACTAAGATCTACTATACACTAGTGTATGATGCTGGATAGATACACCAGAAATCTCAATACTGTTCACAGGGCATTCTCCCAAATTGATCTACAGCTTCAACACAGCCCCATCAAAACAGAATAGGAAAAAAAAAAAAATTAACTTCAAAAACTGCTGTAACTGGTAAAACTTCCTATCCGTAAGTCTGCAAATTCAACTGAACACTGTGATAACAGGCAAAAAACCAAAAAACAAAAGAATTCACCGACATCTGAGAATAAGAACACAAAAAAATGAACCTACATGAACCACAGAATAAACCACAGTCTGTCTTTTTACTCGAAGAAAAAATTTACTGCCATTGGTTTCTTTTCAACAAATTCCTACAAAATACTTAAAATATGACTCAATTTATACAACCTTTCAGGAAGAAAGGAATAAAAACACAAATGTATATAAGTTAAAGAAGTTAAAGACGATAATACCTATACACCTAATCATA
Source organism: Leucopleurus acutus (assembly GCF_964270905.1). Lineage (NCBI taxonomy): Eukaryota > Metazoa > Chordata > Mammalia > Artiodactyla > Delphinidae > Leucopleurus > Leucopleurus acutus. Next base: position 81,530,584 of record NC_139159.1, read on the forward strand.
AACCTAAATTATGTGAGCTACATGTCAATAATATTACATAAATTTACACAAATATTACTTAAATGCAAAACAAAAATATTCAGTGATAATTTTTTTTTAATATTTATTTATTTAGGCTGCACCAGGTCTTAGTTGCAGCATGTGGACTCTTAGTTGCAGCATGCATGCGGGATCTAGTTCCCTGACCAGGGATTGAAACCAGGCCCCCTGCATTGGGAGCGTGGAGTCTTACCCACTGGACCACCAAGGAAGTCCCTAATTATTTTAACATTAGCTTTTTCTCTTTAACTGAAAACTGACCAAGTTATGAAACAGAGAAAACTGTTGAATTTACAATAAATTCCTTACAGTTTAAACAATTACAGACGCATCTGAAATTAAAGATTTGTGAACACTATTTTTAAAAATCAGTATCACTAACCATTAAAGCACTAGAAAGAACTCAACAGTTTTTAAATTTTCCCAAAAAAGCCTCCATCACCCTTCTCATTGGCTTCCAGAGACTTAGACCTCTATTGCTGCAGGCAGACAAGATGACTCACTCCATTAAGGCGTGCATCTGTTCACAACAGCAGTCTGCCATACACGAGGCACTGGACACAGCAGTGAGCAAGGGCACACTGGCTCCTTGCCTCCTACGTGTGCATTTCACTGCAGAGAGCAAGCGACCCCAAGAGGTGAACCACGGACAGCTCGTGAGCTGGTGAGGAGAGCAAGAGAGAAGGGAAAGCAGAGGAGCGGGGAGGATGGTGGTGGCAGGAGGAGGGTCCCATTTCACCAGGGGGGCCAAGGAGGGCACACTCATACAGCTTATTGTCCAAACCGGGAGACCCAGTGGGGGAGTCGTGGGTGGGTGGCAAGTGTCAAGACGGATAAACTGGGGCACTCACTTTCCCCACCTGGCTGACAAGGGCATATCTGAGCAAAATCCCCACGTCCAACTAGAGCTCTAGAACTGCGCGTGGACAGAACCCTGGGGAGAGCTAGCGGCCTCTTCCCCAAATACAATGAGGACGAGTGAAAGAATCAGAGAGAAAGGTATCTGAATCCCCTCACTACCGGCTCTGTGGGTGAGGGAAGGGATGCTAACAAGATTCGAAACAGGAGAGAAAAGGGAGTTCCCGGTGACCCCGCACAGCGAGCTGCTCTCCTTATCTCTGTTCAAGCGCTGCCTAGCTGTCCTCTCCTTCTCCTCTGCAGTGACAGAGACACCTGTTACTTTCATATTCTCGATTTATCATAAACTCATGTACTCGATATGCTGCTGCACGCGAGGGATACAAACACACTGCACTAACATTTACCCACGGTTAACTCACTATGATGTGAGGAAAGGGACCAGAGCCATGAGGAGATAATCAAGGAATCCGAGCTGGAGTGGCTGCGGTCACAGAGGGAACTGTCACAGGACAGGGTGTCCCGGGTGGAGGGAAAAGCATCCACCACCTGAGGAAGAGTTCAAGGAACTGACAGATGATGGTGAGGGACTGAGGCAGACAAGGTGTGCCTCCCGTGCAGCGGATGAGGCTCCCGGGGAGAGGGAAGACGGTGCCCAGTCCATGCACAGGGGCCTGACTAGGCCTGGCACCCACCTGGGGAGTCCCGGTCTTCGGAGGCAGGGGGAGTCTCAGAAAGAAGAGCCCCACCCCTCCCCCTCGAAGAAACAGGGTGGAGGGCAAGGCTTCCCTGCTCGCCCTCCCCATCGGCCTCAATGCAACTCAAACTGCAGTCAGTGGGAAAGCCCACATCCTCTGGGACACGCCAACACCTTCGGGTCTCAGCGCCTTCACGTGCAGAACCCCTAGAGCACGGAGCACCCTCCACACCCTCTCGGCCTGAATCGAAATGGCCCAGACTACCAGTTCAGCCTTCTTTTTCACTCAGCAAACAACTGAGTGCTGACAATATGTCCGACCAGAGGGATTTACAAAGTAAGAAGGCCTGTAAGAAGTTGACAACCAGGTAACCGGAGACAAGCAAGTAAGCAGAGCTGAGGGAGTCGCCAGCTATGCCAGTGTGTGCAGCGCCCAGCCCTGTGGGCCGGTGATAGACAGAGGGCCACGCGCGGGGCAGAGTCCTGAAGGCTTCACGTGTGAAAAAGAAGGAAAGTTCCACACAGGAGCAACAAAAGCGTAAGGGACAGGCGGGGCACAACCCAGCAGGGTCCTCTCAGAAAGCTAGGTGCACGCAGTGCTGCGAGCCTGCAGGAGCTGGGGAGGGGGAGACAGGATGGAGGGGAGGTGGGCAGTGCCTGAGGACACCACTGCAGCATGAGGGCAGGCGGAGGGTGAACGGAAACTCAGCTCAGCGTTCACTGTGGCTGCTATGTGGAGGCGCCATGACCTGCTGCCCGGGCTGTGCACTCATATAACTCAGTCACCCCTCTGGAGAGCACTGGATTTCTTTCACTGTAAATTTACAGGTATCTAGACAGCCACATAAGTATAACTATGAAATGTTTGTATGCTTACATAATAATATATTTTTAATCTGTCTCCCCCACGAGTCAATTAGCTCCTCAAGCTGTCAGATCGGATGGCCGTGATCCCACAGGCATGGCAGAGGGCAGCTATCAGACCCTGGAGCCTGACCCAGACCCATCTGTTGAGAGAACTGAATGCAGCATGTGTGCTGCTACAAGAGGAAACCCAAAGACCAATTCACTCCTTTTGTTGAGCAATTTTTAAGGGTTAGTTAACTCTATACAGAATTTGTTCATTCATTAGGTAATATTTATTTCTGCCAATTACTTGTCAAGCAGGAAAAAACCTGACATAATCCCTGACTTTGTTAAGTTTACCATCTAGCAAAGAAGAGGTCAAACAAGCGCAATATACCATGATAAATAACAGTATATGTTGTGCAAGACAGAAGAAAAGGCTCAAGGAGGGGACAGCACAGAGGAACTGGTTTAGCTGAGACCTAAAGGTGCAGGAGTCAGCTGGGCAGAGAAGGGAGACAAGAGGCAACTGCAGGTGCAGAAGGCCTAAGAGGAAAGACTTTGGGTGTCCCAGGCACTGAAAAGTCAAAATGAGCAAGAGGCCAAGGGCCCAAAGCTGGGGACAGTGGACAGAAGCCAGATCAGGCGAAGCCCTGCAGGCCATGTTAAGGATTTGCAATTCCATCAGATTCTAATGAGAAGCCACTGGCGAGTTTGAAAAAGAATAACATCAGATTTATGTTTTTACAAAATCACTCCAGCAGGTGTGTGAAGGATGAACATGTGAGGAAACAGGAAGACCAACAGGAAGCAACTCCCATAGCCCAGAGGGGGCGAGAAGGTGAGGAATTCAAGACCGATTTTGGAGACAGAATCATCAGGATAAAAAGATGGATCCCTTATACATGGAAGAAGGCGTCAAAGAGGCATCCTGGGTCTGTGGCATGAACAACTGAGTGGATGGGGGTTTGACATGTTTATTAAGACACAGGATTTGGGGAGGAACCGATTTCAGGGGTAACAAGTAAGAGGCTCCTCTGGTTGATATCAGATGCTTATGAAAAATACAAATGTAGGTATCAAGAGGTAGCTGACCCCTGGAGTCTGACACACAGAAGAGAAGATGCACAGAGACGGATGGATGGATGGATGGATGGATGGATGGATGGATGGATGGATGGATGGATGGAGTTTAAAATACTGATACAGAAAAAGCATGACTTCAACCACAGGATCCAGAATCACACAAATGAACTATTAATAGTATATTCAAACTCAATCTACCACTGAAAGACACAGAAAAAAATCAACAATACATTTATTCCTAACAACCAAATCTGACACCTCTCAATCCTTCCCCGTCTTTCAAAAAGATGAAACAAACAATGCACACACTGATATAATCAAAGAACTTTCCAGGCAGGGCTTTCTGCACTTAGTAGCCTTGTAGCCAATTAACAGCACGGTAAACATTTACACTTACTTCAATATCCTGAATTAAAACTGTCTTTAAGCCTAGGAAATTATGATATAGTTGAACACAATTTATAACACAGTGCTCTTAAATATGTTAAAATACAATCTTCAGCAGGTGGAATCTAAGGTGGGTTCTTTAAATTCATCAGTACAATAAACTTTATTACAGAAAAGACTCCAGAGTGTTTTAAGGATAAAGTTTTCACTTCAAAGTACACAAATATAGGTCTGTTCTATTATTTTTAGCCTGTTCTAGTAAGTATTTTACATGTCTTCTTAAATTGGGCCATGGCTGTTTTTTGAGGTTAATGTGACTGATAAAATCAAATGTGAGGTTTAGAATGTCTAACTGCAAAGAGAGATTTGGATATATATTCTTTGGATTTGAGCTTTTTACTTTGTCTCTATCTAAAAGGAGTAATTTTATACTTTAAAATAACCAATTCAGCCAATTTCTGCACAGCAACATCTTTGTCTTTATCACACAGCAAAAATGAATCAGGATAAACACCTAAGGGCTAGACAGTAAGCGGAGAAGGCAGAGGGGACCTGTCCTGAGATGGTGCCTGTGTGCTCACCGGGCAGTGGGCTCAGCCCCAGAAGGGGACAGGGTGCAAACTCCCCATAATTGTCAGAATCTGCTCCTGAAGAATCCATCTGAGGAGACAGCCTGTTCCAGCCCTACACGCAGACTGACTTTGACCTTGACACCATCCCTACCTTCTCCCTCTTCTACACATGGGAGCTCTGCCCTCGTGCCCAAGCCCACCTCTATCAAAATGATATTTCGGTTAAAAACGCCTCTACTCATTTGCTCTGCAGTCAGCAAACATAATGGAAAAATAAGTGGCTTCAATCAATTGCTTTGGGACGAACAAAAACACTACAATCTCTCTTCCAAAGTTCATAGTTCTAAAGTCACTTTGAAGTTTTAAAAAACTTAGTAGCTGATTATTTAATATCACATTGCCACTGGATTCGTATATCTTCAATCTAGCCTAGACGTTGTGAGTGAAATCAGAGCCTTATTGTTAAAGATAAGTGCTAACAGAGAGGTATCATTTGCTATCACACAATGCAAGTGGCATTATATAAATGAATCCCAGCAAGTCTGGGAAAAGACCAAAATTTTCAACAAGTCCAGAACTCTTCGCCACTGAGCACTGACCATGTTCAATTATACTACACAGTCCTGAGGTGAGAACCTGCAATTTAAAAAGTTCCCAAACCCAACATCCTTTAAAACTCAAGAGTTTGAATTAACTGCAAAATCTTTACTCTTAATATCTAATTATGTAATAAAATGACAGTCTTTGTTTAGTCATACTAAAGGATTCTAATATCACATGTTTTAAAAATGTTTAAAAGCCTAGAAAAGAATTAATAGATAATGACAACAACTCAAATGAAAACCAGTTTAATCTTGTGCTAACACATCAATATCCTGGTGGTACTAACATTTTTAACCTGAACACTAAATTTAATCAGTCTGAAGCTTTACTTATAATACTGCAGCTCTTTACGCAGTGCAGATTTCTCCTTTTAAAAATCTTTCCTAAGTGAAGTAAGATGATATTTAAATATATATTTTTAATAATAAATATTTTTATTAAATTCTTCATTAAGGACTTTATCTCCCAGGTTAAATATTCAATTCACTACTATTTTAAGCAAAACAGCCTACCTGTCTTGGTCTTATTCATACATGAATTATATGGCATTTTTAACTTCTAAACACACTCCCCAAATACCATCCTGAGTGTTACAATGAAATGCTATATTTTATATTTTTATTTTTATATAACTAAAACCCCTAACAACATTACAGAGGAAAATTGTTTATTCACAGCATTGCTGACCCTTAGTGACAAGCCCACCTTACAGTAACAAGGAATTTCCAATTAAATACACAGTCTTTACGGTGAGGAAAGGAAACCAATTTTTGAAATAAGAAAATCTGTTACTCTTTTTTCCTGCAGTCCTATTTAAGCTTAGTCTCTTTACTCTTTAAAAACTTCTGCCTCACAGAATGGGCAGGACGTCTTGATTAAAACTCAAAACAAAACATGCAACTTCAAGAGACATAAGACAGAGCATAAAAAGAGTCTACTCATTTAAATGCATTTCCATAAAAATAATTTTATTTACTTTTTGAAACACTCTCTAATTGGTTTTATGCAATAGTTGCAAACCCATACCATGTACTTTCCCTTTTTCCTTAAATCTAATTGTGACTCTCTTTGAAATAAGTTCTGACAAACTCTTATCCACCTTCTTAGCGCAAAAGCAAGAAATCTAAATAAAATTTAAACCGAATAGATTTTTAATCTACTTATACCTTTAGCCCAACACACTGGAAATGGACTACAGCCGCTCTTCTCCATACAGACAGCACCTGTGGGTCCCAGGGCCCCTCGGCCCGTCACTTCCAACAACATAAAGTCAGTCCTAGAAAGACCAAGCCAGGAGTCCGCACAAGTCCCCGTTCATCGCTCCTACAGGATTTGCTTCGATCCACAAGCAAGACTAAGCTTCCCCACTGCGCTCCTTTTTTCAGAGCTTGAAGCAAAATTTGGGAGGTGTTCCCTCTGTAATGTTTTCCAGCAGCTTGAAGAATGCCTCTCAGTTACAGAATCTTCTCAAGCTTCCGCAACCTGAAACACAGACCTTCCTGGCCAGATTAAGCTACTGAACAGAAAGAAACCAGCAAGTAACGTGACCCCAAGGGTCTGTGTTCCTAGATTCATTCAGGGAAAGAGAGCGAGAAGGAGGGGAGGGAGGACACAGGGTGGAGAAAAAGGCGGCCGGTAGCCAGAACCTTATTAATATGCTAATCTCACCCTTCTGTTCAGTTCATCTGGCAGACTTCTGTTTACGAAACTGACAGACGATTCTAGAATTGGGTAAGCTGTAAATCAAGTCTGGCCCAGACCATGTCTGTAGGCGCCTGCTCAAACCACTGTTGTCTTCCCAAGTCGTGCTTTTGGCATTTTACCAGCCTAATTCTGACCTACAGTTAAAATAACTACCTTGATGAAATAAGAATAATTCTGAAAATAAAATCCTGATCAACACTAAAAACAAGTCTGTACAAAACGTCCATAGGAACCCAAGTATTTTTGAGGTAAAATATTTTTCCAGATTGATACTTGAAACGTTTGTAAATTTATAGAAAGTATCTAGAAAACACATAAAAACAAGAATTTGAGGTTGCCAGATACTTTCAAAATTAGCTTTAGGGAATATTGAGGGATCCAAGATGCATTTCTTTCTTTAGCTTCAAAATATAAGTGAATAATAAACTCATACTGAAGAAGTAGGACAGAAAAATGCCCTAATAATCTGTACTAGCAACTTTCTTAAGATGCAAAGCTACTTACTTTCTCCATTCAAACTGAGAGATAATCAAGGTTGTCTAAAAAATTTAGCTCTTTGAACACATTCCACACTTATTATCTTAGCAGTAAGACAGTAAGTAACTAGGTTCCTGGAGCCTTTGCCTGGGCACAGTTTAGCCCTCCTAATATATCGGTGATTTTGTTAGTAGTAAATCCCGTAAACTAATTAAAAAAATCAAGTACTTTACTTAAATCCTGTAAGCTAATAAAAAATCAAGTACTTTACTTAACTGTGAATTCACTAACTTCTGAAAACAAGAGCTGAACAAAGGCTGTGGCCTCAGGGCAGCGAGTTCAGTTTCTAACAGCTCCCCTAGATGATGCTTTGTCCGCAGGCTTTACCTTCAGTTTCCTAATTGCAGGCAGAGCTCAAGTGACCCCTCATATGCCCCAGTGAAAACACATCATTCACCACAAAGAACTCTGACCTCAGGCAACACTGGTAAGAAAGGGGGCTCCAGAAAACACAGGCAAGCAAGCCAGAAAAAGAACAGAAGAAACAAGCAGACAGACCCAGCAGAATTCATGAACACCAACCACCCCAGCTTCCCCCATTACTGAGGAGAGCCCAGGACAGAAAGGAACATCAATGGGCAAGTCTGGTACCTGGTTCAGCCCCATGACAATGGCTTGGTGCTTAATCTGAAACCATCAGCTAACAGACTGTATAAACGACCCAAGCAAACTGTGAGTCTCTCTTGGAACCTATGACTCTCAAAAATTAAAAATTCAAGGCTACCTTGTCACCAACCACATTCTACACACCAGATACTGATTACATCTCATTTTCACATCTTCTAAGCAAAATCAGTGCCACCACATCTTTTAAAGATGAGTAAAGACAGGGCCATTCAACCGGCAGAGGCACAGCGTCACTGAGCCCAGCCGTATCCGGGAAGCAGGGGTCTTCACGAACAGCCCAGAAGGCCACAGCAGCAGCTGTGAAGAAAAGCTAGCGGGGGTGAGGTGGGGGGGGGGGGTGGGGGGGTGGCTGGAGCTGATGCAGGGCAGTGGAGGCAGGGCAGTGGAGGCAGGGACGAGGGGCAAACTGGGAGCTTTCTAGGATGGAAAAAGTGAGTGGGGGGAGAAGCCCAGTTTCCAAATGAAGTGAACCAGTGGATGGCAGCTTTCTCTCCCATCCACCAAGCTAATTTATATTTTATTTCAATACCCAAATGTCACCTCCTGGTGTGCAAGGTCCTGAAAGCTGGAAAGATACAGAGAAGCATAAACTTCTCCAGGAAACAGGGAACAGTGGCTGCCTGATGAAGCAGAGCCCAGACGGAAGCAGCAGCTACAAGAAAGTTAAGAACCACTGCGGCGACTGAAAAGAAAGAGCAGCCGGTGTGAGAGCAGGAGAGGACGCAGGTGCTCTGCGAACAGCAGAAAAGCACCTGCGGACCAGCACTGTGCCAGGTGCTTTCACACATAAAACAACCGAGTTTAACCCTTAACACAATCCCACCAGAGCACTTCCTTCCCCTTTTCTACAGAAGAGGATCCTGAGGTTCAGAGGTGGAGTGATCTGTCTCAGGCCTAAGTTTGGTGATATAACTACTATTTTCTTTCTGCTAAATATTAAAACAACTTATGCTTTTAAATTCCCAATCCAGTGACATCTTGAAAAGAATGGGAACACAAGTGAAAAAAGTAAGCAATCCCTTTATGCTCTGATTCATGACATTCTATATATTAATATAAAAAGCTCTTTGGTATTTAAACAACCTCTTTATAGTATCAGTCTAGCTAAGAGCAACTCTGGTAAGTCCCACTTAACAAGTAAACTCTTAATTAAAATTTACTTTAAATAGAAAGATTACTGTTTGCTCAGGCCCCAAGCCTTGGTCACCTCGACTTCTTTTTCTGTCTCTTAGATCAAAGCATTCCATCAGCGAAACCCACCATCCCTGCCTTCAGACTACACCTGGGCCGTGACCTCCCCCCGCCCGCTGCCATCTGGCACCCACAGGCCTCCCCACCGCCCAGCCCCCTGTTTTTTGTCTCGCTGCTCCACAATCAATTCTCAAGCCAGCAGCTGCAACTGACCCTTTCTTTCAAAACATCAATCACACCATTTCACTCCTTTGCTAAAACTCACCAAACGTTCCCCAACTCCCCTGAACAGGTGACCTGCACACCAAGAATGGTCTGCAAATCCCTGTGCCAGGAGACTCCCCTACCATCTACACCCCCATCTCCTCACCACCACCATCCCCGCCCCCGGGCTTTCTCAGCTCCAACCACACTGAGCTCCCTGTTGCCCTCTGCCCACACGAGCCACGCATGACACCTCAGGGCCTTTACACTGCCTGCCTCTCCCTCTAGGCTGGACACTCTTGCCCCAGATATAACCACAAGGCTCACTCCCTTTCCTCCGAGCCTTTGCTCAAATGTCACTTACTCCACGAGGCCTATCCTGACCGCCTCATCTAAAATTGCACAGCCCATACCCTAACCCAGCTTCACGTCCTCACAGCACGACCCCGTCTACAACACCACGTGCCTTATTCTGCACCTCACCCACTGTCTGGCTGCCCCACTGCAATGCACTCTCCATGGCGGGAAGGACGTCGTCGGTTCTGCACGCCACCTCCAGGGCCTCACTGCTAAAATGGACAGTAAAATGTACAGGCCGTATTTCACACATTCTTCTAAGCCCTGTAGGTAATGAGGACATGGCAGAGGGAAGTTCTATTATTTTAGAGGCCACGACCACAGAGAAAGCATCAGAGATTCTAGGTATCAGGACCCGACACTAAGCTCCGCAACAGCGTGGCCTGCCTCAGTCTTGGGCACTGCTTCACCTCCAGGACCCAGCACAGGGGCTTGAGAAATATTTACTGCATGAATACGTGAATTACACATGTTGTAAACCTTGCTTTTCTTCCCCCATAAGAATGGAAAAAGAAAAATTGATATAAATTCTACAAAAACCATGTGGAATGCCCTTCCTCATCCCACATAAAAAATAAATCACACAACTGTAGTATTCTGATACTCCAATCAGAACTTCCACTGCAGATTTTAGTAGAGCAATAGTGAAACTAATGTGTGAGATTAGATGGCTAGCAAACAATGCCATAAGCAAGATCAGTGAGCAGAAAAACCCTTCATACACTGTATAATTTTGTCCAATCCGGCTTCCCTACAGAAACCTGGCCTTAAATAAGAAAGTCACTGGGAAAGAACTATTAAGAAACAAACTGCTTGTAAATGTCACAAAAGCAGCTCACAAAGATACAACTCTGACTTTCACAGTTCTCAGATGGTTATCATGGTTTTACTGGTTTGCCTTAAGTTAGTACCAAAACTTTAGGGCAGTACTTCTTACAAGAGTAAAGCACTGGTAAATGCTTTTATGTCAACCAACAGGAGGAATGTAAAAGAAAACTATAATTCACATTATACACACACAATTCAAAATTTACCTTCATTAATCAAAAGTTAAAGACTGAAATAAAATCAAAACTTTCACAATATGGTGCCTCCACTGGCAACTGATAGTTACAACATACCCTAACTTCCGTAGCCGGGTATCCTGTTCTAAGTTTACTTCCAGTAAGACTCATAGAATTACCATTTCTGTGTCATTGCGTCTCACTGTTTCCACCACAAACACAGAAAAAATTTTTCTGAAAATTTTAGTATCAATAAAAATTATGACTTGGTAAGAACTAAAGAAATCCAAGCTTAACAATGGCTATAATCACCTTCTGAAGACAGACAATAGGTCGCAAAACACAAAATATTCCAAAAGGTGATGGTATTGGTATTACTTGCTTTCCCTGCCAACTTTCATAACAATTACCATACCTCCCTTCCATTATTCTGGAGGAACTCTGGGGAAGCTGAGGAAGGCACTGAATTTGCAACTGGAAGACGCAAAGGAGCCCCAGTTCTATCCGTAAGACAAAGAAAGAATCATTTCACCATCCTGAACCTCAGTCTGTTCACCTGTAAAACAAGGACAATGACAATACCTATCACCTATTGAACAGTGATGACGTGTCAATCACAAAAGAGCAGAACAGCAACACTAATAATAATGAAAATATAATGATAATGACGATGCCAAGTTACTGCTTACTACGCACCAAGCCCTGTTCTAAGTACTTCTATCCCACAATAGAGGCAGACTCTATTACCCCCACTGCACAGATGAAGAAACTGGAGCACAGAGAGATAACTTGTTCCAGGTCACAGAGCTTCTAAGGTGCAAAGCTGGAAATCAAACTCAGCCAGCCAGGCTCCACAGTCTGTGTTCCTCATTAATTTGCTGAGTGCTTTACACCTATTTTCTCAATTAGTACTTACAACAACCAATGAGGTAGATGATATTATAATCCACATGTGACATGTGAACAAACTGAGGAACAGAGAGATTAAGTAACATACCTAACATCAAGCTAGTCGGTCAGCGGCAGAGCTGGGATATGCACGGGCACTCGGACACCAGCCAGACCACACACTTCAACCACCACCTACAGTGATGCTACCTGCAGAGACTGCAAAGCTTTCCAGAGAGTCAGAAAGCAGGCCCCACCCAACCTACAGAGAATGACTGAGTCACAGTGAGGACCAAAGGGACAAGAAAGGAAGGGAAGAAACACGCCCACGGAAAGAACGCAAGACAGACGGGCCACTCTCTCCCCTACACAACATCCCATCACAGTCCCTGGTGTCAGCAATCCTGCCAAAAACAAATTCAGATAAGATGCTGGACATGCAGCTGGTACCTGAGAGATGCATCAAAACCACCAGGAGATAAACATACCACTGGATTAAGCCACACTGAGATATATGAAACAGAAGGAAAATGCCTTCTAAAAGTCAGAAGGGCTTCCCTGGTGGTGCAGTGGTTAAGAATCTGCCTGCCAGTGCAGGGGACACAGGTTCCAGCCCTGCTCCAGGAAGATCCCACAGGCCGTGGAGCAACTAAGCCCGTGCACCACAAGTGCTGAGCCTGTGCTCTAGAGCCCGCGAGCCACAACTACTGAGCCCACGTGCCACATCTACTGAAGCCCGCGCACTCTAGAGCCTGTGCTCCACAACAAGAGAAGCCGCGCACCGTAATGAAGAGTAGCCCCGCTCGCTGCAACTAGAGAAAGCCTGCACGCAGCAATGAAGACCCAACACAGCCAAAAATAATAAATAAATTCAAAAAATAAAAAAATTAAAAGGCAGAAAATTTTGAACTTATTATTAATCTAAACAATACTCAGGACTTCCCTGGCGGTGCAGTGGATAAGACTCTGCACTCCCAATCCAGGCGGCCTGGGTTTGATCCTTGGTCAGGGAACTAGATCCCACATGCATGCTGCAACTAAAAGTTCACATGCCACAACTAAGGAGTCTGCATGCTGCAACTAAGGAGTCCTGGAGCTGCAACTAAGGAGTCCACCTGCCGCAACTAAGACCCAGCGCAACCAAATTAATTAACTTTAAAAAACAATGCTAAACTAGAATATTTCCAGAGACACTAATTCATGGCCATTTCTTGTTTATTTTGCCATATAGAAGAGCAGCGCTAAATTCCAGGTTTAAAAATTGTTGGGAGGTTACTCGCCATTAAGTTTAAGAGGGGAAAAAAAGGGTCCTGAAATGTGTAAGAAGAATGCTTCCTTAGTTTTTCAAATATAGTGAGTGGTAGAGGTATAGTAACATAGGATGGGACAAGACACCAAAATTTTCAACCTAACTACATATGTTATAGAGGGGTATTCTGTTTATATTAACCAAAATGACACAAATATCAAAAGGCAATCGAGTATTTATTTTAATGTTGCAACTGTTCAAATCAACTTTGAAACTTTTACTGTATTGGGCATGCATATACATATCCAACTTACCTCATCATTTCCTCACCATACCCTATAAATCCAATTTATCCACAGTTTACCCTATAAATCCAATTTATCCACAGTTTGACCACTCACCTTATTTAGCAAATAGCGACAGTAGGACTGGCTCCCCGAATTAGGTAACTGAAGTGGAGAGAACCTCTGGAGTCTTGCTAGAAATCAGGCCATGTGGTTGCAGGTTGCAAGCAGCTATAGCTGGAAGGGGCGCTGGTGCCAGGGGGACCCCTGGTGGTGAATGAGTCTCTTCTGCAACCTACATTCCTCAGCTATAAAGAGGGAGACGTCAACCATCTACATTTTAAATTATCCCTCGCTGAGGGCTGGAAAAGGAAAATGTTTCTACAACGTGACTCTATACTCCATTTTCAAGAAACACTAGAAACACCCAGTATGGATCCAGTCCTTTCTTCAATCATATTCTGAGTAAGAGGCACAAATAAGATGGCTTCTCTTCCCAAACACAGTTGCGTAGTGGTTGGTTTTCTTTGTCAATCGGCCTCCTCTATGATTTTGCTCGTCACACTAGTATCAACAGACATTATTCTAACTTAGCAAAAATTTACAGTCACTTTTCCAACTCTACCTAAAAATTTTTATCATTAAAAAACGTTATTAGGGGGCTTTCTTGGTGGCGCAGTGGTTAAGAATCCGCCTGCCAATGCAGGGGACACAGGTTCGAGCCCTGGTCCGGGAGGATCCCACATGCCGCGGAGCAGCTAGGCCCGTGCGCCACAACTGCTGAGCCTGCACTCTAGAGCCTGCGAGCCACAACTACTGAGCCCACATGCCACAACTACTGAAGCCCACGCGCCTAGAGCCGGTGCTCCGCAACAAGAGAAGCCACCGCAGTGAGAAGCCCGCGCACCGCAACAAAGAGTAGCCCCCGCTCGCTGCAACTAGAGAAGGCCCGTGCACAGCAACAAAGACCCAGTGCAGCCAAAAATAAATAAAATAAATAAATTTATTAAAAACAAACAAACAAACAAAAATGTTATTAGGGACTTCTCTGGTGGTCCAGTGGTAAAGAATCCGCCTTCCAATGCAGGGGACAGGGGTTCGATCCCTGGTCAGGGAACTAAGATCCCACATGCCATGGGGCAACTAAGCCTGCACGCCACAAACTACTGAGCCCAAACGCCTCAACTGGAGCCCGCGCACCACTTGCAGCAACATGGATGTGACTAGAGATTATCATACTAAGTGAAGTAAGTCAGAAAGAGAAAGACAAATACCATATGATATCACTTATACGTGGAATCTAAAATATGGCACAAATGAACCTATCGATGAAACAAGACTCACATATAGAGAACAGACTTGAGGTTGCCGCCAAGGGGGATGGGGAGAGGGAGAGGATGGACTGGGAGCTTGGGGTTGGTAGACGCAAACTATTACATTTAGAATGGATAAACAAGGGCTTCCCTGGTGGCGCAGTGGTTAGGAATCCGCCTGCCAATGCAGGGGACACGGGTTCGAGCCCTGGTCCAGGAAGATCTCACATGCCATGGAGCAACTAAGCCTGTGCGCCACAACTACTGAGCCTGCGCTCTAGAGCCCGTGAGCCGCAACTACTAAGCCCACGTGCCACAACTACTGAAGCCCGTGTGCCTAGAGCCCGTGCTCCACAAGAGAAGCCACCACAATGAGAAGCCCACGCACCGCAACGAAGAGTAGCCCCCGCTTGCAGCAACTAGAGAAAGCCTGCGCGCAGCAACAAAGACCCCACACAGCCAAAAATAAATAAATAAATAAAATAAATCGGTAAAACCAACACTTAAAAAAAAAAAAAGAATGGATAAACCATAAGGTCCTAATGTATATATAGCACAGGGAACTATATTCAATATCCTGTGATAAACCATAATGGAAAATAATATTAAAAAAAGAATGTCTCTACGTGTATAACTGAGTCACTGTGCTGGACAGCAGAGATTGGCACAGCATTGTAAATCAACTATACTTCAATTTTTAAAAGTTATTAAAACCAACCTCACGCCTATTAGGATGATTACTTTTTTTTTTTTTAAATATGAAAATAACAAGTGCTGGTGAAGATGTGGAGAAACTGGAACCCTTGCATACCATTGATGGGAAAGTAAAATGGTGCAACTGTTACAGAAAAGAGTATGGAGGTTCCTCAAAAAAATCAAAAATAGAACTACCATATGATCCGGCAATTCCACTGCGGGAATTCCACACCCAAAAGAACTGAAAGCAGGGTCTTGAAGAGATTTGCACACCTATGTTCACAGCAATTATTCACAATAGTGGAATGGTTGAAAGGATAAATAAAATGTGGTGTAAATTATAGTGGAATATTATTCAGCCTTTGAAAGGAAGGAAAGCCTGTCACATGTGAAATAAGCACAAATGCTGTATGATTCCACTTACTTGAGGCACCTAAAGTAGTGAAGCTCGCAGGAACAGAAAGCAGAATGGTGGCTACCAGGAGCTGGGGAGAAGGGAAGAGGGGGCACAAAGCTTCTGATTCGCAAGATAAGCCCTAGAGATCTGTTTCACAATTATGTGAATACACTTAACACCACTGACCTTCACACTTAAAAACAGGTAAGATGGTAAATTTTATGTTCTGTGTTTTTTGTCTATCCCAATAAAAAACTTTTTAAAATGTTAAAACCACTTTAAAAGAGTGAATCTCACTTATATTTTACAACGGAACTGCAAATACGATATAATTATGTCTACTTTTACAGACAAGGGGGAAAGCCTTGAGACGTCAGAACGAGCTCGAAGTGCAAGAGGCAGTAAAAAGAGAGACAACAACCGGTCCTCGACTAGGCTGGATACTGGTCCGGCACTGCTGATACTGGTCCAGCACTGGACAAGGGGGCTTTATGTGGCTTAAAAAAATTAATCCCCTAATAAACTTTGAGATTATTACTAATATCACCATTCTCAAGAAAAAGGCAACAGGCTTAGAGAGGTAAAGGACTTGGGGTAAGATCAGACTTCGTAAAAGTCAAAGTCACATGTGACTCCAAAGCCCAAATCATTTCACCTTTTCCACACCGTTAAGCCTGAAAGCCCAATGTTGTCCTCTCTCTGACTTGGTTTTCTCATCAATTAAATGAAGTTTAAAATGGCATCTACTGTTCACAGTTGTTAGGAGAATTAAATCTCACAACACAAAGGGCTTTGAGAGTACAGCATTATCAGTGCATTACTCTGCATCTTCTGTGCTGGTGCAATGACTTAAACACCAGGGATCCAAAAATAACTGGGACAGAGCCCAGGCCACTGAGGAGCTCAGAGCTCACAGAGGACAAGCGCATAAGTCCCAGCACCCACAGTTCCGGCTTCTGGTAGACTGGTCTAAGAAACCCCCAGTAAATTTCCTGTACCGTTTGAGGCTTAAATGATTCATAGGTTTATCTGCAACACTGAAAAACTGGGGACATGCTCAAAAGAAGGGAAATGAGCAAATAAAGTTTGGAACATCAAAATGAGTCACTGGGCTTCCCTGGTGGCGCAGTGGTTGAGAGGCCCGCGTGCCACAAAACAAACAAACAAACAAACAAAACCTGTTTTAAAGAACTGGTATCTAGTACAGTTCCCAATATTTAGCAAGTAAACAATCTTTTCCAAATAACACACAGTCAAACAACACATCAAAGGAGAAACTGACAAAATGTTCAGAATACAATAATTAAAAACAGAACATCGAAATCTTTAGGATGCAGCTAAAAGAGTGCTGGGTACGCAGAGGGAATTAACTTTAAGCGCTTGTATTTAAAAGCTAAAAGCATGAGTTGTCTATGTTTTTACCTTAAGAAATAAGAAAAACATTAGCAAGTTAAACCCAAAGTAAGTAGAAGTTAAGACAGAACAAGGAACAGTGCTGGGGCAAAAGGAAAAATGAGTAATAATGATCCTGTCTTCATTTAAGTTTGGTATCATCCATCAGGGATTTTTTGCATTAAATACTGACTTCTAAAAATGCTGCATTAAAGTACTACTTATCTTAGGCTTCCCCGGTGGCGCAGTGGTTAAGAATCTGCCTGCCAATGCAGTGGACATGGGTTCGAGCCCTGGTCCGGGAAGATCCCACATGCCACGGAGCAACTAAGCCCGTGGGCCACAACTACTGAGACTGAGCTCTAGAGCCCATGAGCCACAACTACTGAGCCCACGAGCCACAATTAGTGGGCCCACGTGCCACAACTACTTAAGTCTGCACACCTAGAGCCCACGCACCGCAATGAAGAGCAGCCCCCGCTCGCCGCAACTAGAGAAAGCCCACGTGCAGCAAAGAAGACCCAACACAGCCAAAAAATTTAAAAACAAAAACAAAAACGATTACTTATCTTGATTACTGAGATTTTGGGGTCCCTGAGACATGCCTCACCAGAGTCCTGCCCACACATACCCATCCCCACTCCACTGGCTCTGTCCACCTCAACCCCAAGGCTCCCCACACCCAGGCACCCAGGGCATATCACCTAGGGAGTTTGTGAAACTAGAAACATTTCTGCCCAAGGCACGTCAAATACAATCATGCAATTTTAAAAGTTCCCTTCTGAGAACAACAAGCTATTTAACACTTCTTTTCAAGGACCAAAAACACAGTAACTAAACTGTCAAAGCGTATCTATTTTACTTGAAACAGTTGCAATGCATTTTTTACACTGGACCAGCACTCTTGAATTCATAAATGTCGGACCTTAAATGAAGGAGGCAAGCCCTAAAAATGTGTGAGCAATATCCATGCTTGATTATGGCTATTTGCACCTCCTGTGATACAGCAGAAATCCTTCTTATTCTAGTCCAAAGATCCAGAATAACAGCGGCAACAGCTTAAATCCACAAGCCACGCTGGCAGGGCATGACAGCTAGAAAAGAGGAGAGTTTGTGAACAGCTAACTTATTCAAAGATTCCTCCCTCCCCTTTTTTTGAGATTTCTGAATCCAAGGCAGATCGAACAGTGGACAGTAGAACAGCATTTCCTCTAAAAAAACAGGAAAAGTGGATAAAATACAATAATCAGAGAGTTGCTAGGGCAGTGAGAACAAGAGGGGCTAATACTTCAGAGTGTGAGGAACCACAAAGCTGAGCTGATCTACTGCAGCTACTGTGAACTTTGGTATTGATTTGCTAATCCTGCAAACAAGGAGGAGGCTGAAACCCCGGGCTCTGCAACCACAGAAAACTGCTGCTGGGGGACAGAAAAGCCGGAGAGGTTCTGGCAGGCTAAAAACCTAAACGCAAATGAAGTATATTTCCTGCCAGCAATAAAAGGAAGGGTACTGACACAGGCTACAACATGGATGAAACCTGAAAACATTATGCTAAGTAAAAGAAGCCCAACACAAAAGCACCTATCTATCTACCTATCTATCTATCTATTAAACACTATATGAAATTTTCAAATTAAATCCCACAGAAGTTCTAAAAACTTACCTTTACCTGCAGCTGTTCAATCCATTAAGACATGAGATACTCGCGAGAACAAAATTTTTTTAAAAACTTCCTAGAAACATAATCTTTTAGGGAAAAACTTCTTTCAGTTAATTAAAGCCATTATGGGGACTATTGTTCTTTGGGGATATGACCTCTGCATGCATCCTCAGCTAGTAAAGTTGTTCATTCAAAAACAGAAAACTAAACATCAAAAACAGATGAAGGGCTTCCCTGGTGGCGCAATGGTTGAGAATCTGCCTGCCAATGCAGGGGACACGCATTCGTGCCCCGGTCTGGGAAGATCCCACATGCCGCAGAGCAGCTAGGCCCGTGAGCCACGGCCGCTGAGCCTGCGCGTCCGGAGCCTGTGCTCCGCAACGGGAGAGGCCACAGCAGTGAGAGGCCCGCGTACCGCAAAAAAAAAAAAAAAATTTTACTTTCCATTATGTGATTGGGAGGAGAAGAGCCAAGAATCTGCAAAAATACTCTCAAGTATTTAAATTTTCTTTTTATAATCATTATTGCGTACTTTTATAGTTATTTCCCGGGGAAACTGTAATTTACTTCAGCTGTGGCTTTAAATATCTCCAAATCTGATTTTGCTGAAAACAAAGTTATGAAATGAATGTGTCTGTATAAAATGCATTTAAATTATTTATGAGAGAACATACTTTTTTTTTTGCTATAAATACATATACAGTCTGGATATAACTACAGGTGGCTTAAAGCATATTCCTTTCATTGGCATCCTTGAATTACCACCTAAGAACTACCTTTGAGTACAGGAATTTCCTAATGTTTATTTCCTAAACTTTTTATGGAAATCAAATATTATCTTTAAGTGAACAGAAATATGAATTAATCTAACAAGAAAAAAAGAGAACACAAAAATAACAGCATTACCACCTGCAGAGTTTCTTGTAAAATGTAACTACACATTCCTAGTCTCAAAATATACCAAGTACACTTACACCTGTTTCCATGTGACCTCAAAGGTACAATCTATACTTACTACAATATAACCTTTCCATACAGTAGTTGACTGAAATTACTTCTTCTTTTGAAAACTATACTCAGGACTATCTCATTCTTAATATCCTCAAAGTTAGCTGATCTCCACCTCATTCTAACAGTTAGATAAGAGACAAAATACACTCTCCTCTCTGTGTACATCTATCACAATCTACAGTAAATCCATTTTTTGTCTCCCTTACACAGAGTTAGGCCAACACAAAGAAGGCACGGTCACTAAGTCTGCTACTGCAGCTAAGGAAACCCTCTGCTCTGCACTGCCATTTGGGAGAATTCCTGACAGCAGCCACAGTATGTCCTACAGTAAAAACAGCCATCATGATTATTGTGTAAATGCCATGCAAACATTTGACCATGCTTTTTATCCTCCTCTTCCAGATAAAATCCACTTATGAACTGACTCCATTTACATAATCAGAATATTTTGCATAAAAAGCTACACCCCGCCTTTTTCCCTGTTCAATCTTCTTACCTGAATAAAAGTAAGGTGGGGTTTGGGAGCAAAGAAAAAGGAGGATACATTTTCTTTAATCTTCCAGAAGTATGCACCACACAGAAAATTCTCTTCAGTACCTAATAAATACAAGTCTTTACATCTAAAGATTTACTCTAAAAAGTCAGACTCAAGAGAGTCAATACATTTTTAATAATTAAAAAAATCTTTTATATATTCATGAATTCAACATTTTTCATTCAAGAAATTTATAACAGAAATTATGACAAAATTAAGCACACAAGTGATCAAAGTTTTCTCAAATACACCCCTGCTACTGACATATGTATGACACAATAAACTTCAGCCCTGAACGGTGAAAGCTCAGCTCCAAGACTAACCAAGTCTCATCTGCCCTCAGTCCACCAAAAGAGGGTAAATTTAGGATCGACAGTTTCCACATAAACACAACAGGCAGCCAACACTTCGTGTCCAGAACAAAACTATCACTTGAGGATGCCCAAATCTTTTCCATTTAGGTCTTAAGAAATAGTTTGGCCGACTCCCTCTTGTGAGAGCACGGCAACCACAACTAACTGCTGAACAGTCATCGACAGGAAGACACTGGAACTCACCAAAAAAGATACCCCACATCCAATGACAAAGGAGAAGCCAAAATGAGATGGTAGGAGGGGTGAAATTACAATAAAATCAAACCCATAACTGCTGGGTGGGTGATTCACACACTGGAGAACACTTATACAACAGAAGTCCACCCACTGGAGTGAAGGTTCTGAGGCCCACGTCAAGCTTCCCGACCTGGGGGCCCGGCAACAGGAGGAGGAATTCCTAGAGAATCAGACTTTGAAGGCTAGTGGGATTTGACTACAGGACTTCGACAGGACTGGGAAAAACAGAGACTCCACTCTTGGAGGGCACACGCAAAGTAGTGTGTGCATCGGGACCCAGGGGAAGGAGCAGTGACCCCACAGGACACTGAACCAGACCTACCTGCTAGTGGTGGAGGGTCTCCTGCAGAGGCGGGGGGGGGGGGGTGGCTGTGGCTCACCGTGGGGACAAGGACACTGGCAGCAGAAATTCTGGGAGGTACTCCTTAGCGTGAGCCCTCCCAGAGTCCACCATCAGCCCCACCAAAGAGCTGGGTAGGCTCCAGTGTTGGGCCACCTCAGGCCAAACAATCAACAGGGAGGGAACCCAGCCCCACCCATCAGCAGACAAGCGGATTAAAGATTTACTGAGCTCTGCCCACCAGAGCAACACCCAGCTCTACCCACCACCAGTCCCTCCCATCAGGAAACTTGCACAAACCTCTTAGATAGCCTCATCCACCAGAGGGCAGACAGCAGAAGAAAGAAGAACTACAATCCTGCAGCCTGTGGAACAAAAACCACATTCACAGAAAGACAGACAAGATGAAAAGGCAGAGGGCTATGTACCAGATGAAGGAACAAGATAAAACCCCAGAAAAACAACTAAATGAAGTGGAGACAGGCAACCTTCCAGAAAAAGAATTCAGAATAATGATAGTGAAGATGATCCAGGACCTCGGAAAAAGAATGGAGGCAAAGATCAAGAAGATGCAAGAAATGTTTAACAAAGACCTAGAAGAATTAAAGAACAAACAAACAGAGATGAACAATAACTGAAATGAAAAATACACTAGAAGGAATCAACAGCAGAATAACTGAGGCAGAAGAACGCATAAGTGACGTGGAAGACAGAATGGTGGAATTCACTGCCGCGGAACACAACAAAGAAAAAAGAATGAAAAGGAATGAAGACAGCATAGGAAAACTCTGGGACAACATTAAACGCAACAACATTCGCATTATAGGGGTCCCAGAAGGAGAAGAGAGAGAGAAAGGACCAGAGAAAATATCTGAAGAGATTATAGTTGAAACCTTGCCTAACGTGGGAAAGGAAATAGCCACCCAAGTCCAGGAAGCGCAGAGAGTCCCAGGCAGAATACAGCCAAGGAGAAACATGCCGAGACATATAGTAATCAAACTGACAAAAATTAAAGACAAAGAAAAATTACTGAAAGCAACAAGAGAAAAATGACAAATAACATACAGGGGAGCTCCCGTATGGTTAACAGCTGCTTTCTCAGCAGAAACTCTACAAGCCAGAAGGCAGTGGCATGATATAAAGTGATGAAAGGGAAGAATCTACAACCAAGATTACTCTACCCAGCAAGGATCTCATTCAGATTTGACAGAAATCAAAAGCTTTACAGACAAGCAAAAGCTCAGAGAATTCCTCACCACCAAACCAGCTCTACAACAAATGCTAAAGGAACTTCTCTAAGTGGGAAACACAAGAGAAGAAAAGGACCTACAAAAACAAACCCCAAACAATTACTAAAATGGTAACAGGAACATACATATTGATAATTACCCTAAAAGTGAACGGATTAAATGCTCCAACCAAAACACACAGGCTCGTTGAATGGATACAAAAACAAGACCCATATATATGCTGTCTACAAGAGACCCACTTCAGACCTAGGGACACATACATACAGA
The DNA here is from genome assembly GCF_964270905.1 of Leucopleurus acutus. Lineage (NCBI taxonomy): Eukaryota > Metazoa > Chordata > Mammalia > Artiodactyla > Delphinidae > Leucopleurus > Leucopleurus acutus. The sequence goes on from NC_139159.1 coordinate 81,553,189, forward strand.
AAGTGAGGGGATGGAAAAAGATATTCCATACAAATGGAAATCAAAAAAAAGCTGGAGTAGCCATACTCATATCAGATAAAATAGACTTTAAAATAAAGAATGTTACAAGAGACAAGGAAGGACCCTACAAAATGATCAAGGGATCAATCCACGGAGAAGATATAACAATTACAAATATATATGCACCCAACATACGAGCACCTCAATACATAAGGCAACTGCTAACAGCTCTAAAAGAGGAAATCAACAGTAACACAATAATAGTGGGGGACTTTAACACCTCACTTACACCAATGGACATACCATCCAAGCAGAAAATTAACAAGGAAACACAAGCTTTAAATGACACAACAGACCAGATAGATTTAATTGATATTTATAGGACATTCCATCCGAAAACAGCAGATTACACTTTCTTCTCAAGCGCACACGGAACATTCTCCAGGATAGATCACATCTTGGGTCACAAATCAAGCTTCAGTAAATTTAAGAAAATTGAAATCATATCAAGCATCTTTTCTGACCACAACACTATGAGATTAGAAATCAACTACAGGGAAAAAAACAAGAAAAACACAAACACATGGAGGCTAAACAATACAATACTAAATAACCAAGAGATCACTGAAGAAATCAAAGAGGAAATCAAAAAATACCTAGAGACAAACGACAATGAAAACACAATGATCCAAAACCTATGGGATGCAGCAAAAGCAGTTCTAAGAGGGAAGTTTATAGCAATACAAGCCTACCTCAAGAAACAAGAAAAATCTCAAATAAACAATCTAATCTTACACCTAAAGGAACTAGAGAAAGAAGAACAAACAAAACCCAAAGTTAGCAGAAGGAAAGAAATCATAAAGATCAGAGCAGAAATAAATGAAATAGAAACAAAGAAAACAACAGCAAAGATCAATAAAACTAAAAGCTGGTTCTTTGAGAAGATAAACAAAATTGATAAACCATTAGCCAGACGCATCAAGAACAAGAGGGATAGGACTCAAATCAATAAAATTAGAAATGAAAAAGGATGGCAGGGGGTGGGAGGGGTGGTGTGATGAATTGGGAGTTTGGGATTGACATATATACACTAGTATGTATAAAATGGATAACTAATAAGAATCTGCTGTATAAAAAAATAAATAAAATAAAATTCAAAAAGAAAAAGTCACTTAAAAGAAAAAGGAGAAGTTACAACAGACACCACAGAAATACAAAGCATCCTAAGAGACTACTACAAGCAACTCTATGCCAATAAAATGGACAACCTGGAAGAAATGGACAAATTCTTAGAAAGGTATAACCTCCCAAGACTAAACCAGGAAGAAACAGAAAATATGAACAGACCAATCACAAGTAATGAAATTGAAACTGTGATTAAAAATCTTCCAGCAGGGCTTCCCTGGTGGCGCAGTGATTGAGAGTCCGCCTGCCAATGCAGGGGACACGGGTTCGTGCCCCAGTCCAGGAAGATCCCACATGCCGCGGAGTGGCTGGACCCATGAGCTGTGGCCGCTGAGCCTGGGCGTCCGGAGCCTGTGCTCCACAACGGGAGAGGCCACAACAGTGAGAGGCCCGCGTACCGCCAAAAAAAAAAAAAAAAACAATCTTCCAACAAACAAAAGTCCAGGACCAGGTGGCTTCACAGGTGAATTCTATCAAACATTTAGAGAATAGCTAACACCCTTCCTTCTCAAACTCTTCCAAAAAATTGCAGAGGGAGGAACATTCCCAAACTCATTCTATGAGGCCACCATCACCCTGATACCAAAACCAGACAAAGATACTACAAAAAAAGAAAATTACAGACCAATATCACTGATGAATATAGATGCAAAAATCCTCAATAAAATATACTAGCAGACAGAATTCAACAACACCTTAAAACGATCATACACCATGATGAAGTGATCATGATCATGATCCCAGGGATGAAAGGATTCTTCAGTATATGCAAATCAATCAATGTGATATACCGTATTAACAAATTGAAGAATGAAAACCATATGATCATCTCAAGAGACACAGAAAAGCTTTTGACAAAATTCAACACCCATATATGATAAAAACTCTCCAGAAAGTGGGCATAGAGGGAACCTACCTCAACATAATAAAGGCCATGTACGACAAACACACAACAAACATCATTCTCAATGGTGAAAAACTGAAAGTATTTCCTCTAAGATCAGGAACAAGACAAGGATGTCCACTCTCACCACTATTTTCAACATAGTTTTGGAAGTCCTAGCCACAGCAAGCAGAGAAGAAAAGGAAATAAAAGGAATACAAATTGGAAAAGAAGTAAAACTGTCACTGTTTGCGGATGACATGATACTGCACATAGAGAATCCTGAAGATGCCACCAGAAAGCTACTAAAGCTAATCAATGAATTTGGTAAAAGTTGCAGAATACAAAATTAATGCACAGTAATCTCTTGCATTCCTATACAGATCTCTTGCGTTCCTGATGAAAAATATGAAACAGAAACTAAGGAAACACTCCCATTTACCACTGCAGCAAAAAGAATAAGACACCTAGGAATAAAGCTACCTAGGGAGACAAAAGACCTGTATGCAGAAAACTATAAGACACTGATGAAAGAAATTAAAGATGATACAAACAGATGGAGAGATATACCATGTTCTTGGATTGGAAGAATCAGTATTGTGAAAATGTCTATATTACCCAAAGCAATCTACAGATTCAATGCAATCCCTATCAAATTACCAACGGCATTTTTTACAGAACTAGAACAAAAAAATCTTAAAATCTGTATGGAGACACAAGAGACCCTGAATAGCCAAAGCAGTCTTGAGGGGAAAAAAACGGAGCTGGAGGAATCAGATTCCCTGACTTCAGACTATACTACAAAGCTACAGTAATCAAGACAATATGGTACTGGCACAAAAACAGAAATATAGATCAACGGAACAGGATAAAAAGCCCAGAGAAAAACCCATGCACCTACGGTCAACTAATCTATGACAAAGGAGGCAAGGATATACAATGGAGAAAAGACAGTCTCTTCAATAAGTGGTGCTGGGAAAACTGGACAGCTACATGTAAAAGAATGAAATTAGAACGCTCCCTAACACCATACACAAAAATAAGCTCAAAATGGCTTAGAGACCTAAATGTAAGATTGGACACTATAAAACTCTTAGAGGAAAACATAGGAAGAATATTCTTTGACATAAATCACAGCAAGATCTTTTTTGATCCATCTCCTAGAGTAATGGAAATAAAAACAAAAATAAACAAATGGGACCTAATGAAACTTCAAAGCTTTTGAAAAGCAAAGGAAAACTACAAAAAATACGAAAAGACAACCCTCAGAATGGGAGAAAATATTTGCAAACGAATCAATGGACAGAGGATTAATCTCCAAAATATATAAACATCTCATACAGCTCAATATTAAAAAAACAAACAACCCAATCAAAAAATGGGCAGAAGACCTAAATAGACATTTCTCTAAAGAAGACATACAGATGGCCAAGAAGCACATGAAAAGCTGCTCAACATCACTAATTATGAGAGAAATGCAAATCAAAACGACAATGAGGGGCTTCCCTGGTGGCACAGTGGTTAAGAATCTGCCTGCCAATGCAGGGGACACGGGTTCAAGCCCTGCTCTGGGAAGATTCCACATGCCATGGAGCAACTAAGCCCATGTGCCACAACTACCGAGCCTGCATTCTAGAGCCCATGAGCCACAATAACTGAAGCCCACGCACCTAGAGCCCATGCTCCGCAACAAGAGAAGCCACTGTCATGAGAACCCGGCACACAGCAACCAAGAGTAGCTCCCGCTCGCCGCAACTAGAGAAAGCCTGTGCACAGCAATGAAGACCCAGTGCAGCCAGTGCAGGGAGGGTGGGAGGGAGGGAGACGCAAGAGGGAACAGATATGGGAACATATGTATATGTATAACTGACTCACTTTGTTATAAAGCAGAAACTAACACACCATTGTAAAGCAATTATACTCCAATAAAGATGTAAAAATAAATAAATACATAAATAAATACATAAAATAAATAAGTTCAAAAAATAAATAAAAATAAATTTAAAAAAATAATAAAATGACAATGAGGTATCACCTCACACCACTCAGAACGGGCATCATCAGAAAATCTACAAACAACAAATACTGGAGAGGGTGTGGAGAAACGGGAACCCTCTTGCACTGTTGGTGGGAATGTAAATTTATACAGCCACTATGGAGAACAGCATGGAGGTTCCTTAGAAAACCAAAAACAGAATTAACATACGACCCAGCAATCCCACTACTGGGCATATACCCAGAGGAAACCATAATTCAGAAAGACACATGCAGGCTTCCCTGGTGGCGCAGTGGTTGGGAGTCCGCCTGCTGATGCAGGGGGCGCGGGTTCATGCCCCAGTCCGAGAGGATCCCATGTGCCACGGAGCGGCTGGGCCCGTGGGCCGTGGCCACTGGGCCTGCACGTCCGGAGCCTGTGCTCCGCGACGGGAGAGGCTACAACAGTGAGAGGCCCGCGTATTGCAAAAAAAAAAAAAAAAAAAGACACATGCACCCCAATGTTCATTGCAGCACTATTTACAATAGCCAGGACATGGAAGCAACCTAAATGCCCATTGACAGACGAATGGATACAGAAGATGTGGTACATATATACAGTGGAATATTACTCAGCCATAAAAATGAACAAAATTGGGTCATTTCTACAGACGTGGATGGACCTAGAGACGGTCATACGGAGTGAAGTAAGTCAGAAAGAGAACAACAAATATCGTATATTAACGCATATATGTGGAACCTAGAAAAATGGTACAGATGAACTGGTTTGCAGGGCAGAAATAGAGACACAGACATAGACAACAAACGTATGGACACCAAGGGGGAAAAGCGGAGGGGAGGGGGGGCAGGGGTGGTGGTGGGATGAACTGGGAGATTGGGATTGACATATATACACTAACATGTGTAAAACAGATAACTAATAAGAACCTGCTGTATAAAAAAATAAATAAAATTTAAAAATTTAAAAAAAAAAAGGAAATACTCTGGCCATTGTGCCTTTAAGTCACATTCACCCCTCGTTCTAGGGTATGTCCTATGTCATATGTCATACAGAGGTTATGAGCATATGTCATACATACACCCAAACACCGTCATTCTACGAGGCTATTGTATTTCAAAGCAGCTGTCACTAGTAGAGAGAAACTATGTAGTATGTACACATTTCTTCATTTCATGATATGTCACTTCACAAAGGCTTACGTAAAGAAAAATTATTTTAATACTTATACTGGGGCTTCCCTGGTGGCTCAGTGGTTAGGAGTTCCACCTGCCAATGCAGAGGACATGGGTTCAAGTGCTAATCCGGGAAGATCCCACATGCTGCAGAGCATCTAAGCCCATGCACCACAACTACTGAGCCCATGTGCCACAACTACTGAAACCTGCAGGCCTAGGGCCCATGCTGCGCAACAAGAGAAGCCACCTCAATGAGAAGCCCGCGCACTGCAACAAAGAGTAGCCCCCGCTTGCCGTAACTAGAGAAGGCCTGTGTGCAGCAACGAAGAACCGAAGCAGCCAAAAATAAATAAATACGATAAATTTATTTAAAAAAAAGAAATACACTGTACTATTAATCTCAGTTTCACAAATTAACAAAGATATTTTTTAAAGGGAGAGACTGAGTTACTAAAATGTACAACAAAAACTAGAAGAAGAGCCAAAAATGATTCCAAATCTCCAACCAATCATCTGCAACATCAGAGGGAAAAACTGACCTTCAGCAGTGCAGAGCAGAGGGCGGGGTCACAGCGGGCGCTCGGCAGTGTGCTGACCAACGAATAAGCCCTCGGGCGTCTCCCTTCTCCTCCCGCTCACTCACCAGTCCCAGCTTCGCCCACTGCTCACTACACTACCCATCGCTGACAGTGGGCAAGTGACTGGAAGAAAATCACCTCTGCTTGAAGGAGTGGGGATTAACAGTTGTGTTTATGACAAACAACACAGCATTTGGTAAGGCAGCCAAGAAATGCTACTTTGCATTAAACACAATGCAGAATAAACCAAATGTCTTATATTAGTATAATAAAATAAAATGAAAGTTTTGACAAAAGAATAGGCTTCTCTCTGTCAAAATGGAAATTCCTTGAGATTTTGTAGGTAGTAAAATCAGTAGCTAAGCTAATATTAAAACAAGTACAATTTTATCATATTATTTACCAGAAAATTTAGAAGTACAGCACATGAGCTGTGTGCCATTAAAAAGCACTGACCAGGCTTCCCTGGTGGCGCACTGGTTGAGAGTCCGCCTGCCGATGCAGGGGACACAGGTTCGTGCCCCGGTCCAGGAGGATCCCACATGCCGCGGAGCGGCTGGCCCGTGGGCCATGGCTGCTGGGCCTGCGCGTCCAGAGCCTGTGCTCCGCAACGGGAGAGGCCACAACAGTGAGAGGCCCGCATACGGCAAAAAAGCACTGACCTAGGGATGTCCACTTCAGCCAGGAAAGGGTAACTAGTATGGAAAATGCCCTCCAATGGTAAACAAATAGAAAAATAGACACAATCCAGGAAACTTTTCAGATCTTGAGACAACGGGCAAGGCAGGCCTGTGATCCCCACTGAACCCTCTGTCTGGCTGAAGGCAACCCTGGACAACAGTACAGGAAGGGGAATCGAAGCAGAGCACTGCAGCTTCAGTAAGTTGAGGAGAGAAAATTTCAAGTTTTGGGAAGCTGAGTCAAGCTGACATTTGCAAGGCAGAGTATCAGAGATGAAAAAGTTGTAGAAAATGAGTTTCAGAAATCTGCACAAAGAGCCAGAGGATGACAGGACAACAAGTTCATCAGCAAGCTGAAAGTAAACATCATCACCCAGCAAAAATTTCTTCAAAAATAAAGGTGTCTACTGAGAAACAATGGATAGACAAGATATGATAGACTCATACAAGGAAATACTACTCAGCAATAAAAAGGAACCAATTACACAACAACATAGATGAATCTCAACTACACTGTGCTAAAAAATGCCTTACACAGTCATTCATACTATACAATTCTGTTGACATGAAATCCTATGACAGGCACAGGCAAAACTGATCTGAGGTGGAAGAAAAACAGCAGTTGTCTCGGGCTGGGCGGGCGGGGGAGGGTGCTGGGGCAGGGACTGTGAGCATGGAGGGACTTTCTGTGCCCCCCATTTCTTGTTTGTAAGAAAGGTTTCAGCCTCCTAGACCTTCCCTGAGTTCCAAAGGGCAGATTCCAACAGTTACTAATTAGAGGAGTGAGGGAATGCAGAAACAAAGGAAGAGCAGTCAAGAAATAACAGTGCAGGGGTTTCCCTGGTGGCGCAGTGGTTAAGAATCCACCTGCCACTGCAGGAGACACGGGTTCAATACCTGGTCCAGGAAGATCCCACATTTCCATGGAGCAACTGAGCCCTTGTGCCACAACTACGGAGCCCGCATGCCACAACTACTGAAGCCCGCGTGCCTAGAGCCCGTGCTCGGCAACAAGAGAAGCCATCGTAATGAGAAGCCCGTACACCACAATGAAGAGTAGCCCCTGCTCACTGCAACTAGAGAAAGCCCACACACAGAAATGAAGACCTAACGCAGTCAAAAATAAATAAATAAAATAAATAAATTATATATTAAAGAAAGAAAGAAAGAATAATGCAGTGATAAACCAGGATCCTGGTTCCTCCTCAAGGGATATACCTAACAATCTGATACAGATCTCTGACTGCTTCTACACAAACTAAGGGCCCCACCCAGGTGGAAGATGTTAACTTCAGGCTGAGCAGAAGCACATAGACCCCAGACCGGTTGGAAGCAGAAGACTGATGACTGAAATTCCTTGAACACCACCCTTTTACCTCCCCACCAACCAATCAGAGGATGGTTACACACCCTGCAGTCCTCCCCCTGAGTTTTACCTATAAAAACTCTTCCCCAAGAACCATCGGAGAGTTCAGGTCTTTTAAGCACGAGCCGCCTGGTCTCCTTGCTTGGTCCTGCAATACACCATTCTGTTCTTCAAATTCCAACGTTCTGGTTTGTTTGGCCTCACAGTGAGTTGGGCACACGAACTTGGGTTCAACAACAAAACGACAATGGTCTACATTTTGATAAGTGTTTGGGTTGCAAAGGCAATGTTAAATTTTGTAAATTTGATAATTATATGAATTATATTACGGTCATATTGTTCTTAGCACATACTCACCGAAGTATTTAAGGGGATAAAGGGCGTGATGGCTGCAACCTACTCTCAAAGGCCTTGGTAAAAAGTAAATATATGGGGACTTTCCTCGTGGCGCAGTGGTTAAGAATCCGCCTGCCGATGCAGGGGACACAGGTTTGAGCCCTGGTCTGGGAAGATCCCACATGCTGCAGAGCAGCTAAGCCCGTGTGCCACAACTGCTGAGCCTGTGCTCTAGAGCCCACGAGGCACAACTACAGAGCCCGAGTGCCACAACTACTGAAGCCCACACGCCTAGAGCCCGTGCTCGGCAATGGGAGAGACCACTGCAATGAGAAGCCTGCGCACCGCAATGAAGAGTAGCCCCCGCTCGCCACAACGAGAGGAAGCCCGTGTGCAGCAATGAAGACCCAACGCAGCCAAAAATAAAATTAATTAATTTTTTAAAAAAGGATAGCATTGTGGAGAAACCTCTTTAAAAAAAAGTAAATATATGTGTGTGTATGTGCACATATATATATGGAGGGACAGAGAGAGAGGGCAGGGAGGGATGGGGAGGGAGAGAAGAGGAAAACGGGGATGGGGTAGGGAAGGCACGCAGGCAAATGTAACAAAATGTTAATTTAATATTTGGTGAATCTAGGTGAAGTACAGTATTTGGGAGTTCCCTATACTGCATCTTACAACTTTTCCATGAAAGAAAAAAATTTTTTCATTTAAAAAAACAAAACATGCTAGACACCTGAAACATTGTAAACCAACTATACTTCAGTTTTTAAAAATTTTAAAAAACAAAACAAGGAGCAGCAAACTAGAAAGGATGCTGGAGGGGCTTTCAGAGGCGCCAACCTAGTGGTATGATATTGACGAAAAAGGCAAAAGTTGTGTCACTGCATACTGAAATCGACAAGTGTTCATACCGCAGATCCCGTCACCCAGAAAAGATAAAACTGAGTTTAATATCTTTTAGTACATTTTGTTTAAGAAGACCTGTTAAGTATCCTTTTGAAAAATATAATAAATATGGTTACATATTTTTTAAGTGTACGCTCCACTATTTTTTTTCTATTCTGCATATACAATAACCTTTCAATTGAACAGTGAGTCACACTGAAACCTCTTAGAAGACACTGTACACGGCAGTTACACTCCACACGTGTGGTGCAGCAACGACACATGATCCCAACCAGAGGGAGCACCCGGCAAACTGCCCTCCCACGTCCACACAAATGGACCACTGACAGCACCCAGAAACACCGTTAACTGTAAGAAGCATCCCAGCCCTCTTCTCAGACTTCAGAACCAGGGTTAAGTTAGTGCAGATTCCAGAGAAAAACACAGGAGTGGAGCCAGACAACAAAATGTAAGCAGAACAATTCCAATCTCTCTTCTGTCCCTCAGTATGCTATCAAGAAGGCTACTAGCAGATCTCTGGCATATGCTCACCATACAAAGGGCGGCAGGCAGGGGCTGCGGTGAGCAGGTCTGGGCACCCAGTGGTTTACATCTCTAAGGAAGAGTAAGGTGGGTCTCAAACACAGAGGGGCACGTGCAATAAAGGAACAAAAACCAGCCTCATTTTATCACTGATTCTATTATAACCACACAGTGGAGTATCCTCCCATCCTAAAATTATGAAGAGCTCATCATTTAAAATAGCGGCCTTCTTATTTTCTAAAGTCAAACAAACTTTTATTTTTAAATAAAAATTAAAACACACATATACACACACAACTTTCCACTTTAATTTCCCTCCCTGCCCTATACAAGCCTTTCTTAAGCAAGGGCCTATTGGGGAAAAGTGCTAAATAACAGCTCTGGAGGACATCAAAAGGCACCACAAAGTAATAACAAGCAACTCTCTTACATACTTTTAAGAAAGTGTATTTACAGTCACAATTAAGTCTTAAGTTCAGTAAAGCTAATGTGTATTATTTTCTGTGTACGTTCTTATTATTTCTAGCAGTGTAAAATATAACCAACTGTACCCTACAATTATAGCTGACTAAACAAAAGAGATGAAGACTGCATAATTAACTCTGTCTCGGGACTTCCCTGGTGGGCAGTGGTTAAGACTCTGCGCTCCCAATGCAGGGGGCCCGGGTTCGATCCCTGGTCAGGGAGCTGTATCTCACATGCATGCCACAACTAAGAGTTCGCATGCCACAACTAAGGAGCCAGCAAGACGCAACTAAGGAGGAAGCCCTTGAGCCGCAACTAAGGAGCCCGCCTGCTGCAACTAAGGAGCCCACCTGCTGCAACTAAGACCCAGTGCAACCAAATAGATAAATAAATAAATATTTAAAAAATAAAATAAATTTGTCCCATTAATCTGAGGAAACAGTTCGTATTAATTTTTAAAGCTGGTAAAACTATTTTCTCCAGAGCTACAAGAGCTTGAACAACATGGAAGGAATCCTAAAATAATTTAACTTTTAAAACAACTTTTACTTATGCTAATTACATGACATCTGTAATATACAATTGTATTATACGAAGACAAGCCACGTTATAAAGCCTTTAGAGGTCATGAATAAATAAGCATACAAAAATCAGCGAAGGACTTCAAGGTAGCGTCTATGCTAAAATCTATTTCACTTAAACGTCCAGGATACCTCGTCCAGAAAAATAAAATTAAATCCAGCTTGAAAGAAAAGTTGAGCTGAAGTGTGTGCAATATCTATCTGTATGTATATACACAGAAGTCAACTATCTTTTTTTTTTTTTTAAGTTTGGTGTATGATTTCCATACAGAAAAACCTCCAGTTCAGTGAGTTCTGACAAACATACTCAGTTGTATGGCCACGGAAGATACGGCCTCTTTCCATCACCCCAAGAAGTGCTCTCATGCCCTTCTGTACACAGGTCTCTCCCACCCTCAGCCCTAGACAACCACTCACCTCATTTTTATTCTCAGAGCTTTGCCTTTACCAAAATGTTGTATAAATGGAATCAAAGTTATATTAGCGTTTTGTGTTTTCACTTGGTACAATGCTTTGGCGATTCACCCATTCTGCCGCCTATGTCAGTAGTTAATTCCTTCCTATTGCTGAATAGGATTCCACCGTAAGGGCGGACCACAACCTGCTCATCCATTGACCAGCTGTTGGGCATCTGAGTTGTTTTCCATTTTAAGTGATTATGAATAGAGCTGCTATAAATATTCATACACACGGACATAAGTTTTCATCTCCCTTGGGTAAATACCTCCAAGTAGGATCACTGGACTGTATGATAAGTATATGCTCAACTTTATAAGAAACTGCCAAATCGTTTTCCAAAGTGGTTATAACACTTTGCGTTCCCACCAGCGAAGCAAGAGAGTTCTAACTGCTTCACAGCTTTGTCTCTGGGCACTGTCACCCTGTGTTGTCTTGTTCTGTTTTAATGCTATAGCCATTCTAATAGGATTGCAATGGTATCTCAATGTGGTTGTCATCTGCATTTCCCCAATGATTAATGATGCTGAGCATCTTTCTGTGTGCTTATTCTTATCCATATGAAGGGGATGAAAGGCCTAATCAAACCTTTTGGCCATTTTTTCAATTGAAGTTTTTATTGAGACATCTTTTTTTTTTAACTGGAGTATAGTTGCTGTACAATATTACATAAGTTACAGGTTACAATATAGTGATTCACAATTTTTTCTTAATTAATTTATTTTATTTTTGGCTGTGTTGGGTCTTCATTGCTGCACGCAGGCTTTCTCTAGTTACGGCGAGCAGGGGCTACTCTTCATTGCAGTGCGTGGACTTCTCTTGTTGCGGAGCATGGGCTCTAGGTGCACGGGCTTCAGCAGTTGTGGCTCGCAGGCTCTAGAGCCCTAGACTCAGTAGTTGTGGTGCACGGGCTTAGCTGCTCCGCCGCATGTGGGATCTTCCCGGACCAGGGCTCAAACCCGTGTCCCCTGCATTCACAGGCAGATTCTTAACCACTGGGCCACCAGGGAAGCCCTGATTCACAATTTTTAAAGGTTATACTCCATTTACAGTTATCATAAAGCATTGGCTATATTCCCCATGTTGTACAATATATCCTTGTAGTTTATTTTATTAATAGTTTGTACGTCTTACTCCCCTACCCCTATACTGCCCCTCCCCAATCCCTCTCCCCAGTGGTAATCACTAGTTTGTTCTCTATATCAGTGAGGCTTTTTTGTTTTTGTTATATTCACTACTTTGTTGTATTTTTTCAGGTTCCACATGTAAGTGATAACATACAGTACTGTCTTTCTTTGTCTGACTTATTTCACTTAGCATAATGCCCTCCAAGTCCATCCATGTCGCTGCAAGTGGCAAATTTTTGTTCTTTTTAGTGAGACATCTATCCTTTTTAATATACATTTAATCAAAGAAGAAATGCTGAAAAGTTTGCATATTTTGATAAGCCACTTAGAATTCATGAGGAGACAAAAATCTAAAACGCTTCCTTACCCTCCCAGTTCCCAACACCCTACTTGCCCCCCCCAAAAAAATATCTATGGTATGCCAAAACAGGTAGAAAGAAAAAAATCCCCTCCTCTCCTTACTCTGAATGTAAAAACCACAGGAAAAGTTGTCTCCCTACTTTTAGGGACAGGAATGGACCTGTTTAAATCTCTTAAGGGTAGAGTCTGTAACTCAGTTAATACGTACAGTCTCTGTACAATCTAGGTCCATCTCTGTGCTTATTCTTGCACTTTCTCTACCTGGATTGCCCTTCCACAGCTACAGCCAGCCCTTCTTCTCTTTCCCTGCAGGCTCCCCCAGGAAGACAGTCGTCCCCTCCCTCTGCACTTCCCACCATACTTTTCTCCATCAACGTTTCTACCTTGTTTCCCTGCTCCTGCCCCATCTGCCCTATGTTCTTCAAGCCAGGCACCGTTCCCAGCAGGTAGGAGGAACATCTGTCCAGAGGAGGCAGGGAAAGGGCAGGTGTGCCCGGGGGTGAGACAGAATTAAAATACTTGATCAGCCTTACTTACAGAGCTAGTAGAGGAGGTGAGAACTCTTAGCCAGACTTAAGAATATTAAGCAAACAGGAAAAAAATGTGGCCACCAGAGGTCCAAGAAAGCAGGAAAACAAAAAGTTGAACAAAAAAGGAAACGTAATCACACTGAATTAACTGGCTCAACAGTGAGCAATGTTCACAAAGTCAGGAAAAATTCAACACTACATTATGGGTCCAAACAAAAATGTGAGTTAACTGTACAGCAAAGTTGAAAATGTCACTTTTTCTAAAATTGATGCATCCGTGACGCCTGACTAGTACACAAATATAGTTAGGAAACACGGATGCAAACGCTACAAGAAACGTCTAAAGCAGAGGATTCCAGGGGCCTCCAGGAGGGGGCCACGAGATGCTTAAAAGATGTCTTTATTCACAAAATGGGGGTCTTCAGAGGGTCTCAAGGCAGCCTTCCTTCTGTCTACCACCTTCCCACAAACCATTAACCCTGAAAATGATCTCCATACACATTTCAGCAACTCCGCTCCTCCAAAACTTTGCTTTGCTTTCTTAGGGTTGCGGTTGTAAACTCCTCCGTCCCAAGTCCCTGCCTTCTGGCCCAACACCCCAAAACACAGCAGGAACCAAGAGCCAGCTCTGGCAAAGCAGCTTCTGGAGCAGAGCCATTCTGCAGGGGCTCAGGTGGGCCAGGGGCTTATGATGGGGCACTCAGGTAGATCCAGGGGCCTGGACCTCAGCATCACAGCTCTGGACTCACTCTGGGGGAGGCCAGAATTACTCACGTGGTCTGACTGTTTGTCTGGAGCTGGGGGAAACAATTACAGGAACATTGGTTAGAAGGTTATTTTCCTAGGCTTATATATTTTCAAACACTGGGGGAGGAAAAAAAAAAAAGAGCCAACGCAGAATCAGTAGATTATGTCTTGGTGCTAAAAGCTCCACGGAGCTGGGGCAGAGGCTCTTGGTCCATCAGGAGCTGGCCTGGCATCTCACCACCCTCCCGTCAGGCTTTTCTTCCACTGTGTATTATATCAAGAAGAAGATTTTTGAGTGAGTTCTACTAAATACTGCCCCCTCATGTAACCGTCTTGTGCTGTACCAAGATGAGATATTTTTAAGCGCTAATGCTGCTGAAAAGCTACACTTGATATTCTGCCTCTTGTTTGGATCTACTCAGAGAACTTATTTTGTGCCAAGCGTTAAATATTCCTTCATTCAGCATTTAGCAAAAACCACCTACAGGTCAAGCAGAAAAGATGCAGAGGTGAAATAAAATCTTTTTTATTTCGAAGACTCTAGGAAACAGACTTTCACCCAAATAAATGTTACAGTTACAGGAAGAAACATATAATCTGGACTGGGAGGAGGGAATGAAACAAGGCTGTCACCTCACGACCTGCGATACAATCACACCTGGCACAGCCATGCAGAAGAGGCTCCTCTGGCAGCCAATAAAGAGCAGCGGGAATTGGAAAAACAGGAGTAAGACTTACGGGCCTTGCTAGGAAATTGAAACTGCATGACATAATTTCCCTTCCCTAATACCTAGCCTCCATAGAAACAGAAGTGGCTTGGGAAGAAAGAGAACAAAGGAGGAAAGTGAGCTGACCTTCAGAAGGAAATGGAAAAACCACCAGGGCCCTGCCACTTGGACATCCAAGACAAGGACACTGGCCAAAGTGAAATTCAACACAGTTATAAATTGTCATGAATACTGAATCCATGAAGTCCAAGTTCATGAGGCTTTTACCGACGCAACATATTGGTACAACAAAGTACTTACCAATGCCAATACCCCAGGAGAGATGTATGAATCGTCTACCAACTGTCTGTCCTTGATTTACCACTAAACTAACCAGAAAGCAGTCTCTGGAAATGACAAACTGGGATAGAATCTCAAGTTTACAACTTCCCAGCGGTGGAGCATGAAACAAATTCCGAAGTTACAAATTACAAAGAGCCCAGTCTTCCTCTCATTAAAACGGGAAAACTCCCACGGAGTAACTGCTAACATTTCTGAGTGCTGAGCACCTTACGCACCTCTCACCACCCTGGGAGGTGCTATCAAAACACCGTTTGTTGGATGGGAAAGCTAGGTTTAGGTAGCTAGTCAAGAGTTAGTAAGTAGCTAAGTTGCCATCTGAATCCAGAGCCCATGACAATCAGGTACCAGAGTAAAGGGCACAAGCTCTGAACCAGACTGAGTCTGAATCCCAGCTTTGCATTTACTAGCTTAGTAACTTTTAACCTCTCTGTACTCAAGTTATGCAAACGTGAAAGAGGGGAGAGGAGCGACCTCACTCACGGGGTTATTGTGAGGACCCATCAGCAGCTATAACTTGGTGTTTATAAGGCACCAGGCACTATTCTAAAGCATGCGATGTTATTGTTGTTGTTAATCATTATTATTACACTATCTCAGCAAAAATATATACACAGTCTCTACACAGAGAAGGTACTAAATAACTTCTGTTCTTTCTCTCACTTACTCTGCAAAATTCACTACCTTTTGTTAGTTTCTACCGTGTGTCAAAGAAACCCTAAGACAGGGGAAAGAAAAACCAAAGCAAAACAAAAAACCAAGACACAAGTGTGGCAAGAGAATCAGACTCACAGCTCAGAAGGCCGCCATAACTCTGTGACGAAGTCACACGATGGTTCACAAATACTCCTAGTTTCTCTTTCCTCTTTCCATAGCGGTCAGAAAGAACCTGACAAGAAAAGACAACGTGCGTTTATAAAACCGTTTTCGCCACCACTTCTTCAAAGCTCTATTGTGTTCATCCCCTCACAGTCAGCTTCAATACCTACCACGCATACCATGCCAGACCTGGAATGAGGGATAAAAACATGTTATCAAGTCCCTGTCTTCAAACCTACATTCCAGTTAAGAAAATAATGTGGAAAACTGAAAACTATTAAAACATACCAAGAAGCATATATTAATGAGTCACAAAGTTAGCGAATAAGTTCAGGGTAAGATCACCAACAATATATACATCTATTTCATCCTCTCCCACCAAAATCACACTAAAGAGATATAAAAAAATTTTAAAAACAAAACATAGCTCAGGCAGAACTGAAAGGAGAAAAAGAAAGGGAATTCTGGAAGCTGTAAGAAAAGTTTCTCACATGGAAGATAAAAACCAAAACAAAATAAGAAAAAAAACTTGGAGGAAACGGAAACTATGAAAGATTGTAAGCATAGTAAATGACTCAGCAGGCCAAGAAAGCCAGATGCTAAGCCAGCAGTGGAAAAAACTAAGACCCAATTCCATTTACACATCGGTATCCCAGAAGACTCAGAACTGGCAGCACCCGTGCAGCCAACTGAGGGTGAGGAAGGTGGAGGCCTAAACACAGAGGAGCAGGTGAAGCTGCTTAGGCCACAGCCAGAACCTCAACACCATCTCTGACACAGACTGGACGGTCACTCCGTGGTCTCTGGACTGAAGTCCCCCTGTCCAGCTGCACTAACACAGGCGGACTTCATCAGCGTACATAACTCAACGGTGGATGCTTCAGCTTCCCACCACCCACCCACTCAGCCCCCAGAATTCTACAGATAAGAGTCTGGGGAATCTGTTCAGGCCAAGGAGAAAGACCTAAAGATACACTGGGGATTCCCCAACAAATGGTCCACCCAGAATATCCTGATGTAAAAGTCAAAAGGCCCAGTCCATGGCAGACGGAAGGACGGGGGTGGGAGGGTGGGAGGGAAGGAAGCAAGGAGGGAAATAACTTGAAAGAAACAGAAACTATACAATCAATAACCTAGAGATAAGAAGACACTGCAATCAATAAACAAAAACAGGATGTTCTATGAAATATTACTCAGCCATAAAAAGAAACGAAATTGAGCTATTTGTAATGAGGTGGATAGACCTAGAGTCTGTCATACAGAGTGAAGTAAGTCAGAAAGAGAAAGACAAATACCGTATGCTAACACATATATATGGAATTTAAGAAAAAAAAATGTCTTGAAGAACCTAGGGGTAAGACAGGAATAAAGACACAGACCTACTAGAGAACGGACTTGAGGATATGGGGAGGGGGAAGGGTGAGCTGTGACAAAGAAAGAGAGAGGCATGGACATATATACACTACCAAATGTAAGGTAGATAGCTAGTGGGAAGCAGGCGCATAGCACAGGGAGGTCAGCTCGGTGCTTTGTGATAAGAGGGAACAGATATGGGAACATATGTATATGTATAACTGATTCACTTTGTTATAAAGCAGAAACTAACACACCATTGTAAAGCAATTATACTCCAATAAAGATGTGTAAAAAAAAAAAAAAACAGGATGTTCTTTTAAAAGAACAAAAGAAGTACTCTTGGATATTAAAGAAGCTTAGCACAGAAATAAAAAACTAAAGAAGAAGGTTAAGTCAAATTGAAGACATTTCCCTGAAAGCAAAATAAAAAGGAAGGAAGAAAGGAAGGGAGGGAGGGAGGGAGGGAGGGAAGGTGGGAAGAAAAGTATACTGGAGTGAAAGTATAAGAAAATTACAGAACTTGTCTATAACACCCAAGTTGTGGATAACAAGACTTCCAGAAAGACAGAACAAGGAAACAGAAGGGAGAAAATCTTCAGCACAATAACTTGAAAACATTTTCCCATAGCTGAGGGATAAAAGTTACCAGAATGAAGGTCCCCACTAGACAAGCAGAACAGTAGATGAAAAGAGACCCACACTTCATGCCATTTAAAAAGACTTGGACAATTTTTTTAATTCCTACAAGCTTCTAAAGATGGAAAGAAAAAAGTTACATACAAAGAATAAAAAATTAGAATAAGCTTCTGAACTGAAAACCAGTAACATGGCGCACAGGAGGCAACGGAGCAGAGCGATGCCAACACAGAACTCCACACTGGCCACACCACCAATCACCTTCTCCATCACGCTCACTCTCCAACTTTCTGCCTCTTACGCGTCCTACCTCAGGAAGCCACTGGAGCAAGTCCTCCACCAAAATGTGAGCATAACAAAGTAGGAGGAAGCCATGGACAAACACGAGCGTCGATGCAGAGATGAGGGCATCTCCAGGGCGACAGTGAAAGGAGATTCCAGAACGGGAGCTGCGCGGCAGGACAGGACAGTCGGAGCAACGTGGCTCGGGAGAAAGGAATGTGGAAGGCTGCCGCACCTGCCCAAAGACACTGGACCACCTTTCTAAAGTGATTCACCTCTGTATGGTGTGCGCCACCCAAACGAAGAAGTCAGTCAAGAAACACACACACAAGCGATACCACAAACATGAAACTCAACTCTGGAGAAAAGCCAAAGGATGAGAGCAAAGGAACGTCCAGGGGCAACACCACAGGAAAAGGCGTAAGGAGCAACCAGCTCAGAAAAGAAGGAAACAGAGATCTCCAGGAAATCGCAACCCAGAAAGAGAGTGTGAAGTCTCTGTGACTGACCTTGTGGAAGATTTACTAAAAGGCTATCGGAAAGTATGGGGAAAATAAGCAGCAGGCATAAAAAGAACTAAGAACACGGGATTCAGTGGTCAGAGGAAGGTGACTATCCATCGCACTTACCCTGTGCGTCTCTCTACAACGTACTCACCCACTGTCCCATCACCAATGACTTGCTTCTCTCTGCCCCTCACTGGCCTGGAGACCTTGTAGAGGGCCATTTATCAGCGATCACGTTCCCAAACCCAGTGTAATGCTTGCTACAGCAGTGCACATGAGAGCAAGGATCTTTCTGCGTTTATTCACGTACTGAGTACCTACTCTACATACCTGGCATGCTTCTAGCGAACTAGAAGTCAAAGACATACAGACTTTGCTTGGCCTTCAAGAGTCTAAACTATTTTTATTCCTGAGAAAACAAATATTTATTCTATATCCTCATCCTCCCCAAAAGATGAAAAGTTCACCAATGGCTTACAGAATTTCAACAGGCAAGTTATCACTAACGGATTGGTACCCCGAGACATGATGATGCTTTTTGACACGGCATGCATTATGTAATATGAAAAGTGTCAGCCTGGGCGTTAGGGAATCTGGCTTCTGCACGTTATGACATGAGGCCCTTATTGATCAAGCCCAATCTAACTCTCCAGAGTCCTAACATCTCTCAACATCGGTCTCCCAGGAATCCTACACTCCAGCAAAGGTAAGCTACTTCCAGTTTACAGAACACATGTGCCCTCCCTCACACCTCTATGCCATTTGCAGGTCCCTCCACCTGGATATTCCTGCCCTGGCTGAACCAGGATGCACACCTGGAGGGAGCCACGTCCCTCTCTCCTGCACTCCCCCAGCATCCCATCACTGACAGAGGGATCTCTGGAGTGACTGACACATGCCATGCATGGTACCGGGCACTGGAATACACATCAGTCAACAGGGGAGACATGGCCCTGTCCCCAAGGACCCTTGGGGTGTAGCTTCTGGTTTAACATGCTTACTAGAGTGAATGTTAAATCCTACCCGATCTGTCAGCCTCTCCCTCCACCCAAACAGCAAGATTCTAGGGACAATGGCAGCCTCTTTCAGCTCTGCAGCCTCAGGACCGACACACTATTAAATAAAACCAAAGCTAAGGTCAAAAAAACTCCAGTTAGTGGCAGGAGGTAAGTAACATGTGCTCTTTAGAGGCCCTCTGCCTTTTCTTTTCTTTTCTTGCTTGTTTTTGACCTCTTTTCTATTAGAGGAGTACAAACCTGAAAACTCCATTCACTGAAATGCAAGTCTCCTACAACTGGTTTTCTTCTTGCTGTTAAAGGCAAAACACTCCCCAGGTCTGGTTTTTGTTCACCACTATATACCCAGTAGTATACACTGTATCAAACACGTAGAGTACTTAATCAATAAACATGTACTCGATGCATGAGTGATAATGCCTGAATAAATGAATGGATACACTAGATTTTGAGTGCCTTATAACTGCTCTTTGCTTCATACTGTATTTTAAGGAGAATTCAAGTAAGTAACAACATTTCATTTTAAGCAACAGGAGGCCTGTTCACTTGTCATGTTAGCAGTGGGAGACTCAGTGCATGCTGAGTTCCAGCACTCCTGTCTATCACATGAGCCAATCTATCTTTATTAAGAACATGAAGCTATGCATTTTAACTACAAAACTGATAAAATATAAGCATAAAAATTTGAACTAGTTCAAATAGAGCAGAAAACTAGATATTTCCCAAACTGTATAATTAAAATACATAAATAAAATCTTTTACTCCAGATAGATAAACAGAAACTAAGCTTGTCTCACTATACAATAAAATACACTGCCAGGTCCCTGAAGATATTTGTAAGATGGATACTCTCTACATTTTGGGCATGAATGGTGTGTTTTATGATGGGTATAAATAGACACCTGGGCTGCTCTGAACCCCTTTCCCTTTCTAACATGCAAACTAAAATTTCCCACCAGTCTCACACTCTAAATCTGTGCTTCACTAACAGGTAAAGTATTTCCTTCCATCACCTTGCTTACAGTGTTCCCATTTCAATGCACAATCCAACGTGGCCAGCTTTCTAACATCCATCTCTCAGTAAGTCTCAATAACAACCCTAACCATCATACAATGACAGCCTTTCTCCTAAGAGCTTTATAAGTACTAGCTCCTCACGCCTCTAGCTGGTTACTATTAGTGTTCCCATTTTACACATAAGAAAGCTAAGTCTGAAAGAAATTAAGAAATTTTCAAGGTCACACAGCAAGCAAGGGAGAGATCAGGGATTCAAACACTAGCTTAATAGCACTTTTAAAATCATGATGTTATCCTGGTTTCCAAAATTAACCAGATAATATTACTGTTAAAACAATGAACATGATCTGGGCTTTCCAAAGCAAGCACAGCAGAAAAACTCTTCCTAAAGCTGAGTAACATTCAACATGACACACTGACAAATTATAAGTTATCTGTCTCGAATTAAGCATGTAGGCTGAACTCCTGGAGAAGAATTGGTCGTTTGATGCTAAGTGCTAAATAAGGCCGAAACCCACTATTTCTTAACCCATAACATCGTAACAATTTAAGTTAACTGTGACGGTCTCCAGTGTCCAAAATATACAACCATTTCACACAGGCTGCCCTTCCTCTAAGCTCAGTCTACCAACAGTTTTGTACGTAGGCAAGCTGCAACCTGTATTCTAAAAAAATACTAGATCAGAAGTAACTTTCTGAAAAACCCAAAAATATATAAAGAATGTGAATATGATTATGAAAATCATCTGGGCAAACAAAAGCTTCTTTATGCTTCAAACTAATTTTCTAGCCAAAAATATTCTAATACTAGACTGTGGTGCTGCTCACAGGTTGGGATGCAGTGTCTCAGGCATCTCTGAGATGCTGGTACTAAACTAATGACTAAGTGAATACATTAACAAGAGAGAAGAGGTAAAGTTACTAAATTCAGAAAAAAACAATATTAACAACAACACTAATAACAGATTGCCTATTATGCCTGCAGAGTAAATGATGAATATAAACTGCCTTCTAGTTCTTGGAGAAACTGCTCAAACTAAATCGGAGAATGATTAAGATTAGCCTTCAGGAACTTCCCTGGCGGTCCAGTGGGTAAGACTCTGCGCTCCCAATGCAGGGGGCCCGGGTTCAATCCCTGGTGGGGGAACTAGATCCGGCATGCATGCTGCAACTAAGGCCCGGCGCAGCCTAAATAAATAAAAATAAATCTTTAAAAAAAAAGAAAAAAAAGATTAGCCTTCAAATTCCCACGACAGAAATATCTACATTGTTAGAAACTGTATTTGTTGAACATCAGGTTGATTCTTTCCTTATTTATTTATATGACTAGCCATGTACGAACTATATTATACCACATTTGTAAGAGAGTTATGATAATCTCTACCTAACAGATGAGATAACAAGATTAGAGTTTAAGCAACCTCATCCCCATCACACAGGGAGGATCAGATCTGAGACTCCAAGTAAAATCTGTCCGAAGTCCATGCTCTTAACCAATGCTCTATTTTGCACTGTGAATAACATTCCCAGAAAATTCTACTGTGCAAAAGGCTTAAAAATATTAGCAAAACACTATTCTACTCAAATTAATTAATAGGCACAGTTAATACATTCAAGACAAGTCAACCCTTCAATCATACTCAAAAGAACTAATGGTTATTACGGTATATCTAAGGGTCATTTTGTCTACCTGAGAGAGACACCAAAAGAAGGACCTATGAACCAAATTCAAGAAGTAATTAGAAGGAGCATCTCCTGTAGGGACCAAGAGAGGTAACTGATCAAGGGACAGTCATTTGGACATTAATGGCCCAGATGAAACCAGAAACCATCATTACCTGCACAATGGAAGCAGTGTGCAAGTGCAGGGTCCCAGATATAGGTAAGGAAGAGTAAAGACACTCTATCCTGTCTCTCCTGGAGACAGCAAAGTAAACCTGGATGGAGCAACTGCAGAAGCTATTTAATGAAAAGTACACAGTAGCAGGTGGATTAGGAAAGGAGACTGGAATTCAAACCACCACCAGATTAGCAGATTTAAATATGACAAAGAGCCCCTAACAAAATACCCTAAATGTGGAGGATGTGCTCCACATATATTCGGCATAGGAAGAGCCAGGCACACTTTGATTCCCATGGGAAAAGACAATCAAGGTAAGTCAATACTGAAATGAAACAGATGTTAGAATTAGCCCACAAAGCCTTTAAAGCAGCTATTATGCAAATAATCCCATAAACAAGCACACACCCAATATACTCAATATCACAAATTCTTTTTATCTCTTAAACCCACGGGCTTTGCCCCCCCCCTACACTCCATAGAAACTTCTCTATCCAAGATCACCAATAATCTCCAAACTGCTCGATCCAGTGGTCAGTACTCTGGCCTCACCTGAAAAGAGTCGGTCACTTCCTCTCCCCTCCTCTTGGCTCCCAGGATGCCATCTTCCCCTGCTTTCTTCTCAGCTCACAGGTGCTTCCTCCTCTCTCTAACCAGTCAATTCCAGAGCCCCCAGGACTGTCTGTTCTCCTCTTAGCTGTGCTTACCTCCCAGGCAAGCTCACTCTGAATGCTGTCTCCTGCTAACTCTAAAATGCATCTCTAGTTCAGACCCGCTGCCCAGCTGTTGTCCTGGACGGACTGCTGTCAACCCTGCATCGCAGCCACCACCTTCCACCTTCTCCTGTGCATCACAGAGAAGAAGCCAGAACTGGGTTTCCCAAAACCCCCTCCTGCCATGACTCAGGGCTGGAGGTAACTAATAAGAGGCACTTGTGCAAGACTGGTAAGACGAACGAGAAAAGTACTCTCAGGAGGTAGCTGTGGGCAGAAGCATAGCTGCAGGTCGATGCGTAGGGAGAAAAAAGAATTCACCAACTGTGGCAGCTAAGAGCTAGAGTGGCTTCCACAGAGAATTCCCAGTGGTTCCAGAGGGAGACCCCAGGAACCACCTGCTTCAACCACTGAGATCAGCAGCAGCGGCTCCAACTGTCCAGATCACTGCTGATTCCAGATGAGCTCCTGGGACACACTCACTGTAATGGCTGCTTCCTTGACCTTCAACCCTGCCAGCCCTATAGCAACAGAAGTGATGGATTCTAGTTCCTATATTGAAAAAAAGTCTAGAGTGGCTTCTGTTTTCCTGACCAAACCGTGACAGATGCACTGTATGCTCTGAGCTGCTAGCCCACTCAGAGCAGTGAAACGTCGCCAAAGAGAGCGGCGTAAACTGCCCAGCAGAACCCTCGAAGCTCAGGCGTGGCCTTCCGACACGACCCTTCCGCACGCGGTCAGCGCCCCCTCAGCCAACTGCTGAGGGTGTCATCCCTAACCCTTCCTCCCACGCTCCCCACCCAATCTGGTCGCCTTTTCCTGCAAAACACGCCCCGAAACTGCCCTTGGCGTCACATCCCCCAGCACCAGGCTGACCGGAACCGAAAGATGACGGCAGCAGCCACGCCCACTCAGCACTGGCCTCCCTGCTCCACCCCTGGCCACCCCAGCGCCTGTTCCCAACGCCGCACGTGACTCGGACTCTCAATCAGACGCACCACTTCTCTGCTCAAGATCCTAGACAGTCCCTCAGTTTACACGGATGTTTGCACGGCCAAAGAAATGTGCTGAGAAAAAAACAAACCTGCTTAAGACTATCAGCCTTTCAGCAAGAACAGTTGCTCAAGAGTTGAGGACATGGGAAACAACATCAATAATCAATTAAAGAACAAGGCAAATGATTCTGGGTGGCGTTCCTTGGCTGTTGATGCGTCAACAGATGGTTCCCACACTGCTCGGCTATTTATTCAAGGAGCCAATGGTACTGAGGAACTGGCCTCCAAGAATAGTGTATGTGGAACTACAGGTGAGAATATTTTCAAAGAACTGGAGAAAACACTAATTTAGTACAACCTGAAGTGGAATACAAATGATGACAGTAAAAATACATGGGGAGGGACTTCGCTGGTGGTCCAGTGGCTAAGGCTCCACACTCCCAATGCAGGGGGTCCAGGTTCGATCTCTGGTCAGGGAACTAGATCCCGCATGCATGCCGCAACCAAGAGTTCTCATGTCGCAACTAAAGATCCCATATACTGCAACTAAGACCCAGCACAGCCAAATAAATATTTTTTAAAAAATACATGGGAAGCAGAAGAGAAGGGTTGGCTGGACAAATTTACAAAGATTATGAAAATGTAAGCTATACATTTACAGCTTTTAAAACCTGTCAAGCTTTTTTTTTTTTTTTTTTTGCGGTACGCGGGCCTCTCCCATTGCGGAGCACAGGCTCCGGACGCGCAGGCTCAGCAGCCATGGCTCACGGGCCCAGCCGCTCCGCGGCATGTGGGATCTTCCTGCACCGGGGCACGAACCCGTGTCCCCTGCATTGGCAGGCGGACTCTCAACCACTGCACCACCAGGGAAGCCTTAAAACCTGTAAAGCTTTTAAACATAGTTATTTAAACTATGGTTATTCATTGTATTCTTCATCAGCACGTACTCTGTGCAAAGTATTTTAATCTGTTATGTGTTACTGAACCAGTAGCATCAACAGTGAACTTCACTGAAACATCCTGACTTGTCCTCCCATACAGCAGTTTAATGATTGGGGGAAGGTTTTGTTGTGACTTGTTGACCTCAGAGCCATGACTGAAATTTTTCTGAAAAAGACTTTCCTTCAATTATCACTGTTAATCGAAAAATTGTATTCAATGAAATTAGCTGTTGCTAAAGACTTGATAATATTTCTTAATGAATTCAACCTAAAATTACAAGGCACAAGAGTGCTTATATGAGAGACTTCTACTGCAGTAAAGTCATTTCAATGACAGCCAATGTTTGAATCACAAGTAACACCACGCTTCTTTACACTCTCTGCTATCGAAAGTTACGACGACAAGCGAGATTTCCATTCCCACACAAATTCACAGCAGTTACATTTCTGAGTTTAAGCTACAGCAGCATTTTTTGAACCTTGATGCAAGTATAATGAAAATTTACATATTTCAAAATCCATTTAACTATGCAGTTGAGGCCGCCCTCTAACCATCAACTGGAAGTGATTAATCTGCAATATAATGGCATGCTAAAAGGCAAATATCAAGAAGAACCTAATAGGATTCTATAAATGCCTTCCAAGCAATGAATATGCTCAATTAAAATGATATACTCCTGCACTGATATCAGGATCTGAGAGTACCTATCGGCATAAAGACATTTGCAAAGGTGAAACACATAAAACCTCCTGGGCAGATCAGCATTAAGAGATGAATATCTGTAATTGACTCCAATGACAGGGAGCAGTAACTTCAAAACTCCAATTAAAGAAAGTGTTATCCCCTCCCTCCCCCAGAAAAGAATCCCATTCTTCTCATTAGTGGACCTGTATTATAAAAAAAATTATATTCAGTTATAATTTGAATTCTGTCCATGAAAAATTTGTAGAAATTCTGTGTTCTCCCTTTTTATAGAAGTATTTACATAATATCCTTGATTTTGCCTATTAGTCTGAAAAACCTAAGATATTTCCTTTTATGGAAACTGTGTGCCTTTACAGAAATGTTTGACAATCCGTTTTAGTCAACTAAATCCCCCTGTCTTCTACACACAGGTACAGTTAAGACATATTTCACCCATCTTCAACTTTCTCAGTTGATCTTTTTTGATTTATGTCTGCATTTTACATTTATTCCTGATAAATTTTAATTTTACCTTATTGATTTCAGCACTTCATTACAACCTGTCAAAATATTTTAAAATTCTGATCCTAAAAGTGAGCTGTCTCCCAGCATGACTCCTGATCTTTATTCAAGTCCCTTATAAAAACATTAGGACAGGTGTCAAGGATGACACACTTCTGGAGACATCTTTACTTTGGTGCAGAAATTCTGATTTTTCAGTTTTGTGGTGAATTATACTGCGTGTGGCTGCAACATATATCTTCTATCTAAAGGCAATAATTCCTTGAACTCCATAGTAATGACAGAAATAATAATTAACCTCTCTGGGCTTCCCTGGTGGCGCAGTGGTTGAGAGTCCACCTGCCGATGCAGGGGACACAGGTTCGTGCCCCGCTCCGGGAAGATCCCACATGCCGCGGAGCGGCTAGGCCCGTGAGCCATGGCCGCTGAGCCTGCGCGTCCGGAGCCTGTGCTCCGCAACGGGAAAGGCCACAACAGTGAGGGGCCCACATACCGTAAAAATAATTAACCTCTCTAGGCTTTGTGCAGTAAAGCATGAACCTTGCCCAGGGAAAGGTCTTGCCCGCGCACAGCTCCTGGGAAGTCACCTCTGAGCCCTCAGAACCTCCTGCCTGATTAGGCCGCCTTAATTTAGCTGGGGGCCTGAGGTCACACATTCCTAGGAAGAAACTACACTCATTTTTGGTGCTAGCAAATCCTACTTAAAGGTGACACCTGTCCATCTCTCACAGCCATGTGACTATTAAGAGATGCCTAACAGTATGTAAACTTCAGCTCTAACGTACAATAGCATGTTGAAAACATTCCAGGACCGTTGGAGTCCCACACACCTGGCCGGCCTTCTATGTACCAAAAACGTGTCTTGTTTTGTCTCTGGAGGGGAGGAAAGGCTGGGGATACAGTTCCACTTCGGAGGGGCTGCATGTGTTTGGGGTTTAGCTGGCAGTGTGGGATGTATTACATTTAAAGTAAAACCCCTGTGATTTGGGATGATTAGCTTAAACCTTTGCAGAGTGCCAGAAGTATACGATCTAAGAACAAGGAGCCACACCCCTGGGTGCTGGGCTCCCTTTTAATAATCCAACAAGAGCCCTAGAGTTCTCTCTCCAGGGAAAAACAACACACATTTACACACAATTCTGCTTACAACTTAATTTCTGGGGCTCACGGACCTAGGAAACAATGTTTCCTCCTCAAAGCAACTGTGATCCCTAGTAAACTCAAGAGCAAAGAGAGCTTCATGAACTTGTCACCCCAGGAGAAACCTGGGAGCTGTCCCAGAGTTACCCTGGACCCCTCTTGCGGCCCTGCCGCGTCATTTGCCTGGTCAAGGCCTGGAGATTAACTCAGAAACGGGCTTCAAATCAGTCCCCTTCTCTCCCGTTCCTCAGTCATGCCCTTGATCGAGGCTTTCTTCATTTATCTGTACAACATAATTGTATGATTAAAAGAACACAAGCTGTGGAACTGGACCATCTGAACTCTGCCCGTCACTTTACTAGCAAGTGACACCGGGCAGCCATTTCTTGAGTGACAAACGTGTGCTTCCTCCCCCTTCTCAACTGCTTTACTGTAACACCGCCCACGCTGATCCAGTCCAAACCTCCTCCAACCGTACAAATCTGTTCTATATCAGAATCAAGTACAAACTGCTTTGATCCTGCCTATAACGCCAACTTCACCTCCTCCTCTACCCAACCTGTCCTGTACTCCAGATTTGACAGAGGCATTCAGCTCCACAAACCCTGGCCCGTCACGCCTCCACACCACTGCAAAGGGCGGGTCCTGTCTTGAAGGCCCTTCCTGCTTCCCAATTTCCACTCGACTTCTACAGATCCTTTCAGACAGTTAGAACCTGCAGAGGCCACTGCATCTGGTCCACAACCAGTTTTTGTATGGTTCCTTGGCTAAGAATGCATTTTACTTTTGTAAAGGGTTAAAGAGGGAAAAAAAATATGTGACAGGCGATATGCGGCCTGCAAAGCCTGAAGTGTTCACCATCTGGCCTTTAACAGAGAAAGTCTGCCGACACCAGAGCTTGACCATCAATGGGGACATGCCCTCCAGTCCTCAGAGCCCCTGCTGTGACACAGCCACTGACCTGAACCAGTCCCACTCCCCTCTTTTCTGTATCACCAGGGCTTAATACTGTATGAGGCACAAGACAGGTGTTTAATAAATGCTGAACAAATGAATGAACTGACTAGACCAGCTCAAAAACAAACCAGGGAAACACATAAGTGGAAAAGACTTAGCCTTTAGTAGTAAAACACTACGTAAGTCAGGTAAAGATCATGATCCTAGCACTTCACATTTGTCCAAGCTTTACACTGTAGCTGCATAAATACCCTCAACGGCTGCGATTATAAATACTAGACTTTATAGGTAAGGACACCGAGACTCACAGAAACTAAACAACTTGTCAAGTCACCTGACAAAAGGCAGAGGCAATATCTGAACCCAGGTCTTCTGCTTCCCAGATGAGATACTCTTTCTTTTAAAAAGACCTGCCTCCCCACACAAACCATGATGCCCAGACCCCTTCAATTACCAATACCTGAGACGTTAGGGGAGGGATAAAATTTAATTTCTGACTCATTATTTAATTTTGATAATTTTCAAGTCAATGCTACTTTTTGTAAACAAAACAAAAATGAAATGGATATGCAAAATAAGCACTAGGCTAAAAGACCCTGGTATAACCACAAACTAAAATTTTCTTTCTTTCCTTTTCTTCAACCAGTCCTTAAGAAAGTAAAATTAAACAGCTTAATTAACAAATGCCACTGAAAGGAAGCAGCTGCAGGCACAGCATGAACCCCTGCCCATCGGCTAAGCTGAAACAAACTGGCAGTCGAGGCAGTCACCTGTCCTCAAGCTTCAGCTTGGACAGAACAGAGTCCAAGAGCTGAGAACGTACATTAACACCTCGACTTCAGGCAGGAAATAAAACAAGTATTTCCAGAGGCAGAAATGAAATATAAGAAACTCTATCAAATAAAAAAATTTAGTCTAGTCTATTAATCTAATCTTTTTGCAAAACCAAGGTATAAATTATGCATAGCTGGAATTTAAGTACCTAGGTGTCCAGAAGTTTCTGAGTCAGGACCAAGATGTAGCCAAACTAAACTAGGATGTGGGTCTGTTAAAGATAGTATTAATTTCAAAGAAGTGGTTCCATACAGAACACATTTTCTTACCACAACCCCCTTCTAGAAATAAGTCACAACAAGGTACATGAAAAAAATTCACTCATTTGGAATTTATCAAACACTAAAATAAATCATAAGTCATCAAAGGAATTTTAATGGAAATTAGAAAATACAGGGAATTCCCTGATGGGCCAGTGGTTAGGACTCCATGCTTTCACTGCCGAGGGCCCGGGTTCAATCCCTGGTCAGGGAACTAACATCCTACCAGCCATGCAGAGTGGTCAAAAGAAAAGAAATATACCTAAATATTGAACATATTTATTGAATGGAACAATAAATGTTTTATGAATAAATAATAAAAATACCTCACATCAAATTGTAGCCCTTGGGCAAAGAAAGATTCCTTAAATGAGACGCCAAAAAAACTAATCATAAAGAAAAAGACTGGGGCTTCCCTGGTGGCGCAGTGGTTAAGAATCCTCCTGCCAATGCAGGGGACATGGGTTCGAGCCCTGGTCCAGGAAGATCCTACATGCCGCAGAGCAGCTAAGCCCGTGCGCCACAACTACTGAGCCTGCGCACTAGAGCCTGCGTGCCACAACTACTGAGCCCATGTGGCACAACTACTGAAGCCCACGTGCCTAGAGCCCGTGCTCTGCAACAAGAGAAGCCACCGCAGCGAGAAGCCGGCGCACTGCAATGAAGAGTAGCCCCCGCTCACCACAACTAGAGAAAGCCTGCGCGCAGCAACGAAGACCCAACACAGCCAAAAATAAACTAATTAATTTAAGAAAAAGAAAAAGACTGATAAAGTCAACAATATTAAAATTAAGAACTTTAGTTCCAAGACACCTCAAAAGTAAAAAGACAAACCAGAAACTGGAAGAAAATATTCACAACTTATAATGACAAAGGATAGTAATCCACACATAGAAAGAACACCTACAAGTCAATAAGAAAAACATAAGAAATTAGGTCAATGTTTTCACAGGTCCTTCATAGAAGAGAGAAGAGATATGACCAATATATTAAAAGAGTATCAACAAAGTTAATAATAAGAGAAATTCAATTTAAAGCCACAAGATATTATTACATAACCACCAGAATGGTAAAACTGAAAAAAAGACAAAATAAACTACTAGCAAGGATGCAGAGCAACCAGGAGTGGGATGTAAATTGGCAGGGGTACTCTAAAAGCAATCTGGCAGTAAGCAGTCAAGCTGAAGGCTGGCCAGCCCAGAACCGGCATCACACTCCCACGTGGGCAGGCTGGACACATCCACACACGTGGGCAGCCAAAGACGTGTCAGCAGCGCTCGCAAGAGCAAGGCGGCAAACCACACAAATGCCCATCAACTGGAGATAAGGTTACACAACAGTGAAAGTGAACGTACTGATCACTTACGGCACCTCCTACGGGTCTCAATCACAGTGCTGAGTGGGAAAAGGCAAGTCACATGTAGTGTGATTCCCTAATAGAAAGTTCAACACAGACGAAACTAACACAAAAATAAGAAATGATAAACGCAACATGCATTCAGTGACCGCTGTTTTAAATGCTGGGGATACAGTAGTGAACAGACATTTTGCCCTGAGATTTTCTGTCACAGCCAAGTGACAAAGAAAATAAAAGTGAGTAAAATACAAATGACACCAGGCCTTGAAGAAGGAGGCTGTAGCTAAGGGGGCTGAGGGGAGGATGGCTATGCAGGCTTCACGATGTGGGAGGCGGGCTGCGGTGGGCAGCGGGCGGGCCTTCAGAGTGGGGATGCTCCACTGCTGCAGCTGGGCCGTAGGTGCTAGGCTTGCTTTATTCTTCTCTACACCAGGGTGGCCCCATTGCTTGTTTTTGTACAGCCCATGAGCTAAGAAAGGTTTTTACACTGCATATGATTAAAGAAATTATTAAAAGAATAATAACATTTTGTTGCATGTGAAATTACATGAAATTCAAATTTCAGGGTTCAGAAATAAAGTTGTACTGGAACACAGACAACTCACTCCTTTATCACAGCTGCTTTTGTGCCAGAATGGCAGGGCTGAGTGAGTACTGGGGACAGAAGCTGTAGGTGGCCTGCAGAGCCCAAATGTGTCCTGTCTGGGCCAGTACGAGGAAGCTCACCTCTGCGGACTCGGGTACCTTCCTCTGGGAGATCAGAGCACTCTTGATCTACACCTTACACACATCTTACACATGTTCTTCTGTATCTCTTCAATGTTTAATAAAATCATTTTTTGAAAAAGACTAATACACTAAGTGTATTTCTCTAATGAACCTTGTTCTATTAAAGCTTCATGCTGCTTCTCCATCCTAATGACTAAGTTTTAAAAAACAAGATATGTACTGCTATCAGGAGCATTAAAGCAAGACAGCAAAGCAAACTACTGTTTATTTTGACTCAAGTACAAGAAAAACAGAAAGGGAGGGAGGGAGGGAGGGAGGGAAGGAAGGAAAGAAGGAAGGAAGGAAGGAGGGAGGGAGGGAGGAAGGAAGGAGGGAGGGAGGGAGGAAGAAAGTGACGGAGGGAGAGAAGGAGGGAGGGAGGGAAGGAGGGAGGGAAAGGAAAGGAGGGAGGGAGGGAAGGAGGGAGGGAAGGAAGGAAGGAAGGAAGTAGGGAGGGAAGGAGGGAGTGGGGAGGGAGGAGGGAGGAGGGAGGAGGGAGGGAGGGAGGGAGGGAGGGAGGAGGGAGGGAGGGAGGGAGGGAGGGAGGGAGGACTTTTCCACTCCAGTTTCCAAGGCTGTGGAGAGAACCACAGCCTTGCTTAACACCCAGCTCATTAGGACTATTAGATGTTTCTGTGCATCACTGACTTAAAAAAGCAGTACAGTTACACCCGATCCCTTCCAGTCCTCTGAAAGAAATGTGTCATGAATTGTTATGTCACATTTTAGCAAGGGCCACAATATCTGGCCAACATTAGCATATATGTTCCCGATGCAAGTGCCTTCACATCTTTTAAAAATAAGCCAGTATCTCTGATTAGAGTTAATATTAATTAATGATGCCCATTAAAGGTGGTGATGAATACAGAGAGTTCATTACAACATTCTGTTTCTGCATATGTCTGAAAATTTCCACAAAGTTTTAAAA
The DNA here is from genome assembly GCF_964270905.1 of Leucopleurus acutus. Classification (NCBI taxonomy): domain Eukaryota; kingdom Metazoa; phylum Chordata; class Mammalia; order Artiodactyla; family Delphinidae; genus Leucopleurus; species Leucopleurus acutus. Next base: position 81,585,727 of record NC_139159.1, read on the forward strand.
TAAAATTGAAGATTCATATTTTAACTTTAATTATTAAGTATAATGCTCATGTAATAGAAACTCACACAATTCCCATTTATGCATGTTTCAGAATCCTTAGTATAAAACGGCTTTCCATCACCCTTACTACTGGCAACTTCTTTAAAAAATGCTTATTTAAAAATCTACATGAGGGGCTTCCCTGGTGGCACAGTGGTTAAGAATTGCCTGCCAATGCAGTGGACACGGGTTCGAGTCCTGGTCCAGGAAGATCCCACATGCTGCGGAGCAAATAAGCCCATGCGCCACAACTACTGAGCCTGCGTTCTAGAGCCCGCGAGCCACAACTACTGAGCCCGCGTGCTACAACTACTGAAGCCCACGTGCTACAACTACTGAAGCCCGCGTGCTACAACTACTGAAGCCCGCGTGCTACAACTACTGAAGTCTGCGCGCCTAGGGCCTGTGCTCTGCAACAAGAGAAGCCACCGCAATGAGAAGCCTGCGCATCGCAACAAAGAGTAGCCCCCACTCGCCACGACTAGAGAAAGCCCGTGCGCAGCAACGAAGACCCAATGCAGCCAAAAATAAATTAATTAAAAAACAAAATCTATGTGAAGACACAGCACTGCACCTTCTGACCCTAGCAGAAAGGAAGAGGCTGACAGCAACGAGCTGAGAAAGTCAAAGGACATTCACCCACAGGAAAACAAGCTGCATCAGCTGTGCCTCTACGTTCTGTGTATACAGCAGTAAATGAAAGAAATACCCCCATTCTCTTTGAGCTGCGATATTACAAAATGGGCAATGATGCAGGGAGGACTGAGAACTTTGAAAACTGGCAAACTTTTACTGTAAATGTTTACTTTTAATAGTTATTACCTTTTGTGCAATATCTCAAAAGGTCACACACTAGTGAACACCAGAACCTTACATGCTGCGTACCACCTCATTCTCTCATCAGCCTATGGTTCTATTATTTGGCCAATTTAAAGGACAAGGAAATGGAGTTAGAGAAGTTAACAAACTAGCCCAAGACCAGAGAGTCAGAGTCTGACTCCAAGGCCATGCCCTTCACAACTGCACTGCCAGTGGTTATTCAACATTCCAACTAAGTAAGGCAACGTCATCTTATGACCCATACTTTGCAAACCAGTACCTTGCTACTCAAAGTGGGGCCCAGGGACCATCAGCACGGCACCACCTGAGAGCCTGGTAGAAATGCAAGATCTGATGCCCCACCCTAGACAGACTGAATTAGAACCTAAAACCTAACGAGATCCCTGGGTGATGTGTGTGCCTGTTCAAGTTTGAGAAGCCCTGATACAGAGCACGCACACACTGGATTTTGAGGTAGTTTATCAGTTCAACATACCCTGGTACAGTTAAATTAGCTTTCACCTCTTCTGCTTGCTCTCTGATCCCAAAATGAAGCAGAGGAGTGCTGGCAGGCGACTCCACAGGTGGCCACGAAGAGGACTGACATGACCAGCCCATGTCTGTGGCCCCAACCTCTCCCCTCCCCACCCTCAGTCCCAATTACCACCCTGTCTTTCGGACAGAGCCCCTGCAGCCAGGCTGCACTTACTGAGCCAGCTGAACCCTTCTTCCCAGAGCAGCAGGCTACAGACACTGCTAAGTGCGCATGCCCCCAGTTCCTTGAATCGCACCCAGCATCCGGGGCGCCCTGCAGCAGAAAGGGGCAGCGGGGGCTGCTGCAGCACGTGCTCTTATCCTAATGCTCTGTGAGCTACAAAGAGAGCTTCCGACACAGCCCCAGCACTAATAATCCTCTTACCAATTCACAGTGAATACTCAGTGAATGGATGGAATATCCTTTTGTGACATTTTCTTAAATCCGTGGTTTCTGCTACCTCTCTCGACGCTAGAATCCAACGTACGGTGCAGTAAACCAATCTCTGCACGTTCCCACCAACATGTAGCTTTGCCTGTGCTTTCCTTCCGCCTAGAACACTCTCCCCTCCTCCTCCCCCTCCCCGCCAGGCTCCTTCTGTTGACCTCTGGGATGGGGTGGCAGTGTCCTGCAGTCCCCCACAGCTCTGCCCAGCACCTGCTAAACATGGCACTGCCGCTGCCTGGTCGCTGGACTACGACCCGCTCAGGGCAGGGACTCAGCGCAGGCTGAGCATTCTCCCCAAATGCCAGTTCCATCGGCAGATCTGTGAGCGCCCCGCGGTCTGCCCTCCCCATCCGCACCCTGACAGCCACAGCCTGCGACCCACACCCACCTCATGGAGAGCCTTCCCCAGAAGCCTTAAGGGGCTCAGCCATGTTTGGCTGCAGGCAGATTCCAGAAAATGGCCAACCTTAAGCAGCAAGGGCAGCTCCGTTAGCGGTTCTCCGGGGCAGACTCGCCACCACGAGGCCCCGCAGAAGCTCTCCCCGCAGAGGCTCTCGGTCCAGCCAGCGCTGCCCAGCAGGACTTCCCGCAACCGTGAAAACCTTCTCCCCACCTGCACCGTCCAAGGGGGAGTCGCTAGTCACGTGTGGGTACTGAGCCCTGGAAACGGGGCTAGCCTGGCTGTTGGACAGAACTTTAAATCTGATTCCATTTTAACTTAAACGCGTGGCTAGCGGCTACTATAGGCGACGGCGGGTCCAGGTTTAGACTCTAGACACTGGAGTGAAATGAAAAAGAACTTTCCTTGGCTCCTTAACTGCAGGCTACGTTGTTCGGTCCAACCCTTCCCTGAAAAAGGCTTAAAAAGACGGATAGAATACTTTAAAAATCTTAAAAGCAACCAGAAAATGACAGGACAAGAAGGAAATAACAAAATTAAAGTGAACTCAGGAACCCAGAGAGAAACAAGCAGAGAAACCACCTCTGCACGGAAGTCATTTGACAATTCTGAAATTTTCGACTTTCCTTTTCACAACAGTGCAGGGAAAGAGGGACAGGAGTCAAAGCCGGGCCCCCCAAAGTGTCTAATCCTACCTCCCTAAGCAGGACCTCAAAAGCTACACAGCTCAGGATGAGAGTAAACCAGCAGTGAATCAGCTCACCAAGAGAATGACAGCTCTGTGTGGTCCAGAACACCTCAAACCTTGGACTTGGTTTAAGGTGGTCCCAGACTGGCTGAAGCAGAAACAAATGCGCTCTGGAGGGAGCTACCTTCATTTAGGCCTCGAAAGAGTCCTCCCAGTAATGTGGACCCATATGCCACACCACAAACAAAAATTATCTCAAAATCAATCACAGACCTAAATGGAAAACCTAAAGCTATAAATGTTCTAGAGAGGGGAGGGGGAAACAGGAGAAAATCTTTGTGACCTAGGTTAGGCAACTATTTCTTAAATATGACACCAAAAAAGCACAATCCATAAAAGAACAAATTGATAAATGGGACATTATCAAAATTTATAACTTCTGCTCTTCAAGACACTGTTAAGAGAATGCACAAAACAAGCCACAGCATGGGAGGAAAGCACTGAGAGTATCTCACAAAGGACCTGTATCCAGAATATATAAAGAATCCACCCGTAAGAAAAAGTTTTTTCATGGGCAAAAGATCTGAACACCAAATAAGATATACAGATGGCAAGTAGACATATAAAAAGATACTCAGTGTTATTAAGGCATTTGGGAAATGTAAGTTAAAACCACAATGAAATACCATGACACACCTATTAGAATGGCAAAAACTTAAAAGATTAACCATCATGCTGCCCTGATGATACAGAGCAACTGTAACTCTCATACACTGCTGGTAGGAATGTCAAACGGTACAGCCACTTCAGAACACAGTTTGGCACTTTCTTAAAAGGCTACACAAATTCTGGGGGTTCCCTGGTGGCGCAGTGGTTGAGAGTCCGCCTGCCGATGCAGGGGACACGGGTTCGTGCCCCAGTCCGGGAAGATCCCACATGCTGCGGAGCGGCTGGGCCCGTGAGCCATGGCCGCTGAGCCTGCACGTCCGGAGCCTGTGCTCCGCAACGGGAGAGGCCACAACAGTGAGAGGCCCGCATACTGAAAATAAATAAATTAATTAATTAATTAAAAAAAAAAAGCTACACAAATTCAAAAAGAGTCATGTATCACACTGTTCACTGCAGCACTATTTACAACATGTAAAGGACATGGAAGCAATCTAAGTGTCCATCGACAGACGAATGGATAAAGATATGGTACATATATAAAATGGAATATTATTCAGCCATAAAAAGAAATGAAATTATTTGTAGTGAGGTGGATGGACCTAGAGTCTGTCATACAGAGTGAAGTAAGTCAGAAAGAGAAAAACAAATACCGTATGCTAACACATATATATGGAATCTTAAAAAAAAATGGTTCTGACGAACCTAGGGGCAGGACAGGAATAAAGATGCAGACGTAGAGAATGGACTCGAGGACGGGGGAGGGGTAAGGGTAAGCTGGGACGAAGTGAGAGAGTGGCACGGACATATATACACTACCAACTGTAAAATAGATAGCTAGTGGGAAGCAGCTGCATAGCACGGGGAGACCAGCTCGGTGCTTTGTGTCCAGCTAGAAGGGTAGGATAGGGAGGGGTGGAGAGAGACGCAAGAGGGAGGACATATGGGGATATATGTATGCATAGAACTGATTCACTTTGTTATACAGCAGAAACTAACACAACATTGTAAAGCAATTATACTCCAATAAAGATGTTAAAAAAAAAAAAAAGCTGGGCTTCCCTGGTGGCGCAGTGGTTGAGAGTCCGCCTGCCAATGCAGGGGACGCGGGTTCATGCCCCGGTCCGGGAAGATCCCACATGCCGCGGAGCGGCTGGGCCCGTGAGCCACGGCCGCTGAGCCTGCGCGTCCGGAGCCTGTGCTCCGCAATGGGAGAGGCCACGACAGTGAGAGGCCCGCGTACCGCAAAAAAAAAAAAAAAAAAGCTATACAGACACCTACCATATGATCCAGCCATTACAATCCTAAACAACCATCCCCAGGAAAAAATAGAAGCCTGGGTCCACAAAACGACTCGTACAAAAGCATTCATACGCTTTATCCGTAATAACCCAAATCCAGAATCAATTCTCTACACGTTGATCTATACATTTAATGTCATCCCAAACAACAACCGGAAGAATTTTTTGGGAAGTTGCCAAGTGATCCTAAAACATATACAGATCTGCAAAGGGTTGAGGATAGCCAAGGCATACTTGAAGGAGAACCAAGTGGGAAGAGGTCCACGAGGAGATAAGACTTATTATAAAGCTACAATACTGTAGGCAGCTTAGTACCAGAGGGATCAAATAGAGTCCAGACACACACATATATGTGGACCTTTCATTTACAACAAAAGTGTCACCACAGAGCACTGGGGGAAAGGAGCATTTATTCTTTTTAAGAAATGGTGTTGGGACAACTAAGATGTCCACATGTTAACGAAAGTGGATTCCTCCTTCACACTACACACCAAAACCAATTCCCAGAGAATTATAAAGGGGAAAGGCAAAATCATAAAGCATTTAGAAAATAACAGGAATTAAGTTCATTATCTCAGGGTAGGGAAAGACACAAAAAGCACCAACTATAAAGGAAAAGACTGATAAACTGCACTACATTAAACTTAAGAACTTCTCTTCATTCAAAAAAGAAAAAAACCAACCCACCAAGCTAGTGAAACTCCATGACAAAGTAGGAAGAGGCAGTGGCAAAATATATAAGCAACAAAGGACCTGTGTTCTGAATATACAGAAGTCTACAAATAAATTTCTTTAAAACTAATAGAAAAATATGGGCACTTCACAAACCAGTGAATACAAATGGCCAGTAAATGTATAAAAAGATGTGCAACCTCATTATAACCAAGAAAAGGCTATTTAAAACCACAGGGCGGGGGGCATGCCTGGTGGCGCAGTGGTTAAGAATCCGCCTGCCAATGCAGGGGACACAGGTTCGAGCCCTGGTCCGGGAAGATCCCACATGCCGCGGAGCAACTAAGCCCGTGCGCCTCAACTACTGAGCCTGCGCTCTAGAGCCCGCGAGCCACAACTACTGAAGCCCGCGTGCCTAGAGCCCGTGCTCCACAACAAGAGAAGCCACCGCAACGAGAAGCCCATGTACCGCAACCAGAGAAAGCTTGCGCACGGCAACGAAGACCCAACGCAGCCATAAATAAATAAATAAAATTTTTAAAAAATAAAATAAAACCACAAGGTGGTAATAATACTACAGAAATGACCCCAAGGCGCTGGGAGGGGAGACTGACAGGGGAACAGAGACAGACGGGGATGCGCTGAAGCTGTAATCAGAGAGAAGGCTGCTCAGGGGATGCAGCCTAATGGTTAGAGAGGGCGGGGTCCCAGGAGAACCATCCACTGACATCCACTGAGAAGCTGCTCTGGGCCAGGCACACTCAAATGCACTTGCCCTCTGCATCCTCAGGTTCTGCATTCGAGGCTCAAAATACTGGGGGAAAATCCCAGCAAGTTCCAAATAGCAAAACTTGAACTTGCCACACTGGCAATTATTTACATAGCATTACACTGTGTTAGGTATTGTAAGTAATCTAGAGACGATTTAAAGTATACAGGAGGGTGTGCATTTAAAGGTATGTATGTAAATACTACGTCATTTTAGGTAAGGGACTTGAGCATCCAAGGAACTTGGTATCCGAGGAGGGTCCTGGAACCAATCCCCCACGAATACTGGCCAGACAGCTATACATTTAATGGGAGTCACATTAATACGACCTTTAATTTCACTTGACCAATTTTAAGGAGAAAGAAATTGTTCCAAAGAGCTCCAAATGAGATCACATTACACCTAATTCCTTCTGCCTTTGACGAGTTCTTCGTCTCTACCTTTGTAACAACTTTCACACACTTAAAAGACCCCTTGGGCTTCCCTGGTGGCGCAGTGGTTGACAGTCCGCCTGCCGATGCAGGGGACACGGGTCCGTGCCCCGGTCCAGGAAGATCCCACATGCCGCGGAGCGGCTGGGCCCGTGAGCCATGGCCGCTGAGCCTGCGCGTCCGGAGCCTGTGCTCCGCAACGGGAGAGGCCGCAGCAGTGAAAGGCCCACGTACCGCCAAAAAAAAAAAAGACCCCTTACCACAAAAGGCCCACAACAGCGTCATTTGCTTTAGTCTCTGTAATTCCAGGACCTCAGCAGGAGAGACTCTTCTTCAATCATCAAACAATCACTGACTGACCATCTACTATGGCAGCATGAGGAAAAGATAATACAGAATCCTTGTCCGTCAGCTTATAATAAGTCTATTTACCAACAGATGCATCTAATTCTGCACAAGGCACATCGCCAATCCCATTTGGTGCACTAACTTTCACTTAGCCGCCTTCTTAGGAAAGAAAGGAAAGGACAAAAGGCAAAACGAAATTCATTAAACTTAGATATGAATGTAATGCTAGGCATAGAATCAATTCACACAATGCTGCTTCATTAGTCACCCCAAGACTTGGCAATCACCCTGACTCTAGTATAAAGCTAGCCAATTTTTCAGCACCAAAGCAAAACCACCAGGGAACGTGTGCCTTAAGCACTCACATGTACACACTCTCCTGTTATCTGCCAAAAGCCACAAGTCCGGGAGCCACACAAACTGCCACTTCAACATAAGAGTTCATTTAAAATCCACACCGAGATTCAAAATAATTAAGTGGTCTCAGCAGAAAACAGTCAAACTCCCTACTCAACAAAAGGAGTTGTGAGGTCTTCTCAAGACTCTAAAAACCCTTAGGAACATGTTTAAGAGTCCTGACAGGAAGGCAACCTCATTAGCAAATCTAAGTGGTCAAAAAGACCATACACATACCTCTGCCATTTATGACTGATGTCTGCCTGCTACAACTGGCGTTTCTTTTAAAACACTCTAAAGCAGTGGTTCACGAACATTAGCGTGCATCGAAAGCTCCTGACAGCAAGTTGAAACTGACCACCGGCCCCGCCCCCAGAGTCAGATTCAGCAGGTCAGAAGCGGGGCAGGAGCATTTGCACTTCTAACCTGTGGCTACTTTGAGAACCAATTCAACAGCCTGAAGCTTCCTGGTCTCTGTGAGAGTGCCTGTTTCCCCACACCGTACAGCAAGACTAAGGGGGAACTCGCTGAGGAAGAACAAACTGCTCTTCTTTACCCAAATGTTGACTTTCCTCCAAGTAAAGGTAAGTGACCTGTCACGGCAAGGGAAAGCTGGCATGTCGTATATGTAATTGGCACTGCAGCCATACGAAAATGGGTTTTTGAAAATGGTTTCAGGGCATAATGGAAAACTCTTGTAAAGCAGCCAATGAATCCAGCTGATTAGTAAAAGACACGTTAGAGCTTCTGCACCAGTAATGAAGGCGCTTTTACAAGTCCCGCTCATTCTGTGTCACCTTGAGCAATTTTCTATGTCTGCAGAACTTAGGATGAGTCCTAAAGAACACAAGATCAATTATACAGGATCAGTTTCTAGAAAAAAAGAACAAAACTGTCAAGGGGCAGAGCAGTATTTTTTCCCTGGCCCGAGTCTGATGACAGTGGTAATCTAAAATAAAGCAGACAAAGGTGAAAACACGATAATCCAATTCTTCCCTGGTATCAAGTCCTGTGGTTTTAAAGTGAGGTCCTTTACCAAGGCAAACAAAATGCAGACAGCTAACGGATGTAATAGCTGTTCTCCAATAATTAATAAGTCTGGGTTATTCTACTCAATAAATATTGTGTCAGGTACTGAAGATGGAAAAGTGTGTAAAACAAAGTTTCTGCCCTCATGGTGCTTAAATCCTCACGAGAAGACACACAAGCCACTAAAAATATGTAATGTGTAAAATCATTTACGCTCTTCCTTTAGGCCAGCAAAGACAAATGCATGTTTTGGTCACCAGTAGACATGACGAGCACCTTGGACTACTTTCAATACAGAATATGGGGGCAAAAGGGAGATCCTAGGCACACACAGCACACAGACACGACTATTTAGGTTCTTCTAAGCCTCGGTCTTGGTTCACTGGCCCCAAATAAAGGATCAGAGTATATGCCGACTCTTAAAAGCAGAATGGGGCTTCCCTGGTGGCACAGTGGTTAAGAATCCATCTGCCAATGCAGGAGACACAGGTTCGAGCCCTGGTCCAGTAAGATCCCACATGCTGCGGAGCAACTAAGCCCGTGCGCCACAACTACTGAACCTGCGTACCACAACCACTGAAGCCCATGTGCCTAGAGCCCGTGCTCCGCAACAAGAGAAGCCACAGCAATAAGCCCGCACACCACAGTGAAGAGCAGCCCCTGCTTACTGCAACTAGAGAAAAGCCCACATGCAGCAACAAAGATGCAATGCAGCCAAAATTAAATTAATTTTAAAAATATATTTTAAAAAAAGCAGAATGGAAAATTCTAAGTTGGTGAGAGTAAGCACATTCATTTCAGAAACATTTATAGAGCAGCAATGTATCAGAGGTCGTAAATACTAGGATTACTACAAAGGGCTCATACCTGTGTGAGAAATGTGCAATTTGCTTTTCCCTTACATACTCCTTGCTTCCCACAAAACTGTCTTCAAACATCAACCCCTCAAAAAAGTCACCAATGAAAAAACTGTAAATGTGGAAGTTACTAAAGCACATCTTGACAAATAAGAAGTATGAATCACTGCATCATGCATTATATACTTTACCTAATTCTAAATTAATTTCAAATAATTAAACAATTTTGGTATATTAATTAAAATGTTTACCTATACTATGTTGGCCAGATCAGAACTTCATGATCTGAAAGCGTCAGATTCAAATAGAAAATACAATTATCTAAACTTTCCCAGACATGGTCATTACACTAGCACACTACTTATTCCTACTGCAGAGACTGGATTAAGATTTTACAGACTGCTGCTTTTCCAGCCAGGGAGGCCGCAGGCAGGCTATTAGGAGCTGGCACTGCAGAGTCCCTCGGGTCTGTCCAAGCCGTCCACCACTGTGGGCTGAGGACCCGGGCGAGCTACTCTAACTCGATGCTTGCAGGGTTTCATCTACAAAAGGAGGATACAGACAGCAGTACAACTCAGTAGTTCTAGCGAGTAAAAAAGGAGATAAAGCACTATGGCACCCAGCTCAGGCCTGGCACATGGTGTTTAACAAATGCAGTTCTTCCCCTACCACTGGCAAATATTCAAATGTGTAACTTCAGTCATTCTTCTTGATGTGAAAAATGTGAAAAAGCTTATAGTAAATAGCTATGTACATAAATAAGATTTAGGTAGGATTATTTTAATTAAGTACAAAGTTTGTAAGGAAACACCTTTGTGTCCTTAAAAGTAGGTAAACTTTGTGGTGATGCTACTAGTATTTTTCTCTGAGGCTTCCAACTGCTAAAGAGTGGGAATAGTGCCACTTGGGGAAACATTTATTTCCTACTATGTCTATAAATCATTTCCTTACTATTTATGCAAATCAGACTATAATTAACAGTTTTGCTAAAAATTCCATTTAAACTGAAAGTTTAACTATATATGTGCATCTGAATTTCATTTCCATCACAGAGCCTAGTAAAAAACAATACGACTGTTACAGATAGAAACAGAGGGGGCTCCTCTGCTGATCTACAATCAGAAACACATTTGTACAGTTCTGAATGGTAAGATTTAGCACAATTCCTAGAAACTAATGCCAGAAACTGGTACATATGAATTTCATTTCTCTTGCACTGGGTTGCCTTTTGGTAGTCATGAAATGAAGAAGAAAAAGAACCCTGCCAAAATGTCAGTAGAGAGAAAAAGCAATAAAGGGCTCAAATAATCCACTACTAAACACTGTTTTACAGAAAAGAAGGAAAAAAACCATAACTTCTGAACGTATCTGGGTGAGCTAGAGAAACACAGGTGCACCCAAGGCAAGCTGGAGCTGCTCTCCATCCTTCTCCATTCCAGGGATCCTTCTAAAGGGTGATAAGCAACTTAACATTTGAATGCTTATTTGCATTCATAAACTTCTTGGAGTTTATTACTATTGACTCAAATAAGGTCATTTACTCTGCCCAAATTTTTTAAGTTAACATTTTAAATACAGACATCAGTGAAAATTCTCAAAGATCCCCACAGTAATTTTTTCTAATTATTTAAGGGATTTCACTAAGAGGAAACTAATGAAAATATGTTCTTAAACTAGAGCTTTACAGCAAAATAAAGTACTTCAGAAACTACACTTTTCTGATTTACTAGCAAAAAAAACTCATTTAAAAACTCATTTCACAAATATGATAAAAGTAAGAGAACTTTTTACCAATGGCATTTTTTGCAGATCTAGAACAACAACAAAAAAAATCTAAAAACGTGTGGAAACACAAAAGACCCCGAATAGTCAAAGAGATTTTAAGAAAGAAAAGGGAGTTGGAGGAATCAGGCTCCCTGACTTTAGACTATACTATAAAGCTACAGTAATCAAAAGTAACAGAACTTTTTTTAATGCCACTGAAATTTAAAACCAGATTTATTCTATCTGAAAATGTCTAAACTGAAAATGTTTAATTTAAAAAATTAAAGATTTACATACTGTATTAACAATTTGAATTGCATATTTTGTTACCTTTAAGACAATTTTTAATTATTTTTCTCAAAATTAAGACACATTAAAATATTGGAAAACAAGATTTCCATAAAACCTTTAGAGATATGAACTAAGATCCCACCTCACTATAACTCAAAATAACATGCAAAGATAGTAATTTTCAAAATTATCTTTTGCTACACATAACACTTTATAGCACCGTAGACTATATATGTATATACAAAATATAACAATAATTTCTTCTTAGGAAGCTCATCAGTATTTTTTCTTAAAGGGAACACTTTAACGATACGATTTTGTTATTTAGACAATTTCTCCAACTTTCTAGTAAGAAAAGTTGTCTAGCTGAAGAACCCAGCTTTGAGAATTGGAACATTAATTTCTGTACTTTCCAACAAAGGGCATGGAGTGTTACAGAGAAGAGTTTAGCTAAAAATGTTTTAATGATCCTTACTGCCATTCCTAACTCCCGCTTTCCCCAGACACTTAGCAACCGCTGCACTAGTGGATCTAACACTCCTGATCACTCCTGATCTAACACTTACTACTCACTTTCCGTGACAGACAGCCTCAGACGATCTCCTGTAGGAGTTGCAGCATTCTTTGCCCCACATCATAAATACTAAGTTTTGGATTCAATGTCTTTATTTAGCCAAGCACTTGCTTCTCAATGCATCACCTCTGAATGATGTATAGTCCTTCTATTCAGTCCTTTCATGAAGTCTTATGGGGCCGCGTTTACATGGGAACATGTATTTTAAACGATATTTTCCAGTGCTCGTTATTAAACTGGATTATTTGATAATGACCTGAAAGAAATTCTTCTGAGGAGAATCTATAATATTTGATCTTGCTGTTTCAGCAGCAGTTAGTACACAAGTGTTCAGAAGAGACTAATGGCAAGTTCAACTAGTTTTTCCCCTCCAAGAGTAGCCAAAAATATAAAACAATATACTCATAAAGATACTAAGACATACTATCTTTATGAATTGAAAGTTGAAACACAAACTTCCTTTGAAAGTTTCATGTGTTTAAATACTACAGGGTTTTAAACATTAACTCAATAGTACAACTGGACCAAAATATTATCTACACTGTACCTCAACAAAGTACGCTGAATGCTAATTTACTGTGAATCTTCATCCACATACTTTCCTCCCACTTTTCAGAGGTTGTCAAAGACAGGACAACTAACCTGAGGGCTTGGCTGTGTCATTTCAATGAAGACTATTTTCATTACCCGTTTTACAAATACAGTATTAAAGGTGAGGCTCTGGTATTGCATTTTGAACAGTAATGGCCTGTTTTTCCAACCACGAAGATGTTTACATCCTAAGTAAGAATCCCAATGATGGTCGTCTTAAATACAGACCCCCAAACTCTTACATCGCCTTCAACGTGACCGTATTTCAACCAGTTCCCATGAATACCACAATATTACTATTCTCTTGGTCTCACTGCCAAAAACCCAGCTGCAGGCTACCTAAGCAAGAATAAGACACTGTTGAAATGGCAAAAACAAAAACCTTTACCCTTAATGCATTGAGCTACAAAATCCGGCAATCAAAGAAAGCCAAGTAACAGCGTACACACACACACACACACACACCCTACACACACCCTACACACACACACACTCCTTTGAGAAAGAATGGGGTGCCAGGAAAGGACCCAGAGTGCTTCCAGCTTGCTCGGCGGGCGCCGCGGAGTTGGGGGCTGGGGCGAGAAGAGGAAACTTGGGAAGCGCAACGAATCCTGCCAGGTCTTCAGGGCTGCCGCCGAGACAGCCTCCGGGCTGCACAAAACTTGAGCGCGGGCCGCGGGGGACGCAGCCGCCCCGCCGCCCCGCACGCGGGCTCGAGGCCCACCCTTCCCTGCCCCGCGGGCCGGCCGATCCCCCGGCGGCCCCACGGATTCCCTCTTCCCCCTCCTTCCTCTCTCTCCCCTTTTGTTTTGGAGGCACTCGGCCCGCCCCGGCAGAGGCCGGCCGGCCTCCCCGAGGCCGCGGGCCTCCAGACCTTCGGACTCTCCGAGCCCCGAATCCCCCTGCCTCCCCATCTTCCCTGAGCTCCCCGGCCTCCCTGCGTCCCCCGAGCCCCCAGCCTCCCTGAGTCACCGGCCTCCTCGCATCCCCCAAAGCCCCCTGCTTCCCGGAGCCCCCGGCCTCCCCACGTCCCCCGGCCTCGAGACCCTCAGAGTCTCCAAGCCCCGAACCCCTCGGCCTCCAAGCGCCCCCCGCCCCCGAGCCCCCGGCCTCCTTGGGCCCCCGGCCTCCCCACGTCCCCGGCCTCCCGGGGCCGCGGCCGGCGCGGGAGGGGCCGGTCTCCGCCGCCGGGACTGGCCGGTCCGGCCCCGCTCGGCCCTCCACCCTCGGGCCGCGGCCCTGCCAACAACCAGCTCCGGGAGTCGGCCCGCCAGCCTGCCCGCGCCCCGGCCCCGGCTCCGCACTCACTCGGACCGCGCTGGCGCCGGGAGACGAAGATAGACGACGACCGGGCGGCGCCGCGGATGATGGGCCGCGCTCCCTCCCACGCCTCACGCCGCGGGCGCACAGCAGTCCCGGCCCGGCGGCGGCGGCGGGCTCGCGCCCTCGGGGCCGTGCTGCGTCGGCGCGGGCCGCGCGTGCGCGGCGGCCTGCTGAGGCGCGCGCCTCCCTCCGCTGCGCGCGCCCGGCCGCGTCCCCGTTCCGAGCTTCCGCCTCCCGGGAGCACCGGGCATGCGCGCCGCGCGTCGCGGCCCGCGCATGCTCACCACGCCGCCAGGCTCTGCCCCCGGCATCGTACTCGGGACGCCAGGCCCGGGCTGCGGGCGGACGGGGTCAGCGCGCGGGCGTGGCTGCGGCCCCGAGTGGCGGCCGCGGGGAAGCTCTGCCCGGGGGCGGGGGCGGTGCCCCGCCAAGCGGACGTCCCGGGGGTCCCTCCGGCCGCACTCTGGGCCGGCGGGGTTGGACGGACTACGGGGAAGCCCTCGCACCCCTTTGCTGCCCCGAACCCCAGACCCTGCTCCTCTGGAGGCCCCCCCCACCCCGGTCAGCCGCCCTACAGCCCCGCCCCAGAGTCGGAAGCACGGATGTCCGGACGCGGTGTGTGCCCGCGCCGGCCCGAGTCCTCTCCAGGCCCACCAAAAGGGTGTCCCGGACCCCTCTGCAGATAGGGAAGCAGGCTCAGGGGTTTGTTCAGGGGCATCATAGCTAGCTAGTGCTGGGCGGTACCAAGGTTTGATCTTCGAAGATGGTCTGGAAAGAGCTTTATAACGGCTTAGAGGTGGACACATTATCTACCTGAGCGCCAGCGGGGCACTGATCTGGGTCCATTAACCACCAAGGCGCCTGTCCCCTAGGTGCTGAGGCTTGAGAAGGGAGAGGAGGATCCCAGAGGATCCCAGGCAGAGAGGGGCTGAGATGAGAGCTGGTTTTGACTGGTGCATGGGGTTGTGGGGTGGGGGTGGGGGTTCTGGGTAAAAAATGAGACGGCCAGGGCCCTCTGAAGTCGTGCTCAGGTGCCTGGCACTTATTCTTTAGGCAGCAGTGAGCCTTTGAGGGTTTTGCGTTTAAAAAAAAAAAAAAAAATCACGGGCAACCTTGCGGTAGGAAATGAAACCAGAAGCAGAGCAACTTTCATTTTTCATGGTGTCACTTTGATTCTCACCACAAGGCGAGAGGCAGGATAAGCACACAGTTCTCCTTTTGAAAGGTGAACTCCCTGAAGCTCAGAGAGGTGACCCTCCGTTCCCTTCTCAGGAGCTATAATCGATGATAACAGAATCCGGTAGAATAAAGTGCTTTCGCTTAGCAAGAGCTTTACCATTTTTAAGTATTTTCTTTTATTATTCTTTCATGAAATACATACAGCTGGTGTTTTTAAACTACATTTAAGACTGTAAGGAATTGTGTCTCTCAATGTCAGCCCCAGGGCCTTTGCACTGGCTGTTTGCTCTACCTGGAAATCTTTCCCTCTGCTTGGACCTTCTTACTCCCTCACTTCCTTCAGGCTCAGATGTCACCTCATTAGATGTCAACTGATCGCTCTGTATGTAATAGGAACCACCAACTACCCTCCACCCTTTCACACACACTCCCCACCCCCTCATCTGCTCTGTTGTTGTCCAAAGCACCCAGTGTCCACCATAGCCGTACACTGTGTGCTTGTTTATTTCTGCATTGTCTGCTCCCTCCACTAAAACATTAGATTCACTAGAGCAGGAACTTTGTTCACTTCGGGGTCCCTGGCACATAATAAAATATTTGTTGAGTGAGTGAATGAAGCTTTGGGTGATGTGAAGTAAGGAATTATTATTGAAAGTATAAGGAGGGAATGGGAGTCAGGGGAGAGGAGTGAAGGAACAAAAGGGGTTATATTAAGGATATCTTTGGGGGAGGGAACTGTGCTTAGTGTGGTAGGCTAAAAACAGGCACCAAGTCTTTGACACTCCTCCCAACAAGAGATGGAATCTACTTTTTCACCCGACATATTTGGACAGATCTTGTAACTTGCTTTGACCAATAAAATGTGTCTCAAGTGATGTACAACTTCTGAGCTGAAACCTCAAGAGGCCATGCAGTTTCCACCCTCTTAAACAAGCCTAAGCTAGCCTAGCGAGTGGCCACTGAGGCACCCTGGCCAACAGGCTGCCAACCGCCAGGCAGGTGAGTGAGGCTGCACTGGACCACCCAGACCCAGTCAAGCTTTCCGCTAACTGCAGCCACCTGCGACCCAGAGAGACCAGCAGAACTGTCTAGCTGGACTCAGCCCAAACTGCCAAATCAGAGAGTTATGAGCAAATAAAATAAAAGCTTGTGGTTGTAAGCCTCTCACTTTGGGGTAGTTTGTTACACAGCCATAGATAACTGATACTTTGTTTCCTCAACTTTACCATGTTATGTTTAAACTTGATACTCCTGAAGGGCAGCTTTGATTGTTCTTTAGCTTAACAGAGGAAGAAAGTAGGGAAAGGGCGAGAGGAAGAAGTGATGCAAATGAGAAGGGCAAACAGATACAAAAGGAGAAAGGTGAAAGGTGAGGAGCGTGTTGTCTAACAAACCCTGCTTTTCCCTGGAGCATACCTGTGGTGCCTTAAGTGCTCAGCCTCGGGAGATGGAAGAGCGATGGAGCCCACCGAGACTCAAGTGCAGCTGTTCACCAGCATCCGACGATGATGGGCAGGTTGCATAATGTCGCTGAGATTCATTCCTCATCTGTAAAATGGGACTTATAAAGGCTGGGGAGGAAATGGACCATCCTGTAAAACACTCAGCAGAGTGCTTGGCGAAGTATACCCTCAGTAAGTTCTTGATTAGCTGCAGCATTACTGTACGGGTTACTAATCATCTTGCTCATGAAGGGCATACTCAAAGGACCACCCAGAGCATAGTGTTACTGAAGGCTGATTGTACTCAGGCTCTGTTGGTCAGATCCTTTAGACACTGTCTCTAAACCTCAGAACTGCCCTGCCCCATATACACTGATCATCATCCCCATTTTATTGATGTGAAAACCGTGACTCAGAAAAAACGAAACAACGAGACAGACAGCAAGACTGGAATTTAAAGCCACAATGTGTCCAACTGCAAAGCCTGTGCTCCTCTCTCTCCCTGTGAGCCTCTGCTGCACTCAGGCCCCGTACAAAAAACAAAACACAGAACACCATTTGGCTCTCCCTTCCTGTGCTGCACCAGATGGGCCGAGCGCTGACCTTGCGTGGGAAGCTTTCAGGAAGGGCTTCCTGTGTGTTGGCAAAGCAGCTGTACCAACCCTCAGAGCAGGTCCCCCTTGAAGAGCCCCTCGCCTGCCTCATTTGGAGAGGGCTTGCCCCCAGGAGGGACTTGGTCACGTGGCGAAGCAGAAACACACATTTAAGGCGGGGGGTGGATGCACGGTAATGAGAGCACAGAAGCTGATGACCGAGGCCCAGGTCACTGCCCACATTGTGCCACTGACCAGCCTGCCATCTGCCTAGAGAAGCTGCAGTGAGAGAAAGTGGGACCCAAGAGACAGGTGCCCAGGCTACCTCTAGGTCCAGTAAGATGTGCCCCAAGGAGCTATGGGCCTGACACATCACCGGGGTTGCTGGCCCTCGAGTGTTAAGAATCAGAGACTACACAGGGACCAGTGAGCAGTAGCAGGAGAATGAGAAAGGAGGCCAAGAGACCTAGGTTCAAATCCCAGCTCCCACGCATGAAAGCCCGGTGGCCCTAAGCAGCCATTCAACCTCTGAGCCTCAACCCCTTCATCTGTAAAATGGGGTGGTGGGGGAGGGCGACAGCAAGAGCAGAAGGGAAGGGGTCAGTGGATGCCCCGAGGGAAGATGCCCGAAGGGGAAGCAGGCTAAGGGAGGGACGAGTGATCAGAAGACAGAGCTCCTCCTTCACGTTCTGGCCCAACTAAAGACCACATGGGCCACGACCGCAGTGTGCAGTTTTCCTGGGAGGGAACATTCTGGGCTCACAGGATAACTAGACAGTTTCTGCACGTTTTACTACATGCTTGAAATTTCACTTTCCATGGAACTTGATGCAGGGATGTGGGGCTATTAACGCCTACAAGGGTGGGTCACGCCCACCAGCAGGGCCTGCAATGGGCACGTCTCTCCAGTGGGGAAGTGGGAGCAATTCACTCCAAGTTGGGGAGCATCCCCAGCGGAAGCTAAGGGTGCCCCAGCCCCTCCACCTCACACAGATCATCCCCCCAGACCCCACCAGGGTGTGCCAGGTCCCTCCGATACACAGAGCGCGAGCTGGACCTCTTCCAGGCCCCACCTCCACTCTGTGCCCCCCAGCCTCCTCCATGAGTGGAAGTGAGTGGACGCTGCCACAAGCAGTGGGCAAAGGATTGCACCTGTGGGGCTGTCCCGGGGATTCTGCTCCTGGTTCTGGGCCCCATGGTCACTTCCCAACCCCCAGCCCCCCACACACACATGCACACACACACACACACCCTACACACACATACACAGAATGGACACCCTTCCCCTGTACGGTGCTGAACAGATGCAGGCCAGGGACACTCCCCGCACCCCTCCTGACCTGAGATAACCCTTTGGTCCGGAACTTGCAGCTAGGGCTCAAATCAGAGTCCATCCAGGGCTCCCACGTACCCTGCACCTGCTGCTGCCCCTGCACCAGCCTCCAGAGAGGAAAAGGGCCACGCTTCCTGGGAAATTCTGCCCCAAACTATTTATTATCTCATTTAATTTTCACAACCACCTTGGATAAATCCTATTAAGTGCATTTTACAGATGGGTAAACTGAGGCCAGAAAGTGATGGCTACCCAGCTCAGGTCTACCCAGCATGTAAGCAGCAAAGGCAGGATTCAGATGAGCTTGTGTGGCTCCTAACGAAGTTGTGTTCTCAGCCACTGAGCTTCTTTGCCTCCTAAGGTTGTGTGTCCTTATGCCCAACACAAGGGCAACCCGGGGGAGT
Source organism: Leucopleurus acutus (assembly GCF_964270905.1). Classification (NCBI taxonomy): domain Eukaryota; kingdom Metazoa; phylum Chordata; class Mammalia; order Artiodactyla; family Delphinidae; genus Leucopleurus; species Leucopleurus acutus. The sequence goes on from NC_139159.1 coordinate 81,604,618, forward strand.
CCAAGTGAGGCCCACAAGCCTTCTCTCTGCAGTCAGGGGTTGGGCAGTACAGCCTCATTTAGAGAAGACCCCTCAGCTGAAGGGTCTCCATCAGACCTGTTCTAGTTGTGGAATTGCCGAAAATCACTTTTGATCGTTTTCGTTGCTTTGATCAGCAGTAGGTCCTCGTCAAAGCAGGGTCCTCTTTGCAGATTTTGTGGGGGTCATGCTCGGCACAGAGGTCTGCTTGCTTTTTCCTCATTTGCAGTTTCTAAAATTTAAGCAAACTGCCATTTTGGAGATTTCTCATGTTTTTCATCTTCTCAGCTTTTTTTTTTCCTTTTCTGAGCTCCATTTCCATCATGACCTTGACTTGTACTAATTCTCAGTGATACGGAGCAGCGCTTCCCAAGCTACCTGTAGGGTGAGACCAGCTCTTTTTTCTTGCAGTCCATTGTGGACTGATACGTGCAACAATAATAAATAAATTATTAGAAATAAGTGAAATTTTTAAAAAGCAACGACATACAAAGTTCAAGCCCTGATTTTTTATTATTAGATTCAAAGAACATAAAACAGCTCTGTTAAATTGCTTTGAAAGCCTCTAAAACTCTTAATTCCTGAACTTATCTCCCCGTGAACTGGTAACAGTGTGCAGGCCAGCTGTGGTCGCACACACCATGCTGTCAGCAGCATTGGTGTAAAAGATTAAAAAGTAAAACGTGATTGCATTCAAAGTCACACAGTGGAATATGCTTTCACCAAAAAAGTATACCTTAAAGTCAATGTAAACAAGAGAAAATTAACAGTTTCATGTATGTTTATAAAAGAATCATTTTGTTTCTGTTGTTTTATTTCTATTCCAAAGTTTCTATCAAATAAAAAGTTAAATACAAACTGTAATTGGATGGACCTAGAGATTATCATACTAAGTGAAGTAAGTCAGACTGAGAAATAAAAATGTATGATATCACTTATATGTGGAATCTAAAAAAAAAAAAAAAAGATACAAATGAACTTATTAACAAAACAGAAATAGACTCACAGGCACAGAAAACAAACTTAAGTTTACCAAAGGGGAAAGGGGGAAGGGATAAATTAGGAGTTTGAGATTAACAGATACATACTACTGTATATAAAATAAACAACAAGAACCTACTGTATAGCACTGGGAACTGTATTCAATATCTTGCAATAACCTATAATGGAAAAGAACCTGAAAAAGAATATACATATATGCCCTGTTCTTCTAGTCGCCAATATCAACAGTTGGTGTCTCTCTTCACACGTGTTGCCTCTGCATCCGTCTAATATGTATTATTTCCGCATGTAGACATATCTACACATTTAGAGTAACAGGAATCGTGGAAAATGGCAAAATATTCTTCAACGTCCGTGTGCAACCGTTGTGAATACCATGCTGCGATAGGGGCGATGACTGCACAACTCTGTCAGTATACTAAAAACCACTGAATTGTACTTTTTTACAAAAAAAAAAGAGGGACTGACTCAGATTCTGAAACTTCAGATTCAGGCTGACGAGGCCTATCTCCACCTTGCAGCTCCAGGGTCTGGTCTGACACAGTTTTTCCCTTATGATGACAAAGTGGCCCGGTCCTGCCGCCTCAACAGACTCCGGAGAAGAGTCGGCCCCTTTTCCTCCAGTTTCAACCGAAGTCTCAGTGGCTCTGGCTGGCCAGGCTTTGCTGGGTCCCACGCCCGCCACAGAACCGAGGGTAAGTCAGCCTCACCCAAACCAAACCTACAGGTGGTGGGAAGGGAAGGGATGGTGAACAGCCAAAATCGCAGCTGTCCCCCCATCTCCCCTTTCCTCTGGTAATAGAACCCCACTTTCCCCTCAGGACATGACCTGCCCACTTTTCACGTGGTCTGGGGATTACGGGCCCCTCCCGCCTGGGCAGGTGGCTGTCTCCCAGAATGTAACCCTGGTGTCCGACAGAGAGGGAAGCAGCCCCAGCTGAGGAGTACTCACAGCTGCCCTGCCTGCCGTTACTCTTTCAGTTCTGGGGCTGGGCTGCATCCGCCCCTTTCTGGCTCCCCTTACAGAAGCCCAGAGTTGACGTGTAAAATTATGGGCACACAGTAAGCCCTCAATTAATAATAGATATTAATATTATTATTTCTTCCCAAAGTGTCTTGGGACATTATTTCTTCTTTTTAATAGGCCTGATTTTTAGAACAGTTTTAGATTTACACAACAGTCAAGACAATAGTACAGAGTGCCCATATACCCTGCACCCAATTTCCCCTAACATTAGCATCTTACATTAGTATGATATATTTGTTGTAATTAATTAACCAACACTGATGCATTGTTATTAACTGAAGTCCATAATTTATTCAGATTTCCTTTATTTTTCACCTAATGTCCTTTTTCTGTTCCAGGGTCCCACGTAGGAACCCACAAGGCATGTAGTTGTCAAGTCTCCTGACGCCATATTGGAAACTTGAAATCGGCCATGGTGGGAATATCCACACCGCAGACATTGGCAAACACTACAAGTCAAGGTTCGCCCCCTTCCCGGGAGCCTGTCGTTGAATATTTACCAGCACGCCACTCTCTGTGTGCATGCTGTCTCATTTGATGAGGTGACATAGTCAGTCTTATTTGGAAACAAATAAGACAGGGACATTCAAAACAAAGGTTCATTTTAGTCCAACAAAACGAAATTCATTCTAAGCACCTATCAATTCTGTACCCACTTTCTGCTTTCTCTGATATGACTCTTCATGATCATGGCTACAATTTTTGAATATCTGTTAGATAGTAGCCATGTGAATCCGTACTCTCTTATTATCACTTTAAGTTAGATGTTACTATTCTCCCCGTTTATGGATGAGAAAACAGGCACAGAGAAGTTGAGAGACTGCCCAAGGTCAAATCTTTTGCTCCCTGCCACAGGGCCTCCTGTCTGGCTTGGTGTGTACCTGCTTCTTGCTAACCTGAAACAACCCAGAAGCCAGCAATTAAGTCATAGGACACGTTGCCACTTTCAATTACAATTGGTCTTCGTATCTACCTCTTCTGCTTTTTCTGAAATGTCATTTATTCTTTGGTTTTTGAGCTTTTTTCCTTTTCCTTTGCTCCTGCTTTGTGCTGTTGCATGTAACTGTGATGGTGATAAAGGCATTTTCTTTAAAGTTATCGAGCCAAAGTCAGTGGTATTCTCTAACCTTCACCAGATAATTCATACGTGTGACAACCCACAGGCATTGCACACACTTCGGCATCAGGGTTGGGAGGGGTTCACAAGCACCAGAGCAAAAACTAACATGTAGGAGTAAGGCCTGCATCCACTCCCGGAAGACACACTTCACAGATGGCATCCCCTCGTTCTTAGCACAGCCTCGTCAACAGTATTGGTAGTTAGTGTGATCACCGTGAGCAGAGCTGAGGCCTGGCAAAGTCAGTGGTCACTGGGGCCATCAGCAAATTAGCTCCAGAGGCATGTGGGAGACAGGAGTTATGGGAGAAACCCAGCCAAGAATGGGGAGCACCTCATGCTGAATCCAGTGTTTGCTGAATGACTGAATGAAGATTCCCCTAACCACTCCCTTCTCCCCATGATTATGGACACAGTGTGTTACCTTTGGTGCTCTGACTTTGTATTTCTCGACTTGCCTAAGCTGTAAACTCCTTTGGAGAAGAAACAAAGTGACTCGAGCTCCCTAAAATCAAATTCCTCTATTTTTATAATGGAGATCATTGTCATAGCTGCCTCCTGGGTTTTTGGTTTTTTTTTTTAATTGGAATATAATTGATTTACAATGTTGTGTTAGTTTCTGCCGTACAGCAAAGTGATTCAGTTATACATATACATATATCCACTCTTTTTTAGATTCTTTTCCCGTATAGGTCATCACAGTATTGAGTAGAGTTCCCTGTGCTATGCGGTAGGTCCTTATTAGTTATCTAATTTATATATAGTAGTGTGTATATGTCCATCCCAACCTCCCAGTTTATCCCTCCCCCCCGCCACTTTCCTCCCTGGTAACCACAAGTTTGTTTTCTATGTCTGCAACTCTATTTCTGTTTTGTAAATAAGTTCATTCGTACAGTTTTTTTAGAGTTCACATATAAGCAATATCATCCTAGGGTTGTAAAGAGTAGACGATATGTTTGTAGGAAAGAGCTGTCGGTTTCCTCATGGTACATCCCCCTTGCACGACACTCTTCTGATTTGAGGCACTTAAAATACCTGTTGGTAGCATGCAGGAATGCACAGTGTCAACAGCCATCATTCTTACTTTCCTGTGTCCGTGGTCTGTAATTCACCCACAGCGTCTAGGACCCTGACCACATTCTGCAAATGGGCTTTGAGGATACGTTTCTACACAGAGAGGCTTGTTTCTAAATTGGCAGCCTGGAGCCACCTCCACAAGGGGCTAAGGAACTCTGGGCTCGCCTGGGTTGGTAATTACCGTCTCCACCTGGAAAAAACCCTGGTGACTCAGCTAGGTGGAAATGCCACCTATGCATCGGGGACAGGAAGAGATCTGGGACCTTGGCCAGCTCCGAGGAGGAGGCAGCGCTCCGGTTCCCAGCGGGATGTCAGCGTGGGGTCCCGTGTGCCTCTCAGGAAAGAGTGCGCAAATGGGAGCATCAGCTGTCTCTTCCACCCAGCGGCCCCTCTGCCCGCCTCAGCCTCACGCTCCTGGTCTGTCCAAGGACTTCCGTGAGCCCCCAGGGGGCTCCTGTAGCTCTGAAATCCTATGAATTTGCTAAAGGGTGACATTTAGTCTGTGACAGGCATTAGCAGTCCCCCATGGGGAGCTCTCCAAGGGCAAGGACAGCCTTGTTCTCACACAAATCACAAAGCCAGTAACGAGTACTCCATAAATAAGCCATTTTGCCTGCTTGAAAACAATGCTTGAAGAAAAGTCCCACACCTCCAATAGAGCGACTTGTGGCAGTGGGCAGATTTTGAGGACAAACAAATTGCAAGGCACTTGGTGTTACCATCCAGCTGAGGTCTTATGCAGATTAGACCAGAGCACCAAATCAGCCTTCAAGAAGGCAGCCTTGACAAGACCATCTGGAACAAAGGATGCTGAATTAGGACCGTGGTGGGCCAAGGAGGCCATGAATGAGGGATTGTGGGAAAGGCTTTGATGTAAACCCAGCCAGAACTGTGTGCACTTGTCACCCAGGGAATCCGCCCCCTTTGATGCAAGTGGGCGGCCTGTATTTAAACATGTGGATTTGTTTGTATTTCTCAAGAGAACATAGAGTTTGAGAGCTGGAGGAATGTGTCACACTGTACCTCCTTTCTATTCACCGATATGCCAGGCCGAGGGGTCTCATTCAAATAAGCACAGTTGTTTGCCTTGAAGCATCAGGAAGCAGGAACTGTGACTTAGGAGCATGCCATGCACCACTGTGACACCACCTTCTGTGTCATTCTTGAGGACGCGTCAGGCCTGTCAAACCTGGAGCAACTTCTGCATCCAGCTGTCTCCTTCCAATTGATAGGGGACGGGCTACAAATATTCATTGAGCACCTACTATGTGCGAAACGCTAGGCCAAGTGCCTTGGAAGGACAAGGAAGTCAGGTGCCAGCAGTGCCCAAGGCCTGTGTGGACTGCAGAGGTACCTGCTGGCGGGGGGGCGGGTAGGGCTGTTGCTGGGGGCCCTCCACTCCCACCAGGCGGTCCTTGCGCCTGGAACATTCTCTCTTCACGGCACCCCGTCCCCGGCTCCTCCCTCCACTCCAGCTCCCGCCACCCAACCCGCTACAAGTCCCTGTTGCTTTTACCGTCCAAATCTTTTCTCACCCATCCTGCTGTTTTCATCCCTAGGTTTTGCCCACCTGGATCCCCAGGACCACCCTGCTTCCTGGCCTGGGTCTTTGCATCTTCCCCTGACACGAGGGCTAATTTATGTCTGTCTAGTACATTCTTTTTGTGCTAACAGCACCCAGAGTCCGTTTCTGTTGCGTGTGCCCAAATGACCAGAACTGGCCCCCTCTCAGGCCCCCGGCCCGTGCAGTGCTGGTCTCCCTGCATGGCAGGCCCTCTCTAAGCTTGACCACCTGGCGAGTCACCGCGTCTCCTGGCAGATTCAGGGGTCCTTACTCTTCTCCTTGCCCTTCCTCCTGCTTCCATAGGACAGTGACAGTCACTCTGTGTCCAGGTCTCCAAGGCAGACGGCTCCTGGGACTCAGCCTGGTGGGCTCAGTGTGGGGGCTGTGCCTCTCAGGAGCCCAGCAGGGCCCCACAAGGACGCCCCTCCCCAGTCTGTGCCCAGACACACCTAAGGTAGGGCGGCAGCAGATAAACACCATCACCCCCATCACACCATCACATCACATCATGCCCCACAGAGCACCAGTGCCAAAGCATATTCTCCCAGAGGAAAGGCCCAGTCCTCGCCGCTGGGTGCCGGGTGCCAGGTTCCGAAGCCAGCGGCCTCCTCCCAGAACCACAGCCAAGCAGCCCTTTACAACTGTCCAGGTGGAGCCAGAGTCGGCGTGGCAAAGGGGAAAGAGTGCATCTCGACTCTGCTGCTTCCTGACTGTGTGACCTTGGACAGGTCACCTAAGGTTTCTGAGTCCCAGTTGCTTTATCTGAAAAATTAGTGACACTTTCTTGTAAGATTATTGTGAGGAGGGAGCAATGAAACACGTACAAGGTGCACAGTAGGTGTTTGATAAATGACAGCTGGGAGTGGTCCTTGGTAGATGGGAAAACACCCCACCATCCCCCTCCTGCCCCTCACACCCTCCATCGGGCATTTGAAAGAAGGGGCAAGGCGACTCTGGCCTCTATGCAGCCTTTCTCATTGAATGGGGAGCGAGGAGACTGGGAATTGGCACGGAGCAGCCTCGGTTCCCACGCTCCTTCTCTGCCTGGCCCACCCTGCCCTCTGGTCACAGCCTTGGTTGAGGAGTGGACTCAGGGTTACAGGACAGGCCCCGGCAAACCTGGGGCGGGGCCAAGTGTAATCCGTACTGGGGTATATGACGGCGGCTGTGAGTCAAGCCTTCTACTCAAGTTCAGCCTTATTTACAATAAAGCTGCTATTTGAAACCCCAGTGTCTTTCTCATTTGGTTTTTTTTTTTTTCAATTTAAATTTATTTATTTATTCATTTATTTTTGGCTGCGTTGGGTCTTCGTTGCCGCCTGCGGGCTTTCTCTAGTTGCGGAGAGCGGGGGCTACTCTCCGTTGCGGTGCGCGGGCTTCTCACTGCGGTGGCTTCTCTTGTTGCGGAGCGCGGGTTCTAGGCGCGCGGGCTTCAGTAGTTGTGGCTCGCGGGCTCCAGAGCGCAGGCTCAGTAGTTGTGGCGCACGGGCTTAGTTGCTCCGCAGCATGTGGGATCTTCCCAGACCAGGGCTCGAACCCGTGTCCCCTGCCTTGGCAGGCGGGTTCTTAACCACTGCGCCACCAGGGAAGTCCCTCTCATTTGGTCTTGAACTCAGGAGGGAAAGAGGAAGGTGTCACTGATTTAGCAAATACTTGGGTAGCATTGACATGTGCCAGGCCCTATTCTAAACACCTTACCAATCTTAACCTATTTACACCCCGTAACAGCCCTATGAGGTAGTTACTGTTGCATACTATTACCCCCATTTTACCCCCACGCGGACACTGAGGGCCAGGGAGGGCAGCTGGCCGCAAGGCCCAGAGCTAAATGAGTGGCCGAGCCAGGGTTGAACTCAGGCGGCCCAGCTCCCGAGTCCCCGCTCCTCACCGCTGCTGCCTTATTTGTAGCTTCTGTCAATGGCTTCTGTCACATTCATTCACTCCACCAAGAATTTTGACCTGTAAAATATATTAGTCTTTTTCCCTATTTTAAGACAAAGCAGAGGCTGGGAGGAAATAGATAAGGAACACGTGCTTCCTGGAGCTGTGGGTCCAGCAGACGCTGCCATCAGCGCCGATCAGGGTAACTGAGGAGGAGACGGGTGGGGCCTGAAAGGGGTCACAGGAGCGCGTGGAGGTGGTGCCCCCAACCCCCCAACCCCCACCCACCCTGGTCTGCATGCCTGGAGGTGGAAATTACTAACCGGACATCAAAATACATGAGCCACTACGAACAAATCTAATAAACACATGGAAACACACCGAAAGAGGAAGGGGAAAAAATGTCGCTACAAACCAAAGGCAGGCAGGCAGTGTGAGCCAGCGGCCCTGGGACCGCGGTCGACCTTGAAGGTAGGCACATCTGAAAACGTGCACCTCAGTTTGGGACTTGAACCCATATGGCCAGGACTTGAACCCGGCCAAAAACCGGACTGGGACTCGAACCCACGGTCTTTTAATTCGCATCACTCAGCTGGTGTCTGCACTTACTGAGGCTCAGGCGTTTTGTTTCTCAGTGCAAAAGGAATTCAGTGAGAGGAAAAGTAATAGGCAAGAAGTAGATTTATTAACATAAGATGCTTGTGAGAGATGCAAGCGGGCAGGTGAGGAGGCTCTGCCCCGAGGATTAAGTGGGCTACAATTTTATAATCAAAGGAAAGTGGGGGGAAGGGGAAAAGAACCGCCTTCTTCGAGCAGACATAGGGCTTATATCACTAGCTCCTCCTTTGTTTTGGGCAGGGCAGTGTCTGACCCTATGAGGTCAAACTAGGACCGTCATAGCGCTTATTCCAAGTAGTAGAAGAGTGGTAATATTTTTCTTTCACTTAATGACCTGGGGCATATCTCGTGCTTTCATTTATGGCTTTATAGTGAAGCAAGGCTTCTTCACTCCACGATGTTCCGATAGCTTTCTTGAGCGATCATTAACTTAACAGTGGTCTCCCACAGTTTCCTAGGTTTCCCTCTCTACCTATAATCCCCTACTGGGACTTCTACAACTACCTGTATAATTTTCCTATTCTATCCCAATCACATCAGAAGTCCTAATGCACGTGGAGACAGATTAGCTATTCAGAAGCACGTGCTCCCTTTCCTCTTGAATAATTAATCTAAATTTAGCAAAAGGATGCATATGGTGGGGTGGGGGGGTGGGGAATGGCAGCAGCCTCTGCAGCAAGAAGGAAGCTGTGCTGTGGCCTCGCCCACCAGGAAGGGGGATGGGCCTGGAGGGCAGAGCTGCGCAGGCTGGCCAGCTCCGCCACACCCTGGCTTTGTGACCTGGAACCTCCAACCCCAGTTTCTCCGTCTGGGCCCAAGGGCCCGCTGGAGTGGGACCGCAGCTCTAGGTCAACACTGGCCGTCACTGTGGCCTCACGATGTTCCTTCAGACCTGGAGGGTGCGGCCCAGAGGGGCTGGTTCGAGATGGGTGGGATGGAATCCGGTCAGACTGGGTGGGGCATAGGAGGAGTATTTCCAACAGGGCCTCAGACCATGGTTCCCCTGGAGCCAGGGTGGCCCAAGGAAAGGGTGACGGCCCAGAGTGTGCTGGACGAGCCCTCACAGAGGCCGTAGTGAGAGTCTCTGGGGACTGGCCGCTGGCCTGCAGCTGCCACCCTGACGGATGGGCAGGGCCACGGCCACAGGAGGCAGGCAGCCAGGCCCAGGCCCACCCTGTCTGGGCAGAAGGCTGGCTGAGGGCTGGCTTCCTGGGCGTGTGGCCGGCAGAGTTCCAGAGGGCCCCAGGCTCAGAGGGGGGACCTAGGGCTGGGGTTTGATGCTCTTCGGTCACCATCTTGAAACCCTTAATAATTTTACCTTTGAATCTGTGTTTTGTAAGTGAAGTCCAGGGAAAAGAAGCACGCTCGAGGGGAGGGGCCTGGAGCCTCGGCTCACACATGGCCCCACCCCCTGTTACCTCACAGCCCCACTGCCTCTGAGTGCCCTGGGCCCCTTCCAGCCTCATCCTTCCTGCCCCCTCCCTGGGATGGCCGCTGCCCTCCACGCCCCGAGGGTGGGGCCTGGTGGTGGCTGTCCCTGCCCTCAGCTGGCAGTACCACAGCGTGCCCCTCTGATCCAAGTACCAAATGTGTCCCAGTGCTGAGGGTACATCCTGTGGGGTTGGGTGATGGCCCATGGGAAGGGGAGAGAGGCTTCCCGCCTCGGGCTGGAACACCACATTTTCACTTGGCTGGGGCCACACAGAGGAGCCACGACCTTAAAGGCTGCTCTGCACTGTCCCCAGCAGGAGGCGAGCCTCGCCCGGCGCCTTTGCCACTCAGCGGGGCAAGAGCCTGGCGTGAAGACCAGGGAGCTCATCCCACGAAATTCTCAGCCTCTGCTCGGAGCCACCATCCACCGATCTCCATGCACAGAAGGACGTCTCCCAGAGGATGTGCCGATTGCCTTAAATCTTCCAGGAAGAGCAGGGCCACGACGGGCTGAGAAAGGTGCTCTCTAGGCTGGAGGAACTTGTGCTAAGATTCCTACGCTTGGCGCCGTCCTGGCATTCAGGGGATGGGGCACTGGGCAGGACAAGAAATGAGGCTTCACGGCAGGGATGAGCCGCCGACGGGGTGGAGGAGGACCGGGCCAGACTGAACGGCCTTGCACAGGAGCCACAGAAGTTTGCATTTTATCTTTCTGGTCATTTCTCAAACTTTATCGGGCAGCCAAGAGCAGAGGCCAAAGTGGCTTTATTGAAGCAAGACATTTCCTTGAAGTTTCATAACGTTTCCTGACAAATATGTGAATGGTATTGCGTAAGAGAATCATGCTTTGTTTTATTACAAAAATATCTCAAAAGACGTCCATTGAGGGATGGAGTAATGCAGATGTTCCAGGGGAAAAAAACCTTCCTTTCTTATAGGAAACATTTCTTCCCATGGGGGAAGCCCAGAGGAGGGTAGGGGGAGGGTGATGAGTGAATGATCGATACAGTTGAGAACTGATAGATCAGTGCAGTCATAAATAGGTGTTTTAAAATATGTATACAGGGCTTCCCTGGCGGCGCAGTGGTTGAGAGTCCGCCTGCTGATGCAGGGGACACGGGTTCCTGCCCTGGTCCGGGAGGATCCCACATGCCGCAGAACGGCTGGGCCGTGAGCCATGGCCGCTGAGTCTGCGCGTCCAGAGCCTATGCTCCGCAACGGGAGAGGCCACAACAGTGAGAGGCCCACGTACCGCAAAAAAAAGTGGGACAAAGGGATTTAGTGGTCCAAGAAGGGAGAGGTGACATCTGGCAGTGGTGATCTGGGAGGACCCCATGGAGGAGGTGGCCTCTGAGCTGAGATGGAAGAGTGGGGAGCATTCTGGGCAGAAGGCAGCCCATGAGCAAAGGTGCGGAGGTGGGGAATGTGAGGGCACTGTGGGAGAGTGAGGTGTGGACTGGGCCGTCAGGCAAGTAGAGGGGACATACAGACACGTCCGTCATGGTGCCTGTACACCCTTCCCTGTCCCCGAGGGAAACTGTCGCAGGTGCCTGTCAAAGCCCCAGCTGGCGTGAACAGGGCAGGTGGGAAGCTCATGCTCAGGAACAAGCCTGTGGGCCGGCCATGCTGCCAGCCTGGCTGCACCTAGAGTTGCCCAAACAGGCCAGTTGGCCAGCTGGTCTGTCCCAGGAATTTAGGCTGGAGGTACGGAGACCGTGCTGGCGTTGGTGGTGGGAGCAGAGTTGAAAGGCTCCACACAAGCAGCGCTGAGGCAGGAGGGGCAGGAGGATGAGGGAGACAAGCCGTGAGTCAGCGACAGGTGTAGGAAACCCGGCGGGAGAAGGTCAAAGCTGAGCTGGATGATGGCAGCAGGAGCCCTGGGGGGAGACAGAGGGACCCTGAGTGCCCCTGAGGGGGCAGGGGATCAAGGGAACGCCTGCTGCCCATGGTGGGGAGACAGTTCTGGAGAAGCCAGGCCCAAAGGCCAAAGGTTCTGTCCTTGCCTCAGCCTCCTGGCTTTCCCGTGGCCCATCCTGGTCCCAGTCCCTCAGCAGTCAGAATTAAGGCCCTGGTCCTGGCAACCTGAGGCACCCCATGAGCAGACCAGGCCAGGAGGGAGGGCCGGGAGACCATGGGGCAGACCTCACCCTGACAGGCCCCCCAGCTCCTTCCCGACAGACAAGGCCATCCCCGCTCCCCCCGGTGACCACCAACTCCCTCCTCGCTCATGCCTTTGGCTCCAGACCACCCTCCACCCCCGGGAGTGTGAGTGGTACCCCTGGGGTTGAGCAGTGCTGGAGCCCTGCTCCCTCCAGACAGGGTGAGGGGTCGCTGGGTGCGCACGTGCCGTGCAGGGACCTCCGTGGACGCTCTGAATAATTACACTAGCCCCATTTTACAGACTAGGAAGTCAGGCTAGGTGACTCTCCCAGGGTTGCGTGGCAGTAAATAAATCTCTCTCCAATGGACCTTCTCTGAAACGCTACCGTATTCCAGAACATACCAATTCACTACTTTATTTATCCAATATTATTAGTGCCTACGATGACCTAGTTATGGAGACCTACACACACGTTACATAGGCACTACTGGAGCTTATGTAGATGGTTTCAGACACTACAAAGTGCTATAAGAAAACACAACAGGGCCCTGTAATGGCAAAGGACTCTGGCAGGGGTAGATAGGGGGTCAGGAAAGGTCTCTCTCAAATGATAACTCTTTTGAGCAAAAGTCAGACTATTGAGAATGAGCCAGCCACGTAAAACTTGGGGAAGAGAGCATTGCAGTCAGCTCGTTAAATATTATTCATCTATTTATTAAAGGCACGTGTTAAATCAGCAGTATTTAACTCCTGGGCTACATTTACAGTGACTTCGAGACAGTGGTAGGAAGTGGCTATCAAAGGAGGGGCAGCAGAGAATCGCAGGAGGTGGCAGAAAAGGCGCTCCATCTGATTCCCTGCCCCACCGGCCTGTGTGGCTGAGGTCCCAGCATGCCTTGCAGCCACCCCTGCCCAATGCGCCCTCCGCCTCCATCCATCTCTTCTGGTTCATCGGCAGCCTAGGCATCGCCCCCCTTCCTCAGCTCTGTTAACACTGGTGCAGTCGCCCAGATCGACTCCCTCCCACACTCCTTGCCTCCTTTTTCCTCTCTGCACACAGACTTCCCACCACCTGATTCCGAGGCTCCGGGTGAGTGTTCCAGAAGCTGAGGAGATGCACGATTGTCTCCTGCCCACACACAGACGCCATGGCAACGGCAACTTCGTGAAACCAGGCTGGAATTTGCCAACCCAGAGAGCAGACCATCTGTGAGGCCAAACCCGCCAAATGTTGCCTGATCTGAGTGCTCACATCCAGGGAACTTCTGCACGTAGCAGAGGTGACATTTGAGTGGCATAAGAATAAACAGTGGGCACACGTGAAATCCCTTGAAAGTGTGCATTTACTGTCCCAATGTGACTGAGAAAAGGAAGCAACAGGGGCGAGATTTGCACTAAGGGGCAAGGTAGGTTTTACTGATGGGAAATTTGGACCATCCACAAGGGGAGGGATTATCCATATAAAAAATTGGTCCAGTTAGTTTATCTCCATGATTCCATTTCCAAGCCCATCCATCTTCGACTTTCGTCTACTTTCCATGGAGGCAAAAATCTGTGTATATTTGAATCAAAGGCCCCAGTACATTCAACCTTCTGGGGCTCGGGTTTCCATAGGCCCGCCCTTCGTTCTAGCAACAATAATAGTTTTCCTACAGAATAAGTAACATGTGCTGGGAACTCTGCTAAGCCCTTCACATGTATTATTTCACTTACTCTTTGCAACAAACTTATGAGGAGGTACCACAATTATTTTCTCTTTAAAGATGAGAAAAGGTGCCGAGAGATGTTAAATCCCCGGCTCATCCAGCTGGTAGGAAGGTGAGAAGGAACTGAGGCAGGTCCACCTGCTCCAGAGTGTGAACTCTTGACCTTCACTGTGGGGTCAAGGCAGCCTGACTGATGCACTGGTGCAAACGCCCATCGGAAGTTCTCTCGGGTGTGTTTCGAGGGCCTCTTATACCACGTGCTGTGGGGGACCCTGTAGTGGACGGGGGCGTCTAGCCGTCTTGGAATGTGGAAGTCCAGTCTAGCAGACCCTTAGACTGCATGCTGTAAGGTTTGGAGAGAGCATTCTGGGGTTGGGAGTCGCTGGACGGTGCTAATGGCATAATTCCCAGCAGCGGCTGTTTGCTCTGCATCATGTCACCTGTCCTTTCACACGTGGCTCTCCGGGAGCCCAAGGCCCAGCTCAGGACCTACTCGGGGGTCTCCCCCTTCGCCTTTCTCCAAGCCTGAGCCCTGCTCCAGCTGCCAGAGCAAGATGAGACAAAGTTGGGGGAAGGTGCCGGCTCCTGGGGCTCAATCAGCTTCTTGGGCAAAATGGGTGAGAGAACGTCAGAAAGAGAACCCCACTCCTGTGTGTGACCTGTGAGTGCACTGTGACCCCAACCGCTGGGAAACATGGCCCCAGAGCAGAGGCCACCCAGACGTGAGAAGCACCTCGGAGGCCCCATCTGCAGCACCTGGAAACTGATCAGATATCAAGGTTTGGAGCAGGGGATTGAGAATGACCCTGAAGTTGGAGCCCAAGGGCCTGGTCATGTCCAGATACCCCACCCGGGCCACCCCACCCGGGCCAGACACAGACCAGGGCTTGGGGTGGGGAAGGGTCTTGAATGTGAAGCTGGAAGCGGGTCTGCTGAGGGTCACCTCTGGGTGCCAAGAGTGGGTGGGGCAGCCAACCAGAGCCTCCTGGGGGAACTGGGACCCAGTAGCCGTGAGCCCATGGCCAAGTCAAAACACAGGAGTTAAAGGTCCAAACTAGGAACTCAGAACTTGCTGGAAGCAGGACAGAGGGAGACAACCCAAGAAGGATTGTTTTCTCTCACCTGCTGCCTAAACCCCTAGGCTTTGAGGGGACAGTTTCTGGCTGTTGAAAGATTTGTTGAAGCCCTAACCCCAGGTACCTGTGAATGTGACTGTATTTGGAGATAGTGTAGTGTCTTTGCAGATGTAATCAAGTTACCTGATTAGTAACTTCTCTACGATGACTGGTGTCCTTGTAAGAAGAAGAGGAGGGTCACAGAGACACACAGGGAGAAGGTCATGTGACAACAGAGGCAGCAACTGGAGGGATGCGGCTGCAAAGCAAGGAACCCAGGGGTCGCATGGCTGCGACAGCCAGAAGCCGGGAGAGGCCTGGAAACACCGTCCCGTAGAGCCTTCAGAGGGAGGAAATTTCTCTCCTTTTAAGCCTTGTTTGGGTTACTTTACTATGGCAGCCACAGGAAACCAACACATTCCCTGGGGGCCCTCATACCTGATTCCTCTCCCTACCCCAGGCCTCCCTGCTCAGCCCTGGCCCTTCCCTCTCTCTCTTCATCCCACAGCACCTGTAGGCCAGGCAGGCTAAGTCACACACACTGGTGCCCAAGGGCCTGGGGCTGTCCCACGCCTTTGCCCATGCAGTTCCCTCTGCCTAAGCTGCCCTCTCCCTTGTCAGCTGGTGAACTCCTACTCATCCTTAAAAACCCAGATTGGAGGTCGTCTCCTCGGTGGGATCGTCATGACTTCCAGGTAGAACAACCATTCCCTCCATGATTTCTCCTCTCTGCCCATCACTTTCTTCACGCTTATCATGCTGCAGCCGGTTTAATTGCTTCTAATTTTTCTCTGTATCCTCTCCCCACCTGCCTCTAAGCATGAGCATTGAGAGCAGGGATTATATCCAAGGCAGGGACTCAGTAATCCAGCTTGGTTGAAGGCACGGAGGTCTGGCTGGCTGGGTGGTCAGATGACAGAAAACCCAGGGAAGCGTCCACCCTGCTAGCTGTGCATTCTGTGCTGTGCCCAGGTGTCAGCAAGGAGGGAGCTAGGGTGTTTGGGACCCGATGCTTTTACAGTCTGGGTGGGGGGGGGTCCCTTTGGACAAAAAGAATACAGAAAAAAAAAAAAAAAAAGAATACAGAAACAGGTACAGGGCTTTAGAGGGGTCTTTGGAAGTGAGGGGCCCTGGAGGGTAAGCTTCACTGGCAATGTGGCAAGTTCCCCTCTGCCGGGAGTTCTCCTGGGAGAAGCATAGTTGTGGGTTTAGGTGCAGGGAGGCACGCCCCGAGGGCTGCAAGGCCCGGGTCATCTCCCCACTTCCTCTTGCTCTGGCCGCTGACCGCAGACAGCACTTTCACCGCGATTACTTCCCCTCCAGACCGGCAGGACTAAGGAGGCCAGGGAAGCGCTGGTCCCAGCTGGCAGCTCACTCGGCTACAGCTGTGTCAGCCTCCACCCAGCTTCTGTCAGCCTCCCCTCCTACTTTCCCAACCCTGTCCCCTGGCCACCAGGCTCCTGGTGATTTTCCCAGAGGTAGGACGTGCAGGGAAGGGAGCTGGAAGCGGGGTCAAGGCCACCTGTGTTCTGTCACTTGCTTGCAGGCAGGTGACCCAGGAGTGGGCTTTTTTTTTTTTTTTTTTTTTTTTTGCTGTATGAGGGCCTCTCCCGTTGCGGAGCACAGGCTCTGGACACGCAGGCTCAATGGCCATGGCTCACGGGCCCAGTCGCTCCACAGCATGTGGGATCTTCCCTGACCGGGGCACGAACCCGTGTCCCCTGCATCGGCAGGCGGACTCTCAACCACTGAGCCACCAGGGAAGCCCCAGGAGTGGGCTTTGGTGTCCATGGGGTATCCAATTCCAAAGCTGCCATAACAAACTACTATGAACTGGGGGCTCAGAGGGCAGGAGTGTGTTCCCCCGCAGACCTGGAAGCCGGAATCCGAGACCAACTGTGGGCAGCCGCCCTCGGGCTCTGGGGTGGGCTCCTGGCCTGCGTCATTCCCGTCTCTGCCCGTCTTCACAGGCCTTCTTCCTTCTGTGTCTTCCCTCTTCCCGCAGAGACACCTATCGCTGGATCTAAGTCTCACCCCAAATCCAGCACGATCCCATCTCGCGATCCTTAACTTACATCTGCAAAGGCTTTTTCCAAATAAAGTCACGTTCACAGGGTCTGGGCGTTGGGACTTGAGCATATCTTTTGGGTAGGACACAGTTCAGCCCACTACACGTGGGGGCAGTGATCTGACCCAGCCTCGCGGAGGGGGAGGGGGCAGGGGCAGGAGAAGTGAGGCAGAGAAGCAGAAGGGCTGCCCTGCATCTGCAGGGGCAGAGTGAGGGGTTCAATCTCCCCTCCCCCCAGCAGCAGCCCTCCTCCCCAGCGCCCACCAAGCGCTCGGCTGCCTGCCCCGCCCCGCAGGGCTGCCCGTCTCTCGCCACGCCTGCCTCTCTGCACAGCAAGAAAGCGAGCTCCTCGTGGTGGGGCGCAGTGCAGTAGCAGCTGTGCTGGAGCTCCGCCGCTCTCCCACACCATCCCCGCTTCCTTTGTAACTTCCTGGGCTCATCTCCGGGGCCCTCCCTCCTCTCCTCCTTGCTCCCCTGCCCTCGGGTGGGCTCCTCTTCCTGGCCTCTCCCCCTTTTCTTGCTCCAGGCCGAGGGTGATGGCCACCTGCTGAGCACCCTCTCGGGAGGACCCCCCAAATGGCAGTGAAGGGTGACCGGAGGGCACCATTGCCCGAACCTCCGGCAAGGGCCACAGGATCACTAGGGTCTCGTGAGCCGGGGCTTGTCTCCCCTCTGCTGCCTCGACCTCAGCGAGGCACCTCGGCCCCCGTCTGTGCACCTGTCCCCAGCCCCAGCGGACCCTGCTGCCTAGCCGCCAGCTAAGTGGCCACTGCCTCCCGCCCCGGCCCCCGTCCAGATCCAGCCCCCCATCCCCTTGGCGCCTTCCTCACACCTGTTACCTAGGCAGCCTCTGCCCCTCCTCAGGGTTCCGTGGAGGCCAAGCGACTCCGCCCCCCTCCCCCTGGGCAGCGGAACCCTGAGTCCACAGCCGTCTTCCCTTCTGGCCCAGCCTGCCCGTGGCCCTAGGACGGGGGTCTCCTCCCGGACTGGGGGCTGGGAGCTGGGAGAGGGGCCCGCCCTTGCCCACAGCTGCCTGGCTCCTTCCTGGGTGGTTACCTGGAACGCAGGGGACAGAGCAAGGGCCCATCTGGTCCTGAGTCAGAACTCCTTCAACAGCTTCTCATTTCCGGGCTCTTAACTGATTCAGAGCATGGACAGGAGGGGAGAGTAGTCACCACCGTCCACCATCCCTCTAGGGATTCACGGCCATTTCTTTTTATGTCTCTGCCTATTTTTGTCTGTTTTCCCCGGGAGAGCGATGAGGTACATGAGGGTAGGCCTGGGTCTGGGTGCTTTGGGATCTCGAGTGCACAGCGATCGCCGTGAGATGGGAGGGAACGTGCGGCCAGGGCTCTGGCCACACAGCCCCTGAAAGGAGGGCTGGGACGCAAGAGCACGTCTCCCGACCCTCATGTCCTGACCCTGACCTCCAGGCTCAAGAGTAGGCACTTCACACAGGACGGGCGGGTCCTTAGAGGCCTGGGGAGCGCGCCACCCACGGTGGCCTTTGGTGCCCAGGCCCAGGGGTGATGGTATCCCAGACTCCCCGCTGCTGCCTGTCCTTCCCAGCCCCTTCTCCAGCTGGCTCCAGCGGAAGCCCTCCCTCCCCTCCCTGGGTATCACTTCCTGCAGAGGAAGCCTGCTTGTGTCCGTGGAGGTGCAGATCCGGCTGGCTGTGGGGAGGCCTCTTAGGGGCTATTGTTTGGCGCTTCCTTCTTGGCAGGGGGCCTGTGTTCCAGAGCTGCACCCAGGCTCCTAGCCTCCTCCGCTGCCCAGCCGTCCAGCCACCCAGGGTCTGGGCTCTCCCAGAGGCCCCCAGGTCAGGACTGCACTGCAGAAGCAGCCAGTCAGCTAGTCAGTCAACAAATACTGGCTGGGGACCCTGAGATAACCGGGGTTCCTGCCCTCATGGAGATAAAGGTGTGAGGGAAAACGCCGGGGCTAGACCACGCGGAACCACTCAGAACTACCCAGCAAGCCCACGCCCGCAGAGACTCCACACCCACAGACACCACTGTTGCTGTCGTTGTTTTAATTGTGGAAAAATACAAATAACATGAAACTTACCTTCTTACCCCTTTTTAAGGTCACAGCTCAGTGGCATTAAGTACATTCACATTATCATGCTACCGTCCCACCCTCCATCTCCAGAACTTTGCATCTTCCCAAACTGAAGCTCTATCCCCATCAAGCACTCACTCCCCACCCCCTCGCCCAGCCCCCACCATCCTACTTTCTGTCCCCATGGATTTGTTTGCTCTAGGCACCTCGTCTAAGTGGGATCATACAATATTTGTCCTTCTGTGACTCGTTTATCTCACGGAGCATACTGTCCTCAGGGTTCATTCGTGTTGCAGCAGGTGTCAGAATTTCCCTCCTTCTAAAGGCTGACTATCCCTCTATGTGGACGGACCTCGTGTGCTGATCCATTCATTGGCCCCTGGGCACTTGGGTCGTTTCCACCATTTGGCTGTTGTGGATAATGCTGCTATGAACACAGGGGTGCAAATAACTTTGAGATTCTGCTTTCACTTCTATGTTCCCAGAAGTGGGATTGCTGGAATGGAGGGAGAGATGACAACAGAAACAAAGATGGAGAGAGACCGACAGACAGATGTATGATGGCCTTCCTGCTGCTCTGGGAGGTGCTGGTGAGAGAATAAGCTGAATATTAAAAATAGGCCTTAAGCTGGTAGACTTGGTGGAACCTGTTTAAGTAAGTAAATACCTCACAGGCTGGTGCAGGAATTAAACCAAATGTTGACAGCATCACCACAGTGCCTGACCCCAGAGGGCACCCAACGCACGTTTGTTTCTTCTCCATTTCTTCCTCAGGCTTCCACCACCTTGGGCATCCAGTCTGTGCTCCCAGGGCCAAGCCAGGGCCTGACACACAGCAGGTGCTCAAGCAATGTCTGTTGAATGAACAGGCAGCCTGGATCCTGACCAGCTCCAAATCATGGTAGAGAGTGGCTGGATCCTGGTTGCCCACCCGGAGCAGCCCTGAGCCAGGCCTGGCTTTCCAGCTCTTGGTGGGTCCTGGGTGCAGAGAGAGAGAGGAAAGAGACAGAGATGGATGGAGAGAGACAGAGACTGAGAGAGAAAGAGAGAGAAAGAGAGGGAGAGAGAGAGGGAGAGAGTCCCTCGGCTCGCTCTGGGCTGCGGGCAGTGGGCCAGCACATCCTCCTCCAAATCCCCCATGAGGCAGCCTTGGTGGGAAGGCTCTTTGGTTTCCACTCCCTCGCTTGTTGAGCTATGTAAAGGCTTCCCCTGTGCCTCGGGGCGGGAAACAAGGTGCCAAATGCTAAGGTGATGATACCATCTAAGGTGATGACACCATGTTTGGCTCAAAGAAAACCACCTCGAGAAGCCTGGCTGGTTCTCAAACCAGCACCAAGTCACCGAGTGTGGACTAGCTTGTGCTTAAGGTTGGTTTGGGCAGCTTCCAAGGGCAGTTCAAGTTGCTTTGGCTAAAGAGACATGCTCATGCGACTTCCCTGGTGGCACAGTGGGTGAAGAATCCGCCTGACAATGCAGGGGACATGGGTACGAGCCCTGGTCTGGGAAGATCCCACATGCCACGGAACAACTAAGCCCGTGCGCCACAATTACTGAGCCTGTGTTCTAGAGCCTGCAAGCCACAGGTACTGAGCCCATGAGCTGCAACTACTGAAGCCTGCGTGCCTAGAGCCCATGCTCGGGAACAAGAGAAGCTGCCGCAATGAGAAGCCCACGCGCCACAACGAAGCATAGCCCCCGCTCACCACAACTAGAGAAAGCCCGCGCACAACAATGAAGAACCCAACGCAGCCAAAAATAAATATATAAATAGATTAATTTTTTTTAAAAAGAGACATGCTCATGCCTCTGTGTGTGTGCGTGTGTGAGCACGTGTGTATGTGTATATGTGACCTGTGTGTGTTGCTGTTTGTGCTTCAGAGTGAACGACAAGGCTCTGATCCCACAACCCTTACATGGACGTTGACAGTTTCCATTTGTACAGCAGTGCTTTTCTGTTTCCAAGTCTTTCCATATCGATTACCTCATCTAAGCCTCACACCCCCTCACAATCCACAGGAGGTGGATATTTTTATAGTTTTGTAGATGAAGAAACAGCTGCTTAAGGAGGGAATTCAAGGTCGCTGCGCTGGGACATGGTGGCCGGGACAAGAACACAAGCTCTAAGAGTCCGAGTCCTCCGCTCCTTCTTCCATACCCACGGAAACATCCTGCCAGCCTCTCGGCTAAGAAATAAGGGGGATACCCGTGCCTGCAAGATGGGCCCTGCCCCTGGAAGTTTGTCTTTCCTTGTGGGTGGTGGACAGGTGCACCTGATTCTCTGGAGAGACAATGAGGTAGGAGCCGCAGAGCCAACCCCGTGTGAGAAGGACACAGAGCACCGAATGGAATCTGCCAGGGGAATCCAGGAAGTCTTGCTGGAGGAGGTGTCCCATGAACTGTCTTTGTGCCAATTAAATTTTTCATCAGCTTCTCGTACTCTGGCTTAACCAGCAGAGGTTTATCTTTCTCACGAAACAAGAAGGAGGCAGGCCCGGGCTGGAGTGTGGTCGCGGGTGAGGAGCCCCTTGCTTCCTACTCTACCATCTTTAGAGCGTGGCATTTGTCCTCACGTTTGCAAGACAGTGGTTCTGTCTCTAGGCTTTGGTTTTGCAGTCCAGGAAGGCCGAAGGGGAATGGTAAAGGTCAAAAAGCCAAAGGTCAGCCAAGCCAGAGCTTCCTGTCAGGAAGAAACGGCACATGCATAGGAGCCCATGCAGTTGCCTTCCCAAGCAGGGTGATGGCCACCCCTTGTTGCAGAGGAGTTTTCACCCGGCACGTGGTCCCCAGGAGGATGCCAGGGCTCTCAGTGTGGCAGAGAGGAGGAGGGGGGTAGGAGAGGGCACAGAGCTGGGTCTGCGTCCGTCCTGCGAGCTGGGGAGGAGCTCAGCAGTCAGTACATGGGTGAAGGTGGAGCGTGTGCAGGTGACTCCCTGGAAACTGGAGGTGGTCCACTGAGGTCAGGGGAAAGAGCATTGCTGTGTAGGCCTGTGCACGTGCATGTGTGTCTGTGCATGTGGTCACACTCAAGTGTGTGAGTGTACACGGTCGCGTGCTTGTGAGGACAAGGTGCCCATGACAGGGGGTGAGGGTGAAAAATGAGCTCAGTCGTGGGGTCCTTGAGAAGTTCAGATCAATGCCATTTGGAGGGCCTCTGACCACCGTGGGGAGTGACTGGTCAGGATCCCAGCAGCAGACTGGATAGGAGAGAGGAGCCTGGCGGGCAGGAGACTGGTGAAGGGGCCGTTAGGATAGGGCAGGTGAGAACCACAAAATAAGTGCCAATGATATTCTCAGCAATGTGGCCCCAGGCAGAAGGACCCAGGTGTGTCTCTGCAGGTGGGGCAGGATGGGGAGGCCGGCTAACTTGTCGACCAATCACTTCTTCCTCTGAGCCTTGTTCTCCTTCTAAGTAAAGCACTCACAGAGAGAAAAAAGACAGAAGGGAGGGAGGGAGGGAGGAAGGAAGAGAGGGAGGGAGGGAGGGAGGGAGGGAGGAAGGGAGGAAGGGAGGGAGGGAAGGGAGTTAAAATAGTAACAAAGTTGAGCAGACTTGATTATGTTATCAATATTGGCCTTAAGAGATATAGAGGGACATTGCAAAATAATGCTAGGGTCATTCCAAGAGTAAGATGTAAAATCCTAAATTTGCACTCACCTGATAACGTAGACTCAGAAGATATAAAGCAAAAAACTGACAACATAATGGGTTAAGGACTGGGGTATAGGAAAGAGGAACGGGCAACTAATTGCTGCTAGGAAGTTAACAGAGGCTTCATTGAGGAGGAGGTATTTGAGCTGGGTCCTCAAGGATGAGTAGGAGTTTTCTAGGTGGACATGGCAGCAGGAATAATAAGAACTGCTATTTCCTGATTCATTTACCTACACCACTTCGCTCAACTCCTACAACAATCCTGTGACGTGAGCTCGTTAAATCCCCAGCATTTGAATGAGGATTCTAAGGCTGAAAGAGGTGGCATAATTTGACTAAGATGATGAAGTGAGTGGTGAATCCAAAATTTGCACTCAGATCTGTCTGCTTCCAGAGCTGGGTGCTTTACCTCTAGGCAACTGTCTATGTCAGTCTACGTCTCACGTGTAGAGGCATCCCGTTTGTTTTAGTCACTTGTTTGACTCGAGTCTGAAGTATTTATTTGAGGAAGACAAGAAGTTGAGCAGCCTTGATTGGGTTATCAATTGTAACGTTCCCAATATATATTTTTTAAAGCTCTCAAAAAATGCGAACATAAATCTGTAATAGGTGGCTTCTTACCTGAGACATGGGTAAAACACACACCTCCCAGAATACTGATATGCCTCCTGTTACCTAGTGGCAGCATATATAATTGCAGGGAAAGTGTATGAGAAAATTTTACCAAGTGTGGTAAACAAAAACCTAAATAAAATGACTAAACATTGGAACCTGGCATCAAGTTGTTCAATAAATATGAATAGATCATTGCCAAGTTGTCTGTTACTGCTTTTGTTTCACAATCTCCATGATTTCTTTTTTCCTTATTTTAAAAGTAAAATTGTTTTCTTTTACTTTTAGAAATTAAAGGAGAAAAAAAAGAAATAGCAATTATCCATGGTCTCAGTCCTCAGTTTCCACAATTAATTCTGGTTAACTCTTGATAAGTTTCCTTCCCATCTCCCTTTTTAAGAAAAAATCACATTAAAAAATAAGTGGCACAGTGGTTGAGAATCCGCCTGCCAATGCAGGGGACACAGGTTCGAACCCTGGTCCGGGAAGATCCCACATGCCGCGGAGAAACTGAGCCCATGAGCCACAACTACTGAGACTGTACTCTGGAGCCCACGAGCCACAACTGCTGAAGCCTGTGTGCCTGGAGCCCATGCTCCACGACAGGAGAAGCCACGGCAATGAGAAGCCTGCGCACCGCAACAAAGAGTAACCCCCGCTCACGGCAACTAGAGAAAGCCCGCGCGCAACAACGAAGACCCAACACAGCCAAAAAACAAAACAAAACAAAACAGAAGTGACACCTGTTCATTATAAAGAATTCAAAACACGCTGTAAATCCCAAAGATTGAAGTAAAAAAACAACCCAAATCCCATCAGCCAAAAATAACCATTAAAAGGGACTTCCCTAGAGAAATGCAAATCAAACCTACAGTGAGGCATCTCCTCACACCTGCCAGAATGGCCATCACCCAAAAATCTACAACCAATAAATGCTGGAGAGGGTGTGGAGAAAAGGGAACCCTCTTGCCCTGTTGGTGGGGATGTAAGTTGATACAGCCACTATGGAGAACAGTATGGAGGTTCCTTAAAAAACTAAAAATAGAATTAACATATGACCCAGCAATCCCACTACTGGGCATATACCCTGAGAAAACCACAATTCAAAAAGAGTCATGTACCACAATGTTCACTGCAGTCTTATTTACAATAGTCAGGACACGGAAGCAACCTAAGTGTCCATCGACAGAGGAATGGATAAAGAAGATGTGGCACATATATACAATGGAATATTACTCAGCCATAAAAAGAAACGAAATTGAGTTATTTGTAGTGAGGTGGATGGACCTAGAGTCTGTCATACAGAGTGAAGTAAGTCAGAAAGAGAAAAACAAATACCGAATACTAACGCCTATATATGGAATCTAAAGGGAGGGATGGTTCTGATGAACCTAGTGGTAAGACAGGAATAAAGACGCAGATGTAGAGAATGGACTTGAGGACACAGGGAAGGGGAAGGGTGGGCTGGGACGAAGTGAGAGAGTGGCATTGACATATACACACTACCAAGTGTGAAATAGATAGCTAGTGGGAAGCAGCCATATAACACAGGGAGATCAGCTCGGTGCTTTGTGACCACTTAGAGGGGTGGGATAGGGAGGGTGGGAGGCAAATGTAAGAGGGAAGGGATATGGGGATATATATATATATATATATGTATGGCTGATTCGCTTTTTTGTGCAGCAGAAACTAACACAACATTGTAAAGCAATTATACTCCAATAAAGATGTTTTAAAAAATAAATAAAAAATCAGGGGATTCTTCTCTTAAAAAAAAAAGGGGGTGGGGGACTTCCCTGGTGGTCCAGTGGTTAAGACTCTGTGCTTCCACTGCAGGGGGCACGGGTTTGATCTCTTGTTGGGGAACTAGGATCCTGTGTGCTGTGAGGCAAAAAAAAAAACAAAAAAAAAAAACCCCCCAAAAACCGTTAACATTAGGTGAACATCATTTTGGACAGCTCTGCAAATACACAGAAAACCAGAAGGACGAGTAAGGGACAGATTGGTAGAAATGATTTTATAAAACCAGAAGAATCACATCTTGTTACTATTTTTAATCTAATTTTACTTGAGTTTAACAGAAGAAAAAGAAAAGGGAGTTAATAGAATTGCTGAATTCATATTAATATTTCTTCTATAGGGAAGATATTTTCCCTATAATATCCCTCTAAATTTTTTTTTTTTTTTTTTTTTTTCTGTACGCGGGCCTCTCACTGCTGCGGCCTCTCCCTCCGCGGAACACAGGCTCCGGACGCGCAGGCTCAGCGGCCATGGTTCACGGGCCCAGATGCTCCGCGGCACGTGGGATCCTCCCGGCCCGGGGCACGCAGGCAGACCCCCAACCACTGCGCCACCAGGGAAGCACCCTCTAAATTTAAGAAAGGAAAGTGTGGTGTTATTAAAAGGTTGATGTCATTATGACTTTTTTCAAGGACATATTTTTATTTTTGTTTATAGACTCACTTCTCGATATGAAAGATGAGTTAATTGGTCTAACCACAAGGGCACAAGCACAGAGCTCTGAAGATATTGAAGTCCTTCTGTGCCAGCTGGTAAATATGGGTGGTGGACTCTCTCCCCAGTGCTCTCCCTCTGTCCTGGGGCTACCCTGACTCCACTCCCAGAACCAACCCCAAACCCCATCTCCCCAGGATCCAGAGCTGCAGGGCAAATGGGGCTCTGGACCCTTCTCCCGGCCCCGCTTCAACACCCCGACCTCAACCCAACTAGTTTAGCATTCATTGTTTTCATCTGTTTCAAGGGGGTTGCAAACAGGTGGAAAACCACTCCTCCAGGTTAGCCTTGCAGCTTTGTACGGTTTCAGAGAATAGAGACCTTTCTGCCCAAGCCCACGTAGCTCATTCAGAAGTGGAAGCGCACGTCTGTAATCACGATGTAATTACCTTGCCTCCCAATTGGCAGCAGACACAGGCCTGCGGGTATGGAAACTCCCCTGTGAACTGGCTCCAAACAGGATTAACAGAAGGTGCTGGCGGCCAGGAGCACGTGGAGGCGGCAGGAGGGGAGTGTGCTTTGCTCGGGCTCCACTCCGCCCTGGGCCTGGAGTCCAGGTCCTCGCGCTCAGGATCTCCGATCCCGCGAGAGGTGTCATCCCGCTTACAGACGAGGAAACTGAGGCTCAGAGAAGCTCTTCCTTGCCTGAGACCCTCACACGAGTCGGTGGGGCAGCCTGGATGTAAACCCAGGTCTGTCTTATGCCAGAATCCTTGCTTTTCCGGCCCCAGAGGGCACCTGGGGCTGCACAGAGGGGGAAGGGCAGAGGTCAGGAGCAGCCCCAGGTGGGACCGGGAGCCGGGAGCTCAGACACACCTTCCTGCCACCTTTGAAAGACAAGCACTGGAAGGTGGTGGGTGTGTGAATTAGGGGCTTTGGCGAGACTGAGCCCCCGCCGGGTGCTAGCAGAGAGCGTGTGGCCCGAGAGCAGGGGGTCACCTTGCAGTCAGAGCGACCCGGGTTCAAGTCCCAGCTCTGCCCCTCATCCCTGGGGCCTCAGGTAGATCACTGTCCCCTGGGAGCCTTGGTTTCCCCCTCCACAATATGGCAGCAGTTAAGGGGTGTGCCCAGGACCCGCAACAGGGACCCAATCAGCAGCAAAGGTCATTTTCTGTGTTTGGAAACATGGTAAGTTGGGCTTCTATTTACCTTTTGTTGCCAAAGCTGTGTGTGCTTGTGTGTGAGTGTTGGGGTGGGGGTGTGTGTCCAGCGCCCCGGCCCAGGTCAGCCATAACCGAGGGCGCAGCCAGAGAAGCAAGTCCCACTGGGATGGATAGATAGAAACACGTAACGTGCACACAGCACACACATGCACATGCACACGGGATGGGTCACGGGTTGACCGGTCAGCAGCAGGGGGAGGCTCATGTCCTGAGGCTGATGCTGGAGCCCTAAGACCGCAGGACAGGGAGTCAGGGAGGGATGATGGCTGAGATACAGACAAGAAAAGAACAAACCAGACCCATAAGGATGAGCGGGAGCTCTCAGGGTCAGGCGGTGGGGGGACCTCGGCTGTGTGGGCACCCTGTAGAACCTGGAGCCCAGGAGTCAGACATGAGAATGGAGGGCCGGTGGCAGCCTGGCTGTGCCTCACACCAAGGGGGTGGCCAGCAGCTCAGCAGCCATGTGGGTGAACTCTGAAACCACTCCATCCCCCACCCGCCCGGGAAAGGCCTTTGGGGCCCATCCTGCAGAAGCGTTCAGGGACGCGGGTTCTGGGAAACATAGGGCAGCCCAGCCCGGCTGACACATTTCAGAGCCACCCAGAGCTGCATAGGTGGGCCTGGGGCGGGGGGAGCTCCGGGCGGACACCTGCTGCACACGGAGATGGAGGACGGATGGTCTGGAGGGGACGAAGGATGCTCGGTGCTGGGGACACAGCTGATGGGCACAGTGACGTGTGCTGCAGCCACCTATCCCTGCCCGGCTCCCAACCCAGATGCTGAGGTCAGGAGGATCCCAGCAGTGGGATGCCAGTCTTGGGGGTCCATCAGAACCAGCCAGGAACTTTTCAACCCTGGCCTGTGCATCAGAACCCAGAGCAAAAAGTCATGCCCTTGGTGAGCAAGCCCAAAGTCATAGCCCAGAGGGACACCTGTAAGCCCTTGCTCGTCATCCAGGCACTTTGTGATTTTGGTTTCACCTCCAACCAGCCTGATCTCCTGACCCCCTCAGCCCCACACCCATATTTCATTCACCCCAAACTCCCCCTGGCATCCGGGTCACATACCACATTGGTGCTCAACACTTTTCTTGCTGCCGGCAAAACCTTCCCACATGCTCCCCATCTAACGAACTCCTACTCACTCTCCAGGGCCCCACTCAAAGGTCACCTCCTCTGTGAAGCCCTCCCTGACTGCTCCCACAGCCACACTCCTATACCACATTCTTCCTCAGTACCAATCGCTCTGTTTTGTGGTGTCCTTGTGCCTGTCTCCCCATTAGACCAGTGGCTTTCGGGGGGCAGGGGCCTAACACAGAGTAGTGAAAGAACGAATGACCAAAGGAATGAATGCGCGGCCAGCTTTGGGTCTGGGGCCTAGCTTGTGGGATGTGCTTCCAAGGTGGGTTGAGGGCTGGCTGCAGGCATAGTCTCTGGAGATTTGTCATGACTGTCTCAAGGTGCAGACGTTTCCAGGGAAGATAGACACTTCAGGATCATCAGATGTTCATTTCCTTCTCGTTAAAAAAGAAAACCATATAATACACACTTTTGGTAAAAATTCAGATAATCGTAGAACTGGGCAAAGTGAGCGCTGTGCACGGCATCCTCTCCTCCCCACCCCAGTTCCCGTTCTATCTTCAGAGGCGACCCCTGTTGGACATATTTGTTTTCAGTGGAAAGTTTTGGGAGCCTAACTGGTCTGACTGGTTTTTCTCTCCATTTGAGCTGGGGCCCAGCTTGCAAAAGGGGCCTCCGAGGGGAACACGTAATGCCGTTTAGCATGACTTTGCCTCCCAGACCCTCAGCGCCTTCATCTGTAACTCCTCAAACTGACTTCCAGGGTGGTCGTGTGGGCTGACTGAGGCACCGGGTATAAACACCCGGCTCAGGCCTTGATAAATATTCATCTTTTACTCCCTTTTCCCACCTCAAGCCCACCTGTGGCCTGTGACAGGCTTGGAAGCAGCAGGCCTGCATGTGCTCCAAGTCCTGAGAGGTGTTGATGAATGAGTGCCGTTTTAGAAGCCTCCGGAACCTGGTGTGAGCCTATCACCCATGTATTGCTCCCTCTCTCCCTCCCTCCCTCCCTCCTTCCTTCCTGAGCACCCACTCTGGACCCTCAGAGAACAGAGCTGAGTGAGCTGGGACCAGGCAGGACCCTGTCATAGGCCAGGAAACTGAGAGGCCGCAGAGGGATGAGACCTGTGCTGGGAAGTGTGTGGGGCAAAGGCGAGCAGGAGCCGCGTGCCTGGGTGCAGTGTGACTGTGGGAGGGTGACCCAGTGGACTTACCTCTCGTCACTTCCCCCACCCTCCTGTCTCCTCCCTCCCTTCTTTCCTCCCTTCTGTCTGTATTCACTGAGCATCTGCCTGACGGGGGCACAGGGGACACCCCAGGGATAAAAAGGCGAAGTTTGAAGTTTGTATCCCCGAGACCTCCCAGCCCCACGTGAGCGTCAGGCCCACTGACAACCCCAAGGGCAACAAGAAACTGGCTGTGATGGAGGCGGGTGTGGAATGCAGGGGGAGACCCCAAGACTCAGGGAAGTTTCTCAGTGGACTGAAGCCGGAGCTGGGCCCCGAAGGATGAGGAAAGGGTGTGCCAGGTAGAGGGAACTGCATGTGCCAAGGCACAGAGGCAGGAAAGGACCCGCCTGGTCTGGAAACTGCCCACAGCTCTCCCCTGTGGGCAGGTGATGGGGGGGCTTGGTCCAGGGAGTGGGCCCAGGCTGGGCTGGGCTCCCGTGACTCACTTCCTGGACCCTCTGCCTCCTTGACCCCCTTTGCTCCTTGGCTGCTTTGGGAGGAAGTAGCCCAGGCCTCAGCTGACAAAAGGAGGCTTTGATATTGGAGAAAGGGGGTGAGGAAGGAGGGGCGCTGGTGTGTATTTTTGGCCACGTCTCAGGAATCTGCGCCTCCTCCATGGCAACCAGGCGGCAGCTGGGGGAGCTGCCTGCAAGGGTGGGAGCCTCTGCAGCTGCCTAGCTGAGGGTGGGCTGGGCTGGGGTGCAGACCTCTTGCTGTCACTCCTGGCCCGCCCAGCCCAGGGAGAGGAAGAGGGCAGCTCAGTGGTCTGGGCGGGCCGCTCCCACTCTCTGAGCCTCAGTTTTGGGGTCTAAAATATGGGGGTAACAATACAGTGTCCAGCCCAGGTCCCCTGGGAAGCAGATGCCCCGGCAGGGAGCATCCTGGGTGGCCCTCTCTGCAATCTGAACGTTGGGGGGGCCATCGCCATTGGGGAGTCCTTGAGCCACGTGGTCCCTCAGAGGTAGTTGAAGCTGCCCTGGCCTCCACACCGTCTGTGCTCAGTCGCCGCCCAGGAGCCCAGGGGAGACGGGGCCGCAGTGTGAACGCAGGGCTGGGTTTCAGAGTGGGCAGCCGGGTCCCAGTCCGCCACCCATAGCTGGAGGTCTCAGTGGGGGTCTCGTGGCTGCCCCGTGCACAAACCCGTCCCCCCAGCCAAAGCAGCAGGGCTTGCTGTTTCCAGAACTCAGGCAAAGCAGCTGAGGAGCTGGGAAGGGAGGTGGGTGAGCCCTGCGTCTGTGTCCTGGGGCTACTGTACAAATGACCAAAACTGGCCTATAAAAACAGAAATACATTCTCCCACAGATCTGGAGGCCAGAATCCGAAATCAAGGTGCCAGCAGGGCCATGGTCCCTCTGAGGCTCCGGGGGAGGGTCCTTCCTGCCTCTCCCAGATCTGGTGGCTCCTCGTGTGCCCTGGCTGTGGCCTCATCTCTAGAGTCTGTGCCTCCGTCTCCATGTGGCCTCCTCCCGTGCCTCTGTCCCTCCCCTTCTGACAAGGACACCTGTCATTGGATTCGGCGCCCAGCCTATTCCAGTCTGACCTCATCTTAACCAATGACATCTGCAAAGACTGTTTCCAAATACCATTATGTTCTGGGGTTCTGGGCGATCATGAGTTTGGGGGGACACTCCAACCCATTACAAGCCCCATTTGGGCAGCCTGGGTGGGGGACCCAGGCCGATGTTAAGCGAGGGTCCTGGGGAGGGGCCCACAGGGTGGCGATCAGGGGTCCCAGAGAGTGGGCTGGGGTCTGTTTTTTCATGTGGCAGTGGGTCAGAGTCAGGGGAGAGCTGGCAGAAGGAAGGTGGGACTGAGCCAGGAGGGTCCCTCTCCCCACCTCCCCCCCCGTCACACACACACACACACACACACACACACACACACACACACACACACACACACACACACGGCAGTGTCATTTCCCCTTTTGCCCACCATGGCCCAGGACCTCCCTCCCCCTGTCCCTGGAGGCTCCTACCAGGCCCCAGCACCTGCCCTGTGACCCTGGGCCTCAGAAATGTGGGTGCCTTTCCTGGGCAGAAGGTGGGTGACATGGGGTGAGACTCCGTCTCAGCTGTGCCCTCACCGGACTGTGCTCCTGGAGCCTCAGTTACCTCCTCAGTGACATGGGGTAACACAAGGCTGTGAAGGGGTTGGGGGCTCTGCGGGGAGCTGAGGGGGATGAGGGGGGCGACTCCAGCCCAGGAGCAGCTACGGTGGGAGCACGCTCTGCCCAGGAAGAGTGAAGGGTGCACGAAGAGCGTGGGGTCGCCCAGCTCCCAGGGCTGAGCAGGCAGCGCCCTGGGTGCGGCCCATCGCCCTGGGGGTTCCCTGGGAAGCCGGCCCCCTGGTCCCTGCCAGCTCGGCACCCTGCACACCGCGCACACGCATACACTCTTGCCCTCACTCACACACTGACCCGCACGTGTAGGCGCCCTCTCACACGCTCTCGCACACACGCTTACACACACAGCCATACACACACTGAGCACTCCCTGGAGTCATTCAGCCAGACCCCCGGGCACAAGTGCAGAAGCGGCCCCTTCCAGGGTGTCGGGCCTCCCCTCCCCTGGTCCCCTCCCCTCCCCTGGTCCCCTCCCCTGGTCCCCTCCCCTCCCCTGGTCCCCTCCCCTCCCCTTCCTCTCCATCTGGGCCTCCCGCCCTGCTCCTGCCCCAGTTTCTGGGTTGTCCCCGTGGAACTCCGAGAACAGGCAGCTCGGGCCCACCCCACGGCCTCCTTCCCTCCCTCCCTGTTACGCTGGTGGCCAGCCTCCAAGATCCCCTCCAAAGACAGTGGGGAGACTGCTTTGTCGTGGTCACCAAGGCAGGGCCTGAGGCACCGACCTCACAGGGAGGCTGATCTCAGGGGGCCGGGATGGGGGAAGGACCACTTCTCCGATATCGGGGAGGCTGCTGTTGCAGGCGCGTGGGGCTCCGTCCGGCAGCAGCTCCCGAGGGGCCTGCGAAGTGCATCTCACGCCCAGCTGCCTGGGGACCACCGGGGGCAGCATTTACCCATCAGCCCCTTCCCCAGCCCAGTGGTCAAGGGTGGCCACACAGGCATGACTGCCCTGAGCTTCCGCACGGGCACGCTTGGCTGTGGAGCGGGTCCCCTGGGCCTCCTGCCGGAGGAAGGAGCAGGCTCCCGGCAGCCCCCACCCCCATGCTGCTGTGAAGCACGTCCTTGGACGAGCTCTAAGACACCAGGCTCGAGCACCCTCCCCAAGGAGGTGGATGGATGTGAGTTCTACTTTTATACAACTCTTAGCTGAAAGGATGTATTAAATTATTTTTATGGTAAAGAAAACTCTTTACCCATGGAAAAAATAGCCCAGTGAAGTTTTTAACAGTTCAGATTAGTTAAGTGATTTCACATGCCTACTGTGGGGAAGGCACCTAAATGTCAACTTTTTTTTTTTTTGGCCGCACTGCGCAACTTGTGGGATCTTAGTTCCCCGACCAGGGATCGAACCCAGGCCCTTAGCAGTGAAAGTGCAGAGTCCTAACCACTGGCCCGCCAGGTAATTCTCCTAAATTTCATCTTGTGTACCCATTCTGACCTGGGTAATGGCCGCCTGGAGGGGTGGGTTAAGAAGGCTTCTGAGGCTGCGTCCAGGCTCAGTGGTCAAAGTGCTGCAGTCCACTGTAAATGACAGCCATGGACAAGGGCATGGGGGCCCCACGGCCATTCACACACTGGCAGGCTGGATAAAGGTCCCCAAGGATATCCAGGTCCTAATCCCTAAAACCTGTGACATAAGGGTGCACATGCCAGGTGGCCACCCGGCTCCCCAGAAGAGCCTTCAGCGCATTGAGTCAGACCTGACCTTCAGGTCCCCCGTTGCACACGGGGGCTGTGAATGGAGATGCCCAACCAGCCTATACATTTTCTAAAAATGTGTGTTTGGTGAAACATCCGTTGATGGCCTCATCTTTATACACAGAGTGAGGGCAGCTCCAGCCCCCGCTGAGCCTGGGCCACCCTGGATGGTCTGTTTCTGGGGTGCCACCACCCTTGTTGGCGCCCTAGCCCTGCTCTCACACCTGTCAACAGTCCCTCTGCCAAAGTCCTTCCAGATAATCGATTGCACGTGCCATCTGTTTCCTGCTGGGACCATGACGGATGTGGTTTGGAAAGGAGACGAGGGAAGCAGTGGAAGGGGTCTGGAGGGGCACCCTGTGCAGCCCTTGGTGGGCTGGCTGGGCTGCGGGGGATGATGGGCGGTGATGAGCAGAGCCCTCGGGGCAGGTGGGGCACGCACACGATCACCCTACACCCTGCGAGCAGCAGCTGCGGCCCGTTTACAGGTGAGGTCACTGTGTGCGGTACAGAGAAGGCACACGAGGGGGGCGGGGCCCAAAATGGAACTCTGACCTGCCCGGGCCGTGTCTCCTTTCCCTGTGACCGCTGAGTAAGTGCTTCCTCCCCTGTGGCCCTTGCTCTGATGGACTTCACCCTCCCGGCCCCCAGCGCAGAGTGTGATCCTCCCTCAGCCACGGGAAAGAGCACAGTTAGATTAAAATGAACCATGTGTGCCTGGCCTAACCATTAAAGGCTTAGAAATATTGGGGTCCAGGGTCAGAGCAGGCCTCACCTTGGGCCCAGAAAGGGGATCCCCTACCCTGGCATCCAGGCGTCTGCTCTCTCCCGTCCCGTCCCTCCCAGCCAGTGACCTTGGCGGGGCCATACTGTAGCGGGGTGTGGGCCTCGAGTGGAGAACGCCCTGCTTCCCGCTCTATCTGTGGCTTAGATGACAAAACCATTATTTATTCTTCGGCTCTGCCTGCCTGCTTCTCTGGCAGATTTTTTTTTTGTTTTTTTTACCTTGAAAAGAAAATTGATTCAGGATTCTGCAAACCACCCAGCTGACTTCCTGCATTAACCTGACGAGAGATGGTGCCGTGGCCAGGCTGACGGGCCCCGGCTCCCTGATGGAGCCGCAGCGCCAGGCACAAGGAGAAGGACCACCTGTGCGGAAGGAGAGGAAGCCAGCAGGCAGAGAGATGCAGGCCGGGCAGACGAGAGGGTCCCCACGGCCTCTACACCCTGATCTCGGGTTCCGGGCCAGCTGCCTGGCTGCTCTGGGAGGCACCCCTGCGGCCTCTCACTAAATCGCCCTTTGCCGACTTCTGTCACTGGTCACCAAGAGAGGCCTGACCGAGGAGCCTGGTTACAGCAGCTGGAGGGTCCCGAGCCTTCTGCGGCTCTCTCCTGGAGATGACGCTGGCCTTCTCACTGGCTGTCCTGTGTCCCCTCCAGCCCCCTCCAGTCCCTCTCCACCCCAAGGCCACAGGGAAGGTTCCCAGCCCAAACCTGACCTCTTCACTCCCCTGTGTTCAGCCCTCCAGCTGTTCCCCTTGACAGGCTACTGCGGCCTCTGCACCTCCTTCCTGCACCTCTACCCCTGGGACAGCACTTCAGAATGACTTGCCCCTCTGCCCATACTCTCATGCCTCTGGGCCTCCATTCATGCAGTTCCCTCTGATGGAACTCCTTTCCTTTCCTTTTCACCCCCTTGTTCATTATCACTACCTGGCCAAGAAGCCAGGGCAGCTCCTACCAAGTATAAGACAGGGTGGTAAGAGTGTGCTGTTGCCACATTACCTGGGTTCACATCCCAGCTCTGCCACTTACTGTGGGATCTCAGGCAAGCTCCTAAACCTCTCTGTGTCTTGGTTTCCTCATGTGAGACATGGGAGGATGATTGCTCTCATGGGCTGCTGGGAGGATGAAGTGCGTTAAGTGTGTGCTTGGACGTGGGCAGCTCTGCAAAGCACCAGGTGCCGTTACCATCAGAGCCCATGGCCTGTGGCCCTGGGAGACACCTCCTGGATGGTGACCCCTGGGGGAAACACTGGCCTCATGCAGGTCTGTCCCCAGGGCCTGGTCCTGAGGCCAGCTGTGTTCTGGAGCTCTGCTGGGGGACCTGTCCGCTAGTGGCAAGGCAGAACGGGCCTCCCAGGGCAGCTCAGTGGCCACCTGACTCCAAAGCTGCCTTTCAGCCTCCCACTCCCTCCCCACCCCCAAAAGGCAACCAGGTGTGATTTCCACCCAGTGCGGCCCACCTGCCTCCAGTCTCTCCGGATGCAGCAGGGGCTGATGCCCCCTGCTGGCCAGTGCTCGTTACTGCGGAAGGTAGAGTCCTCACCAATGAACCAGGAACCCAGACAGGCACTGTCATCACCATTTCATAGGCAAGCACCAGGCTTTAGGGCCTCCAGGTCACTCAGCTAGAAAGTAGCAGAGCCTGGATTTGGAATCAGGACTGTCTCCCCAGCCGATATGCGTGGTCCCCATTTTCGCTACCCCAGGAGGCTCTGAGTCCCTCTGTCCTCCATTCTTTCTGCCAAACATGCCCATCCCTAAGGCCCCACCCACCTTGGAAATGCCCTTGAGTCACACCCCTTGGCTGGGCATGAACTCAGGCTGATCCAGGGCTGCTAGGAGCTCCCGGAGAGTGGGGGGCCCGGCTAGAGATAAGTGAGGTGCTCTCCTGCCTCTGGGGCCACATTCTGGTGAACAAGTCAGTGCAAAAGTCACTCAACAAATGCTTGTTGAATGAATATATGACTAAGTAAGTGTACTCAGCGACTGGCACAAGGCTGTCACTTTTCCAATTGGCAAACTCTTACTCATCTTTCAAAACCCTGTTCAGGGTCACCCCTTCCAGGAGGGAAGCCTCTTCCAAAACCCTTCAAGGAGGCCACCTAGCACATTTCACTCTAGGGCAAGATACTGGATACAAAGTGCTATGGGATGTTGGGTGTGGGGCAGACACTTGCAGAAACAGCTGTGGGAGGGAGGAGGAGGGAAGATGCTTGGAGGAAGAGGAGGCTTTTGAAACTACCTGGAAAGCAGGTGTAGTATTGGGACAGGGGCAATATTGGAGGGAAATGATGCTGTGGAGGGACAGGGTAAGGGTACTAGTAACCTAGGGCTGCCCAAGAAAGTACCACAAACCAGGTGGCTTAGGACAACAGAAAATTACCTAGTCCAGAATCAAGGTGTTGCATGGCTGTGCTCTCTCTGAAGGCTCTGGGAGAGGATCCTTCCTGGCCTCTTCCCAGCTTCTGGATGTTGCCAGCGATCCTTCGCATTCCTTGCCTTGAAGCCATCACTCCAGTCTCTGCTTCCATCTTCCCTCTCCTTCTCCTGTGCGTGTGTGTGTGTGTGTGTGTCCAAATCCCCCCTTAGAAGGACAGTGGTCATTGAATTAGGGTCCACCCTATTCCAGTCTGACCTCATCTTAACTTGACTACGTCTGCAAAGACCTTATTTCCAAATAAGGCCACATTCACAAGTACCAGGGGTTACGATGAATGTGTCTTTTGAGGGGACACAATTCAACCCACAACAGTAAGTAAAGGTATGGAGGTTGGGGAGACTGGTTCACATTTAGGAAGTAGAGAGTGGGGGTCAGTTTGAGGAGAGTCAAAGGAGAGAGAGCAGGTGAGTGAAGATGCTGGAGATGTAAGGGGGTCATCACAGAGGGGCCTGATGCCCTGGGTTGGGGCATGGGGGGAGGGGGTCAGCTAGGAGCCTGGAGAGGTCAGACGGGGTCATACCAGCCCCAGGGCTTGAGCCCTGACTCAGGGGCAGGCTTCATGCTCATCCGTCACTTGCATCATCTCATCTAACCCTCATGACAGCCTCCTAGGTGGCTGCTCCAGGTTGTAGATGAGGAAAAGCTCAAGGGCCCACAGCTGGGAAGTGCTGAGCTGAGGTCTGAACCCGCTGAGCCTCCAGGCCAGTGTGCTGTGTCGCACAACTGCCCGGACAAGGTAAGGTTTTCACGTTTGATTTGTGGACCTGTGTCCTTTCACAACCTTTGCTTCTTCTTGGTTCACAGACCTGGAGATGTGGCTGGAGACAGTGACCTCTTTTAGTTCATATCTCATGACCTGGTTTCCGCTCCTTTGGAGGTGTCCCATGTGGGCGGATTATTTTTAAACCTTCTGCTTTGGGGGCGTTGGTTTGTCTCGCTGGCTGAATTTTGAAGGGGATTCAACAAACTGAGCAATGGCTCTGCTGCTTGGCAGTGAGGGAGCTGGCCTGGCTGGGCCCCCTACACACACTGGCTTGTTTAAGTCTCCCAGAGCCTCACAAGATCAGAGAAACAGCCCCACGGAGCTCCTGGTACCAAGCGGCAAAGCAGGCTATGCACCAGGGTCTGCTTGATGCCCAAGTTCGTGCTCATGGGTCCTCATCCCTACAGATGGTTTGTGACCAGCTGAGACCAGCCGGCCAGAGGACTGTCCCCCTCCCCTCCTGTGAATATCCAGGGAGAGCTGCTCTGTCTGTGAAGGCTTCCAGGTGCCTGGGCTTCGCTATGGAAAACAGTATGCGAATTCCTCAAAAAAATTAAACATAGAACTACAGATCCCCCTTCTGTGTATACACCCAAAATAATTAAAATCAGGAGCTCAAACAGATATTTGCACACCTGTTCATAGCATCGTTATTCACAATAGCCCAAAGGTGGAAACAACCCAATTGTCCACGGACCAATGAATGGATAAGCAGAGTTGGTCCATCCATACAAGGGGATATTAGTCAGCCTTAAAAAGGAGAGAAGTTCTGGCAGATGCTACAACATGATGAACCTTGAGGACATTGCGCTCAGTGAGCTAAGCCAGTCACAAGAGGACAAATGCTGTGTGATTCCACTTATATGAGCGACCTGGAGTGAAGTTCATAGAGACAGAAGGTAGGAGGGTGGGGCCCGGGGCTGGGGGAGGGGAGGGGGGGTTAGTGTTTCATGGGGCCAGAGTTTCACTTTGGGAAGATGAAAAAGTTCTGGAGGTGGATGGTGGTGGTGGCCGCACTGCAGTGTGAATGTACTTTTTTAAAATAACAATGTGAATATACTTAATGCCGCCGAACTGGTTACTTAAAAATGGTTAAAATAGTAGATTTCATGTTACGTGTATTTTACCCCCATAATAATGAAAAAGGATACTTGGGTTTCAAAAGCTCATCTTATGCTGACTTCTCCTGAGGCCAGCCACTGTGAAACCAGCCATCCCCACCAGCAGTGTGAGAGGCTCCCAAGGGCCGACACCTGCAGCTGTTATTTGGAGCCCTGACATACGGCCAGTGACCGAGAGGTGAAGGGGGACAAATGCCCTGCTCCCTAGCCTTGTGGGTGGGGAGGCTGTAACTTACCCCCAGGGTTAGGAGGTATCACTCACCCTCCAGAGTCCCCTGCAGGACCAGGCTTGGGCCCTCCTGTGACCTCACCTGAGAGCACTCTGCCACCCAGGGAGCCCTGGTGGGGACAGGAGCTAAGACCACTCGGCCCAGCTGGCTCCACTTACATGACTGCATGGTGCTCCGTTGCTTCCGCTGTGCTATTCCGACTCTGCTTGTTGATTCAATGATAACCTCGTACGTATCACCTAGCCCATGTGCCTGTGGACACATTTACGAGAAATTCCTAGAAGTGGGTGGCAGGGTCAAAGGGTGCGTGCATCGGTGACTGTGAAAGCTGCTGCCGTCTTACCCTCCACAGAGGCTTGGAGGTTAACGCCCCAGAGCGGTTTGAGAAGACGAACAGGGACAGGCCGGGGACCCAGCCCGGCCCCTTCTCCCCACTGCCGCCAGGGGGCGCACATTCCCCCTGTAGGAAGGGCAGGGTTGGGAAGGGGAGGCCGGAGCCTGGCTTCTCAGAGCTGGAGGGAGGTACTTCGTTTTCACTTGGGGGAACTGGGGTATGGGGAGAAGGGACTTTCCGTTGGTCCTGTTCACCTGCACTGTCCTGCCTCGGGATGTGAGGTCTCAGGACACTGTGCCCAGTCCAAGCGCTGTCCCTATCAGAAGAGTGAGCCCCCTCCAGGGCCCTGGGAGGTGGGCCCTGCTGTGCTCACTTTCGGCGGGTGCAGTGCTCACTGCTAAGTGACAGAGCTGAGGCCCGGCCCCGGGCTGCGGGGTCAAGACCTGTTCTTGGAATACTCCTGTCCTCCTGCTCTTAGGGCCAACTTCAGTGATGGCCCTTTTAAGGTGCCAGCTGCTGCAGGGGCTGATCCTGCAGCCAATAAACAAGCACCAGCAAAGTCTCGCTTAACTCTGTGAGCAGCGGGGCAGGAAAAAGGGGAGAGAACGAGGCCACCCACAGGGTGAGTGCCAAGTCCGGGGAGGGCAGCCATCATGTTTCATAATAGCTGGAGGCCTGTGCCTTCAGCCCATTTTACAGGTGAGCAAACCGAGGCTCCTGGAGGTGAAATGAGCTGCCCTGGACACCCGGAATCCCTTGCACCCCCACAGCCCAACACCACCGTGACCAGCTGCATCACCACCCCGTCTTCCTTCCTGAGTTGAACTGATTGCCCAGCAATGTGATAACCAGAGTGGAAATCAGAGAGAGATAGAGAAGAAAAGCCCCACCCCAGCCCCACTTCCGCTTGGTTCTTTCCGGGCCCTGTCCACATCTTGGCCACGTGTGGAGGTTCCATTAGTCATTGTGACCTTAGGGGAGATGTAGTGCTGCCTTCAGCCAAAAGTCCCTTCATTTCCCTGTGGCCACACCAGCTGTGCAGGTTTTGCAATAACTGCAGTTTTTTCTCACATTAGAAATTCTATGTAATTATTGAAGACATTTTTTAATATTAAGCAAAAATAAAATCACCTATAATCCCACTGCCACTCAGTGATATAAATACTTAGTTCATTTATTTATTCATTCAGCATGTATTTGGTGAGGGCCTACTGTGTGCCAGGCATTGTCGGGTCCGGAGGGGGATGACAATGGACAAAACAAATGTGCATTTACAGAGAGGGGCTCTGGCATGAATTCATCCCACCTGACAGTATGTCACGGTGTGGTTGCCTGAACTGGGGTATCTCAAAGTGGCACGCTCCCAGGCACCTCCCTCGTGGGTGTCATTTAGACAAGGGAAGGGAGGGGGTCCCACATGGCAGATTTCTCTGCCAAGTCCATTTAGGTGCAACCCCACATCTGACCCGGAGCCGAGGCCCAGCTGCCAGGGTGAGTCTGTGGTGTGTAGGCTCTGGTCCCCCACCCTGGGGCCCTCCCAACTTTGCCCATCCAAGGACACCTTCTTCTGCGGCCGGGCACCTCATCTTTGCACACAGTGGGCTGCTGGGCACACAGCAGTGCAGCCCCCTGCCCGGGCCTGCAGAGAGGGTGAGGGGCTGCCCAAGGCTCCTCTGCAGATATCAGAGGGCAGGAGGGAGGGGTCAAAGGCCTTTGCCCAGGCTGCTTGAAAGGCGGCCAGGAAGGGGATGTGCGGTTATGATTATGATGGGGGAGGGGGAGGGACAGACGCAGCCCCAATCCCATGCAACTTTCCAAGGGAGGCATTCTGGTACTTCGCTTCACAGAGGCAGACGTGGAGCTGGGATCCCACCGTGTCCCGGCCACACGGTCTCCTCCCTCTGGGCTCAGGGTGCACCACTCAGGAGAATGAATGAATGCATGAACGAATGAGCAGGCCCTCGGTGGGCTCACCTCCTGTGCCGCAGCAGGAAGACGACTGGCTGCCATGTCCACGTGCCCCAGTCTGGAGGGGTGGCCGCTGGGCCGGAAGCCTGCTCTCTGCAACCCTGGTCACATTACTCTACTTCCTCATCTGCCATGGCTGCCGGCTGAGGTTTCCTGGGTTCTCGGGGTGATTGAGTGAGACGGCCCTAAGGCCCTGAGCACAGTGCCTGACGATCGGCAGGTGTCCCACGAATGCTTGTCCGCCCCAGTCCCCACTGAAGGGGGCCGTCCACGCAGCCCCTCCAGCCCGAGGCTGGTGGAGAGCTTGTGAGATGCCTTCACCAGGCGTGGCGGAGCTCGGAAAGATGAAGGAGATGCAGAGCCTGCCTCAAGGGCCCGGGAGAGACGCCAAGCACGAGCAGGGGCACGTAGTACTGTCCCCTGGAGGGTCAACGCCAGCCCCAAGGCCAAGTGCCCGAGACCGGCACCCTTCCCGGCACACCCGCGGACACACATGCACACACACGCGCGCATAGGCACACACACACAGACACACATGCATGCACACACACACGCACAGGCACACACACACAGACATGCATGCACACACACGCGCGTGCACAGGCACACACACAGACATGCATGCACACACGCACGCACAGGCACACACACACAGACACACATGCACACACACGCGCGCACAGGCACACACACACGGACACACATGCACGCACACGCGTGCACAGGCGCACACACAGACACGCATGCACACACACAGGCACAGGTACACACACAGACATGCATGCACACACGCGCACAGGTACACACACACACAGACATACATGCACGCACACACACAGGCACAGGCACACACCCACGGACACACATGCACACACACACGCACAGGTACACACACACAGACATACATGCACACACATGCGCGCACAGGCACACACAGACATGCATGCACAGGCACAAGCACACACACACAGACATACATGCGTGCACACACACAGACACACATGCACACACACGCGTGCACAGGCACACACACAGACATGCATGCACACACACAGACAGACATGTATGCACACACACGCACAGGCACACACACACATGCACGCGCACAGGCACACACACAGACATGCATGCACACACACGCACAGGTACACACACACAGACATACATGCACACACACACACGCACAGGTACACACACACAGACATACATGCACACGCGCGCGCGCACAGGCACACACAGACATGCATGCACACACACAGGCACAGGCACACACACAGACATACATGCATGCACACACACGCACAGGTACACACACACAGACATACATGCACACACACGCGCGCACAGGTACACACACACAGACATGCATGCACACACACAGGCAGCCAGACGTATGCACATGACATACCTGCACACACATAGACAAACACACACACGCACGCACAGATGTACCTACATGCACACACATGCAGACACATATGTACACACAGATGCACATACAAGCAGGCATATATGTACACAGACACATACATATACACACAGATACCAGTATGTGCACACAAACTTGTGTGCACATAGAAACACTCCTCTCTTCTGCTTTACTTTTTTGCTCTGCATGTATCACAATCTAACACACTGTTTATTTCACGTATTTATCGTGGACTCTGGGTCCTCTCTTTCCAGGTTCATAGGGTGGCTTGGCCACCATCTCGGTCAGCTCGGGCAGCTGTAACAGAATGCCACAGACCGGGCGGCTTCAACAACAACATTGATTTCGCTTGGTCCCGGAGGCTGGCGGTCCGAGGTCAGTGCCCGCGTGGCCAGGTTTGCTGAGGCCCTCTTCCTAGCTTGCAGAGTCATTGTTCTGTCCTCACAGGACAGGCCAGCTCCGCTTCCTCTTCCATGGTGGAGGCTCTGCCTTCCTGACTTGCGACCTCCCCGAAGTCCCGCGTCCTAATACCATTCCATGGGGGCTAGGGTTTCAGCATGAACTTTAGGGGGACACAGCAGGCAGGCCACAAGAGCCGTGCACCAGCTGCGTGACCCGGGGCAGCTACCACACTTCCGCCCCTCATCTCCCCAGCTGTCAAGTGGAGACACTAATGCATCCACAGTACGGTGCTGGGACAATGACAAGACTTACTATAAACATCCCACCTGTTAGTGTTAATACCGACTCTCCCTCTCCCATTGTCTGTCTCCCCCATTAGGGCAGAGGCCCTCCTCAGCCGCTCTCCGATGCCCCCTCGCCCAGGCAGTGTCCCCAAATAGCTGATGCACTAGCAGAATTTGCTGAATGAATGAGGCACCCCTGGCAGCCTGCCTGGGCTTGAATTTAGAGTGTGAGGGGCCCAGGTAGCCTCAGGTCCCCTCCCATCCAGCAGGAAAAATCATACCTGGCTCAGGCTGGAGTGTAAACAGCAGGGACCCAGGGCCATGCCAGGCCTTAGGGAACCCGTTTGAGAGGTTCTTCCTCTTCCGGGTCCATGCGGAGGACCTCTCCGGAAAACTCTGGAAAGCTGAGCCCTGCAGCCCGCAGCCTCAATTCCACACCTGCCCCAGCTCCCTCCCTGGTAGCGGCAGGCACCTTGTCTTGGCCTCAGAGCCCCTGTGGCCTGTCCAGACCATACTGCCACATCTGGACCGTCGAGGAGGCGGGGCTGTGTGTGGGGCACTCAGTGCCCCACGTGGAGGAGGCTGGGCTCCCGGATCAGAGAATCGCCGGGTCGGACTCCAGTGCCTCCATGTTCTTGCTGGGTGATCCAGGCGAGTCGCTGGGCTTCTTGATCGTCGGACAGAGTAAGCCCACCCTTCTGTTTACGTTAGCGGGTTTTCCAGTTTTGCCAACATTTCCTGGAGGCTACTCCACACTGCATGCCGCATGTGGCTCTAGGGCTGAACACGGCCCGGGTTGTTCCTGACTGTCGGACTTTTCTCAGTCCCTCTGGGGCCACTGCTCTGTCCTAGGCTCTGTCCCAGGTCCAGGCTGTGGGGTCTGCCTGGAGATGGGTGTCTCATCTGTCCGGGCTGACATCTGCAGAGATGTCCCCATTCTGGTCATGCCTGGGCATCGATCCACGTGCGGAATGGCCGTGTGCTCTGTGTTTGACATCAAGGCCCCTGTGGGCCTGCCCCCTGCTGTGCCACTCCTGGGCCCACAGGGACCCCCGCTCTGTCATACCCAGATGCAGAGCTGCCTCAGGCTTGGAGTGCAGGCGCAGTGCCCCCATGTGCCCTAGTTTCCTCCGGAGTTTCTGGGGCGCTGTCACTGGGGACCCAGCCGGGGGCGGGGCAGGGCAGGGCTGGCCTTCCCTCCACTGGAGCATCGCTGTGGAGTGGGCTTGGAGTGTGGTGGGCAGACACGTCACCCACGTATCCCTGCCGAGCCTGGAGGAGAGAAGCAGCCCTGATTCTTCTCTTCCACTCCCTGTGAGCCGCTCTGTCATCCCTGCCCCTAGCCAGGAGCTTTGAACACTCACCCCAGCTGTGGCCAGATCCGGGAAGGACTGTGGGTGGCAGGAAGTCTGGGGAAACCCACAGTGGTTAATATCTCAAGAATATCGGCCCATTTACAACACTGACTGATGTGGCCAGAGAGACAAAGATGACAAGAGACGGCTCGGGCACTGTTCTCGAGGGTCCGAATGCCCCACCAAGGGGCCAGTCCCATTCCTTTTGGGGGTAGGGAGCCCCTGGAGCGCTGTGGCCACCACCTGGGTATTGGATGGGGGTGGGGTGACTTGGTGGTCCAGGGAGAAAGGGTGCAGACCCTAACTTGGGCAGTACCTGGCTGATGAGGTGTCTGGGCGCAGATTCAGCAGGTGAGCGGGGGCCGAGGCCTGGGCTATGGAGAGAATCAGGTGCCTCCCCTACCCCCATCCTGGCACAGTCCCTGGCACGTGGTATGCACTTCGTAAGCTAGGGATGCCTGATGGCTTCCAGGTGCCAGGTGCAGTGCCAGGTGCCCTCACAGCCCATGAAGTCATCTCAGGAGGCACATGCCACCTGGCCACATGCCAGCTGAGGGCCCTTGGCAAGTTGCTCCACCTTGGAGCCTGTCACGTGGTATGATCACCCCGGCCTCGAAGGGTTACCAGGAGGAATAAATGGAAGGGGCATCTGAACATGGCGGATAACTAGCTAGCAAAAGCAAAAAAGAACAGCGTTTACGACAAGACTTGGCTAAACCCTGCCCCGTGAACCCCAAAGTACAAGTAGGTAGGGATAATTCTAGG
The DNA here is from genome assembly GCF_964270905.1 of Leucopleurus acutus. Taxonomy (NCBI): domain Eukaryota; kingdom Metazoa; phylum Chordata; class Mammalia; order Artiodactyla; family Delphinidae; genus Leucopleurus; species Leucopleurus acutus. The sequence goes on from NC_139159.1 coordinate 81,649,347, forward strand.
GTTTTCAGGTTCTACCCAGGAAAGGGGGCTCTGGTCCCTCTGACCTCAGTTTACCTAAATCTATCTGGAGTTTCATCACCCACCCCACTTTCGGGGTGGGACTCAGCCTGGGGCACGAGTAGGCCAGGCCTTTCCAAAGGACCCCAGACTTGCATGTCAGGCATCTGCATCTATACGGGAGGAAAAAGGAGGACACAGTTGGGCAGCTGACGGACCTGAGAGTAGGTGAGCCCCAAACGGCCACATGAATTCACCGGCAGCACGTGCAGCCATCTGAGGACGCCAGCTGGAACCGCCAGGTGTCTCACCCACCCGAAAGCAGGTGAGTGCAAAGGGCTGCAGGGAGGTGTGAGGGCTCGGCCGCCTCGAACCTTCACAATGACCAGGGCACCCTCCAGCTCAGGGTCCACACTGGTAAGAAGCTGCTGGCACAAAATCGAGCAGGATGGGACAACAGAGACAAGAAAGAGAAGGTCCAGAGAAAGGCGAGGGCGGGGAGTAAAGCTCAGAAAGTGAGGGGCCACATTTCCAGATACCACGTGATGTGTCTTGGAGGAGCCAGGCTGAAGAGGGAGCTTGTGAATTAGCAAAGCTGTCCTGGGCCACAAAGCTTACAAACTTAGAAACCACCTAGTATCACACAAACACGAGCGAGATAAAAGCACTGAGATAAATCCCATACAGAGTTATATTTTTTAATTTTTTTAAATTTATTTTATTATTATTTTTGGCTGTGTTGGGTCTTTGTTGCTGTGCGCGGGCTTTCTCTAGTTGTGGCGAGCGGGGGCTACTCTTCGTTGTGGTGCGCGGGCTTCTCATTGCGGTGGCTTCTCTTGTTGCGGAGCACAGGCTCTAGAGCACAGGCTCAGTAGTTGTGGTGCATGGGCTTAGCTGCTCCGCGGCATGTGGGATCTTCCGGGACCAGGGCTGTAACCCGTGTCCCGTGCATTGGCGGGCGGATTTTTAACCACTGCGCCACCAGGGAAGCCCCAGATTATTTTTAAAAAAGAGAATTAAGAGCAGAATAATATCCTTAGTAAACAATGAAAGCATTCCAGAAAGACATAACAGATCAAAGTTGTAATGTACTGGGTTTGTAGAATCTGAAAATGATACCATACGCTAATGCATATGTATAGAATTAAGAAAAGCGGTACTGATGAACCTAGTGGCAGGGCAGGAATAAAGACGTAGAAGTAGATAGAGAACGGACTTGAGGGCACAGCGGGGGAAGGGGAAGCTGGGATGAAGTGAGAGAGTAGCGTTAACATATATACACTACCCAATGTAAAATGGATGGCTAGTGGGAAGCTGCTGCATAGCACAAGGAGATCAACTCAAAGCTTTGTGATGACCTAGAGGGATGGGATAGGGAGGGTGGGAGGGAGGCTCAAGAGGGAGGGGATATGGAGATATAGGTATACACATAGTTGATTCCCTTTGTTGTACAGCAGAAACTAACACAACATTGTAAAGAATTTATACTCCAATAAAGATGTGAAAAAAAGAAAAAGAAAAAAAGTAACCTCCTATCCAAAATGAACTAAAAGATGTTAAGGAAATAATAAGAGGTAGGAAAGAACAATGGAAATCAGAAATGGGAAAAACCAAGACATGAGGAGATAGAATGACAGAATTCAGGGAAGATTTCAAACAAAGGAAAAAATAATATCAGAAATAAAGACCACACTAGAAAGAACCCAGTAGATAAGGCCTTAAGAGAAATAAAAAAGTGAACTGGAGGAACATTTTTAAAATCAAAGAGATACAAAGGCACAGATAAAAAGCGTTCGAGAGAAAGCTAACCCCTTGCCTATTGAAGGTTGGCAAAGAAGGTCAAACACTTGTATAACATGAGTCCCTGGAGAAGATGGCCATGGCAGAGGAATAGACATTTACCACTGTGATTCCAGAAAGCCTTCCTGAGCCAGGAAGGTGTGGGACTACAGGTTTAAAGAGCACACCATGTATTTGAGAATTTCCACCCAGAATAACCAACACCAAGATATGCTCCAGTAAAATTACCAAGCTTTAAAGAAAAAAAGCAAGAATCCTTCTGGAATCTACATAAAGAGAGCAAGAGCCTTATGAGGAAACGAACATTTGATTGTCTTCAGATTTTGCAATAGCAATGCTTTCTGCTGGAAGAAAATGGAGAAACCTACGTAATACTCAAGAAAGAAAACGTGAGCTGAATACTGTACACCCAGCAAAACAGACTTTCAAATATAAAAGGCATAGGCAGTTAGCAGCCTGTAAGAAATCAGGGAATATCAGTGCCATGATCTGTGGCTCCTGAGGATTCTATTAGAGAATGAACTTCAGGCATCAGATGTAGAACTGAGGCTGGGTGAATAGAGAACGGCACCTAACAGCATCGACTCAGGTGAGATATAAAAAGTGGAGGAAGGATGGGGAGGGGGAGAACACGTGGAAAAATGTCATTGCTTTTCAGCAATCATATTTGTCTTGGTGATATTAGTAAGGTTGTCCAAAACCGTAGAGTGTGTGCGTGTGGGATAGAGCAAATGAATAATTGTGAGACATTGTAATTTGATTGATTGATTAATTGATTGTGTCCTTACAGCCAGAATTCTAAATGTGGAAGAAAAGAGATAATGGGTGTATATAGAAGAATTTAGTAGTAGTCCTGAATTTTTCACTGGAAGCATCAATTTGAACTCATGAGGCATTTTATATTTAAAAGAAATATTGGTATATTTCCTAGCTCTATCCATGGAAAAAGCCAAAAAAAAAAAAAAATTAACCCAGTAGAAATGAGAATCCCTGGAATCCACATTGTGGTCTTGAAATACAGTTTCCTACAAAAATAAACCAGGGCTGGGCTTCCCTAGTGGCACAGTGGTTAAGAATCCACCTGCCGGGCTTCCCTGGTGGCGCAGTGGTTGAGAGTCCACCTGCCGATACAGGGGACACGGGTTCGTGCCCAGGTCTGGGAAGAGCCCACATGCCGCGGAGCGGCTGGGCCCGTGAGCCATGGCTGCTGAGCCTGCGCATCCGGAGCCTGTGCTCCGCAGCGGGAGAGGCCACAGCAGTGAGAGGCCCGCGCACCGCAAAAAAAAAAAAAAAAAGAATCCACCTGCCAATGCAGGGGACACAGTTTGAGCCCTTGTCCGCGAAGATCCCACATGCCGCGGAGCAACTAAGCCCGTGCGCCACAACTACTGAGTCTAGGGCTCTAGAGCCGCGAGCCACAACTATTAAGCCCGTGTGCCACAACTACTGAAGCCCGCGCACCTAGAGCCCATGCTCTGCAACATGAGAAGCCACGACAATGAGAAGCCCACGCACCGCAACGAAGAGTAGCCCCCTCTCGCCGCAGCTAGAGAAAGCCCATATGGAACAACGAAGACCCAATGCAGCCGAAAAAAAAGTGAATAAACAAAATAAATTAATTTTTTTTAAAAAATAAAGAAACCAGGGCTTTTTGGAGAAACGGCTGGTCCCAGGTCTGGGGCAGGAAATAAACAAGATGAGCCTGGACCATCTTGACACCCCACACAGAGAAAAATCTGCCAGAGACTAGGGTCCTGTAAAAAGGTCTCTGGATCCAACTTGTAGGGGTGTCCACTGGCGAAAGATGGGTGAAGTTGAGCCTGGAAAGGACAATAATTGCAATTGATTAAAACTTTCAAATGTGTCTATATCCATGTGCTCATAGTGATATTAGACAAAAACCCTGAATGGTCAGCTGTGGAAGATGAAAGGGGGCCAGCTAATTATCTTAAAAACCGGTCCATAAAAGGAAAGACTTAAGTATTTCAAAAGGGCAAGATTAAACTATATTGTCTAGAGATGGATAAGGGTGATGAAAACATAAAACAAAATCTAGGTACTTCCCCGGTGATGCAGTGGTTAAGAATCCGCCTGCCAATGCAGAGGACACGAGTTCGAGCCCTGGTCCAGGAAGATCCCACATGCCACAGAGCAACTAAGCCCGTGCGCCACCACTACTGAGCCTGTGATCTAGAGCCCGCGAGCCACAACTACTGAAGTCCACGCACCTAGAGTCCGTGCTCTGCAACAAGAGAAGCCACCGCAATGAGAGGCCCGCGCTCCGCAACGACGAGTAGCCCTCGCTCGCCACAACTAGAGAAAGCCCGCGCACAGCAACGAAGACCCAACGCGGCCAAAGATAAATAGATAAATAAATAAATAAATAAATTTATAAAAAAATAAAAAACAAGTTATCAAACCACAAATCTAGATCATCTATGATTAAGCCAAAATGAGTGTTGGAGAAGACACTGCCGTGGGTGCTCACGTGAGGGTGATGTGGGCCAGGGGGCCCCGGAGATGGGGGTGGGCTGATGTAACCATAGTAACCACTGGCTGGCGGTTCTGATGACCTATGGCCACTTGTGTAGCAAACCACCCCAACCCACCGCCATGCTCTTGTGCTCTTGGACCCTCCTCTGGCGGGTTGAGAGTTTGGACTCAGCTCAGGGCGATGGCTGGCCTCTGCTCCACGAAGCCCAGGGCCTCAGCTGGGGCCTTGGCTGGGACGACTCCAGTGATTGGGGGTGATCCAGGCAGCTGCAGGCTGGGGCCATCTGGAGGTTTCTTCACTCACCAGCCCCGTGCCCAGCTCGGATGGCTTGGAGACTGGGCTCAGCTGGACTGTCCCCTCCTGCGGCTCCCCCTGGAGCCTGGGCTTCCTCCCGACGTGGGTGTCTGCGTTCCAAGAGGGAGCCTCCCGAGGGGAAGCACGTGGAGGGCTACCGTAGTCAAGAACCAGACAGAAGCTGTGCGGCCTCTCGTGACCCCGCCTCGGGGGTCATGCACTGTGACCTCCGTTGCATCGGTCAGCGTACCCACCAAGCAGCTAGATTCGGGAGGGGACACAGACCCCTGCCCTCAACGGGAGGCGTGTCAGAGATTTTTCAGTCACTTAAATAAACAAACATTTATTGAGCCCGTATTCTATGGGGGGGCTCCGTGTAAACGCATGACCCACCTCCTCCTGGGTAACGACCACTAGAACCTTTTGAAGTAGCTACAGGATTGGTCTCATCTTATGGAAGAGGAAATGAAAACACAGAGAGGTGAAAGAGAGCCCAGCCCAGGGCCAGCAACCGGAAGAGGCCGTGTCCAGACCCGTGGCACCTTCCGGCTGAAAACCACCCATTTTTGCCAGTTGCACTCAGATTAAACTCAGCCTCCCCACGCTGACGGGTAAGGCCTTGCGTCATGTGGCCCCGCTTCATCCCCAACCTCATCTGGTGCCATTCTCCCTGCTCACTCCACTCTCCAGCCGCGCCGGACACAACAACCCTCGCACCCCGGCCCCATCTTCTGGTTTGGCCAGCAGTTTCCTCCTCCAATAACCCTCTTCCCAGATCTCGTCCTGGCTGCCCTCTTCTCATTGCTTACATTTCAACTCAAGGGTCCCCTGCCTTGGTCACGTTCCACTGCGGCCCAGAGCTTGACAAAAACAGAAATTATTCCATCGCTGTATTTGTCTTATTGTTGGCCTCCACCCGCTAGAATGTAAGATCCGGGAGAGAGGAGACTGTGTCCTTCTCTGTATCTGCAGCGCCCAGCCAGACCCAGCACACAGTAGGCGCCCGATAAGAAGAGCTGAGTGAATACCTGACTCAGCGCCCAGCCTCCCGACTGCTGGGGAATTCTGCATTTTGCCCTGCTTACCTCCATTCATTCTGTGTCTACTGTGTATCTGCAGAGTGGAAATGGATTTTTATTAATTACTGGAATCGGGTAGAACATGTACACTTCTGTTTTATTTTATTTATTTATTTTTTAAATGCAAGCCAACTTTTTTAAAATGTATTTTTTATATTGGCGTATAGCCAATTAACAATATTGTGATAGTTTCAGGTGCACAGCAAAGCGGCTCAGCTGTAAGTATACATGTATCCATTCTCCCCCAGACTCCCTTCCCATCCAGGCTGCCACACAACATTGAGCAGAGTTCCCTGTGCTCTACAGTAGGTCCTTGTTGGTTATCTATTTTAAATACAGCAATGTGTAAGAACATATACACTTTTAGAGCTAGTGGGGCCTTCAAGTTCATTGTGTCCAGTTTTCACTCTGGTCCAAGCTGCTTCAACCTGCTCATTAGACAGGTGGAAAAACTGAGGCCGTGACCCGCCCGAGGCTAGGTAGCTGCTGAATGTTGGCTCCAGGACCGACGTGGAGTCCCCAGGGCCACCAGATTCACACCTTTCTCCTGTTCCCATATCCTGATGGGAAATGCAGTTCCTGAGAAGCCAGGGACCTTCCCAGGGTCACTCAGCTTGTAAGTGCAAAGCTGGGGCCAGAACCTGTCCCTTCTGGGTTCCTCCGAGGCCCCCAGGGCCTCCCGGACCCATCAGCAGCGCCTCCCAGCCTTGCCCCCTTGACTGCACTAAGGACCGCCCCAACGGAAGGCATGGTTTAATGGGGCCTGAGCTCCAGGAGCCATCCGCAGGGGCAGCCAGATCTGCTTTAAAGAGGAAAGAGCACCCCACGAGAGGACCTCGGGCCCCACACCAGCGTTTCCTGTTTCTGGGGCGCAGGCCAGGGGGGTGTGTGTGTGCCTTTCAGAGGTGCTCTCAGGGGATGGGCGGGACCCTGGCCTGCAGGTTCTGTACAAAGCAAGGAAGCGTGACGTCACCAGAAGGAGGTAAACAGAAGGACGCTTCCTCTTTTGCTTCCATGGGGCTCTTGCCTGATCCAGAAAGCTCTCAAACTACAGAAAAATTTCCCTCCCAGCCTGGACTGGGCTTCAGTTAGTTCTTCTGGAGTTGCCCCTTTGTGGAGAGGAGAGAGTTCAAACCAAACCAAACTGGTGAAAAGTCCTAGAATGAATTGTGCTACAATCCCAGAGGTGGGAACCGGGAGGGGTCTGATGCCAGTCCCACTCCCAGCCCCACTTTACAGATGGGGAAGCTGAGTCCCAAAGAGTTCAAATTACTGCTGAACAGATGATTCGTTGCCACTGTGAACAGACAAACCCTCAGCACTGTGGCTTTCTGTGGGGGTGTCAGAAAACGCTACTCACCCTCAAGTTGCATCTGGGCTGGAGCAGGAGGGACACCAGGATTGGGAGAGCTGCAGTTCTGCCTTGGCTCTCTACTGGCAAGTCATCTTATCTCTCTGAACTCAGCTCCTTCCCTATATACTGGGACAATGATACCTGCCTCAGAGAGTCACTGTGAGAACTGAGACAATATGTGTCACGATCCCAGCTTGGAGACTGGTTCACACTAGGTGCTCAATACTGCTTTCTATAAAATGGAGACAAGGATATAGCTTCTGCAGCCATCAGGATTACGTTAGGCAACACATACCAGAAAACCTCAAACAGCGGGACTTCCCTGGTGGTCCAGTGGTTAAGAAGCTGCCTTCCAATGCAGGGGATGCGGGTTTGAGCCCCAGTTGGGGAACTAAGATCCCACAGGCCGCGGAGCAACTAAGCCCGTACGCCACAATTAGAGAGCCTGCATGCTAGAGAGAAGACTGCACGCTGCAACGAAGAACCCGCGTGCCACAACTAAGACCCGATGCAGCCAAATACATAAATAAATAAGTAAATATTTAAGGAAAAAACCACAAAACCTCAAATAACAGTGGCTTAAGCAAGATAAAAGTTTGTTTCTCTCTCTCACATTAGAAAAATCTGGAACTACACAGTCCAGGGTTGGTGTAGAACTCCAGTTATCAGAGACCCAGGTGCCTTCTATCTTTCCTCTCTGCCATTCTTTTTTTTTTTTTTTTTTGTGGTACGCGGGCCTCTCACTGCTGTGGCCTCTCCCGCTGTGGAGCACAGGCTCCGGACGCTCAGGCTCAGCGGCCATGGCTCACGGGCCCAGCCGCTCCGCGGCATGTGGGATCTTCCTGGACCAGGGCACGAACCCGCATTCCCTACATCGGCAGGCGGACTCTCAACCACTGCGCCACCAGGGAAGCCCTCTGCCATTCTTATTACCTAGAGACCCAGCCATCACATCCCAGCTCTGGGGGAGCAGGAGGAAAGAGGGTAGTGCATAAGAACCCCCCAGAAGCCTCACCCAATGGCTCCTCACTCACTCCTCGATTCAAAGAAGGCTGGAAAGTGTCCTTTTTTCTGGCTGGACACATTGCCATCCCCAGTAATTGTGACTCACTATACTGTACACTTGTAAAGATTCTGCTAATAAGAAGGGAAAATGAATATTAGACAGGAGACCAACAGTGTCTTAGGTACCCTCCTCACTGAGTGCTTTTGGAAAATAATGGTGCTCTATTAACTGTCATCATTAATCAAATATAAGGAACAGTTATCTGAATATCAGAAAAACATTAAAATAGATTTTTTAAAATGACTCCCTTTTCATGAAGATGGTTCCGAAAGCGAAGAAGGAAGCTCCTCACTACCACCCCAAAGCCAACGCAAATGCTTGGAAGGCCAAGAAGGCAGTTCCGAAGGGCTGCACGGCCACAAAGAAAGGGAAGGTCCGCAGGGCACCCACCCTCACAGCCCAAGCATCCTTGCGAGAGCACCTCCAGGAGCCACAGCCTTGAGCGCTCACCCCCTCGAGTTCCCCAGAGAAGACAGAGCACTCCGTGTTCATCGTGGGAGCATAGGCCTCCGACTCCAGGCCACAAGGCTGCAGAGGCGCTTGGTGACAGGGTGTGGCCAAGGCCAGCCCCCAATGGAGAGAAGAGCAAGCGTTTGGCTGGCTCTAGGCTGTGATACCTCAGATGTCACCAAATTGGGATCATCTAATCTGAGTCCAGCTGGCTCATTCTAAATATATAGATTTTCACCATTTAGAAAAAAGGCCCTAGCACATAGCCAATATTTTATAATAGCTATTGATATAAATGAAGTGTAACCTTTAAAAATTGCGACTCACTATTAGGTACACTTGGAACTTATATAATATTGTACTGCAACTATACTTCAATTTTAAAAAATACAAACAAAAACGAGAGTTTGAGATCCTTAAAAAAAAAAGAGGCCCTAACCAAATAGTTTGCAGGTGACTCAGAGCAGTGGCAAGGCCAGGATTTTAAAGTCCACTCTCGGCTCCGAGACTGTGACCTGTCCCTGTCTGTTGAGCGGAAACCACGTGTGATGCCCCACATCCCCGTCCTCCCAACCCCAATGGTTACCGTCCTCCCAGGCGCTCCCTCGAGTCTCCCGACTGAGGGTCTCTCTGGCTGAGGGGGGCTCTGGAATGCAGTGGGTCACCAAACCAGTACCTGGTGGGTCAGGTTCCATTCAGTGCCAAGAGGCAAATATGGCAGCATCTTGTCGAGAGGGAACCCTGGAGGCATCATTTTGAGGATTCAAGGAGATTCCTTCAGGCTTTATCCTGAAAATTTTCATTGAGGGTCTGTCATGCTGGGGATACAGCCATGAACCAGAAACCCCAATTCCTGCCCTTAGGATCTTCTGGGCGTGAAGACAGGTGACCAACAAAATACGGGAGTGATGGTGGAGAGTTAGAGGGACACGTGCCAGGGAGGGAACCACAGGAGGGAAACCACAGCAGGGAAATGGGATGTGGAGTGTGTGTCGGTGTGGAGGTTGAAATTTCGGATCAGGCCGGTGCTAATGCAGGAACCGCATTCGCATGTGCAAACTCTCAAGGTGGGAGCATGCCTGGGGGGCTTGGGGAAGAGCCAGGAGGCCAGGGTGGTTGGAGCAGGGGAGTGAGGACAGATAGGGGCCGGGGGCCGGGCCACTGGGGCTTGGGGACTCCGCTTCTGCTCTGGATGGGACAGGAGCGTCGCACAGTTCTGGGCCAGGAGGGCCCGGCTTGGCTTTCTCCAGAATCTCTCTGGCTGCTGCGCTGAATAGAAGGAGGGCAAGTTTTGCTTCTGTAGGGGGAGGGGCGTGTGACGCAAGAATGACCCACCAGCTTTGCTCCATCCTTTATTTGCAAAGCAGCTTTAAAGAGAAAGGAGGAGCCATGTATTCATTCATGCATTTATTCTTTCACTCACTCAGGCATTCATGCAAGACCACCCCCACCCTCCCCCCCACCCGGCAAGCCCCAAACCTGGCGTCTCAGGTGGGTCACACCGAAACCCACCCTATGGGGCACTCACTGTTCCTCGGGCCTGTGTGTGTGTGGTCAGGAAGGATGGGCCTGTGGGTGTGCAGAATGGGGCGGGGGACACACAGCTCTGAGCTCACTGGGGGCTTTTTCCGTGAATTGGCCACGGCAAGGTCCCCGGGCTATTCCCCTGATGGTCCTGCCTCGGAGCCAGGAAGGGCTCAGGAGCCTCACGGGCCTTTAGGATGGAGGGGTTCCTGGGAAGGAGGACTCTGGGTGCTAGATGTGGGTGAACCAGGACAGGCGGTCCCCCAGCCTCTGCTCACACAGCGGTACCCGAGGAGGACTTCCTTGAACCTCCCCTCTGCTTGGCGAGGCCCCTGTCTGTCCGGCAGCACCCCGGCGTGATCACTTAGCACGTTCTTTTGGAACAGAGTGTTTCTGTGTCTGTTGACTGAGCCAGCAGCTGAGCCCCTCAGTGGCAGAGACCCTGCCTCGCTCATCTTTGTGCCTCCAAGGTTTAGCCCCATGTCTGACTGCCTACCATCCCTGGACCCTGGACTTGGCATCTTGCCATCAGCGTCGCACACCAAAGCCAGCGTGCGAGGGATGCAGGGCACAGGTGAGCCGGGGAGCCTTCAGGAAGGAGGTGTGGGTGGGGCAGGTGGGGATAGACGGTGGCATCGAAGGGCCTGGAGAACTAGCCGCTGCTGAAGCCATTCGAGTTCAGTGGGCGTTGGGGGCAAGTGGAGGGCGTGGGTTGGAGTTGAGACTGAACAAGACAGTCTGTGGGGGCCTGGAAGGCTGTGCTAAGGGGACTGCGCCAGCGTAAGTCCTTAAGCAGGGAAGTGAATGATGACCCAGTCGTGCACTGCCTGGGGAGAGTGGCGGGGGGGGGCGGGGTGTCCAGGGCAGAGGAGGGACAGGGAGAGACCCGGGGGCAACGGTGTCCCCACCCATGCCTCCTGCTCAGCTGGGTCTGCCCTGAGGGCCATTCACACAGGAGGAGGCCGCAGTGGGACCAGCCCCTCTGCCAGCGCAAGGCGGTCCAGTGGAGAAACTGCTGCTAGGGGCCTGGCTGGCTCCCTGGGGCTGCAGCATCGGCTCAGGAGTGTCAGGCCAAGGGCTGCCCGAGCTAGGTGCCTAGGGGCTCCACAAGGCCAGGCTAGTGAAGGAGGCACCTGGTGGTGGTCACCAATAACATGGACAGGAGGCAGGTGGAGGACCTGCCCAAGGCCAGGGTAACAAAGATTCTCTGAGCTGAGGTGGTGGCGAGTGGGGGGACCAGGCTTTGGCTGCAGAAGCTCAGCCCTTCATTCCATGACACCTTGAGGTCTCACTGGGCCTCCCACAGACTCCCAGCTCCGCCCCACCAGTCCCAGCCCGCATTTTATGAAGTAGGCCTGAATGATGGGGCAGGTGGGTCCCAGCCCAGAGCGGATGTCGTGTCAACGGGAGGAGGTGACCAGCAAACCTTCTCCCCTCTCGTCACCAGCTGTCAGACGCCGACCAGCGCTGGCCCCAGGTTTCTCTTGCGTAAAATGGGATATTTGAGGGACTTCCCTGGCGGTCCAGGGGTTAAGACTCCACGCTTCTGATGCAGGGGGCACGGGTTTGATCCCTGGTTGGGGAACTAAGATCCCACATGCCACGTGGTGAGGTCAAAAAAAAAAAAAAAAGCAATAGGGATATTCGCTCTTACCTGGTGCAACGTGGTAAGGATCCAGTGATAACAGATGTAGATAATTCTAAAACAACAAGTGGTGCTCTTATCATCTGCAGATATAGCTTCAAACACCAGCATTTTAAAAAGGGCTCTGCAAACAGGCTGTGGTTGCCAAGGGGGAGGTGGGGTGGGGGAGGGATGGACTGGGAGTTTGGGGTTAGTAGATGCAAACTATTACATATAGAATGGATGGGTAACAAGGTCCTACAGTAGAGCACAGGGAACTATATTCAATATCCTATGACAAACCATAATGGAAAAGAATATGGAAAAGAATGCATATTTGTGTATAACTGAGTATAACTGTGTATAACTGAGTATAACTGTGTATAACTGAGTATAACTGTGTATAACTGCTGCGGTACAGCAGACATTAACACAGCACTGTAAATCCACTATACTTCAACTGAAGAATAAATAAATAAAAAAGAGCTCTGCTAAGTTTTGCAAGTTGTGAAGAAGCCAAGCGCTCCGTCCAGTCTAGATCGTTTATATGTTTCTCTGGGTGGTTTTTCTTTTTTCCCAATTAGAATCATCAGTTGAGCATTTGTTAAGTACATCAGGTCTGAACAAGCCAGGATGCTCAGCTTTCGTGGTAAGGTGGCAAAAATCAGTGTGGGAATGAAATGCTTTGGAAAAACTATAGCAGGTACAAAACTATACTTGGTACCTATCACCAAATGGCTCCCAGCATGGTAACATGACAAGGTAGCCTTTCTGACCAGTTTGGGGATTAAACAGACTTGGGGAGACATCACAGCATGAGACGCACTTGGTCTATTCAAGGAAAGCTTACTTTTCATAAACGAATTTTAGTCTAAAGAAAGATTTCACCTTAAGGGAAAGAGCAGAATTACAGGTTGACTCGGCACCTTCATTTACATGTCTTTATAAAGACTTTAATAAAAATAGGTTCACAATGATTGTAAGAAAACCCTCAGGGCACATACTAAGCTGTAGGCGTCCTCTGTATAAATCCTCCTCCTGTTTCTTTGTCTGGTGGGATGTGATTGGGGTCCATGACCCAAGAGGCCACTGGGTGCTGGCCCTGTGTGGGTGCGTCACCCACCCCAGCTCAGGGGCCCCTCGTTCACCCTGTAGACAACCACCCTGTTTGACTTAGAGAAACACAGTGGCATGAGACAGCCACTCAGGCAGGGAGAGACGTGGAGGGAACTTGCCCTGTGCCGGCCCGTCTCCGAGAATGAAAAACTGACACTCACGCTGAGCAAGGCACCAGCACTCTCGGGGGCCAGGGTGTGGAGCAGCCCCCCCCGGAAATGGGTCTGAGTCTTGCCTCCGCAGGACCTTGGAGGAGCGTGGCCTGGGGCAGGTACCGGGCCCTCTACGGAGGTTTCTGGGGGGCAGGGACATGGCTGGCTTTTCTCTGCATTCCTGACACATAGTAGTTGCTCAGTTAATATCAGTGTAAGTGCATGAGTGAATTTGTCTTCCAGATTTCCTTTTCAAAGCTCATTAAATACGGACTAGTGCTGTGCAAGAGAAATAGAATGCTGGCCACAGAGATAAGCTTAGCAGCCATGTTAAACAAAGTGAAAAGAAACAGGTGACATTCAGTTTAATAATACGTTTATTTTGGGCTTCCCTGGTGGCACAGTGGTTGAGAGTCCGCCTGCCGATGCAGGGGACACGGGTTCGTGCCCCGGTCTGGGAAGATCCCACGTGTCGCGGAGCGGCTGGGCCCGTGAGCCATGGCCGCTGAGCCTGCGCGTCCGGAGCCTGTGCTCCGCAACAGGAGAGGCCACAGCAGTGAGAGGCCCGCCGTACCGCAAAAAAACAACATTTATTTAACTTGGCGTATCTAAGATATTATCATTTCAACACGGATCAATGTACAAATTAGTAAGGAGGTACTTTACATTCTTCTCTCGTGCTGTCTTTGAAATCTAGAGCAGGCTCCCTTCACACCCGCCCGTGGCAGTACTAGCCCTCGTTTGGCTGGTTTCCGAGTTGGGCAGCACAGGACTAGAATGACCCAGCGCCAAGTACCCAGTGGAGGAGGGACGAGGGCAGGGCCGGGCGTGGGTGCAGCATCAGGACGGGGAGCTCACCACCTCGCAGGCTGGAGAGACAGGCGAGTGAGGGGCATGAGGTGATAGATGCACCAGGGCTGTGGGAGCAGGATGAGGCACACCTGGCCGAGTGGGGCTCCAGGCCTGGTGGCACCCCTGTCACTGGGGCCTCCCCGCTCCTCTCTGCTTCCAGCGCTCCACCTGGGGCCTGGCCTGAGGGCTCCCAGCAGCTGCTGAGTGATTTTTGCAGCAAGAACAGGACTGGCTTGTTCATTCACTGAAGCAGCGGGACCCCTCCCAGCCCAGAGGCAGGTGAGGGGCTGGCATCAGGGCGCATCCCTCTCTCTCCAGGGTCTCACTCGTGCAGGAGTGGGAAAGAGCTCCCAAAACAGAGCCCACCGCGGGGCGAGGGCCATGTTTCAGGCAGTGACGCTGCGTTTTAAACTGGGTTTTAAACAAACCCACGCTCGGCCGACTCCCCCCAGGCCTTCCGGACCCTTCGGACCCTTGGATGGAATTAATCTGTGGCCCCTGTCACTGCCCTCGATTGTCCAAGCAGGAGCCGGGTGACGGGAGGGGCGGGGGGAGTTGCTAGACGTGGGAGCGGCTGCTTCCTTCCGTGAACAACTGTGTGGAGTTCTTGGAAGGGGTCCATGTGCTTGAAAAGGATGTCTCAGCGGGTCCCAGGTGGGAGGGGGCCCGGGAATGGGGGTGGGGGAGACTCAGCTCTAGGGCCCTCCCTTGCCCTGGCCCCCCTCCACCATCTGGCTCTCAATGCCCCCCAAGGCGCGCACACACACACACACACACACACACACACACACACACACACACACACCAGGAAATGGGTGTTGGTGGCTTGGTTGGTGGCCAGCTGAGAGAGAAGCAAGGGGACTGGGCAGCAGCTGGGCCTCAGGCCTCTGCCCCTCCTTGACCCTGGGCTCAGCCTGGCTTTGGGTTTGGAGGCGAAGAGGGACGGAGGACGGACAGGAGAGCCCAGCTGCTGCTCTGACCTGAGCTGCTCCGGGGACCGGGAGACGTTTGTGATGCGGCCTGAGCCGCCCGTGCCCTCCAGCCCCACTTCCTGGTGGGGCCGGGCAAGCGGGCACCTCTGGGGGGCGGCACACTTCTCTGTGGGTGGGCTCAGGACCGCGCTGCTGGGCTGGTGGGAGGGAGTGGCCCTGCTCAGGACTGGCCTCCACGGCCTCCTTTAAGAGCCTCCCTGGACTAACCTCCTCTCTCGGAATGTGTTCTTTTGACGGGAAGGGGGTGTTTCCAGCTCTGAACTTTCACTGCCCCAGGGAGTTAAGAGTTGACTGGGTTTCGCCAAATGGTCTGAAAATCCCTTCTAATGATAACATTCCAGCGTGGGAGGCCCTGTTAACCGCCAAGCAAGAACCACCTGCAGAGCCAGCGGCCTGAGGTGGGCAGGTCCGCCTCAGGCAGGGGCCTGGGCGCTGGCGGCCGACCCCACCCGGGGAATGCATCTGCGTCCCCCCACTCACCGCTCTGTGCTCTTGGGTAAGGGGTTCCCCTTGCTGGGCCACGGGTCCTGATCTGCCAAATGGGGTGACACCTGGTCATGGGCTGGGGGGTGATGGATAAGAAAACACACCTGTGCACACAAAGCATCCATTAGCTGCGTCATCAGCAGCCGGTGCGCCATTGCTACGGGCGGCCCCGCGCCTCCATCCGCCCTGGCTGGGCTCTGCAGCATGCAGAGGCTCCCAAGGAGGGAAGGTCGGAAGCAAAGTGGAGCGGGGTGACGGCATTTACCGAGGATCCCCTTTGCCCTCACGCCAGCCTCTGGGGTCTGCATTGCCATCGCCCTGCAGTTAGTGAAGGATGGAGCTGGGGCTGGTCTTGGGTCTTTCTGCCTCCACTGCTGGTGCCCCTTTCACTGGATGGGGTACAGGGCAGGACTCTTTCTCAGGACAAGTGCCCGCGTGGGAGGGGCTGAGCTGAGGCTCTGGAGCCAGGATCAGCTGAGAGGTTACAAGGTTGGAGCCCAAGAGCCGGCACAGGGGATGGGAGCCTCAAGGTCAGAGGGACACGATGAGGGCTCAAGAGGTGTGATGGGGTGGGGAGGGCTGCCGCCCAGCCTGGGTGCGGGAAGCAGGGAGGGAGGGCTTCCTGGAGGAGGGGGTACCAGAGCCAATGAAAGGTAAGTCAGAGTTATCCGGGGAGAAAAGGGGAGAGCACATTCCAGGGCATCGGGAACAGAAGGTGCAGTGGGAAATAACCTTGAATAGCCTTGGGCTTCCCTCTTGGGCCCTCGAGCGGACTGGTACCTGACTTCCCCTTTCCCACCCACTTACTGTTAGCTCTCTATTTTTATTTGTCTTGATTCCCAGTCCGGATGAGTTAAGACAGTTCTCACATCTGTCCCCTTCCTCTAGCCCGAACACACAGCAGCAGCCGGACCACAGCTTCCTGTCTGTCTTCACCCAGAGGAGGAGCGTGGCCGCCCAGCCGTGTGGACCCTGACCTGGCACCTCCCTGTCTGCACAGCGGCTCTGAAGCCACAGGCGCCTACACAGGAGTGTATACAGGTTCCTGGCACCTAGGCCAAAGTGTCCCAGGTCTCCCTTCTACCATCCTTCTCTTCCCAGAATTTTCTTTAAGGGAGACCCTTCTTGGGGGGCGGTTGAGTTTCAGAATGGGCATCCCCTTGGCCACCAGCCCATCAGGACCCCTGAGACAGCCCACGAGGCGGTGGGCTAGCTTCCCTTTTTCCTTTTGAAGTCACACATTTCATCCTCATTCTCATTCTCTCAGCCTTTTTCTAGCTCCAGGCCACCTTCTCAGGGATTAGGGTCTGGGATAGTTGGTTGGTATTTGAATTTGGAGAAGTATCTTCACTGCAATCGCATTATCTTAAGAGGGCCTGAGTCAGCCCTCTCCCATACCTGTCTGGCCCCATTTCTTTCCTGGTCAAAGTCCTCCGCCACTTGGCAGGATCCCCAGGATAGATGCCAGCTTTCCCGATCTGACCCTGCCCACCAACCCCAGGCATGTGTGGAGCCCACACCATGCGCTGGGTGCTGTTCCAGGGGTGTGGACAGAGCAGGGGGCACCAGACACACATCTCTCACCAGCTCCCATGGCTACAGGACCCAAGTGCTGGTTCGTGGGCCTCTGCACACACCATGCTGTTCCCTCTGTGTAGCCTACCATGCTGTGCCGTGCCCTCTGTGCCTTTTCTCCCCGGAAAATGCCTCTTCACCCTTCGAGGTTAGTTTCAGGGGTTCTCCTCTTGCCTGAGTCTCCCTGGGTCACTTCCCCGATTCCACACACCCTCTGCTTCCTTCCCTCCACTGAACACACGTTTGCTGCGCTGGGAGCCCGGCGGGGGTGGGGTGGGGTTGGAGGTGGGCGGGTAGGTGGAGTCTATATTTTGTATTTTATTCTTTGTGTTCCCAGTTCTTATTACAGGACCAGGCACACAGTAGGTGCTCAATAAACAGAAATGAGGAAACTGAGGCTTGGGAGGTAAAGGGAGGTCCTAGGTCAGACAGCTAGTTAGAGGGGCTTGGATGTGGAATAGTTTACCTCTGATTTCTATGTGGTAAACATTCTTCCTTCCACATGCTGGTCCCCTCATTTCCTGGAGAAAACTGTTTATTCATACTCATGTTTTTCTTTGCTAACAGGTATGTGATTGTACTTTCCCAAGAAATGTTGAAGCTTGGCTTACGTTTCTTTTTTGTTGTTGTTTGTTTGTTTTTTGCGGTACGCGGGCCTCTCACTGTTGTGGCCTCTCCCGTTGCGGAGCACAGGCTCCGGATGCGCAGGCTCAGTGGCCATGGCTCACGGGCCCAGCCGCTCCGCGGCATGTGGGATCTTCCCGGACCGGGGCACGAACCCGCGTCCCCTGCATCGGCAGGCAGACTCTCAACCACTGTGCCACCAGGAAAGCCCTAGGTTAGTTTTTTGGGTTTTTTTGCTTGTTTGTTTGTTTGTTTTTGGCTTACATTTTTGTGTGGAGAACCAGCTAACCTCTACCTCAGAATCTTTGTGAGGCAAAAGAATTTAAACGTTTTTTAAAGAGTTGCGACCTGGTAAAGCGCATCTGAAGGCTGCAGACTGCGTCAGAGAGCCAGTGTCATATGCCCGCTGCGTGTGGATGTTTGTGTTATGTATGTGTGTCAACATGACCCGGTCCCTACATGCCATCAAGTCGGGGGACAGGCCCTGTAGACAATTCCTGTAAACGATGATAGTAGAAGATAACACTGATTGCACCTGACCAGCGATGGTGGTCTATGTGACCCTGGACCCTCAGAACAAACTTGAGAAGCGGTACTATTATCATCCCCACTTTATAGTTGAGAAACCGAGGCCCGGAGAGATGAAGTAACTTGTCCAAGGTCAAATACTTAGCAAATATTGGAATCAGGATTTGCAGCAGACAATTGAGGATGAAGACGCTGTAATCCAGAGTAGAGGGCTCTGCCCTGCTTCCCACGGGGGCAGGAGACAGGGTAGGGCAGGTGCAGGGCAGAGCAGGGAAAGTGCATCCCAGGCAGCCTGCAGGGGAGCCTGAAAGTGTCACACACCTGGGGGATGCCGACGAGTCTGAGGAGTGCAGGAGAGGCCCAGGGAGAGGTGGGGCTGGAGCGCTCAGTTGGGACCCCAGGGTTTGACTTTTAATGCAGGGATGAGAAAAGGCTGGTCTGTCCAGTTATAATGCCCACATGCTGTCATCTGGACACAAACCCTGCTACTGACCACCAGAACCCTTTCTCCCCTTCTTCAAGGGACAAAGAAGAACGCTGAATATCCCACACATTTGTCCCCTACTTTTGTTGTTGTTACTGTGAGGTTTTTTACTTGGAGACCATTTCACTTTCACATCAACCAACAAGTCCTCAATAAACTGGTTGCATTTGTGTATTTATATCTACATATAAAGGTATTACATCACATCACAGATGGTTCCGAAGCAGCATAGGAAAGAGTGTCGAGAAAGCTGTGCACCTGGGCACTAAACCATCTGGGGAGATGTGTGAAATAGAGCGGGGTCACAGTTTTTATTGAAAACTTCTTGGCCATTTGTGTACCTTCTTTGGAGAAACGTCTATTCAATCCTTTGTCCATTTTTTAATTGGGTTGTTTTGTTATTGTTGAGCTGTGGAATATTTATCCCTTATCAGATATATGATTTGCAAACATTTTCTCTTATTCTGTAGGTTGCCTTTTCACTTTTTTCAGAATGCCCTTTGTAGCAACAAAAGTTTTTAGTTTTGATGAATTCATCTACTTTCTTTCATGGCCTGTGCTTTTTATGTCAGATGCAAGAAATCATTGTCAAATCCAATGTTATGAAGCTCCCTATATGTTTTTCAAAAAAATTCTGGTTAACACCTAAACCCCTGCTAAAATGCCCAAAGAAGTGTTGATAGACTGCAGTCCTCTAAAATGCCATTAAAAAATCATTTATTGAGGCGAAATTCCATTCCAGAAAATTAACCATTTCAAAGTAGTTTAGTGTCATTTAATAAATTCACAACGTTGTGCTCGTCCCCTATTTTTGCATCAGTACTTTATGGTTTACAAACTATTTTCATACCTATTTTCCCACTTGATCTGCACAGTAATCCTGAGAGCTGGACAGAACAGCAAACAAATTACACAGGCTGGGGCGGAAGAAGGGGAGGGGTAACCTACGCATGAAATTCTGTTGCAAGGCGGGCACCGTGTCAGCAGGTTCCATAACTGATCTGAGCTCTGCTTCCCCTGGCTCTAATGTGCAGCAGTGACACCCACCTGGGCGGCGGGCTTGTCAGCTAGGGTCTACTCCTCCCTTCCCCCTCAAGTGCATCATCAGCCTCTACGTGACCCTTACACCACCTGGGATTTTTTTTTGTTTGTTTTTTTGTTTTGCGGTACGCGGGCCTCTCACTGCTGTGGCCTCTCCCGCTGCGGAGCACAGGCTCCGGACGTGCAGGCTCAGCGGCCATGGCTCACAGGCCCAGCCACGGATCTTCCCGGACCGGGGCACGAACCCGCGTTCCCTGCATCGGCAGGCGGACTCTCAACCACTGCGCCACCAGGGAAGCCCCACCTGGGATTTTGATTGCACTTCTATCTCCAATCCATTAGCACTCTCAAGGGTGGGGCAAATCTTACTGCAGGCACTTTGGAAGTCCCTGCAGAATGAGTAACAGGGACTTATTAAAAAGCAAGAGCGCGGAGCTAGGAGCCCCTCTGAGATCACCTGGCCCCTACTCCAGTGTTAAGGGTGAGGAAAGGGAGGCCTAGAAAAGGGGAATTCCATAGCCCCGCCCACAGCAGGCCCCAGACTTCCCACCTCAATCCTGGAGCTCCCTTCCTTAAACCCTTGCACCTCTCGGAGGAATAGGGACACCAGCTCCTGCCTGAACCTCACTGGGTCCTCACCGAGATAGCTGCCTAGTGTTTACCTCCTGAGTCCTGGCCACACCTGGCAGTGTTTGAACAAACAGGCAGCTGAAGCTCGGGGCGTTGAGGAGCTTGGCTGTCACACAGGGGGGCAGACGCCAGCCCAGGTCCCTGGAAGCCCAAGGCCTTGCTTCTCAAGCCTCCAGTGGCATCTGTGAGTCTCTCTCCTGGGCACTGCAGATTCTCAGGTGACAGACTCCACCCTGCCCTCTGCCAAGGCTGCCAACAACCAGGACAGCGTGGAGAGAGCTAGACCATTAGGAGCAAAATCTGTCCTTTTGAAGTCAGTGGTTGCAACTACTGGTCATGGCTCACCTATGAGAGCCAGGGATGCTGGGCAGCCTCCAGACCTGAGTGAGAACCAGCTGTGATTCATGATCGTTAGATGACTTAACAGTGAAACACAGATCCCGTGTGAGTCAGGCTGCAGTCAGTGGGGGCCTCACCAGGCTGGAAAGGATGAAGGAATCCTTTGGCCTCCAGATCCACACCCCCCAACCCTGCTTTCATTTTGACCTTGCTTTGTAGTTATTGTTTGACATTATTACTAAGCATTTCAGATTTTAAAAAAAGAATCATAGATTATTGGAACTAGGAAAGTTCCTTTGGTATCATTTCCAGCGCGGTTGTATAGATACTGCCCAACGTCGGCTGGGAAGCAGAGCTAGCACTGGGCCGGCGTCCCCTCTAAGTTCTGTGCCACTGACCAGGCACGGAAACCAGCCTCTTGGCCCCAGCCTCTGGCTGGGGAGGCCCACGGTCTACCGGGATCAGGCCAGGCCTGCAGCTGGCCGGGGAAGGACCCTGTCCATCTTCGGACCCTCCTCAGTCCTGCGCTCCCCGCGTTCTAGTCTAGCGGCGCCCACCCCACCCTGTTTCCTGCTGAACTTTACTCAACCTCTTAGCAGACTTGGCCAGTCTTAGGTTAACCGGGCATAGCAATTATGCCCACCGTACTTTCCTGCCGTCCACGACCGGCCAACGCCACGGCCCTGCTCGCAGGAGGGCTTCCTGGAGTCGGCGGCGGCAGGGGGCGCCCCCGGCCTTAGTCCCTCCAAGGTTGGGCCCGGAGGCTTGCGAGAGCAGGTGACTCCCGCACCCTCGGCCCCGGAGGCTGGGCTCCCTCCTGGGCCACCTGAGGACCCCGCCCACCTCTTCCCCGGTTCGCCGAGGAGGGGGCTGCCGGCAGGGAAAGGTTGGGCCGACGGAGGGGGCTGGGCTCAGACGCCGCGCACGCGCCGGAGCCCGCCGGCCCGGTTCGGAAATGACGACCTCGCGCCGGGCCCCGAGCCCGGCCCCGCCAGGCCCCGCCCCTCTCCGTTCAGCCTCTTCAGGCCCCGCTGCCGCTCAGGCCCCGCCCCTCACGTCCCGCCCAGCGGACGGCGCTCTCAGCGGACAGGCCGGCTGCAGCTAGCGCGGGCGCTGGGCCGGGAGGCGGGCGAAGTTGCGGCCGGGACGCGGGTTCGGGGCCGGGTGGCCCGAGGCGCCCGGGCGGGGTACGCCCAGCCGGCCGCGGCCGCACAGCAGCCATGGCGGAGGCCGGCCCGCAGTACCTGGCGCTGCCCTCGGGGTTGCTGGAGCTGTGCGCGTTGCTGGGGGCCCCCCGGGACAGCCTCCGTGGCCCCGAGCAGGTAAGGCCCGGCGGGGACACAGACGCGGGCGGGGCGGCCGGGGAACGGGGTCGGGCCCAGCGCACCCCGCCGGGTGCGCATGGAGCCCCGGGCGTCCGCGGGGTGGGGAAGTTGCGCAGAGGTCCGGCCGGGCCGGCCACCTCCAGCCTCCTGGGGCGAGAGCAGCAGCTGTTCTCGCAGCCGCGGTGGAGTCGCGAGTGGCAGCCGGCTGGGGGCTCCTGCCCCTTCCCCTCCCCTCCGGGAGCACCTCTCGGGTGACACCGCTGGAGTCGCACCGCGATGAAGTGTGATGGAGAAGCTGGCGTCCGTCGGGCCGCTTCCTAAGCGCTTCGTCCCGCTCGGCTTCTCTGTCTCAGGACGCCCACCTGGGTCAGGTGAAGACGTGGCTGGGCCGCCTGGGGTTCCGCGGCCTCCAGCACCGAATCCTTGTCCGCTATTCAATGATTTCACTCATTCCACAGATTCACGGTCTCCTAGGGGCCGGTGCTGTTCTAGGCACAGCGTAAGGATATTTTCGGTGAGATGTAAGGACCGCCTTTATATGTTCTCCATTTAGTCGGTATGCGATGAAACGAACTGTTTTTCACTGTGAAACACTTGCAGCCCGCCTCCACCTGTGCTCCGCTCTGCACCCTGGCAGCCAAAGTGGCAGGCTCGCGTCCCTTCCTCCGGGACCGCAGCTTGGGACATTCTCCTTTTTTCTTCCTTGTGTTCTCACTTCTTCTTAGTTCCGGAACCCTGGCTTTCTTTGGAGTGGGTCTGTGGCCCTCTCTTTCCCTTGGCCTAGATGTCTGGGACTCTATCATTTTTCTCTGGTTAGTGGTGGTGCTCGGTGTGTTCGGAGAGTTCCCGACTCTACTGCCTAGTTATCTGGATAGGTCCTTTCTTCTGGTTCCAGACGACAGCAAGGAGAGGCAGAGAAAGCCATTTTGAGTATTTAAGGCTGCAGGGTTGACTGGGCATCACCAAGAGAAGCTAAATGTTGCAAAGTTAACCTGGATAAATGTCTGATAATGTCTTAGTGGTCTCTACGCCTTGGCTTTAGTATAAGGCCAATTTCGATGATTTCTGCATTTCCCTCCCCCTCTCACTCCGCGAACCCCCATCACGTCTGGGTCCCCCTTTGGTCTCTGCCTCCTCTGACCCTGTGGATTGAGTTGAGTTGTTTCCCTGCCTCTCAGTGCCAAATGGCATTACCTCGTTTTCCTTCTGATAGGAAATGACCTGGTTTCAGTTTTGGTGTTCTCCACAGTTGGGCATCTTGCTTCTTGGGTGATCACAGCATGTCTATTCGTTGCCGTGATGAGAAGAGGATGAATCATCCGGAATATTTACAGTGGTACTTTCCTGAACTAAACAGACTGCGACATTTCCCAAGTCGAGTGGGCAGTCGGCCACTCCGCATTTTAGCCATCATCCTCTTTATTCTATACTCTGCTTCTGTTAGGGGTTCGGCAAAGGGTGGAGGGAAAAACAGCTGAAGGAGCAGGAGAAGGAGGAGTGTTGTGAAATGGAGTAACATCCTCACTGTAAGACCTACGTTAATGTTACAATTCATGAAACATAGGATATCATTTATTCAGTTTTATTTTTATAGCAGTTCTACTTTGAATGTCCAAGGCTTTTAAATAACTTTTAATTTTACTTTGAAAAGTCACCGTTTCTCTCTGATTCAGGGACTCCTATTTGGTGACACATGAAAACAGAAGCCCAGAGGTATGAGAAATAGCCAGCTTGATGTTAGGATAGTCTAGTGTCCTAACTTTATGTTTTATTTATTCCTTAGATGGGGTGGTGTTTGTTTCTTTGAGGTTAGTGACAAAGAATTGGAAAATACAGTTCCATCCCCAGTGAATTACTGTGGTCAGTTACATTTCCTTCTACTCCTTGGTTGCTGTGGAGACGAAACACAGAGATGGGAAGGGGTCCATCACAAATCCATCACAGGGTGGTGGCAAAGCGCTCAGAGCACCTTTCACAGTGTAGGTCACTGACGTAAATCTTGTGGGTGAAGGCACGTTTTTATGTGTTTGGGTGGAGAGAGCATCCTGGCTTTCCATCTCTAGAGCACCACTGTCCAACAGACACTGCAGATGATGACAGCCAGTGTTCTTCACCTCCACCGTCTCGTATGGTAGCAGCTGGCCACATGCGGCTACAGGGTGTTTGAAGTGTGGCTAGTGCCACTGAGGAACTGGATTTTATATTTCATTTAATATTAATTTAAATAGTCACATGTGGCTACTGGCAACTGTGTTGGACTCTTCTAGAGCATTTTTAAAGAATCTATTTCTGTTTTATTTCACAAATGACAGCCAATCCTATAGTGAAGATCAATGCCATTATGTCATCTAACAATGCCTCACATGAATTAGAGTGTTGTGGTTTTTTACTTTTTAGTAAGTCAGTGTCTGGGAGGGAAGAGCAGGAAGCTACCCTGGGCGGAGTCTGTGGAAATGGACATCATCTTTGGGGTGGTGGGGGGTTGGTGGCGGGGGCGGGGTGAGGGGCAGTTGCAACATGTATCAGAAAGTAACATATGAACCCTCTGGGGCCCAGGATTGCTCTTCCAGGAGTTTATTCTTTTTATTTTATTTTATTTTTATTGGAGTATAATTGCTTTACAATGTTGTGTTAGTTTCTGCTGTACAATGAAGTGAATCAGCTGTATGCATACTATATCCCCTGCCTCCCACCTCCCCCCCCATCCCACCCATCTAGGTCATCACAGAGCACAGAGCTGAGCTCTCTGTGCTTTATATCAGGTTCCCACTAGCTAGCTATTTTACACATGGTACTGTATATATGTCATTCCTAATCTCCCAGTTCGTCCCACCCTCCCCTTCCCGCCATGTCCACGTGTCTGTTCTCTACATCTGCGTCTCTATTCCTGCCCTGGAAAAAGGTTCATCCATCTGTACCATTTTTTCTAGATTCCATATGTATGCATTAATATGATATTTGTTTCTCTGTTTCTGACTTACTTCACTCTGTATGACAGACTCTAGGTCCATCCACTTCTCTACAAGTGACCCAATTTCATTCCTTTTTATGGCTGAGTAATATTCCATTGTGTGTGTATATATGTACCACATCTTCTTTATCCATTCATCTGTCATTGGATGTTTAGCTTGTTTCCATGTCCTGGCGATTGTAAATAGCACTGCAATGAACATTGGGGTACATGTGTCCTTTTGAATTATGATTTTCTCAGGGTATATGCCCAGTAGTGGGATTGCTGGGTCATATGGTAGTTCTATTTGTAGTTTTTTAAGGAACCTCCATACTGTTCTCCACAGTGACTGTATCAATTTACATTCCCACCAGCAATGCAAGAGGGTTTCCCTTTTCTCCACACCCTCTCCAGCATTTATTGTTTGTAGATTTTTTGATGATGGCCATTCTGAAGGTGTGAGGTGATACATCATTGTAGTTTTGATTTGCATTTCTCCAATAATTAGTGATGTTGAGCATCTTTTCATATGCTTCTTGGCCATTTGTATGTCGTCTTTGGCGAGATTTCTATTTAGGTCTTCTGCCCCTTTTTTGATTGGGTTGTTTGTTTTTTGGATACTGAGCTCCATGAGCTGTTTGTATATTTTGGAGATTAATCTTTTGTCCGTTGCTTCATTTGCAAATATTTTCTCCCATTCTGAGGGTTGTCTTTTGGTTTTGTTTATGGTTTCCTTTGCTGTGAAAAACTTTTTAAGTTTCATTAGGTCCCATTTGTTTATTTTTGTTTTTATTTTCGTTACTCTAGGATGTGGGTCAAAAAAGATCTTGCTGTGGTTTATGTCAAAGAGTGTTTTTCCTATGTTTTCCTGTAAGAGTTGTATAGTGTCTGGTCTTACCTTTAGGTCTTTAATCCATTTCGAGTTTATTTTTGTGTATGGTGTTAGGTAGTGTTCTAATTTCATTCTTTTACATGTAGCTATCCAGTTTTCCCAGCACCACTTATTGAAGAGGCTGTCCTTTCTCCATTGTATATTCTTGCCTCCTTTGTCATAGATTAGGTGACCATAGGTCTGTGGGTTTATCTCTGGGCTTTCTATCCTGTACCACTGATCTATTTATGTTTTTGTGCTAGTACCATACTGTCGTTTTTTTTTTCTTTTTTTTTTTTTTTACATCTTTACTGGAATATAATTGCTTTACAATGGTGTGTTAGTTTCTGCTTTATAACAAAGTGAATCAGTTATACATATACATATGTTCCCACAGCTCTTCCCTCTTGCGTCTCCCTCCCTCCCACCCTCCCTATCCCACCCCTCCAGGCGGTCACAAAGCACCGAGCTGATCTCCCTGTGCTCTGCGGCTGCTTCCCACTAGCTATCTACCTTACGTTTGGTCGTGTATATATGTCCATGCCTCTCTCTCGCTTTGTCAAAGCCTACCCTTCCCCCTCCCCATATCCTCAAGTCCGTTCTCTAGTAGGTCTGTGTCATTATTCGTGCCTTACCCCTAGGTTCTTCATGACATTCTTTTTTTTAAATTCCATATATATGTGTTAGCATACGGTATTTGTCTTTCTCTTTCTGACTTACTTCACTCTGTATGACAGACTCTAGGTCTATCCACCTCATTACAAATAGCTCAATTTCGTTTCTTTTTATGGCTGAGTAATATTCCATTGTATATATGTGCCACATCTTCTTTATCCATTCATCCGATGATGGACACTTAGGTTGTTTCCGTCCCTGGGCTATTGTAAATAGAGCTGCAATGAACATTTTGGTACATGACTCTTTTTGAATTATGGTTTTCTCAGGTTATATGCCCAGTAGTGGGATTGCTGGGTCATATGGTAGTTCTATTTGTAGTTTTTTAAGGAACCTCCATACTGTTCTCCATAGTGGCTGTACCAATTCACATTCCCACCAGCAGTGCAAGAGGGTTCCCTTTTCTCCACACCCACTCCAGTATTTATTGTTTCTAGATTTTTTGATGATGGCCATTCTGACTGGTGTGAGGTGATATCTCATTGTAGTTTTGATTTGCATTTCTCTAATGATTAATGATGTTGAGCATTCTTTCATGTGTTTGTTGGCAGTCTGTATATCTTCTTTGGAGAAATGTCTATTGAGGTCTTCTGTCCATTTTTGGATTGGGTTGTTTGTTTTATTGTTATTGAGCTGCTTGTAAATTTTGGAGATTAATCCTTTGTCAGTTGCTTCATTTGCAAATATTTTCTCCCATGAGGGTTGTCTTTTGGTTTTGTTTATGGTTTCCTTTGCTGTGCAAAAGCTTTTAAGTTTCATTAGGTCCCATTTGTTTATTTTTGTTTTTATTTCCATTTCTCTAGGAGGTGGGTCAGAAAGGATCTTGCTGTGATTTATGTCATAGAGTGTTCTGCCTATGTTTTCCTCTAAGAGTTTGATAGTTTCTGGCCTTACATTTAGGTCTTTAATCCATTTTGAGCTTATTTTTGTGTATGGTGTTAGGGAGTGATCTAATCTCATACTTTTACGTGTACCTGTCCAGTTTTCCCAGCACCACTTATTGAAGAGGCTGTCCTTTCTCCGCTGTACATTCCTGCCTCCTTTATCAAAGATAAGGTGACCATATGTGCGTGGGTTTATCTCTGGGCTTTCTATCCTGTTCCATTGATCTATCTTTCTGTTTTTGTGCCAGTACCATACTGTCTTGATTACTGTAGCTTTGTAGTATTGTTTGAAGATGGGGAGCCTGATTCATCCAGTTCTGTTTTTCTTTCTCAAGATTGCTTTGGCTATTTGGGGTTTTTGTATTTCTATACAAATTGTAACATTTTTTTTTCTAATTCTGTGAAGAATGCGATTGGTAATTTGATAGGTATTGCATTGAATCTGTAGATTGCTTTGGGTAGTATAGTCATTTTCACAAGATTGATTCTTCCAGTCCAAGAATATGCTATATATTTCTCCATCTGTTTGTGTCATCTTTGATTTCTTTCATCAGTGTTTTATAGTTTTCTGAGTACAGGTCTTTTGCCTCCTTAGGTAGGTTTATTCTTAAAGTTGCCACCAGAAAACCACTAGAGCTAATCAATGAATTTGGTAAAATCGCAGGATACAAAACTAATGCCCAGAAATCTCTTGCATTCCTATACACTAACAATGAAAGACCAGAAAGAGAAATTAAGGAAACAATCCCATTTACCATCACAACGAAAAGAATAAAATACCTAGGAGTTTATTCTAATTACAGAGTCAGACGTGTGCAAGTGTATTTGGGTGAGACCTCATTGCTGCCTGTTGTTTAGTATGATGAAGACTTGGGAGCAACCCAGCTGTCCATCGGAAGGGGATTGGGCAGGGGTGGTACTGAATTGTACACAATGGGACATGCTAAAGTGTCAGCAGGAGAGTCAGCACACTGTATGGTTAAATGGGGAAAAAATCTAATGAAATCATTTAAATATAATTGTGTTTATGAAATAGTTATATTTATGTATACATTTTAAAAATAGGAAGCATGTATCCCATGCTGTTTAGAACATTACCTTTGAGTCATGGGATTATGGGGAAGGCATTCCCTTTCTATCATTATTTCTTTTATTATTTCTATATTGTTATAATTTTTAAAAATGAGACTGTATTGCTTATCCAATCAGAAAAGACAACAGGGATTTCCATTTTGGAGGAAAAAAAAAGACAGATGTGTAATGCACTGCTAAATGCCAAGTTGGCTGGATTGTGGCCACCTCACTTTCAGTGACTAAAGGTAGCTAGTGCGAATTACGGAGTTCATTGGCTCTACCGTAATGACCAATTTTCCATGCAGACTGAGCATACCTCCAAGACATCACGAGTGCCAGGGTGGGAATGGAGGAACGGCATCCACTCAGAGCCATCCTCTGTGCGGACTGTGGGGCTGCAGAGAGGAGGGCCACACCATCCCTGCCTCAGCCCAGCCCGGCCCGCCATTCTGAAGGCGATGTAGGACCACTGTGCCGGGCAGCGATGCTCTAGGAGGTGATGGGGAGGTCGACTCCGGATGGTGAAGTTCTAGGAGATGATGGGCCAGGCGTGATGGCTGGAGGAGGTGTGTGTCCCTGGCTGCAGGGTGAGGAAACGCCCCCTCCAATGAGTGTTGCGGGGGGTCGCTGGTGAGGAGGTGGGGTGAGGAGGGGGCAGGGCACGTGCCAAGCAGAGTGAAGGGCAGGGAGAAGCACAGCGTCGTGACAAAGGCGCATGTGTTGAGATGACTGAGGGCTTCAGTCGTGAGTGGCTTGGGCGCCCTGGCTTTGCAAGCAGGCTGGCCGGCTGCCAGGTGCACAGCCAGTGCAGGTGGTCGGCCTGTCACGTGACACATGCACCGTGTGATACCTGCACGGGAATATGTGTGAGGATGGTAATGTGTAGAAACAAACACACTTCTTAGGTCTGGCTGAGGGACAGAGATGGGTCTGCAGGGCTGGTTTGCTGGGGTAAGAGGCTGGCGCCGGGCAGCTGGAGCCACTGCTGTTGTGGCAGGTGAGGGACGAGTCATGTGTGCTCTTTAGATGGGGGACCCCCCCCGTCCCCCTTTGGGAGAGTGGGCGTCGGGCCAGGTGGGAGGAGGTGGGGCTGTTCTCTCGGCAGCAACCATGAAGATTAGTTCACGGTGAATCTGTACCTACTGTCAGCCAGAGGTTTGCAAACGTGGTGCAGATGGGGCAGCAGCTGGGCTTTCTTCAGAGACCTTTCTGCGGCCTGCCGTCGAGATGTGGGTTTCCCGATGGGGAGTCAGGGGCCATAGCGCCGGTCCGGCTCTAAATGCCCGAGTGGTGTCATCCTGTCCACAGGAGCAGAGAGGTGGATGATCAAGTTTTTGGAAATAAGTGTGGGCTTAATTTTTGAAACTAAGTTTAAGGGACTCACCGCCTATATTGGGAGGCAGTTGGGTACAGCTGGGATGGCACAGAGGCCCCATCCCTGGGGGCAGAACCCTGGGAGCTGTCCCTGTGTGCATACCTGGAACCACAGGAGTGTAGAGACTGCCCTGCAGGCTGTTGCATGAGGCGGGACTGGGGCCAAGGATTGGCCCTGGGGGTCTGTCTGCAGGGGGCTGCCAAGGAGCGGGCTGGAGAGGTGAAATTGCAGAAAGGAGGCGGCCTTGGGAAGTTTCAGGAAAAGGGGTCGATCAGTGAGGGAGCTCGTTTGCTGCTCTGTAATTTATACCAAGAGTTGTCCCGCAGTGACGTGAGATATCGCCCAGTCTCTGTGGATGTAACATCTCACGTGCGGAGGAAATAGATGAGCACGTTTTCATAGAGAATTAGGTCCGAACTGCTGGACTTTGATAGGAAAGTTTTAGAAGAGGTTTCATACAAGTAAAGAAAAGGATTCCTTTCGTGCATGATACACAAAAGGTTTTTAAATTACACAGCAGTAGGGATTTCCCATGTTTGGTGTTGGTTCCTGCTGGCATTAACTTTTTCCCCCAAATATAAAGAAACCGTTATCTGAATTGCATAAAAATAGCGTATTGAGTTTAGAGTGTGTCTACTGACTGAAAATGCCGTCATTGTAGATATGCTTTGAAGTGTAATAGTCCCCTGCTGGTGCCCCTGATTCTTACCAAAATGTTGATGCTGCTCTTCCTTTTCTGCCAGCCAAGGCCACATTTCTCTGGTGACGGTGGTGTTCTTCCTGATGCCATTTCTAGGGTCCTCAAAGACCCTAGGTTACCCACTCCCCACCCTGACGGCCACCTCTTACCTTCTGTGTCTTTTACACCCAGAGAATCCTGCTTTGCTCTCTTCTGTCTTTACCTGGCTTGGCAGCCCTTCCTGCTCGTGGACAGACTGCAGTTCATAATATCAGTACCTTCCTTGGAAGATCTGAAATCAACCTGGCACCAGTGTTTGTTTAGTCCTAACTCACTAGAAAGAAAAAGAGAAGGTGACCTATGATATTTGGGGAAGAAGGAAAAGATAAAAGGTTAAAAAAATCTTGGACCAGGTTGAAGTTTAAAAGAACTGAGGCTAAGGGCTTCCCTGGTGGCGCAGTGGTTGAGGGTCCGCCTGCCGATGCAGGGGACACGGGTTCGTGCCCCGGTCCGGGAAGATCCCACATGCCGCGGAGCGGCTGGGCCCGTGAGCCACGGCCGCTGAGCCTGCGCGTCCGGAGCCTGTGCTCCGCAACGGGAGAGGCCACAGCAGTGAGAGGCCCGCGTACTGCAAAAAATAAAAAAAAAAAACGAGGCTAAGCAGCCCTTTTTACAGATGCTGGGATGGTCTGGCAGGAGGACGTGGCTCTCTATGTCCATCAGGCCCTTCCTCACTCCTCCTTGTGTCCTCCCAGGCCGGAGGTGACAGAACTAATGTGCGTGGTGGCCCAGTTGGCGAGGCGGGCACGTGTTGGCAAACATGCGCGTGTGGGTTTGACAAGATGCAGAGCCCTTCTTGGGGCTCGCCGTCCCCACCAGCCTTTGAGGGGATGGGGCGGGGGGCCTCCTGGGGGCTCACGGGGGCTGAGCACTTGACCTGTGAGTCCCTGCACTCGCCTCTCGAAAGGGAAGCTCAGAGGGGCCAAGTAATTTGCTGCCGTGGTTCCCACAGCGCTGGGATCTGAACCCAGGTCTCCATCGCGGTGCCGGCCCTGAACCAAGCCTTGGAGCCAAGGGGCCAGTCATGGCGTCCCTATTAGCAGCTGAAGGACCAGGCTCTGAGGGGGTCCGTCACTCGCTGAGTGTAGGGCCTGAGATTTCCTAAAAGCAGTTCCTTACCATCTCGAGCTGCTGGTGGGAAAAGCCAGGCACGTGATGTACTCCAATAAAGATGTAAAAAAAAAAAAAAAAATAATAATAATAAAGCCTGACAACTTTCTTAAAAAAAAAAAAAAAGAACTCACCGGGGGTTTGCTACGACGGGAGGGTCGGACAGAGCAAGGCTGGCACCGCTGCGGTGACTCTTATTTCCACCTGCTTTAGGTCGCCCAGAAAAAGGGAGTCAAGAGCCTGTCTTCTCTGGATCCGGAGGTCCTGTCAGTCTTCGTGCCTCCGTTTGTCACTAAGGAGGACAGTCAGCCGGCCGGCGTGAACTGTGTGACGCTGGGTAAGACCAGGAGGCGCTCCTTCCGGAAGAAGAGAGAGAGGCCCAAGGCGGAGCCCTCGAAGGGCCACCCCGGCGGCCCCAGGGGCCAGGACCCCGAGGACGTGGGCATCCCCAACGGCGTGGACCTGCTCGCCCTGCCGCAGCTCTGCTTCCCAGGTGCGCGCGGGCCGGCCTCCCCGACTGGCCAGTCCCGCTGCCGAGCGGGCTTTGTTCCGGCTGCATTTCTCTCACCGAGAGATGTCCAGGTGCCTGGTGTAGAAAACTCAGACTAAGGGCTTGACAGAGGACCTGTCTGGAGGCTCCGCAGAGGGCTTGAGGCGATTTCCTGCTCTCCTGGATAGGCTGGGACACCCCCTTCCCCACTGGGCTCAGGAAATAGCTACCACCCCAGGTGTGCCCTGAAGGGTCTGTCCGGGGGCCTGTTCCCATGATCCGCCACAAAGTCTTCAGAGCACAGAGTGCCAGCAAAGAAATTGCTGCTGAGGGGGAGGGATCGAGGCAGGTGGTGCACGGCCCGAAGGATTAGCGCATCTGGCCGTCAGAGTGCCACAGCAGACAGAGAGGGACGTATCCTGTCGCTTATGGGTAGCCCAGGCCTCATGGTGGATGCCACGTGGCCAGAATGAGGCTCCTTCTTTCTTTTTTCTGCCTGCAGGGGGCGTGTGTGTGGCCTCTGAGCCCAAGGAGGACTGTGTCCACTTTCTGGTGCTGACTGATGTCTGCGGCAATAGAACCTACGGCGTGGTGGCCCAGTACTACCGACCCCTGCACGTACGTGATTCCCCCAGCTTCCCTCTGAAACTGGGTCTAGGCTGGGGGTTTTTTTCTTTTGCAGTGAAATACACATAATATGACAATCACCATTTTAGCCATTAAAAAATGTACGATTCAGTGGCATTAAGTACATTCACAGTGTTGTGCCGCCATCACCACTCTCTAGTTCCAAAACATGTTCGTCACCCCAAAAGGCGGAGTTGTCTCATCAGCGATGCCTCCCCAGGCCCTGCTGCCCCCGGGCCCCCGGCCATCCTTCGTCTGCTTTCTGCTTCTGTGGGTTTGCCCATTCTGGACATTTCATATAAGTGGAGTCATACTCTACGCGTCCTTTTGTATCTGGTTGCTTTCACTTAGCGTGATGTTTTCAGAGTTCGTCCACGTGGGAGCCCGTGTCAGCGCTTCACTCCTTTCAGTAGCTGAGTGATATTCCACGGTGTGTGTAAACCACGGTCTGCTTCTCTGTTCCTCAGCTGGTGGACCTTTGGGTTGTTTTCACCTTTCACGTGTGACAGGTGCCTGGGCTGAGGTTTTGAGAGGGTGACTCAGTCATCACGCGTTTGGGGAGTGTTTTCTGGGCAGGGCCCTGTGTGTGAACCAGCTGGCCTTGGGGAGTCTGTAGGGGACGTGATGGACCATAAGGTACAGGGTGACTGGCCGCCTACTTCAGCCCCAGAGGACCTGGGCGCCCAACATACGTTTTTAATGTAGTTTTAAAATTTTTATTGAAATATAGTTGATTTACAATGTTGTGTCGGTTTCAGCGTACAGCAAAGTGATTCAGTTATACATATTTATACCTATATATTCCTTTTTCAGATTCTTTTATAGGTTTTTACGAGGTGTTGAATATCTGTGCTATACAGTAGGTCCTTGTTGGTTATGAGTTTTATATATAGTAGTGTGTATATTTTAATCCCAAACTCCTAATTTATCCCTTCCCTGCTTTCCTATTTGGTAACCGTAAGTTTGTTTTCTATGTCTGTGAGGCTGTTTCTGTTTTGTAAATAAGCTCATTTGTCTCATCTTTTTAGATTCCGCATATAAGGGGTATCACATGGTATTTGTCTTTGTGTCTCTGACTGACTTCACTTAGTATGATACTTTCTAGGGTTGCTGCAAATGGCATTATTTCATTCTTTTTATGGCTGAGTAGTATTCCATTGTATACATGTACCACCACGTCTTTATCCGTTCACCTGTCAGTGGACACTTAGGTTGCTTCCATGCCCTGACTACTGTAAATAGTGCGGCTAAGAACATTGGGGTGCGTGTCTCTTTTCAGATCACGCTTTTTCCCGCATATGTGGTGGGGCCCCCACATTGTGCCCCTGGTAAGCTGTGCAGAGAGCTGTGCCTTCTGAAACCCCACTGCTGTATTCTTTTCCGCCTGAGGTCCCCCCATCACGGGCCGAGGCACCTCCTGCTCTCTCCTCTGGCCCGTGATGCCCACCTGGCTCCCAGGCCCTCTTGAATATTGCCTTTTCACTCTTTAAGCAGAGCCCCTTCTTGTGTCTCCCTGTGTTCTAACCATGGTTCCTTCTCACTGAAGGCGGCGAGCTTCTCCAGGGCAGGGACCTGTCTTCCCATCTCTGTAACCCCAGCACCTCACTCAGACAGAGCGAGCTCCCCACGGGGCCCCGTCGGTGTTGGTGGAGAGGCCGGAGCTCGCTCGCACGTGGCAGTGAAACGGGTGGGAGTGGCCAGCCGTGCTGAGGACAGCTGTCCAGCCCCTGTCCAGTGTCCTTTCTGTCTGGAGAGGCTGGCACCATCGACAGTGGAGACTGGGATTTGCCGGGGTCGGCAGGTGACGCGCTGTTGCTTTCTCTCCAGGACGAGTACTGTTTCTACAACGGCAAGATGCGCTGGGAGGCGTCAGGTCTGGGCCGGAGCGCGGCCGGCTGCTTCGTGCCCTTTGCCGTGTGTGTGGTTTCCAGATTCCCCTATTACAACGCCCTCAAGGACTGCCTCTCCTGGTGAGCTGCACACACTCCCTGAAAAGCTTGCCTACGCCCCTTCCAGACGCCCCCCGCCCTGGGCAGCCAGGCTTCTGCGGTCTCACATCCACATCTTTCTCCTGTTGGTGTAAACTCCCGGAACTCCTGACACAGAGATTTCAGCCTTGATTGGCAATGTGGAGGATGACCATTGGATTCTCAGATTTATTTGGTGATTTGATTTTTCTTTCAATTTCAGTTTATTGACTCATCTGAAGATCTGTAAAGATTTCGAAGTTGACAATCATATAAAAGATTTTGCTGCAAAACTGTCTTTAATACCTAGCCCGCCTCCTGGACCACTCCATTTGGTAATTAAATCCGGAATTGTCTTGTTTTTTCCTTGCAAATTGTAAAAGTAATATGATGAAGATGGTTTATTCGTTTGTTTTTAATTGATGTACGGTTGATTTACAATGTTGTGTTAATTACTGCTGTACAGCAAAGTGATTCAGTTATATATACATTTCTTTAAAATATTTTTTTCCATTATGGTCTATCATAGGATATCGAATATAGTTCTCTGTGCTATACAGTAGGACCTCGTTTTTTATCCGTTCTATATATAACAGTTTGTATCTGCTAACCCCAAACTCCCAACCCATCCCTCCCCCAACCCCTTCCCCCTTGGCAACCACCAGTCTGTTCTCTGTGTCTGTGATTCTGTTTCAGTTTCATAGATAGGTTCATTTGTGCCGTAGTTTAGATTCCATACGTAAGCGATATCACATGGTATTTCTTTGTCTTTCTGACTTACTTCACTTAGTATGATAATCTCTAGGTCCATCCATGTTGCTGCAGATGGCATTATTTTGTTCTTTTTTATGGCTGAGTAGTATTCCATTGTATATATGTACCACATCGATGAAGATGGTTGAAATGTTTTAAATGATTTTAAGTTCTAGCTTTGTTTAAATTATGCTTCTCAAGTTCCTTACAGAAGCATTTTATACACTGGTTCCAAAGGTCAGAAAACTAGAAATAAATTAGAAAATTTATTTTCTAAAAATTTAAAAATAAAATTTATCGGTCTAAAGTCAACTATTTAGGCCTGAGTTTTGCTGAGTGGCTCAGGATAAATAGATGTTGAGCTAGTAATAGGCCCCTTTAGTGGGTAACATGTTAATTACTTGCTATCCAGAAAACACAAAATTTACTTAAATTACAAATTTCCCTTTTGTTTTTTTGTCTGGAATATCGGGTATTATATTTAACTCGTTAATGTTTTCTCCTGTCCAGTGTGGCTAGTAAAAAGTAACTGGTTTTTTTTTTGTTGTCGTTGTTATTCACAGTGCCATTCTGTTATTTAATTGATAGAGAAGCGTTTCCTAAACTGAGTTCTGTGAAACACTGTTCTCAAATGTTATTGGCTATTTTTGATGGGAGGTTTCAGGGTTAAGGAAAGTTAGAGAAAGACCTCATTCCCCTTTTGTCGAGTAACATGTCAGACAGCTAAGCTGTATGATGAAACCTGTTTGACTCAGCAATTTCCAAACTCATTTAACTGTGGGATGCTTCCTTTTTAAAAAACAGACATCTATTAAATAAACGTCTTGAAATGTACCGTAAATGTCAAGTCAGTTTCACTGTATTCATCCCCTCTGGAAGATTATACGTATAAATCTTGTTTTCCTATATTTTGATTATTACGGACAGTTGAAAAAATAATTTATTAGGATATTTGTGATTATGAACTTAAAGTGTATATATTTACTATTATCCTAAGCCCAGCAGTCTGCTGTGGGGGGACACCCTGCCAACTGCATTCCGGGCCGAGGCAGGGCAGGATGTCTGTCTACCTTGGTCCCACTCCCAGAAACCTTTGTGGGGAACAGTTGATGGATTTCTGTGCCAGGCACTCATCTTTATTTTGTGGATAACTGTTTTTTTTGTGCAGTGAAATCATCAAAGTTTGCATTCTTATTCTAGAAACTCAACACGTGCACACTGAGGACCTGCTGCAGCCGTGAACCGAATTCCCTGTTAGGAACAGGTTTACAGTTCACTGTGATTCCTTGTATTCTACCTTTGAACAGAAGCGACGTATAAACAGTACTTACACGAGTTTTCTGTAATCCACGAGCTTTGGAATCTTGGATTAATTAACATTTGGTTCCACCATTTCTACCACCCCCAGTGGGAAAGTTTACTGGGGATGTTCTCGATGCCTTTTTGTCCCACGTCCACCCTATCAGTCTGTCTCCAGTAGCTGTTTCCAGTTGACACACTTCCACTGCCACCCCTGTTCTGGGCCACCAGCTTCTCCCACCTACACGACTTAGGGAGGCACTGGTCTGTCCATTTCCATTCTTGACCTTATATCAGTTCATGCTTTTGCACTGTGGCTGGAGAGGTCATTAAAATCTATAAACTGGACTTTCCTTTTGTGCTTAAAACCCCTCACTTGTTTTCTCACTCGTCGCCTTCACCCAGACCTGCATCCCTGGCCCCTGTGTCACCATTCAGCCCTGTCCAGCTCCACTCACCCCTTGCTCACTGTTCTCCAGCTACAGTGAGAACAGATGCTGCCACAGGGCCCTTGCATGTGCTGTTCCCGGAAGTACCACTCTCTCCATTTTCCCTCTCCAGCTCCTGCTCCTTTCTCAGGCCTGGCTCAGACATCAGTTCTCCGGAGCAGCATCTCCCACACCGTCTCTCTCACAGCAGCCCACTCTCCTGCAGAGTTCAGCACGCCTGCAGTTAGGGCTTGTGTGTGCGTGTTTTTTGTTTAATGTCCATCAGACTCTGAGCTGCGTGAGGACAGAGGCCACATTCAGAACTGCATTTCCAGGACTTGCTACTGTGTCCAGCGCTTAGCTGCTGTCCCGTGGAGCGCTGTTCAGTGAATGAATGAGAGAGTGATTCCGCGTCGGCCAGCAGTGCTCATTCTATTGGGTCTGCATGTTGGTGCTCATGGTTTGTCCCGGTGGGCTGAGTTTGGATCAGACTTGTCATTGGGATCCTCCACTAACAAGTCTAATTAGCTCTCGGGTCCAAGTTGCTGTAACGGTCATCATTTGTTTCAGGGAGTGCTGTGGCTGTTTATGGTTGTGAAGAAATCCAAGAGGTCAGTTTAGGCCAATTTCATCTGATGCAGGAGCTGATTCAGCAGTGTTTTCCAGAAACAGTGTTTTACCGCAAACCAACGTCAGGTTAGAGGTTGTCGTAGGTAATAGTCATGAGCTGTGCACCTTGTGTCTTGAATAGTGTGCATGGGCCCCGAGCTGCCGTTTCCTGTTAATTCTGGGTGGGGTCAGCTCTCACCTGTACTGACGGGAGGAGGTGGGAGGCCCCACAGGGTGGGGAGTGAGGAGGTGAGGACCCAGCCCTTTCTCTGACCACCTGGACCACTGGCCTGAGGGGAGCAAAGGCTCTAGGTGCAGCCTGTGTCCCCAGGCCTGCTTTGCTTTGATCTCTGCCCTCTAGAAGTTCGGATGTTACTTACTTTTCAAATGATGGGCATAATTGGGTGTGTCCAGTGAAACACACGTTTTTCTTCTTACTATTCCCAAGTCACTTTCTATGTTGCTTTGTGTGTGGAAGCCTATTGTTTTTCTGGGGCTCCCATCAAGTTGAAATTTACAAAGTATTTACCTAAAATCTCTCTCCTTCTTCAGTTTATTCATCTGTAAAGTGGGGAGAATAACAGAACCCACCTCAGAGAGCATGAGTATTGAGTGCGGTGAAGTTGCTAGCACAGCACCTGAAACGTCGCAGTAGCAATGTTGCTGGTAGAGTGACTCACGTATGTGGTTGGTTCTTACCTTTTTTTTTGGCTGCGTTGGGTCTTCGTTGCTGCGTGCAGGCTTTCTCTAGTTGCGGCGAGCAGGGGCTACTCTTCATTGTGGTGCGGTGGCCTCTCCTGTTGCAGAGCATGGGCTGTAGGTGCGTGGGCTTCAGTAGTTGCAACACGTGGGCTCAGTAGTTGTGGCGCGTGGGCTTAGTTGCTCCGTGCCATGTGGGATCTTCCTGGACCAAGGCTCGAACCCATGTCCCCTGTGTTGGCAGGCGGATTCTTAACCACTGTGCCACCAGGGAAGCCCTGGTTCTTATCTTTAACTGGGTGTCTGGCTGACACATTTCCTTTTTTTTGATTTGGTCATTTTTTATTTTTATTTTTTTTTAAATTTTTATTGGAGTATAGTTAATTCACAATGTTGTGTTAGTTTCAGGTGTACAGCAAAGTGAATCAGTTATACATATACATATACCCAGTCTTTTAGATCCTTTTCCCGCATAGGTCATTACAGAGTATTGAGTAGAGTTCCCTGTGCTATGCGGTAGGTCCTTATTAGTCATGTGTGTTATATATAGTAGTGTGTATATGTCCATCCCAATCTCCCAATTTATCCCTCCCCACACCCCGCTTTCCCCTGGTAACCATAAGTTTGTTTCCTAACTCGGTGACTCTGTTTCTGTTTTTACAAAGTTCATTTGCATCATTTTTTCTTTTTTTTTTGCGGTACGCGGGCCTCTCACTGTTGTGGCCTCTCCCGTTGCAGAGCACAGGCTCTGGACGCGCAGGCTCAGCGGCCATGGCTCACGGGCCCAGCCGCTCTGCGGCATGTGGGATCTTCCCGGACCGGGGCGCGAACCCATGTCCCCTGCATCGGCAGGCGGACTCTCAACCACTGTGCCACCAGGGAAGCCCCGCACCATATTTTTTAGATTCCACATATAAGCGATATCATATGATATTTGTCTTTCTCTGTCTGACCTACTTCACTCAGTACGACAATCTCTAGGTCCACCCATGTTGCTGCAAATGGCGTTATTTCTTTCTTTTTTATGGCTGAGTAATATTCCATTGTGTATATGTACTACATCTTCTTTATCCGTTCACGTTTCCTTTTTGAAATACTGAGGAGTTTTTCATTATAAACTTTATAATTGTTAATAATTCATCACAACTTGGAATACTTAACTCTGCTTTATTTTGTTTTGTTTTGCTTTAAAACAAACACATCAGTCACATAAGTGAATCCACCTTATTTTTAATGTCTTGCTTCTGTAGCCAAACTGGGAACAAGAAAGCGAAGAGGCCCCAAGTATTGGTCGGAGGCACTTGCAAATGTCCCAACTGTCAAAAATGACAGTCTCTTTTCTTGTTTTTTGTTTTGTGTTGTTTTGTTTTGTTTTTGTGGTATGCGGGCCTCTCACTGTTGTGGCCTCTCCCATTGTGGAGCACAGGCTCCGGACGCGCAGGCTCAGCGGCCATGGCTCACAGGCCCAGCTGCTCTGCGGCATATGGGATCCTCCCGGACTGGGGCACGAACCTGCAGCCCCTGCATCGGCAGGCGGACTCTCAACCACTGCGCCACCAGGGAAGACCTGTTTTGTTTTTTAACGTGAAAATAGAATAGTGACTAAGGTGACTGGAAGAAAGTGTGAATAGTGAGCATTTTGTCCTGTAGCCCTTTTTCTTGACCTGGTACTCCGCTGCCCTCCATTTCTCATCCTTTCACGCCTTTCCTAGAGGAAGCCTCTCTGTCATCAGGTTCGATCGCTTCTTTCTGTTCTGTTTCCCTGGAGCTCTGCTCGTGCTCCGACCCCTCCATGTGCTCGTGGAGGAGCCCTTGCAGAGTGCCTCCCGTGTGTGTGAGGCCAGGGGAGGCTTAACCCTGCTGTTCCCAGTGCCGCCTTCTTGGAGGGACCGCACCTCCCTCCTTCACGTCTGCCTCGACCTATAACACGTAATAGGCGTCCTGTGAACGTGGGGTTTGTATTTGAAGTGTCATTTTTAAATACCCTTATTTAGAAAAATAAAGTGCCGTTAAAATTTTTTTGTGAATTCCATGTCTTTAAGGAGCTTTGACTGTTAAATTGAAAATATGAGCGAATACCTAATAAGTAGTAACCGAGAACAATGCATGCTGGTTAAGGTTACTTTGAACGCAGTTGATTCCGAGTTCGTGCTCGTTGGGATGGATCTCTGGAGGCCCTTTATCTTTGTTTTGTCAAGGAACTGTTTCCTAATTAATTAAAGAGTTTAAGGGAGTTTGGCTGAAAAAGACATTAAGTCCTCAATTCATTATGAAACATTCCTGGCAGTTCTGTTTGTCATCTCTAGACTGTTTTGTTTCTCTGTGACGTTGCAGGTGACAGCATGAGTCTCCAGAAGTGTTTTCTAGCTCAGACGCTTTCTGAGCCACAATGGTGAATTTCACTGCCTTCAGTCTCCTCTGGGAGCAGCTCCCTGAGCTAATGATGGAAATTGGTCATTGCAGGTATTGAACATGAAACCACTACAGATCGTATTTCCCTCGAGAGCAGACCCCGAAAGCCCCCTCATCGACCTGGACCTTCACCTGCCCTTACTGCGCTTCAGACCTGAGAAGGTGCTACAGGTGCGCGTCCTTCCACACCTGTGAGCATCTCATGCTGACTGGCTTAATGGGGCATCAAAACTACTCAGAACACTTATCTTTTTGCTTAAAGCCGACATTCACCACAGAGCACGCTGTTTGCAGGCAGCACTTTTCTGGGGTCAGGTGGCTTTGGTCCTGGCAAGTGGAGTGGGGACAGCAGGGTGGAAGCTGCCCCGCGCCCGGCCTCGTTGGGTGGCGCCCTCGCAGTGTTTCAGGCTTGCTTGCGGTGTTGTTGCTTCCCCAGATCCTAACGTGCCTTCTGACGGAGCAGCACGTCGTGTTCTTCTCGTCCAGCTGGGCTCTGCTGACGCTCGTGGCTGAGTGCTTCATGGCCTACCTGCACCCCCTGCAGTGGCAGCACACCTTCGTCCCCATCCTGTCGCGGCAGATGTTGGACTTCGTCATGGCGCCCACGTCCTTTCTCATGGGCTGCCACCTGGACCACTTTGAAG
Source organism: Leucopleurus acutus (assembly GCF_964270905.1). Lineage (NCBI taxonomy): Eukaryota > Metazoa > Chordata > Mammalia > Artiodactyla > Delphinidae > Leucopleurus > Leucopleurus acutus. The sequence goes on from NC_139159.1 coordinate 81,690,779, forward strand.
AAGTCAGCAAGGTTAGGCACCCGCCGCTGGACTCAGAGAATTAAGTCACGTGGGTGCTTTGCGGGGACGCGTGGGAAGCTGCTGAGAGGTACCCTGCGGTGTGGGGGGCGCAGAGGCTCGCGGTCACTCCATCACAGGGCGCTAATGCTACCTCCTTGTCCTCAAGGCCACACCCTGATGCCACTTCTCAGGCTACTTAAATTCACGACATCTCTGGTGGCTTCCAGGGTTTTCAGGGAGGTGAGGGCAGGCGTTGGAGTCGAGGGAACCGATTTCAAGTCTCACCTCTGCTGCTTACTAGTTCTGCGACCCTGAGTGACTTACTGGCCTTTGCTAAGCCTCAGTCTCCTCATCTGGGAAGTGGGCACGGCCTCGGCCTCCTAGGGCTCTGGCTGAGGAATGTCCCCTGTCCTGCCTGGCAGGTGACTGGGCTTCGTGGATGGGAGCCACCATTGTTATCACTCCATATTTTCCATTTTCACTTTTTTGATTAAGCCTCTGTTGTTCATTAAAACCGTGGACCTGCTTCCTAGAAGAGTGCAGGTGCATGCAGTGTATTGCTCCGTGTCCAAGGGGTCCGTGGGCCTTGCTGGGTCCAGTGGCCGTTTACTGGATTCAGCTTGGGGGCTGACCTGTGTCGGGGTGTTAGGCCTGGTTGTGAAAGGACAGGGAGTGTGCTGGCCACATCCTCATAGCAGCGTCAAGGGGCCCATAGAGCAGGCTGGCATACGGTAAGTGCTTAAAATGCAGCAGCTGTTTTTACTGCTGTGCTGGTGGGGTGCATTTCGAAAGGGAGCTCATGCCACAGGTTTGTGATAAACTGTGACATCGCCAGCAGGAAGAGCAGGTTGGGTTTTCTTAAAACAGCTTTTTTTCAGATATAATTTGCATACCACAGAGTTTCCTGGACTTAACTGTACAACTCAGTGGCTTTAGGAACTTGGTAGAGCTGTGACAACTCATTTTAGACTCTTTGGTCAGCCCACAAAGAAACCCTGCATGTGTTAGCAGTCATCCCCCAACCCCCCCAGACACTGGCGACCAGCATCTACTTTCTATCTCTGTGGAGTCGCCTGTTGTGTATACGTGGATTTTACGTAAATGGAATCATTCAATGCGTGGTCTTTTATGACTGTCTTCTTTCACTTAGCGGCATGTTTTTTGAGGTTCATCCGTGTAGCAGCACGTTATTTTTATTGCCGAGTAGGATTCCCTTGAATGAAGAGGCCACAGTTGTTTATCCATTTGGGAGTTGAGAGCATTTGGGGTTGTTTGGACGTTTTGACCACAGCTGTGAATAATGCAGCTGTGGACACTCATGTACAAGTTTTTGTGTGGACATGCGTTTATTTACCTTGGTACGTACCTAGGAGAGGAATTTCCGGGTCAGGTGCTAGCGCTGTGTTTAACCATTTGAGAAATGTCCAGACTGTCGTTCCCCGCTGCTGCCCCAGACACCTTCCCTCCAGCAGAGGGCGAGCTCGATTTCCGCACTTCCTCCCAATGCTTGTCTTCTGTCTTTTTGATTCTAATCCTCCTGCTGGGTAGTTTTGCTGTGCGTTTTCCCAGTGACTCGCGATGTGCAGCACTTTTCCTTGCGTTTATTGGTAGTTGGTACGGGGTAGGTTCTCATTTAACTTATTTTATTATTTTTAAATTTTTATTAGAGTATAGTTGATTTACAGTGTTGTTTAACTTTATTTTGAAAATTTCTAAGTGTACGCAAAAGCTGAGAGAAGAGTGGAAGGGATGCCGTGCACCCCTCTTTGTCCTCAGCCACCATCCATTTTTTTCCCGGCGTTTTAGAGCAAATCCTGGCCAAGCCCAGCGTCCCTCCTGGGGCGGAGCCGGGACGTCTGTGTTGTTGGCAGAACCTATGATTCACCAGGGGACAAACACTGTGGGAAAAGGCCATTCAGACCTCATGGAAGGAATGGAAAAACGTCACCCTCGCAAATGAGGAAAAAATAGGCATACTTTGTAGTTCAAAATTGTGTTTCTTTTTTTAGTCATTAGGGGAAAAACTGTCTTGTTTCAGCCCCTTTAGGAGGGAAACTTGCAGACATATTTACTTGATTCCAGTCCGCAGTCACAAAGGAAGTCGTCTTAGTGGTTTACCTGTTCTGGGTGGTTTTTAGGGCAAAGCAGCAGGTCTTGACTGAAAGTGTTTTGGGGTTTGTATGTCTTCTCGCTGTGCTGGGAGCTCGGAAGGGGTCCTTGTAGAAGCTCCGTGTTCGTGCTCACGAGCGCGGCCTGTCCCCTGCTGGTTTAGCCTCTGCTCTGGGAGACGTGTTTGTGCCTATTTCACGTGCCGTGAAACGCGTGTTGAGAGGCCGGCCCAGCACGAAAGCTGGGGAGGATTCTGGCATCCTGTTCCCGGGACAGTTGAAGTGTAGAACTCAGGAGTGTGACTCATTATTTGTGTGTTTTGTCACAGATAAGACTTAACAAGTAAGCCATCCACACATCTCAAGAACTCTTAAGTGTGTGGGATCCCTGAGCCCAGGACCCGCCTGTGCTCTGGTCCTGGGGCGGGTGGGGTGCAGAGCTGGCTGGGCCACTCAGCGGGCGCCCTGAGTGTTGAATGTCGGAGTGCTCCCACTGGGGCTCCGGAATGTTCTCTCCAGGCTCCCTGAAGTGGTACATGGAGTGTTTGCACAAGGGTGGGTGAAGGCCTGACCTCGTGTGTTGGAATCTTGACTCAAAGAGGCATTTTTAATCAAATTAGCTTGTTAACCTAACTCGCGGTATACGCCGCATTTTTCTGGTAGATAATATAAGGCTTTGTGTGCATATTAGATACGATGATTTAATTATCGATGACACGATCTTGGTGGATGCAAAGTGTATCTTTGTGTTTTCAAAGATGTAAACAGATTCAGATTCTTACTCCGATCTTTACTTATATTACAGGAAGCCGATGGTTTAATTCTGATAAACATTGACACTGGGAGCATCACCTACTCTAACGATGAGGACGTTGACGTTCCTGACATCCCTCTCCTGGCGGCACAGACGTTTATTCAGAGGTAAGGGGGGAAATAGTAGGTATTCGGAAAAATCTTGTTCAGGTTCATACTTGCCAATTTCAAGTATCTCTTCCAATCTTATATTAACAAATGGTTTATGTAATATTTAGTAGTTTGGAAATTGTTTGTGAATATTTAAAAATAAAAGTCATTTGTCTTCATTCCAATTTTGTCTAAATACTAACGATGGCCCCCAGGCCAGGGGACGGTCACACCCGCGGGACACCTCTCGACCCTCTTCTGTGCCTGTGATCTCTGAAGTTCCTTCTCTGTCCTTCATTCCTTCCTTCCTTCCTTCATTCATTCATCCACTCACCAGATATGTATCCAATGCATTGGGCAGAGTATGTATGTAATGAGCAAACAGATGTGGTGTCTGCCCCGTGGCGCTGTCAGTCGGGGGCCCCTGACGGCCATGACCCGCCGTCCTTCCCTGGGCAGGAAGCTGTCTTCCCCTTTCACCCCCCCACCCCCCTACCCAGTGCGCTCTTAGTTCTCTTATTTTTTCATACCTGTTTTGTGGCTCTTTGTGGTTTTTCCATCTCTATGACTACACTTCATTGGCCGAGATCAGGCAAGACAAAATTTTTCCAAAAAGGGCAGATAATAATTGTTGTAGGCTCTGCAGGCCCTGCAGCCTCTGTGGTGATCGGAGAGGCCTGACGGGGACTGCCCCGCGTACTTCTTTCAGGGGGGGTGAAAGGAGGTGTGATTACTATTTACGCTGGGAAGAAGGTGCATCTGGGGCAGGTGGGTCGGGGCAGAGCCAGGGCTCCCTCAGGTGGACCTGCGGAGGACGTTTCCCCCTTTGGAATCTAATCAAGTGGTGGTGGGAGAGACCCTGCTTTTAGTCCTCCGGCTCGTGTGTGGACTTGAGGCAGGCCTGGCGTGCAGCTTGTGGTGCCCATGGAGGGTGTGGGGCGGGGGCTAGTGCAGCAGGTGCTCCCGGCTGTCGTCAAGTAGCTGGACTGGTGCTCTGGTGACGCAGGAGCTGGTGACGCAGCCCGTCTTTTATCAGTGCCGACTGTTCCCCTTTACTTTGTCTGCTTTGTCTGCTGGAGGTCGGATGCGGGAGGAGCTGAGGCCTGAGTGGAGGGGAAGGAACGGGTGGTTCTGTGTTGGCTCCCTGACTTGGCTGTTCTCATTTCTGCCTCTTACCTCAGCGAGCGCTGCTGTAACAAACACCACCTAAGCAACAGACGTTTATTGTCTCCCAGTCCTGGAGGCTGGAAGTCTGAGATCATCGTGTTGGCAGAGTTGGTTCCTCCTGAGGCCTCTCTTTTTGGTGTGTAGATGACTGTCTTCTCCCTGTGTCCTCATGTGGTCGTCCCTCTGTGGGTGTCCGTGTTCCAATCTCCTCTTATAAGGACACCAGTCATATTGGATTAGGTCCCCCCTTGTGACCTCATTTTAACTTAATGACCTCCTTAAAGGCCCCGTCTCCAAACACAGTCACACTCTGAGGTGCTGGGGGTTAGGACTCCAACCTAGGAATTTGGGGGGACACAATTCAGCCTATAACACCTTGGTATCAATGATTTCTTCTATCTGGATGGTTTGTACAAAGTACGTGGGAGTGCCATCTTCATTATTGTTCCTTCCGTCTTCAAAAAATTTATAAAACTTCCCAAGCTGAGTCCAGGGGTGTGGAGTCCTGCGTGGCTGGCGGGCGGTGCGCAGGGGGCCCAGCCAGGGGTCCGGGTGGGAGCGTCTCCCTGCGTGAACTCTGAAGGTGAAGCCCACATTCCTCATCATCCAGTCACTTTCTGATAAGCGCAGTCCCCAGTCCCCGGACTTGCAGAGGGTGACTTTCCAGGACTGGTGTTTGCCAGCGCTGGGCGCAGCTTCTCAAGAGTGTGCTTGGGTGGCGCATCCCCAGTGGGATGGGATCTTACCTCTGCCCTCATGTTATTGTTAGAATTCTAGAACATGCCTGGGGGTTGGATTCTCGCTTGGCCAGGTCCCCAGACAGCGGGACGTGGAGTCTCAGGCTCACCGCGGGGGGCGCTTTATAAATGTGAACTAACCCGTGCGTGGTCGGAGGCTCGTCTGTGAAGGGCTCCGGGACCGTGATCTGGGCTGTGGCAGTGGGTCTCCCCACGGGGCCTGGGGTGACGAGCGCCCACACTCGGTATAGGCCGGGAGAGACAAGGGCAGCAGCGCCCTTCTTCCCTGAGACGCCCCTGTGCCTGGCCGCCCACTGCCGCGCTGTCTTCCTCCTCATGATCAGAGTGTGTGTCCGCCGGTCCCCTCTGCCCCACCTGACCTTTGGGTACTGCTGGGTGGGTTTACTTTGCATATTTAAAGCCTCAGACTTGCTCCTGGGTGTCCAAAGTCTCAGGTAAAAGTGCAGCCTTGGGGGCTTCCCTGGTGGCGCAGTGGTTGAGAGTCCGCCTGCCGATGCAGGGGACGCGGGTTCGTGCCCCGGTCCGGGAAGATCCCACATGCCGCGGAGCGGCTGGGCCCGTGAGCCACGGCCGCTGAGCCTGCGCGTCCGGAGCCTGTCCTCCGCAATGGGAGGGGCCACAACAGTGAGAGGCCCGCGTACCGCAAAAAAAAAAAAATAGTGCAGCCTTGGGCAGTGTTGGGGAGGCCAGGATCCTGTGTGATGAAAACCGCTGTGAGCCCCCGTCCCTGAGAACCTCCGGACAAGTAAGTGGCCGTGCCTCGTGCCCCCGAGCCTGCCTGGGCAGGGAAGCTGCGCCGTCCCTCCCAGACCCACTGGAAACCCTTTGGCCGTCGTGGAAGGGCAGGTGCCTGCAAAGGAGGACAGGACACTCAGCTTGTGTAAAGACGTGCGTGGTCCAAAGACGAGGCCTTCGTGAATCCTGCACTAATGAGCCGTTTGTACTGGGAGGTGAATAAACTCCCAACAGGGATGTATTTGTAATGACACCCTCCCCGCCCCAGTTATCGATAGGGAGTCTGAGTGTCCTGAGAGTGTTAACTTCTCTCTTCCCGGAGGATTCTCTCTGATCGGTAGGCAGCAGTCAGTCGCGTGATACGGGCTGGGCCGTGGTCAGTGTCTCTCTGCTCCTTCCCAGGGTCCAGAGCCTTCAGATGCACCGTGAGCTGGACCTCGCTCACCTCTGCGCCAGCACAGACCTGAACGAGGGCCGAGCCTGCCGGCGGGCCTGGCAGCAGCGGCTTAACTGTCAGATCCAGCAGATCACCCTGCAGCTGCTCGTCTGCATCTTCAGGTGTTTAAAGCAACCTGCTCCCCAGCCAGCTCCCGGTTCCACAGTGGCCACGGCCCCAGAGCCCAGGGACTGAAATCCAGGAGTGATGAGAGAGAGGCCCCTGCCTCCATGAGGATCCCTGGGAGTGTGTGTACCCCGCCTGGGGCCTTGCCACCCCCTCGTCTCTCTTGCGATTGACCACCTTGGATAGTCAGACCCGGGTAGGGGGACAGACGGATCATTTCGGGAATGAAGCTGCCCAAAGGAGAGCCCAGGCTGGAGCACCCAGGACTGGCCCCTGTTAGAAACTTTTCTTCTTTCTTCCCATCACTGTCACCATCAGCATCTATGGTGTGCTGTTGGGAACCAGCCCTTGAGCTGAATCAGTTAAATAGACAGTGTGGTGTGTTTACTTCAGTGTGATACAGTGCAGGCGTCGAGTGCCTGCTGCTGGCCTAAATGTGCACTCATTTAAGGAGCATAATGGTAAATATATACCTACGTTTATAGCACGCCTTTGTGGAGACGTTATTGGTGGCAAAGCCTTCAGGCCTTTTCTTTCTTCCCACTCTCCCTTCTCTGCTTTGTCTTGCAGCCTCTTCTCTCCCTCTCTCCCTCTCTCTCTCTCCCTCCCTCTCTTTCTCCCTCCCTCTCTCCCTCTCTCTCTCTCCCTCCCTCTCTTTCTCCCTCCCTCCCTCTCTCTCTCTCCCCCTCTCTCTCCCTCCCCCCGTCTCTCCCTCTCTCTCTCTCTCCCTCCCCCTCTCCCTCTCTCCCTCTCTCTCTCCCTCTCTCTCTTTCTCTCTTTCTCTCTTTCTCTCCCTCTCCCTCTCTCTCTCCCCCCCGCTCTGTCTCTCTCTCTCCCCGCCCTCTCTGTCTCTCTCTCCCTCTCCCTCCCTCCCTCTCTCTCTTTCTCCCTTCCCCCTCTCCCTCTCTTCTTCTCTCTCTCTCCCTCCCTCTCTCCCTCTCTCCCTCTCTCTCTCTCCCTCTCTCTCCCTCCCCCGTCTCTCCTCGCTCTCCCTCCCCCATCTCTCTCTCCATCTCTCTCCCCCCCCCCTCTCCCCCCCCCACTCTCTCTCTCCCTCTCCCCGCCCCACCTCCTGGGTTGTGTAGCAGGGAGGGTGGCAACACCAGGTCCCCTTCGGATCTGGACAGACCCTGCCTGGGAGGGGTCTTTAAACCAGAGCTGGCCAACTTGATGACACTCAGTGTGATTCTTTCAAAAGCAGCATTTTAATGGTTGTATTCTTTGGCTGTCTGTATGTGTGTAAGCAGATGATTTATCAGGAAGACGGGATGTCAGGTTATAGATGGGTTGTATTAGCTCTTTGCTCAGAGCAGTATAATTTGTGTGGTTGTCGAAATGTAGTTTTCCTTTTGTTCTTTTAATATGAAATCTTTCATGAAGGGTGTTTTTTTAATACTCTGCAAACTTGATGAGTTTAGTTCATTAAAAAGAAAATACGATATCAGGTGAAGTAATTTTTTCCCTCACAAGAGAAGGGAAACATCGAACGTGCTACGTCCTGAATATGCCCTGTAGGATTACTGATTCTCTTGGTAGGCTCTCACGGTAGATCGGGGGTCACGTGCCCAAGTCCCCACGGTGTAGGATGGGTAAGTGGCCGGCGAGGGTCCGGCTGGCGGCCGAGCTGGGTCAGTGCTCAGAGTCTGGGTGCCCTTCCTGTGTCACCACCCCGAACTCAGTTTTATTTGTATGAACAATTATGGATGACTGCGTCTTCATTTGCATAAGGAGCTAGGGGGCTCGAAGAAGACAGACACCCCCCACCCTGACCTTCATTCCAGTTGGGGGAAAGCTCTGCTTGAAGTGACGAGAAAGCCCCACCACAGAATACATCCAAACCGTGTCCCTCAGCGCTCAGAGTACCGTTCCTACAGACAGGGCTTTTCAAAGTGTGGATTTCTTGTGACTGTTTTTCTGCTAACAGCAATGTCTTTTTCATGTATTTAAAAATATTTCAACTCTTAGACTATCTTTCTTCATCAGGGGAGTGAAGAATCACTTAAATTATGAACATAGGGTGTTCAACAGTGAAGAGTTTCTCAAAACAAGAGCTCCGGGGGACCAGCAGTTTTATAAACAGGTGAGAGGTGTGTGGGGTTTGTGTGTGTGTACAGTCGATCCTTCTCCCTTTTCTGTATCTAAAGTATTTTTGAAGTCAAGTGTTTCCAGTATCTGTTAATATTCTATTCAGTGTCTTAGCTTTTCTAAACGTTTGTTTGAGCGTGGCTTCTTCTGATCCTTTGGCCAGCTCTGATTTTTTTTAATTGACTTTTTAGAGTGGGATTTACGTATAACAGAATGCACTCATTTTAAGTATAGTGAGTGCAGAGTTTTGACCAAGGCGTGTACCTGGTCACCCCTTCCTCAGTCTGGATCTAGAACCTTTCCATCATGCCGCACAATTCCATGCCCTTCCCATCACCGCCCCCTTCCCAGGGCCGGGCAGCATCCACACTCCCTGGGAGCTGACTTGGAGATTGTTGCGTGTGAGTCTGGAGACGGGGTGCGCTGGCTGTGAGGTGCGGAGCGTTAGAGAGGCTGCCGTCCCCAGGAGACGCCAGAATCCATGACGAAACACAGGGACTGCAGCTGCTGCTGTCCCGGGGGGCAGGGTGGTTTGGACTTTTGAACTTTCTGTGGTTTTTCAAATGCAAAGAGTGGCTGATTCTTTGAGATTGGCTGGTGAGGGATTGAGGGGAAATCTTAGATTATGATAAATTAAGAAAGCTACCTGTGTCTGGGCACTTTTGTCCAAAGGTGCTGGCGAGAGGCCTCGGTGGGTCGGGAAGGGCCAGCCGTGCAGTGGCTGCAGGTGCCCTGGCAGCTCGGGGAGGAGAGGACCGTGGACCAGGCGCAATAACCTGCCCCTCGGCGTCTGTTCCAGGTCTTGGATACCTACATGTTTCATGCTTTCCTCAAGGCTCGGCTCAGCAGAAGGATGGACGCCTTTGCCCAGATGGACCTCTGCACGCAGTCCGAAGAGGACAGGTTTGCATATTGTTCTAAAGGATGCACGACTCCTTGGGTGTCCGTGTGCTCAAGGAGCACAGTTTTATGTGGAAGGATAAATGATAAATTCGATCAGAGAAGTCTCACATTTAGAAATTCATAATGAGTCGGGTAACACGTCAGGCTCCTCCCCGTGCACTTCTGTTTCTTGCGGGGGGCGCTGGACGTACCTGCAGAGGCAGCTCTGGGTACCTGCGGTGGCAGCTCTGGGTTTTTGTGCTGTTTTCTCCCCATTTCCTTCTCTTTCTCTCCCCACATCGTCACCGTTTCCCGCCTCTTCCATGCCGCTTTTCCTGAACCCCTCAAACGCGTGCCGGCTGTCGACGACGCCCTTGTTCTGTGTGTTGTGGCTCCTCCTGGGGTGTGGGCTGTATGCAGCCTTCACTACACGTGGGAGAGCCAGGAGCGTGCCCGCCGTTTCCCGCTCGGTGTGGCAGTGCTGCATTCTGGTCCCCACGGTGGGGAAGATGCCCAGTTGAGCCTGTGCTTCAGCCGTTGCCGTGTCTACGAGGTGTCGGGTTTTTCCACCCAGGATGGACGGGATGCTCCTGAGTCCAAGAAGACCCGCCGTGGAGAAGATGGCCAGCCGGAAGCCCTCGGCCCCGCACGGGGCTCACAGGCGCATGGTGGTCAGCATGCCCAACCTGCAGGACATCGCGGTGCCCGAGCTGCCGCCCCGGAACTCGTCGCTGCGGAAGATGCGTACCGAGGATTGTGGAGGCAGCCACACAGGTGGTGCAGCCACGCCCGTGCTGTGGCTTTTCTCACTCACTTGGTTCTCATGCTGCCCGTCACTGAAAGAAACCACAGCTCGTTTCAGTAGAAGCGAAGGGGGGCTTATGGCTGTAGCTTTCTGGCAACTAGTCATTTGAAATATTTAAGAACCTTCATTTTGCAGACTATGCTTATTACAGAAAGCGATTTCTCGTCTGTATTTTCCATTGCCCCGTCCACTGTTTTCATACTTGTGTGTATGTGCACGTATGTGTATGTGTACATAGGAGATACGTGTTTACATATATGACTGTCTAAGGGGATGCAGCAACTCTTAGGCCCCCAGTGATTGCCAGGCCCTTCCTAGGGGCTGAGGGTACAGAGGAAGCCAGTGCCCTTGGGAGAAACTGCAGTGAGGCCAGCGCTGTGAGCCGCTCGGACCCCCAGTGGCTGCTGCCTCGGGCTAAGGCACCAGTACCAGCTGGTACCTCCTGGCGCATTCGCGGGAGAGCTGGAGGCTGAGTGGGGATCATGCCGGCGACGCCAGGAGGGGCCGCGTGTTCAAATGAAAAGACCTTACTGACCTTCTGGAGGCTCCTGGTGGGTCTGAGTCCCCTGCACAGCTGCTTCCTGGCTGTGTGACCCTGGGGTACCCAGTAGCTGTGTACCGGGGACCCGGGGAGGCCTCAGTCCCCACCCTGGGAGATGGGCGTGGTAACGGTACCCATGGCGCAGAGCTGCTGTTAAGGTGAATGAAACAGCTGTTTGGGCGGCTTACCCGCCTGGCAGGTGCGTCTCGGCCTAGGTTATTAGCTTAGTCCTTCAACAAAGACTCACCGCCACGTGTTTCAACTTAGCATCAGCAGTTTTAACAAATAACATTATTTGTGCCATGGGAGCAGTGAGGGGCCCCATTCAGCGTGGGGCACGTGGAGCTTTCTGGAAGAGGCACGGGGCGTCCTGCTCCACGCTGCACCCGAGGCACAGAAACGGCCCTGGGCCGGGTGATGGGGTGGGAACGCGTGTCTGTTTCTAAGGTCTGTGCTAACCGTTCATCTCCCCTCCACTCCTCAGTTCTGGACGTGCCCCCCAAGTTGACATACACCTTCAAGATCCCGGAAATCCACTTTCCACTGGTGGGCCAGTGTGTGCAGGCGTTCCACGCGGACTGCGTGGCCCAGCTGAGCAAAGCCATGGACTCGCTGGCCCCCGAGAACTCCGTGCTGCTGGCGAGGTACTTCTACCTGCGAGGGCTTGTCCAGCTGATGCAGGGCCAGCTGCTGGGCGCCCTCTTGGACTTCCAGAGCCTGTACAAGACGGACGTGCGCATCTTTCCCGCCGACCTCGTCCAGAGGACGGTGAAGTCCCTGTCGGCGCCCGAGCGCGCGCAGGCCGAGCGGACGCCCGAGCTGCGCCGGCTCATCAGTGAGGTCGTGGACAAGCCCGAGGACGCCCCCAAGGCCGACGACCGCGTGAAGAACTTCGAGCTGCCCAAGAAGCACATGCAGCTGGACGACTTTGTGAAGAGGGTGCAGGAGTCAGGCATCGTGAAGGATGCGGGCATCATACACCGGCTCTTCGAGGCGTTAACCGTAGGTAGGAGGATGCCCGCCGGGTGGGTGGCGCAGACCCTCGAGGGCAGGTCGGCCCAGCCAGGAGGAGCCTTGCGGGGCGGGCGAGGGCTCTACCTGCTTCCTGGGCTGGCCGAGGCTCTGGGAAGGGGGTGGGGATGGAGGGCCTGGTGATGCTTAATGGCATCTCTCCCGTCCTGGGGCGTTGCTCGCTGTGTGCTGACCCCTTCCTCCCACATGGGGGCGCATGGCTCCAGCCGGAATGCTTCAGGCACCTCCACCCCCGCTGCTTTTGTTTCCCACGTTTACTGCAGTCGTCTGGTTGGTCCAGAACCCTTTCCGCCCCTCCCTCCTCAGAGGGACACTGTCCCAAACTTGACCTTTCCCTTCTGACTAAGTTCTTATGCGTTTGTGGCACGTGGATGCACCCACAAGCAGAACATAGGATTTGTGCGTTTGTAAACTATACGTGACTCACGCGGTACGTGTGTGTTGGTCTGCATTTCCAAAGCGTATCCATGGTGCTCACAGGCGTCTCGCTGTGCTTTTGCTGCCGACGGTGTTGTGCACGTGAGGGCGGTGCAGCGTGTTGGCCTGTACCCTTGGTCGTTTCCGCCTGTCCCGATGCTGACGAGTGAGACTCGCAGCCTGCCCCCTGGGCGTGGATGGCCTTCTCTAGGATGCTGCTGCAGCCCTGTCGGGTGGGAGCTGCGATCCCCCCAGCAGGTCCCTCAAGGCGGGTCTGCAGCGCGGGAGGCTGCCCAGCCGCACCTCCTGGGCAGCGCGGTGTGCAGTTGTCTGAAGTGTTCTGCGGTTTGGTGAGCAAGGTGGCCTCGCACTGAGCGTCGGCTCCTGTGCTCGGGGCGTCTGGGCCTCTCTCCTTGGAGCTGCGTGGCACAGCCTGGCCTGTTTTTCCGTTGGGTCGGATCTCCTTCCGTGTCCTGTGCGGGAGCCCCTGTGTCCTCTGGAAAGGCCGTGCTTTGCTGGTAACAGGTGTGGGATGTCCTTCCTCGTTACGCGGCTGCCGTCGAGTTGCCCGGCCTCTCTGTACCCACGCGCGCCGCCTTCCCACCAGTGGAGGGGTGGGGCCGCTTGTTCACAGTCCCTCCATCGGTCTGATGGGGGCGCGGCCGGCCCAGCGCCCACGGGGCCCTCCGCGTGGTGTCACCTTACGTCGGCCGCGGAGAAGTGGCCCGTCTTGGCCAGCCAGTCTCGTCTCCCTGGGCATCTGTGGGCGACTGGTGCTGCCCAGGGGACTCCCGTGGGCAGGGCAGTGGGGGGTGCACTGAGTCCGCCAGGGGCAGAGGTTCTCGCCGGCTCAACCAGCAGCACCCAGGCCACCGGGAGGTGGGGCGCAGGCGCTGTGGGGCTCAGCGCTCTCAGAGGAGGCCCTGCCCCCCCCCCTCCCGCGCGGGCCCTCGCGAGGACACAAGGATACGAGCACTAGGCCAGCTGCAGGGCCTGAAGTACCGCGGCGTAATCCACACGGGGGCGCTGTTCTCGTGTGACGAGGTGTCTGGACGTGCAGCCGGCTCCTTCCTCTCCCCCCAGCCCAGCCCGTTGCTGCGCAGCCCGGGGGGCCGATGGCCTGGGCGGCGCTCTTTTCCTGGGAGGAGAGGGCCTGGCCCTCCCAGCTCTCACCTCTCCTTGGCCAGAAGCGTGTCCCACGGGAGCCAGACAGTGTGGCTTACAGCTGGACACGTGGGCGCTGTCCAGCAGCCCCAGACTTGCGGGGACGTGAAAGGACACCCGGGAGGGCATCCTCAGATGACCACGGTGACAGTGCCATCGATGGCCCTGTTGTCACTTAGGCTCCATTCGCATTGCAAGCAGGTCATTGTTGGCCTTGATTCTGGGATACGTGCACCGTTGTCGCGCAGCATCCAATGTACGTTTCTGCCTGACGGGCGCGTATGTGCTAATAAAAGGAGGATTAGGTCAAAGCTGAAGGTCACCATCTTAGAATAAACGGGTGTAACATAAGAACACACGTCGGAGTCTGGTATTCGAGGTGCAGGGCCCTCACGACCTGGCCCCAGGGCGGGGAGTCAGCTGTGTGTGGCCTTCAGTGTGGCCCACGGGAGCCGGTGACCCTGCCTCCCCCGTAAGATGAGCTGGAGGGGTTGTGTTGGAGTGCGGGTGAGGGGCAGAGATGAACAGGTGGCATTTTTGTGCAGAATTGGAGACGAATGAGCGTTCTGTCCGCGGCTGTGGGTGTGCGTGGTGGCCCCTCGTGTGCATGGTGGCTATTGCTGTGTGAGTGCCATGGACGTGCACCGTCCAGCTGTGCTGCGGCCCTGGCAGGGGTGGCATCCACAGGCCCGCGTGGGCACCCCTGGCCTCTCTGGTGTCCTTCACCCCGGCTCTCAAAGCCCGCGAGCCCGCCTCCCGTCTGCCCGCGAGAGGAAGCCGTTTCCGCTTCTGGGGACCTGCGCTTCGCTCCGCTTGGCCCCGGCACTGTGCAGGGACCCAGATGGTGGGAGCGTTTGTCCTAATGACAGAAGGGACGGGTTTCTTGGCTCCAGGCTCCACGTCCCAGCATCTTTGGCTCCAGCTTTCATTAAGTAATGGCTTCGTGGTTCTCCCCAACTCCCCTCTCGCGCTCTCCTGATTCTTGGGCTTTTCCTTGGCTACGTAGACTAAACATCCTCTTCCTTGTCGTCCACTTAAAATAGCCAAGTGCTTCTGATTAAAAACATGACGTTCAGAACCGCCAGGAGGTGTAGATGGAGGCGCCCCAGTCAGAGGCAGCTACACGGAGGAGCCTTTCCGAAATGGAAGCGGGATGAGAACCGTGTCAGAGGGTCGGGGCCCCACCCTGATGCGCACCCTCTTGGTGCCTCGCTGCCCAGCACAGGGACCCCCAGGCCCGTCTGCCTGGGCACCTGCCCACCGGCCCTTGTGCTTCATTTTTTTCAGTGACTTTCTTTTTTTAAGATTTTTTTTGACGTGGACCGTTTTTAAAGTCTTCAGTGAATTTGTTACGATATTGCTTCTATTTTGTTTTGGTTTTTTGGCCGCAGGGCATGTGGGGTCTTAGCTCCCCGACCAGGGATTGAACCCACACCCCCCTGCACTGGAAGACAAAGTCTTAACCACTGGACCACCAGGGAAGTCCCTCAGTAACTTACTTTCTAAAACGACCCAAGTATATACAGATATCCCACTGTGGTGTGATTCTGTTTGGATCCAAGGACGTTAAACAAATTTTTAAGTAGTCGACCACGGTTGTAAGGCAATTAGAAAAACACAGGTGAGCCAGAGGAGAATCAGCTCAGAATCCTGCCACCTGGGAGGTTTTCACCTGAATATTCCTGTGCCTGCCCTGTGTGGGGATGAGGCCAGACTCAGTTGTGGCCACGACATCAAATTCCCCAGGAAACCGTTATCTGGTAGGTGTTAGGGAACCAGAGCCGAGCTTTCACAGCCTTTCTTTTTTGTTTTTTTTGCGGTACGCCGGCCTCTCACTGTCGTGGCCTCTCCCGTTGCGGAGCACAGGCTCCGGACGCGCAGGCTCAGCGGCCATGGCTCATGGGCCCAGCTGCTCCACGGCACGTGGGATCCTCCCGGACCAGGGCACGAACCCGTGTCCCCTGCATCGGCAGGCGGACTCTCAACCACTGCGCCACCAGGGAAGTCCTCACAGCCTTTCTTGACCTCTTAGATCTGGCCTCCAGCCAGGCTGAGACGGGGAGGCTTCTGCATCCCGAGCAGGCCCCCAGTGGGAAAGGCAGACCCACGAAGGCACGGCGTTGGCGGGCCGTCTGCCTGGCACCTGCCCACCCGCTGGTAGGGCTTCCCTCTCCAGTCCTCAGTCTCCTGATCTAGGACCAAGCTGCCCAGGGTAGCTGGGCCTGTATAGAGGGTAGAGCACAGCAAGCATTGTTAGATGCCGTGAGGGAAGAGCGCATCAGCTTAGTGGGCCCCTTGTCTGGGAAGGCTGCCCATGGGCCATTTTATCTGGGTCTTGAAGGATAGGTAGGAGTTTTCTGGTCCGAGCACTACAGACCAGCATGTGCAGAGGCACGTAACAACATGCTTGTCACTGTGCTGGGATGCAGGAGTGCGAAGGGGAGGAGGGGCCTGATCCTGGAGGAATCTGGGCCTGGTGAATACGAGGAGCCTCATTCTAGGCGTGGAGTGAAGCAGGCTGCCGGCGGGGGCAGCTTAGAAGGGGGGAGGCCACTAAGGAGCTTCTTCTTGTGTAGGATGTGAAGGGCCCTCTGAGGACGGAGGGCAGACAGATCCAGGATGCAGAATGGAGGATGCAGGAGCCAGGCACAGGGAAACATCGAGCTTAGAACGGGCCGGACTTCTTAGCGGCTGAGTGGGAATTGGGGGTGGTTCCAGCTCCACGTTACAGACAGGGAAGCAGGTTCGTTCCACAGCTGGCCTGTGGTCACACTGCTAAACAGTAGTGAAGCTGGGCTTCGGACTTGGGTCTCTCTCTGACTCCGGAGCCCCTGAATATTGGACATTTGGGAAGGTTGCTGTATCAACTAAGATCATCACGGTTACAAATAATAACTTATTTGCTCATATACCCAAAGAGTACTGAGATAAAGCCAGCTTCAGGTAAGGCTTGATCCAGTGGTATGGGAGTGTCACCAAGGATCTGGTCTCTTTAGCATTAGCTTCACCCTGGGACTGGCCCCAAGATGGCTGCCACCAGCTCTAGAGGTGACACAGGACTTTGTCCTTGTCCCAGTGTCCCTACCTGGTGCCCTAGGAGTTACTGTGACTACCTGGCTAGGTAGGGGCTGGAGAGGGCAATGGGCTCAGGCCAGATCAAGTGCCCACTTGGGCACCTGGGGAAGCTGGGGAAGGAGGGGACGCTTTCCAGGTGGTTTCCATCCAGGCAGACTTAGGTGCTGGCACCACCCGCTATGTCCTGCGGGTAACGTGCTGCTTCCCGATCGTAAAGCAACCGTTCTTGAGGCACCTGTGTCCGTGGCTGTAAGAATCTCTCTTTTTTTTTTTCTTTATAAAACTAAGGACACCAGAAACAGATTGACCCAGAAACATTCAAAGATTTCTACAACTGCTGGAAGGAGGCAGAAGCAGAGGCCCAAGGGGTCAACCTGCCTTTTTCGGTGACGGAGCAGCTGGACAAAAACGAGTGTGTGTATAAGCTGTCAAGCTCCGTCAAAACAAATCGCGGCGTGGGCAAGATCGCCATGACCCAGAAGCGCCTGTTCCTCCTTACTGAGGGGAGGCCCGGCTACGTGGAGATTTCCACCTTCAGAAACATAGAGGTGAGGGCAGCTCTGGAAGCCGCCGGGCTTGGGAGGTGCAGCAGCCGGACAGCCCACCGGGCTCTGCCAGCCGTGGGCCCGGCACAAGCCACTCATGGTTTGTGCCTCAGTTTGCTCACCTGTAAAGTGGGAATAAGGATGCACCCTCCGAATAGGAGTGATGTGAGGACTGAATAGATGGAGCGGGTGGTGTGTTCAGAGCAGTAGCGCACCGACAGCAGATTCTCCGTTCAGCTGACTTGTATTTGGGGGAAGAGCAGGAAGCGAGGCAGGCTTGTCCTTCGCTGACCTGGTTCGACAATGCGGGGGAAGCACAGACTTTGCTTTACTGGGAAACGGCCGCGGGCCAGCCCGCGAGCGGCTCCATCTCGTTTCCTGATCGGGTTCCTGGCTGGCCCACGCTGTTCATTGCATAACAACTTTAAATGTCATCTTCCCCACTAAGGGCATCTGAGTCGAGATCCTGACTCATGGCTTACCTTTACTTTCCCATGTTTATTTCCTAAATTTATAAGCGGTGTGTTAGATGTGTTAATCCAGTTACTGCATATTCCCAGAGACAGAAGAGGCATGAGAACTCCCCTGTGGCCCATGCCTAAGGCTGGGCCAGTGGACGCACCTTCTCACTGGTTCCTTCAGTTTCCCCCCAAGCCTGCTTTGACGGGCTTCCTCCCAGAAGTCCAGAGACAGAGATTTAAGGAGGTGAAAGAATGAGGCACCTTTAAAGGCTGAGGACGAGTCCACCGGTGTGTCTCTGTCGACGTGTGGCTGACAGGTCACACTTAGACCCACCAGGAAGGCTTGCTGAGCTGCAGACACCGCCGTGACCCTGACTCCCCGTCACCTGTCTCTGAGAACAGACCACCTGGAGGAGCCCTGTTCACCCCACCCCCGGCACCCGGCTCCGGGTACTTCAGGGCCTTCTTGGGTCCTGCCGGACCTCCCACCCGGGCAGCCCCAGCCCCAGGCCAGCCTCAAGGACTCTGCCTTCCCATGGGGATGTCAGCCAGTGCCCAGTGGGTCCCCTCAGTGTGTGCAGACCGCCACCCCTAAATGTATTTCCTATCGACTCCAGGGTCCCTGTGGGTGTCATTTCACTCACTTGCCTCTTTTTCCCTCTGCAGGAAGTCAGAAACACCACAGTAGCTTTTCTGCTCCTGAGAATTCCCACTTTAAAAATCAAAGTGCTGTCCAAGAAAGAAGTCTTTGAAGCTAATCTTAAAACAGAGTGTGACCTGTGGCACCTGATGGTGAAGGAGATGTGGGCTGGGAAGAAGCTGGCCGACGACCACAAGGTCTGGGGCCCGGTCTGCCTTTTTATTCTCACCCAAGGCTCATGTCTCTATAATAATGCTCAGCATAAAGCCGGGTGGGACTGGGGCCTGGGCCTGGGCCTGGGCTTGGGATCCACTGAATTAGATGAGGTCTCATCAGAAGGCATTAAGGATGCTGCGGTGCACGTGACCCAGTGCAAAGCCCTGGGGTGCAAAGCCCTGGGTCTTGGGGGACGCCCTGGGGGCAAACACAAGGGCTGGCAGGGTGGTGTGGGTGGACTGTGGGAGTGACCACTCTGCACTGCCCCCTGCCCCTGGTGACACCCCAGGGAAGGGAGCGTCGGGGGCTGGACTCTGGCAGGTCTGAGTTGGGTGGTCCGGGCACACCCTGCTCTAAGCGGCTCTTCATTTTTCCCCTTCACAGGATTAGGGTTTTGGTTGGGGGGAGGTGTTAGATTCCTTCCACAGGGTTACATTTATATCCTAGGGACTTCTGTACCTTCATTTACTTTGGGCCAAACTGATGGCTTTGATCACACCAAATTAAGACTTCCTAGTCATGAAGGGTACTGTGGACGGAGGGTAAGACTGAGGACACACGGTGCAGGGGAGATATTTGTCTTGTCTAAATGGCAAGATGAGACAGGAAAACACACAACAAAGTGGGCAAAGAGTACGAATAGGGGACTCCCATGAGGGAGCAGTTCAGAAGGTTCTGGAGAGCTGTGCCCACGGATCCTCAGGGAGATGCAGGTGAGGGCGGCACCCAGTGGAAAGCGTCAGGAAGAACGTATGTTCAGTGGTGGGAGAGCTGCCGTTTCTGATGGACGTTCTGTCACTGGAGAAGCCCAAGGTCATGGAGACAGAAGGAGCGTTTCTGTTTGGAGCAGGAAGCGGGGACTAGGTCCTAAGATTCCAATACTCTGACTTCGCGGCTCACTGGTTTTATACCCACTGGTTTTTTAGCACACACTGGCTCATCAAAGCCCGTGGGCTGGCAGACGTCTAAGGAGAGTCGTACGGACTCACACATCCCACCCTCTCCTTTACAGTGTCTGCGGCTGCCTTTGCCCTTGACGGCAGAGCTGAGTTGTCGTGGCAGAGACTGCATGGCCCACAGACCCTAAAGTGTTCAGCACCTGGCCCTTTACAGAAGTTTGCTGACCCCTGGTATAAACAGCCAGTGTATGTCTCAACTAAGAGGACGTGATCACGTGACATCAAATCCAAATCTAAACTCTTCACGTGGCTTTGAAAAACACACATCTTTGAAAGGGTTGTTTTATGTGACGTGACAAAGTCTTAGAGTGAAATGATTTCAGTGAAGCTGTGCTGAGATGACTGTCCCTCCCACAGGACCCCCAGTACGTCCAGCAGGCACTGACCCACGTCCTGCTGATGGACGCCGTCGTGGGTGCACTGCAGTCGCCCGGCGCCATCTACGCGGCCTCCAAGTTATCTTACTTTGATAAGATGAAGAACGAAAGTAAGATCAGCATGTGTTCAATGCAGCCACGGTGTCTTGAGTTATGTCTTAACTGATTTTTATCTGGTTGACTTTTGTCTTGTCCATTAGAACCAATCCCAAATGTCTCAAGTTTTTTTCTTCTGTACTTTTCATTTTTGAATATCACACGTTGTTCTGCATCTTTCCTTTCCTCACCTAATAACACCTTGGAGCTCTGTGCTCCTAAGGACACGTCGAGGCACCTCACCGTTTCAGTGTCTGGGTTACTAGAGTCCACTCTACCCTGGATGATATGGCTCCTGAATCTTAGTTGTCAGCGACGGAATTGCTGCTGGCTGGTTCAAGCAGAGCAGAAATTCGTGGAAGGCTGTTGCGCGACTCACGGAATCGCCGTCGTGGTCGCTGAATTCTGCGGTCGGACACACGCCCACTGCGGAGCTGCGGGGGCCTCTGTGCCCGGCTGCCCCTGGCTGCTGGACCTCGCCGTGCGAGCGCGTGGAGGCCCCCGATGGCCATCTCTCTTTTTTCTCTTTATTTGGTCAGTTTCCCTCCATAGCAATTCTCTGATCTCCGCCTGTAGCTTGAAATCTGGCTCTCACATTCTGGAAGCCATATGGAGGTTGGTGGTAAGCTCAATTTTTTATTTTTAGAAGATTTTTCAAGTCTAGGAAATAGCAAGTAGGTAAGAATAGCTTTATGCATCATTTTAGCTACTTCTATTTTGTTTCAACTTTTAAATGATGTCCTAAAACCAACTGTCCTGTGCTTTGCATAAAGAAGCAGAGAGTAGAGGATTACTTATCGCTATTAACGTTACTATGTGCCGGAAGTCACGTGTGCTAGATTAAACCACAACATGAAACTAATTCATGAAACACGGATGAACAAGTTGTAGGATGTTTCTAAGATGACATCTAGTTCTATCTGTATGCACTTTTTAAAAAATCACAGTTTTATTGAGATACAGTTCACATACCATTCCTTTTTACAGTGCACGCCGTACTGGTTTGAGTGTATTCAGAGTTGTACAGTCGTCAGCATGATGGGTTTTAGAACATTTTCATCACCCCAGTAATAAGCCCCATGCATTTGGCAGCCACCCCTCACCTGCTTAAGCAACCGCTAACCTCCTTTCTGTCTCTCTGGATTTGCCACACTTTGGCCGAGTCTGTGCACTTCCTCTAAGTGAACTCATCGGGATGTGTCCTGTGTGTCTAGCTTCCTTCATGTAGCATCACGCTCCAGGCTTCCCCCGAGCGGCAGGTGTCACTGCTTCATTCCTTTTGTGGCTGCGTGTATTCTGCTCTGTGGATACGGCACAGTTTATCCAACCCTCCGTTGACCATTTTGAGTTTTTCTACTTCCCAGCTGTCGTGAATAGCGCTGCTGTGAACGTTCACATACAAGTTTTTGTTTGGACGTGTGTTTCATTCCTCTTGGGTATATACAGCCAGGAAGACACTGTTGTTTAAACTGTCATCCCAGAATCAGGGAAAACAAGCCTCAGTTATGTGTGGATTCCCCCTGGTGCATTTTCCTCTTTGCTGTGTCTGTCACTAACTGTGTGATCCCTGGAGCTTCCTGGTCCGAGGACCGCCCCCCCCCCCCCCCCCCCCCGCCCTGGGAGCAGACAGGATGCTCCAGTTGCTGGAGTGACTTGGAGGCGCCCTTGTCAACAGTCCTAGAACCAGACATCGATTGCTGGGTTTCCCCCCCCTTAATTAGGAACAAAATCAAATACACGCTACACTTCAGCTGCTTAGACCACTCCAAGCTCATGCCTGATCTTTGTCAAGAGTTTACAGAAAAGCCTTCTCACTCCTCTGGAAATAACACACACAGTTACCATGGCAGCACCCAACAAATGACACTCTTAATTCCATACGGCAAAGGGGGGATGGTCCAAGCTCAGTGTCCCTGATTCCTTGTTCCCAATCAAGAACTGTTTTCCCTTGTGTAAAGCGTAATGAGGCAACCATACGTGATCCTGGGCTTAAGTTAAGAGCTTATGGTCCATGTGTGATGGACGGTCTAAAAATGACACTTTCTGAAATCTGCACCCCATCCCTGGGGTGGGGCGTTTGGCAATGACTGGAGATATCTGGGGTGTGTGTGGGGGGGGGCAGTGGGGAGGTTGCTACTGGCATTGACTGGGTGAGGCCAGGGGTGCTGCTAAATGTCCTACAGCACACAGGACGCACCCACGGCAGCCACATTATGTGACAAGGGTGAGAAACCACTCGTGGGTTAGATTTATGGAGAAACGTGTAAAGTCTTCCCTTGGCTAGACCATACGTAACAGTTGAGTGTGGACAGAGGTCAGATCATTTAGCTTGAGAGCTGTGTTTAAACAAAAAGCAATGTGAGACGTTGGCAAATGCTCGCCCTCTGGCCGGATACGCTTGGCTTTACTTTAATGTCCAGTTTAAAGAGAGCGTCATCTTCACAAATTATGAAGTTTTACCCCAGAGCTAATACCCTAAGGAAAGCAGAATGTGCAAGGCTCTTGGATAACCTGGGTCTCCTCCAGTCTGGGGAACTAATCCCCCGTGTCTGCATTTCAGTGCCCATGGCAGTTCCGAAGACGACCTCAGAGACCCTGAAGCACAAGATCAACCCTTCCGCAGGAGAGACCTTCCCACGCGCCATCGATGTCCTGCTCTACACCCCAGGTGAAGGCCAGTCCCTGCTTTGTCACTGCTGTTTGTTTGTTTTTAAAATTTTATTGACATATAGTTGATTTATAGCGTTGTGTTAATTTCTGCTGTACAGCAAAGTGACTCAGTTATACACATATATGCGTTCTTTTTCATATTCTTTTCCCTTATGGTTTATCACGGGACATTGAATACAGCTCCCTGTGCTGTACAGTAGGACCTGGTTGTTTATGTCGCTGCTGTGTTTGGAACAATCTGAGAGCTTAAGACTTGTGGTCAGGGTCAGCGCTGAAGTGGAAGGGCGATGGCAGGATGAGGGTGGACGGGGACCAGGTGGTTTTCTACTGTTGGAGGGCGGAACCCTGAGCAATGAGGTGCGGCCTCTCTGTGGACTCAGAGGCTGGAGCGGGGCCGTGAGGGGCCGAGTCCCCATCCGGCCTCGCCGTCCTCACGTCCGGTGGATAAAGGCCCTGCGCTTCTGTCTTTGGTCGGATCAAGCCCATTGTCACCGGGATGGGATGGCTGCACCTCCTATGCTGATGTGCACATCTGACAACACGGCTCTTCCTGCTTGGAGTGGTCGGACAGTCCCACAGACTTTCAAGGCCCCTACGAGCTGCGTCAGAGTGATAACAGCCAGAAGACAGGGTCGCTGCCCAGGCCTGGGGGTAAACAAAGACGGCCCTGTGTCACAGGCGTACAACTGTCCAAATGCTTTTACTTAATTCTGACTTGCAGAGAGTTGCAGCAGAGTGTTGCTCCAAGGTTATAGTGTTGGGAACAAAGGAGCTCAGTTCTGGGCAGAAGAGAGCCTTTGAGTCCGGTCGCTCCGTGTTCGGCTTGTCCGCATCAGGAGTTGGCGGCGGCGGCGGCATCCGTGCACCCCGTCCTTCACCCTCCGAGGTTCGTGACCTTGCGGGGCAGTCCAGCGATCCACAGCCAGGAGCTCACATTCCACACGGCTTCCGATGGGCAAATCGAGTTTCTGTTGCAAAGCAGCCTCCTCTCTTCCCTGAACGTCCAGTAGACCCAGTAAAGCAACAGATCTCAGATGAAAGAGAGTCGAGAGCGGCCGAGCCCATCGCTCTGGAGACGTCATTTATCCAGTCGAGGCGCTCTGTTGATGTCACTTGGCTGTGACAGCACAGACCAAGACGCTTTTCATCACGGCATCTGAAGAGACGAGCTGTCCTTAGATCTATGCTGGTTTCCCTTAAATTAAGCCTGACTAGACTCTGGGTTTCCTGTCATCAAGGGCTAGTTCCCGTCCCGCTGAGAACATCTAGAAGGGCCGGACAACATAAGAAAACAAAGGAGAACGGAGCTGCTGGTACTGGAAACGGTGGCTGAGAGAGAGCTTTGGCCAGCCATGTGGGGTCAGGGGGACGAGGCTGGGGTCAGGACGCACCTGTCAAGAAGTGGGCAACCCCTCCAAGAATGCCGAGAGTCAAGGGAGCCAGGCCCCAGGCACCGAGCCCGGCTTCAGAGCATCCCAGTCTCTGGGGGATTGAAGACTGTCTCAGTGGGCAGGATCTCCCCCAAGGGGGCCAGGAGACCAATGGCGTGAACACCCCAGAAAGACTGGCAGATTCACACTTCTTGCACTTGTGACAGAGGTGGTGCTACAGAGCAGGGGAGGGGAAGGACGGTCTCCATCACAGAAGGCGTTGGGATGTTGTGCATCCGTGTGAAGAAGATGAAGCTCGACCACACTCAGATCACACGTGGCCATCACTTCACAGTCTAAACGTGAAAGGCAAAAACATAAACAAATGAAACTTGGAGACGATAACATAGAAGAAGCTATTTATGACCTTACGGTAAGGAAAAAATTCACAAATAGCATATAAGAAATACTAACCATACAGGAACAGACTGGTGAGTTAAGGATTTTTAAAAGAAACTTCCAAATGAGTGAAAGTGGTGGTTGCAGACTGGGAAAGGGATGTTCACAAGACGAGAGAACCGACAAGTGGCTCGAGTTGGGGATATTTTAAGAACGGCTACAAGTCAAGGAGCATGAGACAGCCCGATTCAGAAATGGGCAGGAGAGGGGCTCCCCTGGTGGCGCGGTGGTTGAGAGTCCGCCTGCCGATGCAGGGGACACGGGTTCGTGCCCCGGTCCGGGAAGGTCCCACATGCCGCGGAGCGGCTGGGCCCGTGAGCCATGGCCGCTGAGCCTGCGCGTCCGGAGCCTATGCTCCGCAATGGGAGAGGCCACAGCAGTGAGAGGCCCGCGTACCGCAGAAAAAAAAAAAAAAGCGCAGGAGACATAAAGGCTTCACCACGGGGGAGATCCAGACGCCCAGCTAAAGCCAGCAGCCTCATTGGCATCAGGGAAACGCAGATAAACCACAAATGAAAAACCAAAGTCTTCACGCCGTTAGGATGGCCAAGACGGAGAGCGCTGACCAGGCCTCGTGCTGGCGGTGACGTGAGGCAGCGGGAGCCCAGCTGCCCTCGGGGACGTGGCCACAGGCTCCCTCCTTCCTCTGTCCCTGCGCCCACTTCCCTCTGCCTGAAACGCTGCCCACGAGTGAATCCTCAGGCCTCCCCCAGATCCCGGCTCAGGGAAGCCACCCCCGGGCTCCGTCTGTCTGCGTGTTTCTCTAGCTGGAGCCAGCTTGTCCCCGAGACTGGAAGCTCCGAGGGGCACGGGAGCTCGGGCCGTGCTCACCTTGGGTCCTGGGCACCCAGGGTGGCACCTGGCCGGGCAGGACCTGAGTCACGTAGGAACCACGTGCTGATGCAGCAGAGGGCTTCACCGTTTCGGGTTGCTTTCCTCTTTAGGGCATCTTGACCCAGCAGAAAAAGTGGAGGACGCTCACCCCAAATTATGGTGCGCTCTGAACGAAGGCAAGGTGGTCGTATTTGACGCCTCCTCTTGGACAGTTCACCAGCACTGCTTTAAAGTGGGCACTTCTAAACTGGTGAGTAAACGAACGCGCACAGTACTCAGTCAGCTTCCAGGCTAACTTGTGATTTTGGAAATTGAACACGTCCACCTGTATAGGTAGCAGGATTCACGAATCCCACGGCGTCGCTGAATCCTGCAAGCCTTTGATTTTTATCTCGAGTTTTAAAATGTAAGCTTGTTCCATCCTTCACTTAAATATTCTTCTTTAAGTGAGCAGATAATGGGTTTAACCACCCCCGCTCTGAAATCTAAAACAGGATTTCAGTCATGGAAAGGGCAGTGTGGTAGTCTCACATTTACATTGTCAGTCACCAAAAGCAGACACTAGAATCATTTTAACACATTTGGGTTCGAAAACTAAGAACCATTTAAGTCAAATCTGCATGATATTATAGTTATCTCGTGGTTGAGAAACCTCAGTTCTTTGAGCTTTTAGACTGATAGCCTCGTCAACTTTAATTAAAAGAAAGTTAAGGGACTTCCCTGGTGGCGCAGTGGTTAAGAATCTGCCTGCCAGTGCAGGGGACACGGGTTCGAGCCCTGGTCCGGGAAGATATTGCCGCGGAGCAACTAAGCTCGTGTGCCACAACTACTGAGCCTGCGCTCTAGAGCCCGTGCTCCTCAACAAGAGAAACCACCGCAGTGAGAAGCACGTGCACCACAACAAAGACCCAACACAGCCAAAAATAAATAAATAAAATAAATTAAAAAAAAAAAAGTTAAATTCATGCAAACACAGCCTCACCCCACCCCCACAAACCCGAGGTCAAGTTTCAGGTCTGTAGCCCTCAGTGCCACCAGGATCAGCCCCCTGCTTTTTGGAGACTTCTCGAGGCCTTGCACGGCCCTTTGAAAATCATGTCTTATTTCTGTACTACGTGATGTCAGCCATGTGCCCCAGGGCCTCCACGCCTGGAACGTGTCATGTGAATTCGTGTTTCCAGATGAGGGGTGATCAGTGGTTTCTTTCCGGTGGGGCTGCCTTTTAACTCGGCACTCCAGATATCTTTGGCGATACCACCCTACTGTTCAAAATGCTGTCACACCTACTCCTTGGTGGGCTTCATCCTGTTCAAGACCCTCTGAGGGCACAAAGGAAGCCACTGTCCCAAGGGATTCTTGCTAGGAAAATCCTCAGGCCAACTCCTTTAACACAAAACTTGTTTTTTCACGTTTAACGTAAAAAGCATGGTGTAGTGAAGTGTACGTACCTAAGTGTTCCTCATTACTTCGTATCATCAACTTTGATGGCCACATTCCACCATCTAAAGATAATGTGACAATCTATGCTTTCAAAACTGGGGTGAAACGGAAAAATTGTGAATCCAAATATACGTTGCCAAGAGGGTGTGGGATCATCTAAAGAAGTTGCTAAACCATTTTCCCCGCGTTCAAACAGTGAGCCTCAGATGATAAAGGAACGGAATCCAAGGCACGTTAAAGTAAAACGTGTACAAAAGTGTAATAACGCTTTAGGTGAAATGAAAAACAAGGAGAAGTTAAGGACTTCACTCTTATTCTAAAATTTAATTTCTTTCCTGTTGATTCTAAGTTACAAGCATTTCAAAGACTGTTTAATAACAGAATAACTTAAAATCCTTGTGAAAATAAAATCATACGGCTGCATTTTGTATCAATCTCTTCTGCTCCCCAGTTAGGCCAGGTAACATTTAATTAAAGCAGAAAGTTATCCAGTTATGTGAAAATATCTTCCCACTGGTTTCACAGGGATATTTTGTACTGTTTCAACAAGATAGCAACTGGGGCAATTATCTCTAGAAAATGCTGCCTCATCTGAAATTTGAATTTCCAAGGTTTCCAAGGTTTTCCAAGGTTTATCCAAGATATCTTTGGGCCACTAAAGAAAGACATTTTATTAAAATGTTACAACAATTCTCAGGTAGATGCCTCAAAAGAAAGGGCTTTTTTAAATGATTAGTTCTGAAATTAGCAAGGTAGCATCTTTTTCTAACTTATGAGAATGTTTATTGGTAAAACTAAAGCTATCAATTTTTTTGTTTGTTTTGCGGTACACGGGCCTCTCACTGTTGTGGCCTCTCCCGTTGCGGAGCACAGGCTCCGGACACGCAGGCTCAGCGGCCATGGCTCACGGGCCCAGCCGCTCCGCGGCATGTGGGATCTTCCCGGACCGGGGCACGAACCTGCGTCCCCTGCATCGGCAGGCGGACTCTCAACCACTGCGCCGCCAGGGAAGCCCCAAAAGCTACCAATTTTTATGAGCTCGCTCTTCTGACAAAGATAAGTACCAGTAAGCACCATCGGTACTGATTATACAGGATTAGATCTAGCCTCAGCCCCTCCACAGTGATGTAACTGTTGCTCTTTGAAATCTGCTTGGATCTGACAATCTGAGACCCTCGTTTGGTTACCAGTAAAATGTTGCCCATATCATGGATAGAGTCGGACACCGCTCAGGAAACGTTTAGGGAACGCTTTTTTAGGGATGCAGTCGGGTTGGTTGAGATGTACAGGCAGACACATTTGCGTTTCACATGTTTATGTGGCTTTTATAACTCTTCAGTGTTTTAGTTCTTAATTTCTAATTTCAGAAAGTCTGAAGATGGTCACTGGCATTGACCTTGCTAAGCCGGAATCCCCGAGAGCGCTGCTCTCTTAGCTGCAAGAGCACCGGCTAATATACAGTCTGTCCTCATGATGTGCAGATTCCATATTCGCAAACTTACCTACCCGGTAGCTCCAGAGCAAATACTTACGGCGCTTTCATGGTTCTCCACAGACATGCACGTCTCCAGAGCAGGGAGAAATGGGAGCTGTGTGCGTGTTCCCAGCCGAGCTCAAGCCAGGCGACTCTGCCTTCTTGGTTCAGCTCAAACTGTAGACACGTGTCCTTTTCACGGCCTATTTAGTGCCACGTTCTTCACATTTCTGTGCTTTTTATCGTGATTTTGCTGTTTAACATGGTGCCCTAGTATAGAGCTGAGGTGCCAGAGGCTGGAATGTGCTTTACAGAGAAAATGTGGACCCATGCAGTTCAAACCTGTGTCGTTCAAGTGTCAGAGGCATCCTTAAACAGGAACACACGGCAAGATGATGTGTTGATCGAATGACAAGAGCGTGACCAGAGGCCGGCAGGACCCTAAGCCTGTCGGTCCCTAAGCGGCGGCTCAGCGCTGGCTGTGAGCGCACAGGACAGAACGACTGCCGGGAACACGGGGAACTGACTGCTCTGCTCTCTCCTCGGCCCCCTCAGAACTGCATGGTGATGGCGGAGCAAACCCAGGTGTGGGTCGGCTCGGAGGACTCGGTCATCTACATCATCAACGTCCACAGCATGTCCTGCAACAAGCAGCTCACGGACCACCGCTCCAGCGTCACGGGTCTGGTCGTGCAGGACAGAGCGCAGGCACCCAGGTCCGGCCAGGCTCCCCTGGGAGGAGGGGCCGTCTGGCTCTTGCGTGGGTCAGGGGTCCCAGAGGGAAGGGTTCCCATGGCCGTGGGCCATGGCCTGCAGGGCCCGGGCAGCGCAGGGGAAGCAAAGCGGGTCTGGAAGGTGAGTCGGGGACATTCCTATGTGGTGTGGCCATGATGGGTGCAGAGCAGCGGCCTCTGCTGGAGACCGAGTCCAGCGTGCGTGCGGTGCTCGTAGCAGCTGGTACCCCGCCTTCCCTGCCTGCTCTTTGGCTCTGGTGTTTGCCTGCCATCCTGGGCCTGTAGACGCATCGCCCTAACCCCATGTCTTCTCATGGAACCCCCTGTGTGCCCGTGTCCAAATGTCCCCTTATGAGGACACAGGTCAATGTTGGATGGGGGTCCACACTATTAGCGGCATTTAACTACTTCTGGAAAGGCCCTGCTGCCAAATAAGGTGGCATTTTGAGGTGTTGGGGGGCTAGGATGTCAACATATCTTTTTTGGGGGACACAGTTCAACCTGTAAGATGTATTTACCTCATCCTTCACCGGCTTTACCAGGTTAAGAATGCCAGCCCCCCAAGGGCAGCCCTGTGTCTGTCCTGCTGTCTGCCGTGTGCTGTGCTTGGGACAGGGCCTGGACACAGCAGGTGCCCAGGGGAGACGCGAGAACCAGGCGGGGTCCCTGTTTCCCTCTGTGACGAAGCGGGGCTCAGTGGGTGTGTGAGGTGTGCTGAGGTCACCCACCCTGAACGGGCAGCCCCAGCCCTGGGCGCAGGTGGCCACAGCTCCTAAGCTTTTCTGCTGCTTCCCTCTGTGCCACCCCCATCCCCTTGTGCCCCGAGTTTCAGGGCTGCCGCCTGTCCTCAGTCGGGTGGACTTAGGTCCTCACGTGAAGATGCCATGCCCTCAGGTGGTGGAAGGGCCGCCTCCCCGCAGCTGCCAGTCGCCGACGCCGTGGGGGCGTGTGCCGCTCCCGGCCCCTGGCGGGAGGGGTGGATTTTAGTTAACAGCCCTTTACGGTTCTGTTCACAATTCCTGGCGGAGGCAGCAGCCGTGGTGGAGGTGCTGGGGGGGGGGGGGGGCGCTCAGAAACCCGCCCCCCGACGGCGCTGGCGTCTCGCTGGCCCTGCTGTGGATGCTTACCTGGTGGGAGCTTGAAAAGCACACGGTGTTCTCGGGGCCACAGTTAAGCGCCTGCATGCGTGTTCACCCCACAGCACTGTGTACTCGTGCAGCACGGACGGGACAGTCCTGGCCTGGAACGCGAGCTCCCTGCAGGTGACCAGCAGGTTCCAGCTGCCGGGCGACGGGCTCTCGGCCATCAGACTGCACGGCGGCCGCCTCTGGTGCTGTAAGTGCTTGGTCCCTGCCCTTGGCTCCTGGCTAACGGCAGGGGAGCCAAGGCCCCTTTCCTCTGCCACGCGCGTTTCCAACTTTGACTGTGAAACCCTGGTTCCTTCTTGATGCACGCGGCTCCCCACACCCCTCCTGAGTTTGCTGCGTCCCCGGCGGCCCTACTCCCTGCGCGGCCTCCCCGCCTGCTCCTGTCTCTGCTCTCGCCGTGCCCCGCGGGGCCGTTGCCACTCCTCCCGGCAGCCCTCTGTGGCCCGGTCGTTTGCGTGCGGGTCACGTCTCCCCAGCCGTGCTGTGTGCTCCCCTCTGCCCCTCCCAGCACAGACTTCGGGCGGGGACGTCTGGGGGTCTGAGGGGGCACTTCGGGGTTGACGGGAGGTACAGACGCTGTGCCTAGTGGCGTGGGCGTTCTGCATTTTCTGAGCATCACCGCACGGAGGTTGCCTGCACTTTGAAGTCTTCCCTGGTGTATGTATGCCGGGTAGCATGGGCGATGGTCGTGAACGCTTTTTAAATTGAAGCATGTTTTACGTATGATGAGATGCACAAAACGTATGTACAGTTTGTTGTTTTTAAAAAATTTTTATTGGAGTATAGTTCATTTACAGTGTTGTGTTAATTTCAGGTTACAGCAAAGTGAATCAGTTATATATATATCTCCGCTTTTTTTTTTTTGGATTCTTTTCCCATATAGGCCATTACAGAATATTGAGTAGAGTTCCCTGGGCTATACAGTAGGTTCTTGTTAGTTGTCTATTTTATATATAGTAGTGTGTATATGTCAATCCCAATCTCCCAATTTATCGCCCCCGCCATCCCCTGGTAACCATGTTTGTTTTCTACATCTGTGACTCTACTTCTGTTTTGTACTTACTGTAAGTCAGTCCATTTGTGCCTTTTCTTTTAGATTCCACATGTAAGTGACAGCATATGGGATTTGTCTTTCTCTTTCTGGCTCACTCAGTATGACAATCTCTAGGTCCATCCATATTGCTGCAGATGGCATTATTTTGTTCTTTTTACGGCTGAGTAATATTCCATTGTATAATATGTACCACGTCTTCTTTATCCATTCCTCTGTTGATGGACATTTAGGTTGCTTCCATGTCCTGGCTATTGTAAATAGTGCTGCAATGAACACTCGGTGCATGTATCTTGTTTCAAATTACGGTTTTCTCAGGGTATATGCCCAGGAGTGGTACTGCTGGGTCATATGGCAGTTCTATTTTTAGTTTTTTAAGGAACCTCCATAGTGGTTGTATCAATTTACATCCCCACCAACAGTGTAGGAGGGTTCCCTTTTCTCCACACCCTCTCCAGCATTTATTGTTTGTAGATTTTTTTTAATTAATTAATTTACTTATTTATTTTTGGCTGCATTGGGTCTTCGTTGATGCACGCGGACTTTTCTCTAGTTACGGTGAGTGGGGGCCACTCTGTTGCAGTGCGTGGGCTGCTTCTCATTGCGGTGGCTTCTCGCTGCGGAGGCTTCTCGTTGCGGAGCACGGGCTCTAGGTGTGCGGGCTTCAGTAGTTGCGGCATGAGGGCTCAGTAGTTGTGGCTCACGGGCTCTAGAGCACAGGCTCAGTAGTTGTGGTGCACGGGCTTAGTTGCTCCGCGGCATGTGGGATCTTCCCGGGCCAGGGCTCGAACCCGTGTCCCCTGCATCGGCAGGCAGATGCTTAACCACTGCGCCACCAGGGAAGCCCTGTAGATTTTCTGATGATGTCCATTCTTAGTGGTGTGAGGTGATTCTTCATTGTCGATTTGATTTGTATTTCTCTAATAACGAGTGATGCGGAGTGGCTTTCTTGTTTTTTTTGGCCATCTGTGTGTCTTTTTTGGAGGAGTGTCTAGATCTTCTGCCCATTGTTTGATTGGGTTATTTTTTTGATATTGAGCTGCGTGAGTTGTTTGTATATTTTGGAAATTAATCCCTTGTCGGTTGCTTCGTGTGCAAATACTTTCTCCCATTCTGAGGGTTGTCTTTTTTGTTCATGGTTTCCTTTGCTGTGCTAAAGCTTGTAAGTTTCATTAGGTCCCATTTGTTTATTTTTGGTTTTATTTTCATTTCTCTAGGATGTGGGTCAGAAAGGATCTTGCTGTGATTTATGTCATAGAGTGTTCTGCCTGTGTTTTCCTCAGAAAGTTTTATAAAAAGTGTCCGGCCTTTCATTTAGGTCCTTAATCCATTTTGAGTTCATTTTTGTGTATGGTGTTAGAAAATGTTCTAATTTCATTGATTTACCTGTGGCTGTCCAGTTTTCCCAGCACCACTTATGGAAGCAACTGGCTTTCCTCCATTGTATATTCTTGCCTCCCCCGTCATAGATTAGGTGACCGTAGGTGCGTGGGTTTATCTCTGGCATCTCTGTCCTGTTCCATTGATCTACATTTCTGTTTTTGTGCCAGTACCGTACCGTTCAGTTTGTTGTGTCTTGACGAAAGTATACACCACATGACCACCCGACAGTCAAGACACAGAACATTTCCATCACCACTGCTGGTCCCTCTGTGCCCCTTTCCAGGTGGCCCCCGCTTGAGGGAAACAACTCCTGAATTCTGTTATGGATTTGTTGTGCTTGTTCCACTGCTGGTCCCTCTGTGCCCCTTTCCAGGTGGCCCCCGCTTGAGGGAAACAACTCCTGAATTCTGTTACGGGCTTGTTGTGCTTGTTCCTGAACTTTCTATAAATGGGCTCTACAGCATGTGTTCTTTTCATCTGGCTCAGTTCCGGCAACATGATGTTTTTAGGATTCATCCACAGTGTCTGAATAGCAGTAGCTCATTCTTTTTATTGTGTGAATGCTACAGCTTGGTTATCGGCTCTCCTGTCACTCTTTTCCACCCCGTTTTATATCCCTGGCAGCGGATATGAGGCTTCCAGTTCCTCCCCGTCCTCAGCAGAACTTGTTATTATCTGTTTTTTTTACCGTAATCATCCTCGTGGGCGTGCAGCGGCATCTCGTTGCGGGTCTGGTTGCGTTTCCCCGATGGCTTATGACGCGGAGCATCTGTTCATGGACTGCTCGCCATCTGTGTGTCTTCTTCAGAGAAATGTCTATTCATACCCTGTGCCAATCAGTCTACTCACTTTCAAGGCGATTAATCGTATGGTTGAGTGTACCCTTATTTTTTTTTCCATTTTTCACATCTGTACTTTTTTCTTCTGTTCCTCCTTTCCTGCCTCCTTTTAGACTGCTCTTAAATTCAAGTTAATCTTCTTTATTGTCTTTTTAGCTCTATGTTCGGTTTTTTTTGCGGCGGGGGGGGGGGGGCCATGCCACGCAGCATGTGGGATCTTACTTCCCCAGCTAGGGATTGAACCCACGCCCCCTGCAGTGGAAGTGTGGAGTTTTAACCACTGGACTGCCCAGGAAGTCCCTAACTCTGTTTTTTGTTCCACTTTTTAGTGGTTGCTTTAAGGATTTCACTGTGCAACCTTACCTTCTCACAATCTACTTTAAATAACTGTTACACACCACTTCATGTATAATGGACACAGAGCACAGCAGTAAAATTAATTCCATTTACCTCTTTCTCTCCCTTTCCTATTGTTGTTAAATGCAGTATTTTATTTCTATGATTGTGATAAACCTATTTTTAAAAATTTTGCCTAAGTGCTCAATGGTCTTTCAAAGAAATTAAGAAAAAAATTATTTTTGCCCATATATTTACCATTTCGGGTTGAGCTTCACTCCTTCTTAAAATCCAGGTTTCCATCTTGCATCACTGCCCCTTAGCCTTAAGAATTTCCTGTAGTATTTCTTCTGATATGAGTCTGTTGTAAACAGATTCTAGGCTGATGGTTTTTATTTTTTTTCCCGGCACACTAGAAATATCATTCTGTTGTCTCGCAGCTTAGCTCGTTCCTGATGGGAGGTCTGCCGTCATTCCTGCTGTTCTGCTGACTATAATGTGATTTCTGTAGCTGCTTTTAAGATTCTGTCTCTGGTTTGCATGAGGTGGACTACAGTGTGCTTGGGTGTGAAGGGCTTTGTGTTTATCTTGCTTGCAGTTTACTCTCTTGAATTTGGGGAAAACTTAACCATTACCTCTTCCATTATTTCTCTTGCCCATTCTCTCTCTCCGTGTCTTCTGGGATTCTAATTATATATTAGTAATGTATATTATAATTGTATATAATTATATTATTAGTTAGACCATCTGATAATGTCCCACAGGTCTCAGGCACTGCTATAATTTTTTCCTTCTTTTTCTTGTATGCTTTAGTCTGGCTAAGACCTGAACCTCTCTTCTTCTGTGTCCTGTCTACAGTTAAACCTATCCAGCAAACTTTCATTTTAGTTCTAGAACTTCCATTGATTTTATAAAGAACTTTGATTTTCTCTCCTAAATCCTGTATTCTTCACTTATCCTCTCCATATCTTTCTCTAAGTTTTAAAACATATGTGTAATTGTTGGTCTCAAGTCCTTGTCTGCTGGATACTGGATCATCTGTGGGTCTGCTTCTGTCTACTGTGTTTCCTGTTGGTTTTTAGTCACATCTTCAAGCTTCACGTGTGTTGTGATTTTCACTGCATCCTGGATATTGTTAATGACATGCTGAGGAGACTCTGGACTGTATCCTTAGGTCTTGTTCTAGAAGGTCATTAAGTTACTGGCAGATCATCTTGATCCTGTGGGGAGGCTTGGTCTTAGGCTTTTCTAGGGTGAGTATATTTCAGTTCTGACCTTAGTCCTGGTATGTCGTCTTTGTTCTTACAGCATGGTCCTTTTAGGGTTTTGAGGAATGCCCAAGGTATATACCAAGCCTTTCCTACAGGGATGAGCTAGAACTTTGAACTCTTATCTCTGTAGCCCTGTGAAATCTCTCTTCAGGTCTTGAATGTTCCAGTTCTGCTGTTTATACACAGTTTGGGAGTCAGCCAAGGATTTGAGGAGAATTTATACATGCATTTTGGGGATCCCTCATTTGGGAGATATCCCCCCTCTATTTCCAGCCACACTGGCAGCAGCAGCCCCAAACTATACCCTCAACCCAAGATGGCCTGCTACGTACTGCTAGAATTTTTATCCCTCAGTGCCCCACAAAGAGCCAGGAAGTCCCCTCAGAGGAAACCCACGTAACTGTGCAGCTCACTGAGTGTCTTTCTTTTCTCTCAAAGACCATATCCCTCAGCTTTGGTTGACCTCCAGTGACTGTCAGATGTGCGTGTGTCCATCCATGGACGCATTTCGGACCAAAAGTTGCCTGTTAAGTATAGTGAGAGACATGACAGATTAGAATGAGGATGGATAACCTTGTTTTCAGGACGGAATCCCTCTTATTTTTCAACTTAATGAATACAGTAAGTAGTTTTCCTATTTAACAACAACGAGAAAAGGACAAGAGGAAAGCAGGGCTTCTTTGGGTAAAAGAGAGTGTTTGCTGTGAAGTGTTGTTCCACGTCTTTATCTAAACAAGGATAACAGCTAAAGCCTTGGTCACTCATCAGCTGTGGTCCGTGGGCTCTGAGGTGTGGCCTGAGCGTGTGTGTGGTGGGGGACAGGTGACGCCTCTGACTCCTCCCCAGGCCCATGGCGAGGTGAGCCTGAGGGTCCCCGGCTTCCCTTTCTACTTGCGTCCCAGTATTTCAGACCCTGCATGCCTTCCCTGTGTCTGGATGGAAGATGCCTTTACTGCAGCACTGCCCCTCCCCCAGGCCTGGCGTTTCTGGGAGGGGGCGGACCCCGTC
The DNA here is from genome assembly GCF_964270905.1 of Leucopleurus acutus. Taxonomy (NCBI): domain Eukaryota; kingdom Metazoa; phylum Chordata; class Mammalia; order Artiodactyla; family Delphinidae; genus Leucopleurus; species Leucopleurus acutus. The sequence goes on from NC_139159.1 coordinate 81,726,324, forward strand.
CCTGCTCCCTGTGGCCGGGGGTCTGCTCTGTGATGTTGTTGGCACATCTGTGGCTCAGGCTGCAGCCTCCGTGTGCATTCAAGTTCAAATCCAGGCGCTGTCACCGATGACTGGTCACTTTGGGCTGGTCCCCTGCACTCTTGGAGTCTCTGTTCCTTCATCTGAAAAGTGAGGTGGAAATACCATCCCTCCCACAGGAGAGCACGCTGACGGCTGGGCGATGTGAGAGGCAGAAAGCGGGCCTTGGAGCGCCCGTGAGTGTGAGGGTTGGTGACAGTTACCCCAGAGGACCGCTACCCCGGATCTCATGGACAGAGCTCTCCCCAGGTCCTCCTCCCTTCCACCGCCCACGGCAGGGGTACCTTCCCTTTGGGTACCCGGCCCACCTCGAGGACAGTGATGGGTCTCACCCACATCTGTCGCCCCCGTCCCCCGCTCCGTGTGCAGCAGGGCCCCTACGTGCTCACACAAGCAGGGTCGCTGTGAACTCCGCCCTGTGCAGCTTGGCGGGCGGCGAGCGTGCTGGTCGGCACGCCCCCGGGGGCATTAGCGCCTCTTGGCAGGACTTCCTGCCACCCAGGTCTTGCTGACAGGCAGCAGCATCCTAGGGGCCTGTTAATTAGTCCAAGTGGATAATGGCATCTCGGGATAAAAGGAGGGATGCTGGGGTTTGCTTATTAGGTCTCAGGCAGGAAAGAGAGGTATGGGCGGGCTCTCGCCACCTGTGACTGAGAACCCAGCTGAGCTTCCGAGTCCTGAGGGCAGCCAAGGACAGAGGGGTCATTTCTCTGTGGACCTGGAGTCCACCCACCATGACAGGAAGCCGGAGCCCACCTCGGGGACTCGTGTCCCCTCCCTCTGGAGCCAGATGGCACTGCCTGAGGGCAGGGCTGTGTCCTCCTGTCTTGGTGGCCTCAGCACAGGGCGGGAGGTGGAGGACGCAGGCAGTAAAAGCCAAGAGAGGACAGCCCTGCAGCTCTTCACCTTCCCTTGAACCTGACTCCGTCTCCCCTGCACCCCTGATCTGACCTCCTACCTGCGGTACTAATTTTGATGACCTGTAGCTCTCGTGATGTGGAAACTCTTGGTTTGCTGGAGTGAGTAACAGAAAGAGACAGAGAAGAGCTTAAACAGAGAGACGTGTCCCGTGGCGGGGCACCATCACCTAGAGCCCTGATCCTCACCACTGGGGGTAGCAGATGCTGTGGCCTCAAGTGATAGGAAATGCCAAATAACTGTGGCAGGAAGGGTTCCGAAAGCCTAGAAGAGGGTGCTGGACTCCAGCCGTTTCCTTGTCGGTAAAAATGGGGCTAATGGTCTGAGTGTCCCTGCGAGAAAATGCGAAGGGGCAGCTACAGTTAGAGATGCCGACACCACGGTCAGATGTGGTACAGGAGCCGTGGCCCCACCGGGCACACCGCAGGTCACACTGCAGGTCACACCGCAGCTCTCCCGGCGCTTTCATCCCTGTGCTCGGAGCTCGCTCTGCCTGCCCCTCATGCTGGCTCTTCCGCCCCGCAGGTACCGGTAACAGTATCGTGGTCGTGACAACGGATGGATTTCTTCATCAAGAACTGAAGATTGGCGAGAACTTTAAAGAGATAAGCACCTCCTTCCTGGGTTTCCAGCTCATGCCCGAGGTAACCCCGTGCGTCAGGTTGGGCCGGTGCCCCCGTGCCACTGGGCTGCCACTGCCCGCGTCGTGACCCGTTCCCCTTTAGCAGGAGCAGCTCTGGGCGGCCTGTGCCGGGTACGACGACATCTACGTCTGGAGCCTGCAGGACCTCGCCCAGCCCCCGCAGAGGATCCACCTGCAGGACTGCTCCAGGATCCACTGCATGATCCAGGTGAAGAAGCAGGTACGGCGGCCCCGGGGCTGCTGGTCAGGGCCGGGCCGGGAAGGACGTGGGTCTGCGGGTGCCCGAGAGCACCGCACACCTCTGAGTGGGCTGCCTGTGCGGTGCCCGTTCCTCCTCAGCAGATCTGGGTGGGCGGCACAGGGCTGTCGCAGGGGAGATCCAAGGGGAAAATCTACGTGATCGATGCCGAGAGGAAGACGGTGGAGAAGGAGCTGGTGGCCCACACGGACACGGTGAACACCCTGTGCTCCGCGGAGGACAGATACGTGCTGAGCGGGTCCGGCCGCGACGAGGGCAAGATCGCCATCTGGAAGGTCGAGTAGCCAAGGGCGCGTGTGCCCTGTGAGCACGGGACGCGCCTTCTGCCGGCTCCTGGCGCCTCCCCAGAGAAGGCGGGTCTGAGCCTGGGGCGGGGGCACTGGGAGGGCCCTGCTGCGGGGGCCTGTGTGGCTCTCTGGCCTCAGTTACGAGACCGATAGTGTCGCACTTTCTCTCCTGGACTTAGCTGATTAAACTGGACCATTTCAGGCTGGGGTGCCTGTCAGGCAGCCTCTGCTGAGAAGTCGCCCTGTGCTACCTGGACGGCTCCAGAACCCACGACCTGGGCCAGCACCAGGCCATCCGGGAGCAGTTTAGCCGGAGTGCCCGTGGCCGCAGACCTCGGGTCTTGCGTTTCCTCCACTTCACTCACTCGCCAGACACTGAGCGCCAGATTCACAGGCGCCCGACAGCCAGACACTGACCTCTTGTTCGCGGCAAAGCTCATGAGAAGGGGGGAGTTTTAAATGACCACGTTGTGGTTGAGCAGGTTTGCACCTGCCCTCGCTGTCCCCCGACAGAGCAGGTGACCAGCGCCTGCCCAGGGAGGGGGACAACACTGGGTTGAGGCTGTCGGGACAGGGCTGGGCCAGCTGACGCAAGCGCTGGGTTTTTTCCTTTTAATTAATGCAACGTTTTTTATAATGAAAAAACCTAGAGACTTTTTCAACCAAAGGTCGGCGTTCCATCTAAAACAGCACAAACAAACCCTTACCAGACACTCGTGTCCGTTTCCGCTGCATCTGCATCCTAGGTGCACGGCGTGTATGTGTATGTAGGTGGTGCCTTATTATTTAACTGAGGATAATACTAGCTATGCTCTTACCTTACTAGCTATAAATATTTGCAAAAGGGACCTTTTGTACCTTTATACCATTACCTTTGAGCTGTCGTCCCCCAGTTGTGAGCAAGGGAGGTTTTGGCACGACTGCACTGCGTGAAGGCCCGAGGCCTGTCCCCTATGGGCCCACGATGCGCTCTGCCACAGGGGGCTGGCTGGCTGCCGGACCCTCCCCCTGGGCTCTGGGGACTTGGATAGACATCACGCTGGACCTCGCTCACCCTGAGAGGCCTGTCGCTCACCCTGAGGGTCTCTGTCAGGCCCCCAGCACACAGCCAGGCTTCAGAGGCATCTGCAGTGCCTCCCCGGTGAGAGCTTTGGCTAGGCCTCCGGCTGTGCCTGCAGAACCCAAGCATTCTGGAGGGTCTGCTCACTGACTGACATTTTGGAATGTTCTGAGACTGTGGTGCGGAGAACAGCCAGGCGGCCTAATCCGCCCCTCCCCTCCCCCCGCCACCCCGAGTCTGTCCTCCTGGGGAGGGTGTGTTCCCCTGACTGACTTCTAGAAGGAAGACTAGGCCAGCAGCAACTGGCAGAAGGTGGAATTCTGCCTCTGTAAACACATGAAAAATTCGAGTAAAAGCCTGTCAGAAACCCACATAAATTATTGAATTCCAGCCCACATGTAACCAGGTATTTTCACCTCGTTGGTAATAAATTCTCTTTTTCACCAAAACAAACACTGCTGTGCGGTTTCCTTACTTTATCCAACATTAACTGGTGGCAGCGCTTTAAAATAATACAGGACTGCTCAACATCACTAATTATTAGAGATGCACATCCAAACAACAACGAGGTAGCACCTCACACCAGTCACAATGGCCAACGGTCAAAAGTCGACAGATGACAAATGCTGGAGAGGGTGTGGAGAAAAGGGAGCCCCCCACCCCTACACTGTTGGTGGGAATGTCAGTTGATACAGCCACTATGGAGAACAGTATGAAGGTTCCTTACGAAACTAAAACTAGAAGCACCATATGACCCAGCAAGCCCACTCCTGGGCATATATCCAGACAAAACTCTAATTCAAAAAGACACAGGTGCCCCAATGTTCATAGCAGCACTATTCACAATAGCCAAGACATGGAAACAACCTAAACGTCCACCGACAGATGAATGAATAAAGATGTGGTGTGTGTGTGTGTGTGTGTGTGTATATATATATATATATATACACACACATACACACACAATGGAATATCACTCAGCCATAAAAGAATGAAATAATGCCATTTGCAGCCACGTGGATGCAACTAGAGATTATTATGCTAAGTGAAGTAAGTCAGAAAGAGAAAGACAAATACCATATATCATTTATATGTGGAATCTAAAATATGACACAAAATGAATCTATCTACGAAACAGAAACAGACTCACGGACACAGAGAACAGACGTGTGGCTGCCAAGGGGCAGAGGGTTGAGGGAGGGATGGAGTGGGAGTTTGGGATTAGCAGATACAAACTATTACACATAGAATGGATGTACAAGGTCCTACGGTAGAGCACAGGGAAGTGTATTCAGTATCCTATGATAACCCATATGGAAAAGAATATTTTTAAAAAGTGTGTATGTATGTATAACTGAATCACTTTGCTGCTCTACAGCAGTAACTAACACAACATTGTAAATCAACTATACTTCAATAAGAAAAATACTAACCCCGGAAAAAATCAATACAGGATCATTTTGGATTTGTTCTTATTCATTCTAAGCACCTGTCAAGTTACTTTAATGCAGACTTTTCATTTCCTTTATTCTTGGTGATAATTTTCAAGATCTTATTTGACAGTGATTGCAACTGAAATGAGTACAGAAAAATCAGAGGCTTTTAGGAAATGATCCTTTATATAAAAGAGGAAAAAGAGGTGAACAAGGGGGTTAAAAGGGGAATAGATTGGCTGGTGCAAGTGTACGGTTCTGTATTTATGTGAAAAGAATCTTGCCAGTGGAGTTTGTGGAAATGAAAAGGGCACTTTCATGCCTTCCGTGTTTCCTCTGTGCTTTGGAGAGATTCCACGATGAATGATTCGTCGTGGGAAGGCCCAAAATGAGCCAGAATTCATTAAACAGACAATGATGCCTTCCCTACCTCAGCTTTAGAAACCGGAATTAAACTGGTACCAAAAAAAGTGTTTATCTTGAACTAGAAGCTCGTTTACTTTAATATAATTCCAGCTCTGCAGCCGTATTTCAGACAACAGACAAGGAAGCTTGGTTTGGGGGCTGGCACGGCGCCACGATGACAATGAAAAGCTCAACCCACTCCCTGGTCACGGGGAATATTTTTATGATTTGTTCTCGGAAGATGCGAATGCACTGGTTGCTCTCAGATGACAACCTTGGTATTGGATGTGATTGTAACATCTGAATTACAAGTGCATGACTTTGATCCATTTCTAGGGGATTCCTTAGGAAGATGAAGAGGTGTTTTATCCACATGACTAGGGAGGGCACAGTTGGAAAACCTGGCAAAGTTGCCCTGCTGTTGCTGCTGCCTGCAAATGTTTGTATCATATTTCTTGCAGGGACTTCCCTGGTGGCGCAGTGGTTAAGAATCCGCCTGCCAATGCAGGGGACACGGGTTCGAGCCCTGGTCCGGGAAGGTCCCACATGCCACGGAGCAACTAAGCCCGTGCGCCACAACTACCGAGCCTGCGCTCTAGAGCCCTCGGGCCACAACTACTGAGCCTGCGCTCTACAGCCCTTGAGCCACAACTACTGAGCCCGTGTGCCACAACGACCGAAGCCCACGCGCCTAGAGCCTGTGCTCCGCAACAAGAGAAGCCACCGCGATGAGAAGCCCGCACACCGCAACAAAACCACAACTGGAGGAAAGCCTGCGTGCAGCAACGAAGACCCAACACAGCCAAAAATAAATAAATTTATAAAATAAAATTTAAGAGAAAGAAAGATATGTCCATGTCCTAGCCCCTGGAACCTGTGATTGTGACCTTATTTGGCAAAAGGATCTTTGCAGATATAACCAAGTTTAAGATCTCATGATGAGATGGTCCTGAACCCAAAGACAAGCATCCTTAGAATAAGAGAAGAGACCAACACAGGGGAGAGGCCAACTGCATGTCGACTGCAAGAGCTGCACTTTAAATATAAAAATGCAAATGGAGTAAGAGAAAAAGGATGAAAAACGTGTACCCTGCAAATGATAAGCATAAGGCTGGTAGAGCTGTTAATATCGGCAAGACAGACGTCAACTGAAGGTACATTTACAAGAAACAACAGGGATGTGCGCGAGGATGAGAAGGTCAGTACATCAAGATGACACATAATGACCCTATGTGTATACGCATTTAGTAATAGAGATTCAAGGTATGTGATGCAAACGTGATACAACTGGAGGAGAAAACAGACAGAGCCACTCTCGTTGGAGATTTAACACACTGCTCTCAGGAACTGATAGAACAAGCAAACAAAAAATTAGCAAGGCTATAGAAGATGCGACACTATCAACCAGTGTGACCGGACATTACAGAACACTACGCCCAACAACAGCAGAATATCCGTTCTTTTCAGGTGCACGTGGGGTGTTCATCAAGCTAGACCGTATGCTGGGCCACAAGTTGGAAAAGATTTAAATCACAGAAAATGTTCTCAGACCATGCCCAAATTAAATTAGAACTCGGGGACTTCCCTGGTGGTCCACTGGGTAAGACTGCGCTCCCAAAGCAGAGGGCCCGGGTTCGATCCCTGGTCGGGGAACTAGATCCCGCATGCGTGCCGCAACTAAGAGTTCACATGCCGCATCTAAGAAGTCTGCATGCCGCATCTAAGGAATGTGCATGCTGCAAGTAAAGATCCTGCATGCTGCAACTAAGACCAGGTGCAGCCTAAATAAATAAATAAATTATATTTTTTAAAAACCTCTAATTAATTGTTAAAAAATCAACAGCAATAATTACACAAAAATCTCCATATTAAAATTATCTTGGAAGTTAAACAACATACTTGCAAATAACCCATGGATCTAAAAAAAAAAGAAAATCACAAGGGAAATGATAAAATATTTTCAGCTGAATGACAGTGAAAACACAATATCTCAAAATTTATGGGATGCAGCTAAAGCAGTGTTCAGAAGAAAAATTATAGCTTTAAATGCCTCTACTAGGTTTCAAGTCAACAATCTGAATTTCCATTATAAGAATACAGAAAAATAAAAACATTTAATCCAAAACAAGGAAAGGAGGAAATAATAAAGATAAGACCAAATATCAATGAAATGGAAAACAATCAACAAAGCCAAAAATTGGTTCTTAAAAATAATAGGTACGCTCTAGCAAGACTGATCAAGAAAAAAAAGCAAACACAAGTTACCAATATCACGAATGAGACAGAGGATGAAATCTTATAGCCATCAAAAGGATATCGTGAAAAACTTTATGGCAATATACTTGACAGCTTAGATGAAATGTATAAATTTCTTAAAAAACAACTTTATGAAACCAATGCAAGAAGTAGTTGAAAATCTGAATATTCCTATATCTATTAAGAAGTTGACTTTAGTCAAAAACCTTCTCACAAAGAAAATCCTAGGCCCAGTTGATTTCATTGGTGAATTCTAACAAAATCTTAAGGATGGAATACTAAAATTCCATAGAAACTTTCAGAAGAATAGAGGAGGGGAAGACACTTTCCAACTCACTTCAGGAGACCACCATGACCCTGTTCTAAAATCTGACAGAGATCTTACAAGAAAATAAAAGTAGAGATCAGTTCTCCTCATGAACATAGATACAAAATTCCTGAACAAAATATTAGCAAATTGAATCCAGTAATATTTTAAAAGGATAATATAGCATGACTAAGTGGTGTTTGTTCCAGGAATACAAGGTTACTTTAACATTTGAAAACCAATCTATATAATTCAACATATTAGCAAAATAAAGGACAACAACAAAAAAAATAAAGGACAGAAGCCATAATGATCATCTCAATAGATACAGGAAAAAAATTGACAAAATAAAATATTCATGATAAAATACCTTGGCAAACTAAGAATAGAAGGGAACTTCCTCAAACTGATAAAGGGCATCTACAAGAAACCTACAGCAAAAAACATCCTTAATAGTGAAAGTCTAATTGCTTTCCTCTAAGATTGGAAACAAGGCAAGGATGTTCACTTTCATCCCTCCTATTCAGCATGGTCCTGGAGGTTCCAGTCATGGCAGTAAGGCAAGAAAAATAAAAGAAGGGGAAAAGTACATTTATTCACAGGCAATTATGATTGTTTACATAAATCCTGAAAAGAAACTACTTTTTTAAATCAGGAAAGTAAGCACATTTAGCAAGGTCACAGCTCAAGATCAATATAAAAAAATTCTAACAGCAAACAATTGGAAAATGTAAAAATACTACTTACAATAGCATTAAGGACACATCAAATAGGAATAAATTTAAGATGTGTCAGACCTGTGCACTGAAAATTCAAAAACATTGCTGAGAGAAATTTTAAAAGACCTAAATAAATGAAAAGATACACCATGTTAATGGACTGGAACGTTAAATATTGTAAAGATGTTAGTTCTCTCCAAGTCGACCCAACAGATTCCATTTAATCCCAACACAACTTTAAAATAGATATAGTTGTCAATATATACTTATTAAAGTTGTGTTGGGACTTGGATTGGGATTAATTGGAATCTACTGGGTCAACTTGGAGAGAACTAACATCTTGTACAATATCGATATAGGTATATGGATATATTTGGAAATGCAAAGTAGAATAGTCACGATAACCCTTAAAAAGAAGATCAAAGCCAGAGGACTCACACCATGTGATTTAAAGCTTTACTAAAAGATACAGTAATTAAGACTCAGGATAAACACATCAGTGGAACAAAATGTAGGGCCTAGACACATAAGTGTAGAGTCAGGTGATATTCAACAAAAATTTCAAGACAATTCACTAAGGAAAGTCTTTAAAAAAAAAACAACAGTGCTGCAATTAGTGGAAAAGAGAAAAAAACTCAACCCTCATCTCACTGTACAACCCTTATCTCACTACACAAAATTTAATTCAAGGTGGTTCACCTAAATGTAAAGCTATAAAGCTCTAGAAGCAAGCATAGGAGAATATCTCTGGAACCTTGGTGTAGACAAAGATTTCTTAGAAATGATACAAAAAGTGCTAAATACAAAAGAAAATTAATATATTGGATTCATCAAAATACACCATTAATGTGGTGAAAAGAGAAACCACAGATTGGGAGAAAATATTGACAGTGCTACATCCGACAAAGACTTGTATCCAGAATATATAAAGAGCTCCTACAAATCAATAAGAAGACAAACACTCAATTAAAAAATAGGCAGAAGATACTTCACTAATGAAGCTGTATGGTTGGCCAGGTTGAAAAGATGCTTAAAGTCATTAGTCATCAGGGGAATACATATTAAACCACACTGAAATACCACTTGGTGCTCGTTAGAATGGCTAATATTAAACATTCACGATAGCAAATAAAGATGAGGCTATTGAGCAAATAAATGGAACTCTCATACGCTGCTGGATAAAAACAGCATAACCACTTTGGGAGAGCTGTTTGTCAGTTTCTTTTAGACATATACCTACCCTGCAACTCCACAATACCACACTTAGTTTTTTTAACCCAAGAGAAATGAAAACATATGTCTACAGAGAGACTCTTATGAGAATGTCCATAGCATCTTTATCTGTAACAGCCCTACAATGGAAACACCCATCAACTGGAAAATGGATGTGATATATCCTCGCAATGGAATTCTACGCAGCAGTAAAAAGGAACTAAACAGCAACGTGTATGACTCTCAAAAGCATGCTGAGCAAAAGCAGACACAAAGGCTACGAACCGTTTCCATTTACAGAAGTTCAAAACGGACAAAAGCTGTCCATGGTGACCGAATTCATAATCAGTGGTTGCCTGTGGTACGGGGTGTGTGGGGGATTGAGCTGGAAGGCATCAAGAGAGAACTCTCTGGAATGAAGGAATTATTCCATGCAGATCGAGCGTTAGTTACTCAGGTGTAGGTATTTGTCAAAACGCTCATGGAATTGCACACTTGGACCTGTGTGTGTCACTGTCTGTAAATTCACCTCACTTAAAAAACAAGACTACAGATTCTACGGCTGTTAAAAAAGAATGAGGGAATATTTTGAATTTGATACCCATAAATATGACAACTTAGACGGAATGGAAAATCTATGTGAAAGATATAAACAACCAAAGCTCATTTAAGAAGAAACAGATAACTGAATAGGCTTATTTACGATAAAGAAATTTAACCCATAATTTAAAACCTTCACAGGAAGAAAATGACATAAAGAACTCACCGATGAATTCTTCCAAATATATAAGGAATAAATAACACAAATTCTACGATAATTTTTTTCATAAAAACAGAAGAGGAGTTGAATGCTTACTGTCTCATTTATGAGACTAACATTACCTTGCTACCAAAACCAGACAAGACAGTACAAAGAAAAAAAATACAGACTAATTTCCCTCATAAACATCAAAATCTTTGGAAACAGTTTAGAAAACCAAATCTAGCAATACATAAAGAGGACATTACCTTATGATCAAGTGGAATTCATCGCAGGAATGCAAAGTTGGTTTAATATTCAAGACCAATTGATGTCATTCACCATCTTAACAAATGCAAAAAGAGAAAACACAAGTTCATCTCAACAGATTCAGAAAGAGTATTTGACATAATTCAACATCCATTCATGTGAAGAACTCTCAGCAAACTAGGAATAGAAAGAAACTTCTTCAACTGGGTAAGGGGCAACTACCAGAAAACCCACAGCAAACGCTGTACTTACTGGTGAAGACGGAACGCTCTCACTGTGCAATCAGGAGCGAGGCAGCCCGCTTTCTCTCACAGATTGGGAGAAAGTATTTACAAAATATATCTGATAAAAGACTTGTATCCGTGAAACTCAACAAGGAAAACAACTAAAAAACAGGACAAAAAAACTACGTTAGACATTTCACTAAAGATATACAAATTGCAAACACAGGAAAAGATGCTTAACATCTAAGGAAATGCAGATTAAAACCACAATGGGACACCATTACACCACCCATTGAACGGCTAAAATTTTTTAAACTACGCTGACTAGGATGCTGACAAGGATGTGCAGAGACCAGAGCCCTCATTCGTTTGACCAGGGGAACGCAAAATGGTAGAGCCCATTCTCAAACCCATCAGAAAAGAGTTTGGCAGTTTTTATAAAGTTAAAAATATACATACTCACCAATCCCTCTCAGGTATTTATCGAAGAGAAATGAAAATGTACATTTCATTACTATACACACACAAGTCTCCTACTCAAATGTTCCCAGCAGGTTTTTTTTTTTTTTGCGGTACGCGGGCCTCTCACTGTTGTGGCCTCTCCCGCTGCGGAGCACAGGCTCCGGACGCGCAGGCTCAGCAGCCATGGCTCACGGGCCCAGCCGCTCCGCGGCATGTGGGATCCTCCCAGACCGGGGCACGAACCCGCGTCCCCTGCATCGTCAGGCGGACTCTCAACCAGTGCGCCACCAGGGAAGCCCCCCAGCAGTTTTATTCATAATAACCAAAAACTAGAAACAATCCAAACGTCCATCAACTGTTGAATGGATAAACAAATTGCAGTACATTCATTTCATGGAATACTACTCAGCAATAAGAGGGAACAAGCTCATGGTGCCTGCAATAATATGGATGCATCTCAAATATTTACGCTAGGGACTTCCCTGGTGGCACAATGGTTAAGAATCTGCCTGCCAATGCAGGGGACATGGGTTCGAGCCCTGGTCCGGGAAGATCCCACATGCCGCAGAGCAACTAAGCCTGTGCGCCACAACTACTGAGCCCGAGTGCCGCAACTACTGAAGCCCACGCACCTAGAGCCCGTGCTCCACAAGAAGAAAAGCCACCACGATGAGAAGCCCCCGCACTGCAACGAAGAGTAGCCCCCGCTCGCCGCAACTAGAGAAAGCCCGCGCACAGCAATGAAGACCCAACACAGCCAAAAATAAAGTTAAAAAAAAATTATGCTAAATAAGGGAAACCAATCACAAAATATTGCATACTATTATATTCCATTTATAAGAGACTCAAGAAAAGGCAAAAACTACAATGACCAAAAGCAAACGAGTGACTGTCATGCATAGGAGGTGGGAGAAGGGAACGCCTACAGAGGGGCACAAGGGAACTTCTTGGGGGGACAAAATATGCTGCCGTGAACATGTGTACAGAAGTTTTTACGTGAACATGTGTCTTCTTTCGCCTGGGTATATCCCTAGGAGTGGAATTGCCGGGTTGCATCTTAACCCGACGTGTGTTCGACTTTTTGAAGCACTATATCATGCTTGCAGTGCTGGTTACACTCTCTACACATTTATCAGAACTTATCATACGGCACACTTAAAATTGGTCAATTTGGGGGCTTCCCTGCAGGCGCAGTGGTTAAGAATCCGCCTGCCAATGATGGGGCATGGGTTCGAACCCTGGTCTGGGAAGACCCCACATGCCGCGGAGCAACTGAGCCCGTGTGCCACAACTACTGAACCTGCACTCTAGAGCCCACGAGCAATGAAGACCCAACACAGCCAACACAGCCAAAAATAAATAAGTAAAATAAATAAATAAATTTTTTAAAAATTGGTCAATTTTATTGCCTGTAAACTATACCTCAAGAAAGCTAATTTGTAAAGAAAAAATAAAAGTTGAAATCAAAGAGAAAAAGGAGGCAAATCAAGATTAATCCTGAATTACACACTTTCCTGATGCTCAGTGCTCAGATTAACGAGATGACGCCAAAGGTCTACTCACTTTGTGCCAATGCAGACCCAGCCGAGTCCGAAGTCTCCTATGTGCATTGCAGCAGCTGTGCCGGGAACGGTGTCACTCTGGATCTGTCATCTACCGCCAGGAGGGCGTGCGGTGGATATGCTAGTTGCCGCCACCCCACTTGGCAAAAGTCCTCTGTGGTCCTTCAGGCTGGGTCTCCTTCTTCAGCATCCTGCTGCTCTCCACCCTTCCAGGACCCTGGGAAGAGTCCTACTCTTGTCTTTGAGAGTGCGTATGTGTGTTTTCTATCATTTCTAAGGGCCTGGAAAAGACACTGTGTGTCCACCTTCTGGTATCTCAGAGCTCAGTTTCCTGATCTAAAAATTATAGGTCTCTCCATTTTGTTGGCAGAATCAAGCACGTAACAGAATGATGTAAAAGAACTGTGCAAATGGGAAGCATACAAAAGCTTTATAATTAAAGCCAATGTGTCCTCTAGACTGAGTTTGAAGCCAAATAGGAGATTTCTAAGAATTCAACTCTTCAATAATAAATTTTTCTTCTCCCACTCCCAGGAAAATCCTAAGGCATACCTCCCAGAAACACAAATTAGTGAGTTTTTAGAATGATAGATGAGGTATAGACAGACAGGTTAGACAGAAAATAGATAAGGTAAATAGACATAAATACAACTTTTTTCTGATTTTCCGATAAAAATGAAACAAATACTCCAAACAAAAACCTCTGTTCATACTGTTAAAACAATGTAGTAGACCCATCTGTGCTAATAAGGAAAGATGATCAACTATTTTGCGAAACAAAAAAACGTACATTGCAAACTCTACACATTGTGGTCCAATTTTTGTTAAAAAAAAATTGTTTCTGCTTTAGCACGTGTGGGACAGATGTGGAGGCGTGCGGGTTGGACGGGGGTCTGGGGCACTGCTTTTCCGTTATCTACCGCCCGTGTGTGTGCGTCCTCCAGCCAGCGGCCTGGAGTGGCCTCCCCTGGCGGGTGACTGCACCTGCGCCAGGTGAGGCGTGGCGACGCCGCACCTCCGCCCCGCGCCAGGTCTCGCGGGCTTTGCGCATCCTGGGCAGCGGCTGGACGGACACCAGGGGGCGCTGCGCGCTCGCTTAGCCGGGCCCTGGCTCCAAGCCCCTCCCCACAGGGAGGGCCCGCCTCTCGCTGCCTGCACAGCGGCAGGAGGGGCAACGCGCGGACCCTTCAGTCCCCACGACAGGGAGGCACGACCCCCTTGGTCCCCACGGCAGGGAGGTGTGGCCAGGTTCTGCCCGCGGGGGCGCTCAGGGCACAAGCGCAGGGCCAGGGCCTCCCAGTTTCCATCCTCCTGATGCCCAGGCGCAACCCCGGAACCCCGTGGTGATCTCGCCCCCAACCCCACCCTGCCGAGGGTCCGAGCCGGCCCCTTCCGCCCTCCGACATCCCCAGGCAGCCTCCCCAGTGCCCCAACTCAGAGCCAGCCTGCGGCCCACTGCAGGTCAGCAGCCTCGGAACAAATCAACCCATCCTGCGTTCATCTCTCACCGGCTGCGTGACCTTGAGCGAGCCCCTCCCCCTTCCCTTCTTCTGTTGCCAAGTGCAGGGTGGCTTGCAGCTGCCCAGGGTCCCACCCAGTCCGTGTGGCACACACCCCATGCCTGATGGCAGCTTGGCCGCTCCCTGGCTGGCTGGTGGTAACCAGGGCCGTTCCCGAGTTTTCCACCCTTCCCTGGAAGGCTCTCTTACCAGCCGTCAGGACCCCATTACCCACCCACCAGGACAGGCCTTGGCAAGGAAGGGCTGCCAGACATTTGCCCACACCTGGCCTGGGGCCCCAAGCTCGGGGTCTGGCCTGAAAGGGCTGTTGTCAGGTCACCAGCATGCTGGGTGGTTATCGCCCCCAGCTGGCTCAGCCTGAAGCCCACCTGAGCCAGGTGAGGTGGGCCGAGCTGAGACCCCCACCCACCCACCCAACCCCCTCACCTCTGGCAGGTGCCCTGGAGGGCCTGGGAGTTCTGACACGGGCCCCCAGGTTTGGGGCTGGGAGAGCCTCTGGGGACACTTCAGGAGCCCTTACCTAGTCCACACCCACCGGCAGCCTTTGGTCAGAGCGGGGCGTCTCTGTCCTCTCCACAGTGGACCCACCCAGGTTCCAGGAGGGCAGGGGGCGGGCCTGGGTCCACAGCCCAGCCACAGGAGGGCCGAGGGAGGGGTTCTGGAGAAGTGACACAGACACACCCACGCTGTCACCTGGCAGGGAAAGGTTTATTCAGTTTCAACCACAGAGTGACAGAGCGAAACAGACATAGGGAGAGCCTAGTCTACACCGGAAAGTGAGCGTGTTACACAGACAGGACCTTATGCACAGGGATGGGGCAGAGAGTGCCACGCAGCCACATCTACCGGAAAGAAGCCCTGAGACCTAGGGCTCTGCATCAAGACACACGAACACCAGGCCGCTTGTGCCCACCTAATAAAAAAATTAAGTGATGTGCGATATTACTTTTCTTTATAACCCCTTTTCCTCATAAAACGTTATGTGTTTAACACACACTTATATCACTGCTAAAATCAGCAAGAGCTATTATAGCGCTCCAACTTAATTAAGTTGATAAAAAAAAAAGTTGTCCTGTGGCCAGTTCACAATGGAACTAAATAAGTTTTGTTCCGAGATGCCTGGGGAGTCTCTCTGGCAGCAAGAGGCATTTCCAACAATTGGGTCATTCCGCCACCGAGAGACAGTCTCGGTCCACAGCACGTGGAGCTGTGCCCCTGGCAGCCCGGGGTAGGGCAAGAGGGCAAGGTGGGCACTCAGCTTGGTGGAGGCCCAGTGGAGGCGGCCACTCCCGAGGACGGGCTGGCCAAGGGGCCAGGACGGCGGTGGGCGGCTCCCCACGAGGAGGTAATGACAACAGCCCCCAAACGTCCCGGGTGCCCAAGGGCCGCGATGAATCGACACCACTCCGCTGACAGCTGAGCCCCTGGAACGCTCAGGGGGTGGACCCTCGCGTTAGCCCTGTCAGGCAGGCCTGAGGCCCCAGGCCCGGAAGCGGGGCAGGAGATGGATGGTGTGTCCTAGAAGCAGCTGCCTGCAGATGGAACACGGAGAGTCGGGCACGTCCGTTTCTGGCAGCAACCTTCCCAGGAGGCCCCTCACAGGGGTGCCTGCGCTCACAGCCGGGGCAGCCAAAGGTGGACAGAAGCCCGGGTGGAAGCCCAACAGCTTGAAGGTGGCTCACGTCCAGAGAATCTGGTGCCTGACAGCCTTGCTCTGCGCAGCTGTCCCTGTCACCGGCTGCTGCGCGCCCTCAGCTGCACAAGGGATCGGCTGGCACCTCCCGGAGCGTTTTCTCAGCTCAGGCTACAGGGGCCTGTGGTGCCCGGAAGGCGAAGGCTGGACAGAGAGGACGGCCCTTCCCCACAAGCTCTACCAGCCACTCCTGCCCCTGCAGCCTCTCAGAGGCTCCACCTTGGGGTTCTGGGGGGCCAGAGATCTACATCTCCACACACTCAAACCTTTAAGAAAACACACCCGAGGACCATTTGGAGCCAGCCGCCCTGCCTCCCTTTGGGGGACACTGCTGGTCCCCCCACCTCAGGGGCCCTCCAGCCACCCGGGGAACATCGCAGTGCTGACCCTGCCGACAGAATGGGGACCAGGTCCCACCTGGCCGACCTCGATGGCCCCTCGAGCCTCCCCACGGGGGCGCTCCCACATGGGGCAGACCCCCGCCACGTGTTTGGGGCATCGATTTGATTCTCCACTCAGTGGACTTTTATAGGGAACCAGGGGTGCAAACCAGACCTATGTTACCCTATTTTGGTAGTAAGTCCATTTATATGACACGGCGACCAACCAAATCCCTGCCAAGCCCCCTGCTCAGGGACGCCAGGCCCTGAGCGGTGCCCGCAGACCCCCGGGGCCCACAAGGCCAACTCCAGGGTCATCTCCAGCATCGGCCACCCGGCCAGCCTACCCAGGGGTTGTCACAGCCCACTGGTCACAGCCTGACCAGTCCCCTTGGCCAGAGCACCAGACAGAGGACCTTCGAGGTAGCAGGCCACAGAGGACCGCTCTGGGGCACTCGCCCCACGTCGCCCTGAGGTACAGCGATAGGACACACCCCTGAGCCATGGGCGGCAACCACCGTGTGCACGGCTTCTCCTAAGACACAAGGTGACGACAGAGCTTCAAGTCAGTGCGACCTGGGAATAACCTCACTGCAAGGATGGTGCCTGCTCGCTCCCAGGCGAGGGGCCGGGAGGGCAGTGCTGCGGGCCGGCTCCATGGCCGCCCCCGATCCAGACCGCAAGGCACCTGCCCTCCCAGACCGACACAGTAAGACACACTTTGGTCACAAACAGCCAGAGGCTTTGAAATCTGTAAAGCTCGATGGCAGGACACTCGCTTCTGCCCGCAGCCGCCAGCAGCGGCCACGCCCTTCCCTGCGGGCCTTTATCACAAGCACTTTCCAGCGTGGTTCTTGTCCTAACAGTGACTTCAACAAATGTCCTTTGATGTCTTCGCTGGTGCAGATCACGGTCAACTTTAAGGCTGGGATCTCCAGGGTCAACACGCTTTCCAGGTGGTGGTCTCGCCACAAGCCCCTCTTGCGCCTATAAATCAAACCCCAGCCGGGCCCTGAGGGCCCTGGGTCTGGAAGGGAGCGCTGGCTGTGGATAGGGGCGGGCCCACGAGGGGTGGCCCTCTCCCCACCATCCCCGCCACCATCCCCATATAGTCTATGCTCTCCGGCCTCCCTGTTTTCTAGCTGCCAGGAGAACCCTCGAGGAGCAGCTAAACGCAGGCTGCGATCGACTCACAGCAGGAGGACCTACCATCCGAAAGCTATGGAGGCCACTGAACTGCATGTCAGTGACCTGCTGGGGGCACCCGCTTGGCTGGGGGGAGCGGGAGGCGAGGGGGAGGGTGTTGAGAAGCACACACCGGATGGCCAGTGGGTCAGTGGGGGCCTCAGGAACACCGAGAGGGCCTCCAGTGGTGGGAAGGACTTTCCCATCCAAGCACGAGATTCCCAAGGTCATGCTCCAGCTATGATGCCATCGAAAACACTCCCATCTTCTGGTCGGTTCTCTGTGATCCTGGGCTTCTGAGGGAGGACACGTGGCCTGTGGACACGTCCGACATGGACAGGCACCGCTGCTCCTTGGGCACAAACCACAACCTACAAAGTACCACCAGCAACGGACGGGGCAAGACCAGAGGCTGTGGTCAAATACATCAAATACCGCTACTCCTTTCAACACACAGGAAATTCAAGTAGTTTATTTAAAAACTGCTTAACTTCATCTTGAAATATATGTTTGCTTTAGAATGATCGTATTGCAGCATGATTCTCATGCATTTTAAAGTACTTTATTTAAAAAAACATCAACTTGAGGCAGCGAAGTATTACAAGCCTCTCTCACTTTATCCGGGTAATGGGCGGGAGGCCTCCCTTCTTTCTCCTGAGATCAGTAAACCTAGACTGACCGTTCCAAAGAAGAAAAGCAGAAACTGCTTAGTTATAAAGAGAGTGTGGTTTGAAAAGCATTTCCAAACAGCTGCAGCATGTGACGACCGTGCTTCCCCGGGGCCCGAGTTTGGTTCTCCGCTGAAACCAGAAACAGCGCGCCGAGTTGACCCATGGACTGGACCTTCCTTCCGTCCCAAGACCCACTTCTTCACCGTGAGGTGGCTCCGATTCCAGTGGCCAGAGGGGTGAGCAGGCGCAGAGGTCAGAAGGGTGCAGAGTATCCGGCGTGTGGGCCTGGTGGTGGGGCGCCAGAGGCAGAGCCACACCGGGAGCTCTGCCCTCGTGATTTCCCGCACAAATGGTTTACAGACAAATCAAAGTGCAACACAAGAACCACAGCCTCTCCAGGGAGCTTCGGACAGGACGACGGGCAGGAGGGCTGGGCACGGGCAGCCACACACAGGTAGGCCCGCAGGCAGGGGCAGGTCTGCTAGTTCAAGGGCTACCCCGGCGCTGGCAGCCCATCCCAGCCCGCTGGGCGGGGGGTCTGGAATTGGCCCTTGTGAATTGCCCTGGTCACCCCACGAGAACCCGGGGGCCTTGCCTCCTCCTGGCTTTGGTGTCACTACTACTGTTGCCCGCCGCCCACGAACAGGGCTGCCCGGGCACAATGCGGCAGACTCTGAGGAAAACAGGAGATAGATGCTGTTCTTCCAAGAAAACCACAGTTTCGGGAAAAAAAAAAAAAGAAGAAGAAAAAATTTTTTTTCCTAAAGTAATCATAGAGAAAAATACTCTCCAATAGCTGCAGCACCAACAAAATGTGATGAGATCTGACTGAATGTCCAAATACCTGTAGGCATCCACAGGGAAAAAAATTTGATAAAAATGTTTTAGTCACTGACTACATGACTGCTATCTGAAGAATTCAGATAAGATATAGCAAAATACATCAGATATTTTTTGTTTTCAATTATAACTTTAGAAATGCAAAATCCTTATTTTTTTCTAAATCACTCATGGTCTATGTTGTAAATCTGGTTTATACTTTTAAACCATGCAGAATAATATACCTGCAGAGTAAAAGACAAAGTTGAAATTAAAAGATCCTTTTCAATTAAAAAAAAAAGATTTCAAATGATTCTTTTTAATTGTGGGAAAAGTAATTAACGTGGTATTTTTGCCTAGTGGCGCAGAGCTACCCTACAACTACCGAGCCTCCACTCTGGTTTGCGCTGCCGCTAAGGCCACAGCAGCCAGCCTGCAGGGGCGGTGTCCCCCACCCCTCCCCGCCTCCCTGCCCACCCTGGAATGTGTGTGCACGGGGCGCGGCTCAGACCATCGACTGGGTCTCCGCGAGCCGCTGCGGGCCCTCCTTCCGGGACAGCTTCAGGACCGTGGGCTTCTCGATGCCGCTGCTCCCGCCTTCGCCCAGAGCCTGGGAAGACAGGCCCTTCTGCTCTTCCTTGGCCTCTTCAGACCCCTCTGGGTAGATGACCAGGAAGGTGGCCGTCAGGAAGCCCAGGAAAGAGCCCACAGAGGCCACCATAGGGATGACGCGCACAGTCCCGACCGCATCGACCACGCTGCCCAGGGCGGAGGCCACCAGGATCTGGGAGATATAGACCTGGCAGGAGAGGATGGCACAGTCTATGCCAAAGCCACGCTTGGAGTTCCCGGGGCTGTGGTGAACGTACTGCAAGAGAGGAGGACACAGGCGTGAGGGCCGGGGGGTCAAGCCGTCGATCATCTTTCCCAGGGTTTGAACATTAGCTCAGAAGCCTGGACACAAAACCTGCCTTCCCCTCAGCCTGCCTGTCCCCGTCCTCACCCGACTTCTATCGAACATATAGTATTGGAGGTGCTGGCCATTGCGATAAGGTAAGGAAAATAAATTAAACCTATTAAGAACTGGAGTATCCATATAGCTGACTCACTTTGTTATACAGCAGAAACTAACACACCATTGTGAAGCAATTATACTCCAATAAAGATGTTTGAAAAAAAAGAACTGGAGGGGCTTCCCTGGTGGCGCAGTGGTTAAGAATCTGCCCGCCAATGCAGAGGACACGGGTTCGAGCCCTGGTCCGGGAAGATCCCACATGCCGCGGTGCAACTAAGCCCATGTGCCACAACTACTGAGCCTGCGCTCTAGAGCCCGTGAGCCGCAACTACTGAGCCTGCGTGCCACAACTACTGAAGCCCGCGCGCCAAAGCCCATGCTCCATGACGAGAAGCCACAGCAATGAGAAGCCCAAGGACTGCAACAAAGAGTAACCCCCTCTCGCCGCAGCTAGAAAAGGCCTGCGTGCAGCAATGAAGACCCAACGCAGCCCAAAATAAATAAATTCATTTAAAAAGAAATACAAATGAGAAACATAAGTATTGTCTTTAAGAAGAATTGGAAAGCAAGAAATAAACTCATTATCCATGGATGATATGATTGTGTATGCAGAAAGCCCAGAAGAATCTACAAATATACTACAACAATTAATAGAATACACCATACTTAGGGAATATCATAAAGGCTCAATACTATAAACTTGGAACTCTCTCTAAATTGACATATGTAATCAATGTGTTTCCAATAAAAAAAAATCCCAGAAGCTTATTCTAACGTTTAAATGGTCAAGAATACCCAAGACAATCTTGAAGAACCAAGTTGAAGAACTTATACTACGAGGTTTCAGGTCCTATTATAAAACTACTTAAGACAGTGAAGCACCACCTGTCTAAGGACAGACAGACCCACGGAAGAGAACACAGAGATCCCCCCGGACAGACACCTGACTTATGACGATCACGGCATGGCAGTGCGGGTGGGCACACTGGGTCACAAGGCCATCCCCATCCTTTGTGAGGAAGCCAAAAAGTTCTGATCTACCTTAGACCACACACACGAAGTCCACCCCAGGTAGGCCACAGGCCGAGGGTGCGAGTGCGAGGGAAGACGTGAGCAGGAATGTCCCATGCAGCAGGGCTGGTGAGAACCCCAGAGCCGCCCACAGCTGCTGACCCTGCCCCAAGACCTCACCCACCCGCTCCCCACGCCCCCACCGGCCACGCACCTCCTTAATGTCATGGTACTGCCCGAGCAGGGCGTAGGGGCAGTAGGAGATGCTCATGGAGACGACGCCCATGGTGCTGATCATGATCATGGCCACATAGACGTTGGCGAACATGGCCATCACGGCCGTGCCGATGGAGAAGCCCAGCGTCCCCAGCACGTAGATGATCCTGATGCTCAGGTCGTAGTTGTCCAGGTACTTCTGTAGCAGGGCTGCGGAGACAGGCCACCAGGTGACTGCCAGGCACCGCCCACTCGCTACCCTCCCTCTACCGCCGCGCTCAGCCCGGCCCAGTAACAGGCGGCCGCCCCTCTTCTCTGCCCGCCAGGCCACCACATGGTGCTCCCGAACGGGCCACAGCTCACCGTGCCCCACTCGGCTGCCGGGGGCTCCGCACCGCAGAAGGAAGGCGGAGCTCTTGGTCCCAGACCCCATGACCTGGTGCTGTCCTGCAGCTCCCTGGGGCCTCCCAACGCTGCGAGGTCAGGCCTTCCTGATCCTTCCACCAGTCCAGGCCCACTCGGCACCCTCTTGGGCCCTGTGCCTGGTCCTGCCTCGAAGACCGAGCTGTTGCTGGTTTTCCTCGCGAGCACCCACCCCCTCTGGGTCTGGAAGGACTCACCCTTCCAGACTCCTGCTCACCCTTCCTGACCCAGCTCTCCCGAGAAGTCCTCTATTAAAGCATCGACAGCACTATGACCGTCATGAAGGCTGCCCACTGCCCCTGGCTGTTATCTTGGTCATCCTCAGGTAAGAGCACAGGCAGGGGGCCCGGCCCAGGCTCAGCCAGGAGACCCCTAACTGCGGCTCTGCCTCGTTTCCAGAAGCTGTGCCAGCATGTCGCTCCCGGGACTGAAGCCTGTCACTCCCACCCCCTGTCCTCCAGGACACAGCTGACCCCAGGGAAAGGCTGCTTGTCTCCTCCAGCCACCCTGACCTCCGGCAGGGCCCAAACATACCGTATGCGCTCAGGCAGGACCCAGGATGCCTGCCTCACCTCCCCCTGGCTGAGGGCACAGCTCCTGCAGTGCCGCCACCCCCTGAGCCGTGGTCAGACCCCTCCCGGAGGAGCCTGGGCAGGCGCCTGCCCAGAGGACAGCCCACGGCGGGTCTCAGGACACCGGTTCCCAGTATCAGGCTAAGGTGGCTTATTCCCAAGGTGAGGATGAGTGGATTTCTACGCTGCTGTCCCTGAGGGGTGGACCTGTCTGGTCAGGGCCCGCCATCCACAGAGCAGGATGCCCGTCGGTCTTTCCAGTCATGGAGCACGTCCAGACAAACGGCTCACCTGACTGGGGGCCGCTTACCCGAGCAAGTCGCACCGGTGGCCGCGTAGATGACCAAGCCCCAGCAGCCCATCTTCACGCCCGCGTTGTAGGCCTGCCATGCAGTCGAGTTGGATGGAGCCTGTTCCAGAAACGAGACTGGGGTTCAGGGGGTGGGGACAGCGTGCTGTACCTCTGGGCAAAGGAGGTCACTGACGTGGAAGTTTACATCTCGACTGCAGGCGAGCCGTGTAGCACTGTGGTAGCACCGCACGGAGGAGCAGCTGTGGCCTAGGCCGGGACCTGTGGCAGATCGTCTGCACCCCCCAGCCTCGCTCCGGCCCCGCCTCTGGCAGATGCGACCTGCAGCTCCTGCCTCTGCCCTCTTGGAGCCCAGAGGCCGCGTGAAGCAGCTCAGACAGTACAGGACGGTGAGGACCACGTGGGGCGGGAAGGCCTGAGCCTGCGCTGGGACCATCTCAGACCTCCCAGCCCGACTCTGGGCGACACGGGCACAGGTGCAAGTCAGCTGACGCCACGGGGACTAGGACCCACGCCCAGCTGGCCCGGCCACAAGCCAACACATCGCTGCTTTAACCCTCTGTGCACAGCGTCTGTACGCGGCGGGAGTGGGCCTTCCTGCCTCTGGCTCCTCGGTGCTCCAGCACTTGCTGAAGCCTGCCGTTTGCTCGCCGCGGACCCCAGGGTGAATGCCCTCTCGGGCACACATGACGATTCCCGACCGTGTCAGCAGGGCTGCACACTGGCTGGCGGCCTACCATGCACCCCTGCAGCTTCGGGGGCGGCCTGCTGGGCGCCAGGGAACCAGGCTGTCACCACAACCAGGCTCCGCCCCCCCGAACTGCCCGGGCGCTCACCTTGGGGTCCCCCTCAAAGATGACCTGGCCCATGAAGTCGGTGTAGAACACGGCCTCAGCGATGACGGAGAACCAGGTGAGCAGGTGGCAGAGGCAGAGCCGCACCAGCTCCTGGGGCATCTTCAGCATGGACAGCCAGAGCAGCCGGACAGTGGTCTCGCCCTCGCCCTCCTCGCTCTCTGTGTCCCCGCTGGACGTGGTGGCCCCGCTCTGGTTGCGGCGGCGGCAGCGCTGCCGCTGCCGCTTCTGCAGGTCGTACAGGTCGCTCATGCTGCGCGAGGGCTTGATCAGGACCACGGCGTTGGCGCGCCGGTAGCGGTAGCGGTGGGACCCGGTCTTGCCGTAGTAGGAGAAGGTGCTGGAGGCCTGCCGGCGGAACATGTGCCGACGCCGACGCCCGGAGCCCGCCGTGGCCGTGGGCTTCACGTCCACCCGGCTGCAGCCGCCGAGGCCGCCGTGGGGTGGGGAGCTGCCTCCGTTGGGGAGCCCAGCCGTGCTCAGGTGGTTCTCCAGCAGGGTCTCGTCCTCCCCGGCGGGTTCGCAGAGCAGCGGGGGCAGGCGGGGCGGCCGGGCCCGGGCGAGCTCCTGGCTGGTGCTGCAGGGAGTGCCAGGGTAGGAGGCGTCGTGGAAGATGGATGGCTCAATGTCGTGCAAGAAGAGCAGCTCGGGCTCCAGGCCCAGCGCGGCGTCCGGCACGTGCAGCACCGAGTCACTCTTGCTGCGCACGATGCCCGCGTCCAGGTAGTCCAGGGCCAGCTCGTGCGCTGACTGCACCTCGTCCGGGAACAGGGCGCCGCCGTCCAGGGCGCCGGTGTGGGGGCCGGGGGCCGGGGCCTCGGCCGCGTCCACGCTGCGCTCCTGCTGGGGGCCGTACTGCTCCTCGTCGATGCTGAACAGGTGCAGGGCCACCGACACAGAGAACACAATGGCCGCGAAGAAGAAGAGCACCTCGTTCTGCGTCCGGAACCAGGAGCCCAAGAAGGTCTGGGTCCAGTCCAGCCCCCCCAGCACGTAGCCGATGGCCCCGCCAAGGCCTGAGGGAAGGGGAGGGGTGGCAGTGAGCGGCGAGCCGAGCCAGGGGGAACCCAGACGGGAGTTCAACACCCCCAACCCACACACACACGGGTACACACACACACACGGGTACACACACACACACACACACGGGTACACACACACACACACACACACACACACACACACACACACTGGGGTCCAGGGCCGCCACTCAGAGAAAACGGGAGGAACAAGGACATGAGGAACAACACCTGAGCCCGGGTTCGGAATCCTGACCTGACAGGTTCCTGCTTCATGAATTGGGACAGAAACGGGCGCCTGCCCGCCCGGGGAATGCTCTCTGCGCTCCCCGCCATCCCGAGCTCACATTCCCACATTCCCACATTCCCGTCGGATGGGAAAGCTGCCCGACTGCAGGGTGCAGCCAGCACAGGGCCCTGGACTGGGGCCGCCCGGCTAGCATGTCCCCCACCCCAGACCACAGTCACCTGGCCCTGCCAGGATCTCAGCTCACTGCCTCACCCACCAGCGTCTGAGACAAAAAAGCCTCACGCGGAGGCCATGGGAGCAGCCTCCACCAGCCCTGCCGACCTCAGACGAGACGGGTAAGGACCGGGTGCGGCGAACGGGGGGCCGGGGCCTGGGGACGGGCGGGGCAGGGCGCGCTCACCGGCAGAGAAGGCATGGATGTTGAGGGCCATGTCCTGCTCCTCACTGTCCGCCACGTCCAGCAGGTAGGCGCGGATGGGCCCCTCGGTGGCGTCAGCGCTGAAATCCAGGACCACCACCCCCAGCACCGTGAGGACGATGCCAATGGGCTGCCGGGTGGGGACATCGCCGAGGGACAGACCTGACAGGGCACAAAGGAGCAGCCAATCTCAGCCCAGTGGCAGGGAGTGACCTCCCGGGGAGACAGCGGCCTCCCGCCCCAGCCCGAAGGGCACGTGCTCCTCGGCCCAGCCTCTCCTTACGGAAGGAGAGTTTTGTCTTTCCTGGCTCTGGGAAGGAGGCTGTGAGCCGTAATCACGCACCTGCCTCAGGTGAGTCTGGCCCTGAACCCAGAGACCAACCTGCTCCCCTGACAGCTGAGCTAAAGCTGGTTTTACTGGATTCACCGCCGTGGGACCGAGGGGCACTCTGTGCACAAAAGTGATGAGGGGGCACTGGGCTCATGGTCTGAGCTCTGCAGATGAGGCGGGTCTCAGACACACCCTCCCTGCTTGAGGGCAGGGGACCTGCTGGCTACCTGGACCCGGCAATGCCCGGGAGCAACACAGGTGCAGCAAGACAGAGGGCACCGGGCCGGAGCTCCGAGCCGCTGCGTTTGGGCCACAGTGGGCCGGGTCCACCTGCACACACAGGTCCTCGAGAAAGCCGCAACAGCCCCTCTAAACTGTGCCCGCAGGTGCCAGGAGGGCGGCACCCCCGGACTCCTGATCCGGGGGCATCTGGATGGAGGGGAGGTGGGTGGGCGCTCAGCTCAGGGAGGCCTTCCTCGGCCGCCCCCACCAAGCTGGCACTAAGCTCGCCCCAGGCGGCCTCACGCAGCCTCTGAGCAGCTGAGCAAAGTTTTCTTTCTGCGCCGCCCTCCTAGCATCAGTGACCCCCGCCTGAACTGATGCGGACTCGGGGCAGGCTCGCCTGTGTCAGAACACAGACCAAGCCTTCGACTTACAAAGTCGTTGCCAGAAAACAGGGTTGTTTTTCACCAGTGCTGGCGGTTGCTCTCAAGCAAAAGCTATTTTCCCACATGTAGTTGTTTTACTTGAAAACAAAACAACAAAAAGAAGCAAAACAAACCACGAGTACACGAAAGAAACAAACAAAATGTATCACACTAGGTCTGGACATTTTCAATACCAAGCCTAAGAAAAGGAGAAAAAAAAAAGAGAAAAGATGATTTCTGAAATAATGCTGGAAACAGGACGTGGTGTCAGATACGCATTAAAAACAAACGGATCACAACAGGAAACGCTCCCTGAGAACAGGTTCCCACGGCGTTCCCACGTGGGGCCCGTGGCAGGGCCACCGCCCGGGCGCCCAGGGCTCTGCACAGCTGCCCAGTCCGGGACCAGCCGGTCTAAAATCTTTAAACATGCGCATCTTATCGAGTCCCAGGCAGGGCTCTGCAGGACACTCACCGATGGCAGAGCCGTTAAGGAAAAGTGCCACTCCAAAGAGCACGCCCACGCAGAGCACGAGGATGAAAGGCCGCCGGCGGCCCCAGCTTAGGGTGCACCGGTCACTCGCGGAGCCGATGAGGGGGGTGAAGACGAGGCCAAGGATGGGGCTCAGGAACCAGGTGAGGCTGTAGTACTGCTCCGGAAGGCCTGCAACAGACACGCGGGCCATTACACACGCGGGCGGGCGCGCTGCAGACCGCCTGCCCCAGGCAGCTCGGGCCGCGCGCACACACCCCTGCCAGCTAGAGAGCCCCCAGCCAGACGTCCCCACCTGCCAGGCCCGGTGTCTGAAATCAGCCAAAGCCCGACGGTGAAGCATCAGGTGGCCCGAGGCCAGACCTGGGCCGAAGAGCCCGTGTCCTGGAACCTGCCCAGGGCGCACTCGGCAGGCAGGCACACAGCGTACGGTGCAGGACACAGGACCCAGCGGGCCCGGGCCGCCATGCACACATGGAGAGGCGCCTGCAGCGGCAGCGGCATGAGGGCAAGACCCTCTCATTCCTCTGGCACTGACCAGGGCCTGGGGTCTCAGGGGCTGCTCAACGCCACCCTCGGGAACCAGGCACTGAGCCCGTCAGCCCACGACAAGGCGGGCGGGGGACTGACGCTCCGCTCCCGGGATCCTGGGCTCACAGCTGAAATCTAAATCACGAGGGTCTTGCAGAGGGTTCTTGCAGCCACGGACGCACTAAATGACCCCAGCAGTGGGCTTCTGAGCGGCGACTGAGGGGCGGCAAGAGGGGCGGCCTCAGTGTGTGTCCAGCTGGAACCAGGGGGCTGTGTCTGGCGCTTAATCCCCCTAACTGCCCAGGGAGGCAGGGATCACTGTATCCATTTCACAGACGGGAAATCTGAAGCTCAGAGAGGTTTAGGTAGGCAATCTGCCCTGGGTCACAGAGCGAAAAAGTAGGAGCCTAGGATTTAAACCCAGGGCTGCCTGATTTCGAAGTCTATGTACCCCCCACCCCACTCTACATGCTTCCTCCCTATAACACAAACCCAACGCCCATCGCCACTGGAACAACGAGAAACTGAGTCTGTCTCATTCATACGCAGGACAACACGGCAGAATCCCGCACGTGCTGGGTGCACAAGGGCACACACTGTGGGTTCCATTTACAGGATGTCCAACGGGGCCAAAGGAGTGTCTGCTGGCAGAAGCCAGGGTGCTGGTCGCCCGTGGGAGGGGCAGGGGCTTCGGGCTGGTGTGTTCTGACCTTGATCTGGATGGGGGTCCCTGGTGACAGCTCACCCAGCTGGAGACTTGGACCACGCACCTTCTCTGTGTGTCATACTTCAGTGAAGAGTTTACGTAAAAAAAATAAAAGCGTGCCTTGGCACCCCAGTGATTGTTAGCTAATGTCTTACACCACCAAAGGCCCTGAGAAACGGAATATTGTGCTGAACTACTAAGAAAAATAAACTGTGTAGGAGGAGGAAATCGTTTTCAAAGGAGGAGGGAAGCACCTTTCAAAATCGTTGCTAACGTGCCCATTAAAATATTTATGCATTCGGCCTAGAATTCAAGGTGTCAGCCTCGACCTTTACACCACACAGAACCTTAGGAAGGGCGAATTCTGTTCCTGATTCAAGTCAGCAGAACGCACTGGTGTTTCAGGAAATGAGAAGCTTGCCGAGTGTGCTCTGCTGACAAGCGGTGGTTTACATGGTAGGCCCGGGTCTTCGGCGTTCACTGTCAAAGTCAGGCACTGGGGAAACGACAGCGGTACCGGCCACATCGGCCGCGGCGACACTTCCTATGCTCAAGAACGCAGTGTCGAAGCATCAGGCTTCTCAAAAACAGCTCCCTCACAAAACCATTTAGCGGGTGCGGTGTAGTCGGTTTCAGAGAGAAAGGAAAGCATTTTTACCCCAATGGACAGACTCTTAACTATTGTTGGGCTTTTCAAATGTCACAACTTTACTCATGAACGGTGACTAGCTTGGTGACGGGGCTCCGTGCAGAGCTGCAGCACG
This sequence comes from Leucopleurus acutus, assembly GCF_964270905.1. NCBI lineage: Eukaryota > Metazoa > Chordata > Mammalia > Artiodactyla > Delphinidae > Leucopleurus > Leucopleurus acutus. The sequence continues at coordinate 81,754,986 of NC_139159.1, forward strand.
CATGCACTTGCGCACACGCAGGCACGTGTGCCTGCTGTCTCCCCTGGGGGCCTGGCCCTCCTGCTTCAGGCACAAGGAAGTGTTCTGGGCTTCTGCACCTGCTGACTCTCACCTCCCTACCTGGTACCTCTTAGAACTCTGAGCGGGTCACCCACCCAGGAGGCTCCCACTCACCAGGGCTCACCACCACTGCTGTAATTCCACAGCTGCTGAACCACCTGTATGCGATCCCAAGAGACGGGCATCTCTGAGGGTGGAGACCCACAGAGGTGCCAACAACAGCTGAACTGAACCAAACCCGAGGTGCCCCTGCAGCGGGGTCAGCCTGAAGACCCCAACCACCGACCTCTGACCCTGCGTACTGCTGCTGGCCAGCCCCCAGCCTGGGTCTGATCTTCAGCTGGGGTTGGCCACCCCACCCCCCGGTGCCCTCACCCGCCAGGCCTACCGTCTGCCCCAGGCCACCTTCCCCATCCCCAGCCAGCCCACCACACACATGCCTCCTGGCATCAGGCATCTTGGCTCCCGGTGCCGAACGCACTCAACACTGGTCCAGGAGCAGGGAGGCTGGGCACACAGCACTCCTGGGACCGGCTGTGCTTGCTATGCAGGGGGGGAGCGGTGGCTCCTGGCCTCGGCAGCTTCCAGTCCCAGGGAGACAGGCATCAGCAAACTCGCCAGGCGACAAGCATCTCAGGGCGACCCGTGGCGCTTCAGGGACTGAGGGGTCGGGAGGGCAGCACCCTCGAGTCTGAGGGAGAGAAGCGGATGGGGTGCCGGGCAGCGGGAGCAGAGGGGGTGGGTGTTTCTCTGGCCATGGCAGGTGGAGCTCTTTACAGAGCAGAAGGCCCTGCGACCCCGGCCGGGCCTCCCACAGGGGACAAGGGACGGGAGTTGCAGGACCCGCAGCATCATCCCTCGCACCTGCCCGGATGTCGGGGACACGGGAGGAGTCAGCACTGGATCCCTCCTGGCACCTCGGCTCGGCGTGGCCGGAGGGAGGCTGCTGGGCAGGGCGGCCAGCAGGGCCCCACTGTCATCCCAACGCTGCTCAGAGGAAAGGTGTTCCTTCCAACCCGTCTCCTTCTCAAGGTCAATGCTCTGGAACACGACTGAGCAACTCTGTGGCCCCTTTTTGTTAAGAAGGTTGCTACGTTTTTTAATGGTTGAAAAAGATCAAAGTAAGCACGTTTCCTGACATGTAAAAAGTGTCTGTAAATAAAGTTTTATTGGAACGAGGCCACACTTGTCCGCTGATGAACGGCTGCTTTGAGCTCCATGGCAGAGCTTGGAGCTGCTACAGACACGCGGCCAGAGCGCCAGGAACATTCACTCTGGCCCCAACAGGAACCGCCTGCCAACCCCTGCTCTAGATGCAGCGCGGTTGTGTGTCGTCCAGGGTTTGTCCGTCTCCTGAGTTGTGCTCAGTCGGCCCTATTACTGAGGAAAGAGGGGTGTGAAATTTCCCAACAATGACCGCGAATGACTGTTGGATTCTGCCTGTCCTTGCCTCACGCGTGTCTTAGGCTCTGTTCCTCAGAAGCACAGGCACCTCACTCCTGAGCCCACCCTTCCGTCCTGTGAGCTGCCCTCTGTACCCCCGGCAGTGCTTCGTCTGTATCTGAAGCCCCCTTTATCTGGGGTTAATACTCCCCCCAGCCGACTCAGGCCGCCTGTTCCCACCTTTTCACCTCAACCCCTCTGCGTCAGTCACGGTGTTTTACAAGAAGATGGGCGGGTCTTGCTCTTCCATCCACTCTGGTGTGTCTCCTCGCTGGCGTGTTTCGTCACTTACGTTTCGAGTAACTGCTCGCGTGGGTGACGTCAGGGCTGCCGTTTTGCTACTTGCTTCCTGTCTGCCCCCTCCTGGGGTCTCTGTTCCTCTTGTTCCTGCCTTCTTTTGGTTAACTGAGTATTTCTCCACCTTCCATTTTAATTTACACGTTGGCATTTTAGCATCATTTTGTAGTGGCTGCTCTACAGACTGCCTTACATGTCAGCTTTCAGTCTATTAGTGGATATCGTTCACATCACATAGGAAATTAGTGACTGTCTGTGCCCGTTTACCCCAAGCCCCTTTATGTTGAAGCTGGAACATACGTTTCACGTGCAGACACGATAAACCCCACGCTGTGCTGTGAGTTTTGCCTGAAACAGTCATTCATTTTAGAAGAATTAATAGGAAGCTGGTCTTTTATCTTTACCACCCGTCTTACCATTTCCGTACCCTTCCTTCTTCCTCCTCGAGGTCCCAGTGTCCGTGTGCTGTCACTTCTCTTCAGCCTGAAGAGCTGTTTTTGGCTTCTTCAGCATTTCCTACAGAGTCTGCTGATGACAAATGCTCTTAGAATTTACCTAAATTCTCTTGATTTCACTTTTTGTTCCTAATGGATATTTTTGCTGGATACAGAACTCTGGGTCAACTCCTCTCCCCGCCAGAACTTGAAGGCACGGTTCCACTGTCTTCTGAGGAGGCTGCAGCCCACATGACTACATACACATCTTTTCTTCCTCTGGTGCCTCGAGATTTCGCCTCTGTTGCTGCTTTTCAGCAGTTTGACTATGGTGAGCCTAAGCGAGGCTCTCTTTACATTCATCCTGCTTCACAAAGCTGTAGATATAAGCTTCCACCAAACTTAGGAGGTTTTCAGTTATTTCTTACTTCACATTTTGATGCCCCATTCTCTTTCCTCTCTTCCGGGGCTCCAATTACACCTATATCAGACACTGTCCCACTGCTTCCTGAAGCTCTGCTCATTTCTTTCTTCAACCTTTGTTCTCTCTGTTCTTCATGTTAAGTCATTTCTACAGACCAATTTCTTAGTGCACTGAATCTTCTCTCATCCCTAAGGTTAATTTTTATTTCAGATACTGCATTTTTCAATTCCAGATTTTTAAATAGCTTCTATTTCTCTGTTGAGATCTTCTACTCTCCACCTGGAGCCTGTTTTCCTTTATGTCCCCGAGCAGAGTCAGAACGTGTCTGATGATTCCAACACAAGTCATCATATTGGGGTCAGGTGCCTTGTGGCCTTTTCTCTGGAGTGAAGGTCATGTTTTCCGTTTTCTTTTCTCCCCAAATGCCTAATAGTATTGAGTTGTAGCGTAGACATTGTAAAACGATGTGTGGCAGAGACTATATTCTGTTACATTCCTCTGATGAACAATGATGTATTTCCCCCCCACACACAAAGGTCAGTAACTGGACTTTGATGAATAATTCTGGTAAAAGCGTTTCTGCACAGATACGCAGGTATAAAACACATATAAAAAATGAACATAAAGATTCCTTCTCTCCTTAAGTACGTCTTAGAACAGCCATGACTAAGTTTAACTTGATATGTATTTCAGAGCTTAAAAACCCAAGAAATAAATAACAAATTTTTGCAGCTTAACTTGAGGCACATGCGTTTATTGTCCTAACACTGGAAATACTTTCTTGACATTTGATTTGATACTCTTATTGGTTAAAGCTTTTGCCTTTTAAAAGTTTTTCTAGGAGAAAATACAAGAAAAAAGTATCCAGATTACCCATCACTCTTTGAACATTACTTAGGAATAACGTGATCTTAAAATACGTCAATTTTGAAAAACACTGACAAAATGCTGGACTGTTATCCTTATATTCAGGATCTCTGTTTTGAAAAAGAAATGAGTATAAAAAAGTAATTTTGTCCTGACATTGGTGGGATGAGATACATTCGTACTGTTCACAAATCCAGCACATAAGAGTGTCTGTTTTAAATGAGATCAACACTAACACGTAACAAGAAGTAGAGAAGCCAACTTTAGGAGACGCGCTCATCCTACCCAGTCCCTCTCGGGTTTTACCACCGTTGATACTTTTGTTTTAACAAACAATTAACTTGGCTGGACTCGGACTCAAAACTGTCTCCCTGCTTTTTTAGCTTTAGCTAAAATCTGTCCCATTTCAGGAATTGCCAAGAGATACGAGCAGAGATGACACATGGGATTAGGGGTTCCCCAGCTCTCACTCTGCCCTTGGGTTCGGGTACCCAGCTGTGTTTTAGCCCCTCTGGGCGGCATCATGTGAGGCCAATCTTCAGGGAAAAAGCCATAAAACACAATGAGAAGCTCACCGGGTGCCCGGCCTTCTCCTACTCCGGATGCTCTCTAGTGCTGACAGGCACTAGAGGGGAAACTGCACGGATAAAACTGTTCCTTGAAGATTCGGCCTCTTAGCTGGAGGGGCACAGACAGTGGCCAAGTGCCTGCTGCTGGCCATGGGCTCATTACCACAGTGGTGACCATGTGCTGAGAGGGGCTACAGGGCCTGGTCACAAGAGAACTGCTTGTCCACACTCTCTCTCTCTCTGGCCTACACAAACATTCTGTGAACGTCTGTGAGCTGCAAGGCTCTGCGTCAGACGGGAGCAACTGAAGACTGACCACAGAGGACACAGGGAGTGCCTGGGAGACATGCCCCGGCCCCGGCTCGCCCTTGGCTGCTAAGTGCCCACCGCCCACCCCTGACTGACCGGGCCGGCAAATGTGGGACACACAGGGTCTGGCCGATGGAAAGCCTGTGCTCTTCCCAAGTACACGCTACGACATGGACATGCGTGGAGAGGCTGGCCATGCAAGGCGACAGAGAAAGCCATCTTCACCGAAGGCGCCCCCTGGAAACCCGGGCTTCTCGCCCCTCCCTGGGAGGGAGCACGGCGTGAGCAGTCTGCACTGCCCCGGGACCGCCGACAGGAGCCCAAAGGAGCCCTCACGTGGCAGCTCACGCTTCAGCACCCGACAGGCTGACCCACTGCCAGTTCCCCTCGGGCAGCGGCATTTACATTCCCGGGGCCCCTGTGCCTGCTGGTCGTCGTGTGTGTACTTCGCCCAAGGAGCTGCTGCGCTGAGGACACTGCCCTGCCCGGGTTAAGAGCGCGGCTTAGCCCGCACGCAGTTCCTGAGGTTCAAGTGCGCGTCACCAGAGTCAGACTCCATTCCACATGACTCTGCTCGGGCTGGAGTGCCCGCCCGCTCCCCCCAAAAGGCTCCTTTGCACCGAGCTGTGCCCTGTGCTAAGTCTGATGAAGGTGGCCTTTCGGGGCAGGGCTGTCGGGGGAGCCTGTGCTCTGTGGCCACATCCCCTTAGACGCAGAGGTGACCTCTGACCCGTGTGACAGCACGAGGGTGAGGTACGAGCTTCACAGATGTAAACTGGCAATTTCTGTCCACCTTCTCTGAAAACACGCACATAACTGAAATTAAAACGGGCACGCAATTTAAAGCGACTCTTAGGAACTCATTAGGAAAGTTGTCAAGCTGGGTGCTGGTTAGCAATTCACCCCAAACCTGTGTCCTGCTCGCCCAGAAACACCACCATCACCAGGCTTCTCACCACCCAGAGCTCTGGCCGCCTCAAGGGGGAGCTGCAGGGGCTGCAGGTACGTACGGATTACCTGCTTTGCAGGCTCCCCGGAGCCTCGGCCACCTCCACCAGCGCACCGACCCTGAGAGACCGAGGGACATGGCTCAGGGCTGGCAGGGAGTCAGACCCTCGACCCACCTGCCCCTTCAGCTCTGCCCTCCGCCCCCACCAGCTCCAGCCTGTCCTTCCGACGGCCGCCGAGGCGGCTGGGCTGCACCTTCCTCTGGTTAGGGTGCCATCGTCGCCCCCCACCCGACCCTGTTCAAACGACTCCTTCCTCATCTCCCGTTCCCTCCACCTACTGCACCCCGCCCCCACCCCGAAACTTCCCTCGGAGGTCACCAGGCCACCTACCTGCCAACCCAGCTGGCCCTTGTTTATTAGACTTGGCCGGAGGCCCCAGGAGGGTAGAGGGCGTTGGCACAAATGCCAGCTCCCGGCACAGAGCCCGGTGAGCATGGGCGCCAGGACCACGTGCTTGCTGCGCGAGACGCTGCCGGGCCCTTCCACTCGCACCCCGTCCTCCTTCCTGCTCAGCACGGGACACCCCACACCCAGGGAAGGCCTCCGTGGAGGGGCAACCGGGCAGAGGCTGCAGGACCAGGAGCAGCTGGTCAGGCCGAGGAGGCAGGAGCGCCCAGGAGGCCCGACTGGACCGACAGCGGCCTCTGTTCTCCTTTGCCTTGTCCCCAGCTCTCCTAAACGTCCCCCTGGGCTGCAGAGGGAGTGCGAACCCACCAGGAGCTGAGTGCTTGGGGTGTGGGGACAGCCGGGGTCACCCCGCGCTGGGCAAGGAAGACAAACACTTCCCATCACGTCCCCAGAGCAGCCCCGGAGGAGCGAGCGAGCCCTGAGAACACAGCCCCAACCCCGTCCGTCCCTGGCGTGGCTGCCGCTGGGATGCCCCGGACACGGCATTTCCCAGCAAGGCTCTAAACACACGCAGCACCGGTGCGTAGTAAATAATTTTTGTTTTCTTCCCGGCAAAAATGAACAACAATGGTGGGACCAGAAAGGCTCCCTGTTCACAGGAAACGCCAAGGGTGTCACCGCTCGCTGAGGGCTGTGTGAGGTCACGGGCGACAGCGGCCACGCTCAGTCACGCGCGGCCTCCCATTCAGCACAGCCAGCGGCTTTTTTGATAAACTGGTCCTTCTGGGGGGAGGGGGCCAGGGGACTGGGAAAGCTGCCTATAAATCTTTAACAAAAGATCTGAAATGGGAATAGGAACTACATTCTTTCTCTCAATAGACAAAGCCTTCCCCATCAAGATATGCTTGTATTCTCAGACAAAACCTTCATGATAACATTAAAGCCATGAGAACCCGCTCTCTGTGGGAACCTTGGCAGCCTGCAGTAACCCGGGATGAACGTAACCAACCCAGCGGGGAACGTGGCACTAAGCAGCCCCCTTGAGGGCCACAGCCGTGAAAAAGCACGGGTCCGGCCGAGGCCCCGGGGCCCAGACGCAGGCATGGTCCCAAGGAAAGCCCCCCGCCGCCCCGAGCAGAGAGGGTCTGCACTGGGTAGCGGGGCAACGCCTCGTCCAGCTGGAGGGAGGGCCACAGAGCTGAAGGAGCCTTCCAGAATCCCAGGAAGGTAGGAAGAAGGATTAAGAAAAAGAAGCTCAGATGCCTGTTCTTGGGCCTCCCCCTCGGAACAGCAACCCCTGGTGTTCCGAGTGCAACTGGCCGGACCCTGTGGGTGTCTGCGGGGGCTCCTGTGCGGCCCAAGCCCCTTCCCAGAGTCCAGGCACTCGCCCCGGGCTGGACCTGGGCGCCCAGAACTGAACACAGATGTCCCTCATCACAGCATTAAAGAGCAGGGATGGGTGCCTGAAGGTGCAGACCCCAGAACCTGGGCCATGCGGGGGCCAGTCCCAGTGACGTCGGGGACAGCAGCGACATCAGTGCCGCGGGGAGAGCCATGTGACGCAGAGTTCGTTCGGTGTATGCGTTAGGTGCCCCCTGCGGGTGGACTCTGGTGCCGAATGAGCTATTTCGGACGGAGAGGCAGTAGTCTGGAAATAGCAGATTCACACTTACCAAAGGCACCATTAGTCAAATTCCGGAAGGTTCCGAACGGCCTTTCTTCCGGTAAAATAAACATGCTCCAGCCCCTCATGTTGGCCCTGAGGCTGGGCTTAGTCTCTAGGGAGTAGACCGCCAGCCCCACCCGGGGGCTGCCCAGCACCTCGGTGGGAGCACTGGTCCTATGCTGGAACGAGGAGGAGCCTCCAGGGCCCAGCAGGATGCCCTCGGCCAGGTGCACGCAGGCACTGAGGCTCTGGGAAACCCGTGGGCGCCCCTCCTGCTCTGCTGGGGCCTGGCTGCGGGGCTCCTTCTTCCCGCAGCTCCCAGGAGCACAGCCCACTGCAGACTGGAGCAGCTGCCCCTCCCCGCCACCCACCCATCCCACACTCTTCAAAACAGATGCTGCACTTAGCAAGCGTGCCCAGGGCACGGGTGGGGGGAACGAGCCCGCCCCGAGCCCCGCGACGGCCACTCGGCACCCCGGCCCAGGCTGGCCCCTGTGCAAGGCCTGGACACAGTGGCAGCCAAGGTCTCTCCCAACTCTGAGAGTCTGCGACCTGAATTAGGGTCGGGGGAAAGAACCCAGCCACCACCCTATCTGCCGCGATCCACAGCTCTGGTTTTAATAACAAGTGGGCAGCAACACCCCCAAAGCTCCGGTGGAGCGAGGTTATGGAGCACGCGCTAGGGCGGGGGGACCCCTCCTGCGGACGCCGGCCAACCTCCCTGCTGTGAGTCAGTACTCCCTCCAGCCGACCTCACGGTACCGAAGCGAGGTCAGTGAACCGGGGTTTCAGAGAGCCTCTGCGTGACATCTCCACACGCAGACACGACACACAGAGGTCATCTCCAAGGGCTGGGGACAGTGAAGTGCAGACAGATAGGTAGTTAGGCACGTGAGTGTGTTACCTTCCTCGTCAACGCAATTCATCTGCAAGCGCGTAACTAATGTTTAAGTAATGGACGTGCTCAGCCGAGGACGGACCCAGAGGATTGCTGGAAATTCAGGAGCTGTGGCTCCAGCGCGCCCCGGGCTGCGAGCAGCGGGGCCTTCAGGGTCTGGGCATCATATCCTACCTCCTGAAAACGCTATTACACGAAAACTAACAAGTGTCTGGAAACTTAAAAAATTAAATTCTTACTAAACGTTGCTATTACCTTTGTCAATAAAGATCTGGAGTGTTTTTTAAAAACCTCTAACCCCATCTCCCTTTATCACATCTCCGCCAAGCGCAGCAGGCGCAGCTCCTGAGGGGCAGGGGCGCTGAGAGCCGAGTTCAAATCCCAGCTCCACCACTGACCTGACTCTGTGGGCGCCTCCTTCCTCACCTGCAAAACTCTGTAAGAGGATGTAACCTGCAGATCCGTGCAGGGATTAGGTCGCTGGAACAGCTGCTGCTGGCATCGTCACCACGGGGTCCGCACACCTCACTTCTAAGAGCGGGAAGCGGGAACCAACACCGTTAGCCCCGCTCTCCTCTCCTCGTTTGCTGCAGACTCAGGCCTGGCCTGCCCTCAGGAAGAGGAGAGGCTCCAATTCTGAGTCTATACTTTCTGGCCATGGACCCCTGGGCAAGCCACCTCCCTTCCTGAGCCCCAGCTCCCTCGGCAGAGACGGCCTTGTCCAGGACCCTGGGGAGGACTGACGGATGACAGGCCACATCCCTGGGCCAGCGTGGGAGCCTTATTCACGAGCCCGTTTCGACATTGCCCTTCTGTTAGCACTTAGAGCATCCCTCCACCCCGCCCACCCGAAAAGGGTTCCAGGGGTGGTCAGGGAGTGTGCCAGCTCCACCCTTCCCCTGGTCCTAGACAGCTTGCCTCCAGAACTTTCTCCTCTGCACGGCCACGGCCTCGCCACACTGCAGCGCGGCAGGGCCCCAGAGCTGGTGATGTGGGAAAGCCAGCGGTCGCAGTCTGGCTCCCCGTCCAGGCTCGGCTCTGAGCCTTCCTCCCGGCAGCCGGGCTCTCGGGGCTTCCGTGCCCTGGCCTGCAGTGCTGTCCTGGTGGCGACCTCGGAACCCGCTGTGAAAGTGGGTGCCCTCCCCTTAAAGCTGGCCTGCCCTCCCCGAGGACAGGGGCTGCAGTGCCCCCGCACGTGTGGCCTCACCGCCAGGGAAGGTGGAACACGCGGGCCAAGAGACGCAGACGACCTGCAAGGGCTGGGCCTGGCCCACCCTGCCCCAGGCCACACCACTGGCGACCACCCCACGCGAAACCAACAGCGCGAGACACCTACCCTGCTCTTCAATTAGGTGGGATGACTAAAATTCATGAGAGGCACGACAGGCCCCATTTATAAGTCATGAGTGTCGGATTACAGGCGGCCGGCTGGTGCGGCTGGTGCCTGGAAAAGCGCTTCAAACCCAGGTGGTGGCTGGGTCTACACAGACTGCATTTCCGGTCTGGCTGTGGTTAAACCCTGCTTTGCTGTCACAGTCTAGCCCGGAAAACGGCGAAGAAAATGAGGACTTATTCATAGTCCGGAGACTGTGAGGAGGACCCGGGGACCAAAGGCCTTCGGCCAGGCCTGCAATGCAGGGCGGCAGCGAGAGGGGGCAGAGTCAGGCTCCCGGCTGAGGAAGAGGAAGAGCGAGTGGCCCTGCGGAGCTGCTGCTGGGCCCAGAGACCTGCCATCAAAGCAGGCAGCGACACCCCCTAATCGTGCTGTGAAATGACAGCAAAATGCAAGGGTGTGTAAGTCTAGAGGGACTTTAAGGACACATAAATAATTTGGTTGAAACTGATGAAGCCTCACACCCTCTCGCTAGGCTCGCTGCCCCCGCCCCTCCTGAGCGGAGCCTGTGGCCTGACCCTTGGCTGTGCTGACCTTATGCGGGCCCAGGGGCAGGGCTCTCCCAGCCGCGGTCAACAGCACAGCACGCAGGTGCCCAGCCCTGACCGCCTCAAACGGAGGCTTAAACGCTTTCAGTTTCTGCCCGTTTTGCTTTCAGTTTCTGCCCGTTTTGCATTGCGTGCTACATACACCTCCACTGCGGATTTGCAGATAAAAGCACTTCTAACAATCACTCCCAATTCAACATGGTGGGTGGCAGTCCTTCAAGTTTCTTTCTGTGATGTTTCCATCAGTTTACAAGCTGTAAGATACACCCCACATCCTCTCTCCACTTAAACGGGGGGCAAACAACCTACACTCACCCCAAGACAAATGATTCATCTATAAACGATTTACATAATTTATTGATATATGTGTATGTATTTCGTGTAAGATTTAAATAGCTGGTTTTTTAATGACAAAATTACCATCATCTGGGAAATATTTTGCTGGTGGACACATTCTAAACGGGTTGCTTTTAAGAGCAAAGAGTAGGACCTACCTGGTGGCGCAGTGGTTAAGAATCCGCCTGCCGATGCAGGGGACACGGGTTCAAGCCCTGGTCCGGGAAGATCCCACCTGCTGCGGATCAACTGAGCCCGTACACAACTACTGAGCCTGCACTCTAGAGCCCACGAGCCACAACTACTGAACTCCGTGCGCCTAGAGCCCGTGCTCCGCAATGAGAAGCCACCGCAATGAGAAGCCCGCGCACCACAACGAAGAGTAGACCCTGCTCGCCACGACTAGAGAAAGCCGTGCGCAACAACAAAGACCCAATGCAGCCAAAACATAAATAAATTAATTAATTTTAAAAAAAAAGACTTCTAAAAACCATTCTTGCTTTACCGCTGCTCGTGTGTGCAATACTGGCCAAGGGCAGAATCGCTCGGGTTTCTCTGTAAATCGCCTCCTTGGAGTGGCACAGAAGGCCTCCTAGGATCTGGCCCACCAGGGGCCAGAGCTCCCTCAAACGACTCTGCACCAAGCTCGTGCCACGCAGGCTTAGTCACAGCTTCCCCAACACGCCGCACTTCCCTCTACGCCTCTCCCTGCCATGCCGCGGCCTGGAATGTGCCAACTCACCTTCGCTCACTGACCCCCTACTTATTACTCTTTGCGACCAGGAGGCCCAGGGCCACGTCCTCCACACAGCTAGCTTCCCCATCCCCCGCCCCCTTTCTGTGCCCGGGAGTTGCCTCCTGTTCTGTTCCTGTTGTCCGCATGCTCCCCTTTGGCAGAGCGGGCAGTGACCTGTATTCTGACTGCCCTTCCTACTCTTCCTCTCCAGACCATGAATCACAACCTTGACCCCAGGCCCCGTGAGTACCAGGCACAGCCTCGGCGCCAGCGTGCTACATGACCTCCCTCCAGGCCTTCCCTGACCTGGGGCCCTTCGATCGCTGGCATGAGGGCGCCGGCATCCCCCACGGACCCCTACGTGCACACGGCTGCATCTGAAGCAGAAGCCTAGGCTGCTCCCGCACCGCCCCCCCCCCGCACCTGGCACCACGCCCGGCACCTGGCAGGTAGGTGCTCAGTAAGCGTTGGATGGAAGAACAACAGGCACAGAGCTCCTTGGGAAAAACGACTGCAGCTGACATTTCATTGTTTCTAAAATACAATGATCTGAAACACAAGGAAATCCAGACTTCCCAACGCAAACAAAACAGCCCTGCACGACAGGTTTTCAATCACCTCAGTCAAAATTCAGGAGACTTGGACAAACTCCTGCCCATTTATGGGTCCCCCCGGCATGCCGCCTGTGCTCTGCGGGGGCACTGCGAGGGTCCCCCGGCCTGGGTGGGCGGTCACGTCAGGGCTCCCAGGCACGGACACACACGTGTGTCTGGAACTCTCGTCCACTGAGAGAGCGGGCAGTCTGCCACCTCCCAGCCTGGGCCATGTGTCACCCTTCAGGCTTCCTTAGTCTCTCGTCAGCAGGAAATCCAGTTTTCAGTCAGATATTCTGTGAGGCCCATCCAGGTTTCTTTCACATTTAAAAAATGGGGGTAAAATACACCTCACGTAAAAGTGACCACTCCCACCACCTGTGGGCGCTGGGTTCAGTGATAGGGACATCCCCACCATCCCCCCAGGACTGAAACTCTGCCCCCGTTCACTCACTCCCCGTGCCCCTCCCCCAGGGCCCACATTCCACGCGCGGGGCCTCATGGGAGTGGGATCACACAGCCTTTGCCCTTTTGCGTCTGTACTGTTTCACTTAGACTGAAAGTCTTTCAAGGCCCATCCTCCAGCCCTGTGGGCGGCACCTGCCCCCTCGCTAGATGGCACTCGGGGGGCAGGGGGACGACGAGGACTGAGCCCAGCGCTCTCTCCACAGGGAAGGACCGACTGCCGGACAATCGTCCCCCAAGTCCCAACGGGAGTAGCCTGAGCACCGTCTCCCAACAGCAGGGGACCCTGGGGAGCAGAGCAGACCTGCCCCTACCCTCGGGCCTGCAGACGGGCAACCCAGTATAAGCCTCAGGGTGAGCCAAGCGCCACGCAGGGCGGGCAGGTCCAGGGGAAACCCATCCCCAGAGGGCCTTCTGATAACATTCTCCAGGACTGGACAGCATCAGTTTCCAGCGATGCGAGAAGAACTGTTGGATAAGAAGCACAACAAAGAAACCCTCCACCACCTGAAGGAGGATGGCCAAGCCTGGTCCGGTTTTCGCTGAAAATGAAAACTGGAAGCATCAACGCAGAATCCAAACTCAAAGACTCTGAGCTATTCTCAGCCCAGGACCGAACCCCCACACAGGGGAGGTTCCCACGCACTGAACAGCGGTGGCACGGAGGACGGGCCCAGAACCAGACACCTCAGGACCCCCTGCCCGCTGTGACAGCGAGGGTCCTCACATGTCCCAGGCATGGGCCGGCGGCCTGAAAGCCTCTGGAGGCCTGTGGGCATCGCCTCGGCTTGGGCAACGAAAGCAAACACAGTTACAAGCTGGGCGCTGTGTTCTTCCCCTGGGTTCTGGTCCCCAGAACCACCACTCGCGCCTGGACCACTTGCCCATTTCCCGGGCCTTCTGGTACGAGGCCTCCAGACTCCTTGAGCTGTCCCTCTTTCAGGCGACATGGTGGCCCGATTCTCTGAAAATAGCCCGTAAGTGACGCAGCTTCGTGAAATCAAGGAGTGCCAGGTGTGTATACGTATAGCTGATTCACTTGGTTATAAAGCAGAAACTAACACACCATTGTAAAGCAATTATACTCCAATAAAGATGTAAAAAAAAACCAGGAGTGCCAGGTGAACCAGCAAGGTATGCCTCAGGAATTCTTGTGGCACGAAGGAAACCGAGGGCAGTGAGGTGCTACATCTCCTTTCACAAAACAGAAAGACCAGCCAAGAGTGCCACCTGCAGAAGGCCCCTGGGGCGTCATGAGACATGAGGGGATTCCTAGGAAGGCAGCGGGCACATCTGAGCCGCAGAAGCGCTGCAGAGTGTAAAGCACACCTGTTGGAAGGTCCACGTTAGATGCGTCGTGCAAAAGGTTAACTCCCAACAGGTCACCTGTGGGCAACAGCGTGCTCACTCAAGGACGCCACAGGGCACATGCGTTTGCACTTGGGATACAGTATATGAACCTGCATTGCTCAATTCTCACCAAAGACTTGTGTTCCTGGGCGCTGCCCTGTGGATTTTGAACGCTAGCCTGAGTCAACAGCACAAGAAGGCACTGGGCGGGCCGGGCTGTAACCTCCAGCTCAGGGTGGGGTGAGGGGGCAGGGGCCTGGATTACAGAAGGGTGTTGATGCGGCGGGTGATTCAGTGGGGCTGCCCCCGGGTCACGTTCCCACTCTGCTGCAGCGGCGCTGGCCTCCCTGTCAGTTTCCCTCAGCAATCCGGGGAGTGGAGGAAAATGACTATAGCACTTAAGGTACTTAAACTTCGAATGTTTTCTTTAAGGCGCGCTTTTAAAGGGTAGGTTTTTCCCACAGGAAGAAGAGGTGAGGTTCAAGTTGGGACAAATCATATCCTAGGAATCCTGATTCACAGTAAGCTAGGACAGAAAGTGGAAAAATGTTTTAAGAAGAAAAATAGACATATACAAAATGAACAAAGTTTCACCCCTCCTGAATGAGACAGACGAGACTAAACCTAACCTTCCGCACAAATAACCCTGCAAACCACTTGGTCATTCCCAGGCCGTCATCAGGCAGGTTTCGAGAAGTCGCGTCTCGCCGTCAACCGAGAGACCACAGGACATTCCTCTATGACTCTCCTCTTCCCTCCAGGACACTTCATGAACCAAGAAGGAAACAACGGGTGGGGGTCTGCTTCCCAAGGGAAAAGGCTGTCTGGGAACAGACTGGGTCAGCCCAGGAGGGCGCCTGCCCCTCAGCGAGGTCTGCTCAGGGCTCTGGGCAGGCTGTTCCCAGACTCTCAGAGGGGACCCCACGCTCCCACTTGATCCCAACTCTGAGGCCAGACTCATCAGCTGCACCTGAGGGCGCACACACACATTAACATGTACACATGCATACATTATACCCATGCACACACACGCACACATTATACACATGCGCGTGCACACACACAACACATGCACACATTATACCCACGCACACACGCGCACACATGCACACACACGGCATGCAAATGACGGGCACCTACCTCCAGTGCCAGCATGCAGCAGGAGCTGGTCTGCAGGAGCTCCTGGGCAGCCCCTCCCTTGCCCTCAGACCACAGGCCCTGCAGGAAGCAGGCACGGATGCTACTATGCCTGCTGGGGCCTCTGGGCCCCCAGCCCCCAGCATGCCACACCTTCACCCTCTTCCTCGCCTCAGGTTTGTGGGTCTTACCAGAACCCCCTCGACACTAACAAAACAGCAGTTTCTATAGGTGCCCCCTGACCTCCTTTATCTGATGCTCTGAGCCTGAACCCTAAGAACATAACATATTTTTACAGGCCCCTCCCAAAGCTGCAGTGCTTGACGAACGGTGGGAATCCAGTGTGTTAACAGACGCGGCCTGTCAGGAAGCGGGAGAGATGACGGTGATGCTGAAGGCACCTGTGGCCAGCCCCGAGGTCAGCCCCGAGGTCAGCCCCGAGGTCAGCCCCGAGGTCAGCGGGAAGCCTCCTGCGAGGGCGGAGCCAAGGCGCCCCCCCCTCCCTGCCCCGGGGCTGCCACACAGCTTCCGCCTGGAGAGAAAGCCACGGGCTTTCTGCTCTGACCTGGACCTGGGCTCTCTACCTGCCCTCGATGCTCTGCTGCTGCTGGGGGCTTGTCGCGTGTGTCACACGTGTGGGAACCTCCTGATGAAGGCGCACGAAACCGGCTGCCTGCAGGGGCAGCACCAGGTGCTGCAGGGCAGGAGGGGCAGCAGTCTCACTACCGTGACCGCTGAACTTGGTGAAAATGCTGTATATTCAAGAAAGCAGAACTGAAGTTGTTTTTTTTGTTTTTTGGGGGTTTTCTTGCGGTACGTGGGCCTCTCACTGTTGTGGCCTCTCCCGTTGCAGAGCACAGGCTCCGGACGCGCAGGCTCAGCGGCCATGGCTCACGGGCCCAGCCACTCCGCGGCATGTGGGATCTTCCCGGACCGGGGCACGAACCCGTGTCCCCTGCATCGGCAGGCGGACTCTCAACCACTGCGCCACCAGGGAAGCCCAGAACTGAAGTTTTTAAAGGCACCCTCCCCTGCGAGGGACGACGTAGAACCACGGTGGCTGCACCGGGCCTGCTCCGTTTTCTTCCCGAGCTCACAGGACGGCAGTCATGGGACTGCTGGCCTGCAGTGTCTCCCACGAGAGGTGGGCGTTCCTCCCATGCTGTGCCGACCAGAGGTCTCGGCCAATAGGACCAGGGAGGGAGGGCTGTCCTGGCGTCACACCCACCTCCTCCTCTGCTGTCACATGGGCCTTCTGTCCTCCACAGCCCAGCAACGCGGCATCGCCTTCTAGCACTGAGGCATAGCACTGCTGCCGGTCCAGAGGCTCCGGCACAAGAGGTGCTCACTTGGAATCAGGGGCCCTCAATTCAGGTCCCAAACTGGCCGGACAAAAGCCTTGCTGTGGACGAGGCCAAGAGTGCTGCGGTGTCCTTGGCGGGGCACACACTTCACGCCAGGGGCCAGCAATCACAAACGGTTTACAGTGTTCCAATTTAAACTGCACTTACGGGCCTCCCTGGTGGCACAGTGGTTAGAATCCGCCTGCCAATGCAGGGGACACGGGTTCGAGCCCTGGTCCGGGAAGCTCCCACATTCCGTGGAGCAACTAAGCCCATGAGCCACAACCACTGAGTCTGCACTCTCTAGCCCGCATGCCACAACTACTGGGCCCACGTGCCACAACTACTGAAGCCTGCACACCTAGAGCCCGTGCTCCGCCACAAGAGAAGCCACCACACTGCACCGTGTCAGGAACCAGGAATAGATATTGGTTTGGCAAAAGAACCATCTCATGAGAATGAAGTTACCTGGTTTGTCACCTGTGGAGCTCCCTGGGTGGTGGGTGCCCCAGGTAACAAGCTGCTCGGCCCAGTTTAGGTTTTCTGACCTGTCGTCAGTGGGGTTGCTCCTGCCCTGGCCCCCCGGAACCGCTGGAAAGAGGAATGACCTGGCCTCCTCCAAGGGCGTGTAGCTGAGGCTGGCTCCCCGGTACCTACCCCACCACCACGGTCTGAGCTCACAGACGGACCACGGAAGTTAACTCTAACCTAAATACGGATTCCAGCTGTCATCCTCAACGCCAGGCGATGGAAACCTGGGAAGAGATGGTGGGGTTTCAAAGCGGCCGCCCTGAGACGGGCTCCTGAAGCACCCACGCGCCCGGCGCGGCCGCCGACCTTCGGAAGGAGCCGTTTCGATTCCAGCGACACACTCAGTTATGGAAAGAATTATTCCAACCAAATAGAGAATACAGCTTCTAACAAAGCCACTACCCTTCAGTATGCCACAAAATTACCAAGTGAATCCCAGACGACTTGAGGTGGGCGGCCACGGGCTGGGACGCCCGCCACTGGGAAGAACCACGCAGGGGGGATGTGGCAGGCCCTTCCCAGAAGCAGGGGCAGGGAACCTGCTGGCGGGTGAGGCGCACCCTGGCGCCCCCCTGATGGGGCCCAGCACCCAAAGCTGTCAGGATCTCCATGGTCTCAGAACCAAGACCACGTGGGGCTCTGTTCCCTCCCGATTAGGGTGTGTGCTTCACCTCCTGGAAGAGGACTCAGAATTCAGTGTCTCCCCCGTGAAGTGGAGCCAGCAGGGAGGGGATGAGCTCCCCACCTCGGTGCCCGCTGGGGACAACAGAAGCACATGGGAACCAGTCATGATTCCCGGGGCCTGCACACTCCGTGTATCCTCTGAGCACCACCTTGCGGCGACCACTCCCCGCCCCATCCATCCTCCCGCCGGGCCGCTGTGGGGTGGAGGGCACCCCATCTCCCAGCCTGTGACTCCCCTGGTCCTCAACGCAGCGGACTTGAAATGCAGATGGAGGGAGGGGCCAGGCCGAGGGCTGGGGATTTAAGCTGAAACCACTGACTTCGCTCAGCTCTGCTCACTGCGCAGCCCACCTGCTCTATTCGCGGATGGCCGTGAGACCACAAACCAGAAAGGTCTGTAACACACAGTGAAACCTACAGCTTCCACTGCCAGGATGCTGAAGCTGAAACACGGGCCAGACACTTCAAGGTTTAAACACCCGACTTCCCCCTGGTGGGCTCCCCCGAGGCAGGTGGACCAGCCCTCCCAGCCTCTGCTTCCTCACGTGGGATGGTGACTAACGCTCTCTCCATAGTATTTATGTGTGTCCTCATCTGAGTGGTTGCGCGTCTCTAACAGAGACTGGCCACATCTGCTTAAAGGGCAAACACACGCAATTGGAACGAGAGGTAATGCATATTAGCTCCGTTTGGGGTGGGCACTGACCCTAGTGTTCCCTAGTTCCCCACAGGCCTTCTGTGTCCTACACGCCAGCAGGTCCAGAGGCCTCATGTGCCCGGGTCGGGGCAGGCCGTCCGGGACCGAGGAAACCAGGAGTCCGGCCTTTGACGAGGCCACGTGGACACGTCTGGCATCTAAGGCGCGTCACTCGTTCTTTCCTTCCACACACACACACAGTGAGCCTCCCCTGGGCACGGGCCACTAGGTGAGCCCGTCTGAATCTGCCCTTAAAGGGGGCGGGGCAGGGCGGGGACCTGCAGGAACAGTGATGGGACGACAGCGCTGCGGGCGCTGCTCGGAGCCTCCCCGGGGGCAGAGGACACGCACACACTGACCACAAGAGCCTAGCCCGGGGACGGGCTGCGCGTCATCACATCTAAACCGCCACTCACCGCAGAAGCGACGTGCAAGACAGGATCATCCCTCGGACAGAACTAGATGCCCAAGGGCGTCATATCTGATAAAGGACTCTTTAATGAAGAACTCTCACAACTGATTAAGAAGACAAACAACCTGACTGAAATATCAGCAAAAAACGTGAACACGCACTTCATCTAAGATACACGAATGCCCACTAAGCACACGGAAAGCTGCTGAGAGTCAGTATTCATTAGGGAAACACAAATGCCGTGAAGGATGTGGAGGCTGGAGGGAACGGTCTTCTCTTATAAAGTAACCCTGGCACTTACCGTACGGCCAGCCGCCCACTCCGAGGTCTCTACTCATGAGAGATGAAACACAGGTCCACACAGAGCCTTGCAGGCAATGCTCAGAGCAGCTTTATTTAAAACAGCTCCCAAATGGAAACAATCCACCTGTCCATCAGCTGGTGAATGAATAGAGCAAAGGGGGGTGGGTCCACTCAGTGGGCTAGTAGTCAGTGCAGCAGGATGGATGGCTCAACCACAAAAGCACTGCAGAAACCAGGCCACGGACTGTGTGATGCTGTTTACACGAACTTCAGAAAGGGCAAAACTATGTATGACAGAGGCGGGCGGGTGGTGACTGGGGGTCAAGGTGGACTGACGTGAGGGGCCACTAGGGAGCCTCCTGGGACAATGAAAATATTCCTGGTCTTAACTGTGGTGTTGGTTCCAACTGCAGACATCTGTCTATCAAGGGGATCAAACTGTCCACGCTGAGTGGGAGAATACTGTTTCAGCTTTAATAATTATTAATATACAAAATCCAGTAATAAACACCACACCTCTGGGTGTGACAGACAACTTTAAGAAGCTCTGACTCAGATCAGAAAATTCTGAATACTATGTTGCCCCTAAGAGTATAATGAAAGTACATACAACCCTGAGAAATACACTGGCCATCTGTTGTCTGTTTGCAGTCTAAGCCCATCTAGGAACAACTCTCATTAAGCAGCATTCCTTTAACCTGTGCAAACAGCCTCTGTCCACAGTCCTGCTCTGCCCATGACCATGACCTATGCAGTGTTAAGGGTCACCTTCATCTCCTTTGGGTCCGTCTGTCACGGCCACCTGCGGTGACAATCCTCCCTCTTTCCATCACCATTTCTGGATGTTTACATGGAATCAATGTACCTGCGACTTTCAAAAGCTACATTTAATGTCTAGCCTACGTATCATATGTAAAATACAAATACGTATTACCCCGGAATACCTAAAGTAGATACAAGTCTCATGTAATACACGAAATACTCAAAACCAAACAATGAAATGTAAGTTGTGTGGAAATTGAGACTCACAGCCTGTAAAGTGTGAAAGTTCCAAGGAGCTGTGTTGGTTCCAGGGTTTTGAGCCACAATACACGTGACTTATCACCAAGGAAATGTGGAAATAAGAGCTCCCAAATCTCTACCAATCGTACCAACTTATTTCTCAGTAATCAGAGGTTCTGAATTCTGTACTTGTCACCATAACCACGGTGAGATGATCTAGAAGTTAAATAATGGTGCCTGACTCTGACCACATGAGCTTAGCCGCACTGCTCTCGTTAAGGCCTCAACCCACGAACCCACATCGCTGCACATCAAAGGGACAAAATAAATGCCTGGTAAGATTAACTGCCACCGGATGTACCCCATCCTGAGGTCTGGCCACAAAGGTGGTCTCCAAGCCTCTCGCCTCACTGCCACTCTGGAGCCGCCCACCCTGAGAGGTCTCCCCAGCCCGCCCGGGAGGGGGTGCCGCAACCTCTGGGGGCCAGCATCTCACCCCAGCTCTTCTCCTCTCAGCAAAGGCGGGTCACTCCCCCACCTCCAGCACGAGGACTAAGCCGCACGGGGACAGACACGGCGCCCTATCCACCCCCAGTGGCCTGGCACATGTGGGCACCCGAGGAAGGTGAGCAGGGTAAATGAGAGGTGATCAACACACGGATGAAAGAACAAAGAGTGGCCCACGTGGTGCACACTCCACCACCCCCAACTCTCCAGAAAAGGTTCGTAACTCATCCGGGCCACTTTCTCAGGCCTCTTTTTTTTTTTTTTTTTTTTTTTGCAGTACGCGGGCCTCTCACCGCTGTGGCCTCTCCCATTGCGGAGCACAGGCTCCGGACGTGCCGGCCCAGCGGCCATGGCCCACGGGCCCAGCCGCTCCGAGGCATGTGGGATCCTCCCGGACCGGGGCACGAACCCGTGTCCCCTGCATCAGCAGGCGGACTCCCAACCACTGCGCCACCAGGGAAGCCCAGGCCTCTTATTTTTAAAGATGAAAAATAAAACACCGGGGATGCCAAAGGGAAAACATGTTGAAACACAGCAACCTAAACACTAAGAGTGACGAGCCTGCTCCTTTATTAACGTGCCTGACAAGACAGGTACGGCACCTGCTGTGCTGTGAAATGCCCAAGTGCATCTGCCTGCAGAGCGCCCTGACGCCAGGGGGCCTGTTCATAACTGAAGGGGCCGCATGCTTCTCTAACTGATCTGCACCACGCTGGGCCTTAGCCTGTGCTCTCTGAACAAGAAACATTTTACCATGTTCAGAGAAACTTTCCTGTAACAGCCAAAATAAATAGATTGTTTAAATATTTTACTAGACACATGTGGAATTCTAGAATGAAACATGCTTCTAAATAGTTTGGCCCCTTATCCAGTTGGAAAATTACAGATTTTAAAACTTTCTTAGACAACGGGGAAAATTAAATACCCTGGCCACATTTTTAGGGCCTAAGGCACCCCCGGTGGTAATTTGGAAGGGATGCCAGTGTTTTCATATACCAGGCTTAGTAATGCTAACCTGAGTGTTACCTCTGAGAATCCGAGTATTTCTGGAAATATCCATCATTCAGCCACCTAAAGTCCACAGTAAACTCAGATTTAAGTCGATAATAACAACAATATGATGAAAGTAAAACAAGACAAACAAACACACACAGCACTCTTTGGTGTCTTCTTCAGCCAGGCCCTATTCTGAGCGCAGGCATGTCTCCTGCCCAACAACCCGGGCTGGTCTGCGACTGACCTCACTTTACGAACGAGTGAGGGGCAGCGGGGTTCAAGGGCTTACCCAGCTGGTGGCCACGTCTGGAGGCACCTCGGGGGAGGTGGGCACGCGCTGGGCCAGAGCTTGGGAACGCCACACACGCCCGAACGCCCAGCCACCAGCTGGCTGGGACCTCTGACTCCACGAGAGCATCCGAGGACCTCCCCACCCCACCCCCGCCAGGGGACACGGGGAAAGCCCATCGGAGGAGGCTGAAGGGATAGGAGACCGGGGACAGCCGTCAGCCAGCGTGCGGTGCTCCGTGTGCGTGCCGACACTCACGGGCGTGTAAGGCCCGGGGCCAGGACCCCGTGGAAGCCCAGGCGGCACTTACCGATCTGCAGCAGGATCGGCGTGACCAGCGCCGTCTCCATGGCGTAACAGAACTCCCTGCCAAACATCACAGCCCCGTGCATCACCCACAGGCGCACGGGGATGCGGTCTATGGACCCCTCGCTGACGGTCTCGTCGTGCGTCTCCGCCTCCGCGCTCCCCGGCTTCTGCAGGTCCGGCAGGGGCACTGGCAACTCCTGAACTCGCAGAGATTCCGAGTCGGCATTCTGCGGGGCCATTTTCATTACCACCAAAAATATATATATATATATATATTTACTCTACCTATATAAATAATTCTATCATATATCTTTAAGGATAAATTAAGACGTCTTCTCTTTCTGCTTCAGTGTGTTCCTCCAGCAAGTAATAATACTTATATTCCTCTTTGTACAAACAGGTATCTCGAAACTTCTCACAATCGGATGAGACAGGCAGCAGAATAGAACGATTTTTGGTTGGATTCAACATATGGCTTGCTGGTTTACTGTGAATTAGAGTTAAAAATCCATAAATGCCATTCAGTTAATACCAGTTTCATCATCATTACTGAAGAAGTGCTGAAGCTCCTTTCCTTGCTACAGAGAGGTGGGCAGGTGACACACAGAGGTAGGCCGCCGTCGCTCCCCATCGAGGGACTGGTTGATCTGCAAGAGAGGAAAAGCCCTGCCCGGTCAGACGGGGCCTCAGGGCCTCCCACCCCGGGATCCGGGCGCCCTGCTCGAGGGGCTGGTCCTCAGCCTCTCGGAGACCATGGGCCTCCGTTCACTGGTCCTTACCCTAGGTCATCTGCAGAGAAAACAAAACCCAGTTTTTAGAAGAACAATATTTTCCTGCATGGAATCAATCGTGGGGGGAGGATAGAGACGGGACAACAAAGGGAGAAAGGGAGACAGAAAGAGAGCTCCTCGGCAGTGACAGCCCGCTGGGTGCGGGGACCCCGCCCAGGGAAGGGGCACATGGGAGGCTCAGAGTCCACCCTGAGGCGCTGGATTCCTTTTGTGGGCCGTCTACAGCCGTGGTCCTTGACCTGTTTGTTATGAAGCCTTTTGCTAATGAAATGAAAGAGTGCCTCTCCGGGAAAAAACATACACGCAACGCGTGCTGAACACTGAACACCACATTGAGGGGCCTGAGGACCCCCACCCGCACAGGACATTCCACGGGGCCGTGGAACCCGTCCCTCAATCCTATGTTTCCACCATCCCGGTACCTATGACCCAGCTTTGTGACGCTGTCTCTACCTGGATGAACACACCACTACCAAGTGTGGATTGCCGAGAACCTAACTAGAAATGTCCCCTTAGAAAGGTTTTAGGAAAGCAACCATCTGCCCTGTGCAAGGCCAGAGCACGGATGCAGTAACACCCCTGCTCTTCTGCACGTGGCCTTCCGACACGGCTTCCGTTCAACCCGAGGTGAAATCACAGAAAATGTGATGTTACGTTAAGGTAGATGGTAGCTGAGGGCTTACCGAAAATTTTCAACCATCGTTTTAAATAAAAATATTTCTGGTTAATATTCACTTAACCCAAGATGATCTTAACTCCTTCTCCCCTTCTCCCCAGAAAGGACCAGAAATCAAGGGGTGGCCTTCACCGAGTGCCCTCCTCAGGGAGCCCTGGAAGTGATGGCGGGTCCCCAGCCCGACTGCTGGCACCGCTGAGCTGCTACCCTGGGGCTCCGGAACCCCAGCTTCACTACTCCACCACGCTGGGGTCTCCTCATGCTCTCTTTCCTTCAGCCCAAACTTCCCAGGGAATCACAGGTCCACGTGATCCTACCTACAAATTTGCTTCTTAGGCCTCAAGTTTAATGACAATTCCAAACTGCAGCCTTCACACCTGAGATTTCTATCATGTTTATAAATGTCCTCTCTACTGTATAATCAGTATCTGGATTAAAACCAGCATTTCCGGGCTTCCCCGGTGGCGCAGTGGTTAAGAATCCACCTGCCGATGCAGGGGACACGGGTTCGAGCTCTGGTCCGGGAAGATCCCACATGCCGCGGAGCAACTAAGCCCATGCACCACAACCACTGAGCCTGCGCTCTAGAGCCCGTGAGGCACAACTACTGAGCTCATGTGCCACAACTACTGAAGCCCGCGTGCCTAGAGCCCGTGCTCTGCAACAAGAGAAGCCACAACAATGAGAAGCCCACGCACCGCAATGAAGAGTAGCCCCTGCTCACCGCAACTAGAGAAAAGCCCGTGTGCAGCAACAAAGACCCAAAACAGCCAAAAATAAATAAATAAATGAATGAATGAATGAATTTATTTGAGGGGAAAAAAAGTATTTCCAAACTGGCACCCTGCTACAATCTTTTTACGAAACATTACCATGAAACTCTCTCACATATACAATGTAAACAAAACAGTATGAAAACAAAACACCCAACATGAACACCTTCCAACACCCTACGGTTCTCATCCCACCCCTGCCCTTCGAGTGATTCCCATCCTGAGACAAAAATCTCAGGACCTTCCCTTGAGTCAACCTGTCACTCTTACACCAGAACAGGGTCAGTGATTTTAAATGCCTTTTCCCACTAGGTAAGGGGTCATTTTCACGTGAAGACAGAACATCCAGACGTGTCTTGAAAACCTACACTGACTGACCAGCCGAACGACTGTGACTGGTTTTCTCAGAAATGCTAAGGACTCAATTATAATCATCAAACCCTTCCGTTCTGTCCCATCACCCCTTGTACCACTGTGTATCTATCCTGAGACTCAGGCCCGAAATACAGCAAACTCCGCAACGGCTAAAAAGTAGGCAATAAAGCTGTGTAACGGCACACTCAAATTATTTTAAGGCCGTGGGTCTCACCCGGGGCCAGCCGGCACCCTTGGGGACCCCACCCTGGGTGATGCCTGGAGATGTTTTTGGTCGTCACGACTAGGGGAGGGGTTGCTACTGAGGCTCAGAGTGGAGGTCAGGGATGGGCTCAGCGCCCTGCAGCAGCCAGGATGCCTCCACAGCAGAGCATGGTTGTTCCCTAAGGTTATTATTAGACAGGAAAAAGGCTCTCCTAAAACCGCTGAAACGTTATCACACTCTGAATCAATCAGCTAGCCCAGAAGCTGCAAACTCAACTTCACTTTGAGTTGAAGTGAACTCACTTCCCTTTGTTTTCCTAAAACAGCCTCTGCTCAAAGCAGAACAGGAAGCGCAGGTGAGCTCAAGGCACTGGCTCCCCGAGGAGGGGTGGCGTCTAGGGTCAGGTTTATAAGCAGGAAGAGGTGCAACCTGTTCCCTCCCCGTCGATCACCTAGGCCACAGGTGGTGGCATTTCCTGGTATTTATTTGCAAAGAGAAGGTGGGTAAGAGCCAGCGAGGGGCTGCAGAGGAAGCACAGCCGGCCGCCTGGCCTCCCTCATGTTCAGGCTCTGGGTTCCAACCCCAGGCCTACGGCTGCACGTGCGGAAGGGCCTGCGGAATCGGCTAAAGATGGCTAAGCAAGAGGTCTTGAATTTACTGGGAAAGCCAAGGAGGTAGAGACCGAACCCTTGGGGAGCAAAGGGCCCTGCGTCCTTAGGAAAGCCGCACGCCAACAGACCACCAGGTCAGTGCAAGCGTGTCCCCTCTACGATGCAAAGCAAGTCACCACACCCGAGTCCCTCCTGTTTGGGGTTCCCACTAAATTTCTAAGAATGGTCCAACAGTGGCCTCTGGAAAGAACGTGAGGGAGAGGGAGGGAGCCCCTGGCTGGACGCCTCCACTCGCAGGACTTCTCCAGGGTAGGGTGACCGTCTCCCTCACAGCCAGGGGCGGGCACAGCTGCTTAACCTGTCAGCGGAGTCTGCTTCACACTCGGCGTCCTGCTGGCCAGCCTGGTGGCCCAGGGACTGTGCACTTCCAGACGTACCCATGGGTCCCACTTTAACCCCGGCCACGAGCACCGTCTTCTCAAAAGGGGAGCCTGCCCAGGGCTGGGGCGGGGCTGTGACCTGTTGGGGGGCTCGTCCAGCATCCAGATCCTGCCCTGACGCTGTTTCTGGCGGGGGGCGGGCAGAGGGAAGAACTCAGCCTGCAGGGCAGGAGGGCCCTCCACCCTCGCTGTGTCCCATTTTCCCAATGGCCGTGCGGTTGTCTCGACATGATTTATTTACAAGTCCACTCCCAGCACTTGGAGATTTCTCCCTTATCATCTCACACTGACTCCGTCTGCACTGGGTCTATACGTCTCGGTTCGTTCCCTGTTCTCTCCGTCCCGCGAGCCCGTCTGCCCGCACCCAGCAAGGCACTATGCAAGGACAGAGCCGCCAGCAGGTCCTGAGGTCTGGGGAGCCACTTCCCTCTGTAGCTTCTCTTCCCAGAGCTCTCCTTTTCACTCCTGCCTTTTTATTTGCAAGAGCTTCATGAGTGTGTGACCTTTAAGAGCTTGACTAGCTCGGGGGGGCGGAGGGGGGATGTTGGTATTTTCAGTGAGATTCCACTGATTTTATAAACCAGCCGAGGGAGAACTGCCATCCTTAGGGCAGTCTCTTCATGTATCCCAGTCCACCCCAGTGCCTTTTGGGAGGATGTCAAAATAGTCCTTCTATAGTTTTGCACATTTCTTGTTAAGTTTCTTCCTAATTATTTTATCTTTTTTGTGGCCACTGTAGACGGGATTCTCTCTTCCTTTGTATTTTCCAACTGGTTGGTTTGCATATGTGAAGGGGAGGAGTGCTTGTTCATTTCCTCAGGTATAATTTATCCTCGGTGAAAAGGTACCATTCAATCAGTTTTGACTAGTTTATGTGGAGACACAGAACATTTCCAATGCCCTGGAAAGTCCATGTGAGTCCCTTCCCATCTAGTGAATGCTAGCGATTTTTATACTTTAATTTGATAACCTAGTTCTTTAACTGAGTGAAAATGGGGGAAAGGGAGACTATAACCAAATTAACAGCAAATCTAACCATTACCAACATGCATCTAGTCCCCCGCTTACATGAATGGAGAATTGGACTCGCCGCCCACCCCCACACCCCGCCCAGTCTGAACTAAGCACAGCACCTGCTGGGGGCGTGGGACAGGGACCCAGGGGGCATGCGGGCACCCTTCCTGGGCTCTGAAAGCCTTCCCTTTATAGCTTCCCACCCTTACTCTGTCTTGAGGGCCCCAAGACAGATGGCCCCACTGAGGACATCAGTGCTCTGCTCTGCCGGAAAAGGGAAGGAGGGCAGCTTTGAGAAGAAGAAAAGGAAGGCGTGAGTGGAGTAAGGACGCCTGCGCTCAGGGTGTCGCCACGCCCAGGGGACCGAAGGGACACACAAAACCAGATTCGCTGCTCATGACATGGTGCCGTGAAGCAGTCTTACAGCAGGCAAACTGTTTTCTTTAAGGAAGCTATTTCATACAAAGGCTGGTGTTGTTAACTATATAATATCTAAAGCCATGAAAACGCTCTCTTCTGAAGCACCTAATGTAAAAACACATGCCCAAGCTAAATGACAACAGCCTGAAGCAATGTAAGGAGGATTAGCTGCTACTTCCCGAAAGCACTGGCAGCTGCGTGTTCCTAAGGGCCTCCTCTTGAGCTGCCGAAAAGTGTGGAGAAGTTGGCGTTGTGACCTGTTCCGGCGTCTGCTCTTCAAAGAGACCAGACGGACCTCCGAAGACAGGTTTCACCCTGGAGCCTGCCGCAGGGCCTGCCGGGCTGTAACTGAAAACGATTTGGTTATGATTCG
This sequence comes from Leucopleurus acutus, assembly GCF_964270905.1. Taxonomy (NCBI): domain Eukaryota; kingdom Metazoa; phylum Chordata; class Mammalia; order Artiodactyla; family Delphinidae; genus Leucopleurus; species Leucopleurus acutus. The sequence goes on from NC_139159.1 coordinate 81,782,620, forward strand.
CAGGTGCACTAAGACAAGTGAAACTACAACTGTTCCAATCAACAACTTCCCCTACTGTCCTGTTTCTAATTTAAGGGTAACTCGTGCCAAAGCACGTGACTTCCTACCATTTGCTGTGTCACGTCATCAGAAAGTTAACTGCAGAATAATTTCTTTTTTTTTTTTTTTTTTTTTTTTTGCGGTACGTGGGCCTCTCACTGCTGTGGCCTCTCCCGTTGCGGAGCACAGGCTCCGGACGCGCAGGCTCAGCGGCCATGGCTCACGGGCCCAGCCGCTCCGTGGCATGTGGGATCTTCCCGGACCGGGACACGAATGCGTGTCCCCTGCATCAGCAGGCGGACTCTCAACCACTGCGCCACCAGGGAAGCTCCCAGAATAATTTTTGACAGGCAACCCCAGCTTCAGTTACAGTGAAGAGGCTACATGACAATCACAGTACTCCGTGTGAATGCGGTAACGAAGGTCAGTGACCCACACGTGCTGGAAAATGGACGAAGAGGGGGTTAACGCACGTTTGTTCCCTTCACGGGCCCGCACGTGCAGGCGTGCGTGCAGCCTTCCAGGCATGGGAGACGGGCAGCACATGCTGCGCGGTGCCTGGTGGTTTTGTGCACGCACCATTTAAAACAGGCATCTCTACCCTCGGAAAATCCACTACAACTGCTAGTATCTTCATAAGACATCGCCAACTATTAGCCTCAGCTGAGCCCATCTGACTTTCCTAACTTTCCGCAGCACACAACACTAATCTAGGTCGACACAGAAGCCGGGGAAACCGGACCAACAACACCTGCATACCACACAGAAGACCAGCTTTTGGACCAAGAGTTAAAAAGGTATAACATCAAATCAAGCAAGGTCAAAGTACCCTTGATAAGAAAGAAAAAACATTCTGGTAAATTTGTTTATAAAGTTATTTCCTCTCGGGACTTCCCTGGTGGTCCGGTGGTTAAGAATCTGCCACCAAGGCAGGGGACGTGGGTTCGATCCCCAGTCAGGAAACTAAGATCCCACATGCCGCGGGACAACTAAGCCTGTGTGCCACAACTACTGAGCCTGCGCTCTAGAGCCCACGAGCCACAACTACTGAGCCCACGTGCTACAACTACTGAAACCTGCGTGCCTAGAGCCTGTGCTCCACAACGAGAAGCCACCATGATGAGAAGCCCCCACTCGCCGCAACTAGAGAAAGCCCACACGCAGCAACAACGCAGCCAAAAATAAATAAATTTACATTTTAAACAAACAAAAAAAGATGGGCCAAAGACCTGAACAGACACCTCACCAAAGGGGACACGGAGATGGCAGATAAGCACCTGAAAAGATGCTGCATATCATCTGACATCAGGGAAATGCAAATTAAAACAATGAGATACCACTCTACGCCTATTAGAATGGCCAAAGTCCAGAGCGCTGACACCACCGAACGCTGGCGAGTCTGTGGAGCAACAGGAACCCTCGTTCACTGCTGGTGGGAACGCAACATGGTGCAGCCACTTTGGAAGACAGTTTGGTAGCTTCTTCCAAAACTAAACACACTCTTACCATGCGATCCAGCCATCATGCTCCTTGGTATTTGCCCAAAGGAGCTGAAAACTTAGGTCCACACAAGAACCTGCACATGGATGTTTAGAGCAGCTTTATTCATAATGCCCAAAACCTGGAAACAACCAAGATGTCCTGCAGTAGGTGAATCAATAAATACATCAATGAAACAGTATCCAGCACTAAAAAGAAAGGAGCCATCAAACCATGAAAAGCCATGGAGAAGCCTTAAACGCACATTACTAAGTGACAGAAGCCAACCTGAGAAAGCCACACGCTAGAGGAGTCCGACTACATGACATTCTGGAAAAGGCAAAACTACGGAAACAGTAAAAGGACCAGTGGTTGCCACCCGCCGTGTGTGTGGCATGAGGGTGGAAAGAATGAGCACAGATGTTTAGGGCAGTGAAACCACCACTATCTAATGGCAGATACACGGCACTGCACGTGTGCCCAAACCCAGGAACGTACCACCACCAAGAGCGACCTCAACGTCAACTCTGGGCTCTCGAGGATTAGGACGTGTGGATGGAGGATCGACCATTTACCAAACACACCACGCTGGCGGGGGAAGCTGGTAATGGGGGAGGCTGTGTGTGTCTGAGGATGGGGGTTTACAGGAGGAACTCTGTGCTTTATGCTTAATTTTGCTGTGGGCCTAAAACTGTTCTAAAAAATAAAGTTTATTTTTTTTAAATGTTGTGTCCTTACATTAGAAAAACAGAAGACACAGTCAGAAACATCTGGCCAGAAAGGCATGAAGGGGTGGTCGTGCCATGACTTGGGGGCCGTTTCTCACACCTGAAACTATCCAGTTACGAATTGACCTGCCTCAGGTATTATGTCACTTTCCTGTGATCACTCACTCAAATGTGCCTCTAGTCTAGCGTATTTGGGCTAAAGAATTATAAAATTAACAGACTTAAACTAGGCATGTTTAACACACAGCCCAACATCCATGTGGATTAGTGTGTGCTCTGGCCTGAACGTCATGTCCCCCTCAGATACACACGTTGAAACCCTACCCTCCAGGGTGATGGATTAGGAGGCGGGGCCTCCAGGAGGTGACCGGGTTATGAGGGCACAGCCCTGTGACTGAGATCAGTGCTCTTATGAGACCCCCGAGACATCTGTGAACCAGGAAGCAGGCCCCCAAGACAGACTCCCCCCGTCTGCGGTATTCTGTTACGGTAGCCAAATGGACTGAGACACTGAATCTGTCTGAAACAAGTAGATCCCTGGGTTCCACCTGGGCCCACCGAAACAGAACTCTGCGGAAGGGCCCAAGAACCCGTAGGCCAACTCGCTCCAAGTGTGAGCCACTGGCTGCAGGCACACCGGCGGCCGTGCCCCCTTCGCTCTCAAGGGTCCCGGCCGGCCAGCGCACCGCCCCTCTAGATAGAAATGACCAAAGCTGATCTACGAGTTACCTCTTCATAACCCAGCCTTTGAGCGTTCTGTGTCACGAGACCTAGTCAAGGACGCTTCAGAGACCGAACGTGACGCCCGCCAGACCTGACGCTCCTTTTATTTGTGCTCCTTTCCATCAGTCTGCTGTGAAGTCGGGGTGGGGGGACGAGGAGGGATGTGACTGTGTGTGTTCTTGTGCCTGCGTATGTGTGTCTGTCAAATATTCGGAGTATTAAGAGACTGAATGGAAGGAAATCTGGAAAGGGGCCCCAGGGCGCCAGGGGATGAAACTACTGCTACACTGTAACAAGTCAGTCTAATTAAAGTGCCTCCCAAGGGATGAGTAGCCTGCAATGAGCAGAGACAGCCCAGGCCTGGGCACTGCAGGCATCCAGCTCGCTTCTCCTGGGCTTCTCTTCTGTTGACTACACAGCCCAGCCCTGCACCCTGGTCCCTCCCCGGACAGTGCCCGGTCTCTTCAACCAGAGGGCACCCTGCAAGGCGGCTCTCGGCACACACCACACCCACTGTGAGCTCTCAGAGCCGTGGACTCAGCCCCTCTTGTGTGTCTGCAGGACAGACAGTCCCGGCTGTCAAGGTCCTGGCAGCGCGGCACCGTTGGAGGTGGCCTGGGCCCTCTCTTTGCCTTCAGGTGCCATCAGACCCAGGGGGCACCCAACACCAGCATCCCAACCTTTCTCCCACCCTGGCACCCCGGGGAAGGGAGAAGGCACTCCCTGCAGGAGCTAAGTGCGCCTGGGCCGCCCATCCACAGGCCAACCGAGGAGCAGCTTGGGTCACTCTGGGTGCGCACAGGCACCCGGATGGCTTTATAATAATGAATTCGTAAGCACGGAAGGCAGAGGACCAGGCTAAGCATGATTACTCCGTTCAAAAATGAAAAACCAACTTTTAGAAATCCCTCCCCCTTTAGAGAGGAGAGCAGGATAATCGCAGAGCTCGAGGAAAATCCATTGCTCTTCTGAACAGGAAGCAGAAGCCAACGTGTCAATGCCAATGAATAGTAGAGATCGTTCTTTATGCGCCTTTAAACTGGCACACTGCAATTTAAGTAAACTTTCAAAATACACACTCTACTTCAGAACTACTTGTTAAAAGTCACCCCCCCCACCCCACCCCAGACAGATCACAGCATCTCACAATGTCACGTCTATGTGGGATTCTTCAGGAATCACTGTCTTCAATGAGGCAAGAGCAGTGGCTCTCACTGTTGGGGTTTACACGTGGCGCACCCCAAACCCTCGCCGTCCTGTCGGGGTTCCCACTGCCCTGTGTAGAGCCAACACATCTAACACGTCTAAGCAGACTCGTGCCGAGCAGCTGGGAGGCCAGCGCTGGCCCTGCCTCCTCAGAGGTAATCTGTAGGCATCAAAAGGGCTTCCGCCAGCCCTGGGCTTCCTGGTCCCCAGCACGGCAGGAGGACCACCTCTGATTCCCCCACCCGGCCAACATCTGTGACCCCAGAGAGCAGGATGGGAGGCAGGGGCTCAGATGGACCTAAAGGACAAGTGAGGTCACATCTAAACCAGAGGGGAAGAGCCTCGGCCCACGGTGCTCCCTGCAGAGGGTCTGGCAGGCACGCCCGAGCCCATCCGTGTGCGCCCAGCACGCTGGGTGAACTGGGCCAGCTGCGCAGCCACAGCGGTGAAGCGCATCAGGGGCACAGCCCTCCTGGAAGGGTACCAAGAGGCCACTGAGAACAATGACCCTCCCGCTGCGAAGCAACCGGCCAAGGGCAGGGCGCTGATGGAAAGGACACCAGGCAGCTTGGCTCTCTCCACTCCCAGGGCCTTGGGTTTTCTCTGACAGCACACCCAACTCCAGAAGCCCCCTTTTCATCCAAAAAGGGAACATCAGAATTGCCAACAGAGCCACGAACTCCTACCAAGAATTCCTAGGACCTCCAGGGACAGGGCACGGCTGCAGGTCCCGCATGGTTGCAGCCCTGCCCAGACGTGGAGGACTGCATCATCTCTTAGGAAAGGAACCTACAGCAGGACGAGGGGCTGAGTGGCGTGGAGCTCATGACAAGCACCAGGGAGCCAGCGCCCCCCTTCCTGACTCCAGTCCAGAAGGAGCAAGGAAGGCTCGGCTCTCCTCCACCGGAGGACCTCGGGGAAGCCCCGGTCAGCTCCGATGCCAGGTGTGTGGGAGCCCCCTGCCCGCCCCCCGCCAGCACAGAGAGCACCATACAGGACTCCGTGCTGCCCCTGCCCTTCTGCCCCGGGGACAGGGCGGCTGCCGCTCCGGACCATCTAAAAGCAGCGTCAGGTTAAAATAAGCAGAAAGGCACGTGGAAGCAAACTCGGCAAACTAGTGACAGCTTACATGACAGAAGACGTGTTTGACATTGGACCCTATCAAAGCACATACTATCTATCCTACTTCCTAAAATTGAGAGGGCGCGGCATTAGGACGGAACTCCAGCACGCTCCCTAACAGAATATCCGTCCTCACCTTCCACTAAAGCAAACTGTTCCCGGCACGCGAAGGAAAGCGAGGCCTAGCACCCGACACCCAGAAAGCTCATGTGGGAGGAAATTGCACTGAAACAAGGACACACTGCTTTGTCCCCAAAGGAAACGTTCTCTGCAACAGTTACCTTCTTAGGAAAACACAGAAAGACCCGCTCACCTAACTTTTCACCTCTGACCTTTACATGGTTTTCCTTCATTTGCACAATCAGGTGAGTAGGAGGGTTTTTGTTTTCTAATTAAAAAGCTGCCAGAGGTTTTTTTTTCTTCCCCTTCTTCTGAATGCTTCTAGCATCAATTTGCTAGTTTAAGCCACTGGGGTCAGAGTGAAGCTTTGGCTACCATGGAAACAGCAGCATGCTTTTCAACTGGGCATTTCCTGGAAGCCCCGCTAGCCTAGGAAAACTGAGCTCCAGGGTCCACCTAAAATGCCAAACTTCTCATTACTTCATCTAAGGCGCAGGGCCAGGTACCAATAAACGCACGTTCTGTCATCCACGATATGGAAGAGACAGGCAAGCTGCCTACTCCTAACAACCAAATGGTACTTTTAAAAAATGAAAAGAAAGATTCCTCACGTTACATACATATAATCAAAAACAAGGAATTCCCTGGCAGTCCAGTGGTTAGGACTCAGCACTTTCACGGCCGTGGGCCCGGGTTCAATCCCTGCTCGGGGAACTAAGATCCCACAAGCCTCACGGCACGGCCAAAACAAAAAGGAAAAAGAAGAGACCTCAAAGACGGGTAGAATTAAGGGATACCGCTAAAGACTGCCGAGATGTAATGAACCCTTCTGATGGTACTTACGTGGGATATCAAATCAAAGCAGTTTCCAGACTCTCCGTGTACCCTAAGGTAAAAAAGGACGCGGTGCTACAAAAGGAGAACTGGAGACAACTCAACTGTCTAACAACATGGGATTATGCGAATTACGGTCCATGTGTCAGGTAAACACAAATGTCAATGTTTTTAAAAAGAGGAAGTACGAAATATATTTGAGGAATGTTAAAATCAAAACTAGTTTTTTTTTGAAGGGTAACATTTTGGTGAATGAAGGGAACATACACAGCTTTAGTTTGGGGTTAAATTCATTCTTACTCTCTGAGACCATAAAAACAAACAACAGGGGCTTCCCTGGTGGTGCAGTGGTTAAGAATCCGCCTGCCAATGCAGGGGACACGGGTTCGAGCCCTGGTCCGGGAAGATCCCACATGCTGCAGAGCAACTAAGCCCATGCGCCACAACTACTGAGCCTGAGCTCTAGATCCCGCGAGCCACAACTACTGAGCCCGCGTGCCACAATTACTGAAGTCCATGCGCCTAGAGCCCATGCTCCGCAACGAGAAGCCACTGCAATGAGAAGCCCGCACACCGCAATGAAGAATAGCCCCACCTCGTTGCAACTAGAGAAAGCCTGTGCACAGCAACAAAGACCCAATGCAGCCAAAGATAAATAAAAATAAAATAAATTAAAACACCACCACCACCACCACCCCCACCCAGCATTCTGCAGTCACCGCCCCGACCCTTGCACACCTGAATGTGGCTGAAGGTCAGGACTCCACACAGAGGGGAGGAGTCATGCCTGCACCATTTACAGGACAGACTGGCACTGCTGAGCTACCAAGAACGTGGTCTAAAGCCACACTGCAGACCTTGTGAAGTCTCTACACCTTCAAAAACCCTCCCACCAACTCATGGTTACCTACAGTCGATTTTACCCAGAGGGAGGCGCGGTCCAAGGACATTCCCCATCGGGGAGCCCCTGTGCTGGGCCTCAGGCCCACTGCAGGCAGGGGACAGGGGAAGGCAAGGCAGTGGCTTCCTCGGCCCAGCTCAGGGAACCGGCTGGAGTGCACAGGACAGCTGCCACAAAGGGGGAGGGGGCAGGAGGGAGCTTCCCGAATGGTGCCAATCAGTCTGCAAGCTCACGGAATCTGTCCTCCCCTCTACAGAGAGGGGTAACCCCTTCACCTGCGAGGCCCCCGATGTTCTGTGAGGAAGAAACCCAGTTTGGTACCTGAATCCCCTGCTGCCTGGAAAGGTCAGCTATTCGGAACCAGTGCTTTCCTGGGATCCCGGAAGCTGAGGTGCTCAAAGTAAGCAGTACTATCACCTGTGCAATTAATCATGACAGTCCTGGCTCCATCAAAAATGACTTCTGGGGCTTCCCTGGTGGTGCAGTGGTTGAGAGTCCGCCTGCCGATGCAGGGCACACGGGTTCGTGCCCCGGTCCGGGAGGATCCCACATGCCACGGAGCAACTAGGCCCGTGAGCCACAACTACTGAGCCTGCGCGTCTGGAGCCTGTGCTCCGCAACAAACAAGAGAGGCCGCGACAGTGAGAGGCCCGCGCACCGCAATGAAGAGTGGCCGCCGTTCGCCACAACTAGAGAAAGCCCTCGCACAGAAACGAAGACCCAACACAGTCAAAAATTAATTAATTAATTAATAAACTCCTACCCCCAACGTCTTCTTTAAAAAAAAACTGCAGTGCTTTCAGTATGTATAAAAAGCCTTAAGATGTAAACGCCCTTTGATCTTGCAATTCTGCTCTTTGGAACTCTCTGGAAAGCAAAGCCCTGTACAGGGATGCCGATTACACCACCGAGAAACCTGCAAGTGTCCAAAAAAGACCTGGTCACATAAAGTAAGGCAGATCCTGACACAAAATCCACATTGTGGGGTTACCTGTTGACATGGAAACGTGCTGAAAATTAGGTAGAGAAAAGCAGATTATAGCCCTTTTGGCTCTCGGAGCAGCAAGCACCACGGCAGTCAGAAAGAACAAGCGCCTCACGAAAGGCGGTAAAGAGGGAGCCGAGAAGACAGCGGCTGGCCCATTTTCTAAGAAAGATTAGTGTGATGTGAAAGCACCAGCTATGTTCAATGTAAGAAATACTGGGAAAACACGAGTCACGAGAACTCACGGAACCAAAATCACATCTGATGGCCTCAAGGGTCGTGTGCTTGCAGTGAGCCTTGCTGATCTGCAGAATGATGAAGTTGCATTTAGAAAATCAAGCTTATTACTGAGGATGTTCAGGGCAAAAACTCCCTGACTAATTTCCAGGGCATGGATCTTACTATCTCACCCATAACAAAACGTGCTCCACGGTCAAAAAATGGCGGACCATGATTGAACCTCATGTTGATGTCAAGACTACCGATGGTTATTTGCTTCGTCTATTCTGTGTGGGTTTTACTAAAAAAAGCAACAATCAGATTCAGAAGACCTCTTATGCCCAGCACCAGCAGGTCCGCCAGATCCGCAAGATGATGATGGAAATCGTGACCTGAGAGGGGCAGACAAATGACTTGAAAGAGGTGGTCAATAAACTGATTCCAGACAGCATTGAAAAAGACATGGAAAAGGCCTGCCAATCTATTTATCCACTCCATCAAGTCTTCGTTAGAAAAGTAAAAATGCTAAAGAAGCCCAAGTTTGAATTGGGAAAAGTCATGGGGCTACATGGTGAAGGTAGTAGTTCTGGAAAAGCTACTGGGGATGAGACAGGTGCTAAAGTTGAACGAGCTATTGGATATGAGCCACCAGTCCAAGAATCTGTTTAAAAATCAGACTTTTGGGCTTCTCTGGTGGCGCAGTGGTTGAGAGTCCGCCTGACGATGCGGGAGACACGGGTTCGTGCCCGGGTCTGGGAAGATCCCACGTGCCGCGGAGCAGCTGGGTCCGTGAGCCATGGCCGCTGAGCCTGCGCGTCTGGAGCCTGTGCTCCGCAATGGGAGAGGCCAGCGTACCGCAAAAAAAAAAAAAAAAAAAAAATCAGACTTTTAATGGTGACAAATAAAAGACCTTACTTGTGGGGGGCGGGGGGAAGAAGCAGATTATAAGTCAAGTACACATTATGGTCCCGTTAAGTTTTTTTTTTTAAGGCATGGATGCAGAGGTATTCTGAGTGATTCATCATTTTATCTATCTATCTATACTTATTGCTTCTGTAGAACCCTAAATTATTTTTTAATTTAAAAAAAGGTAACAGATTTTTCCGGTTGCCCCATCCAAACATCACATAAGACCTTGATATGTGGAATGATATTCAGGAGTGTTCTACAACGAAGATGAATCTCAGATGGCCTAGACAGTGCAGAGAGAGGTTTGCAACGCCACGCAGCCTGAGAGGGTTGGATGTGGAGAGGAGGGGCAGGGGTGGCAGGTTTGAAAAGCCACCTGTGGACTCACTGAGCTGCTGGCAGGTCCACGGAAAGCTGGTACGGACTCGAAACTGATCACCAAGAAGGATCTCAGAAGCTTTCCCCAATCTGACACCAGCAATAAAGTGACTCAAGATTGTTCTATAACCGCACCCAGGAACACAGCAGATCCCTCCCAAACATTCTGGTACATGGAGGCTATTCCTCCCTCCTGTGTCCCTGGCCAGACCCTTCACTCGGTGGCTACTCCAGCTTCCAATCTCAACCACGGGGCTTTTCATTCGCTAACACCTATAGCCCCTCTTGGAGCTCAGATTTATCTCTGCTTTATTTAGCCTTCTCCCCACTGGACCGACGTCAGACACCCGCCCCGAGCTGCACCACCGCCTACTTTGTTCATCACAGATTCGCCCACAATGCACTGCACTCAGGGGTACTCATGGTCAGCCTCGACTACCAGCAAGGAGTCAGAGTCAACTCTTTTCTCTCCAGGCCAAGAGTGGCTGGCAAGACAGAAAAGCCCTGCAGCAAGGTCTGAAACAGGTCCACTTTGGATTGAGGAGCTCTACTTCTTGTCCAAGGGTTACAAAGCATCTTCCCCTGCCTGCAGCCCAGAGGGCACCAGACTCCCCAGGCCCAAGGCTGCAAACACCAACAAGCCCCTTTTCTTTCTCATTCATTAACCATGGGTGCTGACACCCCAGGACTAAGCACTGCCCTCCACCTGGGGGCTGCCTCCTGCCGGAGCTGAGAACACAGCCAACACACAGCAGTGGGGGCTTCCCTGGTGGCACCGTGGTTAGTAACCCGCCTGCCAATGCAGGGGATACAGGTTCGAGCCCTGGTCCAGGAAGATCCCACATGCTGTGGAACAACCAAGCCCGCGCACCACAGGACTGAGCCTGCACTCTAGAGCCCTTGCACCACAACTCCTGAGCCTGTGCACCACAACTCCTGAGCCCGCGTGCTCCAACTACCGAAGACCGCATGCCTAGAGCCCGTGCTCCACAACAAGAGAAGCCACCGCAATGAGAAGCCCGCGCACCAAAACAAAGAGTAGCCCCCACTCGCCGCAACTAGAGAAAGCACGCGCACAGCAAAGAAGACCCAATGCAGCCAAGAATAAACAAATGAATAAATAAATTTATTTTTTAAAAAAACAAAAAAAACCACAGCAGCGGGAAATAGAGTCTGAGCCCGAAAGGAGGCCCAGAATTCCCAGGCACCTGCCATCCAGGTGAGCGCCGGCACCGGTGCAAGGGCTAGCTGGTTCCAAGCACACCTAACACAGTCAGGGCCAGAAGTACATATGCTGCCTTCTGCAAAACGATAGCCCACACCACACAGTGCAAATCGACACAGGGGCTGCCAATGTGGCTACAAGTGCTTCCTTCTACCGTTCGGGGGATGAGCAAGTCCACCAGGCTCCCCCACCTGCGTGCCTGATGCTGGCGCGAGTCCAGTGGCGACTGGGATGTAAATATGGTCAGGGAGCCACAGGTAAGACCATAAATACAAAGAATGACCACCGATATCGCCCAAAGAGTGATACCTTTCCACTAAGCTGGACACAAGTTCATGAGAGGGGGCTTCCCCGGTGGCGCAGTGGCTGAGAGTCCGCCTGCCGATGCGGGGGACGCGGGCTCGTGCCCCGGTCCGGGAAGATCCCACGTGTCGCGGAGCGGCTGGGCCCGTGAGCCATGGCCGCGGAGCCTGCGCGTCCGGAGCCTGTGCTCCGCAGGGGGAGAGGCCACAGCAGTGAGAGGCCCGCGTACCGCAAAAAAAAAAAAAAAAAAAAAAGTTCATGAGAGGGACGCGCAAGAGTATTTAAAACCTGGGGAAATAGTTAAAATCAAGCCTCCCTGGGCACAATGGAATCCTCAAATACATAAACATACTGTATCTAGTTATGTAAACGCCACATGACAGTATGACCTGAACATGTATTACAGTCACTGCACGTGCCTGTGAGACGAGAGGGATCAAAACAGATTAGATTTTACCTCTACTGAAAACGAAAGATAATGCTCTTAAGTCGCCGCTTTCTAAACACAGCACTCACTTCCCATCCACGAATCAGCTACACTGCACCCTGGACTCCCACCCCCCCACACACACACCTCCCTCAGGTCAGCCCAGCAGAGCATCCTCATACCAGGACCTGTGTTTCAACCTCTAGAAACAGGAGTTAAATTTAAGAACACACAGCACTAACCACAGGACCTTACTGCTTACGATGACTTTCCAGATGTATTAAACATAAACGCAAGGCACGTGCTTCCTCACTGTAAATAAGCTTGTCTTCCTATCCGGATTTTTTCTGTGTATGTGTGTTCTACCAATTAACTACTTTTGCAGTTTTAATCCTACTTTATCTCTTCTACTTTGTTTTGTGTAAAAGGGGAAAAATGAAAAGCTGGAATCCCTCCATAGATAAATAAATAGATAGATAGGTAGATTGGTTGATTTAAGAGGTACAGAGTTTCCACTGGGGGAGAAGAAAAAGTTCAGGAGATGTATAGTGCTTGAGAGACACCTAGAAGATGACCTGGAGAGTTATGTGAGCAAGAAATCACATTTTCCCCTGTAGAAGCTCCGTGCATCCCCCAAACAATTCGGCCAACCATCAGTGCTTTAAACGTGGATGCTGAACCCACAGGGACGCTGCGGCATGGGCAGGGATGAACCCGTGTGACCGCGGGGAGGCAGGAGGAAGACCCAGGACACACACTGCCTCCCGACCCCCCTCAGGCCACGGCAGCTCCGTGTGCAGCTCAGGGGGTGAGTCAGGAGGGAGGGACAGAGGCAGACAGAACGTCAAGAGACAAAAGAGGAACAGCGAGTCGGCTGACCAGGAGGAAGTGCTCGGTGCTGACCGAGACCTCCGCAGGGCAGGGCACCACGGGCGCCACCTCACATGTCCCCACCTCTGGCCCCCAGGGCAGCCCACCTGAGTCCCCTCTGCCCACACCGGCCCGGCCCCGCGCCCTCACCGGGCTCCCAGCCCCCAGTAACTACGTTTTAAACCCCCTTCCGGACCTCCGTCTCCAGACTTTATCCACCCACCCTCCCACCAGCCATGCTCGAGTCCCCACGTCTGTCCCTGTGCCCAAGCTGCAGGACCCACTTCCGGACTCACCTCTGCCCGGTCGTGCCTGCACCCAACACTCGCTCCTGGACCACCGGGCGGGGAAGCACCCCGCCTCCAATCCACCCAGTCCAGAGTCGAGCGGGGCTGCCAGGTAGGGGAAACGGGCTCTGGAGAAGACCCAGAAGTGGTTCCTTTTACTGACAAATAACACCCTCAGGAAAGCTCTTTATTTAAGTTCACTCTCAGTGTGCTTTCCTTTAGACCTGAAACCTGGTGACCACTCACAAATAATACCGCCTGCTGCACATTCTTGTTATTTATATCACTCTTCCTTCCCTGCGCACTGTCAGGTCTTTGAAGACTGCATGGCGAGGCCAGTTTTCCCTCTGGAAGGAGGCACCTCCACTTTTAAAGGGACAATTCATAAAAAGTGAGGGCTCCAAGTACAAAAGGCCACATTCCCAAAAAGCCTGCCAATCATAAAACGAGTAACACCCGAATGTACTACAAAACCAGCTCCCTGTGCCAGGTCTCCCCTCTCCCAGCGCACGCCAGTAACAAAAAACACAAGGATAAAGACCTCTTTACAAGAAGAGCCAACACTATTCCATCTGTTAACAAAAACTAACTGTTGCGTTAAAGGTTGCAAGTTCAAACACAATCTGGCCATTGTAGGCAGTGCCTCAGTTTATCAATGTAACAATGACTCTCTTTCAAAGATTGATAAAGCTCTCAGAAAATAACTCGCCCTCCAGCATTTTTAAGATACTTCGCAGGATAAATATTAGCTTGGGACTTGCCTACATGAGAAGTGAAAGCTGCCAAAGAAGCAGGTTTACAAAGAAAAAAAGAAGGAACAGCAGTAACCGGACAGGAGCAAAAGCCACCGTGCCCTGGGCCCCGGGCCCCGCGCCCCTGCCTCCCTTCCTGGGCCCCTGACAGGTACTCTGTCTGCAAACCACCCTGGCAGGGAAAATGGAGTTAATTAAAAGGAGAGATTTTAAGATGACCGTTGGGGTGAAAGTGAACAAGGAGCGTTCCAGCTTAACTGTGATTTAAACTTAATTTCTTGACAGACAGGTAGGTCACCTGGGTGGCCAAATGCAAGCAGCCAGGGGAGGGCGGGCTAACACGACGCCCAGGGACCCCTGTCGGTCAGCACCCCCGTGGCCAAGTCGGGTGGGCGCGCGGCACAGCTCTGCGGCCAATTCCCACGACTGGCTCCAGAAGTTACTGACCCTGACTTCCCCCGGGGGGCCTGTGAGTTTAAAACTCAGCAGGAACTGGATGCGAACTCACAACGGCGGCCACAGCACAGGGGACGAAGGGATCACCAGGGGACGCGAAAGGCTCCCCCGAAGCAGGTGGCTCAGGGAGTGGCTGCAAAAGGGGTGGGACAGAAGACTCAGCCGGGGTCCCACAGACCTGGACCCCCACATCCTGGCTCCTCAGATGCCATGCTCCCTCCGAGACAGCGCAGGGCAGCCTCAAGAGTCTCAGCATCCCACGAGTTAGCTCAAAACGCTCCGGAAACAAGCTGAGCTGCTGAACTCGAGGGCAGGAAACGGTGCAGAGATGTGGATGCCAAGCCGCTGGTAACAGCTGTGACTCAGACATTCTGCCTGCAGATCCCACACCTGGAGGTGGTGGCCACACCAACACACAGTTTGGGGGATGCAATAATGCCACGATGCGTCATGCAGAATAATGCAGTGATGTGGAATAATGCTGCTGCTTCAGGGCTGTGAAGGAGGACGGGCACCTCTGATTACATTCGGAGAAGACTGTGCTGAAAACTCCCTGGCGAATGGAACCCTTTGTTCGCCTCCAATGCAGAGGATGCGCTGTTCAGGTACTTAGTCCTAAAGGACACAAATCACCAAAACAACCGGGAACCGGCTAACTGAGAATTTAAGTTTGGTTTGAATGGCCCAGAAGAATAAAAAAGTAATCTAATAATGACGATGCCGTCAGTTTTCTGAGGATTTTTACCCAGAACGGTCACTAGGAAAGATAAATATTTATTAGTAAAACAACTTAGGTTGAGGGTCCGACTCAGGTAGCAGAACCAAGTGCAGCCTCTCTGTCAAGGAAGGTCCCGAGCCGCTGACCCACAACCCTGCCTCCTGCACAGTACCTGCCCTACCACTAGGATGCCCAGCGAGGAGGTGTGTAAACAGGTGCTGGAGAGTGGGAGAGTGGAGAGCAGGGCGGGCAACTGGACGTCTAGGTGAGGGTTTCCCTCTGACCCTCCCACCCCCACTTTCAGGTGCCTTGAGGGGAGGTGCCCTGGCCTAGACCACGCGGTATCCTGTGTCCGCGCTGCCTGCCCCTCAGCAGCCACCGGGCACGGGGCTTCCAGCAAGAGCAGGAGGGTTCGCTCCCTCCACCGTGACCCGCCCTACCCCTCCACGGGGACACCCACATGTGGACGGCACAGCCCAGCGGGCAGGCCTGGGAGGGGGTCAGGCGTGCTGTCCAGAGCCCCAAGGCAGACCGAGGGCGCGCAGGGCTGGGAGGGCAAGAGCTCGGAATTCACCCAGGTGGGCCATGGGGCTTCAAGGAGCCTGGAGCAAATGTGAGGACGGCCACGAAGCTCCTCTGGAAGCAGGACAAGGATCCACAATCATGGGGCTCCAGGTCAGAGACGGTGGCGGCTTGGAGGAGCCAGACACGATGCTGCCCTTCCCCCACCCTCAAAGGAAAAACGGGGCCAGGAGGCCGGGGTGCCGGACGACAGCGACAGAGACACCGGCCCCTCCTGCCCTCCCAGGTGCCCCCATACTGGGGCCTCCTCCAAGTTCTGAAACCTGGCCGTCTGTCCTGAACGGAGCTGGAGGAGGGCTCTGTGAACTCGCAACAGCCCGATATGCGTGCTCACCTGTCTCGACAAGAAGAATCTACAGGTGTGCCACATCCCATGCAACCTGTGACCAGTGACACAGTTCCCTTTAGCCTGTGGCCCCTCCTCCCTCCCTAGGCTGTCCTGCCCCCACTGGGGGCATCACTCACTCCCCCCTCTCCCACTGACTTTCCAGGCCCCTTGCTCCTCTGTCCCCAGCACAAGGCGTAGCCAGACTGAGGGGCACCTCGGACGTTGTCTCGGCTCAGCCCTCCTGGTACCCCGCCCTCACATCTCCCCTCTGCTGTCCCTCTGCTCTCGCCTTCCTCGCACTCCAGAGTGGCCAACTTCACCCCTCATGGCCCAAGGCCCAGGCTGCACGTAACAGACGACCTCCTTCCCTGTGGAGGCAGCTACGCCTTTGAGCCTGAACAGGCGGCCGCAGGTCTGGGGCCTGCACTAGTCTCTTTCCCGCCTAAGGCTCCAGGGTTACTGTTTGTCTGGCCGCCTGGAAGTGGCACAAGCTGGATGAGGCCAGAATGAGAGGTGGCAGAACAGGGTCTGCACAAGTTCAGACGGCCTCCGCCCAGTCCAGCGGGGCGGGCCTGGTGCAGGGGACCTGGGTCCGGCTCCGCATGGAACCAGCGCCAGGCGGCCAGCAGGCACTTCTGGCCAGGCTGCAGGTACAGGGGATCATCGGTAAACCACCCAACCACCTGAGCTCTGCTCCTTCACAGCTTGCTACATCCGAACTCCACACCCTCACCACCAAACGACCCTGCACGTCCTGAGCTGTATGCAGAGCCTTCTGGGGGGGGGGCCAAGGGTGGCGAGCCTAGGACCCCCAAGGACGTCAAGGGCCTCTACGCTGAGAAAAGCTGGGGGCACTTGGCGCTTCTCCCCGTGGGGAGCCAGCAGCAGCCCCTCCAAGCAGGCTGGTGTCTAAGGTCACAGGAGCTGCCCCCGCCCCCAAGTTCTGGGCTTCCCCCCCACCCCCACCCCCCACTTCCCGCCCAGTGCCCAGGGACACACGGGAGACGCAGGCAGCATGGAACACAAACAAGGAAGCCTACAAGGTCTCAGCTTCTCCAGAAATCCCAGGTCAACGCTGCTCCCAACTCTTCCTACACTTTTAGGGGGACCCCGGGGCCACGGGACAAAGGGCAGCAAAGGGGCTTCAGTCCCCCACCGCACAGCTATAGGGATTATTCCATGACGACCGCTCCGTAGCTTAAAGGCACAGAAGAGGGAGGGCCACGCAGACCCGGACTTGCCCCCCAGTCGAGACCCGAGATGCCGAGCAGTTCCAACCCCGACGGCAACATGAAGTCAGGGTGCAGGCGGACGGTGCAAAGGCGACAGTGCCTGGTGGCCCAGCACCACAGTCCGTGCCAGCCACGCGCATGTCTACGCGAGGCAGAGCCTCCGCTGTACACGTCACACACGTGCTGCTTGGACCCTGTGCCCGTTACCAAGGTTGAGAAAGTCAGCCGTGGGACGTCTCTGTGTGGTCTTCACAGCACAGCCTTGCCTTAACAAGGGCTGAGGTCACACTGCTTCCCCGGCTTTTGACAACAGCTATATAAGCACTTGCTGTACCCTGAGATTCAGGGATGACAGTGACCTTCTGCAGTTCAATCGTGAAAACGTTGAGGTTTGTGATCTGCGAAGATCCCAGGAGAGCTCGCAGTCACAGGGGGAGCTGAGAGGCACGGAGCGCGGGCCCCAGCGAGGCCGGCTGGCCGCGGCGACAAGAGGGGCAGGTGCCGGCTTTAGAGGCGAGCGGAGGGGCCCAGCAGGCGCCAGCCAGCTCACGGCATACCCCATCATCCCGGGATGGAAAGTTGGCCGGGGCTGGTGAGGACGTCTGGTGTCTATAAAAATATTCCTCCCGGGGGAGCCTCTGGAAACAGAGACTCCGAGATACTTTCATTCTTTTCCTTATTTGCCACTCTGAAAAATAAGCCGTTCTTCCTATTCTGAAATGGAATACGGGTCAAAACCTTCTACAGTGAATAGTGACCCAAAGAAAAAGGTCACCAGACCCAAAATATTTCCCGTTTGGCCAGTGGCCCAAAGTAACTCTATTCTGTTTATTTGGTCTCTCTCCTGGGGGATAAAAACCTAATCCAATATACCAAATTGGCCCCTGTCCGGCTCAGTTCTGCAAAGAGGCTGAGATGCAGAAAGCTTCTCGCTCCCTCTGGCGGGTCCTCCTGGACGCTGCCCCCTCTCCAGCCCAGGGACTCCTCTGTGTCCCCACGGGGCCTCACACGGGAGAAAGCAAGTGTCCACTCCGCCGTGTGTCTCCTGGGCGTTCACCCCACGCACCGGCCCCCAGCAAGGCCAACTCCGGAGAACGCGTGACTGGAAAGGCCTGAGAAGAACCAGAAACGGAGCTGAGTGGGGCTCAGGGTCGGCACGGCTCCCCAGCAGGGTTCCTTCCACCGCCCAGGCCGGCTCCCTCCACCGCCCGCGTTTCACCGTCTCCAGCGAGGGAGAAGGAAGCGCGAGTCCCTGCCTTCACCCCAGGGCCTCGGCCCGAGAGCTTCTGCAACAGCAGCCGCTGGGACCACACCCGACACCCAAAATCTCAACAGGCCTTCCTGGGTCACGACCCCACTTATCACTCTGAGCTGAGGGCCACAGCCTCGCGCCACGGCCGGTCCCTGCCTGGGCTGCAATACCGGCAGTCACCCACAGCTGTTCAACCTTCACTTGAAGCATCGCTGAGTGCCCCCTCCAGGCTGACAGGCCCTGTGCTCGGCCCAGACCACAGCGTGTCCCATTTTTCCGCAGAGGGACCCAACTCAGAGGACTGGACACACACTCCCAGGGTGTAAATCCCATCCAAGCAGCTGGTCTTTAAACTCCTGCGCGTCTGCATGTCCTGCGGTGCACATCTGTGCCCACGTTCACTGAAGGTGTTTCCCGAGGACCTGCACGCCCCCAGAAACAAGGCCAGCAAGGCGAGGGGGAAAGGGAGAGGCAGGGACAGGATGCACACTGAAGGCCCATGACAGAGGCTGGTACCAAACGCTCAAGAGACAGAGGAAGGAGCAACTGAACGCACAGGTTTGTACACACTTCCTGAGGCCCACCCGAGGGAGCCCAGGATGTGTGCAAACATGAGGGTGTTTAGTCTTCCCCAAACAGTCCCTGAAGACGCTCCATCAGGAGTTTTAGCAACGCTTCTAGAACCAGTGAGGGGGCTTTTCACCCTCTGACGTCAGTCCACAAGCAGGGAGTCCACAAGACACCGCTTCTCAGGACACATATGAGGGCTGTCAGCCGGAAGGGGCAGCGGGGAGGGAGGGCGTGAGGGGGTCACATGGAGGGAGGGCCGTGGGGGGCACTTCGGGCCCCCCTTCTGGGCATCTCCCGAGAGAGAGCTGCCTCAAAGGCACAAGGGAGACAGGCCTGGCTCCAGCCCTTTGGCAGCCCTGGGGCTGGGGCCCCAACACCTCCACCTGTGCCCCCTTCCCAGCCCCCGGGGAGGCGGGAGTCTGAGCTCACAGTCCCTCTGCTTCCAGCTCCCTGACAGAAAGATGGGACTTGGGAACAGACAAGGAGGAACAACGGTGGCTTACAGCAAATGCCCCTCTGTGCCCCCGGGAAGCTTCCCGGCGGGGAGCCCTGTGCGCTCACTGCAAACAGACCAAGGCAGAGCGAGGTACGAGCATGCAGGGCTACAGACATACCTTGCTGCATCTGGAAAAAACGCCTTTGAAGTACATTCTCTACCTAAGCCATCTTAAATCCTCTCCAGAATAAGGCAAATATAAGCCAAATAAGTTACAGCTGAACAGCAAGCGCTTCCCCACTGAGGCCCAATGGACACAATAACCTGCATTAACCTGCCCCCGCCCTGGACCCCTAACCCGCAGGAGGACTGCCCATGTCCGCAGCCAGCCAGGAGGCTCCCGCGGCCCCTCAGCCCCCTAACCCGCGGGAGGACTGCCCGTGTCTGCGGCCAGCCAGGAGGCGGCCCCTCAGCAGCAGCCCTCCCCTCCACGCCGCTGTCGTCCACCTTGTGCACACCTGCCCCCAGCGAAACAGAAGTCACTGCCCTTTGCAAACTGCTCACACCTGCGTGCGGCCAGCCCCGCCGAGGTACCTTCCCCGCCAGCTGCAGGGGGCGGGGTGCTCCTCGTGATGCTGTAGGGCTCCGCCTGCAGTATTCATCACCCTACACTAAGAACGCCAGAACAGCAAAGCGGCAAACCAGGTCCCAAGACCACTGCCCGACCAAGGCAGCCACTGTCCTCTCCAGGCCGCAAGCACCGTCCCACCTCTCCCACTTCCACGAGCTCGGATCCCGCTTAAAACCACACGTGGAGAGCACTGCCATCACAGGAGAAAGGCCTGCTGGGCTAGCAGGAAGCCTGTGATAGACAAGCTATAAACTCAGCACACCTCACTCTCCCCTCCAGACTAATTTTAACAGGGAGAAGACATAACCACAGCTACAAACCTTCCCTTGGGGATACAGTTTACAGCATCATGACTCAGCTGCCCTGACGGCCTGACAGGTGAGGTCACCTGGGTGTGTCATGGGTGTTTTCATGAGTGAGCTACCATCAAACAGGGTCAGGAGAGCCGGGTGCGCTTCTCGCCCGGGACCGCCCTCCCCAGCCTCCCTCCTCCAAGGCCCTCCAGCCCCCTGCGCCCCCTGACCACCCCAGGGCTGGCCCCCTTGTTAACCCTGCGTGGTGCATCTGGATTTCCAAATTCCTCCAAAGGAACATGGAACATTCCCAAGGCCAAGATGGCCGAGCTGGCTGAACAGCCAATTACAGGCAGTTAACTACAAACAGGAAAATTATGTATTTGGTTAAAGAGGTGTTTTTCTTTGGGGCATCTGGTAAGTCTATCAGGAAAAGACTTCAGGCCGTAAAAGGCTCACTGTGCCACCTCCCATCACACCACCCTCCACGGGCTGCAGCAGGTGCAGCTGGGCCAATGGCCGCTGGGCTGGGGGCTCAGACGGGCAGCAGCAGACCAGCACCCTAAGGGTCCCATTGGGGGGGGCGAGCCATGGGCCCCTGGGCTCTTGTGCTGCCCCACCCCGTGCAGGCCCAGGCCCCTCCCAGCTCCCAGAATTCCAACCCTCCCAACCGGATCACAACTTGTGCGTACAGGCCGGCCACTCCCACGCCCCGACCCCAAGCTAGTCCCCCCCCCCCGGCACTGGGGAACCAGCTCCCACCCAGGGAACCAGAACCTCACTTCTGTTCACAGCCCGCCCTATTCCACAGCTGCTGCCAGGACACGGAGCCAAGCGTGCCGCACAGCCCAGCTGCCGGTCCCCCTGCCGGCCTCCTCCAGCACCACCTCCCTCCGCTCCCGCCCAGCTCGGCCCGACGTCCCTGCGCCCAGGAGTGCTGGCTCTGCCCCTGCACGAAGGCACACGCTCCAACACCCAACCCAGGAGTGGATGGCCCCCGGAAGGCCCGATTTCCCATGCGATCTCATCCCTTCCTCTCGGGAGCCGGCAAGTCTCTCCACAGATACTGGGTCTTCAACTGCTTCGTGTGGGTGCAACACTGCAGCTGAAACTCTGCAAGTACTTCCTAGGCGCCAATTACTATTGCAGATGTTTTCTATATGTGCACTCACTCCATCCTTGCAACAGTTCAACGCGGTGAATACTATTCTTAGCCCCAATTTACAGACGAGAAAACTGAGGCACTAGAGGTCACTTGTCCAGAAGGATGCTAAGTGGTGGGCACACAGGAACAGCAGCCCTGCCAGGGGTACCGCCTCCGAGTGCTCTTATGAGCCAATCAACAGTGTTGCTAATGGGCTGGGAGAGACAGCAGGAATCAGAGGGGAGAGGCCAGAGCCCCATCCTGGTCTTGCTTCTTCGTGGGAATCCTCCTCCTCCAAATGAAGACGTCAGGCAGGCAGCTGGACACGGGTGTCTAGAACCACGGCACACTTGGGAAACGTGGCGTGAAACGGCGCAGAGAGGCTGCTGGGTGGGAGGTGGGGAGCCAGCGGGGGCTGTGCTTGCTCCTTTTAAGGAAGAAATTAAAACCTGGCCTGATCAAAAGTCTTAGTGTCGGGCTTCCCCGGTGGCGCGGTGGTTGCGAGCCCGCCTGCCGATGCAGGGACGCGGGTTCGTGCCCCGGTCCGGGAAGATCCCACGTGCTGCGGAGCGGCTGGGCCCGTGAGCCATGGCCGCTGAGCCTGCGCGTCCGGAGCCTGTGCTCCGCAACGGGAGAGGCCACAGCAGTGAGAGGCCCGCGTACCGCAAAAAAAAAAAAAAAAAAATCTTGGTTTAAAACAACCTTTACTTCACCTTTCACACACAATAACAACCATTAGAGTGAAGCATAAAGTCACAAAGATGTGATTTGACTTGTGGCTTCCCATAATTCTAATCTTTAGGGCTGCAGATGGGGTAAGAGATTGCTGAGAATTATCAGGAACTGCTGTGCTTCCTTTTCTGGAGAGCATGCAGAGGTGATCTGATAAGCGGGTGGGACTCTGGGTTCTTCCCCACTTAGCGGAGGTGGGCTGGAAAGGATCACATGTCCTGTCTCGAGAAAAACTAAGTGGCCCAGTGGCAGAGGCGGGGGGGGGGGGGGGGGGGGGGGCGGGTCCCGGGTGGCTCTGGGCTCTGCAGAGGGGGCCCGGAGGAGGCCGGTGCTGAAGGCCGGAGGAAACCCCAGGCCCCCCTGCTCTGCCAGGCAAACAGACTCAGGGCAAAGCAGGCCCAGGACACAGGGGCACCAAGGGGAGCCTGGCCCTGCAGCTTCAGACCTAAGAAACATGCTGTCCCTCAAGTTATCAATGAAAAGGAGCTGGTGGGGGACTGGAATCCTAGACATCCCCCCAAAGAACTTGAAATAAAATACACATTCCTGGTGGCACAGTGGTTAAGAATCTGCCTGCCAGTGCAGGGGACACAGGTTCGAGCCGTGGCCTGGGAAGATCCCACATGCCGCGGAGCAACTAAGCCCATGCACCACAAATACCGAGCCGCTCTAGAGCCCATGAGCCACAACTACTGAGCCTGTGCTCTAGAGCCCACAAGCCACAACTGCTGAGCCTGTGCACCACAACTACTGAAGCCTGCGCACCTAGAGCCTGTGCTCCGCAACAAGAGAAGCCACCACAATGAGAAGCCCGCGCACCGCAACGAAGAGTAGCCCCTGCTCACCACGACTAGAGAAAGCCCACGCGCAGCAACAAAGGCCCAAAGCAGCCAAAAAAAAAAAAAAGAGCAAAACTTAAGAAGTACACATTACGATATTAGACTCCACTATACACATTACATACATATAATGTGTATTATGTACAATACGCTATACTGTACAGTTAAATAATGTCATAACAGATAACTTGCTATAACATAATACACACACATATGAGAGAGTATACTGTACTATAATGTTACACCTTATATAAATGAATACATCCGTCTCACGGTACCCATGAGGGACTGGTTTCAGGACTCCCCACAGGTACTCGAGTTCCTTACACTATAAAACTGCATGGTGTGGTCGGCCCTCCATATCCGTGGATGGGAAACCCGCAGGTGCAGGGTGGCCCGCTCTCCAAGCCACGGCCACATCCACCTCTGGGATTAACCACATAAGGGGCAGCGCCGGCAGAGGTCTAACCCAGCGCCCCTCTTGAGGACTTGGCACTAGCACCAAGGCCCCGCGAGTGGCAGCTGTGAGCCTGACCCTTCCACCTCGGCTTAGCTTGGGCTGGGAATTCCACCCGCCACCCAATATGACATTGCTCGGTTCTCTTGGACAACCTTGACTCTCGGAGGCTCCTGCTGCTAATTTTAACTACACTACATTCCCCACAAAGTGAACTGGAGCATCCCAATGTCACTGTCATGACAGCATCCCACAGCCGCTCTAGCTGGCACTCGGACCACGGCTTTCAGACTCTCCAGTGCCATTGACGGCCCCCGAGTACAGTGGGCCGTCGCCCCACATCCCAGTCACAGCAGCCGGGAGGGGCTGATCTCTGGAACTGCCAATCGGGGAGTGCCAGCCGCTCCATGTGACAGACCAGGCAGCCCGCCGTGCAGGGCCCTCTACCAGGGCCCGGGGGACCATACTCGGGGCTGTCAGGAGACCCATGAATCCTCCATAACACACACAAAAGATGGTGTCTCTTTGCACTTTTGAGAGAAAGAGGTCCATAGCTTTCAGCAGAGTCTCAAAGGAATCCATGACCCCAACCAGGTGGAGGGAAGGAGGAGGGAAGCAGAGTCACTCAGCTGCCCAGAGGGATTCTTGCTGTGATAGGGCTGTTACATCACCTTTTCATGATTTTTTGAAGTCAGTCTTTACTTTTGTAATTTCCTTTAGAATTTAGTTGAGCAATTTAGGTTCAAACAAACAAACAAACAAAAAAGGCAGGTAGGAGCGAAGAAAAGTGGGGAGACCGACTGTAAATGCAGGAGAACCGACAAGGGCCAGCCTAGATCACTGCGGGGCTGAGGATTTTCTGGAGCACACACTCACACACACTCACACTCACACACTCACACTCACTCACACTCACACACACTCACACACACACGGTGACATCAGAAAGTAAAGATCAAACCACAATTTCTACAATTGATCCTAAAGGAAGAGACAAAAATACAAACCACTGTAAGTAAAACGACTGTCATTCTGTCAAACGAAAAAGTCAGCCTGGCAAGCCCTGATGTCTGGACTGGAGTCCAGGATAAATGTTATTTACTTGGTTCGCCAGGGCGATAATGAGCTTGTTTTGAACCTTCTGTATATTGTATTAGCTCATTCATTTTGAAAAGTAACCCAGGACAGGGCAAGCTGGGGAGGCACGAGTGAGAAAAAAACAGGCCAGCAAAACACTGGTCTCACATTTCATAACCAAACACGAGCTGTACTCCAGGTAATACGCTAATCTGATCTGCACTTAAACGTGGGGTCTGGGCATTGCCCATCTCCCTCAGACCCAGAGAACAGTCCTGCTCTTCCCTTGGTGCCTGGCTCCAGAGCCGTCCACCAGGCGCTGGGACCACGGGGTTCAGACCGCGATCCAGCCCAGGCTCTCCGCCCTCTTCCAGCCCCTCACTGTACCCCCAGCGCACGTGCATCAGGGGGCTCAAGCTGCCCTCGAGATGCTCCAAAGCTACCCTGCACACAACGGAGCCCATGTGCAGCCCCGGGAAAGGAGAAAGCGGCCTGTGCACAAGGGGCCTGAAACCCACAAGCCCACTGAGGTTTCTCAGCGACACTGCCAAGACCCCACCTTACCATAAAACCCACAGCTGTCAGCTCCCACGCCAGGCGGCAGAAGGCAGGAGGCTGGTCCCACATGCCGGCACACTCTGCCCAGGGGCAGAGCAGGAGAGCCGAGGGCACTGGGCTCCCAGGCTCCCGCCCTGACGCGTCACCATTGGCTGACCAGGACCCCCTGTGGAAGGCCACCCCACCTCCTACAGACCCCTCCCCTCGCATGGCCCTGGTCACTGCTGCTCCCAGTGCCCCTCGGCCCAGGGGTGGCTTCCAGAGGGGCTGCTGTGGTCTCGGAGCCCTGCCCACCCCTTTGTATGGTCCTAACTCTCCTGGCTCTGCCTGTGGAGGCCACCTGCTTCCTGCCACCAGCAGGATGAGAACGATACAGCCAGAGTACCCCTCCATGACGCTGACACACATGCGGTCACCCCGGGGCACGGAAGCTGGCAACGGCAAATCCCGCGACCTCCAGACAAGTATGAAGGAGGGACTCTCTGAAGTTCTTGGTCAATTTGTTATCAAATCAAGACAAAACCCATCAGCCTTGAAACTGACCCTCAGCTGCAAGACAGTTAAGTAGGAAGTGCAAGCAGATTCTGAGGCTGCGTGCCCTCAGGGCCCAAGGCACACGTGACTCATCAGAACTGGGTTCACACGCATACGTGCAGCCACTCGGGTCAGTGGCAAGGAAAACAGAACCTAAAGGCAACTCCACATAAACTGGACATGTAGGCCCTATTTCATGCAAATTAGCAATTCACTGTAAAGACAGCAATTTACTTATATCACACCCACAACGTGGAAAAAACGCATGGCGCTCTGCAAAGTACAGGATGGACCCACAAAGGCACCACTGCCGACGGCCACATGTGCTCCCTCTGGCTTCCAGGGGTGGGGAGGCAGTTATGCTGGGAAATGAACACTGTCAGTCCCTCAATCCCATTATTAAAGATAAGAATATCTCACTTCCCTGGTGGCGCAGTGGTTGAGAATCTGCCTGCCAATACAAGGGACACGGGTTCGAGCCCTGGTCCGGGAAGATCCCACATGCCGCGGCCTGTGCGCCACAACTACTGAGCCTGCGCTCTACAGCCCACGAGCCACAACGAAGAGTAGGTCCCACTCACCACAACCAGAGAAAGCCCGCGCAGAGCAACGAAGACCCGACACAGCAATCAATCAGTCAATCAATCAATAGAAATGGGGATAACAGCTCATCAAGGGCTCTTTTACGTTCAAATGCCAGAAGCTGTGCGTGAAAGCTGCCCAGCACTCAGCAGACGCCAGGGCGGACGGAGCCCCTTCTTGGCCCCCCACCTGCTACCCTGAGACGGGTTCCGCGGCAGAGAAACTGGTCTGCTGCAGCCACCTTCCCGCGGGGACCTGGGGGGTGTGCAGGCTTCACCAAGCGGATACAGCTTCAGGCTCATCTCCTGAGCTGCCCAGGAGCCCCGGCCGCAGCAAGAACACGGGGACCCTGAGGAGGGGAGACTGGAAACCAGGCCAGGAGAGCAGCTGGGTGAGTGGGGTGCGACACGCACTGACCAGGGCAGGGGGCTTGGTTGATCCGTGAGCAAACACACTTAAGCCACGTCTAATCCGTGTGCTTCGACAGGCACGTGCTGAAGGCAGCTCCTTCCCGTCAGCCGAACCGCAGTGGGCAGGGCACAGCGGGGCCCCGCAGATGCCACTCGTGGCACAGAAGAATGGATCTGAGGAGTTCAAGGACTCCATGCCGGCCAGCAGCACATCTTGCCCCGTCCCCCAGCTCTGGGGCAAAGGCCTTGCCCCGCCCAGCAGTCCAGGCGGTCAGGCTCCAGCGAGGGCAGCACCATCGAAGCTTGGCGGTGCCTTTTCCCCGGACACATCACTGTGGCAACCCAGGTGGGGTCGTCACTTATTAAAATAGATGTAGTTGAAGGGGCATCCCATCTCCACCATCCGAAGCAGCACTGCGTCCTCAGGCCCTGACAGCCAGGCTTTATTTCTTCCTGAGCCAGCTATAAGAGCCTCCACTTCCAAGAAACCCTCCCTGAATAGGCTCACCTGAGGATGATAATAATTATCTTGTGTGTTCAGCCAGCACAGCCATCACTCTTGTTTGTGTATTATTCTTCAGCTGTCACCTCTCTGCTTAGGCTAAAACTGTTTTTACATCTCCCACTGTCCCTAGCAGATTTTCTAACAGAGGCATTCAATCCTGAGATAGAATTCCAGATGGACTCCTTAAGGCCTCTGGGCCTCAGTTTTCTCATCTATACACCGGGGATACCACCCCTCCCGTGCAGAGTGACCAGCAAATTCAGAAGTTAACCCGGGGGCTTCCCTGGTGGTGCAGTGGTTGAGAGTCCGCCTGCCAATGCAGGGGACACGGGTTCGTGCCCCGGTATGGGAGGATCCCACATGCCGCGGAGCGGCTAGGCCCGTGAGCCATGGCCGCTGAGCCTGTGCTCCGCAACGGGAGAGGCCACAACAATGAGAGGCCCGCGTACCGCAAAAAAAAAAAAAAAAAACTGTTAAAACTCTCCCCAAACCATATGGTAGCCAGGCAGACGGCATGGCCTGCACTCCCTGGGCTTCCAGGCTCTCCCAGCCCCTCGAGACTGAATCAAAGGCCTATCTGAACTTCACAACCACAAACTGCCCCCTTCCACGGGGCTCTTATCGGCACACAGCCTCTCCGCAGTTGCTCAAACGGTCAGGAATTAACCAAGGACTGATAGCGAGCCGGCGACACTGCCCGTCCCTGAGCCCTGGCCAGCGGTGCCTCGTCTACCTGCACCCCCAGGATGCCGCACAAGCCCTCCGTCTCTTCTCACCGTCTGCTGTGTTAGCGTGACTGCCACCGCCCTGTTCACTTGCTGAAAACATGGTCCCCATTTCTTTCGCGTTTGGTGAGTGTTAAACATTTCATTCTGTGGAAATGCACTGATACTTTCCACACGGAGTCACAGCACTGAAGAGAAAACCATGATCCCCAAACTTCAGAAACACGTATATGCATCTGGGTGGAGGCGACCCCCAGGGCTCACGGTGCCACGGAGGAGACCCAAGACCTCGGGCCCAGCACCCCCATGGGTGAGCTCCAAGGCTCAGCCGCTTACTGTGTGGCTTCAGGCGAGTCGCTTAACCTCTCTGTGCCTCCTTTTCCTCTCTAAAATGCAGCACAGACCCGGCCGCGTTGTTAGAGGCTGAGCCGAGTGCTCTGCCCAGGACCCAGCCTCCATATGTTACTTCCCTGGGCCTGCTAGGTGCCAGGAACAAGTACGCATTATGCTCCCCTGCTTCTAGCAGAGGCTGAAGCGCCGAGCTGTGGGCGGCTTCTGGGCCAAGGTCACCACGTCAGCGATGGCACAGCCCCGGCTCTACGACATTTCTGCTGCAGAGTAAGGCACAGGGCCCCTCCGATCCTCTTCAGAATTAAAAACACTTTCAACATCTGAATAATTCAAGGATGAGCTAGCTAGGCATGTTTTAGACAGCCCTGAGCTTTGTCTCAGCTGCCCGCCCCACTAGGCTCGCTGAGAACCTAGCCCGCCGTCTGGCAAATCCAAGAAAAGGGCAGCCTCAACCCCACAATCCTCCCCGGCTCCAAATCCCAGCTGCCCTCGGTGGGCGCCAGAGTGACGGAGAAGCAGCGCTGGCGGCCCCCGGAAGGCCCGGCTCCAAATCCCAGCTGCCCTCGGTGGGCGCCAGAGTGACGGAGAAGCAGCGCTGGAGGCCCCCGGAAGGCCCGGCACCAAATCCCAGCTGCCCTCGGTGGGCGCCAGAATGACGGAGAAGCAGCGCTGGAGGCCCCCGGAAGGCCCGGCTCCAAATCCCAGCTGCCCTCGGTGGGCGCCCAGAGTGACGGAGAAGCAGCGCTGGAGGCCCCCGGAAGGCCCGGCTCCAAATCCCAGCTGCCCTCGGTGGGCGCCCAGAGTGACGGAGAAGCAGCGCTGGAGGCCCCCGGAAGGCCCAGCTCCAACCAGCAGAGGGCCTGATGGGGAGGCTTTTTGTCCACCGAGCTTTTAATGCGACAGTTTTACGTAAGTGATGTTAAAAAGCCACTAACGGTGACTCTAGTATCCCAGTTCCCCCAGCACAACATGCATACTGAACCCCGCTGTGCAGGGTCACCTGGGCACCCTGATCTCCCGTGGGCAGCCCAGGCCTGTCTCTAACTAAGCCCTTGTTGTAAGGGCCTTAACCCTTGATTTTAGCATCAAGGCCCAAAATGCCAAGTGTAAACTGGGATTTGTGCGCAGAGCTCAATGGAGGCTCCTCACCCAACCCCCCTCCACAGGGCGGGTGAGGCTGCACCGCCTGGCCCATCTCCTCGCTACCTGGATACACCCCAGGATCCCTGGAACATGACCCCACCTTCACTTATCTCTAGAAACAAAGGTTCTGCCTCACAATCTGAGGAACCATGTTGTCCACATTCAACGTGAAGCATTCCTAAGTGGATTGCTAACAGCTGGATCTGAGGACAAAAGATGGTAGGACTCGAAGCTGACCCCCATGAGCAACGTCCACAGCTGGGCGAGCAGCCTTGCCCTCCTCCCCACCACGTGAATTAGCAGAGACCCCTGGCTACTCAGGATCTCTCACAGGTCACAGGCTATCCCCCAACCACGTTCTACAGCCCTGGAGCCAAAGAACTTCCTGTTTCAGGGCGTGAAGGCAGAGCAATCTGTCCTTGTTTAATTACTAAACTTACTTTCCTATCCAATTTCATTGGCTCTTAGGCTAAACACAGTAAGTGTCCATGCTTTGAGAGCATCTCCAGCTTAGCTAAGAGAACACCAGCCCAGGACTTCCAAGCAGCTCGGAGGAAGGTTTGGGAACTAACACCAACCTCACCCCGCTTCTCAGGGAGAGAGGCCCCATTTCCACAAACCCCGACCTGTCAGGCTCCTCTGTACCCCCAGGGGCCCTCCCCCAGCCCAGGGGCCCTCGCCCTGGAGACCAGCAAAGAGCACGCTCTCCTCCCTGCAGACACACTCACTGCAGCCGGAGAAGGGAGCCGGGCAGAGCAAGCTGACAGGATCCCCGCAGGGCGAACGGAAACCTCTTTAACTCAAAGCACTATTCCATAGGCTTCAATTTTAACCCAACCAAATAAAAACGCGTTGCCACTAACCAAAATGCGCACACTTACGAGCTGTATTGCCTTCTGCCCTTTAACACAGTCCATCTAGGAAACGTGCCGTCAAATATGCAAGTACACGTGGATCAGCATGGACGCCACCACTTAGTGAAGTAGTGGCAGATACTCTACCCCTCCATCCACCGAGCACAGTAAGGTGACAGAGCAGCACCGCACCTTAAGGCATGTGTGCAAACGCAAAGGCGTTCTCAGGGTTCTCAGGTGTGGGTGACTTGGAGAGTCTGAGTTCACAGATCCTCAGCGCTGAACTGCCTGTGACATGGCCGGTGGTGAAGTCCCAGCCTCAGTGCCCTCCCCCTCCACCAAGGTCACCTTCACACTCTCCCTTCCTCAGTCCCTGTGGTGGGGTGTAACTGGCATCAAGGACAGGTGGGTAATTCCTTTAATTGAGGCACCTTAAAGGGACCCTCCCCCCACAACCCAGCTAGCTCTTTAAGACACGCTCTGCCAATGTTTTTATTTTGTACATCCAGTAATTATCAAGATCAACAATACATTTCTGCTTCTGTGACCACTTTTGCACTGACGATATTTACAGTGACAAAAAACTCTTCTGGATTAACACAGCCTCACAATCACAGAAATGTTTTAAATTGCGGTTTATGTGTACTCTGGGGACAGAGAAGTCTGAACAATGATCGATAAAAGGCTTTCAAGTATCAAAGTGCGTGGCCTTAGAGTAAAATCCGGGAGGGAAAGTGGAGCAAACATAGGAGCTCAGGAAGAAACGAAGATGCACATGTTAAAACTGTTCAGAACACTTTGCTCCTTTTTTCAAAGGGCGATGGTAGGCTTTCAAGTCATTAGAGCGTTTCATTATTTTAAACAACAAGGAAAAAGTTTAGATGTCAACTTAAAAAGGTGCCCATAGTTTTTCAAAGTTATTTTACAGAACGGGTCAAAAATGTCTGAAGATCTCTGCTTTAAGGCAATATACCTCTGAAACAGCCCCAACTTAACAGGTGATCGCAATGGTGAAAGCGCAGCCTTCCACACCCTCAGCTGGTGCCCCTCCTCCGTCCATGCCCTCTGCATAAACAAGTTCATCCCAAACCCCTCCCCTCAAGATAATTGATGGGAAAATATTCCTTTCTCTTTCCAAACCCAAACTCATCCTCTTTTGGATAAATACGTTTCCTTAAAATGGTGACGAAAACGTTGGCAACGAGGAGCTTATTTACTGTTGTCTGGCCTTGCAATATCCAAGTGGTCGCTTAAAATTGTGCAGCGAGATCTGCATGTAAAAGTACAGCAACCACTACATCTGGACCAGAAATGCACTCTCTTTATCTGTATTAAGGGTTTGCTATGAATTTTGCACTCAAGATTTTCCTTTCTTTGAAATGGGAAGAATTTGATTGCCAACCAGTTCACCTGGCTCCAGGATTTAAAGACAAAACCCCAGGAGAGACCCTCCAGCAAACTCCAAAAACTCAAAACCAGCTGCGCCACATAATCCCAGGTTGGAAAGTACTTTTTCAAGGCGGCACAATAAAGCACCTCTCGGGCACTGCTTCAGGAATGCAGGTTTCCTCACTGCCAGCGAAATCCTTCAACAGGCTTGGGAGGATGCAAACACCAACGACCCAGGTGGAACAAAGCTTCCCTCACCTGGGCTTGGGGCCAAGCAGAGTGGGGGGGAGTGAGGGCAAGGCAGCCTTGCTCAGTAACTTGAAAAGACTCTGCAAATCCTCCAGCTGCGGGAGGATCCCACCTTAGGACAGCCAGCACCCCAACCCTGCACTTGGGGGGCAAAATGCCCAGCACAGCGTGCGCCCTCATTGGGGGCTCCCTGCGGGCCCTGCTATGGACCCTGGTGACCTCTGTCTTGCGTGAGCTTCCAAACTAGCCAAAGAGAACTCAGAAACCTCTCCAACCTTGGGAACCTGTTTCCTTTCCCATCATCTCTCTCAAAAAGCTAGCAGTGTACTTAACCCAAGATGAGCGCACTCAACAAACGACCCAGACAGACCCACTGCCCATGCACCCGGGCAGCACATCCCCGTCGGCTATGGTGGGAACGACAAGTGTCCAGGCCCTGCTGCAGGACCCGGGTGTAAAAGGAACACTTAGTGCCACGGAAACAGCGGGGATCATGCTGTTGCCCCGAAAGCCTGTGGGTCTTAATCTTCTTAAAATGCCTCCTCTAAAAGTCACTTGCCAAAGGAGCAGCGACACAAAGCAATGTCACCACTGCCCAAGTGGCAGCGGGATGGAAATGACTGCCGTGAATACTGCTGTGAACAGGGCAGGGAAGCCTCCTTTGCACCCACATTGAAAAGGTCCACAATCTCCCCGTTCGCGGAAGTGCCTTATTTCACAAAGGCTTAGTTAGCATTTGATACCCTTAAAAAAAAAAAAAAAGCCACTCGAAGCACATTTTGAAAGTTCCATGTTTAAAAAGATCCTTGTTCATTGATTTTGGTGGGATAATTAAGCTGATGTAAACAAGGGGACCTTGTCCAGGCACGGGTGGGGGAGGGGTGGCGGGCCTGGCCTCGGCCTGGGAGCCTCTGCTCGGGGGGTCCCCTCCCGCCCCTCCTTTCTATGTGGCCTCTCTTCATCTGGGAGGCTTTTTCCCTCCGGTCAGATTTCCACTCGGCAGAGCTAAAGGGCTCTCATGTCTCCTGGCTTGGAGTCGGGGCAGCCCTCCTAATGGGGTTTTGCTGAGTACACCTTCATCAACGGAATTCTGCTGTGATTAAAAAAAAAAAAAAAAAATCTAGGAAACCAGAGGAAGCTAGTGCGGAGCAGCATCCTCGCCCGTCCTCAGTAGGGAACACGGCTTCCAGCGCATTCCGGCTCCGCAAATTACAGACACGGGTCTGCCAGGGGTGTTCCCGAGGAGGGCACTGCAATTTGGGGTTGTCTGCCACCTACGGCGCTCACCAGTCACCCTCACTCCGTGCCAGGCTGTTAGGTCACGAACCACCCCTGCCGGCTACACAGGTCCGGGCTTCCGGGCCCCACAGGACGAGTGAGAGAGGGCAGAGGGTGCAGACGACTGACGGGGACCAACCCGCGCCACAGGCAGCAAATGAGAGCAAAGCCCAGACCCCGGGGAAGCCCGTCCACTCTCCTCCCCACCCGCCCCTCTGACAACACGGACAAAACCAATCCAACACCAAGTAGCCTAAATGCTGGCTAAAATACCTTCCTGGGCCCCCTTCCTCCACTGGGGCTGGGGAGCTGCCACAGCCGCAGCCCCTCCTCCCCTGCAGACCTGCAGGGCGGGATCTCCCGGCTCCGAGAGGGCAGGGTCCCATTCCCAGGCTCCTCCCGCCCCGTCCCACTCTCCAACAAGCAAAGTTGAAGGCAGAGAGGGCCCCAGGACGTTAAAAACTGCAAGCCGCCTTGGAGATCACCCAGTCCAATCTCTGCTCTGCTTTCACGATGCGACAAGGGCCAAGGCTGCAGCACGCATCTCTGCAAGGGAAGCTGGCAACTCTCACAGGCCCAGAGCCCCCTGGGCAGCCTCCCCGGGGGGACACCCAGTCCACACAACACCCGACACTAAATACCTCATATGCATTTCAAATGTATCTCAAACGATCCCCTTCTCCCCTTTACAGCTGCTGCCCATGAAAAACAATTAGCCTGAATGGGACTGAAAGTCCTGATTTTTAAGAAAACCTACTCCCCACCCTCTCTCCAGAAGCCCTGGCATTTCATGTCTGCCTGGGTCTTCCCACCTGGGGCCTACATGGCTCCAGGCCACAGTCACTGCACCTCCCCACCTTCAAGTGGATTCTGCAAGATCTCTCAAGCACTGACTAAACTCTTACTCCTCCTTTTAATACATAATTCAGATCTAGCAGCAAAGTGAGAAGATTATTGCTTTTTTTTTAAAGGAGGCTGGGGTCACTGTTTCTCATGCCCAGCCATTTAGTACACTTCATCGGTAAACCAATGCTCCAGTTTTTTTATATTCTTCCTTTTTCTCCTACTACAAGCACAAAATGGAAGAGATGAAAGAGTCCCCCTGTGGGTAACCCTACCTGTCCGTTACTGACGGGAGAAGCTGAGACGCTGAGGTGCAGGGAAGGGCAGGGCTCACTCAACGTAATGCCGCAAAGATCGGCCTGGGTTTTCCCAGGAGAAACAGGCTTCGATCCGGACAATCATGTGAACCCACAACAGCTGCTTCGATCACTCATCCCCTACACCCTCCTGCCGCCCCAGGCCTTACGCTACGAGATGCCCCCCAAACCAGAAGCGACAAGGCCCCTTTTTGCGGGAGTCAACTGGGGTATCCAATGGGGCTGATTGGCTCAGTCTGACCCATCAGTGCCCCCACTGGAAAGGAAAAAAATCTCACACTCCCTAGGAGATCAAGTGTGTGTCCCCCCACACACACACAAACACACACCTAGAATCACTATGAATGGTTAATCAGGAGGCTGTGCTTTTTTTTTCCAAACCACCGCCCCTCCCATTTTGACATACCTCCTCTGAAAAAGCCCTTTGCTGGAATGTGTTCCCCCGGAGCCCAGTCAAGAGCAACACACCTTGGGGAGGAATGGGTTAAGTTCAAGAGCTCTAGGAGGGCGAGGCAGGAGGGAAAGGGAAAGCGGTGCAGAGATGCAGATAAATGTGCCGGGACTTCTGCAGGGCAGGGGCTCTGGACCTGGATGCACCGAGGCACTGGCCCCTCTCCTCCAGGCACAGCTTGGCTGCGGGAAATAGAGGTGTCTTCAAAGGGACAGACCAGAGGACAGTGCAGATAAGACAAAAACACAGGCACAGCCCCGGGGGTCAGCTCGGAGTTCCAAGTGTGGAAGCCCGGCTAGGCGTGCTGAGGGCGTGCGTGTGCTGGGGGCAGGAGGGGTTCAGGCAAAGGGGACAGAGGCTGAACTCTCAGAAGTTGGCGACATCAAACCGAGGGCGCAGGGAAGGGTCGGGACCTAGGGGGCGAGGCGCCAGGCTTCCTCCGGGTAGAGTAACCCGAGAAGACAGGGGTGGGGGACGCTGAGGGATGCGACCAGGACAGGGTCCATGGGAAGGTGCACACCGCGGCGAGGGGCCCGGGATGTTCCAGGAGGCTGGGGGGACGAAGACGAGGACGGGCAGGTGCAGTCGGGGAGAAGGGAGAGGGCCAAGGACAGGGGCGGGTGTCCGGGCGGGAGAAGGCTCCCGGCCATGGCGTGGGAGCACCCTCCCCGGGGAAGAGATGCCGAGGAGGGTCGGGAGCGGGACCCGGAGCTCGAGGCCGCGCGGGGGTGGGGTGGACATGGGAAGCAGCAGGTGCCGGGTGCCCAGGTGTGGGGTAGGGGGCGGCTGCCCGGCCGCTCACCTGTCTCCTCCGGCCGGGGCCGCGGGGCGGCGGCGCGGCGGGGCGGCCGGGCCGGGCCGGGCAGTGGCGGCGGGGTTGCGGCGCTCCGGGGGCGGCGGCGGCGGGACCCGGTGGCGGCTGCTCCTCGGCCGGCCGGCCGGGCAGGCGGTCAGTCAGCGATAGACCCGGGGTCAGAAGGAGCGCTTGCGAGACTGTGGCCGGCGCGCGGGGACAACGCCGCTTTATCAGGTCGGAAACAGCCGCCGCGCGCCGCTTCCGCTGACGCAGCGCCGGCCTGCGCTCATGACTATGCAGCAGCCGCCGCGGGGGTCAGGGCGGGGCTCGCATCGTGCGCGCCGATTGGTCTCCGTGCACCCCGCCCACTGCTCTGCCCCGCCCCGCCTGCCGAGGCCCCGCCCCTGGACCGGCCCCGCCCCTGGCCGCATCCAGCCTCCGGCCTCGGGGTAGGGGCTGCCGTGCCTACCCCCCCAACCCCCGCTCCTCGAAGCTTGAGCACCAGACCCTAACCAGGAGCCCTGACCCCCGACCCCGGCTGCGTGCCTCTCGGTAGCCGCGGGAGGGAGAACCTGCAACCCCCGTCTCTCCCGTTCACCCCGCTCCTCCCTCTCCCCAAACGCCCTCCTCGCAGAGGGGCCTGGAGAGCCCCTTGGCCCGCCACCAGCCTAGCCCTCTGCAAACTCCCTCCTCCCAGCCCAGCCCCCGCCCCCAGCCCTTGATGGGAAGGGTGGGCTCCGCCGCCAGGTGCGACGGCAAACACCCTCCTCTTACCCTCCACTCGGTTGTCCCTACCTCGCCCTGATACATCTCCCCCTCCCCGCACCACCCCCATCTCCCAGGCTCAGTGCACCCCCCTCCCCACCCCCTGCCCCTTCCAGTCGATGAGCGCCCCGGAGAGCTGGGGAGGACCCCGGACCTGGGGCCTTCCACTCCGCAGCCTGACTCATGGCACGGCACCGATCCAGTATCAGCCAGCAAGCAGAGTGGCTGTAATCCCTGGGATGGGGCTAATGGGAACTCCTGGGGACAAGGTCGGGGAAGGCAGCTTGATAAACAGTGAAACAGATGATATAATGGGCTGAGGTCAGACAGCCCTGCACCCATGCCAGGGTTTAAGTGGCTTTGGAGAAATTACTTCACCTCTCAGAGCCTGGGTGTCCTCATCTGTAATATAGAGATCATAAAATCCATCTCATGGGGTTGCTGAAGGGATTGAGACATAAAGAGTGCACTGCCCAGCCTCCGGAGCAGTAAAAATGGGGGAATCTGATAATATGAAGTGTTGACAGGGAAGTGGAGCAACTGGAACTCTCATACCCCACTTAGTGGGGCTGCAAAGTGATGCAGCCATCTTGGAAATCTGTTTAGAAGTACTGGATTCTATGTAAACCCTATGACCTCCTAGATGCTTATCTTATATGAGCCTTTTTCTGTTCATAGCAGCACTGTTTGTAATAGCCAGAAAGTGGAAGTTACCCAAATGCCTATCAACCATAGAATGGATACATAAATTGTGATATATTCACATAATGCGATGACAATGAATAATCTGTTACTACATACAACAATGTGGATGACTCTCACACATGATTTTGAGGGGGAAAAAAAGCCAGACCCTAAAGCATGCAGAATTCCATGTAGATAAATTGGTAGAAATGTATAAATGGTGGTAGAAATCAGGATAGTGATTAATCTTGGAGGAGGGAGTGCCAGAGCCAGGACACAGAGGGAGTGTCTGGGGTGCTGGTGAGGTTCTGTTTCTTGATCTGGGTGCTGGTTACATGGATGTGTTCTGTTTATGAAATGTTCTCCAGCTGCACATTCATCATGTGTGTGCTTTTCCGTGTATATGTGATACTTCAATGAGGGGTTACTAAGAACATCAGGAGTGTATATATAAAGAGCCCAAAGTGGCCCCTGACACATTGTGAGTGCTCATAACTATCTATTGACCTGCCCTGTTGGGTTTTGGCTCTTACGGCCAGAGGATGGAGGCAGAAGAACTCCACCTGTCCTGTGTGCCAGCTGTATGGTCGTGGGCACCTTACTTCACCTTCCAGAGTCCTCATCTGTTCATGAGACTTCTGATAATACCTAGCTCACAAGTCATCATGAGGATTAAATAACGCTTTTTAAGAAGCCTTGATATAGTAAGGAGCACAGCATAAGGACTTAATAACTTTGTTTAATTATTCACTAAACGCTGGTATTTATTGAATCTTCTTTACTTTCATTCATTCAGCAAATAATTACTGAGTGCCTGCTATGTGCTCTGTACACGCCAGGTTCTAGGACAAGAGCTGGCAGCAAGATCTGCTTGCTATCCTTAAGGGTCCCATAGTGGAATGGGAAACACAGATGCCCATCCACCAGAGAACAGATACATAAATTGTGAGATAGTCACACAATGGAATGATAGCAATGACGATGCAGCTTACTAGCCTCTGTAGCTGTGGAGCCTTGCGTAGGATCTGACCCTCAGTAGGCTCTCCGTAAGTGCTTCTGAAAGTGTAAAGAAATGCATGAGATACAGAAACATCAGATGAATTGCCTTCTGTAATCCAGAGCTCCACACAGAGATTGGACAGAGAGCAAAGTTAAAGAAAAGCACAGCTCCAATGTGCACGTGCCCAACACTGCACGTGTGCACGTACGTGCATATATGCATGTACATGTGCACGCATTTGCACGAGGACCAGGAACAGGGCCACTCTGCCAACACTCCATGCCAGCCTAACCAGCCAGGTCCTCATCCAGGTGCTACCACCAAGTAAGGTGTTGTGGACTGCATGCTTGTATCCCCCCAGAATTCATCTTGAAGGCCTACCCACAGTGGGATGATATTTGGAGGTGGGCTCTTGGGAGGTAATAAGGTCGTGGGGATGGAGCCCTCCTGATGGGACTAGTGCCCTTGTAAGAAGAGACAGGGGAGAGCTTTCTT
The DNA here is from genome assembly GCF_964270905.1 of Leucopleurus acutus. NCBI lineage: Eukaryota > Metazoa > Chordata > Mammalia > Artiodactyla > Delphinidae > Leucopleurus > Leucopleurus acutus. The sequence goes on from NC_139159.1 coordinate 81,820,803, forward strand.
CCACTCTCTCTGCGTGCATGCACCAAGGAAGGCTGGGTGAGGTTGTAACCTGGAGGAGGACACCCTCCCCAGAACCCCATGCTAGCACCCTGATCTCAGATTTCCCAGCATCCAGAACTGGGAGAAATAGGTGTTTGCTGTTTAAGCCAGCCAGTCTATGGTATTCTTGTTGTAGCAGCCTGAGCTGACCAAGATGGAGCAGAAAATGTGCCTGTGGCCTGTGGCCCCACCATCCAGCTGCCCAGCGTGGCCTGGGAATGGGGCTGACGGGGCCCCTACCCGGCTTCTCCTCACTCCCCCTGAATGGCTGGCCCCCCAGTCATGTAAGGAGAGAGCTGGACACATGGGAGACCCTCTTGCCCTGGACTCTGGCCTGGCTCCAGAGCAGGGTGTGTGTGGGCACCTACCTGTCACAGGTGTGCAACCCGGGCAGTTGCACAGGCCTTGTGCTCAGAAGAGCTTCACACCTGCTTTGCTTTACTGCTCGGCTGGCACTCTGTACATTCTGAATAATCTTAAACAAATGATGGAGCGAATCCTGTGTCCTCATTTGTAAGCACATTGACCTGCAGGGACACTTGTGGGGAGCCTGGGGCATGACAACATCTCCATTACTGCTTGTGTGAGCTTGCCTTCTCCCCACCTCACCTGGGGACTCTTGGAGCAGGGCTATGTCCCTCTCATCCATGGACCTCCCTGCCAAGGCCTAAGAACTATCAATATAAAACTGTAACCTTGACCATTTCTGGAAGTTTGCCAGGAATCACCTCCTCCAGGAAGCCCTCCAGGATGTTCTGCCGTGGAGGAGTGAGTGGCTCCCTCCCATGAGCTCTGAGGCACTCTGCCCCTTCACCAATCATTCCCAACTGTAACTGGGCATTGTCTGCCTCTCTAGTGGTCTGTGAGTCCTGTCCAAGGGACGGGTACCAGGCCAGGTTCACTGATACATCCCAGAGCCTGCCCACAGTACGGCTGCAGACATGTTTGGATGGAGAGGGTGACAGATGAGAGAGAGAAAAGGATTTTTTTTTTTTTAATTTCTTTATTTTGGCTCCTCCGGGTCTTTGTTGCGGCACAGGAGATCCTCGTTGCGGCATGTGGCATCTTTTGTTGCGGCATGTGGACTTCTTCTTAGTTGTGGCATGCGGATTCTTAGTTGCGGCATGCATGTGGGATCTAGTTCCCCGACCAGGGATCAAACCCAGGCCCCCTGCATTGAGAGCATGGAGTCTTACCCAGTGGTCCACCAGGGAATTTCCCCTAGGAATTTCTTAATTAGGGCCCATGCAGAGACTCTGGGGGGTCCATGGACCCCTGAAACAACATGAGCCAACCTTGACTGGGCACTTGCTGAGGAATGGACTCAGCACTCTGTTTCCCACAGTCACATGCCTACATGGGTCAGGAGCTGTCATCTTCATCTTGCGACCCCACCCGGTTCAGGTTCGGGACACCTGCAGCAGAGGGCATGGGGCCCCTGTGACACTTAGCACCCCTGATTCTGGTGCCAGGAGACAGGGGGAGGATGGGAGCATGGGCCTGGGAGAGGTAGGAGGGAGGGGCAAGATTCAGGGCAGGTCAGGGTTTGGGAAGTGAAGGGGTGATCCGCAGACAGGCTCAGGGGGGTCACGGGGCCTGGGTTTGACCTCATTGTACATGAGCCTGAGTCTGTGAAATGGAGGGTAACTTACCTGGAGAAGGTGAGTCAGGAGCACACCTGGGAGCCGCCTGCCTGGGCTGAAAGCCTGGCTCTGCCCTCAGCTCCCTGGACCTGGGTATTCTTATCTTCCAGGAGGCAAGAATGACAGCTCCTGCCTCGAGAGCTGTTGTGAGAAGTGGATGAGTTAGCATCCGCCGGCGTGAGTGAGCAGCACTTCCCAGGGTCTAGACGGCGAAGGGAGCTGGTGTGCCTGGAACTCGGTAGCCTGGGACGGCGCAGATTTCACCGTGACTGAGACAATAAGCCTGCTCATTATTTGAGGGCTTACTGTGCTCCTGGCCCCTTCCCTACCTTACCACATCTCTTTAGGGAACTGAGGCAAGGAACTCTCTCCTGAGACTGCGGTCTACACGCTGACACAGACGTGTGTGCCAGCTGGACACCCTTAGTGGATGCCTCCTCTGCTCCTTGGCAAACCTCTCCTTTGTTTTGTTTTTTAATTAATTTATTTTTATTTTATTTATTTTTGGTTGTGTTGGGTCTTCGTTGCTGCGTGCAGGCTTTCTATAGTTGCGGCGAGCGGGGGCTACTCTTCATTGTGGTGCATGGGCTTCTCATTGCGGTGGCTTCTCTTGTTGCGGAGCACGGGCTCTAGGCGCGTGGGCTTCAGTAGTTGTGGCTCGTGGGCTCCAGAGTACAGTCTCAGTAGTTGTGGCGCACGGGCTTAGTTGCTCCGCAACATGTGGGATCTTCCCAGACCAGGGCTCGAACCCGTATCCCCTGCATCGGCAGGCAGATGCTTAACCACTGCACCACCAGGGAAGTCCACTCTCCTTTGTTTTTTTTCAGCAACAAACACTTTTGAAAACAGACTCGTTTGCAGAGTCCCAAGATCTCAGTTAGTAAGCTCACTTATCACTATGTATTTCTGAGCACCTGCTCTGAGCCAGGCCGGGTTCTCAGGGTGCTGGTTTGCAGCTGTCTGCCTGACAGACACCCTCCCTCCAGAACAGAGAGCATAGGGGCAGGCTCCCCCCTCTGCCCCTTCCTTGTGTGACCTTGGGAGAAAGACCTCATCTCTTTGAGCCCAGAGGTGAAAGCAGAGGCTGGGAGCCCCCAGAGAGTGGGGTGTGGACTTCCAGGGATGCAGGGTAGGTGGGCCCACACCTTACAGGTCCCAGATCTTAAGCAAGGCAAAGTACCCCAATTGCCCATGATGGAACCCGAGACCTGAGAGGACAGTGCCTGCCCAGCCCCAAAGGGGACAAATCCATGGCGGGACCTCCAGGTGCTGGAATTGGCAAGAGAGTAGCAGGCTCCCTGAGGTCACAGAGGTGCGTGGGGTCACACAGCTTCTCAGAGGTGTACGGCTGCCCGGAGCCATCTAGGTGCCTAGGGTCATAGAGATGCCTGTGGTCCAATGGCTGCCCAGGGTCATACAGCCTCCCAGGGCTTCTTGGGGGTCATATGGCCATCTGGGATCATACAGCTTCTTGGGGTCATATGGCTACCTGGAGTCATACAATCACCTGTGGTCAGACATTTGCCAGGGGTCGTATGGCTACCTGGTCATAGGGTGACCCATGGTCATGTGGCCACTCAGAGTCATAGAGCTACCGGGGTCATATGGACACCTGGGCTCACACGTGCATCTCCTTGGAAGTTCAGGCTCCTTCCAGACCATTCTCTTGCCTCTGTGTCCTGGGTGAACACACACAGACACATACACACCATAGCTGGAATGCCAGCCTCTCAACCCCTTCCCCACCTGGGCCTAAGGAATGACTGGTGTCCTTATTAAGTGATCCCTCCTGTTCAAATCCCTATGGGGCCCGTAGTCACTGCAGGAACCCCCGGCTATACCTGGGCAGCCTGGGCTCTGGCAGAAAGGGACCCAGGAGTCCCCAGGTGGGGTCAGCTGGGCACCAGCCCATCTGGGTTCCAGTCTCAGCTTTACCCCTTCCTTGCCAGTTTCATACAGGCCCTATGCTCAGAAAGACCCCGCACTTGGTTTAATGTGCTGCCGCCATCTCGATTTTGCAATTCCTAATAACTTGTGAACACGGGGACCCGATTTTTCATTTTACTTGGGGGCCTAAAAATTGTGTAGTTGGTCCTGGCTGTGAATGAATCTCTCTGCTTCTCCGCGCGTTACTGTTCTCATCTGTAAATTGGGTGCATGGGCTCAGTACTAATGCTTATCTGGCTTGGACTCAAGAGCCTGGGGAATGATAAAGGGTGATCGCCAGAACAGGCCGAACGCCAGCTCAGGCCCTGCCTGGTCATGGTCCCCTCACGCCCACAGCAGCCCTGTGCTCAGCGTGTCAGTGTCCCTGTATAACCAAGGCACAGAGAGGTAAAGTGGCAGACCTGGTGTCACACAAGGGGCAAGTGACCGAGCTAGGATTTGAACACAGACTGCTGGCTCTGAGTCCTCGTGTCTTCTGCCCAAGGTCACGGAGCAAGGACCTCCCAGACTGTCAGGGTGCAGAGGGGCTGCAGCATCCACTCGGCATCTCGAGTCCACTTGTCGGGACACTGAGGGGCAGTCAGAGTGCCTTCAGCTCAGCCATGAACCAAATGACCAGGGTGACCTGGAGAGGAGGGGGGAGGCAGCCGCCCATGGAAGGTGGAGGGTGGGGCACCTGGCAGGACCTGTCAGAACGAAGGGTGAAGGCAGGTGATGCGTGGGGCCACCCCACCCAGGGCCTCTGGTGCAGGCCACAGCTGCTGATATCAACAAGGGCAGGGTAGGCCTCTGGGGTGCTCCAGCCAGGTCACGGTCCTCAGCCAGGACTCCCACCCCCACCGCTACGTGGTCGGCAGCTATCTCAGTCCTGTGGGTCTCCTCTCTCCTCCTGCCTTTGTTCCTCCTGTCAGCAGTGCCCTCCCTCCTCCTCCTTGGGTCTGCCTGTTCATGCATGCCTCCTCCAGGAAGCCCTCCCAGACCACTGCAGCGCACAGTCATCCCTGCCTCCCCCGACACACAGCAAAAATAAAGCTGGGCTGGGAGTTCCCTGGTGGTCTAGTGGTTAGGATTTGGCGCTTTCCCTGCCAAAGGCCAGGGTTCAATCCCTGGTCAGGGAACTAAGATTCCACAAGCTGCGCGGCCAAAAAAAAAAAAAAAAAGAGCTGGGCTTTGATTGTGTCCTGAATCACCATTTACAGTGCAATGCACACTTTATAAGGCACTTTTCCTGTCCACGGTCTCATTGGAGCCTCACAGGAACCCTATGGAGTCAGATTTTTTTGTCCCCATTTTGCAGATGGAGACCTAAGAGGCAAGGGAAGGGCCTGAGCTCAGGTGGGGGGTAGTTGCCCCAATGGCTAGCACTTACTGCTACCTCCCTGGGTGCCAAGGGCTGGTCCACGTATTTTCATTCATTCATGCAATAAATGTGGACTAGTACCCGGTCTGTGCCAGGCACTGTCCTAGAGGCTGTGGAAGCTGCAGTGAAGGAAGCAGACCAACACAATTCCTCCTTCTAAAATCTGCACCCCTTGCAAAGGGGACTGTGGGAGAGGCCTGGAGGAGGGGAGGGGACAGCCCTGAGGTCGCCCACCCTGGAAGCGGCCTGGTCTCATGCTGGGGGCTGGGCATTCCCCCCAACCCCACAAAGTGCAGGGGGGCCTCTTTGGGCCCCTGGTGGTCCAGTGGGTAAAACTCCACGCTCCCAATGCAGGGGGCCTGGGTTTGATCCCTGGTCAGGGAACTAGATTCTGCATGCATGCCGCAAATAAGACCCGGTGCAGCCACATTAATTAATTAATTAATTAATATTTAAAGAAACTAGCTGCCCTCGCGTCCATTCACACATCCACGCGGTCACCAGTTCACACGGTCGCTCAACCAGCAAATAGAACAGGCTGTCTACAAGGTTTCGCTGAGCCTGTGTGAGGGAAACAGACCAAGTCCTTGCTCTCAGGGGCTTCTTTCTAGTGGGGAGACACAGCAACAAGTAAATAATAGGAGCCCATAGTTATAAATACTATGGAGAAAAAGAAAGCCGAGGAAGGAGGCCGGGGGGGGGGGGGGGGGCTGCTCTCCGCAGCAGGTGGCCAGGAAGGCCCCCTGAGCGGGAGAGTGAGTCAGGAGGGTCTGGGCAGGAAGGAGGGAGACACAGGGAACTTAACGTTTTAAAAGCTCTTTCGGGGACTTCCCTGGTGGCGCAGTGGCTGAGAATCCGCCTGCCAATGTAGGGGACACAGGTTCCAGCCCTGGTCTGGGAAGGTCCCACATGCCGCGGAGCAACTAAGCCCATGTGCCACAACTACCGAGCCCACGCACCTAGAGCCCGTGCTCCGCAACAAGAGAAGCTCCGCTTGCTGCAACCAGAGAAAAGCCTGAGCGCAGCAACAGGGACCAACGCAGCCAAATAAATAAATAAATACACTTATTAAAAAATGTTTAAAAATAAAATAAAAGGTCTTCCAGGGCAGAGGCAGAGCAGGGAGACCCATGGGGGCTTCTGTGACCGTGCAGGGGAGAGCTGCCGGCGACAGTGAGAAGAACGGTGGCTGGACACACGCTGAGCCGCAGGACTGACTGGTGGACGGGCTGTGGAGTCATTATTCACAGTGAAAGTTTATCTAAGCCTCCCTAAGCCTCAGTTTTCTCACCTGGTCAGTGGGGTGCTAGGACCTTACTGCCCAGGCTCTGGTGAGGAGAAGCCAGGAAAGTGTGGGAAGCCTTACTGAGGCCTGGTCAGTGCTGGGCCCTGGTCTAGCCCTGAGGGTACAGCACGCAGTAGGTGTTTTACAAACGGTGGTTTCTTATTTTTTATGTTTTGTGCACACACGCGCGCGTGCGTGCGTGTGTGTGTGTGTGTGTGTGTGTGTGTGTGTGTTTTGGCCGCGCCACTCGGCTTGCAGGATCTCAGTTCTCCAACCAGGGGTTGAACCCGGGCCATGGCAGTAAGCCCCGAATCCTAACCACTAGGCCCCCAGGGAACTCCCCGGTTTCTTACTTTGTAAAAGGAGGTGGGAGAGGGCGATGCTGAACCCAAAGGCAATGAGGTGCTGGTAATGAACTAGAGCTACCGTGCTTGGGTGGAGGCAGCCCTCTTGGGGGACAAGGTGGTAGCCATGTTGGGTGGCTGCCTGTGGCAGGGTCGTTATTGTCTGACCTTGTGGTCGGAGAGCCCAAGAGAAGTTGCCGGGGGGCTGGAGGCCGGAGCCAAGCACGCGGGCTGCACAGAGCACTGACCCCACTCCCCCGGGCGGCGGGGCCTCTTTTCCATGGTGTTTACTGAGGTCCTCTGGCTCCAGGGAGCTCGTGTGGGCTGAGTTCCCGGGGCCGTCTGTCCCCCTGACAGCGTGCTGGGAGGCAGGGAGCAATGCGGGTGGCTGTGATGCCTCTGGCGGGGGTGGGGGTGGGGGGGGCAGGCTCCTCAGCCCCTCCTGAATCTACAGGCCCGGGAAGCCACCCCAGGCCCACCCCTGACCGGGGCTCAGAGCTGGGGGCTGGGATGGAACTGAGCTGAGACCCCTTTCTCCAGGCTGCCTGGTGAGGAGGGGGTGGAGCAGATGCAAAGGGGTCATGACTCAGGAAATGGGGACAGGCTCAGTGTGGGAGCAAAGAAGGTCAGGGTTCAGCCGGTAAAAGTAGAGCCAGTGATAAGGGGAGAGCAGGGTCAGGGCTTAATGTATAACCAGGGTCAGCGTTCAACGTCTGACCGAGGTTGGTCTGAGAATGTGAGCAGGGATTAGGGCTCAGCATGTGACCAGGATCAGGGCTCAGTCCACGGGCAAGGTCAGAGTTCAGCCTGTGACTGGGATCAGGGCTTAGTGTGTCATTAGGATCAGAGTTCAGTGGGGGTCAGGGGTCAGTCTGTTACTAGGATTGGGAGGAGTCTATGGGTGGGGTCAGGACTCAGGGGTGACTGACCGCGGGGCTCAGCACGGGGCTGCTGCCCGTGAACCTGACGTGGCAGCTACAACCCTGCGGTGGACTCAGGGCTGCCTGGTTTCTTTTCTCTGCGCAGCTCAGCCCCATTCAGCTTCCTCTCTTTTTCATTTAAGAATCTTCTACTCGAATCTAAAATAGTGTGGATATATGTATATGTATAAATGATTCACTTTGCTGTACAGCTGAAACTAACACAACATTGTAAGTCAACTATACTTCAATAAAAATTAAAAAAAAAAAGACACGATCATTATTAAAAAAAAACAAAAAAGGATCCTCTATTCTGCTAGGCATTGTTCTAGATGCTTCAAACTCCAAGGTCACTTAGCTGCAGTCGCAGCCCTGAAGGACATCCCATCCCCTGGTGCCTCAGCCTAGGTCCGCATCCTACAAGATACTCTGGAGCCCAGAAAGGACCAGTGACATGTTTCTCCTCGGGACTCAAGGTTTCCTGGAGAAGGCTTTGAAGGCTGGTTCACTCAAGGGAGTGGGCAGGGGCGCATTCCAGGCAGAGGGTACCGCTTGAGCAAAGGCTTGGGGGCTGGTCAGCTCAGAGCAAGGGAATCTGGTTGCCAAGGTGAGCGCTTGGCCAGTGTCAGAGCTGGGCGCCGGCTGTGGACAAATAGGGCTCAGTGCTCAGAGAGCGACGTGCAGACTAGCCTTGTTGGGACAGGAGGCCATGCTTGCACAGGCTCAGAGGTAGCCCCAGCCAGATGCCTCCAGGTGACAGGGTGTTCGCTTTGGTGGGCCCTCCCTGCCCCGGAGGCGGCCCACAGTGGGTGGGTCAGACCGCAGCAGACAATGGGAAGGAATGAGGGTGCGAGAGGCCAACAAACACAACTGTGGGAAGGGGTGGAAGGACAAGGGAGGTTGGGCAGAGGCCAGGGCAGCAGAGCGGGCGAGGCGGCACACAGACCCGGGAGAGCCACCATCAGCAAGGGACATGCAGTGGGGGCCTGGGCAGCAGGGCTCCCAGTGGGGCGTCGTCTCTGAGCGCTTGGACCACTGGCCAAGTCCCTGCAGCCTCAAGCCACCCACACCCAGCTCGCAGGCCCGGGCCTGGGGCGTCCTCCCTCTGCTCCGCCAGCCGTGCTGGGGTGTGCAGGACGGCTGGGCCCCGGCCTCCGGCCTGCCCAGACCTCGGCTTTGGCATCCGGTCGGGCCCGCTTCACAGCCGCCTTCGCAGAGCTGGAGTCACCTTTTTCAAGCACAAGGGGACCAGGCCCTGCCCTGCTCAACCCCCTTCCGGTTTTCCAGCTCCCCTTCACCCCCGCCCCTGGACCAGGCCACCAGCTACTCAGGAACCTTCCTGCGGCCTGGCTCATGTGTCCCCACCCTACCTGAGGGCAGTCGCTGGGCCGAGGCAGGGCTCCAGGGCTGATGGTGGGGCTGTCAGAGGGCGGGGCTGCCTCCCAAGAGCCCACGGGGAGGAGAACTCAGAGACCCAACAGCGGGGAGGGCTGGGGGTGCCAGTGCCGGCTGGGGAGGTGGTGGACCCCAAGGACGCGGCCTGAGCCTGCAGGTGGGGTGGCGGCAGCTAGGGTGCAGGCAGGTTGGGGCTCTTGGGGGACGAGGTGGTAGCTGGGGCTGCACCACTACAACAGCTCTTTCGATCCTCAAAGAGCCCGTTCCCTTGGACCAGGTGTTACCATGATTCCCTTTGCTCAGATGAGGACAATGAGGCCCAGAGCAGGTGAATGATCACCTAAAGTCCCCCGGCCGTCCGGCAGAATCAGGGCTGGCCTCCAGGCTGGCTGACCCCAGAGCCGGAGCTCTGAACCCCGAGAGCTGTCAGGACCATCAGGAAAGGAACGTGGAGGACGTCCCTGGCAGCCCAGTGGTTAAGGCTCCGCGCTCCCAGTGCAGGGGGCCTGAGTTCGATCCCTGGTCAGGGAACTAGATCCCACATGTCGCAACTAAGACCCGGTGCAGACAAATAAATAAATAAGCATTAAAAAAAGAAAGAAAGAAAAAAAAAGAGGGCTTCCCTGGTGGCGCAGTGGTTGAGAATCTGCCTGCCGATGCAGGGGACATGGGTTCGTGCCCCGGTCCGGGAAGGTGCCCCATGCCGCGGAGCGCCTGGGCCCGTGAGCCATGGCTGCTGCGCCTGCGCGTCCGGAGCCTGTGCTCCGCAACGGGAGAGGCCACAGAGGCTTGCGTACCGCAAAAAAAAAAAAAAAAAAAAAAAAAAAAAAAGAGTGGAACGTGGTGCCGACATGGGGCGGGGGCATATCTGAATTCAGAGGCGACTGGCAACGGGGGCTGGTGGGTCCTGCCCCAGTCCCTCCCAGACCCCCAGAGGGCCCTGCCTGCTGCGTCCCCTCCTGCCCAGGACACCTCACACTGGTATGTCGGCCACTAATAAACACAGCCTCATCGAGCCTAATTAACCACGGCCGGCATTTACTGACCATTTACTCTGTGCTAAGCCCTTTCCTCCCCTGCTTGTGTGAGTATCACCCTGCAACCTGCGGGCCACGTCCTGAGCTCCATTGAAGGACGCAGAACAAAGGTTGAGAGCAACACAGTGGCCTGACCCCACTGCAGGTGACAGCAGAGCTCTCACCCTCTGTCCCTTGCCCCAGGCTGTCCTCAAGGCCAGGAATATCACCCTCGTCCTGCATGGGTGGGGTGCAGGGATGGAAGGAGGCCCACCCAGTTCCCACCCAACCTGCTGGGTTGGTTTGGCTCTGCCAGAGCCCCACGCCTGGGGAGCCCTCCGGTGACACCATCCCCACTGGCTGTCTCTAAGAGCAAGGACTTTGAGAGCCAGCTGTGCCCACAGAGGTGCAGGTCCTTGGGATACGCTCCTTAGTCTCGGGAGGGGACGAGCAAGGTTTGAGGAGCCGGGCAAAGCCTCAAGTCCGTCAGCCTGGCGGGTGAGAGCAGGTGAGCCGCAGTGATGGCCCAGGGCCCACGCAGACCCTGCGGCAGCTGTGCCTCCCGAGCCCTGCTCAGGACGCAGACAGCCAGTCTCCATGCGGGCAGCTCACCTTGCCAGCTGGGTCTGTCCACATCTGCAACTCGAGGCAGTGAACAGCCCACAGAAGCCCGGGGAGGGGTCCGTGGAGTGATGACTCTTAGTGCAGGGCCAGCGCCCGGCCCCCAAGAGACTCAGCCCCTAGTTCTGGGGTTGGGGTCAGAGGGTGCGGGCTGAAACCAGATGCAGGTTTTCAAGTCCCCGCCACCCTCTGCTAGCTGTGAAGCCAGACAGCCTGCCTCCCCTCTCCGTGCCTTGGTGTCCCCGTGTGTAACGGCCCATGGCACTAGCACAGGTGTTCGGGGTCATTCGATTCTCTGACACCTCACAGAGAGACGTGGGGGGACCCCCAGGGCACCTGATGTGGACCCACGGCCACGCACACACACTCTGCCCTCAGACTCGCAGGCGAACACGCTCATACACGTGTGCCCACACAAACGGGCACACTCACCTACACGTGCCTACAGAGCCAGCCCAGATGCCACGCCCACCTCCCACCGTACACGGGCTCACACACACGGTCTCTCTGTCTCCTATGCCCGGGCCCAGGCACACCTGGAACCTGGCACAGGTGTCTGCTCTGCTTCCCTCCTGGTGCCTGGCCCCTTCTCTGGACGCCGGCTTCTAGAGAGAGTCAGCCAGGCGCCCGGCAAAGGCCCTCCTTCCTGCTGTCCCCGCCTGGGCCCCCGTGGGGTCCCCACAGGCTGAGGTCACTCCCTATCCATTCTCCACCCTTGAATCCCACGGAGTTCCATTCGCCTGTGCCCAGTGCCCTGTGGACCCCCGGGCCCAGCAGCAGCCGCCAGAGTCTGCAGGGGCCCCTCCTTTCTGGGTGCCAGCCTGTCTCTCTACAGCAGGTACCCCGCCACGCGCTCCTTATGCCATCTGCAATCCTGGTTCCAGCACACACCACTGTGTGACGCTGGGCTCCCTCCACCTCAGTCTCCTCACCTGTGAAATGGGGGCGCTTGGCAGGCCCCACCTGTGTGCCAGTGGAGAGCTAAGGAGTGAAGGGCACACAGTGAGTGTAGGGGGTCCTCCTGACCCTGGCAGGATCATTGCCAGCTCTGGAGCCAGATGTGTCCTGGGTCACCTGAAGGAGGCCTCTGCTTGTCCCTCAAGGCCCCATCAAGGACACTGGGCCTGGACTCTGCCAACGGTGTGTGGGAGGAACTTTGGCCCTTACCTGGCTGAGCCTCAGTTTCCTCATCCATAAGATGGGATAGCATTGCGGCCCAGGACTTGCGGGGAGGATATAAGATGTAGTTTACGTGAAGTGTCCTCGATAAAGGAAAGCAAAGATGGAGACAGCAAGGATGAGACACAAAATTTTATCCCCGAGGCCATGGCCCCCCTTAGACATGAGGTCCTTCTGGACGCTTCTCAGACTCCTTGAGGCTGATGGGGAACTTTAAGCATCCTGCCCCATCTCTGCAAGGTGACGCCCTTGGTAACCACAGCACACAGTCCATCTCTGACTCTGAGCTCCTGGGGTTTCAGTGGGCCCTCACTGTGGACTCAGAAGAGTGGAGGAGGGCTTCCCTGGTGGCGCAGTGGTTAAGAATCCGCCTGCCGATGCAGGGGACACGGGTTCCATCCCTGGTCCGGGAAGATCCCACGTGCCATGGAGCAACTAAGCCCGTGCGCCACAACTACAGAGCCTGCAAGCCACAACTACTGAGCCCGTGAGCCACAACTACTGAACCCGCATGCCTGGAGCCCGTGCTCCGCAACAAGAGAAGCCACCGCAGTGAGAAGTCAGCGCACCGCAACGAAGAGTAGCCCCCGCTTGCCGCGACTAGAAGAAGCCCGTGTGCAGCAATGAAGACCCAATGCAGCCAAAGATAAATAAATAAAAAAAATTTTTAAAAAAGAAGAGTGGAGGAAACCCACCCGCAACACCAAGCACCCTGGTTTCAGCTCCCCCCAGCCCCATCCCCACCTGCTCGCACACCAGGGGTCCTCTGTGTGATTCCCTGCTCCCCGGAGGAGCCACAGCCATAGGGTCTGAGGCCCTGGGCCCCTGCTGCTGGCCGTGGCCTGGCTCTGAGCGTCCTGCGGCACAGTGTGGGACCTGCCATTGGTGAGGATTCCACTCCCACAGCGCCCCCCGCTCCCGGGCCCTACAGCCCTCTTGGGGCGAGGGGGGGCAGGAGAATGAAGAAACTGAGCTCTGGGAGGTGAGACTCACAGAGGAAGTCATGGGGCCCTGCCTTAGCTCACGTGGGCTCTTGGCTACCGCGTGAGAGTGACTGGGTCTCCGTGCCTCAGTTTCTTCCCCTGGGAAATGGGGCAGGGTTGTAGCGTGGGCAAGGGCACAGCCAGACCTTGCTGCTGCTTGTGTTACTGCGACCAGGGCTGAGGGAGGCCTCCTGGCATGGGTGGTGTTTGAGCCAAGTGGTGAGGAGGGACTGGTCTCTATTAACAGACAGGATAGGGAAAAGCATTCCAGCAGAAGGAACAGCAAGTGCAAAAATGTTGAGGCCTGGAGCCAGGGTGGGTGGGGGCGGGGCAGGGTGCAGGGGGCTGCAGGAGGCTCCCCACCTGCACCATGAGGGTGCCCTGAGCGGTGGCCCGTGGTCAGCCACACTCCCAATCACACACGCTGTTCCTTCTGCCATGGTACCACCCGGCCCTGCCCACACTCTCCACTGCGTCCAAACTAAACAAGGATGCCGCCTTGCTCTCAAAGACTTTCCTGTCCACCATCAAGATGCAAGAGCAGGAGCCATGCCATGCTTGGACCAGCTCCAAATCCACAGAGAGGAGGCTGGCTGGGGAGGCTTCCCTGTGGGAGCGACTCCACAGCTGGGACTGGGGGCAAGGAAGAGCCTGGGGGCCAAAGAGGGACAGAAGGTGAGAGTGTTTTAGGTTGGGCTCAGCCTAACCTAAAGGTCCAGCCCTGCTCTGCCCTCCCCTGCTCCTCTCTGAGCCCGACCACCACTAACCGAGCTGGTCAGGTCCCTGCAGAGTTTCTCTGAGTATTAGAGAGACTGCCCGAGCTCAGCAGGGTGGAGACCACTGTCCGGAGTGGGGTTTCCAGCGACCCGCTCCCCACAAAGCACCTTGGGGCACCTACTGCAGGCTTTCCTGTTCCTCAACCCTCATCACAACCCATTTTACAGATGGGCACAGTGAGGGGAGAAGATGCCTGCCTGGGTCGTGGCTAGGAGGAAAACAGCATCCCGGCCCCGGGGTCGGGTGGCCAGGAGGGAAGGTGTCAGGCTGCTCCGCGGGCAGGGAGAGACCCACACTGTCTGTGGGAACCATCACCTGCGGCCTGGAGGAGAAACATCGACACCCCCTGGGCACCCACGGCCAATTAGTTGAAGAGCAGGAGGGGGAGGCTGATGCAAGGGCCCAGACTTTGAAATTTGACTGTGACAACCGCCCTGGTGAACTTGATTCACCCACAGGCTGGGAGCCACCTTCTCCGGAGCCTCCCTGCCTCCAAGTAATGCAGCTGCCCCTCTGCTTGCACCCCGCTGTGGTCCCGGGCCACTTCCTAACCACCTGGGCCTCCCTCCTCTGGGAAACGGGGGTGTTATGGGTTGAACTGTGCCCCCCAGATTCATACATCCAAGTCCTAACCCCCAGGACCTCAGGGTGGGACCTAGTTTGGAGATGGACCTTTACAGAGGCCGTCAAGTTAAAGTGAGGTAGGGTGACCCTAATCCAATCTGACCGGCGTCCTTCTAAGAAGGGAGAATTTGCACAGAGTTACACAGGGAGAACGCCGGGTTGACCACCGTCTACAAGCCTAGGAGGAGGGCCTGGAACAGAATCTCCCTCACGGCCTCAGAAGGAGCCTTGATCTCAGACTTCCGCCTCCAGAGTCCTGAGACAATAAGAGTCAGCCGTAGCGGCCCCGCCCCCTCGGGGGCTCGGGTTAGGCAGCCCAGCAGACTATTGATAATACAGGCAGGTAGTTGAGATCATTTACCTCAATGTCTGGCAGATGTGGGCCTCCAAAAAGTGTGGGCCACCTCCATTAACATTAAAAAGCCCATCACACCCTTGACAAAACAAAAACAATGTCAAGACCTGTATTCAGCCCTGGGGGAAAGCAGAGCTCAGGGTTTACCTCCGAGCTACTGCGGGGGAGGGTGGCTGGGAAGCAAGGGTGGGATCTGCTCCACCACCCGGGAGCCCAGCACAGGACGCAGGAAGTTTGTGAAATTCCTGGCTGCATTTGGGAGGGTGGCTGCCTCAGTGATCTCCCCATTTAACACCTCCAGCCAAAGGTTCCCGTGTGCCGGTCCAATGCGGGCGCCTCAGCACACTCTCGGAGCTGTGCCACGGCCCTGTGAAGTGGGACCTGTTCATGGGCTCCCATTTTACAGGTGAGCAAACTGAGCCTCAGAGGTGTGTCATTCAGCCCGACCCTGCCTGACCATGACACCGCGTACGCTGCTTCAAGCCCGATCCATCAGGGGCTGCTGGAGTGGACAAGTGAGGTGGTCAGGGGAGCGTCCAGGAAGGGCTGACACTCCAGACAAAGGGGGAAGGGCATTCCCAGGAGAGGGAACAGCTCCTGCGGCCCCAAGGTGGGTGGGCCTGTGGCACAGTGGGACAGATGGAAGGTGGGGTTAGCAGCTGGAAATGACACTGAGTCTTAAGAAAAGTCCACACGGGGCGTGAAGGACTTTCTCTGAGTCCTTTTCAGTCGGAGACTGATTTAGATTTGGAAAGTTCCCTCTGTTGGTGGTGTGGACAGTGGTCTCCGAGAGAAACCCAATGCCAGACACATAAGCAACTTTAAAAAAGGAAAAGGAAATCTTATAAAAAGGAAAAGGAAATCATGCAATTTTTTAAATAATATATTTTATTTGACCTAATATAATAAAAATGACTGAGATAGTTTACATTACTTTTCTCACACTCGGTCTTCGAAATCCCAGTTACAGCACGTCCCAGTTCAGACTAGCCGCTCTTCAAGTGCTCAGCAACCACCTGAGGCTGGTGGCCACCGTCTTGGACAGCGCAGGTGTAGGCGAGGGGCTGTGGGGGCCGGAGTGGAGACAGGGAGGCCGATGGGAGGCCACCGTCCGGTGGAAAGTTCCCACCGTCCAGGGGAAAGGATTCCACCCTCAGACACCAGCCTAGGCAGGGCACACAAGGAGGGACTTGTAACGACTGGTCCAAGATTGCACAGAAGGCAGCACCAGGTCTGGACTCTGTCGAGTGTCCAGCGGGAGGTCACAGAGTAGCACAATTTGGTTTCAGCCCAGACAGCTGGTGTCCCCAGCGGGCCAGGTCACCCTCCACTCCAGACTAATGTGAGGCTTCCTGTCGCAGCTGGAGGGTGACCCGAGGCCTGACCCTGGCGGCCCTGGCGGATGAGCCCGGAAGGAAGGCCTCCTCCTTGATGCACTCGAAGTGGGGAGTGCTGGGCTGGCGGGGGCTTCCCTGGGGACTCCCTCGGGAAGCACTTCACACGCTGGTGGGCACTCGGCCAGGGCAGCCCCCAGCAGCTGCGGGAGGCAAGGGCCTTGGGTGCAGGGAGGGAGGGCCAGCACCAGCTCCTGGGGCTCCTGAGGTACTGCCTCAGCATCTGGGTCTGGGGGTACACTAGGGTTAACCCCACAAGACAGCTGGGGCTCTCAGGGAACATGCAAGCGGGCCAGCTGCCCCAGGACTCAGGGCACCGAGAGAACGGGGTCAGGAGCACATCCTCGCTGTGGGGCCGGGATGAGGCCCTTCACCTCTCTGGCCTCTGCTTGCCCCTCCGTGAAATGGGGGCACTGGGACGCCTCTCTCACGGGCCAGGGTGAGAATTCAATGAGCTCACGTGTGAGCATGTGGGTCCCCACAAGAGAGCTATCTGTGGCCACATCATGGAAGTTTCAGGCCCCTCCTCACTTCTGGTGTGAGGCCTCCTCTGACTTGAGCTGAACTGTGCTCCCAGGACCTAAGCCCTACCCTGCTCTGGGAGTTCACTCCCTCACGCTTTGTCCATCCTCCTTCAGAATAAGTACTCGGGGTACTCCAAAGATCCCACATTGCCTAACCTTGGGGTGCCTCCCTCTCTCCTTCCTTTCCCCTTCCTCCACACCCCCCAAACATATATCGAGCACCTACTGCGTCCCAGATGCTATGCCAGGCACTGGGGATTTCCCTGAGAACAAAATAGGCTGCCCTCCTGAAGCTGGCAGCCTGGAGGCGGACACTAGTCACTTAAATGAAGAGTAGGCGCAAAATTGTGACTGTCTTTAGTCCTTTGGAGACATGCCTGGCTGGCAGCAGGGGGGCAAAGAGCAGAGGGATGGAACAGGCAAGTGACTATTGAGAGCTAAAAGAAGCGTGAAGTAGGAGGTATGCGGGAAGAGCAGCGAGTGCAAAGGTCCTGTGGCCGCATCTCCACTGCCTGGTGTGGGGAGGAGCTGAAGGCAAGGGCAGGGCAGAGCGGGCAGGCCTCCTAGGGTAGGCTGGAGCCGTGGAAGGACTGAGCAGGGTTGGTGTGTTCTGATCTAAAAGATCAGCCTGGCTCCTGGGACAGTGCTTGGAGGGAGCAAGGGTGGGGCCGAGTTGGACACGACAGCAGGGGCATAGAAGGTGAGAAGAGGGTAGCTGCGGCACGCAGGAACCTCCGCCCGGGAGCCCCGCCCACAGGCGGTGCACCCTCTGCGCATGCCCAACCCCGGAGCCCGGGCGGCAGGTGGCCCGCCCTCTGCGCATGCCCAGCCCAGGAGCCCCCTTCTACCGGCGGCGTGCCCACTGCGCATGCCCAGCCAAGGGAGCCTGGGCTCGCCGCAGTTGCTAAGGCCGCTGAATCCCTGGGACCCCGCGGTCCGGCCTTTGCCCGGTTCTGGGGTGGATCGAGAGGCAGCCCACTGTGGCCGTACTCCTGAGCACCCTCTCCAGTATCTGCTCACTCAGGAATAAAGCCGGCATTGGCCTCTCTGCCTTACTCTTCTATCTGCTCACTGAGAGTTAAGTTGGGGCAGCTGGGGGCGCATCATCTGCTCTCCGCACAGGTGGGTGGTGGTGGGGAGGAGCCGAAGTCTAGGTCCAGACCTGGGCGGCACGTGGGCTGGAGGGAGAGCGTGGTGGCGGGATGGGGGTTACTCTCCAGGACTTTGTCTCCCTCCTGAAGTTCCAGAGTTCATTCTACAGGTTGGGACTGACCCCTGATGCATCCTTCAGGCCCTGCCTCCCCACAGCCCCCGTTCTCACCCCTCCCTCCCCCTGGGATTTTTGCCTCCAGTCTCAGATATATCAGGCTCTATTTCATCTCCATTCCCCTGTCGTGAGCGGTCTGTTGCCAGGCTGGCCCTTTGGGGAAAAGTGGAGGAGAATGGATCCGCCACCCAATGGGGAGCTGTTGTTTGATAGGGGACAGGGTTTGGCTGCAGCTGGGCTGTGGGCATGGGTAGAAAGGGCTGGACGTTTAGGGGCGGGGAGGAGCCCCATAGGCCTGTCCTCCTGTGCCTGTGAGGCCAGGGGCGCCCGCTTCAGCCTCCTTTTCCCCAGCTGCCTGCCTGGTGGGGACTGCGGAGCCAGACCAGCTTAGCCTGCAAGGTGTGGGTCCTGGTGTTACCAGTCCGTGTGCACGACACACAGTGAGGCCAAGCAAACCCAAGCACTGGAGTTTGGAGCAGAGGAAGGTTTGTCGCAGAGTCCAGCAGGGAGAACGGGCGGCTCGGGCTCAAAACCCCGCACTCCCCGATGGTTTTCCGGGAGAAGTTTTTACAGATAGGATTTGGAGTGAGGGCTGCAGGGTGAGTGGCTTTCTTCTGATTGGTTGGCGGTGCTCCAGGAATGTTGATCTCCGCCTGAAGTTACCATCCTCTACCTGGGTAGGTGGGGCCTTAGTTCCTGACGGAGAACTCAAAGGTATTGATATGTATATTCCCTGAGGAGGAGCCGGGACCCTGCCCCGGGGCTGCACTATTGTTTCCTGACTGCTCCCCCCTGCATCCTCTCCCTTCCCTGCTTAGCAACTCTTTGAATCTGCCCTTTGGAACTCAGGGAAGGTCAAGGAGGCTGAATGAAGCCTATTTCCTACAAACAAGAAATGGGGGGGGGACACAGAAAGGCTTCTGTGTCCAGCGGGGCCCAACAGGTTTCTGCTCAGTTTCACTGGGGCCTGTGGCCAAGGACCCGGGTGGGCAGATGGGCGTGAGGATGAAGCCAGGGCACTGGGACAGGATGAGCGGCAAGGGGGGCTCTGAGCCGGCACCTATTTCTGTTCACAGTATCAGGACTTTGAAGGACGAGGGGGTCGCTGGGCTGTGACGGTGCTCAGAGCCAAAGTTCTGGGGGGATGGCAGGGTGTCACGCCGCGCTGGGAGATAGGCCATGCTGAGCAGAAATGGGAACTCATTCTCTTGATCTGATAAGATCCATCCTGAGCGCCCCGTAATCCCCTGAGCTATGGCTTTCTGGTGACTGAGCGGACGGTGAGGGGCCTCGACGTGGGCCTTGGGCCTCTACAGGCCTTCCCTTCCCCCGACTACTGTCACAGCCTTGAAACGCCACCCTTGGGGTCACATCCCTCTGATTCTATAACGTTCCTGGATTTTTCAGCATTAAGCAAACACCAATGAGACACTGCCAGCAGCTGACACTTATTAAAGGTGTCCCGTGTAGCAGGCTTTGTTCGTTTTTTGTGTTTTTTTTGCATTATCTCTTATTTATACAGGAGATAAATCCTCTTAACAGCCCATTTACAGACTAGGAAACAGCGGCTCAGAGAGGTTAGGGAACTTGCCCAAGGTCATCCTGCTGGGGGGCGGCAGAAGCAGGATGGAACTGCTGCCTGTGTGCTGATGGGTCTGGGAGCACCCTGATTCATCTTTAGAACCTCCACCCTCACCCTGATGGGAGCAGCAGACCCCTGAAGACAGGCTGAATGAAGCTGATTAACTAGGCAGCTGAGATGGCAGGGAAGGGAGTCGGCTCTTGGGGTGGGGATGGGGTCCCACAGTCCTGGATTCAAACTCTGCCATGAAAGAGCTGTGTGCCCTTGGGCAAGTTACTTCACCTCTCTGAGTCGCAGTGTCCTCCTCTATCAAGTAGGTTACTCAGCTATGACTTAAAAATATGTTGTGAGAATTCAGTGTAATGTGGGGTGGAGATCAGAAGGAGGTGCCTCAGGCAGGACCACCCCCCAGTCCCCCGCCACCCCGGCTGACCCCAGCCAGCTGAGGAAGGGCCTGCGTCTCTGCTGCAGGGGGGCCCATTCTCTCATTCTGCAGGGAGCAACTTGAGCCCAGAGAGGGCACAGGATCACCCTGCCTGGCACAGCAGAGGAAGCCTAGAGAGATGGGGAAAAGCGGCTCACCACTATGGCTGCCGCGGATCAAGGCGATCCTTCCGACTGGGGGCTCCAGCCTCACACCACACTCAAATCTCCCTAGACTCGGTCCTCTTGGATATCACGGTGATATCGCTAGGGTGTTGGCGGTCTTCTGTGATCCTTCTGTTTTTTAAATGCAGGGCAATGCTTAGCCCAAGAGTAGGTACTCTCAGGCCAAACATCCCACCCTGTGCTTGGCGGGATTTCCGGAGGCCCATGTGTGCTAGTGCCTGTTTACTCTGTGACCTAGGAAACAGCCCCCTCCCCCTCCTGGTGAGGCTTGCCTGGGAAGAGCAGAGGTGAGAAGGCTGGCAGATAAAGAGCACGCTCTGGTCTGTGAGCCTGGGGAGGTCTGTAATTAACATTTCAGCAACCCTGATAGCATCGATTCCTGCTTCCTATCTCCGGGACTCTCCCTCTCCCGGTTAATCCACTGTTCTGTTTGTAAGTGATGTCCTGACCTTAGCCACACCTCGATTAGGAGGGAGACACCTCTCCCTGCCCTCTCCTTTCCCTGTCCCACCTTCTCTGCTGAATGTTCAGGAGCTTTTCGTTCAAAAGGTGATCATACAAAACGTTTGCTAAAAATAACCGAGTCAAACATTCCTAGACGTCCTGTGCTATTGTAGATCTTAAATACTTATTAAAAATGAGAGCATACCCCAAGTAGATTTTCATAGAATATGAATTTTTTTTTTAATCCAGTTTTCAGTCTGCAAAATGTGCTGAAAGACCCAGGTCCCCAGGCCCTGGTCCGGGTGGCCTGGGCAGCAATCCTTTTCTCCCACGTCCATCTCGGGGTGGGCTCTGCGCTCAGCCTAAGCTGGGTTCCAATCCCCGAGCTGCACCTGCGGAGCCGACCAGCTGAGGGAGGGCTCCTGCTGGTGGTGGTCAAGCCCCTGGCGTCCCACCCCTCCCCCAGCCCTCTGAACCCTGAGTGCCAGCTCCACTTTCTCCCATTTTATTGGGGGGGGGGAAATGGAGGCCCACTGTGGTCCCCGCCAAGACCCAGAGCCGTGTCGGAGCAGCAGGCTGGTCACCCCCGGTGTCCCCACACTCCCTCTCGTCCTGCCACCCCTCAGAACAGAGTAGCCCTGCCACCACTGAGCACGCCTCCGTGCCGGGCCGCTCTGGGCTCTCAGCTAGGACAGCTCACCCTCCCAGCTCAGGAAGGGCTGCAGCCGGGCCCAGCTGCCCGGCCCCTAGGGGAGGGGGCCGAAGGCGTCCAGGGGCCGTCCAGAGCTCTGCTCTCTCTTGAGTTCTTTGTGTGGTCTCAGTCTTCCGGACCACAGGGTCTCTGAGGTCCCCGTGGCTTGGGGGGGTGGTCTCCTGGAACATGGGGTCCCTGAGGTCCCGGAAGGCTGAGCTGAAGCTTTCCTCGCCAGGGGGACTGGAACGCGAGTGGGAGCGCCAGGAAGCCGCCTCCAGCTTAGCAGCCGGTCCCAGCTCCCTACAGGTCAGGGCCAGGAGGAAACTTGGCCCCCGGTCTGGAGCTAGATCACCAAGACCCTGAGCTCTAATAGGAAGGACGCCAAGGTGGCCCTGATACGGATGGCTCGTGGCACCGTCCCCACCGGGGGAAGGGCTGCTCCCAGGCGGGCCGGAGGTGGGTGGCCACGGGCAGGGGCCTCGGTGTTCTTATCCGTGAGTCAGTGGCGATGGGAACATTTATTTACGTGAGTGGCCGGCGCAGCCGAGGCCTTGGAAGACAGGAGTTCATTGCCAAGGCTGGGCAGAGGGTGCTGGGGTGAGGGCAGGGGCAGCACCTGGGATGTCCCTTCCCGGGCACCTGGTCGCGGTCCCCAGGGTCTGCTGGGCAGCAGGCCTTGTGGCCAGCGCTGGGACGAGGGGGCACTGCCCCGAGGACCCGCCCACCCGGGGCACCAGTCTGCTGGGGGAGGCGAGGGAAGGAGTGTGCCTGGAGATGATGGGTCCTGGGCCGGGGTGCGGGGCCCTGCAGGGGCCCTGAGGGGAGCGGCCCTGGCTGGGAGGGGCAGGAGGGGCAAGGCAAGGGATTCTACCCTGGAGCCTCCGGAGGGAACCAGCCCTGCTGGCACCTGGACCGCAGGACTCCTGGCCTCCAGAACTGCGACAGGTTAAATGTGAGTTGTTTTAAGCCGCTAGATGTGTGGTGCAGCAGCCCTAGGAGACTAAGACTGACTTTCTAGGCCCAGAGGCCCGAGGCCCGCCCAGCTGCCATCATGGAGCAGGGCTGGGTCAGGCCAATCCCCGAACCCCCAGTGGCGGTCACCAGGAGCCCTTGGCAGTCCCCCGCCCGCAGGCCCATGGAAAGGGGTGGGCTAGGGCTCGGACTGGTGCAGGGCTGTGACCCCTCGGGCCACAGGCAGGCCCTTCTGGAGGCACCCCAGGCCCCCTGTGTGGTGTTGGGGTCCCTGTGGGAATGGCAGGGGTGGCGGGTGACACGGAAGTGGGTGGAGTCTCCTGGCCACTCTCTGGGGTACATTGGGGTCTCCCTGGAGACTCTGGAGCTGGTGGTGAGGCTGCCTTCCCCGAGCTGACTCACCTCAGCCGGCCTTGTCTGAGCACCAGGCTGGCTGCAGGCCGTGCTAGGCGGGCCACAAACTGTACAGATGGTACTTCTGGTTAATCCTGTCAGCGGCCTTGTGGTCTTGTGGGGTGTTGTTACCCCTGTTTTTCAGATAAGGGTTTTTAATAGTTTTTTTCCTTTGTTTTTATTGGCGTGAAATTCACATAAAATCACCGCAGCGAAGTGTACAGTTTGGTACATTCACAGCGTTGTGCAACCACCCCCTCTATCGAGGTCCAGAATAAATATATTTTTTATTAATTAATTAATTTTTGTCCGTGTTGGGTCTCAGTTGCTGCACACGGGCTTTCTCTAGTTGTGGCGAGCGGGGGCTACTCTTTGTTGCGGTGCGCGTGCTTCTCATTGCAGTGGCTTCTCTTGTTGCAGAGCACGGGCTCTAGGCGCGCGGGCTTCAGTAGTTGTGGCTCGCGGGCTCTAGAGTGCAGGCTCAGTAGTTGTGGCGCACGGGCTTAGTTGCTCCGCGGCATGTGGGATCTTCCTGGACCAGGGCTTGAACCCATGTCCCCTGCACTGGCAGGCGGATTCTTAACCACTGCGCCACCAGAGAAGTCCTAGGTCCAGAATATTTCCATTAGCGCAAAAGGAGAACCTGTATCCATTAAGCAGTCACTCTCCATTCCCTGCCCCCACCCCCTGGCAACCACGAATCTCCTTTCTTTTTTTTTTTTAAAGATTTTATTTTTTGTTTATTTACTTATTTATTTTGGCCGTGCTGGGTCTTAGTTGCAGCATGCATGCAGGATCTAGTTCCCAGACCAGGGATCGAACCCGGGCCCCTGCATTGGGAGCGTGGAGTCTTACCCACTGGACCACCAGGGAAGTCCCTAATCTCCTTTCTGTCTCGGTGGATTTTCCTGTCTGGACATTTCCTCTAAATGGAATCATGCACTATGATTTTTGTGTGTGTGTCTGGCCTCTTTCATGTAGCATAATGTTTTCACGTTTCATCCGTGTTGCGGCGTGTGTCAGTGCTTCCTTCTTTTTGATGGTTGAATAATATTCCACTGCATGGCTGTTTAACTGTGCTGAAGTCGGGGTTTGAACTCTTTGCGGAGTCCTGGCTGTGCTCTCTCCCATAGGCTTCACCACCCCAGGCCTGCCCTCCCCTAGCGACTGGGGGCTTCTGCCCCCTCCAGGGTGAGTGTCAGGCTGGGCTGGGGAGGGGTTGGGTGGGGAGTGTGAGGTCCCTCCAGACTGAGATTGAGCACAGCAGATATTCTGCAGATAACCTTCCGGCCTGAGGTTCCAGAATTGGCAAATCCTACAGTTCCAGGGTCTCAGAGCTCTTGGATCTGAAGATTCTTAAACACTCAGCTTCCGAGGTTCCAGGAGCTGAAGAGTTCTGAGCAGATACCTGTCCCCACCCACAGCCCCACAGCAGATATCACTAATCGAGCTAGCTGGGCCTTAGGGTCCCTGCAAGGGCCTGGGCTGGGGACCTCCACCCAACTGGGGTGAGGCCTGTTGGCCCCTGCTTCCAGCAAACTGTTCATCTCCAGCTGACCATTCCCTCCCTCCTGGCCTCCCACGCCCCTTCTCATGCCCCCAGGCTCCTCCCTGCCCCCTCCTACCCTGGGGAACCCTGGTCTTTCCTGCCCCCCTCCATCCTGTGCCTGAGACAGGGCCTGTGACGGCCGGGGTGGACCCCGAGAGAGGGTCCTGCAGGCTCTCCTGTGG
The DNA here is from genome assembly GCF_964270905.1 of Leucopleurus acutus. Lineage (NCBI taxonomy): Eukaryota > Metazoa > Chordata > Mammalia > Artiodactyla > Delphinidae > Leucopleurus > Leucopleurus acutus. The sequence goes on from NC_139159.1 coordinate 81,844,901, forward strand.
GGAGAGGTGGTGGGGACAGAGGGCTTTCCAGAGGCTGGGGGAGGCTGCCCAGGGTGCCCAGGCTCCTTGGCCAGCGGCAGAGAACCTGGCTGGAGGGCAGGGGAAGACCCCAGGAGGTGATGTGGCACCCTGTGCTCCCTCCTTGCCCACCTGTCCTCCAGGTGTCAGCCCCAGGGTCTGTCCTTTGGGTGGGGGATGGGCTCCTGTGGGGGGCTCCTGGGGCGGGGGGTGATGAGGTCACACATGGTGTTGGTAATTTCTCTCGTCTCCTCCTCCTGACATCTTGTGGACATCAGTTCCGTGGCATCTGTTAAAGGGGGGCTTGGAATTGGAGCTGTGTGCTGGGGGCTCTCAAGCTGGGCTCTTGGCGCCCTGGGCCCTTGCGCATTGGGGGGTCTGTGCTGCCCTCGTGGGAAGACATTCCATTTCTGTTCCTCCTTGTGCCTCTGGCCCTGTCCTCCTGCCGCAGCCTGGGAGTGGGGATCCTTTGTGGGAAAGGGCGAGCTCTGGCCTGGAAATAGCCAAGTATGCACAGAAATAACCCTGGCCTCAAAAAAGAACATGGAAAATTAAATAGGGAATATTAGCATTCGCCTGGCCCTTTCCATGGCCATTATCTCATGGGGAGACAGCATTTTTATCCTCATTTTATAGACGAGGGAACTGAGGCTGGGGAGGGAAGAGACCTGCCTGAGGGCCTTCTGCCGGGCAGCTGGCCTCTGACCCGTGCTTTCCATGACGTGGCTGCACCCCCCCCCCCGCCCCGGGGGCTCTGCCACCCCGGGAGATGTCCTAGCCTGCTTCTCTGAAGGCCAGATTCGTATGCATCCCCCAAAACTCAGCGAAATGCCCCTTTCTCTGGAAAGCCCCCCCAGCCCCCTGGCTGGCAGTGGAGCCCTCCGTGGTCCCCACCAGGACCGCGCCACCCTGCAGCAGACGGTGGGCTCCGCAAGGCAGGGACTGTGGCTGTGTCCTTCACTCTGCACCAGGCAGCACGTGGCAGGTGCTCGGTGAGTGCTTGCTGAGTGGCTCATCGATGGACTGTTCCTATTACCATGTGGGTAGAGGTCAGCTGAACCCCTCATCCCCTCCCCTGCATTTTCATCACAACAACCTGAGAAGTTCAAATTAGCATGAGCATAGCCACTTTACTGATGAGGCTCAGAGAGGTCAACTCACCTACCCAAAGGTCACACAGCGACTAAGGGCAGGATCTGGGATTTGATCCCGGCCCCCGCAAGCACGGATCTTTCTGGAGAGCCCAGTGTGTGCCTGGCACTGGGCTCAGGTGGGCCTCTGACTGCCCCGCCTGTCAACTCCCTTCCCTTCCTGCACCCTGTGGCCCACTGTCCCTTGGGATGGCTCTCATGTGTGGCATCTGAACGCCCTTCCTCACAGCCAGCACCCCCTCTGTGGGGTCTGGCTTGTCTCTCGAGGGCCCCTCCCAGGCGTGGGGGGACATGCTGCTCCAAGAGCATTTCAGGGACCCTGTGAGGTGCCGCCTGCAGCCGCCGGGGGGACCAGGAAAGGTGGATTATCACAGGAAGACAAGTGCTCGGTGCACCGACCAGACGTCCACGTTTCAGGGGCCTCCAGGAACACCCGCGAACCACAAACCTCCCTCTCTCAGCTCCCTCAGCCTGGCCCCCCATTTCTTGTCTCCTTGGCAAGCACCGAGGCCTGAGGCTCCCCCTGTGAGAGGCTGGGGTGGGCAGAGGCCACAGGCAGGGGACACGGGAGCAGCCGGAAGGTTCCAGAGCCATCTCAGTGAAGGAAGACGGATGCAGGGAGGATGTCAAGGTCCTGGTGTACAGAATTAAGGTTCAGGGTCCTAGGGTTGTGTCCATCTCTCCAGCCCAGCAAACACCTGATATTTGGGGGAGTGCAAGGGGCTCCGGGAAGGGGACAGAGGCTGAGGGGGTGGGTAGATGGGAGGATGGGAGGGAATATCTGGAAAGGGAAGCACGTCTGAGGGAGGGGTGATCGGCCCTTGTTCCGGGAGGCCCACCGGGGGTCTTGGGCCCCAGGGCCCTCGACTTGAGCTTCCTGGGGCTCCGGTGGGGCTCCTCGGGAGAGGCCGGTCCCACTTGACATCTCCAGGAATCCAGGCCCTGCGCCAGCCCCGGGACCAGGCTGCCCTCCTCAGTGAGCCGGGCTGGGGGCTGCAGCCCGCCCCGACGGGCACCGCTGCGTGGAAGTTTGGTGGGCAGATGAGGCATGGGTGGCGCCACACCTCAGCTGTCAGGCCAGTGCCTACTGGTCACTCCCCTCTGTGTCCAGTACAGGACCTGTCCCTTCTGCCTAAGCAGAGGGTCCAGGGACCACCAAGCGACTCATGCCCAGGGCAGTCTCTCCCTGGTTTCCACCTGTCCATCTGTCTGTCTTGCCTCCTTCCACAGCCTGGAGCTGGTGCCAGTGCTGCGGCTGGAAACGCAGAGCACCGCTTGTCCGGACATCCCAGCCCTTGGGCGCGTTTCTCTCTCCTGCCACACAGCAGTCTCAGCTGCCAGGCTGTGTACCTCAGGGCAGCTGTCGGACCCTCTCTGGGCTCATGAGATGGTGAAATGAGGTTCTTCACCTGGGGCCCCAGTATGGCCTTGGGGGGCTCTCAGCTCCCCCTAGATCACGTGCCAGAAGAGGAGCACATCTCAGGGGAGACCCAGCTGCCCACAGAGCCCACCATCCCCGCGTGTCATGGAGTCAGTCGTCGGCCTCATTCCACAGCCCACAGGGAGGGGCTGGCTCCTCCCCCTCTGCGATCACCTCGCCTAGCCGCCCCTCTGGCGGGTGGGGAGACAGACCTGGAGTGAGGGGCTGCCTGGAAGGTGGCCGAGTTGAAGGGGTCAGGGGCTTCCTGACTCAGTGTCACTCTTCTCTCCGGGAGGGGAAGGAAGCTGCAGCTCCTCTGAGCAGCCTTCCAGGATTGCCAGCTCTGGGGCCACCCCCCGAGGGTCAGGTGGCAGAGGTGATCAGGAGGGTCCCTGCCCTCCTTGGTCCTGGCTGGCGGCAGACACCTCGGGCGCCTGTCCTGGGCCAGCAGCGCCACCTGGTGGCCGCAGCCCCCCCCCAGGACGCCTCCATCTAACCGGTGGTGCCAGGGGATCAGCCAGGGGGGCTGAGCCAGCCGGGGAGGCGCCGGCCCAAGATCACTGGCAGCTCCGAGAGAGAACGCAGGCATCCTGCCCGCCTGAGACCAGAATGTGCCCCCCCACACACCATGGGTGCAGGCATCAGGGGGAAGCGCAAAGACAGGGCTTCACCCAGAGGGATGAGTGAGGATGGAGGCGTCTCAGTCACTGTGACCAGTGTGTGCGTGTGCGCCCGGGAGGGGAGGGCAGGCGTCCTGTTGGGAGGGAGACCCTCAGGTCATACCTGGCACAGGAAGGTAAAGGACGCTGTTGAAGGAATGAAGGAAAATGAATGAACGTGCTGGGACCTTCCTCGGGGAAGCCCTATTGCCCTCATTAGCTCACTTTAATCATTACTTATTGACAGCTGAGCACCGTGGGAAGACACACACACACACACACACACACACACACACACACACGTATTACATACACACATACACGTACAATGCACGCACACACATACACAAAGCGCATGCACACACAACAACACACATGTACACAAATACATACACACAGAACACAATGCACATACAAATGTACACACAACACATGCACACACATATGTGCACAACACACACAACAAACGCATATACAACATACATATACACGTACACACATGCACACAACACACGCACATACACAAATATGCACATGTATATGTGCATGTGCCTACATACACACACGTGCACTCACACACGTGCATACAACACATGCAATGCATGTATGTATAATATACGCATGTGCACACACACATTCAAATATATGCATACACTTCAATACACAAACATACACACATGCACACAACAAACACACACACGTCCCAGTACATGCACACATAACATGCACACATACGCACACACACACAATTGTTTACTCCTCACGACTGCACCTGAAGGCAGAGGGTGTAATTATCCTCCACGACACAGAGGAAGGAAACGGAGCCTCGGGGACAGCGTGTGAGTTGCTCAAGGCTGGAGAAGCTGGTGTGGCCAAGGGGCCTGGCATGGGCCAGACACCCTGTTACCCTGCCCTGGGCTGGACTGCGGCACCCACTCCACGAGCCTCTGGCAGCTGGGGTCCCAGGAGCTGCCTCCCGTGGCTTTGCTCTGGAGAGGAAGGGTGGAGTAGAGTTCAGCGTCCTGGATGTCACCCCTGTGGAGCAGAACTTGACCTTCAGTCCCCGGCAGGATGCTCGGAGGGGTACCCATGGGGGCGGGTGGGGCAAGAAGGCCCTCAGAGGTCCCAGGACTCCTCCATGAAGCGCTTCCCCGGCCACTGGCACAGCCTGGACCCCTGGGGTCCACACCTCATCCCTACTTCCATCTGAGACCCCCGTCAGGAGCCCCCACTCTGCCAGGGGTGCCCCGGGAAGGCCTCCCTGTGGTGTGACTGGGGACCCCACGCCTTGTGAGGACACCTCCCTGCCCAGGACTGGGGCCCGAGAAGCCGAGGGGCTGCAGGGCAGGGGGAACAGAGCCCCAGGTTGGTTCATAAACATACACAGAGCGTCTCACATTTCAGTCGTTGCTGACCTGGGTACTGAGGGTCTAACACCGCAGGGAGCCATTCTGAGCTCCGGATTACGGATGAGGAAACTGGAGCCCAGAGAGGGGCAGGGGTGTGGCGGGGGTCTCATGGGGATTTGGAGGGACTCCTAGGCTGCGCCTCTAGCCGGATGGGGGCTGTCTCAGTTTGGGGGGCACCTGCGGTCTGGGCAGCAGACTCCTACTTACAGGTGGCAGAGCCAATGCTCGGAAGGGTCCCAGAGTCAGCAGATCAGCAGATGAGCTGGTCTGGGACTGGTGTGCAGGGTCCCAGTGTGTGGACTTGTGTCCACGCACCCACTGGACCTCAGTTTCTTCATCTGTAAAATGGGGGTGAAACACCCTGGCCCTGCCATCCCGTCGGGCACTGGATGCTTGAAAACTCCCAGCACCACAGCCTCAGGAGAGGCCCAGCCCGAGGGGTCTGGAAGCCAGGTGGATAAGGTGAGGACCAGGAGGGAAGAGCCGTGAATGTCTCCTCCTCCGTGAAGTCCTCCCGGATGCCCCTACGTGGCTGGTCCCACATGGTGTGGTGGGGGGCTCTGATCTCCCACCTGCCCAGCTGTGCCCCCAGGCTGCAGACTCCCCAGGGCCTGCAGAGAAGATGCTTCAGTGCAAAGCACAGAGCGTCAACATCATCTGAAGAACCAGGACGATGGGGGTGGGTAGGTGGGTGGGTGGGGAGTCCCTGAGGGATTAGCGAGAGGCCAAGGGCACCGGTGGGGCAGGCATCCAGTCCGGAGGGCACAGCTGAGCCATGTGGTCTGTCCTGCAGTGGGGTAGGTGCTGGCCCTGGGACAGCTGGGCAGAGAGGGAGGGACCCGCAAGGAGGACAGTCAGGGCTGGTCCTGGGCAGACTGGCCGGGCAGTGGACCTGCTGAGACCAAGACACAGAAGAGAACAGGACACCCCCGGTGCGGTTGTCGGGAAGCTCTGTGCCTTCCTCCCGCCAGTGGAGGCTGGGGAGGCCCCGAGGGGCAGGTGGTCAAGTGCAAACGGCGGGGCTAGGGTGGTGGGTAAGCCAGGGAGACAGCAGGGGCCCAGGCCCCGTAGCAGAGGAAGGCGGGGGCCATTTCCCCAGTCCCCCCACCGTGCCCCCTTCCTGCACCTGGGGGCGCCCTTCTGTTTGCTGACACTCAGCTGACTGGTCCCTGACCTCCCTGGCCCACAGCTGTCCTGGCTGCTGTCCAGGGGTCAGGGGTTGGGGGTGGCCTTGGCCCTGGGGTCAGGCAGGTCCGGGTGGGGCATTCCAGCTCCGTTTTTAAGGTGGCATGGGGTAGCCTTGGATTGGTCCCATTGCATCGCTCAGCCTCAGTTTTCTCCTCTGTGAATTGGGAACAGAGACGCCTCGGGCATGGGGTCGGCCCCAGTGTGTGGGAGGATGCGAGGGGTGACTGGTCCCATGGGGGTCTTCACCTCATTCAAGGGTCCCCCTCACACCTGCCTCCTGAGCTCCCCTGTCCGGGGCACTGAGAGCCTCCCGAGGGGCTGAAGAATGGGAGGCGGTGAGGGCAGAGGGAGGAGTGTGAAGAGGCAGGGGGTGGGCAAAGGTGTGGGTGTAAACCAGGATCTGAGGGCGGGACAGCCACTCACAGGGCCGCCACCTCTGCTCAGGCGTCAGAGGCCTCCAGGAAGCCGGGGCGGGCGCCCAGGGACATTTCCTGCTATTAATGGAGCTTAATCTAAACAGGCCCTAATATTTACCTCTAGGCGCCTCCGGCCTCCGAGGGTGCCGTACAGCGAGAGTGACGAGCCCCACCCGGGCAATGCCCTTCTTACCCCGTGCTTCCCGGGCCGTGTGTGAGGCAGGAACTGGGGCTTGGGGGCTCAGGTTTGAGGCCCCTGCCGGATGCCCAGAGCCTCAGTTTCCCTGTCTGGGCGATGGGGTGACAGCCCAGGCTCACGGGGAAGTTCAGAAGGTGGACAGCTCAGCAGCTCTTGGCTGTAGCGGAGCCGTAGCCCCTCCCTCCGGATCATACCTGGGGGTGATCTGACTGGATGCTGCGGGCAGTCTGGCTGCCCTGCCCACGTCTATGTTCTCTCCCTGGGCAGGCGGAGTTGGGACCAGGCTGGGGCGACGACCCGTCACTCTGCCGGTCTGTGCCCCTAACCAGCTACTGTGCCCACCCACGGCCCACACCCTACCACCTGCATCCCCTCCAACCCTCGCCCTTCAGAAGCCCCTGTGCCTGCCCCCAGCAGTGATGGCAAAACCATGACCCCACCACCACAGACTTTCCCGTGGAGCCCACTGTCCCCAACCACAGGATGGTGAGCAAAGTTGGGGGGACGAGGGGGCCCCCACCTGGCTCAGTGTCCCACGGCGACCCCTGCCCGCCAGCCAGGGCGCTGAGTCAAGGGCACAAAGGGAATAAACAGTTTTAATTCAGGACGAGGATTCCTCGTTAAGGAGAATGTTTACATCAGATATAAATACACAAGCCACCTCACGTCACTTGGGCTTTTCAAAAATCTGGGAAGGGAGGCCATGTGGAGGGGACTGCAGAAACTTCGCACTCTGGCCCCTGTGGGAAAAAGGACAGTCCCAGTCTGGCCTCTGGAGGCTCCTGGGCCCGTGTCCCCATGGAGGGAGTGGGGAGGAGCCAGCCGTCAGGAGGAGGAAGCAAGTGTCTGAGGAAGTTGTGGGGTCACGTGTGGTGAATCTCTTGCCCTCAGCCCCCTGTCCACCGGCTGCAAGGCTACAGAGAGGAGGGAGAGGAGTAGAGAGTGGGGAAAACTGAGGCCCACTTAGGGAGGGCTCTGCAAGGGGGCCATCAGACAGCTCTGGGGGGTGATGGAAGGCTCCCTTGGGCCCTGGCATCCTTTATCCCCACAGCTCTTCCAGTCCCTGAGGAACCCAGGCTGGATGGTGGGATTTCACATGTGGGATGAGGGGAGGGGGCTTGGCCACCCTGGATCTGGATCCCAGTTCTGCGCTGGGCTCTTACTTCCATGAATGGTGGGGACTAACGAGACACTGGGTGTGAAGCAGGGCCAGACAGACCTGGGACCCAGCAGGCGCCCAGTCTGTGTGCCGAGACCCACGCTGGCTCACCTTAGAGACCAGCCTCCTCCTTGAGGAAGGGATTGTTCCAGAAGCATTGCAACCCCTCCACCCCCAAGCACAGCAGTCAGCTCAAGTCAGCCACTCACTCTTTAGTATAAATTAGAGTGAGAACCTGGGATAGAATCAGGGCTGCTGACCCAGGAGGAAAGCCCACAGGTGGTGCTGGGCTGGGATAAACACCTCACACTAACTTTCCCTCCTCTGCTGTGTGACTGCCCAGGTGCCGGCTTGCAGGCCGGGGAGAGACAAAGCTCTGTCAGAGCCTCCCCGCCTGAAAACCCACCATAAGTGCCACTCCCTGGGGTCAGCATCGCTGTCGCCATGGGCTTCTTGGCACAGACAACCCACTCCCGCACCCTCCTTTCCCGAGAGCCAGGCCCCTCCTCTGTTCCATGGAGCTCTGGGTCCCTCTCTGAGCTGGGAGGTGGGGGGGGGGGGCGCTGCATACTGTGCCCGGCACCCAGTCAAGGCCAAGGATGGTGGTCCTGATGCTGACAACCATGCCCCTCGCTTCTTGAGCACCCGGGCCCAGGAAGCAACCCTGGGTCCAGCTCCCCCACCACTTCACTGGGCAGGGCTTGGACTCCCCCGGGCTCCAGCATCTCCCACCGTGGCCACCCCACAAGGTCCTAGGGCCAAAGGAGCCACCCCCACTGGGCTCCAGCAGACAGTACTGGTCTTGCAGTACCTGGGTACTCTATGACCCTGGCAAGCTCCTTTCCCTCTTCGAGCCTCAGTCTCCTTGTCTGTAATATGGGGATATAAATGGCCTTTCTGCCTCCCATCCAGGCCTTGCACTAGGGCCCTGAACTCGGGGCCAGGATGCTCTGCCTGGAGCTGCCGAGAACGTAGGACTATTTTTTTTTCTTTGGCTGCACCGTGTGGCACGTGGGATCTTAGTTTCCTGACCAAGGATCGAGCTCATGTCCCCTGCGGAGTCTTAACCACTGGACCACCAGGGAAGTCCCATGTAGGACATTTCTCTGCAGACAAAGGGCAAACCTGGGGCCCAGATTCCATCTCACCAGTTTCAGTGGTGGTGGCCACGTGAGAGGGTGGAGCCTGGTGGCTAGAGGTGCCTGGGACGCCCAGAGCTCCTCTCTCACAACAGGCGCCCTCCCCCCATACAGCAGTCTAGAGAGGGCTCATGGGAGCTTGAACATTTGACTAGAAGGCATGCAGAGGCTATCCTGGAGTCCAGCTCAGAGGAGGCAACCAGAGGCCCAAGGCAGAGCAATGATCCCTCCCCGGGAAAGGCAGGGAAGCATGATGAGCCAGGTGAGAGGGAGAATGAAGGGTTCTGAGTGTGGGGAGGCGGTGGCCTTAGGCCAGCAGGCCTGGGTTCCAGTCTCTGTGTCTTTGCCCTTGGTTTCCCATCCATAGGATGGGCTGTGAGCCTACTGCCCTCCTGGGCCAGCGGGCAGGGTCTTCCAAGATGGTTCCTAAAGGGGAGGGCTTTGGGAAGATTTGAGTGGCCTCCATGGGGCAGGCAAGGGGATGTTGGAGGAGGTGGGGCTGAGCTGTGATTGGCCATCTCCCACTCACGGCACCTGTATGTGCCACTCAGCCTCCCCCTCATGGCTGGTGGGTGGAAAACAGTCTCCCCTTTGTAGGGTAGTTTCTGGTTTGAGTGTCAGCCCAGGTATCACAGTGCTCACAGCAAAGCACCCCACGGGGTCAGGCTGTCTTCCTGTGTGATATATAGATGCCTCAAATGGAGGCCCTGCAGACGTGAACCCTTCACGTCCGCTCACATAACATTTGCGTCCTCTAACACTTCCTTTCTGTTCCTGTTCTTCTCTCTTTGTGGGGGAGGGAGAAAAAGGGGGAGGGGTGGGGAGGGAACCCCTTCAGGTTATCTTTTTAACCCTCTTTGAAATTCCCAGTATCTAAAACATCTTTGTCCATGTTTCTCAGGGACCCCTTCTAGAGGTTGAATGGTCCAAGTGAGAAGCAGCTCCTGGCTACCCCTCTGAGTTTTCAATGGACACAATATTTACCTTAGGGATGGCAAATTATCAGCATTCAGATCACCACATCCTATCTAGAGCCCATGGCAGACATTGCTAATCAATCACAGCACAGCGGCCTTAGACAGTTCCTCCACGCAGTGCACTGGGCAGCCATCACCAATTGATCAGGTGAACCCAATTTGCCACCAGGGTAGAGCAGATATCTGTGCTGTCCCCGACCTGGCGTGTCCAGTCCAGCCCTGACCTTTGGCCCGCTTGCAAAGTCCTACCAATTAAGCCTCAGGCCCGTTAGCCAGGGCCTGCGTGAGGGCTCGAGGTCTGGCGCCGAGGATGTGACGGTGAGCCGAGTTCTTGGAGCTCTTGCGCGTGCTGACCACGTTGCAGCTGTTGGGCTCGCACCCCGCTCCATGCTGGTGGAAGAGGCCACGGACAGTGGTCTGGAAGCTGCTGGTGACGAAGCAGTAGACGATGGGGTCCATGCAGCTGTTGAGGCTGCTGAGGGTCACTGCCACATGATAGACCACGAGGCTGGTGTGGTGCGGCACGTCGGGCCACAGCGCCACAGCCACCTGGCGGGCGTGGAAGGGCGTGAAGCAGACGAGGAAGATGACGAGCACGGTAAGCAGCAGCTGCATGGCCCGCATGCGGCGCTGGCGGCCCTGGCGCAGCAGGCCCGGCCGTGACAGCGCACACATGATGCGGCCGGTGAATATGCTAATGACCAGCAGTGGCAGCAGGAACTCCAGGACGGTCAGTGCAAAGACGCGGCAGCAAGGCCCGCCGGTGGCCGTCACGCCCAGCACGGACAGGGTCACGGCGCCGGCGGCCAGCCACACGAAGGCGCACACGGCTCTGGCGCAGGCAGGCTGGCGCCAGCGGCGGCCACCGTCGGGCTGCACGATGGCCAGGTAGCGGTCCACGCAGATGCAGGTGAGGAAGAGGATGGAGCAGTGCATGTTGAGGAAGTAGCCAAAGACGTGCGGGAGGGCGCAGCGCAGGCAGCCGCGGGTGCCGTAGAAGACAGCAAAGCGCGTGGGCAGGGACAGGCCCACCAGCAGGTCAGTCACCACCAGGTTGATGGTGTAGATGACCGACGGCGTCCTGGCCTGGGTGCGGCAGCCGAAGACGTACAGCGCCAGCCCGTTGAGCACCAGCCCCACCAGGAAGATGACGCCATGCACGGCCATCAGCGCCAGCCACAGGCCCGGGAAGGCGGCGTGCAGCTCCCCGTCCAGCACAGCAAACAGGTGGAACAGGGGCATCTCCGGCATGCTGACATTGGTCCACGTTGCCGCTGCCGCTGTGGCATTGGGGGCAGCCACGGCCGAGGGCCCTGCAGAAGACGCGGAGGGCATGACAGCGGCCAGCACACGCCCGGGGCCTGGAAGGAAGGAGACCGGGTTACCCTGGGATTATTGGAGCCCTGCCCCGAGGCTGGACCTCACCTGGCTCGTCTGCCCACCCAGCACCCCAACATTCCCACCTTTGTGCCTTTGCCTGGCCTGGCCCTGGCACTTGCCAGCGTGCAGCTCCAGCAGAATGCCAGTGCTGTGCTCCTGCTCCTTGCTGTAATGGGAGGTGAAAAGCCTCGCAAGACTGTCACCGGGACTGAAAGATGACAAAGGCGACTGGTGTGGCACAGGTAAGATGACGGGCCAAGTATGTGGTGTTTGAGCCTGGGCTCCAATTCCAGTTGCTTCCTCGCTCGCTGTGCAACCTCAGGCAAGTCGCTTAACCTCTCTGTGCCTCACGTCCTAATCTAGATCATTGGGACTACAGAGCTGCTGGGAGGATTAACTGAGCACAGCAGTGCTCAGCGCACCATTAGCTGGTGCCAAATACACCACGGTTCTGCTAGGACAGAGCCGTGCCCTCGGTCACCCCAGCCCACAGCTCCCGCACCCATGCGACACAGCCCCTGTCCTCCAGGCCACCCATCTGTTCTCACCTCCTGCAAGGCTGGCACCAGGTCAATGCCCTGGGTGAAGGTCCTCATAAGGGAGGCTGGGATTGGGGAGCTGGGAGCCAGCTGGGAGCCAGCCCCCTGGCCAGCCCAGTTTCTCCCCAGCCCTGAGAGGTGGCCACCTTTGCTGTCTTGGAGGCCCACGTGGGGTGGCTCACTGGGGCTCGAGCCTGGAGCCAGGTCCCAGCAGCGGCAGCACAGCAGATGTGAGTTAAATAAACACTGTGCTCCCTGCCTGGTCCAGGCCTGGTGGCCCAGACACTGCGGTGGGGGCAGGCTGGGGTGGGGCCGCCCACCCTGTTTCTGTTCCTGCTGAGCTGTTTAACTTGCTGAGGCTTATCCCTTTGTTTATAAAGGAAGGGTTAACAGGCTCCCATCCCCGCCCTGGGCCAGGCTGATCCTCCAAATAAGGACATTTCTGTCTTTTTCAGGAGAAAGGAGAAGGCTTTGGGGAGAAGCAGGGAGGAGGTGAGGGCACATGGGACACCCCAGGCATAGTGTGCCCTCCCCCACCTGCGAGGGGAGGGAAGATCCCTCCCTCTGGGGGCGACCCCTGGAAGGGTCGCCTTCCTGGCGACCAAGGGGAGTGAGGCGTCTGCTGTGAACGGGCCTCACACGGCCCAGTCCCCCTGGACGGCTACTGCACATCCTTGAGCAACAGGCTCCTTCTGGCAGTTTCCACCCAGCGGAAGTCGTGCCCGCTGGGGGACTGGGGACCGAATGCCAGCCTGGAAGGGGTGGGCACAGCAGGGGACCTCTTGCTAGCTGAGGCTCAGGTCCCAACCTGGCCGGGAGGGAGCCCCTGGCAGGGCAGACGGCTGCCCCCATCCTCCAGCTCAGAGAGGGCGGCATCGGCTGAGCCTCTGTCTCCGGGACGCCGGCCCTGAGCGTCTGCTAACTCTCAAGGCTGCCGGGAGGAGTCGGATGCTGCCCAAGACTGTGTCCGGCCCCTCTGGCCACCTCCACCGCAAGTGGGCCCGGGCCTCAGCTCACGGGGTCCTCTGGGAGGGCTGTCCTCTGCCCGGTGTCCCCAGCCCCTAACACACAGGGTCTTTGGATGTGTTTGTCCAACGGCAGCTCAGGGAGACAGCGTGCGAGAGTGATGTCCGGGGCAGGGAGAGACCTGTGGGCGTGAGCGCCTGGGGAGCAGCGAGGGGAGGTGATGAGGCTAGGCTGTGGGGCTGGCATCCTGGTGCCTCAGGGCTGTGGGCTTCGTCCTCAGGCAGCGTGGACCCCCGCAGTCCCCCAGGAAGGAGAGGGATGCCTCCCAACGCGTCCCTGCTCTACTGTGGAAAACACGACGCCTCGGCAAACCCCCACGAGGAAGGGCCCAGGGAGACAGGAGCTGGCCCCAGACACACGCAAACAGGATTTTGAATTTCCTTTCGCGCGCCTTTCGGTTTTCCAATGTGTCTGCATGAGGTCTGCATCCATGTGACAGTCAGAGACAAATAATAAACACCACAGGTTTCCTCTGGCACTGAGTCCCATCCCAGGGACAGCCTCACACGCTGGCCAGCACCTCGCTGAAGGTGCCGGTGGTGTGGGCCAGGGCTGCACGCCTGGAGCTCCAGAGCAGGGGTAAGCGCGGGACACCCCAGAGGCCGGGCAGGTGAGGACGGAGGACGTCAGCCAAGCGCACCATGATTCTCAGCTCCGAGAGTCTGAGCCTGATCTGGTCCCCGCCCTCGGCGCCGACCCGCTCACACACTGAGGTCAGTCCCGGAACACGACGAACCTTGGCATCTGGCACGCCGGCCAAGCTCAGATCGCGGCCACAGCCCGGGCCCTGCCATCCCCCTGCTTTCTACTCCACCATCTCTTCCCCTTTGCTCTCTGCTGAGTCTGGCTGTCTCTGTCTGTATGATAAGACCCCCGCCACCCCACCCTGCTTATGCCGGCCCCAGCACACCCCTCACCTCTCACGGTGATAACACACTGACCTGATTAGTCACTGGCCGCTCTCTGGGGGCATCTACTCACGATCCCTTTTGTTTCGCAAGATGAGGAGCTCAAACCGTGGGACCCTGGGCCCCGTGGAGGTGGGCTTGCTGATGGCCTCGGGGATCCACAGTCCAGGGCGCTCGGCTCTCTGGGGCCGGGGAGGCACTGGGCTGGGAGTATCTGGGCTGAGCTGCCTCCACCCCACATGGCCTCAGGGCAGACACTCCTTCACTGGGCCTCGGTTTCCCCCGTGGTCTCCACCGCCTCAGCTCTTGGTCCTCCTTGAGGCTCCACGGGATGGACCGCTCCACCCCCTGAATCTGCTTTGGTCAAGCGCAAAGGGCTGCCGCGGGCCCCCCCGAGCCCTGAGCAGAGCGCCCCCCTTCCATGCTCTCAGCACTAGCCCTGCCCTCCGTGGTCCCGCCGGTCCTCCGGTCTGGGGCTGACTCGCCCTCGCGTCCACCATGTCCGCTTCTCCCTCTGTCCACACCCAGGACCCCATACCCCCATCTGCCGGCCCGGGCTGGGCCTGTCCACACTCCCGTGGGAAGATGGGGCTCAGTGTGGTGTGGGATGTCACAGCTGGTGATGGCTGGGGGTGGTGGGCATTGCGGGGAGCACTTGACCAGTAAGAGTAACCAGTGGAGGTGCGCGCTGGGGGCTGGCCCCCGCTCATGAGGGGTCACCCAGGTGTTGACTAACCTCTCTGAGCCTCAGCGTCCCTGCCTGCAAAGTGACATAACAACAGCACCTTCTTTCTGCAGTTTCTGAGCGGGTTCATGGCATCGGTTCCCTTGCAGATCCAGGCACTGGTGATGGTAACTCCTTACCCACCTGGCTCCTGGCCTCCTCCACTCACTCAGAGGAAACTGAGGCTCTGGAAGGGACAGGCCAGGGCTCAAACCTGGGTCTGCCTAGTGCGAGCCCACAGCTGGGTCCTTGGGCCTGAGGGAGGGCGGCACCCAGGCAACGGTCCCCTCCTCTAGCAGGTGCACGGTGGGCACCCACTGCCCACCTGCCTTCCACCCCGCTCCACTCTAAATGTAGCCTGGAATGAGGGGAAAGGGGAAAAGCCTCTGCTCTTCTGTGGGGATGGCCTGACGCTGGCCCTCACACCCAGGCTGAGTGGGGAGGCACAGACCTGGCCCTTGGATGGGCCCCAGGTGGTGACCAAGTAGAAGCGCCCCAGACACCTGGGCTCGAGCCCAGCCCTGCCGCTCCCTCGACCCTGGGCCTCGGCCAGTCAGTGAGCCTTCTCCTCATCTGCTAACTGGGGTCACCAGTGCTTTCCACAGCCTGAGGAAGCCAGTCTGAGGGTGGAGGCATGGCCCTGTCCCCTCCCCGTTCCTGGCAGGTGCCCTAGTCCTGGCTGAGGTGCAGCGAAGCCTGCAGCTGGGGTCAGCTGGCTGGATCCCAGTGGGCAGGGGCCACGTCCTCGTAGTGCCTAGCACCGTGCCAGGCTCAAGGTCTGGAAACTGCCTCAGGGCAACTGACCCAGGCTGGGAGCCTTCACACATCTACCAGCCACTACCCTGGCCTGCTCCGCCCACCCATGCTCAGGCCCTTCCCTGGGCAGAGCGGAGGGTACGCGGACCTGCTCTCCGGGGGCTCAGGGTCAGAGGAAGAGACACACAGTGGGTTGGGGGGACTGGAGCATAGCCACTAAGAGTCTCGACTCTGGCCTGGACGCCCCACCCAAAGCCTGGCTCCATCTCAGAACCGGCTTGTGACCTTAAAGTCTCTGAGCCTCAGTTTCCTCATCTGTAAAGTGGGCAGAATTGGGATCCCTCTCTGAAGCTGTACCGACACATTGTCAACACGTGGCCCTGGAAGGGTCCTGAGAGGATTTCAGCTGGTGAGGGGATGGGAGATGGGCCGAGTATAAACAAAGGTGAGGGTTAGGGAAGGGAGGTGCCCTGTGGAGAACGGCAGCAGGAGGACGGCAGGGCGGGCAGGCAGGCCTTGCAGAGTGGACTCTGCACAGCCCCAGGCCCCAAGGGTGAGTGCTGGTCCTGGGTGGACTGAACAGCTGGAGTGCAGCTGTGCGGGTGGGGCCCAGGGCTTCAGGCCCCTGGGGGCCTCCCTCCTCCTGCACCTCTCTTCCTTCCTTTTTCCCCTCCCGCCCATCTCAGAGGAAACTAGGGTCTTGGGAGGAAGGGTCAGGAATTCCTCCACTGCCCAGGCTGCCCAGGTCTCAGTCTCCCCATCTACGCAATGGGCAGGTGGCTCTGAGGGTACTTCCAGCTCGGAAGCACTTCAAGGCTTGAACACGCCTGCACCTTTGGGAACGTCTTGGCTGCAAGACTGCTCTAGAAGGCTCTTTCAGGGAGCAGGGCAGAGGGATGGTCATGGAATCCCGGCGGCTTGGGGACTGGGGCGAGATGCAGGCCCAGTGCTTCCCAGGTTAGGAGGAGCCCTTGGGACCCGTGGGCAGGAAGTCTCAGCCTCCCTCCACCATGTGTGGGATAAAGTCCTTCAGTGGCTTGGCGCTGCTCAGCTCCTAGCCTCAGACATGGGCTCCTGTAACACGGAACCCCAGGCTACAGTGCTTGGTCACAGGTGGCCTCATGACCCCCAGCCCAGCCAGTCACTACCGGCCCTGGGACTTTTGCTGGCAGCTCTCTTCCCTGGGGTTGCCACTCTAGCTGGTTATGAGACTCAAGCTGCTGATGGCCGTATTCCTCTAGAGGAAACCCACCAGGAGGAGAGACTAAGTCCTGACAGGATGGTTCAAGCGCCTGGATCCAGCCCTTCCTGAAGCCAGTCGTCTGGGACTTGGTTATCTCCCTCTTCGGCTTAAGTTACTTTGGAGTTTCTGTCACTTGTGACTAAAATAATTCTGAGGATACCCTCTTATTCACCTGTCAGCTTTCTTCAGTTCGGATGCCGCTTCCTTCAGAGAGCCCCCCCTGATTGCTTCCAGTAGATCTGCTGCCTCTTCTGGGCCCTCACTGTACCCGAGGCTCTGTCGTTGCCTGGCCACGTGTCCAGTTTCCCCACCAGCCTGTGAATTTTTGGAGAGGCCTGTGCATTCACATTCAGTATACGTCAAGTGGTGAGTGAATGAATGAATGTGCAAAAGCTCAGCTTGTGGGGCTTCCCCGGCGGCACAGTGGTTAAGAATCCGCCTGCCAATGCGGGGGACACGGGTTCGAGCCCTGGCCCGGGAAGATCCCACATGCCATGGAGCAAATAAACCCGTGCACCACAACTACTGAGCCTGCGAGCCACAAATACTGAGCCCACGTGCCACAACTACTGAAGCCCGTGTGCCTAGAGCCTGTGCTCCACAACAAGAGAAGCCACCCCGGTGGGAAGCCTGTGCACCGCAATGAAGAGTAGCCCCCGCTCGCCACAACTAGAGAAAGCCCGTGCACAGCAACAAAGACCCAACACAGCGAAAAAAAAAAAAAGCTCAGCTTGCACTCCTCCGAGGACGGGGAACTCACTACCTACCAGGTTAGCCCACTGTAATGCAAAACTCTCTGAAAATAAGAAAGGTCTTTCTATATTGTAGCATAAATTAACTTTCTCTGACCCAAGCCTACAGCCCCTGGCCTCCCTAGAAATACGTCTGCTTTCTCTGCCCCCTACCCATGGGGCCCTGGCGAGAGACATCTGGATTCCTCCTATCATCGTGGAGGGGGCACAATCCGTGTTTTATCAACGAGGATGCAGGATGCAGAGACAGGGAGCTTCAGCAACTAGCCTGGGGTCCCCCAGCTGGGCCCTGGGGCTTCCGGCCATAGGTAACCTTGTGGGCCTCCCTCCCATTGCCCCACCTGGCCTTGGAGTGAGGGTTCTGACCCTGCAGGGTTTCTCGCTGAGCCTCAGTCTCCACTTGTGTGGAGTGGGGCTGGCACAGCTGTATTATACTGCTCCTCCGGGATGCTGCGGGCCTTAGCTGATTCAGAGCACCTGGTGCAGGTGTGGAGAGGGGCTGGAGGGTGCGGTGGGAGTGCACTGCTGCCACCTGGTGCCTGGTAAGGGGGGCACGTCTCCCCTTACCCCCCCCAGATCTGCAGACCTGGAGCTCCAAGACCCTCTAGGGGAGGCATATGGGGGGTGAAGGATGTCTTCCCCCCCTAATATGCTCTCCTCACGGGCATCTGGTCACAACCAGGCTTCGGAGCTGGGATTGCTGGGCAGGGGTCCTCCCTGGGAAAAGCCTCAGGTTCTGAGCAAGGCTAGGGGAGCCCCCTCCCCAGTCTCCTTGCGCCCCAACTGAATGACGACGCCCCAGGCACCCTCCAACCTCCGTGCCTTTGCCCAAGCTGCTTCTCGTCCCCCACTGCAGTATTCCTGCCCGCTTTCAGGGCTTCCTCTTGACCTCAGCTCCTCAGGAAGCCTTGTCTTTCCACCATGGCTGGCCCAGTACCTCTCCCGGATGCTCCTGCCCCAGCACCGTCCAGCCCAGCACCGTCCCACGGTGCCTCCCCGTTGGACCGTGAGCACCTCGGGGTGGGCCTGGTGGCTTCGGGGCTGGGGCAGTGCTCCTGTCTGCTCCTCCAGCACACCCAGAACAGCCGGATGCAGAGCAGCACCCATCTTTCTCTTTGGCTGAGTGAACCGCTGAGCGAGCCCGGCAGGGCCTGTAGGGCGAGGCCTGTCTCTCACCCAGGCATCCGGTGCCCTCCCCGCCTGGCCCACCCAGTGTCCCAGGGCCCCCGCCCTCGGCTCCACCCTCACTACCCACCGGTCTTCCCAGCCGAGCAGGTTTAACACCTCCTCCAGGAAACCCACCCGGTCACCCTGACCATCGTCGGGGGCCCCTCGGTCCCCATTGTCCTCCCCCTCCCCCTCCCCTTGGCGCTCAGCAGAGGTGTTTGGTTCAAGTCTCAGAGCCTCCGTTCCTTCACCTGTGGCGCTGCGATTGCTGTCAAATGAAATCGGCAGGACAGCTGGGGGTATTGGGCGGCCAAACGGCCGCGGGTGCCCCAAGAAGGTGTACAGTGGCAACAGCAGCAGCGCTAGAGACCCCTGTTCCCCACCTGAACGAGGCCTGCCTGGGCCCGCCTGCCCATTTTGGGGAGAGGCCCGGGTCACACCGGGTGCTCAGTGCAGGACTTCTCAGAGCCTTTGTGAAGCTCTCAAACCCGGGGAATGAGCATCTTTCCCCAAGTCACTTGACCCTGTCCCCTCCTGGGCTCCCTCTCCAACCAGACTGAGGGCCGCACCAGCTCCCCACCGAACACCGATGGGGGATCATGCCCCGCTGCCTCCACCTACAGCTTTTGGGTCCTTGTGTGCCCAGAGACACAGGCCAAGACCCAGAGGCTCAGGGTGCCAGCACCTGCCCACAGACTGCGAGGGGGACCCGGGCCACACTGACCTCCCCTCCTCGGCAGGTGGGGGGTGCATCCTGACCTCTCCTTGGCTTCCCTTGAAACCACCTTGCTATCCCTGTGTGTCCTCTGTGTCCGCCCAGCTGCCTAGCAGACCCCAAGCCCGCAGCCTGGCTGCCTCCTGTCCTGCCGCGTACAGGACCGGGGCAGCCAGGGGGCCTGGCCTCAGCCCTGGGCAACAGGTACCTGCCTGGAAGTGTGGCCCAAGAGCCCATGTTCTGCTTGCATCGGGAGCCGGGAGGGACAGGCATGGAGGACAGGCCCAGCCTTTTTCCTGACCAAGGTGCCTGGAGCGTCTGCTGTGAACCAGCCGCCATGCCAGACACTCTGCGTCCACACGGCAGTCGTGGGTTTTATAGACAAGGAAGTGGAGGTCCAGAAGGGGGAGTGACAGGCCCTAGGACACACAGCGTGAAATTGATGGAGCCGGGACTCAAACCTAGGTCCACTGGCTCCTGGCCCAGGCAGGGGTGGGACCAGGGAGGGGTGAGCATCTCTGGCCCTGGGGTTTGTGGGCAATCAGATTCTGGGTTCACAGCGTACCTGCATGTGCCTGTGCCCCTGTTGGGGTGACCCGCACAGCCTTCCAAGGCCAAAATAGCCGTTATTGGGGGACCATCTGCCTGATTATTTTTCTGATTATTCTTGTTCCATGGCATCTGCTTTAGAACATTGCCCGCTGTTTTTGGCTAGTCTGAGTCTCTGCTTGTTCCATCCAGGGACAGCTGGGCCCTTACTGAGGCCCCCAAGGGGGCCGGTCTGGCCCGTGGTCACCCAGCAGGTCCCAGGTGGCGCCAGCTGGCATCAAGCTCCCCATCCTGGCCAGGGCGCCCTCCACCCAGCTCAGGGAGAGGGGTCACTCGTGGGTGTGGGTGGAGTGCCGGGCACCTGGGCTCCCCTTCCACCGTCTGAGAGCCCTTGCTGAGATCTGGGCTCTGATGGAAATGCAAGCTCCTCTGGGAGGGGCCGCCTCAGGCGTCGCTGCACCTGGGGGTCCTGCCGGGGGTCAGACAGCCCTCCCTGCCACCCTGGCTCATCCCTCACCTCGCCCTGATGGTTGCAGCTGCTGCAGCACCTGACCGTTTCCCTGACCCAGCCTCCCCAGGGGCACAGGTCATGGATCTGCGGCTGCCCCTGCCAGGTCTCTGCCCGTTCCCTCGGCCCGGCATGCCACTTCTGCCTGCGTCACCTGCTGAAGGCCCCCAGCACCAACGGTGCCCACGCCCACAGTCCTCCCTGGGCCCCTGGACACCCCTCCACTGGGGCAGAGCCCTAATCCCACACTTCATAGCTTGCATCCGAGATGACCCCTCCCAGGGTCTCATGACCTCTCCCAAGATGCCCCACATTGGTGCTGCTGGCCTCATTTTGCCTGTGAGGAAACTGAGGTACAGAGAGGTTAAGTGGCCTGTCTGGGGTCACCCAGCTGGGGGCGGAGGAGCTGGGATTTGAACCCTGCTCTGTGGACCCTCCTGCCTGTACCATGCCAGTGAAAGTTTACCACGTCCCACCGTACAGGGGAGGACTCAGAGGTCCAGGGCACGCAGCCCAGTGGCAAGGTCAGAGGAACAATGAGGACCCCACATGCTTTGGAGGCAGCAGACCTGGCCTTGAGGCCGGTGCTGGGGGCACGGAGGGTCTCAGGCAGATCTGGCTCTAGCTTGTGGAGCTCGCAGTCAGGGGCAGGGTGGGGGGAGTGGGCTAGAAAGTGGCTGGGGGGACCACTTTGGCCGCTCAGGAGCAGTAGGGACCTCAGGAGGACCTGGGGGAACAGTGCTCCAGGCAGTGGGACGAGCACAGCAAGTGCAAAGGTCCTGAGGTGGGAACTGGCTTCTGTGTTCAGAGCACCGTGAGGGGTCTGAGGGGCAGCCTGGGTGTGGTGATAGCCAGCAGGGCAGAGCAGGGTTGGGGTCCACCAGTGCTCTTCAGGCCCGAGGGCTGCCTCCTCCGGGAGGCCCTCCCGGATCACCCAGCTCCCCGCACACCTTCACCTCCACCTGCTATTTTTGCCTTGCAGCCCTCCCACCACCTGACAGCTTCATATTTATTTGTTTCTTGTTTTTCCCCTACTGGACTGGCAGTGCCGTGAGGGCCACGGCCTGGGCTGTGGCTAAATGAACAAATGAATGATTTTGAGAGCCCCCTCTGGCCTCTTCAAGCCTTAGTTTCCTCACCTATAAAGTGGGTGTGCTGAGACCCACCTCATCACATCAGGTTACCGCAGGACAAAAGGAGACCAGCCCGCAGGCTCCCAGGAGGTGCTCAGGAAACGTCCAATCCCCTCCCCCACACGCCGGGGCTGTAGAAGCAGCAGACTTTGCTTTTTCTGAGGCTCAGAGACACGCAGCAACCTGTCCATGGCCACACAGCCATGAGGGGAGGTGGTGCCCTGGTAACCCTCTGGCTGGGAGCGACCATAGGTTGGCAGAAGAATATGGGGGCCACTGGTAGGGCCAGCCGCCTGTCCGAGGGCTGTGAGCTGCTGCCACCATGCCTCCAGTCCCTTCCGTTCCCAGTCCTGCCCCAGGACGCACAGCTGCTCCTCGTCTGCCCTGCCCAGCACCCTGGCCACAGGCCAGTTCCCAACTGGCCGTCCCCCCCTCGGGACCCTGTTCCTGCTGCCTTCTCAGGGCCGGCACCACCAGAGAGCCAGGCGGGGGCAGTGCCAGCCGCGAGGTCTACGTAGGGGGCTGGGTGGGTCCTGGGCCTCAGTTTCTCCGACCCTACAAAGGTGGGGAAGGGCCGGGCTGGGGCCTAGGACCTGAGCTGTGGGATGTCAGGAGGTGTGCCCTGGTCGGAGCCTGTCCCCACAAATCCCTCACCCCCTGGCCCTGCCCCAGCCTGGGGAATGGTGGTGGCCAAGGTCCCAGAGCTCATCTAGTGCCTCTGGGGTACCGCAACCCTTTCCCTGACCTCTGGGGCCGCCCAGACGGGGAAATCGAGGCACCCAGCAGATGACCAGTGAGAGTGCTGAATGAATGAAGGAAGGAAGGAAGTCCAGAGGAGGGGGCTTGGGAGCCTTGCAGCACAGGTGGGGCTGGGCACAGCAGGGATGTCCCCGCGAGCCCTGGGGAGCTCTCCCTCCCCTATCCCTCACTTGGCCTGGTCAGCTGTAGCTGCCCTCACCCTCGCCCTCAGTTTTCCCATCTGTACAATAGCTCCCTGCAGGGTGGGACCGCAAAGCCACTTTTGGGCTCTGAGTTCTCTCCAGCCCGGGTCTTTCTCTGCCCCTGCCCCCTGCCTGCCTGCCTGCCTGCGCGGGGCGTGAGGACCCCAGCACCCACCATCTCATCTCAGGGAGGGGAGGCCCGGCCGGCCCGAGGGGGACTCACCTCACCTTCGCCCGCGTGGAGAGGAGACGGCCGCGGCTGTGGCTCTGTGGGCCACTTACTGCAGCTTCCCTACGGACCTCGCCTTCCTGGGGGCTGACGTCAGGCCCGCGCTCGGGGCTCCTTTTGGGCAAAGGCAGCGGGGCGGGGGCGGGGTGGGGGCGGGGCGGGCGTCTTCCCCGCCCCCGCCGGCCCCCTGAGGAGCGTGGTTCAGGGCCCTGGGGGAGGGAGCCTGGGGCAGCGGAGTCCACAGGCCCGGCCAGGCAGAGGAGGAAACTGAGGCACGGAGGGCAGAGCCGAAGCTGCACCACCCAGGCAGGGGAAGGGGTACAGCGGCTCCAGCCTGGCTCTCTGTCCCCCACAGTGTCCTCTCTGGAAAGGCTCCCTGGGCCCTGGAGAGCTCGGCTGGCACTCACATGTGCTCTAAGAGCCGGGGACACACGCAGATCGGTTTTCTGCCGGGGAGGGGACAAAGGCATCCCGGGCTGCCTATGGCCATCCTGGCTGCCCCATGCAGGTCTGGGTTGCCGCGCTGCTCTCCAGTTCCGTTTGCCTGTTCTGGCCCTGGGGTGTCTGTGCCCGTGACCAAGGTCTCGAACGTGTGTTGTCTGGGTCTCTGCGTCCACTCGTGTGTGTCCCTGGGCGGATGTGGCCTCACAGGGGCACACGCATGCCTGACGCCGTGCACCGGCCTGGCGCCACGTGTGACCCAGCATAACCTCTGTGAGTGCCGGTGGCTCTGCGGGAACACGTAGCGGCTGAGAGGGACATCCCTCCCCAGACAGACACCCTGACCAGGGTGGTGGCTTGTGGCCAGGCTGGGGGGTCAGGGTTTTGGGGTCGAGGTCAGGCAGGGCTCAGGGCCAAGTCTGTGGCATGCCGCTTCCTGCGCCTGAGCGCCACCTCTGCTCTCCTGTCTCTGTGCTCCTGCCCACTCGTGCGGTTGAACCACCCTAGACCCCTCGACGAAGCACCTACTGAGCTGGCCTGGGGCTGGGCACTGAGGACACAGGCCAGAGACAGGCCCCGGCCGCCACGCTCTGAGTCTGGTGGGGGACACGGCTTCAGTGCACCAGCGAGAGGGAGCGGGGTGCCGCAGGGCGCTGGCCAGGAGGGCAGCACAGCCGGGCAGAGGCAGGGGTGACAGGAAGTAGGCAGCCTGGGTGGGCAGAGGGAGGGGAGGTCCTCGGGCAGCGGGAACTGCATGCCAGGGTCCCTGTGAGTGGAAGGCAGGAATGAGCAGGCACTTCCACACGGAGTTATAGCTGCCCTTGTGGGGACCAGAATGGGACACTTGACCCGAGGGCAGTGGGGAGCCATTGAAGATTCTGGGGGAGGGTGGTCCTTGGAGCAACTTCGCTGCCCCCCTCAACGGGCTCCCTACTAATGCAGGGCTGAGCCCACAGGCTACCGTTGTCTCCTTAGAACGCTGTCGTCTCTGTCCCAGAAGGGGAAACTGAGGCCCAGAGTGGTGCAGGAGCCCCTGGCCCATCCAGGTCCCTGACCCGGGCTGGCACTGGCTCCTGTCTGGCAAGGCAGGGGCAGCCAGGGTCTTGCTGGGGGATTGTGGATCCAGCGTTGTTTGTGTGCAGGGCAGGGGTAGGGGCAGATTGGAGGCAGCCAGGACGTGGGAGGTGCCGGAGGGCTGAGCCATCTGAGGGTCAGGTTTTACGAGCTGGAGGCAGCCCGCGGCCGCTGAGTCACTGGCAGGGCCTGCCAGGCCTCGTACTCTCGCTGAGGGCCGCGGGGCTCTGGGCTGGCACAGGAAGCCTGGTTCCCAAAGAAACCTCGGGGAGGTTCTCGGGAACGCAGCAGATGCCGTGTACTGCCGGGGAGCACCTCTCACTCTAGGGCGCTCTTCTCTGTAGGACCGAGGGGTCTGGGGTGGGTGCCGGAGCCCACAAGGCTCGGGGTGACCAACCCCAACAGCGGCCCTCAGCGGAGACAGGGGCACAGGGACAGTCTCACCCTTGTCACGTCCACAGGCTGGGTCGGGCCAGGCTGTCTGTGTCTGGGGTCAGGGGTCACATGTTGGCTGGCTCAGGGGTCAGGCCCCTTCTGGTGGGTCTGACGCGAGCAGTTTAGGGTGGGGCTGCCTCTCCTGGAGCCCAGCCTGGCAGAGAGCCCGCTGAGCCGCAGAAGCCCCCCACGCTCGCGGCTGGGCTGTGAGGCTCCACAGTCGTGTCTCAGGACGCCCCTCCCCTGCGGCCCGCCACTCTGAGGGACTAAGCCACAGAAGCCACAGAGCAGCCCGGGGGGGGCCGAGGGCAGGCGGGGGACGCGCGGCAACAGCCAGGCCGCTGCTCTCACCACCCTGGTGCCTGCAGCGCCAGACCTCATCCATCCTCCCTCATCCCGGTGCTGCCGGGGGATGTAAACAGCGCTGGGACCCAGGCCACACAGTCTGCCCCGGGTGAGGCGGGGCGAGGGGCGCTGCGGGGGAGGGGGCGCAGGCCAGCTGGGTGGTGGGGGAAGACTCGCCCCCAGAAGGGGTGATCCCGGCAAGACAGGTGGTAGCGGGGCTGCGTGGGTGGCTCAATGGCCATGCACCCCCTCCCATGCTCTGGACTCCCTGGAAAGGCCCGGCAGCCACAGGGGAGGCCCGGGTATGCTGTCGGGTTACCGTGTGAGTGTGTTGTGTGTCTGGGTTGGGGGGCCCTTGGGCAGCCCTGTGTTCGAGCCCGGTTGGACCCCTCGCTCGTGTGCTCTGACCCTCAGCGTCTCCCCATAAAGTGGGGACAGCGTGGCCGGTGAAAGGCCCCAGGCCAAGTCCCCCTCCTCTCAGGAAGCACCGAGTCCTGCCACTGCGCGTGGGACGTTTCGCAGGAACGCTCATCCCCAGCACATGTGGGGAAATGGGCCGCAGGTGGGGACTCACCCTAGGCCCACGGCCGCCGGTGGGAGAGCTGGAGAAACCCGGCCGGCTCTCTGGAGGGTGAGTGAGGCTGAGGTGGGGCACAGATGCCCACCCTTCCCCCACCCCTGTGTCCTTAAATGCACGGAGCTCGTTTGGGCGGGCCAGCTAGAGCTGGAACGTGCATTGTGGGGAAATGTCCAGGGCACTGAGGATGGGCCTGGAGCACAGTTATGGTGGGAGCTTGCTCTGAAGCTCGGGGGACCCCCACCCCTGGGCTTTGTCTCCTCAGTTCCCTGAGCCACTCTTCCAGGTCTCATTTGTTACCCAGAAGCCCCTCAGAGCTCATCTTGTGCCACCTTCAACTTTTACAGCTGGAGAACTTGAGGCCCAGAGACGGACAGAGACCTGCTTAAAGCCACACAGCAAATGGATCGCGGCAGATGCTGGCGGGAACCAGGCCTGGGCTTCCTAACTTTTGGGCTGCCTGAGTGACCGGAGCAGGGTTGTTTAATCATTCGTTCAACGCAGCATCTGGGACTGTGGGAGCAGCCGTCCTCATGGGTCTGCTGAGACTGTGGACCTGACCCTGGGTGAGCCCAGGGTGAGAGGGAGGGGGGCTTTTGGTGCTGCTGAAGGGGGCCTGGGGACTTGGCAGAGGTCCCGAGGCCCGACGGAGTGAGGGGAGGGGCCCCTGTGGGAAAGGCAGGGAGGTACGGGGGGGGGCTGGGCTCATCTCTGAGGAAGCCGAGGGAAGCCCTAGGTCTTTGAAGGGTGGGTCCAACCCAGGAGGGCTTGCAGGAGGAGGAGGCCTTGTCAGCAGCCTTTGCAGGCCTGGAGGAGCCATGGTTCCAGGCAGCAGGTCTCAGGGAAAGAAAGTCAGAGAATCATTCACAGAGGGAACCGCGGCCCCAGCAGGGTCTCACCCTGAGCTCTTGCTCTACCCCCCGCCAGGGGCTGTTTCAGGGCTTCCATGTGCATCACCTCATTTTCACAACAGCCCTGAAAGGCAGGTGCAGTTATGATCCCACTTTACAGATGTGGGAATTGCCGCCCAGAGCTAGGCCACTGACCAAGTTCCCAGCCAGAGAGGAGCTGGCTGACCTCTTAACCCCACAGCACATTTTCTCCACATCCCAGCCCTGAAATACAAGCGTCCGCTTTCATCCCATCCCTACGGCACACACAGACCCTGAGGCCAGCACTGCTCCGGCCCTTACACGCTTTTATATGCACTCGTGTGTATGCACACGTATCACATGCGTGACACACACAGATGCGTGCACACAGACCAACACACACACCCCTGCACACTGCGATGCACACACACACACACCTGCACATATACACACGGGCACAAGATGCACACTCACACTGATGTACACTCCCGCACACACACGGACGTGCACGCACACGCATGACACACGCCTCTCCCCAGCTTCTTGGTTAGCGTCAAGTCCTCTTGGGAGGCGTGTGTGCAACCCCCTCGCATGTATCCCGGCTGGGCTGTGGCGGCCGGAGGAGGAAGCATTTCCAAACAGGAAGAGCTCGCTTGGTGGCACCGTCTTCCCTGTGTCAGACATCCCAGCCTGGCCTGGCTGAGGGACAGGAGCCTGTCACCGCTCCCACCGGCCCTCCCGGGATTCGCACCGGCTCTGCCCAGCTTGGCTGTGGAGCCCACCCGCCCAGGTGGCCCGACCTCTTACAGGTAAGCGAACTGAGGCCAGGAGTGGGGCTCGGCTCTCCAAACTCAGCTGCTGCTCCAGCCCCCTCTGACCTCCCCAAGGTCTGGGCAGGTGCTCCCCTGACGGCTCACCTGTGACTGGCCAGGTCGGGCAGGGGTGCACTTTGGTGTTCTCCACACGGCCCTCCACGGGGGCACCCTTGTAACCATCGTGGTCTGATGGAGGGGAAGCGAGGCCTGAGGTCACGCAGCTGGGAAGGGGCGGAGTTGGGGGTTGAACCCAGGCAGCAGCCCGGGGCCTGCAGAGCCCTGAAACTGCCCTGCTGAGCGGGTCTGCTTCCTCTGAGGAAATTTCAGGAACCCATCCGCCAGGCACGGTGGAGAGCTCCCCACATCCTGGAAGCCCTGCACCCGGGGCGGGGAGTTCCAGGCCTCTCCCAGGTCGAGGGCCCTGTCCGCAGGCAGCCTTGTGCCCAAGCCCTGGAGGCCCAGGCCGGCCGCCAAGAGCTGCCCCAGCCTGGCCTGGTCTGTGGCTCCCTTGGCAGTGCCAGACTGGCCCACTCAGGTCACGGGCTGCCACATCCCCTGCAGGGCCTTCCTGGGGACCTGCTTTCTATTTTAGCCTTTCCTGGCCTCTGGAAGGCACCAGGGGACCGGAATAGCTCTGTCTGTCTCTGTCTGCTCAGCAGGACGTGGCGGGTGGCTCCGGACGCCTGGGCTCTATTTGCTGACCCTGGAATGAGAGTGGGACCGGCAAGGGGGCAGCGGCCACGCAGGGACACTGTCGCAGCAGCCGCTGTTCTCTACACAGCCCTGTCTACCTTCCCTCCCAGAAGATAGTGAGCTCCCCGTCACTGTAAGTGGCCAAAATAGAGCCCGGATGGGCACATTCCAGAGCTGCTGAGTGGGTATCAGCATTGGGCGGACAGGAAGACTGATGACCTCTGAGGGGTGGGACGCAGAGACCCCAGACTCTAAACATCACTGATTCTGGGATTCTGCGATTCCAAACTGCTAAGATGTTGTCACTTCTAAGAGTCTGGGGTTAAAGCTTCCGGGACAGGCTCTCCCCAGGCTCCAACCCCGCCTCCCGGAGACAGAGATGCCACCCTGAGGCCTCTCCCCACCGTCTCCGGGGGAGGCTGAGCTCCTTGCCATAACCACACCTTTGCCCCCACTGTTCTCGCCACTTCTCTCCAGATCCAAATCCACCCTAGCTTTGAGGCCACCTCTTCCACGAGGCCTGCCTTGATTGACTTCTCTAAGGCCCGGATTCTGAGGGCAGTTTGGGCCCTGGTCCCTTGTCTGGATCTCCCAGGCCAACTCTGTCTCTAACTGGATGTTTAGGTCCCCCCAGACAGGGCCAGAGTTTTACGTGTTTCTCTCTCTCTGATGCTCAGTGTATGTGAGGGTGTACGGTAGGAGCTCAATGAATGCAAACACCCTTTCATTTTCTTTTTGGCCGCGCCACACAGCTTGCGGGATCTCAGTTCCCCGACCAGGCATTGAACCCGGGCCACGGCCGTGAAAGCGTGGAGTCCTCGCCGCTAGGCCGCTAGGGAACGCCCAAACCCATCACTAAAAAAAATTCTTTATTTGTTCTGGCTGCGCCAGGTCTTCACGGTGGCATGCGGGGTCTTTTAGTTGCGGCATGCGAACTCTTAGTTGAGGCATGCATGTGGGATCTAGTTCCCCGACCAGGGAGCGAACCGGGCCCCTGCATTGGGAGCACGGAGTCTTAGCCCCTGGACTGGGAAGTCCTTGCCCAGTCATTTTTAAATTGGGCAGGCAGCCTGGCATGGCCCCGTCGCAGGCACTCGGACCCCTTTCCTGCCTTTCCAGGCTTCCCCAGCGTGCTTCCTACCCCTCTTACAAACAGGTCGCTCTTCCTGGTGGCTGACCTCCTCCGCTCCTGCTGCAGCTTCCTCTCATGCTTGCTGAGTTGTAGGGCCGCTCACCCTGCCCTCTCCTCCGGGGGCCAGGCAGCCACCTCTTGTTGGTGAAGGGGACGGGGTGGGTGGCATGCACCATCAGTACTACCCCTCCCTCTTATAGGCAAGGAAACAGACTCAGAGAGGGCAGGGGCCCGAGGCCACCCAGCTAACGGGCAGTGGAGCGAGGATTTGAAACAGGCACTTGGGGATGTGATCCCCACGTTTCTCCAGCTGATGGGGCGTGGTGGGTGGAGGGAGCCTGGATTGGCCCCTGCCTCCCGAGGGTGCCCTGGACACGTCCCAGCCTGTCTTCTCCCTGACCTTGGTCTGTCCATCTGGGCAGCAGGGGCAAAGCCCAGATCAGGGTGCTGGGAGGATGTCCGGGTCCCTGTCCATGGAGCCCCACCCCCTGCCCACTGCCCTGAGGAGCGGGCAGCTGGTGGGAACGGGAGGAAGGCTGCTGTTTCTTTTGGCTAGGACAGTGGCTTTCTGGAAAGCTGGTGCCAGTTCTCTGGGTTGGTGGGTAGGGAGGGCACTGGGGTGGGGCACCAGGGAGTGGGCAGGCACCGGCCAACGGACAGCCACACAGAGGTGCAGGCTGCATAGTCCCCAGAGTCCCCACTCAAAGTCCTGAAGACCAAACTGCTCTGAGATGGGAAAGCAGCAGGTGAGGTACAGCTGAAGGGGCTCAAACCCCCTCGGCCGTAACCAGCCAGAGGGTATTGGGATCTTATGGGTTCCGCTCAGAGTGAGCTTGATACTTCCCGC
Organism: Leucopleurus acutus; assembly: GCF_964270905.1. Classification (NCBI taxonomy): domain Eukaryota; kingdom Metazoa; phylum Chordata; class Mammalia; order Artiodactyla; family Delphinidae; genus Leucopleurus; species Leucopleurus acutus. Next base: position 81,874,437 of record NC_139159.1, read on the forward strand.
TGCAGAACGATCGGTGTTTGGTGGAAGGGGCAGCCCCGGACTCCACTGGGGCGATGTGTAATAGACAGTGTATACGTTTAGTGTCTTTCTCAAGTTGGAACCAGAAACGCATGCAGCCCCGGAAGGTTCACAGGGGCAGCTGTGTGTCTGCCAGCCTCCTCCATTTTACAGAGAGCTGACCCGGGTGGGTGGGGTCTACGCTGGGGGCTGGGACGTCTGCTCCCTGCCACACCAGAATCCCTGGCTTTGCTGATGGGGTGCGGTGTGAGGGCATCTCCCACTAAGGAAGCACCTTCCCCCCAGATCGGACTGTTCTGTCCTGTGCTGTCTTCTCAGAGGCCTCCGGGGGAGCTTGGCCCCCAGCCCCACCGGGTCTTGCCCTCTGTCAGCGCTGGGCTGGCCTCAGGGCACTTGCCCAGGAGAAGCGCATGTGACCCTCCCAGGGACCTGGTCATGTCCTCAGGAGCTTTATTTGGTGGGAGGGGACAGTGCCAGACTCAGAGTCCAAGGCCCGGGCTCGGGTCCAGCTGCGGGAGCCAAGGCTGGGCTTCACGGCTCGAGCCTCTGCGTGCTCACCTGCAGTAAGGACCAGTGAGCCCTCCGCCTCCCGGCTCGTGGGCCGAGGGTCGGGGCTCAGCGTGGGACCAGGGGCGGGGCTCAGCGTGGGACCAGGGTCAGGGCTCGTGGGACCAGGGGCGGGGCTCAGCGTGGGACCAGGGGCGGGGCTCAGCGTGGGACCAGGGGCGGGGCTCAGCGTGGGACCAGGGCTCATCTAATGGCTGGGGTCAGTAGTAGGGCACCCAGCCTGGGTACATGCCATCCCACCATCTGACCCTGGCATCTCTAAAGAAAGGTCTTCACGCATTACAAATGACCCTGTGGCCTCCGTGCCCTGCCCTGTCCCTGCCCCAGGGAGGTCTCTCGTTTGATGGGGAATCGGGGCGCTTGCTGGGTCCTATGGGAGGCCCTTCCCAAGCCTTCCTCTTTCTCCCGATGGAGCTGGTGGTGTCTGGGATCCGCCTGGGAGGGCCTGCTGGCTACTTCCTGCTTACAAGTCATGTCAGGAGGACAGAGGTCAGACCTAGAAGGTGTTTAGATGGGTGGGAGGGGTTGGGCGTGGGTTAAATTTGGGGTAGGAGTGAGGGAGCCAGGGCGGGGGCCAAGGCCTGTTTTCAGGCTGTCAGGATGGCTGCCCAGGGTCAAGGGTGTTTTCTGGTGGCTGAGAATCTGGTTCCCATCTCCAGCTGGGTGACCTTGGGCAAGTCAGTGGAGGGAATGAGGGTGGGGCTGAATGTTTGGGCCCCAGCCTGCTTTCCCTCCAACGCGGGGGACTCTGGGCTCGGGCCCCTCCCTCACCTGCTCTCAGGCCCTGAGCCCAGTGTCCATACTGGGCACTTGTCCCAGGCCCTGCACCTCAGGCTCTCCTCTGTGGGGAGGTGGGAGAGCACTGGATCTGGCAGGGACACTGGTCATCAGAGCCACAGACACAGATGGACATGATGGTGATGGTGATGATGGCAACGGCATTAAGATGACCGTTAAGGTGGTGACCGAGCGGCAGCAGCTGGAGTTTGTTGGGCACGGGTTGGAGCCGGGGTGTGGTCCGGCCCCTCTCTGCAGAGGGGGAGGCGGCCCCCGCGGTCACACTGAGAGTTGGAGGGTCAGAGCCAGGACAGGCTGGGGGAGCTGCTGGGGAGGGGCCTCTGCCCCGACGCTCTGGACCCCCTTCTGGGGCTCATTTCTCTCCCCAGGAGGTTGGAGAGACTGGGATGTGTCCTCAGCTGAGGTGATGGGGACATTTTGTGATGACACGTTTAGGCTGTCATCCTAGCCCTGCTGCCTCCTACCTGAGTCACTGAGCCTGCCCGTGCCTCAGTTTCCCCATCTGCACGAGGAGGACAGCAGCGTTTGGCACTAGAGTGAGAGCAGCAGATGAGATAACAGATGTGCTTTGGGGTCCATCTCATGGTCGTGCGGGGTTGAGTGTGTGGGCTGAGAGTCACCTGGGGGTTTGGATCTGATACAGAGGCCCAGGCCAGGCCCTGGGGAGGCTGGCCTCAGTGGTCTGGGTGGGAGCCTGGGCATCAGCATTTGAAAAGGCTCCCCCAGTGATTCTGGTGTGCAGCCAGGGGTGACTATCACTGGGCCAAGCTTGGCTCCTGCCAGCACACTGAGATGTTGGTCAGAGTGGACACTGGGCTGTCGGCCCTCTCAGCTCCCAGTTTCCAGCCTAGACCCTGCCTGATGGTTACTACCTGAGGTTAGTATCAGGTAGGTATGATCTCTTTCCGTCCATCCATCCACCCGCCCACCCCCCCTCCATCCCTGCATCCGTCCATCCATTCAGGAACAGACTGTGTCTGAGGCCTCGTGGATAATTATTTTTTCCTTTTTATAAATCAAATCCTGTTATAAATCAAGGCCCCGCCGCCCGCTGGCCTGCTCCTTGTCTCCGGTCTGTGAGCAGGTTTGTTTAAGGCCGGCTGACACTTCTTCTCCCGGGCCTCCCTGTGTTTATGCTGGGGCTGTCAGAGGAAACTCCAGGTGCAGGAGGGAAGCCGCAAGCTTATTCTGGTTGGAGACAGGGCGGGGGCCGCAGGGGGCTTCAGGGCACCCTCCACACAGTGACCTAGCTCTGTCACCATCCCCATTTCACAGGTGAGTCCTCAGAGACTCACCCAGCAGGCCCGAGTCACACCTGAGTCCTGGCCCCAGGCTACCAGGTCCCTACTCTCTCAGAAGTAGAGCCCAGGAAGGCTTTCGGAGGAGGTGACATCTGAATTGGTTGTCTGGGAAAACTGAGGAGGGGCACACTGGTAGGCGGTGGAGGGGAAGGCATCAGTAGCAGAGACAGGAGGCTGGGCTGTGGCTGTCCAAGGGAGGCGTGGCCAGAAAGCAGGCAGTGTGGGAAGGGTGGGAAGCTCTGGGCCAGCTGCCTGGGTGTGAATCCTGCCTCCACCAGTTACTTACCTGCTCTGTGGCCTTGGGCACATTACCTAACCTCTCCGTGCCTCAGTTTCTTCACCTCTAGAGGGAAGGGAATAGTTGTGTGGACTTTGCAGAGTCATTGTAGGGAAGCAACAATCTAGGAACGCAGGTGGGAGCCACGCTCATGAGCTTGGGCTCTGCCCTGCAGGCGATGGGGAGCCGTGGCAGGCGGCTGGGCAGTGCCCGAGCTGCACCGATTCTCGAGGCTCTGGCCCCGCTTCCAGACAGTGCGTGGATCGCAGCTCCCAGGGCTTTTCTGCGTGGCTGGGTTGGCGGTTTTACAGTGCAACCCTCCGACCAATCACAGATCACCTGCCCTCCCTCCTAGCCAGGGATTGGTTCTGGGGTGGGCAAGTCTAGGCTGATTTAGGCCAGTGAAAGGTGACCAGAAGCGGCCTCGTGGGTTCTGTGCTTTCTTCTGTCCCTGGATAAACAGGCAGCCTTTTTGTGACCGTGAACGGAGCCCACCCGAGAATGAAGGTGGGGAAGAATCTCAGAGCAGCACAGCCAGAGCCTGACGGATCTGTGTCTAGAGCCCACATTCCCTTTGTGGTTCCTGTTATGTGAGATAACTTTCCTCCCTGGGGAAGGCCATGTAGTCCTGGTTTCCATTACTTCTTGCTTAAAGTGCCCATTTCCACAGGGCCCAGAGCATCTTCCTAGAGCTTAAATCCAACCTTGTAATTCCCTGCTTAAAATGGCTTGGGGCTCCCGTCCCTTTACAGTGACAGCCTATGCTTCCTGGAGGCCCCACAGGCCCCACGCCCCACGGGCTCTGGCCTCCCACTGTGGCCTCTGGGCTCCACCCATGACTGTCCTTGACCACACTGGGCACCCATCTGCCTCAGGGCCTTTGCTATGGTTGTTCCCTCAGGTTCCCCGCACTGTCTCACCCCTACAGCCTCATTGAGGGCCCTGCTCAGATGTCACCTGTCCAGAGTGGGTGAGAGGTCAGTATAGCAACACACAGCCCTGACTCCCAGGGGCCCAGACAGTGAAGATATGTTTCTCACTCACACCACGTGTCCATTGCAGGTCAGGGGAGTGGGGGTGGGGCTCCTGCTCCCTGGTGGCCTGGGGACCCTAGTGACGGAGACTCCACCATCACACGAAGCCTCTGCGGTCCCAACATGAGGTTTCAGGACCCACCGCCATTGGAGGGGGGGAGCTTCACTCGCAGGCTCTTAGACGCTTTGGTCTAGAAGTGCCCCTGTGGCTTTGCTCCTGTTCCCAAGGGCTGACGTCGGTGGCATGGCCACGCCTCGCATCAAGGGGTGGGACAGTGACCCCCCGAGCGTGGGAGGGAGGAGACGCACAGCAGTGACCTCTGCCTCGGGGCTCCCAGGCCACTTGGTCTCTCCAAGAGACCCTGTCACTCTGCGTTTATTCAGGAAAAATTCACATAACATAAAATTAACCATGTTAAAGTGTACAATTCAGTTCAGTGGTATTTGGTACACTCACAGTGTCGTGCAACCATCACCTTTATCTAGGTCCAGAACGTTTCCACCACCAAAAGGTTTACACATGGAAGGCCTGTACCTATTAAACAGTCACTCCCCTTCCTCCCCCCAGCCCCTGGCAAGCACTCCTGTACTGTCTGTCTCTGTGGGTTTGAGTGTTTTGGAGACCGTAGGTAAAAGGACTCGCAGAGCACGTAGTCCTTCGTATCCGACTTCTCTCACTGAGCGTGATGTTTTCAAGGTTCGTGCCCATTGTAGCCTGTGTCAGGTCTCACTCCTTCCTATGGCTGGAGAATACTCCACTGCAGGGTGGACCGAGCTGTGCTCCTCCTGTGACCAGATGATGAACATCTGGGCGGCTTCCACCTTTGGCTTCCTGAGCGGACTCGCAGCACAGTCTCGAGCAGGTTTGGTCTGAGTCCCTGCGCTCGGTCTTTGGGGCACGTACCTGGGCGTCACTCCAGAGTTCCTTCATCACACTGATTCTTCTCTGTGGTCACTTCCTGTCTGAGACCTTGGGATGGTCACAATCCCCACCTCCCCAGGGCGTGTCCGAGCCGAGATGCGTTTTGTTTTTTGCGTGGGGGGACCGCCCTCGCTCTTGCCCACCGAGCTGCCTGGCATTCTCCTGTCGCTGTCTCCTCCTGGCACAGGCCTGGCACGCAGCAGGTGTTCTACTGAAGCTCGTTGAATCACGAATAAATTCGGAACGATAACTTGGGCTTCCTCGGGAGTTTTGTTTGCAAAAAGAAATCCGCTGCTAAAGAAGTGATGAGCCCCACACTGTACTGGTCTGTTTCCTCTGCCATCGCCGCCCAAACGCCCCCAGCACCCGGGCTGGGGGTGGGGTCCATCTACTGGCGGGCAGCCCCGCCTCCTGGGCCAAGAGCCAAGTGAGGGCGCCCACTGCCAAACGCCGTGTTTGGGCACAGGCGAGGTGGGGCTGGGTGGCGCCTGGTCCCTCCTGTGCCTCATAAATTGCTCTGAAGAAAATTCCCCAAAAGGAGTTTCAGATGCTGCTGTGCCCGGGACAGCAGGCTGGTCTCCCCCCCAACTGGGGGCGTCTCCTCCCCCATCTGCTGCTGGAGGAGCCTCCAGTGGGTCACCTCAGTGCCTCGCCAAGCGTGGGGTCCACTTTTGACTGTTCTTGTCTAAGTCCTAGAGGAACGTGTGAGTCTCCCCAGCCCAGCATCCTGTTATGAACCCATTGTGTTCCTCACTGCCTTGGGCCATTGCCCTAGCTCTCTCCCCCATCTCTCACAGGGTGCCCCCCACAGTTTGTCTTCAACACCCAAGTGTGTCTTCAGCAGGTGGGTGGCTGAGAGCATCGGCAGTGGGGGTCTGGGTTGCCTTGCCTCCTCCACTGCTGCACGCACTCCTGCTGTTCTCTGAGGCTTGGTTTTCTCCTCTGTTAAATGGGGAGAAGCAGATGCAGCAGGAAACGTGCTTGGCCAGGGCCTGGCACATGAAGAGTACTCGCTAGATGCCAGCTGCAGCCCTAACCACGCCTAATGAGCCCCTGCCGAGCCCAGGAAGGACGTCCTGCTCTGCAGAGCAAAGCCCAGGCATGTCGCGTGGCATCTGAGACCCTCTGCCGTCTGGGCGCACCTGACCGTGTGCCCCAGTCCTGGTGCTGCCAGCTGCCTTCGTGCTGCCAACCTGCCACGTGCTTCTGCACCTCTGCGCCTTTGCGTGTGCCATTCCTCTGCCTGTGCTGCCCCGTCCACCCCGGGGGCCTGCAGCATCCTCCTAATGTCACCCAGACCGTGAGCGTCTGTCTGCTGCCCCCGGAAGGCAGGGCCTAGGGCATCACCCGCAGAACCTGCAGATGGTGGGGCAGGGGTACAGACTGGGGCCCCAGCCGAGGGCGGCCACTCCTTCAGCCCAGGGACCCGTAGCCAGTACCCTGGTAAGTGATGGTACCGGGTGCAAACTCTTTTTCTTTTTTAAATTAATTAGTTAATTAATTTTTGGCTGCGTTGGGTCTTCATTGCTGCGCGTGGGCTTTCTCTAGTTGCATCGAGCGGGGGCTACTCTTCATTGCGATGCGTGGGCTTCTCATTGCGGTGGCTTCTCTTGTTGTGGAGCACAGGGTCTAGGTGCGCGGGCTCGGCATTTGTGGCACACGGGCTGAGCTGCTCCGCAGAATGTGGGGTCTTCCTGGACCAGGGCTCAAACCCGTGTCCCCTGCATTGGCAGGCGGATTCTTAACCACTGTGCCACCAGGGAAGTCCCTTTTTAAGAATTTTTTTATTGGCGTATAGTTGCTTTACAGTGTTGTTAGTTTCAGGTGTACAGCAAAGTTATACATATACATATAACCACTCTTTTCTAGATTCTTTTTGCATATAGCCCATTACAGAGTATTGAGTAGAGTTCCCTGGGCTATACGGTAGATTCTTATTAGTTATCTATTTTATATATAGTAGTGTGTATATGTCAATCCCAATCTCCTAATTTATCCCTCCCCCCTTTCCCTCCTGGTAACTATAAATCTGTTTTCTACATCTGTGACTCTGCTTGTGTTTTGTAAGTAAGTTCATTTGTACGCTTTTTTTAAGATTCCACACATAAGAGATATCGTATGATATTTGTCTTTCTGTGGGGTGCAAACCCTTGAGGCATGGGCAGCTCCAATGTGCTCTGCAGTTTGCACCCTCTAGCTCAGAGCATTGTAGAGGTTCAGCACGTGGTCTATATACGGACACTCCTGTGATAGGGAGCTCACTACATTGTTAGGCCATATTTTCAGCACTGGCAGCTTCCTGGGAACGAGGGCTCAGTCTCCCCACAAAGTCTCCCGTGCGGCGGTCAGCAGCCCGAGATGGTGTGTGTGATGAGTCGTGGGGTCTCTCTCCCACCACCTCCTGGGGCTCTCCGGCAGGGAGCTCAGGCTACAGAGTTGTGCTGCCCCCTGGTGGCTGCGGTTCACAGGGGCCGAAGCTCTCCTGTCCACAGGGCTCCTGTCCTTGAGTGCCCGCCACTAAGGAGGCAGGGGACAATGCAGCAAGTGGATCACAGACCCCTGGAGAAGACAGACACATACATAAGTGTGGAGGGCGTGGCATCTTCAGGCTCGGGGAGGCCTGACGGTAGCCTTGCACGGTCCCTGGATCCACGTGGGCCTTGTCCTGCGGATTGGAGGGTTAGGGACGCTCAGACCCATCAGGTTTGCTTGGCCTGGACCCGCTATCTCCTGGGAAGTGTCACTGTTGGGGGCCCCATGACCTTGGCATGGGGTCACCTGTTCCGAGGCTGCCCTCTGTCCCCTACAGGCTCCCCAAGAGGGGACTCACTATGCAGGGTCAGAACATGCCAGACTTGGGGAGACCTGGCTGGACAGCCCCCACTGCCCTGGGGCCACCACACAGCTCTTACCCAATCCCGGATGCCTGGATGGCCAGCCAGCTGCCCCTGCCGTCTGCTGGGTCTACTGGGGTCTCCTTAGACCCTCTCTGTACCATCCCACCCTCCCGAGCAGTCAGCCCTGCTGTTCCCCAGACCGTCAGCAGCTCCCACCTTTGAGCCCCGTGCTGAGGGCAGGGGACTGGGGGGGACCTACACTGGGGGTGAGCTTGCTGAGACACGGCTGGTGGTCCTGCTGCAGGACCCTCACCTGTCACTCCCATCTTGCTGGTGTCCTGCTGTCCCTCCTTCCCCTGGGCCTTTGAATCCCCCATCCCGATCGGGACAAACCCTAACCCCGCTCCCACTGCAGGGCCCAGTGGGGGTGTTTCCTCCCCCAGGAAGCCTCCTGGCCTAGTCCCAGGAGAGACTGCCCTCCGGCCTTCCGCAAGTACCGTACCCCCGTCTCCTGGGTGCAAACTTCTGTGAGGGGTGCAATGACGCTTTCGGTGCCCGCCGAGGCCGCCTGACCGTGGACTGCACCCGGGATGGCTCCCAGCTTTATCTGCTCTGGGCCTCGGTTGCTGAGGGGGGCAATGCACTGAAACAAGCTCTCCTCGTGGTGTCGGGGTGAAAGGACAGACCCTCTTCTGGGGCTTTGTGGGGCAGGGGTTCTGACACTCAGAGGCCTCGTGCAGGACCACAGTCTCGGTGGGTGGAAGTACCAGGGTGGCTGCAGGTGGTTCCGTGAGAACCTGAGCCTCCTGCTGCCCCTTTTGGGCAACCCCGGCCCTGGAGCCCCAAGACCCTGCTCCTGGGGCACAGTTTTGGCCCCTGTCCCCAGTGCCTATACCGAGGAGACCGAGCAGGAGGGACCCCGTCCTCCATGGGCCCAGGAGGTGGGGACAGACTCAGATATACTGGGGACCCCAGAGGGCTGAGATAAGAGACCTACGCCAGGGCTGTGCAGAAGCGCAGTGGGGCTGCCAGCGGGCTCTGGCGGCGGTGGCACGCCCTGCTCTTCCCGTCGCAGTCCCTTCCTTTCTCCCTTCCCCGGGTGGTCCCTGGAGGCATTACGGGCCATCCCCTGGATGTGTGGCTCGCCCCCCTGCGCCTCATTCTGAACTGAGTGTTGGGGCTCCAACTCCCACACTTCCCTGTTGCTATCTCCCTGGCAACCCAGGTCACTGGGGCTGGGTGGAGGGCCAGGCAGGACCGGCTACACAATTCCTGGGCCCAGCGTGAAGCCAAACTGTGGGCCGCCTGTTTCATAAGCGCTGCCCGATGGGGACGCTAGAGCATCGCGCCCGTGGCTGACCTCAGGCCTGTGACCGCCCAGGTCTCACTCCCGAGCAGCTGGCCCTTCTCACAGTCACCACGAGGGGGCGCTCGCGAAGCGTGCCCGATGCCTGTTCCGGGCTGGCGCCTGGAGGTGTCCACCTCAAGCCTTCTGGTCCTAACCATCCCAGGAGGTGTCGGGAATGCAGGCTGCGTCGGTGTCCAGGCCTCCTCACTGGTGGGTCCTCTGGCTGCTAGTTCTCTGCTGCAGCATCCCGGGTGGACGGCACAGCTTGTGCAAAGGCCAGGAGGTGGGCTTGATCTGACGCCCTGGGGGCTCCAGGGATGGAGCTGGAGGTCGCCAAGAGCAGCACTGGGTGTAGATGGACCCAGGGGTCAGCAGGGCTGGGTGGGGGACACAGCCGGCCATGGCCGTCCTCAGGGAGGCCTTGGCACACACTGGAGCACTCTTCCTGAGCTGCTTGCCTAATGGCTGCCTGGCCTGCAGGCCCGCCGCATGTGCTGATGCCTGGAACGCACCCTCTCAATTCCCAGGCCCAGCAGCGTCCCCACGTGCTCCTGACCACTGTAACTGGGGAGCTGCCCGGGTGGGCTCTCCCACGCCAGTCTGCAGCATCCCCAGGACAGCCTGGCACAGCACTCAACACGTGGTTGTCAGAGCCAGCAATCGGTGAAAGGGCTGGAACTTCCAGGCTTAGCTGGGGACCCTCCGCTCCACTGGTTCGCCAGCTCCAATGGCCCCCAGGGCTCCCACACCCACCCCCATTGGCAGTCTCAGAAGTCTGGGCTTAAGAACTGCCCCTCCGGACTTGCCTGGCGGTGCAGTGGTTAAGAATCTGCCTGCCGATGCAGAGGACACCGGTTCAAGCCCTGGTCCGGAAAGATCCCACATGCCACGGAGCAACTAAGCCCGTGTGCCGCAACTACTGAAGCCTGAGAGAAGCCAATGCAATGAGAAGCCTGCTCACCGCAACGAAGAGTAGCCCCTGCTCGCCGCAACTAGAGAAAGCCTGCGCGCAGCAATGAAGACCCAGTGCAGCCAAATATATAAATAAAATAAGTAAATAAATAAATAAATAAATAAAAAGAACTGCCCCTCCTCCATGCTGGCACTGGGAGGGAGGACCCCCGCCTCCCCTGCGGGGACCAGAGCTCATTCTGTTGCTGCCTTTGCCTCCTGAACAGATTGCAGGCCCATGAACGGGCCCTGTCCTTGCCACACAGACTGCACGGCTGGCCTGTGACGGATGGACAACGGTGGGGAGGGGCACGAGCGACCCCTGAGGCTGGGTTACAAATGCATGGCAGCTTCTCTCTGCGGTCGCTGACTTGGGGGACGCCAGTCGCTGTCTGGTGAGGACATCCCTCCGGGAGACCTGCTCTCAAGAGAAGGGATGGGCCTCAGCCAACAGCCTGCACAACTGACCAGCTGGGGCGGCGAGCCAGCTTGGAGCAGGTCCTCCCGCCCCAGGTGGGCCTTCAGATGATGCAGCCAGGCCACCACTGCAGCTGCCACGAGAGCCTGAGCCAGAACTGCCCAGCTAAGCGTCGGAACTCCTGCCCCACAGGTGCCCAGAGAGGACAGATGGTCATTGCTCTTTCAAGGTACTAAGTTTGAGGTGACTGTTTCGCAGCATAGCGAGCGCACATAAAATCATCGTTTAAGCAACTTGACTGTGTTATTGGAAATCTGGGAATGAGAGTGATGAACCCTAAGGCCTTGTTCTCCAAGTCCAGTTTCCTCTTCATATCTGGAACACAGTTGTGTGTTCGGCTCCCCTGATGGCAGAGCCTGAGATCGGGACTTGGGTGCAGGGGGTTTACTCAGGTGATCCCAGGTGAGGGTGGGAAAGCCAACACACGGGGGCATTGTGGAGATCTCTCGATGCTTGCAGGGCCTCTGGAGGTGTTCCAGACACCCTCTGTCTGCAGGAGGGAGGCTGGGTGAGTACACAGGTGAGGGCTGTCCTGGTTCACACATTCGGGGCCCGGTGCACCCTGGGGGTGGGGCACTGTCGGGGGGAGGAGGGTCCCACTGGGCTCAGGACGGGCCTTTGCTTCTGCAGCTGAGATGGGTGTGACGTGGCCACCAGGAGTCAGTCCCCGAGGTTCCTCTTCTCGTCCTATACCTCGCACCCAGCTTTTGCGTTTACCTGACTTAACGTTCAACCAGAAGCTCTTTGGGAATTCACTGGTGGTCCAGTGGTTGGGACTCTGAACTTCCACTGCAGGGGGCATGGGTTTGACCCCTGGTCAGGGAACTAAGATCCCACATGCCGCGCAACACAGCCAAAAAACCCCCCAAAAGACAATCAGAAGTTCTTTTTCCCTTTGCTCATGTATGACGCTGGGACCTGAGGATGATTCTGGAAGGAAAGTCCTAAGAACGTCTACTGGGCACCTGTTCAGCGACAGGTGGAACCAAGCCGGTGTCAAGTCTCATCCCCCAAGGCTGGAGCTGTCACCCTGACCCCGTTATGGATGACGAGACTGAGGCAGGGAGAGGTGAAGGCGTGCAGCTGCCTGCTGGCCGCGGCTGGCTCCGGGCCCCACCTGTGGTCCTGCCGCCGCTGGGGCCAGGCCGCTTTCTGGAAATCCACTTAGCACTGACCTCGCCTTTGTCCTCCTTGGAGCTAATCTGCTAATCCTGTCACCCCGGCGGGGGCTCCCCAGTCCGGTCCTCCTAACCCACCTCCCCCTGCAGGCCCTCTTCCCCAGCTGGGGGCCTCCTCTCCGCCATGCTGGGGGTGGTGGGCAGGTCCAGTGACTGGGGGTAGATGGGGTGGGACCCTCAATCCCAGGGAGGATCTGGGCATCTGGAATTCAGGTCTGGATCCTGACTGTCCTTCCCTCACTCAGCCATCAGCTCTGTGGCCCCGTTTCCCGGGTAAAGGAGATAAGTTCTGAGCCAACCCTTCCTGCTATGAGATCACCACTCAGCTCACCCCTTCTTGCCCCGCCCATTCCACTCACAGCAGGGGTGCCAGCTCTGGCCTCCCCAGACCTCGGTTCGAATCCCAGCTCTGCCTTAACTGAGCCTCAGCTTCCTTATCTGCAAAATGGGGGTGGTGGCCCCTCCTCTGCAGGGCACAGTGCAGACTTGGTGGGACAGTGGGTGTAAGTGTCTGGTACGAGGCTGGAGTTCAGTGAATGTTTAGGGAGTGGAACTCTTGGACCCTCCTCCTCGGGTCCCCATACTGATGCCAAGAATGTGGAGGTGAAAGGGACCGCAGCCCATGAGAAAGGCCACATCCATGGGGGAAACCTCTCCAAGATTTGGGGCAGGCGAGGAGGAAGAGTGTGAAAATTAGGGAGGCAGGTGCTGTTCTTCGAGGTCAAGCTCAACATTGAAAAAATAAAGATCGGTAATTAAAATGGACCCGGGACTTCCCTGGTGGTATGGTGGTTAAGAATCCACCTGCCAATGCAGGGGACACTGGTTCGAGCCCTGGTCCGGGAAGACTGCACATGCTGCAGAGCAACTAAGCCCGTGCGCCACAACTACCGAGCCTGCGCCCTAGAGCCCACGAGCCACAACTATTGAAGCCCCTGCACCTACAGCCCATGCTGCGCAACAAGAGAAGCCACTGCAAAGAGAAGCCCGCGCACCGCAACTAGAGAAAGCCTGCGCGCAGTAACAAAGACCCAACATGGCGAAAAATAAATAAATGTATATATATATAAAGAAAAAGTTAAAAAAAAAATGGACCTGGAAATGGGCTGCCTCAGTGGGTGCCCAGCTCCCGTTTCAGTGGAGGCGTCCTAGGCCCTCAAAGCTGGAATGCATGCCAGATGTTGCCTCTTCCAACAGCACAGCCTTCCCACTCTTCCCTGCTTGAAGGCACGGAGGACAGGGAAGCCCAGCTTTGTGGTTCAGCGAGGGAGGCCTGGACCAGCTCTACTCCCGACTTGAAGTGTGATCTTTGGAAGCTGCTTAATCTCTCTGTGTCTTCATCTACAAGATAGAGAGAACAATTGTCCTTACCTCATGGGGCTGTGCAGGCATTAAATGAGCTGGCAAACTGAGATTTGAACCCAGATCGGCAAGGCTCTGCCCTCTGAGCCCCTGATGCCTCTTAGGGAGGAATCGGGGGTCTCTGGGGACCATCCGACCACCCCCACCCCCCATCCATGACTGAGTGTACTTTTGGTGTGCCAGATGTAGGTCTGTGCGCTGGAGACACAGATGGGGATACGGGTGAGGTCCTCACCCAGACCACTATCAGTGTTATGTGTAACTGCCTATGACTTTCTGGCAGAACTTGGTGCACAGCTCTGGGGCTGAGTGAGGGGATGGTTAGCGGAGACTGAGTTCTCAGAGGAGACAACAACTGAGAGGGACCACACGTGAAGGACGGCACCACAGGGATAGTCTGGGGCAAGACTTTCTAGGCAGAAGGAACAGTAAGTGCGAAGGCCCTTAGATGGGATGGACCCTGACTATTGGAGGAACTGCACGCAGGTGCATGAGACAGTGGCAGTGAGGTGGCAGGTGGAGGGCACCTGGAGGAGTGAGCCTGGGCCTGCTCAGGTGGCCTGGGGACAGTGAGGTGGGGCCCTGCAGGATTCCGCACAGAGGAGGATGGGCTCACTCTTGCCTTCCAGGGGTCCAGGTGGGTGGGTGGTCGGAGGGCATCCTCTCCGAGAAACGGAGGCAGGACCAGAGTCTGGAAGGAGAGGCTGGGCACTTGGCTGGGCTGGGGGTCCACGGACTGGTGTGGGGGACAGGGTAGGGTGAGTGAGGTGCCCGGGAGACCCTGGCCAGGCTCCACGCGCCCTCTGTCCTGGGTTTCCTCCATATGTCACCACTGGCCGAGCCATGAGCTCCCTAGGATGGGCTGATCCATAAGGGGCCCTCCTCACCAGTCCCCAAGGGGGCACCTTAAGATCTCCCAGGGCCCCAGCACCCGCTCCCCGAAAGCCACCTTCCGCCCCATGTATCATGGGCGGCCTGGGGGCCTCGAGGCCCGGTCTGACCCCAAGCACCGGGACAGGTGTCTGCTTTCCGTAACCCATCCTCACGGCAACGCGCCGTGCGCGTGGGGCTCAGCCCCAGTCGACACAAGAGGAAGTCCAGGACTCCAAAAGTTTCCTGAAATCCCTGGACCCCGGACACCATCCCTCAGCCTCGGCGCACCCTGCCCTCTTCACCAGCATTCGAGGTCAAGCCGCCCCCCAACCGCCCCGGCGTCCCGCAGCAGCCGCCTTGCGAGGGATACTGGACCACAGTCAGAGCCCACGGACACGCCCCTTCCCACCTGGGCGGGGCTCCGGTGCGCGCCCGCGCGCCCGCGTCTCCCCGGTGTGGGGAGCGCTCCCATTGGGCCGCGCCGTCCACGTGATGCGGCGGGCCCTGCCCGCGCGCCCGGAGCGGGGCCGCGCACGCGCCCCGGGCCCGCGTGCACGCGCGTGCGCCCCGAGCCCTCCGCCTGTGGAGCCGGCGTCCGGACCGCCAGGTCAGTTTCCTCGTGCCCGCTCGGGCGGGGGCGCGCGCGTGGTGCGGGCGCGTGGCGGGGCGCGCGCGGGCCGAGGGCGGGCCGACTACCCAAGTCCAGGGACCCTGCTCCCGGCGGCCGCTGCGGCGCGAGCGCGGGCCTGGAGGCTGCCACGTGCAACTCTCAGCCCGGGGGCCGGCTCGGGACTCCGCCCGCCGCTTCCCCCTGCGGCGACGGGACGCCCGGGCTGGGAGGCGTGACCCCCTCCCCCCCGCCCCCAATACCTCTTCCCGAAGGGCCGGTAGGGTGTCGGGTGCTGCCTCCCATCCCCTGGCTCAGTTTCCTCCTCCGCACAGTTTGGGGGGAGTTGGTCCCTAGCGCTCCTGCCCGCCACAACCCCACCGGATTCCCTGCGTCGTGATGGCGGGGGGTGCCGGCGAACGTCAACGAGGTTGAGCTCCAAGTCCCGGTACAGGTCCGCGCCCCGGCTTTCAGACCACTCTGGAGCTGGTAGCCCGGCGGTGCCTCATTTGTCCAAGCAGTCCCCCAGCTTAGAGCAGGTCCCAGCCTTGTCCCAGGCGGCTCGTGATGCGCTCCTGTGTTCTCCCGGGCAGCTAGCTGGTGGCCGGTTGAGTTGGGGTGGGTGGCGTGTCAGCTCCAGGCCAGCAGAGCAGCTGTCGCCCTGGTCTGGCCTTCCTGGGTGGAGCATGGTGACCCCACAGGCCGGACCCTGACAGCGGGTCTGAGGATGGGTAGAGTCCAGGCCAGCTGGTCACAGTGTGCCGGGCGCTCCGGCCCTGGCAGGTGGGCATGCGCTGTGCCTCCTCTCCTGGCTGGCCGGCTCTGTGGCCAGCCCTGCATGTGATGGTGGGTGCCTGGGTGCTGGGCACCAGAGGTGTGTGGACTCCAGGGGGGCCTGCTCCTAGGCCGGAGCAGTGTGGGGCTGTGGACCAGAGAGGGTCAGCGGACACAGGGTGCCTGTGGCCTTGCCCAAATGGAGACCCCTTTGCAGCTCTGTGCAGGCGCCTTGCCTCACTGACCTCAAATCCTCCCATGAAGTTCTTAACCCCACTTCTCAGATGAGGAGACTGAGGCCCAGAGAGGTGGAGTCATGTCCAGCCCCTCAGCCTGCAGACCTCACCAGAGCCTTGGTTTTCCCACCTGTGAAGTGGGTGCTGGTTGACCTTCCTGGCAGGCTGCTGTGAGGAGTAAATGGGCCCTGAGGCAGGCGTGGGGGGGTCTCCCCACGGCCACCCAGGCCTCCCTTGCTGCAGGTATTCAGGAGAAGAGGCTGCCTCCCAGATGCCCCCCTGGGGAGCTGGCCACCCCACAACACCCCCATAGTGCTTGCCACGCACCGTGTGCCAGGCCCGGTGCTGGACTGAGGGGTGGACGATGGCAGGTCCCGCCTCAGGCCGTGGCGCTGTGCCTCCTCGAGTCTTTGTCGTCCGGGTGGCGGTCCTCCCTGAACAGTCTGGCTCTGAGCAGCCCGTCAGGCATTCCTTTCTCACTGAGTCACCAAACCTTGAGCACCTACTGTGTGCCAGGCCCTGATAAGCTGTTATCGAGGCTGACCTGGGCCCTGGCCCCGGGAGATGGCAGTCAGGTGGAGGCGTCCACACACACAGGTGGCTGTGCCGTCTTGGGCGTGTCCCCGCCGAACCTCACAACACCCTTCTCTCACTTGGGATGGTGATGCCGTGTGACGGGTGGGGCTGTGTGTGCCCACTGATGCATGTGGCCGGGGTCCACTCTGCCAGGTGGGGCTCCGGGCACTGAGGACCAGGGAACAGAACAGGTGTGACCCTGCTCTCCTGGACCCTGCCTTCAGTGCTGGGGGTTCTGGCGGGTGGGGAGGTGGGCTGCCGGGCTGGCCGGAGGGCCCAGGGCTTGGCCAATGCACCCTGCCGTTTTCCTGGCCAGGAAGCCGGGCCTGGAGGGACTCTGCAGGCTGGAGGGAACGAGGGCAGGTCCGTTCGTGTGGAGCAGGGCTCTGTCCACGTCCCCAGGGTCACAGCGTCTCCTGCCGCCGGGGCTCTGGGAGAGGGGTGGTGGCTCCCCTTCCAGGTGGGGAAGCCGAGGCTCAGAGAAGGTAGTCACCAGGTGTGCTGGGTGCCTGCTGGGTGCCGGGCCCCTCCCCCATCCTGGTCTGTCCCCCAGCAACTGGGGTCATTGTCTACCTGTCCTGCAGCGAGAGGCCAAAGTTCAGTGAGGCTCCTCACTTCCCGAGGTCACGGGGGCTCTGGGCAGTGACGGCTCAGGGAGGAGGCCCCTCTGTCCCACCCCGCCTCTGGCCCAGTGCCCCGAGTCCCCCGGGCGGGCTGGGAATTGTTCCTGTTGGGACTCTGGAAGGCCGCCCAGGTCAGGGGTGTGTGGAAGCCCCAGCCAGGCCCAGTTCCCGCCACAGTGACCGTTCTGCTGCCTGGGGTCTGTCCCTTCCTCCGCCCAGGCCTCAGTTGGGAGTGCGTGTCCTCTGCGAGCCCTTGCAAGGCAGGTGTTTTTTTTTTTTTTTTTTTTAATATTTGTTTATTTGGCTGTGCTGGGTCTTAGCTGTGGCATGCAGGATCTTCGTTGCTGCGTCCAGGATCTTTTAGTTGCAGCATGCAGGCTCTTAGTTGCGGCGTGCGGGATCTAGTACCCCCACCAGTGATTGATCCCGGGCCCCCTGCATTGGGAGCGTGGAGTCTTAACTGCTGGACCACCAGTGAAGTCCCTGGTGTGTACATTTGGATGTGAGGACCTAAGCCTCAGTGCCCGAGGGTCTCAGTGGGCAAGGTGGTGGCTTGAGCCTTGTGGAGACCAGTGTTCTCATCTCTAGAAGGTGATGATCCCCCAGGATGGCTGGAGTGGGGTTCCGCTGTCCTCGGCCATCACTGCCAGAAGGGAGTTGAGGAGAAACTGGTCCGGCAATGGGACCTGAGCCCCGCGCGGCTCCTCCCGCTGCCCCAGGTTCTCAGGCCTCTGTGCCACGAATGCCCTCTCTATCCTGGATATTCCCGGCCGCCACCTTTATTGTGCACCTACTGTGTGCCTGGCCAGAGCCTGGCTGAGTCCTGGATGGGTCCAGGGGTGGGTGTCACCACCCTGGGTCTCCACTCTGCACCAGCAAATGAGGGGCTGGATCAGACCCGAGGTTGTCAATGGGGGAGGTGCTCCCAGATGCTTGGTGCTTTCTGAGGTGCGCCCACACGTCCCCCAGGAGATTCTGATGCCCCCGGGAAGGAAGCACCCATGGCTGATGCGGGCAGATGGAAGGTTGGGAGCCTGCAGACTGTCGTGCTGCAGTTCTGTTTCCTGACTCAGATCCTGAGGGAAGGGGTGGCAGGAGCCATGGAGTGTTCTAGAGCAGGGTGGAGGGGTGGTCTCTGGTGCGTGGCTGGGGGCTGATGTGCTGGAAGAGGACTCAGCCAGGACGTCCGTGGGTGCCGCTGTGGGTCTCCCCAGATCCCGGCCTGGCTGCCCAGAGCCCCCTTAGGCAATGAAAGGCCATTAGCCGTCTGCCTTTGGGCCAGCTTTTCTCCTCTGGGGTCTCAGTTTCCCCTTCTGCAGAAGGGGGGCTCTGACCTGCTGTCACCAGCTCCTCCTTCCCCCCAGTCCCTCCTGGGAGCTTCAGGAGCCTGTTCCCATGGCCTCACTCGCCACAAAGCCCCCGAAGCAAGGGCTGGCCCAGCTGGAGGAGGCGGGTGGGCAGGCAGCCCTGCCCTGTCCCCTTCCCATGGGAGTGGTGCTCCCGGCCCCTCTCCTGGCCCCGGGGCCCCCCTTGTGACTCAGGCTTCCTGGAAGAGGCGCGGGAGGGCGACGAGGATTCCCCGCCACCCCACCCAGAGTTCCCGCAGCGACCGCCTGAGTGTCCCGTCACTGCCCCACCGCTACCTACGGTGGGCTCCACGTGCTGTCTGCTCTGTGCCTGCCCCCAGCGGGCGCCCCTTCCTGCTACTTCCGCTGGCACCCTCCGGGCATCGTCTGTTGGTGCTGGGACAGGCCCCCCCTCCTCCCTTGCCTGGACCAGGCCCTGCCAAGCCAAACATTTCCTCCCCTTTCATCTCCCCATGGGCTCAGCGCTGGGCCCTCTCCTGGCCTTCACTCCTCTCTGGCTGGCTGCCCAGCGGCCCATCTGCTGGGAATTGCCATGTGGAGATCAGGGGGTGCCCGGGGGTGCCCGGGGCTCCCCATGGTGACCTCGCAGTCCCCTCCGCATAGCCCTAGGGAGCCCAGAGCCGTGGCCCCAGCTCTGCCAGGCCTCTCTGGGTGACCCTGGGCTGGCCCCTGCTCTTACTTGGCCTCAGTTTTCTCGTCTAGAGAATGGAGAGCTTGGAGCAGACCTTGGGCCCCACAGCAGACTGGGTGGGGGGTCAGGACAAAGCTGGGAGTCTTGGCGGTTAAGCCCAAGCCACCTGGGCCAGGCGACCTGCTTGCAGCCCTGCGTCTGCCCATTGTGACCGGCCCGGCAGCCTTGCCGTTTACAGTCTCTGAAGCCTGCAACCTCGGGAAGGGCCGTCCGTGGGTGTCTCAGTTCCCCTGTCTGTCAAGTTGTGCTCTTGGGCCAGACCCTGTGCAGGGAGTGGGCAGAGAGGGCCTGGGGCCCTGCTGTGACGGTACCTCCTGGGCGCAGGAACTCACATTGGGGCCGGGGACCATCCAAACAGTGCTCCGTGTTGCTCAGTACAGATTCAGTGATGACAGTCAGACAGCCCCGGAAATTCACAGCTGCTCTGGGCTCTGGGCTGCGGGGCACATGCTGGATCTCACGGGGACAGGCTGCCCACGTGCAGCGTGATGTATCTCACTTGAAATTTCCCTCACCACCGACTGTGGGCCTCTCTCCTAATGGCGCTTGGGGGCCCGGGGCCCGGGTCTGGATGGACCCTGTTTATGAATCAGTACCCTCGTGACAGCCGCTCCTAAACAGGGCCCTGCCTCCCTCTTGCCCCCATCACCACCAGCTTGGCCACTGTGTAGCGGGGCTGGGGAGGCAGCCTACTGGCTTGGCCTGACTCCTGCCTTCCTGTGCCTCTTGAGGGGCCGCCAGGCCTGCACTGGCCCCTGTGGGGGATGGGAGAGGGCGGAGAAAGGTGGTCCTGACCCCGGGAGGGACCGTGGGTGAACAGGACCTGCAGGAGACGACTGTCACCTTCCTGGAGCGTGTGTCCCCAAGATTTTGCGGTCGTGTTGGAGCAGGAAGTCAAGGTAGCCTTCTGAGAGGAGGTGGTGTCTGGCTGGGGCTTGAAGGATGTGGGCATCACAGGAGCTGGCGGGAGGGGCTCCAGGAAGGGAGAGCTGGGCGGAGGCAGCTCCCGGGAGCTCGGGGCCTGAGTTAAGAGCACCCCTCAGGGGCGCTGTCGTGGTCTCACTCTAGGCCGGAGTGGAGCTGGTCCAGGGCACGGCATTCATCCTCATGGCCGGCTGTGCGGCAGTGGCTGTCACTGCCCCGTCTCCCAGGCCACGTACTCTGCCCAGGGTGGCAGGCGTGTCTGGCTGGTGCCCCTTGAGTCGGGGCTGTGCGGTCCTTGTAGAACGGCCTGGAGCCAGACTGTCGTCCCCTCGTTTACAGATGAGGGGCCTTCAGGTGTGTGTGGGAGCGGGGTGGAGTAGACCTCACCCCAGTACAGCCACCGGCTCATCTGGTCCAGGAGACCCTCCCCTCTCTGGCCTCAGCTTTCCCTGTTTCTCACACGGGGCTGGGAGGACCTGCCTGCACGGTGGGTGGCAGTCTGATAAGGAGGGGGCACCTGGTGAGCAGGAGGCCCTGCTTCTGGCCTGGAGTTAACGCGCTGGTCCGTGCCTCAGTTTCCCCCTCTGTAAATGGAGGTGTGCACCCCTTTCGTGGGCATGTTGGGAGGTGTAAAAGGGGGCACCGCGCGGTGAGCAGAAGGTGGTCTGCTGAGGGTGCAGCCCTTCCCTGCTCCTGTTCCATCCTCCGTGGCCTCGAGGGCTGGGCCGTTCCCACGGTCGCTGGGCAGCCGCAGGAAGCCATCTGGAGGCCTTGTTTACCCCTCCTCCCAGCTTCCCTGGCAGGAAGTCACCGGAAGGGCCGTCCCGAGGGGCCCCCAGGCCTGTGAGGACAGCCAGAGGCTGGGGGTCCCGGGGTGGAGCGTAGGGGGCAGGGAACGTGGAGGACAGGGCCAGGCAGAGCCCGCTGGGCGTGTGGGCTGGAGTGTAGATTGAACCATTCATCAAGGGTGTCCGTCTGTCCGTCCACCTCGTCAGCTGCCCCTGCCCCCCACAGGCCCCCGATGAGGCCCAGCATGGCCACAGCCCACGAAGTCATGGTCTGCAGACAGCAGTGAGGCCACCGCAGCCTCGGCCCTGGGTGGACTGTGTGACATCAGGGGAGGTGTGGGGTCCAGGGAGCCGGGGGAGGAGCCCCAGCCCCCGGGGAGGGGTCAGAGGAAGCTGAGGGTCAAGGAGGAGGCGTCTAGGGGAAGGGCTGGGGGGAGAGCGCTGCAGGTGGAAGGGGGCAGCCTCTGGGGCGTTGGAGGTGGGCGGGGTCTGGGGGCGTGGATGGTGACGGTAGGGGTCATCATGCCCCACAGACCTCTTTCTCTCCTCCCCTCCCCCAGCCCTCCCGCCCCTCCCCCAGGACCCCCACGAGACCCCCAGATCAGCCTGCAGGTCTCGGCGTGGTTGGAGCAGGGTCAGGGCCTGGGCTTCCGCCCCTTGGGACGTGCCCAGCTGCCCCGGCATTTGCTGCAGCCCCGATGCCCACTGACTGGCCTGAGTGTGGCCGGCCAGGCCTGGGGACTGTTCCCACAGACACTGCCAGCCGGGCCTGCCCGGCGCTAGGAGGGACGCTGACCCCTCAGGGCCTCGCGTCCTGTCTACTTGGCTGCCTTGTGCCTGCCTGGGCCTCCTGTCTTCAGAAGGAGCCTGGTGGGCTCAGGGGTCAGACAGCCCTGCCCAGCCAGCCCTGGGGAGGCCAAGGAGTGCCCCACCTTGGTTTCCTCCCCTCCGTCCCCCTCCCCCTTCTCCCCTCCCTCCCCCTTCTCCCCTCCCTCCCCTTCTCCCCTCCCTCCCCCTCCTCCCCTCCCCTCCCCCTCCTCCTCCCTCCCCTTCCCCCTCCTCCTCCTCCCCTTCCCCCTCCTCCTCCTCCCCTCCCTCCCCTCCCCTCCCCTCCCCCTCCTCCCCTCCCCTCCCCCTCCTCCCCTCCCCCTCATCTCCTCTCCCCTCCTCCCCTCCCCTCCCCCTCCTCCCCTTCCCCTCCCCCTCCTCCCTCCCCTCCCTCCCCTCCCTCCCCCTCCTCCCTCCCCTCCCTCCCCCTCCTCCCTCCCCCTCCCTCCCCCCTCCCCCCTCCTCCCCCCCTCCCTTTGGAAGGCTCTGGCACAGGTTCTTATGGGCAAAGCCTCCCAGAGAGTGTGCTGGGGTTTCGGGGCCAGGGTGAGTTTACGGTACCCCACCCCGGGGAAGTGAGTGTGAGAACCAGGGCTTCGGGCGGATCCGGGATTCAGGAGCATGCTGCCGGGAGGCGTGTCCACCGGCCAGTCCTGGGTGAGACTGGATGGTCCAGGGGCATCCATGGGCCGAGGACAGACACCCGTGAGCCTGTCCCGGGAGGGTCAGTGACCCTTCCCAAGCCTGCTGCTTGTGCTGCTTGCACTGACCAGCCTCACGGCCGCCGTGGGTTGTGGGTACCCCACTTGTGGAGGATCGGCTGCCTCCTGGTGGTAGAGGGCAGCTGACCCCAGGTCTGAGAAGTGTCGGCCTCGCTCTGCTGCCTTGTAATGAAATGCTAAGTCCAGCGAAACGTGGAAGCAGAGGGAAGGGTGCTCTCTTCGGAGACGTTGGCTGTGTGCGTGAGCGGGAGTGGGGGAGGCAGCAGGAGGCTGAGGCTGGGCTCCCTGGCGCTTGCTGGGATGCTGCTGAGATGGGAGAAGCCTTGAGGGGTATTAGGGGAGCCCTGCGCCGAGAGCCCAGAATCTGGGGAGGCTGGGGAGGAGGCTGGCCGAGGGACGGTGGCTAGCCTCAGCCCCCAGACCATTTCTTCCTGGGTGCCGCGTGCTCCGTTGATGGTACGTGACAAGACTCCACGCCCCTCCCCTTCTGCCAGGGCGTCTGAGTGGAAAGTCGGTTGAGATGGGAGCTTCTCAGTGCGTCGGGAGTCCAGCCGGGGCAGGGGCTCCTCGGCAGCCGCGGGCCTCTCTTCTTCTCTTGCTGCTGCTGGGGCCGTGGTCTGGGGGCACCTGGCCATCAGGGTCACCACCTGGCTGCCATGGCCAGATTGGCCGTCTTGCTAGGCACTGAACTTTTCTTCTGGAGAGCTCCTTTGGACCCAGAGCATAGCCAGGGCATTCAGTAGGTGCTCAGTAAGTGTTTGTGGGCCGGCCTCCAAGGAGGTGGGGTCTGGACAGACCCAGGAGAGCCAGGAGGGAGTCCTGGGTAGGTGGCGCCCATAGGCAAAGGCCTGGTGGCTGTGTGGGATGGTGCAGGGCAGAGAGCTGGCAGAGGGCACAGTACGTGCAAAGGGCCAGAGGCAGGATCCCAGAGGCAAGTTTCAGGAACAGCAGGAGGGCAGGTGAGGCTGGAGCCGAGGAGGGGAGTGGGGGGAGGAGGTCAGGGGGGCGGGGCCTTCTTTCAGGCCTAAGGACGAGCACAGGCTTTCCTTCTTCGCCATGTGGGTGCCATGGGAGGGTTTCGGCCGAGGAGGACAGGATGGACTCAGCTGTCGCCACGTAGGGAGTGGGGGGCAGGGTTGGGGGGACCTGCGATGCCAGCGGGGGCCTGGTTCTGGGCCAATGCTCCTCAGGTTCCTGGTCACCCCAGGTGGCTCCAGGCTCCTGGGCCCAGGTGTTGCCGTCTCACCACCCATGGCAGCCGTCTTGCCCCCCGCTGGGGATTGTGGGAAGTTCCCACGTCCCTACCTTGAGCTTGATTCTGTGACACGCCTGGATTTGGGACTCTGAGGACCGGTGCCCCGCAAGCCCGCCTGCCCTGGGGACCAGCTCCCTGTGGTTCCCCTGAAGGCTGGGTCACCTTTCTGCTCCCTGCCCTTTCCTGCCTTGTGGCCTTTGCTCAGGCCATGCCCTCCACCCAGACACCTACCCCATTCACCCAGTTGGATCTTTTAAGGCAAAAGGGGGGCGGCGTGTCCTTCTGTGACTACTGGGTGCCGTCCAGCAGGCCGCCTGGGGCAGTGCAGCTCTCGAGGGGATGTCCGTACCTGCTTCTGATTGAGTGGGGCCTGGATTCGGGGGGGGTCGCATGAATGTGCGGTTTTGTCTGGTGGAGGAGGTTGCCTCCCTGGGGCCCCATCGAACACCGCTGGTCTCTTCTCCCCTCTCGCATTTTAGTGCTCAGAATCCGCGGGCTGAAAGCACTCAGTGCCGTGAATTCTCTGAGCCAGCGTTGCCCCCCGCCAGCTCCATCACAGGTGATTGACTAGATCTCAGACTCGTGCTCACTTTACGTGTGATAGTTGTGTTTTTAACTTCTAAAAAGGCTTTGACAAACCTTTCCCATCCTTGAAGGCCAGCAGTGTCCCGCCTGGAACCCTGGAGGGCCCCTCCCCCTCCGTCCGGCTGCTGGGGCCTCTGTCCCTTCCAGACATGCCCAGTGCCCTCGGCAGCCTGGTGCAGCCCTGACGGGCTGGGAAGGGGCTGACCAGGTGCCCCCAGGAGTGGACCTGGATCCTCTCTGCCCACCCCACCCTGTGTCACCTGGATCCCCCTGTCCAGCATCGCTCCCCTGGTACGTGCTGCAGCTCAGTCCCTGTGGGTGAAATAAAAACAGACCTGGAAACGACCCAAATGTCCGTCCGCTGAAGAGCAGGTAACGCAAGTGCGGTCTCTCCACACAGCGGACTAGTGGTCAGCGTCCTGATCTACCCTACAGCACGGGTGACGCTTGGAAGGATTATCCTGCATGAAGGGCGCCGGATGCGAAGACCACACAGTGGTGACTCCATTTGTGGAAAGTGTCCAGGACAGGCAAATCCACAGAGACAGAGAGCAGGTTCCCGGTGGCCAGGGGCTGGGCTGGGGGTTGGGGAGTGACTGCTAACAGTTGTGGGTTTCTTTAGAGGCGATGGAAGTGTTCTGGAATTGGTGGTGGTGATGATTACACGACACTGTGAATGTACTAAAAAAACACCGAAGTGCACACTTGGAAATAGTAAAATGGCGAACGTCACGTTAGGTGAATTTTATCTCCATTAAAAACAAATGTCAACGGCTCCCCTGCCCCACACAGCCTGGCTTGAGCAGGCTCACAGTTAGTCTGCAAAATAGGGTGTAACCCAGCTCTGTCCCAGGGTTCGAGCAGGCAGGGGCTTGGTTCGCTTGCAAGAGAAAGTGAAGCAGCCCCTGTTCGCTGCTTGGGACGTGGGGTGCTCCGCGGGTGTGGGAGAACAGGTGGGCCATCCTTCCTCCCTGGCCTGAGTTTTGCTGAGTGAATGGAGGAGTGAGGCTTAGGGGCAGGTAGACGTCTGTGTGCAGAGTCCCCGCCCTCCCCTGCCCCGTGACCCTCATCACCCTTATGCGTGGGGCCTGTGTTCTTCTTTGTCTGGGATCTGTCTCCGGTCTCTCCCCTGCTTCAATCCCCTGAGCCCGGGCAGCAGGGTGCACCTGGGGGTGCGGGCACAGAGCAGCCCCTGCCCTGCTCTGCACCCCAGGTCCGTGCCCCGTGCGGAGCTCACAGAATCGCCGAGGGGTCAGATGAAGCCAAGAGGGCGCCCGCTTGGTCGCCTCTGAAGTGTGCCCCGCAACCCGTTCTGTCCCTGCATACGTTTCTTTTTATGTTGGCCTTGTTGGGCCTGGCGAGTAGGGCTGCCGGGCCTGTGCACCCACCTGGCTATGGGCATTTTTTTTTTTTTTCAATTGAAGTATAGTTGATTTACGGTGTTAATTTCTGCTGTGCAGCAAAGTGATTCATGTATGTATATGTGTGTGTGTATATACACGCGGACATTGCTTTTCATGTTCTTTTCCATTACGGCTTATCACAGGATGTTGACAGCAGTTCCCTGTGCTCTGCAGCAGGACCTTGTTGTTCGGCTCTGGGCGTTTCTGCCCAGTCTGAAGGTGCAGCCAGGGGCCTCCTGGTCCCCGAGGGGCTGACCCGCGGCTGCCCCCCGGAGTCCGGGCCCAGCTCTGCTGGAGGAGGCCTGCGAGCCGTTGTGTCCTTCTGACCGTGGGAATGGCCCGCGTGATGCTGCCAGGTGGAGCCTTTCCTGTGCCCCGGGGGCCACCCTCAGGCCAGCTCATCCAGCCCTCAGCCCGCAGCCCCTCCCGGGAGGCTGTCGTGCTGTGCTGTGCTGTGCAGCCCAGGGAAAGGGGCTGAAGTTGGCCCCCGGGCAGGGAGGGGTGGAGGGGCTGGCGCAGGTCTGCCCTCTGGCCCGCAGCAATGCCCAGGGCCTCCCAGGGAGCCAGGGCCAGTGCAGACCCCAGGCTGGAAGGCGCCTCAGCCCCTCACAAAGCTCAGGCCCGGGAGAGGAGGGGTTTCCCTCGGCTCATCCAGTCTGATGGTTCCCTGCTTCCTCCCCTGGGAGCTGGGCAGGTGCTTAAGGCGGGTGGTGTAGGCAGCCCGGGTCCTGATGCCCAGCTCCCCAGGACGCGCTGTGCCCGGCCCTCTGCTGCCTTCTGTCTGGGAAGGCAGCTCTGCTGGCATTGGCGGGGCTGCTGAGGGGGCGGCAGGGGCCGTGGGGAGGGTGGCACGGCTGGGCGCTTGGCGGGCACTGGGCTCCCTGTGGCTGGGCCCTTCCCACTGCCTGCTTGGGCTGGGCATCCAGCCTCGGCTGTTCTCAGGGCAGGGGATGCCTGCATCCAGGAGCTAATCCTGCCACCCTCAGGTCATTGTCGCCACGGCATGGCCAAGGTGGGGACACAGGGGAAGCAGGGAGGGGTGTGTGGTCTGCCCCCACCCCTGCTGTGACGTTCACACAGTGACCACCAGCATGGCCCGCCTGCAACACTCCTCACAGCCGGGAGCCTTCATGGTCCCTCTTCACAGACGGCGCCCAGGCTCAGAGAGATGGTCCCAGACACACAGGCGAGCAGGAGTCGGGGGGCCAGGCCAGGAGGCTCTCCGACCCTCACAGCTGGGAGGCTGGGGCCCAGGGTGCCCTAGCCTGGCGTTGCCCAAGTCGGGTTCTGTGAGGTGCCTCATTGCTAGGGCCTGGCTTCAAAAACATTCTGGAGGGACTTCCCTGGCGGTCCAGTGGTTAGGGCTCCGCGCTTCCACTGCAGAGGGCACGGGTTCGATCCCTGGTCAGGGAACTAAGATCCCACATGCTGTGTGGTGCAGCCCAAAAAACCCCCCGCATTCTGGAAATGTGCCGCCGGCTGCCCTTCAGATCTTCAGGTCCCCGTGTCTGTAGGGACAGCCTGCGGGCAAGAGGTCCCCTTGAGTGTCCCAAGGAACCCACTGGGACAATCGTGAACCTGAACGTGGACCCTCCTGGGGGTCCCAGAGTCCTGTCAGAGCCCCCGTGGGTGTCCAGCACGGTGGGAACATTCGGGGGACGCAGGCAAGGCTGCTTGGGAGGGGAGGGTCCTTCTAGACCCGGGAGAAGAGCCAACGGCAGCTCCGCGAAGGATGAGCTTCCAGCGAACCTGTTTTACCGATGAGCAAACTGAGGCACAGGGAAGTTGAGGGTGTGCCCGGCGTCACATGGCTGGCAGGGCGGAGCCAGGATGGGAGCCAGGCCAGGCTCCCGAGCTCGTGATCTGCTGGGAAGGGCAGACTTTGGGGGCAGGGACAGCTTGAACAAGGCTGTGGGGCAGAAGCCTGGGCCTGGGGTGGCAAGAGGGGACTGTCCCCTCCCCCTCGGCCCCCAGAGAACCTGCCTGGCCCGGCGGTGTGAGTGGGGCTGCACCTCAGGGTCTTCTGCCCTCTCTGGGCCTCATTGGCCCAGCGGCCAGAGGTTCCCACGGGCCACATGGTCATTGGTGCCCACAAAGTTATGGGGGTGGTGGTGACCCACATGGGACAGGAGGAACCCCAGGCTGGAGGCTGTGTGTGGTAGGGTGCAGTGCTGGCATCTCCGGGGGTGTGGCCCGGCAGGGCAGGGGGTGCCCGTGTGGGCACGGGGGGTCCCTGCCACGGTCAAAGCCTCCTGCGGCCCTGTGCGCTTAGGGTCGGAGCCACTGGAGAGCGGAGAGCAGAGCCCCTGCTTGTTTCAGGGGTCGGATGTGGTTCTCTGTCCGGCCAAGGGCCCAGCACAGAGCTTGGTGGCCGAGAAGGCCCTTAACTGCCAGTGGGACCAACGTGACCCTGACACACTAATGGTGCCGATGGGCTTTTTTTTTTTTTTTTTTTTGCAGTACGCGGGCCTCTCACTGCTGTGGCCTCTCCCGTTGCGGAGCACAGGCTCTGGACGCGCAGGCTCAGCGGCCACGGCTCACGGGCCCAGCCGCTCCGCGGCACGTGGGATCTTCCCGGACCGAGGCACGAACCCGCGTCCCCTGCATCGGCAGGCGGCCTCTCAACCACTGCGCCACCAGGGAAGCCCCCGATGGGCTTTTTGGAAGGGAGCCAGCTCAGAGAGAACAGGCAGCAGCGTGGGGTCCTCCAGCAGACCCTCGGCCACAGGTAGAGACCCCGCGCCCTGGGGCTGGGGCCTGCCTCGACCGCCCCTCTTGTGCCGGCTCTCTGGGGGCGCTGGGGGGCTGCGTCTTGCTGCCAGGCTGGCCCAGAAATAGCTGTGACCTTCTGCGCCCAGCTTGGCAGCGTCTGGGGCCGAGAGGCCTACGTGCGCCCGGCTGAGTCCTTGCAGGGCGGTGGGGCTGGTTATTTTGGACGTGGCCTGCCGAGGCCAGGTCAGAGCTCTTTCCCGCGGCTCCTGCAGGCCCCTCTGACGTGCATCCACCAGGGCCTTGGCCAGCGGCCCCGGCCACCTCTGTGATCTCGTGCCCCCTTCCTGCCCGCCTGACCATCAGTGGCCCTGTGCTCCGGGCGCAGCAGGGGAGGGGGGCCCCGGGGACTGGGGCAGGCGCCGGGTGATAGAGCCACCTCCTGGAGCCCTGACATCTGTGGGAGGCTGGGACTCAGTTTCCCTCCAGGGGCTGTTTGAAGGAGAATGTACACAGAAAGTGCCCGCCCTGGGCTGGCTGGGAATCCTGGCTTGGAGGATTGCATGGTCTGAGCCTTGGTTTCCTCATCCGTAAAATGGGGTGGTGGGTGTCTTCCAGTGCGGCTTTGGGGATGGATGTGGGGAGCAGCCTGTGACGAGGGCACGGCGCGGAGCCGTTGCACGGAGGGGTCCTTGGGCCTTCTCCCACTTCATGGGGCTGGACGCTGGGCCCAGGGAGGGGACCTACATGGGAGGTAAGAGGAGGGCTGAGCTGGGCGGTGGCTGCGTGTGTCCTGAGGCTGCTGGGTGGCCCATGGACCTGGCTTCGGCTGGGCTGCAGCCTCCTCTCTTGTGACCTGGGCAGACTGTGCTTCTCTCCCGCTTTGGCCAGGCTCCTGGGCGTGGTGGTGAGCAGAAGTGGCCACCACACTCTGATGCTGCAAGGTCCACTCGCCCCTGGGGCCCACAAGCTCCCCGGGCACCGTGCTAACAGGGTCCAGCCGTGGAGGACAGACCAGTTCTGCTTCCCACCTCCCTGGTGGGTGCAGAGTGTTTGGGTGGGCACAGGGGACTGGCTGCCCTGTCTGGGGGCAGAACCTCCCCGCCGAGGGTGCTGGGGTGGGAGCCGACCCTGCTCCCTGTTGGGATGGGGGTGCCCAGGAGCGGCGGGCAGGGGCCGCATCACTTGCAGGGTGCTGGCTGCGGCTCACAGCCCTTCTCCTCCTCTGTCCCTCCCCGCCCTCGGGGAGCCGTCCCCGCACTGGCCAGGGGTCCCAAGGAGTTAGCCATAGCCACCCCTCCGCGAAGAGGGCTTTGGGGCCGTGGCCCAGTTTGATCAGGCTTCATTCTGCAGGGTGGGCTTCACTGGAACCTGCATGTGCACCCCACCTGCTGCCCTGCGGGCCACGTGAAAACTCCGTGGGCACCTACGGGGTACAGTTCTGTTTTCTTATCTTTCAACGGGCCTGTTACTCCTGCTTTGTGCTGGTGACTCAGAAGGCCCAGAGAGGTGAGGCGATGGGCCCAGGGCACACAGCAGCCGGGGAGGACTTTCTCAGCCGCCGTGGGCATCCCAGTGCTCCTTGCGGGCCTTGTCCCCTTGCCCGCTGAGCATCCGGTGGGGTCTCCAGCTGATCCTGGTGGGTGAGGATTTGGTGGGCAGCCTCCTCCCGGCCGGTGAGAAGGCCTGTTAGGCCACACAGACGCTCTGTGAGGGCCCCGGCACCCACCGCCCCCTGTTCTCTGAGGCCCCAGCCCGGGAGCCCAGTTTAAGCCCGGGGTTCCCGCTGCCTGTTGAGGGTCCCGTGTATGCGCTCATGGAACAAGAGGGGTTGGGGCTCTGCCGGGGGAGCACTTAGCTCTCGGGGAGGCCAGGATCGGGGGCCTCCTCTGGGCCTCCTGGGGGCCTTCACTTGAGCAGGGGGGCCTGGGGGGTGCGAGCGCCTCACAGGGGCCATTAGCTCCAAGTGGATCCGTGAAACTCCATGCCCTGCTGGGACGCCACGCCCGTTCTGGACACTGGCCTTTAGGGGCCTCGGAGACGGGGCGGCATGGGGCCAGGAGTTGGTACCAGCCCCACGGGGCCCAGGAGGAACACGCCGGGGACTGTGGGCGCTGGTCCAAGTCCGAGGGCGGGGCAGGTCAGAGCTCTGCTCCCCCTGGCTAGAATCCCAACCCAGCGCCCCACACTGCAGAGCGATGGGCTCTGCCTCTCAGACAACCAGACCCCTGGGACTGGGGGCTCTACAAGCAGGGAGCCGGGGGCACGGCAGGGCCTACAGAACACTGCTCCCCACTGCCCGTGTCAGCCCAGCTGCGCGTGTGAATACAGATGCCGGGGCCCCGAAGGGGGTGGTGAGGCCTGGGCCTCAGAAAGGTGGGCAACCCGTCTCTGTGTTGAGGTCCCTGGTATTGTGAGGCTGGAGGGCTGGGTGGCTGGGGAGGGCTTTGGGGACTGGCCGAGGCACCGGGTGCCATGACGGGCTGAGCCTGGGTGATGGGCCCTTAGGAGGGGCCTCCGTCTGGGGGTGGCAGCCGGTGGGAACCAGTGGGGACCTGTGGATGTGGCAGGACGTGGGGAGGTTATGGGGTAGCCGTCTGGGTGGCATGGGGTGGAGGCCCCTCCTACAGCTAGGAAATGCCTCCATTGCTCACCTGGCAGGGAGCAGGCATAGCGTGGACTTCTTGGTGGCCTCCCTCTGCCCCCTAGAAGTACAGCCCTGGGGGCTGGGTGGGCCTGAGATACCCCCCCCCCATGGGCTCCACCCCTCCTGATGTCACCGTGACTGGGGCAGCATCCTGGTGGGGGAGGGGCAAGTGACCCTGATCTGGGAAGCAGGAACAGCCCCTCCCCCACGGTGGGGTTCCCACTTCCTCAGTGCTTTTGTAGGGCCGAGGATCCCAGGCCTGGGCCGGGTGGGCTAACTCGCTTCTTCGCTGGCTTCCTTGCGGAGGAAACAGGAGGAATTGAGCGCCGGGCTCAGTGGGGCTCTGGGCAAACCTGGCTGCCCCCCTGAGCAGGCTGGGGAGGGCACCAGGGGGCTGCTTAGGTTGAGGGCGGGCTGCAGAGGGCGGGGCTGTTTCTCTGGGGGTGGATGGGGGTGCGGTGGGCTCCCCATCCCCGCGAGGGAAGGGCCCTGGGACCCCCTTTCCAGCCCACAGCAGGCAGTGCGGAGACGCGCCAGAGACCCGGGAAGCCTCCAGGCTGTCGCTCCGGTCCCCCACCCTCCCAGCTGCAGGGCCTGGGCTCTGGTGCCTCTGACCCCTCCCCGCTATCTCTGAGCTGGCCCCGCCTGCCCCTGCTGCCCCCGTCAGCTCTGGCTGCCAGCAGTTACAGGGCCCTGGGGACTGTCCTGCCCCCTGCGGGCCCCGGAGCCCGGCCCAGCAGGGGAGGGGGGCTCTCCTGCCCTCTTCCCGGGACCAGGGTGCCCGCCGTGACCACAGACTTGTGCCCCAGCCCCCCTGCTCAGCTGCCAGGGCTGCCCTGGGAGACGGGATCCTTCCGGGGCTGCCCCTGCCTGAGCCCCCGCCTCCCGGGCAGGCGGGTGGTTCCAGGGCCTTTGACGTGGGGAGGGCGGGAGGCCCGGAGGCTGGGAGGGAGGCCAGGCCGGGGATAAAGCTGGGCTGGGGGCCGGCCTCTGCGGACTCCAGGACTGAGGACGGAGGGTGAGTGTCCGCGGGCTCGTGGCAGGCTCGGGTCGGGTGGGGACCGGGAAGTGGGCAGACCCCAAGAGAGGGCGGGGCCCGGGGGTCCCCAGGCCTTCCTGTTCATGCTCGCAGCTCAGCTGGGAGCCTCAGTGGTTTCCTCCGTCAAATGGGGCGAGGGGTCCTTTTCCTTCCAGAGCTCAGGCTGGCCCACGTGGGAATGTACACCCTCCTCCCACGCTCTGTGACGTTGTGCAGCCCGGGCCTCCGGGTTCTGGTGCCCTGTGCCTCGGGGTACAGGGGGAGGGTGACCAGCGGTCCTGGTCACACGGTCAGAGGTGGGACGGGGTCACAGTGCAGAGAAGGGACTCAGGCCCCGCCGGGGTCCAGCCTGGTTCTTCTGCCCCTTGGGTAGTGACCAAGCCTCCTCTGCACCCGTGTCCTCGTGTTAAATGAGGGTCACGATGCAGTGACCACACGGGTGATCACGTATTATCACGTTGGGGAGTGAAAGGAGGAGGTGCTGTGAATAACCACTCCTCGCCAGCCGGCGTGAAGGGAGCCGGGGCCACCTGGCCAGCAGGTGCCCTTGGAGGTGCTGCGGGGGCTGGAGAGGGCCCAGCCCCCAGGCAGTCTGTGGTTCGTGTGGCCATCAATGCAGATTCGGAGTTTGAGCCTCACAGCAACCTGTCGGGCCGCGTTAAGTCCCCTCGTACAAAATGAATCCGTGGAGCTTCCAGGGACGCAGAAGCCCCGGCCGATGAACAGAGGACCTCACCATCTGTTTGACCCTAACAGTCTTTAGGTTGTGTCAGAAAGCAGGTTCTCGACAGGTGGTAACGGCCGCCATTAATATTGTCAATAAGTGGTAGCCTAGATTGTCATCCATTGTTGTCTTGGGTTTTAATAACCCCCTGAGGGGGTTGGAAGCATCCCGCTTTCTAGGTCGAAGCAAGAGGCGCTGGGCTCTGAGCTGAGGGCCGGGAGCCTGGTGGCGGATGCTTGTGGCTGGGCCTCCTGGCATCCGTTCCCGCTGCTCTGAAGGCCTTGTCTGTATTAACACTCCCCCGGGCTGGGCTCTGAATGGATGACGTTTGCATTGATTCATTGGGGTGAAGAGAAGGAACGCTGGGCTTCGAACCGGAAAACCGGGTTTCGGTGGCTCTGCTCCGCCTCTCTGTCTGGCTTCCGTGTGGAACGGGGCTCATAAGTCTTTGGCCTCTGATGGGGGTGTGTGTAGCAGTGAGGGTGACGGGGACAGCGGGGGTGGAAGGGGTCCTGCGCTGGCGAGCAGTGCTAGACGGGGCACGCTGTTCTCGCGGAGCTCACGGGGAGTCTGATGTGTCCCCGCTCGGGGGCCCCTGCCGTGGGTGTGGGTCCTGAGTCTTTGCCCAGAAGCCACCTCCTCAGAGAGGCCTCCATGTCTACCCCCTTACCCCCCAGTCAATGTCCTTTCTGTCGATCTCAATCCACCGCCTGGTTGTGTGTCCCCCCACCGACCCCCACCCTGCCCTGAGGGTAGGGTCGTGAGGGTTCACTTACCCCTGACCCCCAGTGCCCACACGGATGCTGGGTAGGTACACATAGGAATGAAAACCCAGGCCTGGAGGGCACCGAGGGCTTCCTGGAGGAGGAGGGCACCTTCACCTGGCCTTGTGGGTGAGGAGTGTCTGGGGGCATTTTGGGTCCCAGAAAGAAAAGGGAGATTGGAGGCATGACTCCTATAGCCCCCTCGTTCCCTCCGCCTACTGAGGGTAGAGGGGCGGGGCTGAAAATTCAGAACTTAGTTTCCTAGGCTATAGGGAGCCGTGGATGCTGTGTGGGCAGCAGCAGGGTGGGCGCCACCATACCATCTCCAGCCCCAGGCCAGTCCTCGCTGTGGCGACCACTCACTGGGGGTGGGGGTGGGGGTGGGGGAATGACATGGGGCCTTGATCCCGGGTCTAGCCTGGGGCTGGAGACCTCATCAAACCTGTGTTGAGCCTCCCTCTGAGATAAGAACACACGTGTCTCTTGCTACCCACCCTGGTGGGGAGGGTGGGCCAGCTGGTTGGATGGAGGTGGAAGAGAGAGAAGGGAGGGGTGGGGGGGCTGGAGGTCCCTGCGATTCCCCTCCCCTGATGGGGGGCAGGGTGGGCGGGCCTCCTTTGAGGACAGCTCTGTGTCCCGAGTTTGGGTCTCAGGTGGGGTCCTGAGCTGCCTGGGGGTGCTGGGGCGGAAGGGGCATAGCAGCACGGGGGAGGGACCCGGGGAGGCAAGGCCCTGACATGGGGGACGGGGTCAAGGGCTCTGTGTCCAGCCTTGGAGGAGGCGGAGGCGGGTGGCCATGCTGAGACTGGAGGAGGGGGCGGCGTCTGCACTCCGGGGTGAGGGTACCACAGGCAGTGCTGACGGCCGGGCTGTGGTGGTGCTCCGTGCCAGCCCTTGTCAGGCAGTTGCGGTCGTTTCCCTCTTTGCAGATGAGGAAACTGAGGCACAGAGAGTAACCGCGGAGGTCACCTGGTCAGTAAAGATTCTTGGAGGAGATGGTGTTTGATCTGGAGCTGGGGGAGGGGTGCTGCAGGGGAACCCGGCGTGGTCCCAGGGAAAAAGGCTTGCGGTCAAGTGCCTGGAATTCCATGGGGGCGATGCTCCCCCTGCAGGAGCCAAGGGAGGGGAGGCTGGGCCGCTGGCAGGTGTGGCCCAGGTGGGACCTGGGTAGCCCAGCGACAGGTGGCGCTGCGAAAATGCTCCGTTCTAACCCTGTGAGTGACAGCGCGGGAAGCTGAGTCACAGGGTGGAGGGAGGTCTCTGCGAGGAACCCAAGGGGCTTGGCTCCAGGGGCGAGGTGACCCCTGGCTCAGTAATGCTGCCTGCATGGGGGGCACCTCCACCCCGTCCTGGGGCAGCCGCGGTGTTGTAATTAGCCGGTCCGCCCATGCCCGTGGGAGGTGGCTTCTCAGGGTGGGGGTGGGTGGAGGGCGGCCAGCAGTCCCGTTTGGGGGTGGGCCGGCTTTATGCCTGTTCCGGTGACTTCTTCCCCTGTGTCCCCCAAGCTTAGCCCAGCACCCGGCACTGGAAGATGCTCAGTGAACATTCGTAAGTTGGATGAATGAATGAATGAACGAACGGATGCTGGCTCCTCTGTCCCCCTTGGAGGGAGTCCTGAGCTCTGGGCCGGGAGCAGGGGAGGCCGCAGGGAGGACCCCGGTGGCAGAATGGGCTCAGAGCCAGCGCTGAGGCCTGGGTAGGGGGAAGTGTGGGAGGGGGGCGTCTTGGGCAGTGATGGGTGCACAGTGGATCTTCAAGCAGAGGCAGGCAGCCCCAGGGGTGCAGTCCCCCACGTACCTGGACACCTGCGTGAGCTGCGGCCAGTGTGTCCCTGTGTGATGTCACAGGCGGCCTGGCCAGCAGTAGCCACACCTTCCAAGCCATCTGTGCCCCCAGCTGTCAGCCCCCGGCAGGAAGCTGGGTCTGGGAGGGAGGGGTGCTGTCTCTGACACCCAGGCGGGGGACCTCCCCCCAGCGGGGTGGAGGAAGGGGCACCTGCAGGGCACCTGGCAGTCCTGCTTCCCTGTTGCACCTCAGTTTCCTCATCTGAGCGGCTGCATGGTGGCCACAGAGGCCCCGTTTTCCAGCCGTCAGTGCCTGTCCCTTTGTCCCCTCGACACCCCAGCAAGGCAAGGCTTGTCATACCTTTTGGTGAGGAGCCGGGGCTCCGAGGGGCAGGTGGTCACAGACAGCTTTGGGTTCAACCCCAGAGCCACGAGCCCAGAGCCACGAGCCCAGAGCTCTGCAGGCAGATCGGCCCTTGCCCTCCTGTCACTCCTCTGCTCAGCCCCCCTCCTCTGGCCCTACTCCTTTCCTCTCGTACCAGGTCCCTTCAGGGGAGTGTCCAGGCCCAGCAGGGTGTGGCCAGGCCAGCTGAGGCCAAGGCGGGGAGGCCCAAGCCCTCGCCAGGACTGGGGCAAGGGCAGCCTGCAGAGTGGTAGCAGGCAGCCTTCACCACGTGGGTGCCGGCCAGGTGGGTACCATCGAAGCCAGGGATGCTTAGCGTGGGCCTGGCGGGCTTGGCGTGCCCATGGGGTTCAGGAGACCCAGGGTGCCTGATGGCAGCCAGGGTGGAGCACAGCGGCCTTGGCCACACTCACGACTGACCACGGAGGGGCAGTTCTGGCTCCTGGGTCTGCACTGGAGCTGCGGCTGGCCCGGTCAGTGCTGGCGGCTGATGGCACGTGCGGGCGGGCCACTTGGGTTGGCAAGTGGGTACCACGCCCCACGAGGCACCATCAAAGCCACGGTGTGGTGAGGGCGGCCCATGCAGCGCCCAAGGGCAGTGGTGGAGCTCCAGGGAGTATGTTCGCAGCCCTCTTCCCCATCTCCAGATCCCGGAGGGTAGAACAGGTGCCTTCCCCGGGTGGAAACTCAAGCCTGCTCCCAACAGCTCTGCTTCCAGGTCACAGCCTGGGCGCCCCATGACCGGCTTGGAGCGGGCCCCATCGGAAGGTGTCTTCCCTTCCTGGCAGTGTCACCATTTATACAGGAGGCCTCAAGCCCCAGGGAGAGCAAGCATTGGCCCCGGGTTACACAGGGAGTCAGGGCAGCTGGTCAAGCCCTGATGATGAGGTTCCAGACATGAGGAGCGTGCCTGTTCCCCTCGCCGGCCAGCTCCTCCAGGAAGCCTTCCCTGACCACCTGATCCTCCAGTTCTGCCCTTCACAGTGCCTGCTGTGCTGGCTTATTCGGCCCCAAAACTTTCCTGCCGCTGGTCCCCATCCCAGCAGGGGGCACTGGAGGGAGGGATTCATAACTCGGGGAGCTGCCCGAGGGTGGAAGGTGCTGCCCAGGAGCAGTGAGCACCCTGTCACCGGAGGTGTGCAGGCTGGCGATCAGATGGCGTAGTGACCTTTGAGTTTCCTCTGGACTTCAGGGGCTCGGATCCTGTGATGGGTTCTGGATGGCTCCCGGATCTGGACCTCTGCCCAGAACGTTGGGTCACTTGTTCCTTCCACAACAAGTGGGGAGCCCTCCTGGTGCCAGGCCCTGTGCTGGAGGTGGGTGGAGTCGACAGCCTCTGAACCCCTCCTCCTTCAGGACACACCTACCCTGGGGCCAGGACTCTCTGCTCCGAAGGGCGTGTGGCTGCAGGGAGGCGGGGTGGGTGGGAGAGGAGGCGGTGGAGCTTGGTCAGCGATAGGGCTGGACCCTCAGTGCCACGGGTCCAGAGGCAGGAGGGTTCTGGGAAGGTTTCTTGGGGGATCAGCATGGACTCGGCTTGTGGGGTCTCCCCTCCCGGCCCCCGAGCAGCGTGTGGACTTGGGCTCATCTGGGAGGGTTCCAGGAACGGCTCCTGCCTTGATAAAAATAGACTTCTCTGAAGGGCTTGGGACTGTGCCAGCTGCAGCAGGTGCCCCAGGCGAGGGTGGACAGGTTTGCAGCTTCGGCAGCACGGAGGGCCCTGGGTCCTGGGTGCAGTGGCACAGAGCTCGGTGGGCCCTCTCACCTTGTAGGGACGCGGATGCAGTGTGGGGCGGCAGAGGCAGCTTGCCCAGGGCTCCTCTCTCCCAGAGGGCCAGGGTCAGGATGCGCAGGGTCTCTGGGGCCCAGCAAAACAGTCCAGCTTTGGTTCTTCTGTTTCCTTGGGCAAAGCCCCTCGAACCCTCTGAGCTGCTGTTTTATTAATACAGTGTGGCCGACGTGTCTTGTTCATGGGACGCAGTGTCCAGCATGGTGTCTGAGGGGACAGACTCTCAGAAAGTGGTCCAGGTGGGAGAGTGGTGGGGCCCTGAGCTCCCACAGCTGGCCTTTAGGAAGAGGCTGCTGGAAGTGGGGACCTAAGAGCACTGGACTGGGAGTTCTGGCCCGAGCCCACCTTGGTTCCGGGTGGAGGAGCCCTTGCTGTGAGCCGGTGGGCAGGCCACCTGGCTTGCCTGGGAGGGGGCTCCGGCGGGCCTTCCTGCCCTGTACACAGCTGTCCTATCCTCACCTCCTCTGCCTGCTTGCCCGGCTGAGGGTGGGAAGAGTGCGGGTCCCGGCATGGCTGACACTCTCTGGGTATGTGTGTGGGGAGAGCCTGGGAGGGGGCCGTGCTCTGGGCTGGGCCCCTGGCCAGTTCCTCCCACCCCGCCCCTGCGGTGCTGACCGATGATTGCAGGGGCCAGGCTGGCTGTCTGGGAGCTGGGCTCAGAGCCGGGTTCCCAGCGAGGCAAGGCCTCTGGGGACCCTGTGTGCTGGGGGCTCTCCCCACCCTGCTCCACCCCCTTCCGAGGGCCTCCGCCTGGGCCGGGGCAGGTACAGGGTTGACTGCGGCGCCAGGCTGCACTCTCGGGGCTCACAGGCTGGGGAGCATTCGTGTTCCTGACATGGTGCTTCCAGGAGGTGAAGCCAGGACCCTGCTGGGCGGGGCAGGCCCAGACCCAGGGAGGGCTTCCCATCACAGAGGGCCTTTTGGGGAGGGGGCGTCTGCACTGAGCATTGGAGGATGAGCCGGGATGTGGAGACCGCTCCCTGTCCGGGTGCTTCGGTTTCCTCACCTGCATACGGGGGGGGGGGGGGGGGGGGGGGGGGGGGGCGGGGTGCCAGCGCCCGCCCAGGGGTGTGGTGAGGATTCAGTGAGGGACAGCAGCGTCTGGCAGGAGCTGCCAGGGCCACGAAGGGGGCACACAGTGGAGGGGCCCCCGGGTTTGAGGCTGGAGCAGGAGGGCTTCAGGGCCAGACCAGGTGGTGGGCCACCATCCTGTGGGTGTCACCCTCGGGAACCCACCTGGGCCACAGGCACCCTCCTTCCCATTTGCAACGTAGGGAGCTCGCCCTCTGGGCCTTGGCCTGTGCTGCGGTCCCCGCCAGGAGCCCGGCTCCATGCTGAGCTCCTCACGACCGCAGAGCGAATCCTTCCTTGGAGAAGGAAGGCCATGGGGAGCCCCAGAGGGTTCAGGAGGGCGCCGAGCCCGGCGGGAGGAAGGCGGGGTGCGCGAGCAGCGCCCCCGCCCTTGCGTTTCCCTTTCCTCCGCGGCGTTTCCTCTCCCGGCTCGGCCCTCCGCCGCCCCTTTGTTTGCCCCTGCGCGCGGGCCGGGTCGTGGTTATATTTAGGCGGCAGGTGTGGGAGCCACTACAAGCCGGGTCGCTCGCCGGTCACCGGCCACGCCGCCCACGTGATGCCTGGGCGCTATAAATAGCCCCCCGGCAGCCTGGCCGCGGAGCATCCGTGGGGAGGCCGGCGCGCCCCGCGCACTGGGTCTCACCCACCGCGTCCCGGCCCTGCCCGGCCTCGCGCGAACGGAGGCGGTGGAGGCGGGACGCCTGCGCGCCGGTGAGCCGGGGCGCGCTAGGGCGGGGGCCGTGCCGGGAGGACCCCAGCCCCGCCCCGGGGAGGGGGCCGTATCCCTCGGAACTAGCCTCCCCCGCCCACCCCCCCCCCCCCCCCCCCCCCCCCCCCCCCCCTCGCCCTGCTGCTCGAACACCGCGGGACAGGATGCCTGCGCCCATGGCGCCAGCCCACTGGTCCCAGCCCCGCCCACGGTGCTCCCATGACCACCCCCCTCCTTAGCTCTCCTGGGACCCCACTGAGCCGTGGTCCTCCAGCCTCCCCCCAATATCATACAGGGTCCGGGGTGCAGAGAGGCTGGCGCTCTCTGAAGCCCTCTGCAAACTCCAGCTTCTCAACCAGCTGTGCCACCGGGAATGAGCCTCCTGGACTTGAGATTGAGAACGCCCGCGGGGAGCACTTCCCGGGGCCTGGCTTGGTCAGGGCCCAGAGAAGGCCCTCCAGCTCTCCCTGGCTGGTTTATTCATCTGCAAACAGGGGCCAGGATGGGGCCTCCCCTAACGGGTCTGGAAATAGCAGAGGGCTCAGAGCCGGCCCGGGTGGAGGCCGCTGGGGTCCCAGCCCAGCAGTGACGTGGGGCCGGTGGTAGGAAGGCCAGAGGGAGGGGCCTTGGGCTCCCAGAAGGGCTCCCGCATCATGGGGAGTGGTGGCCAGGAGCAGTGGCTGGTGGACTTGGGTCAGCCCTGCCTGGGGGCCTGCTCAGTGACCTCACCGAGGGGTTGTGGTTAGGAGGGAGGGCCCCTCCCTGGGGGGAGGCCACAGGCCTGGTTGAGCCGCAGGCCTGGTTGCCTGGGGCAGGAAAGGGGGCTTTCACTGCTTTGCTCTCACCTGGGAGTGTGGGCCCTAGACATGGAGGAGACAAGTGGGCTGTGTGGCTAGAGCCCGACCCGGCCTGGGCAGTGATCTTGGTTCAACCTCGGCCCAGACCCTGACCCCGTTCTAGCTAGGGCCGGGCCCCCTGACCCCTGCCAACGGGTGACCCTTGAGGCTCACGTGGGCAGCAGTGTGGTGTGGCTCTGGGCCCTCAGCTCTGAGGGCCGTCCAGGGACACTGGCAGAAGAGCCAGGCCATGTGCCCTTGCCCCCGGGGTCTCCCCAGGTGTCCAGCAGCTATGCGCGGTGAGGTGGCGGGTCAGGCCCTTGGAGAGGCCTGTAGTCTTGTGGCTTCCTGGTAAACACGCACGCACACAGGAACAGCCCGCGGCCCAGGAGGGGCAGGTGTTTGTGTGCTGCTCCGGGCGCCCGCGGCTGGCTCCTTCCTTGCCTGTACTGGGAGCGAAGCTCGCTCTGGGGGGGTGCGGGATCCCTTCTCCCTGTCTTTTGCCCCTTCCCTGGGGATGCCCGCATAACCCTCCTAGACAAGGCACGGAGCAGAGCGTGAGCCTGGGAGCGGCGCTGGAGGCCCTCCACCGCGTCTGGGTCCCAGCTGCGGACCCTGTCTGCACCCAGGTTGAGGTTCCAGGGGCCCAGCCGGCCTGGTGGGCAGCTGGGGAATGGGGTGCTGGGCGGGGCAGAGGTAAGAGTTGTCTGCCGCGGGGGATGGAGGACCTGCCGGGTGAGCAGGTGGGATTGGGCCAAGCCCCGTGGCCAGGGGCGTCTGCTGACCACTGGGTTGTGCCGGAGGGGCCTTGACAGCATCTCGTTTGGCCCCTCACTGTACAGATGGGGAAACTGAGGCCAGTGATGTGCCCAAGTCCTCCCAGCCCGTCTGTGCGGGTGGGAGTGAGGCTGGCTGGGTGCTCCTGCTGAGGCCCCTGGCCCTGGCCCTTTGGGGCCTAGAGAGTGAGAGACAGGCATGAGGTGCTTGATGGCCGTCTCTGTGGCCCAGCAGCATCCCTCCTTGAGGCCCTGTCACAGCGGGACCCCACTCCTGGCCACCTGCACTGTTACCATCTTGGCAAGCACGGTGGCCGATCCTGGCCATTTGGCCCCTGTGGTCTGTCCCCGCTTCTCCGAGCTGCTGGAGGGCAGAGCCGCTTGTTTACCTCTGGTGCGTGGCCAGCCCTGTGGGCGAGTGGTGGGCGGTGGCCCAGGGCAGAGGCTGACCAGAGCCGGAGGTTTCCCTGGGGAGCCCTTGAGAGATGCGTAAGGTGGCGCATGGCTGTGAGTGAGGCTGCCACACCCTCAGCCCACTGTGCTCTGGCGCCTTGGCCTCTGCACCTGAGCCCCTTTCCCGGAGGACCGGCTGGCCCAGAGCAGTGTGGGCTTGGAAATGCCACAGAGGCCGGCGTTCTGCAGAGGAGGGGGTGACTGTCCCGGGGCGGGGGT
This sequence comes from Leucopleurus acutus, assembly GCF_964270905.1. Lineage (NCBI taxonomy): Eukaryota > Metazoa > Chordata > Mammalia > Artiodactyla > Delphinidae > Leucopleurus > Leucopleurus acutus. The sequence continues at coordinate 81,915,683 of NC_139159.1, forward strand.
GGACATCCTGGGGTGCCCGGGCTCAGGGGATGGGGGCTGGGCCTCTGTTACCACAGACTGCCCTGAAATCCGTGTGTCGGGGTTCAGCACGCTCCCGGGGGAGGGGTGTGTCCCTCCCTCCGTCCCTCTCTGCCCTGTCCTGGTGGCTGTCCTGTCACCTCAGGGCCCTGGGTCAGCCCTAGCAGGAGCCGTCCTTCCTTGTGCTCCCAGATGGGGAAACCGAGGCCCAGGGAGGGTGGCTTGCTCGGCGCGGCCTTGTACCAGGGCCTGGGAGAAGCACTGGCCAGGACCCCTCCCGGGAGGTGGGGCGCCCGGGGACCCCTTCCCTTTTCATTTCTTTCTGTCCCCTCCTCCGCAGACGCTGCCTGCCGCTGACCAGCCCGGGATTTATGGAGAGAGCCTCAGAGGGCCACTCTGAGCGCCGCTGCGGCCAGCATTGCTGCCGCGCCTGCTGCTGAGACCCCACGCCTCCGGCCCTCACCATTGCCCTCGCCCGCCCATGGCCCCCGCCGCCCGGCCCGGGGCCGGCTCTGCCGCCTGAGCCCCCTGCCCCCTTCCAGGACTCGCCGTACCCCGATGGGGTAACGTGACGGAGGCCCCGTGTCACAGCCGCCTGCTCCCACCCCAAGGCCGCCCTTGGTTCAGTTCGAGTTCATTCTTCCTTTGGTCCTTGGGGGTTTGGGGCCTTTGAGTGAAGGCGGCCGTCGACCTGTCCACGGATGCAGACGGGGCGTCCCCAGCGACAGGACAGCGCTGGCCACGGCCGCAGCGGCCGGACTCACTTTGGGCTTTTTAGAGATTTCTTTGCTGACTGTTTTTGGTTGTCGTTATTTTTGCTTTGCCCCCTTGTAATTATCCAGCTCCGAGAGACAGGAGCTTGGACTGGTCCGTTTTACTTCCGGGGGGCTCTTTCGTTCCTTTCGTTTTTTAAAGATTTGGGTTTTCTTTTTTAATTATCCACCCGTTAATCCGGGCAGCATCCTCCCCCCTCCCAAGTATTTGCACAATATTTGTGCGCAGTGTTGGGGGGCAGGTTTTTAAAGAAGCATTTTCTCTCTCTTGGACAAGCACAGGGATCTCGTTCTCCTTGGGTTCTGGGGGGCTGCTGGGGCCTTCTCCCACCCACGTCCCCGACCCTGCCTGCAGCCCCATCCCGGGCGCCGCCTCGCCTTCGGGGTGCAGCCATGGCGCGGATGAACCGGCCGGCCCCCGTGGAGGTCAGCTACAAGAACATGCGCTTCCTCATCACGCACAACCCCACCAACGCCACCCTCAGCAGCTTCATCGCGGTGAGTGTCCAGCACGCCCGGCCGCGCGGCCGGGGGCCTCCCGAGGGCCACAGAGTGAGACGCAAAGCTGTCGGCCCAGGGACTGCGCTTGGGAGCGGAGCTGCCAGCCTGGTTACAGGGTCCCCGGGGGGCACCCGAGGGTGTCCTTCCCGCAGAGCTGGTATGAGGACTGCGGGGGTATCTGCTGGGCCCGCTGGGGCCTGCAGGGTGGGCAGCGGGAGTGCACGCGGCACGAACAGAGGCAGGTTCCGAGGCAGGAGGAGAAACGGGCCTCGCCTCCTCGGGACGTCACCTGTGGCCGGCGCAGTCCCGAGCCTTTGCTGGCCGTTTGGTCTCCGTGCGGAGGCTGAGCGAAGGAGGAGGGAGGGTCCCCCACGTGAGGACTGGCTGCTTCAACAGCCTGGACACAGGTGGTCGCAGGGCACGAAGGCCAGCTGCACGGCCAGCCCAGGCCAAGGAAGCCCACCTGTGGGGGAGTGGTGGGTGGGGAGTGGCGGTGGGGGAGTCCTTGGGTTGGAGCAGGCCGGCTGCGGGCTTCAGGCCACAGATATCTGTGTGAGGAGGGGCTGGGCGGGAGTCGGAGGCGGCCCCGGGAGAGAGTGACCGCCGGACCCTGGGAGCCAGCAGGTTGAGGTGTGCGCTGCTCGTGGCCGCAGCAGATGGGGCCAGGTGTGTCTGCAGAGCCTGCGGCTCTCCACCTGGCCCCTGCAGGAGACTGGCCTTTGTAGTGCCCCTTCCTGTTTGCAGAGCCTATGGCTGTGTGCAGGGCCCTTGTGGCCTCAGACCTCCAGCCATCCCCTCTGCAACATGAGATAAGCTCCCTTGAGCGCTTGTCATGGTTGAACAGGGGCCTGGGCACGAGAGGACTTCAGCAACTCCGTAGAGAGAGGCAGTGGGCACCCTGCCATTGGGGGACCTGGACCCTGGATGTTGAGGTGGGACCCTGTAGGGGAGGGCTGTCCCCCCGTATAGCCTGTGATTAGGGTCAGGGCTGGGTGTGACCAGGATTAGGGCTCAGTGTGTGATGGAGGGTCAGGACTCAGAGTGGGAGCAGGGTCAGAGCTCAGTCTGTCACTAGAGGCAGGGCTCAGAGTGTGCCTGGGGGCAGCGCTCAGTCTGTGATGAGGGTCAGGGCCCAGCCCTGGGCTGGGTGGAAGCACCCTCGGCTGCAGGCACAGAGGGATCTGAGGTACCCCTTTGGCCTCAGAGCCCTGCACCACCGCCCCCTGCTCCCCGCATTCTCGGAATAGCTCTGTGCTGTCCTCACTGGGTCCAGTGTCCCCGTTGCACGATGAGCAGGGTCCAGCAGCTGGCTCCTCACTGCTCCTAAAATAGCTGCCGGGAGCAGGTCGGGGTGGGTGCAGGCCCGGCACGTGGACCCCGTGGAGTGGAGCCCTCCGCCCCAGCGTATAAATATCCCTACGCCTGGCTGTGACCTTCTCCCTGGCAGCCCGGGGCTTCCCCGCTGGTGTGCAGGGCCTGGCTCCCTCCTGGCTGCCATCTGGGCAGGCGCCTGCCCTCCCCGCCCCGAGGCCTGCCCCGCCGAGACTCTGAAAGCCCCTGTTCGGGGTCTGGCTGTGCCCCTTGACTGGACTTGTCCCTGCAACCCTGGTTGGGAGGGTTGCCCAGAGCAGGGACCGTGCAGGGGCTCATGTGTGGGCTGGTGGTGTCCTATCCCTGCCTGGGGACCCAGGATCTTTGCCTGGAAATTGCTGATGTGATCTGGGGCCCTGAGCGCCCGAGAGGAGGGAGGTAGTGCTGGGAAGCTGGCTCCCGGCTGGGTAGCCACGATGGCAAGGACGGTCGGTGGGGACACCCTCCCTGCTGCTGGGTGGGCCCAGGGACAGTTGCCCCAGGAGCATCAGGAAAGACTGTCCCACCCTCGGCAAGTCACTGAGCCTGAAAGTCAGTGAGCCACCGGTGATTCACACTGGGTGTCACCTTTCTGCCCAGTCAGGGGGTCCCCAGCCCTGAGCCCCGCAGTCCTGGCTCAGCCCTGCCTTCCTTCCCCTGCCAGGACCTGAAGAAGTACGGGGCCACCACCGTGGTGCGTGTGTGCGAAGTGACCTACGACAAGGCCCCGCTGGAGAAGGACGGCATCACCGTCGTGGTGAGGCTGCCGCGCGGGGCGGGGCTGCAGGGGGCTGGGGCCCCGCACTGGGAAGCAGGCACGCGTGGCCTCTCCGCGTGCACCCTGCTGCGCCCCCCTCGCCGCGTTCGTGCCCGGGCCTCACCTCTAAGGGTCTGGGCTGCCTCAGGGGCGCACCTCTGTCTCCCTGCCTGGTGTTCGGGGCCCTGTCGCCGGGCAGCAGGTGCCTCCGGGAGGGTGGGCTGGGGGCACCTGGCGGGCCCCTGGGGAGGCTCTACCGAGGCGGTGGGGAGGGACCCTGGGGGCTGTTTCCTTGGTCCCCGGTGCTGGGGACCTGCGTCTAGGCGGCAGGCCCTGTGGGATGGGCCACGGGTTTCCCGGTGCCTCGACCAGAGCCCTGGGGCCAGCCCTCTGGGGAGGACACCGAGCCAGGCGACCGTGGTGAGAGTGGTGGAAGGGTCGGAGCCTCAGGGTCAGACGGGCCTGCCTGAGTCCCGCCTCTGCCCCTTCCCCGCTGAGTGACCCCAGTTTCCTCACCTGTAGAGCGTGGGTGCTTGAAAGGCACCAGGTGAACGTGGTAAAGCGACCCGTGGCACAGGGAGTCCGCAGCCTTTCGCACCCCTCTCACTGCAGCAGGAAGGATCTGAGTTAGACTTACAGCCGCCAGGCAGACCGGTTTCCTCCAGGGGGTGCTGAATCTGGAGTCCGGCAACAGGATTAGGTGACCCGGGGGCCTAGCCTTGGTGGGCACATGTGGATGCACTCAACGGCACTAAGTCTGCTCCACTGGGACTTAAGTGCTTCCATCCTCACTGGGCCCGGCCTGCTCTGTACAGCTGTGCTGGGGGCTGGGGACAGACAGACAGGCACATGTCACCATGTTTGTGGGCCAGACCCCTTGGGCCTCCTGACCCAGAACCTCTCAGGCTGGGTGAGGGTCAGGCTTTGACCCCAGAATTGCAGTGTGGGCTGATGGGGAGGGGGGTAGGGCTCCCGGGGCTCCTTGAAGAAAAGAGCAGGGTGTTCCGGGGAGGCTTCCTGGAGGAGAGGGCAGCTGAGGGAGCGGAGAGGATGAAGAGGAGCCTCGCAGTGGGGAGCTCCCTGGCCCTGTGCCCTGGCCCTCACCTCGTGGGCTCCCGACATCCTCTGTGCTTCCTGAGAGCCCGTGGGCAGGCCAGCCTGTGCCCCTCAGCCCACCTTCAGGTGTGGAGGGCCCTCACGGGCTGCTTCCTTCCGCAGGACTGGCCGTTTGACGACGGGGCGCCTCCGCCCGGCAGAGTGGTGGAGGACTGGCTGAGCCTGCTGAAGACCAAGTTCTGTGACGACCCCGGCAGCTGCGTGGCTGTGCACTGCGTGGCCGGCCTGGGACGGTGAGCTGGTGGGGCGGGGCAGCCGGCTTGACCTTGGGGACCCTGTGGCCTGGCTCCCTCTCGGACGTGGGTGCTGACCTCCTTCCTTGGAAGTTCCCAGACCTGGGCGGGGAGGAAGTCCTTCCCAGAGTCTGACCCTGCTCCCTCCTGCTGTGGTTGGGACTGTGCACTTGAGCAGGAAGGAGCTGCCAGCCCCGCCCCTCTCCAGGCACAAAGGCCCGGCCCCCAGCAGATAGCCTGGGTTTCACTGACGGACCCAGGCGGTGGAATCCCTGTTTGCAGAGGGACTGGCTGAGTGGGGTTGATAGCCAAGAGTCAATCTCTTATCCACAGCCAGACCTAAGCCCAGCGCTTTACTCTCCCTCCTTCAACCCTCCCGCCAACATATTTACACACAAGGAGCCTGAGGCACAGAGAGGTTGCCTGGCTCACCTGAGGTCACACAGCGGGGTCGGGAGGAGCCTGTGCCCTCCACAGGGGAGGGCAGGGCACTGGGGGAGTCTGGGCAGCCCTCAGGCCCCAAGGGGGAAGACATTGCTCTGTGTCTTCAGTAGGCGGCCTGTCAGGGGAGGGCTTGGGAGTAGAGGCTCGGATGTGATTTTGTTCTGCCGTCCGCTCTAGGGCTCCGGTCCTCGTGGCTCTGGCCCTCATCGAGAGTGGGATGAAGTACGAGGACGCCATCCAGTTCATCCGACAGTGAGTGGCCGGTGGGGGACGGCGGTGGTGAGCGCTCAGGGGTCCGGGTTGAGGGGGCCCTTATCCTGTGCTCCCCGCCCCGCAGGGCCCAGTGCCCTGCCAGTGAGCACTCCTGACCCCTGGCCCCGGGGTGTCCTCTGAGGCATCCCCCGGTCCCGTGCAGCCTCCTTTTGTGGTACCAACGTGCCGCTCAGGCCGCCTGGCCCTGACTGAGGACTGGTGTCTGAGTGTGGCCTTCTGCCCTGGCTGGGAGGTATGAGTGAGGAGAGGCTCCAGTGAGGGGCCCACCTCCGTGGCCCGCGGCTCCCTCAGCCTGGGGCGCAGGGCAGTCCAGACAGGCTGGGCTGCGCTGAGTAACGAGCAGGCCCGCGTAGGGAGTTGCGGCAAACAGCTCTTTAAGCCTCCAGCATTCCTGATGAGGGGTGTCATTCTCCTTACCTGGGAGAGGAAGGACCCCCAGAAGCCATCCAGCCCAGCCCCTCTGTGAAAGGAACCTCCTGTGGCACCTGCCCACCTTCCCCAACACCCCAGGGACGACTGACGCACGGCGGTCTTTCAGAGCTGCCCTTCCGAAGCCCTGGCCCCTGGGGCCTCTGCCCCAGCTTCTCAGCCCCCATGGGGGTCTCCCCCCTCCCCCTCCTCGGGTTGGGGGCTCCTGTCTCTACCACTGCTCCCGGGAAAAGAGCCCTGGTGGTGCAGGGTCTTGGGGTGTCAGCAGGGACAGTGGGGCGGATGGCAGAGGACCTGGGCCTGCACTGGGCCTGCCCCCGCCCCTAGCCCAGCCGCCGTGTGCGTGCGTGTGTGCGTGCGTGTGTGTGTGTGAGAGACACGCACGCTCTGTGCCTGTGTGTGTTCTTGTGCTGCTCCCCCAGTGGCGGCTCCCAGGGCACAGCCACCTTTCTCCCAGAGGCAGGCTTGTTTGCCAGCCAGACAGCCAGGCCTGCGTGCACCTGGGGGAGCTCAGGCCTCCTCGGGAGCCCGGTACTACTTCACACACGCGCGCACACCCAGGCACACGCTGCTTCTCTCCGTGAGCCTGTGTGCAGCTCTGCGCCTTGGTGCAGATCCAAGGGGCACCAGGGCGAGGGCCGGGCCTTCCCCGGAGCCCTTCCTGCACCCGCCTCGTTGGTGGTTCCCCAGCTTGAGGCCCGAGGCCCGTGACTGGGAGCTGGGCCCAGCCCGGTGACTCAGAGAAGCACAGGCTTGCACCTCCCCCGCTCACGTTTCCTTGGCCAGAGCAAGTCTGTGGCCACGTCTGAGGTCACGGGCGGGTGGGGACAGATGGCCTCCAGAAGCGTCCGGTGGGCAACCCTAGGTGCCCTCACACCTGGGCACCTGAGGTCCACCTCCCCCCTCCTCTACTCCCCCTCCCAGCCAGCCGGGCTGCCCAGGCTCCACCCCTGCGGCCTCTGGGGTCCCAGGGCCTGGGGGTGAGGTGGTACCCAGGTAGACACGGGGACCTTGTGGGTGGGGTCAGGGAGCCAGCCTGGAGGAGGTGATAGCCAGGTGAGTCGAAGGCCCGCAGCGGTGACTGCAGGTGATGGGGGAAGGGTGATTCTGGCCGCAGGAGCAGCCCGGGGAAAGGCCTAGAGGCGGGACGGGCTCTGCTGGCTACGAGGACCCGCTCCAGCCCCACTGGACTCTGGTGCCTCGAGGCCCTGGGGCAGGGCAGGTGGCCGAGCCCGGGTCCCGCCTGATCCCCCCCGTTCCGTCTGCCCAGGAAGCGGCGTGGAGCGATCAACAGCAAACAGCTCACCTACCTGGAAAAATACCGGCCTAAGCAGAGACTGCGGTTCAAGGACCCGCACGCGCACAAGACCAAGTGCTGTGTCATGTAGCTCAGGACCCTGGCGCCCTGGCCTCGGGCTCAGCGGGGCTCCACCTCCCTCCTCTCCAGATGCCTCAGCACACCCGCCACCAACGGTCCGGCCCGCCCCACGCGCCCTTTGCTGTCTCCTGTCACCGTCCCCCTGCGTCTCTGTCCACACGCGCGTGCAGGTGTGTGTGTGTGTGCTCGTACCACTGTCTGGCCCATCCTTCCTTTTGTCTACATGCCCGCGTCTGTCTCTTCCTCTGTGCCCCGTGTGTCTCTGTCTGCGCCCTCGGCTCCTTCTGTCCCTCCGAGGCTTAACTCCCCCTCATCCCCCCTCACCCTGTGTCCCTGGCTCTCCCGCCAGGGCCCTGCCCCTGCCCTGGGCGGCTCTCCTCTTTGGCCCGTTGGTTTGGGGGCTGGTGTATTTGTTACCCACTGGGCCCGGCTCCTCCTCTGCAGCCCCTCACCCCGAGGTGAGGCACCTTAAATTATTTGGTCTGGGGCGGTCAGATGTTCTGGACACTCGAAGGCAATAAAACCGGACCCTGTGGCTGTGTGTGTTTGGTGGGGGCCAGGCGACCTCGAGTGGGCAGGCGGGGCCCCGGGAAGGCCCCTGAACAGGACGGGGCCGGCAGCCCCTCCGGCCGGCTGTGCTGGGGCGCCCCCTGGCGTCCACGCCGGGTCCTTGCGCTCCCTGGCTTAGGGGCAGGGGCCATCCCAGATAGACCAGAGCAAGGGCTGTGGCCTGAGCGGGCTCTGCCCAGTTGCCATGGTGCTGTTTCAAGGCCGGGTCACCGGCATTGCTCCTGTGCAGGACAGGGTGGGTCATTTGGTAATTCCTCAGGGCTTGTGTCCAGTGGGATGGCTGCGCTGCCCCCACCAGGTGTCCTTAGAGGCCCAGAGCAGGGAGCGGGTGATGGTGGCCGACTGGGCCTGCCGTGATAGGTCAGAGTGTGTGTGGGAGGGGCAGGGTCTGCCTGGGGGCATGGGTTGCCCTGCTCCCAGCCTCCCCATGTGCAGCTCTCAGCTCTCGCAGAGCTGGGGGCCGGCCCCTCCCTGGGTCTGGTGGGCTGCACCTTCCCCAGGTGGGAGGGTGGCCCACCCACCAGGTCACAGGCCCTGTCTCCCCGCCCCTGGTCCGCCTTGGCCGGCCTGGCGGTGAACTGTTGCTGCTGGTACGGTTAATGGGGCACCTCCCGTGAGCCCGGGTCTAGAGCCCCCCGCCCTGCTGGCCAGGACTGGGCTCCCACCACTTCATACTTCTCCTGTCTCAGTTCCCCTGGGGGCTTGCCCGGTCACCATTGGCTCCAGGAACCTGTTGGGTCCAGGCCCACCCAGCTCTAAGCTTTTACTAAACCAGACTTCCCAGAGGGAGGGTGAACTGTGGCCGGGTGGAGGGATGTGCGGGAGGCCTGCCTGCCCACTGCCTGGAGGTGGCCAGGGGGCAAGTGCTGGGTGAAACCAGGGAAATCCCCCCGTTTCAGGAGAAATGGCACTCCTACCCACCAGCTGGACCGAGGGGACCCTCCCCCTCAGGCCTCTTGGTCCTGAAGGAGTGCACCCCTCCCCCCCAGGCAGGGGGTTGCAGCGGAGGAGAGATGGGGGGGCACCCGCGGAGGTCCGTGGACAAGATGGAGAGTCGTGAAAAGGCAAACCCACCCAGAGCTCCTCCTCAGGTGCCCTGTTCAGAGATGCACAGACGGGGAGATGGGGCTTCCAAGTGGAGAGGGGCCGCCAGCTCTACCAAGAGTTATTTCCTCCTTTCCCCAAACGCACCCAAGAACACAAGTGAATCTGGGGCGTGTCCATGAAGTTGCTGTATTTTTTCAACCCACCATCCAGGTTTTGGGGTCTCCTGGGTGCCAGCCGTGTGCAGCCCCATCCCTGCCCCGAGGGGCTCACAGTCTAAGGGGGGTGGTGAGCCGGCTAGGGGGTTGCCCGGCCTCAGGAGGGGCTGACGAGGGGCAGGGGGCCTTGTTTGGCAGGCCCTCGAGGGATGGGGCTTGTGGAGGTGTCGAGGCTGGGGATGTGGCCAAGGCGCTCCAGGTGGAAGCTCTGTCTGGGCGGAGTGGGGGGAGGGTCAGGAAGGGCACGGGGGGCGGTGGGGGGGAAAGCAGGGGGCAGGCTGGGCTGGGCTGGACCTCCTGTTGGAGGGCGGCCGGCTGGGGTCCCGAGAGAGACACCCTGGGGGGAGGCCCTAGGGAGGACTCCGGCGAGGGAGGGTCTCACAGGCAGGGAAAGGGCCCACCTGCCCATTGCACAAGTGGAAAGACCAAGACTGGGAGGGGAAGGACCTCCTGGAGGTCAGGTGGGTCTCCAGGGGCTCCCTGGGAGTCGGGGGACCCTTTCTAGACTCGGCCCTCCAAGGGGTCTTGGAGGAAGGTCTTACTACCCATTTTACAGATGGGACAGCTGAGACTCAGAGAGCTGAGACCCTCACCTAAGGCCACACAGCTCATCCAGGATGGGCCAGGCCCACCAGGAAGGTCTGCCTCTGGGCCAGGCTGGTTCCGCTGCCAACCCCGGGTGCCAGCCCTGACTGGATTCAGGAGGCTAGAGATGGGGGTGGAGAGAGACCTTGAGTCGCAGGAGCTGAGGGAGACCAGCCACGGGGCCTCTTGCCCACCGTCAGCACCCCCCGTGACTACGGAGCTCTAAACCAGAGACAAGCTGAATGCCGTCGGAGTGCCTCGGTGAATGCTGCACTCAGCAGGGAGCCCCGAGGGCCAAGGCCGCCCTGGGAGTGCCCTCCCAGCTCCCAGGACACTGGCAGGTCATGGCTTGGGCTCTGGCCAAGGGGAGCCCACCTGATCTCCATGAGGGGAGGGGTTGTCATTTGCAGGGCGCTGCACAGACTTCCCAGTTTGTCTCTGGGGGACACGGTCTCCCCGGCCTCACCCAGGCCTGCCAGTGTCCCCTGGGGCTTGCCTGGTTCCCCTGGGGACCCACGGAATGGTGGGCAGGCAGCGTACAGGTATGACACATCTTTGTTGAATCTAGATCTTTCTTTCAAATGGAAAAATGTTATGCAGCCAAGCGCTGTGTGGACAGAGCAGGGCTGCCTGACACGGTGGGCCCGGGGCTGGGGGTGGGTGAGCAGGAGGGTGAGGGAGGACGGCTGGACGTCAGCGCGGTCCGGCTGCCGTCTGCTGAAGGAAGGAGGACTGCCTGGTGACAGGTTCTTGGATGCTGGGCTCTGGGTCATTCTTAAGATCCTCAAAAGCTCCAGGAGAGGAGGGAGAAGTCAGAGGTGCCCCCTGCGGTCCGTCTGCCCACAGCCCCGCCCTCACAGGGCAGTGCCCTCGTTCCCACCTGGGGTGCGGGGGGCAGGTTGGCACCCAGACCCCACCTCCTGGGCCTTCCGGGCCTGGGTGCTCCCCTTCCCCACCCCCTCTCAGCCCCGCGTGACCATCTGGGACACGGCCTGGGGGTGGTGGCAGATGGTATAACCTGTGTGACAACCAGGAGCACGCTGGCCGGTGGAAGGGGGCTCGGACCCGCTCATGACCCCTGAGGCCTCGCCCCCTCGCCGCCTTTCCTCTTGCCAGTGGCCCTCGAGCTCCAGCTGCGGTGGCGAGGCAGGCGCCGGGCGGGTGGGTGAGCTCAGGGCGCTCAGGCGGGGCAGGCCCGGGGGACCCCGAGCCCGGCCCCCGCTCACCCACGAAGAGCGCTGCCCAGGTCTCGATGTGCCGACGGCGGCTGTGCAGGCAGCCGAGGGCCTGTGCCAAGGGGATGCTGAGCCCCTCCTGGCTGTGGCTCATCTGGGGAGCACGCCTGTCACTCGCTGGGGCCAGAGGGCTGGGCCCGCAGACCATGGACCGGAGCCCCAGCCCCGGGGAGCCCAGCTCCTGGCCCCACTCCCCTCCCATCCCCCGCCGCGGCCCCGAACCAGGCAGCTCCAGAGGAAGTGGCTGGCGCCCAGGCTCGCCTCCCAGGCCAGCACGCAGGAGAGGGTGTGCCGCAGCCGCACCGCGGTGGAAGGCGAGCTTGGCCTGCTGGGGGGACCGCAGGGGAGGGCCCGGGCTGGGGTAGGGTCTGAGGAAGCCGCAGCGTGGGCGCGGCCCCTCCTGTGCTCCTTCCCGCTGCCTGTGAGGCTGCGCTCAGCCGGCCCACCTCCCTGGCTGTGGCACCAGACCCTGCTCAGCCCCTATTGGCTTGGACACTGGCCGCTACTGTCCATCTCCCTGGCCTCTGGGAGCTCCAGGAAGGCCAAGCTGCGTCTTAGTGGCCTGGTGTGGGGCACGGGCTGGCACACAGTAGGGCTCAGCCCATATCTCAGCAAGTTCAACGAACAACCTGAGCCCCGACTGCAGGCCAGGCGCTGGGGACACAGCAGTGAGCAGGACAGACAGTGTCCTGACCACAGACGGCACGGCCACGTGTTTGCACGTGTGTGTGAGTGCACGTGTGTGCACATGGGGAGGGGCAGGGAAACCAAGGAGGGGGCCAAACCTGCTGCCCCAGGGAGCACCCCCTGCCATCCACAGACCCCCAGCCCCCTGCCCCCTGCCACCCGTGGGTCCCCAGCCCCGCCAAGGCGAAGGCCCATCGGGAGGCACTGACCGTGACGACGGCCCGGCAGCTGTCCTTCAGGTGCAGGAGCAGGGCCACCATGCTCTGGTGCACCTGGGTTCTCAGGCCACTTAGCTTTCTGCCTGTCATTGACGCCACCAGCTCCCCGAACAGTGCCATGGCCGCTGCCTGGACTCCATCTCGCTCCTGCAAGGCAGAGGCTCAGGGCCAGAGCCAGACCTGCCTGGGGCTCCTGACCCTCCGCTCCGTGGTGGGGACGGGGCTCAGCCCCCTCAGCGGGACCCTTTCACCTGGGCTCAGGGCTTTCAGGGACAGGGCTCCTGGGGAGGGTCACAGGCCATCCTCAGGGACCTGAAATCGTTTCTCTCTCATGCTCACAATCACATCCTGACAACCCGAGTGTCATGAATGCAGCTGGGGGGGGGCGGGGCTTATCCCTCTAATTTCCCAGTGAAGGAAAATCTGCCATTGCAAACGTGCTGACAGGTCAGGAAGGTGAGGACAGGTGGGGTTGGAGAGACTGGATGTCGGCGCTAGTTCAGCCCCATGGAGAGGTGTGAGCGCCACCTGGTGGCCTCCCGGCTGGTCCACCTGCGCCGGTGCACACCCAGGGAGCTGCCCTGGACCTCCACCTCCCTGCCCCAGCTGGACCATGGCCTGGGGTCCTCCCCGCCTTCGAGGAAGGGAGCGGGGGAGGCACAGGAAGGGCACGAGATGGGGGCACTCGCCCCTCCCTGGGCGCACTCACGTCGTCGGAGAAGGAGTGGGCGTTGATGGCGATGCCAAGGCTCTGGGCCTTTGTGCTGTGTGCGCCCAGGCGGTGCAGCACGTCCGTCACGGTGCCCATGACGCGCACCACCACCGGCTCGCTGCTGTGGAAGAAGCCCGTCGAGGAAGGGCGGCAGCAGTCCACGGAGCAGGCGTCCCTCGGGGAGGTGGGGCTGGTGGGCAGTGGGACCCCTGCCTCTGCACACACCCCGCACCCCAGCCCTGCCGGGTAGACCCAGAGCCAACACAGACTCTGCCCTTCCCAGGCCCCCATTCAGGCCTGGGCACCTGCACTGTTCCCTGCACCCTGCTGGATCCCGCCCTGGCTCTGCCCATGAGGGAAATGAGCTCCGAGCCCTGGTCTGTCCTCTGGGAGCTGTGGACAGACTGCGGACAGGCTTCTCGTCTCTGAGCCACTGGGGGTCCTCCTGGGGTTAGGGGAGCATTAGCCCCGGGCTAGTTGGCTCCCAGGTCCTTCCTGTCCGGCCCCGTGCTGGCCAGAGGGCCCCCACCAAGTCCTGGAGACCACCCTTCCCTTCCTCCGTCCCACCCTGCCTTTACCCCCGTTCCTGGCCTCCCCATGGGTCAGAGAGGGCCTGGGGGGCTGGAGGAGACAAATTTGGTCAGGTGGGCACACACTGAGGTCGCTGGCGACTCACATCCTGGGGAGCTGGGTGCACCAGTGGTGGCTTCTATGTTGCAATGACCATTTCCCATGTTTACGTTACTTTAAAAGAAAAACCTAAGTTCATTTTCAGCCCATTCTTTCTGCTCCTCTTGTGTGCAGGATGCTCATGAATTGTCTGGATGGACATGTCAGAAAGGGACACGTCAGCAAATGGATGTTTCCCACCATCAAGCCCCTTATCAATGACTTGTGCAAACTAGGCTGATTTTACAACTTTTAAGCAAGTTTTAGACAACATTGGCTTCCTAAGCTGTGTTTAGTTTTACAGTATTAAATTCATTTCAGTGACAAACACTTTCTGAGCACCAACTGGGTGCAGCCAGGGTGCTGGGACCCAGGTCTGGCAGTGGACTGGACGGGCAGAATGGATTCTAACGGGAAGGACCCAAAGTTAAACACACAACATGGCGTGTGTCAGTCAGTGACAAGTGGTATGATACAGCAGGGCAGGGGTGGGACCGACTGGGGTGGAGGTACCAGCAGAGGTGGTGGTTATGAAGGTTTTAAAAAAAATTATTTTATTTATTTATTTATTGGCTGTGCTGCACAGCATGTGGGATCTTAGATCCCCGACCAGAGATCGAAGCCTTGCCCCCTGTATTGAAAAGCGGATTCTTAACCAATGGACCACGAGGGAAGTCCCTAAAGTTTTAATTTTAAGTAGGATCAGAGCATTTGTTACTGAGAAGGTGAGAGCTGAGCAAATTCTTACAAAGAGGTGCTGGAAGAGCTTTCCAGCAGAAGGAGCAGCAAGTGCAAAGGCCCTGAGGCAGGAGCACGCCTGGGTGTTTGTGGGGTTTGTTGATTGGCTGAACGACCTTACTGTTTGGGGCTGGAGCAACTGGACGGGTGGAGCCCCCATCACCTGAGATGGGGGCTGCAGGAGGAGCCTGTTTGGAGTGAGGGGTCCGTTGTGCACAGGCTGAGTTTGAGATGCTGCTAGAATCCAAGCAGTTTGAGGGTCGAGGCTGGAGTTCAGGTCCGCGTTTGGGATACAGGTTTGGGAGCAATTGGCCTATAGGCGGTACATAAAGATTGGAGGATACCACCAAGGGAGCAAGTGTAGACCAAGGGGAACGGCGGGAAGGGGTCCAAGAACAGGAGGAAGAACCGGTGAAGGTGACAAGGCACCACCTTCGACGTGGGAGGAAAACCAAGTGAGGGAGCGGTCCTGGGGCCAAGCGGACGGAAAGATCACCCAGTCACGTGTGCTGACGGGTCCACTGTGGGGAGGTCACAGGTGACCTGAACGGGAATGGTTTCAGGTCAGCTGTGGGTGGGAGGCATGCTAACTGGAGCGTGTCTGCCTTCCTTCGATGGCTACATTTGCAGCGTTTTCAGTTGAATTATTTCATTAATATGTAGGCATGACATTGGTAGCATCTTCTGAAAGCAAAATAGAATTTCTAACAAGGACAAACATGGCTGGGCGCCAGTCCTGAAAGCAGCACGCAGATTTGCAATGTGATTGTCCCGTGACTGTCGAGTAGCTTTTAGCCTAGTTGTCTGGATCCCCTCCCCCGAGGTGAGCAGTGGGATTGGTGGAGGGGGCCCTCCTTCCGCCTGCCGAGCTGGCCCCTTGTTCCCTGGTAAGAGGACCCGTTTGTGGCAGGGGTGGACTTCCCTGGCCTCCTCGCGTGACCACTGGAGCAGGAGTGAGTGATCAACTTGCAGGTCGCGCCTCAAGGGGCAGGGTGTGCCTGCTGGCTGGAGTGGGCATGGTGGTGGCCGCCCAGGCCCTGCAGAGGAGGGCAGCACCCAGAATGGAGCACAGCAAACGAGGAGCCTGCTCCCCTGGAGGGCGCAGAGCAGGACAGCCACAGCGGCGGGAGAGAACTGCACTTCTACCGTGTGTAAGCGGTCGGTTTGGGTCTTTTGCGTGTAGCTACTCTCCGGTCTCCCAGTGCACACACCGGCACCCAGTCAGTGCGATTTGTGTTTGACGGTAGACAGAAGTGGACAGTCCTGCGGGGCCATTTGCTCTCATGGGCCCCAGCGGAGGGTTCCTCTCTGGCATCTAGGGCAGCGACCGCAGCCCCTCCCTCAGCCCTGGAGCCCGCTCCATCCCTGCCCCGTTCAACGTGTCCCCACAGAAGCAGGTCTCCTTGGCGGAGGGGCTCAGGGTGTGTTGTCTCCCCCAGCCCTGCTGCGGCTGCACCCCCCTCGGGAACCATCCCCCTTCCCTAGCCCTGGCCGTCCTGGTCTGGTAGCCCCCTCTGCTCTGTCTTCTCTGTTCCTGCAGGTCCACACTCAGTGCGGGGTAGAGAGGAAGCACATGGACACTTCCTACTGATTGCCTGTCTGGGAGAACACCTGGGGACAGGTGTCTGGATGGCTGACCACTGACAGAATGAATGAATGAGTGACAAAGCAAATGTGAATAACTGATTGAGTGAAATGAATGAATGAAAGAAATAATAAAAGAATGACTCATAAATGAAGGACCCAAGGAACAAGTGGATGGGTGGATGGATGGATGGATGGAGGGATGAATGGCTGACTTTATGAATGGATGAGTGGGTAGGTAGGTGGATGAGCTGGGGGGCTGTAGGTGGAACGGCCAGACCCCCTAAGGCAGCATTGCGGGCCTTCCCTTCCGCCTCTTTGGCGATGTTCCAGCTGTTCATTCATTATGGGATGTGGGTTGCACGGTGATGGGGGCAATCGGGAGGGAGTGAGGCTGAGTCTGCAATGACCGGGGGTACCCGCCCATACGATTCTCAGGGGAGGCTCCTGTCTGCGGGCCAGCCTTGGGGTGCCACCTGGGGGGCTCCTCCTAGGTGCTTGGAGGTCTGCAGGAGTGTCCGCCTATTCCCGGGTGTGGTGGAGACAGCGTCCTTTGGGAGTAGACGCTGCACCCCTCCCGCGGCCCCGCCAAGAGGCCGTCACCAGCGCCATTCTGCAGTTGAGGAAACCGAGCCCCAGCAAGGTGATTTTGTGTCCCTAGAGCCGGGATTCCAACCCAGGGGGCCTTGTCTGCACCCCGCACAGCTGGCCGCTCTGGGGGTTGCTCCAGCCACGGCTCCCCTCACCCTCTTACCTTCTCTGGGTGGAAGAGGATGTTTCCCAGGACCTACAGGCTCAGCACGCAGACCTCAGGGCTGGGGTCCCTGAGGCTTTGGGCCAGCTTGGTCAGGGCGGCCTGTTTGGGGAGCACCTCCAGCAGGGCAGGGCTGTAGAGGACCTGGGTGGCCCCCGGGGCAGGCGGGTCAGTCCTGGCATCCTCTCCTAGGGGCCTTCATCTGTGTCTGGGAGCAGGGCTGTAGGACCAGGGCCTGGCAGGCGATTTGGAGAGGGTGGCTGACCTGCTCCCTCTGGGTATCTTGGTTAATGGGTATTTGAAACCCACCTCCAAGCTGGTTTGATCCTTCAGTGTATAGCTGGGGAGACTGAGGCCCAGAGGGGGAAAGGTCCTTGTCTGAGGTCACACAGTGAGGCTGGGAGCAGCAAACATCAGCAGCCTGGCTCGTGGGGCCCTTGGGGACAAAGCCCCGTGGAGGGAGGCCCAGACGTTCCTCGCGCGGGGTGGGGTGGGAGGAGCACAGGCTTTGATTGGGGTCTCCTTCTACTCTCTCACTGCCCTTTTGGCTTCACGGTCCCAGGAGTGGGACCTCGAGTCGTCAGGGAGCAGGGTGCGTGGAAAGACAGTCCCCCCAGGCTGCAGGCTGAGGGGGCGCTGGGAGGTGCGGACCCAGCCAGAAGCCCCTGACCGCGGGCCCCAAGGAGCTGGAAGCGGGAAGGAGGGGTGTGAGGGGTTTGTCCGGCAGGTGAGGTCCTGGTGTGGTTCTGGCGGCGGCTGATGCAGCCGGACGAGGGGCTCAGGCTGTCTCTGAGGGGCTCCCCTCGCCGCACGCAGGTCCCCGTGAGGAGGACGATGGCTGCCTTCCTCCCCTGCTGCTCCTGGCTCTGCAGGCTGGATAGCAGCTGGGTGATCAGCGCCGTGACTTGCTTGCAACGGCTCTGCACCATGGCCCTGGGCACAGGCGAAGGGCAGGGGCAGGGCTTGGGCTTGCGGACACAGCCTCATGTCCCCCTCCCCACACACCCCAGGCAGCCAGAGGTGTTGCTGAGCGTGGGTGGGCACATCTCTCTTCGACCGTTTCCTGCTCCCTTTGCACCCACTGGCCGCCCACTGGCTGCCAGGCCCGGGCTGAGCATGGGATGGACAGGGGAGCAGATTTGGCCCTTGTCCCCTAGGAGGCCTCAGGCCGCGGAAGGGGCCGGGGGAAGACGCCTGCATCCTAGGCTTCCAGCGTGTGCGCGTGAGACGGGGGCGGGGCGCCCGTGCTTTCCATGCCCTGTGTGCACACGCGTGAGTCCGTGGGGCTGTGCTTGCAGGCAGGCCCTGGAGGTACGGAAGTCCACAGCCTAGCCTTCTGGGCAGGGGTGACCCGAGCAGTCCCCTTCCCCTGGCCCCACCCCGCCCCTACCTGGCGAGGAGACCCATGCCCTGCGGGTCGGTGTGGGTGGTGGTGAAGAGGTCCCAGGCTCCCTGCAGCTCCAGGTGGGCGAAGTCCTGCCAGTGCCCGGTGGCGGGCAGCAGGCTCTTCAGCGCCTCCAGCGACGTGCTACGGCAGCGCAGAGGGGTCCCCAGCCAGCCTCGCCCTTGGGGAGGGTGCCCAGCCGTCGCAAGTGGAAACGTGCCTTGTGGTTCCCGTCTGCACTCAGGGCCCGGCAGCACTGGGGCCTCCCGGGGGCAGCTCGTTCCCGGCCTCCTTCAACAGAGATGTCGGGGCGTGGGATGGGTGTGCGCCCGGTGGCGGAGCCAGAGACTGGAGGGGGCCTCTTGGGAGGGGCGGGTCCAGGGAGAAGCTCGAGACAGGTTTGGCACATGGTCAGTGTGAGGTGCCCACAGCTGGCTTTCCAGGGCTGGGGTTGAGGGGACAGGGCTGGAGAGAGAGCTAGGGGACACCGGGGACAGGAGGTTTCCCCAGTTGCAGGGTGGAGGGGCCCCAGCAGAGCCTCGATGGACACTGCCGTTTAAAAGTGGAGCTGAGAATGCAGAGGGGTCCCGGCAGGGGAGGAGGACCATGGGGGTGTGTGTCACGGGGGCCCGGAGGAGGGTCCACCTGCAGCTCCTGAGGATGCGGGAAACCAGGTCCACCGGCCGCGTGCTTGCGTGGATCAAGAAAGAGAGCTGGACCCGGAGCATGGCGGGACGGGGTGCGGGTCAGGGACCGTGCTGCCCGTGCCCCGTCCGGGTCACACAGCCTGGCCAGGGGCCGCAGAAGCAAAGTGCAGCTAGGCCGCGGGCTCCAGACCTGCACAGTGGTGTCGAGCCACGGGCTCTGGGCTGCCCCGGGCCCTGGGCTGCCCCGGGCCCTGCAGGCAGTGCACGGGCAGAGGGCCCGGGAATAGCCCGGTGGCCCGTCTCCCTGCCTAGCCACCCCGTGCCTGGTGGTGTCACCTGGATGTGTAAGCGCCCCCAGAGTGAGGCTGTCAGCTTGGACCAGGCACAGCTCTGATCAGATTTGCAAATCCAGATGTGAAGGGTTGAAATGCCACTCCGTGAAAGTCCCCAGTGGGGCCGACTCAAATGTCAGCTGGCCTGTCATCTTGCCCCCAAGCCGTGCCGCTAAAAAGAGGCTGCATTTTCCGGGTCACTGGTCTCATCCAGAGTGATGCCGGTTGCAGGAGAAGGCGGCTCCGGGCACACTGGCATTTCGTCTGCTCTGTGATGACTCTCGGAAGCTTCTGGTCCTGGGGCACGTTGGGCATCTCCTCTCATGGTCGCTGTGTCCCTGCACCACACCAGGGCTTCTGGAAAGATGGCGTTTGGCTGATGTGGGCATTCTTGGGACTCCCTTGCTGACTCTCGGGGTGAACAGCATCACTTGTGGGGCCCTAAAGCCTAAGACCATCCCCAGCCCAGGACCCCGGGCAATGCACAGGGACTCTTGTTGCCTGAAATCCATGCAGCTCCTTGACCGACAGAAGACGGAGGCCCTCGGGTCCGAGCCCGGCCATGCAGGACGCCCCTCCCTTCCTCCTGGGGTGAAGTCGTGCTCTCTCTCCTTCAGCCTCACCCCAGGGATGCCTGGCGCAGAGCGACTCTGAAGATGAGGGCGGGCTGGAGGGCGGGCTGCAGGGGTGCAGGGAGCCTGCGGGGTTCACACAGGGCTAGGGCTTCCTGTGCACCAGTGCCACGGGGCACGGACCGCTGTTGTCCCGGGGGGATGAGGAGATGGAGCGTGGCCCTTTCCTTCCCTCCTGGTGTCCCCCCATCTGACGTGAGCTGCAGGAGGCGGCTCTGTCTTCTCATCTTTGTACGTTGCCCCAGTGCCGACCGGATACTGTCATTTCCGCGGCACGGAGCCCCCTGTAGCCCCCCACTGCTCTGGGTCACCTCCTTCCTGTCCCTTCCTCTTTGGGGTACCCCTGCCTGGAAGGCTCTCTGCCCTCCTTTCCCCACCCAGTGAGCTCTAACCATCATTCAGGTCTGTCCTCAGAGGCCGGGTCCTCAGGGAACCACATGCAGGGGGCGCCCCCCAAGGTCATCCTTTGCAGAGGCTGTGCCTCTCCTTCAGGGCACTCTCCAGGGTGTGTCATGCATCACCGGGCTGTCACTTGACCCCATCTGCATTTCCATGGGGCTGAGCTCCTGAGTGCAGGGATGGCTCTCTGGTGACTGAGCACGGTCTGTGACACGGCAAACGCCATCCGTATTCATTAAATAACGAGAGCAGGACACACAGGACACTTAGCAAGCGTGGGCCAAAGAGTACATAAGCCGTTAGTCCTTTCTCTCCTCTTTTCGACCAAGAGCTGTGGGGAGCACAGAGTGGAAGGGGGACCGAGGCTGAGGCCAGGGGCCAGGGAAGGAGGCAGGTCCGAGCAGGGCCTTGGGGACTCCAGACCGGGGCAGAGCACCAACCTTCCCGTCTGTCCCTTCCTGCTCAGGAATCCCTGCTCAACCCCTGGGAAGTCACAACCCCCATGGGTCCGAGGAATCAGGAGGTCCTTGGGCCTGAGACCACGGCACCCCAACTGGGCAAATCGAACAGAAGACGTTTGGGCTGGGGTCATGATCTAACCCTTAACTGAGGCCCCAAGTGTTGGTCACCCTAGCATAGAGGCTACCCAGTCCTCTGTGGCGCCTGACCCGCACAACACCTGGGGAGGGACCAACCCCATCGCACAGAAGAAGAAACCAAGACCGTGAGATGGAGAGACCAGCTCAGAGTGCTCACAGTGGGGTTAGGAGGAGAACTTAGATCTCAGATCCAGGCCCCAAACAGCATATCATTATTAACTGCTTATTTGTTCCTTGTCGACTGCCAAAACCCAGGACTATGAACAGTGTTTTAAATAAAAGAGCTTTAAATTAAACTTAAAGCTTTAAGTCGAAAAGAGGACTAATCAGGAAGTGAGAAACAAAAGGAAGCACCCCCGTGCCACAGTGAGCGATGACTGAGCAGTAATTTTATGTGAGCTTCCTGGCAGCCAGGGCAAGAAGGAAAATATGTTGGATTATACCTATAAGTGGATGAAGGGAGTGTCTTTGAAATGAAGAGAAATGAGATGTCCCATTAGAGTTAAAGAGATTCAGCCCATAATGGATGAAACAAGAGGAATGGGAAGTCCTTTGTGGGGCAGGGTGGACATTGCCTGGAGCAGGACCTTGCTGAGAACCAACCAAAGCAGGAAACGTCTCTAAAAGAAGGGGTTTTGTTCATCAGAGACGCAAAGGAAAGGGAGAGTCCAAGGCAGGGCCGTCCACGCTTGCTCCTTGCCTGGCAGGAAGCCCTGCCAGACCCTCACCTGTTGCTTCCAGGGGCCGGCACAGCTCAGCAGGACGTCAGGAACCTCAGAGGCCCAGGACTGGTCTGACTCTGCCTTGAGACTTGCGTGGCTGCCACAGGTGTCCCGTGCCACCCTCATGCTGCCGGGGGCACCCACAAGACAGTGGGCCTCCCGGTAGTGAGTGCCCAGATCCTTCTTCGGCCCCCGTCCCCCTTGTCGGTACCACCACATCCACCTAGTGTCAGACCTGGGGCCACAGTGACGCGCCTGGGTGGTGCTGCCCTCTGAGGCCCGGGAGCGGCTGCTGCCCTCGTCGCTGTCCTTGATGGCTGGCGGACATCACTGCCGATTGGCCTGCTGTGCTCTCGGGCCCCTTGGGGTGGTATCCGCATTGCCGTTGTCCTCTGGGCAAGGGGCCCAGGTCCCATCCCAGCTCCAGGGAAGGTGTGGGAGACAGACCTGGTCAGTCAGAGCCCCACATGCCCCTGGCCAAGGCAGTTGTTTCAGGGGTGGGCCTGTGAACTAAGCTGGGCCAATTAGAGCCAATAGACATGCCCAGGATGGGAGTCTGTCCTGTGGTTGCTGGGGCCTCGCCCTTCTCTTCCGGGAGGACCCGCCCAGAGAAAAGCCAGGACCTGCGAGGTGGGAGGGGGGGAGGGCTGAGGCTGCTGGCGCATCTTGACACAGCTGAGCCTGAGCAGAAGGCCCCCTGGTGCTCCCCGTGAGGTGACAGCCATCCTGTTCTATGGGGGAGACCTGTGTGCGACAGACATATGTCCCTGCTCCCCGGAGCCCCCATTATATGGGGCACAGATGACAGCTGTAGCTGGGATGGGCTGGGGGAGAACACAGCAGGGAGGGAGGAGGGCTGCTGTTTTAGAGAAGATGGTTGAGAGACCACAGGAGGTGAGGCTACTGGGGGAAGAGCACCCCAGGAAGAGGGCGCAGCAGCTGCAAAGGTCCCGAGGCAGGAGTGTGCTGGGTTTGGGAAACGGCAGGAAGATGCTGGGGCTGGGGCAGAGGGTGTGCATGGATGGTGGGGGCTTGTGGCAGGAGCTGAGGTCCTGGAGGAGACAGGCACCCAGATGAGGAAGGACCAGTGGGCCACTGGCAGGGTTGGGCCCTTCTCAGAGTTGAAGGGGGAGGAAGCAGGGAGGGTTCTGAGCACAGGCGAGGTCTGACCTGACTAAGGGGTGGAGGGCAGTGGGGGGGTGGTAAGGGGAGAAGGGGAAGCTGGACCCCATGGGGCGGCGGAGGGAAGCTGATGGACCAGGCAGTTCATCATAGCTTTCTCCTAACCCTCCTGTTTCTGGAAGGAGAACGTTTTAACAGCTTATTAGGGAAGATTCATGCATTTTGCATGGTTGATTTGAATAAAAAAGGAACTTGGTGCACATTCGAATTCAGAAGCAATATGAGAGAAGTGACAGTTTTTTTCAGTGAGTGTCTTGGGGAGAGCTGTTAAAACTGACAGCTTGTGTGAAGCTCATCATGATACCAACAAATGAAAAGAGGTCGCCCCGCGGCTTTTAACGTCTCGCTTAATGGATTTCTCCAGATACGCCGCAGTGCAGAGGAAGGCAAGCCCGCCAGCCCGGGCCACGACCCTCCCACAGGGGCCAGTCCACACTGGTCAGGAGCGGGGTGGGGGGAGGCTGACAACGGTCCAGCGCATCAGAGCG
Source organism: Leucopleurus acutus (assembly GCF_964270905.1). Classification (NCBI taxonomy): domain Eukaryota; kingdom Metazoa; phylum Chordata; class Mammalia; order Artiodactyla; family Delphinidae; genus Leucopleurus; species Leucopleurus acutus. The sequence goes on from NC_139159.1 coordinate 81,938,354, forward strand.
AAAACGTGCCGGGTCCGGCGCCCTGTGCAAGGGAACCCGGAGGGCGTCTGCCTGCAGGGGCCGAGTGGTGGCTGGGCAGGCATCCCTGCCGTTCTATGGGCTCTAGCTCAGCAATGCACAGACATGCTGTGTGGCTCAGAGGAAGCCTCCTCTCCGGCCTCTGGCCTCCTCACCTGGCCTATTCCCGCTCAGCCTTTAGGGCTCGTCCTACAGTCACTTCCTCCCGGAAGCCTGCCATGGCTGCTTCATCCTAAGCCTGGGTTTCCTGGGGTCCAGCTCCCCTGGCACCAACCTGGGTCAACTTAGGGGCCATCACTGGTGTGTGCAGAGCTTTTCAGTGTCCTTGTGCCCATTTTGCACGTGAGGAAACTGAGGACTGGAGACAGGATGTGCTCTGATCAGGGCCCTGCCTCGTAACGGGGAGATGGTGCAGGTCAGGCCTGCCTAGTCCCATGGCCTTTCTGCCAGGTCGGGGGGAAGCATGGCCCTGCAAGACTGGGGGAGGCAGGGGGCACCGGGGCTCTCCAGTGTCAGTGACCATGACGGCCCTTTTGTTTTCTTTGCTAGGTGTCTTTGGGCCTGAGTGCTGGGTGGAAGGGGCTGGAGGGGCAGGAGGGACCCTGGAATGATGGGGTGTGGGCGGGGAGGGCATAGTTGGGGGGTTTGATGAGCTGCAACCCCCAGCTTTCAGAGACACCCCAGGGGGGCTGCCCTTGAGCACTGGGGAGGCCATACCAGTCCCATCTGACACTGGCTGAGTGGGCTCAGAGGACTCTGGGAGATTCCAGAGTGAGGTCACCACCCACCTAGAAGTGGCATCTTTGCAGTGAGAAGGGCCTGGACTCAAATCCCTGCTTTGCCCCGTGCTGGCCGGGTGACCTTGGCCAAGTCACTTCACCTCTCGAGGGCAAAGCCTCGAGGGGCTTAGGTGAGATGGTCCCCAGGAGCGAGGGTGCACAGAGGGCCAAGGCTTCTATTCTACTCCCTGTGGGTGTCTGTCACTCAGTTGGCACCTCTGTACTGGGCACCGTCACAGTCAGGCAACGTCCCAGGGTACTGGGCAGAGACAGAACCAGTAAGAATCCTGGGCGTGACCCCCCTAGGGTTTGACTTGGGCAGCAAACAATGGTGCGTCAGACACTACCCCACGTGCGTAAAGCAGGGCAGGATGGGGCACGGCAGGAGGGGGCATGGCAGGAGGACGCATCTGGGTGTCCTCGACTGTAAGCAGGGCAGTCGGGAGGCCTCCGCTAAGAAGGGGGGTGCCTGCGGAGACCTGAGAGCAATGGGAGAGGCTGCAGCTCTGAGATGGTGGCCTGCGTGGTGTGTTCAGGGCCAGTGTGGGCGGCGTGGCCTGAGCAGCGGAGGGCAGGAGGACAGTGAGGTCGTGGGGCAGCGTCACGACTTGTTGGGTGCCGTAAAGGTTTTGACATGGGGGCCACTGGAATGTTTGGAGTGGAGAAGAGACGTGATCCGACCTAGTTTTAAAGGACCACTCTGGCTGCTGGGACGGAGGGGCTGGAAACGGGCCAGGACGCGCAGTGAGAGCTCGTTATGTCCTAACTAGGGTGGTGGTGTCGGCGGCTGGGGGAGATGGAGGCAGGTGGACCGCAGGGCTTCCCAGGGGATGGGCTGAGGGGTGGAGAAGAGAGCCAAGGCGACACCGAGAGCTTTGGCCTGAAGCTGGAGGATGAATCTCCACGTCTGACACAGGAGCTGGCAAGACGAACAGGTGCAGGGCAGGGTCAGGGGGTGGCCTGCACGTGGCAAGTGGACGCCCATTAGACATCCCCGTGCATCCGGCCAGGGCGAACATTCGGGAGGCGCCTGGGCTTAGGTGATATTTAAACCAGGGGGCTGGAAGTGGCCACCAGGGCAGGGAGTGTAAGTGAAGATGGGGCCTGAGGCTCAGCCCTGTGGCCCCTGCGTTAAGAAGCCAGGGGCACAGGAGGAAGCAGCCAGGAGGCTGTGCAGGAGCGGCTAGGCTTGTGGCGGAGGAGCCAGGTGAGGGTGGGCTCCGGGAGCCAAGTCAGGAAAGTGTTCCCAGCCCAGGAATAAGCCCACGCAGACCTCGTCAATTGATTTACAACAAAGGAGCCAAGAACATGCAATGGGGAAAGGACAGTCTCTTCAACAAACGGTGCTGGGAAAACTGGGCAGCCACGTACAAAAGAATGCAACTGGACCTCTATGTTACAGCACACACAAAAATTAACTCGAAATGGATTAAAGACTTGAATATAAGACCTGAAACCATAAAACTCCTAGAAGAAAACCTAGGTGGTAAGCTCCTTGACGTCAGTCTTGGCAATCATTCTTTTGGATCTGACGCCGAAAGCAAAGGCAGCAAACGCAAAAATCAACAAAGCGAGACAACTTCAAACTAAAACGCTTCTGCACAGCAAAGGAAACCATCTGCAAAATGCAAAGGCGACCTAGCGAATGGGAGAGAATATTTGCACATCATATTTATGAAAAGGGGTTAATATTCAAAATACTTGAAGCACACATAACTCAATAGCAAAAACAAACAAACAAAAACTCCCCACACAATCCGATTAAGAAATGGGCAGAGGATCTGAATAGACATTCTTCTAAGGAAGACACACAGGTGGCCAACAGGTACGTGAAAAGATGCTCAACATCACTCACCATGAGGAAAATGCAAGTCAAAACCACAATGAGGTATCATCTCACACCTATTATCAAAACGACAAGAACTAACAAGTGTTGAGAAGGATGTGGAGAAAAGGGAACCCTTGTACACTGTTGGCGGGAATGTAAATTGGTGCAGCCATTAGGGAGAACTGTATGAAGATTCATCAAAATACTAAAAAGTGAACCACCACGTGATCCAGCAATCCCTCTTCTGGGAATTTATCTGAAAAATGCGAAAACACTAACTTGAAAAGATATATGCACCCCCACATTCATAGCAGCATTATTTACAATTGCCAAGATATGGAAACAACCTAATTGCCCATCAGCACGTGAATGGATAAAGAAGATGTAGCATATATATATAATGAAATATTATTCAGCCATAAGAAAGAAGGAAATCGTGCCATTTGAGACAACATCGATGGACCCTGAGGGCATTAGGTTTAGTGGAATAGGTCAGACAGAGGAAGATAAATACCACATGATCTTGCTTACATGTGGAATCCAAAATGAAAACAAAACCCAAAGCAAACAAACAAAGACTCAGCTCATCTCTACGGAGAACATGCTGGTGGTTGCTAGAGGTGAGCAGGCAGAGGTAAGCGAAATGGTGAAGAGGGTCAAAAGGTACAGACTTCCAGGTATAAAATAAGTTAAGTCCCGGGGACGTAACGCACGCACCGCGACCGTAGCTGTTAACGCTGTGTGGTATATTTGCAACTTGCTAAGAGAATAGCTCACCACAAGGACCAAATATCTGTAACTATGAATGATGATGACTGTTAACTAAACTTACTGTGGTGATCATTTCACCCCACCACCCCTCCCCAAAAAAAAGAAATAAGAAAGAGAAAGAGTTCCTAGGAGTGAGAGTGGTTGCCATGAAGACACAGAGGAACCTGAAAGCATGTCAGAAAGTGACAGAAGCCAACCTGAAAAGGCTACGTATGGTATGATTCCAGCTCTGTGACATTCTGAAAAAGGGAAAACCATGTAGACAGTCAAAAGATCAGTGGTTGCCAGGGGTTTAGTGGGAGGGAGGGATGAATAGGCAGCGCACAGGGGGTTGGGGGGCAGTGAAACTAACCTGTATGATGCTGTAATAGTGAATGCTTGTCACTCACTGTACATGTGTCCAAATCCCTAGAATGTACACCCCCAAGAGCAAACTGTAATGTAAACTATAGACTTTAGTTAATAATAATATATCAATATTGGCTCATCAATTGTAACAAACATACCACACTAAGGCAAGATGTTACCAAGAAAGGAGCCTGGCAGGGGAGGGAAGTACGTGGAACTTTGCACTTTCTGCTCAATTTTTCTGCAAACTTAAAACAGCTCCAAAAAAAGAAAAGTCTATTTAAAAAAATGGAAAGAGACATACAATGCAATACTAAAGAAAGGAAAACGGGTGTTACTAGATTTAGATTAGAATAGACAATCAAGATCGAAAAATCTACATTAATATCAGGGTGGCGAAAAAAGGTCTCCAAAGACTACAGGCAGCATGATACTCTTTATATAAAATTATTGAAACTACAAATAAAATGTTTTTAAGAATATGTTTAGATGCAATCTCACGATATAAAAAGAAAGCAAAAAAATGAGGGTGGATGAGCCAGGGGGATGGAAGCAGTGACGGTGGGCAGCCCTGTCCTTAGATGTAGTCCATAACTAGGGCCCTGGCTTCTGTACGGGTGACAGCTTCACAAGTGTGCATTCGATTACTGAGAAGAATCCTTGCTCTAAGTAAAGAACTAAATTAAAGCAGGCCGTGCATAGAGCCGTGACGGACGAGTGTGACAAAGCAAGGATCATTCCTAGTCCAGCTTTGAGGGCCAGGGCAGTAAAAGCAGGTGCCCGAGGGTGAAAGAGGAAAAAGAGAAAACGAGGAAGCTGGGCAATGATTCTAAAAGTGATGTAGAAATGCAAAGGGCCAGGAATGGCCAAGACAGTCTTGTGGAAGGAGGAGGGGGAGGCCTTTCTGGATCAGGGGAGGTGAATTAATATAAAGTTGTAGGAATGAGAACCTTGGGTGTTGGCCTAGGCACAGACAAGCAGAGCAGTGCCGAGCAGGGAGAGCCCAAAGGCAGGTCCCTAGCACACAGCTCTTTTTTTTAAAAAAATGTATTTATTATTTTATATTTATCTTTGGTTGCATTGGGTCTTTGTTGCTGCGTGCGGGCTTTCTCTAGTTGTGGCTCGTGGGCTCAGTAGTTGTGGCATGTGGGCTTAGTTGCTCTGCAGCATGTGGGATCTTCCCGGACCAGGGCTCGAACCCATGTCTCCTGCATTGGCAGGCGAATTCTTAACCACTGCGCCACCAGGGAAGTCCCTCAGCACACAACCCTTGACTGCAGGGAACAAGCACCCAGAGCTGCAGGAACAGGGTGGGGAACTCGATAAAGGATGCTGGACGTTTAGAAGAAACTGGAGCCCGATTAGCACCTCCATGATGTGGGTGGTTGGAGGGCTGAATGAGAAAGGCAAACTCTAGGATTTTTATAAGGTAATGTCTGAGAATGAATGATGGAACTTGGAACTCCTTTTCCTCAAAGGACCTAGTAAGGGAGCGAAAGGAAAGCTGCAAAGTGGAAGAAGATATTTAACATAGAATCAGCTGAGACCTTGTATCCAGATTACTGTACATAAAGAATTCCTAGAAATCGATAAGAAAAAGAGGGACGACCCAACAGAAAAATGTGCAGGATACCTGAACAGGCATCACCAAAGACGCCGTTCCAGTGGCCAAAAAGGGCATGAAAAGATGTACAACCTCCTTATTTAATCAGCAAAGTGAAAATTAACATGGAAATATGATTAATACTACCCACAAGATTGGCTGAAATTTTGATGGTTGACTAGAAAGTTGATGTTAAGTGTTCGTGAAGAGGTAGAGCAACAGGAACTCTTCACAAAATACTGTGGGAATGAGAGGTGGTTTCAGTACTTTAGAAACATTTTGCATCGTCTGTTGGTGTTGGCGCCACGCCTGCACTGTGGAGATTGAAGGCAGATGTGCCTCAGAGCACATGGATGGCCAAATTCACAGCAGCGTGAGCCACAGACCTAAACCCGAATGTCCATCCATAGTAAGAAGGGTAGCTGGTGTTCATAGGATGGGATCCTACACAGCCACCAAAAGGAATGGACTCCAGCTATATGGAGCATATCGGGAGGAGACTTAAGCACAAGATGTTGAGGGAAAAAGCCAGATAACGAAAGAATACTGGAAGGGCTCATATCACGCAATTCTGTTTATACTTTAGGACACGCCACCATTATTTCACGCACTACTAAGAAAGAAAAGGTATCCAAGATGGGAGTCTAATAGGGGCCCCACCAAAAAGGTTGGACCCCAAGGGCTGTGTGTACAGTGTCAATGGGATAAAGCAAAACAAAAGGAAATAAAACCCCTGCCTTGCAGAAAGAACAGCAAGAAAACCGGTGTCACTGAGCACCCTGTGGGGAAGGAGGATGGCGCTCCTGAGAATGCAAACCACAAAACCCACTTTGGGGTCTGAATCGCACCACCCTTGTGCCCCCCACCAAACACCCTCCAGCAGAGACTTTTAAACTTGAAACGGTGTCAGGATGAGAGTGCCCCCAGGGGACTGAGAACCCTACATCATTCCAGGTGTGAGGCACCATCAATGTAAAATGTGCTCCCACTTCATAGATGTTGATGTGTGAAAAATGTGCTTCTTAGAACTGAGGAAATAAGGTATAAATTCCAATACAGATAAAACTGAACTATAGACCTGGGCAGCTGGGGACAACAGTGGCTGCCTGGGTCCCCCCCCCCGCCACCACCTCTCAAAATTTCCTTGAAAAACAACACAGCAGGAAGAAGAGAAAATTAAACCACACAATGTGACCTCAGAGAACACCCAGACTTCAACACAGTATAAGCAGAAGAGAGCTCTGCCAGCCCCGGCCTGCAGTCTCTCACACTCCCACCCCACCCCTGTTCCACCATGAGGCTCTGTGGCAGATAAAAGGAGGATGAGAGAAACTATGGAGAGGGGAGGAGACAGGACCTGGCAACAGGGCTCAGAATTGATCTAAATCACCTTCAGGAAGACAAAGTCCATCTTAAGTCTGAAAATATGAAACAATAAAGAAGAAAGACACCAACTAAACCAGAGCACTGACCACAAGAAAGGGACTGAAAAGAATGTTCATTTGAAGGGCGGCATTCAACACACACAGCTTTGGGGAGAAAAAAAGGGCAAAAAAGAAAGAAGTACCCTTTGAAATTGGTTGGTGAAAGGTAATGGCACAAAAAGGAAAAATTTAAGGTCCTACAAGAGAAAAAGGACACCCCATACTGGAGGATACATAATCCTTTCACCTACCACCAAAACTAAAAATCTGCTAAGTTACCTGGACTTTGGTATACTGACAGAAGAGGGTGCCATTGAACTTGAAATTCTACAAAACAGTCTAATAGTGTTGCATATAAACAGGAGAAAAATTAATAGACCCATAGAGTTACTGCAAAAACCCCTGGAAAACAAAAGCACACATCCAGGGCTTCCCTGGTGGCTCAGTGGTTGAGAGTCCGCCTGCCGATGCAGTGGACACGGGTTCGTGCCCCGGTCCGGGAAGATCCCACATGCCACGGAGCGGCTGGGCCCGTGAGCCATGGCTGCTGAGCCTGCGCGTCCGGAGCCTGTGCTCTGCAACGGGAGAGGCCACAACAGTGAGAGGGCCGCGTACCGCAAAAAAAAAAAAAAAAAAATCACACATCCAATGAGAAAATTCCTCCCCTGAAAAACAACCATGATTCAGATAAAAGTGTAAGACAACACCCCACATGCAGGCCAATATACTCAAGCAAGCCTTTAAAGATATGAAAAACCACCTTGAATTATAAATTCAAAAAGGACCAAAAAAAAAAAAGCCTCTAATAAGAAAGGAAAAGAGAGTTGATTGAATTCATAAGTGAAAAAAAGAATTCAAGGTGCTCAAGAGAGAGAAGACTCAAATGAAAACTAGAAAGGGGCATTGAGGAAAAGTAGAAAGACCACCAAGAGAATAAAGATGAATTTAAGAGAAGTAAAAAGGGTCACAGAGAAAGTAGGAGAAATGGAAGACAGGCAAGGAAAGACTAGCATTTGAATTACTGGAGTCTCTGAAGAAGAAAAACAACAATGGAACAGAACTACTATTTAAAACTATAACCAAGAGAGAAATAGGTGAGGGAGATAAAGAGGTACAAACGTCCAGTTACAAAATAAATAAATCACAGGGATGAAACATACAGCGTTGGGCATATAGTCAATAATAATGTAATATTTTTGTGTGGTGACAGATGGTAACTAGACTTATCATGGTGATCATTTTGAAATGTATAGAAATATAGAATCTTTATGTTGTGTACCAGGAACTAACACAGTGTTGCAGGTCAATTATACTTCAAAACAAACAAACAAACAAACTCATAGAAAGAGAGACCAGATTTGTGGCTACCAGAGGTAGGGGTTGGGGGAGGGGGAATTAGATGGAGGTGGTCAAAAGGTATAAACTTTCAGTCATAAGATAAAGAAGTACTAGGGATGTAATGTACACCATGATTAAGAGAATGAACACTGCTGCGTGTTATATATGAAACTTGTTAAGAGAGTGAATCCTGAGTTCTCATCACAAGGAAAAGAATTTCTTTTTCTTTTCTTTTGTATCTCTGTGCCATGGTGAATGCTCACTGAACTTACTGTGGTCATCATTTCATGTTCTATGTAAGTCAAATCATTATGCTGTACACCTTAGACTTACCCAGTGCTGTACGTCCAATTATGTCTCAATAAAACTGGAAGAAAAAAATGACAACCTAGAGAACTTTCCAGAAACAATAACAACAAAAGACTTAAATCTACATATTCAAAAGACTCACCGGGTACCTGGGAAAATTAACACAGAATGATCAATTCTGAGACATTTCTTAGTAAAATTGTTATATTTCAAAGATAAAGAAAAAAGTTCCAAGGTCTCCAGACAAAAAGATCAAATAACTTACAAAGGCAAAAAAAAAAAAATTTTTTTTTTCATCAGACTTTTCAAAAACAAAGCAAGGCAACAATTGAGCAGCATTAAAAAAATACTTAGGGACTTCCCTGGCGGTCCAGTGGTTGACACTCTGTGCTCCCAATGCAGGGGACACGGGTTTAATCCCTGGTCTGGGAAGTAGGATCCCACACGGAGCACGGCATGGCCAGAAACAAAACAAAAGACAAACAATAAAAAACTTAATAAAAGAAAGTGTGAACCAAGGGCTTTATATCCAGCCCAGCTGCCCGTCATAAAAGAGCCTGGGGTGCCCTGACCCATGAACCTTCCTGAGGAACCTCTCAGAGGACGAGCTTTGTCAAGCGAAGAGATGACTAGAACTCTTTGGCAAAGGGACTTAGGGTGAGTGTGTGTACTCACTCAAAGCAAATGTAAGGAGGAAGGTGGGTGACTACACTGCACATTTTGAAGTGTGCAAATGAAAACAGAAGGAGAAGGGACGAATAATCTCACTGGTTGTTATATGGGCAGTGGATGGGAGTTTAAGGATGTCAATAAAAATGGGTAAACCAGATATTAAAAGGTTAAATAAGAAAACAAGGGACTAAGGGCATTAAAATAGGTTAGGAGTACAAACGTAGCAACTAGAACAAAAATACAACCCTTCCTAAATTAAAAAGACTACTAAAGCTCAAAGAATACACATCTCATAGAAAAAAAACCAGCAAATAAAACACATGCAATTACAAAATATTACAGAGTTGAGATTCAGCATAGCCGTCATATCAATAAATGTGAATGGACTTAACTCACTTATTAAAATAAAAAGATTTTCAATTTGGATTACAGATCAAGACCAAACTATAGGCTATATATAGGATGATACCTAAAGCAAATGGATTCTGAAAGGTTAAAATAAAAGCATGGGCAAATCCATACTGGGCAAATGGGAAAAAATAGGAGAGCAGAGGTAGTGATGCTGATAAGAAAATTCAAGCCCTCAAAGCATTAAATGTGACAAGGCAGGGCACTTTTTAACGCTGAAAGTCACAATTCGTAAAGAAGATATAACACTTATGAATATGGGCACCAAATAACATTATGAACCTTATGAAGTAAAAACCCTATGAAGTAAAAACTACAGGAGATGGAAGGATACATAGATAGAAACACATTAACAATAGGAGACTTTAACACACCATTCTCAGGACAAGGCAGATCAGATGGACACACATTAAGCGAGGAGGTGGAAGACCTAAACACCACAATCAGTAAAGTAAATCTTACAGGTACATAGCAAGTCCTACACCTGATAACAGGAGAAAACACCTTTTCAAGTGCCCATAGAATCTGGAGTCTCACCATGAATGACGGCTCTGACCTTGAGTGTCTGGGTGGGTCCGCTCACTCTGGGGAGTGGCTGTGCCCCAGTGGCTCTGGCCTCCATAAGCTGCCCACCTCCCACCTACTGTGGCCTGCACTGGCTCAGGTCCCTAGCCCTGCCCAGTAGGGTGTTGCTGTCTGATCTCTCCCCGCTCACTGTCCTGCTGGTACCAAGCCTGAGCTGTGAGGTGCTGTTTGATGCTGAGCAAGGTCCTGGGTGGGGTTGGGGAGCCTACCAGAGGCTGGAGATGATGTGGATGGCCTGCTGGCGAGTCGATGCGCACAGCGTGTCCTGGGGCTCCTTCTCCATCAGAAGCTGGAAATCCCAGGTGAAGGCTGAGTCACTCACCCCTGGACCTATGTCACTTCCGCCACCAAGTCTCAACCCTGCCTAAAGACCTTGGTGCCCAGCACCCCTGCAACCCACAGGATTATGCTCTAGACCCTCACCTACCCAGACGGGTCTCTGTGGCCTGGCCCCCACTTAGACAACTAGAGCATAGACTTTAGAATAGACAAGTCATGTCTGAATCCTGGCTACCCCCATACGAGTTGCATGACCTTGGGCAAGTCTCCAAACTGCTCTGAGCTTCTTTTAGTCACAGAAAACATGATGTTGTTGCCCTTGTGTTACACGTGAAGCAAGGCATGAGAAGCAGAGTGTCTGAGTCCCAGCAGGGGCTCAGTAAATGAGAGCTGTTATTATTTTTATTATCACTATATAATCGTCCATCACTTGTGTGTTTCCTCCACTATCCCAGGGGTTCTGTGAGGCCAGAATCTCTAGTAACTAGTGGTGTGAGCTAGGTCAGTATTAGCAGAATGGACGGCGCTGGCCTTTCTGGGTCTCAGCCACATCAGGTGTGCAGCGGATGTAACTGGCCAGCTCAGGGTCCCTGTAGGAACCAAGTCATGTGGGGGCCATGGATGTGCTTCCAGGTGTGAAAGCCTGTGAGGGGCTTGTACACGCTCTAGAAATCCAATCGGCCCAACCTTTTCCAGTGGGTGCCTCTCATGAATGTTGCTGCTCTGAGGGAGGTGCCCCCTCTGTCCCGGGAAGCCCTTCCTCTGCCCCAGGACCTTGCACTCACCATCAGACACTCGAAGAACTCAGAGACCTGGGAGAGCTCGTAGCTTTGGGCGCCCTCGTTGCGGCTGACAGCCCCCACCAGCATGAGGATGGCCATGAGGAAGCTCTGCTTCAGGGTTTCGTCCTGGCAAGGGGTCAGGTGGTGGGGCAAGGGGGCGGGGTCAGGGAGTGGGAGCACCAGAGGGGCAGGAGAGCCGCAGTCACATGTGGCAGCGGGGCCTCCGCTCAAGGGGGCTCAGCAGAGGCCTCCAGCTCTGGGGCCACGTAGCTGGGTGTTCTTTTGACGCGGGAACTGGTGATTTCGTTTAGCAGTGCGAATACGTCGATGAGGCTTAAGCATCAGGAAGTGCCCGTAAGAAGCTCAGTGTTCAGCTTCTCGTGATGTGTGGCCACCCCAGGCCCAAAGGCCTCAAGTGTGCGGTGGTCTCACAGGCTGCATAGCCCCTCAGAGTTACTAGGGTGGAAGCCTCTGGTGCAGGGTGTAGAGTCAGGGGACCGTCATCACAGGCTGTGATGGGCAGTCACCCGGACTTCCAATTCCCCCAAGTGAGAGCCCAGGGTTTTCTTTAAGGGGGGCGGTGGAGGGAGGGGGTCCTCACGGAAGCCCATGAAGCCTTAGGTGGGAACGATGGAGTAGGAGCCCAGGGTGGGGGGGGGGGAGTGGGGAGGTGGGCTTCAAGGCCCTGGAAGGTCTGGAATTCTCAGACCCCGGTTCTGGCGGGCTCCAGGGGCCGCGGGGGGTCACACCCAGAAGTTGTAGTGGAAGAAGAAAATCATCCGTGACAAGACGTTGTCCACCCACGGGAGGATGCGGGTCTTGGCCTTGTCCGCCCTCTGGCCACAGGCCAGGAGGTGATGCTTGCCCACCTCCACCGCATGTCCTCCGAGTTCTGGGCACAGAACAGCAGGCGGATTCTTAACCACTGTGCCGCCAGGGAAGTCCTCGTCCACATTTTTGCATGCATTCTCAAGTTCACTTCTCTATTTCTGCTCTGAATCTTATTATTTCATTTCTGCTGCTTGGTTTCAGTTTTTTTAAAAATTTAATTTAATTATTTTTTATACAGCAGGTGCTTATTAGTTAGCTATTTTATACATATGTGTATATATGTCAATCCCAACCTCCCAATTCAGTTTAACTCACTCTTGGTTTCAGTTTAACTCGCTCTTCTTTCTCTAGTTTCCTCAGGTGGATCTTTGGGAGGGAATGAGTCTGCCTAGTACAGGTTGTTTCCAGTTTGAGGCTCTTATGAGTAAGGCTGCCGGGAACATGCCTATATGTGTAATTTTGTGTACGAATGTTTCATGCCTCTGGGGTTAACACCTAAAAGTGGAACTGGTGAGTCATAACTGTATAAGACAATGTCGATTTTCCAAGGAGGTTTCACCATCCCACCAGCAGTGTGAGTTTCCCCGCCAGCATTTGGTCGAGTCTTTGAGCTCTGTCCTGGGTGGGTAGTGGCAGCTCCCCGGGTTTTAATTGACATTTCACTGAGGATTCAAGATATCGACTGTTGTTTCTTTGGCTTTTGGTCATTCATATGCCTTCCTTTGTGACATACCTATTTAAATCTTTGATTCACTTTTGCAATTGGTCTGTTTGTCTTTTTCTCCCTGATTTTGTAAGAGTTCTTCATTTACTCTGAATACAGTCCCTTGTCAGATATATGTCTTGTGAATATTTTCTCCATGTCTGTGGTTTCCCTTTTTTCACCTTCCTCATAGTATTGTTTGATGAGCAGAAGCTTTAATTTAGATGAAATCTAATTAATCTATTTCTTTTTCTTTTTATGATAAGTGCTTTCTGGGTCCTAAGAAATATTTACCTACCCCAAGGTTGGCGAGATTGTCTCCTGTGTTTTCTTCTAGAAGTGTTTTCGTTAAGTTCTTTTTTCCCCCTAGATACGCAATTGTTGTAGAACCACTTGTTCAAAAGACTCCCCATTGAATTGCTTTGGTACCATTGTAAAAGAAATTAATCGACCATATGAGTGTGGTTTTATATTGGAGTTTCTATTCTGTTCCATCGATTTATTTGTTTAATCTCTGTCAGTTCTCACTGTCTTGTGGACTATAGCTATATAGGAAATCTTGAAATCAGGTAGTGTAATTCTTCTAACTTTGTTCTTTTTCAAGATTGTTTTGGCTATTCTAGGTCCTTTGAAATTTCCATATAAACTTTTAACTTATAGATTATGTTTAATTCTATAATAAAGTTAGTTGGGATTTTGATTGGCATTGCACTGAATCTATAAATCAATTTTGGGAGAACTGACATCTAAACATTATTGACTCCTGTTATCCATGATCATATAGCTCCATTTATTTAGGTTTTCTTTAATTTCTCTTTGCAATGTTGGTAAAGATCTTGAACATATTTTGTTAAATTTATCTGAGTCTTTTATGTTTTTCATGTGGCTGTGTCATTGTGTTTTTAAACCTTACTTTCCAATTGTTTGTTGTTAGTATATAGAAATTCAATTGACATTTGCATATTGATTTTGTATCCTGAGATCTAGCTAAATTCAATTATTAGTAATTAATAGTTCTAGCATTAAAAAAAAAACTTTTGTGAGATTTTCTGTGTATGCAATTATGTTGTCTGCAAAGAAAGATGGCTTTACATTTTCCATTGCAATCTGTGTCTGAGTTCCCGTTCCTCTTACCTTACTGCGCTGGTTAGGACTTCAGTGCAACGTTGACCAGAAGTGGAGAGGGTGGACATCTTTGCCTTATTCTGATCTTAGCGGGAAGGTGTTCATTTATTTGTGACTAGGTATGTTAGTTGTAGGGTTTTCGTAGATGTCAGTTTCCTCCTCTTCCTACTTTGTTGAGAGCCTTTCTCTTTGTGATATTGTGATTTATAATAAATATATATATTTGGTCTTCATCTCTATTTTCATCTGGCACAGAACTTCTAAAACCCTTTCCTAAGTGATTGGAGCAGTAAAGGTGTCTTTTGTTGTTCATAACAAGCCCGGTTCCGCTTTTGGAAAGCCCTTAGGTAACCACAGGATGGGGGCAAGTTGTCAGGGAAACCAATCATGGTTAGAAGGTTGGAACTTTCATTCACTCCTCAACTTTCAGAGAGGGGAGAGGGGCTAGAGATTGACTTTAATCACAGTGGCCAGTGATTTCATTAATCGTGCCTATTGACAAAGCCTCCGTTGAAAGCCCCAAAGGACTGGGATCTGAGAAATTCCATGCTGCTGAACATGTGTGGACTTTTTTGTATATTGCCGGATTTATTTTGCTAATATTTTGTTAAAGACTTTTGAGTCCGTCTTCATGAAGGATATTGGTCTGTAGTTTTGTTGTAATGTCTTTGTCTGGCTTTGGTGTCCGAGTTGTGCTGGCCTTATGAAAACATTTTGGAAGTGTTTCTTCTTCCTCTATTTTCTGAGAGAATTTGGATAGAATTGGTATTACGTCTGCCTTAACTTGTGATAGAAAATTAACCAGCAAAGTATCTGGGCTTGGAGTTTTCTTTGTGGGAAGGTTTATAAAATATGACTCCAGTTTCTTTAATACAGGACTTCTCAGACTTTCTGTTTCTTCTCGCGTCAGTTTGGTAGTTTGTGTTTTCTAAGGAGTTAGTCTATTCAATCGAAATTGCCTAATTTATTGGAATCATATTTTATTACCATTCCATATTAAAGGGTGTGCAGTGATATTGTTTCTTTGCTGTTACTGAATATTTTTTATTTTCTTGATCAGCCTATCAAGGAGCTTATCATTGTATCAATCTTTTTGAATAACCTGCTTTTGGTTTTATTCACTCTCTACTGCTTGTCCGTTTAAAAAATTGCTTTGATTTTTACTCTACTTTTTATTATTTTCTTCCCTCTACTTACTTTGGGCTTAATTTGCACTTTCGGGGATAGTTTCTTAAAATGGAGGTTTAGGAATTAGATCTTATACACTTTTTTCTTTTCTAATATAGGCATTAAAAATATAAATTTCTTCTAAGCATTGTTTTTTGTTGAACCCCACAGATTTTCAAAATTTCATATTGTGTTTTACTTATCATTCAGTTCAAAGTATTTTCTAATTTCCTTTGTGATTTCTTCTTTGACCTATGGAGTATTTAAAAGAGTGTTGTCTAACTTCCAAATATTTGGAATTTTTCCAGATGTATGTTTGCTATCGTTCTGTAATTGATGTTCTGGGCAGAGAATGTACTCTGTTTGATTTCAGTCCTTTTAAATTTATTGAAACTTGATATATGGCCCAGCAAATGATCTATCTTGGTGAATGTTCTATTTACATTTGAAAGGAACGTCAATTAGATCAATTTGGTTAATTACGTTGTTCAAGTCTTCTGTGTCCTTGTGATTTTCTGTCTCATTTTTCTATTAATTACTTGTATTGCTGCTG
This sequence comes from Leucopleurus acutus, assembly GCF_964270905.1. Taxonomy (NCBI): domain Eukaryota; kingdom Metazoa; phylum Chordata; class Mammalia; order Artiodactyla; family Delphinidae; genus Leucopleurus; species Leucopleurus acutus. The sequence goes on from NC_139159.1 coordinate 81,953,877, forward strand.
CTGGTGGTGTTATTTCCACTAAATGCCACTTAATTACTACTATTCTGCTGCTACTATATGATAATAATAACTAATGTAGGGAGTGAGGGCTTCCTGTCTGTCAGGCACAGTGCCAAACACTACGTGGATTATTTCCTGTCATCTCACAACGAACATTTGAGTTTGGTACATTTACCCCCATTTGACAGATGAGGAAACTAAGGTACGGAGAGGCAAAGTAGGTCATCCGACACGCAGCAGTGTTTGGTTGAATCTGGACTTAAACCCAGGTCTGCCAGGGCCCCATGTCCCTTTTCCCGGCCACACAAAACCTTCACGTGGTGTGTGGCCGGAGATGGACCAGCAGGACACCCGTCCTTGGCTGTGGCAACTTCAGTCCACGCCAACCTCTTCTTTCCTCCCTTGGTCTCAGATCTGGCCTCTGCATCCTCTCTGAGCCCCTCAGTCACAGATCCAGCCCCCAGGGTGGGTGGGAAGGACACTTACTCTGTGCCAGGTGCCTAGAGACCAAGGTTCAAATCCCAACTCCACAGAGACCAGTCCCATGACTGTGGTCAAGTCCCCTCCCCTCCAAACCTGTTGCTCATTTGTAACAGCCTCGCCCTGCCTCCCCCTCTGTCCCCTCCCTCCCTCTCCCTCCCTGATCTCCTCCCTCCTCCCAGGGCTGAGCAGGTGCCTCCCATCCCCCACCATCCCGGCAGAAGGGCTTGTGGCAGAGCTCCCTCCCTACTTGGGCCAGCTGCTCTTCCCAGCAAGCCTTCTCTCTCTCCTTGAAGATCTCCTCTGTGGGACGGAGGACGGGTCCCTGGAGGCCAGACCTGATGTCCATGGCCAGGACCGGGTCTTGGGCTCCATCTCCCCCATCCCTTGGAGACGACTGATGTCCTGCCTCTGCCTATTCTGGCTCCATTGGGGAGGTGAGCTCAGAGGATGGCGAGCCAGACTTGGGCTCAGGGTCCAGAAAGCTGGTCTGGAGTTGTGGCCCTGCCACACTTGCTGTGTGACCTCAGGTAGGTCACGTTCCCTCTCTGGACCTCAGGCTCACCAATGGTAGATGGAGGGTTCCCTCTGGGCATGGTTGCTTGGGATGTACTTGGGTCCCCTCAAGGGTGGGAAAACGAGGCTGAGAGAGGGGCATATTGGGAGGCTGCAAACTTTTACGGAACTTTGGAAACCCAACCTCAGGGGGAGCGGCTGCCTCAGGGATGGTCCTGGGGGTTTCGGAGGTCACCCAAGGCAAAGAGGGACCTCCACCCAGCCTGCCAGCCCCAGGCACGGGGTGCAAAGCTGAGCTAAGAGTCCACACTCCCAAGCACGGCCTCTGAGGCCTCCCCGCCAGACTTCCTTGTAGAGAGCAGGGCCTGCCACCCCCCTTTCCTCCCCCTGACCTCAACCCCTCGCCGAGGCTGCTGACCAGCTCCTCCCTAAGGCCCTGAGGTGTACTCACACCATTCCCTCCTCGAACTCCTACTCATCCCTCAAGGCATGGCTCAGACTTGGCTGCCTGCTCCGGAAAGCCCTCCCTTATGGCCACCGGGGCCGCCCGGTACCTCCCCCGCTGGGCAGAAGGGAGCTCAGCTCATGCTTGTGAATGGATGAATGAGCGAGGGATGAGAGTTGGCGCGTGCCTGCCTGGGAGGCTGTGAGCTCCTGAGGGCAGAGCCGGGCACATGACAGGCGCTCAGTGTTTGCTGTCTTGCATTAGCTGAGCCTCATGCTGGCAAGACCCTTCCCTGTAAGTCCTCTCTGGGGGTTCTCAGAGACCCCCACTATCCAGGCGGTCCTTCCAGTGGCTCAGAGGCAGCGGCTGCTGAGGAAACACAGAGACCTGGACCCCACAGGCCCAGGACGTGAGGCTGGGTGACTAGGCCCGTCGCACAGCCTCTGTGAGCTTGGCCTCCCCGCCTGCCAGTGATCCGGGGAGAGGACCACGTGGCAGGGCAGGCCTGCCTCCTGGGCTTCCTCGCTCCGTCCCGATTCTGTCCAGGCCTGTTGTCGAAATGCTGACAGCGGGAGCACGGGCTAGTGGGGATGGGCAGCTCGGCTAGCCGCTGGTGCCCTACCCTGGGAGTCCCGAAGTGGCCCAGGCTGGCCGAGGGGAGATGGGCTGCGGGAGTGCTCGGGCCATAGCCCATGGCCCTCTGGCACGGGGATGCTTCACTGTTGCACAGCCTGTGTGTGTCCCGCGGATCAGCAGCCCTGCACGCCCCCTCCTGCTCTCTCCTCATGACCTCCCCCTCCCCCTGCTGGCCTGGGGACAGAGGGTGGCCCAGCCCAGGCCCTGAGCACGGGACATACCGTTAGAGGTCAGGACGCCCATCACGTAGAGGAGGCTGCGGTGCTGGAGGACGCCCGACAGGACCTCGGTCTCCAGGTGCTGGGCCACCAGCCGCCAGCAGTGCCTGCAGGTGGCCACCAGCACGTTGCTGGCCGCGTCCCGGTAGCCCTCCTCCAGCTCCCGGGTGCGGGCAGAAAGGAAGAGTGGTCTGGTTTGGTGGGCAGGACGGCTACCATCCACCTGGTTTTTCGATAGAAAACTGAGACCGAGGAAGGCCGACATGCATAGCTGGCAGGTGAAGATCGGGTCCAATCTCAGGCTCAGAGCTGCACGTGCCTGTCAGCATCCCCGGTCCGCTGACTGGTCCAAGACCCGTCATCATTCTTCTTGCTTCTGAGCCTTTGCTCGTGCTGTACCTCCTGCCTGCCTTACGGTTCCCACTTGCCCTGTCTATGCAAACCCTAGCCCTGCATTTGGTGGCATCTGAAAGTGAGGGGGTCTCTGGTCTCTCCCCACGTGATGCTGGTCCCTGTGATGCTGTTTGATCATCCCATGAAATTGTTATATCATTTATAAATTTTTAAAAATTTATTTATTTGTTTTATTTATTTATTTTTGTCTGCGTTGGGTGTTTGTTGCTGCGCGTGGGCTTTGAGGTGAGCGGGGGCTACTCTTCGTTGTGGTGCGCGGGCTTCTCATTGCGGTGACTTCTCTTGTTGTGGAGCACGGGCTCTAGGGCACGCGGGCTTCAGCAGTTGTGCCACGTGGGCGCAGTAGTTGTGGCTCGCGGGCTCTAGAGCGCAGGCTCAGTACTTGTGGAGCAAGGGCTTAGTTGCTCCACGGCAATATCTTCCCGGACCAGGGCTCAAACCTGTGTCCCCTGCATTGGCAGGTGGATTCTTTTTTTTTTGCGGTACGCGGGCTTCTCACTGTTGTGGCCTCTCCCGTTGCGGAGCACAGGCTCTGGACGCGCAGGCTCAGCAGCCATGGCTCACGGGCTTAGTTGCTCCGCGGCATGTGGGATCTTCCCGGACCAGGGCTTGAACCCGTGTCTCCTGCATGGCAGGCGGATTCTTAACCACTGAGCCACCAGGGAAGCCCCTCCATTCATTCTTTTATTCACTCGTTCATTAAAAAGCCAGACAGAGCTTTCCCCCAATCATCTACCCAACCATCCATCCCCTGGGACTTTAGGCTAATCATTTCCCTTCCCTAAGCCTCAGTTTCCTCATCTCTGGGGATCATAATAATCTTATCGAGAGACTGTTCAGAGGATGGTGCACACGTGTCCGTCCACTTTCCTCCCTTCCCCCTTGGCTCATTGGACACATGAGATTGACTTGCCCCAAATCATGGCGCTGCTGTCTGGAGGAACCAAGGTTTGATCCCCCTTTGGGGTCCAGGCCTTCCCTCTGCTCCCCACGCCTGCCCTGAGTGGCCCGAGCAGTTCCCACATCCAGGTTGTCTACAAAGTAGTCATGATGGTTTCCAGAACCAGATTGGGGTCCCCGTGAGCCACGTTCTTGATTTTTCGATGACGTACTTCAGGTGGAGGGGGTCTGAACTATTCAGGTCCCGGAGCGTCTTGAAGCAGATGGTTAAAGCAGATGGCAAGAAAGTGTGAGGATCGGTGTGCTGTAGGAATGTCACGTTGCGCTAACAGGGCTGGGTGGGCAGCGAAGGGGTAGGGCTGGGAATGGGAAACAGTGATCTGAAAGGGAGGGCTGGGAACTGAACACACTGGGAAATCCTGGGCCTCCTGACTGTTCTGTCAGTGCTTCCGGGGTTCAAGGTAAGATGAGAAGCAAGAAAGCAAGCAGGGAATGCATCCTTGTTCACCCATGCATATTTCCATCCATTCACTGATTCATCCTCCTTTTCATGCATCCATTTACCTTTCATCTATCACCCACCTATCCATCAATCCATCCATTAATAAACGTATCCATCTATCTACCCATCCACTCATAAATTCATCTATTCATCCATCTACCCACTCTTCATCCATTTAAAAATTCATCTACCCATCCATCCATTTATCCATCCATCCACCCATCCCTCTGTCCCTCCATCTATTCATTCCTTCATCCTTTCATCCTCCATCCAGTCACCCAACATTCAATGATGTTCATTCACTGTGTGGTCATAGGGCTGTGTGTGCGGCTTAAAGGGGAGTCAAGGCCCAGCTCTGTTCTGAAGGAGCCTCCAGCCCAAGGGAGCCCTACCCAGTATTGGTGGACTTTAGGGAGTTATTACTGGGGAGTTGTATAAAAGGCCCTGGGCACACAGAGCGGGAGGGGTGATAAAGCCTGACTAAGGTGGAGAGTCGGGACTGTCTTCTCAGAGGAGGAGGCACTTTAACTTGGCCTAGAAGGATGAGGGCAAGTCATCCTTTGAATGAGGGGAAAAGCATTCCAGTGAGAGGGCCAGGGGTAAGCTGAGGTTCTAAGGTGTGAAAGGTGCTGAAGGAGAGTGGAGGGTGGTGGGTGAGAGAAGGCATTTTGGATGGTGCCTCAGGAGACATGAAAAGGCCAAGGAGGATGGGCAGGAGGCTCTGCTGAAAGCTGCACTATGTCCACACCTCTTGACACCCCAAGGTCCCAGAGAGTGGACTTCCTCTGGCCCTCGTCCCCAGGACTTCTTTGGGTGGAGGGACTGAGGGGGTCTGCTGGAACCTGACTGCCCTGCCTGAGTCCCGGGGCCAGTGGTCACCTGCGCTGTAGGCTTCCTCCATGAATGTCTTGTGCTCCTTGGGCACCAGGGTGGCCTGGCTGCTCTGTGACTTGCAGAGCAGGATGGTGGTGGGGGGCATCCATCTGTCCCTGGGGGCAGAATCCTGAGGCACATTTATGTAAGACTGGTTCTTCATGGATTCAGAGATGCGGGAGGAGATTCTGAAATGGAAAAGGGGCTCCTGGGTGTGTGCGCCTGGGTGCCCTTGTGTGTGTTCATGGCTGCAGGTGCAGTAGATGCTGAGAGCCACCTTGGTCTGGATCAGGCTTGGCAACAGTTTTCCATGCACCCACCCTTCTGTTTAATAGACTGACTGAATCCTGGGAGGAGGGCAGGGGTCTGGAGGCCCAAGGGACACGGTTGAGTGGGCAGCATCACCTGTGGGCCTGGTGGGGCCTTGTTTCCCAGCAAGTGTTGGTGGGACAGACATGGCTGGCAGGAATTAGAGGGCTCAGGGTATGGCAACCCCTCTTAATACTAATATTAAGAGGGCCAAGCCCTCTTAATATTGAGCGATGAAATGTGTGTCGGATAAAGTCACTCAGAATCCTCCCATGGTTTCCCACTGCACTCAGAGAAAAACCCAAAGTCCTAAAAATGATGAAGATGACACTGGTGCTTCCATCCAAATGGAGTCACAAGGACAAGATTCACCCTCCTGCCTTACATAACTGGAAAACTGGAAAAAATATACAAAACCATGAATAACAGATATTAGGCAGAAAGCAGGGCGGGACAATGATTCCTGATGGACGGAAAACCAGCGAGGCTGGCTCCAAACTGCTGAGCTTGCTGCCTGAAAAACTTCTAATTTGCAGTGCAGGGGGCGGTGCAGTGCACAACCTAGTGGTCTACTTGAGTTGAGGAAATAGAGGTGGAAGTCTGGGGAGGCCAAAGTGGCCAGAGTTTGCAGGGAAGAATAATAGCAGAGAGCTGCCTAGGGAGGGACTGTGAGCTCTGGACATTTTCAGAGCACCCCCTGCCCCCCAAGTCTTTCTCTGCATGCTGATCAGTACACGTGTGAAAAGAAAGCACCCGAAGGAGCAGAGGAAACAATTCTTGGAGTTTACACAGTCTGAGAGTAGTTCCTGTTTTCATCAGCCAGAGTGGAAAACCTTGTAATTCATAGGGCATTGGTCAGAGTACTATGAATGGTATTATCTCAATAGTGGGGAAAAATTTCAGCCCTAGACAAGAATGCTTTGGCCTGCCCTTATAAAGCTTAAAGGAATGCCTCGAAAGGACCAAATTGTTTTTCAATAATTTAGTTATATGCCAGAACAAAGCTCAAGAATATTTATAAAGTACAGGAATATCCAGTACCCGAAAAGGTAAAATTCACAATGCCTAGCATTGAATAGAACATTACCAGGCATGCAGAAGCAGCAAGAAAATATGACCCATTATGAGGAGAAAAATCAGCAGATCAAAAACAACACAAAAATGACACAAATGAGAGAATTAGTAGGCAAGGACTTGAAATATTATTATAATTATATTCCATATTTTCAACATGGTAGATTAAAACATAAGCACACTAAGGAAAGACATGGAAAATATAAAAAAGCTGAAAAACACAATGCTTAAGATTAAGAATACACAGAATGAGTTTAACAGCAGATTAGACACCACAGATGCAAAAATTAGTGAACTTGAAGACACAACAGAAACTATCCAAAAATGTAACACTAATAGAAAAAAGATTGAAAAAAAAAAAAGAAGGAACAGAGCATCAGTGAGTTGTGGGACAACTACAAAGGGCCTATTTGAGTCCTCACAGGAGAAGAAAAGAGGACAGAGAGATATTTGAAGAAATAATATCTGAAGTTTTCAAGTTAATGAAAATCATAAACCCACAGATCCAGGAAACTCAGTGAACCACAAGGAAAAGAAACATGAAGAGAACTACACTAAGTTACACTGAAATAAAGAGGAAATCTTAAAAACAGCCAGAGGAAAAAAAGATACATTTTATACAAAGGTATAAAGAATGAGAGCCATAAGATTAAGAATTAGTTCTTGTCAGAAACAGTGCAAACCAAGTGACAGTGGAGCAACATTTTAAAATAGAAAAGAAAAATAGAACAAAGAAGAGATGGGACAAAGAGAAAACAAATTGCAAGTTGGTAAAATAGAAACCAATAATAGAAAGAGAGATGGGAAATCCCCAAGTATTTGGAAACTAAATAACATATTTTAAAATAAGGCACAGGCCAAGAAGAAATCAAAAGAGAAAGTAAAAAGGATTTTGAACTGAAGGAAAATAAAAACACATGGGGTTTTGTGCATGGGGTGCAGCTAAATGCATGGGGTGCAGCTAAAGCAGTGCTTAGAGGGAAATTTATAACATTAAAATTTATAGTACTAGAAAGGAATAAAGGTTGAAATCAATGACCTAAGTCTTCCATCTTAAAAACTAGGAATAGAAGGGCATATTGAAGCTAACACAAGAAAATAAAAAGTAGAACAGAAATTAATGAAATAGAAAACAGGAAAACAATAGAGAAAATCAATGAAACCAAAAGCTGATTCTTTGAAATGATGAAAACATTTTTTTTTCTGGTATGCAGGCCACACATATTTTGATAAAGGCACAAAAGCAATTCTATTAAGAAAGGATAGTCTATTCAACAAATGGTGTTGCAATAATTGGATATACACATGTAAAAAAAAAAATCCCAATTTATACTTCACTACATACATAAATTAACTCAAAATGGATCATAGACCTTAAAGTAAAACCTACAATTCTAAAACTTCTAGAAGAAAATATAGGAGGAAAACTTTGTGACCTTGAGTTGGACAAAGATATGTTGTATATGACACCAAAAGCAATATCCATGAAATAAAAAATTGGTAAATACATTCATCAAAATTAAGAATGTCTGCTTTTCAAAAGGCAGCTATAAAAAAATGAAATGATAAGCTTCAGACTTGGAGGAAGTATTTGCAAATCACATATCTGATAAAAGACTATATCTGATATATACAAATAACTCACAAAACAAAACAAAACAAAACACAAACAACCTAAGAAAATACAGGCAAAAAATTCAAATAGACATTCCACTAAAGGAAAAAAGAAAATGGCAAATAAGCCCATAAAAACAGCTCAACATCATTCCCCATGAGGGAAACCAATTAAAACCACAGTGGGATATCAATACACATCTACTAGAATGGATAAAATAAGAAAAATCAGAAAATACCAAGTGCTGGTGAGGATGCAGGGTAACTGGGGTCTCCATCATCGCCAGTGAAAATCCAAAATGGTACGGCCAGTGTGGAAAGTAGTTTGGTACTTTCTTAGAAAGTGATACCTACATTTACCACCCAAATCAGCTATTCCACTCCTAGGCATTTACTCAAGTGAAATGACGACTTCATACAAAAATCTGTACACGAATGTTTAGAGTAGCTTTATAATAACCCCAAACAGAAAAAATCCAAGTGTCCTTCGACTGGTGAATGCATAAACAAACTGTGTTACATTCACAGAAATACTACTTAGCAATAACAAGAAATGAATGTATGTAAATAAAAAAGAAATCCTGTAAGTAAAAAAAAAAAAACAAAACAAGAACCAAAGAAATAAGAACAAAAAGGATCCCCTCCACCTCACTTCCTTCTGCTCTTTCTTGCTAACCCCGTCCACCCCAGGTACAGTGAGCTCCTGAGGCTCCGCAACCCACCAGGCACACTTCTGTCTCAGGACCTTTGCACTGGCTGTTCCTTTGGTCTGGGGAACGTCCTTCCTTCAGAGAGCTGCTCGGCTCAGTCTAACACCTCCTTCAAGACTTTGCTCGATTGTTTCTTTCTTGATGAACTTCTTTAAAATCTGACCCTCACCCTGCACTCTCTACCCCCTAAACTTGTCAATTTCTTTCCCTATCCCTTTTCACCTTGTAACATCATATAACTCACTGTACTATGTCTGGTTTATTGGCTGTCTCCCCCACTGCAATGTGAACCAGGAGGCAGGGCTCTTCATGTCTTGTTTCCAGCTGTGTCCTCAATGCCTGGAATAGTGCCTGGTATGCTTAGCAGGGGCTCAGCAAATGTTTGTGGAATGAATGGTAGAGTGATGTGTCCAAAGCAGCCATCAGCCCTGCCTGGATCTTCTGGGGACAGCCCTGGGACAGCCCTCCCAGCTCGCTCGTTTCCTGGTGGTCTGTCCCCTGCAGCCTCCACACCAGGATTAACTGCCCGAGCCCTCTCCAACTGACCATGGGACTTTGCTCTCCCCTCTGCCCAGAGCATGTGTCCTTCCTCCTTGTCCCTTTGTGAGGCTGATGTGAAGTCAGCCTTCAGCCTTCCTGCCTCGGTAAGAGCATCCTAAGGTGTGTCTCCTGGCTGCCTGGCTGACTGATGGCCCTTCTTGGCTCTCCCTGAGCTCCTTGGAACCCTGGTGGCACCACTGACTAACCCCTGGTCCTTTGCCTTCCCAAGTTTCCCTGGGGATGTGCTGGCTGTCTCTGGGTCCCCAACGTGTCCCAGGGCAGGCCCTGAGTAAAGGTCGACTGAGCGAGTGAATGAGTGGATACTGCTGAGAGCATGCTCCAGGGAGGACCTTCCTTGAACAGCGGGACTGTCCTCCTCCCGTCTACCTAGAGCTGCTATCAGCAGCCCTGCCTCCTTCAGCTCCCTTCCCACGTGGTGTCCCTGCTTAGAGTGGGGGCCCCTTCCCCATCCCTTGGCCATGCCCAGCCTGAGAACCCTCCCCCCCCGCCATCTGCCTCTTTGGGGACCAGTGACCGTGTGGCCAAGCAGGGGACACTCCCGGGGTTGCCCGAGATGTTGCTTTCCTGCATGTCTGAGCTGGTGACACAGAGGACTCAGCCCTGACCAGGGGACTTGCTGGGATGAAAGCGTTTATAAAGTGCAGGGAACAGAGCCTGGGTCGGGGGGGCACTTGGCTTGGGGGTGGCTGACGGGCTCTGTAGTCCCCGAGCCTGCACAATGCCCTGAGTGGCATCCTTCCTGCCGCCTCCACTCACTCAGCGAGTATTTAGCAAATGCTTACAGTGTGCCGGGCACCACTCCAGGACCTGGGGGTTCATCAGGGGACAAAAACACCCAGAAACTCCTTCCCTCGTGGCACTTATGTCCCGGGGACAGTGAGAAGGACGAAGGTCAAGCCAGCCAGGGAGTGGGTGCGCTGTGGAGGTTATTTTAAGCAGGTCAGGGAGGCTTGGCTGGTAAAGTAGGCACCCAGAGCGGGTGCTGGATGACTGGATAATTCAGTGGTGAATGAATGAAGGCATTCTGGGGACAGGGCAGCTCGCCCCTGCCCGGGAGGAATGGGCGCATCCCTTCCCGTCACCTCTGCCCCGCCACCCACCTCACCAGCGCCTCCACCGCCACCAACGAGGATGGCCATGTGTTGGGGACTTGATCATGTCCACACTGTCCTCACACCAACCCTGCGGGGTGCTGAGACACACAGAGGTTCAGTGACCCGTCCCAGGACACACAGCCTCTGCAGGACAGTGCACGTTCAGATCTGCCCAGCTCTAAAGCCTGCATCCCGGGGACGTGGCCACCGGGGCTCAGTACACGAGCCCTGCTGGAAGGCCCTTCCTCCTACGGCCTCTCAGAAAAGCACTCACTCCCCTGCCGCTCCTGGTGGGCTCAGCCATTCACGCAGAGCCTGGTCTCCCTCTGCGCCCAGGAGGGGCCTCGGGCGGGTCAGTGATGGCCACAGCCACAAGCGAGACCCCTGTCTCACCACAATCACGCATCCCCGCCCCACGGCGACCAGGACTGGATGTATTTTTAAAGACAGAAAAACAGTAGGAACGCAGTTAGCAAACAGCTGCAGGAGGAGCGCTTTCTCGTCATAGATTGATGCAGGATGCGCCGGGGTGAGGGGGGAGACAGGCCTGACAACACAGGCAGAAGCAACAGTGCAGAACAGAGGAGCTGCGTTCAGAGGCGGGTACGGGCTGCTGCCCTGGGGACAGCCACAGGGATGGGAACACAGGCGGGAATCCCGCCCTGGAATCCCCCACCCCCACCCCGAGGGACGGCCTGGAGAGCCATGCCTGAGTCCCCACAGAGCGCACCCTGGGCTGGGGGCCGAGGAGGCCGGGGAGGGAGCCTTCAGGCCAGACTCCGACCTGCGACTGGACACGGGAGGTGGAACTGCCCTCGTGCCTGCCTGGGGCGCTGGGGACACGAGACCAAAGTCCCCAGAGGAGCCTTCCTTGGTGTACGTTCCTTGAGTCTGTTAGGTCATGGGCTGCTGTATCCTCTCGATGAAGTCGAGGTTCAGGGAAGCAGTGGACAGTCTGTCTGTCGTCTATCCATCCGTCCACTCGTTCTCATACCTCTGGTTCCCACAAGCAGTCAGCAGCCACAGGTGGCGCGATGGCAAAGGCTGTGTTGGGATTCGAGTACCCCTTTCCACATCACCCCCCAGCCTCCTCTCCACCAAGTCAAGGGGACCTCAGCTGCCGGGCCCCTCTCTCGGCTCAGGGCCTGGGGATCAGCTCCCTGCTGCCCTGCAGGGGGTGCTCTCCTGGAAGACCACATGGGGGTCCCCTCCTGGGCTCCCACGTGCCCCTGCCTGGCGCTGGGCTGACCTGGGGCTCTGGAACCGGCTAAAGAGGTCCTGTCGGCCATGGTGCGGCTGTGTGGCTTTTCTGAACGCGGCCCGTCTCTGTTGGGGTGCAGTTGGAGGTGCTGCCAGCTCTGTCCTCGTGCCCGGCGGAGCAGTCCTATCTCTGGACACACCCTCCGCCACCCCAGCCAGCCCTGACCTCACCACTGAGGTCACAAATGTTGCAGCACCCAGCACACCTTTGCAGGAACAGTGCTGTGGAATCGAACACCGTGTTCTGGGCACAGCATGTGCGCGTGTGTGTGTGCATGTGTGTGTACACCTATGTCCCCAGTGTGGCCTTGGGCCCGGCCTCTCCACCTCTGGTTCTCAGTTATCTCCTTCTGGACACCCGTGGATCTGGCCCCAGCTGACACCTTGGTGCACCTTTGAGACGCCCCAAGGCAGAAGCCCGGCTGATCCCTGCCTGGATTCCCAGCCCAAGCAATTGTGAGGCAGTAGATGTGTGTGGTCTGAAGTCCCTAAGTTTGGGGTCATTTGTTCCATAGCGATACATAGGTAATGCGTGCCCCGTGCCAGGGAAGAAGCGGCAGAGCTGGGACTCTGTGTGGCCTCCCAGCAGAAGCTGTCTCTGGGCGGTTCTGGAGCGGAGTTCCCGCTTGTGGCCCCTGGTCCAGTTCCATGGCTGCAGGGGAAGCTGGGTCCAGGAGGCAGACCGGGACTCCCAGCATGGACCCCTGTCGCCACACTTGGCTATTGGAGGCCCTACCATTGAGGAGGCCCCAGGGCCCATGGGCTGCTGGTGCCTGGACCTGCCGCTGGGCCAGCTTGCTCTGGGGCCATGGGCAGCTCCCTCTGCCCAGCCAACCCCGATCTCGAGGAGTCCTTGTAGCCACGCTGTGCCTGCAGCCCCTGCACCCTGGAGATAGTCATGAGGGGACCCGGGCCACCATGGGGGAAACCACAGAGAAAACGGGTGGCCACCGCCCACCGCCGAGGCCTTGGGGGCTCCGGAGCTGGCCCAGGGTTCAGACCCCAGTTGTGGTTCTGCTGGCCAGATGACCTTTCGGAGGCCATGACCCCTTTAGAAACAGGGGTTGGGGCTTCCCTGGTGGCGCAGTGGTTGAGAGTCCGCCTGCCGTTGCAGGGGACATGGGTTCGTGCCCTGGTCTGGGAAGATCCCACATGCTGCGGAGCAACTAGGCCCGTGAGCCACAACTGCTGAGCCTGCGTGTCTGGAGCCTGTGCTCTGCAAAAGAAAGGCCGTGACAGTGAGAGGCCCGTGCACCACGATGAAGAGTGGGGCCCGCTCGCCGCAACTAGAGACAGCCCTTGCGCAGCAACGAAGACCGAACGCGGCCAAAAATAAATAAATAAATTTATTAAAAAAAAAGAGAAAGAAACAGGGCTGGCAATGCTCCCTCCGCAGCTTGTTCTGAGACTTAAATCACTTTTCCCTGAGAGGTGCTTGGCACGAGACGGACGCCCGGTGCAGCAGAGCTGCCGGAGTGGGCGGCCTCACCAGGTCTAAATGCGACTGAACTTCACGAGCTTCCGTGAGATGCGCATCGTGGATTCGCACCTGTGGTGGGGAGGAGACCGAGGCTGGGAGGGGCGAGGGCAAAGTAAGCAGGAGGGCAGGTTTCTGGAGGCCTCGCCAAGGCCGCTGGAGTCTTCACCTCACCGCGCACCCAGGAGCTGGGAGCTGGGACTGTCTCCAAGCTGTTTGCTCAGGTCACTCTAACTGGGGGTGGGGTGGTCCCTGCACGTAGCCCAGTTCGCGCTCTCCCATCCATCCGGCACCATGCAGGGGACTGTGGAAAACTGGGTCCACAAATCCACCTGTGAAGGAGGGTCCCTGGGAGGCCCGATCCCTTGCAGGGCCCAGAACAGGCATCTGGTGGTGTCCCTTCTCTGAGAGCTGTGCCCTCATGCCTCCAGGGTGTGCCGCCCGCAGCCTCTCTGCCTGGTGGCCAACAGGCTTGCGTGACTGGGGCTTAAATTCTCAGCGATTTTGAGAGCTGGTTGTTAAATACTGCCATAGAAGCTTACAATTCAATGGACTCTGTTAGAAACAGAGGTAGTAAGTACCCCGAACTCATCACTTCCTGCTTATTGGACTATATTTCACTGTCACCTATGTCCTAGAGATAACTTCTAGCTGTGTCTGTGCCTATATATGGTGAGGTTCTGTGCATCTCTGCCAGACTCCGCCCACTGTGCCATCACATTGGCAGAGGGAGGTCAGCCGTGGTGGGAGCATTTACACCAGGGCCATGGGCAGCACTGCCAGTCAGGGCCTTTGATTTCTTTCTTTCTTCCTTTTTTCTTTTTGGCGAGTCATTGTTGGACATCGACAAGGCTGACTGGGCAAGGTGGGCCAACCAGTTCCCCCCCTTAGGAATTTGGAATTGGGGCCAAGAGTGAGGCGTTGAGGTTGGGGTCCTCTACGGCTGCCCCCTCTCCTCAGGGTTCCAGGCAGAAGGGAGGAGAAAGTGGGGTACAGAGAGAGGCTGGGCCCCGAGGGGGATGAGCTCGAGGGACGAGCTCAGGGGATTTCGTGGGTCCTGGCCCCGGACCTTGCCCTTGGGCCTTCTGGGCTCTCGGAATGCACCTGGGTTACGGTGAGGCAGGTTTTCTGCAATTTCATTTCCACAGGAGAACTTTCCAGCAAGCCCTGGATGGGTAATGAATGAGCTGCCTCAGAGGGAGTACACTCGTATCCCTGCAGGGCTCCAGGGACGCCGGATGTTGGGGGGTGGGGGGGATTTGAGCATCACTTAGGGGGTGCGGGTGGGAGTGGGAGTGGATGAGTCTCCTCTGTGGACAGACATCAGCCCCAGGGGACACGGGGAGGGACACCTGTTGAGACCTGGGCTCTGACCCGTGTCCATCTCCCACTACCCCTCACCACGTTTGAAAATGGTAGTTGTCAGGGTTGCAGGTCCCTGGCTGGGTCATGCCGCATGCCTGCTTCCCCCACGAACCTCTCAGGAATTGGGGAGCACCTTCAGCACTGGGGGAACCACCTCTGCTGGATGTGGGCTCCCAGCCTGGTGGCCACTTTTCACAGCAACCTGGGAGCCAGATTGCTCACCACCCTGGGATTGGGATGAGGCTAAGAGAGGGTCGGGAACTGACTGGAGGTCACACAGCGGTCGGTGGTAGAGCCAGGTTCAAATTCAGGCCCTCAAACCTCAGTTCAGGGTGAGCATGGTGCCCACAGACCATGTCACACCCGCCTCCCCAGGGTACCAGGCCCTCCCCAGAGCAGAGCTCACAGGGGCCTCGAGGCTGCTCTCGCCCGCGCCTCCCTGTTCCGCCGGCAGATGGCGCTGCGGGCCCAGGCAGGACCCGAGGCGGAGGGACACGAGGGGAGGGCGGAAGAGACGTTCCTGCAGTGATGGGCTCTCCCCCTCCCCGCAGCCCTCCCGAGCCCAGACAGCAGGTCGTGGGGAGGGGGCCCTGGCATCCCACCGCCCAGGCACCTGGCACACCTGGGGGTGTGACCCCGCTACCCCCTGGGAGACGGCAGCTATGGGTAGAGTGTCGGCTCACTCCCACCTCCGAGCCTTTGCACAGGCCCCTCCCCCTCCTGGGCTCCCTCCAGCTCTGGCTCCTGCCGGGAACCTGACAGGAGGCTGCAGTTACTAACCCCAGAGAGGCGGGGGCCTGACCCAAGGCCCAGCAGACCGGCCCCTGCCCGGCTGCCCAGCCCCTGTCTCTCTGCCCGCCTCCCCCCCACCACAACTCAGTTCCCAGCTGCAGCCAGGTCGGCCCTCTGAGGCTTGTGCAGTGCCTTCCTCCTGGAATGCCCTTGACAAAGATTCTTGGGTTCCAGAACCTTCTCCTGGGCCCATCTGTGCACTTCCTCATAAAATACTGTTCCAGCAAGAACCCCCCGCCCCCCCCCCGTACCCTGCCCTCCCCCCTGCATCTGATCAGGTTCCTCATCCTCCACCCTCCCCCAGGTGAGGTGTGAGCACCTGGCCTGCCTTCAGTGAGAATCCTGGTGCATCGATTTAGCTAGAATCCCCCTTCTCCTGATATTTCCTCTTAGTAATTTTCCATCTATTGACCGCCCCACCTCCGCCCCGCCCACACCCCATCCTGCTCCTTGGCCGTAAATCCCCACTGCCCCTGCCGTATTCAGAGCTGAGCCCGGTCTCTCCCCCGTACACCCCCATCACTGTGGTCCCTGCACCTGTAGTGATAACCACCCTTGAATAAGTCTGCCATACCATCTTCAACCAGTGTCAGCCCCGCCCCCCCACACCCCTGCTTTCCTAAAGAAACTCCTCGCCCTTTCCTACTCACCCTTGGAGAACCCCAGCTCAGGTCACCTCCTCTGTGACGCCACCCCTGATTTCTCTGGGCTCCCATAGCGTTTACTGTCGCTGCGGAGGTTGGTTGAACGTGAACTCTGAGCTCTGGGACACAGGGTGGTGGAGGCTGGGGCACCTACAGGAGGGGCCAGGCAGACAGACTCTCCCTCCTGGATGGTTCCCGGGAGCACAAAGGCTCCATCAGACCACTTGGCATCCTCCCGCGATGTTTAAGACCACTAAGCGCGCTCAGCCCAGCCTCAAGGAGCACAGCTGGGATTCCAATCCTGGGCTCTAGGACTTCCCGGCTCAGGGAGGTCCTGCCCCGCTGCGTCTCCTGTGGGGTGGTGGTCAGGGCCCCCGCCTCACAGGCCCACGTGGTCCCTGGGGCGCGGGGGCAGTCCGTGTCCTGCCAGTCCACCCAGGCCCACTTGGTTCTGCCCAGGCATGCCGTCCTCACCTGCCAGAACCCTCCCTGACCCTGCCTGGCCCTGCTCTAGGCAGCCTTTGCCCCTCCCCCAGTCTCCCAGCCTTGGGGATCTCCCGTTGTCCCTTTCTCTCCACTGGACCCTGTGCCCCACGAAGGTGGAGACCCGGAGGCCCCTCCCTGCCGTGCTCTAGCATGTAGTAGGCACGCACAGAATGCCTGCTGGGTGAAAGCAGCAGGCGCGCCCCTTTGAAGAGGCTGCCCAGGGAGGGGTCCTGCCTCGTGTCTTTGGGGCCCGTGGAATGGGGGGACAGAGTCAGCAGGGCCCCGGGGCCCCCATGCAGGCGCACTGCCGGGGGGCGCCTGCTCAGCTTCCAGGCTCCCTCCTCCCTCCACGCCAAAGTAAGAGGGGGGAAAAGGCCAAAGTAAGAGGTTTTCTCCTCCACTTTCTGAAAATGAGATTTTAAAAATAACCAGGAGGCGGTGGCATTGCCAGGAGGGGATTATGTGGGGAGCGGGGATGGCGCGGGCCTGCCTGCCCCTCCTCCTGGGTGCGCCTCAGCCTGGACCTCCCACTCTGCCCCTCCCTCTCCTGATGGGGGAGGTGGGAGGGAAGACCGCAGCGGGGGAGCTGCTGAGAAGGGAGGTGACCGAGGTGGAGGAGGAAGGAATGCTTGGGCTGGGACCCCAGGTCCCCACTGGCCCCCCCACTCTCCCTTGGTGCCCTGCTCAGCAGCCACCTGGCCTCCTGGGCTGTTTCTTGTTCCTTGGGGCACTGTGCTCCTTGCTGCCACAGGGCCATTGCACGTGCACGTCCTCACACTCTCTTTCCCTCCCTTCATGCGACATCCCATCTTTATCCTCAGCTTCAATGTCATTTTCCCGAGAGGCTGACCTTGACTACAGGATGGTCTATGTGTGTTCCCCCTGTCACTGCCGACCTCGCGGTTCCCTGACAGTCTCCTCCCACGTCCTCATCCTCATTGGGGTTTATTTATTGACTTGACTCTTACTTCTCTCTCCCGCTGTGAGCCCCTTGGGGTGGGGGCTGAGGAGCAAATGATACAGGTCTCTCCCACCCCCATCCCCTGGGCTCTTCCTATTTCTGTAGTTCAGGGCCAGCCCCTGTGTTTCTTTGTCTGAAGTGCTCTCTGGCTGCTGGGGGAAGATGCCAGGGAATCAGCTCTCCTGGGAGCAGCACTTAACGCATGACTGATGGGGTGGGTGGGTGACAAGCCCCTCACCCCTCAGACAGGACGGCCCAATGAGACTGAGCCCCAGTGGCTCCCAGAGGTAACCACTTAGTTGATAACACCCTTGATCACTGGCCTCCTTCTGTCCCTACCACGTGCGCTGGGATCACTTCCCACATGACCTCCTGTCCTCAAATCATTCCGTAGGGCCTGGAGCTAGGCTGAATAATGACCTCCCAAAGAGATCTATGTTCCAATCCCTGGAACCTGTAATTATTACCTTATATGGCAAAAAAGGGCTTTGTGGCTGTGATTAAGTTAAGAATCTTCAGATGGGGAGATTATCTGGATTATCCGGGTGGCCCCTTAAAGCAATCACATGCATCCTTATGGAGGGAGGAAGGGGGAGTTTTGACACAGACGGAAGAGGAGGGGGCCGTGTGACCACAGAGGCGGGGATGCCGAGGGATGCTGGCAGCCACCAGAAGACAGGAGAGGGAAGGGCAGATTCTCCTGGGAGCCTTGGGGGGAGCACGGCCCTTGACTGCGTCCCAGTGATACTGTTCTGAACCACCAGGGGCGCGGTGATTGTCACAGCAGCCCTGGGAGACAATACCATGTGCTTCGGGGGAGCCCAGACTAACGCGCACTGGGTCTGTCTTAATTACGGTGACAGGCTGGCAGTTGTCCCTGCATATGCTGAGCACCTGGCCGCCTAGGTGTGGACTACATCCCCCAGCCTCCCTACAGCCAAGAGCGACCACGTGACTTAATTCTCACCCTGGCATTTGATTTGAGAAGTGAAGGGCACAGTTTGTTTTTTTTTTTGCGGTTCGCGGGCGTCTCACTGCTGTGGCCCCTCCCCTTGCGGAGCACAGGCTCCGGACGCGCAGGCTCAGCGGCCATGGCTCACGGGCCCAGCCGCTCTGCGGCATGTGGGATCCTCCCGGACCGGGGCACGAACCCGTGTCCCCTGCATCGGCAGGTGGACTCTCAGCCACTGCGCCACCAGGGAAGCCCCCCCTCACATTCTTAAAGGAAACTACTGGCCTGTGACTGCCCCCCACCGCCCCCCAACCCCACCCCGGTGAGAATGCGATGGGGGCATCAGTGGATAAGACCACACCCTTGAGGAGCGGAGCCACAGCTGGAAGGAGCCTGGGCCCTGGATGCCCTGGGGAGCAGGGCTGCCTCGGACTGGACGCCTGGACACCTGGGCGGCTGGACAGCTGCAGGAGGGAGACCAAGGCCCCACCTCATTGAAGCTGCTGTACTGGGGGCTCTTTGTTGGCACAGCTGAGTGACCACCCTGCTACACTGGGGTTGAGCGGCACTAACAGGCCTGCCCTGTCTACAGTGCTCAGTGACCATCTGTAGGATGAGAACGTCAGTATCGGGTTTCTCTCCCGCATCGGCCCCACCGTATGGATAGCGAGCCACCACCCCCCGGGGCTCACCAGGCTGAGCTGAGCTGGTACGATGCTTGCCCCCAGGGCCGGTGCTTGGTGGCCCACGTCACTGGAGCAGGGAACCGTGGACAGCACGGCCGGTCCTGTGAAACACAGGCATCACTGGCCCACGGCTGCCTTTGAGGCCCGAGGGCTGGCTGTGCTCCCGCCCACCAGCGCCTTGAGGACCGGGTCCTCAGCCTCCTGGGCCTCCCTGGTGGACGTGGGACCCAGAACCGGTCCTCGGGGCTCGTGCTCATGCCGGGGAGCACCCTGGCCATCGTGCCGCGGGCCCACACAGGAGGGTGAACGGGAGGGCACTGTGCCGTCCTCTCTTGCCAGCTTGGGGCATACAGGGGCATTCTCTTCATTCCCTGTGCTGCCTCTGTCGGTTTGTTAGTGAACGTAGAACGTACTCACAAGGGCTTTCGGAGGAGAGCTGGAGATCGTCAGGTCCCTCTGGGGCTCTGAGGTTCAGAACAAGCAGGGAGGGATTCCTGGGGCCGATTAACCTTGGCGGGTCGGTGGGGTGGGGACGGAGGTCTCTGACTGCCGGGGTGGGGTCCCGACTCCTGAGCAGGGTCAGCTAAGCTGTGGGAGTGTGGGGGAGGGGGCCCTGTGCCTGCTGACCCTCCCCCTCCCAGACCCAGCCCACTTCCAGGTGGGGCTCCTTTAAATGCGGGGTTCTCTGCGTCCCCAGACGGCCCGCCCCCAGTCTCCCGGGCAGCCACAGGTAAACAAGCCTGACCCCAGGCAGCCGACATGGCTTCCCCCGGTTCCCAGGCTGCTGACATGGCTTCCCCCGGTTCCGGGGACCCCAGCCTGGCAGGTCTGCCCCCTCGTCCTGTAGCCACTCCAGGTGAGACGCGTGGTGGGGGGAGGGATGGAGGAGAAGGGGGTGCCAACGGCAGCCGGGGCTCTGAGAAGGTGGGAGAGGCGGCAGTGGCTCCGCCCCCTCTTCCTGGGGAGCGGCTCCTCCAGGGTCGCTGACCAGGGCAGGGCCAGGGTGGGGGCAGAGACCTCATCCCCTGATGGTTCTTCCTGCTGTCCTGCAGCCCTTGGACCCCGAGCCTGGAGGTGGGCCAGGGTCCTCCTCACTCCTCAGGGTCCCTTCCTGTTCATTCTCTGGCCCCCCTCCTCCACCCCCTCCCTAAAATCCCCGTGCTGGTACCAGGTGCTCAGAGGCGCACACCCACTACGCGCTGGGGAGGGCAGCCATCCACGCCCACCGAGGGTCATCCTCCTCCACCCCTTGAAGCTTGGACTCTGGCCACTGACCCTCTCTCCATCTCTGCTGTCATCACATTGGTGATCTCCTCCTTCTCCTGGCCCTTCAGTCCCCCCACCCAGCCACCTACACCCCGGTCATGTCCTTGGCCTTGTCAGCAACCAGACTGCAGCCGGGTCCTGACCCCGATCTCAGGACCTGGACCTCAGCACTCTGTGGGCGGAACCGCAGTCCACTGTTTCTAGCCTGTTTCCCGCCTCCTCCCGCCTGTCCTGCTCCCCCCCCTGCTCGCCCAGCTCTGCCGTGATCATCACACCCTCACACACACCCTCCTCCCTGGGCCCTCTCTCGTTTGATGGTCCCAGCCCCACCCCCCGCCCCCCAGCTCTCCGCCTACTCCTCGCCTGCACCCGTACAGCTGAGCCGCCGAGCTGCGGATGAACTCAGCCACGCTAACGCTCGCTTTAAATTCCTGACTGCAAGCTGCAGGGGGACCTCCGTGAAGAGCTGCGGGTCCCACTGCTTCCCTCCTCCCGTCCATCCCTCCTCTCTCCTAGCAACCACCTTGCACCTCCCTCCACAGCCCCCATCCCTCTCTCCCTCCTCGCATTCAGTTGCTGGCCTTGCTCTCACTCTTTCACAGAGAAAGAAGATTCCCACAGGTTCCCGGCACCTCCGGCGCACCCAACCGCACCTGTGCCCTCGGCTGCTTCCTGCACCACCCATCCCTCTCCCAGCCAAGGCCAGCTTTCCGCTCGTCCCAGCCTTGCCTCCTGCCCATGGCCATGACCCCGGCACCTCTCCACCCTCCTCTTCTGCATCCTGACATTTTCTCTCTTCATGAGGTCTTTCCCATCGACATAAAATCATGCGGTTATATATCCTGTCTCCTGACCCCACTTCCCTTTTAGCTACCGCCCTATTTCCCTGCTCCCCATTTTTAGCAAAACTCCTGGAAAAGATTATTTATACTCGCTGTCTCCCAGTCTTTCCCTCCCATTTGCTCTGGAACCCACTGGATCCAGTCCCTCAGCTCCAGCACTTTGCTACAGCAGCTCTGGTTGGGGTCAGGGATGACCTCCACACTGCTGAACCCGAAGTCAGTTCTCTGGTCCCGCTGGATGTGACGCATGGGCGGCGCATGGCTTAGGACCTTCCCTCCTCCTCGCTTGGCTCCCAGAACCCCTCGCGCTCCCAGCATCACTGCCGGCTCTACCTCTTCTCCCTGACCTGGTGAGGGTAGGGCCCAGGCTGACTTCTCCGGCCTCTTCTCTTTCTTCTCACGATCTCATCCAATTCTGTGGCTTTTTTTTTTTTTTTTTGGCGCGGCTTGTGGGATATTAGTTCCCTGACCAGGGACTGAACCCGGGCCCTCGGCAGTGAGAGCACAGAGTCCTAACCACTGGACCGCCAGGGAATTCCCTGTGCCTTTCAATACCATCTCCCCGGGGCCTGTCTATCTCCAGCCTGGAGCCCCACCCTGCCTCAGCTCCAGACTCTAGCTAACTGTCCTCTGCACCTCTTCCCCAGCCTGTCTGCAGGTATCACCTGTTGATCCCCGTCCCCAGGCTGCTCCCCTCTCAGTAAATGGGGCTTCCCTCCTCCAGTTGCTCAGGCCAGAAACCTCGGTGTCTTCCCTTTTCTCCACTCCCTGCCCAGCACCAGCCCCTCCATCAGCAGATCCTGTGGGTTCCACCTTCAAGACACGGTCGGAATCTGATCACTTCTCTCCACCACCCTGGCTGGGCCCCCAGCCCCTCTGCCTTGGATCACTGTCCTGGCTGCCTCACGGTCTCTGTGCTGCTGCCCTTACCCCTCACCTGTCTGCACCACAGCCGCCAGACTCACCTGGCTAAGTGCAAGCCAGAGGGTGTCACTCCTCTCCTGTGGCCCGGGGCCCACTGCTCTCCTCTCCTGGAGGCCCACCCACAGTTCCCCTCTTCTCCACAGCTTTTCTCACGTCCAGCCCACAGCAGCGCCCCGTAGCCCCTCCCGACAGTCCACCCGCCTGCTGGTACTGAGTGTGAGGCCAGGCTTTGGGCACCAGGGCAGAGCTGTGCCTCCAGCTGCTCACCCTGGAGGTCTTCAGGGAGGAGGTGTCCTGCTGGACAGGGCAGGCTGCCCGGGATGGGGGCACCGCCATTCTGCCCGTCAGAATCTGAGGCTCCTGCAAGGCTGCCCTGGATCTGTCCAAGGTGCTGAGTGCTAGGGGCCCCAAGCCGGCCCCTCTGGCCTCACACCCTGCTCAGAGCCAGTCCACCACCTCTCCCACCTGTGTCTGCGGCTCTGGGAGCAGCTGCTTTGGTGTTGCCTGTGGGACTGAGCCACGAAAGCACTTTCCAGTGACAAAGAGGTTCATCGTGGCCTCACCTGCGAGGGCGGCAGATCAGGCTTGTTGTTTCCATTTTTGAGAAGGGGAAACTGAGGCTCAAGGAAGTTAAAAAACTAGTTCAGGCTCTCCCAGGTGGAAGGTAGGACCTCTGACCCAAGTGTGCCGGCTCCTGGCCCTGGCGCGAGAGAAGCTGAGTGTGTGTTGTTCGCAGCTGTGGTGGCGCCTGGCACACAGTAGGTGTCCCAGGGTACTTGTGTGAATGGAGGAGAGTCCCTGTCCAGAGGCTGCTGAGCCAGGTGGGTGGTCACGTCACGCTCTGGGGCTGCGAGTCTGTTCAGTGTGTGTCTTCTCTGGGTCTGCATCCTCACCAGTAAAACGGCCTGAGTACTGTCACCCCCTCGCTGGGGTGCTGGGAGGAGGACCTGAGAATTCATGGTCAGAGGTTCTTTCATCGCCTCCTCCAAGGCCCCCCAGTCCTGCCTGTCCCTGGGGAGCTGCCCGGTCTGTCCTGTGTCCCCTGAGGCTTGTCTATACCCAGAGAGGGCCCATGGCTGCTTCGTTCAGTTCAGTACACCCAGAGCTAAGGCTTTGCTGACAGGAGGAAGGAAGGAAGGAAAGGTTTCCTGGACGAGGGGCCCAGAGCTGGCTCAGCAGCCCAGACAAGGTGTGGGTGTGGGACAGCAGCCTGGGCTGCTGCCTGGGGCCATGGATGGGCTTCAGGGGTGCAGGGACCCCAAACCAGGGCACAGTGCTGTGTCTATACACACGTGATTCTCTGAGAGCGGACCCCGAGATTTCACCAGACCCCCGCAGCCTGGGAATCCTCGTGTGGGTCACAGAGATCAGAGATGTCCCCATTTCTCTTGGGACGTGCTCCTGGGGTGGGGGTGGGTGCTGTCCAGCAGGCACAGACCAGCCCAGCTTCCAACCTGACCCCTCTCCCGGGTGAAGGTGCTCTGCCCGCTGCGTCCCAGGGTCGCTGCACCCAGGCAGGGCTCCTCCCCACCTCCATGCACAAGGCCCTGCATTGGCCCCGCACTGTCCGCTCTGCTGAGTGCTCATCCTGTCCTTGTCCTAGTTCATCCTGGATCTGCCCCAACCTGCAGCTGGGCTGCCGCGGTCCATCCTCTGCAGGGGCCCAGGATCGACTTTCAACCAAGAGCCACCAGGTCACCCCTGCCCCAGTCCACTGTCTGGGGATGAACCCATGTCCACAGCAGGCCCTGTGTGGTCCCGCCAAACTATCCGGACTCCTCTCCTTCTGGAACTTTCCACCCAAATAGTATTTAGTAGCCATACTCTACACCCTTAGGGCCTTTCTGCCCCTCCTAGCTCCTTGGTGCTGTCCCTGGGGATGCGCCTCCCCCGCCCCTCTCAGCCTCCACGTGGCCTCTCTTCGTCTTCACGGTTCAGCCAGGTGGCGGGTTCTCCCTTCTTCTCTTTCCTCGCCACCCCGACAGTTTCAGGTGGTCGCGTATCCCGGCCGCTCCGTGACTCCTTCCCGCAGGTCCCGCCGCGACCCCGGAGCCCCCGTTCCCGGACATCTACTGCGGGGATGCACAGCTCTGGGAGGCACACTTCCGCGGCATCGGGCGCGCCTACTGTGCGCTGGGCAAGGAGGACGACTTCGCCATCCGCGTGCTCACGGAGGACTTCACGCTGCCTTTTCCTTTCGCCTGGCCACCGGGGCCCGACCCGGCCCGCGGGCCGCTCTTCTACGACCCGCACGACCGCACGGGCTTCGACTTCCTGCTGGGGGGCCCCGACGCGCCGCCCCCGGCGCTGCTGCGGCCCCTGCACAACACGGCGCAGGCGGCGGTGCGCAAGCGGCGCCTGGAGCAGCTGGCGCTGAGCTATGCGCGCGCGGGTGGCGGCCCCCGGCCGGGCCTCGCGCCGCTCCTGCCCGGGCCCACCGCCGGCAGCGCCTTGCCGGGGCCCGTGGGGCCTAAGGCCGCCTCCCCCGGCGGGGGCGCCCCCAGGCTGGGTTAGCACGGTCCCCGAGATAATGAATAAAGAGTGCCTCTGCTTCTCCCGCCCCGAGGCTCTTTGCCGGCCACACCTGGACGGGCATCTGGTGCCAGCTAGACCCCCGGGGCCGCCCGGGGGGGCCAGACGCGTCAGCGGTGGTGCGGGAGGTCCACTTTGTCCCAAGGGAATAATGAGTGAAGGGGGGTAAGTGGGAAAGGCCGCGGGGGCGGCCACCCGGATGTGGGAGGGAAAGGACCCGGGATGGCGGGGGTGGTGGCCTTCTGGGGCCCGGCCACTACCCTGTGGTGGGCATTAGCGCTCCCATCCTGCGGGTCAGGACCCCAGGTCCCGGCTCCTCCGGGATGCAGCTGGGATTTGGTTCCCGTGTGTCTGATTCCACGTTCAGCAGGCTTCCTGCTTTCCATGACAGAGGGGCATCGGGATCTGGGGTGGGGGATAGGTGGAGAGGCAGAGGGAAGGGCAACGGGTAGCAGAGCAGAGGGGAAGGGACACCAGGAGTTGGTGCACAGGGTGGGTGGGGGAGGGGATGTGACAGGGAAAGGGATGCCGGGGTGGGAACACCACAGGCACAGCCCCCAGACTGCTGCTTTCCTGCTGGCCATCCATGCCAGCTCGTGGAGAAGGGCGTGCCTGCTGCCCCGCCTCCCCTTGTGGGGCGGAGAGAATTGGCTGGGCCAGAACGGCCTTCAGTGACCTGGCTTCCCTCCTGGGTGCATCTCCCTCTGTAGGTGACAAGCCCTGGCAGGGTCCTGTCTGCTGCGGGAGGCCAGCGGCCAGGCAGAGCCGCCGCATGGGGGACCCCAGTGGCTTCCTCCTCTGACCTGTAGACCAAAGGCCCGGGCTTCCTCTTGTTGGGGGTTTGGATTCCAGGTGTGCAGGTGAGGTGGGGCGGGCTGGGAGGACGCATTCTCACTGGAGTGCGGATGGAATCAGAGCTTTTCTTCCTTTCTTCTAATCCAGGAGTTATTTATAGCTTTCTGGTGGTGGGCAGAAATGGTTTCTCCAAAGTCTTGCTTGGTTTGCAGGAGAACCGGTGACAGGAAATGCGTAGCTCTGGAGGAGAGGGGCTCAGGCTCTCCAAGAGGGGTCCTCAGCTTCCCTCTCCTCTGCCGGTGGCCCCATAAGAACCCCAGCCCTGCTGCAGATTCCTTTCCTCCTGTGGACTCATCTCTCCAATTTTATAGAGACGCGCGATGGTTACGCTGTAATCCTTACGCGTGTGAATCCTGATGGGGTAGCGGCAATAGCAACAGTAGGGATCATGTATCCTACGGTGTGTATTAATTGTTTGGGTTGCCCCAGAAGCAGTCCCGAAACGTAGATTTGAGTGCAGTGGTTTATCTGGGAGGTGACACTTGGAAACACAGGTAGGGGACGGAGGAAGTGAGACAGAGAAAGGAAAGAAGCCAATAAAGGGCGTGACGTACAGCTGGTTAGGCCTGTGGGCGACTGGAGGTCCCTCTGGAGACCCTGGGAGACGGCATGGGGCATGCCTCACTGCCATCCCACCCCGGGGACAGCGAAGCTAGTGTTTTTTTTGTTTGTTTGTTTTTTTAATTTATTTTTGGCTGCGTTGGGTCTTCGTTGCTGTGCGTGGGCTTTTTCTAATTGTGACGAGTGGGGGCTACTCTTTGTTGTGGTGCGTGGGCTTCTCATTGCGGTGGCTTCTCGTTGCAGAGCATAGGCTCTAGGCGTGGGCTTCAGTAATTATGGTGCCCAGGCTCAGTAGTTGTGGCGCACGGGCTTAGTTGCTCCATGGCATGTAGGATCTTCCTGGACCAGGGCTCGAACCCGTGTCCCCTGCATTGGCAGGCGGATTCGTAACCACGGTGCCACCAGGGAAGCCCCGGGAAGCCAGTGTTTAATCACTACCTCCCTTGTCCTGTGGGGACCAAGCACGTACCTCGCCTGAAAGCAGCAGAAATGGGGAGTAACCATTTAGAAACTTTTACAACAAGTCAGGTAGTTTTATGACTGTAAAGTGTAATAATAAGAATTTGGGGTTTATATTTAGTATATTCTTTTATTTTTTGTTGCGGTACGCGGGCCTCTCAATGCTGTGGCCTCTCCCGTTGCGGAGCACAGGCTCCGGATGCGCAGGCTCAGCGGCCATGGCTCACGGGCCCAGCCGCTCCGCGGCATGTGGGATCTTCCCGGATCGGGGCACGAACCCGCGTCCCCTGCATCGGCAGGCGGACTCTCAACCACTGCCCACCAGGGAAGCCCTAGTATATTCTTTAAGTAGAAATTTTTCTAGAAATGTAGTTTATGAAAGTATTGGTGTGTGACAGATTGGAAATAAGAAAAGACGGTCCTTTATCACCACTAGTTTGAGAAGCACTGACCTAGGGGAGAAAGACCCCACGTAAGTAACCTAGTAAAGGAACAAATGTGATTTTAAAACAAAAGCAAAACAGCCGTAAGTACTATGAAGAAAATGAATAAGGACACAACCGCATTTCAAACAGGCTGGTCATGAGGGCCTCTCGGAGGAGGTGGCGCTTGAGGTTGGAAGAGTGAGGAGCCAGTCATGTGAACCTTGGGGGAGGGCACTCCAGGCAGAGGGGACAGCCTGGGCAAAGGCTGGGCAATAAAAAAGCTTCAGGGCTTCCCTGGTGGCGCAGTGGTTGAGAGTCCGCCTGCCGATGCAGGGGACACGGGTTCGTGCCCCGGTCCGGGAGGATCCCACATGCCGCGGAGCGGCTGGGCCCGTGAGCCATGGCCGCTGAGCCTGCGCGTCCGGAGCCTGTGCTCCGCAACGGGAGAGGCCGCAACAGTGAGAGGCCCGCGTACTGCAAAAAAAAAAAATAAAAATAAATAAAATTAAAAAAAGCTTCAAGGGTCACAGGACTGGACGGGGCTGTGAGGCCAGAGCTCGCTGAGCAAGAGGGAGGCTCACTATTCGGTGAACGGCCTCCCCCTTACGGGGGCACAAGGCTCTCGAATCCCAAAGCCCTTTCACATTCACTGCATCATTTCATCCTCCCTGTAGTTCCGTGAGGTCAGTGGATGGAAGAGGACCCTGGGGCCTAGAGAGGGGAAGGGACGTGCCCAAGACTATAAACCAGCTGTTATTAGAACTCCACGTGATAGCCACAGAAGGCCTGGCTTCAGCAGGCTTAGACCACGAAAAATTCAAAAATGGTTCATGTAACTGGAAGGTCCAGAAATAAATTGAGCTTCAGGTAAGGTTTGATCCAGGGGCTCAAGGTTAGATCTAGCCCTCAGAGTAGCTACCTCAATGGTGGCAGCATGGCTGGTGCACCTCCTGCCTTTTCAGTCTCCCTGGCCGCTGAGAAGGAGAGAGGCCACCGGTTTCCCAGAGCTCTCATGGAAGAATGAACCTGCCTCAAGCCCCAAGAAGCCTCCCTGATGGCCTGTTGGTCCAGTAAGGTCATGTGCCCACTTCTGAACCAGAGAGTACCCTGTATTGATTGGCCTAGGCATGTGCTTCCTGAACCAATCCCTGTGACCAGAGGGTGGGATTACCTTGAATGGATTCTAAGAACAAGGCCAGGAACACTACGGTGGACAGCTTGAGGTGGACGGAAGCGATGGTGGGGAGGTGACCGCCGTGTCCATCATAGCCAGGAGATGTGAGCACTGGGATCTGGCCCCAGGCCTGACTTTTTCTGCCAAATCACACATTTCCTCTTCCAATTAAATATGCTGTTCCCAGGGAGAAGCTTGGTCACAAATGGCCACAGCAGGTCCTCTGCTGTTTCATGTGAACCAGCGTTGATCATATAATTTGTCTGCTGACCACCCACTCAGTGCCGGATCCAGTGCTAGGGCAGAGCATTTGGAGAGGGAAGACTTCCTGCATCAAGAAGCCCCTGGGCTGGGGGTTGGGAGACATCAGGACATCTGCTCGTTGCCCCTTAGACGCGTGTCTGGGCAGTGCCTTCTGGGACACAGGGTCTCTGCTGCCCTCCACCACAGAGAGAGCCATGGAGCCCTCACCTTGCCCTTTTTGCTCTGGCTGCTGGGATGCTCAAAGCACATCTGTGCCCCGCTGCTCTAACCTTCCTCAGGCATGATCTCCCAGGCAGTGTGCCTCTCCCTCTGGCTTCACTGTCTTATCCTGGGCTGGCTTTCAAGTCTTAGGCTGAGGAGTTAGAATTTTAAGAATGATGCTTCCAATTATTTTTGGAAATTGGAGGGAAACACTTTCTTTTGAAAGTTGCAGACCCTGGATTTGGAGGGAAACACTTTCTTTTGAAAGTTGCAGACCCCGGATCTGGGTGGCAACCTTTCATCCACACCGTCCTCCCATTGACTTGCCAGAAGGTTCTGCTGTCTTCTCGGAACCACGCCTGGTGGTCTGCACTGAGGATTGTGGCTGCTGTGTCAGGGGCCGACTGCTGTGATGTTGGGCCCTGCTACTCCCTGGGGTGGGCAGCGGCTGCAGTCCAGGCTCGGGGGGACGATGGACCTCTGCTAGGATACTGGGTCTTCCACCCACCAGCCTGGGGCTTCAGCAGTAGGTAGGAGCATACGGTGGCTCCGGGCGGGTTGCTGGGGGTGGAGGCGGGCGATCCCGTTGGTCTGGCCCTCGGTCGGCCTGGCACACGGTGAGAGCCCACAGAGAGGCAGATGATTCCACCGGGATCGTCCACTCTGCCAGCGGCTAGCACTTGTTCCCTTGTCTTCACCCAGGGTGGCCGCCCCTCCTCTGTCCAGGGTCCTGTTTCTCCACCCTGGAGCCCAGAACACACCTCCTCTCCACCCCGCCTGCTCAGGGCACTGGCAGCCTCGCCAGGTCACTCGCATCACCGCTGGTGCAGCATCACGTGGGGCAGGGATGTGACCTGTAAGCATTCACTTGGGGCCTCTGCTCCCAGAACCTGCTTGGCAGCAGTGGGAGCTCTGAATGTGCGAATGTGACCCGGGGCTATAACCTTGCTGAGCAGAGGGGCTGGGCATCTTGGGGGTCCCCAGGAGGAGGGTAGGAGTCAGGGTAGAGGGTAGGTTCCCTCTACCTCCCAGCCACCGTGGTGTTCCCAGGGAGGCAGGAGGCTTCACGGCCTTCCTATCCAAAGGAGGCGGCTCCCTTTGATCCCTGGGCTGCTGGGAACAGGGGTCAGGCACCGCCCCCTCCCCGCCCCCCCCCCCCCCCCCCCGGGCCTCTGCTCCAGTTTCCTGGGAACAGACTCTGAGAAGCAGTGAGGATGTTTAATTAATTGCAATTACAATCTTCAAAGGAAGCCGGGAGTTGAAAGTTGTTCCTAATTTTACTGTGTTATGATGTCGGCCGGCTCCCCAAATTGATAGTGTTAGAATTTCCGATGGAGGATTAATTGAGTTGCTGCGAGGACCACTCTGTGTCCCTCCCCCTCGGCTCTGGCTCAGGAGTAGGGCTGTGGGGCCAGGGCCAGAGCGGCTCCCTGCGGCCACTAGTGCACTTCACCAAATGCCTCCTGTCCTGCCTCTGGCGCTTTCCGGGTGGCGGCTGCTCTGCCAGGCCCCTGCGGTTGGGTGGGGTCGCTGACCAGTGCTGGCCAGCGAGTCGCGGTAACCGTGCCATCTGTCCCTTCTGGGCCAGAGCGCTTCCTGCCAGGGCGAGACCCCCTGGAGTCCTTTTTCCCTCTGCCACGTGACCGGTGGCGCTGGGGACAGTGCCTCCTCCACCACCCTGAGTCCCGGAAGCACCTGCAGCGTGGGTGAGAAATAACCCATTGTTGCCCCAGCCCCTGAGATCTGGGGGGCTGTTTCCTCCGGCAGCGTAAGCTAGCCTCTCCCACTGACCCAGGCAGGAGCAGCTGCAGAGTGTGCAGGCTCAGTGCAAAATGAGACGGGGACGGGGGAGGGGGGTGCCCTTGTTCAAAATTGGTTAAATTGCAGGAGGGTGACAGCAGAGCGTTAAACCAGGCTCATCCTGCCCCGAGGCACCTTCTACCTCTTTCCATGGCGTCACCGAGCCCTTGACGGGCTCTCTGCTCTGGGACCTGGCAGGGAGTGAGGCCAGGAGCCCCTGCCCTGCGGGGTGGGCGGCGCAGGCCCATGGGAATGCTGCCGTCCAGGGGTGCTGAGAGGCTCGAGGGGCATCGACGGGCAGGCGGGGGATGGAGGCCATCAGAGAAGGGAGATTTGATCAGAGCCCCCAGGGAAGGCGAGGGGGGAGGCAGACTGGGGGAGCGGAGCCCAGGTGGGCGGAAGTGAAGGGTGCTGGCTTCTCCTGTGGGGTCAGGAGCTGATGATCGGGACTTTGGCTTGTCCCATGGGTGGGTTTGGAGCAGAGAAATGACACCATCTCATTAATACTTTAAAACATGCACTCATAAGGGGGGTTGGTGATTTTGCCCCCAAGGGGAAAACCTGGTTCTTGACGGGGTGGAGGGGGGCGTGAAGAAATTTTACTCTTTATGCTTGAAGCACAAATAGGCATACAGTACCTGCAGAGGTGCACAGCTCATCTGTGTCATGAAAATTTCATGGGGGGCAAATCAGGAAAACGTCTAAAAAGACTCCTTAGGTGTTGGGGGGAGATAACAAAAGAAAGGCTGAGAAACACCAGTCTAGAAGGATCGCTTTGCTGCCAGGGGTTGAAATAGGTTCGGGGGCAGGCTCCCTGGAGGAGGGGAGAGCTGGAGTCTGTTGCAATACTCCAGCTGAGCCAGGCATCTCCCGAGTGGAATGGGGGTAGCGCCAG
Organism: Leucopleurus acutus; assembly: GCF_964270905.1. NCBI lineage: Eukaryota > Metazoa > Chordata > Mammalia > Artiodactyla > Delphinidae > Leucopleurus > Leucopleurus acutus. The sequence continues at coordinate 81,985,044 of NC_139159.1, forward strand.
TGGGGTTTCCTGAAGGTTAGTGTGCACAGAGAGAGGGAGAGAAGTCAGGTAGGCCCAAGGTTTGGGCTGGAGCAGGAGGAAGGATGGAGTTTCCGTCCCCTGGGATGGGGAGGCTGCGGAGGAGGCCATCTGGGGAGCCTGGGGGACCCCGAGGAGGCGGCAGGCTCAGCACGGTGGAGGCCTGCAGGCAGATAGGCGCGTGGGACACAGGCTCAGCACGGAAGGAGGACCTGTCCGGCGCTGGCAGAGGTGCTCGAACAGCCTGGGAGCGGTGCGCTTGGAGCCCCTCGGGTTGGCAGGCCCTCAGGCTTCTCATCTGTGAAATGGGAGCGCTGACACTCGCCCCCGAGGCTGGTTGTTTTCTGTGGGGTGGGGACTGTCACCAGCAGGAGCTGCTGAGGCCCATTTGAGGCCCCAGTTCTGGGCTGTTGCCGGGGCGATGAGTGTTCCCATGGCCTTTAATTACTGAATGCTAACGAGCCCTGAAATTAAATTAAGAAGAGGAGCTGACGCCCGGCATCCCTTCTCTCCCACCACCACAGGGTTAATGGGAATCCTGGGGACGGGGGTGGGGGGGGTCTGGGGGGCAGAGAGGGGGTGTGGTACGGCAGGTTTCACCCAGGAGGGTGCGGGCTGGAGGTTTACAGGGTATCCTGACATTCAAGGATCTGCTGGGCTCCTGTGGGCCCCAGAGCATCCCAGCCCCAGACCAGGCTTGTCCCATCGTTCCCCACTTTCCCAGTGGGGGAGATTAAGGTATGCAACCATGGCCGGGCAGGGTGACCAGCAGGTTTCTGGTTCCAAAGTCCCTGCTTCCTGTGATGGCCCTGAGCCCTGGCCAAGCTCCCTGACCTCTCCGATCCCTGGTCTCCTCATCTGCCGGACAGAGTGAGGGGTGCACGTTGCGGGGTTAACTGTCATGCTAATTGGAGGAGAGCAGGGAGGTGTCCGTGCTCAGCCTGGCCCCAGCTGCAGGACTGCCGGCATCTCCCCTAGCCATCGAGGTCTTGGGCCTGGAGCCTCAGGCACCTGTGTCTGTGACGGGCGAGTGTCCTTGGGGTGGGCCTTAGTCCTCTGACCCCCACCTTGCCATCAGTCACCGGCCACACTGGCCTCAGCCGGTTCCCAGACCGAGAGTGCTGGAAAAATTCCCCAGGAGCTCCCTCCCTCTTGTTCAATTCGTGTTTGTTCCAAATGCGTGAATATGCCATCTTCGCCCACCCGCTCCAGGCAAACTTCTTGCCCTTCTGCAGCCCGGTTCTACATTAATCACAGCTAATTGCTAGCGGGAGTCGTTTATGGCAAGAGCCATTATTCCTGGGAGTAAAGAGAAAAGAGGCTGCCTTTCAGGAAGCCTGGCGTTGCCTGTTGCCAGGGGAGGAACCATGCCAGACCCTGAAGGGGTCCCCGGCCTGGCCTGCCCGGCCCACTCCCCACGGCTCCAAACTGCGTGTGACAAACGTGGGGCCTCTGGCCTCTGCTGAATATTCAGGGAAATGAACACCTCCATCATGCTCACGCGGTTCTCCGAAGTTGTTGTGGGTTTCCTTGAAACCGAGGAGAGTTTTTTCTCTTTTTCCTTTTTTGGCAACAACAGCTGGGAATAAGTTGACACTTTCTAAAAACTGCCGCTTCTTGCTTGGGAAGGGAGCAAGGGGGGCCCCCGCTCGCCGAGCCCCCAGGCCAGCCCCAACCTTGCACACCAGGACGGGTCTGTCCCAGGTTCGCTGCTGGGAGGTCAAGCTGGGCGGGGTGTTGGAGGGAAGGGGTGGGCTCACCTCCCAGGACCCAGAGGCCGCTCAGAGGGCTTTCTGCACGTTTCAAGTGTTGAACGTTGTTTCTGTGTTTTCCTTTTTATCGGGTCTGAAATCAGTTTATTAACTGGAATATGTCTGATGTGTTAATCCTGCCTGAGGCCACACCTGTGAAGACTGGGGCGTGAGAACAGGTGTGCAGAGCCCCGAGCGCGAGTGTGCATGAGGGTCTGTGCACGTGGGTGGGTGTGCAGATGTGAGCCCGTGCTCGTGTGTATGCATGTGCACATGCGTCTGTGTATGTGTGCAGGCGTGTGCATGTGTGTGTGTGTCTGTGCTCACAAATAACACAGAGGCCTTCCCAGTTCCTGAAGCCCCGCCCCCCTCGCCCCGCTCTGTCCCCCCAACTCTCTGAGCTCTGTGATTTTAGGCCCATTTTACTGATGAGGACACTGAGTCTGAGAGGGCTTAGGGACTGTCCTGAGGCCCCCAAGTTAAGAACCAGCCCAGCTGGGACATGTGTCCACAAGGCCCCCTCAAAGGCACAGAAGTCGCTGCTCGGAGGGGCTGGGGGGTGCGGGGGGCAGGACAGCGTTCTGCAGCCCCTCCTGCCTCCTTCCGCCTCTCCCTTCCCTCCTGGCTGGTCTCTGCCCTCTCACCAGCCCCACCCTGCCCAGTGGGGCCCGGCCTTGTCCTCCCTTTAAGCCTTCTCGTGGCTACTGCACCACTCCCACACTTCCGCCCCCTGTGCCAGCACCGCATCGGTCTTCCCACCTCCGGGTCTGTGCTCCCGGGCGAGCACCTCTAAGCCCACAAAAGCTCAAAGGTGAGGTGCAGGTGCTGTCCCCCTGGGCCCCGTGTGCCCACGGCCCCAGGGAGTCAGTAACTCTTCCCTCACCCCCATGCCACCACCGGGTCCCCGGGTACCTCCCCGCTCTCCGCTGTCCACCTCTCTGGCACAGGTAGTCTCCTGGTCGCGCCCACCTACTTCGCACACCTCCTCCAGGAAGCCTTCGTGGATGCTTCCACACCCCGGGTTGGGATCCCCCGGGGTTCTCCCCCGGGACTGTTGTCACTCTGAGTGGTCCTCTCTGCTGTGTGCCATCTTCTCCTGGCAGGGCTGAGTCTCGCGTGTCTGCGTGCATGGGGCCAAAGCAAACGCTCTGTGGTCTCCTACGTTGGTGCGGTGACCCGTGGACTAGAGCCTTGGCTAGAGTTGGAGCCCCACCTCCAGCCCTCAGTGCTGATTCCTGCCCCGTGTCACTGGGGGGATGGCAGGCAGGTCCTGCGCCGTGGCTGATGCTGCACCGTGGGTCCGGGCTTCCTCTGCTTCGGTGTTGAGAAGATCCTGAAGCGAGTTCTCAGCCCAGCCAGACACGCGCCCTGATTGATTGGTGATGTCTGCCGCGGGTGTGGGCGGGGATGTGGCCGCCTGCATCCTGCTGAGGCCAGCCAGCTCTTGACCTTCCCTCCTACTGCAAACCACCTGAGGGCAGGGTCCTGAGGCCAGGGTTTGGGCTCTCTTGTGTCTGTAAGTCTGTCCTGGCACAGGGATCTTGCCCAGTGGCTGAAGGAGGCCAGAGGAGTGGGGTGGGAGAGGACAGAGGAAGAACAGCTGAGGCTGAGTCCCAAGGGTGAGGAGGGCGGGAGAAGCGCACGCGATCCCGCCCGGGGCTGGGTTTAGCCTGGATCCCCGCTCCTCACGCTGAGGCACTGGGGCAGGGGCAGCACTGCGTGGGCCCTGCACTCTCAGCTCTCCTGGCAACAGTGCCCCAGCCCCAGCCATTCTGGAGCCAGAGAGTCAGCAGATAGGGCGGCGGCACAAAACCTCCTGTCCCACGCGCGCAGCAGAGCCCCGCCAGGCTCGACCCAGACCCCAGAGCCCAGACCCTGAGGGCCATTCGGGAGGCCCGACAGCCGCTCCCCATCCTGGGGCTCCTGGTGTGGGACAGCCCATGAGGGAGTGGACTCAGTCCCCAGGCAATGGTGCCCCTTTCTGAATGCCCAGCAGCCCGACAATGACAGCCCAGCTTCTCCCACCTCCGTCCTCCCCACGCCCCCTTGTCCATGGACTGGTGAGGCGGCCCAGCTCCTTCCTCACCGCCTGCCTCCTGGAGACAGCCTGGGCCTCCGAGTCAGAAAGACTCAGGCTCACACTCAGCCGTGTCCCTTATTAGCTGTGCCATCTGGGTGACGGTCTCCCGGCCTCTGAGTCCCTGTAAGATGGGGGTGCTCTGGGACCAAGCGAGGCGAGGAGTGTGAGATTGCAGACTGGGACCCCAGAGAAGTCGGGGAGCTGGGTGGGAAAACCTGCCGCCCTGCTGGGAGTCTCCAGGTCTCCAGGCATGCGGGGCCACCTTCTTAGCACTTCAGAGTCTCAGTGAAGGACCAGATGGTGTTTTGAGCATTTTAATAAGAGCTATTTGCAGTGTTGTCGCCATAAAAAAAATTCCTGCTTAATGAGCAAATGCATGTCAGTAGCGAGTTAAAGGCGCTTGGATGTTTTAAATATTATGTACGTTGTGTTCATGTTAACAAACCTGATTTTTAATTACACCGTCCCCTGCTGCCTGGGTGGGCTGAGTGAAGGGGAAGGGAGAAAAAAATCAGGCAAAACAAGCATGGTTTGCCGTCAGAAGCGACAGCCAGGCTCCCTGGCTCTCCCCTTTGCAGACGCGGCACTGACGGTACAGACACCGGAGCCTGCCAGGAGTTCCGGGACGGCTCTGCCCTTGCTGACCTTCAATTCTCAGGCTCCGGCTGAGCCCTGATCCTGGTCAGAGAGTGAATGCTGATCCCTGGCTAAACACTGAAGCTGAATCCTGGCCATATACCGAGCCCTGATCCCTGATCACAGGCTGAGCCCTGATCGCAGTCAGACATTGAACTCTGACCATGACCTGAGCCCCGATCCTGGGCACTAATTGAGCCTCGATCCAGCCATGGACGGAACACTGAGCCTGTTCACAGACTGAGCCCTTAGACATGTACCAACGATCTCACTCCCTTTGCTGGTGGAAACAGGAAGTCCCTTAAGGCTTCAGGAAGTCCCCTCCTTCTCCTTCTCCCTCCCCCACTGTGTCCTCAGTGCTGCAAAATGGGGGTCCTTGTTCCCTTTTCAAAGATCTCGCCTCCTGGGGTCCATGAATCCCAACCTGAGCCCATCACCTCCTCACCTACGCCTGCCCCAAACCTCTCTCCTCCTGGGCCACCCCTCTGGCCGGGGTGGGAATCCAGGCCCCGGCTACGTGCTGCCTTCTGTCCTCACGGGTCCCCGAGCCCCTGAAGGAGGGACAGCAGCTTACGTCTAGTTGTATCCCTGACGCTGGCACTGAGCCTGGGAGGCAGGAGACTTTTATCACAGGTTTGCTGAATGCACGAGCGAGCTGGCCTGGGATCTCAAGGGGCTGCAAAGGAGCATGGCTGGGTCCACGTCCAGGTCAGCCAGGCCCGTGAAGAACTGTGCCTGAGAGCACTGGGGAGGCTGGCCCAGGGTCAAGCTGAGGTTCACGTCCAGGCGTGCCAGAGTCTAATCTAGTGCACGGTGGTGGACTCAGGCCTTCTGTGGGCATTCACGGAGCACCTGCTATGAGCCGGCCCATCCTAGATCCTGGCGACATGCCGTGGATGAGATGCCGTCCCTGCCCTCCGGGACCTTGGGTCCCAGTGTGGGGAGACACAGGGGCAGGTGGTCCTGGATAGTGAGAAGTGGTGGTTGGGAGGTGGGATGGAGGCTGTTAGGGTCGGTGGGGCAGCTCACACTCTTTGAAGACCCAGTGGTGTGACATTACAGCTGAGCCTGAATGGGGAAGAGAGGTGCTGGGGACGTGGCATTTGGGCACAGGGACAAGCAGGGTGAGTGCCCAAGGGAGCCAGGAGACCTGCGTCCAGGCCAGTGTGTAGTGTTAGGCCCAGCACATTGGTCTCCAGGCTTCATTTCCACATGCGTACGGTGGGATGAAATTCACTCAGCAAACCCCATCTGTGTGCCAGGCACTGTTCCAGGAGGAGACCCAGCAAACGAGGATGCCTGCCCTCCTGGAGCTTACACCTTGGTTCATCAGTTCTCAAAGCGGGGGTCCGTGGAACCCCAAGCGGGGTCCCACGATGCTCTCAGGGGACCCACAAGGTCAAAGCCACTTTCACAATAGCACTCAGATGTTTGCCTCTTTTGTGTTGGCATTTGCACAGATGGCGCAAAAGCAGTGACAGGTGAAGTGGCTGATGCTTGGGCACAGATCAGAGTGGTGGCACCCGGCCCTGTTCCCAGTCACGGGAGTCTTCAAGGCCACACACGTGCAAAACGGGCCCCACAAAGTCAGCTGAAGTCAGCTTCACTTAAGACTCTGCAGGGCGGGCTTCCCTGGTGGCGCAGTGGTTGAGAGTCCGCCTGCCGATGCAGGGGACACGGGTTCGTGCCCCGGTCCGGGAGGATCCCACATGCCACGGAGCGGCTGGGCCCGTGAGCCATGGCCGCTGAGCCTGTGCGTCCGGAGCCTGTGCTCTGCAATGGGAGAGGCCGCAACAGTGAGAGGCCCGCGTACCGCAAAAACAAAAACAAAAACAAAAACTGCAAGGCAATCCTTTCACAGTTGTAAGTACCTGTCTGTGCAAACGCTCTGAGGGGTGGGAGGTGCCCGCCGAGCACCTCTGCTGTGTCCACCACCATTGTGTTGGAGAAGAGCCCCGGGGCCTCTGTTCTGAGTTACAAGCTCAACTAGCCACATTTTCCTGGGAGAATGCGGTCCTGGTGCTCGTCCCCAAGTGCGGCCTCAGTACCAGGATGTCAGCGCTGGCTCTGCGACCCTGCAAGGGCCCTCCTGGACCTGGGTCCTGGGGGCCACAGAGGACAGGCCAGCGGAGAATGAGAGAGAGCCGCCCACACAGCCCAGTGTCCCTGGGGGGTCGTCACCTCCTGGGACCTGTGCTCTCATTGGGAACACGGGGTAGTTACACCCTCCTTGAGGTCTTTTCTAAAGTCCAGACTGTTTGTAAAGTGCTGGCATTTGTAGAGGTTCTAAAAGTGGCCCAGTCATCGCTGGGAATAAGAACCTTCTCACAAACCTTATGAAATGGGCCCCAATAGTCTGTTTTCAAGAGGAGGGAACCGAGGCTCAGAGCGGGGGCCTGACCTGTCTGGGGTTCCAGAGCGAGCGGGCGGGGGTCGCTGCCCAGACTCGCCACCCCCCTCCTTGGGGCCACACGGTGCCCCTTCCCTGCCTGCTCTCTCAGACCCCATGGGGTCCTCCCAGGCTGGTACCCCAGCCTGGTTTGTAGCTCAGGCCTTGCAGACCCGTTTCTCAGGGTGGCTCTCCCATCCAGGGCTGGCTCCGCGGCCATTGTCGTGGGAGCTGCCCTCTCATTACCACGTGCTGCTGACTGCGGAGGCCAGGTCAGGTGGACAGAGGAAAGGCTGGCACTGAATGAGCAGGGGCGAGGGGCCGATGGGGTGATGGCTTCCGGGTGGGCCCGGATGGCTGAGCACCTCCGTCCCATAGGTGGCTGTGCGTCTTTCCTGTGCCAGGCTAGAGTGGGGGAGCACGATGAGGGGCTGCAGGGCTGGCCTCGGGGGACTGGCAGGCACGAGGAATCAGCGTGGGGCTTAGGGGTTCTCGTGGCGCTCTTTGATTTCAGCCAGGGGCCCAGGAATGCCCAACGCTCCTGGCAATTACCGGTCCCCTCCCCAACCCCCGCACCTGGCATGGCATCAGGTAAGCTGGACATGAGGAGGAAAGCAGGGTGAGGAATGAAGGGCCACTTGTTGACAGCTGCCCGAGTACCCTGTGGCCTGGGCAGGGTTCTAGTCAAGGCCAAGTGGGGGCAGGAGGCTGGGACGTGAGCCCACGTTGTAAAGAGGCTGACCTGCGCGGGTCAGGGAGCCTGGGAGAATTGGGATGGAAGCTGTGGGATGGAGGGAGTGTGTGGGGCAGTGTTCCATCAGGGAACAGCCTGTGCAAAGGTCCTGAGGTGGGAATGAGTTGACATGTTCAGGGGAGAGCAAGGAGTCTTGGGGCTGGAGCTGAGACGCTGAGGACCTGGGGGACGTTCACCAGGAGTCTCGGCCACGGCTGGGGATTTGCGTTTTCCCGTGAGTGAGATGGGACCGTGGAGGCTTTGGATGGATATTCTTAGAGGGTCTGGCTTCTCGTGGGTCACAGACCAGGGTGAGGGTAGAGTGGGGACAAGGCGGCCCAAGCCTTGGACAGGACTCCATTGAGGGGGGGAGGCGGCCGGGCCTCCGTGGAAGGGCACGGGGGTTGCAGGGACAGACAGCAGCGGTTGGGGGCTCTTGAGGCAGGCATGGCACAGTGCCATGCAAGGAGTTCTAGCCTCAAGCTGGGGCTCTCCAGGCATCTTTTTTCACGGAGGCCTCACCCCCTCCCAGTAGCCCTGATGGTGGCCTGGGCCTAGGTGGGGGTCATTGGGATGGATGCACAAGAGGCAGGATGCATTCAGGACGGGGATCCAAGGTGTCAGGATCTGTGGACAGGCAGACAGTTGAATGGGGGGCCGTGCTGGGAGAAGAGGGGTAGGCCTCAGGGTGGACACTGCAGCTGGCTCGGTGGGGCAGCAGGTGGGAAACACACTCGCACCCCTAGGGGAAGTCTTGGATCCCACATGCTGTCCCGTGGGCGGTCCTTCCCAACCCCTCAGGAGCCACCTGAGTCCCAGGCACCTTTCGCCAAACCAGGGGGCTTGGGGAGCCCACCTAACCCCAGGCTCATTGAAAGGTGGGCTCCTCTTCCTGCCCCCCTGGGCCCAGCGCGCCTGGGGTTCTGCATGCCTGTGGAGTTGAGGCCGCTGGCCAGGACATGGGCTCGAAGCCAACCTGCATGTCGTGAGGTCACTGGGCTCCCAGCCCGGCCCTGTCCTTGACCTTTGAGTGAACTTGGACCCTCACTGCCCTCTCCGAGTGGCCACCTGCTAGTGAAGGGCCAGAGGACCCTCCAGGCCCTCCAGCCACTGTCTCCTGGGATTCTAAGACTTTCATGGGGCCTGAAATGCAACTGCCCCTCCTTCTGGTGGGGACGGGACAGGGCTGGCTCATCAGAGCTGCTGGAATGTTCACTCTCGGAAGGAACGTGCTGCACAGAAATAGCAGCCCAGTGCCGATGAACACATGCTGCCTCCTGGGGGGCGGTGGGGAAGGGGGGAGGCCCCTGACGGGCTCAGGTCTGGAGGCCTTGCCGCTCCCGGGGGAGGGTGTCTGTGTCGCCAGCACCGATGTGGAGATGGCAGACGGGAGCTGCTGCTTACGAAGCACCTACTGTGTGCCAGATGCTTCTGCGTGTCGTCTGCTGCTTCTCAAGGACCTGCCAGGTGGGTGCTACTATCCCTTCCCCCAGGTAAGGAAAGCGAAGGGAGAGGGGCCAAGTGATGGCCGGGTCACACAGAGGAAGGGGCAGAGCCAAGCTGGTTGGCCTGTGACCATAAGGGAGGTGGTGCTGCTGTTGGCGTGGGTGGGACAGACTCACTCATCTATCCATCCATCCACTCATCCATTCATTCATCTCCCTCCCTCCCTTCCTTCCTTCCTTCCTTCCTTCCTTCCTTCCTTCCTTCCTTCCTTCCCTCCCTCCCTCCCTCCCTCTCTCCCTCCCTCCCTCTCTCCCTCCCTCCCCCCTCCCTCCCTCCCTCCTTCCTTCCTTCCTTCCTTCCTTCCTCTCTCCCTCCCTTCCTTCCTCTCTCCCTCCCTCCCCCCTCCCTCCTTTCTTTCTTTCTTTCTCTCTCTTTCTTTCTTCAATTGAAGTTTAGTTGATTTACAATGTTGTGTTAGTTTCTGGTATATAGCAAAGTGATTCAGTTACATACATATTCTTTTTCATATACTTTCCATTATGGTTTATTGGATATTGAATATAGTTCCCTGTGCTATATAGTAGGACCTTGTTGTTTATCTATTTTATTTTATTTATTTTTGTGAGATCATAGTTCCCTGACCAGGGATTGAACCTGGGCCCATGGCAGTGAAAGCACCAAGTCCTAACCACTGGACGGCCTGGGAATTCCCTATCTATTTTACATATGGTAGTTTGTATCTGCTAATCCCAAACTCCTAATTTATGCCTCCCCCACCCCCATTCCCCTTCAGTAAACATAAGTTTGTTTTCTATGTCTGTTAGTCTGTTTCTGGTTCGTAAATAAGTTCATTTGTGTCATATTTTAGATTCCACATATACGTGATATTTGTCTTTCTGACTTACTTCACTTAGTATGATAATCTTTAGGTCCATCCATGTTGCTCCAAATGTCATTATTTCATTCTTTTTCATGGCTGAATAGTATTCCATCGTGTATATATACTCCATCTTCTTTATCCATTCATCTGTCCTTCCATCCATCTTCCCATCCCTCAGTTACTGGCCTCAAATTGGCCTGGCTCATTTTTACCCTAGGCCACACCAGGGAACTCTCTGGGCCTCAGTTTCCCCTTCTGTGAAACAGAAGGGCCCCATCTGGGGCCCACAACGTGCAGGCTGAGAGTGAAAGTCACCTCCTGATCTCTGCCCCCCGTTAGGAGACACCCAACTCCTTCGTGTAAGTCCAGACCCTACAGCCCAGCCAGCCTGCTTCTCCCCCCCTGTCTTGCCTGCATCTCCCTCCATCACTGCCCATTCAGACTCTTCCTCTGCGCTCCCACTCCTGGGGGCTGCCTGGAGGACTGACTGATGAGGTCTGTCTTCCTCCATCTCTCTCTCTGCTTCCCTAGCACAGGGGTGGATGGCGTGGACTCCATGCCAGGCTCTTGACCTGCCTCTGGCTCACTGATCACCCCGTGCCTCAGTTTCCCCATCTGTGAAATGGGGAGTCCCTACCTTAGCAGGTGGTTGGGAGGATTCAGTGAGACCATGAACCCAGAGCCCTAGAACAGGGCCTGGACCTATTGACTGTTACTATCATCCAACATCTCCTGGGTGCCTACCGAGGGCTGGGCCCAGTTCTGGGGTACAGGGGCCCAGAGGTGAGTGATCCGCCTCAGGCCCCACTTTCAGGGTCTCAGGTCCAGCTGACGGTCTGACAAGCTGGGGGACGCCAGCCATGCAGTGTCATCAATGACTGTACTTGAGGTGGGCAGCTCCCGGTGGGACGTCCAGCTCGGGCGGCCCTACTCCCGCCTGTGCCAGGCCCTGGCGTTGGGCTGCTCCTGCCAGGGGTGGCTCTGAGGGAAGGGGTGGCTCTGAGGGAAGGGTACCACAGCTGGAGTAGAAGCAGGGACCATCCGTCCTCCCTTCCTAGCCCTTCATGTGTGATGTGGGCCCTGATGGGGTAGGACCCTGTGTAGGGCTGGGTCCCCTGTCCATCTGGCCGGGCCTGGGCCACAGTGCTCAGTGGTCAGAGATGCGAATTTACATTGGTGAGGTCTGAGCAGAGCTGGAGACTCCTCTGGGCTAGGGGCTCCCCTGGAATCATCCTCCTGGGGTTCGGGAGTCCTTCCTCCCCTATGTCCCAGCTTCCACCTGCTGCAGCTCCAGTCAGCCTAATGGCAGCGCTCAGGAGGGTCAGGGAAGTGCAGGGAAGCCTCTGAGCCCAGCTCGGGGGTCCTGCAAAGCTGCTTGCAGGTGCTGCCGGTGGCGAGCTGTTGATGGAGAAGCTGGAAGCGGCCTGGCAGGGAGCGGAGATGAGAGCAGCTCCTGATGAGAGAACGGAGCTGTTATCTGAGCGCTGCGGGCAGGCTCTGCTGCTCCCTCATCCAGAGTGGGATTAAGAGGGAGGAAGGGGAGAGAATTTCCTTTTTACTTTCCATCACAGAAGGCTCTCGGTCAGACAGGGAGCTCAGAAAGGGCCACCTGAGCCACTGCCTTCCCCCAGAACCTCCTGGCTTCACCTGGGTGAGACGGGCAGTCCACGGTCCCGATTTGTGGGGTGAGGTAACTTCAGAAGCCCCAGAATGTCTCCCTCACTCAAGCATCCCCCAGACTGGCCTTCTAGGGCCTCGGAAGCTGCCTGAAAACACCACACCCCCCTGGGAGATCAAGCAGCGTGTCAGGGCAGGAGCGGTTTCGGAATCGCTGGGAATAAGCCCTGACACTTGGGTCCCACCCCTTGTGCACCAGGGACTCTCACACTGCAGAGGACTGGAGGGTCCCTGGGGCCCACTCGCTACATCCAGGTGGGGCTGGCAAGGTGCCTCTAAGTGAGCAGAGGTCTGAGGATGTCCCCACTCCCGTGAAGGTGCTGTTGGGCCGGCCCACCCTGCATGCTTTCTTCCCCACCAAGTTCATCACGGACAAATGCCCGGAGGGGCAGCGGCACTGTGGGTGGGGGCAGCACCACGTGACTCCCCACCTTGGGCTCTTCCCTCATTGCTTCACCTTTGCCCTCCCATCCCACCCAATGGCAGCTCCGGGGACATGTCTGCAGGAGGTGGGAGGCGGGGGTGCCGCCCCACGGAGGAGCCAGCCCCGCACAGGACATTTCTCATCTGTCCCTTCGTTTTTTTGTTTAAATAATAAATTTATTTATTTTATTTATTTATATTTGGCTGTGTTGGGTCTTCGTTGCTGTGTGCGAGCGGGGGCCACTCCTTGTTGCCGTGAACAGGTTTCTCATTGTGGTGGCTTCTCTTGTTGCAGAGCACAGGCTCCAGGCACGCAGGCTTCAGTAGTTGTGGATCGCGGGCTCAGGAGTCGTGGCTCACGGACTTAGTTGCTCCGTGGCATGTGGGATCTTCCCGGACCGGGGATGGAACCTGTGTCCCCTGCATTGGCAGGTGGATTCCCAACCACTGTGCCACCAGGAAAGTCTCCTGTCCCTTTGTTTTGATCAGCCGGCTCCACGCCGGCTGGGGGGCTGAAGGGGGAGCCTGTTTGGAGGGCGGATATGCCCCATGCCCTTTCGGAAGCCAACACTTTTGAAGGAACCTGGAATCTGACACTGGCACAGACGTTGTTCACTGCTGGAGGCCGAGCTACCACAAATGTAAATTTCTAATTAAAACAGAAATTAATCCTCTCCCCCAACTACCTGTTATCTCCAGCTGGATGAGCAAAAGTTTTATGCTGCTAATTAATGTTATCACCCGTTAGCTTTCACACGGCTTTGCAGGAGCTGATGGGGAAACGTAAAAAAATTTTTTTTGAGTTAAAAAAATTAATTACCTTGATCCTCCCTCTTGTATTCTAATCACACACTTGCAGGGTCCCTCTTTGGCGCTCCCTGAAACCCTGGGTTTGCTTCTCCTTTGATGAGTGGGAGCTTGTTCCAAATGGAAGGACAAAAAGTTGAAAATTGACGTGGAGCCGCTTGGAGGGAAAGATAGTACCGGTCTTCACATAAAAGGCCCAATGGATGTGATAATTATTTATGGTTTCTGGCGTTGGATGTTTTTGCTACCCAGTTAAATAAACTCTAAATACCACGTTAAAATCTTGCAAAGATCCTCACAGATTAATAAATCACACCAACTGCTCTGGCATTTGGCATGGTTTTTGCGGAGGTCTGAGTCTGTTTGGTGACTGCACTTTCAGTTGCCTCCCTGGAGGGTCCACACCTGGGGGTTCCCCCAGGGGAGAAGCAGATGAAATGATTGGGGCAGGAAGCCCTGCTCCCTGGGCCAGAGGTCCCGTCCCTCCAGCGTTGTGGCAAGGACCCCACTCAGCTGTCCCTTTACTCTGAGGAAATGGAAACACAGATGTTCTAACAGGCTGCCCGTTGCCTGGAGACTTGCATAAAACGTTACGAGTTGTCCTGGGTGGGAGCAGTGAAGTTGGTCTAACAGTTAATCATCAGACACTTGGTGGACTGTGCTCTCCACGGCCGGCCCTATGGGTGTGAATGTGACCTTTTTTGGAAATAGGGTCTTTGCGGATGGAATCAAGTTAAGATGAGGTCGTAGCGGAGTGGGATGGGCCACCCATTGATGTGACTGTGTCCTCATAAGAAGAGGGAAGTTTGGACGCAGACGCAGAGGGAGGACGGTGCCACGTGAAGACACAGAGACATGGGAGAAGCCACAACGATGGAGGCAGAGCCTCGAGCTCCGGAAAGTCAAGGGGGCTGGAAGATCCAGACATTGGAAGAGGCAAGGAATGGACTCTCCCTCAGAGCCTCCAGAAGGACCCACCTTTCGACACCTTGATTCCAGACGAGTGCCTCCAACCTGGGAGAGGATGAATTTCTGTTGCATAAATGCACCCAGTCTGTGGCACTTTTCCCCGCAGCCCTAGGCAAGCAATACAGCCCCATGGAGCTTCCTGTCTGGAGGGGGAGACAGACAGACATCAATACTCACGGAAGCATAACGAGCCTCCTGGGCGGAGCTCGGGTGTCCCGGGCGTGTGGAGGAGTGCAGGCCACCTGCTCCAGCCCGGGGGTCAGGGAAGGCTTCCTGGAAGAGGGGAGGCGGGGCTGAGGCTGGATGCCGGCAGTCGGGTGCTCGGGCCCCGTGCAGGTGGCCCGTGCCCAGGGCTCCGGCTCACGAGGCCTGAGGCCCCGTGTCTTCCCTTAACCTCACCCTGGACCTCCCCACCTCCACACCTCTGCCACTGCCATCCCGTCCACCTGGTCGCCCTTCCACAGACTCCTGCCTTTGAGGTCCTAGCCCACTGGTGGCCGCACCCAAATGCTGCCTCATCCGAGAAGCATCCTCAAGTGTGGTCCCAGAGGGGCCTCTCCTTCCGCACCCCCAGCTCTCCCTCCGTCCTTCAGTGACCGCCCGCTCCAGCCACATGGCTCTTACTCCTGTTTTCTTCCGCTCCCAGACTTTAAGCTCCTCGGGGCCTCATTCCACACTGTGTCCCCAGTCTGTTCCCCCTCGGGGCACACCCAGGTGATGGCACAGGTTGGCCAAATTCTCTGGTGTGGCCCCTCCCCCTCCAGTGAGTGCAGGAGCACAGGGCACACTTGGGTGCCAGGCCAGCTCTGCCCAGCACTGAACATCAGACTTCGGGGCCGCCGCTTAACCCTCCGGGGCCTCAGTTTCCACACCTGTGACACGAAGGCGGTCCCATCATCCTGTGTGCCTCAGGGCTGGTGTGGCGGCACTCACCGTGGCAAGGTGTTGACCATGCAACCCTCCCTGGCCCCAGACTCTTCATCTCCTGCCTGGGGAGGAGACCTGACCGCGACCGTCCCCTCCCACCGGCTGGCCTGCGAGCCTGGGATCAGACATGACCCTGCAATCTGAGGCCGGGGCTTCTGAAGAGCCCCGGGTGGGTGAGAAAGGATGGGGTTTCTTTCAGGGGACGAAAGTCAGGGTACCTTTGAAGACCCGTCCTCCCCCCACCCGTGCAGAGAGCAGCTGTGCAGAGTCTGAAAGAATTTCCTACGCCTGGAGAGGTTCTGGTGTGTTTCTTCCCCTCCTTGAATGAAGGCAAGAAATGATGCTGAGGAGAGAGTAATTACCCAAATTGAGGCGGAAATCAGTCCTGAAAGGCAGAGGAACGAAGGGGATCCGCCAGGAAGCAGCGCCCGCCCTCCTGCCCACCTGCTGCTCTGCTTCCTCGTCCTCTGTCCCGGCCACGGGATGCTGTCGTCAGAGTGCTTCTGGCTCTAGTGGCCTGGCCCCTCCCCGCCCCCCGCGAGGGTCCCGGGGTTCTGAACCCCCCACCCAGGGTCTGTCGAAAACAAAACTCTAAAATTTTGCATCCTAGCATCACAAAGTGGTAAAGAATCGTACAGGGATGGAGCCATGTGATTCTTTTCCTTTCCTCTTTTTAAAATTATACTAGTTTTTTTTACCTGTTTAACTGGGAAAGATTACGTGACACCTGGGAGCAAAAGAAAGCAAAATGCAGATCGTGCACGTCGGGGCTGTCTGGAAAGTCTCCCTTTTCAGCAGAAGCTGCTGGCCGTGATGTGGGGCTCACACGGCGGCCGCACAGCCCCACAGGCTCCGTGCTGCCTCCCCGCGGGGGCTGTTCTCAGGGGCAGATCCACCTGAGCTGTTCAAGGGGCCAAGAGCCCATTTCACAGCCCGATTCTGAGCTTTGGGAAGAAGTTCTGTAGATGCCTGGGGGTGAGAAGGGGCAGGTCAAGTGTGAGGGGCCCCTCGGCTGCCCCCGCAGGATCACAGCAGGTCACGTAGGCTCCCCTACGTGAGGGGAGGGACCCCTGCTAGGAAACCAGTTAACTCTGAAGAAAACGAGTAACTCTGTCTGAAGAGCGCTGGCCAACATAAAAACCACGTGGCTGAGGTATAACTCACATACCGCACACAGCCCGATGGCCCACAACGTGCCACTCATAGCTTTTCGTATATTCACGGTCGTGCTGTCAATTTTAGAGCATTCTCGCCACCTGATGAAGAAACCCCAACACCCTCCCCCAGGTCCCCGCCCCATCCCCTTTGCAACCACGAATCTGCCCTCTGTCTCCAGGCATCTGCCTGCTTTGAACGTTTCCTACAAATGGAATCACACGCGTGTGGTCTCCCGTGTCCGTCTGCTCTCACCGAGCCTCTTGTTGCCAAGGTCCGTGCACGTGGTAGCCTGTGTCAGGGCTTCATTCCTTCTCTAGGGCCGAATCGCATCCTGCCGTGTGGATGGACTGCACGCTTTACCTACATCAGGTGATGGGCGTGCTGGCGGTTTCCACCTTTGTCTGTTACGGATACGGCTGCTATGAACATCCGTGTACACGTTTGCGTGGACGTACGTCTTCGTTTCTCTTGGGTGCGTACCTAGGAGCGGCATCTCTGGGTCATGAGGTAACTGCATGTTTACGTTTTGAGGAGCCGCCAGGCTTTCCCAGAGCAGCTGCATCATTTCACACCCCACCGGCCGTGTGTGAGTGTCCACGTTTCACCTCCTGGCCAACACTTACCACCTATCTGCTTGATTCTGGCCACCGTAGTGGGTGTCACGTGACACCTCACTGCACATTTAACAATTAAGCCAAATTTTACAAACTTGCTTGACCCCCCCGAGACCCCTCTAAGGAGCCAGGATGCAGGACAGGGTGTGGCCCCCACCCCAGCTCCCCTGGGGGACACGCTGGCCTGGCACAGCGCTGCCGGGGATGCCTGTGGCTCTGCGGTGGCTACATGCTGTGACTGGGTGCCCAGGGCCCACACGGGGCGGCGCTCAGTGTCAAGTAAACGCGGGAGTGAACGAGTGAGGGGGGAAGCAGTGGAGGGCTGGATTTCCCCACGCCTACGGAGGCCGGACAGAAGGAAGGGTGCGGGAGAGGGACCGGGAGACCGCGGACAGCGGCCGAGAGCAGTGGCGCCCTCGTGGGTTCCTGGCTGAGCGGTCCTGACAGCTCTGCCTCGGGTTCCTCATCTGTGAAACAGACGCCGCAGAGGGTTGTTCTCTTAGGTTGGCTTCCCCTAGCAGCAGGCTCTGTAAGTCGGTGATGAGGGTGCTCTGCTCTTCATTCTTTCGGGGACCCGAGGAGGGAGGTGAGTGCTGGTGTAGCTGCAACGGGAGTGTCCAGTCCTAGCGAGGTGGCAATAGTGGAATTTTAGGGGCCAAAGCGGACCATCAGAGATGTGTTTTAGCTTCAGGATAGGCCTTCATGTTCCTTTTTGTGCCTCTGAAGCAGGGAGGGCAGAAGCTGCTGTTGCACCCATTTGCTGGATGTGGAGACTGAGGTCAAGTGAGCCCAAAGGGAGCCGCCTTGGGTCCTTCCTTTGGACCACTTGGAAGAGGCGAGGCTTTCAAGCCAGTTCTCACCTCCTGGATTGATGATTTGCCAACAGAGGCTGGGTTTGCTGCTGTACAAACAGTCCAGCCTCAGTGAGGTAACAATGAAACGGTTTGTTTCTCTTCGTGCAAAGTCAGCTGCAGGTTTGTGGGGGGTGAAGCTGGGGTGGCGGGGGTGGGGGGTGGGGGGTGGGGGGGAGGGTGAAGCTGGGGTGGGGGCGCTCCACGGAGTCATCCAGAGCCTCTGGATGACAGAGCCCCCTTCTGGGGCGCTGAGAACAGTGCAGGAGGGGAAGACAACTCCCGGCTGGTCCGTGCTCGGCCCTCGCAGCCCACTGGGAGATGGCGGGCTGACAGAATGTCTGGGGACTCCACTGTGCTCTCACAGCCCCCACAAGGGACCCTGGGGGAGCCTGTTTCCTTAGCTGCACAGTCGGGGGGGGACCCCATCTCCCGCTGAGGTTTGTGGGCCTGAAACACGATCGTGGTATAATCGGGTGGTGCTTGATAAATGCTTAGAGCCCAGCCCGGGGGCTGGATTTGGGGGTGGGGGACCCCCATGCCTTGGAGCCCTGCATTGCCCGAGTGAGTGGTGGAACTCGGGCCGGGAAGGGGAGCTTGGGGGTGCGTTCTGGGGCAGCCTGCATCACTGGGGGGGAGGGGGAGCAGCGGTGGCTCATTGGAAGGAGGCGGGCCTGGGGCCACTTAACAGTTGACTGTCACTGCTGAGTGCTCCCCGGGGCCAGCCAGGCGCGCTGGCAGTGACATTAGCCAGGCTGCAGGAGTTGGCACAGACTTGCAGGCAGGATTTAGGGGCTCCAGAGGGCTGCTTAACGCGCCGGCTTCTTTGTCCTCCTGCCCCAGCGGGGAGGGCGGGAGGGAGGCCAGGAGAATGCTCTCAGGATGTGGCTGTCTGTCCCACCAGCAGCCCCGGCCCTCAGTCCACGGACCACGTGCTGAATCAGGGCTAATCCCACCCCTCACCCCACCAGCTGTCACCCAGACTCCCATGTGACACCCCAACCCGGCCTCTCCCGTGGGCCTCCTCTCCCTCCTCCAGCCTTTGGGTTATCTGCCCCCCTTCCCCCCCAGGCCTAAGCTCTGGGGGCCCCAGGGATGGTCTGCACTGCAGTGCTACAGGCTTCAAGGAAGAGGGTGGGGTTGGGGAGTCAGGCCGGGTTTCCCCTCACGCCCTGATTCTGAGGGGCACGGCGGTCCCTCCCCAGCGTCCTCCCCGGTCAGCCTGGAGTCCAGCGCCGGGGACCCCCAGCTGTGCAGTGTGCCAGCAGACCCCTCATTGAGCAGCACCTCGTAGGTGCTGGCGGAGACGCAGGGCCCCGATGCGGAGGCTGGTGGGCGGAGCCCCCCACCCCGGGCCAGGTGCAGATGCTGGGCTGGGCTCTGGCCCCTGGAGGTGGTCTCGGCAGCCCCTGCCTTACAGCCTGGGGCTCGGTGGTCTGAGCGGAAAGGGCTTGGCTCTGGGCTCTCGGGCAGGAAGGGGCCTCAGGGAAGTGGGGCTGAGATGACGGCCCAGGCCTCACCTGCCTCCCGGCTGCTTCCTGGTCAGCCACACCTGCTGCTCGGGCTGCGGGTGAGGCAGCGGGTCTCTGCATCCTCTGCTGGGGCATGTGGCCCACTTCACTGGCCCTGGGGACAGGTCCTGCCTCCTCGGTGAGTGCCCAGCCTGTGGGGATGCCTCCCAGGGGTCTGCTGGGTGTGCCTTGCCCTGGAAAGCCTCCCCCTCTGTGTGGCCCTGGCCGAGCGCTGGTCGCTGCTGGTCGCTGCGGCCTCAGCTGCATCTCCGGGACCAGGACCTCTAGGGAGAAGGCCGTGTCCCCTCTGGAGGCCCGGTCCTCTCCTCTGCAGCCCAGGAGATGTGCCAGGCTGCCCAGGCCCCCAGGCCTTCACCCACGCTAATCCCTCTGCCCCAGCACTGCCTCTCATCCCCGGCCGACACTGGCCGGCCTGTGAGACCCGGCGCCGGGGCCACTTCCTCGGGGTGCTCTGTGCTGGTTCCTCGCGGGTGAACAGCCCCGCCTCCACGTCCTGCACCTTCACGGCACCCAGCCAGTCGCTCCCAGCGGGGAGCCTGGAGCAGCGAGGGGCCCCTCCCACTGATGGCCTGGCCTCTCCTGCCAGCTGCCTGAGGGCCCAGAGCCGTCTTTATCCATCAAGTCCCGTGCGTTGGGCACTGACCTGGGAACTGGGGAGGGCACCATGTGGCAAGCAGGATAAACAGGTGAGTGGGATGGAGGACGGACACAGCAAACAAAGAACAAGGACTTCTCAGACAGTGGTAAGTGCAGAGAGCGAGGAGGGAGGAGGGCCGGGGCCCTTCACACGGGGCGGGCGTCAGGAGCCGGGTGAACCCAGCTGTGTTTTATCACACCTGCCCCCAGCTCTGTCCTCCAGGTGTAGAGGGGCCTGGCTTAACCTTCCAGAACCATCATCTGTATTGTCCTCACCATCACTGTGCCACTCCCGGGGAGCCGCCCTTCCCACTTCACAGAGGGCTTTGCATCAGTCACCTCATTCACGGGGTTCTCACGTCAACCAATGGGGCCAGGAGGGGCGGTGTTGTACCCGTTTTACAGATAAGGACGCTGATACCAGAGAGGGGAGATGGGCCTGCCTGCAGGCTGAGGGTGGACAGCTCCACGGATGGGCGCTGAGAATGGATGGACAGATCAGGGAGGGCTGCCTGGAGCAGGCATGCTGAGGAAGTGGCTTAGAATTGGCCAGCTTAAAGCAGAGGCTCTGGAGCCCCAGCTCTGCCCCGCTCCTCTGAGGCTTCGAGAAATCCCCTCAGCTCTCTGGCCTCAGTTTTGTCATCTGCAACATGGGCACAACCTGGACTTTGCCCAAGGCCCTTTCTTCTCTGAGGTTTTGTGACCTTGACTTGAGGGCCAGCTTCTTCCCTGACCCTGACTCTTTTCAGATGAGATGGCAGGGCCAACTGAGGGGCTGTGTTCCAGCTGTGGGCAGTGGGGCTGTGGCATCATGGGAAGGGCCAGTGGAGGTGTTGGTCTAGGAAACTGTCGTCCTGAGCAAGCTGGACTGGAGTGAGGGGAGGAGCCGGGAACCTGCTGGTCGCTCAGCCCAGTGCCTGCAGCTGCCGTGATGATGGGAGGGGAGAGGGATGCCCTCGAGAGACGCCAGGGGGAAAATCTGCCTGCCCTTTGCAGTCTGCAGCCAGTTGCCTGGGGACACCGGTGGCCAGGTGGCTGACCCATCCAGCACCCCAAGGGGATCTCTCTAAAGCCATAGATAAGATTAAGTGCTGGAGCTGGGGCCACCTGTGTGGATCTTAATGGCTAACTCCAATTTGTGGAGTGTGAACAAACCTGGCGGGAAATGTGGTTCATCCATCGGAGGGGAAAACGGTCTGACAGCCACATGGTCAGAAAGGCTTCTGTTTGGTTTCGGGGCTGGGTTAAGTGGGGGGAGACACCCTGTTTCTCTTTCAGGACTAGATGCCGGATCAGCACACTGGCAGACGTTTGTGCCATCAGCAGAGGCTTGGTGACCTTGTGCAGTGCTGCCACGTACAGTCGCTCAGGCTGTGCACCTCACAATTCTATTGTGGATAGCGACCCACGCCACGTGACTTTATTTTGTGTGAGGTTTGAAACCAGGGCTGGCCAGGGTTCCTCCCCTCCCCCGCTCTGCCAGTAAATGCTAATGCTACTCTTTCTTTAGGTCTGTCCAGTTCAAATGTCCCCACCTTTGGGAAACCTTCCCAGAGCCTCCTGGGTAAAGCTAATTGCTGCCTTCTCGATTGTGACAGGCCACAAATGGCCATAGAGTTCCTCCCCTCCTGTCCCTGCCCCTTTGCAAAGTGACCTTGCAACTCTTCCTATCAAGAGGCAGAGCCAGCTTCCCACCCCTTGATGGTTTTGGCTCTTTGGCCTGCTTTAGCTGATGGTACAGTAGCACATGTGAAAAGAAGACGCTTGCAAAGTGTTTAAGCTTTGGGACGTGCCCTACCTTGCAGCTCTTGGGCACCCAGGGATGACCACATGAATGAGCTGGGCTAGCCTACTGGCTGATTAAGAACACATGGACCAGTTACCTCTAATAGCCCTTTGGACAGCCAGCCAGATGCCGGACATGGGAGTGAGGCCATCTGCTGGAAAATGCACACCTGAAGCCAGACAGCATCAGTGGTGCAGAGATGAACCATCTGGCTGAGTCCTGTTCAGATGACCAACTCACAGGATTGTGAAAAAATAAATGAATATTGTTTTAAAGTACTAAATTTTGGGATCATTGTTACACAGCAGTAGCTAACTGATACACCTGTGTTCCCGCAGCACTTTATTCCCACATCACTATTACTGCTTGGATAATCCTTGTGCTAGTGACATTACTGTGGTTAAAAGAACAAACTTCAGAGTCAGAAAGACTTGGATTCAAACCCAGTTCTGTTGAATCCTGGTCTGTGGCCTGGACATGTCACTTAATGTCTCTGAGGCTCAGATTCCTCATCTGAAAGTGAGGACTAAAAATCCGAGATTCCAAGCTCACTGGTTATCGTAATGATTAGACATACACGAAGCATTTAGTCGTAGTACACAGGCGGCACTCAGTACACGATAGCTGGTATCTTTCCCTGCTGGTCCGCACACAACTCCTCATGGCTCTTCCCAGGATCCCCGTGACCTGGGTGGGGGAGTGGCTTGTTTGACCTAGGGGTGCTTGGGCTGAGAACTCCCACGGCCAAAATACCCCTGCTCCTCCGAGGCCCTTTCCTCCACACCCCAGGAGACTCACCCTTCCAGGGAGAGCTGCTCTCCCGTTATTTCTGGGAAGATTTTTATTCATCGTTCATCTTGGCATTTATTGTTGACATTCCAAGAACAGTCAAACAAGATTAATGGCCCGTCTCCAGGACCAAGAGGCGGCTAGCCTCCCTCACTGTAATTCAATTCTACCTATTGACAGCATCAGAGGTGCCTGTGTGGGCGGACGGGGGGGCCGGGAGGAGGGGCCGCAGGCTCTGGCCCTGCGCGGGACTGGCCGCTGGAGGGAGTTAATGCCCTTAGAACACCTGGCCTGGGGAGGCTGGGGCACTCCTCGGGCACGAGTTAGTCTGTGCAGCCTGGCTGGAGGTTGAATGCCCTGCCCTGTCGCTGTTATCATTGCTCTTGTGTCGTCATCTCTGACCGCGGTTTCCCTCCTCGTCGGACGGGGTGATACTCTGCTGCTTGCACTTAGCCGGTGCTCCTTAAATGTGGCCTCTCGTCCCCTTCTCTGCTTTGCCCCGACACAGTACCTTGGGCTGGACGACGCACGCGCTCTCTTCCCTGCTCACCTGTGGTGGGCGATGCCTGCTCAGTGATGTCACGGTTGCCCCTGGTCCCTGCACTGGGACCAGGGGTGGGCCTGGGCCACAGATGGGGAGATCCTGCCTCCCACTTCAAGTGGCCACAGTCTGCTTTGGGGCCAGAGAGAGGCAACGCGGCTGACATTGGCCCAGCTTTAGGTCTTCAAAGAGTGCTGTGTCCATCATCTCACCTGACCCTCCGCACAGCAAAGGATTAGACAGTGGCTGTGGGTCAAGCAAACTTGAGTCGTGGAGCCCTGGCTCCTCTGCTGATGGGCTGTGTGGCTTTAAGTGGTTGCCCGACCTCTCTGGGCTTTAGTTTCCCATCTGTCAAACGTGGTGACAACGGTGTTGGTGTGAGGCTGGAAGGAAGAGGCACAGGCCCCAGGCTTGCATGGCACCTGCTGTGCTCAGGAAGTTTAAGTTCTCCAGATCTCTGTCCCCACCTGCAAAGGGGTGAGTCCCCTGTCCCTGCAGGATCCCAGATCGGCTCTGAGCAGGTGCCAATGTCTGAGGATAATGAAGTAGCTGGGGTTGTAGCTGGGACTTTGAAGGGTGGGAAAGACATGTGCATGCGTGTGTGTGTTCCTGTGTGTGTGTGTGTGTGTGTGTGTGTGCCTGGGCTCCCACCCCTCTGTGCTCCTCTCCTCACACAGCTTCCTCTGTCGCTCTGGTCCATCCTGCCAGGGAGGAACCCTTCTGTGGCATAAGTGAAAGGCTCCCCAAGAGGATCCTAAAGGTGTAAGGAGGCAACTTGCTTGCATACCCCCAGTGCCGGTAGGCTCACCACCTCACAGACAATCCACTGTCTTTGCACAATGCTGGATTGTGCGAGGTCCCTCCTTGGACTAAGCCAGGCCACACTCTTCTCCCTGCCCCTGGCTCTTCCCACAGGAGCCCCCTAGACAGCACCCCTGCCCCAGGCCCCCTTCCAGGTGAGCTCTCCAGTCTCCTAGTCTGGCCCTGGTCGCCTTCCTCCAGGCAAAATCAGCTGAAGGCCCAGCCTGCCCTGAAGGAAGCCCCAGGTTTCACAAGCATCTTCCTTCTCCTTCCCCCACACCACACATTTGGGTCTGGACTAGTGTTGCAGAAAATGCACTTGTACACACATATGCACTCATAGGACACACACATGCACACATAGATCCGGACACGCACAGGCACGATTGCACACACGGGCACAAATGCTTTGTGGACACAACTGGTGGCCGTGGAGAGCCAAGAGAGCCAGGAGGCAGCCCTGAGTGGCTGAAGGGTAGGTCACGTGTGCACAGCCCAGTGTACCCTCCTCCTAGCCTCGGGGGGCAGCCTTTCCAATGAGTTTTATGGGGTGAGGGGCCCTGAAGTTGCCTCTGGCATCTCCCCTGTACCCCTGGTTAAACATTTCCCGGGTCAAGATGCCACCTCCTGTACCAGCTGACTGTCCCACCTGTCGCTGATGGCTCATGGGGACAGGAAAGGCCTCCTGCATCCTCAGAGCTGGCTCTCCCAGCCCCCTCCCACCTGGGCTGCCGGCCCCCGGGGCCTCGCCAAGCCCAGACTGGCACAGGCTGGCAGTTGATGTGTTTATTTGCCTGGCGGCGGGGATGGGCGAGAAGGCTTGGCGGTAGCTGGTACATTTTGTAAGCAGTCATCTCCTGGCACCTTCTGCCGCAGCGTGTGGGCCGGCGGATCCTGTTCATCGTGGCCCGCGGCCTGCGGCCCCCTCGCCTGGCAGCCTCACTTCCCTCCCCTGGAAGGATGGAGCTGTTCTGACCCCTAGCAGCGTTATCTGTTATTCCTGGGCACATGGCTCTCTCCTGGCACGTGGATGGAGCCAGGGCCTAAGCACAGGACCCGGCAGGTGGGCTTGTGGCGGGGGCACGGGTGGCAGGCAGGGGATGGCTCTGCATTGGGGCCTGCAGCCGGCCAGGCCCAGGTAGGATGTCAGAGACATCGTGTTGGTTGATTCTCTGCACAGCACTGCATCTATTTCATCAGCAAGGAGACAGGCGGGAGAGGCTGAGGCCCCACGCGAAGTCACGCAGCCGGGGCAGGTGGCGCTGAGCCCAGGTCCCCCTGGTTATAGCCAGCCGTGGTCAGACCTGGAGTCTGGGCCCACCACAGAGTGAAAATCGGAACCCATTGTTCAACAATTATTAATTATTAATAAATTCAAGATGGTGAAGCTTTCCCTGCCTTCAGTTTCCTCACCTCTAAGAGGGACGCAGGACGCAGCCCAACGCCAGACCTGGGGTCCAGCGGGGGCAGTGAGCGGGGCAGTATTAAGCAGGGCTCCCGCAGGGGAGTATGTCTGGCACCGTTATTAATGCTGTTCTTTGTGGAGAAATGATGGCATGCGTGGGAAAGACAGCGACAAATTAACCCTACGCTATTAACAGGCAGCCCAAAGTGCGCCCATGTGATTAATTCCTGCCCTCACGCACACGCACACCCAGCATTGCGGGTGCTGGGTCTTTGCAGGGTGTAGCCCTTACCCGCCCTGCGCTCACTCCAACTTCTGCGCTCTCTTCCTGGGCCACACAGGCTGCAGGGGTGGGGGGTTAATAGGAACAACGGGAAGGAAATGGGATTTGTGTTTCTGGGTAGAAGGTTCGCTCTTATCTCTCCATGGGGAGGCCAGACCCAGCCTGCTGTGTGGGTGGCGGCTGGACCCCTCAGCTGACCCCCTTGGGAGTTGGGTGGCCAGGTTGCTGGCCCCCAGGAGCCATGGCCGAGGGGCTGGCAGGCGCAGAGTTGGGGCTCCCCTGGCTTTGCTGGGCAGGCAGCCCTGGCTTCTCCCGATGGCCTGCCTAGTGTACCCCCCACCCCAGGCCATGCCTCCCGGGGTCCACGCAGCCAGCCTTACGTGGCAGCTTTGCTCCACGGGACCTATGGGTGCTCTGATGTGTGCAGTCCCTCCCCTCCATCTCCATGGCTCTGCATCAGTTTCCTTTGGGAGGACAGTCCCTGTGGCCTCCTCACTGGGGCCCAGCCTCCAGCCTCATCTGCCCCCTCCACTGACAGCCACGGTCAGCGCTCCGCTGTGCTGTCATCTCTTTCCGCCCTAAAACCATCAGTGGCTCCCCGCCCCCTACCTGGCAGCGTCCCAAGTTGTGGATTTCTGGAGCTGCTCTCCTCTTCCAGCCGATTTCCTCCCTCTTGGCCGTCCCTAGTGCCCTGTTCTGATGCCCGCGAGCCCAGCTCCCTCATCCATCCCTTCAAGTCCTTTCTCTGTCATTTGCAAAGCAGGTCAGAGTCATCTATGGTTCCTCAGTGCCTTGGTCCTCAGCCTGGGCTTGGGGGGCTTGGGTGACAGGCCCCCAGTGCCTCAGCCTCATGCTCCATCGGCCTCCCCCCGCCAAGTCTTCAAACTGTGCTCTGGGTGGGGTGGGGGAGGGGAGGAGGGCAGATATGCTGGGAATCACAGCCCACCCCTCGGGACTCCTGACGATTCAAGTGCTATCAGCCTGGTGCAGGCTCTGCCAGCCCTTCATTAAGAATCCCGCCGGACTCGGTACAGCCCAGACCTCAGAACCCTGAGCTTGGGGCTGCTCTCTCCCTGCACATGGGGTGACTTGTGTTCCCCAGGCCCCTACACATTTCCACGTCTATGTTTCTGGGTTCCCCCTCCCCACAACTGGCTGCCGGGGGACCCCCTGTGGTCACCTCTTGGAGGTCCCCAGAGATCTTGTCTGAAGCTGAATCAGTTCAGGAATCGAGTCCTGGGACTTCCCTGCTGGTCCAGTGGTTAAGAATCCACCTTCCAATGCTGGAGATGCGTGTTCGAGCCCTGGTCAGGGAACTAAGATTCCCACATGTCGCGGGCAACTAAGCCTGCACACCACAACTACTGAGCCTGTGTGCCTCAACTAGAGAGCCCGCGTGCTGCAAACTACAGGGCCCACGCGCTCTGGAGCTGGTGTGCCACAACTATAGAGAAGCCTGTGCACTGCAATGAAGATCCCGTGTGTCGCAGCCAAAAATAAATAAATATTAAAAAAAAAAAGAAGCGAGTCCTGCACATTCCTGCTGGAGACATGAGGGTCCCACTCGCCACAGGGACCGATGCCCTGGCCCTCAAAGGCGGGTGAGGGTGCTTCTTAGTTTGGGGATGGCCCTCTGTGCACTAAGACACCTCACACCCTGAGCTAGGATGCCCATCTTTGAGGGAGACAAGGATCCTTTCAGCTCTGGCTCTGCCAGGGTAGTCCTGAGGTGCTGCTGGGTGACCAGATCCCAGATCTGGTCTGTCACTGATGTGACATGGACACAGATCCAGGAGCCTGGCTTCCTTGGTTCAAGCTCCAGTCACCACTGTGACTTCAGGTAAGTTACTTAACCTCTCTGAACCTCAGTTTCCTCACCTGTAAATTTGGGAATCTCTACATTTGTTGTGACTTTATAATAAGTTCAAGGTGCTTAATGTATAAAAGTCTCCTGGATTTAACTGGTTCTGTTGGTGGGGTTTCTGGGGCCCTCTCCCCAAGCCTGCTGTGGTCCCGGCCACCAAGGCCAGGCCTGGTGTTTGCGCTAACCCTTCTCCTAAGAGCTGAGGTCATGGCCTCCCTTTGGGGTTTTGAAAAGCAATGGGATCTCTCCATCCTTTTGCAGAAGAGCAAGGCTTTCTAAGATCAAACCACGAGGCTCTGATACAATCTGAAAGGGATATCGATCTGTCACAGATGTGCAGGTTTGCAGCGCGAGCCCCTGGAGAGTGAGATGAGAGCTCTGCCTAGTCAGTTGTCTTGTGTTCTGAGTCGTCTCTTTGACCCCGTAAAGAGGATCGGGTTCCAGTGACTTCGAGGATGCTGCCGAACTCTCTTCTAGAACACCTGGGAGCAACTGTGGAGGCCGCCACCTCTCACTCCTGGGGCCTGGGGGGCGGACACTCGTCACCTGACGGCCTACAGGAAAGGAGGGGTTAGACCAGTCAGCACCACGGACAGCACCACCAGAGGCGTTAACTTGCTGTTGGCCATGAGCCGGCAGCTTCAGAGGGGGACAAGGTTTCCAAGGCAGCAAGGGGCAGGGCCGGGTGTGCAGGCATCTTGTGGGGCTGTCGCAGGAGTAGAGATGCTGGCAGCCAGCTTCCTGTCAGATGACCATTGGGGAGGGGACCAAGCATCCTGCACCCCACTGAGGACTCCCTGAGCACAGTTACGCTGGGGCTGGAAGGCCAGGGTGCAGGGCTGATGGGGGAAGCTGGGAGGACGCCCTGGCTCAGTGGCCTGCATGGGCAGTGTCTGTGCGTGGACAAGTACCCACTTGGCCAGGACATGTGCTGTCGGTCAGGGAGCAGCCTCAGTGAGACCCCTTGGAGGGGACTTTCTTGACACTGCACTGTACCCCTTTGGCCATGCACGTCCATGGCTCCTCTGCCTGGCCATCCTGGAAGCCCCAGGACACTCAGTCTGCACAGTGGCAGCTGGGAGGATGGGGGTGTCCATGCCCCTGAGCAGGGCCCCACCGGTGGGCCAGGAGAGGGCAGACAAATGCCCAGCCTCCCGTCTCCAGGGGACACTTCTGATGGGTCCTCAGCTCCCAAGTTATGGCCTCTGAGACCCCGAGTCTTGTGCATCTGAGGTGACCCCTCTCCTGAACTCGGCCAGCTCCTTACTCATGGCAGGGGCGTGAGTCAGACCACTGACAGTCTAGGTGTGAATGCACCCGCTGGGCAATCCGGGCCTGCCCTTGGCCTGTGTGCATCTTACTTGCCACGTCAGTAAAGTGGGGGCAGTGGTACCTCACTCCCCAGGCTTTGCTGAAGAATGAACAACATAAAAGTGGATAACAACGAGATTTTGCCTAAATGCTGCATGTGGGGCTGGGCGGGGGGCTGACCACACCGTGCTTATGCAGCCCTGGCCTTTGCTCCACTCGGGGGGCCTGAGGCCCTTATGCTCAGGCTCTCCTCAGTGCCTCCCAGAAACGCCACCATGTAGGTTACAGCCCCCACCCTGCCGTTTCCTCCTCCTCCCGGCCGCCGCCAGCTGCCCTTGTGGCCGGGTCAGTCCAGGAAGTGGGCCCTGCTCCAGGCAGAGCTGCTCTGGAGGCACCGTCCGGGAGGGCGGGCCTGCTTGGGTGGATGACTTGGCCGTGCTAAGCGGGGAGTGGGGCCCGCGGGAAGATGGAGAGAAATAACGGCCTTCCCTCCTGATGCCTGCGTGGCTGCAGCAGGGGGCGCTAACACGCAGGCTGTTGACGTGCCCTCATAGAACAGGGGCTGGGATTCTCTCCCGTCTCTGCCCAGCACAGCCTTGGGGATCGAGTGTGCTCTCAGTCACCTCTGGGAGGGACGATTCCTCCTTGGAGATCCTTGGGACGCGTGGCCTGAAGGACTGGGGATTCCAGCTGAGGCGGGGGCGGGTTAACATCCCAGGGGGCGGCAGGGTCAGCGAGGGGACAGGAGGCCGCGAGGAGGACGGTTTGGTGAGGCCACAGGAGTTGTCCAGAATGCTGAGTTGAGGAGGCGCCGGTGGGGATGGACGAGGGGGTTGCCGAGGACCTGGGAGACAGCGGCCGGCTTGGTCAGCGGGGTCTGGGACAAGCCGCAGGGGGAACAGCAAACTCCGCTGCAGCTGCCTGGCCTCTGGCCAGTCCCCTCCCAGAAGAAGCTGCTCCCTGCCCAAGCTGAGCTCTCGGGGTATTGGCTTTCCACGGCTCTCATCTGAGTGGTCCATGGATGGTTCAGAGTGTCCAGGGCCGCCTGCCAGTTTCCTGTGTACATCTCTCTCTGGGGAGAGATTCCCAGCTTTCCTCAGGAACTGAAAAGGGCCCACGGCTGACAGCAGACCAGGCATCCTTGTTCCGTCAGCTGCCCCAGGTGGGCACATCCACACCTGTGTCTTCATTGGCCACTGTCCTGCCCAAGCCCCTGATGCCACGGCGGTGCCCCAGCCCCGCTGGACATACTGAGTGCCGGAGCTCCAGAGAGCTCCCCGCCCGGTACTCCACCTGGAAGCCCCCCGGCTTCTCACACCCCGTCTCTCATCTCCCTGCCTTCTCCGCTCCCACTTCGCTGGTGGCATCACCACCACTCCCGTCTCCTGCCCTTGAGTCCTCAGGGGAGACTACTGCTTCCTCTGCTCAGCACCTCTCAGCCTGCTCCGGCCCTCCTCACACCACACACGGAGGCTCCCATCCAGTCTCCAGGCCTCTCCTTCACCCCCTGCCTGCCTCCCATCAGCTGACATGCTGGCCTTGGAAGACATACTGGACCTTCTTTCCCTCCCCGCTGTTGGAAGTACATCCTCGCCCAGTCCCACTTCCCCATGGGCTGCAGAGTGAAGTGGGGCTCCTGAGTCCTGTACATGGTCCTATCATGGGCCCCACCCCTTTCCAGCCCTGTCCTCCCACGTCTCTCGCCCCCTCTCAGCCCAGCCATCCTGGTGTCAGAAGCTCCCGGGACCCTCCAGAAGGTCCCAGCCCACCTCCATTGAAGCCTCAGGGCACCAGGCTGGGCTTCCCCACACCCTTCCAGGCAGACAGATACAGACATGGTCTCATGGCCGGATCCAGGCCTGAGTCCACAGCTGGGGTCTATTGGTCAGAGATGCTTCAGAGAAGGGCTCCAGGGCGGCTCAGCCTCTGCCACCTGGAAGCGTCCAGCCTGTCCTCAAACATATTCTAGACAGAGCTT
The DNA here is from genome assembly GCF_964270905.1 of Leucopleurus acutus. Taxonomy (NCBI): domain Eukaryota; kingdom Metazoa; phylum Chordata; class Mammalia; order Artiodactyla; family Delphinidae; genus Leucopleurus; species Leucopleurus acutus. Next base: position 82,015,329 of record NC_139159.1, read on the forward strand.
CACGCCTTTCCCAGGGGACGGGTCAGTGGAATAACTGAGCCCCACTGGGAGGCACTGCCCTGCTCGGTTTGTGGTGCACCGGCCTCTTGGCCTTCTTTTTATGGACTTTAGGGCCGTTTTGGTGATGGGTGAAGTGCTGAGGCCTGAGAAAGATGCAGGAGTGTGTAGGGTGTGGGCAGGGCAGGGGCAGAGAGGGAAGCAGTGGAGTGATTATCATGGAGCTGGCACTGGCCATAAAGCTCAATCAATTTAAAGCCTGTTTTCTGGATATTAAACTTCACTACCTGTTTCATACCCCTGGTCCTGAGCATGTGCGAGCGGATGTCTGAGCCCGAGCCATCCCCTCAGATGTGCCTGGCCTGAGACTGGTCAGGGCGTCTGAGGATGCCAGGGTCTCCCACGGGGATGCTGGGACAGGGTGGGTTGAGTTCTGGCCTCAAACCGTGGATGGGGGAGCTGGTTCTGGGGCCCCCACTGGCCTGAACCGCCTCGAGCAGGGCTGGTGAGATGACTCAGTCCTCCGTGCCTGGAGAGGCCCGTCAGGAGGCGAGAGGGCAGAGCCAGTGGCCCCCAGGTGGTGGTGGCAGTGCCTGCCCGAGCTCGCTGCACCCCAGTGGCGCCTCCCAGCCTGCACAGGAGCCGGAGTGGGTCTCCTCCCATCTACAGGTGGGAAAACCCAGGCTCCGAGAGGATGTGAAATGGACACAGGCCACACAGTTGTGATAGCAGATTTGGGGTGCCCAGCGGGCCCACAGATCACACACACAGTGGGTCATCCACACCGGGGTCCTCTCCCGCCCCACAGCCCACAGAGTGAGGCAGCTGCGTGTGGGGGAAGAGCTGAGCGCTCCTTTCACAACCACAGGAAATGGCACAGCTGTTTGCGAGTTCTGTTCCGCCCTACGAACACCGGGGGGGGGGGCCCTCTGAGCCAGGGGGCCCCTGGAGAGAACTCCTGACACTCAGCGTGTGTTTCATAAATGGGGGAGGGGTAGCTGTGGGGCCCTGGGGTCCATCCACCTCCCCCTACCAGCCACCAGCTCTGTTTATGGCGACCTTGACCTTGCTAGTTCATGGAGCCTGGGCTTCTCACACTGTAAACTGCCTGGAGTGGGCCCGACTCAGCCTGGGGCTGGGCTAACGCTGCTTTCTGAGGTGTGGACGGGCCCTTACCCGCCTCTGGGAGGTCTGGGCACCGACTGGGCTCAGGGAGGCAGCGGCAAGGTGCCCATGAGCCCCGGCCTTCATCCCTTCACGTAGCAAGCATTCATCAGGCACTGCCTGTGTGCTAGGGTCACACAGTAGGGGACCCGCCTGCTCTGGAGGGAGAGAGGAGCCTCAGCGGGCAGTTCCAGCCCAGAGTGGGATGTCCCATGAGGCGGGAAGCCCAGGGGCCCATGGAAACCCAGAGAGGACCTCGAAATGGGTGATGAGGGACGAGTAGGAGTCTGTCAGGAAGAGAAAGGGAGGGGCATTCAGGGCGCATTGATAAGTCTGTGCGACGGCGCAGATGCACAAACCGGCTACGTGAAGCTTCAAATAACCCCAGAGGAGGAACTGGAAGAGGGGCAGGTACACTGAGGGAGTCCAGAGGAGGAAGAGATGTCATCCACTGGAAGAGGATGTGTATCTGGGAAGGCTTCCTGGGGGAGGTGGCTCTGATTCAAGGCCCTGAAGTGTTGGGAGGGTCAGACGTGGTGGGTATTCCAGCTGAGGGGCTGCATGGCCTTTCCCAGGTCCCTCCAGCCTTTGTCTTCCTGAGGGATCACCATAGAGTCTCATCTCCTTTGTCTTTGCAACACAGCATAAACCCACCCTGGTGGGTCCCAGAGGCACCTGGGACCTCCAGGACTCATAGATGTCCTGCCCCGGGCACAGGAGGGTTTTCCCTCCCCAGCTTGGCTGCTAACACCCTATGGCTCAGTCTGTGGGGGTCCAGGCCTGGGGACAGACCATGGGAAGCCATTGTCCCTTAGAGGGGTACAGGGCCTAGCAACCACACCTGGCTCTGTCTACAGATATTTGATTGGATAACAGTCGTCACCAAGGAAGCTACGTGTCTCTAAGGCACGCACTGTGCCCTGGGCCCGGGCTACCTGCTTTCCCGTTACCTCTGGTTCTCGCTAGTTTGGGGCGTCCTCAGACGCATTTCACAAATGAAGAGGAGGCTGGACAAGATGGAGTGAGCAGCTGAGGTGCCAGTCGCGCTGAGTGGGGATGTCAGGACTTGAACCCAGGTCTCTGGGGGCAAATGCCACGTTGCTTCCGGAGCAGGTGCTGAAGCCCCTCGCTCCCGGGTGGAGCCAGGTCACGGACTACGAGCTCTCGCCCCTGGGCCTCAGTTTCCTCATCTGTCAAGGGGGTGCTGACCTGGCTGCTCTCTGGGCTCCCTGCCAGCGCCCAACTGCCTCTCACGCCCCAGGCGGGCCCTGCCCTGCTGGCTGTGTCCCTTTGCTTCCAGCACCTATGCTGGCTGCCTGCCCAGGGCCGTGTGTCCCCTGGAGGAGAACGATCATTCCGGGCTCCCTCCAGGAACCCACGCTGGGGCGTGGAGAAGGCTCCACTCTTGCTTCCAAAAACCCCGGCACACTTGCCAGGAGCTGTGGGTGGCAGAGGGAAGCTGACAAGTGGAATAAACTGGGGCCCCATCACTTTTTAGCAGACGTCCCCTTAAACAGCCAACGGCCCCGTGAGGAAGGCATGCCAGGCTGCACGTCGGGAGGAGGGGGTCTCTGCAGGGCCCAGGGATGGTTCTAGGAGGCCAGGCCTGTCCCAACCTTTCCTGAGGCTGCTTGGATGGTACTGTGGGAGTCTCAGCTGGCACTCCCCCTCCCCCCGCAGGCCCAGGTGCCACCACTGATGGGGGTGCAGCCCAGAAGGCCCCAGCTCACCGCTTGCTTGCTGTGGGAGCTGGGGACCCCCAGGCAGGGCAACATCCTGGGGCACGTCAGCTGGGGCCTAGCTGGCCGAGGCTCCCCGTCCCTCCTGCTCCGTGGCCGGCTGGAGCCTTCCCTCGTGAGCCGGCGGTTTGGGGTCTCAGGATTCTGAGAGTCTGGGTATGTCCGCTCATTCGAGAGAGAGCTCCTGGGGACTTCTGGGAGCCAGCCACTGTTGGAGCTGCTGGGACTCAGCAGTGGATGGAAGAAAGCCCTGGCCCCCGACGGCTGTCCCTGCAGCGAAGAGAGGGCTGTCCTTTCCGGTTCACGTGGCCCTTCTCCCGTGCCCAGCCTGAAGTAAGTGCTTTGTGGACCACAATGGCCTTCAGTCCCAGTGACGACCATCTAGACAGCAGTGCAGCCTCCACTTCGCAGGTGAGGGAGCCGGGAAATGATGGAGCTGGCCCGTGGACCCAGGCCGGCTGGCTCTGTTGCCCCGGCTCCCAAACCCCAGGGATGTAGGCGGAGGCAAACAGGAACATAGTACCCAGCATCCAGAAAGCTCTGTGACACACAGGGGCAGGGGGTCCGAGCTGCTCTGCTGGCCTGGTGGGCTGCTGGGGGGACTCTCGGAGGGAGCCTTTGAGCAGAGATCTTGATGAGGAGAGAGGGTGAGCCCCTCTGACAGGGGGGCGGACAGAGAGCTCCAGGCAGCGTGAGGCCCAAGCAGAAAGGCCCGGCCGGGAGAGTGTGCTGGAGTCGGGGATGGGGATGAGTGCAAGGAGGGTGGCCGGGGGAGGACTGGCTCCGGGGGCAGCCAGGAACCTGTCCACCTCGTCACAGCTGCTGGAGTGCCTCCCAGTCCCGGACCTGGTGACACATCCCACTGTGGCCCTGCATCTCCTATCAGGTGAGGCCCGACTTCTCGGTGACACATCCCGGGATCTGTCCTCTGCAAACTCCCAGCCTCGTGACCCCACCCCTCCATTATGATCCCATCACTCGACCTTGTAGTTCCACCAGCACAGGCCTAGCGCCCCCATTCTCTCCAGTGTCCTCCACACTAAGAGAAGAGTCAGACTCACCCGTGGCCTGGCCTGGGACCCCTCTGATTTCATCTCCCACCCCCTCCCTCATCCCTCCTCACCTGTCCCAAGGCCACCTCCTCCAGGGAGTCCACCAGAACCCCCAGAACCCCCTGCTTTCTTTGAGCTTCTGCAGTGTTTTCACTGGGATTATCGCCCTCCACTGCCCGGTGTCCCTTTTTCGGAGCTCAGTCCACCTTTGGCCCTGGAATGAGTGCTTCTCCGGGGTTGCCAAGGAGCAGTGGCTGGAACTGGCCCTCTCTTATCCCCCGCAGTTGCCCAAATACCCCTCAGTAGGCTGCTGGGCCCAGGGTCGGTGCCCAGAGACCCCAACCCCAAACTCAGGACACTGGCTTTCTAATGGAAGCCGGGGCTTTATCCTCCCGATGGCCTCCACTGACCCACACAGACACAGCAAAGCAGGACTCCCGACCTGAGGCCTGGGCTGGAGGAAGTCATCATGGGGGGGGGGGTCCTCTCTGGGTCCCGTGTCTCCTCACGGGTGCTCCTTAGAGAGCCATGAGGCCACCCCTGGGTCCTGAGACAGAGGGCCTGGTCTGCAGGGGTCCACACCCAGGCACGCGTTGAGTGCAGCTGGCAAGGTGGCCAGATTACCCAGGGAAGCTCGGAGCGTGGCTCCAGGGCAGGCAGGGGCTGGATGGACCTCGGGGGCTGTGCAGTGACTGGGCAGGAGCCCACAGGAAGCAGGGCTGTGGGCCGAGACCCGGATTCACACTGGGAATCAGAGAGATGTGTTGGGGGTAGACTGGCCAAAGGCCAGGAAGAGGCTGTCCTTCCAGTCTGGAGGCCGAGTCAGGGGTCTGGGGTGGGCTGGGCCGGGGTGGAAAGCACCACCAGCTGCCGTCAAGGGCGCCACCGTTTCTCAGGAGCCTCCTGTGTGCCCAGCGTCCCCCCCGGACGCTTGTCACTGTTTTCCCGAATGCTCCCATACCCCCAAAGCCGTTCTTCTCAGGGTCAACCTGAGGGAAAGGGGAAGAGCTGTGGGGATGGGCAGGCTGAGGTTGAGGTGCCCAAGAGACCCCCGGGAGTGGGGCTGTCTGGGTCTGGAAGCCGGCGGAGCGGGCTGGGCTGGAGGTGAGAGCCCCAGGGATGGGCTGGGTCAGAAGCCCCCAAGAAGGGGAGCCACACCTCATGCCCCATCAGGACCCATCGGTCAGCCCCATTCTGACAACGGGCAAACAGAGGACCCGATCCCCTCGCCTGGGCCTCAGTGGCTGCCACGCATGCGACCCTCGGCTCTTCCCTTGGGTCGAGCGTCTCCGGAGTTGCCTGAGGGTTTTGTGGGAATCATGATGAATTGGTTGAGAGTCTCACCAATTATTTAAACTCAGTCACCAGGAAGGAGGAAAAATGAGTCAGAGCTCATAGTGCGGCACGGGGCAGGGATGGCGTGTCAGGGGGCGGAAGGCGGGTAGGTGGCGGTTCCTCTGTCCTCCCCTCGCAGGGCCCTAAGAGGGCGCTCCAGCTGGGAGGGTGGGAGGGACCAGGGGCTGAGAGCCAGGAGGGCCTGCAGAAAGGGCCCCTCAAGTGGACACAGAACAAGCAGGGGGCGTGGAGAGGTCCTGCTTCAAATTTTCTTCCAGTTTTGTGGAGATTTCCCCCATAGGAGGTGCTGAGGTAACTGACTCCTGACCCTGGTCCCACACTGAGCCCTGACCCTGGTCGCACTCTGAGCCCTGAGCCCAGCCACATGCTGAGCTCTGTCCCTGGTCATAGGCTGTGTCTTGAACCCTTCTCTCCAAACCTCCTCCCCCCACACCAAAGAAATCATAGTCTGGCCACAGGGATGAGGTGAACATTCCAGACATAGTTAATTATAACACAAGTCTGGATTAATCTGTGCTCAGCAAGTCCAGGAAGCCATCGGCTCAGGACAATCCAGGAGGGCTTCCTGGAGGAGGAGGATCAGTGGTGTGGAAGCTGGGCCTTGAGGGTCACAAAGAGCACCCAGCTTGGTGATGAGAAGCATGTGTGAATATGGGGCGGGGAGGCAGGTGGGGTCCGGGGCAGACTTGGGGAAACCTTTGCACTGTACCTCTCTCCCTTCTCTTGTGCTTCCTCTCCCCTCTGAGGGGCTGTCTGCATCTTGGGGTTTCTGCCATGGCTGCTCTGGGCTCTGGGGTAGCTCTGGCTCCTGCTCTGCCAACCCAGCCACCTAGGGCACCCCGCACACAAACTCTTAGAGTGAGCCCTGGCCATGCTGGCATCAGAGGGGCCTCTGGACACGGGACAAGATAGCCCAGTGCACTGTGGCCGTGGGGTCCTGGTGCCTGGAGGAAGAAGGGGGAGGGGGTTCAGGCCCAGCTTGGTCCCCAGGGACCCAGAAGTCCTGTGAACTCTGGTTAGCTCCTGGCGTTTCGCTTCCCACTCAGAGAGGGGCCGAGTCACGAGCCAGGGGCTACCCGAGGTTGCCAGAGGGTCCACGAGGACCCTGTCTCTCAAGGCCGCCTCTGCTGGAAACCCTGGGTCAAGCCCTGGCTCATCACCGATCCCCACGGCCGTTGTGGACCTGGAGATGGGCAGCTCGGGGCAGAAAATTAGAGGACTGTCCTTACCAGGAACATGGAACCACGGAGCTATTTATGGGGTGAAAGGGTGAGAGTAGGGCTCTGAGTCCCCCCACCCCCATGTGGAAGTGGGCTGGGTGTCATCTCCCGGGAGCACGGTGGGGGCCTGTGCCGTCCGTCCCCCGAGAGGGTGGGAGGGAGGGCGAGGGGCTGAGACAGAGAGACACACACAGACAGGTAGGGGACTGAGGACAGCACCAGGAGAGGTCGAGGAGAACATGGTCGAGGGAGGGGCAGGTGGGTAGCAGAGTGCTACCTCTTCCCGTTGGGCCCTTTGCAACCTCCTGTTCTCATTTCCATTTTGAAGATGAGACAGCAAGCGTCAGGGATTTGGAAGAACTCGCATCAAAGCAGAGCGGGCAGCTGGAAAGACTCTGCCCTGGGGGTCAAAGGGCAAGGGAGAGGAGGGACTCCACTTTTCCCCAGCGTTCTGTCGGGGGTCCCCCAGGAGCTTCACCCTCCCAGCCGGAGCCCCTCCTTCTCTCTCTCCCCGCCCCAGGTCCCACTGCTTCCCACTGAGCACAGATCCGCCATCAGACTCTCTGGGTGCAGATCTGGGACTTTCCAGCTGGGTGATTTCAGGCACCTTAATGAACCTCTCTGTGCCTTGGTTTCCAAATCATAGCTACTTCGTAAGGTGGTGGTTAGAATGAAACGAGTTAATCCACGGAAAGTATTCGGCCACTGCCTGATAGACTGGCCATGTTATTCACCCGGGGCCCCACGAGGTGGGCAGGGAGAGGGCAGCGGGCACCCGTCCTCGGTCACTGGTGCCCTCAGCCTCCATCTGCCGGCTACACCTGATCTCCTGCCAGAGCGGGGTACCTGTCCGAGGTACTAACCCACGTGTGTTTGGCTCTCCCTCCCTCTGCCTGACGTCTGGGGACCAGAGGCCCCTGTCTGCTCAGCCCCCTCCGCCAGCTGCCTTGAAGCTCAGAGCCTGGACTCCTGGTCTGGAGGTGCCCCCAGCCCCACCCAGTCCATCCGTAGTCCTGCAGTCCAGGGTGGGGGGAGGCCTACAGCCCTATCCTGCGGCCGCCTTCTCTGTGAGCTTGCGTGGTGGGGCTGAGGGGCAGGTGCCTGGGATGGAATCCTGGCCCCTTTCTCGGCTCTGGGAGATATGGGAGAACTCCTCCCCCTCTCTGGGTTCCAGTTTCCCCATCTGTAACTGGGCGGTTGGACTCAGCAATGTCCAGTCCTAGTGCTTAGTTAATCCCATCATATCTTGCATGGGTGTGTGTGGGGCGGCCGTCTTGTGTCCCAGGCCCTGCCGTGGATGTGGGTCCTCAGGTACAGTCCTGGTGCCTGGGACTCACCCGCCAGAGCTGGCTCCATTCCAGGGTTACTGCCTCTGATCCAAGCGGCCGGGAATGCTAGGCCTGGAGGTGCAGGAGGGGTGGTCTGGGGGGTGGCGACAGAAGGCAGGGAGGCTGGCTCTTTCCCGGGACCAGGGAGAGGCCACAGGCCTGCCTGTCCATTGCCGCTCCATGTAGCACTAAGTACGGGGATGTCCCAGGATGGGAGTCCTTGCTGAGCCCGTCAGCATAGGATCTGTCATGGAAGAAAAATGTTGTTTTGTTTCTAAGACCTTTCCTTGATCTTATCTTACAAGGTAGAAAAAAACCAAACACCAAGAAACCACAAAACAGAACAAACAAAAACCAAAGGCGGCCAGAGAATGAGGTTTCGGGAGGGAGTCTCTGAGGGAAGGACAAGCAGCGGGGGGGGGGTGGGGGGGGGGTGGGGGGGGGCTGGGCCTTGGCTGGATGCCACCGCTAAGCACGACCTTGTGCAGATTATACCAGCCAGCCTCGGCCACAGCAGTGGTGCGTAACAAAGTGCCCCCAACTTAGTGGCTTAAAACTACAAGCCTTTATTATTTCTCATGAGTCTGCTGGACTGTGTGTCTGATCCGATGTGTCTGAAGGCTTCCTTCTGCCCGTAATTACACGAGCGCGAGGGGACACGGGTGGGCACGCTAACGAGACCAGCCTGCTGCACACGCACCTGAGCAGAACCAACACGTAGGAGGCGTTCAACACACATTTGTTGATGGAAAAAGTTACTCTTTCCAGACTCAGCCCAAGGGAAGCCCTCCCTGATTATTCTACCTGGCCTGAAGCACGACTGCTTCCCGAGAGGCAGGGAAGCGTGGCGGTTCAGAGCACAGACCTCAGAGCAGGCAGCCTGGGTCTGAATCCCGCCTTGCTCCTTCCTAGTTCCTCTGTGCCTTGGTTTCCTTATCTGTAAAATGGACAATTATAAAATGGGCAAAAGCAGCAGTCCCATAAGGGTGTAGCACTGGTGAATGCTTGGGAAGTGTTAGCTCAAGTGAAAGAAGCCAGACACACAGGGTCATGCATTCCACTTCCGCGGGACATCTAGGTGAATCCACAGGGACAGAACACAGACCCGTGGTCGCCAGGGGCTGCAGGGAATGGGGAATGGGGGCCGACTGCTTGCGGGGTGTGGGTTTCCTTTCGGGGCAGTGGAAATGTTTGGAACTGGGCAGACGAGGCCGTTGCACAGTGTTGTGGATCTACTGAAAGCCACTGAAGCTCTCACCGCGGGATGCGGCTCATTTGGCGTTATGTGAATTTTGCCTCAATAAAAGGTTCTGGCAATTATGCTTCTTCACCAGACCCCCCCGTACTGACTGAGCACCTGACTGTGCTGGGGAATTATGCTTCTTCACCAGACCCCCCCGTACTGACTGAGCACCTGACTGTGCTGGGGAATTATGCTTCTTCACCAGACCCCCCCGTACTGACTGACTGAGCACCAGACTGTGCTGGGCAATTATGCTTCTTCACCAGACCCCCCCCCGTACTGACTGAGCACCAGACTGTGCTGGGGAATTATGCTTCTTCACCAGACCCCCCCCGTACTGACTGAGCACCAGACTGTGCTGGGCAATTATGCTTCTTCACCAGACCCCCCCCGTACTGACTGAGCACCTGACTGTGCTGGGCAATTATGCTTCTTCACCAGACCCCCCCGTACTGACTGAGCACCAGACTGTGCTGGGGACACAGGGTGGACAAGACAGATGTGCGTCCAGCTCTCAGGGAGCCTACATTCTGTTTGTTCGTTTATTCATTCAACAAACTCCTGCAACGATTATGAAGGCCCCAGGACGTGCCAGCCCCTGGGGGGACGCCCTGCCTGCCTGGAAGCCGCCCCTGCCCGGTGTTGGTGCTGCTGGGCTGTGGCCCCAGCTGGACCCCAGGCTGCCCCAGAGTGCAGTCCTCACCTGCCCCTCACCTTTCCTGCTCGGGCCCCCGGGGGCTGGGCCCTTAGGGATGCTCGGAGGTCACTTGCTGGATTGAACTGAAGACAGCTCATCGCAGGCCAGCCATTCCTCTGAGATTCCCGAACCCCAGCCCCGTGGCTCCCTTCACGTGTCCTCCCCAGAAATTAAGGGGTTCGGATGGGTGATACCCGGGGTCCCCTCTGGCTGCACCTCCTCTGGGCCTGTGCTGCAGTTCTGTGACTTAGCTCCACGCTCACACCTAAGTGTGCGGCGATTCTATTCTGGGCGTCTAGGATTCTGTTTTGATTACACGACTGGTTCCTGGGCTCCCATTATTTTATTCTATGATCCAGGCACATATTCCATTATTGTCGTCCATGAGTCTATGACTCTGCAGGTCCTTTGGAGAAGCGTTCGGAAGCTGGGCTGTAGGGAGAGGAAGGGAAGGATGGGGGGCCAGACCAGCAGCCCCATCGACAAATCCCGGGCTGTGTGTGTCGGGTGGGCTGTGCTCCCCCTCGGGCGGTTTCTGGGGCAGCTGGTCGTCCTGCCACTCTTCCGCCCCAGGAAGGCAGTAGCCAGGGGCAGGGGGGCAGATGAAACCTCTCCGGTGGGAGTGGCGAGTCTGCACCCCGATGTGCTGCACGTCTGTGGGGTCCACAGAGTGGCCTTCCATATGCCACCTCTTCTGTCACCTCCCAACGTGACCACCCTGCCCTCTGGGTCCTGGGCCCTGCAGGCTCGTTCCACTCAGAAGGGATAAAAACCTCCAGGTCATTTTTCTGACAAGGTGAGGGAGGGGCTTGGTGGCCTCCCGCCCTGCTGTCACAGAGGAGTTACGAAGGTGGTGGAATCTGGGGCACGGGGCAGGCAGGTCCAGGTGATGAGGGTGGAGACCCTGGCGGGAGCTTCCCAGGCGGCTCGGGAGGGCGGGGTCCAGCTTCCAGGCACAGTGGGCGTCTTGCTCCCCTTGGCCACCAGCGGGGACATCAGGGAATGGTCCCCCCTGCAGCCCGGCCAGGGCCCCCTTTTGTTCCATCTGCCAGTCCGGGGGGAACCACAGGCTGTGTCTCCTGCAGGGTCTGCGGGGCCTGCAGGAACCTTCTGTCAGTGGCCCCAGAGCTTTTCTCCGCGGGATCTCGGGCTTGGCTCCTTAGGTCTTTGCCCGACCTCCGTTTGGGCTCCCTTTCCGTTCCCACGTGGGCAGCATCAAGGGGGTACTGGACCATAGGAGCTTCAGGAAGCCATTCTGACCTGGCGCTCCCGGGGCCGCAGTGATGTGACTTCCCTCTCGAGCCTCCATCCCCCCTCGCAGAGCCGGCGCCCCACCCAGCAGAGAGCACCACTGCCCATGCCTCCCTCCTCTCCCCCTACGGGGCCCCCTCCTTATCTGAGAGGCTGTGCTCTCCTTGCGTGAAGACCGTCCTCCCTGACCAACCGACGCAGGCGGACAGAAGGCCGGCCCTCCGCGTCCAGACGGAACCCACACGGGAGCCACGCACAGCCCCGAGCTCCGAGGGCTCAGGCTGCTGCGGGTCTCTTCCTCCTGCCCCGTCCTGCCCCCTTCACGCGTCTCTCCCGAGAGCTTTCCTGCAGGAATCCCCGTGCCGGAGAGCCAGCCCCACGACACGGGGACCAGGGGAGGCCCGAGGAAGTGGCCTGGCAGGGCGGGAGGGAGGGGTCTGGACGTGGCTGCATAGCCTGCCGGTGGCAGTGCAGGCCCCTTCGCTGAGGCAGGGGGTCGGCCACCGCCGGCGACAGCAGTGGGAGTGCTGGGCTGGGGGAGGCCCAGTGCGGGGGAAGCTGGAGGAGGCAGCATCCCCGTGCGAGAGCCCAGGAGTGTCGTAGCTACGAGGACCGAGCAGTTGTGCAGCTGTTGCTAAGAGCCATTGACGCACTGAAGAGAGAAAATGACAGGCTGGGGTCTGTTAATCACCGATTTAAAGCGAGCTGTGAGGGTCAGAGGCCTCCTTGGAAGCATTCGAAGAGAAGCTCACTTCCTGCGTCGGGGGCAGAGCGGGTTTGGAGACTTAACACCTTGAAGGCATTGGTCCCCCGTCCCAGTTGGGGCCTGACAGGGAGGGAGGGGCCCTGCGATGGGGGGTTTCTGGATGGTGCACTGAGGCCCCTGAGGCCCCGCCCTCCCCCTGCTAGGAGGTTACTCAGAGGCACCAGGTAGGGCTGGTGCTCGGGAGACGGCCTCCTTGGATCTGCCCACCAGACCCACAGTCGGGTCGAATCTCAGAGGAGGCCACCTGAGGGTTCCGGGCCTGCTGGGGGTAGGAAGTGACGACACGCCCAGGAGCCCCAGGGCCCGGCCGGGGCAGCTTCAGGGCTGGGGAGGGACACCGGGTGGAGTGGGGAGGCAGCATGGAACTGGATGAAGGGGGCTTGCTGGTCAGGGACACGCTCCCAGGACACCCGACCAGACTCCTGTGCTCCTGGATGGCCCTTGGAAACTTCCAGTTAAACGAAGTGGAGGTGCCAGAACTGCCATGGTGAACCTCGAGGGAGGAATCACGAGGTTCAAGGAGGTGGGCACGCTGGGAGGGGCCGAGGCACAGCACTGAAGCCTGCTCTCCACGCTGACCAGGACCGCCCTGGCGCCGGCGTGGCATCGCGGAGAAGACGGCAGGAGCTAATGGCGGGGGATGCGGATGCAGCTCTGGGCGATAAGGTCCCAGACGTCAGAGGCCAAGGCGGCACCTCCCTGCAGGAGCAGGTGGCGTGGCCCCCAGGACACGGTGCTCCTGGGGCAGGGTAGTTGGGCTGCCAACAAGAAACTTGCTAATAAATGAAATCTAAAGGGATGCAGGATGGTTAAGCAGAGGCAGATGTCAGTGGCCCGGCTGCTCGACCCCCAAAAGTTCTCAGACCCCGAGCCACTCACGTAAGGGTGCCCCAGCGGTGGGCACTGTTACACACGGCCGACATCTACGGTAGGGCTGCCCACCCTTCCCAGAGGGCCTGTGGCCGCTCTCTCGGGAACTCACTCATGAAGTGGGGGGTGGACAGGAGTTAGGAGGGTGTCAGTGTGCAGTCAGATGGTGCTGATACCTGGGTCTCCGAGCCCCATCCCAGCCCCTGTGGAGAAGGACCACGTGGGGTCAGGCACTAAACGCGCCCTCACCTGTGTCCATTCTGCCGTGGGTCCCCGCACCTGCCTGCCCGGTGGTCGTTTCCTTGCTTCCTGAGTATGGATGGCAAGGGGCCCGCTTGGTGGTCGGTGGAGGCTGACGTTGGTTGCTCGCCCTCCCTCCATCCCCACCCTCGGAGACCCTGGCTGGACGGCCCCTCCTGAGCCCGCTCTGGCCCTCTGCGCTCTGTGCCGACGGTGGCTGGACCCGCCTCGCTCTGTCACCACGTGCTTCAGCACCTGCCTCGCACGGCTGGCAGGGCAGGCTCGGCTTCTTCACCCTGTCACCCACAGCGGATGCCGTGGGGGTCACCAAGCGTTCACTGGTCCCCCCACTGCGCTTTGCCCTGACGCATCCCCCGCCACGTCCGCATGCCCCTGGGCTGACGTCTCCCTCTTGGACGGTGGCTTCCAGGGCTGGACCCGGCCCTCAGCACCTACTGACCGGGACAGAGCCATGTCACCTTCAGGCGTGTCCTGGCACCCCCGCTGGTCATGTTGCCCACTGTCTGGCTTGCTGACTCCTCAGCTGCTGGCAAACTGAAGTCCTGAACACTTCAACCTCCTAAAACATCGGGGTTGATTCAGGGCCCCCTGTAATTTGGAGTTGGAGCCCTAGTTTAGGGGTTTGTGTTCAGGGGCACGTGTGTGGGTGTGTGGATGGGCATCTCGGTCCCTGGGCACTTGACCGCCTGAGCTGGAGGCGTCTCCACCGGCAGAAGGAGAGTCCTGAGAGCCGGGTGTGCCTTAGCTCTTGCCCGGTCCTAGCTCGGCCCGCAGCCCGGCCCGTGGGAGGCCCCCGGGCACTCCTGTGGGAACATGGATGTGGCAGGTGCTCAGTAAGCGTGCGCATTGCTGGCAGGGCTCTGCTCCCTCAGTTTCCTCATCTGCGAAGTAGGCGTGCAGGTTCATAGCCCCTTATCTGCAATGTGAATTCAAAGGGTGCAGAAAACAAGCCTCTGTGTGCTTGCTTTGGTGGCCACATGACCTGAGCCATGCGTTGGGGGCTCTGTCTCAGCCCAGGGTGTGGATACTCCTGGGTTTTGCTGCAGAGCCGTCAGTGTGTGTGTGCCCACTGGGCTGCTCTGTTATAAGGGCCAGCCCGCGTTTCTTTTCTAAAATCTAAAACATGCCGTATTCACGTTCCTCTGGGCCCAGAGTTCAGACTAGGGATCACAGGTGTGAAATAACAGTCGTCCTCCACGGGCAGCGGGCTGAGCTGGGGCCGGCGGGGCACTGACGGGTGCCATCCCTGTGGCCACCCTCTTTTCTGTGTCCCCGCTGTCAGCGCTGGCGGGCCCCTCCCTCAGCCATCTCTCGTCCCTGAGGCTGCCTCTCTCAGGGACCTGGGCTGCGGATGTCCAGCGCGTGACCACAGCCTTGTCTCTGAGACCTGCAGGAGCAACAGTGGACTGCCAGAGACTCAGTGCTACTCCCCACGCTGGCGGTCCGAGCCCCTCCTCCGGGGGCACCCCAGCCCCTCTCCTCTGGAGATAGCCCAGCCCCTCTCCCAGCCCGATGGAGACGTGGGTGCTCTCCTCCCCTCCTCCCAGGGGTTCACCCCACTTTCCCATCCCCCTGTGTTGGCAAGACTGGACTCTTCACATGATCCCGTGAAGGGGAGCTTCAGCCCTGGCTGGCCAGCGGCACAGAGATGAGTTCTGGCCTTTTGGGGGGTGAGTGAGTCCTGCCCCCAACCTGTTCTGCACCCTCCTTCCCCCGCCTCCCACTCAGGGCCTGAGTTCCTCACCCCAGGCACGTGTCTGTGTGTGTTGATTGGCTCAGCTGAACGTGTGTTTCTGAGGCCAGTGCCTGCCTCCCCGTGTGTGTGAGTCCCAGGGATCTGCTGTCCTCCTGTTCCCACACCTCCACCTGCAACTCTGTTTTCTCGCAGCCCCAGGAGGCTCTGGGATTGGCCGCTGCCACCTCCCTGCGGAGACGGCTTGTCTTTCCTTTGTCTTTCCTTTCACACCAGCCCCGGTGGGGTGGCGAGACCTACAGGGCTCACACCTTCCGGGAGTCTGCTGCCCTGATGTCTTCTCACTGTTTCATAAATCTGATTCTCTCCCTCTACCCAGGAAGCCTTGCCGCCTCCATGGTGACCTCCTCTCTCGGAACCCTGGGGACCCAGCACATCATTAATCATCGGTACTGGGGAGGTGCCACCTCATGTCCCGCTGGGAGCGGGCGGGTCCCGCAGTGGCCACACTGCATGGCTACACCCATGGGTGGATGGAGGAGGGGCCGTGAAGATTGAAGCCTGTGCCCATGGCCACGTGGGCATTGCTGCTCCCGGCTGTCAGGCCTGGTCTTCCAGGAGACCCCAGCTGTCCCCAGATGGCTCTGTGCAGGGAGGTGCAGACTGGGGAGGGGACCCCAGGTCGTGGGAGCACGCTGGAGGCAGCACCCCGTCCCAGGCACCCGGCAGGGTTTCAGCACTGTGGGAGTTTGCTCTGTAAGGTGGGAGAGGGCACTGCAGGCTGAGGGACCAGCTTGAACAAGGGCAAGGGGGTGGGGCACGTGTGTGTCCATCCACAGACACCGCAGGACAGCCCTGGAGGCATCCGTGACTGCCAGCAAGAAGGCTTGTCCATGTGGGAGGACCTCAGTGACGGGAGGAGCCCCCGGGCAGGACAGGGTGTGACTGTGGTTTTAGCGGGGGGACGGGCTGTGGGAGCGGAGGGTGAGCGGAGGACACGGGAGCGGGGCCTGCAAGAGCCCAGTTTGCAGTGGGGGCTCAGCCTGGCCTGGCCTGGGCCACCCTCCTCGGTCTCTCTTTGTCCCCATTCGTGCCCTGAGTCCGGCTGGAAAACAGCGTGTTGGGAGGGGGATGTGGGCAGGCTTCCACAAGCGGCCTGGAGGGCGTGGAAGGGGAGAGCCTCGGAGGCCAGCGCTGGTGGCTCGGCTGGCCTGTTTTCTCACCCACAGGAGTGCTGGTGGCCGCCACAGCCTGCGTTTTCGGAGCTCTTCTGCCTGAGCGGCTCTTTCTAGCACCAACATGCCAGGTCCCAGCTCGCCAACTCGTCGTGACCACCCAGCGCACATAGCCCTGCTTCCACCCCCTTTTACAGACGGCAGCCCGAGGCCTCACAGCGGAAGAGCCAGCACGTGGCCCCGTGTTGTCTGGCTGCGGGTCCTGCGCTTGGAGCCCCGCCCTAGAGGGGGCCTTAGGCCTCACACAAGGCCAGCACACGGGGAGAGCTCGCGTGCCACCTGCAGGCCTGTGTCTTCAGGTAGTGGGGGACCGGCCCGCAGAACACACGCTCCCTGGAACTCAGAGAGACAGACCCGAGGCTGCGCATACCCTCCGTGGGACCTGGGTTCCTTCCTCCACCCTGCACGTGTTCCCTGTGAACCCTTAATGTCCCCGAGCCTCAGTTTCATCATCTGAGCAGCGGGTCTGCTGGGGTCTGCCGGCTTGCTTGTGGGGAAGACACTCAAGGCAACTAAACAACCGCACAGACCCCGTCCAGAGCGGGCGCGGGGCAGGGGAGTCTCCGGCGGTCACCTACAGCAGGGGTGCACGCCCTGTCAGCACCCTAAGGGAAGACCCCCCATTCCTCTGCTGCCTGGCGGTGACATTTAATCTATGCAGGGGCTGGGGGGGGCTTTATTTTTAGAGCTGGCTCTTGTTTGGGGAGGGTATTGTTGGCTGTGGCCCCAGGGAGTTGATATAAGAGCAAATATTACTGTTTCTTCTCAGAGGCATCTCGCAGCCTCTGTCAGAAGCTCCTCCTTCCTGCGAGAATTCTAGACCTTCCTGCTTGGAGGCCTGACAGAGGGGGCCTTGTCCACTCTCTCAGGGGAAGGAGGAAGCCTTGGCCTGGGGGTTTCCATCCAGCTGTGCCTGGACACGCGGGTCCACCGCTCCCTCTGGCCTCGGTTTCCCCATCTGCTGCGCGTGAGGATGGATGAGGAGGTCTTTCCTGGCCCTACATCTTCACGGCTGCTCCGGTGGAGCTGACCCTCCTCCCGTCCTCAAGGGAAGAAGGATGAGGCAGCGACACTTTCCTCCAGCTGATCTGGGGGTGGTGCGATTTGCAGGAATGTGCACGCAGATTTCATAGAGGCCCTAGCTCCAGGCGTTTAAGACGATTCCAGCAAACAAATTTTGCTGGACAAAATGCCTGGGGTTGTCCTGGACCCCAAAGGCAGCTTCACTGAGGACTATCCCTCCCGGGTGTCCTGCAAGCCGGGTCCCCTGCATTTTGTCACCTGGGCCCCTAGTCCGTGTGTTGGGAGCTGTTAGGATGGAGTATTAGGGTCCCCTGGCTTAGCCCAGGCCATTGGGCTCCAGGGAGACCTTAGGACTTGAGGAGGCCTCCCAGCAGTCAGGGTGGCGGCGGATTCTTGGGTGCCGAGACACTCTTGTCCCTGCAGAATTCCTCCCTCAGGAGCTCCCAGGGGGGAGAGAGATGCGCCCTTTCATTCAAGTCACAACTGCGCTCCTGCCCCCTTTCCTTGTTCTGCTCTCCCCGTTCCCACCTCGGAAAGGACCCCCTTCCTCTGAGCCTGGAGTCTGGAAGGCCCCTGACCCACCTCCTTGCCTTGTCAGTTGTACCCCTAAATAGCTCTCACAGTTCACATTGTGAAGCTGATCGCACCCCCTTCATAAAAAACCCCCCAAACGGAACAATAAAACCCAGATATCCTGCAGCTTCTCCCTGCTCTTGGAATAGAGGCAAACTGCTCTCACGTTGGTCTGCCAGGCTCCTTCCAGCTCTGCCACCTTCGCAGGCAGCCTGAGCTCCAAGCTTCTGTCCTCCTCACCTCTTCGGCCCAGCCTGCTTCCCCGCTGCGTGGGGCATTTGCCTGTGCTGTTCCCACGGGCCGCCGTGCTGTTCCGCCTGCCTCTCCCCCTGCAGGCTCGGCTGGGCCCCCATCGGAGCCCCTCCTGGAGGGGCTCCATCCCCTAGGTTCTCACACTGTGGCTGTGCTTCGACACTGGAAGGTGTGCAGTGAGCTCCACGGGGCAGGGACCAGCCCTGCCCTTCGCTCCCTGCTGTGTCGGCACATAGTAGGTGCTCACTGGATAAATGAATGAGTGACTGTATGTGCGATTCCTACCTTTGTGCCAGACAACCATGCAGATGCGGACTCCCTCCGGGATGGCCCCACAGGGCAGAGCCCGGCACACAGTAGGGCCTTTCCCAATGCGAAGGGAGCCTCTGCAGACACTATTGGACCCAGCGGCACTGTTACTGCACTGCAACCTGGCCGACAGGTAGAAGCGGGGTGGCCAGGGCCAGGTGGGAGCAGGGTTTGGCCCGAGGGAAGCCCTGATGAGAGATGGAGATTGGACTTTCTGGAGGAGGTGATGTCTGAGCTCCTTGAAATATGAGAAGGCATGCTACAGGCTGGGGAGAAGGGGATTCCAACTGAAGAGATTTTCTGTGCTAAAAGAAGGGTGGTGGCAGAGGGGAAAGGGCTCCAATTTGCGAATTCAAGTGCGAGCGGCTGTCACAGTCCCTGAGACCATGATGAATGCGCCCGAGCTTGCAGGCCCAGCTCCCTCGCTCCCCAGCGATGGTGATTTATGATGGCTGAGATTTTTCTTAAGCAAGTGGTTTTTGGAGAAAAAAGAAAGGTCACAGCCAGTTAGGACGTACATATCTTATCTTGTTCTCCACCCGCTGGCAGCTCCCTCCGAGCCTGGCAGAGTCCACGAGAGTGTCTGGTGTTGGCTACGGGAATGGGCGTTAATATCACAGAAACAGAGGCAGAGCAGCCCGACGGCACACCTGGCTGGTCTTTTTCTTGAGGTTGGTGGCAGGAGGGGGATGGCTCCCAGCAAAGCCCTACGGCTCAGATGAGAAAACACAGGCTGAGCTGCAGGCAGTGTTGCTGTGCTGGGGGGCCCGGCTGGAGGTAGGGGAGAGGCAGGTGGGCAGCCTTAACAGCCTGGCCTGGCAGACGCTGGTGGTGGGGATTTGGTCCCGGTCCCGGCTGCAGCCAGGTAAGCCCTATGCGAGTGACAGGAGTGCTTTGAGTTCTGGCTCGGCTCCCTTCAGGCTGTGTGGCTCTGGGCAGCTTGTTCACCTTCTCTGGCCTTGGGTTCCTTGACCATCAGAATACATATAACATAAAATTTACCTTTTCTTTAACTTTTTATTTTATATTGGAGTATAGATGATTAACAATGTTGTGTGAGTTTAAGGTGTACAGCAAAGTGAATCAGTTATACATATACATGTATCTATTCTTTTTCAAAATCTTTTCCCATTTAGGTTGTTACAGAATATTGAGCAGAGTTCCCTGTGTTGTACAGTAGGTCCTGGTGGGTTATCCATAAAATTTACCATTTCTAAATGTACAGTTCAGTAGCATTAAATGCTCTTCATTCCACCTGTGTTGTCTGTCTGGTTATAGTATATCTCTCTCACCTGTTCTCGGCTGGATCCAGTGCCCAGAATGTGCAGGACATGTGGTGGGTTCTGGACTCCCATCTGTCGTTAGATGAAAAGGGATGACGTGGAGGTGTGAGGGTGAAATGAGGCACACCTGGAGTTTGGGGTACAGTCAGGGAGGCTTCCTGGAGGAGGTGGTTCCCTTCGGTATGTAATCTCCCTACAATGTAGGCTGTGTCCCCAGAATTGGGCCCCAGGATGACATGTGACAGGTGTAAAAAGAGGAGTCTGCTTGGGCTTCCCTGGTGGCGCAGTGGTTGGGAGTCCGCCTGCCGATGCAGGGGACACGGGTTTGTGCCCCGGTTCGGGAGGATCCCACGTGCCACGGAGCAGCTGGGCCCGTGAGCCATGGCCGCTGAGCCTGCGCGTCCGGAGCCTGTGCTCCGCAACGGGAGAGTCCACAACAGTGAGAGGCCCGCGTACTGCAAAAAAATAAAAATAAAAAAAATAAAAAAAGAGGAGTCTGCTTAATGGATGGGTCATGTGCCGGGTTTAACCAGGCTGTGGCAGCTGTAAGAGAGGATGGCAGTATTAGGAGGGAGGAAGGGATGCCCCCACCATACCCAGAACCTCATAACAGCACCGACATCCCTGCTGCACTGTGTGGGGCTCTGGGCCCTGGAGAAGCATGAGGCGCCCATTAGGACAGGGCGGAGCTGGGGTTGAATTGTTTATCTGACTCTGAAGCAGATAAATCTGACTGAGCATCTGGGGGCCTTTGGTACCAGCCAAGGGAGGGCACAAGGCCTCAGCGTTCAGGAAAGAGGACCCTGGGGGGAGGGGGCTGGCCCCGGTCCAGGCAGAGCGGGACCTGACCAAGGCCTGCACGCACTGCACCCTGGTCCCTGGCACGTGGTAGGGGTCAGTCATTTGCCCTCCTGGCTGCTTGGAAACCCACCTCTTGGTTCCGGGCCCGGCCCTGGGGCCTCAGCGCAACCTTCACCCTCCTGCTCCCCTTTCCTGCTGTCTATAGCTTTCACCCTGTGTCCTCTTTGCTCTGGTCTGCCTGCCTGGCACTGCCTTGTCCCCTTGTAGTGACCCCCTAAAGAGATGTGTCCACCTGGAACCTCTGACTGTGACTTTTTTTTTTTTTTTTTGGAATAAGGGTAATTGCAGATGTAATTAAGGTAAGCATCTCAGGCTAAGATTGACCTGGGTTAGTGTGGGCCCTAAATCCAGTGATGGGTGTCCTTACATGAGACATAAATGGCGGGGACACACAGACACATAAAGAAATCCGTGCGACCACGGAGCTAGAGATTGGAGTGATGGGGCCACCGGCCAAGGGATGCCTGGAGCCACCAGAAGCTGGAAGAGGCAGGAAGGATTCTCCCCTAGAGACTGCCGACAGGTCGCGGCCCTGGCAACACCACCTTGATTTTGGACATCTGACTTCCAGAACACGAGAGTATACATTTCTGTTTTTTAAATTTTTAATGTGGTGAAACACATATAACATAAAATTTGCCATTGCTCGGTGTGCGGCTCCGTATCGGCAAGCGTTTTTACTTTGCGTTGCACCCATCGCCGCCATCCATCCCCGGAACTCCCTTCATCCTGCAAAAATGAAACTCTGCCCCCGTTAAGCACTAACACCCCCCTTCCCCCACCCCCAGCCCTGGCACCCCCCGCCCCCCGCATTCTACTTCCTGTCTCTATGGATTTACTAGTCCAGGTCCCTCATATAAGTGGGATCATACAGTATTTGTCCTGTTGTGACCGGCCTATCTCACTGGTCCTCAAGGTTCATCTATGTGGTACCTGTGTTAGAACTTCCTTCCTTTCTAAGGCTGAATGATATTCCGTTGTGTGGATGGACAACCTTTGTTGTATCTGTTTATCCATTGATGGGCACTTCAGCTTCCACCCTTTGGCTATTGCGGCTCACGCTGCTATGAGCGTGGGTGTGCAGATACAGATTTCTGTCCTCTTCTGTCACCCGCTGCGTGGCTATCTGCTATGGCAGCCCTGGGAAGTGGATGCAACGGCCCAACCCAGACTGCAGGCGTGACACGGCGGAAAGGGCAGGGGCTTCGGAGGCGTCCATCCGGGTCAGGGTCTGGCCGAACACCTCGGGGAACGGGTACCGAGCCTCACAAGCCCCCGTCGCTGGGAAGTGGGCAGAGAGAAGCCAGCGCGACGAGGGATGGAGCTGCTGGCCCAGGGCAGGTGCTGGGATGCGTGGGTCCTCCGAGCTCCCTTGGGCCCTTGCTCCTCCTTAAACATACACGTGTGGTCCAAGTGCCAGGCCCCAGGCATAAGATGGCCAGGAACAAGCCCGGCCCCTCCTGTTCTCGGGCTGCCCTTCGCTGGGGAGGCAGAAAAGCAGTGAGACGAGGAATCCCCAAAGGTGATGGAGACAGAGAGGGAGTCAGTGGCCCAGGCAGAGGGTGTCTTTAAAGAGGTAACTGAGTTAAAGTGGGGTCGTTAGGGTGGGTCCTGATCCAGTGTGATCGGTGTCTTTATAAGAAAAGGAGATCAGGACACAGACACACACAAAGGGATGTGAGGACACAGGGAGAAGACAGCCATCTGCACACAAGGGGAGAGGCCTTGGGAGGAGCAGCCCTGCCGACACCTTCATCTTGAACTTCCAGCCACCAGGACTGGGAGACAATACACGTCTGGTAAGACTCCTGGTCTGTTGTATTTGTTACGATGGCCCAGGCTGACCCGTACAGC
This sequence comes from Leucopleurus acutus, assembly GCF_964270905.1. Classification (NCBI taxonomy): domain Eukaryota; kingdom Metazoa; phylum Chordata; class Mammalia; order Artiodactyla; family Delphinidae; genus Leucopleurus; species Leucopleurus acutus. The sequence goes on from NC_139159.1 coordinate 82,037,356, forward strand.
TGGGGGTGATTATACAAGATCGTCTTAACCTTGGACAGGGCCTCCTATCTGTTCAGTGATGTGGAGGTTTCCCAAGGTGCTCAGCTGGGGAAGCCCATGTCCAGAGGAGCCACTGAGGCCCAGAGGAGCCGGTCACCAGTCGAGGGCCACCAGCACGTGTGCTGTGACCTGAGCTGAATGAGACCCCGGCTGAGCACTCAGACAGGGTCTATGTGCACAGAGGGTGCACGGGGATTGCCCCTGGCCAGGTCTGCAGAAGAAGCAGACGCTGCGGATGGCGGGCTGGGGACTCTGGATGGGGGTGGGGGAGGAGAGCCGATGCAGGGTGTTGCAGGAGGGCTGGAAGGCTGGGTTAGGTTGAGGTGGCCTCAAAATTCTAGGGCAAGGCTGGGTTTGGGGTTAGAATTGGGATTGAAGGGACGGGTAGTTGGGGGCAAAGTTAAGGTTGAGGAGAATCAGGGAGGCCAGGCAGGCTGTCAGGAGTTGGGGACAGTCCTGGCTGGGCTGAAGCCACAGGTTGGGGAGCCTTGGGGTTGGCTAATGCTTAGAGATAGGGTGAAGACAGGTTTAGGTTTACGGGAGGACAAAGGAGGGGAATTAGGCACAGGTGGGCCAAGGTGGAGCCCTCTGCCATGGAGGGCCGACCTAGGTATGGATGAGAGATAGGCCAGAGCCCCATGGATTCTGGCTGTCTGAGCCGGGCTGGCCCTGGTGTGACAATCAGTCACCGTGGGAAGCCCTACTCTCTGCATGGCTAATGCTGGCTTGCAAGGTCCTCGGACACTGAGCTTGCTTCTGCCCCAGGGCCTTTGCACCTGCTATTTCCTGCCTGAGCACCCTTCCCTAGCTCCTCACTGGGCTCACTCCTCCCCTGAGTTATGTCACAGCATCTCTGAGGACCTCCTGGCCCAGGCGGCACCTGTCTCCTTGTGACCACGTTACTTCCCATCCCTGACCTCACTAGCTCCATTTGAGATGTCTCCCCCATCCAAAGGTGAGCTTCTGGGGGACAGGGGCTCTGCTATGCTCGGACTCTCCATCCCCAGGTCTAGTGCAGTGTTGGGCACCCAGTAAGCACTCTAGAGCCGTTGTTGAATCCATCAACTAAATTCTGCATAATTCCACAAATGTTTATTGAACTTTTCTCTGTGCCAGGCACAGGTCTCTAGGTCCTCGGATGAAATGCAAAGATGAACTATGCCAACGTGGTCCCTGCCCTTGTAGAATTACATTCTAGTGAGGAAAGTCAGACAGTAAAGGAATGAGTAAGTCCTCATGGCAAGTCAGATGAAGGGGATTGGGGTGGAGAAGCGGTTTCTAGGAGGTGGTCAGGAAAGGCCTCCCTGTTTTGGGACCTTGGACCAAGTGGGTATGAGGGTCCCGGGATGAGGGGTGACCTGGGGGGGCAGGGAGAAAGGGAGTGAAAAGGGGCTGGTCGCAACGGGAGGCTGCACGTGTTGGGTGGGCCTCGGGTTCAAATACTGCTCATCCACGGCTTATGCTGTTTCCTGCCTGGCCTCGGAGTTGTCATCTGTGAAACGGGTCCACAGAGGCATGGTTTCCCTGGAGCTGATCCAGAAGCAGGGAACAGAGCATCTGCACCTTGCAAGCCCCAGTGAAGACTTGCTTCCCTTTGCCCTTTTTTGGTGATAATTATAACCCTGGCAGCCTCTTTTGTTGCGGCCTCAAGGCAGACATCTGGGATGTTCAGAAGCTCCAGGCTTCCAGAGTCTGTGTTTCTGCTGCCCACGACCCTCTCTCCTGGCACCAGCCCAGGGTGGGAAGCTCATGCATTTCCTGCCTGGCTGAGCACCAGCTCGTCCTGGACGCCTCCCATCCCCTCCTCTCCCCTGGGCTTCAGCTTCCTTCCCCACCTGCCCTGCAGGGTCTGCCAGCAAAGGGGCACGTGACGGTTTCTGGATGCTTCTGAATTTCAGCGTTCGTTACTTCCTGCTTTGGGGGGGGCTGGCTTTGGCCTCAGGGCAAGAACTGGGCAGGTGGTACACTCAGCTGAGGCTCCGGAGCTTCTGGAGGGGCACCTGGCTTGTCTTTACAGGGGCAGCAGGCCTGGCCGCCCCTCGTGTTCAAGCAAAGGTGAGCTGCAGCTTCCAGAGGCTCCTAGGTCTGGTCTTGGTCCTCTTCAGGTCATGGACTCCCAGGGGAGGTTGAGGCAGAGGCAGGGAGGCCTGCTGGGCTCTGGTCCGACACCCACCCAGGTCTCCAGCCCCCCAGCACACAATGGGATCGCAGAAAACAGGAGGGGCTTTTGCTGGTCTGGCCCAGTCTCCATTTCTGCCAAGGAGACTGTGTCTTGGAGTTGGGGGGAGGCCACTGCCAACCCCAACCTCCGCGCCCGCCCAGACTCCCATGGGTCTCAGCCTGCGGAGGCCCTGCTCCCTCCCGGGGCCTCCCGTGGAGTCCACGTGGCTGGGTTACCTCCCCCACCGGGTGGTTCCTCCACCTAAGATTGTCCAGGTATCCTGTCTGCCCTGCTGCTTCCCTCCCTCTCCCTGGGCCATCCCTACTGTAACTCAGGATAGGCCCTGGGGGGTCAGGGAAACCTCTCGAAGCCCCCAGGCCCATGGGGAAGACAGATACAAAATTCCTAAACCGAGTGAGGAACGGCCTCCAGAGGTGGGGCAGGAAGGCGGGTGCACATTCCTGCCTCCCCTGATGAGCTGGGAGCACCTGGAAGCTGGCGGTGGTCAGGGTGGTCCCTCCCTGCCCCTCCCAGCTCCCCGGAGCTCCCGTGTCCTGCCTCAGAGGCACCAGAGCTGAGCGGTGTTCCTTCTCCCTGCAGTTTGGGTGTCACCCAGCTTGGGGAAGTGAAGTTTTGGTCGTTCATTTCCTCAAGCCGTGCTGGCTTCCCGGTGGTTTTAAACCACTTGTGCGCCCAAATGCGAGGGCCCGGATCCGTGAGCAGCGGCCTTGGGGCGGCCTAGAGCCCCGTGGCTGGAAGGAACGTGGCCGCGTGACCTGCCTGGCTGTGGATGGCCCACTTTGTCGTGTAGGTTGGGACAAGATGGTGGGCACTGCCCGGCCATAAAAACACCTCAATGGACTGACTGCAGACCCCAGAGTTGAGCTGAAAGCCTCAGCTACTGATGTTAAAAATAATAGCATTTAGGAAGAGGCGGGGAGGTGCTCTGCTCCGTGGGCTTCTCTTCTATTTTTTGGGTGCCTTTTATTGATTTCTGCCCTGAAATAGAGCTTCCAACATTTTAAAATAGAATCCTAGACGAAGGGATCCCAGACTGGGGATTTAAGTGGAACTTGACGTGGCTCTTCATAGAATCACCTTCAAAACAAGACACTCCGCTACCCAGCTTTTTCCGTACTCTCCACTTCCTTTGTAGACCCCCGTCGCCACTTCTGGTCTAAAAAAGCCACTCGGATAATTGCTCATCCCAGTTTCATCATCCTGCTGAACGTAGATTGTTTTCTCTTTTCTCTGTTGCCGGCTGTGGTCGGAGACGGAGCGATGCCCTGGGTCAAGAACCCCGAGTTGCCTGTGGAATCGTGGTCTCAGCTGCTGTCCTCACCTGGAGGTCCCTCCGCCCAGGTGTCCAGGTGCCATGCAGCAGCCGCGGGCGTCCCCCCTCCCTCCTTCCCTCCGGGCAGCACCTGCTTCCACGCAGAGGGCAGCCTTTGTGAAGCCCCTAAGGCCTTGGGGAAGACAACCTGGAAATGGGAAACTCCACTCTGGAATTCAGGTCCCCAGGGCAGCTTCCTGTCCCAGGCGCCTTACCCTTGTCCTGCTGCTGTTGCTGCTGGAAGGTGTCAAGAGAGGGAGACGGAGGCCTGGGCAGGCGGTCACAGCCCTCATTGCCCGCAGTGGTGGCCAGGCCTTGGGCGAAGGCGGGAGGGCTGAGCTGTGCCTGCATGCTTCGCTCACAGAGCCTGCCTTTTGCAAGATTCTGTGCAGAGCAGCTGCCCCGTGGACCCTCCTCCCCTCCACCCTCGTACTGGGGCTCAGGAACCACCCGCTCCCTGGTCCCCGGCCTGGGCCGAGCCCCCTGGGCCTTACTTCTGCTGCTGGAGGCAGCGTCTGGCCCATCTCTGGGGGGTTAGCACGGGCCAGGACGGAGGCCGTGGCCTCCTCGGGGGACCCTCTCTGGCTCCTTCAGGGCACATGCAGCCCCCATGGGGGAGCCGGCCCTGGGCCCCTCCGCACTGCCCCCCTCATCAGCAGCCTTGTTTCTCCAGCTCTCAGTGCACTGAACGGGGTAATTAGCCCGTCAGCTGGGACCACATTTTCTGAGCCGATGCCAGTGAGAAGTTAGTTGTTCCGGAGCTGGAGTTGCAAATCTGCAGACTCCTTCTAAAAAATGTGCACTGCCCCTACTTCTTCCTCTTCTCCGGCTCCTTTCTGCCAGCTGATGGTTAAGGGGAGGAGACTGCAAGGCCGGCCTGAGGTCGCTTCCCACTCGCCAGCCGAGGCTGCTGGGGCCAAGGGGCCAAGCAGGACCCCAGGGCCACCCCGCGCGACCCCCAGCATCTTTATGAGGCCTGCAGGGTGCCGGCTGGCCTGCGTTCAGCTCCTCCAACCACCCCCCAAAGGGCTAGATCTCGACCCCTGCTTATCAAACGTGACTTGTCCGGGTCAGGGTGGCCCTTGACCCTTCATTCCAGGTTCTTCCCAGAGCCCAACCCTCTCTGGGATTTTGATGAGTGAGACCCCAGGGCAAGCCTGGTCCCTCCCCATGGCTTCTGACCCTCAGAGGGAGCCGAGAACTAATCCGCGGGGTGACTTGACGGCAGCCATAGAACCAACACAAAGCCCACGTGGGTGGGAACAGTGCTGCGGGTGTTCACGTGTCAGCTTGGGGACCTTATCAGCCATCTGGGCCGTGGCATCCAGTAGCTGGAGGTCCATCCATGGCAGCGGGAATGGACCGCAGAGTCTGAACTCAGAAGGGTCCTAGAGGGGCTGAGAGGAGGATGTTGGAAAAACCGGCTTGCCGTCAGAGTCCCCCACCCACGTGAGGACCTGGTGTCAGATACTCTGCAGGACGCCCTTCCCAGCGGAGCGCGTGGTGAGCGTGAGCCCGTGGTGGTTGCCGCCCACCCCTCTCTCGGCCAACAGTCAAGCTCCGGGGCGGGGGTCCCGGTGCTCCCTGTGGGGCCCATGGGGGTCCGGCAGCGACTTTCTCTTCCTCTGCGGCGGAGGCATGGGAGGTTCCATTCACAGCGGCTGCTCGGGCCTTTGCCCCGTCCGTCCTCGCCTGACGCCGGGGCAACAGAAAGTGACGCTGCCTCACTTGACCCTCAAGAGCCAAGCTTCCCGGTTGGCTGCTTTGAGCCTCAAGGCACTTCCTACTGCCGGCAGCCTGCATCTTGCTTGCACCTGGCCCAGCTCCCAGATCCCACTGGTTTCTCCTGCCTCTCCTGTCTCCTCTTCTCCATCGTTTCTGTCTCCTTTTCAGAGCTGCATTCAACTCTGCCACAAAATAGACCGGATCCCCGCTGCTCAGAACAGGAGATTTTTCTCCCCGGCAGCGGGAGGCCTGACATCTTATTAGAAACAGCAAATGACGTCGGTGGGACATCGGGTCAGGTGCCGGAGGGGTACCAGCCTCTCCCTCATGGGGGCGCTCGGCCTCACCGGAAGGGCCTCGGGCTCTGTGGGTACATGGGAAGCATCCCGTGGGCGTCGTGGAAGGCTGAGCAGGCGTGACGCGTCAGAGGGCGCTATAGGACGTCCCCCCTGCTGGAGGGTGGCGGGCAGGGAGTGTGTGTGTGGGGGCACCGTCCTGTCCTCCCTACCGCCCCACTGGAGCCCGAGGCCCTGCTCAGCTACTGGGGCAGGAGAGGAGCTGGGTTCACCCTGATGGGGCGGTGGGTCTGACATCAGCCCGGATGCTGCCCCAGGCTCCTCCAGGGTCCCGGCCTTCTGATCGCTCCACCAGCCAGAGCTGAGATGCCTGTGTCTCGTCCCCATCCCCCAGCCAGGCGAGAGGCGGGGGCCCAGCGGTGCCTCCACCTTTGCCGGCCTTGGAGTCAGAGGACTGTTGTGAGGCAGGGCGGAGAGGGTGAGGTTGGGAGCTGAGAGGAGGGGAGCAGAGACCGCGGGGAAGGGGGGCTGGTCTCGAGACGGTGCTGCCTGAGCCCTGCCTTCCCTGCTGTACTCCTCCCGGCTCGAGTCCACAGAGAAGAGGAGCAAGGAGAGGTCAGGCCCCCTGTGACTGGCGGGGCCGACTCCTGAGCCTGGGGCGGGTGGGCAGCAGGCCGAGGGACTGAGCCCCAGGTCTGACCTTTCCCCAGCCCAGCTCTCAGCCCCGCAGCCAGCCGCCGGCCTCTGGCATCTGACTCTCGTCCATCCAACTTGACAGATATTAATTGCGCACCTACTACGTGCATTTGTGCGCGCTTGTGAGAAGAGAAGAGAAGGTGGAGAGGCTGTGCCGTGAGCGAGGAAACGTCCGCAGCTGGAGGGGGAGGTGGCCTCGCCCGGCGGTGTCAAGGAGAAGGGCGGGGAGGTCGCTCTCCCCGTGGGTGGGGCCTTGGGGCACACAGCCCCCCCCCCCCAACCGGTGCAGGGCCTGCCCTTAGTCACAGCAGCTTAGGGTTCCCACTAGGGTCACCGTATAAAATATAGGGCTCTAAGTTACATTTGAGTTTCAGATAGGCAGTAAGTCATTTTCAGTATAAGTATATCCCATCTAATATTTGCGATATAATTATACTGGAAATATTGATTATCTGAAACTCAAAATTTCAAATTCCTGTAATTTTATTGGATAAATCTGGCAAGCCTGGCTCCCTCTTTGGGAAAAGCAGGAGGAGGTTGGGGAGAGAGGAGTTCCCTCTGAGCCCCCTGTGCCTGACCAGGAGGGAGAGGGGCTGGGCAGGGGGTGTGAAGCCCGGCACGGCACGCCTGGAGTTTGGTGGGTGACCCTAGCCGGTGTTGTCTTAGACTAGTCTGTGGTCCTGGGGGCAGGGTCTGGCCTGTAGTTAACACTTATCCCCCCATAGGGGTGGACCTCGAATCTTGGTGGCGGAACAGATGAGTGAATCTTCCATCTGATTTAGCCAAGCTGCGTCTCGCACATTCTTCTGGCAATCAAATGACTCCGGGTGTTTTTTCGCTGCTTTGGTCACCAGCTTAACCGAATGTTGACTACCTTTTGTCCATTGGATGGAGTGGACTTGCTGCCGTGGCGTTGGGGCCCAGGTGACCTCCACTCCCCTGTCTCTTGGTCGCCCCCTCCCTGTTCCCGAGCCAGCCTAGGTGGGAGGCCCGTGGTTATAGTGATGGAGTTGTGTCATCAGCTGTGTGACTGTGGGTGAGTGGCTGCCCCTCTCTGGGCCTGGTTTCTGGATCCGGGGGTTGATTGGATGGTCATGGGGATTCTTCCCCTTCTCAGTGATACCGCAGTTACCAGACAAGCTCTGCCCTTGGAGGTGGCTCAGACATGCAGCCAACAACAGTTTGCTTTATGGAGCCAGAGGTCTCAGGCCTTCCGCCTTGGAGGGGCGGTTATATTTTAATCAGACCAGTGAAAGGCCCACAGTCTGCATCAGGATGTAAAAAGCTGCTTTAAAGGCTGCCCTTCACCACGCAGCCTCCAGGCCCAGCACGTCTGCAGGCCAGCCAGGCCCGCAGGTCAAAGACAGGGCTCTGGGCAGGACAGGGTCCGGGGGCAACGAAGAGGAGCTCCCGGGGTTCCAGAGCCTCGTGGATTTCAACAGTTCCATCATGACGAGGGGTAGATTCTCCACCTCTGTTTTTGGAGTCAATCTTATGTATGAATGATTAATAGTTTTTTAAAATTACACTGCTCATTCATCCCTCAATGGATTAAATATTCCTTAATACTTACATTTTTCTGTTATTACCATGACCTGAGTTACAAGGAAGTCTTCGGATGTTTGGAAAGAAACATTTGATATAGGAGCCTCCAAAGGGGCTCCAATGACCACAGAGATCGGGCAGGCGGGATGGATGGCTCCCACAGGGTCGGGTCCTGGCCGTCCTGGGAGTGAGGCATGGCACAGGGGGCTTCAGGAAGACCCCTTGCTCTCTGAGGCAAGGGCTGCCGTTCTGCTCACAGGAGACTGGTGCTGTCACAGGGCGTCCTCTCTGGGCTGCCCTGGATCTCCCAGCACCTCTGTGGCCCCATCCTCCTAGTCCCAGAGAAGGGAATCAAGCATGCGGAGAGGGCTCTGAGCAGGCGGCCAGCAGGTTGGCCACAGGCTCGCTTCCTCCTGTGGTCCTTACTGCCAGGGCCTTTGTGACACCTGGAGCCTTTTTCTATGAATCCCTTCCTCCCCCCAAACAGCGGGAAGAGGTGTGAGTCACAGGCTCACTCTGGGGCCATGTGACTCCTCTGCACATAGCCGGGGTGTGATGCCCGCCCCTCCACCCGACTCCCAGAAAGCAGCGGTCTCCAACCAAATCAGGGCTCATGGCCCCGGGGCTGTGTAGGACCACTCATCAGGCAGCAGGTGTTAGAAGCTCTGTTTAGGAAACTGTGAACTAATAATACCGTTGCAGCGATGCTCGTGTGCCGTGGACCCCAGCGGAGGTCCATGTGCCGACAGGCTGTCTGCACCACCCACTCCCTCCTTCCCTTTCAGTGTAGAGCGTGCCCTTTGTGGTTTCCAAGTGCTTAGTTATGTGATTTTCTCACCGTGTCCTCTAGTTATAGTTAACTTAACCTTCACAAAATGAACACACCCTGAAAACCATCCTTCCCTGAAAGCCATGTACCTGCGACCCTCTCCCAGGTACATGGGTCCCTGAATCCCCCTCCCTCTTTCACAGCAGCCAATAGCACTGGAGGTGGGGCTGCCCCATCAGGGTGGGTCCTGGGTGACCACAGCGAAGAGATGCCCCGTCCTCCCCATCAACTTTTGCAGGGCACGTAGAGACAGTAAGAAACAAACTCCTGAGATCTAGCCTTGCTTAAATCCCACAGCCAGACAGACAGCACTTGGGTATTTATTTTCAAACATAGACTTTAATTTTTAGAGCAGTTTTACATTCACAACAAAATTCAGGGGAAGGTAGAGAGATTCCCCATATGCCCCCTATTCCCATAACCTCCCCCCTTATCAGCATCCCCACCGGAGTGATGTGCTCATTATAACCATGAACCTACATTGACACGTCATTGTCACCCGAGGTCCATAATTTACCTTAGGGCTCGCCCTTGGTGTTGTGCGTTCTGGGGGTTTGGACAAGTGTATAGTGACATGTGTCCACCATTATAGCATCATCCAGGACAGTCCCACTGCCCTAAACTCCTCTGCTCTGTCTATTCATGTCTCACCTCTAACCCCTGGCAACCACTGATCCTATTACTGTCTCTGTGGTTTTGACTTTTCTGTCATAGAATTGGAATCATACAGCACGTACCCTTTTCAGATTGGATTCTTTCACTTCATAATATGAATTCAAATTTCTTCTGTGTCTTCATAGCCTGATAGCTCATTTCTTTTTAATGCTGAATAATGTTCTGTGGTCTGGAAAAACATTCATGGCTTCTCTATCTACTCACCTATTAAAGAATGTGTTGATCGCTTCCAATTCTTGGCAATTATGAATAAAGCTGCTATAAACATCTGTGGATGGGCTTTTGTGTAGACATAAGTTTCCAGCTCCTTTGGGTAAATACCAAGGTGCACAGTTGTTGGCTCGCATGGTAAGATCATGTCTAGTTTAGTAAGACACCACCAGACTGTCTTCCGAAGTGGCTGTGCCGTCCTGCGTTCCCACCAGCAGTGAACGAGGGTTCCTGTTGCTCCACAGCCTCGCCAGCGTTCGGCGGTGTCCGTGTTCTGGATCTGGGCCATCCTAACGAGCGTGGAGTGGTCTCTCGTTGCTGTTTTAATTTGCATTTCCCTGATGTCAGATGATGTGGAGCATCTCTTCACGTGCTTGCCCGCCATCTCTCTGTCTTCTTTGGTGAGGTGTTTTTCCAGGGCTTTTGGTCCATTTTTTAACCGGGTCTGAGGGGTCCTTCGGAGTTGGGCTCTGTCTCTCGCCGCCAGATTAAGTACCCGGCAGCTGTGGGAGCGGTGCTGAGGCTTCAAGCCTGGCCCTGCCATGTGGCGATGGCTGTCAGCAAGACACCTGACTCTGCTGAGCTGCACCTTCTGCTCCTGGACACTGAGGCCGCCAGCGCTTCCTCCCGCTGCAGGACAGATGCCGGGCTTGGGTGGAGGGTGAAGATGATTTCTGCAAAAGCGATTTGGTACATCATGAATGGTTAAAGGTGCAAACGACCCCGAGCTTGCTTTATTCATTCCTTCTGACCATCCACGTAGAGGGCTCACCGCGTGTTCTCTTACAGTGACCCGTGCTAGGCAACAGCCCCTGTTCTGAATGCCCTTCTACCTCCCCTGTCACCTCTGCCCCTCCCCCTGGCCGCCCAGTTTGCTGGGATCTTTTCCCATTTTCTCCTACTTCAAAACCCAGTTCACATGGCGCCTCCTCCGGGGTGTCTGCCAGGGCTCCTTGCAATTCCTCATGCTCCCTGCACAGTGGTTTCTCTTGTGGACACTGGCTCCTTCCACCCCCCCACCCCCACCCCATCAGCTCACTGAGGGCAAGGATGGGTCTTGCCATCTCCCTATCCCCAGGGTTGGGCTGGCATGTGATGTGCGTTCGAGGAGCGATTTGAAGTGACCGAACACAAAAAAAGGAGTTGGGCACAGATGACAGTGGGACGTGCTCTCCTTCCTCCCCAGGGGAAGAGACTTGGCAATTACCGAGGACCTTCTATGTTCAAAGTGCTTTCTCCACGTTGATGTGGGTCTTTGTAGCCAAGCCCAGAAGCCCATGTTGGTCTTCATTTGACTCGTGGGAGGCTGAGACTGGGGAGGGGAAGCAACTGACCCGAGGTCACACAGCGAGTGAGGATCCACTGCCTGTGGCCTGGGCCAGCAGCGATGACTACGTAACCAGGTGTCCCCACCCCGCCAAGCAAGGATGGGCTCACCAAGCCTTCGGTGGAGAATTCGCTGTATCTCTCCAGAGGCTCCCAGGACGCGAGGCTCCTAGGAGCGTGGGTCTGATATCCGAGAAGTCGGTCAATCACAGAGCACCCCCAGGTGGGCGGCAGCAGCCCCTCGGCTGTCAGTTTAGCAAACTGGGGTACAATCTGGTTTCAGGGATGCCACACAGGGAGACAGGGTCTCTGAGAAGCCAGCTTGAACCCCTGTGCCCCAAAAGATAAAGCAGCCAGCGTAGAAAATGAGCACGACGTCCCCCTCGGGGTCCAGGCCGGCGTGGGACCCGGAAGCGCCAGGGCGCTGCTCTGTGCTCATGCGTGACTGTCCGATGCGCTGCAGATGCTGTTCCTGGCTGGCTTGCCGATGCTCACAGCCGTGGAGCCGTGGCTGCTGTGACTGTCCCGTGTTCCCTCTGCAGTCTCCCTGGATGCCAGGCCACATCTGAGGGGCAGCTGGAGGGAAATCGGCTGGGGCAGGACTGGCCGGGTGGGGTGTGGGAACCTGGGGGCTGCAGCACCCAGACTAAGTGCTTTCTGGCAGAAATCTTCCCAGGGGACATCTAAGCACCCACCAAAAATCCGAATCCTGAGCAGAAGCTGCCAGGACAGCTGTGGAAAGCGGCAAGGGACTCGGGGTGCCAAGCAGGGCGAATGTTCCCGACGGGGCTGGTGGGTGGCGTTCATCGTTGTTGCCAGGAGGTTATGTTTATTCCACGTGGAGTCCTGGGGACACGGGGGTAAGAGCCCTGCGTCCCCTTCCATGTGTGACACCAAGGTCGGGACCTCTCTGGGAACAGCTCTCCTCCCTGTGAGATGAGGGGACACCTTAAGGAACCCCCTGCCACGATAATGTCCCAGGTGGTCCTTGGAGCAAAGAAATGCCCCTGGTGACCCCTGCCTGGTCCTAGAAGAGCCTGGCCATCGCCTTCCACCTGGACGAACCAAAGAAGGAACCTGGGGTCCCTCTAGCCCCGGCCTCTCCTGTGGGAGCTGCTTCCTGGAACGGGCTGGGGGGTGCACAGGGCAAGTTGGAGACCTCGACTCAGACCCAGCACTGCCTCTTCCTGTGTCACCTTGACTCATTGCTGTGAGCCCGAAATGTCCTCCTCTGCAAAGTGGGGGTGAAGAGCCACAGTGGGGGGATGGTGCAGAGACAGGCGTTGGGAGACTGTGCACTGGCCAAGGGGAGCAGGCTAGCAGTGGGCACCTGCCGGCCGGGACACAGAGGGGGCCTGGTGACCGCAGGTGACACCCTGTCTGGGGGAAGCACGGTGGCTCCAAAGGCCTCGGAAGACTTTCCGCGGCTCCTGTGCTGAGGGTCTGCGTGGATGTGGCCCCCTCCCCATGTCCCTCTGATAAAGGCGGGTCAGAGGGGACAGAGGGGCAGGCGCGAGCAGCAGTCCGGCTGTGCCCCTAGCGGTGGCTGGAATGGCTGGCCCCTGGCACGGGCAGCAGTAAGTGAGGTGATGCCTCTGGCACCCACCCAGAGGGCAGAGATCGGGGGCCCCTCCAGGTGGGGAGTTCAGCTGGAGTGACCGAGGCCTCCTTGCCCAGGAACCCCGCTCAGAGCATCTCCAGTCTCTCTTCTCCTTGGCAGCCCTCTTTCATTCCTCAAAATCCTGCACCTCGTGGGTGTTCAGTAAGCATCCCTTGATTGAACTGAACCAGAAGTCAGGGGCTCCAGGCCCAGTTCTGCCGCCTGGTGGCCCTGTGATTGTGAGCGTGGCAGAGGACAAACTTTGGGCAGACTTTCTGAGCCCCTGTGGTGGACCCGGCTGGGGCTCCTAGGGAAGACAGGAAGGGCTTTCCGGGGGTCACCAGAGGCTGACTGGCTGGGGCTGGACATCCCAGGGGAGGGGCTTCCATTCTTCCATCTTGGACTTTAGAGCTTGTGTTACCCGCCCACCCAGTCCCTCCATCCAGCGCCTGAAGGGCACTGGGAACCTTCCAGCAGGGACTGCGGGGGGCTCGTCCCCCAAAGGCAGAATGCCCCTCCTCCTCCTGGCTGAGCTCCTGGATGGGGCCCCTGCCTGCCACTTACCCCTCGGTGGCCTTGGGAGTGGCCCTCAGTTTTCTCCAGGTGTGAGACAGGCATGGCCATCTTCGATTTGGGTTTGTCAGGGAGACCGAGTCAGAGGTGTGTATGAGTGTCTGGCTCGGGGCTGCTGCCTTGTGACCCCTCCCCAAGGCCACCTGTGGCTCTCAGTGTGCACAGCAGCAGCTCTCCCAGTCCACCCGGGGAGGGGATGAAGGCATGCAGAGGGGCCCCCATGGCCACTCTGTTTGGTGTCCACATCGCCTGGACACCATGGCCATCCGCTTAGCTGTCTTTCTCAGCCAGGGCTAAGCCGCGCCGGTGCCTCGGTTTCCCCTCTGTCTCCTGGACTCCAAGAGGCCGAGGGCGGGGCGGTACTGGGCGCCGCCCTCCCAAGTGGGTGTACCTCTGCCACACGACCCACCCGGCGCTGCCCATTTGAACCCCTCCCCCTCCCCCAGCGCCATCTGGAAACCAGGCTCTGAAGTGAGAAGAGGAGAGATTAGATATTAATTTAATTTGCTTCAGGTTCTAATTGTCTGGAGAAACTTCTTATGCACTAACATTAATTTATTTCTGCTTAGGGCCAGTTACGCTAATTCAAATCTGCCTTAAGTATTAAAATGCTGTTATCGTGAATCAGATAATATAACGGAGGGAACCAGAGGAGGTGAGAACTGTGGGAAGAGGCTCCGCCCTTGATGCCTCCAGCCAGGCGGAGGACGAAGGGCCAGGGCAAGGGAGAAGGCACCACCCCCTCCCTGTGACCTTGAGCCTGGCTGGAGGGGCCACAGTCGCACCTCTCCCTTCCCAGGGCCTGGGCGTGGCTATCGACCATGCTGTCACCACTGCCACCCACCGGTGGACAACGGGTGCCCGCCCAGCATGTCACACCACCATGACCCACGGTCTGTGGTCCCACCCCGTCACCACCTGCCCTCCCTCAGTGTGACAGCCCTGGGCTCCAGGCTCCGTGCCGTCACCTGTGGGCTGTGATCTGCCCAGTGTCACCTGAGGGCTGGGCTCAGGCTCCGGCCTGTCGTGTGGGATGACCCTGGGGTGTGGAGGAAAGCCCTTAATCAATGTCGGACGTGCTCCAGGGGCCGGGGAGTGTGACACGCTGTCAGCTCTGTGTCTCTATGGCCGTCACCTCATCTCCCCTTCATCTTCGCCATCCTCCGCTTGTCGCTTGGCTCCCCTCTGCCCTTGGGTCCTGGCCCGGGTGGGCTTACAAGGGGTCCTGGGAAGGTCTGTGTGAAGGGTCAGTGGTGCAGGGGCTGATGTAGCCACGCTGATCCCAGGGCCTTGCTGGGTGGGCGGGGTCTAGAGGCCCAGGCTCCTCCAGGGGACGATGCTGCCCTGGGTCCAACCTCAGGCCTGCGGCCGCCACACACAGGAACTTCCCGTGCAGCTTCGCCCTGGGCCTCTCTCTCGCCCGATGGCCGCTTCCGCAGGCTGAACTGGGTCCAGTTCCCGGCTGGGGCTTCTACCCCACACCTGGTACCGTCTGGCTCCCAGGTAACGCGGGGCCTTTCTCCTCTGGTGGACACGCTGTCCACTTCCCATTAGCTGATGATTCCAGGCCGGTCCTCCAGCAGCTTGTGCACCTGGGAGAGCCTCCCACTGCCCATGGCAGCACCCGCAGCAGAGCTGGCCCAGGGCGGGGGGTGAGGGGAGGCCTCTCAGCAGGGGCTGGGCCCTGACACAAGCTCAAGCAGGTGCCTGCTGAGCCCCTCAGTCCCAAGAGCAGGCCCCGCATTCCTGGGGGCTCTGACCTGCCAGGCTCTATTAGGTCCTCACACACCTGGCCTCCAGCTGCATGGCCCCCAAGTCCTGTTCTCTGTGCGGTTGTGACCCCTCGGTGACGGCTCCCAAGCTATGGCCTGATTTTTCTGTCCCCAGGACCCAGAGTAAATCCTGGCACGGACGAAGGGCTCTGTTCATGCTGTCGGGGTGAGGGAATCCCCTTCTACTAGCCAGAGGAGGGAGCTGGGCACCCCATCCCTGGAAAGGTCAGCAGGCCTGGTGCCACTCCTGGTCCTATGGGCACAGGTGCCTCCGCTGAGATCTGGGGTCTTGATCTCGGTGCCTGGACCCCACAGAGGGCTGGCTTGTGTCCTCCACGCCCCAGGCTGCTCCAGGACAGCCCCTGCAGGCCCATGGCCCTGACCCTCCTCCCAACACTTTTCAAAATCTCCTCCTCACTGCACCCATGAGCACCCCAGGGCGGGACCTCCCAGGGCTGGGGGAGGCAGCATCTATCTTCCTCCTGCACGGCAGAGGCCTGGTTCCAGCTTAGAGCACAGGTTCTGCAGGACGTGGGCCCCGGTGGGGTCCTCAAGGCTCCCTCCCTCCCTCCTTTCCTCCCTTCCTCCCTCCTTTCCTTCCTCCCCTCCTTCCTTCCTTCCCTGATCAAGCCTTGGCCAAGTGTCTGCTGTGAGCCTGGTCCTGTGTTAGGTCCCAGGGATCAGAAGTGGGTTCAAATCACTGCGCTCAAGGAGGGGACAAGAAGCCCATCACGAGGGGTCATGAGGCTGTGCGGGAAGGCATTACAGGGGCTGTAGACGGTTTATGAGGGGCTGGCAAAGGGAGGAGGGCCGGGTCGGGGCAGGAACAGAAGCAAGGTCGGCGGAGGGCATCTGCTCCCATACCCAAGTCACCTTGCAGCATGGCTGGGGGCCTCCCTCAGCAGCCTGTCAGACCTGCAGGCGGTGGAAGCGGGCTTGGCTTTTTCTGTTCCCCGTGCCCAGTGCAGGCTCGGGACCCTGTTCGTACTTTTGCATGGATGACTGGATGAATGAATGAGAGAAAGAATAAATGAGTGAGTGAGCTGCATGGAGTGACCATGGAGAGGGCTCTGCCCCCTCCAGAGGAACGCCGAGATCAGGGGACAGGCGAGGGCTGGTGGGCCTCCGGAAGAGATCTGGGACCTGCAACCAGATAGACCCGGGTTCCACTTACAGCCAAGTCTCCCATGGACCGAAGGTCGTGGGCCAGTATCTGGTGCCGCTTGGGGCCCGTTTCCCCTGTCCGGAGCCAGAGGGTGTATCTGGCCCTGAGCCTGCTGCGGGCAGAGCCTCTTCTCTCCAGACGAGGTTAATGAGGGGGGTGGGTGTCAGAAGGTGAGGGCATGGGCGTGGTGGGGTAAGCCCTTGCCCAGCCTGGGGGGCCCATCTGGAGTCACACCCCAGTGCTGGTGGAGGCAGCAGAGCGGCTAGCGGACAAGCTCCCCTGGAGGCGCTGGTGGGGTCTTGCCCTTGACGGGCCCCTTGTGAAAGGCTGCACGGCTTTGGGCTGGTCAGTCCACCTCCCTGGGCTTCAGTGGCCTCATTTGTCACGATGGCCCGGGGGATGGGCTTCTTGTAGGTCGGGCCTGGGCTCCAGAGCCCTTGACACTGGATCCCACCCACGGGCAGGCTGTGCCCTCTTCCGGGGCCTCACTCCCGGGCTGGAAGGTGCTTGCCCAGGCTGTGCCCGGGGCGGGCTGAGTCCTCGGCCTGGGGGCGGCGGGAGTGGTGCCCCGCTTGCCAGCGGCTGGGACTCAGGAGGCATTGACTGGCTGAGTCATCAGCAGAGGGGAGGGGCCGTCCCCAGGCTGCGGGATGTGCGCTTGCAGCAAAGCTGACTGACGGCCCATCCTGGGGGCCAGCTCATGTGCTCACTGCCCCCTGCCTGCAACCCCTGCCCCCGGGGCTGCTCTGGGCAATCCTGGGCGGGGGAGATGGCTGGTCTTAGTATCCCACTGCACAGATGGATGGACTGAGGTCCAGTAGGGCTCATGGGGGTAGACAGGATGAGGACCCAGGACACACACGTGGGTCACCCACCTGCACAACACCGTGAAGAGGCGTGGTGGGGAAGATCACGGAACCCGGCCTGTCTGCTACTCACAGCCTGTTAGGTGTGCGGGCAGAGTCAGGGACAGAATCCAGGGCAGGTGGGAGAAGAAGAAGAAGTCTAGGGCTTGTGCCGCTGCCCCAGTAGGTGGAAGGGTGTCGTGGATTCAGAAGGTGCAGGCCGAGGCCCTGGGCGCAGTGGCACGGTGAGGAGCTCTGAGCGGCAGGGGTGGGGTGGCGAGAGCTTCACCGCTTTTAAGAGCGATTCCATTCCCGCGTATCTCCTCCACCTGCCCAGCCTTACTTTTCCACGTGCATAATGGGCAGAGTCGAGCAAGCCCTGTTTGGGGGTCTTCTCCAGTTCTAACGGTGTATGACGCCAGAGCGTGTATGTTGAATCAGAGCCTGGAACATACAGGTATATGCTCACCAATGACCTTGGATGGTTGGATCAGAGAGAGGATGGGTGGATGAATGGATGGAGGTGTGTGGATGGGTATGCGTGGATGGGAGATGGGCTGGGGGGTATATGGATGGATGAGAAGATATGTGGATGGATAGATGGGAAGATGGCTGGAAGGATAGCTGGACAGATGGGTGGATAATGGATGAATGGATACATAGGGAGGTAGGATGATGAATGAATGAGTGGGAGAATAAATGGATGGATAGATGGTGGATGGATGGGTGGGTGGGTGGACGGATGGGTGAGTGGGCAGGTGGATGCATACGTGGTGGGAGGTTAGATGGATGGATGAGTTGGTGGGAGGACGGATGGGTAGATGGGTGGGAGGTTGGATGAATAGAGGGCAGGATATGTGGATGAATGGGTAGATGGGTGGGTGGATAGATGATGTCTGTGACCTTTCCAGTGCTGAAACTTTATGTTCCCTCTGCTCTTAGCAATTTGATATTCGGTGGGTTAAGGGCACAGCAGAAGCTCTGGACTGGAGCTTTTTTTTCGTCTTACAATCTTCACATTTTTAATGATTAAAGCGATTTCATCTGAAAATTCTATTAATATTTCGGTTTGTTATTTCCAGACCAATGTTTGAGCTTATTCAGGACAGCGAGCATTTGCTCCTAAGTGATCTCATTCTTCAATCCCACTTACCAAACTCTGTCCCATCCTTTCTAGTCTAAAGTGTAACGTAGAGTCTGAGGGAGTGGTCACCTTGCATCTTTACTGCTGACATAACATGGATGAAACGCCATCCCAGCCGTGCACGGATTCTACACTTGCTTTTGTTTCCAGCAGCCCCCTTCATCATCGGGAATGTTAGCCTCCTTCTGGATTGAGCTTTTGAGCTCAGGCAGGTAGAAGCCCTGGGCTTAATTTTCATCCTATCACTCTGTCACCTTGGGCAAGGTGCTCACCCTCTCTGATCTCCTGCTTCCAGCCTTCAAAATGAAGGGGTTGGCGTCATTGGCCCATAAGTTTCCTTGCTTTGGTAAAGTTCTGGGAGTGAGTGCCTTGCGCCCTCTGCCCTCTGCCCCTCCTCCTGCCCTCCCCGCTGGGCAGAGGCCCTTTTCCTTCTCCCTCCTTCGAGCTCAGACTCAGGCCTTCCCAGGGGTGGCAACTCAGGGGCCCATGGTGAATGCCCGGCAGGGACCCTGCTGTGACGCCTTCTGGAGTGGGGCCCGTTGCTGCCAGTTCCCCGGCAGCATTTGGACGGGTGCCCGGCCCGGTTCTGAGCTTGTCATTTAAGTGCTACAGGAGGCCGTCTGTCTGCATAACCTCCCTGTCTGAGGACACAGCTCCCTCCAGGGCCCCAGACATCCACCATCTGGCAATGGTGGTCAGTGCTGACTAACATAATATTGTAATTATTCTTATTTTGGGAAAACTGAAGTGTCAACACTCAGCTGGGGGCACTGTGGGATGCTTTGTCCCCTCTGGCATTTGCCTGTCCTCCCACTGCCCTGCAATCATCCCATCAACTACAAAGATGCTGGCCAAACTGCAGGGCATCAACAGGACAAGTTAGAAAAAGGAAGGAAAGTTGACATTTCCTCTTGATGATTCTAGAATAACAGTAATAATAACAACACCAGTGCCGTGGCTAAGAGCCAGCCCAGGGGCTCTGGCATGTGTACTGCGGTTACCCGGTGACCTTGGGCCTCAGTCTCCTCTCGTGTACATCAGGGAGGATATGACCCCTCCTAAAGTGGTGGTGAGGATAGAAAGAAGGAATGTCACTAAGGGTCAGTGTGGCGCAGGCCACGGTCTTGTCCACAATGAGCTCATTGCCCCTTCCTTCCTGTCTGTGTGGACGCTGCATCGTATGACCCTGGCCCTCTTGCTGGGCCTTGAACCCAGTTCCTAGGCCTCCCTGGGGCCCAGGGCACAGCGTGGACCATCACAGGCCCAGAGACCAACGTGTTTGATGGGAAGGGTTGGGGACCAGGAGAACGGCGACATTCCCGCTCTGGGTATAATTTCTCATTTGATGAATGTGTGTGGGAGGGTTTGCATTAATGGTGTTTCTTAGGTCCCTCTCAGCCCCTGCGTTCTTGATCTGAGAAGGGAAGGAGGAAGCGTGCAACAGGCCGTGCAGGAGCCTCTGCTCCAGACACGCAACGTGGACGCAGTGGCAACCCAGAGCAGCCCTGGCGACTCCCCAGGAGTGGACACCTTCACTGTTGTGCGGTCAGGGCAGGGCTCCAAGGAGCCAGGGACACAGCCGAGGCCCACGGTGGGATGTGAGGCTTCCTGGGGGCTGGTCCTGGCTGGCGAGCTGGGAAGCCGGGGTCAGCTGCTGCCGGAGGAGAGGGTGACTCTGGAGCCGTGAAGTTGGCCTAGGGATGGCAGAGGCTGGGCGGTGCCCCAGCTGGGCGTGAGTTTCCTCTGAAGGGCAGTGGCTGCTGCCGCCGAGCCCCATGGTCCCGTGGCTGAGCCTGGGTGTATGGGGAGCCCCCTCCCCTCCTTCCGGGCTGGCTGCTGCTCTGGGTGACTCTGGCCCAGCCACCGCAAAGTCACTTTCCTCCCTGGGCCTCCACGCCCTTGTCTGCAAACGGGCGCTGGTCAGGGCTGGGAGGCCCCCGCCGGGCACTGGGGCTCGACCCCCGACCGCTGTCTGGGCGAGTCGGGGTCCTGGCTCCTGCAGGTTTAGAAGTTCGTGGGAGCGGAGGCCCCGTGAGGCCACAGTGGGAGTTCTGGGGGGAGCCAAGCATGGCGGAAGGGCCCAGCGGCCGAGCGGGCCTCGTCCTCTCCTTCCTGCCCACCTGTCCCGGGAAAAGCAGCCCCACCAGCCCATGCTTTGAGGACGGGCTTATGCCTTTGTTTTTATGACTCTTCTTTCAGGGGAGATGGGACAGACAGGCAGGGCCTGGCCTCGGCTCAGGTCGGGGAGGGAGATGTCGTGGCTCGAGCCGTCGTGGCCCCAGTGGTGAGTCTGCATGTGTGCTGTCCACGGAGCCCAGGTCACCGGCAGGAGGAGGATATAAAGGACAGGAGGCGGAGGTCGTGAGGCTCCATGGGGGGAGGTCAGGGGCTTTGGGCTGGAGAATGTCTCAGGCTCAGGGCCCTGTCCAAGCGAGGCTGCCGAGGCCCAGGGAGGAGCAGGCCTTGCCCAAGGAGAACCCCCCCCCCCCCACAAGCCCAGGCATCTCCTGGTGAGGCGGAGAAGCCTCTTGGTTGGCTGGGGTGAGGGGCAGAGGGTCCTGAGGCTGTGGCCGCCCTTAGCTGGCTCTCGGGGTCCTGGGGTGACTCCGTACCCTCTCCTGGCCGCAGAGTCTGACCTGAAGCCCCCCTGAGCCTGCGGAGGGAATTGCTGCTACTCCCCACTCATCCTGCCCCCCGCTGTGGACCCGGCTGGCCCCGCTGGACAGGATCTAGGGCTGTCCCTGTGCTGGGCAGCTTGGCTCCCGGCCAGCCTCTGGGTGGCAGTGGTGGCCCAGCTTCCTCCCCACGGCCCCGCACTGCCTCAGGTTCTGCTCTTTAGGCCCTGCCGGCCAGTGGCCATGGGCCATTTCTGGGGCTGCCTTGCCTCCAGGGCAAGGGGGAGGCTGGGGCCAGTGGACAGGGAGGTGCGGCCGCAGCAAGACTCCCATCTGCTGGAGCTCACGGCAGTTCTGCGCCGCACACCAGAGGGTCCACACGGTCCATTCCATGGCCCTCTGTCCCCGAGGACTCTACCCTTGGCCCCAGTGGAGCTGACTGAGCACCTGCACCTTGTTCTGCGTGTGCTCCCTGGCACCGAGCTGTGCCACTGGCATATCAGAGGTCCTTCGAGAGTCAGAGAACCTTGGAGAATATTCGATGACATTCATGCCAGGTATGCCTGCAGCGTCAGCTTGGATGCCTCCCATGACGGAGGGCTCACTACTTCCTGCTCCAGGCAGCCCACTTCACACGGGGACAGTCCTAGCCTGTTTACTGAACAAAGGGCTACAGATAATCATGCCTGCTGACCACCCGCCCCCCACCACGTGGGAGGATGGGACGAGGCAGCTTGTGAAGGTTGCTGAGAGCACAATCTTTCCCTTCCTCCCTGCTTTCTTTCCGTTGTGAGAATTTTGCCTAAGACCAAACCAAAGGCTTCCCAGCAGGCCCTGCCTCTCTTCTGGTGCAGGGGCTGTGAACAGTGACCCTTCTGGCCAGTCAGGGCTGATGGCCGGCGAGGGGAGACGCTTGTCCACATACACACGTACAGCAAGACTGCCGCTGTGAGCTGGGCCACCCCAGGGAGCACAGGGTGCAGTCGGGAAGGGTGGCCTTTCCATCTGGAGGTCAGGGACCGCCTCAGGAAAGTGGCTTTGCTTTTTATATTTATTTAATTTATTTATTTGGTTGTGCCAGGTCTGAGTTGTAGCACGTAGGGTCTTTTAGTTGCAGCACGTGAACTCTTAGTTGCGGCATGCATGCGGGATCTAGTTCCCTGACCGGGGATCACACCCAGGCCTCCTGCCATTGGGAGCGTGGAGTCTTAACTGCTGCACCACCAGGGAAGTCCCAGGAAAGTGACTTTTAAGGGGAGGAGTCCTCAGGCAACGTGGAAGGGGATGGCCCAGGATCCTGGAGCAGCATGGGCAAAGGCCCTGGGGCAGGACGGAATTGAGAGGTTTATGAAGAAGCTGGAAACCGTCCGTTGTGGGTGGAACTCTGAGCTCACGAGCTGAGAGCATGGGGTCCTGGGGGCACATTTATCCTGAGGACACAGAAAACCGCTGCGGTGGCCAGGTGCTGTTGAGTCTGCCCACAGCCCCCCTTTTTCTTGGGGATCTGCCCTGTTCAGGACTCTGGTTCTTGTGGAAGTTTCCAGCCTCTTGATGGTGTTGAAGGTTTGGCGGCTGGGGACCAGCAGGGAGACTTGCCAGTGGAGGGAGGAGATGCCCGGGCACTTCTCTTCCTCACTGCCCATTTGCTGACACCACTGGGGGCTCCTCTGACTGCAGCGTCTGCCGGCTACCCCCACCGAGGCCGGGCTCTCACAGGCATCCCCGCCATGGGGCGTGGCCTGCACCCTCGCTCTGGAAACTCCATCTCCTCTCACTCCCCCTGTTTAGCATGGTGGCCCTTTTCTGCAGCTGCTGATCTCTGGGTGGCCTCCGTGTCCCCAGCTGGCTTCTCGGGCCTTTTATCCCTGTGTGAACATCCCGGCATCACGTCCCCTCTGAAAGCTCTGGAGTGTTTTCTGTGCCCAGACTGAAGCCCATCTGAAACCCATCCTTTTCTTAAACAGGTTTGAGTTGGGTTCATGCCACTTATAGCCGACGGCATCTTCACTTTGTGCCTCTCAGGGAGTTTATGAAGAGGTGTGGATCGAGGTCAGCCACTTGAAGGGAGGATTTAGCAGGGAAAATGCTCTTGTTTAAAGAACGTGATATGATTAGGGCCTCACATCTGGCGATTGGGGGGAGGGCTATGTGGAGGGATGGTAAGTGTTCCCTGATCTATCTACTGCCACGTAAGAAGCCAGCCCACAACTGGAGAGGCGAGGTGTCAGTAAGAAGACATCTGATGTGCTCATGGCTGGGGGGTGTGGTTAGGGAGAGGGCATGGTGGCAGAGAGATTTCAGAGGCATTCTCACGCATTCACTCATTCATTCAATATATATTTATGAGGCACCTTCCGTGGGCTAGACCCTGCGGAACAGGAGACAACCCCTGCCCTCTTTTAGCTGGTGTTCTGGTTGATGGGAAGAGGCAGACAGACCCAAGGGTCCAATCTTGAGCGTTCAAGGGCTGAGGGAGAGCAGCACGGTCTGAGACAGAAGCACTAGAAGGAGTGATCTGGGAGGGCTGCCTGGAGGAAGAGACAAGGACACGCAGTAACTTCAAAGTGGATAAGGGGCCAGCCGCCCTATGAAGAGTGCAGGGAAAAGCATTCTGGGCTGGGGAGCAGCATGTGGGGAGGCTCTGAGATGCCAGATACTGGTGAGATTTGGGGGGACCACTGCTCAAAGGCCACTGGGCACATCTGAAAATGTTTCCAGAGGTGCACATGGAATTGAGGTTAAAAGCAAGAGCCTATTTCTCTGGGAGGCACGGCCTTCTCTGGGCGCCCACCTGAGGTTGGCAAAGCCTGCTCACTGCCCCGTGTAGGGGAGCTGTAACCCCAGGAGACAGTGGTGATGCTCTGGTAGGGGCTTAGGGCCAGTGTTCCCTGTGGCCCACGGGCTGGATACGACGAGGTGGAACCAGATGGGGACCTCATGGGCCCTGCCCCCCACCCTTGCCTGCGCTCCCACTGCAAGAGGTGACTCAGGCTGTGGGTGTGCTCTGTGTGTACCTGCGGGCGAGGGCCAGGAGGGCACGGAGGAGGGAGCCAGCTTGCCATTGAGGGACCTGCTCAGAGGGCTGGTGGGACAGCAGCACGCATCTGGGGGGCGAGGCCCTGGACACTCAACCAGACTTTGCTTCCCTGGGTGGCATGTCCATACTGCCAGGAGTGCCTGAGGTCTGCGGGGGTCGGGGGGGGCTGTCGGATGGCATCGATGTCACCCCAGGGCCCTGCCGTGATGCCTTCCTCAGACGGGAATCTCCTGAGTGTGGCTTTGTCTCTGCCATCACACTGGGGCTGTCTCGAAGGCGGGGCCCTGTCTTCCCCCGCATATTACCGGCATCCGAAGGCAGGGCCACGCCTCCACTCTAAATTTTTGGCTACATGGGGGCTGGGACTGCATCATCTCTATCCAACGCCGAGACGGGCGATGAGACGCTGCTTCTAGAATAAGAAGTTCCCCGTCCGCCCTCCCTGCCTTCCTTTTTTTTTTTTTTGAAACTTTTCATTTTCCGCGAGCAAATCTGCCTCTTGCTGCCGGTCTCTTGGTTCGATTAGAGCAGTCACTTCTAAGCTTGAAAATACCCAAGCTGAGGGAAGAAGAAAAAGACAAAAAAAAAAAAAAAAAGAGAAAAAGGGATGAAAACTCCGTCCCACAAGATTCCCTTATCTCTCCTGGCCACAGTCTGTAGGTCTGTGTGTACTTAATAACCCAGAAGATCTTGTCCTTTGCGGGAGAACATGACAGCCTTTCAGGCTGAAAGCTCTTTGCGACAGAACTTTTCTCCCCAGCAGCCTCCCCCTTCCTCCCAGGCTTCAGCCCCAGAGCCGAGTCTGCTGGCTCAGAGGAGACAAGCCAGCAAGGCTGGAGCTGGCAGGCGGTGGGGGGAGAGACCTTGTCTACCGATGGCCACTGGGTGCCTGGCTTTGCTCCAGACACCGAGCTCACATGGCCCACAATGGCGTCTCAGCTGCTCTGCGGGGCAGGCCTAACAGATCCATTTTACAGATGAGGAAACTGAGACCCAGGAAAGAGTGGGGATATCCAAAGTGAGGCTTGAGGTCCCTTGAGGACGGGAACCCAGAGCAGAGAGCCTGCACCAGGCCTTCACTTTTCTCTGGACTCAGTCTCCCTGTGTGTACGATGAACAGGTAGGATTCGATGGTCTTCAAGATTCAGAGAGGTCCAGTCTGAGCGCACAGAGAAGAAAACCAGGGTGCCAGGCTGGGCGTTTCGAGGGTGTACCATGGAGGGTGTGGCTTGGGACAGAGGGCTGGTGAGGTGCCTGTCGGGCCATCCTGCCGAGTGAGAGTCCGTGCACCTTTGATGGGCCCTCACTCACCTGGCAAGTTGCTGAGTCTCTCAGAGCCTTGCCTTCCTCATCTGTATAGTGGGGACGGTGACCCTGCTTGGCGGGCCGTCGTGTAGCTTCACCAAGGTTAACAGAGGCTGGGTGCCCAGTGCACGGGAACTGGAGGGCTATCCCTCACCCTGCTCCAATGTATAGAGTCAATTGAAAGTGAAATCCCCTGCGAGTCCAGCTCCCTTTCTCTCCGGGAGATTGCTTTCGGTGTTGAAGCGCGGGAAGTGGTCCTCGGCGCTCCTCTCCACTTGCCGAGCCATTATCTGAGCTGGAGGGTCTGGACTTGAAGTGGAGTGCAGGGGACTCGAGAGGGGCTGGAGGGGCCTTGCAGGAGCGGACCCCAGACTGGAAGATTCCCGTGAGGATGGGCCATAAGGTGCGAGGTTTAGCGCAAATGTGAGGGCGATGGAGGGAGACTTAGCTGGAGCCTGGGAGCTGTCGAGAGGGTGGAGGGCGCCGCTGTTCTCCCTCCAAGGTGGTGGGCCGGGCAGGCAGGGACCACGCAGCCTGACAGCATGGGCTCCATGTAACACACGGGTTGGGAAGCCTGGGGAAGGAAGCCACGCCTCTGCAGGGCCAGGGCATCTCATTCTGGGGGCGAGAGGGGTCGGCACCAAGGACAGCGGCCAGGCCGCCACACCTGGAGGACCCTCTGCCTGCAGCCGGGTAGCACCAGCCATCACCAGGACAAGTTGACATCTCCATGGTGCACTGGGCACAGCCCAGCTCCCAGGCCCCTCTTGGGCTAGCGGGGGGAGGACAGGTGGACAGCACGACACGGAGTGATGGGGTGGTGGGGAGAAGCAGGGTCCCACGGGAGACAGGCAGAGGGACTGTGCCTGGAAGGCGGGAGCTCTCCCAGGGAGGCGAGCTCCCAGAAGCTGGAGTGTCTCCTCTGGGGCCTCGTCCTCCACAGCAGCCGGGGTCCTGCTCTGGGTGAACAACGGGGCCAGATGTCCAGCAGAGTCACCTGAACCCTATCCGACCTGCAGGTGGGGCTGGTGAATCAGCGAGGCTGGTCCAGCCCAGCCACCACGCGGGAGCCTGTGTGAGCACTGGGGGCCAGAAGTGGAGGGACACCATCAGCCCAGCAGGAGGAAGGAACGGGGGGCTTCCTGGAGGCGGTGGTGCCAGAACCAAGCCTGAAGGAGGGACGGGATGTGGCAGGTGAAGAAGGTGAAAGTAGTCCAAGTGGATTTGTAACATTTTTTATTGGCCGTAGCCACCTGCTGCCCAATCAGGAGAGAAGCAGGGTGGGGAGCAAAGGATGTGGATGGAGGTTGCTAGGGGCTGAATACTCGTGTCCCCACCTCCCCCACCAAATCAAATGGGGTTTGGTGTTGAAATCCTCACCCCCAGTGTGGTGGTGGCAGGAGGTGCGGGCTTTGGGGGGTGTGTGGTCACGAGGGTGGGACCCTCATAAACGGGATCGGCGTTCATATGAGACAGCCCCCCGAGAGCCCCCTTGCCGCTTCCACCAGGGGAGGGCCCAGCGCGAAGGCGCTGTCCCTGGACCAGGGAGGGGGCTTCACCAGACACCGAATCTGCCGGCACCTGCCACCACCTGCCACCAGACACGGCCGGACTTCAGCCTCTGGACTGTGAGAGAGAAGCGTTTGCCGTTTAAGCCGCCTGGTCTGCGGTATTTCCGTTGTAGCAGCTCCAGCTGACTGAGACAGTGGGAAATCACACCTGAGTTTTTCCAGGAAGCTAATGCTCTTCATCACTTCATGGCTGGAGGGGGACCCTGAGGCCCTGGGTCTCCTCTGAGCTAGGGGAAGGTGACATTATTTCTGTCCCTTGACCTACCCCCACAAGGCTGGTAGTGGAGGGTATTCAAGCTGGGCTGAGGCGCCTTGACCCCGAGAGCCAGACCCTCGTTGGGGCGGGAGGACTGTGCCTGTCCCGGGCTGGAGGGAACTGTGGGCCAGGGTGGATGTCAACTCCACGCTCTGCTCTGTGACTTTGTCAAGTCCCATGCCTCTCTGAGCCTCAGATCCTGGTGGCTTGACGAGGTCACAGCACCCACATTCCAGGGGCCAGAGAGGTGGCGAGTTCGTGGCTCCCCATCCGAGTGTAAGGCTTCCCTCTCCTGGTTTTCAGCCACGAGGCAGCTCTGGTGTTCCATGTCCCTGAGGGGAGGATGTCTGGCCGTGTGTGGGGCCTCCTGCCTCCTGCCTGGGGTTGGTCTGAGCTCGTCCTGAGAGCGAGAGAGCTGGGCACGGGGGCTGGGGCCGTGGTTTCATATGCATTGAGCTTCGAGGTACTTGCCCACATCATTTCTTGCACATATAAAAATAATTCTTGTCTTCCGCTTATCTTGTTTCCCCTCCCTTTGTGCCGAAGATCACCAGTGCGGCAAATTGGGGTATCTTTGTCTGAGGGCAATAAAAGTGAGTTTATGTACTTGACACGATACAGAGCTGGAACTCAAGTGAACCAGCCACGGCAACAGCAGTTCTGAAAGCAACAGACTCATTGCAGGGCATGGGGAGCGTGTCTGATTTTTGGAGCAGGGTGCGGTGGGGAGAAGAGCGGGACCCCTGGCTCTGGATCCGGTAGCTTCCTTGCCTGGCTGGGCCACTCTGTCGGTTCCCCCTGCCGTCCTGCCCAGAATGCAGGGCGCTCAGGTCCCCTGAGACCCTGGGCCCCGCTGTCTAGCCTTGGCCCCGGCTGCACTTTCTGCCTGGTGTGAGGAGTGGGTGGGCCCAGGGCTGTAGCCCGTGCTTGGGAAGGACCAGAAAACCTCGCCTGCGGTCTGCTCTTCACGGACAAGGCATGGAAGGCCCGCGAGCCCGGGAAGGTGCTCTGGCCACCTCCTCCCACAGTGGGGGGCTCTCTCGGCGCACAAGGCCGGCTCCTTAGCCCTCTGCACTAGCCCAGTGCCTGAGGGGAGCAGTTGGGCCCCACGGCTCTCCCGGTCTGATCCAATCTCCTTGATCCACTCGCCCTCTCCTGGTTCCCCCATAGTTGGCCTGAGGGTTCTGGAGTTTTCTTAAAGTTGCCATTTATGGAGGGCTGTCTCCTTCTCGGGACCTGAGCATTTCCCGTCCTGGGTGTCGCCCCATCTCACCCTCACGGATGCCCTCCGAGGGTTGTCGTCGCCTCCACTTTGGAAACGAGGGGCCGGAGGCTCAGGCAGTCGGGTGTCTGTCCCACACTCACCAGCTAATCCCACTGGCGGCTACATTTCCCTCCGCTCTCCCTTGAACATGGAAATTATACCGCGTCACTCTTTGCAGCCTCCCTACGATCCCTCTTTTTAAAAATAATTATGAATTGCTATAAATAATGTTATAATAACTAGGGTCATTGTGGAAAAGTCCCCTCCCAGACTAAGGTAATGAACCAGGTGATGAACTCCACCCAACAGTCACCCCAGGGCCCCGTCCTGAGTTGCCCGGGTCAGCACCCTCCCCCCGCCTCACTGCTCGACCGTTTCGGGGTAAATCCCAGGCTTCATCTCATTTTATTTCTACCTCTTTCAATATGTGCCTGTAAGGCATGAGATTCTTTTAAGAAACAACCATGACGTCACCATCACCCCTAAAATAGCAGGGATTTCTTAGTATCAAATATCCAAATGTTCACATTTCCTTATTGTCTCACATTTTTTTTTAAGAAAGCTTACTGGATTCCAGATTCAAATAAGGCTCATGCCTAAAACTTTCTGGCGTTAAGTCCTTTTTTAACCTATGGGTTTCCTTTCTTCTCTCTTTGTCTCCCCTATAATGCAGCCGTTGAAGAAACTTGATCGTCTGTCTGTGGCGTGGCTGCATTCTGCATTTTGCCCGTTGGATTCCTTTCTTGTGCCTCTGGGAAGGGTGGTTCTTTCTAGAGCTGGCTGGATCTGGGTCTGGGTCTGTGAAGACTACGTTGCAGGAGGTGCACCAGGCGTGGTCTTTTTTGCAATGTTGGTGGCCAGATCGGCACCTACGCCCATTAACTCACCGACGGTGGTCAGAGGGTGACTTCATTGCTCTGCACACACACAAAATGCTGCCAAAAGTAATAGGCGGAAGTCTCACCTCCCCCTCCTCACTTACCTACTTCTCAGAGGTGCCCAGGGCCAGCATCCTTTGCGGTCCTTCCAGATCCTTCTCTAGGAATAAGCAAGCACGATACCACGTGGACATCCAGCTCTGCTTACAAAAAAATTGGATCACACTTGACGCATTGATCTGTGTAGCAAGCCACACTCACTCAAAGTTATAAATTATGAACATTTCCATTTCACCACAGGGAAAGCTACTCATTTTTATCTGTAAACATTTCCGAGTGTGTCTCTGAAAGATGAGGGCTCTTAAAATCACCCAGCCACAGCACCACTCTCCCACGCAAAGGAAAGACCAATGATTCCTCAATTTTATCCAATGTCCAGTCAGAGTTCAGATTCCCCTGATTAAGCTATACCTGCTTTGTTACCTGATTTTTATTAAAATTATCTTTAAAAGAAGGTCCACGTGTGCAGTTGGGAGGTCTCTCAGATCACTTAGTTTATAGATGCCCCTCCACGTCTCTTGCTTTCTCTTTTTTCTTTTGTAATTTATCTGCTGAGGACACCAGGTCTTCTGTCCTGCAGAGCCTCCAGCCTGGACTCACCTGACATCTGGTGTCACTGTTCCTACTCCTCTGACCTGACTTGTGTTTCCTGTAAAGTGGCAATCAGCGTAGCGTGTCTGTCCATACAAAAGTGCACAGGGCTTGCCGGTCTCTGTGATGTTCTTGGCCATTGACAATCACTGCCTATATCCATCAGTTCATGAGGGAATCGCAGAATGGTGGTGACACAATCCTATCATTCCTCTGCATTGCTTGGCTGGAATACATCCCCCCAAGGAAGTGTGTCTACTCGCCAGCTGTTGGTTCCTGGGATGTGCAATTTGAGAGGATGGACAGTCAAAGGACAAGCTTGATTCTCTCCCTTTATTTACTAGTTTTCAAAACAATGAGTTGTGGTTCTTGTATCCTCAACAATTGTGAGGGTCCCCCCAGTCATTTTGAACCCACGATTTGGGCATATGTTTCAACTTGTTGCAGTTATAATCTGTGTTGATCCTTAAACTGCCTGGATTTTTGGCTTGTGGAAACCTCTTCATCTTGATCCCCGAGTTCTTCTGCATGACCCTGGGCGTCTCGGACTGCTTCTCGCTCTCCTGTCTACGGTCTACCATGTTCCAGGTTCCCAGCCCCTGGAGTCCACCATTTTTCCAAGGAGCTCCGGGTCCTTTTAATGAGAGATGACATCACGACACTATTTTCTGGCAGTGGGGGCTTGAAAAGTCTTTGCTCCTGGATTGGTCTTTGTTTCTGAGCCTTTCATTCGGCTATGAAGTTTGCTTCTTTAAGATTAAAAAAAAAGTCAAATTTAGGCTTACAGAATTTTATTTAATTTCCTGCCTTTGTCTCTCCTTTTTCTCACACTGACAGACTTGGTTCCTAACATTAAAATAATTATGTATTTATTTTATCTTTACACAAATATAGTTTCATAATATCAATACCAATATTATTACTAAAAATATGATTACTGAGAATCATTACAGGTTTTTCTTTTTGAAATTCTTTCTGTCCTCAGAGTATAACCCTTGGGAATAGACAGTAAAATCACTGTGTTTTTCTTGTTTTTTTTTTTGCGGAACGCGGGCCTCTCACTGCCATGGTCTCTCCCGTTGCGGAGCACAGGCTCCGGACGCGCACGCCCAGCGGCCATGGCTCACGGGCCCAGCCGCTCCGCGGCATGTGGGACCTTCACGGACCGGGGCACGAACCCGTGTCCCCTGCATCGGCAGGCGGACTCTCAGCCACTGCGCCACCAGGAAAGCCCAAATGACTGTCTTTTAAACTCACTTCAGATGATTCCTTTCAGTGTTGTTGTACTACCAATTCGGTACACTGTTAGGTTCATTGGTTTTTTTTGTTGTTGTTGTTTGTTTGTTTTGCGGTACGCGGGCCTCTCACTGTTGCGGCCTCTCCCGTTGCGGAGCACAGGCTCCGGACGCGCAGGCCCAGCGGCCATGGCTCACGGGCCCAGCCGCTCCGCGGCACGTGGGATCCTCCCGGACTGGGGCACGAACCCGTGTCCCCTGCATCGGCAGGCGGACTCCCAACCACTGCGCCACCAGGGAAGCCCCCATCGGTTTTGTTTTGCTTTTAACTTTTAGAGATAGTTTTTTGAAGATTCAGTCTTGCTGTGTAATTACACAGAACGTTGGCACATTCGGGAAGTTCTCGCTTCCTCCCCCGTCCCCTCCATCCTGTTTCCTTCTTGAGGTACAGACTTTTTTCTCCTCAAGTGTTTGCTCTGAACTTCCATTGTTTCTTAAATATATGCAAATCGTGTACAGATTTCTGTCCCCCAGAGGCTCTATACCCCGCTTTTCTCTCTAACAACGTATCCAGGTGGTCACCCCACATCCCTGAGGGCGGGTGTAGTCCCACCCCTCCATGCACAGTGCCTGGTGGGGCTTGAGGCATTCTAGGTGGGGCTACATATTTGTCAGATGATGGATGGATGTTATGTGGGAGTGCAGCGGAGCCCTGGGAAGGGAGACCTGGAGCCTCCCTGAGAAGGCAAGGGGAGTGCCAGACACTAGAGGGCTTGGACAGAGGTGAAGGATGAGCCCTGGTGGTCCAGTGGTCAGGGCTCTGCACTGAAGGGGAACTAAGATCCCGCGAGCCGGCAGCACGGCTGAGCAGGGTCCCCATGCAGGTGGCGGGCTGGGCTCCGTGCACAGCAGGAGAGCTTGGGAATCGCGCAGAGTGTGGCTCCTCAGCTGGCTCCTGGCGAGGGCAGGGAGGCAGAGCACCGCAGCCGGGATGCAGGGCTGTGTGCCACTCAGAAACCAGCCTCTGTCGGTGACTTGGTCACCTGCATGGGCGGGGGTGGCAGAGTGACCCCCTCCTCTGTGCTTCCACAGCCTGCTGCCTTATCCCTAAAATACACCTTGGAATGTAGTCAGTAGGGGAGGCATCTGCTCTCTGCTCAGATGGTACACCCCAAATGTCCAGCCGCCCCCTCCAGCACCTGGCATCGCTGAGCAGAGCAAGGCATGCTTCTCAGAATCCCAGACCTGGGTTCAAATTTGGACTCTGACACTTTCCATCTGTCTAATGGGCTCGGGAGTTATCGAGCTCCTTGGAGAGTTGGTGTGGGGACCTGGGAGCCATGAGGGGGGAGCTCTTCCCCTTCACGTGGGCAGAGGCGGGACCAGTGCCACCGCCCCCAGGCTGTCTGCATACAGTCCCGAAAGGCAGGGCCAGACGTGGTCACACCCGCTTCTCTCTGCCCATCTCATCTCACGGTCGTATTTGGCTGGAGGTGGCGTGGCCCCAGGGAGGGGAGGCGTGTGGGGTTGGGAGATGGTGAGCGTCTCCATGTGGGAGTTTGTGGTATTACGTTCAGGGCTGCCATAACGAAGCACCACACACCCGGTGTTTTAAACCACAGATATTCATTCTCTCTCAGTTCTGGGGGCTGTGAGTCTGAAATCAAGGTGTGGAAAGGGCCATGCTCCCTCCTGAGGCCCCAGAAGAGGCTCCTGCCTGCTTCCTCCAGCCTCTGGCGTCCCGGGCTGCCCTTGGTGTCCTTGGCTTGTGGAGCATCCCTCCAGCCTCTGCTCTGTCATCCTATAGTCACATGCCGTCTTCTCCCTGTGTGTCTCTCTGCGTTTGCCCTCCTCTCTATATAAGGGCACCAGTCCCGTTGGATTAGGAACCATCCTAAACCAGAGTGACCTCACTTATTACATTGGCAATGACCCTCTTTCCAAATAGGGTCACGTTCAGAGGTACCAGGTGTTAGGGCTTCAGCACATCTTCTGGGGACACAATTCAAACCACAACAGAGTTGACAAGGGAGAGGGATGAGGTAGAGCCATGCCCAGCTTCTGGCTGGGTGACGGGTGGGTGGCATGGACAGGGAGGATGAGGGATGGGTGGGCCGAGGGCTTGGCACACATTCCTCCTTTCTGTTCATTTTTTTTTTTTTTATGCGGCCCTCTCACTGCTGTGGCCTCTCCCGTTGTGGAGCACAGGCTCCGGACGCGCAGGCTCAGCGGCCATGGCTCACGGGCCCAGCCGCTCCGCGGCATGTGGGATCTTCCCGGACCGGGACACGGACCCGTGTCCCCTGCATCGACAGGCGGACTCTCAACCACTGTGCCACCAGGGAAGTCCCTCCTTCCTGTTCTTGCAAGGACCCGTGAGCTGGGCTTGTCCTCCCGAGCCCTGGTTAGTGGAATGAAGCCTGGGAGGCGCAGGACGCGGCAGCTAGAGCTCGTCAGTTGCCTGGAGCCTCCGGGGGGAACCTCCTCCCCCTGGTGTCGGGGAGTTTGGCCTTGGGGATGCAGTGGAGTCCAGACGTTTGGGTTGAAACTTTGAAGCCTTTCCCTCCCCGCACCCCAAGAGTTGGACCCTGAAAACCAGGATGGAACCCTGAAGCTTAATGTCAGCGAGCCCATGTGCCCTCTGCCCTCCCCGCTAGCTGTTCTCCGAGGCTTGTGGAAACCGCTGGGATGACGCGTGTTGGGCTCTTCCGTGCACCAGGCACTGCTCCAGCTGCTCCAAGGGTCTTAGCCCGTTAAACCTCAGAACGGCCCTGTGAGCGGGCTGCGGGCCAGAGAGGGTAAGGAAGCTGCCCAAGGTCACATAGCATGTTAGTGGCAGAGCCGAGCTTTGAACCCGGAGCCTGTGCCCAGCCGCACTTCCTGTCTCTTTCCTCCACTCAGCTGTGCTCAGACACGCATGGCCTCTTGCACCCAGCCTTCCTGGCCCACAGACTTTCTCTCCCAAGCCACAGGTTCCCATCACAGTAACTCAATCCCAGCTGTCTATCCCCAGCCTGGCCCCCGACCTGCCTTTCCAGACTCATCTGCTGTCACCCCCGCTCTCTTGTTATCTAGAACCTGGCGTTTATCAATGGTCCCACGAGGTACCAGGTGCATCCTGTTTCTTTGTAAGGGCAACACCTTCCCCATCCTCACCTGGCAACTCCTACACATCCTGCGAAGCCCTGCTTAATCAACACCTCCTCTTCAAGCTTCCCTTGGCCTTAGCAAACTTAATCATGCTCCCCAGAGCACAGACGCTGACTCAGACTGCAGCCTGCTCCTCTTAGCGGGCCTCTCACTGTTGTGGCCTCTACCGTTGCGGAGCACAGGCTCCGGACGCGCAGGCTCAGCGGCCATGGCTCATGGGCCCAGCCGCTCCGCGGCATGTGGGATCTTCCCGGACCAGGGCACGAACCCGCGTCCCCTGCATCGG
Source organism: Leucopleurus acutus (assembly GCF_964270905.1). Taxonomy (NCBI): domain Eukaryota; kingdom Metazoa; phylum Chordata; class Mammalia; order Artiodactyla; family Delphinidae; genus Leucopleurus; species Leucopleurus acutus. The sequence continues at coordinate 82,071,538 of NC_139159.1, forward strand.
CAGGCGGACTCTCAACCACTGCGCCACCAGGGAAGCCCATGGGAAACTTCTTGAGCCTCAGTGTCCTCATCTGTAAAATGGGCGTGATAGTATAACACTGCGCACATGGGTTGTCGCGGATATTACGGGATTACGTGGTGTTTGGAGCGGTGAGCACTCAAGAAGCATTGGTTATAGTAACAACAACGTGGCTCAGAGCTCGGAGCCACCCACGGGCATCTTGGGGACAGTGCTCCTCCCTCTTTCTTGCTGTGTCGCAGGAGCTGGTGACTTCAGGGTAGCCGAGCCCAGGTCTGCAGGCTCTAGCATGCTTTGCTTTCTCTAAGTCCCCAACCTGAGGGCCTGGAAGTCACTGGCAGACAGGGTTGGGGGATACCAGGAAATCTGGAAGCCTGCTGCGTGGTCTGCAGACATCTGGCCTCTCCGGCCAGCGTGGAGGCCCAAGGGAGCTTTAAGCCACTTAGCGGGATAGAGGCGCTTCGGGGCTGCCCTGGCTTCTCAGCTGGCAGGCGAGATGAGCCTTTGGGAGCCCCAGGGGACTTGCCTCCCACACCTGCAGCTCTGTGCGCTCGTGTGTACAAACACCCCATTATGTCTGATTACAAACCATTAGTGCAATTAGGTTAGCCCCTCTCCACGTGCCGGGGCCTGGAGCCAGCTGTGTTGGGGGCCGGGATAGAATAGCAAACAGCTTCCTGCAGAGGCGGCGCTGGCTTGGCCGGCTCTCGGGGCTCCGGGAAGCTTGTCCTCTTGGGCCAGGGAACCTGGGCTGCAGACTGTCCCCAGGTGTTGGCTGCTCTGTACCTCCTGGAGCTGGGGTTGGAGGTGGGATGGGCCAGGCTCAGGCCAGGTCACACGATGAGCGTGATCCTCCCACGGCAATGCCTTCCGCCAGTAGTGCTGTGCCCTCAGCATTGCTGATGTTCGGGTCAGGTAATCCTTTGCTGCGGGCCGTGTCGTGCACTGCAGAGTGTGCACAGGCAGCATCGTTGGCCTCCACCCACTAGATGCCAATAGCACCCTCTTCCCCCGTTCTAAGTACCAAATGTCCCTTGCATTTGCCAAGCATCCCCCGGGGGGCAGAGCCGCGGCCTGGACCTTGACTTGGCATTCAGCTGGATCTCCACGCCGCTACCCTGCTTTGTTTGCTGTGTTGCCTCGTCAGCGTCAGCGCTGCCCCTTCCACCTGCTCCCACCCCGTCTCTCTTTTATCCCGGCCTGCAGCAGCCTTTGAAGCCCAAACTCTTAGTCACCTCTGGCCCTGTAACTCACAGGGGTGCCCGAGTCAGAGAGACCCCACGTACCGCTCCCCTGACCCTCCACGCTGAGCACAGCCCCAGTCTGCTGGACTTAAAAGGGCCATCTGAGCTGTGTACTTGACCAGGAGAAAGAAAAGAGGCTGCTGGCTGTTTGCTCTGGGAGTCGGGAGTGAGCGTGCGGTTCTTCAGAGCCCGGCTGGAGGAGTCCTCTGTCCCCTGCCAGCGGCTGCCTGCCCACTGGGCTCGTGGCTTCCTCTCCCCGGTGCGCCCACCCTGAGCTTCCTGCTCAGGACTCTAGCGAGCACGTTTCCAAAACTTCAGCTCTCCTGAAGTTGGGACGCGTCTTTTGGGTGTGGGGTTCTTACAGCTGCTCTCGTCCAGGCCGTATCTAGGACACGGCTGCCATGGCCTGCTCATGTGTGAACCTGAACTTGGTCATGGCTCAGGAGATTGCTTGAGACTATACACACACTTCCTCCCCAGCTCCTCTCCCTGCACTTTGCAACGTGACTTTGCTGCTTCTCCCGTCAAGAGGTGGGTCTGTTCCCAGGGCGACCAGCCCTTGTGGTTTGCCTGGGACGGGGGGCTCTGGGGACATGGGATGTTCAGTGCTAGAGCTGGGAAAATTCCAGGCAAACTGAGGCGAGCTGGTCGTCCCCTTTGTTTCTCTTCCCTTGAATTCAGCTTGACCTTGTGATGCGTTTTGGCCAATAGAATGTGGCCAGGGGTGTGCTGGTATACCAGATTCCCCCCGGATATCTCCAACCTCTGGATGTGTGGCATTTGCCAATTTCCTTGGTGTGGATCCTTCTACCATGGCTGATTTCAAGCTACCATCGGGATGTCACTGAACGTGGAGTTAGGAGGAGAGGCGCACAGCTGCTCTCCGTATCGTCACCAAGTGCATGGCGGTGCTACAGAGCCTTGAGGATCTGTGAGCCTCTGCTCGCTCCCTGGGACTGCCCTGTGCACAATCCTGGCCGGCCTGCTGTAGGATGAGACCACGTGGGTGAGGGGACAGGATGTCCCAGCCATGACCGTTCTAGACCAGCCTACAACCAGCTCACTCCCCACCACATGAGAGGACTCAGTCAAGACCCCAGCCAAGACCCACAGAGCTGCCCACCTGGCTCAGGGCTGACCTCAAATGTATGCGTGAACCTGCTGGGACCAGAAGAACCACGTGTCACTCTGAAGACTCACAAACTCATTGTTAAGTTCTGTCATTTTAAGCAACTGCATTGCTTTAATTGTATTGTTTAAGCAATTCTTTGTTTTTGGAGAGATTTGTTACAAAGCAGCAGCTGACTGATACACAGCTGTCCATATTGTTTTCCCTTTAGTTGGGTGGTGTGTATTGTTGCTATATTGCATGTGTTGAGTCTAAATGTCATTTAAAATCACGTCAAAAAATTTACACTCTGATTCTTCAAGGAACGGGAGTCATCACTTACGCAGAAAGCAAAGGCAGAGCAGCAGGGTTCCCTTTTATGTTAGTAAAGCAAATGTTCATCTTTCTTTTTTTTTTTTAAAGAAGATGTTGGGGGTAGGAGTTTATTAATTAATTAATTTATTTTTGCTGTTTGGGGTCTTTGTTTCTGTGCGAGGGCCTTCTCTAGCTGTGGCAAGCGGGGGCCACTCTTCATCGCGGTGCGCGGGCCTCTCACCATCGCAACCTCTCTTGTTGCAGAGCACAGGCTCCAGACGTGCAGGCTCAGCAGCTGTGGCTCATGGGCCTAATTGCTCCGTGGCATGTGGGATCCTCTCAGACAAGGGCTCGAACCCGTGTCCCCTGCATTAGCAGGCAGACTCTCAACCACTGTGCCACCAGGGAAGCCCAAGCAAATGTTCATCTTTGAAGAAATGACCTCAGTTCCATATTTTCTTATAGAGCAACACACGGGTGCTTTCTGTGCCCAGAGAGAGGAAACTGCTCTGTTTTGTACTAAGATGTGTGCCTAGCACAGGCCGAGCTGTGTGGGTGAAGGCAAGAGAAGTCACCAAATGCCTCAGAAGAGATGAAGGTAATTATCCCCCCCTCTAGACCCCCAGCCCCCTGTAGGCACTTGGTTTAATGCTCTGCTCTGGCTGTGTTGATATTTTAATTTTTAAGCATATTTTCATTTTCCACTGGGTTCTTCAAGTTATAAAGCTGGCCCGATTAATCAGGTTTCCCAGGAGGCTTATAGCAGGACCAGAGTTAGACCCAGGCTCCGGGCCCAGACCTGCCACCGGCTGTGTGAACCCACGTTTGCTGCTCAGGACTAATTACACGCCAGTCTCTGGGGCCAGCTGGCCTCAGGGGCCTGCAGACCGCGTGTGCTGGGTTTTCGTTGGCCATTTCCCTTTGGCCCGTGACCTCCCTGCCAGCAGAGCCGAAGGAGCCCGTTGGTGACGGTGCTTTGTAAATGGCTCTGCACCAGCCTGACTCCTGTGCGATTATTATCACTATTGATGTGATCCTGAGCTGCAGCTGTGGGTGTGTGTATCCTGAACCCAGAGAAGCAGGTGAACTTGACCACAGGTCTGGCCGCCAGTCGCTTGTCCCCCTCCCGGTCCTCGAGAGGCACCAGCGCCTGCTCACCTGACTGGGACCCCTTGGGCTTTTCTGTCCCCGGCCCCAATGTCCAGATGCTACCAATTCTGGGAAACAGAGGCGAAGGGCTGACCTTGAGTCGGGCTGCAAGGTGAAGAGTGCTAATAGATGTTTATTTCTAAAATAGAGCTGACTAGCTAGACAACTGCTTATTAACTTGGGGGAAGGGAGTGCTCTTTCAGGCCCACCATCAGAAAAGCATTTTCCTTTAAGAGCTTTTCCAGAACTTTTCACACCAGCTTGGCTGTAAGGGGCAGGGCAGAGAGAGCAGCCCCCCTTGCTGGGTCCCGGGAGGGCCACGGCCAGATGAGCCACGAGCCACCTCGTGTGACATGGTGTCCTGCGGAGGGCTCCGAGGCCCTGTCACATGGAGGCAACACCCCACGCTGGGGCCAACAGGGGGAGGACTGTGCCTGGCCATCCATGTCCCCCTTCCCTGCCCTGGGCACAGATTGTTCAGATGGCCAGGGGTTAGAATTTATGTTTATGGCTGGGGTCAGAGCTTAGCCCACGATCACCGTCAGGGCTTAGCCTGTGACCAAGATGAGCGCTCAGCCTGTGACCATGATCAAGGCTCAGTGTGACTTCCCGGGGGTGAGAGGGCAGGACCAGGTGAGAGGGGCTGGGAACCAGAGCATGCATCCGCCCTGGGGTCCCTCTGGCCTCTCTGCCGAGTCTGTCCCTGAAGCGCTGTGTCGTCCTCAGCTCCCCCCAGCCCAGGCCACTCTGAGAGACTAGGGGCCTGTGAGGTTACCTGAGCATCGGCTGAGCGAATGAGTGTGTCTGCAGAGTGACTGCCTCTCGGTCACTTCCCTCCCCTCCTGTCCCTCAGCTAACAGTCTTTGGATGGAGATGGGCGGCGGGACGAGGGCTGCCCTTTCAGTGGGATCAGAGCAGTGACGCCCTCCCAGACTCGGGGAAGCACACGGGTTTCACCTTCTGTACTTGGGCCTTGACTGTGGGATTGGACCCTCTTCGTGGGACATCTAGGAGCTTAGGGGCAGCAGACACCATTGCCTTAGCAAGTTCCTTCAGGGTTTTTTTTTTTTTGCATGTTCTCCCCTCCTTCTTGAGATATTTGCTGTGAAGCTCACATTATGCCTCTACTAAAACTGTTAATCAAAGGAAGATGCAAAACTAGAAGGAACTGAAGAGAAGCTTGTGGAGGATGGAGCTGTCCTGGAGCTGGGTCAGAACGTTCCCTTCTGACTAAACCTGGGCAGAATGGGAAGGACCTCCTTTTGTACAGGTGGCTTTCTGCCTCAGTTTCCCCATGGTGCTCAGTCTGCAGAAGGCCCAGGACCGGATGTTTCTGAGTACAATATTTCCCCTTTATCCACGGATTCATTTTCTGATATTTCAGTCACCCATGGTCAACTGCAGTCCAAAAATATTACAGGAAAAATTCCAGAAATAAACAGTTCATAAATTTAAAATTGTGTGCCACTCTGCATAGCGTAATGAAGTCTCACACTCTCTCCATGTCGTCCGGGACATGAATCATCCCTTTTCCAGCGTATCACGCTGTATACACTACCTGCCCGTTAGTATAGGGGAACAAAAGTACACATGTATAGGGTTCCGTACTCTCTGTGGCTGCAGGCATCCACTGAGGGTCTTGGATGTATCCCCCTTGGATAAGGAGGAGACGACTGTAATGGTAACAGAACATGTTTGCAGAACTTACCATAACTCAGGCACACTTTAAGGCTTTATGCATATTAACCCAATTAACTCTCACAACATCCAGGGACTATTTTTTTGTTTGTTTTATAGATGAGGAAACTAAAGCCCTCAACTATTCCTGCTGTAGCCTGAGCAGAGGAAAGGGCCCCTCTATGGAGGGAACATAAGCCCTTGGTTCCTCACTCCAGGCACAGCTGTGTCTGCTGAGTGAGGGTGGGGAAAGGACCAGCCAGCCCTGTTCTGAGCCTGCCCTTCTTACTGCTGGGAGACCTTGAGCAAAGCATACTCCTCTCCTGCCCCTCAATTTCCTCGGTGCTAAGACGGCATCAGTACTTTGTCTATGGTCAAGAGTTGTCCTGATGTTTCGGTGAGACGATGCACTCAGAGGTGTTCTGAAGGCTTATCTCTGAGAAGGTGAGAGGAGAGAGGAGGAGGTGAGTCTTCATGGAGCACTGTAGAGGTTTGTCAATCTTATTGATCATTTCAAAGAACTAGCTTTTTGTTTCATTGATTTCCTCTGTTGCTTTTCCGTGTTCAGTTTCACTGACTTCCGCTTTTATTTTTATTTTGTCCTTCCTTCCGCTTGCTTTCTTTCACTTTATTCACTCTCCTTCTTCTAGATTCTCGAGGTAGGAGCTTGATTATTGATTTGAAACTTCTCATCTTTTCTAATGTAAGCACTTAGTGCTATAAAATTCCCTCTCAGCACGGCTTTAACTGTGTCCCGTGGATTTTGGTATGCTGTATTTTCATTTTTACTTGGTTCAATGTCTTTTTATTTCCCTTGAAACTTCCTCTTTGATGCATGGATTAAGTGTTTGGAGATTTTCCTGTTGTCTGTCTGTTATTTATTTCTAGCTGGATTCCACTGTGCTGGAGAACACACTGCATTTTCTATTATTTTTAATTTGCTGAGGTTTGTTTCATGACCCAGGAGATGGTCCATCTTGTCTGTGCTCTGTGGGCACTTGAAAAGAAAACGTGTCTGTTGCGATTGGGTGGGGTGTTCAGTCAACGCTGGTTTGATCCTGTTGGCTGAGGGTGTTGTTGAGTTCTTCTCTGCCTCACTTATGTTTCTGTTGCGTTGTCATATTGTCGGACGAGCAGTGTTGGCGTCTCCAGCTATACTTGTGGATTTGTCCGTCTCTCCCTTAGTCTCTCACAGTCTTTTTGGTCATACGTTTCGCAGCTCTGATGTCATTCCTGTTCATTTAGGATTGTTATGTATTGTTGATGGACTGACACTAACACAGGCACTCTTGCTTTCTTTTGATTAATGTTTACATGATATAACCTTTCCCATCTTTTTCTTTCAATCCACCCATATCTTTATAGCTGAAGTGGGTCTCTCGTAGTTCATTTATGTTGTTCAATCCACTCTGTCAGTCTCTGTCTTTTAATTGGCATGTTTATGCCATTTATATATAATGTGATTATTGATATGTTAGGGCTTAAAAAAGGGATGCCATTTTATTTTTTGTTTTCTGTTTGTCCTTTCTGAGTTTTGTTGATCTCTGTTCTTTATCCTGCCTTCCTGTGGGTTACTTGAAAAAATTTTTGTAGACTTTCATTTTGCTCTATCTGCAGTTTTTTTGAGCGCATCTCTTTGTACTACCGCTATTTTAGTGGCTGCTGTAGGTATTACACTACACATATGTAACTCATCAGAGTCTACTGGTGTCATCACTTTACCAGCTCAAGTAAAGTGTAGAAAACTTACTTCCCTTTATGTCCCATTACCTTCCTTTATTTGTAATATAATAAAGTATTTTCTGTACGTAAATTTAGAACCTCAGTGTTACAATACTTGCTTCCACTGTCAAACATAATTTAGGAAACTTAGGTGGAGGAGGAAAAGGTATTTAACTGTATCTTTATTCTTTCTGTTGTTCCTCCTTCTTTTCTGATTGTCCACAAATTCCATGTCTTATTGTTTCCTTTCTGTCTAGAGAACTCCCTTTAGCCATCTCCAAGGGTAGGTCTGCTCACAAGACAAATTCTCTTAGTTTTCCTTCACCTGAGAATGTCTCGATTCCCCTTTCACTCCTGAAGGATGTTTTCAGTGGATCCATGATTCTGGGTTGATAGTTCTTTTATTTCAGTGCTTGAAATATGTTTTGTCACCTCCTTCCAGCCTCCATGATTCCTGATGAGAAGTTCACTGACATTCCATTCCAATGGGTAAGGTGTTGTTTTTCTTCTCTGGTTGCTTTCCAGATTTTCTGTTTTTGTGGTTTTCAGAAGTCTGACGATGACATGTCTTTGTGTGGATTTCCTTGGTTTTCCTGTCTGGGGCTCACTCACCTTCTTGAATCTGTAGGTTTATGTCTCATTTAATTTGGGAAGTTTTCAGCTATTCTTTCTTTAGAAACATTATCCACGTCCTCCCTGTTTCTCTCTTTTTCTGGAGCTCTGATGACAGGAATCTTTGTTATAGTCCCATGGGTACCTGAGGCTCTGTTAGTGGGTTTTCTTTGTGTGTTTTTTTTAGTATATTTTCTCTATGTAGTTCAGATTTGGTAATTTGTATTATTTTATCTTTAAGTTCATGTATTCTTCCTTCTGCCCCCTCCATTCTGTTGTTGAGCTCATCCACTGAGTTTTAAAATTTCAGCTATTTATTCTCCAGTTCTAAAATCTCATTTAGTTTCTTTATATCTTCTATTTCTTCACCGATATTTCTTATTTTTTATTTGGTATAAAGTTGTTTGTAATCATTATTGGAGTACTTTATGATGGCTGCTTTAAACTCTGTGTCAGGCAATTCTAACTTCTGTCACCTCAGTGTTGGCATCTGTTGATCAACTTTTGTCATTCAGTTTGAGATCTTTCTGCTCTTGGTATGGTGACTACTTTTCAACTGAAACTTGGACATTTTGGGTATTATGTTATAGACTCTGGATCTTATTTAAGCCTGTCATAGCTGACGTCTGACCTTATGATAGGAGAAGGGAGTACTGCTTCCTTATTACCAGGGAGACCTGGCTGGTGAAGGTAACCCAGAGTCCTTCTTTGAGTCCTTCTCCAAGTCCTTCCTGCTTCATCACCCCTCCCACACCCACTCATCAGTTTGTTCATCTATGACCTTAGCTGGGCCTCTCTTCTCTGCCTGCCTCTGGGGGTCAGGGTGACAGTAGCAGGCTCAGTCTCCTCAGGGGAGTAGGTTAGCCCAGGATGGGGGATTGTGGGGCCATGTGGCTCTAGCAGTGGCCCGCTGGCCAGATCCTCCCCTACTCTAGGCCCTAGAGGCCTTTAATGGGCCTTTAACACAGGCCCTGGCTATCATTTTCCTGGTGCACCCTAAGCTTACTACAGTGATAAGGAATTTGACTGAACTCATCCCAATCCAGCCCAGCTCAAATCACTCATCTTCAGGAGCCTCCCAGACAACTCTCCCTCTCGTACATATGAGCTGTAGAGTCACAAGAAGAGGGGTGTTACCCAAGAATAGGATGATGAGAGAGACTCACTGCTTGCTTCTTCCTGACCTCAAAACTGGGCTCCATACCTCAGGGATCATAGAGGCTTTTCATCATTAACATCAGCATCGTCACCGTCGATACTATCAACATCATCATCATCACCATCACCATCATCACCATCAACATCACCACTATCATCATCACCATAGTTATTACTGTCATCACCATCGCCATCACAACAGCGAAACAACAGCGATAACAGCAAGCGTTCTTTGATCACTTACTTTATTTCATTTCTTTCTCACCACAACCCTATGAGGGAGGAGATACTGTCTTAAATTTTTCAGATGAGAAAACACAAGCTCAGAGAGGTTAAGTAAATTTCCTGACCTCACACAGCTAGCTAGGTAGTGGTAGAGTCAGGATACAAATTCTGATCCATCTGATGCCAAAGACTTGGCCCAACAGGAGATGGTAATTGAGGCGCTGAGTGAGCTGGAGAGTGATGGCTTTATCCCCTTTGTTTACTCCCCACAGTAGGGCCACACTCACCCTTGGCCTGTGTTTGCTCCTGGCTCCCCACCCTACACACACATGTACCGGCAGAGAGGGAGAGGAGCCAGCTCCTCCAGTTCCAAGTAGGACTGGCCAGAGCTCATCTTCAGATTCCCTGCCCTCCTGGCTGTCCTGCCTTCCTGCCTCCACCGCTGCCCGTGCACGCAAATGCTCCTTCACTTCCCTGGACACCGTGCAGCCACATGTGCTTGGAATTAGTTCCCCCTCCCCCCAGTCCCTTCTCTTTTCTTCCATTTATTTCACCGCGTTAAATGCTCCACGTTTTCAGGACGTCACGAGCATCAGAATCCCCTCTCCTCACACATGGCATAGAATGCAGCTGCTCCGAGGGGCATTAGAGCTGCCTGGTCAGGAGACAGGTCCTCAGACCGTGAGCCCCTTCTCCTCCGTGTCCACGTGCGACATCTCTGTGAAGACGTCTCACAGCCTCTGCTTGGGCCACGTGACTTGCCCGCCGTGCCAGGGGCGGGATTGCTAGCTGTCCGCCCTGGGTCTCATGTAATGACGAGAGGGGACACATGACCAGCACCTCCACCTGGACCAGATGGAGAAAGAATGTGCGCCCTCACGGGGTGGACAGGCCTGGACTCAAGCTCTGGCCTGATTGGTTATGACAACTGGGTGATTGATACTACAGCCTCCCTTTTTCCACTTCCAAAGTAAGAATAAAAGTGATCATGTCAGGGGCCATCACGAGGACAAGATGACCAGCAGGCGTGAGGTGCTCTGAGCAGCACCTGGCCCACAGTGGACGCTGCCACCTGCAATCCTCGCCCTCTGGGTCTGGCTGCACCTTCGCCGACGCCTGGGCTGTGCAGGGCTGTCCATCTCGGGGCCCCTTAAGAAGGGCAGGTGTGAATTCCTCTCATCCATGCTTGTAACATCGGACTCTAGTGTCCACGGTCGAAGGTCACTGCTGTACATCCTCGCCACGCCTGAGGCTCCCGGGAGCCAGAACGCTCCAGAGAGGCCGGGCGGAGGGGCCCATGAATATTTCATCATGAAATTCTCAGGGTGATCTACTGCTCCACAGGCAGCTTTGTGCTGAATCCTTGCATCTCCGTGACTTACGTCCTTCCCCTCTCTCTCCCCGCTTGTCAACAGCGGACATTCTAAGGAGGCCTTCACTGCTAAGTAGCTCGCGGTGGCAGAAAGAGAAAATAACACCAGCTGACATGTGTCCCACGCGTCCCTTCGCAGAATCCTCTCTCAGCCATTAACCCCACTGAGCCTCCCACGAGACAGAGATGCAGGGATGACGGTGACCGTGGTTTACAGGTGGGGAAACGGGGCCTCCGACGGCCCCCATCGCTCTCGGTAGATTAGGTACCTGCCTTCACATCAGCCCAAGTCCCTTCTCTACACACGGAGAGAGGAAGCTATAGAGAGCCCTGGACTCCCTGTGTTACTTTTCTGCCTAAAACCTCTGGGCCCCCCACCCGATCCTCCCAGGAGACCTCTCCGGGCGGCCACTGCAGCGGCTGCAGTTCTGCCATCCGTCTTGCTCTGGCTGCGACCACTGTCACTTTCCTCTGTGTGCCTGTTTCCTCATGTAGGTGTTGGGGTGACAGGCTCCTCCTGTGAGCTGCACACGGGGTGAGAAATGCACACGGGCTCCATCTGCGGAATCCAAACCGTTTTCCCTGCCCAGTGCTGTAAGCTGTAGGCTCATCAGATTGTCCCCCCCGACCCTAGGATGAAAGGATGTGGCCCCGTTTTCAGAGGGAAGGCTGACCCTCCGGAGGTTTGAGTGTCCCCTGGGGTCCTGGAGGTGAGCTCCTGGTGCCCGTGATGTGCCAAGACCGAGGCTGTGTCTTCCTGGGCCAGTGCCAGGTCAGGCGCCCAGGAGGAGGTGGTACTCAGGGGGCTCCAGGGAGGGTGGGAGGGCACAGGGCTGCCCTCGGGCCTCTTGCTCCTGTTAAGGCCTCCTGAGCTCTTGGTGAGTTCATTGGTGGCTTCATGCATGGAGTTATCTAACCTGTCCTTGCTTCTGGGCTCCTGTTAAGGCCTCCTGAGCTCTTGGTGAGTTCATTGGTGGCTTCATGCATGGAGTTATCTAACCTGTCCTTGCTTCTGGGTCCAGGATAACGGGTCAAAGGACCCCGTGGGGTCACCTTGCCATGAGAAGGGAGAGGTGGGGCTTGCCTGGTGCGGGGACAGCGGGGCTGTGTAGGGGTGCACAGCTGAGTCAGCAGTGGCTCCAAGTTCTCAGGGAGGGAGGGGCCCCTGCAAACCACCTACTGAAGCCAAGCCAGCCCCAATCCGGTTCTGTGTCACCACATCCCGGCTCTGTGTCCCTTACACAGCTTTTATTCACGGAATAGTGACAGACTGAGCTGAGGCTATGGAGGGCAAGGCAGGCGTGCAGCCTGCAAAGGAGGATGGCGCCCAGGGTCACGTTCTGAGTCTGGTTATTACTTCGCAGAGCTCAGTTACCTATTCGTGGGTGCACCTAAGCCTGTATGTGCACGTGTGTGCACACGTGTTCGTGTGCCTATGTACATGCATGCATGCACGTGTGTGCAAGCAAGTGTGTATGAGTGTGTGCACACGCATGTGTTTGCATTGTCTGCTTTCCCTTCAAGAGTGTGAACTCCAGGGCAGTTCCAACTCAGCATTGCTTTTCTTTGTCTCCATCCCTTTGTCACTCAAAAAAATGAGCTCCAAATATCTATTAAATAAACTCCAGAGAAAAAGGGACAAAGACACGAGCAAGTTAATTCCCCGAGAAGAAACTAAAAACAGCCACGAGACACTTGGATCCTGCCTCCGATTCGACGTTTAATCGACCACGAGAGGTCTTTGCTTTATTTCCTCTCCTGCTTGAAGCGGGTGTAGGGGCTGGTGAGGTGCGGGGACCAGGCACCCTGCACTCTGAGGGCAACGGTGCGATCAGACACGAGGTTCTTGGAAGGCCATTTGGGGCTGTGCTGTAGGAGATCTGAAATGCTCACACCCTGTGACGCAGAGATTCCCTCCCAGGGATGGATCATAATAAAATAATCGTGTGTGAGCCTGCGGATGCGAGTGCAGTACGCTCTGCAAATTACTAGCCACCGTACAGTGCAGGACTGGAGATGATCTAAACGCCCAGCGGCCGAGGGGAGGTGAAACAGATGATGGCCCGTCCATAGCATGGACTCCCGGGTGGCTATGAGGCGACGCGGATTTGAGTTTACTGGTGTGGAAAGATGTCCGTGGCCGGGGGTATTGCACGTAAAGGCAGAGCACGGGCAGTGTGTCCCAAATGGGGCCACTTTGTAAAATTCTCTCTCTCTCCCTATCAATCCAGCTCTTCAGCTCTCCAGCTCTGAATAAGAATAATGGAGAATATGAAGCTTAAAAACCTATTTATCAACACTTTAATGGCTCTGCGAGATGAGATTGCCAGTAATTTTCTTTCACTTCCTCATCCCTTTATGTATTGTCTTAGTTTTCTTTATTTTATGATTTTTGCAGTCAATGCTTATTACTTTAATAACAGTAAAAATGTTATTTTTATATTTTAAAGTAATTCTTCTGTGCTCCATACAGAAGGCAGGGACCTTGTCCCCAGAATGCCCCCTTGACTCACCATAAAGGAGGGCTAGGTACTGAGTTGGAGGTATTCCCGTGGACAATCTCATGGACCCCAGGCAGCAGCTCTGTGATGTCATGGTTATCACCCACATTTCATAGAAAAGAAAACTGTGGATCAGAGATGGTAAGTGGCCTGCCCAGGGTCCCACAGCTGGGACTCTAGCCACGTGGGAAGGAGGTGCGTGGAGGAGGGGTATTGCCTTTCCCAGGGGCCTGGATGGCTAGTGCACGAGTTAGTAGTGATGTGTCACTACTAAGCCAGAGCTTCTGGATTGGCCCGAGGGATACGGCCATGGAGGAGTCCTGGCTGGGTGTGAGGGTGTCAGCAGGAAGAAGGGGGTGAGTGCCGGGCCAGGGCCAGGGAGCGATGGAGGCAGACACCTGGCCCTGGAGCAAGCTGTGTCCTGAAGACGAACCACCCGCATTCTTGGGGGGCCGTTTCTTCAGCAGGGAGATGGGGCCAGAGCCCTGCCAGACCTACCCCTGGGCTGCAGTGAGTAAGAAGGGGCACAGCGGTGGGAGAGGCTGTGAGATGGCTTAAGGGGTGTCCTGCTGGCATGGGGTTTGTGGCACGGAACCCAGGGCTGTGGTCAGTGGCGCCCAGTGGAAAGTGAGCGCATACCTTCAAGGCGTTCTGCCAAGTGTATCAGCACAGGCCATTCAACCTCTAACGTCTCTACAAAGTGGCTGCCGTAACCGTCTTACAAATGGGGAGGCCAGAGGCCCAGAGAGCCCGAGAGACTGGCCTGAAGCCACACAGCCCATAGGAAGCTGCTGTGGACAGAATGTTTGTGTTCTCCCGTCAGGAAGCCCTCCTCCCCAGTGTGATGGTGTTTGGAGGGGAGGCCTCTGGGAAGCATTTAGGGTTAGATGGGGCCATGGAGGGGGGCCCCCAGGATGGGATTAGTGCCCTTGGGATCTGAGGTTACAGCAAGAAGTCTGCAAACCAGTAAGTGGGTCCTCACCAGACCGACCCCACTGATACCTCCATCTCAGACTCCCAGCCTGCAGAACTGCGTGGAATAAACTCATGTTGCTTGAGCCCCGCAGTCTACGGTATTTTGTTGCAGCAGCCCAAGCCGGCTGAGACATTGGCTGAGCTGGGTTTGCACGCAGCACACTGGCTCTTAGTCCTGCCTTGTCCTGCCACAGCAGTATGACCTCCGTGATACAGTGAGCTTAGACTAGTTGCCCCTGTCCTGGGCAGGCTGGACAAGGAAGTGAGCTGAGCACTGTTGGGCCAGTGTCTTAACCTCTCCGAGCTGCAGGCGCTTCAGCTGTGAATGAGGAAAATAGCCGCGTCCCCTTCCGTGCGTGAAATGAGGAATGAAATGGTCGACCATTGCATGAGTCTCCCGAGGGCTGCAATAACGAACCACTCCAGACTGGGCGGCTTAAAGCAACAGGAACGCATTCTCTGCTCCTCTGGAGGATAGACGTCCAAGAGGTGTGCGCAGGGCTGCGCTGCCTCTGAAGGCTCCGGGGAAGGATCCTCCCGGCGTCTTCCAGCTTCTGGGGTCCCAGCAGTGCATGCAGCTGCATCACGAACCTCTGCCTCTACTGTCACGTGGCCCCTCCTCTGTGTGTCTGTGTCTGTCTCCTCTTTCTCTTATAACGATGCCAGTTCTTTTCTGATTTGTTTTTGTTGATGTAACCATGCTTTTAAAAATAAACTTTACATTGTGGAACAGTTTTAGATTTACAGAAAAAATTCAGAGATGGTACAGAGAGTTCCCATATACCCCACACGCAATGTCCGCTATTAATAACATCGTATATTACTGTGGTACATTTGTCACAATTAACAAGTCAGCGCTGATAGATTGTGATTAGCTGAACTCTATGTTTATTCAAATCTCAGTCCTTCTGTTCCAAGAAGACGCCCCTCTTGGCTGTAGCACTTTCTCAGATTTTCTTTGTTTTGATGACCTTGACCTTTTGGTCCTCAACATTTGTCTGATGCTTTTCTCATGATTTGAATGTGGTGATACGTTTTGAGAAGGAAGAACACAGAAAAAGAGCCATTCTCATTATATTATATCAAGAGCAAACGACGTCAATGCAATTTTTGCCGTTGGGGGTTGAGCTCGGTCACAGGTGGAGGCAATAGTTGTCAGGTTCTCCGATGAAAGTCACCCTCGCCCTCCTTTCCATCCTGCACCCTTTGGAAGGAAATCACTTTGCAGAGCCCACGCCTGAAGAGTGGAGAGTTATTCCCCTCCTCCTTGGGGGCGGAGTGTCCATAAACATTATTTGGGATTTTTTTTGGGCTTGGGAGCTTCGTCCATTCTTATTTATTTATTTATCCAACCATGTATTTATGTCAGTATGGACTCAAGGGTAATTAGTTTATCCTTTGGGGTATAATCCATTACTACTTTATTTTTGTCGCTGAAATTGTTCCAGACCCGGCCACTGGGAGGTCTTCCAGTCGGCCTGGACACGCCCCATCGTGACCCTCTTGGTTGGACATTTCCTTACTTCCTGACACAGCAGGTGCTCCAGGCTCATCGTGTGTATGTCCTGCTCCCGTCCTAGAATCAGCCTTTCCTCCACGGAGTCCCGTTCTCCTAACTGCAGAAGCGGGGTTAGAAGCCAAGATCTGGGGGCCGGGGTGCCCTGCTTCTCTGGGGTGTCACTGTTCCAGACTCTCAGCTGACAGAACAAGGACACGTATGTGTGTTCACCAAGCCGTGTGCACACAGATCTACAAATATTCTATTTGTACCCGTCTGTGTCTCTATTAAACTAGACGGGAGCTCATCGTGACGTCTCCAGTTCGTACCCATCACCGCAGGGACCATCCCAGCTTCCTCCCGTGGCTCATCTGTAACCTCCGCTCCAGCAGAGAGAAACCCGCTCCCACCGCCTGCCGCCCGCTCACATCATTGTTCATTGTTTCTCCTCTCACTCCTCACTGTGGGTTTCTGATCACAGGTCTTTTCTGTTCAGAATGTTAGGAAAAGAGGAAAGCACAAGAAGAGACAGGACATGTCCCAGCATCTCCCCTCCAGGTGAGCCTCTGTGCATGTCTGCGTGTTCATCATCCATCATTTTCTACCCCAAATTGCACCCCGAGTCAGCCTTCCCTCGCTTGCTAAAGAGCATCAGTCATTCACTCAGAACGTATGTTCCCATTTGTCAACGGGGGCCGTGCTTACCACACATCCAGCGCCGTGCAAGGCTCTGGAAGTTCCATGGCAGCAAGAGGAGAGGCGACACCCCTCGAGAAGCCCCCAGCGTCGGGGGTGGGGAGACAGACGCGCAGCAAACAGTCACAGCAACACACGCAAAACTGTGACTCTGACACGTCCCGGGAAGAATGGACACGTGGTGCTCTGAGCCCTCGGACCTGATGCGGAAAGTCGGGGGTGCTGCCCTGAGGAAGGTCCTCGGGTGATGGTCTGAAGGATGAGAGGGATTGACAAAGAGGCCTTTGGGGCCCACAGTGTGCCTGAGGCTTGAGAGGCTGGATACGGGAGGTGACCCCGCAGCGGTGCCTCTTACAGCCAGCCCGGGGCTGCGGCTACACCATCAGGAGTGAGTTACGGCGCAGCCCAGTGCGTGCTCTAATTACCAAATGTCCTGCGTGATTAACTAGGAAATTAATAGGCCGAGCATTCCTTCTCCACCTGCGAGCATCTCAGAGGCCCATAAACATGCCGGAAGCCAAATGCCACTGTGAAGCGTCTCTCCCTCCCCCCTCCATCCATCAGCTCCTGGCGATTTACGGTCTTTTCCAGAGCCTCTTCTCCGTGCCAGGGCCTCATTCCGGAAGCTGGAACTGGGTCTCAGTGCCCATCCTGCTGTCACCGTCACTGCCCACCCGCAGGTTGGACAGGATCAGGTTCTGCACCCCCCCACCCCCCTCCACTGGGCAAGTCAGTCACCTCCTTGCCTCTGCTTCCCCTCTTGCCCAGTGGAGGTGATACTGCCTGGCGTGAGCCTGTCCTCAAGGTCAGACTGGACGACGCCCTGATGGATGCTATCCCTTCCTCCCTCCCCACCTCCGCCCTGCCCACTGGAGGGGTTGCTGACCTGGCGACTTGCGTCTGAGGTTTTGCCCCGTGTCCCGTCGGGGGATCAGGAGGCTTGCAGCCACGTCTCCTTGTCCTGCGCGCCCCGGTGGCAGGTCCAGGCAGCAGCGGCTCTCCACCCTCTCTCCCCTCCTGCTCCCCTGCAGGAGTGAGCGGGCAGCACATCGCTGGCTTTGTCCGGGGCTCAGCTGCCTCACACTCGGGGTGGGGGACCCTGTGGGCTGACCCGAGTCCCTTTCCCTGTCCAGCTCTCACCCCAGCCCGGGCAGGTCTTTCTCGCTCCCATCAATGTGCAGTTTCTGTTCCCTTTGGCTTCGGTTCCTGCGTGGGCTTCTCTGGGAGGAACAGAGATGAGGAGGGTAAGGGCAGGATTCGGGCAGCCACTGCTCTCTGAGCAGAAGCCCGGCAGGGCTGGGCGGCGGACACGGGGGATCAGCCACTAGCCCTGGGCTTGCGCTCTGAAGGGGGTAAACCGAGGCAGACGGGGGCACCGTTCAGGCCTCTGGGTTCCGTGTACCCCGAGATGGGTGACGGCTGTGATGCAGACCCCTCCGACCCAGGGCCCACCCAGCATGTCTGTTTCCTCCTCCCTCGCTCCTTCTTGGGCGCACAAAGGGCAGGACAGCGCCGTGGGCAGAGCCAGTTCCCGACCGCCACCAACGTGGGCTGCAGTCTGGCGCCACCACTCACTCCCCGGGGGACCCTGGGGGCTGTGGGATCCCGGGGCCTCTGTTCATTCATGGCAGTGTGGGTGATGGTGCCACCTCTCCCAGGAGAGTTGGT
Source organism: Leucopleurus acutus (assembly GCF_964270905.1). Taxonomy (NCBI): domain Eukaryota; kingdom Metazoa; phylum Chordata; class Mammalia; order Artiodactyla; family Delphinidae; genus Leucopleurus; species Leucopleurus acutus. Next base: position 82,089,476 of record NC_139159.1, read on the forward strand.
TGGGAGCGTTGAAGGGGAAGCCAGTTCTGAAGGTCCTGGGGGCACAGCCCTGGGGAAGCCGGCGGGGGATGGAAGCCTCTGGGGGCGGGGAGAAGCTTGGGTGGTGAGCAGCCGGCCCAGAGGCAAGAGCACAGGATGGAGTCGCTGGGAGGTGGAGTTATTCACCAAACACGTCGCATTAGCAGCCATTTGGCCCATTTTGGAGTCATTTTCTCTTGGGCCCACTTTTGAGCATTTCAAGGATGTTTAGCTCATTTGTCCTCTGGAATTAAATTTCCAGCCCATGGGCTCCTTCCAGCCATTAGTCAGGGACACATGGGCAGGGAGGGGGCAGCATTGTCAGAGGCCAGGTTCAGGGGGACCTGGCAAGGCAGGGGACCCTGAGAGGGGGCTGGGGGGGTGATGGGAGTGCAAAGGAGACCCCTCCTCCACGAAGGCCAGCGGCAGGTGGACTCAGCCTCACCTCGACCTGCTCAGGAGCTGAATTCCCTTGGGATTAGCGTTAAGTATATTTAAAAAATTTCAGGGCTCAGAATAGTGAGAATTAAGTAGAACTTAATATTCATCGACCTCGGGTGAGGGGAGATTTCCTAAGTTTAGAACTAATACAAGGAATCAGAGAGAAAATATGGACAGATTTGGCGGCATAAAAATGAAAATCTTCCGCACGTCAAAATTAAACCACCAAATAAAAAGGCAAAAAAAAAATATGGCCTGGGAAATATATTTGCAGCAAATATGACAGAGGCTTAACTTCCTTATTAAATAAAGAGCTTATAAGAATATCTGCAAAAACATAGAAATTCATATAATGTGAAGTTCAGATTTTTTTTCTTTTAAGAAAGAAGGGGCCATTTAAGTAATAGGGAATAACATACGAAAAGCTAACGCACGGAGGAGAAACTGTGTGCGAGCACCATGATGTTGGGAATGCTTTTTAGGGAGTCGTATGATTTTTATATTTATTTTTTCTTTCTGTTTTCCTAGATTTTTCAAAAAAGTTTTTTAAGGAGTATGTTTTACCTTAAAAAAGTGTTTTGAATCCATGCATATATTTGCTCTGTTATTACTATTTATTTATTTTTAAACATTGTTATTGAAGTATAGTTGATTTACAATGTTGTGTTAATTTCTGCTGTATAGCAAAGCGATTGTTATACATACATACATATATATATTCCTTTCCATTATGGTTTATCATAGGATATTGAATACAGTTCCCTGTGCTATACAGTAGGACTTTGTTTATCCATTCTATATATAATAGTTTGCATCTGCTAATCCCAAACTCCCAATATTATTATTATTATTATTTTGCGGTACGCGGGCCTCTCACTATTGTGGCCTCTCCCACTGCGGAGCACAGGCTCCGGACACGCAGGCTCAGCGGCCATGGCTCACGGGCCCAGCCGCTCTGCGGCATGTGGGATCTTCCTGGACCGGGGCACGAACCCGTGTCCCCCGCATCGGCAGGCAGACTCTCAACCACTGCGCCACCAGGGAAGCCCCTTATTATTATTTTTGTTATTGGGAGTAGCAGCAATACTCGCTGTTTATGAAGCAGCTGCTAGTATGAGATGTGTAATTGCTACGTGAAGCATTTTTCACCCATCATCTCATTTAATCCACACAACACCCTTGGGAAGCAGTTATTATTATCGCCACTTTAAAGATATGAAAACTGAGGCTCAGAGGGGTTAAGGCCTCTAGCCAGGGTAGGACAGCTAAGTGGGAGATCTGGGTCTGAACAGGAGGCTCGTACCCCGGTTGCCCCTGGTCGGCTAAGTGATGGCCGGGATAGGAGCAGAGAGGGCCCCTCTGAGGCACTGTTGGCCCCTCAGCGCTGTGCTAAGAGTGAAACCCACAGCGTGTGCAGATGGACCGAAGGAACCGTTGTCACCCAGGAAGGGCAGTGCATCCCAGCCTCGCCTGTCTCACTCCCTTCCCAGCAAAATAGAAACCAATCCAGGCAACGCCGGGAGCTGAGACAACTCGGGAGGAGGCGTGTGTTTGCAGTTTCACATGTGCCCAAAGTGCCTATTAGAAATATGAAAACAAGGCCGACGTATTCTTAGACTAATTGACTAAGAATCCTTGAACTTGACACAACTTGGGGAAAAATAAAGAGAAACGATGCAAAAATGCTCAGAAGCAGCTCGACTCCTCTTACTGGGATGGTTTGGTGATTCCCATTACATCTGTGCTGAGAAGGAGAAGGTGCTCTGAGACACATTGTCTGAGACAGTCCTTGAAAGCCTCCAAAATGAGAACAAACCAGGGGATAAAAGCCCCACACAGAAAGGCCAGTGTGGACACAGATGGGCTGTGCCACCCACCCTACATGCCACCCCGGGCTCAGAGATGAAGACAGCTTGGCCCTGGGGCAGTGTGAGCCCCTGGTCGGCACAATGGAGGCCTTCCTGGAGGAGGTGCTTGTGTTGCTGAGCCCGCAGGAGGGCTACAGGTCCTGAGAGGCTGAGACACAGGGAGGGTTGAGAAGACTTGGCCAGTGGCTTATTGGGCAGCGTTCAGGATCTCCGTGGGGAAGCCGTGGGAGGCAAGCAGACCCTGAGGGCTGGGAGTGGTCGCTCTGCCAGGGCCCACGGCCTCTAGGGGATTGGAAGGTGGTCAAAGGTCTCTGAATGGTGCTTTGGAAATCCCAGCATCTTTGGGGAACTAAAAGGAAAGATACGGTGATCAAGGTGGGTAGTGAGGTGGCCACAAGTGGAGAAAAGAAACTCTGACTTCCCCATCTTCTAGAACACTCCTCCAAGGAAGCTACTGTCTGCATTTTACAAATGAAAAAACTGAGGGTCAGAGACTACAGAGCCAGAGCCCCACAGCCTTCCTGGTTCTCGGCCCTGTGGCCTGAGGCGTGGCTCTTTGCCTGCCCCAAGGCCACGTTCCATCACACCCTCCAGGTCAGATGCCAAAGGAGGGGCACCCTCGTGGGGCTCAGGCCTCCTCAGGGCTCCTCCTGGCTGGTCCTGTTTGCTCAGGCAATTGTGCCTGAGCCCCCTGGCCGCCGGGCCACGTCTGACTCAGCCTGATGTCCGAGGCCCCAGCCCAGCATCTGTGTGCAGTAGGCACTCCACAGATGCTCTCTGGGTGAACCACGAAATCCAGAGAACAAGCACATTTCAGCTGGGGGAGGTCCAGACGAAGTGAAGGCAGGTTGTAGTCACATGTTCCAAAAGTGTCCGTTCAACTCAGTTCCCCTCATTTGCCTTCAAGTCTTCCCCACCCTCCCCTCAGTTTAACCCCAGATCTCCGATCCAACTGCTTTCAATTTTCACCTTGACTCAATTCAAATCAAATTGGGTCAATTTCCTTTCAATTCCATTCTGTTGGGTTCCTTCTCTTTAATTCCATTTCCTTTCTTCGAATCAGTGAAATTCAATTCCCTCAATTCATTTCGGTTGGCATCAGTCCAGTCTGGGGACTTTAACCCAATCCTGGCCAATAATTCAACTGCAGGCAATTTTCCAATTGGACCCAAGATGACTCAGCTCTCAGGCCCCCCACCTGGTCCCTAGGTGTCCACCGCCGTGTGAATCATCTCAATTCCTTCCTCCATGTGTCTTTGAGCATCTGAGCCCTGCAGGGCTCTGTCCTCTCTGATGTGGGATGACAAATAGGTTCCCTTCTGGAGAATGATCTGGAAAGAAGTAACGTGTGCACAACCGCTTGGTTTGGGGGAAGCTACCTCCAGTCTGTCACTTCCTGTTCTCCTCAGGACACCCCGGAGAGAAGGTGTCAGTGTTATCATGGTCATGGGCCCCGTTGGAAGGCTGAGGAAATGAAGGCACACAGAGCTGAAGTGATAACTCCGTGTCCACAGCCTTACAGCGTAAGGGCTCAGGCCTTGAACCTGGGCCATCTGACAGCAAAGCTCTCACTTGACATTTACTTGAGAAAATAATACCAATTTAGTCAATGAATTTGTTCAAAAATGCTAAGTGATTACCATGTGCTAATTATTGTTTCAGGCAGTGGGGATGTGGTGGTGAGGGCGGCAGCCATGTCCTAGCCCCATGCCCCTGTGGCCCAGGGTGGGAGGTGGAAGGTCATGTGAGCAATGTGTGGGTGTCCCTGGCTTGGGTGGGGGGTGGGGAAGGTCAGGAGAAGATGCCAGGGATTGGTGGCATCATGTCTGTACATAGTAAGCACTGGATAGGTACGGCTGAATGAGGCGGTAACTGAGTCATGACCTTCCTTGGCTACCAAGGGATGACCCTTACCTGGTATCAGTCCTGCTTGAGCCTGGAGCACCACACTCCTGCCCACAGGTCAACAGAGTGGCCAGGGCCCTCACCTTTCAGTCACGGACTTTGTACCAAGTAGCTTCCTTTCTTCAGTTCACACCACAAAGTCTTCACCTGCTTCTTGTTGTACCTGCATCTCAACCATTCTTGGTACTTAATGTCAGCCCAGCCACAGCAGCTTCACCCACCATAGGCTGACGCTTTAGGCCTTCTGGGTTCACAGAACCCCTAGCCAGTCTCATAGTCTCTCATGTTTTTGTCTTCCTGGATGACTTTTGGTCCTCCAAAGGCCATAAGACTTTGATTATTAGGCATGTGTGCAAAGAGGTTATTCTAAGAGGTGAAAACAAGGGCTTGGAGGTCGAGAAGTATAAACAGAAATGAAGTTAGTGCAACAGAAAACAGGGGATTGAGGGGCTGGAGAACGCTGGCGTCATCTAATTTTCCTGTGGGAGGCGCACAGTCAGGGCAGAATTAGCAGGATTTTCTGTGACCTTCACGTTAATTTTTCCACCCGTGCAGTCTTTGTTTAGTTTTCTCTCTGTTGTGGGTACTGTTTCTGCACCCCTCCCAGCCACGTGGAGGAACGGGCACTTCAGCACCTGGCCTCTGTGGACAGCACCCCAACCACCGAGGTATCCTTTCTACCCCTCCCTCCACGTCACCCAACGGACCCATTTATCCGACGGTGAATCTGGTCAAAGGCGCTGCTGAAGGACCAACAACATCCCCCCCCAGGAAGGGTGTGATTCTTCAGAGACAGGCAGAACCGGATTCAAACCCACGTCTTAGCGTCGTCACGACTTTGACCCCCAGCTCCCTACCTGTCACCCAGGGTGGCCATGAGGGGTCGATGGGGTCGCGTTTGTCAGGTGCTTGACGAAGAGCAGGGCTTCTACAGCTGTTCGCTTCTTCCCCCGAAGTAGCACGTTTCAACTCTCCAGGGGGTTCCTAATGCCTGAGCCAGATGGTTGCGGGGCAGACATCTGGGCCAGCTGGTGTGGAAGGCTGTCTTTAGCCAAGCCCCACGCCGAGCCTCACCTGGGTGTGGAGAGGAGAAGCAGATCTGCTTTGACATCTCCCAGGTCTTTTGGAAAGAAGGGGTACAACAGCTCCTCAGTCCCTAAGGGTTTTGTGCGTTTAATGTTGAGCTCTACAAGGGCAATGCTCGACTCAAGGAATGGAGAATTAAAGGTGAGATTCCAGCTGTGTGCAAGACACCGGGGGAGACTGGCTGGAAGTCACCTTGTTCAGTGGCTGCCTGCCCATCCCCGATCAGGCTGGGCTCTTGTGAGAGCAATCCCCACGCCCCGTGAGAGGCTAAGACGGAACCACGGGTGGAGAGAAACAAGTGTCTGCCTGGAACTCAGGAAGCCCTTGCACTGAGGCTGCTGTTGGATTATGGCACTGGTGGTACCTGGTGAAATCATATCAGACTCAAAATTCTATCTCATCCTTGCCCCAGCCCCTGGATGGGGGCCTTCTATCCTGTTCACTGCTTATTCCCCTTGGGCCAAAGGTCGGCAGTGTGGGGCTGCCACCTGTGCTTTCAATGTAATGAGTGGCACATGGGGCTGTAATTGCCACAGCCTGCATGATGCGTGACTCGCCAGAAAATTGCATGAGGTGAGTTCTTCCCGGGAAGCCCCATCCCCAGAGAGCTGGTCCCCAGACCATGACGGAGGATGGCTTTTCCTCTAGGGAAGGCCAGGCCAGCAGGTAATGTCAGAGCAAACCATTCTGAAGAGAGGTCACACTCCAGGCTTCCCTGTTCTCCTGGGCCGGCACGTCTGTTGGCCCTTTGGTGAGGCCGCCCAGCATCGTGGCTTGGCCTTTGCTCGCAGTGTGCCAGTTTGCTGTGGCTGCATGCCTGCAGCCTCTGGGCCCTCCCACCTGTGGTTCTGTCCCACCTCTCTGAGCCTCAGGTTTTCCACCTGCAAAATGGAGAAGAGAGGATGACACCTCAAAAGTAACAGTGAGGAAGACACGAGCCAGCCCCTTACGATGCTGAGGGAAGCACCACTCAGGTGCAAGCTCCCTCATGGGGCCCGGGGGGCAGGCACAGGCCTGGGATCCGGGGCCACACCCCCCGAAGCACACCCAGGGATGGCCAGTTAGGAGGCGTGTGAACCTCCCTCAGCTCCCGCCTCTCTGTCTGGCAAATGCAGGATGCGATGAGGTCGGCCTCTGACTGTCTCAGTGGAGCTTCTCTCGTTATGTAAACTGATAAGTACCCTGCTCGAAGTACACAGTGGATGCAGCGCTTGTATCCCCCTGAGAACCAGCCCAGAGTGAGCTGGGCCGGGCAACGCACACACCATTCACATACCTGGGGTAACTCTGGAGGCCAAGCCCTTCCCCAGAAGAGGAGACCGAAGGTCAGGGAGGCCCCTTGGTGGCCCCACATGGCACAGCATGTCTGTGGTTTATCTGGGGTAAAACTTTGGTTGGTCTAATTCTTTAGCTCGTGCTTGGGCCCTTCTCTGGCGTCCCCCACTCCTTTCATGAACCCCTCGATGTCACAGCATGTCTCCTGTGAGGCCATCTGGATCTCAGAGAGAGCCAGATCTGGGCCAGAGAGGTGAATCCACAAGACAGTTGTCACACAGCAAGCTGGGCAGAGGAAGGTGAGGCGCTGGTTCCGCTGCCGCTCCCACTGCCGGCTCTTCAGCCTGCCTTCACTCTGCTCTCTGGCGTCATCAGACCCTGCCTGCAGCCCACAGGCCCCCAGCCCACAGGGAGGCTCAGTGCCACCTCACGTGGCAGGTGGGGGGGGGCGTGGAGTGTCCGCGGTGGGAGAGCCTGTCCCCATTGCTGGGCCACGTGTCGGTGTGTGTGAGAGTGACAGAGATAATTTCCCAAACACCATCTGAGCTGAGTGCATTTTGATGAGGGTGACGGTTTTTTAAATTTTAAATTAGAAACTGCATTTTTACCTCTGCCAAAATAAAGATGAGAAATCAGATAAATCTGGTTCAAAAAGGGCTGGAACCGGGGAAAATGTGTCTGACAGGCTCTCTGTTGAGCAAACAGACCTGGACGGCAATGTGTGTCTGGAGCTCGGTGCCCGGGACTCTGGGCTCCTGGGTCCTCTGCAGCCCCGGCCAGGCCGTCTGCAGAGCCGGGGCTGGTGGGGTGACACACACACACAGGCTGGGCTCCCAGGCAGAGGCCCCACGAGGCAGAGGGAGGGGCGGTGGCCTGCACACCCCAGGAACCTGCTCTGTCCTTTCTGGGACCTCTGTGTCGCACGCTGGCTACGGTGCTGAGTGTCTCCGGGGGTTGGGGGGAGGGGTGGGCTCAGCCCTGTCTGTGTCCCCCAGCATCTTCCAGAGACCCTTTTCATGCTGTCGCCTCCATTCTGCTGTTGGGGAACCTGAGGCCCAGGGGCCTGGCTGGGAGCTGGAGCAGAGGACCGGCGGGCAAAGGCTCCCTTCCTGCGCAGGGTCAGTAAGGCAGGGTGCGCTGGCTGCGGGGCAGGCAGCGGGTGGTGGCCAGGCCCCGGGGCAGTGGCTCTGACTTTCTGAGAAGTTGTCGAGCTCCTTTCCCCACCAGCCCCGCCAGCCCGGCTGTGCCTCTTCGACCTCGCAGAACTTCCCCCGCCCTCCGCAGCATCCCGCTTGTGCTGGTGGCCGTTCCCCCTTCATCAGAGCCTGGCTCTGGTGGGACCCTCCTGGGAAAGGCTCACCCGCTGCTGCCCGTCACCCCCTGAACATACTTTAATTTGCATTATCTGCTCCCCCTGCCAGCCGCTGTGTAGCGTCAGTTCCAAAGCAGCAACACGACAGAAGACCCAGGAGCTGTGGACCCCCGCTCCCCCAGAGGCTGGTCAGTGGGACCTGCGGCCCTCAGCAACTCTTCTCCCCCCTCCGTGGGTGTTTATTCTCCGGGCTCTCCCCCAGCACCCCTCAGCCCCCCAGAGCCCTGTCCTGCCCTGCCTTGCCCTGCATCCCTTACCCATGAGCCCTGCCTCCAAGTCTCTGTCCCCACCTCCCCTGCGAGGCCCCAGGCACCCGACAGCAGGACCCTCTCCCGGCTCATGCGAGCCTTCGGTTAACTGCCAGAGTCCTGGGAGCAAGTGTGGGTTGCGTCAGTGAAGGCCCTCGGTCCCCTGGAGAGCGGCGGTGCCGGGTTCGACCCCCTGTTTCCCTGTGCCCTCCCTGCCCCGGGCATCCATAAACCAGAGCTCGTGAGGCCACACTGTCCCTGCGGGGGTTGAGCCCTGTGGCCCTGCTGTGCATGGGCCACCTAGCCTCCCTCCACACACCCATCCAAGTGGCCCTTCCCAGAGTGTCCATGTCTTCCCTCCAGAACCCCGGGATCTTGGTCTGCCTTCAAGGCCATTGCCACGAGATTTATTTTTTAAAGTGAGATTTTAAAAAAACCCTGCTCTAGGCAGACCATGGAATACTACTCAAAATAAAAGGGAAGGAACTACTGGTTCACACAGAACCTTGGATGGATCTCAAGGGCATTATGTTGAGTGAAACAAAGAGCCGATCTCAAAGGTTACAAACTGTGATTCCATTTATATAACTTTTTCCACGTGACACAATGATAGAAATGGAGAACAGATAAGCGACGGCCAGGGGTCGGGATGCGGTGGGGGAGGGGCAATGCTGAAGGGGCAGCGGGGAGCCTCGTGGAGACATGGCAGTTCTGCACCCCGACAGCGGTGGCTACACAGAAGTGTACGTGTGATACGGTCCACAGAGCCATGCATGGATGTGCACACACACACACACGCACATGCATATACACATACAAACATACTCATATACACACACACAGCACACACACATAGACATATATACATACAGGCATACATGTGTACACACACGTATGCAGCTATACACATACACTCATATATACGTGCACACACGTAAAGCACACACGTATACACACACACATACATGCAGGCACACATGTGCAGACACACATGCACACACACACAGACGCACACATTCCTGCCCACTCACACACACCTGCTCTCACACACAAATACATGGGTGTGAAAGCTGGTGAAACGGAACGAGTGCAGGTTGCTGTCGCAGCGTCAAGACCCCGATGGGATGTGCTGCAGTGGGGGTGTGAGGGGAGGGGACACGGGACCTTTCTAGATCATTTCTGCAATTTCCTGCTTCTATTTCAACCTAAATATTTGCCTGTTTTTGTTTTGTTTTGCGGTACGCGGGCCTCTCACTGTTGTGGCCTCTCCCGTTGCGGAGCACAGGCTCCGGACGCGCAGGCTCAGCGGCCATGGCTCACGGGCCCAGCCGCTCCGCGGCATGTGGGATCTTCCCAGACCGGGGCACGAACCCGCATCTCCTGCATGGGCAGGCGGACTCTCAACCACCGCGCCACCAGGGAAGCCCTATTTTCCTGTTTTTAAGTGAGATTAGGAGAGGGCTAGGAGAGCCAGAAGGGGCGGGCGGGGCTGGGAGGGGGGCAGCTTGATGGGGAAGGAGGAGAGGGGAGCAGGGCTCGTGGGGAGCACCGACGAGCCACTGCCTCTCCCTCATTTACGGTGGGAGTGCATTCGCTTCCTAGGGCTGCCGTAATACGTGACCACAGGCTGGGGGGCTTAAAACAACAAGAATTTACTCTCTCAAGTTCTGGAGGCCAGAATCTGGAATCAAGGCGTCCCGGGGCCGTGCTCCCCCCAGAGGCTCTGGGGGAGCAGCCTTCCTGCTTCTTCCGCTCCGGGTGTGGCCAACCTTCACTGACGCTCCACGGCTACAGCGGCACCACGCCGGTCTCTGTGCCACGCAGCCACCTTCCCTCTGTGTCTCTTCACATGGCCTTATTCTTGTGTGTCTCTCTGTCCCTCTCTTCTTATAAGGAGACCAGACGTTGGATTTAGGGCCACCTTAATCCTGCATGACTCCATCTTAACGGCAATGACCCTGTTCCCAAGGAAGTTCATATTCTGAGGTACGAGGGGTTAGGATTTCAACATATCCTTTAGGGGGACACAGTGCAACTCACAGCAAGGGCCCTTCCCCAGGCCCCGAGGCTGGAGTGCGGTGGTCCAGGGCCGGAATCTCCTTTCTCCTCCTGCACGCGAGTCCTGACACGCGGGGAGCCACACGCCAACAGCACGCACAGCACTGTTCTGGGCGCCGAGAGGCCCCCGAATTCTCTGCCCCCAGTGTTGACCCCCAGGCTCACAACATAGGTGTCTCCTGCACGCCTCTCCTTGAGGTGCTCAGCCTGGGCTCCTGCAGGGGCCCTTCTGTCTGCTCAGCCCTGGGTCTGGGCTCTCCCCTCCCACCGCCTCCTGCCCCTCGCCCCGTGCAGGCTCCGAGGAAGCCCCCTTCTCTGTTTCCTGCCCAACCCAGAGGCCACCCCTCTCCCTACCTGCTGAGGGACTCTGGCTGAGCCAGTCTGGAAGCTTCCCCTGCCCTGACAGCACCTTGTCCTGAGCGTGGCCTGACTAGATGGATTCGATTTTTTTCTGGGGGGATAAAGGAAAAGCATTTTTTGTTTTTAGATATTCAAACCCCAGAGGTCAGGTGAATGATGGCTTCTGGCTGTGGCTCCCCGTCGGTCACGGGCTGCCTGCCACAGCGAGGGGGGGCCCCGTCCCAACTCGGCTCCGTTCCCCGAGGTGAAGCTCAATCCCATTCGATCCAACATCACAGGCCAAGCTTTGCGCCCACAGCCTCCCTCCTGAAGCTCCTCCGCCCTTTCCCTCTGAGCCTTCTCAGTCTGGCCATCTCTGTCTCCAAGGGTCTTCCCTGACCCCGACCTGGGTGTGGGGTCTCTTCTGTGCTGCCCCTGGCCCCGCTCTGCCCTAACACACTCTGCTCTTCCTGACCAGACTCAGAGCTCCCTGGGGCCAGGCTGGCTTATTGTCGCCGTCCCCTAGCCCCGAGCCCACCCTCAGGCAATGTCTGTTGAGGGTTTCACCCACAGGAACCCACGGGCAGATGAGGAGGGGACAAGCCCAGGCTTGGAGCAGTGCTGGGCAGCAGGCACTCTGGGGACAACTGGGCCTCGGGCTCTGCCGAGGTTCAGGAGGTCCAGGAGGGCTCAGGGCACTTCAGAGGGAGGGACAGCCTCACCCTAGACCAGAAGCAAGGAGGCCTGGCTGTGGGCCTGCAGTGAGCTTGCTGGCAAGCCGCTGGGTTTCAGGTGGCGTGTAGCCTGGGAAGGCGGGGATGAGGGCGATGAAGGGAGGGCGGGAGCTGGCGTGTCACGTTGTAGCTGACCGCCCGCCCGGAGGACGATGTAGAGAACAACCACTGCAGCGCCAGAGCACAGCCAGCTGACGATGTGGGAGGGGCCGCTGGGCTTGCGGAGACGGAGCTGTGATTACGCGGGGGGCGGGGCTGGAGGGGGGCCGAGGGAGGAATGCCTGTCCCTCCTCCCCTCCCACCTCTCAGCAATTTCCCTCAACTGCAGGTCAGTCACACTGGAGGAGGGGCCCTGCCCCTCCCCAGCCCAGGAGGCAGAGGGACTCTGTAAAAAGGTCTGCTCATCTGTGACTTTAATCCCCTGCTGTGATCTTATCTCGCTCCGGGAAAGCTCTCCTGTCCATTGATCCTGCGCTGGCAAGGGCACGGGAGCCTCGGCTATTAGCTCCCAGCAGCTACTAAAGCTGCCCATCGACTGACATCCTGCAGCAGCACGTGGACGGGGGTGGGGGGGGATCGTTACCTGCTCCAAGGCACCCGGCAGAGCCCCAGCTGGCCCTGCAACTTCCTCCTGGGGCTGGACGCTCCACCCCAGCCCGGCTGGCACAGAAGGTCCCTGTGTGCCCGCCCCCAGAGCCAGCCTGGCCGTGTCCCCTGAAAGCCTCATCTTCTCTGGCAGTTAGCGGGAAGTGAGCCTGGGTGGGCAGCCGCCAGCTCCTACGTGAACCCTCAGGAATCTCCAAGGTGGCTGGAAGACGGTGGATGTTTTGAAGTCAGCAGACAGTAGTGTTTACACCACAGAAATTGGCAAACTGCAAGTCCCCCTCAGCACGGCTCTGTGTTTGCCCCTCTCAGTCATCGGGACTCCAGGTACACAGGGCCCTGCCTCTGCATTTGGTGTAAAGCCCCCACTGCTTCTCTCCTCCAGACCCTGCACCTGCTCTCACCCGCCCCCGGACCCTGGGGCTTCTCTCTTACAGCTCTGAAGCATCAGCTGTCTGACCATGCCACTGCCACTTGGAACTTTTTCTGCAGCCTCAGGGTCAAGTGCAGACCAGGTGGCCTGACCCTGAGACCTTACCTAGTAGGCACCATGTGCCTCTCTCTAGACTGCCCGCCCGTAAGGCCTAGCAGGAAGCCCTCCTCCTCCGGGAAGTCTTCCTGGTGCCCTGGCAGGAGGACTTCCTTCTCCCCAGGTCTCCACATGCTCTGCTGCCCTGGGGCACATGCTGGCTGCTTTCTCCAGACCCAGGGCCTTGAGGGGAGGTGGGGATTTGGGGAAAGAGATGCCCGGCCCCCAGCTGGCAGGGCGTGTGCCCCCGAGTGTGAATGGTGAGGCGCCCATGCCAGCATAGTGGACCCCAGGAAGGGATGTCAGCAGGAACCACTCCAGGATTGGACTGGCCATGGCCTGGCCTGGCCACATCCCCAGGCCGATGTTGTCCTCGGGGGATCTCGGGGCAGGTGGAGAGAGCCACAGTCCACTCCTGCCAGGTTTCTGCCCCACCCCAAGAACAGAAAGCAGCCAAGAGGGAAGACTCCACCTTGGACGACGCGTGGGGCGTTGGTCAGGAGCCCGCCCCCTCCCTCCCACATGGGAACCTGTTAGGGGGGCTCTCGGGGTAAATGAGACGAGGCTTCTGGGGCCGGGGACACAGCTGCTTGGCGGCGAAGGCTAGTGGCCCCAGCCCTGGTCTCCCTGTCCACTTGCTGGCTGCGCAGATGACAACTGCCACCCCTGCTGTCCACTCCCTGCTGTCGGCCAAGGCTGGGGGCTCCTCCCGGAGCTGGGCGGCTGGTAGCTGTCACTCGGAGAGCAGGCCCTGCCCGCCCACCCGCCTGCCAGCCTCCGCCCGCCTGCGTGGATGAGGGGAAGGAGGACAAGTCTATATTTATCTGAAGTGCGAGGAGGCTTGTCTGGCTGTGAGCTGCAAATGCCTTCATCCCATCTGGGCCCGGAGCTGCTCTCAGCGGACAAGTCATTCTGGCTTGATCTGCACCCGCCCAGTGCCAGTTGCAGGAGAGGTGGGGCTTTGCGGTGCCTGGAGGCTCCTGCTGGCTGGCAAAGGCTCCCGCGAGTAACAGAGGCTCAGGCCAGGCTTAGGGAGTTTGCTGAGGCTTAGCGGGAGCTCGGCTCCAGAGCAGGGGACCGCCCATACAGCCCCGCCCCAGCATCAGCCTGGGGGCAGGGGGGCTGGCCCAGGCTCCGCTGCACAGGAGCCGGGGTGGCCCTGCCTCTGACAACCCTTGACTTTCAAAGGCTCCATGAGAAACTAAGCAATGGGTGTAAAGGAAATTAGCCCTGACCTGATTCTAGGCTAAGCCCAGAGCCTGGCCACACACCGAGCCCTGATCCTAGTCACACACTGAGCCCTGACCCTGGTCACACACTGAGGCCTGACCCTGGCCACACACTGAGCCCTGATGCTGGTCACGACCTGAGCCCTGACCCTGACCCTTGATCCTCTATGACCTGCCCCAGCATGAAACCTGGAAACCCGTGCAGGATGTGAGGCTAAGGCGTCCCTTTGCTCTGCTGGGACTGAGGTCAGAACATGTCTTCTCCCCACATGGGGGAACGTGTCCCTCACCCACGGGGCCTGGGGGGTATTTTTTAAGCTGTAACTGCAGATTTTAAAGGAGAAGACAGTGTTGAGAAGACCTCTTGGAATGGAGAATTGATGACATTTGCCCCAGAACCTTTACCTGACACACCCTGTATGGTGGGCAGAGTGAGAGTCATTGACCCACTTTACAGATGAGGAAACCGAGGCCCAAGAATTGGCCTTCTCGAGGTCTCATCGGCAGGACACACCTGGGTTCTCTGCACCTCCAGGCTGCTCTCTGCCCGGCAGCACACGTCTGGGCTCAGGACTGATGGTCCCTCGTGGGCATCCCCTGGCCATACCTCTAGAGGAAAAGGGGGACTCGGCCATCTCAGGAGGTCCCGGCACTCGGCCTCCCTGATGCCCTTGCGGCCTCGCTCGGCACCCGCCCTGGGCCTGCACTGCAGGGGCAGAGGTGGAGCCGGGCCCTGGCTCTGTGCTTTGGAGACTGACCCTGTGTCCAGCAGGGAAGCAGAAACCAGACCCCTCCCTTCAACCCTGCCTTCACTTGCTTCTCTCTCTCTAAACCCCACAGACTTCAAGCGTGAGGTGGGCGGGTGAGAGCCACTCCCATACCTGGGATAGTGGAGCTGATCAAAGAATCAAATCCCCTGCCCCTTGTCCTCCCGGGGGTGGGGGGACTCCTCCAGGGTCCTGGGGGGCCTGACCATCAGAAACACAATTTATGGTCCTGGGGCTCTGCCTGCGGGGAGGACAGGCGAGGCCCATCCCGGTACAGGCACGCCCGTCTCAGTGGGCTCACAATTGCCATTCACGTAAATATGCAGCCTTTAAAATTGAATAAAAAGCAAACCAATTATAAAGGCTACTTACCCAGTCACATCAATCATGGGCCTTGGGGTGTTTATGCCCGAACACCTGATTTCAGCTCATAAGTCACTTTTACACCCTGTTTAGCTCCTAACTACCCAAATGAGCTGGCAGCACATTCAAGAGTGATGGAGCCCACCCTCCCCAGGCCTCTGTCCCACTTTCCCTGAGCCCAGGAAGTCGGATTGCCTCCAGAGAAGCCAGGGTCCCGGAATCAGGACTTGGAGCCTCCTGGCCTCCTGCCTGGAACTTGCGTCCCCGCTCTGCAGGTTTGAAAGACAAAGCTCACCTCCTCCAGGAAGACCTCCTTCCCTCGCCTAATTCTCAGTGTTCTCCCCTCTTCCCCAACACCAGACGTGCTGGCTATCTCCACGTTAGCGAGAAACATGTTCACTTGCTTGTTATCCACAGCAGTGACCGCTGGTTGCACGGGGATTCCAAGGAGGATCAGTGTGCCCTCCCCGTCAAGGCACCTGGGCCCCGTGGGTGCTTCAGGGATGAAAGCAGAAGACCTTGCCAGGAGAGAGGACTGCAGGTGAGGGGAAGACACTAGTCCCACGTGAAGTCCATCAGCCACACCGGAGCACCTTGTTTATCGGGGTGGGGGGTGGGGGATCCAGGCCAAGCTGCAAAGCACAGGAGGAGGCAGGAGAAGCAGGAGGACAGCATCCAGGGTCACAGATGTGCTCCTTCATCTGGCTCGACGTACCTCGCCAAGTGGTCTTCAGTGGGCCTCCCGGCCTCTCTGAGCCTCGGGTTCCTTATCTACGGGATGGGGTTGCTGTGAGCTGAGAGCACGACTGAGTGAGTGTGTGTCAGGCCCTTCAGCCTGCTGCTCAGTGATGTTGTGACCAGAGCCCGTGTTCCCTCTGCTTCCCACCTTCATCTGTGGTGTTTTTCAGGAGGAAGTTTGGCCTGGTGGCTAAGTGCACAGACTCTGATATTAAACCCACTTGGATTTGAGTCCCAGCTCTGCCACTTACTGTGTGAGGTCACTCAGCCACTCTGTGCCACAGGTTTCTTATGGCAACCTGAGCACCATAAAAAAATACCTCACAGGGTTGGAGATGCATCCTGGAATCCACATGTGATGGTTGGAGCTGAAGCAGCCTCACTGGGCTACAAGATCACCAAGTAAAGGGAGTTTTGTCTGTGGTTGCTGGATCCTAAATATTTCCTAATTGGAGTCTCCCGTGTCTACTGAGGTGGAGTGGACACAATGCAGGGACGGGGCCCTGTTTTGCTCTGACCCTGTGACCTTAGCATGTTGTGGATACTCTGCATTTCTGCTGCCTCATCCGTAAAGGCAGTCATACTACACCTCCCTAGTGGGTTGCTGGGAGGATCGAGACACTGGGTACAAGTTGTGCAGCACGGTGCCTGCCACGTGGGAAGGCTCACGATAGCTCAGCTAGTTAACTATTAAATGTCTGCTGTGTACCAAGTGATCAGCTAAGCAGTCTGCACATTGCATTCTATTTAATCCATCCAACTTCACATTGGAATTTCATAAGAAAACTTCACAAACATTTCCTATTTCACCATTTGCAACAATTAGATTTAGTGGTAAGTCACAGGGACTCAAAATAGCAGTGGCCTAAATAAGGAAGTGTATTTCTCCTTTTTTCATAAAGCCTGGAGGCAGACATGCCAGGACTGGCATGACAGCTCTACTCTGCACAGATCTCAGGGACCTTGTGTCCCCCTTTCTGTCTTGGTGGGTTCACCAAGCATGGCCTCCATTCCCAAAGCTACTCCATGGCACAAAAAGGATACTGCAGCTCCAACCGTCACATGTGCATTCCAGTATACCAGGAGGGAGAGGCAGAGTGTGAGTGGCAGCTGACTTTATAGTGGGCCCCTGAAGTATCTTTTGACACTTCTCTTTGCGTCTCATGGGGGCATCCAGCTGTGAGGAGAGTTGGGAAGTGTCATCTCTGTCTTCTGACCGTGGGCCAGCCAAACATTCTGTTCAAGAAAGGAGAGAACGGACATTGTAGGACAACTAGCCATCTCCGACACACCAACATTTAATCATTTTTTAGCATAATTTTATTCTATTTACCTAGGGAAGCCAGCTCTCAGTTTAAAGCAGGATTTCTTCACTGATAATGATATTTTGGGCTGGATAATCCTTTGTTGGGGGGTGAGAGAGGGCCGGGCTGTGCATTGCGGAATGTCTAGCAGCCTCCCTGGGCTCTAGCCACTAGATGCCAGTAGCACCCCTCCCTCAGCTGTGACAACCAAAAACTTGCCAAATGTCCCCTGGGGAGCAAAACTGAAAACTTCTGATTTAAAACAAAAACAAATGATGACTTGGGAAGAAAGGTCGTTTGGGAAAAACTAATAAAAAATGCAAAGAGATCATGGAAACAATCCAAGTGTCATCACAGATAAAGGGATAAGAAAATGTGGTCCATCCACACAATGGAATATTATTCAGCCTTAAAAAGGAAGGAAATCCTGACACCTGCTGCAGTATGCATGGGCCTTGAGGACATTATGCCCAGTGAAATAAACCAGTCACAAAAACACAAAGACTGTATGATTCCACTTACATGAGGTCCCTAGAGGAGTAAAATTCATAGAGACAGAAAGAAAGATGGGGACCAGTGTCTGGGGGGCGGGGATGGGGAGTTAGTGTTTAATGGTATTGATATATATGGGTTTAATGGGTACAGGGTTTCAGTTTTTTTTTTTTTTTTTTTTTTTGCGGTACGCGGGCCTCTCACTGCTGCAGCCTCTCCTGTTGCGGAGCACAGGCTCCGGACGTGCAGGCTCAGCGGCCATGGCTCACGGGTCCAGCTGCTCCGCGGCATGTGGGATCTTCCCGGACCGGGGCACGAACCCGCGTCCCCTGCATTGGCAGGCGGACTCCCAACCACTGCGCCACCAGGGAAGCCCCCAAGGGTTTCAGTTTTATAAGCTAAAAAGCTATGGAGATGGATGGTGGCGATGGCTGTCCATGATGGATGTATTTAACACCACTGAACTAAACTCTTAAAAACGGTTAAGATGGTTAAGTTTTATGTTACGTGTATGTCATCACAACAAGAAAAATTGGGAAAAAATGCAGTGGGGACGTTCACACTTCCTTCCAGTCCCAGTATCTCACTTGTTCTCCACCCACCTCCTGTCTCATCATGGTCTTTGGAGCCTGAAGTGGGGAGGAAAGCCTGGGTTTCGTCAGTGAACTCTTCCGGGAGGTGTAAGCAGATCAGCTCATCATCTCGGTCTATGAACCCAGATAAACCCCAGATTTGAGGTCACGGTATTAAAACACACACTCAAAAGCAGCAGATCTAGATCAGATAGACCTGACTGTTCATCAAAACGTAAACGGGGAGGACATTTTAAGCACAGGAGCGGTCGACGAATTCACAAACGGAAAGAAGGACACATTGAATTACATAAAAATGAAAATTCTGCAGCCAGTGAACACAAAAAAGGCAGTGAAGGAAAAGAAACTGCAGCAGGGAAAAATAAATTCTCGGGAACACAGCGTCCTAACGGTTAACACCGTTTGTGAGTAAAGAGTCTATAAAAAGTGATCAGGAACACACACAACCTCATAGATTATTGGTGAAGGACGCGGTTACCCAATTCACAGGAAGCCTAAATGTAATTAGGAAAACAAACACGGGAGAAGAGTCCTCCCTCACCAGTAATGAAGGAGACGTATATGAAAACAAGGTGCCCGTTCTTGTTGATAAGGGGAACAGACATTAAAACAAGGTAACGTCCGATGTGAGTAGCAGACGTGGAGCTGAGCATTCGTAGCTGTCCTGGTCCAGCCCCGAGAGCAGGCACTAGGCCGTGAGCGTCACACGCTTAAAAATGCTCCTTCCAGCCCGCAGTTTAATCTCTCAGACGCTATCCCAAGGAAGTAATCCTAAATACAAAAATATATATTTTTAGCAAAATAATTAGAAACAACCTAAGCATTTGAGCAAGGGGAATGTTTAAGTAAACAGTGGTTTATCCAGTTGAAAGAATATTACAGCCGTTAAAAATAATGTTTGCTCAGAGTACATACAGAGAATGCTTGCAGGGAACAAAAACCTAATGGGTAATAGAGTATAATATGTTTCCAGCAATGTGAAAAAAATATTCACCACCCTGTTAAAAATGCCTATGAAAAAAAAGGTGCATTAAAAACAATGGAAGGACATATGCTCTCACATATCAGCAACGGTTATCTTCGCCTGGTGAGCGACAGACAAAACTTGCCTTATTTTACTGTGCTATTTTCCAAATTTTTCCTTACTTGGTTGTATTACCTTTTATAAGACAAATGTGCTTTGCAAAAGCCTGGCTAACCCCAGAGGAAATGGTGTTGTGGTTGATTATTACTGCACGACCCAGGATTACGCCAGGACTCAAAGTCGTGAAAAATAAATTACAACGGAAGGAAAGTCACAGTTGCCGAGAGCTTCACATCTTTTTACTCTCCCAGCCCAGGGATGCCCTCCCCAGTGGGCAGGGCAGGGTGGTAGGTGTGAACGTGACGAATAAACCCCAATGGGCACGAAGGTGTTGGCCCCCGGGGACGAGGAGTGTGCTCACGAGGCAAACGCCAAGGGCGCGCGCTGAATGGTACACGCCTCTCGTAAACTTGGTAAATATTTGTGTAGAAGGCATCTCCCACCAGCACCCGTCCGGGCGCAGAGGCAGACTTCACATTAATGACATAGCAGCTGTTCTGTCTCCAGTTTTCTCCATCTGGAGGGTCATCAGAAGTCCCCTTTGTGTCTCTGGTCCCAGCTTAATTATCCATCGTGTCCAGGTTTGGGTGAGAAGTTACAGGGTGACCCCATCCTTTGTGCCCTCTGAGGGGGGGCTGGGGTGCTGCACAGCCGTCACCCTCAGATCTGCCTGTATCTTCACTTGCTGCTGAGAATCCAGGGACCATGCAGAGGGTCTGCAGGCAGTCTGACAAGTCCAAGGGCCGCTGAGGGCACTCTACACGTCAACAAAAGGAGCTGGGGTCCCCCAAGAGTCCTGGGGCTGCCTGAGTGCACACTGGCTTCCTGAGGAGTCCATGGGTCACCCGGAGGCCACGGTTCATTGGTGTGCCCACGTCTCAGGCCTCGCCCCACGTATGTGGCCTGTGGCCTGCAGGAAGCTGGGCTCCTGGCAACAGCCATGGGGTCCTGGTTCAGCAGCGGCAGGACCGAGATGCCCCTCCTTCCCAAGCCGCCCACCTCTAGGGGATGTGGCCCCCCTGGGGCAGGGGTCTGGAGGGGTGAGGATGTTGTCCTGGTCCCACACCTCTGTCCTCACCCCTGCTCTGTGCTGACCCTGCCTCCGCTGGGGGGTAACTTTCAGCCTCTCATCAAACCTTCTCCAACGAGCAGATCTATTTTTAGGGGTGGAGTTAGCTCGCACGGGATTTTTGGAGAACCGAGATGGTCAGGCAGCGCTCGGAGCTGGGGCGTGTACTTCTGATGTTCACGAACCGGCCGACAGCAGACAGCGAGGGCATCGTGTTCACGCAGGGCCTCCCTGTGCTCCTGCCTGCGTGTGGGGGCTGGAGAGAGGCCTCTCTGTGCACCAGGATTGCCTCGGGGAGTGGCCTTGCCGTGGCCCGTCCAGACAGGGACACGATCGTCAGTCCTCGCAGTCCTCAGGGCCACCCTGCCAGAGATGGCCTCTCATCCCTGCTCTGCAGAGGGGATGTTCCGGCAGGTGAGCACAGAGCAGGATTTGAATCCAGGGCAGGAGAGCTTTTTACTTCCGGACTCCCGCACCGCACCAGGTGCGAGTTCTCTGCGTATGATGGTGACGAGTAGCCAGGACGCATTTTAGGGAAACGTGTCACTCCTTATCAGACCGTCCGTGCTGGGCCGGGGACCAAATCTCATCTGCCTGCTTCCCGTGGCAGGAACAAGGGGCGCGCGGAGGCCGAGGGGCTGCTTGGGGGCCTGGCGCCCCTCCTGTGCTGTGGCTCTGTGGTTTCTCTCCCTGCGGGGTCCCCAGGCCCCTGTCGCGACCTGATCTCGCTTCAGGAATCGCTGGTGGTGAGAAGCCAGTCCTCGGGCAGCCCTCTGTGCTCACTCAGAGCGCTCATCTTGCTGCTTGCAGCTTAGTAAGAGGGAAGCTTGGGCAGAGGACACAGCTAAGACAAACGTGGCCTGAGGTCCTGGAATGATCAGGAAAGTTCCAGTGGTGTGCCGTGAGCAGGGTAGCTGTTCAGAGAGGGTGAGGGGCGGGGCCAGGCATGGATCTTGTCAGCCACGGGAAGGGGCGTGTCCTGCAGCTTCATTCGCTGGCGGTGCATTCAGAGAGGGGCTGAGGGAGAGGGAGGGGCCAGGACGTGCTGGACTGTGGGTGGAGCCGGCCCCTCCTCCTTGAGACCTCCTCCTGGGCTTCCTGGCTTGGCGGACTGTGGTGGGCTGAATAATGGCCCCTGAAGATGTCCACATCCTAGCCCCCAGAACCTGGGAATATGTTACATTACACAAAAAAGGGGCTTTACAGATGTAATCAAGTCGGGTGCCTTGAGATGGGAGATGACCCTGGGTTATCCAGGTGGGCCCAATGTCATCACAAGGGGCTCGTAAGAGGGAGGCAGAGTGATGTCTGACGACAGAAGTTGGTGACGGAAGCAGAGGCTGGGCTGCTGCGCTTTGAAAATGGAGAAGGGCCGTGAGTCGAGGACGGCAGGGAGTGCGGCCTCTACAGACTGAAGAGGCAAGAAAGTGGCTCTCCCCTGGGGCCTCTAGAAGGAACCAGCTCCGCCAACACTTCCCTCTCAGCCCGGTGAGACCCCTTTCGACCTCTGACCTCTCGAAGAGAATACATTCATGTCGTTTCCAGCCTCAGCACAGCATACATTCATGATTTTCTGCATAGACCGATAGACTGATTGATTGAAACTCTTGCGATAGGTGGTACTTTCAAGGGGGCCATACCAACATATCTTATGTTCCCCCTACACTGAGGCCTTGACATGGCTTTAGAGACAGTTGGGGGTCAGTGTTCCCTCTCGTTGAATCTGGGCAGGCCTGGGACCACGGTGTGATTGACACCAGGTGACTTCTGAGGCCAAGCCAACAGGTGATCTGCCAGATCCCCCGGGAACTGAGCCACCAGCCCGTGAGGAAGCCCCAGCGGCTTCGTGGGGAGCCCAGGTGCAGGAGCTCCCGCCACAGCCCGGGGGGGGTCCTGGTCCGCAGCCGCCAACGTCCAGGCATGTGAGTGAGCCAGTCTTCAGAAGAATCCAGCCCTTGAAGCTGCCCCAGCTGATGGCCAGTAGAACAGACATGAGCTGTCACCACTGAGCCCTGCCCAGATCGCGGTTTTTTGAGCAAAATAAATGTCTTGTTTTAAACCACTGTTTGGGGGTGTTTTTTTTTCCCCTCTGCAGCAATTGACAACTTAATTCTCTAGTTCTGTCCACTGAGAGGGCCTGGAGGCAATGGCACCCGGGAGCAGTGAGCACACCCAGTGCCTGGACTTGGGCATTTAAACTTTGGTGGACTTTCTCCATCAAAAGGTACAGGGGTCCTTGGAGAAATGGCTGACCAGGGTGAGGTGGGGGGTGCGGGGTGAGCCTGGACCATCTTGTAGGAAGTGCTCAGGGGGTGATGGGAACGTGTCAAAGGACACAGAGCCAGCTGAATGGTTCCCACTGACCAAATCAGGGGCAATTTGAGCTTTAGAACCCATGGGGGGAGCAAAGCAAACACGAGTCCATACGGATATAAGCAAGTGAATAAATAAGAGTTTGATAAGGCATGTGAGATACGCACAGTTTCAAATACTCCACCCCAGACCCGTATTCAGTCTCAGGACTCGATGACGTCAGTGCATCAGTGGGCGTGTCTTGTGATTGCGATGTGTGTACTATGGGTATGTGGGAGAACGTCCTATTTTGTAAGAAACACACACGGAAGTGTTTAAAGGTGAAGCGGCAACAGTGTGGCAACTTACTGTCATATGGTTCAGAGGAAAAGCTACAAGTGCTGTACTTGCATATAGGAACCGGGTCACCCCACAGCTGTTCATGCAGAGAGAGTGTTGAGACAGGGGAGGGCTTGGAACTTGGAGAGATGTGAAGAGCCAGGAGAGGCTGTGGCTTCATTCTCAGGCAGGAGGCAAGGTGAATCCATCTGCCCGATAGGAGGTGAGATTGCCAGGAGGAAAGATGCATCTGCCCCGTCTTTGCCTCCCCTCCTGTCTGCATCTTCTCTACCCTCTTTCCAGGCTGAGAGGAGCCTTGACTTGCACAGGCCGTCCTACCAGACTGTGGGAAGCTGATGCCACGAGCACCATGGGCATAGAAGGGAATCTGGGTGCGGGGCGGGGGGCAGTCCAGGTTTAGACCTCGACTCTGCCTCTTGGAGGATGTACAAGGCAAGGCTTGAGACTCAGTTTCCCCCAAGGATCTGTTGGGAGCTTGCGCGGTCAGTGCTAACCTGGTTTCTTCGCCAGAGCTGCTTCCAGCACAGACGCGCTGAGCCTCGTTCCTTGGGTTTAATCTTTTGTGGGTGAGATGTTGCCGGGGCAACATGCAGGGGCAGGCAGGTGCCCTCAGCTGGGGCAGGGGATGTGCTCATCAGCTCCCAGTGCCAGCTAGGGGTTTGGTGGCTTCTCTCTACGTGCAGTGAACTGGGAGGACCGTCCCCACTCCACAGCGGAGGTTCACAGAGGCTCTGGGGACTCCTCAGCCCCGGGGCCAGTGGGATTTCCCCTTGAGTCACTCTCCCGAGTCCCACGGGGGCGGGGACGCCGAGCCCCACCTGTCTCCGGGTCTCCCCCTGGGACAGGAGGGCCGTCCCCTCTGCAGGGTTGCAGGGTGGTCAGTCCAGAGGCAGGCAGGACTGTTCTCAAGCTCATCCTCTGCCGGTCCGTGGGGAGGCTGCAGAGGGGACGGAGCCTGGTGTCATCCCAGAGCTCACGGTCACGCGGGGAACAAGCTTGGCTGGAAAAGTCCCCGACGTTTGGAATCCGATCTGAGTCCAGGATCGCATTCAGCATGTCCTGCTAGCCGGGGAGCCTTCTGGGAGGGTTTTTACCTCTCAGAACCTCACCTCCCGCCCCGTGCAGTGAGGGTGCCTGGGCCTGCAGTCTCAGACTGCCAAGGGAGACAAGAGGGGCAGGCGCAGTACGATGTGATACACTGTGACACAACGCGATGCAGTGTGACATAACGTGATGCAGCGTTCCTTCCTGCTCTCCTGTGGGTGCTGGGAGCTGAGGGCTGGGCCTGATGGGACACGGTCCGGTATGAGAATCAGAGCAAGGGATACAGAGAGACAGGGGGAGAGAACGGGCGCAGGAGAGAGCAGGAGATGGGGGCAGAGAGAGCCCGGGTCCTGCGGGCCCTTTCCTCCGCACTCACCGGTCGCTCCAGGCTCGGCTTGAGGGGAGACACATTGGTGAGTTTGCTGCAACCCTTGCTCAGGTGACCAAGTGCCCCGACACTGGCACCTCCAGATTTGGGTGTTGACAGCAGCCCTGGATGAGCAGGGCATTTCCTCTCCTCCCCCGCCCCCTGCAGATCTAGGCAACAGGGGTACCCCGGCAGCAGCCTGGACACCCACTGGCATCCGCCCACTGCTGATGCCCGATGGCCCCAACCCTGCAGGCACCCGGCGAGCTCACGGCCTCACTTCTCGGGCGCCCTGGGCCCAGGCACGCTTCCATCACCTTCTCTCTCCGGAGCAGGTTGAGGGGTCCTGGGTGCAAGACACACCCCCGCCACGTGGGCACTGTGGGGGCCTCAGACTCACTTTCTGGAGCCTCAGTTAACCCACCCTTCAAATGGGACCACAGTCCTGACCCCTGGGCAGGCGAGGGGCCTGTGATGTCGTGGGTGGGTGCCTGTGGTCAGGGTCCTGGCGTAGGCGGCAGTCAGAGAGCAGGGGGTGTGCTGTGTCTGGGGCCACGGGCCACGGGACCACGGGAGCCTGGTCTGGCCACGGGCATCTTGCTTCTGTCCTTGCTACCCTCGCTCTGTCTAGGGCCTCCCTGCTCAGTGTGGGGAATGCGCGGAGCCCGCTGCTCTCAGCAGGCCTTTGGGGTTTTCTGCATTTGTTCTGGGCAACGTATTCAAGAAGGGCAGAACCCTGGGGCAGGGGGCTGGTCGAGGGCTCTTGTGTGGGTGTCGGCAGGGCTGGTCGCGTTGGTTCTGCACGATAGAGATATTCCACATCGGGTCACATCCAGAATGGGGGCCCTCCCTGGCTCCCCCTCCATGTGGGCGTGCAGGGGCCCAGAGCTCCCGCCTCTTCCGTCCTCAACGTTTGGCCTGGGATGGTTAGTTTCTTGTGCCAGCGTGGCCAGGCTACTGTGACAGCTATTCAATGAAACACCGATCTAGGTGTGGCCGTGAAGACGTTTCTTAGCTGTGATTAATATCTACAATCGCTGGATGCTAAGTTCGGAGGTTATCCTTGATAACGTGGGTGGGCCGCATCCAATCCGTTGAAGGCCTCAAGGGCAGCACTGAGTTTTCCCGAGGAAGATGCCATTCCGCCTGAGTCTTCCACCTTCCGGCCTGCCCTGCAGATTTCAGAGCTGCCAGACCCTATAGTCACATAAGACAATGTGGGGGAATAAACCTCTTAGATACACACGTCTATCTCCCTGTTGTGTGTCCCTGCAGAACCCTGCCTGTTGCAGCCTCCAGGCTCACCCGGCTCAAGTTTCTCAGGCCAGCGCATCGGCTTGGAGGCTCCTGATGGGCCGGGCCTGGCATCGGCCACACGCCCTTCTTCCACGTTCCACTGGGTGAACTCGGCCCCCTGGCCACACCTTACTGTGAGGAGGCTGGGGAGTGTGTCTAGCCCGGCTCCCAGGGAGGCGAGAGCACCAGCTTGTTACACTGCACAGAAGTTACCACCGCAGCCCTAGAAGCTCAACATGACACACGTTTATTCTCTCACCATTTCCATGGGTCGGGAGTCTGGGCATGGCTTCCCTGGGTCCTCTGCTCAGGGTCTCACCAGGCTGCATCCTGGTGTGGCCGAGCTGTGTCTCCTCTGGGGTTCAGGGTCCTTTCCCAAGCTCCCGTGCTGCTGGAGAGCTCACTTCCTGGAAGCTGGGGGACTCCGGGCGCCTTGCTTCTTCAGGGTTAGCAGGAGAGACGGTCTTTGCTGCTTGAAGCCTCTGAGCTTGGGGAACGCCTACGTCCTCTTAAGTCTCTCTTCTGATTAGGTCAGGCTCACCTGGGACATCTATCCCTTTGGCTCAACTCATAGTCAAACTTATTAGGGGCCTTAATCGCATCTGCAAAATCCCTTCACCTCTGCCATATGGTGTGACCCAATAAGGGGAGTGACATCTATCTATTTCTAGGATGCAATGCAAAGTGGGGGGAGGGGAGTATGAGGGGTCTGTATGTTGGGACAGGGACCCAGGAGACGGTGTCAAGTCCTGCAAGCCACAGAAGAGAACAGGTTTGGCGTCCAGCTTCCAAACCTGGTCTGCTTCCTCCCCTGACCCCCAGGAGGAGGGGGCTGGGGACATGGGACAGCCCCCCTCACCAGGCTTTCCCCTGCCTGGGAAAACACTGAAGGCATTTATTTAACATCTTAAATAAGAGAGCATGCTCTTTCCCCCCGTTTCAGGGCGGGTGCTCCTCGCGTGGAGAGGAGGGGTGGAGCGGGGGAGGCGGTGCCCCTCGGGACGATGAAGCAGCCTTCTTCCCGCACTGGCAGCAAAGTCACACACTGTAAACCGGCATAATGACCCTGTCTTCCGAGGCACAAGCCACGCTTCCCCTCAAGCGCAGCCTCTGTGCGGCCTCAGATTTATGCACCCCCAGCCTGCCCGGGGAGGGGGGCTGGCTCAGGGAACCCTGGCTAATCTGGAACACCCGCCCCACGGGGCTTCCCCTCCTGGATCCGTCACCTCCTTCCCACCTTCTTGCTTCCAAAACTGCCCGAGTTACTGATGGTGCCGAGATGCAAGTACCAGCCCCATCTGTCTCCTGACAGAGCCCTGAGCGGAGAGACAGTGACAGGTCTGCCTCCCTTCCCGAAACAAGAGGCTCCCGCCGAGCCTGCCTCTCTCCCCCTTGCCTCCCAGCCCTCGTGGGTGATATGAGCCTACTACAAGCCTAGCCATCGATTCTCCCAGCCTTTCCTGGGGAGCAGTAGGTAATTCCCACCTGGGCTCAGCAACACCTCATCTTAAACCCCCCCTGCCGCCTGGATCCCATCTCCTGGCTGCAGGGGAGGGAGGAGTGGTGGGCACTGCTGTGGCTACTGCCGGGGGCTCACTACTTGACCATACCTCCTTCCCAGGGCAGAGGAGGGAAGGGGCTGCCCTCAGCCACCAGCGCTGATGCAGGTCCTGGGGGCGGTTCTGCTGCTGGTGAGGCTGGGCTGCTGTCGGCAGGAGGATAGTTCTTGGGGAAAGTGCAGCCTCACTGGAGAAACAAGAGCCAGATGCTCATGGAGAGAGACCAGCCTAGGACAGGACACGCTAACGCTGAATCAGGCAGCTTGGGGCAGACCCGCTCTGGGAGTTGAGAAGGGCTCATGGAGGCTGTGGCTGATGGAGAGTGCTCCTGAACTCAAGGCCGAGACTTGCCCAAGGTCATGAGCAGAGCCAGATCCCGATGTGGGCTTCCCAGACCCCAGCCCAGTGCTGGCTGCCCACTCCTAAGGCTGCTGGTCACCTTGGGGTCTTGCATCCTGCCCTTGGAAACCAAAGAAGTATTACCAAGAAGAACCCGACCCCCAAAGCAACACGCTAGCCCCTGTTCTGGCCCTGGCCCCAGACCCCCACCCCAGCACCTCCAAGGTGTGTTGGCCTCTGCAAAGTGGGGCTGGAATCACTGCCTCACAAGGCGGATGTAAGGAATTTGCGTAGATTAGGAGAAAACCAGCAACAACGGCAACCTCAAAAGTGTTTTGCACAAAGTAGATTTGCAAACAGAACATGAACCGTGTCTGATTCTATTGCTCTAACAGCTGGGCTTTGGGGCTATTTCTGAATTACTCTGATTTCTCGGCTCGTCCAATGGCCCACTTATTTAAAATGATTTATTTGCAACAGAAGAGTATGGTGTGTGTGGGGGGGTAGGGGTGTGTGTGTGCGTATTTGAGCCCACTCAGTTGAACCTGGGTTTTGGACTGGGTGAGGCTGAAAATTAGGGGAAACTGTAGAAGAGAAGAGTGCAGAGAGGAGACGGCTGAGAGCCCAGGATCAGGTAGGTCTGGAGCAGGGCTTCCAGGGGGCCGGGGCTGTCTCTCTCACACCTGGAGATGGCTCAGCTCTGGCCCAGCTCCAGCCTCAGCCCCTCCCGTCGTCCTCCCCCAGCATCCTGCACAGTGTCTGAGCGCCCACCATGTCACTGTCACTCCTCTGCTTGGCCCTGAACCCTTTCCAGCTTCCCCTGCCGGGTAATAAATTCCTCCGTGACCCTCCCCCAAGCCGCTCCTCCTCCGACAGGCTCTCTGGACGAGGACCTGCTCAACGCAGCCCCTGTTCTGCTTCTGCATGTGCCCCTCACTGCCTGGGATGCCCTGCCCTGCCCTGTCCACCATCTGATGTCCCTCTGATCCTTCAGGTCCAGCTCATGTGGGAGAAGCCTTTCCTGGCACCTCCAGGAAGATCTGGAAGCTTCCATAGCTCTGTGCTGCTCAGACCCTCACCTAGGGCTGGTTTGCTTCCTCTGCAAAGAACTCCTTAAGGCCAGGCCAGGGGTGTGTGTATGTGTGTGTGTGTGTGTGTGTGTGTGTGTGTGTCTCATTGCCTGGTAGGTCTTAGGAACCCGATCAATGTTTGTGGAAGGAGGAAAAGGGGGAGGGGCAGAGAGGGGAGAGAGGGAGGGGCCCTTTGTGAGACGGTGTGCCACGTGAGGGCTTCCTAGAGGGCTGGTGGCACGCCTTCCCCCCGCCCCGGGCATGGTGTGCTGGTCTCAAGGGGCGGCACCTCTGCCCCGCCTCCCTTTGAGCCTGTTCTGAAGCCCCTCTGCGGCAAAGGAGGGAACGCTGGCATTTCCCACAAAATGAGGGGGAGGCGAGGCAGTCCCCAAGCCTCCCAGCCCTGAAATCTCTTCTATTTATAACGTGAGCCCTGCATCAGCAATTGCTATTCAACTCAGAGGAGGCTGTGAAATGAAATTGTGTAATAGAATTTATTCTCCCCAGTCTGCTTATTAAATCTCACCTCAGAACATGCTCTCTCTGAGTCTGGGGACTTCTCGGTAGCTCCCTGGGGCAGACTCACCAGGTGCCGGCCCTGGGGAGCTGCCCAACGGGCACCTTCGCCCGCACCCGGGAATCCTCGTGGGCAGCTGAGGGCTGCCGGGCCCACGCCCTGGGCCAGGGGCTCACAGGTCCCTGTGGCTTCGTGGGGAGGGGGTGGTCAGGGCAGGAGCTGAGCCAGCTGGAGGCGCTGGCGGCTCCCCCCGTCAGCCCCTCTCCTCACGCTCCACCCCGAGCGCGGGAGCTGCGCCCTCTCTCAGGAGCTCCCTTCCCCCTGGTCCGCAAGTGGTCAACTCCTGGCCTCTCGGAGGCTCAGGCCAAGGCTGGCTTGATCTAAGATGCCCTCCTGGGGCCCCCGCCCCCGCCCCACCCATACCCTCAGCCTTGCCCCACACCAGCGCACGTGACGCTTTAGGACTGCGTGGGCCTGGCCTCCTGGGGCACCCAGTAGATTCCGAGCAATTGTCTGTTAGGAGATTGGGTGGATGGAGCAGGCCCCAGAGGCTGCCCCTGAAGCCCAGGGCCTGGTGGAGGAGCCCCATCCAGGCCAGCGTGGGTGCTGGGCCTCTTGCCCTGGGAGAGCACGCCCTCCTCCTTCCCCATCAGGGCGTGCTCCAGGTCTGTGGAGGAGATGGGTGTGTGAGCTGTCGAGGTCTCCGCAAGAGCGCCACGGACCCCCTGGTTAGACGGAGGAGCTCTTCTAGCTCTAACGAGCCCACAAGGCAGCCCCATCTCGCGACCCCTCTCCCCACCCCCAAAGCCCCGTCTTCTAGACAATCTCTCTCTGGAGGGTGCTGGAAGCCCTGCCCAGGCATGAGCTGGTGATTTCCCCATCAGCCCCTGCGTCAAATCAGTACAGGGCAGGGCTGTGCTTCGCCAGGATGGGGGCTCTGGTTTGTGGCCTCGAGGTTTCCGGTGCCCTCAGCCCTCCTGCCTGCCCCCAGCCACGCTCCAGCAGGGCCTGAGTTCAGGGCTGGGGTGGGGGCCATCGTGACGATCAGACTTCTGAACTCCCCCTCCCAGACAGCCCTCCCGGGTCCTTGAGCCCTGCCAGCCTTAGATGCAGATGAAGGAGGCAGCCAGCCACCCACACAGCTTGCTAACTTGGTAAGTATTTTTAGAACGACTTCTCCAATATTTCCCTCGATAGGAGAGGGAGCAAGGGGGGCTTGAGAGAGGAATTGGGGTTTGCGGGGGGCCAGACTCGGGGTGAGCCTTCTCAAATGCAGAGCCCGCCTACCCATTTGTATGGGGATACAGTACACCCAGGGCACGGCTGTATCATCACCCCATTCTCTATACGGGCACACTGAGGTTCAGAGAGGTTCCCTTCCTTCTAAGTGGTTGAGTCAGGATTTGAACCCAGGAGTTTCTGACTCCGAAGCCTCTGTCCTTGGGCTTGTGTGTCTCCAGGGGGTTGGAAAGCCACACTCTCTGGTACTTCGGTTGGGGTTAGAACAAGCCATGCCATATCCACTGTCCCTGTGAACACGGTGTCCCTTCCGTTGCCCTGGAAGGGGAGGCCAGCCTTCAGGGAGGGAGACAGCCAGACAGATGTCCGGAAAGAGCCCCAGCCTTTCAGGACCCTGGACAGGGGCGCGCACAGCCGCATCTTGTAGGGCCTCCCTGGCCCAGTGAGTCTCACCTCCGATTTACAATCACAAGGGAAAGGTTTAGGACAGACCCATCCTCAGGGTCCACCACGGACAGAAACCCCAGAGAGACAGCTAATGCAGTGGTCTTTTTAACTCTATTTTTTTTTAAAAATTTTATTTATTTATTTATTTATGGCTGTGTTGGGTCTTCACTTCTGTGCGAGGGCTTTCTCTAGTTCCGGCAAGCGGGGGCCACTCTTCATCACGGTGCGCGGGCCTCTCACTATCGCGGCCTCTCCTGTTGCGGAGCACAGGCTCCAGACGCGCAGGCTCGGTAGTTGTGGCTCACGGGCCCAGTTGCTCCACAGCATGTGGGATCTTCCCAGACCAGGGCTCGAACCCGTGTCCCCTGCATTGGCAGGCGGATTCTCAACCACTGTGCCACCAGGGAAGCCCTTAACTCTACTTTTATTTACACAAATGATTCACATGTACAGTCATTCTCCAAGGTACAGAACTTGATAAGAATAACAGTAATAACACTGTACAGCACAAGGGTTGAGAACCACCACTGTGGTCTCTCTTGACCCTACCCCCGTCCCTGCCCCTGCATGTCCTAAAGCCCCTGAGAGCTCCACTCCCCGTTAGAAATGGGCTGGTATCACCTCCCCTTTCCTGAGAGAGAGAAGTGACAGGCTTCAAGCTGCCCAGGCATGAGTACGGGACAGGTGTCTGAGATGGCTTGGCCCTCACCCCGTCCGGCTGTGATGTGGGCAGGTGGCTCCTCCTGGCAGACCACGAGTTCCCTGTCCGTATCCAGGCTGGCTGACCCCTGATTGCTGAGGTGCTGTCCAGCTCTAACAGGGGGTGACTTGTAAGTGGGCTTTGTAACATGCAGAGTGCCCACAGGGATTGGCCTTCCTCCCCTCCCTCTGGTGGTAGGCCCTTCGCCAACCCTGCAGGTGTTTGCCAAACACTCCAGTCTGCCCAGCAGGGTGGGTCAGGGATCGCACGGAGTGCAAGACACCCGTGTTTCATGGGGAAATGGAGCTGAAGGCCAAGGGGATAGCAGGGGGCGGTGAGGGAGACAAGGGATGGGAAGAGCATGTCCCATGGTGCACTGGGGACCTTCTGCAGTCAGGATCTCCAAAGTGACACATTTGTCAAAATTATGACCCAATTAGGCACGATAACTGGTGTGTACGGCTGCAACGCGTGTAATCGCTGGTAATATCACTTAGCGATGAGCGGCTGAGTGACGGGGCTCAGCTGTGCGGGGTGGTGGGGGGAGGAGTAAACACTTCTCCATCCAAGGGCTCCTCGGCTGGGGCAGGGGCGGGGAGCCCCGCGTTGGCTTCAAACGACACCCGAGGACCATTTCTTCCCCATTCATGGGTTTGTTTTTAGATTGGTTGGCTGGGCTGATGTCTGATTCCTCCATCACCCCAGACCCTGCAGGCTCCCCCTGGGGGCTCCCGGCTCTACTCTCCACACCCACAGGTCGGTTCAGTTCCTCCTGGGACCCCCAGACTCTATCTCCGTTCAGGCCCCGCCCCACAGCCCTCATGCCCTTGCGCAGCTCAGCACTCAGCTCTCCTCCCTGAAGCCTTCCCCGACTGCTCTCCCGCAGGTAGCTCTCACAGTCCCTGCCATCACAGGATAACTTCCTACTCACTTCACTCACGGGGCTGTGATTTGAGGCGAGTCCTGGCTATGACCCTGGGGAGGCAGGTGAGCGAGGATCGGCACCTGGATAAGTCCAGGCCCACTCACTGCTGGACAGGCTTGGACAAGGCATCTGGGCTGGCTGGCTGCACACCTGGCGCAGGCAGGGTTGCCTACCTGGAGGGGGCCAGAGGGAGAGTGTAGAAGCCTGGGCCAGTTCTCTGCGGGCTCCTAGGGAAGAGAGAGAGGAGCTAGCTGTCTGGGGCCCCAGAGACTCCCAGCAAGTTCTGCTGCCTCAATCTGTCCCCTAGAGCAGGGGTCGGCCTGCAGACATTCTCTGTAACCAGCCAGCTCGTAGATACTTTCGGCTTTGTGGGCCAGTGGTGTCTGCACAGCTACCCCACTCTCCTATTGTCGCCTGAAAGCAACCGCAGACCATGTGTAAAAATGACTGTGTTCCAGCAGGA
Source organism: Leucopleurus acutus (assembly GCF_964270905.1). Lineage (NCBI taxonomy): Eukaryota > Metazoa > Chordata > Mammalia > Artiodactyla > Delphinidae > Leucopleurus > Leucopleurus acutus. The sequence continues at coordinate 82,122,209 of NC_139159.1, forward strand.
GCTCATTTACAGAAGGAGACGTCTGGCTAAATTTGGGCTCCGGAGTGTTTGCCAACACCTGCTCTAAAGAAGAAACCCCTCTCCGCGTCAAGAATGCTCAGCAGATGCTCTCTGCTGCTGTTTCATCCGTGAGCTTTTTTCCCAGGTAGAGGCTGGTGCATCTGTTGGCCTCTCTCCTCCCAGATGAAGTGATTCTATTAGACACACCAACCACATTTCTGAGGCCTTCTTATTATTCTGAAGGATTTAAAACTCTATCATCTCCTTGGACAACAAAGCAACCTTGGGGAGGTGTCTGATGAGGTCCTGTTTTCCAGGCTTGCTGAGGGTGGAGTCCGAGCCAGCAGAGGGTCCGGTAGGGATGGGCTCTCCGGCCCTCAGCCCAGAGCCTGGGCCCTGCGGCCTACCCTGTAGGCTGGGTCCTTCCTGAGCCAGATTTTTCTGGCCCCCAAAGACAGACTCAGTGAGGGATGCATCCATTTGCTGTTGTCCAGGTGGTGGAGGGAGGGGGCCAGACGGATGAGCTCTCAGTAGCGTGGGGGTCAATTTGCAGGTGTTTGAGAAGAGGAGGTTGTTGACAGCCTGGAGGAGATTTGAGCCACACATGCTGGTCTGGAGAGATGCGGTGAGGGATGGAGGGACAAAGGGGGGACCAATCAGCCTCATGGAACTCAAGGAGGTACCGACCCCAGGCAGGCATTGGCGGGCATCAGTCCTTTCATCCTCAGCTTTCTGGGTGAGACTGTCACGGCCCCATTGTACAGATGAGCACAGTGAGGCTCGCAGGGTCACTGAACTTGACCAAGTGCAGGGGGACCTGACGACCCCCGATGCGCCCTGCCTGGGCCACCCCTCAGTGCAGGGTCCCACCCATGAATAGGCATGCAAAGACCACTGGTCTCAGCAGGAAGTCCACCTCCAGGGCTGGGGTCTGTCACTGATGGCCCTGTGACCCTGACGAGCCCCTCTCGTGTGACCTGCATTCAACAAATCCAAGGGCCCTGCTCTGCCTCAGTTTACCCTCTGTACGTGGGAAGAGTAGCAACTGCACCCTCCTCGTGCAGCTCAGACGGGCCACAGGGTACCGAACAGCCTTGCCCAGCCCTCCCAAAGGCGGGGCGGCGGGGGGGAAACCTGACTGGGTCCTGAGCTGGGTTTGAAGGGTGGACAGGAGTTTCCCAGGTGGAAAGGCAGTGGGGCGGAGGGAACAGCACGCGCGAGGTCCAGAGGGGAGCAGTGGTGAGGAGCTGACGGAGGTGTGGGGTGCTTGGTGGTGATGGGGGTGGGGGCATTCACGGACCCTGGGCTGGGCCTCAGGGGCCTCCCCTCCCACGGCGCCCAGACGGCAGGTGGGAACCAGGGCCTCCCAGTGGCCTGCTGATTCCCTGGGGCCCACGGGGCTGGCCCGACCCGGAAGAGCTGTCCAGCCTGGCGTGAAAATAAAGATTGATCATCGCAGGAAGGCAGCCGGCTCCCCGAGCCAGCCGGGAGTTGCTAGAATACAGAGCTTCATTATTATTTTAAGTGTTACTCAGCTGCTCTATTGAATTCTCCAAGTCAGGAAAAATTCTGGTGAGATAAGAAGTTGACATTTTCAGAAGCAGCAGCGAGAATGGTGCGGGTGGCGAGGACAGAGCAGCGCCAGCTCCGCATGAGGGCGTCTCAGCCCACGGCCCCGACACCCACAGGTGCGCACGTTCACGCTGATTCAGGGGCCAGGGAGTTCAGCCAACCCGAGACGGAGGACAGGGTGGCCGGTCGTGTGCAGAGAGAGCCAGGCCGCCGCCTCTCCCACCTCCCCGATTCCTGCCTTCCTTCCTCCTCCCCCTTCTTCCCTCCCTACTCCCTTCCTTCCTTGAGCACCTACTATGTGCCAGGCTGGGGTACACACTGGCTGAGGACACATCCTTTCTCGGGCTTTGCCCCAGTGCAATGGTGGGGACCAGGACACGCATCGCTCACAGGGTCGTGTGTGTGTCTGTGTGGGTGAGCGGAGGCCCAGGTGGGCACGCAGGGAGCCCCGAGGAGGGGCAGCTGTCGGCCCCTGGCTGCCTCGCTCACCTTCGAGGCCTCTGGCCTGGAGCAGAGCCTGGTGTGAAGCAGATGCTCAACAAATCCTGGTTAAATGCAGGCTGAGAAGGCGTGTGGGTGGAGGAATAAGTGGATCTCTCTGGGGACCTGCAACAGGAAGCCTTGGCTCTGGGTCCTCAGGGCAGTGTGGGTTTTCTTGGACCAGAACGCCCAGGAAGGCAATGGCTAGACAAAGTCTCTGGGGGATGGCCCAGCTGGTGACTGCCACTAACTGAAGAGTGGGGTGTGGCTGGAGGGCAGAGGAGGAGGGTGGAGGCTGGAAATAGAGGCTGGAAGGTGGAGGCTGGAAGGTAGAGGCTGGGAGGTGGAGGCTGGGAAGTGGAGACCGGGAAGTGGAGGCTGGGAGGAGAAGGATGGAGGTAGAGGCTGGGAGGTGGAGGCTAGAGGTGGAGGATAGGGTTCAGCCACCTCATCAGACCACAGCTGGTGCCTGGCCAGGGTCTTGGACAGAGTGGGTCCTCACTACTTTTTTGAATGAAAGAATGGACGAATGAGCGCATGAATGGCATGATACCGAGACTACTAGGACAGCAGCAGAGACGGGGACCCCGATCCCGGGTCATGAGAGACGGACAGATCTCAGGTCTGTCTCATGAGAAACAGCATTTTCAGGAGGCCCAGAATTGTCCTGAGCAAATTCAGACTCTGGATAGCTGTCCTTCACCTCGGGCCTTCCCCTTTGCCACAGGCGCACTGCAGAGGTGAGGAGACCTGCAGGCGCAGAGACACACTCTCCCTCTGAGTCTCCCAGTGCTTTGCTCACAGCGCTCCCAGAGCCAACCTGCACTCGGTTGCCCTCTCCGTGAACCCCAGGCCCAGCCCCTCCCTCAAGGGGCTCACAGTCTAACCGTGAGAACAAACACCGTGGCCTGGCCACACCAGCTGGCACCCTTTGTACAGACAGGGGGCCTGGGGGAGCCTGGGCTCCTAGAGGTGAGTAACTGTTTCTAGCTCTGCTGGCGCCGGGGGCACACCTGGGGGGCAGCAGATTCCCAGCTCTGCCGTCCTGTCTGGGGGTTGGGGGGAGTGACAATGTGAGTTTCTCCTCATACAAGGTAGAATGATATGCACATCTGTTTAGTGGCAATGACTGTTGCTGTTATTACACCTTTTTCTAAGGGGAACAAATTCATTCCCTTGATAAATATGTATGGAGCACCCCCTGCTCTGCATCTGAGCGACACAGACTGAGGTCTTTGCAGAGATGGTCCTGAAACGCTGCCCGCAAGGCTTCAGGCTGGGGCCATCACAGGGGCTCCTCCACCTGTCCTGAAGGCCGCGCCCTCCACCCTTCCCTCTGGTTATTGGTTTGATGTCTATCTCCCCCCATCAGACCAACTCCATGAGGGCAGGTCCCTTGGCTGCCTTGGCCACTGGCCCCAGGTAAGCATTCAGCATGCCAAGTAACTGAATGGATTATTTTTAATGGTCACCATGGTCCCATCGGGGAGCTGTCATTATCCCCATTTGACAGATGGAAACACTGAGGCCCTACAACCTAGGCCTGCGTGAGTCCGGAGCTGGGGTCTTGATCACTGTGTCTACTACAAGAGGCTGGTGGGAGTAACACGGTCCTTCCCCTTGCTGATCCTGAGATGACAGGGACAAGCACAGGGGTCGGGGAGGGTCGGGTGAGGTGGAGAGGGCTGGGGTCCGGGAGAGACGTGACCCTGGAAGTGCGCTTTAGGATCTGGGCGGCATCCAGACAAGGGTGGGAGGCTGGAAGGAGGAGGCGCAGCCGATCCAGGAGGCCTGCGTGAAGAGAGGGCCGATCATAGGGGAGACGCCGTTACCGGGGCCACCGTCATATCATCTTCTGAATCCTTCCTGTGGCCAGGTATGAGGCTGAGAAGGTATCTGCACCTTATTTTAGTTAAACCTCACAAAGCCCGAGGGAAGACCTGAGGCTCAGCAAAGGCGAGGAGCTCAGGGGGACCCGGCAGGTGCGGGCTGGACCCTGGGTGGTCCGAGCCCTCCTCCTGGGGGTTCAGGGTGGGCAGGTTTCCTGGGGAGACTGTATGCAGGGAAGGTACGAGACCAGATTTGTCTACATCAGTGGTCCTCAGAGTGTGAGCTGGGAGCTCTGGGGATCCCCAAGATCTCTGCAGGGGACCCCACAGTCTTGGGTTTTTCTTCATTAACTTCAACCAGAGTGACGCATAGCAACAGGCTGGAGGCAGCGCAGAAATGAGCCTCTGGTGGCTTCCATTCAGCCGGACACAAAAGAGATTTGCAACCATGTAAGCCCATGCTTCCCTCACTCTTTTTTTCTGGTTTGGGGAAATAAGGTACTTTTTCATCCAAACATGTTACTTGTGTTAATGTATAATATGGGTTTATAGTTTCAAAACATGAATTAATATTTTAAAATATGTCATATTTTATTTTTAACGTGGTCATCATCGATAGACACGTACGTAAACACGTACAGAAACAAGTGATTTCTGGGGTCTCACTAAGTTTTAAGAGTGTAAAGTGGTCCTTCAACCACAAAAAGTGGGAGAAACGCTGAGGGGCTTGGGGGGGGCGGTGGCCCCGTGAGGCCTGCACCCCCTTCTTTGACGAGGATGAGTCCCTGAGCCCAGTCTCTTCCCCAGAGATGCCTCTGCCAGGCTGGGGGAGAGGGAGCAGGCGGGGCGGCAGTAGGCAGGCCCCTCCCTCCCCGTAGACTGCCCTGCACAGCCTGGGAGGCCAGGGGGATTGGCCATCATCACTGTGAGCAGGCCAGTCTCCCCACTGGGTCTCCGGACGTGCTTGTCTCCTGGTGGAGCGTGAAGCCTGGGCCTGGGCGCTACGAGGTGAGACTCAAGCCCTGGACCTGCCCCACGTCCCCTTCCCTGTGACCTTGACCGAACCATCCAGCCTTCCCCTGGCGCGAGCCCCATGACAGAGAGCCCACTGTGTTACAGGGGCTCAGCACACGGGATCAGGGGTGAGCCAGGCAGACGCCCTGGAGTCTGGGAGGGGAGGGTGGAGAGGACAGTTGTACTGAAGTGTGATGAGGTAGGAAGGGCAGGGGGTGGGGAGCTCTGGGTGCCCACACCGAGGGGTCATGGGTGGGGGGCAGGGAGGCAAGGGAAGGACTCCTGGTGCCCCTGGGGTCTGAGGGGCGGAAAGAGGCTGTCCAGACCAGGGAATTAGAATCGGCAGGACACTGCACCTCGGAAGGCTTAGGAAGGGAGGTGTCGGCCCAGCAGGGCTGAGTGCCCAGGGGAGGGGGAGGCTCATTCCTGCTGCTGATGGCTGCAGAGATAGTCTCCCCCGGATATTGACAACACAACCTTCAGGGATTTTAATATCATGGCTCTGTGGGGCCACTGTGATGCCTGCTGTCACTAAGCAGCTTGGCATCTGCAGAGGTTGGTGTGGGAGGATCTCCTCAGCCCTCCATCTGCTCGTCCTTAGAGCAGCTCACTCACCCATTCACTGACTCGCCCATTCCAGCCCTTGTATCCACACACCCATTCATTCACTCATTTATTCATTCAACCACCTACCTGTCCCTTCATTTATCCATTCACTCATTTGCCCACCTGTCAGTCCACCTTATCATCCCACAAGATTTAGTAAGCGTCTCCTATGTGTCAGGGCAAGTGTCCAGGGAGACAATGATTTGTACTTGTTATCTGTCTGCAAGGAGATTGAAAGTCCAGTAGAGAAAACAATGATGGTGGTGGTGGTGGTGGTGCTGGTAATGATAATGGTGGTAATGGTGGTGGTGGTGATGGTGATGGTGATAGTGGTGATGGTGATGGTGGTGGTGGTGATGGTGGTGGTGGTGGTGATGGTAATGGTGATAGTGGTGGTGATGGTGGTGGCGGTGGTGGTGATGGTGATGGTGGTGATGGTGATGGTGGTGGTGGTGGTGGTGATGGTGGTGATGGTGGTAATGGTGGTGGTGGTGGTGATGGTGGTGGTGGTGGTGGTGATGGTGGTGGTGGTGGTGGTGGTGGTGGTGGTGATGGTAATGGTGATAGTGGTGGTGATGGTGGTGATGGTGTGGTGGTGGTGGTGGTGGTGATGGTGATGGTGGTGATGGTGATGGTGGTGATGTTGGTGGTGGTGATGGTGGTGATGGTGATGGTGGTGATGGTGGTGATGGTGATGGTGGTGGTGGTGGTGATGGTGATGATGATGGTGGTTATGGTGGTGTTGGTGATGTTGGTGTTGGTGGTGATGGTGATGGTGGTGGTGGTGGTGATGGTGATGGTGATGGTGGTGATGATGATGGTGATGGTGTTGGTGGTGATGGTGATGGTGGTCATGATGGTGATGGTGGTCGTGATGATGATGGTGGTGGTGGTGATGGTGATGGTGGTAATGGTGATGATGGTAATGGTGATGGTGGTGGTGATGATGATGGTGGTGGTGGTGATGGTGGTGGTGGTAATGGTGATGGTGGTGGTGGTGGTGATGATGGTGATGATGCTGGTAGCAATAGTAATTAACATTTTTTAAGCATGTAGTATCTTCCAGGTAGTATTCTAAGCCCTCTACATATATTAGTTCACTTAATTCTCAAAATAAGTCTATGAGGGAGATACTATTAAGGCCTCATTTTATAGTTAAGGAAACAGAAGTATGGAGAGGTTGAATAATATGCCAAGGTCACAGACACCGAGTGGCTAAGACAATCCCCACCCCCCACCCCGGGCTGCTGGAAGAACACCTGGCTGACAGTTACCAACCAGGGCAGCAGGGGTCTTGGTGATGTGGGCAACTGGCTGGCTCTTACAGAGGGGGAGAGGTCAGCTCTGCCTGGGGTGATCAGGGAAGGCCTCACAGAGGAGGTGGCATTTAGCTGGGTCTTGAAGATCGAATAAGAAATTGGTAGGAAGAGAAGAACAGAAGGAAGGCAGCAGAAGGAAGATAATGCAAAGGGTGTGAAACAGGGGTATTGAGCTAGTGGTTTGGTGGGTGGTGAGTCCAGAGAAAGTTGGGGGAGACTTGAAAGTTCAGGAACTGCAAACTTGGTGGACCCTGAGTGTCCTGCTGGGGGCCTTATGAGCAGGGAGTGAGCTGGCACTGGTTGGGGGAGCATCAAGAGAAACCCAGCATCTCAAGCCCCAGAGCAGGGGCCGGGCAAAGCCGCACTTGATCAGCACGATTGGTGGGGAAAGGCTCACACAGAGGTCACTGGCAGAGTGTCCAGCAAGTGCTGGCATCCAAGTAAGCATCAGGGAGGCTGGGGGAGCTCCCTGGAGAGTGGCCAGAGGTGGCACCAGCTTCCCGGTTGAGACAATGAGGATGCCCGCGAGAGGCCTGGCTGTGGCTGGTGGCCAGCTGGGCTCAGAGCAGGCAGAGCCATGCCCCAAGGTGAAGTGAGAGCCAGTCAGAAGCTGCAGAGGTTATGTATGGGCTGCGGTCAACGTGCAGATCCTGTGGGGATGGTGTGGAGAGAGGCGGGGTGGGGGAAGGGATGGTCCCCTTCAGACCCTGGACGCAGGTGCACCAGGTCAGCGCTGCCACCTCCGTGGACTAACTGCACTGCCCATTCAGGAGAGATCTGGCGGGAGTAGGGAACGCTGGGTCCTGGCACCTTGGGCCCGCCTGAAGCACACGCTGGCCTTGGCTTTCTCCTCTCAATACAGGGGTTGCCTGGACCCATATTCGGGCCATCTCGGGGCTAAGGGAGGGTCAGGGCCATCGATCACGTTGTGTGAGTAGCTTCTTCCTTTAGAAGGGGACGAGGCCACCTCGGTTTCTTGGGGTGCACGCGGTCCTCGATTCCCTCCAGGTCTCAGTTTGCCACATTGTTAAGTGAGAGGTGTACCCCGGGTCTGGATTCTCTGGGAGAGAGACAGAGGAGGAGGTGTGGTCTCCACTGGACAGACAGGCAGAACCCTTGACCCCAGATCCACAAGTAGCCAGGAGAGCTCGGTCTGGAAGGCAGGAGGCCTGAATGTACCCCAGGCTCCCACCACGAGCCACAGAGAGGAGCGCCGAGAAGGTGCATTAACAAAAGATCTGTGGCTCCGCAGACAGAAGGGAATATTGACACGGTTATTTTTAGCATTATTAAAATAAGTCTGTTTTGCTCTTTTTCTGCGCTCCTCTCCTGGGCTCAATCTTCGTTTCCAGATTGAATGTGTGTATGGGTCCAGGCCAAGGTGCCAGGGGAGCTACCACTGCAATCAAAATGTTAATGAGACCCTGACTGTATCTCGGGATGGCTCCATTCCTCTGCCTTCCCCGGATGTTGCTGGGTCTTTGTGGAACCCTGGGGAGTGGCACCCGTGCTCCTTGGAAATGAGACCTCAGCTTAATGCTCCATGGAAACAGGCCTCGGGAAGCCTGGAAAACGTGGGGATGTGGAGAGATGGGCTTCGCCCCTGAGCCTGGCTTCCTCCTCTCCTGCTGGCCCGCCTCCAGGTCAGATTCAAGCCAGGCTATTGGTTGGGGCGGAACCACAAAACCACTGTCCATGGTGCTGACCCCACCTGACCCGGGACCGGGCTTCCCCAGATACTGAGTGGTCAGAGCTGACCGGGACGGTCACAGCCTCTGGCTCAGGCGGAGGGCGTGGGCCGCACCGGGAGGGGAGCGTGGTTATGGGGAGGTGACCATGCCCTCAGGAAGACACTGGGTCTAACAGGCTCTGGCACTTTGAGCTGCGTGTTCCGGGGCAAGTTACATGGCCTCTCTGAGTTTCCTTAACCTCCTCTGTGAAATTAGAACGCTGGCATCCTCCCCGCCGCCACCCCCCATCCCCTTGCCACCTCCCGTCAGCAGTTTCATGCTCCCAAGCCCCTTGCTCTTGTGGATGGTCAGCCATGATTGCTAGTGTTTTGTTAAAGCCAAATTGTTGCAGACCCCGGACTCGACCCCTGTTGCCTGGAGGGCTGGGCCACTCACCCGACCTCCTTCCTCTCAGCCACCTTCCCCCAGGGGGCCTGGATCTCCCCACACCCCTCCCCCAGCTGAGCCAGCACTGTTATGATTGGCTGGTTCCTGTGCAGTGCCGACTGTCAACACTGTGAAGGTCTCACCCAGACCATGCCCTGGAATTGGCCTGGAGCCAGCCTAGGCTGGTGACGAGCCCTCAGAGCTCCTCCTCTGGGCCCAGGGAGAAACATGAGCCCTGCCCTGGCTCCCAGAGCCGCCCGGGACTGACCTGGAGTCAGGGCCACTGGCTGGCACGAGCGGGGTCTGGCGTCCCTGCTGGGTTCCCCAGGCTTGGGCTCGCCCTCTGATTCACACCAAGAGAATGTAAGTCAGCCTCTCCACCAGCCTGCCCTCCCGTCTCTGTCCCATCAAGTCCAAACCCAGATCTTCCCAAGTCCTGCCCCCTCTGACACCCTCCTGGGCACCCGCTGGCTCCAGGCCGACAGGCCCACGCCGTCCATCCCGGTTCACTTCAGAAGCACCAAGGCTCTCCTCCCCAGGCCGTCCTGGCCCCTCCCACCGCCCCGCCTCCCTCCGGGCCCTTCCTCCTCTCCAGGCCGTCCTGGCCCCTCCCACCGCCCCGCCTCCCTCCGGGCCCTTCCTCCTCCCCAGGCCGTCCTGGCCCCTCCCACCGCCCCGCCTCCCTCCGGGCCCTTCCTCCTCCCCAGGCCGTCCTGGCCCCTCCCACCGCCCCGCCTCCCTCCGGGCCCTTCCTCCTCTCCAGGCCGTCCTGGCCCCTCCCACCGCCCCGCCTCCCTCCAGGCCCTTCCTCCTCTCCCTCCGTGGTAACAGGCCCCTTTCTGTCTTCGAACTTCCATCTGGGCACCTCCGGGCTCTCTGAGCCCTGCACTCGGTCCTGCATGCATCCTTTCACCTGCCACCCCTCCCCCGCCCCCGATGGTGTGAGAGCTGCTGGAGCAGGCGGGTTGGTGGATGAACGCCTTGATCTCCCCACAGCCTCTTCACGGCTCTGAATTTTCTACATGACTGGCCGTCAGGTTTCCATCCTTGGCGTTCAGGACCCGTCGCAGTTTCTCCCCTGCCTTACCTTTCCAGAGCTCCCCACCATCCTCCTGTCTGTGTCCGGCCTCGCAGAGACTCACCCCTTACCCCTGCCGTCCCAGCGCCCACCCACCACTCCTGTTCTGCCTCCTGCTCTGTGCTCCCCCCACCCCCAGACAGCAAAACTTCACTTTTCATCCTTTTAACCAGTTAACAAATTTTTCCAGCTGCTGTTGCTGGGGGGTTTGCCATGGTGGGTAAAAGTGGACACAGCCCCAGCCTTCGCAGGGCTCTGGGGAAAAGACACAGGCATCAAAACCCACAGACTCATGCGAAGTTGCCCTGGGACATGTGTGGCAAGGGAGAGACGTGCACTGGGAGAACGCAGATAGGGGGTCGACAGGCTCAGGGATGCAGCCTGAGCTGAGATCTGAAGGGTGAGCGGAGAGAACCCAAAGTGTTCCAGGCAGAGGGAGAGCCCGTGCAAAGGCCCTGGGGTTGGCAGGGAGGGTGGCAGGTAGGAAGCACTAACAGAAGCAAGTGCTGGAACTCAGATGGTTAGGGGTGTGTGGGACAGGGGCTGAGGCTGGCCTCGAAGGGCTGGGCAGGTGTGGAGGGTGAGTTGGGGAGACAGGAGGGGATGTGGGGAGACCAGGCAGGACACGTGTAGTCAGCATGGAAGAGGCAGTGGTGGGGGCTCAATGCTGGGGTTGATCGTTGAGAGGGAAGGTGTGGCTGGGGGAGGGGCATACCCTGAACAAACACAGAGAGTCCACTTCCGTGCCAGGAGGGGACTGCCTCACACAGGGAGCTGCATTCCTGTCCCACCTAGAAGTCCCTCTGCCTCTACGCTGGGGGGCCCCCACTTTGAAGGTCCCCGAAGGCCAGACCTAGATGCTCAAGAGCCTCGCTCGTAATGGATGCCGTCCACGTTTAATGGGTCTGGAAGCGGCCCCCGGACTTCCGCCTGCCCTGCCCTGCTCACACATTTGTTCCAGGGTCCTTGGCTCTAGTGACATGTGACTCAGGAGATGGGGGAGGTCAGAGGCCTTACCTGTCTTCCCCCACCCCGTGTCCCTACACTCAGCAGGCCTTAAGAGTCCCCTTTGTCCAGGTGCTCGGGCCAGAGACGCCATCAGCAAAGCCCATGGGCCCCGCTCCCCGCCCCTCGCCTCCAGACCGGACGCCTCCCGGCCTCTGAGCATGGCAGGCTGCACCCCCTCCGTCCTGGGTCACTTCGCAGCCCCTTCCCCCCACAGTGCCTCCCAGGATGTTCAGTCCAGCTGGTCCCCCAAACCCTCCAGTGGTTTGCAGTGTCCCTGCGGGTAAAAGCTAGACACAGCGGTCTGGAGCCCGAGGGTCCTCGCGGCGCTGCTCCCCTCCCCTCACCCCGTTCACCTGCTCCGGCCGTTCACTTCCTTGGCACCGCACCTGGCACATAGTAGGTGCTCACTAAATACCTGCTGAGGGCATGGACGCTGGAGCGAGGGGCAGAAGGTGGAGGCCGCTCTCGCCTCCTCACCTTGGAGTGCTGAGCTGAGTCATGTGTCACCAGCCCTGGAGACTGGAACAGAGGAAGAAGGGGGGACCCTCAGGTCATCTCTCGAGGTGACTGCAAGTAGTAAAGGGAAGCCGGACCCCCTCCAGGACAGAAACCAGCGTTTATGGAGTATGTGATGCAGGCCTGGCAGGGCACTGGAGACTCAGGGGGTGAGGGGCCGGCCTGAGGCTGCACAGCCCAGATGAGTCAGAGAACAGGTGAAGCCCGTGCCAGCGCCCACAGCCCGGCTCTGAGTCCCGTGGTGTTTCAGATGCTGGCCCTACCCGCTTCTCCCTCCCCCTCTGGGCTTGGTCTGCCTCCTGTACAGTGGGAGTCTGGGTACCACCTCTGGGAGCTCCTCTCCAGGGCTGACACATCCCTATTCTGAAAAGGAGCCTTTTCAGCGCCTCCCAGGTGTATTCACCTGGGCCAGGTGTCATCATCAGGTCTGGCCCTCGCCATGGGGGAGCGCAAGGGCGAGAGGCGCTCTGTGGGTGGGCATTAATGTGCTCACACGCCCTCTACTTCAGCAAGCAGCCACTGCGCGCCTATGCAGGCAGGGCTCTGCGGCCAAGCCTGCTGTGCACGAGGCCGTGTGACGCTTTGCAGACTGAGAGCCTTTCAGGGTGGAGGACAGAGTATTTCCCACCTCCCCAGCCCCATCCCTGCCCTGAGCACTCTTAGCACCTCGGTGCATAGTAGGGACCCTGTAAATCGCCCTTTAATTGGCTAGAACGGAAAAGAAGCAATCCAGGTTCTCCAAGGCATTGCCATGGTGACTTCTCCCTCACTGCCCTTTCTCCCAGCCTCCAGGGAACAGGGTCCCCCTGAATGAGCTCTCCAGGTGGCATGAGGGTCTCTGTTGTCAGTGAGAGGATGTCCCTCACACTTTGCGGACCTCAACCCACCAAATGAGTGCCTGACTCCAGGTAAACTTGGAAGATTCCCCACAGCCTTGTCCCCAGTGGGACAGGGCCAGGGACCCTGGGGAGCTGCGTCTCTCTGCTCCCTCGGGCTCACGCCTCTTCACAAGGGGGCCTGGAAGCTTGCAGGCGCCTGGGAGGTTGGGAGCAGCTGACAGGGTTCCCAGAGCCACAGACAAGAAAGACAGGAAAGCCAGCCTGGCCTGCAGCCTGGGGGCGACGGTGCATGTGGGCAGGTGCTCACCGCTGAAACAGCACCCTGCTGCGCAAGGCTGGCTGGGGCACGGACCCAGGGCTCTGAGCACGCCTCCTGTAGATCCTTTGACATCTCGCCACAACCAGGAGGCCGGTCCAGGGTCCTCGGTATTACTTCACGACACCACAAGTGAGCGGGCAGGTGTGTGTGTGTGCGCGTGCGCGCGTGTGCCTACATGTGCTTTGGGAGTGCAGCTATGACCCTGTTGCTTGGAAACGCTGCTCTTTGGTGAGGCTTGCCGGGCGGGGGCCGTGTCTCGTGGTCTTTAAGGGCTGGTGAACACACAGGTGGAGGAGGGGGCGGGGGGCGGGCCTTCAGTGCCTTGGAGACTCGTGGAGGCCAGGTGTGTGCTGGACACGGGGGCTCCACCGGCGAGCAGGCAGCCGGGGCCGCGCGCAGCAGAGCCCAGGTCTGGGAGGAATAGATGTCGAACCACGAACGTCACACAAGTTACAATCTAATTCCACGGTCACTGGGGGCCCCTGGGTGTGGGTGTCAGACCGGGGGGGGGGGGAGTAGGGGCGGGAGGATCCCTGGGCCTTGAGCCCTGATGCCCCGGACACTGGGGGCCGGCTCTGACCTGATGGCTCTCCTGCAACCCGGAACCCCTCCCTGCGCCGCCCGCAGAGCTGTCAGCGAGAGTCCTTGGCCTCAGCGGCCCTCGCCGTCTTAGCTCCATGAGGAGGCCGTGAAGGCTCTCGGCTCGTGTCCCCGTCTGGGCCTGGGGCCTGACCGTGTCCTCTGCTGACGGAGAAGCCCGCCTTCCGCCCGCTGCGGCTGTGATGTGTAATGTGTAAGTTTTACACATTAACTTGTAAAAGCCCATCTGTTCTCCGACCGTGGCTCCCTAACTCATCCTGGGATGCAGACGGGTGATTTCTGATAAAGCAGCCCTTTCAGGCCTGAGTCACTGTAACTGCAGATGTGAGGGCAGCCCTCACTGCCCGCCCCGCCAGCAGCCTTCCTGTTTAGAGGACAATTTGTTGCTTTGGTTGTTTGGGTTTTTTTAAAAAGAAGTAGCTGAGCTTGGGTTTCCGTCCACCCAGGGGAGCAGGGGCAGGGGGTGGGGAGCTGGGGGCCCCCATGCCCTGTCTTGTGGCAGGAGGGAAGGGCCCCTGACCGGGCGGCAGGGTCCCGGCTCTTTCTCTGTCCCCTGCTGGCCACACAGAGGGCTGCACCCGTGGGCTGCTGGCCAGTCACTGACTCGTGCTGGCCACACTGGCCCACTCTGTGCTCAGACCACAGGGGTCTCTGTTCCCGGGGCAGAACGGGCTCAGGTTCTGAGCACACACAGTCGAGGCCTGGGCATCACGTGCCCACCAGAGCTTCTGAGGTGACCAGGCCTTGGCTTCAGCTTCCCAGCTGGTCCTTCAACTCTCCCTCTGGTTGAAGCCTTTTGTCTGGGGCCCGGACCCCACTGTGAATCCACAGACATGTTAAGGCCTTGGGCAAGTCACCTCTTGTATCTGGGCCTCAGTTTCCTGATCTATAAAGTGGGTCCACCTTTGTTTTCCCAGCCCAAACTGCAGGAATGACATGGGGACCCAAGGGGATCTTGTTCTATGTTTCCAGTTCACAGGTGAGGAGATCAAGGCCCAGGACAACACGTGCACTGACCGCAGAGGTGGACTGGAACCCAGGTGCGGAACCCTTCACCACACCCCTGTTTTGTGGACCTACTAGTCATCAGTGGTACCACTGGGATCTCGGGGCGCCCGGGGTGCTAGGAGCTCCCCACCTCCCGGAGGCGCCCTGGGGAATCCTGACGTGAACATCCTCCTCTCAAGATCAAGTGTAAAGCTGCCCACCTCGGCCTCCCCCACGGCCCTCACCAATCAGGGCGCTGCCTCTGAGGCCCTCAGGACACAGCTGTCCTTCCAGACATGCCAGGGCCAGCAGTCTGTCCATCTGCTCCGTTTCTGGGGCCCAGGCCTGGAGAGGAGAGGTAGGGTCAGCTCCCCAGCAGCAGTCCGGCCCAGCTCCTCCCCCGGGCCCACCTGCCGGGACCCTCACCTCTGCTGCCTCCCGATTCCACCGTCTGTCCCAGCCCTGCGCCCCTCACCCTCTCCACCCCGCCAAGCTTGGCCACTGTGTCCCAGCTCTGCTCACGTGGTGTGCAAACATCGCTGCCCGTTGGCTGTTTCTTCTACGGAGAGGCCATTTTAGGGGGACAGAAAGAACTCATGCTGTTTGAACCCCCCAAGCTCCTCGCAAGACGAGTAGGAAGGTAACAGCGCCAGCCGTGGGAACAGCCAGCGCTTCCCGAGCTCTTGCTGAGCTGCGGACGTGGACGTGCAGGGCTTTGGTCCACCTGTGGCCGTCACCCTGTGGCCGGACTGCCCTGTGTCTCGTTGCTCATGGCAACAGTGGGGAGGGTGCGGGACGCAAGCTCGTGGACACCGTGGGGAGGATGGAGCGAGACAGGGCCACGCCTGGCACTTGTCAGAGCCCGGTAGACGCTGGCTACCACCACTGTTATCAGAGCAAGCATGTCCCTGGCCCCATTTTTGAGTTTCCAAGGCCGAGACCTCAAAGGGAGCGGGTGGCTTGCCCAAGCCCACCAGGAGATTTGGGGCCGGGGCAGCCAGGGGTGCTCTTTCTGCTGCACCCACTGCTGCCTCCTGGTTACTGACGGGGCCACGCAGATGGGACTGGCGGAAGGACCGGGAAGCTGGGGGGAAGGTGGTGGCATGGAACATCAGAGATGGGAGGGTGGCCCCAAGGTGGGCCCCTAAGGGAGGATCACGCTCCCCTGCCCCCTCCCTCCCCTGCACACCCCTCTGTTAGCCACCATCTTGGAACGACCCTACACGCTCCCCCGTATTTTCTGACCCCTCTGTCTCCCAGGCCGGGCCCATCTGGGGACCCCTGTGCTCGTGAGGCCGTGGCAGTGGGGGAAGAGCTGGGTCTTGGGCTGAGCTCCTGCGTTCTAGCCCCTCCTCTCCCAGCCGTGAGGACCCCTCCACCCAACCCAGAGGTGGGCTCGCAGCGGGGAGGGGGGTTTTGTGGTGGGCAGTGAGCAAGGTGTCTGTGCACTGAGGCTTGTCCAGGGGAAGGTCAGGGACTCACACCCGAGACCAGGGTTCCTGCGGCTCAAGCTGGACGCCCCGAGGCAGTGGGCAGGGCCTTCTCCTGCCAGGACAGCCCTCGTGCCAGTGCCCTGCCGGATGCCCAGGCTCTAAACCACACACCTGGTCCTCGTTCTTGCGCCTTCTGCCAGCTCGTCCAACCCGAGGGCCCAGGCTGGCTGTGTCCGTCATCAAACACGAGGAAGGACTGCACGGCAGTCATGACCTGGGTGCTTCCTCCGAGCGACTGTGAGTCTCTCTACCCACCGAGATGCGCAGAGACGGCTTCCTGAAGGTCAAACAGGTAATTTGAAAGCGCCTTGGGGTGCACCCTGGCTTAACCCCAATTTTACAGGTGGGGAAGCCGGAGACCAGGGAGGCGAAGTGATTTGCCACCGGGGCTGGTGGGGGGAGGGCTGGGGGTCCCTACGTGTCGCCTCAGCGCCTCCTCCTGCTGGCCTCCCCGGCCCCGCCGGCGCAGTACTGCCTCTGGCTCCCAGGGGGCGCGGACGTCCCGCGGCTGGCTTCCTGCCGCCTGGAGCTGTGTGTGTTTCCCAATCAGTAGAAGACGCTCAGTCCCGGGGATGTCGCTGTCAGAGCCTTCACACATCTGCATCGCAAGGGGCCCAAACGAAAAGTCTTTTCCTGTTGGGGGAAAAATTGTAAAAGGAGAAAGGGAGACTTTGCCTGACAGATTAGAAAATTTTCCACTTCCCAGCGTTTGTTTGAACCAAGTATTTGTGTTTCTCGTGCCCAATTACCCAGGCTGAAAAAGGAGTGCAGTGTGCGTTTCCCGAGCCCAGCAGAGGCGCCCGGCGCATTGATCCGGCCGCGGAATCTGCAGGGATTTATAGGGGTCGGGGGCAGCAGGTGCCAACCCACAGGCCTGCCACACAGGGGTCTGTTCCACCCAGCCTTGCGCTCAGGCTTGACCTTGGAAAAGCCACTGGGGAACAGGTCTGCATCACAAGGGTGCCGAGAAGGCCACAGCATTTCATCCGAAACAGGGAGCACCTACAAATAAAACCGATGAATATTTTTACACTGATTTGCAGCCGTCACAGTGCTTTTGAAGTCTGATTCCTAATTAGCCCTGGGAAGCGGGGGATGAGCCGTGCCCTGGGGCAGAGGCAACAGAAATCAGAGGGTGAGGGAGTGTGAAGGGCCACCTGGGCGCCAGCAGCAGGAAGGGGCCCGGGCAGGGCTGGTTCTTTTCCATCTGAGCTGGGAGCCTGGGAGCCAGCCAGAGGGCGCGTAGGGGCAGAGGAGGCCGGACCTGCCTCGGGCCTGGGGTCCAGGTGAGGACATTCGTGTGGACAAGACTCATGCGGGGCCAAAGTCTGGTAGGAAAATCCTAGGGACACTGGTCTGTTGAGTCGTTGAAGTGAATCTGAGGAAACGAGAGGTGATCACCATGGGAGACACGGCTTCCAGGGCCTGGGGGATGGGGTCCCAAGATTTCCTCCAGCCCAGGAATTCGAGAGGGCTGGAGAGAGGGCTGGATTCTGGAAGAGGCCTTTCTCAACTTCATGTGTTCACAATGGAGCCCTTGCTTCCACCGCAAGCCTGTTCCTCCCACGGGCCTCCCCAGCAAGGACTCAGCCCCCAGCCCCTCACTCAGCCAGCAGCTGGGTCATTCTCATCTCCATGGCTCTCCGCATCCATCCAGCCGCCGCCAGGTCCTGCCAGTGCTACTGTAGATCTCTCACTGTGCCCACTTCTCTGTGTCCCAGCTGCTGCCACCCACCCACTGGTCCCCCTGCCTCCACTCTTTGCCTCCACTCATTGCTGTGCAATGGCCGGGCTCATCTTTTAAAAACACAAATCAGAGCGAGTCACTCCCTTATGAAACTGCAAAGCCCATGTCCTGCCTCTAAGCCGGATGAGATGCAGCCCTGCCCGCCTCCCCACCCGTCACTGCTGCAGGTGGCCCCAGTCACACCGAGAGCAGCGGCGGGCCGCGCTCCCTGCTTCTCTGTGTATTTGTTCCTGTGCCCCGAGGTGTGCCAGGGCCCTGGCGTGGACTAGGTGCTCGTTAATACTTGCTGACTGATGAACGAGCTGGTGCTTGGGGCTGGGGGTGGGGTCTTCAGCCAGGAATTGCTGAATGCAGGAGAGGTCGCTGAGATGGAGGGGGAAAGGCTCCATGTGCGTGGAGGACCAAAGGGCAGGGGAGTGGGAGGGTGACACCCGGCCCC
Organism: Leucopleurus acutus; assembly: GCF_964270905.1. Taxonomy (NCBI): domain Eukaryota; kingdom Metazoa; phylum Chordata; class Mammalia; order Artiodactyla; family Delphinidae; genus Leucopleurus; species Leucopleurus acutus. The sequence goes on from NC_139159.1 coordinate 82,140,172, forward strand.
TGAGGGTCTTGCACACAGGTCGGGAGCCTGGCCCAGTAGCAGGGTCTGGGGATGATGGTCTGAGGGGTTTAATTCCAGAGAGCCCTCTTCCTAGATCAGACTGGACACAGGATGAGTCTCCTGGGGCCGAACCCCTGCTCTGGCTCCCTAGGCGGTGCGGCCGCGGGCAAGTCGCCCAGCCTTTGGAATCCTGAACCTCACCCATAAATGGTCGTAATACCCCTGCCTGCAGCGGATATGAGGGAATGGTGGCTGGCCATGCCGGAGCACGGCCTGGCACACGGTGAGCTCCCCTGGTCTGTGTCTCAGAAGCCGCCTCGGGAGCCCCAGGGAGGAGAGCGGCTGGAGGCAGGGAGGCCAGGGTGAGGCTGAGTCCATCATCCGAGCAAAGGCTCCGCCAGGCGGTGACTGAGGGGACAGAAGGAAGGGGGTGAATCCCAGAGGTGCTCGGCTCTCCTGGGACGAGGGGGTGTGGGCGGTTCCTTGGATGCCCGTCCCGCTCTCCAAGATGGTGACCACGTGGCCTCAGCCTCCGCTCGCCCACCTACATTGGGTGGCACCTGGTCCCAGCAGGCCACGTGGGGAGGGTGAGGCCGACAGCAGGCCAGAGCCCTCCACCTGTCCCATCTCAGGCCCCCAGCTCTGCCCCAAGGGTCGGGCTTCTCCCAGCTGCAATCTCCCGCTACCCAACTCCCACCCCTGGCCCATCACCCCAGCCTGCACGCTGGCAGTCCAGCAGGGCTCAGGCAGTTTCAGGTGGCCAGCTTTGCCTCCCAGCACAGAGCCACCTATTAAACCTACCAGGAAGAGGGAGGAGTTTTAAAAGTAACTCATTGTATGGAAGAACCAAGTGAATTTCTAGAGGCTTTCAAGGGAGACGAGAGAGATGAAGCTCATCTGGGAGCATCTTCCCAACCCACAAGCAACCAGGACTCAGGAAACCTCAGCTTCTCCATCAGAGGAAAAGCAAGGCTCCGGGTGTACCTTCCAGCCTCATGGTCTGACACTGGCCGCAGTGCAGGGATTAAGGGCCTTGCTTCCTGCAGCGTCCTTCCCGGCTCTCGCCTGGCCCACTCCCCATTTTCCATCCCTCTGTGCAGGTCGCCCCCGCTGGTTCCCACGTGTGAGCAAAGGCAAGCCTAGCGCTCCTCTCCCTGCCCAAATCAGCCAGCCCGGGAGTTTGGGGCCCCAGAGTGACCTTGAAGCAGTCGGCTGTCCTCTCCGGCCTCTAGGCTGGGAGGCTGCGACTCTGAGTTGAAATTCCCTCCCCACTCCACCTCCTCTTCCTTCCTCTCCTCTCCCTCTGCTTCCTCCTCCAGCTGGCAGCCTCAGCTCTCCGCCTTTCCTCGGGGAATGACTCACATTAGCCTCCCACCTGCACCGCCAGCTTCCCAAGTCTTCATTCAAAAGGGTCGCAGTGAAGCAGCTTTCCGCATTCAGAGGCACCCGGGATGACGGGCAGCCACGCATGCTCCCTGTGGGCAGCCGTGCTCTCCTGCAGCCTTCGGGGGAGGGAGCCTGGTTTGGCTTGGAGATTTCTGCCTCTCCAGGGCCAACGGACAGAATCCAATCCTGCCTTCTGACCTGGGGCTGGTTCCTTCGCCTTTCTGGGCTCCCTCTCCCCACACACAAGATGCACAAGGCTGAGCAGGGACATCCCTGGTCATTTTCTGTTGTACCCAGAGTATCCTGATTTCCTACCAGTCTCTTCTGAACTGGATGCCTCCTCTTAGCCTTATTCCTTAGCCTCCCAGGGAACGGGCTGGGCCGGGGAAGACAGCCTGGGGAGGGTGTCGCAGTGAAGCTGGGTTAGACGACTGGGGGGATGCTGGAAAGTCAAGTGAACAACAGAGGTGCAGTGCTCCTCAGGGGCTCTGGTCGGTGCAGGACTTCACGTTTGGGGCGCCCACCGGCTCCTCTTTTCCCTCCCCCACTCTCGACCTGCGTCATTCAGGGGAAATAGACAGCCCCTCCTGGAACATGTGACCCAGGCCTCAGCCAGTCACGGTAGTGCGTTCCCATGGCTGCGGGGATTGGTTGAGGGATGGGCGCGTGACCCAGTGAGAGCCAATGAGAGGCAATGCGCTTTGGTTGAGGCTGCAGGGCAGGGATGCTGGGTCCTTCTCCTCTAGAATTTGGGCCGGGAACTCTGCCCACAGCACTTCCTTGGAGCAGGGACGGTCTCGTCTGACCAACCAGGAAAGCCGGGAAACAGGGCTTTGTTTTTAGCTGCTGTTAGATCAGCATCTAGTGCTGCACAGCTGCAAGGCCTTTGCGTATATTATCTCATTTAAATCTCATAACGACATTGCAGGAAAGGTATTATTACCTTGTTCTACAGGATGAGAAAACGTTCAGGAGGTGATGCCTTCAACAGGCGGTTCAGCCTGGCCCAAGCCTTGTGGTCTCAGCCCGACCCCAGTTGTATTGCCCGCCCACACAGAGCCAGAACTCGCATGTCATGTGAGGGACACGAGGCTGGCCGTGGGACCCCGACCCCCCTCCCCTCTGCCCTCTACCCACTTGGACGCACAGCCTCACAGGCCTGGGGACAAATGCAGGCACTTAGAAACGCCACTTGTCGCTGCATGGCTGGGGAAGTGCCTTGGGCCGGATTCAGGACATGCTTCTGGACTGGGGTTAAATTCCGTGGCAGCTCCTGGATGCCAGCCGGTTTGAAGGAAAACACTCTCTGCTCTGAGATGAGATCTCTCCAGGTGGCTCTTGGTGGCCCCAGAGGCTGCAGCAGGGCCAGGAGGCTAGTCATTGAGTTCTAGAGACCTTCCCTGCCTGGGCCTGGCACAGAGGGGAGCAAAAATTGTCCTCCAGGTGTGAGTAAGGCTCCTGCAGCAGAGGACATCTTCCCATCCTCAGCCCAGCGCTTCCCATTTCCTGGAGGAGAAAAGTGAGGCTCAGAGAGGTGGAGTTTCTTTCCTCAGGTCAAATCCCTCCTAAGAACACTGTTGAATGCGCTCCGGTGCTACACTGGTTGCTCTTGCCCTTGGTGACACGCCCGTCTCCCATCTCTTTCAGGGCCCTGAAATCACCCTGCTTTCCCCACCTTTGGCTTTTCTCTCCTTTGCTCCTTCTGGGATGCTCTTCCTTACTACTTCCCAGGCTGACTCCTCCTCCCAGATGTCCCTGCAATGCCCCTTCCTCCAGGAAGCCTACCTGGGTTGCCCCTGCCCCTCCTGCTGTGCAGCCCAGGTGGGTTTGTGCCTTTCTTCACCTGATCAGTGCCTCTGCCACTGACTGGAAGGAAGCTTCTCAGGGACAGAGATCGCATCTGTCTTGCTCACCTCCAGCTTCCCAGCAGCCCACTTAGAGTAGGTGCTCAATAAGTACGGTTGAACAAATAAGAGTATGAATGAAAGGGTGGGGCTTAGAGCGTGTGACCTCAAGCCTTGTGCAGTCCCTGTGCGTTGCCTCCCCCTGCTTATTGCAGCGGTAACAGGGGATAGAAGGAGCAGATGATGGGGGTGGGAGCAGACCCAAGGGACTGGGTGGAAGTTTGGGGAGGGCTTCAAGTGGAATGTGGGGCAGCAAAGATGATTCAGGGCCAGAGAGGGGGCCCGGCTCCCACCCAGAGCACACTGCCTCTGTTGTCTAGGCAATCCAGGATTCTGAGGGCCCCTCAGAGTGCAGCTGTGTGTACTAAGGCAGCACTGGCTCAAGCACGATGCCTCAGTGGGCACACAGAGGTGGCACTTTCTGTTTCGCTGTCCAGCACAGATGGTGCCAGGTGGCCAAGGTCGCGGGTGTGGGGGTGTGGTTCAAGGGCCACAGGGTTTGCCATAGGCCTTTGGAGACAGCGCCTTTCTGCTGAGTTAAGGCACTTTGTTTCAACGCATGACAAGGAGGACAGGGGCCCAAAGACATGGTTCCAGGTCTCTCTCTACCACCAAGTGGCTGTCTGTCCGTGGAAAAGTTGCCCTGGCCTTGGTTTTCTCATCTGTCAGCTCAGGAGGGTGGGCTGGTGCTTTCGAAGCCCTCTGCCACCCTTCTGCACCCTGCTGGGGGCACAGAGCTGAGCATGTCGCCCTGGGGACTGTGGCAGACGCTGGGTGGCTCAGAGCTCCCGTACCACTGCCCAAGCCTCCGGGGAAGGCTGGTGGCGGAGGGAGGGCAGCCACCCCATTCCGGTTGGATTATGTTCCTTTTGCTCAACTCAAACTTCATTACAAAGCCCATGGCTGATCCTCTTACAGCATCTGCAGAGGGAGTGGGGTTGTGAGGTGAGGGAGGAGAGGACGGTGCTGAGCTGCCCTCCTTGGGGAAGCGGGACACGGAGATTTACATATTTATGAAATCCTTTCCATTTTGCCCAGGCCCCACGTGCACTAGGAAATGTCACATCTCATTTTAAGCTGGGAATCTGTGCTCCAGGAGTGACAGCTCAAGCCGCCACCGAGGCCTCGCAGATATCTGGAGGTAACAAGCAGCCCTGGACGGGGTTCCTATCCCCGATCTGCGGTGACCAACTGTGCAACTGTGGCAGGGCACTTGACCTCTCTGGGCCTCAGTTTCCCCATGTGTAAAATGAGGGTAGACAATGTCTCTGGGAGGCTGCTTCTGACATGGCCCTGGTGATCGCCCCCACCCCGGTTTCCGTGTATTCGTGTCCTCTCTTCTTGAGTGTGGACTGGGCCCGAGGACTTGCTTCGAACCAATAGGAAACAGCAGAAGTGATGGGTGGGCACGTCCAGGATTAGGTACAGAGATTGTGATGCCATCTGTTCATACCGTCTCTTGCCCTCTCTTGCCATCACCCACTGGGATGAAGCCAGCTGCCACGTGGGGGGGTCTCAGGTCCAAGTCCACGAGGAGCGGCATTGAGCCAACAACCAGGTGGGAGACTGGAGGCAGGCTGAGCACAGCCTCAGCAGACGTATTGACTGCAGCCTGGGGGAGACCGGGAAAGGATGACCCAGCAAAGGCACAGCCAGACCCTGATCGCTGGATCTGTGGGATACTCAGATGCCGTGATGCTGAATTGCTGTGTTTTGGGCTAAGTTGTTATGTGGTAGTAAGCGACCGGTACAGTGTCCTTTTCAGAGGGTGTGTGATCGTGCAGCTGTGAACAAAGAGTGTCGCCTGCTGTATCAGCAAACAAAAGATGTTGCGGCCCTCCAGCCAGCAGCCCCTGCAGCTGCCTCCGCTGGGTCCCCTGAGGGGATCCAGGATGGAAAAAAACATAGGCTATCAACCCTAGAAGCTAAGGTGCATATCAAAGAAATGATTTCAATGAGTCCGAACTCCTGCATCTTCCCATAGATAGAAAAGCGCTAAACTCATTAACTTGAGATGCCTGTTTTTTTGTAATTAACAGTAATCTTTTGACGTTCCAACTACCTGGTGTTTCTTCCAAAACTCCCATATAGCCTGGCTCTTCCGTTACCTCTCTGGAACAGTCCCTCAGAGCAATCTGATAGGCCGCCTCCCAGGACTGAGTCCTCAGAAAGTCCAAATAAAACATAATTCTCAACTTTTTGGTTGTGCATTTTTTTTCGGTCAAGGCAGAGCACAGCGCTCACGGTCAGTAGGTGCTCAGAAGAGGTTCTGGGTGGGTCTGTGATCTACGTGAGCACGCAACCGGGTCATCCTTTACCTCCAGACCTCTCCAGGGGGTGGGGGGCAGCACACAGCAGGCACCTGCTCAGTCCCAGGCGTAACGGGTGGCAGGCTGTCCACAGACTGTGTCAGCAAAGGCCTGGAAGCACGCCGGACGCTCAGTACCCAGGGGTCTCGCGAGACGGCGGCTTCCTGATGGAGTCCTGGGCCCCAGCCTGAGCCCTAGCCCTGTGGCTGCTTCAGTGTCAGGGGCTCTGCTTCCTTTTGTCCTCCCCTCTTCTTAAGGGCCTTCCCTTTTCACTTGTAAAACAAACAGGGGAGGAGAGCCAACCGCCCCCCTCCCCCCACCAAGCCAGCTCCTGACTGCACTTTTAAAAAGCTTCTGGAGGCCATGCCCGGTGTCCCTTTGTTGTATCCTGGCATCTGGTATGGAGCCTGGAACACAGTCTGTGCAGAAGATATTTGGGGTAAGACGACATGAGCAGTTGGTCTAGAATCAGAGTCAAAACCCAGGCACTTTGATCTGAAGGTGGGGAAAGGGTTTCCCCCCAATATTCCCTTTATCCTTTTGGTTCCTGAAATGACTTTCCCTACAGTCTCTTCTGGGTTTAAGACACCGGAATCCCTGCTAAAAGGGCAAATATGTTACCTGTGTTTGGCTGACATATCCCACCCCTCCTGCCCTGAATACCATGGTGAAAGCTGGCTTCTTGGAGGGTGACCTGCTGGAAAGGAAGGCCATTGGCTGCTGAGACATGGGCTTGGGGAGGTTTGCAGAGACCGGGAAATGCCCACGGGGGGCAGGCCAGACTCTGCTCTCCTCCTGCCTGCCCTAGAAGTCCCCAGACTGTGGACAAGCGGCTGGGGCTCGCCCTCAGCCTGGAGGAGGTCTGGGGTCCCGCTTCCACGACAGCTGTCCGACGGAACTTTCTGAGATGGGAAACGCCCTCTCTCTGCGCTGCCTGACACGGCAGGCACCAGCCATCTGAGGCTGTTACACACTTAGAACGTGGAGGGTGTTATGGGAGAATGGAATTTCAGTTTCATTCATTGTTACTTACTTTAAACTTGCCATAAGGAGCCGTGCGTGGCCGGTGCTCCCGTGTCGGCCATCTAGACACAGAGCAGGTCTAGACACAGAGCAGGTCTAGACACGGAGCAGCCAGCAAAGTGGGGGCCACTCAGTGTTCAGGTCTGCAGTCGGATCTTTCCAAGAACACTAAAAATAACCCTTAAAAAAAAGAAATAATGCCGAGAGAAGATAGATCTCACTGGGCTGTGAGGATTCGGGGAGGAGCTGCCAGAGCGTCTAATCCATCAGAGACTTTGCCATCTGTCCAGGGGACTTCGCCTGAGGGGGAAGAAAATTCTTGACTCATCCCTATTTTTAACGATGTTTATCTTCAGATCTGGGAGACGGCAAGGGATAAATCAGCGCTGAGCGTGCCCCTCTGCCCCATGGTTCTGTTTCTGGCGATCTGATGCGGCCCCAGATCTGCCGCAGAGGACCCTTCTGGATGCAGAGAAGATCGGAGGGTGGGGGGCGTTGGACCATCACCTCCGTGCATTCAGCAGACATCGCAGGGCCTGGCCCCCGAAACACTTGTCCCCGTCACCACGTCACCAGTTTCACCATGGCCAGCAGCTGCCCTGTCACCATGGCCCACGGCTGTAGGCCACCACATCCCAAACAAAAATACCCTCCACACCATTCACACCGCTGGTGCCGCAGCCGCCCGTGTCCTCGCCCTTATTAGTGTGGTGTGCTACCATCAGCTCTCAGGTCACTGCAGTCGGCTCGACCACCTCGGTCAGGCACGGGGGGCACAGAGAGGCCTAGGGGAGCTCCTGGGAGGAATCTGAACACCCGCTTTGGGAGCCCTCTGGAATCGGAGCACGTCCCTCAGCTTCCAGTTCTTGTGGGTCAGCCAGGCACCCAGGAGGAGGGTGTCTCTCGGTGGGTTAGCAGGTGGGAGGCAGGGGAGGATGGAAGGTGGTGAGACAACCACTGGTCACTGTCCCCCTTTCCCTGCTCCCCTGCCACGAGCCCACTCCCATGTCTGGCCTCAGTAGGGGCCCAGAAACCCTGCGGGATTCCAAATCGTCTTAGCCGTTGGAGGCCAGGGAATAAGCCAAGCCCCGAGCCCCGCTCTTTCTTGCTCTGTGAAGGGAGAGCCATCCGCCATGACCCTCCACTGCCCCTGCCCCCCCCCCCCCCCCCCCCCCCCCGCGGCTGCCCCAGCCTCCAGCAGCTCTGCCAGCCCCACCCGTCTCTCCCAGGGCAGGCAATGTTCCAGAAGAATCCCATTGTTAATGGAATTTTAATCCAGGTGTTGCCCCTGCTAGGGCCGGGGTGGGGCGTGTTGGGTGGGGTCTTGATGACCTGTGGGCTGTGTCCGCAGGGCTGTGGGCGGCCTCTGTGCTCAGATGTGCGGTCGTCAATAGTGTCCCAAGATGGAAGTCAGGGCGTGGAGACCCCGGCAACTTCAGGGCCCCTGGGGCAATCTTTTTGGGTGAAGAGTAATGAGCATTGGTGCCCTGTGCTTCCGGTCCCTGAGCTCTCCCGGTCCAGCCTGGGGCCAGTCCAGAGGTCCCGCTGTGGGTGGAGCACTGCTGGGTGCTGGGTGGCACACAGCAGGCAACGGGCAAGGCTGACAGTCACGTGCACTCAGCGGTACCTGCTGGTGAATGCAAGAACCAGCAGACAAATGACTGAATGAGTGAAAATGAAACCTCAGGTTCTGGACTCACACAGAACTGGTCTGGACCCCCAACTCTGGCCCTTCTCGCTGTGTGATCCCGGGCAAGTTGCTTCACCTCCCTGAGGCTCCGTCTCCGCCTGTGTGGATGGAAGACAATTACAGGTGCACCTGCCAGTATCTCAGGGGCTGGATGAGACACCTGTGTGCATTTAACCCAGGGCCTGGGACTCAGTAAATGCTTGGCGATCTGTAGCAAAGCAGCAATGGAGGTAGTGGCAGTGGTTAGTATTATTATTAGGGGCTTTACACACATAGCACTTCCTTTAATTTTCAAAATAACCCCATGGAGAACTCTAATAATCTCCACTTTACACGGACAAAGCAGGCTCCCAGCGGCTGGAGCGCATCGCTCAGGGCCACCTGGCTCGTGAAGGAGGCATCGGGCACGTATCAGGGCGAACGCATGAAAGGCCGGCACGGACTCCAAGCCCAGTGCTCGGCCATTCAGCCTTGGCTTCTAGGGAGGCCTGATCCCGGGGGACCTACCCGCAGGTCTGGAGAGCACAGGGCTGATGGCTGGAGCCTGGCCTTGGAGCTCCAGGCTGAGTGGACCCTGAATCCACCACTGCCCTGTACGAGACCTTCTTGCGCTCTCCTGAGCCTTCCAGCAGGAGACGTCAGGAGGGGCCTGTCATGTGCTCGGCAAGGGCAGCGATGATCTCGAGATAATCCATGTAATGTGACCACATGTGTGGAAATGGTGGGATGACTCCACCAAAGCTGGAGGGCACCTGGGAGTCTGACTCAGAGAAGCCAGGTCCCCCCCGCCGCCGCCCCAGGCCACACAGCTAGAAGGCAGCAGATGTCCCGGCAGTCTGGGAATTGATGGACAGCTCCCTTCCAGGGCAGGTGGCAGAGACGAGCCCCATGTGCAGAACAGGGATGGGAAGATGGCCAGCCTCCAATCCGACGGCCCGGATTCCACGCCCGGGAGCATGCAGGCTTGGCATCAGCCTTCACCAGGACAATGCGTCACGCCCACGGTGCCCTGAGGGCCAGCGTTCATGAGTGAGTGACCTCACGCCCTCCCCTGGGCGGTGTGGGACAGGTGCTCCAGAGCTGAAAGGGTCATCCTGTGGGCCTAAGGGGTCTGGGGTCTGCTGGGTCAGGAGGGGTCGCTTTTCCACCTGCTGGGGCTTTTCTGAGGAGCTCCCCCCAAGCCCCGTTCCCTGCTGTCTGTGATTTAGGGGATGTTTATTCCATGCAGGCGCTACGCTGGGCCCCGACCCTGTGAGCTGCTTCCTTCCTCCCCAACCCGCCACGAGACAGGTGCTTTCACAGCTGTCTCCGACAGATGGGTAAACTGAGGCACAGAGAGGCCGAATGGCTCCATCAGGTCCTGTAACTGGTGTGTGGTGAGTCCTGCTGCCTCTTCTCCCGCTCCTGGTTACTGGTGGCCCGTGTGAGCCCCGTGCTTCCGTGGACTGGCTCATTTCACCTGCACGTTGTCTCCCCAACATCTCCCAGAGAGGAAGGTGAGCCCAGAGGACCCCGAGGCCATGGGGGCAAGGATCTCCATGCATGGAGGACTTGCAAGGCCTGGGGCAGAGGTACCCAGGACCTGACCCTACCCTGGAGTTAGTGTTAGGGTTTGGGTTAGGGTCTGATGGGGAGGCAGAGGCTTCTGCAAATAGCTTCTGCGAGAGCTCCTGCCCTGAAGGGTGGAGAGAGCTGTGGGCCCGAGGAGAGTGCTGCCCGCTGCTGCCGGGGTCCTCGGCCCCGGCTCAGCCCCGACGCAGTGGCCCTGGTGGTGCGCAGAGGCAGCCGCAAGCTGGTCCTGTGATGGAGGGAGGAGCGAGGGCGCAGGCTCCTCCGCCGGAGCTCCCGCTTCCCCGGTTGCTGTGCTGGGGGTGCTGGTCAGAAATGCACTTCAGCCTCCTCCTCCGGGTTCCAGGAGCCCTGGGCTCTGCCACCTGGGTTTGGGAGAAGCTCACCCGGTGGTTCTCCCTCATTGCCCCTGGGCACTGTCTTTACTCCTCCCAGGGTCCTCACGAGCTCCCTCCTGTCTCCAAAGGGCTGCCCATCACAGCTGCACCCCAGGAATCATTTGCACATCCGCTGCATCCTTTGTCTCAGGTGCAGGTGGAATCCCTGGGGGGGCGTTGGCAGCTGCAGCCACAGCCAGCTTCCTGGGCAAGCGGCCCAGCTGCCTCAGATGCAGGGGAGGGGGCAGAACCTGCCGACCCCCGGCCCAGGAGCAGCGATGTGGAGACCGCGCTCCTGAGTGAGTCCTCCGCCATAGTCCCAGTCCCAGAAAGCTGGCGCTTTGATGCATAATTGCCGGTTTCCTGCCTGCCGAACAGTCAAAGGAGAAGAGGAAAAGCTTCATTTTATCTTGGGAAGGCAGCAGCCACGCTGGGCTCCCCCATGGGCAGCAGGCTTTTCTGAGATCATACCAACGGGCAGCAATTAGACCCCAGCCTGGGGATCAATCGCAGGTACTAAAGAGCTTGGGGCCATCGGGCTGCTCAGTAGCTAGAGGAAAGCCTCGGGCCTGGTCCTCGCCACAGGCGGCGTCTGCATCTCGGGAGGGCAGGCGAGAGGGCAAGACTCTCCGCGGAGCAGACCTGGCCTCGGGGTGGGGGGGTGGAGGGAGGGGGAGGGGGGGAGGGGGCCTCCAGGCCGGGGCTATGCTCCACCCTCTCTCCCTCCCCAGGCCTCCGGGGGCTTTGAACGCCCCCACGTGTGGCCCCAAATTCACACCCGCAGCCCTCCGCACCTGCTCCTGCCTCCACAGTCCGCTCCCAGTTTGGACACTGTCTGTGCAGAGTTCCTGACTCGTCACCCCTCCCAGCCCAGGCTCCTTCCTGCCTGGCCCATCTGCCCACCTGGACGCGCAGCCAGGCACTCAGGTTCAGGATCAGAGCTGGATGTCGTCCTTGGCACCGTGCCTCCTCTCACTCCGTTCCGATCGGCCGCAGTCCCGGCCACCCCTGGGAGACCCACGCACCACCTGGGACTTAATGGCCTCATTGCAGGTCTCTGAACCCTCCAGGGGGCCAAATGCACCACGACCCCTCGCTCTGCAGTGCCCATTATGCCCAGCATGGACCCCAGACTCTTGCAGCCTCTGCTCACACCACACCCCGTCCTGTGCCCTTGACCTTCCTCTGGGCTCCAGTTGCCTCAGCCTCTCCCTTTAGCCCACAGGGCTCTCGCCCGTCCGGGGCTTTGGGATACTCTTCCCCTGGATCTCACACAGTGCTTTTCATCCTACAGGGTCTTAGCACAAAGAACACCTTCTCGGGGGCCTTACTGATGCCCTCGTGCCCCACCACTGGCCTATGCCAATGACATCTCCCATCTTTCCCTGAATGTCTCCTTTTTACTTACCTCATACCACGAGGGTTTGGAGGATGGGGACCCTTACCTCGTTCCTCGCTGGAGAGAGGTCCCAGCGCATGGAGTGCTCATCCAGGTGTGTGTCTGACCGCGTCAAGCGAGCAGGGGCCACGGGTGTGCTGCGCTCACCTGGCCACCCTGGCATCTGGAGGATCGTCCCCGTGAGGGAAACTGCCCCTTATTTGGGACCCACATTTTCCTTCTGCTCTCAGGGCGAGCCCTCGCGCTCTGGGGTGAGCTGAGGCCTGACTGCCCAGGATTCTGCCCAGGATGCCCACTGGGTGTCCAGGCAAGTGGGTGGAGGGTACTGTTTGAATGACCCCTCCCGGGGGATGGCCAAACACAGAGGGGAGGCGTGCGAGGCTGGCACATTGAGGGGCGTGTGTGACCTGCCATGCTGAGGACGGGCTTGTGCGGGCCGCCGAGAGTCAGGAAGGGTTTTGTCCCGACAGTCCCTGCTGAGGACGGCCGTGCAGCGTTTCATTAACATCACTTCCGAAGTGTCTGCTCTGTGCTGAGGCCATGCTGGGGCCGGAGACCTGGCCATGAATAAGGCAAACCCCTTCCCCACCCCAAGGGAGACAGAAGGAGAGCAGCAGTGGCCCCGGTGTGCACAGTGAACTGAGGACCTGCGGATGACAGACATTGGTCTGGGCTTCCTGGAAGAGGTGATACCCACTCGAGCCTTAAAAGATGGGGTGGGGGTGGGGTTCTGACAGGAGCAAAAGCACAGGCAAGGTACGGGGATACGTTCAGCTGGTGAAAGGTCATGGGAAGCAGGGAAGGTGGGATTGAAGGTGGGCAGGGACCAGTCCCTGTGGGCCTCACATGCTGGTTTCCAGGTGGCGGCTAAAGAAATAAGTTAAATCTCTTTTAGGAAAAGAGAGGCAAACCAGTGAACAGAGGTGAAACCATAGGCGTACTGGGCTCGGTTTAAAATCAGGCAGCAGTGGCTGGACGCTCAGTTCCCACAGGTAAATGGCACTAAAAGTCTTCAAGGGACAGCAGGCCCGGACTTGCTTCTGGGCTTGGAGCCAGGGCTGCCCCTCCCCGCTCCTCCCCACCTGGAAAGGGCAGCAGCAAACAAACAAAACAAGTCCAGCGTGGCCACCTGGGCCACGAATGGCCCAGGGAGGCAAGTAAGTGGAAGTATGCACAGAGGGGTTTGCAATGGAGCCCAGTCCCGGGGTCTGTGAGGGGCCCTGAGGGGCAGAAGCCCCTCTGCTGTCATGGTTCTGATGGGAGTATGGAGGGCTGGGAAGAGGTGCCCAGGGATCCAGGTAGAGAGAGAAGAAGAAAGAGAAAAAGAGAAAAGGAAAACAAGACCCCTGCTCCTCTCCATGAGGCTGCAAAACAAATTCTGAATCATACAAAGAATGTGATGCTCAGAAAGGCTGCTCAGGAACCACAGTGGCTCTGGACAGGTACAGACGGGAGCACCGCCTGCCAGGAAGGAGACAAGGGTGAATGGGACCGGGGAGCAAAGTGGGGGGCTGGAGAGGATTTGGGAGGCTTGGAACTGAGGAGAAATAGGAAGGAGACTGTGGGTGCCTCTGGGTGTCTGGCTTGTGACAAGGCAGTGACTGAGGGCTAAGATTGAGTGGGATGATGTAGGTTTGGTTTACACTCTTGAGGGCTGCCTTTCTGCCTCACTCCTGATATTTCCTTTAGGTATAGCTACCTGAATAATATTGAGAAATTTGGAAAATAACTGAGCATGCCCTTTACCTCTCTCTTGGGACTGTTCTCCTTCGCCCTTCCCCACAGTAAGTCTTAGCTGGGTGACCTTGCAGTTGGGAGATCGGCCCCAGCACAGCTCTACCTGCAGTGGGGACTTGAGTCTGCTAACTGCTGAGGCAGTGGCCCCATGTGCTCTCAGCAAGCTTCACTCTCCAACTCCACCTCTGTTGGCAATAAAGGCAATAGTTTGGCCTCTGTAAAAAAAAGGAACTAAAAATATCAGCAATGGGAACATGAATTCACACCAGATGAAGTTGATTTTATAGAGCAGTCTGAGGAAGACCTTAAAATAAGCATGTTTAGGTTACTTAAAGAGATTAATGAAGGTACAGTTCTTATTAAGAAAGAATAAGAAATTGGGGGGATAAAAAAAGAGTCATCAAAAATGACATGCAATAGATGACATAATAAAAGGCAGAAGTAATTAGCTGGGTGACTACACTGAATAGTTCACCCATAACATATCAAAGAGAGACAAAAAGATAAACATGAAAGATCAGTCAGGAGAGTTGAGGGAGAGATGGAAATGCTCCACTGGATGAAATAGTAAAGGAGCAATATTTAAAGAGATGACAGCTGAGAATTTTCCAAAAATGAAGAACCACATTAGCCTTCAGATGAGAATTGCCCTCGGAGAACCTGAGGCAAATAAATAAGATGCCCTATTTTTGGCACATCATCATGATAATTAAAAATATAAGGGATTGGCAGGCAATCTTCAAAGATTCCAGAAGACTTCTGCTTCCAACAAAGATGGAATAATGGGGACCAGATTTACTCTCCCACAGGAAACAAACCCCAAGTTACAATGAATATGAAACAATGGTTTTCATTACATTGGGCATCAGGCAGTGAAGGTTAGTGACCCCTGAGGTATGGGAAACAAATGAGGAGAGCTCTACAACTCCTCCACTGACAGCCTTGAGAGAGTCTCCAAGCCACACGAGAGGAAGGGAGTTCTCCTAGACCTTGGTGGTCTCCCTGAGTTAAGTAAAGGGACAGAGAACCTGGGGAGAGGTCCCAGAGCAGTGTGCCAGGGAGGAGAAGCTACAGAGACAGGGAAGTCTGGAGAGCTGTGGAGGGTCCACATATTTGAGGAAACTAACTGAGGCTGGGGGGAAAGCTAACTGAAAGGGTTAGAAGAAACTGTGCCTGACATTCACATGGGCTAGGTTGGGCAAACCTCACTATTTGTGGGATGTTGGGTGGAATACACAGAGGGTCTTACCTCAAGTGTGGAGGATAATTAGTCATAGACTGAGGGCTTATTTGATCCTGTCCAATAAAATTTAAAAAGCAAGACCTGAAAATATCAAATTGTTTCCAAGTAACTTAACTGCAGCCCAGAGCAAAGATCAAAACAATTTATAGAACAAAACCTGTAGCACCCAACAAAATAAAATTCACAATGTCTGACATCCCATAAAAAATTACCAAGCATGAAACAAAACAAGAAAATACAACCCATAATGAGGAGAAAAAAAAATCTGTTGAAATCATTCTAGAACCCAGATGTTAGAATTAGCAGACAGGACATGAATATATATGTTCAAAAAGTTAAGTAGAAATGGAATGAATAAATATAAATATTAATAAAAGGAACAAAAATTTAAGTAGAGACATTGAAAAGAGAAAAATAGGACTCAAATCAAACTTCTAAATATAAAAACTTCAATATGTGAGCCAAAATGTACTGGATGGGATTAATGGCAAATTTGAATTGCAGAAGAAAAGATTTGTGAACTTGAAGAGCCAGCAATAAAAACCATCCAAAATGAAAGTAAGAGAGAAAGGAGAATTTTTTAGAATATGGGGAAAAAATCAGTGAGCTGTGGAACAACAAGTGGCCTCATATATATATAATTGAAGTCCCCAAAAGAAGGGAGCAGTAAAAATGTCTGAAGAAATAATGGTAAAAAAAAAAAATCTAATGTGATGAAATCTACAAACCCAGAACTCCAAGAAGCTCAACCAACGTCAAACACAAAAACATGTAGAAAACTACACTAAGGTACATCATAATCAAATTGCTTAAAACCCCTGAAAAAGAGAAATCTCAAAAGCAACCAAACAGGGGGAAAGGCAGGCTACAAATGAAGAACAACAATCAGGGTGACGGCTGACTTCTCACTGCAAATAATGGAGATGGGAAGACAATGGAACAATCTCTTTACAGCTTTCGAGAAAACGCTGTCATCCTAGAATTCCATACTCAGCCAAAATAGCTTTCAAAAATAAGGGTGAAATAAAGACTTTCTTGGACATTAAAAAATCTGGCAGTGTTTATCACCAGCAGATCTGCACTATAAGAAACATTAAACTTTCTCCTTCAGGCAGAAAGTAGGTGACACATGGTGGACCTGTGAATCCACACGAGTGAATAACTTGGAATAGGCAACTACATGAATAAATATGCAAAAGTCTTTTTCTAATCATTTAAACATCTTTGAAAAAATTGACCATTTAGACAATAATAATAACATCTATGTACACAGATGCATGGCATCTATAACAAATAAAAGTGAAATGTATGACGAGACTAGCACAAAGGCTTTAGGGATTGGAAAGACATCAGGCTGTTATAAGGGTTTTACATTTTATGTGAAGTGGTATAGTATCACTTGAAGGTAGGGCGTGGTAAGTTAAAGGTGTAAATGAGAAATCCTAGAGCTACCACCGAAATAACAAAACAAATATTTAGAGCTAGCAAACTAACAAAGGATGTGAAGTAGAATCAGAAAAAATCAATTAATATAAAACAAGGCAGAGAAAAAAGGAATGATGAACAAAAAGGACAACAAGAAAACAAATAGAAAGATGTTAGGTTTAAACTTAACAGTATAAATAATTACATTAAAAGGCAGAAGGTGGGGGCTTCCCTGGTGATGCAGTGGTTGAGAGTCCACCTGCTGACGCAGGGGACGCGGGTTCGTGCCCCAGTCCAGGAGCATCCCACATGCCACGGAGTGGCTGGGAGTGTGAGCCATGGCCTCTGAGCCTGTGCGTCCGGAGCCTGTGCTCCGCAATGGGAGAGGCCACAACAGTGAGAGGCCCGCGTACCACAAAAAAAATAAATAAATAAAAAAGGCAGAAGGAGGGATAAATAGGCAGAACACAGAGGATTTTTAGGGCAGTGAAACTATTCTGGATCATACTGTAGTGATGGTTACAGGGCATATACATTTGTCAACACCCATAGAGTGTACAATACCAAGAGTGAATCCTAATGTAAATGATGGCCTTTGGTTAATAATAATGTATCAATATTTGATTTTTTTAACATCTCTATTGGAGTATAATTGCTTTACAATGTTGTGTTAGTTTCTGCTGTATAACAAAGTGAATCAGCTACAATATTTGATATTTAACATATTAATTTTATGTAGAGTTGTAACAGATGCACCACACTGATGCAAGTTGTTAATAATTGGGGAAAGTGTGTGCAGAGACAGAGATACCTGGGTGCTCTCTGTCCTCTCTGATCAATTTTTCTGGAAAATTGCTCTATTAATTTAAAAAAATTGAAGTGGCTTTATTAATATAAGGTAAACTAGATTTCAGAGAAAACAATATTACCAGGAACAAATAAAGTCATTTCATAACGATGAAAGGACTGGGTCATCAAGAGGACATGATCCTAAATATTTATGCACCCAATAATTGAGCTTTAAAATACATGAAGAAAAACCTGATAAGACCTGAAAGAAGGAGTAGAAAAAGTCACAATTCTAGCTGGAAATTTTAATATGCCTCTCTCAGTGAGTGATAGAACAAATAGCAAAATACTAAGTATATAGATTTCAGTAGCACCATCAGCCAACTTGACTTGATTGACATTTCTAGAGCCGTCCACACCCAACAGCAAAATCCACATTATTTTCAAGGGCATATGAAACATTTATCAAGACAGACCATGCTCTGGGCCATAAAACAATTCACAATACATTTAAAATGACTCAAGTCATATAAAATGTATACCTGACCACAATGGAATTAAGCTGAAAATCAATAGTGGAAAGATATCTGAAATATCTCCAAATATTAAAAAATTAAATAAGACATTTATAAAGTATTCATGGGCCCAAGGAAAAATGAAAAGGGAAATCAGAAAGTATTTTGAAGCAGATTAACATGAAAATACACCATATGTGAATTTTGGGGATGCCACTACAGCAGTACTTAGGAGGAAATTTATAGCAATAATTGACTACATTAGACAATGAAAGGCCTGAGCTTAATGTCTTTAGCTTTCACCTTAAGAGGCTAGAAAGAGGAAAGTAGATTAAACCCAAAGTAAGCAGAAGAAATGAAATGATAAGCATCAGATTGAATCAATGAAATATAAAAACAAAAGAGAAAATCAGCAAAATCAAAAGCTAGTTCCTAGAGATGAATAATGTTTATAAACTTCTAATCAGGCTAATTAGAAAAAAATGAGAGAAGGCACAAATTACAATATCAGGATCTTAAAAGGTGATTTCACTACAGATCCCACAGATACTAAGACAATAATAAGGGAATATCATGATCGGATTTTTACCAATAAGTTTGATAACTCAGATGAAATGGACAAATTCCTTAAAAAACACAAATTCATTTAAGAAGAAACATATTACCAGAAGAGCCCTATATTTATTAAAGAAATTGAATTTATAGTTAAGAACTTCTCTACAAAGAAACTAGAGTCCTAGGTGGCTTCACTGGTGAATTCTACCAAGCACTTAGGAAAGAAATAATATCAATTCTATACAAACTCTTCAGGAAATTGAAGAGGAGAGAATACTTTCTACTATGGACTGAATATTTGTTCAAATTCATATATTAAAACCTAATGCCCAAGGTGATAGCATTTGGAGGTGAAGTCTTTAGGAAATGATTATGACATGAGGGTGAAGCCCTCATGAATGGGGTTAGTGCTCTTGTAACAGACAGCCCACAGAGAGTCCTTACAGAGACCCCCTTCTGACCTGTGAGGACACAGTGAGAAGGCACCATCTATGAACCAAAAAGCAGGCCATCATTATACACTGAATCAATTGGTACCTTGATCTTGGACTTCCAGCCTCCAGAACGGTGAGAAAGAAATTTTATAGGCCACTCAGTCTCTAGTCTCTTGGTCCAAATGGACCAAGACAATTCCCAACTCATTCTATGAGGCCAGCATCACCCTGATACCGAAACTGGACAAAGATATTGCAAAAAAAAAAAAAAAAAAACCCACAAAACTACAGACTAACATCTCTTATGTACATGGATATGTAAGTTTTAAATGTAATTGTATCAAATCAATTCAACAATATATAAAAGAGTAATAAATCATGGACATGTGGAGATTCCCCACCAGGAATGCAAGACGGAGTTAACATTTGAAAGTCAGTTAATTTCATTTGCCATATTAACAAGCTAAAAAGGAAAAATTATATGATTGTCCCAATAGTATTTGACAAAAAAAGTATTGGACAAAATCCAACACCCATTTATGATAAAACTTTCAGCAAGTAAGGAACAGATAAAAAGCATCTATGAACAGCTCACAATGAACATCTTTCTTAGTGATAAAAGACAATATTTTCTCCCAAGATTAGGAACAATACAATGACATTTACTCTCATGACTTCTATTTAACATTGTGGTGGAAGTTGCAATCAGTTCAATAAAGCATGATAAAGAGATGAGTCATGGAGACTGGAAAGAAAGAAAGAAAATTGTCTTTACTCACAGGCAACATAAATTGTTGGTAGCAGATCTAATGGTATCTACAGAAAAACAAACAAACCCTACTAGCACTAATTGAGTTTAGCAATGTTGCTGAGCATAAGATCAATATACAAAATTTTATTTCTATTAAAGAGCAAGAAACAATTGGAAATTGAATTTAAAGATACAGTTTATAACGGCATCAAAATTATGAAATACTTAGGAACAAATCTGGTAAAAGACACGAAAGAGCTGCACAGTTTGACCCTTGGACAACGTGGGAGTTAAGGGTGACGATCCCCCTCCAGTTGAAAATTGCGTAATAATTTTACAGTCAGCCCTCTGTATCCACGGTTTCCTATCCAGAGATTCAACTAACAGCCGACTGTATTTATTGAAAAAAATCTGCATACCAGTGGACCCTCATAGCTCAAACCTGTGTTGTTCAAGGGTCAACTCTATATTGAAAAACTATAAAACAATGCTGAATGAAATGAAAGATCTAAATAAATAGAGAGATGTGCTCTGTTCATGTGGCAGAAAACTTAATATTGTTAAGGTATTAATCCTCCCAGAACCGATCTGTAGATTCAATGAAATCTCAATCAAAATCTAAGCAGGTTTTTTAAAAAAGAAACTGATGAACCTATTCTAAAATTCTTATGGGAATGTAAAAATCCAAGGGTAACCAAAACTGCTTACAAAAAAGAACATTGGATTAATAACATATATGATTTCAAGACTTATTAAAACACTACAGTAACTAAGACAGTGTGGTATTGACACAAAATTAGACAAATATATCACTGTAATGGAATAGACTGTCCAAAAAACAGACCCGAACACATATGGGCTAATGATTTTCAAACAAAGGTACAAAAGCAACTTAGTGGAGAAAGGATGGTCTTTTTAACAAATGGTGCTGGAACACCATATGCCAAAAAGAAAAATAAACTCAGTCTATGCCTTGTATCGTTTATAAAAATTAACTAAAAATTAACCCTAGCCCTAAATATGAAGCAAAACCATACAACTTCTAAAAGAAAACTTGGGGATAAAAACCTTTGTAATCTTACATTAGGAAAAGATATCTGTCATAACAGCAAAAAGATAATAAAAATACCAAATTGAACTGCATCAAGATTTTAAACCTTTGCTCTTCGAAAGACGTTGTAAAAGGAATGAAAACGAAATCCATAGGATGGAAGACATCATTCCTACGTCATATACCCAACAAGGGGCTTTTACCAGAAAATAGGAAGAACTCTCAAAACTCAATAATAAGAACACAAACAACACAGTAAAAAATGGGCAAAATGTTTGAATAGATAGTTCAGCAAAGATAAATGGATGGAAAATAAGCACATGGAAAGATGCTCAATACCATTAGTCATTAAGAAGATGCAAATTGCAACTCCAGTGAGATCTATGTACACACCCTCTGGTATGGTTACAATGAAAAAGACCGACCATATCAAGGGTTGGTGAGGACAAAAGGAGCAACTGGAACTCTCGTGCTGCTGGTGGGGATGCAAACTGCTACGACCACTTCATAACAATAGTTTAATATTTCCTAAAAGTTAAACACACACCTACCATGTGATCCAGCCAGTGTCCCCAAGAGAGAAAAAAGACAGTATGTGTCCAAGAATGACATCATGTGAGAGTTCACAGCAGCTTTATTTCTAAAAGCCAAAAACTGAAAACAGCACAGTTGTCCATCAACATAAGAATGGATACACACATTGTGGTACATCCCATCCATCCGATGGAATACAACTCAGCAATAAGAAGGAATGAACTATTGACACAAGCAACAATATGGATAAATCTCAAAATAATTATACTTTGGGGGAAAAGCCAGATGTAAAGGGAATGCTGAAACTTCCCTACACTGCTTGCTGGTGGTAAGAGATGGTTTCAATGCGTATAATTGACAGAATATTAGTACCTAGAACATAAAGGACGTGTTTGCAAGTCGATAAGAAAGACAGAAAAACTTTGTAGAAAAGTGGGTAGAGAGTTTTAAATAGTTCATGAAAAAGGAAACAAAATGGCGAATAGATATATAAAAAGAGCTCAATCTCACTATTATTCAGCTGAAATGACAATTAATTCAAAGACATCATTTCATAACCAACAGATCGACAAAAGCCAGTCGGCGGAAGCAAGTGATTTGAGGATGTGGGACAAGGGGTCTCCCACCCGCTGCCCGTGAAAGGACCTTGGCACCACCGCCCTGGAGAACAAGAAGATCAGTGAAGGTGAAGGTTCTCACGGTCTGCACCCAGCAACACTGCTTCTAGAGACTTCCTCATGGCATGCACAGAGAGAGGTGCACAGGAACGCTCACTGCAGCACCCTGCAGTGAGGCTGCAAACAACCTACCTGCCTGTCCACGGGAAGATGGTACATAGACTGTATGTAGTCAGTAAAGGGCCTGCTGTAGGGCCGTCAACGGTTTGAACTAGAACTCCCTCCTCAATACTGAGAACTCTCAGAAAGCGCGCTGAGTGAGAACACCCCACTGCAGTGTGGTATGTGGTGCAACACACTGTTTATGTAAAGTTTAAAACCTACAAAAGAACATTATATACTGTTTATGGGAACATAAAAATGCAGTAAAAATAGACAACGCTAGCGAATGATACGCATCCACTTCCTGCCGGTAGTTATCTCTGGAAGGGGATGGAGGGAGATGGGAACGGGGACGGTGACAGAGGCCCCTCGAAGGCCACCTCTGCTGTGACAGGTCAGCGCCAGGCATCCCTAGGAGGCCAGATCTCTAGACAGGGGCCTGGGTACCTCCCGGAGGAGGTGACAGTGGCCTGGGGTCTGGGGTGGAAGATGGATGGGAGCAGGGGGTGGAGAGAATTTCCTGGAGAGAGAGGGCTCCAGGTGCTCTGGGGACGCGGGCAGCGGAGGCTGGATGCCTGGGGAGATTCAAGCCCTTCAGCCTGGGGCAGGCTCCGGGGGCACACGCGGGGGGCACTGAGGCATCGCCTGGGCCTTGGATTTTGTCTGAAGGCTGAAGGAGCCACGTAAGGGCTCTGGAGGAGGAGGGTGTGGGCGCCCGGGCTGGGACATGGCTGAGAGTGCCCGGCCCGGCTGCTGGAGTGTCCCCCTGGCAACTGCAGTTGTCAGCGCACAGGCCTGGCCTCCTCAGCTCCCTCATAAACACGAACCCTGTTCTCAGTTCCCTGGGGGCCCGATGAGCGGCTTCTCCTAATTTACCCAGCTTCCGGGCCCGCCCTGGGTATGACATGAAGGCAGTGCCTGTGCGATGCTTTGCTCCCCGGAGCACCCCCTCCTCTCCCTTCCTTCTTCCCTGCGTAAGATGGGGTCCTGGGTTTGCATCCCGCCTTGGCCCAGGCAATCCGCTCACCCATGGGGTGGACCAGGGCTCCCGTCCTGAGGGGCCACCGGAGAGAGACCGGGATCGGAGCGCTCTGAGTCCTCAGACACTGCCCAGGGTGAAGGTCGCCGACCCGGACGCCCCAAGCTCCCCTCCCCCAGGAGCAGGTGCCCTCCCCCTCTTCGCACACCCGGGACCACCCTGCCCTACGCAGGCGGCGCCGGGAGACCCGGGATGGCCCCCAGCCCCGCTGCACCCCGACCTCTCAAGGTTCTGGTCTTGGAGACCCTCACGGTGGGGGTGCAGCGGAAGACCAGGCCGCCGTGCTTGTGACAGGAATTATCCCAGCCTGCGTCCTAGACTGTCCAGCCTGCGTCCTAGACTGTCCTGCGTCCTGGAGGCCACAGACGACACGCCTTCCCTTTGTGTGGCGTCGGAGGAGCCCACTGCTCACCTCTCAGCCGTGTCACCGAGGGCCCCGCCAGGACCCTGCCCGGCCTCCCCTTCCCAGCAGTGCCCCGCTAAGCGCTCCTTGGATCCTGAGTTAACACGGAGCTTCATCGAATGTGGCCTATGGTTAGGGTGACTTCCATCTTAAACCTACCTTATTTTCTGGCTTTTTCCAGAAAAAGGGAGTAGCCCATGCTGTGGCTGGACCCCCTGCTGCAGCTTAGCACTACCGTGGTTTTCCCTGGTGCCCAGCCTGCATGGCTCTGGCAAGGGGTGTTGGGGGCCCCTCTTGGGGGTAGGTTGGAAAGCGCCTGGCTGCTTCGCCGCGTGACCTCAGAGTCCCTCCCTCATTGACTCTGGCTGCGGCTGGCCGTGACCTTGTGTGCTGGGGCTCCCTCACCCTGTCCACCTGGATGAAGAGGACATGCCCAGGCAGTGACTGATGCCAGCAGGAGAATGAGGGGCACTTGGGCCACCGGTCCCAGTGACCCAGCCCAGGCCAAGACGCAGCGGAGCCCAGACACGAGAGCGAGTCGGGCTGGGTCCTCCCGTCCCGCCACTTCAGCTGGCCTCCCACGGCCCTGCATTCTGCTTGCTGTTAGGGGCTTTGAGGGCCAGTGAGTACTGGCCCTGCAGCATTGCCCTGGGGAAGCCGAGCAGTACAAACTCCAGGTCACTGAAGGGCCTCCTCCAGGCCCTCCAGGCCTCTCAGTCTCCCGTGAGATTCGTGTCCCAGGAGCTGCACTGGGAGCCCAGCTCCCACGGAGGTGCTGTCCCAGCGCAGGAATCCTGTCGCTCGCACCGTGGCCGCCATTCCTCCCAATGCTGCCGTTCTGCCGGGTGCACGTGGCCCATCTAACCTGTGCTCCTCAGGTACCGACGACCGTGGTCCTGTCTTCACTGCTGTACATGCTGGCTTCAGCCTTTGTTCACTTCAGTCGCCTTAACCCCTGTGTTTTACAGAAAGGGCAGCTCGGGCTCCCTGAGTGACAGGTACGCCCGGGATCCCGGCCGTCAAACTCAGAGCTGGACCAGAGCCCTGGGATCGGGATGCCTGCCCCCCCACGCCCACCCCAAGTTCCATGTGTCCTCCTGGAACCGGTGCGACCGCCCAGGCCAGTAGTGCTGAGATGGACCCTCCTGGGCAGCCAAGGGGCCCACAGGGCACACTGACTCCCCTGGGGCGTCTTTTCTGCTGAGCTGTCACTCAGGGCGTTATCTGCTGCTACAATATATTATTGCCACCGACACCGCATGTTACATCTCCGTGTCAGCAAAACGATCAAGGAAATTCATTTATTATTAACTTAGGATACATGTAAGGCTGATTGCCTTTTAGGCGCTGGGCTCAGGGAGAAGTGCGGCGGCAGCAGCCACTCTTCAAGGCCCCCTCTCCCTCTCTGGCTGCTCAAGGCCGACTGGAAATGATGACCTGAGAGATAGCATCCCGTGTCTCCTCTGGTCGGCCCTGCGCACGAATGCCCGTGTCAGAATCTCACGTCCACAGCGAAGCCGTGAGACGGTAACGATAAGCCCACCACCCTGCCAGCGTTCTGCTGCCATCGGGCACCCGCCACGTGCTGGGCGCGCAGCTCACCACTTAGCACACGTGGTTATTTAAGCTTTCAGCAGCCTTGGAAGCGAGTGCCGTCATTATCCCATTTTACAGGTGACGGAGATGGAGGCTGTCCCATGACCCAAACCCAGGGCCACGGGCTCCGACTGTACAACCTCAGTGCCCGTGGAAGGGTGGCCTTTTCCTCGTCACCCTTCTACTCGTTTCCCAGGTCAGGAGGCTGAGGGTCAGGGACGGGCACGTGAGGAGGCACTGAGAACACATCTCTCTGCTCCTTCTCTCTCCCGCCCTCACCCCAAGCACCACACCCCTTCAGGCGCATGCAGGCCTTCTGCCTGGCTCCCGAGCCAGCCTCGCATCCCATCCCGCCCCACTGGACCGGCAACAGTCCGCTCGAGGGCCTGAAAAGTCAGACAGGCCAGAGGTTGTCTCCCTCCTGGCCATCGGGCTGCAAAGGACAGGGCCCGCTGCACCTGCGTGCGTGGCGGGTTGGCTGGTAAGATGCCTGCGGGAGTGTTGAGAGAACCTCTGTCTGCCCAAGGCCACCGCGGCCCCTCCAAGACAGTCTGAGTCCCCTCCGGGGTCTGCGGTCTCCTGGCAGTGCTGTGGAGAGGGAGAGACCGGGGCGGAGCGGGTGCAGGGCTGGGGCTACGGTGAGTACAACGGCACACCACTGACAGACACGATCTTTTCATGCTAAGTTTAAAAACATCAAAATCAAGGCAAAGATACCCACACGGGGCAAATTAAAAGTTTTAAATCCAGACAACATTCGACAAGGTGGGAGTGAGGCAGCCGGGGTGGGGGTGGGGGGTTATGCTAATGCAGGGTGGGGCCCATTCCACGCAGCCAGCTGGGGGGTGGGTGGGGTGGGTGGGGGGGTGACGCTAATGCAGGGTGGGGCCCATTCCACGTAAAATGTTCATATTTAGTTCCTTGTGCATATTTTTATTTTTTAAATGTTGTATTAAAAGGTCATTTATGTGGAATTCTGAGTGTTTCACACTTGCCTCACCCTAATCCCGGCTCCGTGGGACCTGATCTTTATTTAAACTTTTGGTATTTTCTTCACCTTGGATTTTTTGCATTAATAGTTTTAATTGCATTAACATAGTATTTTTATCTTGGTGACTGAGTTTCCTGCCTCACTGCCCACCCCCACCAACCCCGGCCCAGCCCTGAGAGGACAGGTCACCTCAGCTCTCAGCCGCTGAGCTGGCTGGACTGAGCAGACCCAGGAGCCGGCGTCACCCTCCAGCCTGCTGGCTGTGTGCCCTGCGCTCCGACCTGCTGCCCCTCAGGCCCACCCCACCCTGGTGGAGTGGGCTGTTCTCTGGCCTCCGTTTTCTCATCTGTACAGGGGGATACTCAGCTTCCTTGCTAAGCCCGCTAGTTCCTGGGGATGGTCCAGGGAACTAAAAGCTACTTTAGAAACCATCAAGGGCTTTCTGCTTGAGGCAAGTTCCATGAGATTTGGGGCAAAAACACTCTTCAATGAGCCATTGTACAAAAACGTGCATTCAAAGGGATGTGCATTTTGGGAACAAAAAGGTGAGAAAGACATCGTTTGTCCCACCTTTGGCCATTCCACGGGCCATCGTAACAGGTAGCCCCGAGGTTTGTAAAACTGCAGCTGCCTTCTCTGTACCCGGCATGGTTTGCCCACAGCATCCCTGGTTACGGCCTCCAGCGCTGTGGGCGCCTGAAGGACCTGCGTGTCAGAGAGGAGCCTGGCGCAGAGAGGAAGCACTGAACACATGCTGGGTGTCGTCATCACTATCAGTTGTTGTTGTACTCCTTCCCCGCGGGTCCCCTGAGTGCCCGCCCTTCTGCAACCCACTCACGTGGGGCCCCTGCCACAGGCCCCAGGATGCCCTGGCCAGGCCTGCACCCTGGGAGCCCCCCTCCCTCCCCTGTGCTGAGAAGCCAGACCTGCTGCTTTGAATTAAGAACATGTGGATTGTGACCTGTTGAATGAGGGGTCACCCTCTGCATCCCAGCTCCCACTTTGGGGAAGTGAAACCCCAGGGCCGTTTTGATGGAAGGCATGGTCTCAATACACCCACACGAAGGAAGTAGAGACACAGGATCCCAGAAGGGGGTGGGGAGCAGTGAGGCGGGGAGGGGAGGGCAGACCTCCACCCCAGGTTAGGAGCCCGCAGGAGAGAGCAGGGTAGCAAGCTCCTGTCACTGTTAATAAGGGCGGAGCTGGGGCGGAGTTCACTAACTCCTCACAGGCTTAACTCCAAGTGGTTATTTTGCAAGGGAAAAGCAGAGGGGGATCTTGGGGTGCCTCGTAAACTCAGGTCCTCACCTCAGAGGTGACTCTGGTGTGATGTAAAACGCCTAGGCAGCAACTCAGGGAAACAGAAGCTGTTTTCCTATCACCCCTCCCCCCACCCCCTCCACCCTTTGCACTTCCTTCCCGATACGTTCATCTCCATAACAGGCCTCACTACAAGCTGACTAGCATGGCCGATGCGCTTGAGTGTGTCTAACCCTTGTCAAGAGTTTGGAGTTGAATTAAACAGAGCAGGTGAATTAACCAGTAGGCGGGGCAGGGGCTCTATGTGCATCTGAGAAACGGGGAAACTGAGGCTCGCAGCTAGAGGCGGGGGCGGGGCCTTGAGCCCTCGGTCCTGACCCCAGTGTGGGTTCTGCAGAGCCGGCCGGGGTGGGCCCCACTGGCCTCCTGACTTTGAGATGAGACTCAGAAGGGAAGGCGTTAAGCAGCCCAGCTGCCTTCCCCAAAGCAATTAATTACAGAAGTGGAGAGGTGGGCCCAGACAATTATGTCCTGGACAAAGGAGACGGAGGTGGGGGCGTAATGACTTCAGAGGTCCTCGGCTGCAAGATTAATAAGCGTGTGGCATTTGGATGGCACTCCGTGGCTCTGCTGTCACCCTGCTCCGTGCTGCCCCCTGGGGAATCCCGGGGCACAGGTCGGTGTTACCGTGTCACCCAGCCATGACCAGCGCACTGGCTGCAGCACGATGGCCGGGCCCAGGGCACTGCCCCTCCTCCCAGCTGACTGACCTCTCCGAGAGGGGTGGGCGGCAGGCTGGGCTGGGGGGCCGGGCTTGCAGAGATCCAGGCCAGACCCCGGCCCCCATCCATCCCGTCTTGTGGAGAAGAGGAAAG
Organism: Leucopleurus acutus; assembly: GCF_964270905.1. Classification (NCBI taxonomy): domain Eukaryota; kingdom Metazoa; phylum Chordata; class Mammalia; order Artiodactyla; family Delphinidae; genus Leucopleurus; species Leucopleurus acutus. The sequence goes on from NC_139159.1 coordinate 82,167,806, forward strand.
CCACTGGGCAGGGGCTGGAGTCTCAGCGTTGCCACTTACTGGGGTGACCTGGGACAGACAAGCCTCTCGTCTCCTTCACCAGGTAAGGATAATGACGCAGGGCAGGCGGCCAGGCGGGGTCAAATGAGGGGTGCGGGACAGGCCCACGGCAGGGCATCTGGCGGGGGCAAAGCCCCCGCACCGTGTCCCTCCTCTTCCTTGCGTGTGCAGCCACCCAAGCAGCCGTGCACCCACCCCTTCACCGCCCACCCCGAGGTCAGTGGAGCCCCTTTCGGTCCGGCCAGCAGATCCCCGGCCCCTCCCACATTGGCTGACCCTGTGCGGCCGCGTCACAGGGCACCACTGCACCCCCTCCTCTCCTGCTTCTCTTCTGGGAGGTTCTTGCCATCCTCGTCATGTCAAATGTCCTTCCAGGTTAAGGGAATTCCTAAGGAGAAGGCAGCCCGGGCTCGGGAGGAAAGAGTCAGGTCAGTTAAGTTCGCTTATTCACGCACTCACTCATTCATCCACCCATCCCTCAGATAGCCGCATGTCCCGGAGCCAGGCGTGTGTGTGCCCTGAGCTGCCCTATGTCCCGCCTTCGAGCACATACCCCGCCTTCGTGGAACTTACGCTGGAGGTGGGCAGACAACTTGGAGGTTGACAAAACCCAGCAGGGTTGGGGGCCGTGACAGCCGGGAGAGGGCAGGGGAGGCCCCTGCGCAGAGCCGTGTCCGGTGGAGGGAGGGTACGAGGCAAGGACGTGGGCAAGCAGCCTGGTGGGTGTGAGGCTGTGTGGGGGGAGGGATGGGAAGGAGGTGAGGCCAGAGCTGGGCGGTGCCTGGGCCGTCCCGACCTCGCAGGCCACGAGTTCCCATTTACCTCTCGGTGCCACGACGCCTCTGAGTGGCGTGGTCTCTGCTGTGTGAGAAGCGGGGCTGGAGGCAGAGGGACACCCCGTGGGGGGTCAAACTGCCAGGCAAACGGTCCACAGAGTGTTCCAGCCTCAGGCCCCATCAGGAACGGTCCCCGTGCAGCAGTGGTCAGGCCCGGTGGTCAGAGGCGGCCTGTTGTCCTGTCCTCCCAGGACGCCCGTGGACCCTTAGCTGCTCCAGAGCACGTGGGACACGGACGAAGGGGGTTTCGGTAGATTCCTACAACCGGCTCGGAAGGCGCCCCTATCTGTGGAATCACACATCAGTGCTCGGCCAAGGCCCGAGTCCAGAGCTGCAATAAAACCCCAATCAATACGGATGAGAGGAAAGCACAGGACGGGTGGGGCCGCCCTCCCGGGAGAGCCCAGACGGCGTGGGAAATGCTAAGACCTCGCAGGTGGGAGACTAGCCTCCCTGGACCTGCTCAACCCCCAAGGTCGTTCCCACGACCCCCACAAAGGCAGCTTAGCTTTATGGAGAGAGAAAGCCTGGTCTGAGTTCCACTTGCTGGCCTCCTTTCCCTGGGCTCCCGTAGGACGGGGATTCAAAGGCACAGGGTGCTCTGGGCTCTTCCCTGCGCAGCCCCTTCCCGCGGGCACGTCTCAGCTTCCTAGGCAGGAGCTGTAGGGTCCCAGCGGTGCCTGCCGTTTCTAGGTCTGGCCTTGGGGTCTGAAGACCCTGCTCAGCCCCAGGCCTGCAAGGGGAACAAGGGCAAGTCCTGTGGTTGGATCTCAGTTTCTCCAGCTGTGAAACGGTAACAACCTCACAGAGCTGCAGGACACCCCAAACAAAGAGCAGCTTGCAGTGTTCTGAAGAACCCTCTCCAAGGGTCTCTCCAAACACACCCTGGTCCTGCAGTGGCATCCAGGCCTGGGCTGCTGAGCCGGAAGGGCCCAAGCTCTCCCCAAGGCCCGGGGGCCCTTCCCCAGACCTCCAGCCTCACCGCTGTCCCGCAGTTTGCACCTGTGGGAGGGGAAAGGCCAGGCACAGAGGAAGTGAAGAGCAGGCACGTTTGCCAAGAGCTTTTCTCTCGAGGTCTCCTGCCTCTGGGCCTCCCAGGCCTTTGAGGACCATCCTCGCTTGTTTCCTGGAGCTGCCTCCCCTCCCCCCCCCCCCCCCCCCCCCCGCCCCACGCACGCTGGGGCGGCAGGCTGGCCGGCGGGGGCAAAATTGCCATTAACTTCGCCGCCCCTATCTCTGGGCAGCAGACGTGCAGGGAAGCTTTTAGACACTAAATGAAAAGCCTGGCGCAGCTGGACCTCCGCAGGCAATGCCTTTAACTCTGCATTTTCTCCCTGCCCCGAGCCCTCGCTGGCCATGCTTCCTGTTTAATTAGGGGAAAGAGAAAATTGTGACATCAACTCAAGGGCATCACCTTCGACACGTGAAAGCAGGGAGTTAATCCCAGGCCCAGTCAGCACGTCGCCCAAGGCACAACTACTTGCAGATTTGCACAGCCGCAGATCAAGGAAGGGGGTGCCGCCTTCTAGAGCTAGACTGGAGGATCAGGGAGCAGGGGATGGTTACACCTGCATGGGAGGCTGGGGGAGGACAAGCAGGAGGTCCCGTGGCACCGCCCCCGCCCTCCCCCCTCCCCCTCCCTCCCCCAAGGCTACACTGCTCTGGGTCTGGGCAGGACTGGGAGGAAGGAACAGGTTTGCGTTCATGGCTCTATGAGCTGGACACAGGCAGAGGGGCAGGGGCAATTGGACATCGAGGAGGTGGGCTGGGAAATCTGTTCACTCTCTTGTCCGTCCATCCATCCGTCCATCCATGCATCTGACACGTGCTTACCCAAGGCAAGGCAGGCCTCAGTCCCTGTTCTGGGCACAGGGCTCGTCCCTGCCGACGGCCAGGCCAGGCTCCCAGAGACAGCCCTGCGTGCAGGGCGGGCTGCTCTCCCCGAGCCCCTTCGGCCCTGCTCAGACCGCTCTGCGCTTTGGGCCAGTGACCTGACATCCCGGCGCTTGCCTACTCTCCTGGCTGCTGTGGGGACCCTGGTAGCACCTCTAGCAGGGGTGGGGGTGGGGTAGCACCTCTAGCAGGGGTGGGCGTGGGGAGTAGACCGTTAGGGAAAGCTCTGAGGCATGGACGGTGCAGCCGCTGTCATTATCACAGGGGCTGTGAGGGAGCCGTCCTCTCCCTGCCCTCTTCCAGGGTCCCTGGAATTCTCTCCGGAAGCCACTGGAGCCACTGTGACCCCACTCCTTCTCCCCGTCCACTCATCCCACCCGGTGGGCGTTGAGGGGTGGGCCCTGGAATGAACCTCCCCCGCAGGTGGGTGGACGGTACCCACAGAGGGGACACGCAGAGGGCCTGGCCCTTTACACGTATGTCCTCAGCACAGGGAAAGTCCCCTTTTCTCCCGGTACCCCGGAGGCGGGCCTGGCTTCGGTGCTCTGGGGCGCTGTCCTGCCCGCATTGGAGCCTTACCTTGGGAAGTCTCCCTCCTTCCCCTCTTCCCTGCCTTCCTGCGCCTGGATTTATTCGCTCCTGAAACCATCTCTCCAATTGTCAGGCTGTCGGCTTCCTAACCTGCGGCCCTGACCGCTCATAGGTCCTCACCTCGGGGGCTTAGAGACCAGCCTTTAGGAGGTCACCCTCAGACGCAGGGCTGCGCGAGGGGCAGGGAACACAGGGCGGTGCGGCTAGGGAGAAGACATCCAGAAGAGACTGGTCTTTCAGCTGGTCTCGGAGCACAAGCGCGGGGACAGGAGCGTGGGGAGTGGGGAAGGCACGTGAGCACCTGCGCGGGTGCGAGAAGGGATGGAGCCTGTACGTCTGGGAGCCACCGTGGGCTGTCCCTACGTGGAAGGCAGGAGCAGGGCCTGGCTCCCGGTGGCAAGGGCGGCGAGGGTCCGCCAGGATTTGCCCTTCCCAGCTCGCGTAGTAGACTTGCAGTGAGGGGCTGGCAAGCTCACGGTCCTTCCCGCCCCAAGGCTGAGGCGGGGCTGAGGATGGAACAGGTGCGGCCTTCAGCCCTTCAGTCTGACCCTACTCTGCTCTGCCGGTGCTGTGGCTGGGCAAGGTGGGCCCCTGGCCCCCAGGTTGCTTGCCTGTAAAGGAGTGTCAGACAGGAGGGTCCGTTCCTGCTGGAACCTTCTGCGCCCCTGGGATGCCCCTGGCCTCACGGGCTGACCGTCCTTCCCCGGGGCCTCCACCTGCCTCCACCTCTCTCTGCCTCGGGGTCCCTGTTCTGGTGTACAGAGGCGTGTCCTGTGTTAATCCTGACTCCGAAGCGTTCAGGTGATCAGTCAACCGTGCAAGTGCTGGTCCTGCTGTCCCTCCAGGTCCTCTCGGGTCCTCCTACACACCCACCCGTACTGCCCCAAGGGTAGCAGCTTAAGAAGACAGACATTCATCCTCTGAGGTGGCTCTGGCTCTGCCTTTGGTGAGGTCACGATGCAGGGATCGGCTGGGGCCACTGCCGTCCGAAGCCTTGACTAGGGCCAGGCTCGGCTTCCAAGATGCGGCCCGCAGCTGCATGGGCACAGAGCTGCTTGAGTGTCCACACAAGATGGCGGCTGGCTTTCCCTGGAGCGAGAGACCCAGACAGAGACAGAGAGAAGGAAGCCGCGGTGCCTCTGTTAGGAGCGTCTCCAAATCCAACCTACACTCAAGGGTGTGGGGGGGATGCAGCTCTGTCTCTTGAAGGGAGGGACATCAAAAATGTCTGGACGTGTTTTCAAGCAGTCACATCGCCCAGCCTATCTGGGTGGCCCTGAACTACCCTCCCCTCCCCCTCCTCCTCGTTGCTCCCCCTCCCCTCTCCTTTGTGTCCTCCCTTGTCTGTCATCATGTCTCCTCCGCTGTCTCAGGGCTCAGCCTCTGTTGGGTTTGTCTGTCTGTCTGTCTGTCTGTCTGCCACTCCGAGTGTATTCCTCACTGGTCACCTTTCCCCTAGTCCCTGCAGAGACAGGCCTACACAGCTCTATTTCCCTATTTCCTGGGGAAACTTCTGTTTGATCTTTGCCCCCTCTTCTCGGCCCCCCTCCTTCCCCTGGCCTGGGACCCCAGCCTCACTCGGGGTGGGGAGGGAGGGACACCCGCTATTTCCCAGGCCCCGCTGTGTGCCCACCACCAGCAGGAGTGCCCTGCGGGGGGAGGGTCGGGCTCTGGCTCGGAGGTGGCACTGGCCTCTTTGTCAGCTTTTGAGTCCTGACGTCTCATTTTCCTGATTGAAAACCAGCCTCTTCAAACCGCTAATTGTTGAAAGGAAAAAATTAAGAAGGGAAAAGGAAAATCAGCTTGCACGGGGAGATGAAGAGTGCCCATCGGGGCCGCTGCCCTTTGCCCTGAAGACCTGAGAGCTTCAGAGCTGCTCATCGCTCAGAAGGGAGCCTGCGTCCTCCCCGCCCCAGGCAGGGGCCTCTCCTCCCTCGGCCGCTTCCTGGAGGGGGCGCTCTCCCGGGCTGTGCTTCCTGTTCAGTGCCCCCCTCCCAGGAACCCACACTCCCCGAGGCAGGGGATGGTGGGGACTAGCCTGTGGGGTGGCTGGTCCTCGGTGCCCAAGATGGAGCAGCTGACCATGGTCCCACCTGCCCTCACCTTGTCCTGGGCCTGGACTCCTTCCCCTGCCCAGCTGAGTGACCTCAGAGGTCGTCCCGGGTGCAGCCAGGTCCCCATCTCCGAGAAGACCTGGGGACCCTCAGGTCTGAAACAGGAGCAGAGATGCCCCTGCCCACCCTGCCCTCCCATGGGCCCCAAGAGCTGTGGTCAGGCTTCCCCGAGACGCCCTCCCCTCCGGGTCTCCATCTAAATGCCTCCTCTGCTGAGACCCAGGGCAGCAGGGCCATTATAATCCCCCACAAGCCCTGGCACCCCAAGGCTTTGGGTCTCTTGGGACCCGGACAGCAGAGTCCTGGCCTGCAGGGAGAGGACAAGGTCTCCAGATAAGATCAAGATGCCCTGTTAATTTGAGTTTTAGATACACAACGGCTGCTTTTAAAAGTATGTCCCAAATATTCCATGGGACATATTTATACTAATTCTGAGTCTGAAACTCAGACTTCACTGGGCGTCTTGGGCTTTCATTTGCTGAATCCACATCCCCTAGAGAGAGGTGAAAACACAAGATCCCAGTGGATGTGGTCCTTCGGCACTGTGACCACACTCTCGGACGCCAGCCCCCTGTGCTTTCAACTGTGTCCCTGCCCTCAGGCTCCTGGACCTGCACTGGCTGGCGGTTAGGGGAGTCCGACGCCCTTTGGAGGGGTGCAAACACTGGGCTGCTCCGGCCCTGGTGGGGGCCCTGATTCCAGGGCTCCTCCCGTGGGATTGAGCAGAGTCCTCTCCAGGAGAACTGGCTTGTTTCACACCCTACTTTGTCCCTCTTCCTAGACTCCCCCAGTTAGCGCTCCCTGACAGTTTTTCTGGAAACACTTCCTCACACATCACCAGGATCTCAGGGTCTGCTTCTGGAGAACCCAACCCAAGACAAGACACAGATCAGGCAGGCCCGCGGCACAGCCATGGGACGGTGGGCAGCTGCAGCCTTGCTGTGAGCTGAGGCCTCTGTGCACGACTGGGCAGAGATGGTCTGGATGTCTCTGTGTGTCCTGGGAGGACAGTCCATCACCACAGGGACGTCTGGGGCATTAGAGGAGTGACCGTGCTCCTCACATCCAGGAACTTGGACTTTGCGTGTAACCACGTTCAAGGGTATTCTGAAACATATCTGATGGGCAGTGGAAGGGCTGAGCTGGAAGATGGAGCTGCCGAACTGAAAGTACCTGTTGGGAGGGAGGGTGCTGGCAACACACCAGATGGGGTGTGGCCTGGGGGTCAAGGGAAGCAAAGTTCCTGTTTGCGGAAGCTCCTCATGAGCCCCGGGTGGGGGGAGGACAGACCTAAAGGACAGTCTTGCTGGAAGCACGATACCCTCTGCCGTGAGGCTGAGTGACCATATATGGGAACTGTGTCAGCAGGGCGGGGCCACCCCGGGACCAGAGGGGAACCAGACCCAGAGAGAGCAGACGCCCCAGATGTCAGAGACAGCACCCGGCAGCCAGAGCAGGGGCTCAGCCATGGCATCCGTGCCCCCGAGGGTGGCAGCGGCTCAGAGAAGAGCGGGACAGAGGCAGCCCCCCCAGGGGGAGAGAAGCCCTCCTCCCCTCCCTGTGGAGACTCTCATAGACCCTGGGGGGAGGGGAGGGGAGGGGAGGGGAGGTCAGGCCCATGTGGGGAAGGGGTTATTCATTCAGCAGACATAGGGATGAATGCCTGGGGCTCCCCATTTACGGCACCCAGCTAGGCGGGGGGGGGGGGTCGTGTCTAGAGTGAGGGTCTCAGCGGGAATCCAGATTTGCTGCTGGGCTGCAGCGGCGGAATCACCAGGGAATGTTCTCAGACACAGACCCAGGACCTCTGCAGAGGCTGCTGCCTGGGGCTGGAGGTGAGCCCCACGGGACGGGCAAGTTCAGTTCACACAGATGGGGGTCAGTGGGGAAGCAGAGGGCAGTGGTCCTGTGAGTGTGTGGGATGCGTATATGTGTACGTGAGTGTGTATGTGATGTATGCATGTGTGTGCATGTGAGTTCGTTTATGTGAGTGTACGTGTGTGTGTGAATATGTGTGTATGTGTGTGTATGTGAATGTGTGCATGTGACTGTGTATGTGAGTGATGTGTGTATGTATGTGTATATGAGAGTATGTGTGTGAGTTGTGTATGTGTATATGTGAGTGTGTGTGTACATGAGTTGTGTATGTGAGTGTGTGTGAGTGTATGTGTGTATATGAGAGTTGTGTAGGTGTGTCAGTGTGTATGTAAGTGTATGTGGGTATGTGTGTGTACATATATGTGAGTGTATGTGTGTCTGTGAGTTGTGTATGTGTATGAGAGTGTGTGTATGTGAGTGTGTGTATGTGAGTGTGTGTATGTGAGTGTGTGTGAGTGTATGTGAGTTGTGTATGTGTGAGTGTGAATTGTGTATGTGAGTGTATGTGTGTGTGTAAGAGTTGTGTACATGAGAGTGTATGTGAGTGTGTGTGTGTGTGTGTGTGTGTGTGTGTGTGTGTGCGAGGCTGTCTCCTTTGCTAGTATTTGCTGAGTGGCTGCTCTGTGCCAGGCCTGCTCTGGGCACTGGGAGACACCGCTGGGGACAAGCGAACATCCCTGCCCACCCACAGCTGACCCTCTAATGGGGAGAAGCAACAAACAAGAATAGATGAGACATGCGATCAAAGCTAGATTTCATTTATTTCCTTCTGAGGATTCTCATCTCCATTTTCTCCAGGTTCTCCCCTTCTTTTTGGCAGCAGCGCAGGTGGGGCAGGGTGGGGTGTGCACCTCTCTGGGCGCTATGAGGGCTGAGGACATATCCCAGGCCCTGATGAGACAGAAAAGCCAGCCACGTGGCGGTCTCGGCACCGTACAGCTTGCTCTGCTCGGTCCTGCTCGATTTTTTATGACCCCAAGTTGTGCCGTCAAAGTGAGTGAGCAGAGACAGTTCGACCCGGGTTCTGCTTCCCTTATAAATGCAGGCAATTATCTTTAGTACGCAGGGCGTATATAGTCATGAAGATGTGTTTGACAATCAGAAACGTAGGGAGAAGGTCTCCCAGCTGGCTGCAGATTCTGCTGTAATTGTAGCGAGGTCCTTCCAGTCTTCCCGTTCTGCACGGAGGCTTTATTTGTGGCACGTCCGCACCTTGTACTTCCCTCTGTGTCATTAAAGAGTCTTCCTAGGTAGAATTTTCATTGAGTCCTTTTTTATTGTGAGAATTCATCCTCCTTATATAACTTTCCCTCTATGGTCAAACATTCATATTATTTCCAATATTTTCATATGATATAAAATGCCACAATTAACATCCTTGTGTCAAAATTTTTCCTCTCCATTTGAGAGACCATTGTCTCAGATGGATAAATAAAAGGGAAATATTGATCTGCACCTAAATTTATCTAAAGTTTTGGTCATATATTTCTTCATTGCTTGGAATGGAATATTGGTTTTCATTTCAGTTGGAGTTTATTTATTTTTTATTTTTTTATTTTTTTTAAGATGTTGGGGGTAGGAGTTTATTAATAAATTTATTTTTTTATTTTTGCTGTATTGGGTCTTCGTTTCTGTGCGAGGGCTTTCTCTAGTTGCGGCGAGCGGGGGCCACTCTTCATTGCGGTGCGCGGGCCTCTCACTATTGCGGCCTCTCTTGTTGCAGAGCACAGGCTCCAGATGCTCAGGCTCAGTAGTTGTGGCTCACGGGCCTAGTTGCTCCGCGGCATGTGGGATCTTCCCAGACCAGGGGTTGAACCCATGTCCCCTGCATTGGCAGGCGGGGATTCTCGACCATTGCGCCACCAGGGAAGCCCAGTTGGAGTTTATTTATTTATTTATTTATTTTATTTATTTATTTTTGCGGTACACGGGCCTCTCACTGTTGTGGCCTCTCCCATTGCGGAGCACAGGCTCCGGACGTGCAGGCTCCGGATGCGCAGGCTCAGCGGCCATGGCTCACGGGCCTAGCTGCTCCACGGCATGTGGGATCTTCCCGGACTGGGGCACGAACCCGCGTCCCCTGCATCGGCAGGCGGACTCTCAACCACTGCGCCACCAGGGAAGCCCTGGAGTTTATTTTTGACATAATATAATTGTTCACTTTTATGAATCCAGGATACTCAATTTGTCCTTTGCTATGTCTTCGATTACTTCTAACTTTAAAGCTCCCTTCCTCTCTAGAAGTGGGTACATAGTCAATTTCCATCGTTGATTTTCTTCTAATTTTTCTGGGTGAGGATGGTTGACACCCTTGGGTGTGTGGGTGTTGGGATCAGGGGTGTGTGGGTGTGTCTGGATGAGCTGAGGGCTGGTTCCACCACTGAGGCAAACCCCACCCAAACCCTGCCCAAAGCCCTGCCCCGCCTGCACATCTCCTGCGTTTCTCCATCCTTTGTTCTTCCCATCTTCAAAGGACTGGTGTCCCCCCTTTCCCTGTCCCCCAAACCCCAAGCCCCTCTCCCTGGCCTTGCCCAGTGCTCCCGGAGGGTGACCTCTCTGCCAGGGACACAAGCCCGCCTTCCTCACCCTCCGTCTGCATCTCTCGCCTCCTCTTGGTGCTGGCGCTGGGGGAGGGGCTGCCCCTTCTCCCTCCCGAGGTGGTCCTCCACCTGCATGTCCGACCCTCCCCTCCTTCAGAGCCTCACGGTGTCAGTTACGACTTGCTCTTCGTATGTGCAAACTTCACCCGTCCATAGGTACATCCCGTGGCCTTTTAAACACTTGTTCATTCTCTGGTTCATTCATTCATCCAACAACTCCATGTTGGATACTTGCTGGGTGTCGGAGATGCAGCTTTGAGCAGGAACCACCAAGTCCACAGCCTTATGACATGCATGTTCCACAGGAGGAAACAGCCAATGGACAGGCTAAAACCGTATTTCAGCTAGAAATTCCGCATGTGTTATGAGTGTGTGAGAATAGAGCCAGCCCGGGAATGAGGGGCAGTGCCCAGGGGCGGTGTCTCTGAGAGGTGGTGCTCGAGCTGAAAGCTGAATGAACAGAGGGGAACAGCCTAGCTGGGTGCCCCTGAAGCGGGAGTTCCTCCCAGAGGGGGTGGGGACAGGCCCCGTGGTGGGGTGGAGGGGAAACAGCGAGTGTGTTGGACGCGGGGGCAGGTGGGGTGGGATGCTCCTGGGTGAGGTTGCGGAGCCCTCCCAGACCTGCACCATCCCCTAGCGTAGTCTTGGGCTGCCTGTGGTTCCTTCAACGCAGGTTTAAATGAATTAAAGTGAAATACAGTTAAAAAATCTGGTTCTTCTGTCGCATTGATTGCATTTCAAGTGGTAAATAGCCACGTGGCTCGTGGTCACTGCCTTGGGCAGGTCAGACACAGAATGTTCCAACACCACCGGCGATTCTGTTGGACATGGCGCTCCGGACGCTGGGGGGGTGCTGGGAGGCCATGGGGGGCTAAGGCAGGGAAGGGTGGGGTCCGAGTTAGGCTTGATGATGAGGTCTAGGTGCCTGTGGGGTGGAAAGAGAAAGAGAGTATAGAATTTGATCATGGTTTGGATGTGGGAGAGAGAGGGCTGAACGCTGGCCCCCCGGCGTCTAAGCAACAGGGGGAGGAGCAGAGCCGGTAGTGGGAATGGGAAGGCTATAGGGCAGGGTGGAGGGCAGGGACTCAGGCGCTCAGGGTCAGACGTGTCAAGTGGGAGATGTGGGAGAGGCTGCAGTGGAGATGGAGTGGGCAGCTGGATTCAGGGGCCAGCCCCGGAACTGATAGGCTGAGGTCTCCCAGGGCAGGTTTAGCTCACCACGAAGACAGGCTTCCAATCAAGTCGTTTAATAATGCAACACAGTGGGTCTTCTGTCTCTGGAGGTATTCAAGCAGGAGGAAGGGCCACCTGGTAAGGATGCTGTGCAGGGGATATGAGTAACAGATCTTTATTTTTATCAAAGTTATTACAGTGGGTTGAATGGTGTCCCTCCAGATATGTCCATACCCTAACCCCCAGAACCAGTGAACGCGACCTTATTTGGAGAAAGGGCCATTGCAGATGTAGTTGAGTTACGGATCTCGTGACGAGAACACTCTGGAGAGGCCCTAAATCCAACGACAAGTGCTCTTAGAAGAAACACACAGAGGAGAGACAGAGAAGGGAGAGGCTGTGCAGAGACCGAGCAGAGACTGGAGCGATGGGGCCAAGACCCAAGGGACGCCTGGGGCCACCAGAAGCTGGAAGAGGCGGGAAGGATCCTCCCCTGGAGCCTTCAAAGGGGGCGTGGCCCAGCCGGCTCCTTAATTTTGGGTTTCTGGCCTCCAGAACTGGGAGAGAATGGATTTGTGTTGTTCTGAGCCCCCAGTCTGTGGGCATTTGTGACGGCCGCCCTGGGGCCGTTACGCACATACATGAACGAGCATCGGAGGCGTGTAGCTTGTAGGTTTTGCCAGGCCGGCCACGACTCCCCCCTCAGCCCATCTGCCCCTCCCTGCACCACCAGCTCCGCAGAGGCAAATGTCTTCATCTCCTTCCCCTGATAAGCGTGATATTTTCCTTCCGTATCTCTGGGTACACACTGCTTCTTGCATTTCCAGTTCGGGGTTTTATCAATGGGCTTCCATCTCAGAGGGGGGAGGATCCAGCGTTTTCCTGCCTGGCCCCTCCACACGCCTGCCCCCTGCCTGCACCCCCCCCCCCCAGTACAATAATAACACCCTTTCTGCCAGATCGATACTGTAAACACCTCAAGGCTGAACCCAGAATACATTATTTCTTTCCTTCCCCTGCATCAACATTTTGTTTCCCTGAAGCTAATAATGGTCTTATTTTTCCATTTGCTTAGTTTTCGACACACTTAACACTAATTCCATCTCAAATTCTCCCCCGGTTGTGTAAACACAGCAGGCATCCTAGTTATTCTGTCTGCAGGAACGGCTCTCCCCTGGCCCGGCGGGACCCCAGGGCTCTCTGGTTCTTGGCGTCTCCCGTCAGCCTGGCCCTGGGGTTCTGTGTGGCTCCGCTTCTTCTGTTGACTTAGGGGGAGTCATTTTGGTGGAGCAAATTCTTCTGCAAAGGGTGTGTGGGAGACGCCTCTGACCTTCATGGGATGAGCACGTTTATTCCCACCCCACACTAAGTCAGTCGCTCCGCTGGAGGGGGGTTTGGACGGGAACACGTCTGCTGAGCGTTTAGGCATCCTGCCCTGGTCTTCCGACCCCAGCCTTGCTGTTGGGGCCACTGACGTTTTGCCTTTTGTTCCTTTGTATGAAGTGTGTTTGTTCCCTGTTTTATTTTCACCCTCCAGAAGCTGTGGTCCAGTGTTGGCTGGGGGAGGGGGGTCTTACCTGAGGCTTGTCTGCGGAGGGACCTGCTTCCGGGCTCACCTGGTTGCCGGCAGGATTCAGTTCCTTGTGGGAACCGGGGACCTCAGTTTCGTGCTGGCTGTTGGCCAGAGGGCACCCCCCGTCCCCGGCCATGGGGGTCCCAGTGTGGCCACTTGCTTTATCAGAGGCAGCGGGGGAGGGGCTGCTGGCAAGACCAACGTGACAGTCAAGTGTGACGCAGCCCCAGGATGGCATCCTGCCGTCTCTGTCCTCTCCTCTGGGTAAAGCACGTCCCACCCAACTCACGGGCAGGGATTACGTGGAAACTGGGATTGTCGGGCCCCGTGGGGTCTGTCTGCCACTGCGCTCCAGGTCGATAGTGGGATTCAGTCAGCAAGGGAGGCTGAGGCAGGCCGGGCTCAGGCTGCAACTGGCCTTGAGAGTGTGAGAACGAGGAGGTCTGGCTGGAGGCCTGGGGAGGGACACTCTAGACTCTGGGGTGAGCGATCTGTTCTCCCCTCCAGCCAGCCCTGAGGGAGGGTGAGTGCGCACAGACTTGGTCAGGGAGAGGCCCTCTGGACGGCACTCCCAGGATGTGTTGGGCGTGGATCCTTCTGGGAGCTGGAGGGACACCATCACGGCTGTTGGAAGGTGAGACCCCCAGTGCCAAGGGGCACGACTGTGCAGGGCCTCGCAGGCCACTGAGGATCTGGCCCAGGAAGGGAAGGGACAGACTTGGACTTACATAAGTTAAGCTGATTCGGGCTGTTTGTGAACAGATGGGAGATGAAGCCAGAGCACATGCTGGGGGGCTGGCTGGAGGCGACTGCAGCGCCCAGGTGAGGGTCACGGCCACGCTGGGGGGCTGGCTGGAGGCGACTGCAGCGTCCAGGTGAGAGTCACGGCTGTGTGACCAGTGGAGGAGGAGGAAGGATGGCGGCGCTGAGCTGGTGGCATGCCAGGGAGCCGGGGCCACGGAGCCCTGAGATTAGGCTGGGCTGCAGAGGGGACCGCAGTGTCCTGGGGCATCATGTGCCTCTCGACCACCTGCTTTAGCTTCGTCCAGATGGAAAGATCACTCGGACTTTTGCACGGTGCAGCCACCAGGTTACAATGTCTGCGTAGGGCTTCAAAGTCAGAAGCTTCTAGACACAAAACTGTTTTTTCGCTCACGAGATTCCTTCTGTGTCATCCTTAGGGACGGTGAGGATGGCCGTCTACGGAGGGGGCCGGAGGAGGACTGTGGGGGAGGACCCAGGTCAAGGTCTCTACATGACCAAGAGTGGGATCCCTGCGGGGGCAATGGAGGGATGAGGGGCGGGGAGGGGCCGAGGTGGCGGCTGCTAGCCCTGAGTGCAGGGGGTTGCACCGTCCTGCCGCACGTCCCTGGGGAAGGACAGGAGCCCTGGGGCCCGCGGTGGAGGGAATCCTCACAGAGGGAGGGAGTCGTCCTGTCAGGGAGATTTGCTGCAAGAACCCACAGGGTGTGAGCAGGGCCGTGGCGTGCGGTTGCGCGTGGAGGTCTGTAGCTCCTGCCGGGCCTCCCGCTCCCGGCGAGTGTGATCAGCCCCTGTTCTCGATGCTTCCCTTGAGGCTGCCCTGCCGGCGCCCAGGATTTCTCTCATTTCACTCTGTGAATGGCTGCCTTTTAGCTCCAGTAAATGACTGTGATGTGGGCATGATAACTTGGCCTTCAATGGCATTTAGTTTCCCTCCTGGCCAAATGCTGACATATAAAATTCAATTGCATTTAGAAGAAAGTCAAGCGACTGTGTTTGTTCAGACCCCTTCCAAGGCACTGGAAAGCACCTCCCACTCTGGCCGTCCTCCAGCTCCGCTGACGGAATTCATCGGGGCCACAGGCTGCCTGGAAGTGGGCCTCGGGGGCCCCACCGCGAGGAGCCTGAATTCACAGGAACGGAGGCGTCTGAATTCTGCAGATGCGGTGCTGTCTGCCCCTTAGAGACCTGGGTTAAGACCCTGACAGCCTGCTGCGGGAGACCCAGTCCCTCCCCCACTGAGCTTCAGGCTTCCCTCCCTATAGGGCCATCTCGCCCCAGGGGCGCATCCCCCAGCGTAAGAGCACCGGGCGCCCTTGGCCCCGTTGCAGCTCAGGCCCAGCGCCACTTTGCTCCTCTAGGTACCAGGTCTGTGACCGGCTAATGTCACCTCCTGGGGCCTCCGTTTCCCAACCTGCCCGAGAAAGGGGATGAGATGCCAGCTGTTGGGCTGGTGCCTTAGCGCAGCCCCAGCACAGCAGGGCGCTCCATCACGGGTGCGCTCCGCTCCCTTCCCCTCGGTCAGATTGACTGAGCGTCTACAGCGCCCAGGAGAAGATGCTGGTGCCGCAGGACACACGGGTCTGGGGGCCCAGCAGGTGCCAGGGAGGTGGTGGTGGGCGAGGATGCATGCCCTCATTTTTCAGGTTGCCACCCCCGCACGCACCCCCCAGCCTCGCCTCCCTGTCTCAGCATCTCTACAATCTGCGAGTTTCAGGCTTTTGTAGGGCTTCCCCTGGAGCCGAGGGGATCACTGTCGCTCCGCCCTGCCTGTGCTGAGCTCTTGTGTCTGTGCCCTCTAATGAGGACTTGGGGTGCCCCACAGAGGAGGGAGTGCATGGCCCCCACCGGCGCCAGGCTTGCCTGCGGGTCGTGGCTGGAAGTGGTGCTGGGCCTCCGCCGAGCGGGGTCTCTGGAGGCGCCAGGTGTCTCCTCCGCCCATTTGGTGCCCGTGCTCCACCGGAAGGGCACCAGCCCCCTCAGGTGGGGCTCGCTGACCGCGTGCTTGGAGCACACGCCTGCCACTGAGAGCCAGGGAGGCCTTTGTTTGCAGGAAAAGCTGACTAACTGACCCTGCAGGCAGACACGCTCTGCCAAGTGGGAGTTGTGTCGGCCTGGCTCCTGTGCAGCCCCGGGCCTGGAAGCACACAGCCACACAAAGTGTGCGTGTGATGGCTGAGGGACCAAAGGAACAAAGAGGCCCAGGAAGAAGAAATTACTCTCTGAAGTTGCGCAGACAGTGAGAGATGGATTTTGATGGGATCCGGGTTCCCTCTTCCCAGGGTGCTCTTTCAGCATCGTGCGGAGGTTTTTAGGGAGAGGAGAGCATAATAATTGACCCAGTTCACAGAAGAGCAGTAAAATCAGAAACATTTGCCCCTTCCCTGCCTGCCAGCTACACTGCTTGCTCTCAGCAGGTGGCCAGGCTTTTGGGGTTCAGGATCCCCCCCAATTCCCTAGATGATGTCTGAAGAGGCCAAGTCCACTCATGGACCCTGCATTCGTTCGGGAGGTGCCGGGCAGCTTTACTGCAGAAATGGGCTGTCGGGGGCAGTGGGCAGTGTTGAGTCCCGCTGCGGGCCTGAGCTGGTGCCGCAAGCTAGGGCGGCAGACCTGTGAGGAAGGCGAGCCCTGCCCCTCACGGCCGCCCATGCTGCCATCCTTACATCCTCCCCTTGGCCGTGGCTATCACCCACTCACCCCTCTCTTCACTCACTCATATCCGCTCGTTAATCAACCTCCAGTGTCCCCTCTGAGCTCTGACTGTGGCCGGTACCGTTCTAGGTGATGGGTACTCTGTGAACTGGTCCCCTGGGGTGGGTTCGACAGAGAAGATACAGAAAGTGCATGAACACGATGGCTTGAATGGCACTGAAGTCTCCACTAAACTGTGCAAAACACAGAACACGAAGTGACGGGAGTGACGTGGGGGCTGGTTTAGGCATTTGTGACGGGCTGAGTTGTGTCTCTTTCCCTTAAAATTGTACGTTGAATTCCGAACCCCAGGACCTCAGTATGTGATGGGAGGTGCGGTCTTTAAAGAGGTGGTGAAGGTTAAAGGAGGCTGTTGAGGTAGCCCTAACCCATTATAAATGGGGTCCTTATAAGAAGAGATCAGGACACAGACGCGCACAGAGGGATGACGGCGCGAGGACACGGGAGGAGAGGGCTGTCCACACGCCAAAGACAGAAGCCTTGGGAGGAGCCGGCCCTGCTGACTCCTTGACCTCAGACTTCCAGCCTCCAGGACAGGGAGACAATAAAAGTGGCTTGTGGTCCTCTGTTTTGGCAGACCGAGCTGACAAATATCACAGGCCCCTTTGAGGAGCTGATCTTGGAGCTGAGGTCTGAATAGTGACAAGAGTTTGGGGCTGAGCCTTCCAGGGAGAGGGAACAGTGAGTGGAGGGGACCCCAGAGGGGCAGAGCAGGGTGGAGATGAGCTAGCATGGCTGGTGCCGGGCTGTGGCCAGTGCAGGTGAGCCTCTCGGGCCATGCGTGCTTCTGAACAGGAGGGGACACCTCCCAGGGGCTTCGCTTTGAATATTGACAATAATAAACCCAGATAACCAGAAAGGATTTTCTCACAAACCCTCACGTCCCTGCCACCCCAAGTGAAAAAAAAAAAAACCCTTCCTGGAGGCAACCAAGTGACATAAACTGGAGAGTAACTAGTCCATGTTTTATACCTTTTCTGCACGTGTGTACCATAGACAATATGTCCTATTGTTTTTTGTGTTTAAACATTTACATAAATGGCATTATGGTGTAGGTAATGTTCTGGAATTTCTCTTTTTACTCAACATTTTATTTTTAAGGTCCACCGGTGTCGACAACATAGGTCTATTTCGTATATTTTGAAGCACTGCGGTATACTCCATCACGTGAAAGTATTTCAGTGTATATCCATGCCTGAACTGATGGGCATTTGGCTTGTTTCCAGTGTTTTCTATCACAAATGGTGTCCCGATGAAAATAGTGTCATTTGTCAGGCTTTTACGTGTCATGTGCTGGCCTAGTAATTTTAGTTACATCTATCATGGAATCTGCACAGTGATGGCTGGAGGGGATGGGCCCATTTTGCAGGTAAGAAAACTGAGGCGCAGAGAGGGTGCCCAGCTTGTCTGGGGCTGAACGGCCAGGAGATGTCCCAGCAAGCCCAACCCGGGTTGGACCCTCCACCATGATGCCACACGGCTTCCCATCGTCCATTTCTGCAGGGCTCGTGCATGGACGGGAATGACCTTGGACTCACCCGTTCTCAATTCCACTAGATGCCACCAGTGGTTGTATTTTGAATAGATAGATGTGAAATGCTGTTTTGATGAATATGGGATTAACCATCATGTATTAGTGAGTATGTTTTAAAATATGTTCATGGTTTAGATTTTCCCTTTCGTGAAGTACCCGTTGTAGGCTTTGCCTAGTTTTCGCTTGGGTGTTTTTGCCTTTTTATTGATTTGTAGATTTCTTTATGTATTCTGGGTAGTGATCTGTTACTTGCTGTGTGTTGTGAAGTCTTCTTCTCGGAAAATCACTTCTCTTTATGTTATGGTCCTTTTTCATACAGAAGTTTTAAATTTTGATAGACCCAGATTAATCATTTTCCCCTTTATGTCTCCATTTTGTCTTCTTTTAGAAATTCTTTACCCTGAGGTCATAGAATATTTTTCTATCCTTTAATCTAATTGTTTTAAAGTTTCGCTGATCACATTTAGATCTTTAAACCTGGATTTTTATTGTCTTCAATACGTCTAGTCAACTGTCAAGTACTATTTATAGTTCAATGTGAAATTGAACTTTAAGATAGGCAATCCTAGGCATTTTCTTCTCATTCTTCCCTCTAATGGAAATGCTTCTAAAGTCTAGTCAAGAAGAATGATACTTCTTATAGGTTAAAGCAGAAATTCTCGGCACCGTCTTCGCTACCACGAACATCATCAAAAAGCTTTCGTGAAGCCGTGAGGGGTCCTGGTGGCCTGGACTCCTAGAGTCCTGGGGAGGGGTCTGGACCTTGGCAGGTCTTCCTGCGTGAAGCTCACCGAGAGCTGGGAGAGACAGCAGCCAGTCTGAGGGCGTTTGTCCAGAAGGGATGGGTGAGGGGGTCTAGAAGTCAAGGCTAAGCCGTGGGGACCACGGGAGTGGGTGCAGCAGAGAGTGGAGGCCGTCGTCCAGGTTGGGAGGGCCAGGGGGGGAGACCCACAGCATCAGCTCACAGTGAGAATGACTTGAGGGTAAATGCAAGTGCCGGGGAGCGTGGGTTTTGGAGACGTTGGGTCAAGCCTGCCTCCTGCCGCTGCCGCTTACAGATGCCACAGCCACGCACAAGCTATTCAACCGGCTTAGGCCTCAGTTTTCTCACCTGTAATGCGGGGTCACAGAAGCTCCTTCACAGCACCCTCGGGGCTGAGTTAAGTCACGTGGGCAGAGCGCCTAGTACACAGCGAGCACAGAGAGGAGAGGATGTTGTCCTGGTGCTGACAGCCTTGCTGGGAATGCAGGTGTCCTGGTGGCCAGACCATCGTCCACACTGCCACTCCCAGGCCAACTCAGCCCGAGGCACTCAGGCCCGGCCACAGGTCCTAGAGGGACAGCGTGCTGGGGAAAGGAGCCGGGAGACCACCACGCAGTGTCCACAGGGGCCTGAAGATGTGGCTCTGTTTCCACATCCCGGGGGACTGTGGATGGGATGAGAGGTATCAGGGCCCCAGGCTGCTGGGTTTAGATTCTGAGTCACCGATCCACCTTTTGCAGAACAATTCCCACTGGTGGTGAGAACTAAAAGGGCTGGTCACTGACATTGGAGGTAGAGTTGCTGCATAAAATCAGGATGCCCAGCTAAAATTGAATTGCAACTAAATAATGAATAATAATTTTCTAGTAAAAGTATGTTTCATATAGTGCATGGGATATATCTAACCAAAAAAAAATTATTGTTTATCTAGAATTCAAATTTAACTGGGTGTCCTGTATTTTTTAGTTACCAGATATGCGGACCCTATTGGGGAAAGGTTGTGGACGGGGTCTGAGCAGGGCCTCAGATCTGACCATGAGTGCTGAGGTTGGAAACAGGGCTCCAGGTGGGGAAACCAAGGCAGAACCCAACTAGGAATGGGGAAGGGGGTGGCTGAAGAATTAGTAGTAACTACCAGGCAGGGGGATGTTAAGTGGGGGACTTGGGGACAGTAGCCTGAGTCTGCATCCCACCCCCCAGTTACCTCGGGCCTCGGAAAGTCACTTCTCTATCAGCTTCCATCTCCTCAGCTGTGAAGGAGGGGTGGCAGTGCTATAGCTCCCACCCCAGGCTTACATGCTTCTGCCATCTTGGAAGTTACAGTTTAAAGTGGACCCCTCGAAGGGGACAATGGTCTGTAGCAGGACGCAGAATTGTAGCTGTGACTGTCTAGACATAGCAGGAGGGGGTGCAAAAGGAGAAGTCAGTCCTGGCAGGCAGGTGGGGAGGGCTTCCTGGAGGAGGTGATGCTGGAGCTGGGCCCTGTAGGCTGAGCCAGAGCCCGCCAGGCAGAAGAACCCTCACGAGCAGAGCTGGAAGGTGTGAGGTCACCCAGTACCGCCAGGAACAAGGCTCTCGCCCCCACTCCCACAGCAGCTGCTGCAGATGGCTTGTGGGAGGATGGCTTTGGCCTGAGGGTGGTGGCTCGGCCTGACACAGAGTCCCAGTCTCACTGTGGCCGACTCAGCCCCCGGCCCTGAAAATGGCTTCAACAGCATCGAGTGCCCATTCTAGGGCAGCCCCTGGGAGCCTGGCTCACGGCTAGGCTCACCCAAAATGGGTTTATAACCGTCCACAGCCCTGGCAGGAAAGCAGGCATGCTGGGCCCTCCTGAGCGCCAAGTGCAAACCCTCCTGCCGGAGAAACAGCTGTTTGTCCTTAGCGCCAGCGCTCCCCTGCCTTGCACACCTGGCTGCAGCTGTGGTCCAGTGGCCGTGCTTGCGTGCAGGCGGCCAGGTGCCGGGCAGCTGCCTCAAGGATCAGAGGCCCAGCCCCACGTGGCAGGAGACGCAGGGCAGCCAGGGCTGTGTGCTCAGAGACCCACCTCTGTAACGGTGTCTTCCTGCTTCTCAATCTGTCCCCTGCTCAGGAGCCAGCCTCCCCTGGGGCGCCTGACCTCCTTCAGGACCAGTCGACAAGGGAAGTGTGCTTTTCAGGACTCTGCTGGCTTCAGGGGACGGAAACCCATTTCCCTGGACTCAGGCCCAGAGGGAAGTCCGGGCGCCCCAGGGCATCTCCGCTCTTCAGCTCGTTCCACCGTCCCTCTGAGACAGCCCCATTCTCTGGCAGGCTGGGCAACTCCAGGCTGAGCTCAGGCACTTTGGCCAGCCTAGGGAGAAGAGACTGGCTCTCTCCCAATCCTGCCAGGAGATGCCCCAGGAGGGAGTCTCGCAGTCACCCCAATCCAGAAGGATAGATGATGCCGATTGGCTGGACTGGGGCCTGCGCTCACTCCTGGAGCTGGGGGTGGGTGTGTGGTCATGTCCCACACCTCCACGTGGACTGAGAGGTGGGAAGAGGTAGTTCTCCGCTAGGAGGGGAATGGACGCTGGGCAGCAAGTGCCCGAGACCTCTGCGCAGGGCTCCCGCTCTGAGCTGCCCTCCTGAAGTCACGGCTGCCTTGAATGTCCTGCTCTCCTTTGAAAATGGTACTCCTGACAGGTTCCCTCATGCCGCTGTTGCGAAGAACCCAAATGCAGGTGTTTGCACCACAGGCTTGGCAAGCTCTAGCATGCACACGTGCAATAGAATCATGACAAGCAATGATAGGTGTCCCTGCAGTGAGCCTGAAATTCGAAATTATGTTAACTTGGCAAAGGTAACTGACACCTGGTATAAGACCAGTAGACAGAACATTACTCACCCGTATACGTGGCACACAGTGATCGGGAGGGTAGAGGGGGCGGGAGTAGCCTCCCTTGCCCTGATGTAGAAGAAGAGACAAAGGTTCAGAGAAGCCCTAAGAGGTGGGTCCGAGTCTTCCGACGCACTGCTCCTACACCAGTGCCTCACGAGCGCCCCGGGCTGAGCACCTGTGGTGCGCAAGGCTCTGTCTTGAGCATTTTGTATAACGTATGTCATTTAACCCTCATGTCAACCATATCAAGTAGACAGGAATATCAGCCCATTTCACAGAAGGGGAGACTGAGGTCCACCTTGTGTGCTTTTCTGCACCAGTCTCATCCAGAGAGTGACTTCTGCAGGCCCTCTAGCTACACGGCATTCTTTAGGCACCGACTTAAGAGGCTCATAGAATAGGCCGACCTGGGTCTTTACCCGTAAGCTGTGTGACCTTGCCTAAGTTACCTGGCATCTCTGAGCGTTAAGTGTATTTCTCATCAGTACAGGGTGAGCTGCCTTCTCAGGACCCTCGTGATTACTGCTTGGAATAGTGCCAGCGAGGGTCCCCGGTGCACAGACTCATCATGGACTGGGAGGGAAAGACGGGACCCTGATATTCTGTCGGGGGGCGGGGGTGGAGAGAGCACCGAGGTAGGTGCGGGCCATAGTGGCCACGCTTCATGTGGCTCGAGACGGAGGACCTCTCTCCCCAGGTGGAGAAGGGCATTCCTGCGAGTAGTATCCACACGTGCAAAGGTCCAGAGGCCAGGACACCTGCTGGCGGTGTGTTGGGAGCTGCCTTGGTGTGGCTGGGCATGAGGCCCCGGGAGGGTGTAGGAGATGGGTGGGTCTGGTCACACGGTGGGGAGCCCTGAATGCCAAGACCAGTAGCGGAGATCTAGCATGTGAGCGCCCGAGGGCCTGCGGGGGTCCAGCGAGTGTGTGCGGGAGGGTGTAGGTGCCGAGGCAGGGACAACAAACGGGGTGTCTCAGGCAGGGCGACAGAGAGCTGCTGCAGCAGTCCAGGTGGGACGGGATGGCCAGCGCCGGGGCACAGGCCACGGGGGTGGGGAAGGGACACACAGGGTGTCCTGATGGGAAAGGGCTCTCCACTCTCCCCGCTCTGGCTGCGGCCCAGTCTGGTTCTGTCAGTGCTGTGAAGGGAGCCGAGGGAGCTCTTGAGTCAGGAGTGTCTGACTGTGGGAGGAGTTGGATCATGGGGTGGGCGTGGGGCATCCCGAGGGGTCAGCTGGAGGGAAAGGGGGTGCTGGAGGAACCTGCACTGGGAAAACTGCAGAATCCCCCTCCCCCAGGGCAGCCCTCAGGGTCACATGGCCCCTGCTCTTCAGGGTCAGTGGCCCCTGAGTGTGTGTGGGGGCATCGCCTGGGCAGGGACCCCCCCCCCACCCCCGCTCAGCTATGCCCTCAGGAGCTCCTTTTCTGAAGAGCCCCAAGGGCAGGCCAGCTGGCTTCATGGGCAGCTGTGGGACAGGCTGGTGTCTCCTCACTCTGCCCCGCTCACCTTAGGCCCTATTACCCGGGTCCCAATCCCACGGGAGTGAAGAAGGCGGGTGCCGTGGAGACCTGCGTGTCTGTAGTTGCAGCTGCTGATGGCGGAGGGCTTCCCGGCCCAGGGACCACCGGTGCTCTCCTCTCTAGCTGGGGGCCCAGGGCCGGGCGGGCCCCAGATCTGTGTATTCCTCCTGCCGGCCCCACTGCCCCCCGTCACCTCCTCCTGGGCGGCGTGGGTGCTCTGCTAGATTCACAAGGATCCCGAGAAGGGGTCTGATGGCCCATTTCGTGGAGGAAGCTGAGACTCACTCAGCTTGTGAGGGGCTCCCCGCTTGGACTCCAGGGCGCTGTCCCTCCCTGAGCCTGTGATCCACTCTACGGTTGTATGTTGGCAGGGGGCTGAGACCACACGGCACATGAGCTGTGTTATTACCCCGAGCTCCGCGGAGCCCCCAGGATGGCGGGCGTGCGTGCTGCTGTGTTGGGGCTGCCAGACTCCTGTCCCCCCCACGCCTACGTCTGCCCTGTTTGTGGTCCTGGATCCTTGGAACCAATGGTTTGGGGCCAAAGCTCGTTCCGGTGCTGCAGGTGGGCCTCGTGTGGGGGCCTTGTGTGGGGGCCCAGGAGGCCGGCGGGGATGGGCACGCATGGGACACTGGTGTGTCTTGTCACAGGGACGGAGAGCATCCTCCCCACGCTGGGACCATCTGGACCTGGGGCTGGATGAGGGGCAGATCTGGGACCCCACGACCAATGCCACCAAGCATGAGAGGCAGGGAGGGCGGGCCACGCCCAGGCCTGTGCCCAGACGCACAGGGACCCGCCCGGCTCGCCAAGGGCCGCTCTGCTTGAGCGAGAGCCGCGGGGTCTGCTCTCCCTCTGACCCCCAGATTACGTGATTTCTGCAGCTCACAGATGTTGCAAGTCTGGGTTTTTAACAAGCTCAGATGCTAGGCTCCTGAGACAGTGTCAGAGATTAGATTTACTTATTTTACCCCAAACTTAATCAGAATAAAATTTGAGGTGACTTCTAAGAGTTTAAGCTTCTGAAAGGATGCGTCCATAAAATTCTAACACCCTAAGCTGATTTGGGGGGGGAGATGTGACGATTCCATGCTTCTGAAAGCCTGTGCTTCTGAGAGTCCCACATTCCCTAATTCTGTGTCTTCGCGGCTCTGCATGGCCAGGCACGGCTCCCGTGAATGGCGACAATGCCATGGCTGATGGGATGCGCCTGCTAATCTTCCCTTTGAGGGGCTTTGATGAGCTCGAGGCCAGCGCAGCTCCCAGCCAGCTGCTTCAATCAGGGGGGAATTTTGCTGAGCGCCGGGGATTTGGAGCCTCGGGGGAGAAGCTAAGAGCAGCTGCTTTCTGGAAGGCGATTAGAATCTGGAAGAGGAGAGAGGGGCTTTAATAAAGCGAGGTGTAAGAGCCGGTGAGCAGTCCCAGCTCCAGAGAAAGGGGCGAGGGAAAGAGCTCAGCTCTGCCCTCCCCTCGGGACGTGTGCCTGGGCCACCCCCGTACAAGGCCCTGGAACAGCCCCCAGGACATCTCCCCTGAAACCCCAACGAGCCACCCTTCGGACTGGCAAAGCGGCCCCTTGGGCATGCGCTTGGTAGAGGGACAGCTGAGGGGGCAGCCTCACCCCACAGCCGCCCTCCCCTCCAGCCCACCCCTCAGACAGGGCTTTCTGGGGACAGTCCTCTGCGTTACCCTAGTACCGGGAGGCTGCTGCAGGAGTGGCGGCGGGGAGGGGAGGACACGTCAGGCAGCTGCCCCAGGCATGGCCGAAATGCTTCTCCAGGCTGGGACTTGAATGGGAAGTGTCGGAGCTGGGCCCCTGAACCTCCGTGCTCTTCGTTCATTCATTCACGCCTTCATTCAATCGTGTACTCATTTAGCACCAACTCTGGGCCAGGGACTGTGCCAGGATAATGGGATAAAGATGCCAGTGCTAGCATTAGTCACAATAACCAAGACTTGGAAACAACCTAAGTTGTCTGGATGAGTGGATAAGGAAGCTGTGGTGCATATATACAACGGAATATATTCAGCCATGAAAAAGGAGGAAACCCTGCCATTTGTGATGACACGGGTGGACCTAGGTGGCACTATGCTAAGGGAAATAAGTCAGACAAAGAAAGACAGATACTCTACGATCCCACTTATATGTGGAATCTAAATAAAATACAAACCAAACTCATAGAAAAAGAGATGAGATCTGTGGTTACCAGAGGTGGCAGGGTGGGTGGAGGGGGAACTGGATGAAGGTGTCAAAAGCTACAACCTTCCAGTTGTAAGATAAATAAGTGCTGGGGATGGACCACATCATGACTATGGTGAACACTGCTGCAGGAGACAAAGGAAAGTTAAGAGAGGAGACCGTAAGAGTCCTCATGACACACAAAAAGTACATTTTTCTTTTTCTTTCTTCTTCATACCCATATTAGATGATGGATGTTAACTAGACCTGTTCACAATACGTGTAAGTCAAACCATCATCTGTACATCTTAAACTCATAAGGTGCTCTATGTCAATTATATCTCAATAAAACTGGGGGAAAAGGACTCCAGTGCTAGACTCACTGTACTCAGAACACGTCAGCGTGCGCCAGGTGGGGCTGCAGGTGGAGAGGAGGGGTGTTTCGGTTCTGCCGGCAGGACCCGTGCACCATGCAGCCCTGTGTTGAAGAGAGCTGGGAGGGGAGGGGAGGGGCTGAGGGGAGGAGCCTTTTCACCCAGGATCTCATGGAGAGGAAAGCAGTCAATGGATGCCCTGAGCTCGTCCTCCTGGCCAGGCCCCCCGCCTCTTTGGTCCCTCCTCTTCCCAGGTGGAGCCTCTTGACCTGGGCCTGAGCCTGGACCTGGCCTGAGGCAGGAGGGCTTTAAGGACTTCAGGAGTGTCCTGTGAACTCCCCCAAGGGCAAGGATTGCGTACCATGGGTCTTGGGCTGTAAGCGTCCAGCGTCATCCCAGGCTACAGCACATGTTGGCTGGTGCGTGGTGGCCCCTTCCTGCCAAGTGGCCTGAGCCTCACTGCTGGTGGCTGGGCACTGGCCTTGCCCCTCTGACGTGCAGCCTCCTTTCTTTCAACGTGGCCCTGGCCTTGTGAGCCTGAGGGGTTCCCATTGCCTGGTGGCACCCAGGATGTGAGAATGTCCACCTACTGCAGGCTCTGAGTCCTTGGTCCTAGTGACTAGTCTTCCGGAGCCGGGCACCTTGCCCAACCCTGCTGGCCTGGACCAGCCCACTGTGGGCACCACGTCCCTCGGATACACTGTTCCCTCATCCTCCAGTACCCCAGGCTCAGTGGGACCATTTTCCAGGGTTGGACGGATGGGCAGACTGGATGGCCCAGGACCCTCATGTCTGAAAAGGTAGGAGGCCACTGGCCCATGACCTCCACCTATTTGCAGCCCCCTCGTCCAGCCAGAGAAAGCAAGGTGCTTCCTTCTCTCTCCTTCTCTGTAGCCCCGTCTGTCTTGAAGTTAAGGGAGAAAGACCAAGGTGCATGGCGGGAAGCTTGCTGGGCCAAGGCGGCTTCCAGATGCCCCCGGGCATGTAGCCACCTGGTTCTTAACCCTGGTGTGGGGAGGCCATCTGCCCCGTCAGAAGGCCGCCAGCCACCTCATTCTGACCTCAGCTGGGCACCAGGAGCTCAGACTGCAGGACTGTCCTTCCCACGGTGGACAGCTTTGACCAGAGGCAGTTCTGGTCATGGCCAGTCCTCCGAGCACCATGCTGTGAAAGGGCAAAGTGGAGCACGTTCTGAGGGCCGTGGCGCAGAGGGGAGGGGTCCGCATACCTGATCCTTGCAAGGGGGGCTGGGGCAGGGGAGACGGCTGGGGTTTGCTGAGGCTGAGGAGGGCCGAGCCTTCGTCTCCAGGCCCATCTCACTTCTAGCGCAGGCCAGGAAAACTCGGTGCCACTGCCCCTTCTGGAACAAAGGAGCCCTTCCAAGGAGGCTGAGGGGCCAGCGGACCCCCTCACAGCCAGCTCTACCCTCTGGAGCAGGGCACGCTGACGGCCGCGACTGAGAAGTGCCTGCTTGAGGTGCCCCCGCGGCATCCAGGCTCTCGCTCCCCCTGCACCTTCTGAGATGGAAGAGCAGGTGTTTCCAATTAAATGGGGGCCTTTCAGTCGCTCCCTGGGCTGTGACTTGGTGTGGCTCCACGCGCATGCGGAGGTTCCCTGGCCGCCTGTGCTGAGGCTGCAGAGTCCTGTTTCAGAGGCCGCCCCCTGGCCCCCTTGCAGCCCAGAGTTCGCAGTGGACCCACGGTGAGCCGGGAGAGCACCCACACCCGGTCGCTGGGTCTCCCTGAAAGGGCTGAGATGCCAAGGGCTGCTGTGGTGATGGGGAGTCATCTGGCCACTCGGTCCGCGGGCTGCTGCTTTGTGGTTGCACCTGTGCATCTGGCCCGGGAAGGTGGGCTCTGACAGAGGGGAGGTACAGGGAGTGCAAGCCTCGTACAACAACCTGGCTGATTTACATCCCCTGCAGCCCGGGCTGCCTTGCTTAGCTGTCAGGGCCTGTCTGGAAGAGTGAGCACCTTCCAGAGTGGAGGCGGGAGGAGGGGGGCAGAGCAGAGGGCTTCCAGCAGGTGCACCTCCCCTACATCGCCACAGACCATGGCTGCAGACACGGGAGCCCAAGACAAAGTTTATCAGGAGATTTCTTTCGTTTTTAGAATTTATTTAGCAGCACTGTCCCAGGTACTGAAATAAGGCGATGCCTGCTTCAGGAAGAGAGGGGCAGAGGACTCACCTGGAGCACAAGCTCCGGGACCATGGGTGGTTACTGTTGGCCTGTGTCTTGGTGTCAATATTAGTGTCGTGATGCTCACAGCTGGTCGACAGGGCTCCCATTTTACAGGAGAGAATACCGACCTTTGGGAAATCCCGGCCTCCTCGAGGTCCCGTATCTGAGATGCTGTAAAGTCAGGCCCCAGATGAGGTCGGTCCCGAGCCAGGAATGGCTTGGGCGACGCCTGCGGGATGGGGGCTCCCACCGCACAGCCCCTCTGCAGACAGCAGCACGGCCGCAGCATCTCTCACGCCAATGCGTTCATTCAGCCAGCCGACCACTAATTTACTTACCAAAGGTTTTCTGATCCGGACTACGCATCGGGCACTGTGGCTGGCAGCCGGTGGGAGTGGGGGCGGGGGGCGGACTTTCCTGTCTCCACGCCCTCAAGCGGAGGAGGTAGGGAGTGCTGGCTGTGACCTCTGGTGGGGAACGTCCTCCAGTGGGCCTGGTATGCGCCTGGATGACAGAGTGAGGGCAGGCTTCTCAGAGGAGGCAGTGTTTTAATGGGCTCTTGGGGAATGTGTAGGAATCCAAGAGCATTACAAGGAAGGGAAGGGCACTGCTGACAGAGGAACAGCATGTGCAAAGGCCCGGGCCTGAGGAGTATAGGGCGCATGGCACTCAAAGATTGGAGGGCGAGGCGGCCAGGGGCCCTGGGGGAGATGAGGTTGGCAGTGGGTGGAGATGTTTCTCTGACCATCGAATGGACCCTGGACCCAGTGGCGTGGAAAGGGTCCGGGTAGGTCTGGGATGTGAGGGCCAGAGCCAGGGAGAGAAAGGGCAGCTCGAACACCCTGTGCTGATGGTTTTCTGGGTGGTTCTTTGACAGTCTTGCCCTGGTCTGCCCACAGCAGGTATTGGCCCTGATGCTAAGGACAGACGTCATTATTTGACATATATCACAGCCATAAGCATGGTCACGCCCGATTCCCTATCCCTTCCCATCGTCAACAGCATGGCGAAGTGGCCACTGTCACCCCATCACCTGGGCGCACGGCACCCGTGCTCCCAGGGATCACGTCTGCCCTGAGCCGTCAGGATGTGGACATGCCTGGAAGGCCTCACCTGCCCAGGTGACCTGCAGGAGCCCCTCCCCCTCCCCTCACGGCAGCTGCCCCTCAGGAGCCTGTTAGGACAGAGGAGACCCCTCGAATCTCTGCCTTGTCTCGTCCGCACTCCTGCAGGCCTCCAAGGGGGCCTGTAAAGGGGGCAGCCGCAGCGCTGGTTAGCACTGAAGATGGGCAGAGCGTATGTCGTGCTGTTTCTCTTTTTCAATAAAATCAACACTAAAATTTTCAACAAGGCACCAGGCACCCCTGAGAGCAATTAGTAGCGCATCGTGGACCACGTGGGGGCTTTGCAGAGGCAGCGGCCTCGTGTCGCACACCTGCCGCGTCCTCTGTGGTGCAGATACGGTGGGGCTGCCGCTGCCGAGCGCCCAGAGGGGGGCTGCCCACCGCGGGGCCAGCCACAGTCAGCGTGCCGGTCTCCCCCCCAGAGCAGCATTCTGTGGCCAAGAACGAGGAGGGCTCAGAATGTGAGCCAGACTCAGGGCGCAGCCCCTGACCAGTGTCAGGAATAAATCTGAGACCAGAGATGGGGGCTCGCCATGACCAGGAATCAGAGTTCGGTTGGTTCTGAGGACCCAGGCTTGGTCTGTGGCCCGGGGCAGGGCTCCGCGTGACACCAGTGCCAGGGCTCAGCGGGTACCCTCAGCTTTACCTCTAACTCCCACACTCGCAATGCCCCGGCCTCACTGGCTCCCTTTATGGTCCTGAGCTCACCAAGCTTTCCTGACGGGGGGGCCTTCGCATCTTTTGTTCTCTCTGCCTGAAAAAGATTTATTTTCCCAAATTACTGGATCTTTCTCTTTTTTAGTTCTCAGCTCAAGCATCAGGTCCGCAGAGAGACGCACTCTCTTTATTTCCCTCAGGACACTCATTACAATCTGATCACAGAAAGTCCTTCAAAACACATGGGCAAATAGCAGAGGAGTGGCGTCCAGACCCTGGGGCTTGGGGTTGGCAGGCATGGGCTGGACAAAGCGGCCCTGGTCTGCTTTACTAGCTCCCCTCTCTCCCCTTCCTCCTCTGGTAGGCCAGGAAGGAAGTCGGGTACATAACGATGGGCCAGGAGAAGCAGCACGGGCAGGGCCACCTCGCTCTTAGGAAACCAGCTTCCTGGGCCGGCCCTGTTCTGGTGTGGGGCAGGCCATGGGCACAGAAATGGGCACTAGGATTCCTACAGAGCCCGGAGCAGCAGTGAGAAGCCTGCCTGCTCTCATTGGGCCTCCCAGCGGGACCATCTCCTCCCCCTGTGGCCACACCCCTTCCCTGGGCTGACCTCCCCTACCCAGCGCTCACCCCACCTGTGCTGGGGGACGCAGAGCCCATTGCAGCCAGGCTACTTCAGCAATCCTTGACTGCTTTTAAAAACCGTGGAAAAAAAAACAACGTGTGAAGCATTGTTTTTAAAAATAAAACAAGTGTGAAGTATTTCCAATACGTAGACAAGTACAAACTATAACATAATCGACACTTACGTGACCTCCACCCAAAGGAGACAGGTGTTTGCAGCTCATCATGTTTGCTGTTATCTTCTCCCAAATGAGACAAGGGAAAGGCCACCTTACAGAGAGAGGAGACGCCCTCAGCGGCAACCCCCGACTGCCACAGAAGATTGCTGTCCCCAAGTCAGAGTGTGCTCATCAACAAAATACGATGTTACTCTACGCATTTAAAATGTACACGCAGGTATCATCCTGCGTGTATCCTTTTGTTACTTGTTTTATTTTTTTTCTTCTTTTTCACTCAATGTTATGTCTTGGAGGTTTATCCATGCTGATGTCTAGAGATCTAATTCACTCATTTTAACTCTTATTTAGTTGTCATCATATGAATACCCAATGTGCCCCATTTCCCCAACTGGAGACCAGTTTTTGGTTGACAGTTTGCTGTTATAGATGATCCTCCGAGGACAAGCCTTGTGAACAAGTGCAGGGACACTCCAGGGAGCCGCCTGGGAGTGGCATCATTGGGTCATTTAGGAGCAGAGCACTTTCAGCCTCTGTAGGAATTGCCAAATTGCTTTCCAGAGAGGTTCTAGCAATCTGCCCGCCCACTGGCAATTTACGAGAGTTCCTGTTTCTCCACATTCTTGGCAACGTCTGGTGTTATCAGACTCAGCAGTGTTTGTGGATTGGTGGCTGTGAGCTGGTGTGTCATCGTGTCTTTATTTGCTTTTCCCTGATGACCTTTATTGACCAACTGTCGGGTTCCCTCGCCTGTGAATTGCCTATTGCTATGCTTTGCCCATCTTTCTAACGGGTCATTTAGTGTCTTCTGATGTGTGCATTGATGGTGCTGTCCCCATTAAAATGCAATTAAAACATTCGTTTGTGCTTTTAAAAACTGTTGCACAGTTTTGATTTTCACATTGACATCTCTAATCCATCTGGAATTTATTTTTGTGTGTGCGACGAGGTAGGCGCCTAATTTTATCCTCTTGTTCTTTACTGTAAGTGGCACAGACTGGGACAATGGTTTTCAACCTGGTCCCATGGGCTCTGGTCTTGGTGGGGGGAACTTAAACCCTAAAAATCATGAGACTCATAAGCAGAAGTCTGTGTGTGTCTGCACACTTTTCTGCAGAGCGTCCATCAACCTCATCTGACTCTCCAAGCTGTTGGTGACCCCCACTAATCTGAACAGCCACCGTTCAGTGCCCAGAGCCACTGGACCGTCCGGGGACAGGGGGCAAGCCTGTGGATTTTTCTTCCCTGAGGCTCCTTCTTTTGGTATCATCCTCCTTGGGTTCAGTCACCTTTGTAGTTCACGTGAGACCACGTGATAGACCTGACACCTCCTCTAGCCACCTCGTCCTCTGAGAGGCCAGGAAGAAAGTGGGGTACAAAGTGATGGTCCAGGAGAAGCCAGCACAGGCGAGGCTGGGCTCTCTCATACGATATGGGCTCCCCGGGCTCTGCTCTGGTGGGGGAGGGGACACCATAGGTGCCGGGATGGAAACCAGGAAGCCTGGACCAGCCGTGAGAAGCCTGAATGCTCTGTGCTCAGTTGACCGCTGGAGAGCAGGACAGGGTGGAAAGCTTCTGTCCACTGCCCCCATCTCCATCTTGTACGCTTTGTAAGGAAGTCACCTTGCAGAACCCACGCTTGCAGAACTGGAGGCTCTGCTCCCCCTCCCTGAGGGCAAAGTATTTCCATAAATTATTTGCGATTCTTTGGAATAGGAGCTTAGTCTATTCTCCTTCGTTTATTTGTTTACATCATAATTTATTTATATCTATTTGGCCTCATGGATATCAATTTTGTACTTTGGGTTATAATCCAATAGTACATTATTCATTTTGTTGCTGAAATTGTTCCAGACCCGGCCACCGGGAGGTCTTCCAGTCGGCCTGGACACGCCCCATCGTGACCCTCTTGGTTGGACATTTCCTTACTTCCTGACACAGCAGGTGCTCCAGGCTCATCGTGTGTATGTCCTGCTCCCGTCCTAGCATCAGCCTTTCCTCCACGGAGTCCCGTTCTCCTAACTGGAGAAGCGGGGTTAGAAGCCAAGATCTGGGGGCCGGGGTGCCCTGCTGCTCTGGGGTGTCACTGTTCCAGGCTCTCAGCTGACAGAACAAGGACACGTATGTGTGTTCACCAAGCCGTGTGCACACAGATCTACAAATATTCTATTTGTACCCGTCTGTGTCTCTATTAAACTAGACGGGAGCTCATCGTGACGTCTCCAGTTCGTACCCATCACCGCAGGGACCATCCCAGCTTCCTCCCGTGGCTCATCCGTAACCTCCCTTCCAGCAGAGAGAAACCCGCTCCCACCGCCTGCCGCCCGCTCACATAATTGTTCAACCGGGTCTGCGTGTGCAGCGGGATCAGAGCTGCAGGCCTGCACCCCGTGGGGGCAGCTTCACCCGCTAGAGCACAGGGCTCAGGCCCCTTCGCCTTTAGTCTCGCAGACGCCCCTCGTCCCGACGTTGCTTAGGGCAACTCCTTCCTCCCACCGCCCTCAGTGACGCGCTGCACTCACTTGTAATACAGTTACATTGTTTGGGCCCATTTTTCATTCCAACTGGAGATCCTTGAACTTCTAAATATTTTTAAAAATTTGTGTCTATTATGATTTACTCTTAGCACTATAAAGTTCTGTGGATTTTAACCAAGGTGCAGTGTTCGGTAACCACTATATCAGGATCATACAGAATCCTTTCCCCACCCTAAGAAATGCCCTGTGCTTCCCGGATTCAAGGCCCTCCCCAGGCTGCTGCCACCCCAGCCCATCTACTGTCTCCATAGTGTTGCCTTTTCCAGGATGCCGCATAAATGGAATCGTGGATACGTAGCCTTTCAGACTGACTTCTCTCACTTAGTGAGATGCATTTAAGGTTCCTTCCTATCTTTGCGGGGTTGGATGGCTCATTCCCTTTTATCACTGGACGGTGTTTCATGTCTGGATGTGCTACAGTTTTCTTATCCCTCCACCTACGAAAGGACAACCTATTTGCTTCCAGTTGGGGGCCATTATAAATAAAGACACTCTAAACACCTGCACACAGGTCTCTGTGTGGACCTGTTTTTTTATCTCAGTTGGGTAAATACCTCTGGGCACGGTTAACGGATTCGATGTAAGTCCGTCTTTAACTTTATAAGAAACACAGAGCAGCACGGTCTGCTCGCTTGTCCCCGTGGCATCACTGCGTCACCTGAAGGGGAGGCTCAGGCCACAGCTCTCTTGTCCCTGGTGGGAGCTGCAGGGCAGGGGCCTAGGAGGACGCAACGAGAGAACCCCATCCCCCTCAGTCCTCCTCTTCCTGCCTTTGGGGGATATGCTGGCCAACGGCTGTCACACTGTTTCCGATCTGCAGACGTCGCGCTCATGTCCTAAAGGAAGAGAACGGTCTGGGTCATTTATCCTCAACAGGCCACCCTGTGCCTGGGCCACCATGAGGACCTCGAGGGTGCAAACAACAGAAAGCCCAGGGCAGACCCTCTCTGGCTGTGTCCCACTCAGGAGAGCCTGGTGGGAGGGGAGGAGAGTGTGGCTGGCAGAATTTCAAGACCCCTCCCCCTCCCGTGTACTCACCCCCTTGAGCATGGGCGGGGATTTAATAGGAAGGGATTAGGTTGTGTCGTGTGGCAAGTGGTGGGGGTCACTTCCGTGATTAAGATGTCATGTGACCCCAGTGCAGCACAGGAGGGAGCCTCTCCTGCCCACCGGAGGAAAGCAGATGGCCTTGTGTGACCTACCACTGGGGTGGGGGGCGCAGGGAACCCCAGGCCTAAAATCACAAGGAACTGGATTCTTCCAACAATGTGAAAGAGCTTGAAAGAGGACCTGATCTCAGGATGAGACACTGCCTGGCCGACACCCGCCTGCAGCCTGGTGAGACCCTGCGCAGGGCACCTGCCTGCCTTCCTTGACTCCTGACCCACAGGCACTGTGAGACGCCAATCAGTGCTGTGATAAACTGCTGTTTGCGATCATTTGTTCAGCTGCTGTCGATACAGGGGGTCCCAAACCCCCTGTGTGCCCTGTCCTCAGGGACGGCCACGTGGCCATTGTGAATCCACGAGGAGCGCTTCTTTTTCAATGGAGGAAAGAGAGCACTTGAGTTTAACGTAATGCAAAGTTTAGGGGAAAAAAGCTAGTAACCTTCCGTAGGCATCGGATTACACCGTATTGTCTATATGTGCCCAAGTCCAGAGCGGCCGCCTCCAGCATCGGTTCCTCTTTTGCCTCGACAAGCTGTCATTAAATCAGTGATGTATCGATATCTTATAACCTGACAAGTATGAGTCAAAGCAGTATCCTTTCTGCAATGTGAGAATATACCATATTCTACAGAATATAACGCAGCAAACCTTCTCCCTGCAAAGCAACGTTGCCCCACACTGACCCGGAGCCCTCTCTCCCCACCTTCCCATTTCCTGGTCGGCACCCCAGGGGGTCTACCCAGCATCAGATAGAAGCTTGGACATTAGCATCTGTGGTCTGGAGAGCAATCGGGAGATGTGGTGAGACTCCAGGACCATGCGACTCGGGTCCCCATGCGGCCCCATGTTTCCTGAGTCCCCTGCAGCCATCAGGACACAAAAGAACATGTCACGCCAGCCCCACAGCCGCCACATACAGAGACACGGCGTGTCCCCGAGGTAGTTGTGATCCCATAACAGCTGCAATCTAAGCCTCCTTCCCCCATCGCTCATCAAACTAGTAAACCCCCAAGGAGGGGCTACCTGCCCATCTCTGCCTGTGCCCCGTGGAGAGCAGAGCCTGGGGCAACGGTGAACAGGCAGGAGGCTCTGTGAGGCGCCGTCTGGGGAACAGGAGTGGGCGATGCTCACTCAAGGGTGCATAACTGAGCAGGTCACCCGTGTGGGCCCTGGGCTTCATCCAGCTGGGACCACACGAGAGGCCCCCCAGAGCATGCCTCTGAACTGTCCAGTGAAGGGGGGAAGGGGGAAGGTTTACAGGTTCTCACGCCCCCTTGGGCACCCGTTGTCCTGTGGGGTGGCAGTGCCCTCATCCTTCCAGTTCACACACCTGTGTGCCTGGCAGGATTCTGCGTGCACCCCCGGCCCAGTGTGTCAGAGTCCCAGGCACCAAAGGGCCGGCAGCTGAAACAACAGAATTTAGTGTCTCACAGTCCTGGAAGCTGGCAGAACCACCAAGTGTGGTTCCTTCCAAGGGCTCTGAATGAGGGCTCTGTTCCTTGGCTTGTCGATGGCCGTCTTCATGTTCACACGGTGTCCTCCCTGTGTTTGTGTCTGCCCTGAAGCTTCCCTTTTCATAAGGACAGCAGTCATTGGATTAGGGCTGTGAGAAGCACCGGCAGGAGGGACCGGCTGTAAGGGTGAATCTTTTTCACAGCTTGAAACTGCAAAGGCAGCACTACCCCAGCACCCATGGGTGGCCTCCTGCGGGGAAAGCCGTGGTCCCAGGTCTCTCCAGCATTGCCTCTGAGAGTGCTCATTCACCCAAGAAGGAGCTCCCAGCCCCACAGTCCCCTCTCCAGCCTCAGAAAGCAGAGAGATGCAGCCGGAGTCCAGATGTGGGGAGCGGCCCCCAGAGATTCCTTCCCTGCTCAGCCCCCAGCTGGGCCCTTGTCTAGTTCCCTTAATTCCTGGAGCATTTCCTTAAATGCTTGGTGATTTCCAACAAGTAATTATCCTTTGCCATCAGAGGGGACGAAGGGTGGGATATGTGTGTGAGTGCATGTGCTGGGGAGAGAGTGGGAGAGGAGGGGAGCAGGCGGGAAATCTGTTTAAAATTAGTCAACTCTCCAACTCAGTTTCTTAATGAGACAATTAGATACCGTTTGAGGTGGAGAGTTTAGCTTATTTGTGGCTATTAATCCCCTGATGTGCTCTCCCTCCTTCAGGAAGGCTCCAGAATGCTAACATATGGGCTTTCCAGAGGGCGAGTAGGGCCTGTAGCTACACACAGAGCAGCCACTGTCTGTCTCATCACTGGCACCGCCATCCCCACCATCTTCCCCACCATCATCCCCACCATCCCCGCCATCATCCTCACCGTCATCACCGTCATCACCACCATCATCACCTTCATCACCACCATCATCACCGTCATCACCACCATCATCCCCACCATCCCCACCGTCATCACCACCATCATCCCACCATCCCCGCCATCATCCTCACCGTCATCACCACCATCATCACCTTCATCACCACCATCATCACCGTCATCACCACCATCATCCCCACCATCACCACCATCATCACCACCACCACCATCACCATCATCACCACCATCACCACCACCATCATCCCCATCATCCCCGCCATCATCCTCACCGTCATCACCGTCATCACCACCATCATCACCGTCATCACCACCATCATCACCTTCATCACCACCATCATCACCACCATCATCACCTTCATCACCACCATCATCACTGTCATCACCACCATCATCCCCACCATCACCACCATCACCACCACCATCATCAACATCATCCCCACCATCATCCCCACCATCCCCACCGTCATCCCCACCATCCCCACCGTCATCACCACCATCATCACCCCATCACCACCATCACCACCGTCATCCCCACCATCATCCCCATCATCCCCACCATCACCACCATCATCACCACCATCATCATCACCATCATCCCCACCATCACCACCATCATCACCACCACCATCCCCACCATCTCCACCAGCACCGTCCCCATCGATAATCTCTCAGACACTTTGTCACAAGATAGGGGTGCAGAGGATGTGCCCCACCTTGGGAATTCTGGAAAGTCACAGGGAGCTGCTAGAGGTACCATCTGTGCAAACACCCCTCAGTCTTCCAGAGAGGCTGTTGAAAGAGCAGCAATGATTTGGTGGCTGGAACGAGGGAGGCAGGGCTCCCCCTGGTGGGGCGGCACAAGCAGGGGCCACAGCAGGCAGACAGGGCTCGCGAGAGGGCAGTGAGGGCCGCGCCCAGGCAGCCAGGGTGCTGCAGGGGCAGGCAGACAGGGCTCGCGAGAGGGCAGTGAGGGTCGCGCCCAGGCAGCCAGGGTGCTGCAGGGGCAGGCAGACAGGGCTCGCGAGAGGACAGTGAGGGCCGCGCCCAGGCAGCCAGGGTGCTGCAGGGGCAGGCAGACAGGGCTCGTGAGAGGGCAGTGAGGGCCACGCCCAGGCAGCCAGGGTGCTGCAGGGGCAGGCAGGAGGGTGCGGAAAGACAGGGGGGTGGGGCACGCTGGCCAGCCTCCAGTTGGGAGGTGAAGTAGCCAGGCTGGTGAAGCCGAGGGCAGAGCTGGGACGGCGGCTCTGGACGTCTTTCCCAGACTTGTTTCCACACGTTATCTGGGACACACAGGCTCCGGGAGATAGCAGGACAGGCAGGAGACTCCACAGAGATTCGGGTGTAAACTGGGCCAGGGAGCCAGAACCTGACACAGAAAAGGCAGGACAGGGTTCCGACCTGGGCTCACATCTCTCTTTCACATGAAACCAGGCTCCTCGAGGGCAGGGCTTCCCAACGCTTTTCATGACATGACATGTTGGAAACTGCGGTGGTTTGCCTAGCACGCGGAGGTGAAGAGATGCGGCTGCACTCGCTGGAGTCGATTAACCCCAGTGGGGGACTGAGATCTTCCCACACTGGGTCCCCCACATGCCTGCTTCAGGACAAGGACCGTGTCTCCACTCTCTGCCCAGGGCCCGGCACAGTAGCCAACACGGAGCCAGTTCCCAGGCAGTGCTGGCTGAGGGAAGGAGGGGGTCTTACACACGCAGTGGCGTTTGCAGGGGTGGGAGAGGAAGGTAGAGGTGTTGCAAGCTCTGGAGACCGGCTGCTGAAACTGCTTGGCACCGTTCTCAGAGATCTGAAGCAGAGTCGCTATGGAGGAAAATACAATGAACGCTGTTTTAGTTATTCTGAGCGACACCTGCACGACATTACGTGGTTGAGAGGAATATGGGAGACACAAAGGAAGCTCAGGACTGGACTCGCAGGCCTGACTCTCCTGGGACAGACGGGGTGGGTGACAGCGCCCGGGGTGGGTGAGATCCCCAGGGAGGCAGCGCCCTGGAGCCGGAGCCTGGGGATGTGACCCGAGTAAGAGGCAGGCAACGGAAATGAAGCTCTCCGCGGGAGGTGGGGCAGGGGAGAAGGTCCCTGGAGGTGAAGGGTGATGGATGGTGCTAAAGCAGCGTGGGTGGGAGGGGTCTGAGGGGGGCGGAGAGCCAAGCTGGCCCTGTGGCAGCTTCAGGAAAGTGCCGAGGACAAGGAACCAGGAGGGCAGAGACGAGGCAGCCTCGTCCCTCCCGAAATCAGGTACAAAATGAATTCCTGTAATTGATTCAACCCATAAATGTTCTAAGGAGAAGTGAGTCTTTAAGGGAAGCATAGGGAAATGTCTTCTGTGAATAATGCTGCCCAACCTCCCCAGAACTTTGCAGATGGACTTCCTGCCCCTTCATCAGGGTGTGTGTCCAGAAGAGCTCTGCCAGGAGGCAAGGCAGGCGTTATTATTTCCATTTGGAAAATGAGAAATGTGGCTTCTGGTGAGTTTAAGAGCTGATCATCCAGGGAAGTTGCCGCTCTTCTGGCTCCTGTACTGTGTCCTGCTTATCCCCAAGTTGTCTACATGTCAGGTGAAGGTGGTCATCTCGCTGGTCTCCTCTTCTCCTTCTGTAAGTTCTATTTTGGAGACCTCATCCCTTCTGGTCTCAAGGGTTCTACGTAAACATGCTTCTTCTCACTAATCTTTGACCCAGACTTCTCTCGAGGGTGCATCCACCAGCCACAGAGTATCCTCAATAGATGACCCATAGATTTCCCAACTCAGTCAATAGTTGATGTATTTCATGCAAAACAGGCCCCCTATTTGCATAAGTGGTGGAGCCTTTCTCCCAGACCAGCACGCTGGGTATCCGCTCTCTCCAGCCACAGCCACTAGGCACCCTCCTCTCCGGAGTTGAGCCCTCAGCACCTCCATGTCGTGCCCTTGACTGAGAGCAGAGCAGCCGCCGAGCTCTTTCCTGGGCTTCCTGCAACGGGATTGCTGACTGAATAAAGAGCAGGAACGTCGTGAGGTATGAGCCGCGTTTAAGGAGGGCTGTAGCTAGTAGGGGATGAGAAGAGAGATGGAGAACAAGCAGTGAGGACAAAGAAGCGGACGCAGAAATGGGCCAAACACATGAGAGAACAGTGAGCAAATCAGATGACCTTTCCCAGACGTGGAGAGTCGCTAATAGGGAAGATGAAATAAAATTGAGGGCTGGACTCAGGAGAGAGAAGGCTTTGAAGGGTGGAGGCTGTGCTTGGATTTAATAGCAAATAACAATGTCCGTTCTTCATCTTCATTAGACAAGCCGGTGATGAACACAGTCTTTGTTCTCCTGCCGGTTAAACTCGGTTTTGGCCAAAGAAGTTATGAGTAAGTGTGGATGGTGGAGCCAAGCGTGGAGAGGTTGACCCCATCAGAGGGGTACAAGTGGGGCTGGCAGTGCTCTTGGCACCTCCGAGGCTGCAGGAGGGGGAAGAAGACTGGCTTGTACACATCACGTTTGTGATATTAGCTGGTAAGTAATGCAGGTGTCGGGATGGCATTTGGCAGCGAGAGATGTACCAGTGCAAAATGTGACAGCCAACAAAGTTAGTAAGACAGGGAAGCACATCTTAGAGGAACAGAGACCCAGGCTCTGCAGTAATTCCTGCCCTGCCCAGCCCAATTGCTCCAGAAAGCTGGCATCTCCAGGGAAAATAAAAACAGAACAAAGACCTGGCCACGGCTCTGAGAAAACTGAGCAGTGTTGGCCAGGCCACTTCAGTCTCCCTGGACCTCAACATCCGCCTCGGTGGGATGGAGACGTAGGGTACCTTCTTCCCAGGGTGATAGTGAGGTCAGATGAAGGTTAAATGTTGTCTCAGTCCATTCACAGAATACCAGCCTGGGAGGTTTATAAATGATAGGAACATTTCCCACGGTTTTGGAGGCTGGAAGTTCAGGATCAAGTGCAGGCAGATTCGGCGTCCGGTGAGGGGCCCCTTCTGGGCTCATGAACAGCCATCTCGTCCCTGTGTCCTCACCTGGTGGAAGGATGAGAGGGCTCTGGGGTCTCTTTAATAGGCTACTAATCCCATTCACAAGGGCCTCACTCTCATGACCTAATCACCTCCTAAAGGCCCCATCTTCTAACACCGTCCATTGGGGGTTAGAATTTCAATGTATGAATTTTGAGGGGGACACAAACATTCAGTCTATGACAGATGTTTTCCGTAAGTAGCAGGCTGCTTCTAGATGCATGATGTTCCTCTAACAATTCTGGCAAGAAAATGGTGCAACACTTGGATTTGAACTTTGGATCTGAGACAAACCCAAACATCTCCTTTCCGTGCTCACCTGGATGGTGGGACATGGGCAGGTAGCCTCAGATGTCCCCGGGGGCAGGAACGTGAGAGGCTTCCCCCAGCGTGGCCACAGCACGTGGGTTCTAAGGAGAACTGAGCGGGTGTCTGGTATGAATGGCCATGGCAGCAATGTCCTCCTGGTTAAGGTGCGTGGAAAGATTTGGACCATGGTTCTGGCCGCACAGCTCCCTTTACTCCTGCCTATGTCTTGACCTTCCTGGTGATTCTTGAGCCGCCCCCAAATCTGTATAATAAACTCCTTTGGTGCCTGAGTCAGCTGTACCATGCAGACCAAACTCTCAACCAACAGAGTTTCTGTTGAAGCCGCCAGACATCCCCAAGGATGGCACGTGCTCTGAGGTATTCCTCTAGCAGGCAGTGTCACCAGCAGGGTGTCCAGCCACTGGGATTACTACTAAGGAGCGTGGGGTTAGTGATTCAGGGGACACCACCCAAATGGTCTGCAAGTCATGGCCATGAGGTGCTGTGCAGTTAAGGAGGAGGTTGGCACTGACTTCGGGCGTCCCAGTGCCCTGGTCTCCGCAAGCCCCCTCCAGCTGTTGCAGGTGGGTATTCATCCTGTCTGGGTTCCCTTGCACTTCCTGCATTGGCAGTTCTGTCTCTGCCATTAATTTGGGGAAATTCCCACTTGTTATTACTTCCAATATGTCTTCGGCTCTGTTCTTCTCTTTCTGGTACTCCAGTTACACGTATGTTGCACGTATTTGCTATTGTCCCACAGTTCTTGGATGTTTTGTTTTTGGTATTTTTGCATTACTTTTTTCTTGGATTTCGGTTTGGAGACTTTCTCTAGACCTACCTTCGGCCTCACTGATTCTTTCCTCTGCTGTGTCCAGTCTACTGATGAGCCCAGTGAGGACATTCTTCGTTTCTGTTCCAGTGTTTGGATTTCTAGACTTGTCTTTTGATTCTCTCTTAGAGTTTCCACCTCACAGCTTACTTCACCCACCTGTGTTACATGTGGTCTACTTTTTCATAGAGCCCTTAACATATTAATTGTAGTTATTTTAAATTCCCCACCTGATAATTCTAACATCTGTGTCACATCTGAGTCTGGTCCTGATGTCTGCTTTTTCTCTTCAGACTGTGTGTTTCTTGCTTTCTGGCAGACCTTGTAATTTTTTGTTGAAAGCTTGGCATGTTGTATTGGGTATGGGAACTGAAGTAAAGGGGTCTTTGGTGTCAGGATTTATGTTATTCTGGCCAGGTGCTAGGCCTATAACTGAAGGTGCTGGAGCCTTGATGGGTATTGATTTCTTTTCTTAGTCCCTTCTCCTGTCAGACCTCAATAAGAAAAAAAATATTCATTCAACAAACATTTACTGAGACCAGGAAGAACTCCAGGCTTGGGATTCAGTGACGATGAGCAAGCCATGTCTTGCTCCATCCAAAGGGCTCACAGGCAAATGGAAAAGATGACTTATTGTGCTCCACTGAATACCTGTGAGCTGTGTGGTGGGCTAGATGAGGAAGTGGTCCTCTTCTTGGATGGGAAGAAGGGGCAGGCACAAGTTCTTCAGTGGGCAACCCTTAAATGAGGCATTGCAGGCTGCGTAGGAGTTGTTCCGGGAGAAAAGGGGAGGGAGGGGACTTTTAAGGATTCTATTTAAAGCACTTAAACGTGAAAGGGAAGTGTGATGTGAATTATGAAAACCAGCCCAAATGAGGCTTAATTGGGTTAACGAGAGGCCTTCTTTTTCACCCACAGCACATCTGTTGAGTCAGTAGAACATTGTCCAGTCCCGACCCCACCTCACACCCCCGGCATCCTCGGGGCCTGGCACAGAGCAGAAGCTAAACAAATATCCATGAAGTCACAGAATGGATTTGAATTCGATTGAAATGAAACTGATCACAGTTAAAGAAGCAGGAGAGAGCCTGGGCCAACCCACCTCACACCAGCGGGGCATCCAGAGCGTCAGAGGGTCCCAGCAGGACCACCTGCCGGATGACACAGGTCCACAGCTTTATTTATTCCTGCCTCCCCACTCCTCCCGTTACAGTCCCTTCACCGAGATATTCCTCTCGGGAGAAAAATGCACGCTGCTCACCATCTTTCCACTGGAGTGGACCTGATTCCAAGGCGCTCACTTTACCGGTATGCAAGCCTGGCCCAGAGAGGAGAAATGTCTCGCCATTCAGCCGCGGAGCTGGGCCTCAGGCAGGGCCTCCTGGACGCCACGTGGATGCTCTCGGCATTACCCCAGGGTCTCAGCCTCCCAGGAGTGTCTGTGGGGGGTCACTGATTCAGTGCCCTCAGCCCCTTGCTGTCTGTAGAGCCAGGAGGCCTCTCTTCTGCTTCTGCCCCAAGACCTGGACGAAACACTTCAACTCTTTAGGCCTCTAATTCCTCCCTCATCAGATGGAGATAAAGACCCTCATCCCGAGGCTTCACAAATCAACCACCCGATGGTGCCGCCTCCCTGGCCCCTCACCCCGGGACCATCCCCCTGGGTGGAACCTTGGTGCGTCCACACTGAAACTGGACTCTTCCAGACAATCAATGCCCTCCGCCGTTGTATCAATACTGATTGCGTCTGCCAAAGCTCCGGACTTGCGCGAGGGATTAAATCAGTTTAACCAGGGTCTGGGCGCGGGTTGCATTTTCAACAGCTTCAATATGTCTGCCTGTGTTGAGGCTCTCACTCCCATTACCGATTCATGAAGTGTCTGCTGGAATTAGTAAATCCCTTTCATTTACTTACGTAGGAGAAGATGTTTAATAGCTGCCACATGAAATTTGCAAATTGTGCTCCATCTGAGGCTGATTAATAAAACACCATGGAAAATACATCAGTCATTCCGGGACTTAAATTAGTACCGCGTTTGACTTGAATCATCCTCTTTTCACCAGTGATATGGCTTCGCATCTCCCTCCCTCCTCTTTCTCCTTCATCCCTATTTTTTCGCTCCCAATCTCTGCAGTTCAGGTGCTCGTTAGGGAAGCCAAGTGGGAGAGCAATGAGGTTGTTTGTGGAGGCGGCTTATCTCCCGTAGTCTGTGTGCGCCCAGCGGGAGACTCATTCATCTCCTTGCGCCCAGAGCGCCAGCCCATAGTAGGTGAACGAGAGTTGAAAGGAGAGATCGTGAAATCACCGCCATCTCTATAACAGGGAGCGGCTGTGGCAGGCGAAAATTTGTCAAACAAGCATGTCAAGCACCGTGTGAATCAATTTGCATGCGTTGTTTCATATGATGGTCATGATTGCCCAATGGGAGCCCTTTCATTCTCTCTGTGCTGCAGATGGGGGAAGCGGAAACTTAGGGATGTTAAGTAACCCGCCCAAGGTGACCCAGCAAGAGCTGGGGAAGCAGGAATCTGAACTTTCTAACATGGCAACACTTCCTGAGGGCACATCCTAGTTTACAGATGAGGCACAGAGGAGGCTGCATTCATGGCCACGTGCTGGCCCAGGGTTCTGGGACCGGAATCTGGGCCTCTCACTCCTTGGAACTCATCACCTGCAGATGCTCGTGGAGGCCCTGGGTGCTCCAGGCTCTGTGCCGGGTGTGGAGATGTAAACACCGGCAGAGTCCCTGCCCTCAACAAAGAGGCTAACGTCCAAGGGTCATTAAACAAGCAAGTCCATGGAGGTACACAGTGTGCGGTTAGGAGAAGGGCAGGTCCCCATTCGTGTAACATCTGGATACAGAGAACAGTCACCTGGACCGTCTTGTCCAGACTGCCCCTTTCCGTCTGAGCCTCTGTGGCATCATCCACGACATGGTAATAATAACGCCTGGCCTGTATATATACATAAGAGGGCTTTGTGAGGGTCAGATCTAGAAAAATTCCCCATGAAAGACATTTGGAAGAGTTCAACCCTGCACATGCACAACGGGACAATCTACCCAACCCTACAAACCCTGGTGCTTATTAGTCTTTTGGGAAGAATTGCTGGCGGCGTAGCACCCAGCCACAGCCCCCCTTTCAGCTGGTAGCTCACCCGGGGTCCTAATTGTTAACAGATTTTACATTATCCCCCAGATTACAAACCCATTAGCAGCAGAGTCTAGTCATGATGGGGGCATTAAGCCATGACATCCCTAAAATAATAGAAATTTGAATCGGGCCCCAGAGGCAGTGGGGGCTGGTTTAATGAGCTGGTGGAAACTCAACCCCTTCCCCCTTTTTGTGTCCCCAACCCCAGCCAAGTTTCCTGTTAGAATCTCCTCAAAATAAGAGAAGGCAACTTTGGCAACCTTCTGGG
Organism: Leucopleurus acutus; assembly: GCF_964270905.1. Taxonomy (NCBI): domain Eukaryota; kingdom Metazoa; phylum Chordata; class Mammalia; order Artiodactyla; family Delphinidae; genus Leucopleurus; species Leucopleurus acutus. The sequence goes on from NC_139159.1 coordinate 82,212,575, forward strand.
TAGAGCCACAGATGATGGGGGAGACTCATAGGAGAGCCTGGTGGTCCTCGGAGAGTGGGAAGCACCAGAGCAGACAAGAAGTGTGTGAGCGTGGCCTCACTCCCCACGCTGCAGCATGACCTTCCTTCCCCTTGGGGGCTTTCTTTAACCCCTTAACTGGACCCTAGCCTCCCTGGGGCAAGTGTCTACTGCGTCCTTCCTCTTTCATATGGGTCACGAGGCTCCCTAGTCCCTGCCTTGCGGTGTTCTCTGTGAAGAGACAGGCTGCACCTGGCACAGCGTTCAGCTCTTAGCAAGTGTTCGGTAAAGGGTTGTTAAATTATTGGATGAACCTTAGTTATAACCTAGGACCTGAACTTACTGCAAACATTGACTGTGCTCATGGTAAGACAAGACAGTAAGATGAGTCACTCAGGGAGCCCCAGCCTTACTGATAGGAGCACAGGATTGGACCGGGTAACTGGATCCACCACTAGAGGCAGCGACCTCTGCCCAGGGGACAGAACACTGGACTGGTCATGTGGTTCTCATAGCTGATGGTTCCTACTGGCATTGGGAGCCTCTCAAATCAGCCCCACACATTCCAGATCCCTCCAAGCATTCCAGAGACACTCCATTAAAGATCAGGGTCCTCTATCATAATTCTGTCTTTGCAGACTAGTTTTCCTGGTCCCGGGCTCTCATTTCGCAAACATTCCCTGTGAACGTCCGCCTTGCAGAATTGGCAGGGTAAACAGGGCTGAATCAGCTGGAGTCCCTGCCCTGGAGGTGCTCACAATTCATTTTGGAAGAAAGTAATGTGCCCAAATAATTAGAGTATAGTGTGATGAATGTGATAATTGGGTAAGAACAAAGCTGTGTCGAAGCACAGAGCAGAAAGTTAAAGTACGCCTGTCGAGCTGCCATGAACTTCAAAGATGATTAACTTTGGTGGTGAGTTTTGGTTGTAAGTCAGAGTTCACTCATCATCAACCCAAGGCAAGGGAGGGATAAGAGAGCATTCTAGGCAGAAAGGACAATGTAGGCAGAACCCCAGAGCCCCAGAAGAGATTTTTGTGGAACAATAATGAATTTCCTGGGACTGGAATCTAAGCTGCTTGAGATAGGGTGTCAGGCACTGTAGCTGGAGAGCCAGGCAGGTCAGACTTTGAAGGGCTTTGAACATCTTACTAAGATTATTTGACTTTATCCTGTGGGCCACGGGGAGCCCTTAGAGGGCTTTACATAAGAGGAGTGACATGATGAAATTTGTGTTTTAGAAAGAGACCTCTGGCGGCAGCTTTCCATTATTAATACAAAACTCCCCATCGTGAAAGCTTAGAAGGCAGTCCTGTCTTAAACCAGCTTCCCTACCAGCCCCACCTCTGTCCTCTCATCTTTTGATGAGAGGAAGTATCATGTATAAGACTGGAATTCTGGGACTTCCCTGGTGGCACAGTGATTAAGAATCTGCCTGCCAACGCAGGGGACCCAGATTCGAGCCCTGGTCAGGGAAGATCGCACATGCTGTGCAGTAACCAAGCCTGTGCGCCACAACGACTGAGCCTGCGCTCTAGAGCCCACGAGCCACAACTACTGAAGCCCGCGTGCCTAGAGCCCGTGCTCCACAACAAGAGAAGCCACCGCAGTGAGAAGCCCGCACACCACAACGAAGAGTAGCCCCCACTCGCTGCAACTAGAGAAAGCCCGCATGCATCAACGAAGACCCAACACAGCCAAAAATAAAGTAAAAGAAAAATTATAAAAAAAAGACTGAAATTCTGATCCTAGTCCTGCCTCTGATTCCCTGAGTGGCTCTGGATAAGAATGTGGGCCTCTGTTGCCCATCTCTAAAATCAACACTGATTCTGCACATCTCACAGGGCCAGTGTTAGGGTCCGATGGCAAAAAGAACGTGAAGAGTATTTTCAACTGTAATTGGCTTTGTAGACATAAGGGGTCATCATTTTATTTATGAAAATGGAGCTCTCTATGAAGGCAAAGGTAAAAGGATATTTGAGCAGGGCATAATATATTGGACAGAAATCGAGCTTGGCAATCAACCACTCCAACCTCCCTCAACCTACACAGCAGACAAACAAACTTCCCCCTCCCGTATACGTACCCCCAGTCACTTACCATCACGCAAGTCTACTGTAGTCAAGACCCCCAAATTAACAATCTACTCTTATGGGCTCTGTCCGAGGTGTTGACCAAGGATCCTTACCCTGGGCTGACTCCCTGGTCGACTGGGGACTCTGTCCATGGTTCTGATCTCCTCGTATTCTTCCCACACATTCAAGAATTTACTCTGAGCACCTTAACCAGAGAAAGCATTACAACCGTCTGTTGCTCTGAACTCACTCTTCCCCAATAGATTTACAGCTCATAAACGCAGTCATCAGAGCCAGGTGTGTAAAGCCAAGGGCCCGGCACTCCAACATTAACCATGAACCAGTAGGAGGGACTCAGGGACTTTGTATCCTAATTCCAACCCACTTATGAACTTGTCTTTCCCAGTGAGTCATTTACCAGGCCCACTCCCTCTCTCCCTCATTCTCTACTTCTGTTGCAGCTCTCACAAAGGGAGGAAATGAACACTGGTTCAGTGGCTGCAGCTGCTGCCCGGAATCTACAAGAAGAGCCAGTGCACAAGGAAGAGGGAGGAGACACTGGCTTTGACTATGTTGCCATGAGGGCTTAGATTTCCCTTGAGCAAGGACTAGGTGGCCACCATAATTCCTTTCAATTACTAAGATCCTCTGATTCTGTAATCCCCACCACTTGCAGCACTGCAGCCACCCACCAAGGTGCTCCTGAAGGCTGATTACAATACGCTGCTTTTTTGTGATTCTGGCAATCTTTCCTGTTCCATCCTTCTCTCACTAGGACTTTGCTTCCCTGTGTTTTGCATCTTGAGGACATTCCTGAGGTTTTCCTTTCTTTTCCCAAGATTTCTATCCCCAAGGCATGCCTGGGATGCATTCCAAATTTGAAGATCAGTAGTTCTGAAGTTGAGCAAACTTTCTGTATCTCAATTTCCTCTTCGGTAAGATGAGGACATTGATATCCTCCTCCTTGGATATAAATGAGATATTATGTACAAACCATAGTCTCTCATGCCTGAAGTACAGTGGACGCTCAAGAAATACTGTCTTTTATCTTCTTCTTCCAAATCAATGATTCCATGACCCAATCCCTGATCATGTATTAATTTACTAACTCGTCTTTGCATGTTACCCTCGTTCAGTCTTTGTGTTTCTTCCTAAAGGAATCGATTTCTTTAAAGCGAATGCTGGGTCACTGGCGCCTTTTTCAAATCCCAGAAATAACACAATGTAAGGAGCTCGTTGTTTTTCCTATGCACAAAATCATGACAGGACACGTAGAACCTTGAAAATAATTCCTTTTCTTCTGGCTAGTGATTTTCTCCAAGCTACGAGAGTATTTCTTCTTCCTTCTTCAACTTCAGAGAGGGTGTGAGACTGAAAAAAGCTACCTTCTTCAGATGGAATGGAACTAAGTTGACTCATTTGTAAGCCTGGGCTGTTGTCTGGGCTGGAGTTTCTGTCCTTTGAAGATGTCAAACAGTAAGGAAATAAGGTTCCAACCCCCAGCCAACACTAATTATCCCAGTGCTGCTGGGACACAGTAAAACAGTCTGGTTCTTTGCCTGGCAATAGGGAAGAGAAAAGCTCTCCTCATTCAGGCATCAACAGGCAGAGACTCCTAAATGATGTCTTGCAATAGTTCTAGGTTTGACCTTGAGCAAGTCATTTCTTTTACCTGCACCACCCTCTGTCTCCCCACTCTCAATACCCCAATAATCCCCCACTCATGCTGCACATTTTATCTTAATTAGGTCCTATTTATGTCTAGTACTCGTCTCTCCATCAGTCCTGCCACACTTCGTCTCTCACAGCATGGCTACTGCCCAGATTTAGGCCTGGATCATCGCTCACCTGGACTGATCAGCATCTCCCTGGTGGCTTCCATCTGCCCCAGATCTCTCACCTCTAATTCATACAGCACACTACTTCTAGACCAATAATTTATAAAATGCAAGTCTGGCCGTATCCCTCCACTGCTTCAAATCACTCAGTGACTCTTCTATTCTGACATTCAAGAACTTTCACAATTTGTCCCACCTCTTTCTATCCAACTTATTTCCGTGCTGTCCCTGGTGTTCTGCATTCCAAGGGCCTCGCTACTTGTCTTTTTTCACACCAGCTTTTCACCCCTGCCTTAACACACTCCATTCCCTCTTTGCTCAGCGTTGCTCCAAACTCATCGTCCAAAATTGAGTGGTAGTGTTACCTTCTCTTCAAAGCCTTTCTGCATATTCCAAGACCAGTCTTCACACTCTTTCCAGAGAACTCTTCCCAGCAATAAATGTTCCCATGTGGTCCCCAGAAGTCTGATCCAAGGAACAAAGCCTCTAGTAAGAACAGTCAGTTGGTTGCCTGCCACATCCACAGTGACCTGCCATGCCCGGTGCACCTGGGTCTTCTTCCATCTGGAACCACCATGCCTGTATCGACCGGGTATAAAGCCATTTCCTGTCACTGTCAGCACCATGAGGAGAGAGCCACTCCTTGGCACCAAGTTGCTTTCAGCATATGCTGCTCAGGGTGGTCAACTACATTCTGAAGTTAGCGGATGCTGTGAACAGCTGTGATCATTGACAAGCTGCTCTGAACAAATCACCCTCTCTCCCCTGGGGGATTCCACATCCTGCTCATCTGTCTTCCTGTCTTCTACCTGTGTAACTGTGACGCTCAGTAATGCTGGAAGAATACACCTTATAGAAACCAGAGCTGACCATGCCTCATACCCACCCACTCCCCCCCACCAACACCGACACACACATGCATTATGGAGAGCGTAGAATCCAAGCTCCGCAGCTTGTCCTGCAAACACGGTCCTTCCTGACCTGGTGCCAGCTCCTCAAGCTCCATCTTGAGTCTCTCCCCTGCCTCCCAGGAACCACACAATGCAGTCATACCATCCTTCTGGGGAGCCATAGCTAGTAGAAATGCACGATCACACTCTGTACCCTGACACAGGCTCCTGAAAGACAAGCGAATACCTTTTTCCTGCATCTCGGTCCGAAGAATTCCTCCTTATCCTTTGAACCAACTGAAATTTTACTCCATTTTTCAGTGCTGTTTTCCAAACCAACATTCAGCATTTAATTTTATTGTTTTCAGAATAATACATGTGTACAGTTTTATAGGGCTTATAATGTAAACCACTGGCTCTAGCCCTGACTGCTCTCAGCTCTTTGTAGTGGGCACACGGGCTCCCCACCTCTCTGGTTTGCAGGAGAAATATTCTTCCCTCAAAGACTCCTGGACCTTATCCCACTCCAAGAAGATGGAATGAAGTACCTGACTGGTAGCAACACTTCTCCTCTTGGACCAGTGGGAGAGGGTGACCTGGGAAGGGTCTTGCTTTGTGGACTCAAACTCACCCTCTGACAGATTTTTCCAGAGTCTAATCTAGTGAGGCAGGTCAGTGAAAAGGAAGTAAACAGACCATTTCTGCTTTCACATCAAATGGCCTGCTCCAACTTAAACTCTGTTAGTAATAAAGGTTTATCCTCCGTCTGCTGGCTCCATTGTCGTCTTCTTCAGTTGATTCAGAACTTGGCAGAGGAGGAAGATCATGGCTTATCGGCTCCCTCAAAATCTTAACCATTTCCATTTTCTCAAAGAAGTCACCCTCCTCACTTACACACCTGTTTCTTCTGGCATTTAACTCCATATTTCTAAATCACATGATTATACTGCTATTTCTTGATTTTTCAGTTCTACATAAACTCTATTGACTTCCAACCATAGGAGGTAAGGACACCTGCACACTTACTTCCCATTCTCCGTCCTTCCGGTAGAGTCTATCAACATTCAAGGTTTAGATTGTTATGATTGTGCAGCTGAGTCATATGTCTATTCTATGTGTTTTTGTTTTTTTCCTGGAGTCAATAATTACCAAATTATTTCATTTATCTATGTGCATACACTAATTTAGCTAGGTGTGCTGGCAGAAGTGAGTTCCTCTCGACACGTTTGAGCCATGCTGGGTAATCCATCAACCTCTTTGCTTTCTTGGAGACTTTCCTCCTTAGCTCTCCACCCGCTGCTTCCACGTGGAAGGACCACTCTCTAGACAGTGGTCCTGGCCCTCCCCTCCTCCATCTTCCTGGGGATCCTCCACCTGCTTTCTACATGGGGTCCCCTGTTTCCTGAATTCCATGACTTCCTCTTTCATCATTTAAGTTCTCATTCATGGGGAATGTGTTTTTCAGGAGCTTCCTGAGAATCAGTACCAAAAAAAAAAAAGAACTTGAGACCTTGAAGAAAGTCTTCCTTCCATCATCAGAATGATTTGTAATTTGGTTAGGTCTATAATTCTCATTTAAAATTCACTTTTCTTTAGACTATTCAGAGATTCTTTGTCTTCTAGCTTCTAGCACTGCTTTTGAGAAGACTGATGCCATTATTATGCCTGATCATTTGTTTTACACCTTGTTTCTTCCCCCAAATTCTTTAGAGTCTTGTATTTATTCCAGATAGTCTGAAATATCACACTGCTGGGGACCCAATCAACTGGAAGCCAATTTTCTTGACTTATTTCTCAGCAACTTTCTCTTTTCTACAGTTTCTGTTCTCTCTTTCTGGAAGCATCTTTATTTGGGCATTGGACCTCCTGAGCTGATCATTAACTTTCTTCCTCTTTATTATTTTGTTTTGCTTTCTGGAAAATTCCTTTATCTAATTCAATTTTATTGAATTAAACAATTGTTTGTTCTCTAACTTTTAATTAATAGGAGATTTCTTGTTTGTTCTGAATGTTTCTTTTTCACAGGATCTTAGTACTGAAATGAAGGTAATCCATCTTCCATTATTTTGCTGAAGATATGGATTTAGTGTTGTTTCTGTTGTCATTCCCCCTCACCCCCATTTGTTACTATCTCTGGTTCATTTAGTTTGTTTTGGTTCATTCCTTTTTGTTGGTTTTTATTTCTCTCTTTCACATTAGAAGTTCTCTGCAGGGTTAAGTAGCTGTGGAAATCTGCTCATTTTTGCAAGTAGATGATGAAAAGTTAATTGGATACTCTGTGTTGGGGCCGGAGGGGGTCCAATGTAGGGTGACAAGGAGGCACATGGCATTTTTTATTTGGGGCCCTCAATTGTCATTGTCTGTGGGTTTTTCCTCTTTGGCCAATTAGTTTACCTGGAGAAGATGCCTCTCACCTGCTTGGGGAGCATGAGACTGGCTTCCAGAGATCTTAGAGTTGAGTGTGGAAGGGGGGATGAGGTCACACTGATTAATTTAAGCCACTTCATTAAAACACTTTGCCCTTATTTTTTTCTATTGTCCAGTCAAGAAGCCATCTAGTGCAACAGCTCCAGAAAGTAAATTTCAAGTCTTCTCCTGGATATGGGAGGTGCTGTTGTCTGATGCTCAGGAGAGAGGAGAAGAAATAGAGAAGTCTATCTCCTTGCCATAAAGACTTTAAAACAATCCTCCTTTTTCTCAACCCCACCTACACTCTCACTGCTCCCTTAGGGATACCTAGGGTCTCTGATTCTTGAGGCCGTCCTTCCGAGGTTCTAAAGAATGGATCACTTTCCCTACAGGCAGACTCTTGAGCTCACCTGACTCCAGTGGGTTAATTCCATCACCTCCTCTCTGTCTCTTTTCCACCTTTGGCAGCTGTGCTGACATTTTGATGTTTTGTGCCTGACATTCTCTTTGTGCTTGTGGTTTTATGCCTGCTCACTCCCTTTCCTGTTTTTTTTTTTTTTTCCTTTCCTGTTATTTTAACAGGGCTCTCTGAGCCGGTCGAAGTAGACCTCTGGACTCAAACCACCATGTTTAATCAAAGTCCCTGTCACACATTTTATGGCCCCATCCATACCTGACAGGTTGCCATTGTTTACTGAGAAATATCTATTCCACACTTCCCCAATTAAGTCAAGAACTCCTTGGAGGTTCGCATCTCTCACTCCATCTCCTTGTTTCCCGTAGCACTTAACAATGTGTCATTAACATGTGTTAAATTAAATTGAACTCTAATTACACCTCACATCTCTTCTGCATGGAGCCAGAAGCCATGGAGACAGACAAATACTCCGGCCCATGTCAAGCACGAATATCACAATGATCATGACCTTGGAGTCTCATCCTGGCCTTTTGCAATCCCAGTGGCACAAATTCCCTGACTCTTGGTTTTCATGCCTGCAAAATGGGTATAATGCCTACCTTGTGAATTGTTTTTGATAATTAAATAAGATAATGTCTGTAAGAGGTCTCAGCATATACAGGGGATACAATAAGTGTCCCATTTCTTCCTGTTACCCTCATTCTACGAGACGCGAACCACCTAGAAATGTCAGGTGTTTCACCAGAAGTGACAATTGGGAAAATGGGAGGAGGGGTGCTGGAGCCCAGCTTTTCCGATGCTTCCTACGGGCCCTCACATGACGACAGATGCCCAGGAGTCAACTCACTCTAAATGAAAGCCAAGCTGAACACCTTTCCTTCAGAGTAATTTCCTTGGAGATATTTAATAGCCACTGGAGAGAGGGGAAAAGTTCAATCTTGAAGACAATCCTGGTTTATAGCTTTACGGCACTGGTGATGGCTGCCCGCTCAGAACAGCATGATTTCCTCTCCATCTTCCCTATTTAAGACCCATCTTCACCACAGTCCATGCAGTGTGCTGGGTCTCGCCCTAGAAACGGCCCCACGGCCCAAATCTGTAAGCTCATTAACTTACATTTTCCTCATTAAGAGGAAGGGATGGAAATACCTGTTCAAGCTGAGTGAGCCGGAGGGAAGTTCCGGAGCTGTGCTGGGGTCAGAGGAGGGCACGGCCTTCCTGCAGGAGGAAGCCTGGAGTCACGATAACAATGACAACAATAATAATAACAAGAGTGGTGACCTTGAGGTGTTAGAATGTCCTCCCACTGTTACTTCCTCCAGTTCTCATCAAGGTCCCGTAAAGATGGCAGGATGGGTAGCCCCTCAAATCAGAGAAAAGGAGAGTCGGGGGAGGGGATGGAGGGAGAGCTGGGCTGGGATCCCCAAATCTGGGTTTGAGTCCTGGCTGTTCCACAGGAATATGAACTTGAACCTCAGAAAGGTGAAATGATTTGACATAGGGCTTAGGGTGAAAGACAAGCAGAAGCAGGGCTGGAAGCCACCCTTTCCAATCCCATAGCCTCTGCCATTCCCACCCTGCCACGCTGGCGGCTACCTGGTGGGCAATATGGTGTGATCACTACAGATCACAAAGCCCGGCTGTCTGAAACACAAACATCATCGAATTATCTCCTTTAAAATTAACCCCCGTGACCAACCTTGTGGGAAGGCAGGGAGAGCGGCTGTAACAGGGTATGTTGTCTGGGGCTTACTGTTGAAATGAACTTAGGGAGAGTCAGCAAGGGAACCACCACAGGTGAGATGAAGAAGGGTAAGGATTTAGCCAGTGACCCACGACCGTGGATGGGCAGAGTCAGTGTTATGTGTTCATGGCCCCATTTCCTCGGCTTGGGCCATGGGTGGACTACCTTTCCCATTCTCCCTTGCGGTAGGTACAGCACCACGGACAGAGGCCAGGCCGGTGGGCCTGGCTACAACTATATGTCATGATGATTCAGCCCCCAGTGATGGGGAAGCTCAGAGCCCCAGATGGCAGTTACGTGATGGAAGGAAGGTGCATTTGTTTCTGCGGCATAGTCTAACCTTTCCTGACTAACACACGAGGACATGGATGAAGATATGAAGGAATTGCCCAGGCAGAGAGTCCCCTGTAACTACTCTGCCTGATTCTCTTACCACCCCTTCAGCATCTGACCCCCTCCATCCTCAGGTCACTACGTAAATGTCACGTCCTCAGATGTGTCCTCCCTGAGTCTGCCTGTCCCCGCTGTACACACAGGCACTCAACATCATACATGATGCAAGCTATTTATGTAAATATTGTTCATATACCCGGCTCCAGGATGCGCATGTAAACGTAGTGACGTCAGGACTCTGACTGGTTTGCCTGTTTATTCCTGGTGCCCAGCACAGAGCCAGGCACTGACTGAACATTACGATTTCCCTAGCCTAGTGGAATTGGGTTTTAAACCAAACCCACAGAGAATATTATTTGTCATAAATAATTTAAATATGCATGTACACGCTACTTAGGCTAATTGTTAATAAACTGTATATATTTATTCACGTTTGAGGAAGTTTTATTTTTTTTCAAAAGTCAATTGTATTGAGGGATAGATTACATACAACAAAAGGTACCCATTTTAAATGTATCTTTGGATGAATTTGGACAGATTTATACACCTGTGTGACCATCACCACAGTAATGATAGAGAACATTTCCATCAGCCCAGAAAGTTCCCTGGTGCTCTGGTCCAGTCAGTCCTCCCAGCCCCAGCCCTGGGCAACCACTGCTCTGCTCTCTGTCACTATAGATTAGATTTGTTTTTTTAGAGACTCATATAAATGGAATAGTAAAGTGCACACTCTTTTGTGTCAGGATTCTTAAGCTCAGCACTTTTTTTTATGATTCATCCATGTATTTATATATTTCAGTCATTTATCCATTTTTATTGTTGTTATATTTTCATAGTATGAATATACTATAATTTGCTTATTTGTTCATCTTTTTTCCATTTTAATACCAGCTGTATTGGGATATAATTCACATACCATAAAATTCACTCTTTTAAAATGAACAACTCAGTGGCTTTTAGTATGTTTACAGGACTGTACAACGAGCACCACTACTAATTTCAGAAAATTTTCATTACTCCCGAAGAAAGCCTGTACCATTTGCAGTCACCCACCCCGTTCCTCCATCGCCCCGAACCCCTGTCAGTCACTAATCTACTTCCTGTCTCTATGGAGTGGCCTATGCTGGAGATTTTATATAAATGAAATCATACAGAATGCAGTCTTTCATGCCTGGATGATTTCACTTAGCATCGTGTATTCGAGGTCCATTCATGTTGTAGCCTGTGTCAGTATTTCATTTCTCTTTATGGCAAAAAATAACATTCCCTTGTATGGATGGACCATGTTTTGTTTATCCATTCACCAGTTGCTGGACATTTGGATTTTTCCATCTTTTGGATTTTATGAATAATGCTGTTATGAACATCTGTGTACAAGTTCTTGCATGAACACATTTTTCCAATTCTCTTGAGGGTATACCCAGAATTAGAATTGTTGAGTCAAATGATAACTCTATGTTTAACTTTCTGAGGAACTGCCAAACTCTTTTCCAAAGTGGCTGCGTCATTTTACATTCCCCCCAGCAATGTCTGGGGTTCTAATTTCTCCACACTCAACATTTGCTATTGTCCATTTTGTTGATCATAACCTTCCTAGTGGGTGTGAAGTGATATTTCATCGTGGGTTTAATTTGTGTTGCCCTGATGATTAATGACACAGAGCATCTTTTCATGTGCTTATTGGATGTGCGTATATCATCTTTTGGAGAAATGTTTGTTCAAATCCTTTGTCCAATTTTTAAATTGGGTTGTTTGTATTTTTACTGCTGAATTATAAGAGTTCTTTCTATATTCTGATGCTAGACCCTATCATATACATGATTTGAAAAAATTTTCTCATGTTCTGTGGGTTTTTTCCTTTTCTTGACAGTGTCCCTTGAAGCACGAATGTTTTAAATTTTGATGAGTCCCAGCTGGTTATTAATGTCATTGCTTTTCTGTGCTTATCCATTCACATCTTGATAGATAATTGGACTGTTTCCAGTTTTTCGCTATTATTAATAAAGCTTCTATGGACGTTAAGATGTGACCTTTTATGTGGATACCTGTATTCATTTATTTTTGGTAAATACCTGGGAGTGAAATTTCTGGATTGTTTGATAAGTGTACGTTTAACTTTTAAGACGTTGCCGAACTGTTTTCCAAGTGGTTGTAGCAAAGTCCATTCCCATCAGTGATGTGTGAGAGTCCGACCCGCTCTGCGTGCCCGTCAGCACTTCACATCGTCAGTCTCTTTAAATTTAACCATCCTGATGGGCATGTAGGGGTCTCCACTGTGGTTTAATATGCACTTTCCTGATGCCCAGTAATGCTGAGCATCTTTTCATGTGCTTATTGGCCCTTTGTATCTCTTGCTTTGCAGTGCGTCTGTTCAAAGCTTTTACCCATTTGTACTGGGTCTCTTACCTTCTTCCTCTTAAGCTAAAAAACTTTGTATAGTATATCCTGATTACAAGACCTTTGTCAGATATGCGTACTGTGAATATTTTCTCCTACTCTATACCTTGCTCTTTATTTTCTTAACAATGTCTTTCAAATAGCAGAAGATTTTAGTTTTGATGAAGTCCAATTTAACAGTATTCTCTTTTATAGTTTGTGTTTATCTAGAGCCTACTTAAGAAATCTTTGCTTATCCCAAGATGGTAAATATTTTATACAATGATTTTTGTCTAGAAGTTTTGTAGCTTTAGGTTTTACATTTAGGTTTATGATCCATTTCGAGTAAAATTTTAATGGCCTGAAGTTGGGAGGGTGAAGTTTCATCTTTTGTCCCAAATGTGTATCCAATTGTTCCAACACCATTTGTTAAAAAGGCTATTCTTTCCTCCACTGAATTACCTTGGCAACTTGTAAAAAATCAATTTTTCATAACAATCAACAATACTTTATTCATTGCCAGGAGGTAGAAGTAAAATTGATATTTGTGTCGTGGCCTCTTGTATTCCGTGATTTTGCTAAAGACACTGACTAGGATTCTTCTGGATTTTCTCTGCTTACAATCAAGTCATTTACAAATAAAGACAGTTTTGTTTCTTCCTTCCCAATCTGTGTGTTTTTATTGCTGTTTCTTGCCTTCTTACACTGGCTAGAACTTCCACCCTAATACTGGATAGAAATGGTGGGGGTGGGCATCCTTTCCCAACCTTAGGAGATGATGTTATCTGTAGACGTATTCTTTCTTTTTTTTTTTTTTTTTTGCGGTACGCGGACCTCTCACTGCTGTGGCCTCTCCCGTTACAGAGCACAGGCTCCGGACGCGCAGGCTCAGCGGCCATGGCTCACGGGCCCAGCCGCTCTGCGGCATGTGGGATCTTCCCGGACCGGGGCATGAACCTGTGTCCCCTGCACCGGCAGGCGGACTCTCAACCACTGCGCCACCAGGGAAGCCCCTGTAGACGTATTCTTTATCAGATTGAGGAATTTTATTTCTATATAGTTTATTGAGATTTTTTTTATCATAAATTGCTGTTAAATTTCATCAAATGCTTTTTCTGCATCTACTAAGAAAATTGTATTTTTCTGTTTTATTCTTATAATATGGTAAATTAATTGATTTTCATGGGTTAACCTTTTTTGAATATTAACTCGACCTTAGATTCCTGGAATAAACCCTAATCAGTCAGGGTTTATTATTCTTTGTATGCATGTGATTTGATTTACTAATATTTTCTTCAGGACTAGCACTGTACATACGTATTTAGGATTATTATGTCTTCTTGATGAATCTAGACCCATATTTTTGTGATATGCCTTTTTTCTCTATAATATATATATATATTTTTCCTGAAGTCTAGTTTTCTGATATTAATATAGCCATTTCAGCTTTCTTTAGAGTTTGGATGGCATAGATATTTACACTTTTAAGTGACATGTATCTTTATATTTTAAGTTGGTTTTTTTTTTTTTTTTTGCGGTACGCGGGCCTCTCACTGCTGTGGCCTCTCCCGTTGCGGAGCACAGGCTCCGGACACGCGGGCTCAGCGGCCATGGCTCACGGGCCCAGCCGCTCCGCGGCATGTGGGATCTTCCTGGACCGGGGCACAAACCCGTGTCCCCCGCATCGGCAGGCGGACTCTCAACCACTGCGCCACCAGGGAAGCCCTATAATATGTGTTTAATTTATCACAATCTACCTTTAAATACTATTCTACCAGTTCACATTTAATGTAAAAATCCTACAAATGTTATTTCTCCATCTCTTTGAGTTACTATTGTCATACATTTTACTTCTACATATTTGATGACCCCACATTGCATTGTTATTACATTGTGTTGCATTGAATAATTTTGTTTACAAAATTAAAATGTAGAAAAAAGAAATTATTTTTACTCACCTGCTTACAGTTTCCAGCACTCTTCACGTCTGTGCAGAATGAAGTTTCCATCTGGTGTCATTTCCTTCTACCTGAAGAATTTCCTTTGGCAATTTTTACAGCGCTGTTCTGTGGGCAATGTGTTTTCTCAGCTTTTGTTTGTCTAAAGAGTTTTATGTTGACTTTGTGAAGGATATTTTCACTGCATATAGAATTCTAGATTGACAGGAATTTTATTTCAGCATTTGAAAGATATCATTCTTGTCTTATGTCTTGCATGAATTATAACAGGAAGCCGGTGATGTTCCTATCTCTGCTCCTTGTTACATTATGTCTTTTCCTCCAGCTAATTTTTGGATTTTTTCCCTTCTATCTTGGTGATGGTGGTGGTGGTGGTTTGTGTGTTTATTCTGCTTGGGGTTTAAAGATATTCTTGGGTGTGTAAGAATTTAAAAAAAATAAAATTTGGGAAAATAATTTCACCATTATTTCTTCAAACATGTTTTTGGTCTTCCCCCACACCCCACTCCATGTTCTAGGATTGCAATTACCAGATATTAGACCACTTGATATTATCCCACAAGTTGCTGAAGCTTTGTTTATGTACTTAGTCCTTTTATTCCCTGTTTCACTCCAAGTCAAATATATTACTATGTCTTCAAGTTCACTGGTATTTTTTTTGTTTAGCATCTAATCTGTTATTAATTCTGTCAGATGATAATATTTTTTCAGATATTGATTGTATGGTTTATATCCTTGAACATATAAATCAAGTTTTATAACATCTGTTAACGTACTGCCTGATAATTCCATTATTTTTATTATTTCTAGGTCTATTTCACTGAAGTGTTTTTCCTTCTAGATATGGATCAAAACTTCCTACTTCTTTGAATGTTTATTCATTTATTTTTTTAAAATTGAATCACACACTGTGAACTTTATGTTCATGAGTGCTGGATTTTGTTGTATTCCTTTAAAGAGACTTGGGCTTTCTTAGCAGCCAGTTCTGTTCCCTGGGGATTATTCTGACCCTTTCAGTCCTTGTTTTTTGGGGGGGCTCTTTTGGAATGGGTCTAGAATAGTCTTTAATTTAGAGTTAATTTAACCCCACAGACTGTTTTGGGCTCTGTGCTAAATGTCTTGTGCATTCAGTGAAGTCTCTCCATCACGCTGGAGGGAACTCCAGGCTCTGTGAGCTCTGGGCATTATTTCATTCACACTCCCTTGCCCTACACATGTGCGTGTTGGTATTTAGTCAAACTCTAAGGGAACCTATGCAATTTCTAGAATTATTTCTCTACACAGCTCGTTTCTATCCATAACTCTGCCCTACTAATTCCAGCTACCTTGGCCTTCCGGGACTCTGCTCTCTGTCCATTCACCTCTGCTTGGTGCACCCCACCCCCACCCCCCATTGCAGTGCTGTGGTCCAGATGTCATCTCCAAGGGAAATCCTGCCCCTTGGCAGTCTCACCTTGTCTGTCTCCCTTCCCTCTGGAATCACATTCCTGCATTGCCCAAGGCTCTATATCCATAAAGAGTTGTTTCATTTTTTTGTGTTATTTTCTGGTTTATTTATTTTTTTAATGACAAGAGGGTAGTTCCAGACCTTATCAACGCTTCATGACTGGAGGTGGACAAGTTTGGTTCTTTGTCACTGATCTTTTATTTTTATCTTCTGAGGATTGGAATGACCATCACACTCTGATCTCGTCAGTGACAGGCGCCTCCACCAGGTGGACCAATTCATGCTGGTAAGACTTGGGTTTGAGGGTTTCCAGATTCCATGCCCAAGGCAGCTACTGTTCTGATGGAGTCAACCAGATTGAACACGGATTCCTGAGAAGGACCTATTTCTTTTTTTCTTTTTTTTTTTTTGACTGCATTGTGCAGCATGAGGGATCTTAGTTTCCCCAAACAGGGATCAAACTTGCATCCCCTGCAGTGGAAGCATGGAGTCTTAACCGCTGCATGGCCAGGGAAGTCCCAGGCCCTATTCTTATCCAGAGGTGTTGGCTGTTACACAAAAGCATGTCACTCAAGATGAGGTTTACTATGTCATTTGGGATCACTCAGGAAATTGCCTGAGTTATAAGTAACTGGACACTGGAAATAAGACAATTCCAGAGTGTGTGTGTGAACCCGACCGGAAGGTGATCTCTTCACCATCTTGGGCTCAAAGCCCCCTGTTTGGTTTCCATGCCCTGTGAACTGTACCTTAGCATGGTACTCAAGGTATCCTCTCTCAGCTGCATCCACCATCTTCTTCATCCTCTCCAGTTCAGAGAATCTCTTATTCTAGAAAACACTGTTTTTTCATGCCTGCAGAGCCTGCCGCAATCATACTGCCCCCATAAGGCCTATTTCAGAAATTTCTATCAACTCCTGATCCCTGCTCCTCCGTTAAAATCATCATATTCCTTTTTAACAGTTTCGAAAAATTTTTCATCTTCCTCCTTGAGACCATGATACACAAACATTGACTAAGTTCTTACTGTGTGCCCTCAAGCACGGTAGGCACGCTCACGTCTGATGGATCATCAAATTTTCACAAAGGCTCTGAGAAGTAGATTTTACTCTAGGCATTTGGCCAATAAAGATGAAAGACTCAGAGGCCAAGTGACTTGTCTTATTTAAATAGCTTTGATACCTATCATTTTCTCTCTGATTTATGGTTACCAGAACGCAGTCTATGGGGAGACAATCCTTAGTCTGTGTGACCTTGGGAAGATTCCTTAAATTCACTGAACTTCAGTTTCTTCTGTTACAAAACACAGCTAATTTTACACGTATCGGTGTGTCACCATGAGGATGAAAAAGGTATGGTAAGTCTGAATGCTGGCAACCTTCCCAACACACAGTAGGTGCACGTGGAGAGCCGGTTCCCTTCCTTCCCGGCCCTTCCCCCTTCCCCCCTAAGCTCCTCCAGGACAGGGACTAGGGTGATGCCTCAATTATCTGTTCTCATTGCAAACTCTAGTGCTGGCCTGAAACATAACAAGAGCACAGAAAAACCTGGTGGCAAATTGCCCAGATGCCTTCATCTTAGACAATGAGAAGGCAGTGGTCAGGTCACTCAGGGCCACTGGAGGTCATGCTCCCTCCCTGGGTGTGGGGGGTTAAGAGAGCTGCAGCTGCTGCTGAGAATAGCCTTGCCCGGGCCAGGCCTTGCTGAGTGCCCCAGAGACACTGTCTCCATGGGAGATCCCAGTAACCACATGTAGGGGTTTCCATTTTAGGGACAAGTCAATGGAAAGTCAGGGTTTCCAGCTGTGTGACCTTGAGGAAGTTATTAAACTTTTCCATGCTTTTGTTTCCCCATCAGTAAAGTGTGGCTCCTCAGAGTTCCTACTGTGTAAGGTTATTGTGAAATTTAGATGGGTTCCTAATACAGGCAGTTTCAGAGAGGAGCACAGAGCGAGCAGCTCCGTGAATGTCAGCTCTGCAGTTACTGCAGCAGGGTTTAGGCTGAGCGATCAGTGGGAAAAAGAGCCTGTGGGGCGGGGCGGGGTGAGAGATTCCTCTGAGCTAGCAGAGCAGTGCGGTTGTCTGCCAGCTCGCCTCTGTCAGCTCCAGTGGCCCTGGAACCCTTCCTACCTGGTGGAGAACCGGATGCCCCTGGGAGCACAGCCCCTGGTAATTGTCTTTCTATATGTCTGCTTGAGTGGGCCAGAACAGAGCTGCTCTGAATGGCTGAGCCAGTGGGCAGTGGGTGCCGTCCTCTGTGCCTCAGTCTCTGCCTGGGCCATTGCGATCCGGGCCCAGTGATTTCCTGTGGGAGGGCAGGGCCAGCGAGTCAGCCTGGAGTGACTTCCGAGCCCTGGTGCTGGAGCGGCCCACCCACACCGATGCTGCTCCCCTCTGGGTTGGGACCCCTCCATGGGGCTCTGTGGGATTCTGGGTGGGGTACCTCCCCCATGTGAGGGAGTGTCTGGTACAGGGTAAGATGCATAGTGTATTAATTAGCTGTGGCTGTGTAAAAAATAAGCACTTATGTAGCAGCTTAAAAGAACACACATGTATTATCACATGGTTTCTGGGGTAAGGAAGGAGTCTGGGCACAGCCTAGCTGGTCCCTCTACTCAGAGTCTCACAGCCTGCAGTGGAGGGGTCGACCAGCTGTGTTCTTATCTGGCAGCTCGACCGGGGGAAACCCCACTTCCGAGCTCACTCAGGATGCTGAAGGAGCCCGTATCCTTGTGGTTGTGTGACCCCAGCTTCTTGCGGACTGGAGGCCATCCCACTTCCTTAAGGTAGTTTCTGGAAGATATTGACAGTCCCTGGCCACATGGGCTTTCCCCACATGGCCGCTTACTTCATCAAGACCGTCTTTGTTATGTAACATAATCATGGGAGTGGCAAGCCGTCACTTCCATTATTATAAGGGTTAGAGGCAAGTCACATTTCCACCCACACCCAGGAGAGGGCAGTCCCCCGAAGCACAGGCACCTAGATGCAGAGGTCACTCCCTGCCCTCGGAACGCTGGCAGGCCCGCCGTCTCTGGGACAGCCAGACGATGCCCTCAGTTGAGAAGCGCTCCAGATGGCGCCCTGTTCCATACACCTTGCCTGCCAGAGCCCATCCTTCCACACTTCCACCACCTCCAGGAGCCTGTCTGTGAGCCTCCTACCGAGACCATCTCTTCTCCCAGGAATGTACGTGGCAGGCATGGTGCTCTTCCTTTGACACAGCTCTCGAGGCGAGGTCATCTCTCAATCCCAGCAGTGGGATGGAAGGTGAAATCTGTGATCCCTGCTCTCCTAGGGGGCTGTAAGGAAGGACCAAGTCGACTTGCGAAGATGCCAGTGCTGGGGGAGCTGGGGAGACTTATTATTGGTGATACTTTGTCTCTGTCTGTCTAAACTGTGGCCCCCTTGAAGGGAGAGGTCTCACAATCTTGGGGAAATCACTTAACCAACAGTGATAATAATTGCTAACATTTATGCAGCCCTCCTTATGTGCCAGGTACTGTATGATGTGCTTTGCATTCGTAATTGCATTTTAATCCTCACAACAATGACTAAGAAGAGATTTTAATAAATTCCAGGAGACAGGAAGCACAGGGGTGTGAGCTGACCTATAAAACAGGAGGGAGCTGGAGTCCGGATCCTGGCAGCAGGCTGCAGCTGAGATTCCTCCCACTGGAAGAGCAGGGAGGCCTGGGTCCCAGAGGCGGCAGGTGTGGGCGGGCTGGGGCCAGGATCCAGGCTGAAAACGGAGGTCGTGGTGAGTTGCACGTGGCGCAAGCCCTCTCAGCAGAACCCCACCCACGGGAGCAGAGCACAGGCAGAGGGACCAGGCTGCAGACACAACCTGACTGCTTGTCACTGCGGCCATGTGATCAGCCCACAGGGAAAGCCAGAGCTGGTCGGACCCCGGAATGAAGTCCTTTCCATTCTGACACGAAAGTCCAAGCTCCCTCACCTACAGAGAATCTTACAGTTGCCGCATTTCTCCCTGCCCCGCTCCCCCAAAACCCAGAGTCAGAGTTATTATCCGGGAGTGGGGGGAGAGCAGAAAAACAAGTCCTATTAACCAACAGCGGGAGGATGCACCCCAGCCCCCTCACCTGTACCTTCATTGTATGAATAGACAGCCAGCATCACCAGGCCAGGGAGGAAAGCCAGCAGCACGAGAGAGAAGGATGAAGATAAACGCACAGAAAGAACAAAGGCCAGAGGAAACAGAGCAAATTAAGTGAAAAGTATGCTAAAAATACTCCAGTTAACATACTCAGAGATATTTGAGAGGATATTATAACCATAAAATAAAAAACCAGCATGCTTTGAAAAGGGAACGGTCAGACAACCAAAATAAGAAGTTAGAGTCTAAAATACAATCGCACCCCCTAGAAAACCCATGGAGGATGAGAAGGCAGAGTTAGTGAGTCGCCAAGAACACAGAGCAAACAGACAGAAAGATTGAAATTATGAGCAAATAGATAAAGGATGGAGAAGAGAATCTCCAGGAGGCCAGCTGCCTGAAACAAAACCAGAGGAAGCGGAGGGGAGGAAAGAACAAATCAATAGTGCAAGGGAATTGCTGAGCCCTGAGGAAAACAGAACCTCAGCACTCAAAGGGCCTCCTGCAGCACCAGGCAGGAGGAATCACAGTAAAGCAGGTATCATCAAATCGCAAAACACCTTAGCTAGAAAAATCCTCCGCACTTTCAGAGAGGGAAACAAGTCATCTACAAAGAAATGAAAAATCAATCTATCTGCCCTCTTATCAGCCGTTCCTTACAAAAATGGAGCCAAGCCCCTAACATTGTGATGAAATCCTATTCACAGTCAAACTAGTAATCAAGTGGGAAGGTGGAGTAAAGACATTTCCATACATGCAAAGGTATCTTTCATTTGACTTCTTGAAAGAAGTAACTTGAGGATGTACTCCAGGAAAATGAAAAAGTAAATTAAAAAAAAAAAGAAAGAAAGGGAAAAAGAGGACCTAGAATCTAACAAAGAGGGAGCAGAGCCAAGGACAAAGGCCAAACAATTTTAGGATGGCAACTTGGAAAGATGAGAAAACTTGGGTCCTTGGTCAAGTGTCTGAATCGCAGAATTAACTCTGGGATGGCTCTGTCTCTTAATATGTGAGATGAAACCCTTACATTTTTCCTGTCATTGACACTTATTCTGAGCCATTATTTTTTATAAATGGTGCAAACTGTCTTGCCAAGGTAGAAAGATATGAACATGTGTTAAAGAAAGGAAAGTTGCAGAACAGAATGTTCTGTGAAATACCATCAGGTGTATTGGTCAGGGAAGGCTAACTGCTGTAACAAAAACACCGCAATCTCAGGGGCTTGGCACACTAAGGCTTATTTCTCACTGACATGAATCGTTCATTGTATTTGCTGAATGTGTTGGGTTCCATGCGGTGGATCCAGGTTCCTTCCATATTGTGGCTCCTCTCCCCTCTGGGGCCCCTCATCCTTGCCATTCAACCAGAGGACAGAGTACGCCTGGCCAGAGGTGACGAGCTCCTGGTGGGTCTGCGAGAGGCACGTGTCATCCACTCATACTCCACTGGCCACGTGAGGGAGGCTGCGACGTGTCCTCTAGCTGTGTTCCCAGGAGGAAGAGGAGTGTCTGCCAGTGCCTGCAGCACAGAGAGGCCAGCGCGTGCATCCACAGGGAGCTGATTTTAGTCCTTGCCTCTGGGGGTCTGCGTGAGCATCTGGGGACCCTTTCTTTACACTTTATTCCCGTCTGCACCGGTTTGCTTTTAATGAGTACATGTCTTAAAGTCAAAACGTAGAGGAAAATGAAAAGGTTCTAACTTGGGGAAGAAAATAGCCTTTGCTGGGCTCCTCTGTGGCGCTAAACCATAGCTCTCCTATAATCCACATGAAGGGCCCCGCTCCCGTGTCATCATCACTCCACTTTACAGACACGGACACCATGACCCTGCAGGCAAAGCACCTCTCCCCAAGTGACACGGTGGATCCTGCCCTGGCTACAAGCCCACCCCCTCAGCTGCTGTGTCCTGGAGCCCCTGGTGTAGACCAAATAGTCACAGTTCAACCAGCAGCTCGTGGTTTGTCTATAAAGAAGACAACAAATGTGTGCCTTTTCAGGTTTATATTGACATATAGTGAAAGAATTCTAGGAAAGCGTGTAATAAACCATAGGGATAATTCTTCCACCTGAAAATGTCAATTGTCCACGTGAGGACATGGAGCTGGGACAGCTGTCTAGATGCCGAGGAGAGAGGCCTTGGAGGAAACCAGCCCTGCTACGTGCGGATCTCAGGCTTCTGGCCTCCAGAACTTGTGAGAAAATGAATTTCCATTGTTTAGGCTGCCCAGTCTGTGCGAATTTGTGGTAGTAAACCAATACACATGGCTTGGAGAATTAAGTGATCCCAGAAATCGCCAGGATTGGGGGAATTAAAAATCCCAGGAAGGTGGGAAAAGAAGTGGGAAGGAAAGTGCATTTTAATGAATGTGTGTTCTGATTTGGATTGTATCTTGAAAATGAAATTTCACACACGTGTAGGAGGCTTCATGAATTGGAGTGCCTGCTTCTTGGCTTTTCCAAAGAGGAGGGATGGGAAATAACCCAATCAGAGTTAGACGGGGAAGTGTTTTGCATAATTTAGGAGACATTGTAAAGATATATATAAAACTCAGAATTCCCAGAGGTTGGCCAAACCATCGTAGGTGTATCCAGCCTGTTGTTTGTTCAGCTGGCCCACCTGGTCTGGTCCATCTCACCCCGAGCTGGTGTCTAGCTAGGGCACCAGGGCAAAACTCATCAAGAGACCCACAAAGTATTAGGGGATGTGTGGTCATTACTCAAATGAAAACTTAAACACGATGAAAAACAAACAACAGCCGGGGGACTATTTCACGACCTATGTTTATTCAAAGGGTGAGTGAGTTAACGACCTAAAGTATCATCATAAATAAACAACAAAAGAGACTTCAAGCAGAGATGGACATAGGGTATGAACCAGAATGTCACAGATGGAAGTGTATGAACGGCCAGTAGGCAAACGTAAGAAGGTTTTCATCATTAACCATGGAATGCCTGTCCATCTGAGCGAGAACACATGAATTTCTACCCAGCAACTTGCAAATATGAGAACATGATTCTGCCCAGTGAGAAGCGCAGGGTTGGCTCCTGGCCTGCCCGGGAGCAGCAGACGTGCAAACGATGTCAGCATTTCTGGAGGGAAACGGGGTGGTCTCTGCAACAGTCCCTGAGAGTACTCTGACCTGTTCCAGGGATTTCATTCACACATTCATTCATTCACTCCTTCACTCAGAAAATGCAGAGAGAGCTCCCATCAGGAGACAAAAACTGTGCTGAGCCTGAGGTAAGGTGGTAATCAGAGCATCCGGGCCAGGGCTCTGAGGCCAGCGGACACAATGGACCCGTTGCCCCACGGAGACTGCAGAGCTGCCCCGTGGGAGTGCCTGGGGGTGCGGTGGCAGCTGGGGAGTGGGGCGAGCCCATTGGAGGGAGGGTGGCTCATGGGAGTCCTGCAGGAGAGGGAGCCCGTGTGCTGGGAGGGGCGGACCGGAGGCCTCGAGGGCAGGTCGTGCTCAGGCCTGGGCTTCACTGTGGGAGCAACGGGAGGCTGCCGAAGGATGCTGGAGATCTCGTTTCTTCCGGGAGGAGGGTGGGCTGCAGAGGGGCAGTTAGGAGACTTCAGGGTGGAGGGACGAGAGGGGAGGACAGCCTAGACCTGGTGAGAGATGGAGACCAGGGGGGACGGACAGACAGAACGGCTGTGAACGGCAGCAGGAAAGGAGGGGAGCGCGGCGGATGGAGCAGCTGTGCACACGCACGCACAAGCGCGCATGCGCACGCACAGAAGATGCTGTTTTTGACACATGCGAGAGGAGAGGGAGGTGAGGGAGGCAGCAGGGGAGAAGAAGCCGGTTCCAAAGTGAACAGTGTTTATCTCTGCGCTGTGCAATTATGGGTAATTTTTTCCTTTCCATTGTTTGTTTCCCAAGTGTTCTGCATTGAACAAATATTGACTTAGTCATTAAAAAAAATGTGTTATGAAAAAGATAAAAGCAACTCACAAAGACTCCCTGTCCCCCACTTTGCCAGGTCCAAAAGCCCGGCTGTTTGGGCCTCCCCGCGGGTGGTCAGGTGTCACACCACCTGTCCTCCAGGTGTGCTGACCCCAGCGGGACTCACCTCGGGAGCCTGCTGACAGCTGTGAGCTCTCACGGGCCGTGGGTGCCCAGTAAGGATGAGCCAGGACCACCCAGGGGGAGGCCAGGCCAAGTGGGGCTGTGCCCTGTGGGATCCCAGGGTGGTGGGAGAGGAAGGCGGCCAGGCATCCCGGCTGGGAGAGAGCCTGGGCGGGGCCGGGCGGGGGACCTGGAAAAGGAGGCACGTTTGAGGCCCTGTGAGTGGGACTCTGAGTGGAGAGGGGAGCAGGGGATTGAGACTGGATAGCAGGGGCCTCTGGGTCCCTAGCACAGGGCACTGATGCTTTGAAGCCAAGAACTCCAGCCTCGCAGGGATGGAGAAGGGGGTGCCCGGAATAGGGGTGCTGCTTCCTTCCATAACCCCGAAGCCCGCGTGAGGTGCCAAGGGGACCAACCCCATCCACGGTGCTGTCCTTGGGAATGGGGGCATGTCACACGGTGACACAGCAGAGAGAACCCAAAGGAAGCCTCAGCTCCATGCCCCCTGACCCCAGGCCTGCAGGGCTCATCATTCGAGAAAAACAAGTGGAGAAGTAGCGAGAGTAGTTTGCTCTCACCTTTGTGAAAGGAAACCCGCGATGTGGCCAATGTGGGCACGAGGGCGGGGCTGAGACGTGGAATTTCTCCTTTCTACGTCCGTGCGTGGGCACATGTCACGGTAGCAGTAGTTCCTTCCTAAAGTAAACATTAATAGATTTTTAAAAAACCACGCTGGGGGGCTTCCCTGGTGGCGCAGTGGTTGAGAGTTCGCCTGCCGATGCAGGGGACACGGGTTCGTGCCCCGGTCCGAGAAGATCCCACGTGCCGCGGAACAGCTGGGCCCGTGAGCCATGGCCGCTGAGCGTGCGCGTCTGGAGCCTGTGCTCCGCAACGGGAGAGGCCACAACAGTGAGAGGCCCGCGTAATGCAAAAAAAAAAAAAAAAAAACACACACTGGGGACTGAGACCAGAGCCGGAGGACACACTGACCTTCCGTGCAAAGTTATGTCCAGATAGGACATCCGAGGACGCGTTGCCACTCACCTCCTGTTTTCTCTGGGCAGAAGGGCAATGTTATTGGCTGCAAGTCTCACATGGAAGTTTCTGCAATGTGAACATCGTGTAGGGACTTAAAATCACCACTCTGGGCAGGAGAGAGGGGACGGGAGGAGTGTTGGGAGGGCGCAGGGCTCCATGGACAGCAGCCCAGCAGTGGGCACTCCCCAGGGGCAGGCAGTAGGTGGGGGCAGGCCTGGAGCAGCAGACCATATGGTCGAGTCTAGTTTGGGTTCCCTGGCAGGTGCAATGGGAGGCCAGACAGAAGGAAGGCCGTGGCCGAGGTCAGCTTCAGGTAGGAGCGTGGGCAGAGTCCCAGCGTAGGAGGGCAAGGAAGCAAAGCCAGGGCTGGCAGAGCAGGAGACAGTCGAAGGTTCATGAGACAGGAGGTGCCGTGAGGCCCAACGGCTGGTGCGTGGGAGGGACAAGGCCCGCGGGCTGGCAGCCAGGAGGCCAGGGCAGAGGTGGGATTCTGCAGCTGAGGTTTCAGAGAAAGTGACAGTGGCTGCATGGGGGAGGGAGGGGGCAAAAACCATTCCAGGTAAATCCTAAAGTTACACTGAATGATGGCAGGAGGCTCCAGGGAGACAAACCTGTGTGCCAGGTGCGAAGCCCTCCGGGCAGTGAGGCGACAGCGACAGGGAGGCAGCGTGCGGTCGTCAGGGCAGGAGTGGATTATTCTGCTCTGGGTGACCCCCTGACTTGCAGGCTGGGAAAGGACCAGGGCATCCAGGGAGGCCTGCCATCCGGAGCAAGAGGTCAAGGTTCAAGGATGCAGGTGATTTCTTTACCACATGGGGATTCCAGGGAGAGGCGCAGAGAGGTCTGGGGACGATGTAACCGGGAGGGTCCTGGTGAGGAGGCGCTGACGTTTCAGGTGGTGACCCACCGGCAGCGGCAGGAGGTGTGAGGCTCTGGGGGAAGGGGCTGCTGTCTCGGCCCGGCCTCGGGCCCTGGAGGCCTCAAGCGTAGGGATTGTAGCATGTGAAAGAAGGAGCTATCCCGATGGAAAACCCGGCTGGCCCAGCCTGTGGGAAGAGGGCTGGGAACGCCGCGCAGGGAGCGTGGCCCGCGCTGTGGAGACCCTGCAGCAGCAGTGAAGATGCTGTGCACAGGGGAGTGACGCAAGCAGCCGTCTGTTCAGAGACGCCTGGGTGGTGGGTGGGGACCGTGGGCTGGCGTCGTGAGACTGGCACGGGGGCCGGTGCTGCCGAGGGCCTAGCTGGGAGGACAGAGAAAACGGTGGGCTCCGAGGCTGGGGCCTGGGCTGGCCAGCTGACTGCGAACCATCACCACCACCATCACCACCATCATCACCACCACCACCATCACCACCACCACCATCACCATCACCATCACCACCATCACCACCACCATCAGCACCACCATCACCACCATCACCATCACACCATCAGCACCACCATCACCACCATCAGCACCACCATCAACAACATTACTGTCACTATCATCGCCATCATCATCATCCTATTATTGTTATTATTATTGTTGTTTTCAAGACTGGGAATTAGGTGATTCCCCACGTCTTCTAGAAACAACTCTGCACAGAGACATGCTGCATTGAGCCCTCAATGCGCATGCACTTCGTGGTGAGGGTAAAGCGAGCTAGAGGAGCGTGTGGCTTACCCAGGGTCATGGGGCGCCGGCGTGGCATCAGCTGGAAGGCAAAGGTGGCTCCCTGCCATGGCTCCCCCCCACTCCCCGCCTATTACGTGACCCTATTATGTGCCTCTGTTTCACATAGCAAAGCCAGGAGAGAAACAGATAAGGCCTACAGATCTCCATCTATTCACGACTTGAGCGTATCCAGGACAGCACATGCCCTGGATAAAGCAGCGAGGCCACATGTCCCCCAAGGAGACGCTCATGTCGTGACTTCCTGCTTGACCCCAGCCCTGCTGACCTCCCCACCCCCTCCTGGGAGAGTCACCAGGGCTTCAGGGGGTGGGGGAGCCCCACAGCAGGACACCATGCCCTCCTTACCCCCCTCCACGACTTGGGACGACCCTGGGCTGGCCGCCTTCTCCTGCTCTGTCCCCATTAATCCACAATTAGATATACATCTTTGCTTCCTATCGAGGAGCTGGTGAATTGGGCCATTAGATGGAGAAAAAAGTGTTTTTCAATGATCACCAGGGAGAGGAAACGCTGCCAGCACCGAGTGGAGAATCAATCTGAGCCGGGAAGGCCCTGCCATCCATCTCCGTTTGCTGGTAATTTAAACCTCAGAGCTGCCCGAGCAGATAGCAGCACTGCAGTGGCACCCCTGCCGAGGCCGGGCTGAGAGGGGCAGGCTTGCACCCTGGTCATCATCTCAGGGAGACTGAGGGGCGGGGGGCAGGAAGAAAGGTGGAGCCTGTGGGGAAGAGCAGTATGTCCCCTCCAGACACATTTGGACAATGTGGGCCGGGTGCCTTGCGATGACCCACACACAGCCCTTGGTTTATGGATTCGGTTTGTGTCACAGTCCCTGGGCAGCCTTGGGGACAGGATGCTGCTGCCCCCAACCCAAACCACCCTTCCTAAGTCTTGCCCTTGCCCGGGCTGCCCCTCTGCCAGGAATGATCCTCTCCCTAGCGACTCAGGTCCCCAAATAGAACTGAGCTGGAACGGGAGGGAACAAGATGGGAGGAGGGGATGGAGACTGAGTGTCTGCTGGCACAATCACCCGGCTAGGACTCACAACCTTGGCTTGCGTTGTTAGTGCTTTGCATCCTGACTGGTAGCACCCAGAGAAGGCAGCACAGCCTTCTTTCACAGTAGAGAGGGAGTCTGAGGGTCAGAGTGGCTCAATGACTTTCTAGGGCTGCTCAGCGCTCAGGCAGGGCTAGGTCAGCCCAAGGAGAGGCACTTCCCTCAGCAGAGCTCTCCCTCCCTCGGTAGCCAGATCTGCAGGGTCACAGACAACTTCCATGGCTACACTGCTCGGGGGGCTATATTATGACCCCACTTTGCAGATGTGGAAACAGAGGCTTGAGGAGAACTAAGCCATTACCCAAGGTCACCCAGCTCCTGAGGCGAGTCTGGAACAGCAGCACTGGGCCAGCTGCCATGCTCACACTGCTTCTAGGCTGTGTCCCTGGGAACAAAATCTCTGGGATGCAGCACATCCAGCAGATCCTCAAGGCTGTGCTGTGTGAGGTCGGGGAGGGTTCTTGGCCCAGGGTGCCGCAGGCTGCCCCGCCCCTTTGGAGGGCAGGACAGGGGCTTTCTCAGGTGCCATGTCCACATCTCTTCTGCTGCGTCTCGCCCCTCATGCTGGCGCCGGGCAGCCTTCTCTAGCCTGGTTGGATGGGGTCCTGGACCTTGGCCTGCTTTGCTCTCCCCGAGGGACCTAGGACAGGACCCTGCCCCTCTCCAGCCCCGATCCCCACCTGTAGAGGAGTGTGGACCGCCCTGTTTCTGTGGGGCACATGCAGCATGAGAGGGGAGCCTGGGGGCAGGTGGGGGGTCACACTTCTGTTGGTCACCATTCCCAGGGGGAGCCCTGTGGGGCCAGAGCCCAGGTTCCTGCCCACCACGTGGCCACAGGCCAAGGAAGGCTCTACGGGGGAGGACAGGAGGCCCCCTCTTCTCTGCTTGCCCTGAACCAGAGCAGAAAGGACCTGGGAAGCCACTGCTGGCTGCTCAGCCTGAAGCGGGAGGTTCTCAGCGGAAGAGGCCATGCGCTTCCCTGCCAGGAAGAGGGAAGGAGGACCCATCTCAGGCTGGGTCCAGGGCTCCCCATTCTGGGCCTCTGTCCCTGCGGCTCCCTCCCTGCGGACCCTCTGCCTGGCTTGGGTCAGATGTCACGCCCCTTCCAGATATTTCCTAGGGAGGCTGGCCCCTCGATTCTCTGGGAACAGGCCCGGGCAAGCCTGAAAGTGTGTCCAATTAGCAGGTGTCAAAATGCATCCACAGGGAGGCCACCACCAGGGCCTGGCAGGCATCGGGTGCTAACAGCTCTTTCTGGAGCTGTGAGGAGATGGTCCCCGGCTGGAGTGAAGAGGGGTCAGCGGTGTTGGATGGGATGGTGGGGTGGGGCTGAGTGCCCAGCAGGGGTGAGGTCTGCAGGCAGAGCCAGGGGAACGGGGAGAAGGGCTCTGACCAAGAGGAGTGAAAAGGGGTGGCCTTCCCAAAGGAGGTAGAAATGAGCTACACTTCCACACACGGGGAGACCTGTTACGTATCAGATACCCAGGCTCCATCCTCATGGAACCCTGGCACACGCCTGGAGTCAGCAGTAACTCACCACCTGGTGGGTGAGCCCGCAAGGCAGGCTCCCCTGTGAATCCTCGACCCAGTTGGAGCACCAGGGCTCCTCAAGGCCTTTCTGGTCCCGGAGGATGAGCTGGGCCTGAAGCACACCCCGGGAGACAGAGGTGGACAGGTTTGGAGAGAGCCGCCCTCACCAGAGGGCAGCAGCTGGCTGCCAACACGCACAGCCCAGCCGGGGCCCTCCAGGGAGACGGCGCGCGCTCCCTGCTAGGGACGTGCCTTGTTAATTACCGCACAGCCCTCATCCGCCACGGAGCTGCAGTAATTGAAAAACCCAGCTCCTCCGCAGCGGCGCGGCCGCCTTCAGAACTGCTGGCCCCGTTGGAAGCACTGGGGTCGTTGGAGACCACACTGGATTCAGAAGATGATAGATAGTTGGGCCAGGAAGGCCAATGGGCAGGGCCGGCAGCAGCCGAGCGAGGTCAGGACTGTCCCCAGCAGGAACAGGGCCCGAATTCCAGCGGGTGTCCGCCTGGAGTTTCTCCCAGCCTGCAGGACCCTGGCCCCACACGGGCTCAAGCTCCCAGCTAGTCAGCCGGGCCCTTTCCTGCCTGGGGCTCAGGCCTTCCTGAGAGTGTAGGGAAGTGCTCTCTACGGGGTCCGAGATCTGGGCTCCCGTCAGCGCTGGCCACTTGGTGACTTTCACGCAGCCCCTCCAAGAAGACAGCCTCAACCCCCCACCCATGGCCAAGGCCAGCCTACAGCTCCTCCCTCACACCCCCAGGCTGGACCCCCTCCAGCAGAGGGATGAGCTCCCAGGCTATGAGTTCATCTTACCTGGCTGCCTCACCTACGTGGTAAGGACAGGTAGCCCAGTGCCTCCTGAAAGAAATGCATACGGTAGGTGCTCAGAGGGGAGCTGACCTAAACAAACGTGTAAAGAATGCAGGCACCAGTGTCTGAGGCTTTGCACAGACAGCCCCAGGGACCGGAGGTGGGGAGAACTTTTGTCTGGGTTCACGGAGGAGCCCTGGAAGGGGAGACGTGCCCGACCCTGGGTCTCGAGAGAGGTGGTGGACTTGGGAAGTCGGTGGGAGCCGCACAGCCAGCAGGCAGATGGTGAGAAGGGACTGGTGAGGAAGGTAAGCGTTTACACGTTTAGCCATGGGGTCTGTGTTTCTGCTTTCACTTATTTACATAATGCGAGACTCCCAGGTACCTGCCAGTAATCAGAACATCAAAGCAAAAGAAACCAGCTTAGGAGACCAGAAGGCGTCCGTCAGGCGAGCCCGGCGGGCTGCAATGACCAACGACCCCGTCTCGCTGTCACCCTGAGCATGCCCTGCTCACGCTGCCACCTGGGCCAGGCTGGTGCCTCTCCTACTACCTCAGATGCTGCTGGTGGCCACGCCAGAGGGGAATAGACAGCGGGGAAGACCACAGGCGATACTGTCACCATTGCCCACTGCATTGGCCACAGCAGGTCACGTTAACGACCACCAGAAACATAAGGGGAAAGAATGTTGGGTAAAAAGACGCCAAACACGACTGGCTCAGAAGTGTAGAGGCTAAGTTTCTGACCCGAGCATCCCAGCAATCTAAGCTAGGAACGGGACATGAGTCCAAGTCCTGGAAGGTTCTGATACCAGCTGTTCAATAAAGAACGTCCCCCTGCTGAGCAGGCCCCGGCGGCTCTTGTAAAAGTGGCGCCATGGGAAGGGCTTGTCGCCGGTGATTCTCACTGCTTCCCCAGGAGACAGGGCCACCGGGTCAAAGATGCCATCAGAGGGTGTGCCCCAGGGGGAGCCAGCGTTGCAGAAACGGGCTCCCCCTGGGATTTCAGCTTCAGGCAGCTCTAGAGAAAGAAAGGAAGGAGAGATGAATGGTGTATACGTGAGTGAATAACAGCCCAGGATGGCTGCAGAGACGCCCACAAAGCCCAGGGCTTCAAATGTCCGTCTCCATCACAACTTGTCGGGCAGAAGCTGACCTCCGCTGGCCCCGCTGGCCCAGTGGCTCAGGCTCGTGGCTGGACCTGCTCTCGTGTCTCTGGGCAGCCCCGGCCGCTGTCCTCCTCCTGGGACCTGTGGGCTGAGCACGCATGTCCCCCCCACCCCACAAGCCCACACTGAGCTTGAGAATCTAAGGAATAACCATGGCAATGGTCATTTTTCACTGAGGAAGCCTGGAAGGAAGGGGGTCAGGAGGGCCCCGAGCCCAAACAACAGCATCACCTGCCAGGGGCTCTCCAGGCATCTGCTTTCTGACCCTGGAGCCCAGAGAGATGGGCACAAGGTCGCGGTCGCGAGGTGCCTGAGCTGCCTCAGAGCCCTGCACCGCCCCCCATCTGTTCCCTCCCTCCCCCACCTCCTCCCAGCCGACACCCAATGCTGTCAGCAAGAGGAGGGATGCTCCCAGGAAGGGGCGCCTGCTCTTCAGACACCAGTATCTGCAGACGGTGACCCTGGAAAGGCCTGCATCGGTCACTGAGGGTCTCATGAGGGCAGAGCTGGCTGTGCGGTGGAGGGGTTAGAGCAGGTGAGCCGGAGAGTCCCGGCGTGTGGAGAGAGGGAGGGAGGGAGGGAGGGAGGAAGAGGCATTAAGTGTGCGGCTCAGTGGGGCTGGAGGCCACCTGCCCAGAGCCCGCCCTGCCCCCATCCCCAGGGCAAGGCAGCGGCTGGCTGGGAGGGAGCAGTCTGTCCAGGAACTTGTTTGACCAGAGGGAGCATGTCCGCGATGGGGTGGAGAGGCAGAGGGGACCAGGGGTGAGTCCAGGTGCTGCTTGGGGCACCCCCAGAATCACCCTCCCTGAGGTCAGCCCTGCCAGATGTGCCTCCCGTCGCCCCCCAGCCACCTGCACGGCCACCAAAGCCTGTGGTTCATCGATAACAAACTCGGACACACCTTCGTGCACATGGGGGCTTCCTGCCGGCTCGCGGGCGGCCGCCTGTCCTGCCTTTGCTCACACTTGTCAGTGGGGAGAGAACTGTATTTATTTATTTATTTTTAGCATCTTTATTGGAGTATAATTGCTTGACTATGGTGTGTTAGTTTCTGCTGTATCACAAAGTGAATCAGCTGTATGTATTCATATATCCCCATATCCCCTCCCTCTTGCGTCTCCCTCCCACCCTCCCCATCCCACCCCTCTAGGTGGTCACAAAGCACCGAGCTGGTCTCCCTGTGCTATGCGGCTGCTTCCCACTAGCTCTCTATTTCACATTCGGTAGTGTATATATGTCCATGCCACTCTCTCACTTTGTCCCAGCTTACCCTTGCCCCTCTCCGTGTCCTCAAATCCATTCTCTACGTCTGCATCTTTATTACTGTCCTGCCCCTAGGTTCTTCAGAAGCTTTTTTTTTTTTAGATTCCATATACATGTGTTAGCATATGGTATTTGTTTTTCTCTTTCTGACTTACTTCACTCTGTATGACAGACTCTAGGTCCATCCACCTCACTACAAATAACTCAATTTCATTTCTTTTTATGGCTGAGTAATATTCCATTGTATGTATGTGCCACTGGACAGCTACATATAAAAGAGTGAAATTAGAACATTCCCTAACACCATACACAAAAATAAACTCAAAATGGATTAAAGACCTAAATGGAAGGCCAGACACTATAAAACTCTTAGAGGAAAACATAGGCAGAACACTCTGTGACATAAATCACAGCAAGGTCCTTTTGACCCACCTCCTAGAGAAATGGAAATAAAAACAAAAATAAACAAATGGGACCTAATGAAACTTCAAAGCTTTTGCACAGCAAAGGAAACCATGAACAAGACGAAAAGACAACTCTCAGAATAGGTGAAAATATTTGCAAACGAAGCAAAGGATTCGACAAAGGAAACAAAGGATTAACCTCCAAAATATACAAACAGCTCATGCAGCTCAGTATCAAAAAAACAAACAACCCCATCCAAAAATGGGAAGAAGCCCTAAATAGACATTTCTCCAAAGAAGATATACAGACTGCCAACAAACACATGAAAGGATGCTCAACATCACTAACCATTAGAGAAATGGGAATCAAAACTACAACGAGGTATCACCTCACACCAGTCAGAACGGCCATCATCAAAAACTCTACCAACAATAAATGCTGGAGAGGGTGTGGAGAAAAGGGAGGAATGTAAATTGATACAGCCACTATGGAGAACGGTATGGAGGTTCCTAAAAAACTACAAATAGAACAACCATATGACCCAGCAATCCCACTACTGGGCATATACCCTGAGAAAACCATAATTCAAAAAGAGTCATGGACCACAATGTTCACTGCAGCTCTATTTACAATAGCCAGGACATGGAAACAACTTAAATGCCCATCGACAGATGAACGGAGAACTTTATTTTTAACAGCCATACATGTCTGTTAATAAACATATTAGCCAGTTAAAGAGTCTTTCCCAAAAGGAAAAATATTTCCATGGAGAAAATTCCAGGTCTTGCCAGGAATACAAATGACTCTTGTCCAGTGTTAATTAAGACTCCGGCTCACAGGCTTCCCAGAGACAGGAGGAGCCCTGGGCTCTGGGCTGGGGTGTCAGGCCTAATGGCCTGGCTGGGAGCCCCGAGGACATCCTCGTCTCACCCAACCCTGTTAGGGACGCCGCTCAGGAGGGCTGGGGGGCTCTGGGTGTCTCCTCCGTCCATCAGCAAGGCTCGCTGCTCCCACCTCCAGCTGGGGCACCACTCTGCCCAGATGGCCTGGGGGTTACAGAAAGGACACGGGCAGGGGCCCTGACCCTTGGGCTCCAACGTCAGGGGCCCGCAGAGGAGGACCCTGACTCAGAATGAGGCAGCATGATGGGCTCAGGACGTGGAAGCTTCTCTTGTGAGCACAGAGGTGGTAGTGACGAGTCCTGACACGCGGCCATTGCCAGCACTGGACATACTGGGTCCTCCCTCGTCCGCCTGCCCCGGGCAGCCCCTGGAGCAAGGGCCAGCCCTGCCCCTCACGTGTCTGCTTGCAGGCGTGCTCTCAGCAGCCACCCCTCCGCCTCTCTGGGGACCCAGGGCATGTCAGGCTGAGAGTAACGCCAGCAGTGGTGAGAAGGGCCTCCAGCTGTGGGCGCCGACCCCTCGCCAGGCCCCGGCTAAGCGCTGTGGGCCTGGGGCCCTCGTGAGCCTGCACAGCCGCCTGAGGGCCTGCGGGGACCCAGCCAGCGGGGCTTTGCTCCTGCCAGACTTCGGGGACCTCGTGGACCTCTCGGGTACCTGGAGCTTTCCCTCCCATGCAAGAGCAAGTGATGTGAGCTGGCTTTATTTTTCTAATTTTCTAATAAACTTTTAATTGTAGACCAGTTTTAGGTTTACAGCATCATTTCCAGAGACTTCCCGTGAACCCACCCTGTTACCCTCATTAGAATCTTATGTTAGTGCCACACTTTGACCCCTATTAAGGAGTCAAGGCTGACACGTGACTAATAACTGAAGTCTGTGCTGTGTCCAGGTTCTTACCCGTGGCCCCCTGCCCCGTCTTTCCCGGCCGTGACTCTCTGCTCCAGGGTCCCACTCAGGGCACCAAGTTACATTTAGTCCATGTTTTCTACTATTTTCTAGACGAAACAAAGCGAAA
Source organism: Leucopleurus acutus (assembly GCF_964270905.1). Lineage (NCBI taxonomy): Eukaryota > Metazoa > Chordata > Mammalia > Artiodactyla > Delphinidae > Leucopleurus > Leucopleurus acutus. Next base: position 82,247,188 of record NC_139159.1, read on the forward strand.
TCTTAAATGTGCTGCTCTAGGGATGTTTACATCAAGGTGTACCCACAGATCAAGACAGAGATCGTGTCCTGTCCCCCGGGGCTCCCTGGACCCTCCACGCAGAGCTCTCCCTCCCCCAGAGGGTACTGCACTGCCTGTGGGCTGTGCGTCGGGGGACCACACACTTCCCATCTTCTGTGTCTGGTGTCCTTCACTCCCAGTATGTTCATGAGCGGCACCTTCAGTGCTGCTTCAGAGATGGGAAAAGGATTTCACTGAGGAACACAGAGAACGAAACAATGGACGCTTCTGTACACAGCAGCCACACTCTAGCACTTTAATATCTCACCATTTGATCGCATTATGACCTCGCCTGACTCCCTCTCCTCCCATCACCCCCAGAAGCCGCCGACACCCCTCCACGCCCAAGGTTTTATGCTTTCCCTCTGTTTATCCATAAACAGCTTATATTATTGACTGGAGGATTTTAACCTACACATAAATGGCATCACACGACGTTCACCTGTCTGCTCTCTGCTTTTCCCACCCGACGTTTTATTTTGGAGAATTGTGTGTGTGTTACACGCAGCTCTGCTTCACTCCTTTCAGCTCCCGTGTGGCATGCGGTCGAATGGACGCACCCCAGTTGATCTGCCCATTCTCTTGTTGATAAGTTTTTGGTCTTTTCCATTGTTTTCCTATCACACATTCTGCGACAATGAACAACCTTGGGGCTTCTCCTTGTGCACTTGTGTGTGAGTTTCTCTGATACTTATCTAGATATGGAATGGCTGGGCTTGGGGCTAAATGCACTTTCAACATTACATTTTTTTATACTTGCATGTCTCAGCTTTGGCTGCTATCACAGAATACCACAGACCATAGGCTTAAACAGCAGATGTTATTTCTCACAGGAGGCTGGAAGTCCGTGATCAAGGTGCCGGAAGATGTCGTTCTTGGTGAGAGTCTCTGCCTGGTTTGCAGCCACCTTCTCAACGTGTCCCCACATGGCAGAGAGAGAGAGAGGTCTCTGCATCTCTTCATAGAAGGGCACTAATCTCATTTGTGAGGGCTCCACCCTCATGACCTGATGACCTCCAAAGGCCCTGCCTCTTAATCCATCATATTGGAGGCTAGGACTTCAAAGTGTTAATTTGGTGGGGACACAAGCATTCAGTCCATAGCGTGGCTCTTCACCAAGTTTACATCAGTTTACACTCAGACGACAGCTCAGGAAATTCACCATTTCCCTGCGTCCTCACAAGCATTCACTCCCGTGGGATGCTGTGAATTGGGCCTGTCTGTTGGGAATGAGATGGCATCTACTTTTTGTAATTTACATTTCTCGGATTACTTGATGTAGTTTATTGGCCATTTGTGTATCTTTTTTCTGTGAAATCCATACTGATATATTTTTACCTATTTTTTCTTTGGGATAGTTTGCCTTCTCCTCAAAGCTATATGGGATTTTTTGTATATTATGAGGACTAATATTTTACTGTTTATATGCCTTAAAAGGGCTTCCTCCCAGAAGATGGCTTATCATTTTATATTTGTACAGAGGTCTTTTATTTTGTTTTTGTAAAATGACCACTTCATCTGAGCTTTCAAATTTATTGGCATAAGGTAACTCAAAGTATTTCCTGTTTTGTATTTCTAATACATTTATTTGTATACGCTCTTTCTTTTCTTCATCCAGCTCACCAGAGATTGTTCTATCTTATTATTCTTTACAAAAGAAACAGCAACAACAACAAAAACCTTTGATCTGGCTACTTTGTTTTCTGTTTTTAAATATCTACTTTTATCTTTATTATTCTCCTTCTTTTTTTTTTTTTTTTTTTTTTTTTTTTTTTGCCATTGTTCTTCTTTTAGCTACTGGAGCTGAAAATTTAACTCACTTTTATTATTTTCTATTGTTTGCTTAAATGCATTTAAAGTTAAGTTTTACTGATATTTGAATGCTTTTATTACCATTTACTTCTAAATATTTTTAAACTTTCCAATGTAAGTTTTTTAAAACTCACGATAGTTTCATCAAATTTTGGAAGTTTTTAGTCATTATTTCATCAAGTATTTATTTCTGACCCTCTATGTTAGACTGTTTGATATTATGCCACTTATCCTTGAGGCTCTGTTCAGTTTTCTTCAGTTGAGACCCCCCTTTGGTCTCAAGGTTGGATTATTTCTGTTGATCTCTTCCCAAATTCACTGACTCTCCTGACACCCCAATCTCCTCTGAAGCCCTTTCAGTTAATTTTTCTCTTCAGCAATTGTAACTTTCAGTTCAAAAATTTCCCTTTGTTCTTTTTTATAGTCTCCATTTTTCTGCTGAGATTACCTATCTGTTCACTCACAAGATTGTATTTCCTTTAATTCTTTGAAGATTTCTTCCTGCATTAATTTATAATAATTGCTTTAAAGCCTTTATCTGTTGCATCCAGCACCTGGGCTCAAGTTCAGTTTCCACTGACTGATTCATTTTTATTAACCAGGAATCACATTTTTTTACTCTTTTGTTCTGTCTAGTGATTTTGGATTGGATGTTAGCCACGGTGGGTACTTTGTGGTAGAGACTCTAGATTCCGTCTTCCTTCTCTGATGAGACTTGGCTCTCACTTGGCAAGCATTCAACTGCAGGCTGTTGACCTGGACTCTGTGGAAGCATGGTTATGTGCATGGTTAGTGCACATCTGAGGAAGCACATAGTATATCTCAAACCCCTCTACCTTGGAAGGATACAACCCACAACTGTGAGACTTGTGGCTTTGTCCAGGAGCTTGTTTTATGCTGTGTCTGGTGAGTCTAGAGTAGGGCTTCGTCCTTACCCCAGAGTTGCAGCATCCCTGGGGTCCCCTCTTTACATAGTTCCCCATTCTCTATATCCCTGCCCCACAGATTCCTGCAGCTTCATGTGCCTCACAGGCTGATTTCTGCCCTGTGAACTCAGAGGGACACCTGTGTTCTGCTCAGAACCAGCTCTCCAGGCCATGGTTGGAAATTGTCCCCAGGCAGATTGCTGGGCACTCATGGGCTTCGCCTTAGAAGTCTGCCTTTTGTACATTCCTGCACTACCTGTTGCCCACTGCTGAAAAGAATCATTTCCTTTATTTTGACCGGTTTTATGATTGTTGATGTGAGAGGGATAACCCTGTACCACCTGCTCCATCATGGTTAAATGTATGACTCCAAACCATGAGTTTTCTAGGACAGCATTGATTGGTTTTATTGTAATCACTGAGCTATAAGACTTATAAAATAAAATGTAAAAACCTTAAGAGTCCAGTTTGATGAGATTTGACAATTGTATACAGTAATTTCTAACAGCTCCAAGTTTCTGTCATACCACTTGGCATTTATTTCTCCTCCACCCTTAGAAACAACCACTGGTATGATTTCTACTGCCATATATTAGCTGCAGCTGTTCTGGGCTTCATATAAGTGGGGTCATACATTACATGCTCTTGTGTATCTGACTTTTTGTTCAACATGTTTTGAGGACTCATTATTGTTGTGGAATATATCAATAGTTTGTTTCTCTTTATTGTTGAGTAGCAACAATAGTAGACATTGCATTGTATGAACGTCTCACAACTTTGTTATCTATACTTTAGTTAATGGACATGACAAAATTATATGTTAGATCATAACAAAATAGTAAGAGACAGAGAGGGCAGGAGAAGTGAGAGTTAAGCTGCCGATGACAGGGTAGAGTTGGCTGTGGTTGTGATTTCCCCGAGGTCGCATGTGTGCCATGGTGGTGGGTGCAGTGGGCAGGTAAGGGTGGTGGTGGACACAGGGGCCAGGTGAGGGCGGTGGTGGTGGTCTTGGCACAGACTGAGGACAATGGGGGCAGTAATGCCGGTCTGTTGAGCACAGTGACATTAGTGATGAACTGAGCAGTCCCTGCCATCAGGAGAGGCTCTGGTCTTGTGGCCAGTGGACATGGCTGTCCCCTCTGGCCAGGCCCTGGGTGACATCTGAACTGGAGCCCCTGTGAGCGAGGCAGAGAGCAGACAGGAAGAGTTGTCTGGCTCCCACTTATCCAATAAGTGAGATGCTGAGAGCACGATTCAATAAAAGTCCTGTCACTTCAGTTTGGGGCTGTGCAGGAGCTGAAAAATTGATTTCAGGAGCAGACACCTTCTTCAGGGCAGGAGTGACGCCTCTTCCTTGGCAGAGAGAGAATGGGGTTTGCATTGGATTTTGCCTGAAGACATCACACACTGCTGTCCTTGCTGGTTGTCAGTGAGCCTGGGTGCTGAGGTGGAGGAGACAAGAGACACATCTCCCAGGCTGGCCCTGCTCCCCGCTAACCACATGGCAGCACAGAACTGTGCATTCACACTCCACACTTCTCACGGGGTTGTGGAGATACACACACTCCCCCAGGGCAGTGGGGATACTTCTGTCCTGGTCACCACTCACAGACCTGCCCACACCCTCCCAGCGCCTGCAGGGACAGGGAGTACTGCCATGCCTGAGGACATCCTCCAGACCAGCCAGGACTGGGCCCTCCATGTTCAAAGCCAGTGCTTGGATCCTGGTCCAAGACAAGATTGATTCTACAGACAAAGGGGAAGGCACCAGGCTGGGGCAGATTCTCTCCCCTTTGCAAGAGCCCCTGCTCTGGGTCTCATTTCCACCCAAGTGGGCAGCTGGGTTTGTTGACCACTGAGACCCTGAGCCTTTCTCTTATGTCTATTTATATAGAAAGGTGCTTTGCTCTGTTCAAGTGACCAGGTCAAGATCAGGGGCTGCCCTGACCTCCCTAGGCCTTGACTTTCTGCTAGGAAGCAGTGTTGTTTAGTGGTTAAGAGCTAGCCTCAAACGTCTGACAGATGCAGGTTTGAATCTGAGTGTGTCGTTTTCTAGCTGGGACCCTTGGAAAGCCACGTACCTGCTCTGAGCCTCAGTTTCCTCATCTGTAAAATGGGGATTATCAAAGAGAACTACCTACAAATAGCCCTGCAGTCCTGGAGCGGCTGGAAGTGTCCTGCAGGAGGGCTGTGCTGGGCTGTGGCCTCTGTCGATTCCCTTGTTTGGGGATATTCGAGTCTCGGTCCCAGCACCATGATGCCTGTGATCAAGGACAAGCAGTCCATGTGATCTGAGCCCTTGTTATAAAATCAGGAGTAAAGTCAGACCAGAGCCATTCTTTCCAGTACGAATTCATCCCAGGTGTGGAGTGCCCATCATTTATGAATCCCTGCCCAGGTTCTGTAGATGGTACCAAGGTGGGGTGAACCTGGGCCTTCCAGGGGGACATGCAGGTGGTGCTGACATGGGGCAGAGCTGGGAAGGACTAAGAGATCTGAGAGGAGTTGGGATGAAAGGAAGAGTGTGGGGGAATTTCACCACAAGGAAGCTGCAGGAAACCCAGCCGGGTGGTGAGGGTGCAAAAAGTAACAACGGATGAAGCAGAAAGGATAAAAATTCTAGAAACAGGCCCTGTGTACATGGGGATTCACTGTAACAGGAGGTGTTATCTTAAATAGCAAGGACAGGAGGAGCTATTCAAAAATTTGTCTTTGGATGATTGGCAATGAAGAAAAACATTAAGTTAAATATATACCCCATGTTATACTCAAAAATAAATTCTAGATGAATTAAAAAAAACGCTTATTTTTGATAAAAGCATAAAGTTCTTAAAATATAAGATAATAATATGCTTTAAAAATTTGGAGCTCAGGAAAAACCTCCAGGGAACACCTGAACCTGTAAGATATAAAGGAAAATATTGAAATATTTGAGGTCATTAAAAAAAAGAAAGTTTTCTGTATGGGATAAAAAAAAAAGTCACCATAAACGGGGTTAAAAAGACAGTAACAACCTGGAAAAAATATTTGCTAGATCTTTAAATAGAAATGATTAATATCCATAATATATAAAGAGCACCCATGTATCAACAATAAGAGATAAATTACACAGAATGTATATAGTTCAGGGCAGAAGAATCCAAACTCTCAACAGGAGATTAGAGATACTCAACTTCATCAGAAACCAGGGAAATGCAAATTAAAGCAATGGTGAGATTTACTTTTTTTTATCCAATAGCGTGGGAAATGTAAAAGATTGATCATATCAGGTGCCAGAGAGTGAGCGCACAGGAGGGGCACCTACATAACGCCAGTGAGAACATAAATTAGCGCAGCCTCTTGAAAGACAAGTGACAAAATCTATCAAAATGGGATTGACCAGCAATCCCACGTCTAGTGACCTGTCACAAAGAAAAGCATGTGAATATGCGTAACATATAAAAGCACCTTTTGTGAAAATCAGAGACCATCAAAATGCTCATCAGTAAGGGGAGATGACCCCTCCCCATGTCCTGGGGAAATAACCAGGAAAAAGAGGCAGGCAGACCCGTATCAGCCGATACAGCACCACATCAAAATGTTTTCAATGATTTGCAAAAAATCCCCTTGAGTGTGTGTGGATTTGTGTGGACAGGCCAGCTCGGCACAGGGGCTGCAGGGAGGGCGGAACGGCTCTCTCTAAGGTGGGCAGGAGGCGGGAGCAGGGTGTTCAAGAGGAACTTTTCTGTTTTGCTCTCTCTCCTCCCATTTAATTTAAATACTTTGCAGCAAGAACCTAGGCGTGGACCCCTTGTCTAGCAGAGACCACAGAAGGAGCACAGACTCCGTGGGAGAGTGAGGGCTGTGCACCTGTGTGGGCCAGGGGACTTGTCCCTTCCCTGCAGGCCTGCTGTCCCCAAAAGGTCTAGCTGCTCCTGGCCACCCCCAACCTACCTGTGCCAGGACCCCGGTCCGCCTCTTTGTGGGGTCGCCAGGCTGGTGCTCAGAAGGTGGTTGGTCTCAGACCGAGGATGCTGCCCTGAGGCCCAGCAGTCTCTGTGCTGGACCCATGCTCAGAACAGTGGGGCTTTCCACAGACATGCAGACATTTGGTTATTGATCTCTGGCTATTTTCCTAGGGTTGCCATAACAAACTGCCACAAACTTGATGGCTTAAAAAATCAAACAAATCGGGCTTCCCTGGTGGCGCAGTGGCTGAGAGTCCGCCTGCCAGTGCAGGGGGCGCGTGTTCGTGCCCCGGTCTGGGAAGATCCCACGTGCCGCGGAGCGGCTGGGCCCGTGAGCCATGGCCGCCGAGCCTGCGCGTCCGGAGCCTGTGCTCCGCAGCGGGAGAGGCCACAGCGGTGAGAGGCCGGCGTACCACAAAAAAAAAAAAAAAAAAATCAAACAAATGTATTGTCTCCCAGTTCAGATGTCCAAAGTCAGGATGCCAGCAGGCCACACTCCCTCTGGATGTTCCAGAGGAGGAGGCTTCCTGGCTCTTCCAGCTTCTGGGGGCTGCAGGCGCTCCTTGGCTTGTGGTTGCATATTTTGGGGCTGATTTCCCACAGTCTCCTTTCCTCCAAGCTTCCAGCTCTGACAGCCAGGAGCACATCCCACTCGTCCTTCTGTTTCCTGCTCAACCAGCACAGAGCCTGGCACAGGGGGCCTCTTGAAAAGACAAGTGACAGAATCTATCAAGATGGGATTGACCAGCAACGCCACGTCTAGTGACCTGTCACGAAGAAACGTGGCTCACACTGACCAGGAACAAATCAGCATCCTCTCCTCTTGTGCAGACTCTGGATTAAAACGGCGAAGTGCAAACTCCGAAGAGACTGGAGACTCACCCAGGAGGCGTAACATGAGGAAGAAGCAGAAGCCAGGTCCAGTTTGTCCCTCCTCCCTCAACCCGGAAGGTCCTTACCGTGGAGGACGCGCCTGCCTGACCTTCAGAGGCTGGACCGTGTGTCCCGACCGTGGAGGACGTGCCTGCCTGACCTTCAGAGGCTGGACTGTGTGTCCCGAGGTCTTCGGCGTCCCTGGGAGTGGGAGGTGCTTCCTCAGCCTTCTCTGTGCCGGTGGCAGCTGCATCCCCTTAATAAGCAGCCCCAGGGCTGAGCGGGGATATCAGATCGGACAAGACCCTTTCTCACTGGCACTCGGTGACAAGAGGGATGTCATGTAGTGGTTCCAGTAAGAGACACCCGGAGGCCCTGGCAGGCTGTTCCCTCATCCAGGGCTCTGGCACAAGACATGCCTCCTTCCAGACAGAGGCCCACTCGAGAGCCTCGGGGGCTGCCCGGAGAAGACGCCTTGGCTCTGACTCCACGCCCCAGGAAGGAACCCGCTAAAGGCTGTAGTTAAGCAGCCTCCCTGAAGTCTGCTGTACGAGTTCACAGCACTCCCGCAAGCCAGGCCTGGGATACGAGAACTGCCGCAGGGCCGCATAGGGCAGGCCGAGGTCGGGCAGACAGGCTCGGCTGTAAGGAGGCCCGGCCACCCTCGGGCTGCGCTATGGCTCGCGTGGCTGAGCGTGGCAGCCGTCTACAGGATGCCAGTGCGGCCTGTTTATGGGACGGCCACCCCGTGCAGGCATGCGACATGGCCTGGGGCTCAGCCCGCTGTGGGGTGGTGCCTGTCACACACCTACGTGCACATGAGCAGAGTGTCCTTCGGGAGGTTACTGACACACCCACTGCCAGACCGCCAGCAGGGAACAGACCGGGCGTGGGGGCCCAGGCCACACCTGCTGCCCCAGCCAGATGTCCAGGGAGGAGCAGAGAAGCTCCGGGCAGAGGAAGCCCTGCACAGAGGTGGGAGCCTGGAGGCAGAGGCAAGGCTGGGCCTCGCTCTGTGCCCTGCGCCTGCAGCCAGGCTGGGCTGGTCAGCGTCCCTCACAGGATCGTGGGTAGAACCCACGGGCCCCAGGGAGAGCCCCTGTTCCCAGGAATGCTGGTGCCACTCCCATGGTCCCCCAGCACAGCCCTCTACTCTACCCCCACACTGGCTCTCCCTGTCCCTGTCCCCGGGGAGGCTGCCCCTCTCCATCCCTTCTCCAAACAGCAGAGGTGGGGAGGGAAGAGGCGAAGTAGGTGGCGAGTCCTAAACCCTTCCTTCAAACAAGACACTTCCTGAACACCGCATGGTGTCATTTCTCCAATCTTTTGATCGTCCCTATTTAGTCACTGCAGCAACTGAGGCCCGGGGAGCAGAAGCGACTTGCCCAGCACAGGCCACCAGCCTCTGCCTCAGGGGGCACTTTGCTCAGCAGTCAGCCCTCTACCTCCAGGTCCTCTTGTCCCCAGCCTGTAAGATGGGCTTAATTGCAGAGTCCCTGCAGTCAAGGCTGGAAGGTGGGGTCCCAAAGATTCCCGCCCTTCCCTGGCCGTGGCCCCGGGAGTCTCCCCCCTTCCCTGGGTTCCCTCGTGTCCCCGTCTGGATGCCCCACGCCTGGCCCAGCTCCGGAGCTGCCCGCGCCTCACAGGAAGCCCGGCGGTGAATGGATTTGTCGGAAGGAAAAGCAGAGCGAGACACCAGGCCCACTCTGCTCCCAGGTCCCAGCTCCCAGGGCTGGTGCCAGGTCCTGGAGGACAGGAACCCGCCGGCTGGGCCAGGAGGGAGGCTGGTGGTCACTATTATTACAGCCAAATGGGGCGAACAAGGTAAAAAGCCCAGAAGAGAGTGTAAGAACCATGATTGGCAGAATGTCTGCTCGCCCCAGAGCAGGCGCCTGGGGCCTTCCGTGCTCTCTCTCAGTTGTTTTCTCTCGTGCTTCTTGTTTTTACCAGCCTGAGATACACTAATTGGCCAGAAGTGAAAATAGAAAAAAAAAATGTCTCAGTTCTGCAAAGGAACGCAGCACCTGCACGGGCCCCTCCAATCCCCTCCGAGAAGAGCTGTGTCCCCACCACACAGACACCCACCCTGCGGGTGGCACCGTACCCTGGGAGGCGAGAGCCTCGGCCTGTACCCAGAGGCGGCCTCCAGCTCTCACCCCTCCCGCAGCCTCCCCTTCAGCCTCCGTGAGCTCAGCTCCAGAGCCTCTGAGGAAGCTCCGGCTGTTCCCGCTGCGCTCCCTGTACGGGTGCCTGGCCCGCCCTGTCCTCCCTACCGAGTGTCCACGATGTTCCCCAGCGTGCCCCGCCCCCCCAGGACACCCATTCCTTCGTTCCTGGCTCGGTGCCACGGAGAGGACACACCCGAGTCCGTGTAGTCTCCACCCCAGCAGTCACGTTCATCGGCTCCCTTTCAAGACTGAGGACCCCTGGCCTAGCCAGGTAAGTGTCACCCCCAAGGCCACACGGTTAGGAGGGGGCTCGGCTGGCGCTCAGCCTGGCGCCAGCGCTGTTGGCCGCCGCGCAGCACTGCCCTCTGAGATGCCACATGTCACAGCGTCAGGCAGCAGAGTGGCCCCTCTTTTGTGCCCGGGGGGTTATTCTGCCAGCTGACCTGACCACAGAACAGAGCCACCCCCGGACTCTCTGCGTCCATCCAGGGTCTAACATTTCTCCTACACACCCTGAATTTCCTCCCGGGAAATTCAAATGGGAGCAACGGAGGCCCTTAAGAAATGAGTCTCAGCTGCCTGGAGGGGTCAGGAAGCGGGAAGGAGAGAACCTGGCTCCCGAGGAAAGGGCGTGTGGGCACAGAGAAGGTGCCTGAGGACAGAGCAGGGGCAGGTTGTCTGGCAGCCTGGGGGCCACTCCTGGGAGGGTGATGGGCGGCTCCCCAGGAATCGGGAGGACCCAGGGCTGGGGGGGCAGCAGACGCTGGTATCTCCTCGGGTGCGTCGGCCCCAGCCCCAGTTTCCTCCTGTGGTTTGGAGCCCTGGGGCCGGCAGGGAGGCCGAGGAGGAGCTGCCAGCCCAGAGCTGCTGTCCCGGATCTGGGCGTGACGCATGCGGCTCGGGCTGTCAAGTTGACATCCTCCATTAACGCTGCAATGCATTTTTAATACATTCCATTTTTCTTTAATTTCAGATCGTATTGGGTCTGGTAGACTCTCTCTTCATTACTGAGTTGTTCATCGTTAAGCAGTGAGAATGGTTCCCCGGAGCGAGGTGGCCTCCTTCCCTCTTCCAGGGGCCCCTCCCTGGGAATCTACCCTTTGTGGTTCAGTTTAAAGGCACAGAGATGTGAAATTGCCTCTTCTAGACCCCAGAGCAGCTGCTGCCCCCACCCTCATTCTCTTCTCTCCCAGGCTGCTCCCACCTCACTCTGTAACCAACTCCCTCCCTGGGGGGACTGGACTGGGGGATGGAGGGGAACCCTCATCTCCTGGGTGTCACTAGCCTGCTATGGCCCAGGCTCTTGCCACACATCTGACAGGGACTTCAGCGTCTGGGACAGGTCTGACTACTTCTCCTGACCTGCCTCCCAAATCAGAAGGTCATGTTCAAGTTTCCACTGGGGACCCAGCCCTGAGTTGCCCGCTGTGGGAGAAACAAAGGAAGAAAATGCTTTCTGTTGACAGAGGCTTTAGGACTTAGTGGGAAACATGTGTGACCCCTGCACATGAAGCATAGTCACTCCTGAGAGAAGGGTGTGCTGACGGGGCTGAGCAGTCAGGGCAGGCTTCTTGGAGGAGGAGGACCTGTGGGTCTTGCTCCGCTCTGCCGGCCAGATGGTCACCCACGTTGGACATGCAGCTCCCCAACAGTGTACTTCCTTCTCCATGTTTCCTTTAAACAAAGGTAAGAACAAACAAATGTGCAAACACAAGGAAGCAGCAGGGGGAGGGAGGAAATAGAGCACCTAGTTCCCTGCTCTGGAAGCTCCAGGGGTGAACAGGATGAGGGGGACTGGCCTCCATCCCAACAGGGCTTGAGGTCAGCTCCTTGCTGGCCCTGCTGCCTTCAGGCCATCCTCTCCCTTCAAAATGGCTGCATCCCCGCTGCCACTCACAGAGCTCTCCTCAGCAACACCTGGGTAGGGAGCTTGGTAGAAATGCAGACTCAGGCCTCGCCCACACCTGCAGAACAGGAATCTGCAGGTTACATTTGGGGGAGTTCTGCTCTCAGACACTGACATCTGCCTGTGGGTCTCGAGATTAACGCCCTGTTGTCTCCGTCTCCTCCTGAATGAAGGCCAGTCCCCTTTGCTGAGGACCGTAGCCCAGCTGGCCCCTCGGCCTCACCTTTTGACTCACCAGCTCACTCACTGAGTCACTCACTGCCTTTCTCGCTGAGTTACTGCTTCTGCCCAGAGCCCTCCCCAGAGTCCCAGCCTTACCAGCCCTCAAGACCCTCCCCAGTGTTTCCACTGAACCCATCCCTCTCTGGCCACTGCTGTCGGTGCCCATGACCCATTATAGCCCCTCCGCACAAAGGCGAGCCCACGTCGGCATCAGGGCTCTGAATCCGCAGCCCTGTCCGTGCCCGGCAAAGAGCAGGCGTCCGCTGAAGATCTGCGAAGTAAGTGGGGAGTATTTTCTGTCCCAAGCAGCCCCTAATCTGATGGCAAGATGCAGCCCCCACTCTGGAAACTGTGGAAAGAAAGGGCACAGCCCAGCCTCCTGAAGCCTTAATCTAGTTAAGAATAAACAGCTTCTTGCGCGAAAGTGACTTGAGAACAGGGACCGAGAACCATGCGGCCAGTGCCAATGAATGCGGTGCACCCGAGGCTGAAATTAGGGGAAAAAATGTATTAACCTGGTGGCTTAAATTAAATCACAGCCACATCTTTTTTCAAATTAGGTCCCTCATTCATTTTGTTCCTCATCACATTGGAAGAGCTGCTACTACCAGCGGTCCATTTTCCCTGCCCGTGAATTGGGATGTGGCTGAGAAATGAAAGAGGCCGCCGGAGTCCCCAGGAGGCGCTGCAGACAGTGCAGGGCTTCTGCCTCAGAACTGGTACCTCTTCCTTCAGTTCAGGGGTTTCCATACACCAGTTACTGAAATGAGAAAACTCAAATACGCGCAAGGTTTGCATGGAATAGAGACGGTCCTTTCTCACCTGAAATCCTTGTTTTCAGGACATGCGATGATCCAGACCTCTGCAAAAATGACTCCTCTGATGGCTGGCTAGGTGTGAGGGTCTCTCTGCACACCTGACACCCTCCCTTTGTCTCCCCCTACACTATCTGTTTGTCCAAGGATTCTGTCCTTGATGTGGCAAGAAAAGGCCCTTCCTGCCCACATGCCCAGCCTTGTCCGCAGCTGTGGTGCCTCATTCTGTCCTCCTGCAGCACCAGCTCTTTGCAGTGACTCATACCCAGTAGATGCTGCTTCCCGGTCAGCCTCCGCAGTGCTGAGCCTTCTGCCTAGATCCCACACTTTTCTCCCTTTGCCTGGATAATTCCCCTCATCTTTATGACTCAGCTCAAGGACCACGGGCTTCGGAAGCTCTCACTGCTGTTTTGATGTGCTCTAATTACGCTCCCACAACAGTTTCTTCTTAGAATGAGAACCTCTCAAAGGCAGGATCCTATCAATGACCAGCACATGAAAAAGAGACATTCAGTTAATATATTCAGAGTCTAGATGCCTGGTTTTCTTGCTTTCTGGTTCTTTCTGGAGACACTTCAGAGCCATCATGGTCAAGTACTTCATTCATGGGGTCTGAGGTTGTGACTTCAAATCCCAACTCGGCCACTTGCTGTCTCTGTGACCTTGGCCACTCTCCTAGCCTCTCTGTGTTCAGTTTCTCATTCTCAAAAGACGATAAATAGCCGTGCCATCCCATAGGTCACTGGCAGAATGAAATGAGACGCTGTATAGGAAGTGCTCTGTACGGTGATGGACAGGTGTCCACTTATGGAACCAGTGTCAATTGAGGACCTGCAGTGACCGCCACAACCACTCCTGTTACTATTACTACCACTGCTAGTAGTAGCAGCCCCAGTACTCCTGGAACGTGAGATAGAGTAGTAGGAATAAACAGCTCGCCAGAGAATAGGAGACAGGATGTCAATGGTTTTACCTCTTGGGACCACCACATCAGTAGCCTAAAAGTAATGGAGAAAACCTGGTCGTGGGATTCAAAGCACAAAGAGAGAATCAAGATTCAATATGTCAGTCTGAACTGAAATGGGAACTTCCACTCCCATTTCCAACATGTAAGACATTGATTAAAATGCAAGCCCTCCCCCAGTTATAAATATATAGTAAAGCTTAAAACAAAGAGATCATTTTAAAGAGATGCATACTATATAAGAAAGAGGTTGAGGCTTGGAAGATGGAGCGAGGAGGTCCAACACGGTCTAATATGAGTTTCAGAAGGAGACACAGTGAATTGGAGAAGAAATATTCTCAGAGATCATGGCTATGAATATTCTAGAACAGAGAAAGATAAAAGTTTTCAGCTAAGAGAAGTACAATTTATTCCAAGCAGGATAAATGCAAACAAACCCACAACAAGACATATTTTAATGAAATCACAAAATGTCAAAGAAAAAACCTTAAAGGCTGTAAGAGAGAAGAGGTGAAGGCATATTTATGATCAACCAGAAGGGATTCCTGGAACAATATAGTAATTCATTCAAACTGCTGAGGAAAAATAATGTTCAAGCTAGAATTCTATACCCAGCCAGACTACCATCCAAGCGGGACAAAAATCAAGATTTTTCAGATATACAAGGATTGAGAGAGATTCCTGATCTCAACCCTCACTGAAAGAACTAACAAATGATGTAATTCAGCAAGGAGAAAAAACCCAGGGGAAAAGAGTTAAAATTCAGGAAACAAAAAGTGTGCATTGATTGATAACATATGTTTGTAAATATAATTTAGTACTAACCATATTAAAAAAAATCCCACTAACTTTCTATGCTTACAAAAACAAGCCAAAATAAATCCTTACAGAATAATTAAAGAGAAGATGAGTTCAGTGCTTCAAGCATGGGAAGGTCTTGGTCATGCACAAAAGGAAGATGGATATTCTGAATGTCACTGTAATTTCTGGAATTTTTAAATTTAATTCTGTGTTTATAACTTTAAGTACTCACTAAAATGTTTGAAATATAATTAATCATTACCAAGTCTGCTGAGACATAAAAGAGAAAGATGTCAATCCAACAGACAGCAAAAAAAAGGATGAAAAAAAAAGGAAAACAAAGAATAGTAAAATCAAAATAGGGTGATAGAAGTAACTACACTATTATAGTAATCAATTATAATAAATGCAAATGTATTCAAAAACAGATTATAAGATTGGAATATAAATGGAATTTATATGAATGTATACATATAGGAAAGCTAAAATAAAAGCATAGAATACTAATTATAACAAAACCGTTATAGCAATATTAATATCATGTGAAATTCAATTTAAGATGGTTGAACTGGAGAAGCATTTCCATTTAAGCCAAGGATAAGGCATGACTGTTGGCAATCAGTGTTGCTATTCAGCATTTCCCTGGATGCTGTAATCTGTGCTGTTAAAAAAGAAAAATAGATAGACAATGGAAGGAGATAAAATTGTGGTTATTTGCAAATTACACAATTGTCCAGGAATCTGGACAACTGATTAAAGCTTAGAAGAGACATCCTCAGAGTTCCTGGATACAGTGATCAACATGTAAAAACAGAGTAGTTGAATGTAGAACCAACTTTTTTTAAAAAAAATTGGTGGCCGCACTGGGTCTTTGTTGCTGTGCACGGGCTTTCTCTAGTTTCGGTGAGCAGGGACTACTCTTCGTTGCAGTGTCTTCTGTTGTTGCAGAGCACAGGCTCTAGAGCACATGCACTTCAGTAGTTGTGGCATGCGGGCTCAGTAGTTGTGGCTCACGGGCTCTAGAGTGCAGGCTCAGTAGTTGTAGCGCACGGGCTTAGTTGCTCCTCAGCGTGTGGGATCTTCCCAGACCAGGGCTTGAACCCATGTCCCCTGCATTGGCAGGTGGATTCTTAAACACTGCACCACCAGGGAAGTCCTAGAACCAACATTTGAAAAACCCATAGCATTCCCATGTGCCATAAAATAGCAAAGAAATGTGATAGAGCAAAAAATCCCATTCACAATAATGACAAAAACTATGTTACTTAGGAATAAATGTAATAAAAGATGCACAAGAATTTTTATGAAGAAATTACAAAGTTTATTGAAGGACATAATAAGAGAGCTGAATAAATAAAGAGATTTTCATGGATGGGTAGACTTAATATCATAAAAATTACAATTCTCTCCAAATTAATTAATAAATCCAATGGTATCTCAATCAAAATCCCAATAGTATTGTTAGTGAAAATTGACAAACCAATTCCAAAATTCATGTGAGGGAATAAAAGTCCAAGAATAATTTTGAAGCAAGTAAGTTTATGGATGGGGGGCTTGAATACCAGAAGTCAAGAAGTATTATGAAAACATAGAAACTAAAACTGGACTATACTGGTGCAGCAAATTACAAATATCACAAATGGATCAGTAGAACAGCAACAAAGAAGCCCTACAGAATAGCCCTGAAACAGGATGATGTATGTATCGGAATTTAATGAATTATAGAGGTTGTGTTACAAATCAGTGAAGAATGGGCGGGTGGCTTAATATAGGAACTTTTCATCAGAAAAGAAAATAATTAGATTCCCTCCCTTACTCTATTCAATATAATGAATTCCACATGATTAAAGACAGAAATGAGAATTTTTAAAAATCCCTAAAACTTCTTAAAAGAATTATAGGATATTTTCATTATGACCTAAGAATAAGAAATAATTTCTTAGACAAGACCCAAAGAAAGTAACACCTAAAGCAAAGATTGATGAAAGTAACTACAACAAATGAAAAACTTTGGTTCCAAATAAATAAATAAGCAAATAAACAACATAATGAAAAGAAATGTGACAGCAGGCATGGAACAATTCACAGGACATAGAAAAAGCACTAGCGTCCAGATTTGTAAATAACCTGTAGCAATCAATTAGGAATAAAGTTAAATATACAACAGAAAAATGGACGATGGATGTGAACTTCAAGTCACCAAGGAGGATTCCCAGCTAGTCAACAGGAGGGAAAGATGTATAAACTCAGTAGCACTAGGGAAATGTAAATTAAATGACAGATACCACTGCACACATTACAAAAGCAAATCAGCAGTGCGAGGGCTGATGAGGATGCGGACCCTGGGGAGGAGGCCGCTTGCTGTGAGGCGGGAAGTCATTGTTTCAGCACCGTGGACAGCGGCTCGGCAAAACTAGCGAGGGTGAAAACGTGGGCGTCCCCTCTCTCCCGGACATTCCACTTCTATTCCTCCAGACCCAGCAAGCCCTTCTTATTACAAACACTGTATAACACCCCCTTACTATCCTGACATGAAAATCATAGGCACTATAACCTAACCAGCACATATTATTTTAAAAAAATCAATATAATGCCCTATCTATAATATGAAGTAGAAATAAAAGGAGAGGAATTTATAGTAGAACAGTATGTAATTCCATATATTCATGCTCAGGCACAGCAAAGTGAAAGACTCAGTGAAGGTGTCAATGCTTTTATTTTCTTAGAATGAGTAAGTTTGTATTTGAAATATTTAGCTGAATATTGTCTACACTTTGCATACAACATTCTGAAATAAGACTAAGTAAAAACACTGGCATGTATGTGTGTGTATGATCGCTGTCAACAGTGATGTAAGTACACTAGTAGAGCTGCATTGTGTGGGTGCCTAGAAGAGAGGATGATATGCTGCACGTTCCATAGGGGGTGATATTTTAAAACCCTCCAATATGGTAACACTGTTCAAAGACCATCGGTGACATGATCACCTGAAATGGTGAAGGACTCCTGGTAAAGTTCTGAATAAAACACACTTCAATCTAAGTTCTATTTACAAGGTAGTTACATTCCTGGAAAATTCAGCATGCATGTTCAGTTTATATTCCATCCATGCAAAAATATTTTTATTCAAATATTAAATTGGGTAAACAGATTCCCCTACATGAATGCTCAGATGGGACATTTGAAAGTTGTGTGAGATGCAAAGTAATTCTTCATGTCCATGCTGACCCACAGATTGTAGGGTGTCTAGCACCCCTAACCACTAACCCCTCAATGCCATTACTGTGATTCCAAGCACTGTGAAAACACAAAGTGGGTGATGGCAGGGGTGGCAATGCCCACTGAGCACCAGGGGTCGAGATGTCCCTCAGGTGTGTGCACAGGAGGCTGTGAACTTGGCTGTTTAGTGTTTGTGACAGTGAAAATGACCACATGTGATGGACCACTATGGTTAAAATAAGTAAACTCAGAGACATTTGTTTCCAGTAATGATGGGCTCAGTAATTATTACCAGCTTTTCTGCTAAAACTGTATAAAATACTGAAAACAACCTCTTAAAAGGATTGAACAATGGAGCAGAATAGAGAGTCCAGAAATTGACCCATACAAATATAGTCAAGTTGGGTTTTACTAAGTGCAAAAGCATTTGCCTTTGCAATGGAGAATTTCTACAAATGGTGTTGAAACAATGGACATCGATGTGCACAAATTGAATCTTGACGCTTACTTCACGTTACACAAAAATTAACTCAAAATGGATCACAGACATGAAATGAAATGTAAACATACAAAACTTCTAGAAGAAAATATAGGAGAAAATCTTTGTGACCTTGGGTTAGTCTAGGAATCAACCATGGTCCATAAGCCTAACCCAGTCCAAGGACAGTTTTATATAGCCCTTGAGCTAGGAATGGCTTTGCATTTTTAATTGCTTGTAAAAAAAAAAAAACAAAAAACAAACTCACACAGCAACCCCCCCCCAAACCAAGTATATGTGATTGAGATAAAGATCATGTATCCACAAAGACTGTAACATTCATTATCTATCCCTTTTCAGAAATAGTTTGCCAACCCCTTAACTTGGCAAAGTTTTCTTTGACATGACACCAAAAAGCATAAAACAGAAAAGAAAAACATTAAGTTGGATTTTATCAAAACTAAAATTTTTGCTCTGTGAAAGACTATTAAGAGAATGAAAATATATTTCCATGAGAGATATATTTGCATCTGAAAGAAAGTATTTGCAAATCTTCACTTCTGACAAAGAACTTGTATCCAGGATATGTAAAGAACTGTCACAATTTAATAGTAAGAAAACTAATAAACCAATAAAAATGGGCAAGAGATCTAAACAGACATTTTAGCTAAGAAAATATACTGGTGACAAATAAGCAGATGAAAATACACTGAATATCATTCACTGACAGAGATATGCAAATTAAAATTACCATAAGTTAACAATGCAAATTAAAATTACCATAAGTTAACAATACATACCTATTAAAATGTGTGTGTGCATACATATTTATCTGACAATACCAAGTCCTGACAAGGATACAGAGCACCTGGAACCCTTATTCATCACTGGTGGGAATGGAAATGGTACAGCAGCAACTTTGGAAACACAGTTTGGTATTTTCCTAAGAAGTCAAGTGTGCACTTATAGTATGACCAGCTATCCCGCTCCTAGGTCTTTTCCCAAGAGAAACAAAAACCTATATTTCCACTAAACCTGTACGTGAATGTTTATTGCAATCATCAAAATCTGGAAGCCCCCAAACATCCTCCATCAGGTGGAGGAATAAACATGCTGGGTCCCTCCAAGCTGCAGAGTCCTCCTCAGCATCACGCAGGAACGAGCTGGATGCACATGAGAGCATGGGTGAGTCCCAAAGGCATGATGCTAGTGAAGAAAGCCAAACCCCAAATGCCACCTACTCTGTGATTCCATTTATATTGCATTCTAGAAAAAAGCAAATGTAAATGGATGGAGAAGATGGTGGCTGCTGAGAGGTGGGTGTGGGGCAAGTGTTTGAGCACAGAGAGGCAGGAGCAGGGAATTTCGAGGGTGGTGAGGATACTAAAAGTGGTGAGGATTTTTCAAAACCTGTTCAATTGGACACAAAGTGTGAATGTTACTGTTTGTTAAAAATAAACGTAAGCAAATGAAAATGTAGATGTTCAAACAACTGACTCATCAAATCTACTTAGAGGAATATAGAATCTTAGGGAAATCTGAAAGAGAAGTGTGCTGAGATAAACGTATGGAATTTTCACTGTGGTGTTGCTCAGAGCAGGGAAGGTCAAGCATAAATCCCAATATCAAGGGTCCATTTGAACACATTCTGATACAGCTGCAAGGTGTTATTGAACTATATATGTAATGAACGATGTGGCTAGATTTCAAAGGGATATTTTGAACGAAAAATAAGTTTCAGAATATATACAGCAGGATAGAATGTTAATGATTACAGTTTCATAGTAAATCTTGATTTATAATTCATTCTTATGTGATTTTTTAATAACCCCAAGGCAATAGCGTGCATTCTTCATTGATACATACATCACAGCATTAATATAAAGACAAATGCTGGCAGTTCATCCTCACAGCTGAGAGAGGAATTTTTCTCTGGGCTTGAGCACAGCGAAGGAGACTTCCGCCTGATCAGAATTGTTCATTTCCTTCATATTTTAAATATCTGGAGCAAAAGTGAGGAAATGTTCACTTGGGTGGGTGGATGTGGGTGTTTGTTTTTAACTCACCGCAAAAAGAAAAAAAAAAAAAAAAAGGATGAGCTATCAACTATCCCCAGTTCCCTTCCTGTCGATGCAGAACTGATTTCCCTGTGTCTCTTGTCCCCAAGCCCATCCTTCCCTACTCTGCTCTGTGGGCCTGGGGCTGGGATCGGCAAGCATAGTCCCCAGCCCCCTGGGCATCTGACTGCTCTTCATTTCTGCCACTGGTAGACTGGAAGGCACAGTGGGAAGAAGAGATTCCAGAGCTCTTTGCTGGGCCTGTGGGCATCACACCAGCACAGTCAACCACCCACAGAGGCACTGGCAGAGCCAGGGTCTGAGCCCTGGCTGCTTGGAGGCCCTGCACCAGCTCTGCCCCAGGAGATTCCAACACCAGCCCACAGACACTCCTCTGAGCTCTTCTGAGCTCCACCAGCCTAGGGAACACACTGCCTCTGTAGCTATCGCATCTGAGTCAGCTCACCTCCCTCCCTCTGTCGGCCGCCTCAGCCTCCCAACACCCAGGTAACCACCTCCACACCAGCTTCCCTCTGATTACCGCACCTGGATCCCACTGATGCCTGGCCGCCACCATCTTCATGCAGGTTCTGACTTTGTTGGTTCCCACACTTTCCACCCTTTCCTTAATATGCCTCTCTGGGCTTCAGGGAGCCCACCCACCTTCTCCAGCAACCCAGGTTCAGCTCACCATCTTTCCTCCGCTTCTCCTGAGCCTGACACTCCACAGACCCACACACTGCAATTCCATAAGATCCAGTTTAGCAAAAACGCATTCACCCGGCGTAGCAGCTTAGTGGGGTCTATGGGGGGACCAGAAAGGAACGTGACAGTTCTTACCTCCTGGGAACGTCAGACCCACTGTGAAGACTGGCATGAAAGCAACAGCAAACAGGAATCTATCCTACAATGAGCATGAAATGACGGATGCCTTGTGTAACTGAAGCGTTGTGCTTCTCTGATAGGAAGAAACAAGACTAATCCAGAGTGGGTTTGCTGGGCATCCAAAGCTGAGCCCAGCCCCAAGGTTAGACACACGGAGAGCAGAGGGAGGCCAGGTCAGGGTGTGGGACAGTGTGGGAAAAAGCACAGGGGGCTAACCCAGTGGGACTGGTCCAGGGAACCCTGAGCAGCACCAGCAAACAAGATCGGGGGCTGGGGTGAGCAGTGGCAGGGGCTGGCTGTGGGCACCCTGAAGAGCACGAACAGGATGACCAGAGGTGATGAAGCTTCAAAGCCCTCTAGGCTGTAAAGTGCTGTGAATGAGAAAGTTATTGTGTCCATAGAGGCTCTTTGTTGCAACCTCTTGGGCTAACAAGTTGCCTTCCTGGGAAACAGGGCACTGATCAAAAAGATCAGCTCGTGACACCTCCCCAACTGTCACCCTGACATCCAACCATCACAGACTGTGGAGTTTACACCCTAAATGGTTTTACACTCACACTTCTCCCCATTGTTCCCCTCCACAGCCTGAGTCACCTTTGCCTTTGACCTTGGAAACTGCAGTGGCCTGTGAACTGATCCTACTATGCCACTCTGTTCCCTCTCCCCCACTGTCCCTGGGATAAAGCTGGACCCCTTACTGTGATCTCTGATGGAGGTACTTTGGCTTCACCTGCCTGTCGAGCTCCCCTTCCTCCACACTCTCCCTTACTGGCCACCCTTCTGTCCCCTGCATGCCCTGCACTCTCTCCCAACCCAGGGCCCTTCAAGACCCTGAGGACCCTAATCAATTTCTGCCCCACCTGCTCCCTTCTGGCCACACCCTTCCCCTCCCTCAGATCCAAGCCCAGGTGTCTTCAAGGCCTCCTTCTATGACCCTAAGGCAGGTCCTTCATTTGCCTTCCCAACAGATGCTGTGCCCTCCTTGGAAGGAACCTGAGTTTTCATTTTAACAAAATTCAACACTCAGTTATGACAAAAATTCTTAGAAAGCTAGGAGTAGAGGGAACCTCCTCAATTTGATAAAGAACCTCTACAAAAAAAAAAAAATCTAACATCTACATCAGCCAGCATCATAATTAATGGTGAAAGAATGTGTACTATCCCCCTGATATCGGGAACAAGATGAGGATGTCCACTCTCACAACTGCTGGTCAACATGGTAGTAGAGGTCTAGCCAGAGAGATAAGACAAGAAAAGGAAACAGAAGGCCATATGCATCAGAAAGAAAAAAACAAAACTGGATCTATTTGTAGACAACATGAGGGTGTAAATACAGAATCCCAAGGAATCTACTAATTTAAAAAAAAAAAAAAAGGAGAAGATGATGAAGAAGGAAAAAACTCCTAGAACTAATAGGTGTGTTCAGCAAGGTCATAAGCTACAAGATCAACATATAAAAATAAATGTATTTCTAAATATTAGCAATGAATATTTGGAAAGTGATATTAAAAATACAAAACCATTTATAATTGCTCAAAAAAGTGAAATAGGTGTAAATCTAATAAAACATGTATAAGAACTGTATGCTGAAAGCCACACAATGCTGATGAAGGACATTTTAAAAGATCAAAGTAAATGGAGAGATATACCATGTTCATGGATTGGAAGATTCAACATACTAAAGAGATGAATTTTCCCCAAATTGGTATTCAAGTTTAACACAATTCCTATCAAAATCACAGGAAGATTTTTTTTGTAGATATAAATAAGATCATTCTCAAATTTATATGTAAAGTCAAATAAACTAGAATAACTAAAACAATTTTGAAAAAGAAGGGTGAACCAGAGGAATCAGTCTACCTGATTTCAAGACTTACTGCGCAGCTATGTTAATCAAGGCTGTGTGGTATTGGCAGAAGGAAGGGACGCACAGATTAATGGGACAGAGTAGAGAATCCAGAAATAGACCCTCACAAGTATACTCAACTGATTTTTGACAGAAACACAAAAGCAATTCCATGGGGGAAAGACAGTCTCTTCAACAACGGTGCTGGAGCACTTGAATATCCTCAGGCAAAAAGCAAACAAACAAAAAACCCTCAACCTACTCCTCACACCTTCCATAAATATTAAATCAAAAGGGATCACAGATTTAAATGTAAAGTGCAAAACTATGAAACGTTTTGAAGAGCACATAGGAGGAAATCTTCCAGACCTATGGTTTGGTCAACAGTTCTTAGACTTGACACAAAAAGCATGATACATAAAAGAAAAAATTAATAAATTGGACCTCATCAAAATTAAAAACCTGTGCTCTGCAAACCGCTCTGTTAAGGGGATGAAAAGATAAGCTATGGACTGGAGCAAAACCACATATCTAATAAAGGTCTCATTTCCAAAGTATATAAGAAGTTCTCAAAATTTAACAGTGAGAAAACCAAAAATTCAATTAGAAAATGGCAAAAAAAAGTGAAGAAACTGTTCCCTAAAGAGGGTATACAGATGGTGAATAAGCACTTAAGGAGATGTTCAACATCACTAGCTGTTGGGGAAATGCAAATTAAGGCTACAACGAGAAATCACTACACACCTATAAGGATAGCTAAAATTATATACACAATGTGTGTACACACACAGTACCAAATGCTGGTGAGGATGCAGAGAATCTGCATCTCAGACACTTCTGGCGGGAATGTAAGACAGTACAGACATCCTGGAGTATCGTTCGGCAGTTCCTAAAAAAACCTAATCAGGGCTTCCCTGGGGGCGCAGTGGTTGAGAGTCCGCCTGCCGATGCAGGGGACGCGGGTTCGTGCCCCGGTCCGGGAAGATCCCACATGCCGCGGAGTGGCTGGGCCCGTGAGCCATGGCAGCTGAGCCTGCGCGTCCGGAGCCTGTGCTCCGCAACGGGAGAGGCCGCAGCGGTGAGAGGCTCGCGTACCGCAAAAAAACAAAACAAACAAAAAAAACCTAATCAAACATTGACCATACAACCCAGCAATAGCACTCTTGGGTATTTATCCCAGAGAACTGAGAACTTGTGTCCATATAGAAACCTGTATATGATTGTTTATAGCAGCTTTGTAATTGCCCCAAACTGGAAACAACCAAAATGACCCTCTGTAAGTGAAGGTTTAAACAAACTCGGGCCCATCCACTCCACGGACACTGTTCAGGCATAAAAAGACACAAACTGCTGGTGCACGCGACAGCTTGGGTGGATCCCAGTGGCGTTATGCTGGGTAAAAATAAGCCAACCTCTAAAGGCCAAATACTACATGAAGAATATAACATTCTCGAAATGACAAAGTCATAGAGATGGAAAGCAGACTAGTGGTTGCCAGGGGTCGGGCAGTGGTCGGGATAGGCACGCGTGTGCTCTAGGGGCGGCAGGGGGGAAGGCTTTGTGATGCTGGAGCCGTCCTGTATCCTGATCACAGTGGGGGTCACACAGGGGTACACGTGTGATTAATGTTGATTAGATGTTGAAGAGCTCCGTGCATCTGATTTCCAATATCAAGCTTCTGCCTTTGATGGAGTCCTCGTGTCTTCATTATTCCATGTATATAATCGCGTAAGACACGACCATTGGAGTAAACTGAGGCAAGGGGACATGGGACCTCTCTGTACTATCTTTGCAACTTCCTATGAATCTGTAATGATTTCAAAATAAAGCAGTTTTAAAAGAATGTTAATTGTAGAAATATATAGAAAGACATTGAAAAACATTTATTCAGCCCACTGATGTGATGACTGTCCCGTTTTCTCTCCACCCAAACAAAGGAGGTTCTGGAGCCTGAGTCTGGGGGGCTTGTGGGGTGTCTGCTTTGCTGGGGGAAGAATCCTGTGTCCGGATCCTGAAGCTTAGGTTTGCTCATTTTCTGGCACCTTCTGGATCTGGCGCTCCGTGTCCTGTCCGCGCAGTGCGGATGGAGATGATGTGAAGATGAATTGGAATCAAGGCTGTAACACATTTTGCAAATTGTAAGCTCCTGAATCAATACAGGAGGACGGTTCCTGCATTCCTGGCGTTTCTCCAACAGACCACAGAGCTCCCCGGAGGCCGGACTGTGTTGTTGTGTCCTGCTGGGACCCTCAGGGAAACTGGAGGGAAGTGCCTGGAACTAAGAGCAGGGGTCAGGAGGAGGGACGTGAGGGGTGTCATCTTCCTTCGTCTGGCTGGAGGGCTCCCTGCAGCCAGAAGGCCCAGGGCCCCCACCTCTGTTCCCTGGGCTCCGGAATGGCGGTCATAGGTGGCGTGTGACAGCCACAGCCTTTCAGAGCCGGGAAGGGCGAACAGGACAGCTGGAGGCCTCCCGCTGAGCAGTTTCATAATTAGAAGCAAAAATCAAAGAAAACCCACTGCAGCGATGGCTTCAAACAGGGCGGTTTTAAAATCAGCCCACGTTAGGGCTTGTCAGCCAGGATGCTGATTAGAAAGAAAGGTGAGTGTGTGTGTGAGAGAGAGAGTATACGTGTGTGTGTGTGTGTGTGTGCGCGCGCGCGGGCGCGTGCATAAACACCGGCGTCGGTAGTCTTTGAATCTTGCCCTGAATTACTGGCGCTGTCCCAGAGTGTCTCTGAGGAAACCGTCTGCTGAGTGTCATTGACTCGCAGCTTGATACCCGTTAGGCTCTTCCAAGCCGGCCCAGAGCCCGAATCTCAGTGGACGCCCCTGTCACCTCGCAGGACAGCAGGAGCAGCTGGTAGTGAAGGATTCCCTCCTTCCCGGCACGCGGCAGGGGGTGGCTGTTAACTCCATCCATCAAAGGCTGAAGGGCAGAGGACGCGCCTCCAGGGAATTCCAAGTGCCAGGGTCGCTCAGGGGAAAAAGGTGCTCCTTCTGGAAGCAGGGGTGTGTCAGGAAGGCTCACTCCCAGAAGAGTGGCTTTGAGCTGTGTTGCTGGGGAGTGGGGACAAGCCCCCAACCCCACCCGCCCTGGTGCAGAGCGGGAAGCAGGAAGACCTTCACTTCCTCCCCTGACGGGGACAAAGCAAAGCGAGCTCTGCAGGGTCCCCAGTGCGATTCAACCTCATCAATCCACCTGCCGCCTCTCCCTTCCCGGCAGCCACGCCGGGCCACCCCACCCCGCCACTGGCTGGCTCAGGAAGCAGCCCAGGCTTCCGGGTGGGCGTCCCTGGGCAGGTCCGGGCAGCGCCTTCCCCAGAGCTGTGCTCTCCCTGAGCCCTGTGAGCGGGCTCAAAGCACAGGCCTGGGTGAGGGCCTCGGTCCCACTGCCAGGAGCCCCTGCTGACAGCCCTCGCCAGCAGCCAAGAGACTGCGGTGGGGCAGGTGTCACCATTCCAAGAAGCGGCCCAGGGGCAAAGCGAATTATCAGGGCCCTCTCGCAGCCCTGGAACTTGCCGGAAACAAGATAAGCAGAGGTGGTCCTGCCAGGCTGAGGGACCCCAGATCCCTGTGGTGCTGGGACCCACGGGTTTCCGCAGGGTTGGGGAGGTAAACTTGATGTCTCTGGGCCTTCGATGCCTCGTGGCTGAGCCCGGAGCCCCAGCCTACCGTCTGCCAGCAGTGTCAGCGCCACCCTTTAGGAATGAAGCTGCCAGCCAGCAAGGAGAGGGACGGGAGGCCTGAGAGACGTCTGACGGGCTCCCTGCCGAGATCCATCAATTGTCCCAGTATGATTTCTTAATCATTTTGCAAGTAATTAGCTGGTGTCCTCATTAGCACGCGGGCACTCCGTTAAAAGTTTCAGGGAGCAGGCAGCTGCACTGGGGGAAACTCAAATTGGGTGATTTTTAATTACAGACGAACCTGCCAGGGACAGATGCCTTGTCAGTTTTGCCACCTGTTTATTCATTTTTCACCACTTCTTGGAAATGAAAAGAAAAATGCTTGTCACTCACCTTTGCGCTTGTCCCGAGAGACAGAGAAGGACAAAGGGAATGGGGACTGTGGGCGGGGCTCGCTGAGTGAGCCAGCACAGTGTGGCTGGTGGTGGGACCCTGGGAAGGAAGCAGGCGTGTTTCCTGGGAAGAGAGGCTCCCTGGAGGGATGGTCAGCAGAGCCCCGAAGGCGTGGGCTGTGTGTGCACACGTTTGTGCATGTGTGTTCACGTGTGTGGATGTGTGTGCGTGCTGACACCAGGCCACTGGTAACGAGTGTGGTTAGGGAATATCACAAAACCACACAAAGAAACAGGGCTTTATCCTTTCATAATCAGGGAAGCTGGGAAAGCCATATTCCTTTAACTGAATACTCATCACACACACTTAGGTATCAAAGATTAGCAGGCGCCCTGTTAAGTTTCACTTTACAAACCATTTCTGCAGCGTCATTATTAAAACTTGAATTTTACAACAACCTAAACCCCTCAGCAGGCTGGACCACTGGGGAATGCAGCCTAGGAACCCCCGGGTTATTCTAAACCTACTATGTGTCAGACGCTGTAGACACAACATTTTATCCAACCCTCCCTGGAGCCCTGAGAAGGGCACGTCCATCTGGTGAGATGGTCATTGGAGGTCAGAGAAGTGGCCTGTGCAGGTCACTCTGCAATGGACAGAATTTCTTCCCAGAACTTCAGATAGACAGCTCTGCATCCCACTACCCCACCCCTAAAGCAGTAGAGGCCGGGAGAGGGAGCCGCCCCACTTTCCTGCCTTTTGTCTCCACCCAGCATGAGAGGAGGACAGAACTGTCCCTCAGCTGAGCAGCGAGCAGGGTCTCCAGGGTGGTGGCGAGGGTTCACACCCGCCTTCACGGGCTCCTGCTTCCTGGTGGAGCGGCCTCGCAGCCTGCATCCACTCTGGCCGTATCTCGGCCCGATGTTCCCCAGGGCCTGAGCTGTCCAGCGTGGCAGCCACTAGCCAGACGTGGGACTTAAATTAAAATAATTAAGTTTAGAAGTAATCAAAATTCGGTTCCTTGGGGACACTGAACACATTGCATGTGCCCAGTGGCTCCATGCTGGACAGTGCAGAGAGCTCGCCACCATCCAGGACGTTCTCTGCACAGCACTGCTCTGTGGCAGGGCCACGCAGCCAATATCTAGGCCGCACAGGCTGTACAGATGGTCACAACCCCCAGCTCCACGGGGGCAGAGAAAAGCCGTCCTACACAGGACGCCCACAAGTGGGTGTGAAGGAGCGCTGGGGAAGCCTGATTCACAAAACAGGCGATGGACGGTGGTCACTCACAGTATCAGAAAGTGGAAAGTAGAAATGGTTGAAACACACAGATTCTAAATTAACTTTCACTTCCTAGAATATTCAAGTGGTGAAAACCTCTGAAAATGTATCTGCACACATTCTTTCTTGTACTTTTGAGGATGTTCTCCAGTGAAACAAAAGGAATCAAGCGAGACAGAGGGGTCATGGGAAACTGGGGGAGGGGGTCACGCCAGAGAGCAGGTCCCTGGACATCGAACCCCCACGGGCATCCAGGGCCGCTGTCCAGACAGAGCGGGAGGCGGGAAGCCCTGTGAAGCAGGTGTCTGGGAATAAAAAGCGGGCGGGGACTCAACAGAATCCTTTCACGGATGAAGATTTTGAAAATAAAAAGTGATGAAGGTGTGTTAAAGGTAACAGAGAAAAGACAAATAGAAATTCTAGGGAGAACAAAGTGCTCTCCATGCGCCCACCCCACGCGATTTCTGAAGACAGTATTTATTTATTTTTATAAATTTATTTATTTCTTAATTTATATTTTTGGCTGTGTTGGGTCTTTGTTGCTGCCCGCGGGCATTCTCTAGCTGTGACGAGCGGGGGCTACCCTTCGTTGCAGAACACGGGCTCTAGGCGTGCGGGCTTTGGTAGTTGTGGCACGTGGGCTCAGTAGCTGTGGCACACGGAATTAGTTGCTCCGCGGCACGTGGGATCTTCCAAGACCAGGGTTCAAACCTGTGTCCCCTGCATTGGCAGGCGGATTTTCAACCAGTACGCCACCAGGAAGTCCTGAAGATGATATTTAAATGGCCATAACTGTGGGAGAACTGTTTACTGATTTTCAAGTTTGAGAACCAGGCTGGAGGCAAAGCAGAGGGACTTAATTATACTCCTACAACCACTTGTGAACTGTGCTACCTTTAACCCTGGCAGAAGTTAGCAGTAGAAAGGGGAGGTGCTCTGAGGGGGGTCGGCGTCACCATTTTCTGGAGTGAGGAGTCGGGCAACGTCCTCTATATTCGGTGGAAAAGACACAAAGCGTCAGTCCCTGACGTGAAGTTACAGGAATTAAATATAGATGTCTTGATTGGAGAGTAGCTGAGGTGATGAGCTAAATCCTTACCTACTATTGTCAGAGGTCAATTGACAATGCATAAAACTGAAAAGAAAAATTATAAATAGTGATAGAAGGATTTTATTTGAAATATGAATGCAATGATTAGAAGACTCAGCTGAAAGGATGCAGAGGTTAGCTCAAGGTGGGGAGGGGTTCAAGAGGGGTGGGTCGACGGCAACTATTTTTATTAGAAACTCATCTCTTCCGTTGTTATCTATTTTACAAATTAAATTCTAGCTACTTAATAAGATGAAATGAGCTTCTCTAGCTTGTAGGAGGTGGTGGGGAGATTCAAAGACAGTCTATGCAGCATGCTGGAGGCTGCTGCGGGGCTGGGTGAGGGTGACTGCAGGACCTTCTTTGTCCAGGGGTCTCCACTCGACGCTGTTTTCCTGGCATGTTTGTCAATTGTCCCTGTTTTCTCTCAGAAATGCTCCAGTTTGGACAATAAAATAGACGGTCATCTTATCAAATATATGGCGGTCCGACTGGGTGGGTGGCAAAAACTGAAAGTGGCCGGGGACTGGGAGAAAGTAACTTCAGCAGGGTTGGACAGGCTGCCTTTGAGATGTCCAGCTTTGACAGATGGAGAAATCAACTCATCACAGTGAATATGGATTAAATGGCCACCATGTGCCGGCTACTCTTCTGAGTGATCTACATACATTACTTTATTTAACGGTCACAGCCACCCTATAGGGACCGACTCTTAACTTACAGACGAGTAAACTGAGGCACAGAGAGGTTAAGTGACCTAACCAAGGTCACATAGCTAATGAGAGGTGAAATTCCAAGTCGAGTCAGGCAAGTTGGTCCCACAGTCCATCCTGGGTGGTGCCTCTATGCTCTATGTTCTCTGTTCTGTCCCCCTCCCCCCAGATCTATCTCCACCCCTCTCCACCCACTGTGCCCTGGGAGGATGCCTCTGGGGATGGCATCAGCCAGACACCCTGCCCCACCTCCAGCTTTGGGGTGTGCTTGACGGATGGGATGCTGGGAAGTGGAAACGATGGGGGCTGGGGTGTTGGTTCCTCTCTCCGGCCCTGCTTGTCATTGGGGGTCACGTCCCCCTCCCCCAAAGACTGGCTGTCTCTTGCGTGTCCTGGTCACTCTTCCCTTTCTGGCACCTCCAGGCCCACGGCGGTAACGGCTCCCTCAGGTGTTAATTCTCTTGGTTTCCCATGTAAAGCCCATGCACTTGCGGACAGTCCTGAGTGAGTGCCCCGTGAGTAAACCATCTGTCTCCTGGGCGGCACCTGGTTTGCAGCCAACCTCAGCAGAGAGAAGTTTGAGGGTCACCAGGGTAGATGTAACCATAAAGTCGCAGGTTTGGAGGAGATTTCCCAAGGAGAGATTGTGGAGAAGGGAGGGTGAGGTGTCCCACCAGGACTTCCTGAACAGGCAGGCCATGGAGCAAAGCCTGGCACAGAAGACAGACAAGGTTCTGGAAAGGATTTACGAGATCCACGGACAGGAGCGTTCTAGGGAGGGAGGGAAGTGGCCTGGAACTGAGCCAGCCACCAGGGAGGGGTGGCTAAGTCTTGCCATAAATCCAGAAACAGAAAATGAAAACTAGATCAGTTAGGATTTAGGACGAGTCTGCTGTGCACAGAGCAGTTTGTGGGCCGGGGGTCTCCAGGTCCACAGCGGAGCTGGAGCCCCAGGCCAGGGTTACGGGGTAGCTTCTACAGTGAAAAGGGGGAGATTGTTTACCCACGATTGGTTATCACAATGGGGCTTCCAGACGGCGGGAAGCTGCTTAACAGTGACACTCTTCTTCACCATTTTAGGGAGAGGACTTGAGTTCCTTTTATGATTATCAGAGGCATTTACAAGAAATAACCTAAATTTTGCTTATGCTCATGAAATAGGCTAGATTTAGTTTTGCTCACACAGTGTAAATGGTTTTGTCTGTTTGGGGGATCGTCCAGCCTGGTGTTCATTCTACTTGATTTTGACAGTCTCCAGGGAGCTCGTCCACTCTGAGGCCTGGGGGCGTCAGCCTGAGATGTTGGGGTGGCCTGAGCAGGAAGGGCAGCGAGGGGGCAGAGCTGCAGCAGACAGTGGGCTCACAGGAGCAATGCTGCCTATTCTCCTTGCCGCCTAGGACCCCCTCCGCTCTCCTCCTACCACTTTACACCCCGGCAGCAGACGTTTTGCGGACTGCACCGAAGGATGCCCTTGCCTCTAGCTTCTGGTTGGATGCGGTCCAGAGAGCCACGAGCAGGACACTGGCTGGCGGTTCCCTCAGCTCCTCCCTGCCTGGCCAGCGCTGCTTGGCTTCCTCCCAGACCCAAGGCCATGGGGACTGTCACCCCCTCTCCGTGCAGCTCCTTCCTGAGGATTAATCCAGCGTGGTGTGGGGCGTTGCGGGGGAGGCTGGGGACAGGAAGGGAGCAGAGGCGGCCGGAGGAAAGAGGTTCTTTAAGGAAGAAGAAGAGTTAGAGCAGATGGGACGTATTGGGCAGAGTGGGAGATTCTGAACCCATGATTCTGGAATTATGGATCTGGGAGTGCAGTGGTTCTGAGGGATGATGAGGTCCAGGGCATGGGATGGACGGCCATCTAAGAGAGAGGAAATGTGTGAACAAGCATGCTGTGTTCTGTCCGTGGCAGGCCGTGCTCCACGGCTCTGTTGCTCGAGGCTGATGCGCCTGCAAGGAGCAATCATTTTCCAACGAAAACTGGAAATCATTTATTTATTTGTTTGTTTATTCATTTGGCCACACCGTGCAGTTCCCTGACCAGGGATTGAGCCTGGGCCCTCAGCAGTGAGAGCACAGAGTCCTAATCACTGGACCGCCAGGGAATTCCCATGAAAATTGGAAAATGTTTAGAACTTGATGAAAATGAAAATAGTACGAGGGAAAAATTGTGGGATGCAACTAAAGCGATCCTTAGAAGAAAAAATACGGCCTTAAAAGGCCATATGAAGGTGAAAGAAAGGCTGAAAATTAATGACTTGAGGGTCCATTGTTAGAAGTTAGGGGGAAAAACTAGCCAAATACACCCAACATAGAATAATAGGATGAAGAAATCAATAATAAAGATAAGAAGATAAATACATGAAACAGGAAAGAAACAAGTAAGAGACGGTCAACAAAGTCAACAGCTGGCCTTTTGAAAAATATTAATGAAAATAACAAATCTTTGGTGAGACGGGTCTTGGAAGAGAGACGGCGTGAAGAGGCAGTAAAGGAAGGAACGGGGTAGAGCTGCAGAGGCTGAGCGTAGCGAAGAGAGGATGAGAGACTTCCTCTTCCACCAGGATGGAGTCACAGGAGCGGTCTCACCTGCAAAACAACATAAAAGAGGACCACGTGCACGGAATGAAGGTTTCCAAGATACTGGACATCAGATGGGGACAGGAATGTCTGAGACAGGGAGAAACAAAGTGAGCCTTCCGATTTCTCCAGCTTACTGCCTGGAGGCATGAAAGGGACCTAGGAGAACCCCAAAGACTAGCAGTGGAGGATTGGATCTGAGAGGGAGACCGAGGTGTCTGGAGCTCACAGCACAGATGACCAGAGAAGAGAGAGCTGCACGGACAGAGCCCTGGTCACGTGCAGAGCGGCCCCTCTGCACACTCAGTAGTCAGTGCACGTGCCACGGGAAACTGCCTGAGGCTGGAAAGAAGCCCCAGAAGGGATCAGAGGCTACAGCACCAAGTGCACAGAGACCTGGGAGTAGCTGTTTGCACCAGGCAGACCGGAAAGCCTCATGACTCACACACACTGGGGACAGTGCTCAGTACTTGTCTCAGGAGTGGGGAATAATGAGCACTCAATTAAATGGTGCTCTGCTTCTGCCTTAAAAATGTCTTAAAAGGAAGACCTGAAACTGTTTCCACATAACCTGAGTCCCAGCATAAACCTAAGAATATCTATAGAAATACAAGCATCTCTGGGTAGTGAATTTGACCAAATACTGTAAGGCATGCAGAGAAGCAGAAAAGTCTGGTCCATGAGATGGAGAAAACCAAGCAGCTGGTTGACCCGGAACTCACACAGATGTTAGAACCAGCAGATAAAGACATTAAAACAACTATCGTAAGTGTCCAATACGTTCCAAAAGCTAGAGGGAGTATTGAACACATTAAGGTAAGACCAAATATGCAGAGATGTCTACATTTTGGAGAAAATTAGATAATTTTATTGAAGGCCATTAATGAAAATCTAAATAAATAAATAACATTCTATTTTCATGGATTGGAAGATTAAATGTGGGAAAATGTCAATTATCCAAAACTTATTTACTGATTTAATGCAATCATACAAATCCTGATAATTTTTTGGTGTGAAATATGATAAACAAATTCTGAAATACATATGAAAATGCAAAGGGCCAGAGATCACTGACATTCCTGAAAGTTAATAGCATAGGTGGACTTGTTCTTTCAGTTAACAAGACTTTTATATGCTAGATTAGGAGGAGTGATTATTGGTCACAAACAGATAACTATGCCAGGAAAACAGAATGGATCCCAGAAACAGAACTACAAACTTATAGACATGTCTGAATATCAAAGTTGTTATTCAAGATGAGAGGGGAAAAACTGAGCTTTTCAAGAAATCATGCTGGGGAAATTGGGTGTCCAGGCAGAAAAGAAATGAAATTGAATCCCTGTCTCATACCATATGCAAAAAATAATTCCACGTGGATTTAAGACTTAGGAAATGCAAAGCTATAATACTATTGGAAAGCATCAAGAGGAAGATTTTAAAAATAAGACGTAAAAGGTACAAACCCAAAGGAAAAGATTTATTAATTTGTTTTCATAGAATTGAAGGACTCTTATTTATTGAATCAAATTAAATTCAAGTCAAATTTAAAAATAAAAGAATAAGCCACAAACTAAGAGAAGAGATTTGCATCATGTTTAACAAACCACGTAGCAGTCCCTAACACAAAGAACTCCCCTCAAACAGAATGATTGGGCAGAAGATTTTAAGACATCTCACAAAAACCCAAAGCCTTATAAATATGAAAACATGTCCGATTTGATTAGTGATCAGGAAAAAGCAAATTAGAAGCGCAAGAAGGGGCTTCCCTGGTGGCGCAGTGGTTGAGAGTCCGCCTGCCGATGCAGGGGACGCGGGTTCGTGCCCCGGTCCGGGAAGATCCCACATGCCGCGGAGCGGCTGGGCCCGTGAGCTGTGGCCGCTGAGCCTGCGCGTCCGGAGCCTGTGCTCCGCAACGGGAGAGGCCACAGCAGTGAGAGGCCCGCGTACCGCAAAAAAAAAAAAAAAAAAAAAAAGAATGAGTATGTCATCTTTCGGCATTCTGTCAGAAAAAAATTATACTACCAAGGGACAAAGGTAAGGCTGGCCTTGCATTTTTCGTCCTCAGTGATGAATGCGAGTGGGCACTGGAGCTCACTGTGCAGATGCTGGAAGCAAATCTATTTTTTGGTTCAAGGAAGATTTCCAAGGGACATGAATGAAGGGCGAACCCCCAGACAGGTCAGGGGAGATGCTCTGGCCGGAACACACTGGGAATCTGCCTGGAGATTGCGTGTGTGGGTTGGACACTCCAGGAGCCGAGAAGTGGGAGAGAAGAGAGCCGGGGTCAGCGACCAGCGGGCAGCAGCGTTTCAGGGGATGGGGCGAGAGCGAGCCTGCGCTGCAGCCCGAGGGGCGGTGAGGGGGTCGGGCAGGGCTCGGGATGGACCCGAGAGGTCAGACTGGGCACTTAGGATGAATGCCAGCAGCCCGGTGGTCTCAGTGGCGTGAAGTGATGTGGCAGTGGGACTGTGTCTGTAGAAGAAACAGAGGAAGCCAGCGGGAGGTCTGGTCTGGGACCAGGGGGCAAGATATCTGGCCAGGACCCCAGCCACTTCCACTCTTGTGTGGTCACAGGTGTGCAAGGGGACCCCATCAGGGAGGCACCTAAGATGTCGGTCCTGTGCCCCTGGGGAGAGCCCTAGCCCTGGCGACTGGACCTGACGCCTGAGGGTCCCCAGAGCCCCTCGGTGCCACTGGCCTAGGGCTGGGTGAACGGATGTGGTGCACGTGGCTGCCTTCTCCCTGCTGCGTCCACATCCAGCTCTGCTAGTGGACAGTGACAGATACTTCCCACGGATCCCCAGTGTGGGTCCTTCCCTGCATAGTGGTAAGGCCGCCGTGCCCAGCTTAACAGGGGGACAGATGACAGCAAGACCACTGGCCTTCCTGGTCCTCGGCCATAGTCTACTTTGGACCTACACCCTCCACAGTGACTTACGCTGACCAGCTCCAGAATCAGGTCCAGGCCTCCCAGTCTGGGGGCAGGGGGTGGGGGAAGACCCTTCAGAAGTCTTGTTCACCCTCCCTGTGGATTACTGGAGACCGAGGTGGCTGGGTGGATCCGAGTGCCCTGAAGAATAAGAAAGTGGCCGTGAGGACAGGAGCCCGGCTGCTCTGGCCAGTGGCCAGCAGGTGCTGGGATGTGCAGGGCGAGGGGGCAGCGTGTGCTGAGAGACCCTGGGCCGGGTGGAGGGTTCCAGGGAGGGGCACTGGTGGGGGGAGCCCGGTGCACAGTGCTCGAGGGGTGAGGTCAGGGGAAGCCAGAGACAGCAGGGCCTGGGGGTCAGAGCAAGGGTGCCCTGGAGAGACAGGAGGACCTGAGTAAGATGACATGAGTGAATGGCCCCTGGGGATGGGAGAGGCAGTGGGGCGGGAAGACGAACAGAACTGAGGATGCTGAGAGTGGGAGGAGGGGGTGGGCAGGATCCAGGGCGCTGGCGTGAGCTCCCGGTTGGGTGGGGCACCCTCACCGGAGGCGGGGATGCAGGGCCCAGCCCGCATGTGGGCGGGGGCCTTGTGGTCGTTCTTGGACTGGAGTTGAGGGCACACTGTACGTCCAGGTGGAGGTGTTGAGTAGAGAGTCGGGTACAGGAGCGGATGCCAGCAGGGGCCCTGGCCTCCATTACTCAGAGGAGACCCAAGCGGTCATCCCACAGCCCGGATGGGACCATCTGCAGGGGCAGGAAGCCATTCTGTCCTTGACCCCAGGTCAGAGGAGGCCCCTGACCCCCAACTCCCAGAGCAAGAGGGAGAACTCATCTCATCCCCCAAACCAAGTGCCCCACGAGCGCTGTTTAAGCCACCAGACTGGCACAGTGGTCGTCCGGAAGTGATCGAGGGCATGTTTTATCCCAGCTACACAGGCGCTGGGGCTCGTGCCTGAGACCCCCTGAGGAACGGGCCGTGCGGATCTGAGGCCCTGGCACACGTGCGAAGCCCAGACGGAGCCTGCACTCTGCTGGTGGTGTGTCTCTCCAGCCTCCCCTGGCTCCCACATTCCCCCGTGGCTCCCCAGGCCCCTGCGGCTTGTGCCTCTGTGGCTGGTTTCCCAGGTGCCCCTTCAGCCTGGCAGCAGCAGACAGACATCACAGAAGGCTCTGCTCATGGACCACGCAGCTGGCACCGAGTTTACCGCAGCTTGTGTGCACTCGTTTCCGCTCTGTGTAACCAAACACTCCCAACCTCTCCCGGGGACCAGAGGCCACAGCTGAACCAATTAATTTGAACCAGGCCAGTCCACACTCGCTCCTCCCGACCTCCACACACCGGGCTCCCCTCGGGGTCAGCAGTCTGTCTTCACTGGGAGCCTGACGGATCGGCAGCGTTTCGTTTTATTTTATCTTATTTTTTGCCTGTCCTCTGCAGGGCGTGAAGTGGGGAGGGGAGTGCCAGTTTCCCCTGGGGGAATAATTAAAGCTCTTTGCTCCTGAGCCAGACTTGATGAGGCGATTGTCTGAGCAGGACAAGTCTGCCAGCAGGACGAGTGGACAGTGGCGGAGCCCCAGCCACGTCCACCCCCGAGGGCCCAGGCTCAGCGCCACTCGAAGCTGCTCACGGCCACTGCGAAGGCTGTGGACGCAGGCCCCTCCCCTCTGAGAGCCATGGTCTGCGACTGTGGCCGGGGGCAATGAGGGACATTTACTGTGTCTGGGGTGGAGGGTGAGACTGGACAGCAGCCCCTCTGCTGATCCTGGCGGCCCAGGGGACAGGCAGAGGTGACCCTCGGTCACTCAGAGAGTTCATCCAAGGATCATTTTTAAGAATTATTATTTATTAACTGAGGGCCGGGCCCACGCCAGCTTGCCCTCTCCTCCGCCCTACCCGTGGAAGGGAGTCAGGACTCGCACGGGGACACGTCCTGTCCTGAGTCTGCCTCTGCTCCCCGGGCCACCCAGGCCCTCTGACAAGGTGACCATCTCAAGATGCTCCCACAAGCAGAGCAAGGGAAGGGTGGTTCAGAAAACTGAGCATGCAGAGATGTAAGTGCTACTCTTGATGTAATGCATGCAATAAAATAAAACGACATGCGCAGTGCTGTAACATCCTAGTACATAAAAACTGCTATATTTTTAAACCAGACCTAGGGCCATTTGGTGCAGAAAGAAATCATTGTGAGAGATAAAACTTTATATATATATTTTCGCTTATTTCAGCAAACAGAGCCCAGGATTTGCCCTAATTTCTTCCTTCTATAAAACCTTTAAGATGATTAATTAATTTATTCTAAAACTTTATTTAATCTCTTTATACAAATACACACCTCTGCATAATTTTGCACGAGTGCGAGCGCTTGCATTCTCTGGCAGACTTTACTCCTCCTTATGCGACGCTCCCAGGCCCTGCCTCACCCTTATCCTTGCGGCCACACGTTCATTGTAGCACTACCCACCGGCATTTATGTGGTGCCCAGGGGTGGGGTGCTTCCCGGTTACACCGGCCTCCACTCTCCAAACTCGTGAGGTACCTATGGGCACCTGCTGGAGGGCGTGATGGGGCCTCATCTGTGGTCCTCGGAAGGGGAGGGCCGGAGTGTCCCAGCAGGTTCCGGGGGCCCCGGTCTGCAGGCGTCCAGGCTTGAGGCTTCTTGCAGGCATCACTTGAAGCAGAGGGACACGTGAGAATGGCACTAACCTCACAGGGTCCTTTGACCAGCCTCCACGTGCCCTGGAGCAAAAATTTTCATCTCAGCTCCCAGGTTGCCCATCTGTAATGGGGCCGGCGGCAGAGCCAGCTCCCGGTGTGGTTGTGTAGACGGGGTGAGACGGTGGGTGTGGCCCGCGCCCAGTGCTCAGGCAGGGAGCCCCACAGATCTCAGCTCCGAGCTCCCGCTGCTCCTCGGCACCAGGAAAGAAGGACATGGCCCATTGGTCCTGACTCGCTCACCACACCGGGGTCCGCGCCGTCGAGGCTCCAAGGCACCATTTAACTAAAAACGCAGGTAAAAAGAACGACCTGGTTAGTTAGAGAGCTATTTAAGTTCTGCATCTACTATGGCCTTTTCCTTCTTTTACTGTCATAGCTATTCAATTGCGTGAATTCAGAGACAGGCTGCGCCTTTATCAGCAGAAAGAGGTGCTAAGACGGCACAGAGGCCCCTCCCGGGCCTGTTCCCAGACAGCCCCTCCACCCAGCCAGGTCGGGCCCCGGGGTCGGCAGAGGCCTCTCTGCACAGCTGTGGCCCGGCGCCCCCCTCCGCCAGCCCCGCCCTCCAGCTGCTGCCCCTGCAGCACATCTCCAGCCAGAGTCTATCTTCAGAGAGCCCAACCAGCGTTATTTCAGTCCATCGTGTTCCGGCCCAAACTCATGGCCTCCCCGTTCTTCACGTGGCAAATGGCACCCCCATCTGAGCTTGGGTTGGAAACCCCAGCATCACCCCCCATCCCACCCCCCCACCCCCGTTTCCTCTCCTCCCACAGCTGCCTTGGGTGCTCGCTACCCAGGATGGCGCCTCTGGTGTCCATCCAGCCTCCCTGCCCTTGCCTGGCTGTCCCCTCCCCGGCCACGTCCCTCCCCGTGCGCTCCACTGGCTGGTCCCTGGCGTGTCCGGCAGCGCCATCTGCCCACCAGGTAGCGTGCACTGCTATCTGGTGCTGCCCGTCAGTGCACATCTCATTCTGCACTTCTGCATAAACAACCCCCATGCCTGGAAAGCAGGTCACCTCACGGCAGGACCCCCGTCCACCCCTGCCCCCCACACCAGTTCCTTCCCTCGCCCCGTCCCACCCTGTCCTGCCACGCCAACCATCTCCCAGAGCAGAAATGCACCAGCCCTCCTGCCTGAATGCCTTCGCTCTCACACCCTCTGCTCACCCTTCTGTGGCTTCCTCCTGAGGCCCCCGGCGCCCCGGACCTGGGAACAGTGCCCAGCTCTCGGCTCCTGGGGCGCCTCTGGGAAGTGCCTTGTGCTATCAGAGGGCTCACAGGTTGACGCTGTCCCTGCCTCGTCTGTTGTGTCCACCCAAGAGGCCCCATGTCCATCCCAGGCCAGCCAGAGTTCATAATAATAACAAACTTTCAACCAAGTGCTGACTGTTCTACACTTCACATTCATCACTCACTTCTATCCAGTGCGGAAGGGGTTCTCCCCACTTTACAAGGGGAAACTGAGGCACAGAGCATTAAATGACCGCCCCGGCCGCATGTCAGCTAAGGGGCTGAGGCAGGATTTGACTGCAGCTCTCTGTCCGGAGAAAGGCCAGCCCCAACTGTAATTAAATATTTTCTAGTAGCTGCATTTAAAAAGGTGAAAAGAAACAGGTGGAATTAATTTTAATACTTTTCTTTAACCCAGTATATTCAAAATATTATCATTTCGACATGTAATTAATATAAAAATTGAGACATTTTACACCCTTTATTTTGTGTGTGTTTCACACCCACAGCACATCTCATTTGGGACCAGCCACGTGTCAGGGGTCGATACCCACACTGGGTTTGGGGCCACCATGCTGGACAGTGCAGGTCCAGCCTGTGTGAGCACGAATGCAGGTGTAGAAAGTATGAGAGTGAACGACCGGATGGGCAGTGGAGAATGAAGGTCACTTCTCATCTCCCATGCAGCTTCCTTCCTGGCCTGGGCTTCCTTGGATGCCCGGGCTCTCCCTGGTTTGTCTTCCAGCCCGCAGACTCCATCCAGGCTGCACAGTAGGAGCTCAGAAAGTGGATCGCTGGTGCCGGGCTGCCTCCGCCTCAGGAGGGCCTCGGCCTTGGCTGTACCGGGCCCCGGGTCCCAGGGCTCGGCGCGTAAGACGGGCAGTCTGCATCGCCCGCGTTTCCTAGGTGCCCTCGGCTTGGCCCCAGAGCCATCCGTTACAGCGCGACCCAGGCCACCTGAGGCAGACACGTCTGTAACATTTAGATTCTTCCTTGGGAAGCTGCGGCTTCCACAATTCAATAAACATCAGAGCAAAGGTTATTTTCAACCCCACACTTAACTCGACGTGGTGATATATTGGTCTGATCACTCCTTTTATGAACTTACCTCTGAAATGTTATGTTTCCAGTCTGCGAGACTCATTCCAGCTCTGTTCGTCCTTGAACTTTATCACCTACTCTGCAGACTGCGTGCACCTGTCCACGCTTCTGGAAGCTTCTCCAGGGCCTCCGACCTGCAGCGCCCCTTTCTGAGCTGAGCTGGGAGGCGGGGCGGTGGAGGCGGCATGGGTTCCCTGAGGACTGGCGTCCCCGCCCTGCAGCGGAGCCCCGGGCCCCTCCACCCCCGCCCCGCTCCTCCGGGTGTTTGTGGAGCAACCAGGCCCGATGCTGCGGGTGTCAGGCCTCCCACGCAGCAGGTTTTCTCCCCAGAGGCAGCTGGCAGCACGTTGGCACCCGAGGATGGTGATGAAAATCGCCCCAGGCTTTCCGGCACTCACCGAAGGCGTCGCTGCGGAGAAGTTATAGCTGCTCTGTGTGCGTGTCCCCTGCGGGGGCCTCTAATTAGGGCTCTGCTGACAGCCCCAGAGGTTGGGGAGCTGAGTAGGCCGGGACGGGAGAGGGGAAAGAGCCCAGCCCGGTTCCTCTTCGTGTTGGGGCCCAGCAGGAAGGAGCCAAGATGCCGCCACCCCCCACTTGTCCGCAGGGGGGCGCACTCACCTCCAGCCCCTCAGCCCGCCTCCATCCCCACCTCCTGGGGGAACCGGTCCCTGGCCCCTGCATCACAGGAAGGATGGAGGGTGGACTCCGTGGGCCTGGCCGTGGGTCTGCACCCCAGGTCCTGCGACAGGTGGTAGGAGCTGGGGCCTGGCTCACTCCCACTGGTTCACAGACGGCTCAGGGTGGGTCGAGCACGCTCCCAGACTGTATGAGCAGATTAGGTGACATCACTCCTAGACGTCCGTCATCCGCACGTCCAGCACCAGCGTGGTCAGCGCTCTGCAGAGTGCTGCTGAGGCTGGATCTTCACAGAGAAAGGCAGACGGCGGAGCAGAGAAGGCTCGGGGGTTCCCGCGGGCCGGCCCTCTCGGGGCCCCCGCCAGCCCGCGTGGCTCTCCACACCCGACCCCCTGTGGGAGCTTCTGCTCATCTTCCTGACCCCATGCCAAGCCCCAGTGTGCCCAGTAGGGCTCAGTTCGTGTCTGGCAAGGATGGCTGAGTGGGTGAAAGGAGACAGTGGACAGAGTCGCCGCAGCTCAGCCACTTGACCTCGGGGTGACCGCCAAGCCTTCCACCTCCCAGAGCCCCGAACACCCAGCTCTCCAGTGGAGCCCAGCCTCACAGGGCTTCCATGGGAGTTAGGGAGCCATGGGGCAGAGCGCCTGGCACACAGCAGGGCCCAGCTGGGCGTGACCGCTGAGAGGGCACAGGAAAGGGGGAGATACAGGCCTCAAAAAGCACCTGCTGGCCCAAGGAGCCTCCCCCTGCTTTCTCTCCTGTTGTCTGTTCCCCCCCCCCCGGGGGTTCTCGCCCTCGACACTATCGACACTTGGGGCCTTCCTGTGCACTGTAGGGTGCGGGCAGCATCCCTGGACTTCCATGAGATGCCTGTAGCACCCACCCCAGGTGTGACAACTGAAAACGTCTCCGGCACCCCCGGGGGCACAGTCGTGCCACTGGGACCCCTCTGGCTTGCCCTCGTGGTTACAGTGTTGGCAGGTATTCTCTGCCCAGAGTCAGGTGCGTGTGCCCACCTGCACCAGACCCTGTCTTGGACACTTACATATGTAACCCTCAGGGCCCTCCTGAAAAAGGTGGGGGTTATCCTCATCCCACCTAAAAAAGCTGACGCACCAGAATTTTTTTTTTTTTTTTTTTTTTTTTTTGCAGTACGCGGGCCTCTCACCGCTGTGGCCTCTCCCGTTGCGGAGCACAGGCTCCGGATGCGCAGGCTCAGCGACCATGGCTCATGGGCCCAGCCGCTCCGCGGCATGTGGGATCTTCCCGGACCGGGGCACGAACCCGCGTCCCCTGCATC
Organism: Leucopleurus acutus; assembly: GCF_964270905.1. Classification (NCBI taxonomy): domain Eukaryota; kingdom Metazoa; phylum Chordata; class Mammalia; order Artiodactyla; family Delphinidae; genus Leucopleurus; species Leucopleurus acutus. The sequence goes on from NC_139159.1 coordinate 82,289,757, forward strand.
GGCAGGCGGACTCCCAACCACTGCGCCACCAGGGAAGCCCCAGAATTTTAACAGAGTTCCGCAGGCCTCACCCTCAGACATCCTGATTCGTTGGGTCTGGAAGGGCTCCAGGACACCCCACTGCAGTGACCAGCAGCCCCCTCTGAGCCACCTTCGGGGGGTAGGGGAAGGCACAGGGCTCGTTATACTGCGAGGATGAGGTGCCCCATCCCCCCCCCCGGGGTTCTGGTCCACCCTATCCGTCCACAGTTGCTCCAGATTTACCCACTTTAATAGATATTCCTGAGAGCACGCCACTTCGCGTGCTTTCCCTGCTCCTCGTCGTGTCATCAAAGGGAGGGACAATCTGTGCCCGCTAATTGTAGGTTCCGCAGACACGGAATGCTAGTGCGCCACTCCTGAAACCAGCTTATTATCGATCAGAAGCGTGACAGGCCCCAGTCCACGGCCAGGCTGTGCCAGAGCCACTGTCACCCTGCGCTGCCGTCTCGGTGTTGTTTTTCAGCTGGTAATTCCTTAAAGACCAAGACAATAGTCATTTAATATGGCTTGCTCAAATGAACAGTTCCTCGAGCAAATAATGATAGTAAAATAAAAAGTCCCCGAGAAGCTCATTAGATGCTGCAGCTCATACAAAGCAACGGCCTTTTTAATAGATGCCCTTTTACAAGTGCAGCTGTGTCACCCAGATGAAAAATCAGGCCCTCCTTTCACCGCTGATATGTAAATAATCGCAGGCGACTGCACGTATAACAGCCCTCTTCCATCAGCAGGGATTAGACACCGGATAGGAGCACTTCAGATACAGTGGCAACTTGCGGAAGAGATTTTTCTAAAGAGAATGAGAGATGGTGGGGGGGGGGGCGCAAAACCAAAAGACCTTCTGGGGCCAAGAAACATGACCAAGCCCCAAGGGAAAGCTCAGCTTCCTACAAGGAAGCAAGTGCTGTCCATCGACGTCTCTTTGTAGAGACGCCAGAGGTCACACCCGGGCTGCATTTCTGCGGTCACACCACCTCTTCTCTCCAGAGAGTGCATGTAATGCGCAGGGTTTGCACATAGATCCGGGGTCCAGGGAGCCCCAAGGCAAGGCCAGGAGCACTCGGGGATAGAGTTCTCAACCAGGGGTGATTTGTCCCCAGCAGACGTGTGGCAGCGTCTGGAGGCCTTTGTGGTGTCACACCAGGGAGAAGGGATGTTCCTGGCGTCTCCTGGGTGGAGGCTGGGGCACTGCTCAGCACCCTGCCGTGCCCAGGGGAGCTCTCCCTAAGGAGTGATCCCCTCCAGACGTCCATAGCTGGAGGCTGCGGTGAAGAAGCTCTGCCTCGGGCTGAACCACCCAGAGTGGACCCCGTGGGTCCTCCTTCTAACCGCCCTGCATTTGTAGAGGGGAAACTGAGGTCCAGGGTGAGGACGGGACTTGCCCAGACAGTTGTGGTGGCAAAGACAACCCAGAGTCTACAAGCGACGCATAGGCAGCACCCCGTCCACGCCCCAGCAGGCCCCCCCGGCCCCTTCCTCTGCAGATGTTCCTGGAGCCCTGCCCCTTCCTCTGCAGATGTTCCTGGAGCCCCAGGTAACTGGTGCTGAGGCTGTGGTTTCAGAACCTCCACCATAGGGCTCCCCCCGCAGGCTAGCCTTCACTGGGGCTCTGCCAGTGTTTCCAGAAGCAAAGCAGGGCAGGAACCAGCTAAGGATACAGACATCCCGTGTCAAAAATTAGGGACCTGAGGGCTTCCCTGGTGGCGCAGTGGTTGAGAGCCCGCCTGCCGATGCAGGGGACGCGGGTTCGTGCCCCGGTCCGGGAGGATCCCACGTGCCGCGGAGCGGCTGGGCCCGTGAGCCATGGCCGCTGCGCCTGCGCGTCCGGAGCCTGTGCTCCGCAACGGGAGAGGCCACAGCGGTGAGAGGCCCGCGTACCGCAAAAAAAAAAAAAAAAAAAAAAAAAAATCAGGGACCTGAGACTCCAAGCAGTTGGATGACAAACCCAGAACACACAGCTCGAAAATCTCCCAACAAAGCTCTGAAGGCAAACCGGTCTGATCCCAAAGCTTATAACCAGTGGCCCCCGGTTCAGGGACCCCTCCTCCCGATAGGATTCGACACCAGGACAAGTGCACTGAAGGAGCACGCGGACGTTGGGAGCGCATGACGGTTCTCCCTCCCCAGGGAGGGGCCGAGGTTGTGAGTGGAAGGCAGGGTGGAGTCCTAGTCACAGTGGCCCTGGTCCACATGCTCTGGTGCCCACAGGGGCTAAGGCGTGGCCCATGCGCTTGAGCTCCTGTGTCCATCAGTTTCATGGCCCGGCCGAGAGTTTGCTACACGAGTTCTGTGCTCGACCACGGGAGCCCACGCTAGGGCTCCGACTGCATGTCCCACCTCCCCCCGCCTCCATGCCCTCTGGGTCCCACAGCAGGGAGGTGACAGCCGTGATCATCAAAAGCAGAAGGGGCAGAGGAGAGTGGCCCCAGCGCCTGTGCCCTCCTGGGGCTGTCAGCATCCTCGCGGGTGGGTCATGTCCCCAGGATAAGCCCCGTGCCGCAGCCAGCACGAGCAGAGCCTACAGGCCAGGACCACACCGGCCCTTCACCCTGGAGCCGGGAGGAAGGCTCGCCAGACGCCAGGCGGCTGGACTCATCCGCGTCAGGCCTGGCCCTCAGGCCTGGGGCCGAGTCTGTGGCCTAGATGCTGGGAGCAGGTTCCGAGTGGCTCTCCCCCCGTCCCTCTGCTCAGCCACCTGCACGGCTGGCTCAGAGAGGCAAGGCGGGAGGAGCTCACGGTGCAGCTGTAGGGGCACGACAGTGGGCCGAGTGCAGAGCCCTTAGACGAAATGCTGAGGGGGGTCAGGGGTCTCAGGGCCACAGCAGGAGCACCGCTCTCCTGCCCCTCCCCTGTGTGCTGGTGAAGGAGGTGAGCTGAATGGGGTGGGCTAGGCCAGGCTCCGGGGGCTGGTGGGACAGGCTCAGGGGAGGGGCAGCCTTGCTGACACTTGGCCGTGGGGAGGGCATTCAAAGGGGGAGCAGAGGTCCTTGGCTAATGACCTGTCTCCTGCCTGCCCAGCTCCAGGACTCTCTGTGGTTGGGTCCATCTAGATCCCTCTCTCTGTGGATAGATGGGGAAACCGAGGCCCAGGGGACACAGTACCTGAGATCACAGGGCCAGACAGGGGCAGGGCCAGTCTAGAGGTCCAACCCTTCCCCATCACCCTGGACTCAATGGGGCATGTCCAGCCTTGGGTTTCAGGAGGCTGGAGCACGTGAGACCATGAGCCCCAGGGAGTGCATCTTGTGGAGGCGCTGACCCTCCCCAAAGGGCTCTGACAGCCCCAGCTAGAAGCAGCCCCAATGCCACGACCTTGAGTCCTGTCCCTTGGCCGACACAGGGCTGAGTCACATCGCGACGTCTCCTGCTTGGATGCTGGCAGCTCTGACTCCATCACAAGAGGAATGGAGGTCAGAAATCACCTGCGTGTTGGACCACGAGGACACTGAAGGCACACACATGCACACAAGTGTGCATACATGCACTAAGCACGCGGGCACGCGTGCCTACACGTGCACACAGGGGAGTGACGCACACACATGTATACACGCGCACACACCCCTGCATACGTGCGTGCACACACTTCCTCAGATGTGCTCGCTTCCCCCAGGGCCCGGTGTCTTCACCCCACCCAGGGTTCTCCTGACACTGAAACCCAGGCTCATGCTCTGGGCCTCTCCCCCTCCCACCTCTCAAAACCCATTGCCAGCTGCTGAAGCCGGGACCCTCCCATGACCTCGTGCTCCCTGGGGACCTGCTCCCTGAGCTGCCCCCACAGATCCACCTTCTAGAACAGCAGCAGCAGCTGTGACAGCAGAGCTCAGGTGCTGTGGGCCTCCGTCCATGGTGAGTGGCAGGATCTCGAGGTTTAGAAAGTTCTGGATCGGAGTCCTGGCTCCTCTGCTTCTTCATGTCATCTCTCCTCTTGGAAACAGAGCTGCCATATGGTGTCACAGGGAGAGCAGACGCACGCACACCGCGAGGGGCTGTGCACGGATCAGGGCGCGTAATGGCCGCCGCCACCCATCACGTGTCCCTGCCCACCGGGGCCACAGACCCAGCCTGCAGGAGCCCCGGAGGAGCCGCCGTGGCAGATGGCAGGAGGGGCCGAGCAACCAGTGAGAGCCCGGGCCTGCCCTGGATCCCTCTGTCCTCCTTCAGGCATCTTGCCTGACGGCCACGCATTCAGACATTCAGACACATCAGCATTTTGTAAAATGTCAGCTCGAGCCAGGGACCCTCGTGGGCTGCGGTTGCTGCCGACCGTCTGATCTTGACGTATTCCGGACAGTGTGAGCGCGCTGGAGCTTCCTTTGCATGTGGAAGAAGCCAGAGAACACAGGAAGGACATGCAAAACATCCATTTGGCCCTGATGCTTCTTAGAATTGCACAGGCTGGGGGTGGGGCTTGCGCTCAGGAGCCACCTCGTCCCCTCCTCCCAACACAGCCAGCTCTCTGCGTCCGCTTCCTGATGAGGGCCAACCCCACTCTGCTGGAATCCCCGCCCCCTGGGAGGCAGGACCCCACTGCCTCTCAGATCAGCGTCAGCGCTAAGAAGTCTTCTGTTCCATCCACATAGGCAGACCTGCCCTTCTGCCACACCCAGCCAGACAAAATAGGAGGGACAAGGTGTAGGTGGCTCGAGAGGCAGCCCTGGACACCCAAGCGTGGTCAGAAAATGCTTGACCAAGGAAGGGTGACCTGGCTGGACAGTCATATAGGAGCCCATGTGGGTCATGGAGACAAATTTGTATTTCCCTGCTGTGTAGGTCACTTGGATGGCTGTAAGTGGCATCTTTCTTGGCGCATTTACGTGATTTTTCTGATGATTCGTGATATTAAGCATCTGGTGGCGCCCTCATGGCCGCCGGGGTCCCTCTGTTCTGCGAATTGCCTCTTCATACCTGGCGCTCATTTTTGACTGTGTTTCTCATCTGCTACTTCTTGCTCTCGGGGCATCCTAAAGGATCCTCGTATTGACAACATTGCAGATTTCCTCACCGAGGCTGGGTCTGTGTCTCTGGAGTCCTTCACTTTGGAGAAAAGTTCTTTCTGATGCGACCAAGTCTACCAGTGACTCCCCATCTCATGCTTCTGCTAGTGGGGTCTTGAACAGAAAGCCCTTCCCCCCACCCCAAGGTCACAAAAATATTCTCCTGCATTTTAAAAAACAGCTTTATCATTTACCATTCTCACTGATGTACTGAGTTAATTTAGTTAATATGGTGGGAAGTGGGAAATCGATTTTATGTTCCTCCATACACTGCCAACACTTCTCATTCTATTTAGTGAGTAATCTACCCTTTCTGCAATTATTTATTACATGTATCAGCTGCACACACACTCAGGGGTGTCTTTCCCAGCCCCCCTGCCCTCCACTCCCCGTCCATGTGCCCCTGACAGTCCCACACCCCTCACTCCTGTGCTGTATCCTGAAGACCAGGAAGTGAGCTTCCCCCAACGCCCAAAACTTTGCTCATCTTTTTCAAAATGTTCTAAGCTATTCATAGAGTTTATTTTTTTAGACATAATTTAGAATTCATTTTTCAAGTTCTAAAAATTGCTATTGAGAGTTTGATCAGATAATGTATTGAATTCATACATTAATTTAGGAGAAGTTGACATCTTTACAATGTTTTATTACCTCGTTCGAGAGCACAGTTGTATCTGTCAGCAACTGCTATCATACTTGTGCATAACAAGCAGGCTGAAAACCCAGTAACTCACAACAACAAGCTCGCTGATGAGGGGAGCCTGTGGCTCTGAGCGCTCGTCCCGCCTGGGTGGCCTGGGGTTGGTCGCAGCAAGGGTTCAGAGCTGCTGCGTGAGTCAGCTCTTCTCTTTGGACGAGTGGCCAACTCCAGGGCAGGTTCTATTCATGGAGAAGGCAAGAGGAACAATGCCTTGCCTCCAAAACCCTCAGCTCAGCCCCCACACAATCACTCTGCCCACCTTCTGTTGTCAAGGCAGCCAAGCCCAGTATCAGAGGGCAGGGGAGTAACTGGACGACTCTCCCCTCGGCCGAGGGCAGGACCTCTAACACCGTTACAGGGGAGGCAAGACTTGAAAACAGCCATCCTGCTTCCCCACAAAGGTAAATCTCCTTATTTATTCAGCTCTGTTTTTACATTAATTATGAGAGATGCAAACACTTCTCGGGAAGGTCGGGCCCCTTGGTCAGGTTGACTCCTGCCTTGGGACCCTCCTTGCTGCTGCTTGGATGGTCCCGCTGCAGCAGCTCCCGCCCAGCCAGCCCTCCTCCCTGGCGGCAGGCACCCAGACGGGAACACGAGCTCCTCCACACGAGGGGAAATGAAACCAGGTCCTCTGCATCGCTCCATCAGCTCAGGGGCCTACTTTCAGGAACATGGTATGAACAGATTGGAGTGGAGCTTGGACCCCGGGAAGGAGCTCATTCCTGGAGCCAGGCCACGTCAATTCCAAGGCCGATTCTGCCACGGATGTGCTGCAGGGCCCGGCGTGTCCCTTGGGAGCCCTGGGCCTCCAGCTCTCCCATGTGTAAAGTGAGGGGACCAGACCTAATGACTCCCAAAGGCCTGTCCCCAGTCTATGGCATTTTAGGAATCTATAATTTGGGGATTATCTGAAAAGCATCCCGGCACGGGAAGAGGGAAAATCCTGCAGAGGGGAGGGCCAGGGGACGCCTGGGTGTCGGTGATGAATTCAGAGAGAGGTGTGTGTGCGTGTGTGTGTGCTGGGGGCGTGGAGACAGGAATGCTCACTGTGTTCAAGTTTTTAAAGGAAGTAATGGGGCGGAAAGAGCAGAACGGTCCTGGGTGGCTGGGATGTCAGAACTAGGAACCAGTGCCGGAAGACACGAGAAACAGACGCAGCCCGACCCACGGAGGCAATCTTCCTCTACACAACGCTTCCCAGTTAGGAGATGGGCTTCCTGAGCAGAAGGGGCTCAGGCCCGGGCAGGGACAAGGGTACGCCCACTTTGAGCTCTATAATCCTTTGATAACATGTGTCTTCTGGTGTTTCTCCTTTTATCTCCAGCAGAAGGGAATCCTTGTCATCTTGTCTTGCCCTTTCTCTCCCTCTAAACACATCCCCTGGTCTCTGACAGAGGGGCCGTGGGGGGACCAGCCTGATGGATCCCATGTTCCAGCCAACTGACAGTCAAACACCCCAACACAGCTTGCCCTGAGGCAGCTCCTGGCCTGTGTGCTGCAGGGGGGAGCTTGGGGCACCAGGACAGGAGGAGGAAGGACAGGTGATAGAGGTGAAACCTTTTAATCATTCAATTCAGTACTTGTATCTGGGCTTTTCCTTCTGGCATTGGACTTAAAGGCAGACAAGGATCTCCATGCCTGGCCACACCTAGAGGAAACCAGGTATGCTTTCCAGGCGATCAGAGGATTCAACCCCAGGAGGTGGAGGTGAGGGAGAGAGGGGGGAGAGAGGCCCTTCCTGCAAGGCCCACAGGCAGAGTGTGCTAAGCCCCCCACCCCAGGATGGTTCCTGTGTCCTGGATGACATCTTGGCCCAAGTCACCCAATTGGAGTGTCTGCCACGTGGGGGTGGGTGGGGACAGGGGTACCTGGCAGGCGCTGATGGAGGACTGAGAGATGTTGGTCCTTCCCAGCATCCTGTGGCTCACGACGCTTTTCTTTGCTCCTTAGCTCCCTGTGCCCACCCATGGGTGAGTGGGTGGGTGAACTAAGCTGGAGGGAGAGTGGCCTTCTTGTAAAGGGCAATCAATAGGGTGGGGTCAGGGGATGGAAGGCCCCACTTGGTTTCAGCATTCAGTGTGTATGGGATCTTCCTTCCACAGCCCAGAGATCGGTGCCCTCAGAGCTCCTTTCACGTTTCCATGGTAACCACATCCCCCAGGAGGACTCATGGGCCTTCTTCTGCCGCTTCCTTCTTTGCATCCCTACATCCCAGCACAGAGGAGGTGCCTATCGAATGCCGTTGCCACGAACAGGTACAGGAATGCAGCTCAGTCCCCTCTGCTGCTGTGTGACCACCTGCCCCACCCTAGCCCCTCTGCCCAGGATGGCTGGGCACAGTCCCTGCCTTCCAGAAATAGACGGTCACGTGAAAGCAATGTGCCAGGGAATCCCTTCGGTGGGATCTGGGAAGGGCATGGCTTAAGAGAGAGAAGGGAAGCATGTGCTGGGCACCGTGTCTGTGCTTTACTCTCTCTGTTATGTCTTCTCTATCTCATGACAAGTATTTGAGGTGGGGGCTACTATTCTCCTGTACGTGATCGGAAGCTGCACTTGGAGAAGTGTGGTGATTTTTCTCTGAGCCCCACAGATAAGAACTGGAATTCAAACCCAGACAATTCAGTCTGAATTCCGAACCAGCACCTGATGGCTGTGGAGGATTCTAGAAGGACAGCTCCATCGTGTGATGCCAAGGGCACCTGGGAATCTGTAAGCCCATCCAGTCAACTCTGAAGGTGGTGCTATGAGGTGAAAACTTGCTTCTCCTCAAACCCACCTCGTGGAAGTTCCAGCACAGGTAACACCAAAGTTTGGAGAGACCAGGGTGCTTACACACAAAGGACTTTCTTATCTTCCTAGGAAAAATAAATCCCATGAAATAGAACTCAAATAACATTTATTCAAGAACCTCAAGTATTTTTGTGTTGTCTCCACTCCAAAACACTGCCTCGTTTTCTCTGGACTTTGTACGGGCAGCCCAGATAAATACAACCCCAGATGATTTTTACTGAAATTACCCAAGCAATTGCTTCCGTTTTTGGTTTCTACATAAAATTGTGTTTGCTGGCCCCCGAGAGTGTGCTCAGGATGAAATTAGGTTGTGTGAAATTGAAAATATGGGGGAAAACAGACCATAGAAGCTTATAGTCTGGTTATGGGGAAAAATTAATTGTATGAAACAGATGCCCTCTACTTATAGAACGTGTTGTGCCAGACCAACACTCCCACAAATAATGGTTATTAAACTTGGACAAAATGCAAGATGAACTGCTGTTTGAAGGCATCAGAGTGTAACTGAGACAGCCAAGATCATGTTCCCAGGAGGAGGGAACAGAGGAGGTAAGGGGATGCTTCCCCCTCTGGGGATGTTTGTAATTTGCTGCTTGGGTCATAGAGTCCAAGCAGAGAGCTGCATCTCATGGCTCTGAAAAGATCAAAGGGAATTCAGGATCATCAAGGCAGTCAGGACTTGAGGGACCAAGGTCCATGAGAAAAGAGAATTTCATAGATGGTGATCCCACCATTTTGAACAAATGTTTCCCTTGGGGAATTTGCCAGACCCCAAACCTCATATGGTCGTAGAGCCTAGAAACCATGCACAGAGCAGCTGAGCAACCATGCACAGGGCTCTGAAGCCAAGGAGGGCTTTGGAGTCTTACAGAACTTGGGAGAAAAAACTGGAGAAGGCACCCTCACTCTCTGAGCAGAGGCCCCAACAGTGCAACAGACGGGGAGTAGAGACTAATGGAAATAGAACCACCTTTGGCAAAGCCTGAAACCAGCCTCAGAATGTTCCCATCCCCACCTGGACCAGCATGGTGTCCTGCTCTAACAGCTGGGCCGGGGAAAATTAAGTCCACTCGGGTGGGAGATGACCGCTTCTGGATTCCCCAGTGTTTCTCATACACATTGTCAAACAGTCATTAAAAGTGTGTCAGGCATCCCATAGAGAAGATGAAAATCTGAGAAGAAGATAAGGCAATAGGAACAGATCCGCATGTGATCCAGACACTGGAGTTCTCAGACACAGCCTTTAAAATAACTCTAACTAGCACAGTCAAGAAAATACATAACCACCTTGAGAATTTTACCAAAGAACAGGTAAGAATAACAATGACCTAGAAATATAGTAACTGAAACCAAGAACTATGTAAGTCAGGGACAAGGCAGGAGACATAAACCAGATTTGAACAGAGAATTTTTAACATAAAGAAGTGTTAATTGTTAACAGGGGACTAACTATCAAGATTTAAAGAGCAAGGTGTAAAAGCTGTGGGAGCAGCCGTCGTCTGGGCAGTGAGGGCACTGAGGAGGGGTCCCTGAGCCCAGGATCTGGACCCCACTGCAGAGGGCGTGGCTACTGAGGGGCCACAGGCTAGGACCCATGAGCAGCCCACCACCCACTGAACTGCCAATGAAACTCTCCAGGAAGCTTCCCACCAGGAGTTCTGAATTCAGAAGGGAATGATTTGAAATGGAAGGCTGGTCACATAGGAAGGGAAATAAAAAGCAATGAAAAGGGTAAATATGTGGGTAGTAATAATGAAACTGGAAGGTTTTGTATACACTTAAAGTAAAAATACATGAGGACTTCACAACTTTCCCACATGGCAGAGGAGCTTCTATCAGACCAACTCTCCTACAAATAACAATGATAAATCTTGGAGAAAATAGAAAAGCATCCCTGTTTTATAAAAATAAATATAAATAAAGTCAATACCCCAAAACCAGTTGCATTTCTATACACAAACAGTACATGATCTGAAAATGAGGTTACAAAAATAATTGCATTTATCAATACAATATAGCACCACAAAGAATGAAATACTTAGGAATTAACATAACCAAGGAAATGAAAGACTGGTACAATGAAAACTGCAAGATATTGCTGAAAGAAAGTAAAGAAGACATAAATAAATGGAAATACATCCATGTTCATGGATTGGAACACTTAATATTAATAAAATGTCAATATTACCAAAGTGATCTACAGATTCAGTGCAATCTCTATCAAAATCCCAATGATTTTTTTTTGCAGAAATAAAAAAACCCATCCTAAAATTCATGTGGAATTTCAAGGAACCCTGAATAGCCTGAAAAAACAATCCTGAAAAAGAACAAAACTGGAGGAGTCACAATTCCTGACTGCAAAACTAAGTACAAAACTACAGTAATCAAAACGGTGTGGTACTGGCATAAAGACAGATGTGTGGGCCAATGGAGTAGGTCAATAACAATTATAAATTCTGGAGAAAATATAAAAACAACTATTGGAAGGCACTGGGGAGGGAGCAAAAGAAGGCAGAAGCTGGAGGAAATGTTACCCCTGAAATAAGGGGGTTAATTTGGGCCAGTTCTCCATCCACCTGGCTTTTCTCCTGAGGGAATGCCCAATCCACAGGGCACAGTCAGATCAGAGGTCAAGAAGAAATCAGCAGTCTTACTGGGCTGGGGAGTCAGACATCAAAGTTTAGAACTGCCAAGGAGGCTGGAAATTGAAGGAGAAAATCCTGGATTGCAGGAAGTCACCGAGGAAGATACCCCAAACCTGCAACCAAGCTCCCATCTGACTCCTAAACTGTATAGACACAGGGCGAGGCTCTAGGGGCCTCACCGAAAAGAGAGCTGGAAGGCTGAAAGGATGAAGCAGAGAATCCAGCAGCGGCCGGGTGCTGGAGAAAGAGTGTAGAATTCAAATTTCACCAAGTTAGAGGGCCTTGATAAAGACCTTGGGCACTGACTGAAACTCCAGAAGGAGCTTAGGATTAAGGACCACATCTTAAGACTAAGATCTACACCCTGAGACTAAGGGAAATTGAATAGATTTCTCCAACACAACCTATAGGACTAGAGGACCAAGATGATATACCAGTAATTTAATTGCCTTCCAGGACTCACTTGAATACTCTTAGAAAGGATAACAGAAGCTAAAGACTTTACAAGTCATCATCCACAATGTCCATTACAAAAACAATAATAACTGTGGAGGGTGGGGAATTGTGGAGATGTTGTTCAAGGGCACACTTGAAACTAGATAATGAATGAGTCCTGGAGATCTAGTGCACAGCAGAGTGATTATAGTCAACAAGACTGTATTCAATTTGCTAAGAGGCTAGATCTTAATTGTTCCTGCCACAAAAAAGAAATGATAATTATGTGACATGACAGGGGTGTTAGCTAACACTACCATGGTAATCATATTGCAATATATAAATGTATCAAGCCAACATGTTGTATACCTTAAATTATACAATGTTATATGTCAATTATATTTCAAAAAAACAGAAGCAAAAATTATCATACGTGGGATGAGGCAGAAATCTATCATACAACGTCAAAAAGAAAAAAAAATAGTTATAAAAACAGATCCAGACATGAAATTAGAAGAAAAAGACTTTAAGGTATCTATGATACCTATGTTAAATGTGTTTATAGGTAAAAATGTATATAATGAGTGAAGAGGTAAGGAATGTTTAGGAGAGCTATCAAAATTCCAAAGCAAGGAGAAAAATTCACTAGGCTCTACAATAGAAGAGATCATTGTGCTGGAGGACAGGTTCTTTGAGTCTGAATAAATTAAAGCATGAAGGGAAAAAACTGAGCTCCATTCACCTGTGGAACAATATAAGTGATCTAACATGTATGTAACAGAATAGGAAGGGAAAAGTATTCAAATACATTTTATCTGAAATGTTCTAAATGTGAATAAGACATCAGTCTATCAATCCAAGAAACTCAGTAAAACCAAGCAAAAAAAAAAAAAACACAAAGAAAAATGCAATTAGGCACATCCTAGTCAGACTACTGAATATCACAGCTAAAGGGAGAATCTCCAAGGCATGGAGAGGGGAAAAAGCAGCGTTATACACAGAGGCAAGGATAAAAATAAGAGCCGATTTCTCACCAGAAACACTGAGGCAGGAAGGCTGTGGAATGCCATCTTTCCATGTCAACCTAGAATTCTATAAGCAGCAAAATGCTTTTGAAGTTGAGGGTCAAATACTTTCATAGAAACGAAAACTGAGAGAATTCATCACCAGTGCTCCCAGGTTGGAACAAAAAGTAAATATTCCTCCCATAAAAGGAAAAAAATGGAGCACTGGAAATGCTAGCACTGGAAATGGCATGTGTATGGGCAAATATGATGACTTTTCCCTTAAATTCTTGAAAAGCTGGTTCACAAATAATAGTCAAGAGAGATGACAGAATTAGAATATCACCCTCTGCGCCTCCGAATGAGTTAGGAGGGCCAGGCATTAGAAATCTATGGCTGTTCACATGACAAGGAGATATCATCAGAAATTATGTGCCTCCTACTGTCTGGCCAAACACCAAATAGCATTTTCCGAAAGGGATTAAGCTTGAGTCTGACCCGGTCTCTGGACCCAGCAGCCAGTGTGCAGAAAGTATAAAGACAGAGGAACACATGGAGAATGCTATCAGCAAAATGCAGACTGCGGGCAAGTCTACAAGTCAAAGGGACCAGGCTTCCCCACAGATAGTGCGGAGGAGCCAGAAGAAGTAGGAGGGACCTGCAGGATAAAAGAAGCTTAAAAGGCATGTCATAGTTTTAAATTGGGCAAGAGTAAGCAGTAGTGTCCAAGGATTCACCTTTGAATGATAAAACTGGTTTTTTAATAAAAAATTTAATTGCCATGAAAATCAGGACAGTGGTACTTGTAGGGGTTTGGAGGGGAATAGAGAGGCTTTGATTGAGATGCAGCTCATGAGCAGGGCTCCTAGGATGGGGGACAAAGTTCTATATCTTGCACTGGGGGTGGTTATCAGGGTGTTTGCCTAAGAATACATTGTAAACCACACGTGTGATTTTCTGTTTCTGTGTTTTAAAATATAAAAATATTTTAAAGGTAAATTGACACTTTAAAGCAAAAATAATAATTTAATGTGGTAGTTTAAAACGTATGTGGAAGTAAAATGACGGCGCATGCATGCAGTGAGGGAATTGATGAGCTGCTTGAGGCTGGAGAAAGAAGGACCCCTGAGAATTAAAACAAGTCCTTGGGTTCACGCAGGGCAGCGGGTATTGGGATCATCTCTTGTTCCAGCAGTCAGACAGCAAGACCTCGTGACTCATGGGGCTCGGGTATGCAGGAAGTCTTGCCTCAGGAGTGGGGAATAATTATCCTGAGACTAACCGTGACTCTGATCCAGCCTGATGAAACTTAGAAGAAGACCTGAAAGGGGAGAAATGTTTCCAAGGAACTCAACTATATCCCACGGCAATTCTCAAGAACGTTATTAGAAACACAAAAATACCCAGCACCCAACACAATAAAATGCACAATATTTGCTATCCAGCCAACTTACCAGGTGTGCAAAGAAGCAGGGAAATATGACTCAAGATGATGAGAAGAAGCTTTCAGTAGAAAGTGACAGAGGACTGACATAGATTGTAGCAGTAATAGGCAAGGACGTTAAATAGCTCTTGGAACTATGTTCCACAGGTTCAAAAAGGGAAAGATGGAACATACTAAATAACGACATAGAGAATGTGAAAGGACCCAAATTGAACCTCTAGATATACACACGGCTATGTCAAGTGTAGACGGAAAAAAATAAATACGGAAAAACAACAATGAAAAGATAGGCTGATTAGAAAACAGACATTGAAAACTAGCATTAACCCAAATATCATCAATAATTACTTTAAATTTAAATTTTCTCAACACCCCAATCAGAAGACCGAGATTTTCAGGTTGGATAAAGAAATAAAGACCCAACTTTATGCTGCCTACAGAAGCCCACTCTAAATATCAAGATACAAATAGGATAAAAGTAAAGTGATGGAGAAGGGTATATTGTGCTAGCCCTCATGAAAAAAAGGGGTGTGGGTGGCTGGAGTAGCTACAATAATATCAGACAAAGTGGATTTCAGAGCGAAGAATGTTACCAGGGATTTAAAAAATTCATTTTGAGTAATGAAGGGGTCAATTCATCAAGAGAACATCATAATCTTAAATGTTTATTCACCTAGTAACAGAATGCCTGAAGCCAAAACTGATAGAAGCACAGGAAAATAAACCCACAAAAATGGTGAGACCTAAATGCCTGTCTTTCAATAATTGATGGAGTTAAGCACAGCGAATCAGTAAGGACATTGAACAGCACTGTTAACCAATGTGACCTGACTGACGTTTATTAAAGCACATTCTTTTCAAGTGCACATGGAACATTTACCAAGGCAGACTGTATTCCGGCCATTAAGACAAGATCTCAATACATTAAAAAGGATTCAGGTCGTTCAAAGTATGTTCTGTGACCACAATGGACTTAAATTAGAAATCGAGAGGAAAAAGATTTCTGGAAAGTCCCCAAATATTTAGAAACTAAATAATACACTTGGAAGTGATCCATGCATCAACAAAGAAACCCAAAGGGAAATTGAAAGTATTTTGAACTGAATGAAAATTAAAACAGAGCGTGTCAGAATTTGGAAACTGTCACCAAAACAGTAGGTTGGGGCAAATTTAGACAGCTAAGGACCAATATTCGAAGAGAAGACAGGTCTCAAATCAAAGCCCTGTGCCTTTACCTTCAAGAGCCAGAAAAAGCAGAGCAAACCGAACTGAGATTCAGCAGAAGTGAGGGGACACTCAGATGAGAGCAGAGATCAGTACAGTAGAGGACAGGAGAGCAGCAGAGGAGATCAATGAAGCCAAAAGCTGATTGTTTGGGGAGAATATCATTAAAATTGGTAATTCTCTAACTGGACTGAACAGGAAAAAAGAGAGAAGACATCAGTTATAAGTATCAGAAATGACAAAGATGACATCGCTACAGATTGAACAGATATTAAAAGGATAATGAGGACATATTATGAACCTTATTCCAATAAATTTGATAACTTAGATAAAATTCACAAATTCTTTAAATATTCAAATAACCAAAGTTCTCTGATCAGCAAGTAACTAACTGGCATGACCCTTCATTTCTTTAAAGAAAATGGATTTGTAGCTGAAGACTTTTCCACAAAGAAAACTCTTATGATTTTTGCCACAGTGACACCACAATATGGTGGGGAACACTAGTCTTTTCAATAAACGATGTGGGGTCAATTGGATATCTATATGGGGAAGAAAAAGAGTTGACTGTCACCTCACATCATTTAAAAGTTGTCTAAAACCACATCAAAACACCAGTTCTGAGTTGGATTTTAGACCTAACTGTGAAAAGTAGAACAAAAGTGGCCAGAAGATGACATAGGCCACCTTCTTGAACTTAAGGTAGTCGCCAACCATGATGGAAAAGATTAACACACTGTATTTGATTAGAATTAAGAATTTACGTCCATCAAAAGACTCAGAATATATTTAAAAGAGAACTTCTATAAATCAACAGGGAAAACACAAACAACCCAATTTTTTAAAATGATAAATAGCTTGAACAGGAACTTCACGAGGATAACACCGAATTGGGCCATAAACAAGAGTGCCTAATCTCATTAGTCATCAAGAAAACGTACATTAAAATAACATAACAGCAGCACTACTCAAAAGGGCTAAATTTTTAAAGTGCAAATGTCAGCAAAGACGTGAAGTAACTAAAAACACTCAGCCAGGGATTTCCCTGGTGGCGCAGTGGTAAAGAGTCTGCCTGCCAATGCAGGGGACACAGGTTCGATACCTGGTCCGGGAAGATCCCACATGCCGGGGAGCAACTAAGCCCCTGCGCCACAACTACTGAGCGTGTGGTCTAGAGCCTGTGTGCCACAGCTACTGAAGCCCATGCCCCTAGAGCCCGTGCTCTGCAACAAGAAAAAGCCACCACAATGAGAAGCCCGCACACCACAACGAAGAGTAAACCCCGATTGCTGCAACTAGAGAAAGCCCTCACGCAGCAGAGATGATCCAATGCAGCCAAAAAATTAAAAAAAATTAATTAATTAAAAAAAAAACCACTCATCCAGCAGGAGTGTAAACTGGTATAACCGCTTTGAAGCAGTGTTCACCAGTATCCAGTGAAGCTGAGTCTACCCCCCTCATCGCATGACCCAACAGAAATGTTGTAGGTAGTCATCAAAATATATGCACGTGGAGATTTACACCAGTTCTAACGATAATAACAAAAAAAACTAGTAACGATCATATTGCCCATCAATAGTAAAATCGATAATAAATTTTCATATAGTCATGAATGAGTAATATAGCCGTAAATAATGGAATATTGCTACTTGCAACAATATGGATGACTCACAAACATAATGTTGGAAGAGGCCAGACACAGAAGAGTACGTAGTACATGATTCATTTTATATAAAGTTCTAAGAGTACATAGTACACGATTCATTTCATAGAAAGTTCTAAAGTTCTAATCTAGTGTACAATGCTGGAAGTTAGAGTGGTGGTGGTGGTGGTGGTCTTTGGGGGGTAGTAATGGGAGAGAAGGCTGCCAGTAAGGGTCTATTTCTCAACTTGGCTGGTGGTTACCTGGATGAGTTCACTCTGTAAAGTCTCATCAACCTGTCCACTCACATTTTTCTGAATGAGTATTCTATTTACATAAAATGCCAAATAGGGTTACGAAATAGACAACAATGGAATTCAAACTGTGCGGTGTTGGTGCTGCACGAGGGGCAGCTTACCTACCGCAACAGGGAGATCCAAGTTCAAATCCCAGTTCTACAGGGTCCTAGTCCCAAACCCCATGGAAGCCATTTAAGCTTCCTCACCTTCAATGGCCCCATCTTTCTGCCCCTTTACACTAAGTCCCATACATATGAACAAGTTTCTTCCCGAGAGCACATTCGTAAGTCCAATTTGTTCATAAGTCCAGCAAAGTTAGCCTAGGTACCCAACAAACACAATCAGCTATGTATCAATAGTACTCTACTATAATAGGTTTATAATACTTTTCACACAAATAATAAATAAATACAAACACAAAAAATACTACCGTACAGTACACAAAAGCACAACCACTTGCAGAGGATGCACGCACACAACAATGTTTGCCAGACGCGTGAACTAACTTATGTGATTGGACATGCGAAAGCACGTTCACATCTTTGAAAGTTCGCAACTTGAAGGTTCGTATGTAGCGGACCTACTGTACAGGATTGTTTGGGGTTGAATAGATGATCTAATTGTGCTCCTAATTTAAGACCTGGTTTATAGCAGACATGCTAAGAATAACAATGGTGTTGGGTATTGGTTATCAATGTGGGCTCTGGAGTCAGACTGCTGGGGTTTGAATCCAACCTCCTCCACTTACTGCTGTCTGACCTTGGGAGAGTTATGTAACACTCCAGTCTTGTTTCCTTATCTGTAGAATGAGGCTAATAAGGAGAGGAATAAATTAGTTAAGACTTAGCACATAGAGCGTCCCGTGTATCCATCTGCAATTACTATTACTATTACTATTACTCTTTGATACTGGAGCTTGGAGAAGGAAAATCCTTGCCAGCAGGAGGAAAGATTCCCAGGGAAGGCGGGCTTCAGGTGGCCTTGCCAGGATGAAGGTGCTTTGGAGGATCTTAAGTCAGGTGAAGTAGGGCTTTGTGGTTCCCTCCCTTGCCCCACCCCATTACCTGCATAGGATCCCCCATCAAGAGGGTCAAGAGAAGTATGAAGTCCAGCCCTAATCAACTCTGTCCCCATTTTCCACAGAAGAAACTGCATTCCGAGGGGTGAGGGCACTGTTCAGGGTTCCAGGGGTCCTGAGATGGACATGGGTCAGATCTCTCCTTCTCTGCTCCCTAAACACTGGACTCACTCCCAGGTGCCCAGAGCTGTAGCCTGAGCAGTCCTATTTTCTGGATTGGATGAGAAGGCCTTGTGGGACACACGTTCCTGAGGCTCCCAGATGTGCTGGGCGAGGGCACACGGATGAAAGGATAAAGCCCAGCCAGGGAAGCAGGGGACTGTGCCTCCTTCAGATGAAAACACTGATCACCACCGGCTCCCCCCGGATCCCTCTTTGCCGTCACACCTTTCTGCAACGAGCTAATGGGCTTTTACAGATTTTACATCCAACACACCAGTTATAGTTCAAAGAACCACGTGAAGATTTGAGCATTTTTCTTTTACCACGTTTCCTGATCTTTATGAAGAACTAATTAAAAACTTTTTTTTTCTGTTGTTGCTTGTCTGACAGTTTTGCCAACTTGCAGTCTGACACGCGGAGCTAATTAGAAGTGAAGGCCGTCAGCAGACGCCCACGTCTGAGGTGCGGGGGGGCTGGGAGGACGTGCCTCTTAGAGACGTGGTGTATCAGAGAAATCAGCCCTTGGTTCTCCCAAGTCAACATTTGTGGGGCCGTTCTTTGGGGACAAGTAGCCTAGGCTTGTAGCAGAGAATGGGACTGATGTGGTTTGACCGAGGAGCTTAGGTCACGATCTCCGGGAGACATGGACGGGCACGTGCTGTTATGATGGATGTCACCCTGGCCCTCACCATGACTTTGCACAGGGGAAACTGAGGCCCTTGGAAGTAAGGAACCCAGACTGATGACACCCTAACTCCTCACAGCAACCCTGCAGTGTGGTTACTACCATCCTCATCTTACAGATGGAGAGCCAGAGCTCAGCTCAGGGACAGACAGAGCCACCCTGGGTGGAGGGAGGATTTGACTCTGTGCCCAAAGAGGAATCCAGTCTCTCTCCGTGATACTGACCACAGAGCTGGGGACCCAGCTGTAGTCCTTTCTCCTCCAAGATACTGTCCTTTCTCTCTATCCAGGATACTCAGGCACACACATCTTATATCTCCTTTTATAAAAGGTTGATTGCAACCACAGCGTGAGGAGAAGGAAATGTGCGGTCCAGTCCTGTAGTGAGACTTTCTGCCCTCATCGTAGGCCCCAAACTCACCCTCAGCCACTAGAATCACAGGGCTGCTGGTGAGGATTCAGAGCCCCTCAAAATCCTTCCTCCAACTTCCCCCTGACACCTGACATTCCACCATTCCTCTCATCTACTGGGAAAGGGCCACAGCGACAACATTAATGTTCATTCACAGAGTAATTTCTGAGTGAGGTCATCATCAGCCACCGGAAGAGCTTCTGGAAAGCAAAGGCAGGAAGGCATGGCCTTGACCTCAAAGAGTTTATGCAAGAGAGGAAGCACTTAGACAGACAATGGTGACGGGTTACATTGAATTGGGTTCTGAGACAGGGGAGCATGAGGGAAGGTTCCTGAAGGATGCCTAGGGGTCAGCCAGGTGGAAGTGAGGGGAGGGAAAGAGTTGTTTGGGAATCCTATAAAGGCAAAGAGGCAAGAAAAAGCTTAGCATGTCTGGGAGAAGGTCCCTCTGGGGTGGGGGGTGGGGGTGAGAGATGAGGTTGGCAGGTGAGAAAGGCCTGGTTGTCGAGCTCCCTAACTTAGGTTTTGTTCTGGAAGCAATGGGAAAAACTGAAGGCATTTGAGAGAGTCTGTGGTGCCATCAGATGTGCAGCTGAAAGGCCTTCCTGCCTTTGGGGAGGGTAATAAAAATGGGGACCAGGGGGAGGGGGTGGCAAAGAGGCTGCCACAGTCACCTGGATGGGGATCCACAGTGGTCTTGCCCAGGGTGGAGTCAGCGGGCTGGAGACAAGGGGACAAACTCCATAAATTCAGTGGTAGAAGTGATAGAATTGAATGAGGGGTTGACAGGGACATGAGGGAGAAGGAACAGTCCCAGGTTTCTGATTTGGGCAATGACCTGGTTGAGAGTGGACGGGATTGGGAATTCAGGGTGAAGAATGAGGACAAGGAAAACATGAACTGGAATCTCAGAGAGCAGCCCTGGGCCCCCAGGGTGAGGGGCACGTTCATGCATTCATTCCTGCCCCCACTGGGCTGGATTCCTTCCTTCTTTTCCTCTGAATCGAGGCTTAATTTTGTCCCTGTGGGTACTTCCTTCTGGCCTAGTTAAGACAGTCCTCAGGAGTCTCATAAATGCCCTTTTATTTTAGAAAACATCTGGTCCTTTTTGTGATTGGAATTTAGGAAATACAGTTAATGCTGAGTCTCCACCTCTGTGGGTGGTAGGATTTAAGCAAACCTGGTTTGGAAGAGATTGACCTGGATGATATTTGCTGATTTGGGGACCAGGGACCCAAGAGTGTCTGAACCTCACCCAGCCAACCTCCTCCTCGTCCCCTGCAACGAGATTGTCAAGGAAGTTATCATGATGAACTGAGTGAAATCACTGACATTCAACTGTTCTTGACCCACAACAGTGGCAATTTCATGGGGTTCAACCAACACAAACAAGGAGACCCTGCAGGATTCTCTGATAAAAGCGAGTAACATTTTTGTGGGAAAAAGGAAAGGAAGTTATGGATGAGGGCCAAGAGGTCCTTCCCCTTAGAATCACCCAATTATCAATGCCAGATGATGGGGAGGTCCATTTTGCTTACTAATGGAATGCTTGCACCATAGATGCTGATAGAACCTTAATCTAGAATGAGGTTCCCTCATTGATTGATCAAACTGTGCTGCACATGCATGCACACACACACACAATACCATTGAGTTAGACCTTGATGACAAACACCTCTGGTGTAGAGGCCCCTTTGTAAGTAACTCTACCTGTCTGAGTTGGTTTGCATCCATTGAGAAGCAGATGCCAAGATGGGATTCAATGTGC
The DNA here is from genome assembly GCF_964270905.1 of Leucopleurus acutus. NCBI lineage: Eukaryota > Metazoa > Chordata > Mammalia > Artiodactyla > Delphinidae > Leucopleurus > Leucopleurus acutus. The sequence goes on from NC_139159.1 coordinate 82,311,083, forward strand.
AGAACATTTATTGGGGGAAACATCTGTGAGGAATCAAGGAGGGAGACTTGAAAAGATGAAGGAAGGTAGACTCTTCAGCTGTTCTGTAGATTTGACATCTGTAAAGGAAAGGGGGAAGTAGGAGGCTTGGATGACTTGATACAAATGTGGTGGTGGATCCAGAAGGGAATCTGTGGGATCCTTCAGTCAGCTGTGGTCCCTGCAGCAGGAGAAGCACATTTTACAGCCACCATTTCCTGTACCCTGAAAGGGTTCCACTGATTGTCACAGGATATAAATCACTGTGTTAAAGAAATTTGGTAAGGTGAAAGCTGTTGATGCCACTTAACCTGGAAAGGACTAAGCCTATGTGAAATTTGTGAAAACGTATTCTTTTGAAATGAATTTGACACACTGCATAAACCTCCTTCCATGTTGCCCATGATCAACACAAGCTGTGCTTCTCCAGGATCTTCAGTCTGGAAGACTGACCGTGTCTTTGCCTTGTTCCCTGCTGACTGCAGGGAAGCCATTAAGGAAGGAGATGGGAAAATGATCTGTCCTGTAGGTGGTGGTTAATCACGTAAGTGGACAAGGGCATGTAGGCAGAACTGGATTCAAATACTGACCCTGCCTCTCCCCTTCCCTGTTGTCCACACTTCGACATTCTCTAAACTTTCCTGAGCCACATTGGAAAAAATAACATTCCTAGTACTCCCCTTTCAAGGTGGCCATGAGAATTATGTGACATGACCTATAAACACTGCCTAGCAATGTGCTTGGCATGTCATGGGCTGTGTGTAAAGAACTAGCCTCTCCCATTCTCCCATTCTCCTTTCCTCTGTATTCCACCCTCTCCAGTACAGATGAAATACAATAAATTAAGTGATGTTTATTATTTAATGGATGATAAAATAGAAATTAAATATATTGGCTGATGTGGTTAAAAGCCACACCATAAATTGCGTTTGAACACCTCAGGACACACGAGTGTAGTCTTGGCTGGGAGCAAAGTCTCTTTCAGCACCATGGACAGCCACCCAGGAACTGAGGGAAGCTGCCCCCGCTGGGGCCAGGGCTGAACGAAACTATCTCAGCATGTTCTCTCTCTCTCTCTCCGGGTCTGTCGACAATATCTTGCCTCCATGTCCTGCGTCATCAAATTTCTCCACTCCACTGAATCATAAAATTCTTCTATAAATATCTTTCATATATATGAAATGTGCATGTATGTAAAATACATATAAATTATCTTTCCTATGCATGTACATGTATGTGAATGTGTGTGTACACATGTAAATTGGCCCTGAATTTCTATGAGCTGTGTCCTTTTCTCTCCTCTCATTCATAATATGTCCCCTTCAGCAAATTGTCTCTACTTGTTTCCACTTTTTCTCCTTCCCTGACCCCATGTAATCCATGAGTTTATTCTTACCATTTAACCAAACAGCACTTGTAATGTCTTCATGATGCTAAACCCCAATGGTCACCTCTCGTCTCCTATTTCACTCAGCCTGTTGCTAGTATTTGAGGTGCCCCTTCTTCTGCAGCAACCTCTCCACTTCACTTCCAAGACACTGAACAGTCTTGGTCTCCTCCAACCTCACTGGTCACTCTTTCTCAGTGTCCTTCACTGGTTTTCCCAGCAAAGTTCCACACTATCTGAAATACCCACCCATACACACAACGTCTCCACACCATATCCCACCACCCTTTCCATTACCCACTCCTCTCCCACCACAATTCCACCTCGGGCTCTTTTCCCTTGTGGCCCTTCTCTCTAGAGTGTCCTTCCTCTGATACAGTCATGGCTTCCTCTTTGTCTTCAAAGACAATGTTCAAAAGTCACTTGATCAGATGCCTTGCCTGACCACCACACATAAAATAGCACCTTCCACAACCATTCTCTTTACCTTGTAACACCTGTCACCCCTCGACATGTCCCTTATTGTCTGCTTTCCTCACTGGAGTGCAAGCTCCACGAGGGCAGAGTGTCTGCCTTGTTCACTAAGCCATGCTCAGCACTCGAAACAGCACAGGCGTCCTTAACACTTGTTGAAGGAAAGAAAGAAAGGAAGGAAGTGAAGGAGGAAGGAAGGGAGGGAGAAAGGAAGAAAGGAAGAAAGAAAGAAAGAAAGAAAGAGGAAGAAAGGAAGGAAGTGAAGGAGGAAGGAAGGGAGGGAGAAAGAAAGAAAGAAAGAGAAAGAAGGAAAGAGGAAGAAAGGAAGGCAGGAAGTGAAGGAGGAAGGAAGGGAGGGAGAAAGGAAGAAAGGAAGGAAGAAAGAAAGAAAGAAAGAGGAAGAAAGGAAGGAAGTGAAGGAGGAAGGAGGGGAGGGAGAAAGAAAGAAAGAAGGAAAGAAAGAAAGAAAGAAAGAAAGAAGAAGAAAGGAAGGAAGTGAAGGAGGAAGGAAGGAAGGGAGAAAGAAAGAAAGAAAGAAAGAGAAAGAAGGAAAGAGGAAGAAAGGAAGGAAGGAAGTGAAGGAGGAAGGAAGGGAGGGAGAAAGGAAGAAAGGAAGGAAGAAAGAAAGAAAGAAAGAGGAAGAAAGGAAGGAAGTGAAGGAGGAAGGAAGGGAGGGAGAAAGAAAGAAAGAAGGAAAGAAAGAAAGAAAGAGAAAGAAATGAAGGAAGGAAGGAAGGAAGGGAGGGAGAAAGAAAGAAAGAAAGAAAGAAAGAAAGAAAGAAAGAAAGAAAGAAAGAAAGAAAGAAAGAAAGAAAGAAAGGAAGGAAGGAAGGAAGGGAGGGAGAAGGAAAGAAAGGAAGGAAGGAAGGAAGAAAGAAAGAAAGAAAGAAAGAAAGAAAGAAAGAAAGAAAGAAAGAAAGAAAGAAAGAAAGAAGAAAGAAAGAAGGAAAGAGGAAGAAAGGAAGGAAGGAAGAAAAAGAAAGAAAGAAGGGAGGGAAGAAAGAGGGGGAGAAAGAGAGAAGGGAGGGAGGGGAAGAGGGTGGGAGGGAGGGAGGGAGGAAGAATGAATGAATTTTGGTGCAGGGCATCTCCAATATTGGCTGGTGACCCCTGGATACCAGGGACCAGTTCTGACTCATTTTCACATCCTCTCAGGACTTGCCACATGATACTTGGGAAATGATTGCCCAGTGAGCAGATTATTGAATGAATGACTGAATCACCCAAGCAGCCCAGGATGGGGAGGGGGGTCTAGCTTTTGTTCCACCCAAGATCAAGTAGGTCAGGGAGCACAGCCCAGGGGGATGAACACGTCAAGGGTCCAGATTCCAGCAGAAAAGCATTTATGTCTCAGCGACCCTGAGTCTCACCACACCTCTTCCTGACTGGGACGAGCCTCTGGGGGTGCCTGAGTCAGTGGGCAGCAAACGACAGGCGTGGAGCTTGGAGGAGGGAGCGAGGGAGATGGGGCTAGTTCCTCCTCCATAGGCAGGGCCTCATTCAGCCTGACGTGGGGGTCTTCTGCTCAGCACGGAAGGAGTGTGTGGACCAAAGCGGCCTCCAGCTAATGCCATTTCTCCATGTGTTTTCCAGAGCAGAGTCATGGCAGGGGACACATTAGACCCCATCATCGGATTCCTCAAAGTGCAAGCACACGGCGCCCTGGTTTCCGAGCGCTAAGTGCCCATTCATGGCCAATGGGGTGTCATTTATGGAAGTTATTACACAGAAGCCACCGTTCTCAGAAAGGAGATTGCTGCTGGGGTATCCTGCTGGTCATTGAGTGCCTGGAGAGCTCTAATTTAATTATCAACTCAACAATAACGTGATGGGTGTATTCATCTTATCAGTGTGTGTGTACATGAACACGCACACACACACACACACACACACACACACACGCTCCTTCTAAGTGGTCGTAAATAATGAATAAATCAATACCCTGACACACTGTAATTCAGACCTTGAAATGCAATCAGATATCGGGAATTGCAGCTGCGTCTGAATGAACGCGCAGACGCAGAGGCTGTGGCAGCGCTCAGCGTCCTGCTCAGCCCTCCCTGCGCTTTCCGAAGCCCCGCCGTGGACATGCGCTCCGTCACCATTAACTGTGAGCCGTATATTTATGAGTCTGGTTGGTTGTTAACAACTTGGCCCTACAGCAATTAAGATTTATATTTGCCATACATATCACTGCTAATGGACAGCTCACGGGCTCCGGTAATTGGCTCACCACCCCTGCCCTCTTACTGGGTCTTTCCTGACCAGCGGATGCATCTTTCCCAGGGAGTCTTATAATGGGTTTTTCATGTGTTGGTGATTTTAATTACCCTTTTATTGCTATGCAAATCACCCTTCGTTTAATCTGCCAACCGAAAGAGGGGCCTAGGGCAAAACTGGAGACAGAAGGCTGGAAAGGCTGAGGCTGCTACACAGGTTAGGGCCGAGTGCCGGGGTGTGTGGGAAAGGCAGGCTTGTCCAAGTCCAAATATGGAGGAGGGCCATTCCCCCGTATCAGTTACTCAGGGCATGGCCTTTGGGAGCCCCCGGGGGGGCCTGCAGGCCTGGCAGAGCGGAACACTGGCACCTTGGGAAGCCACTGAAAGAAGGTTCCACTCACTGTGGTTCACTGAGTTCTCGGTATCCAGGAGGGGAAACTGAGGCTCCGAGAAGGACAGCGAGAGGATGCAGCCAGTGTGGCCAGCTTTGCCCCAGACGTGTGTGTTGACAGGATGACGAGGACTTGTCCACGAACCTGCTGCCTTGTCTCCTGTGCTGGAGGGGCCGCTGCTGAGGACGGGGCCGGAGCTCCCCCGTCAGAGCAGGAATCCGGGAGAAGCACCTGGGTCCTGAGTCAGACGCCGAGCTCACCAGGGCTTCTGTTCAGTGTGGTCCGGATGTGGGACAGGAAGGGGGAGGGGAGGGCCTCCAGGGTGACACCTTCGGCAGGGAGGGCCGTGGCTGGCTGCTCAGCACGTGCTCGGGCTGGCCTGCCTCAGCCTGGGCTTGCGGCTTCCAGTGTGATGGGACTCTCAGGTTTGGGGCTGGGGATAACGGGTCCGCATTCTGGCCAGCATTTGGACATCATGGGTCATTTCTCCTCCATCACTCCAGCGTGCTCCTTGGGTGCTCACGCGGCAGGTGTGTTTTTCTGACCACTCAGTGCAGCAGAGAGAGTTGGCCCCGTCCTCAGGTGTGTCTTCATGCAGGAGAGAAAGAGATGCTCCCAGCAAACTCCCGCAGAGACGGGAGCTAGCAGGGCCCCCGTCTCCGTGGTTATGTTCTGTGCTCATGGGAAGCCTTAAGCCATGGGTAAATCTGGGAGATTTTAAAGTGAGGAAGTCGCAGATTAAACAGAAGCCAGGGGAGACCACTAAGGGGCAGGCGGGCCTTGGGCCTGGGCACTGGATGGAGCTGGGTTGCACCCCCGAAGGCAAGGTCTCCCAGCCCTGCCCTCCAGCAACCCTGCCACCCCCCAGCTGTGCACCTCGGGTGAAACAACTTCACCCCTCTGCGCCCACTGCTGTCACGTCTAAAATGCCAGGAGGGTTAAAGGAGACAAACTTATGTATTATTGATACATGGACAATGTTCTAATACAAGGTGACGTGGTCATTTAAAAGGTATTACAGCAATTACATCAAACCCATGACTTCACAGATATTATGTAGTAATATGGTATCTTCATACATTTAATTTAAATAAAAATTATGAATAAATTTAAGTAAAAATTAGGTGATAAATGCAGCAAGCTCATTGAGATGACCCAAGTTTAAGAAATGCTGAGATGTCGAATGGGGAAAGAGTCCCCACCCGGCATCTGGGCTGTCACATCTGCAAGTGAGTGCTCACCCGCATGCACCCCACACAACCTACGATGAGTCTTCGCTCTTAACTCAGGTAGCTGAGAGTGCCAGCCCCAGACCTGCGAGCTCAGCCATGAGCGTGATGCGGAGGAAACTCAGGCCGCCACAGCTGCTCCCCTCCCACCCTTTACACAGAGAGCAAAACCTAACAAGGCACATGCACACGCATGCACACGCTCACACACTCACACGCACACTCACACTTCCACTCGGAAGTTAATGAACTCCTCCGGGTGGGTAAACTGTGAGGAAGCATTCGATAACGCCCCTCAACGTTCCATCCGGGCCCCTCAACGGCTCATCAGATTATACAAGGTGTGCGTAATTACCCGGAAAAAATACACCACTTTCCTGCGACGCCTAATTTCCTCTCCTCGCTCTTTAGCTTCCCTTAAGGCAAAGGAGAAAGATTTGCAGCTCCTTGACCAAGCGTGGCATTGCGTGGGTGCGTGTGTGTGTCTGCATGCGCCTGTGGGTGAACTCACTCTGGGATTCGGGGTTCCTGTCTCATGCGTATGGAGGAGCTTCACCGTTTGGGAATAGAGCCAAAGGGGCAGCTGCCGCTGCAGAAACACGACTGGTGCTGAGGACCCCGCCCAGTGCGCTTTAGTTCCCGTTATCCGGGGAAGAGGGGGCGGGACTTGTCGGGGAGAGGCAGCCACGCCCAGAGCTCCCAGGGGGAGGATGGGCTGCCCAGCGGTTTCACCTCTTGGCAAGTCCCAGCGCGGGTGTCAGCTGGAGCCTCTATCCCGGGTGTGGGAGGGTGGGATTTGGGGCAGGCTGAGCAGGCTCCCGGGGCATGAGTTTTCTCGAAGGGTTTCACTCTAAGTGTCTCCGTCATGGAGCCCTGGAGAGGTGCCTTGGCCGCCTGGAGAGCAGGCGAGGTTTCTGGGGAGGTGTGTACCGACACCTGCAGCTCCCTATGGTCACGACTCCCGTTTGGTCTGTGGCTGGCTCCTGCCGTCCTTTTCACGCTGGAGAATCAAGAAGGGCCCCTGTGGTGCAGGCTGGTGCCCTCTGCCGCCACAGCTGTCACTGTCCACTTTCCCGTGCCAGGGGCCACGTGAGCCATTCCCCACACTTCCGTCACCAGGGCCCTGGGTTAGAGGCCAGTGCCTGACACACAGTAGGTTTTCAAAAAATAACATTGAATCAATAAATAAAGACAGGAGTCAAGAAAGATTAGCATCCCCATTTGACAGGTGGGTAAAGGGAGGCTCGGGTCCACCGGGTAACTTGCTGGTTGTCCAGCACACCAGGGGTTCAGGGGGATTCAGTCCAGGTCTGACCAGCCCCACTTGGCTTGGAACCAGTCCCACACGGTCCCATCTTCCTGCTGTGGTCCAGTGCTGTGTCCTACTTCTCCGGGGAACCCAAGCCCCCGGTTGCACATGGAAGATGCAGAAGCCTGCAGGACTTCTCTGGGGACTGATGGAGGGAACTGGGGGTGTGGTCGGTGGGGTCCGTTCCAGGGCTACCATGGGGCCAGTGGCCTGACAGCCCCCCTCAACTGGACCAGTTGCCAAGAGCGGGCTGGGCTGGTTGGGCCTGGGTGCCTTGAAGAGTGTGCGTCCGCATGAAGACCTGCAAGCCTCCAAGAGCAGAGCTGCTGGGTCCACCGGCGGGGCTCAGCTATTTGAGTTGAAAGCTCATCTATTTGACCATCCAGCTGGTGTGTGTGTGTGAGACACACATGCGGGCACACGCACACAAGTGTACAAGGCAAGCAAAGGCTTCTTGGGGGAAGCCTCAGGAAAGGGGTGTCCATGGGGGCTGCGTCTGGTGCCGGAGGAGGAGGGCACATGTGCAGAGGGCAGCCTCGCTCTGGCGAAGGCAAGGGACAGGCTTTCTCTCACCATGATGCTCTACTCCAGCGCCTGTGGGGCTTCTGCCCTGGAGGCTCTCTGCTGCCCCTGGAGGAGGGGTTTGGGGTGAGGCAGCCCCTCTGAGATGCTCTTGGGCATCTCGCCTGGCCTGCGTGCCTCTGTTCCTCTTCAACAGACCAGAAAGTAACTATTGACTGGGGTCTCTTCTCCGAAACAAGGAAGTAGGAGAGGTGATGCGCAGGGCTTGGAAGGTTCTAGACAGAAAGGTAAGAGACTCAGGCCGCCTGGCTCCCTGTGAGCCCAGAGGACAGCATTCATGTCTCCAAGTCCCCGTCGGTCACCTAACATCCCCGTGACGGTCTCCGTCCCAGGATCCCAGGAGCCAGGGGCTGAGGGGGAGACAGACACTCTTTGTCAGGGGCCGGGTGGGGAGACAGACACTGACGGGTGATCACAGGAGCGCCAGCGCGGGAGGGGCTCCGTGTCTCTTCTAAGAGCGAGAACGAAGATTCCTGTCCCCGCGGGGCTGTTGGGCGGCTCACAGGAGACAAGGAGAAGCTGCTTTTGGAGGAGAATAAAGCGCCCAGAATTCCAGGTTGCAATTATTAGTGCTGACGACAGTGAGCACAGTTAAGCCGTCAGGTGGGGGTGACGGTGGTGACGGGGCTACTGGGGGGCTGTCTGGTTTGAAGAGTCACAGCATCTCAGAGGTCACGGAGTCTGCTTCCCAGTAAACGCACAGCCCCCCGACAGCACGTCCCGCAGCCTTGGCTTGAACCCGGGCGGGGGATGGGGGTTTACCCACTCCTGGCTGTCACCTTGTCACGTTGTCAAGGCAGCCAGATGGTAGGGAAACCTCCCCGTGACTCAGACCCCCGTCGTCACTAGTTCTCTGTTCTGGGAGCCTCTGGTCCGTGGGACTCAGATGCGGTCCTGGGGCTGAGTCCTGGTGACCCAGATAGTCACCCCCAGGATGGAGCAAGGCGTTCCTAAAGGGGACTGTGACAGTGGATTGAGAGGCTTTGGGGAACTGGGTCCCTGAGAGCTGGGTGAGAGGACCCATGAGAAGGGATTTGAGAATCCCAGGAGGGCAGACACTTGGGGTGCACTGAACTGAATAGTGTCCTCCCAAAAGTTCATGTCCATCAAACCTCAGAATGTGACCTGATTCAGAAATAGGGTGCTTGAAAAAGTGATGAGCTAAGATGAGGTCATCCTGAAGTAGGGTGGGCCCTGCACCCAGCGACTGGTGTCGCCCACAAAGGCCACGTGGAGACACACTGGGGGAAGGCTATGTGACAACGCAGGCAGAGATCGGAGCCACACGTCCAACGGGCTGAGCAACGCCACGGGCAGCCCTGCCGCAGCCGGAAGCTGGGAGAGAGGGAGGATGCGGTTCTCCCTCAGAGCCCGGGGAGGAGCCAGCCCTGCCGGCAGGCTGATTTTGGACTTCTGCCGTCCTGAACCATGAGAGAATAAATTTGGGTTACTTCAAGCCCCCCAGTTTGTGGGCGTTCGGCTGCCACAGGAAACTAACGCAGGAGGCTCGGGGGGGGGGTGGGGCTTTGGGGTTCTCTCTTGCCTCCTGTTCCAGGCAAAGATTTCAGGCACCTTTGAGATGAAAGAATATTTGGGGTCTGGAGGAAGCTTTCTGGCCACTAAACCTGCCCCTCCACCAAGGTTGGCCATAAGCTCTTACCTGTGGGGTTCAGGGCATCTGTGCAGTGGGGCCCGGTTGCATGAAGCTAGAGGGACAAGCAGGTGAGCCGGGGGGCTGGACCCCCTGAGGGCGGGCAGCGCTGCGGGTGGACACCGCTGCAGGTGCGGGGTGGGGGGGGACGGTGGACCATGGCACCCGAAGGACCAGGGCCACCAGCCTGGTCCTGCGATTAGGCAGAGCCTGACGGGGCACAGAGCAGGGAGAGCAGGATATCCGGCAGGTAATGGCACCTGCCGGGGCCTGAGAGGGGCAGTGCAGCCCCTGGGGGTGGGGGAGGGCCTGGGCCCTGGGCACACGCACGCCAGCCAGCCAAGGAGGAGCTGCAGCTGGGCTCATCAGGCCAGGCCTCAAACATGGGCCTGGGACGCCAGCTCCAAGCGCTCCGGACTTAGAGATGCAAGGTGAAATGCGAGAGGTGTCAGGACAGGCATGTCACAGGGGTGTGGCTCCTAGAGGGAGCGGGTGGCACCAGGGGAAGGCCGCAGGGCATCCCCCAGCCAGGAATCCAGGCAGCTGGGCCCGCCTGCAGCTCTGGGAGCTTTTCTGGGCGTGCCAGAACCCCTGCTGCTTAAAGCCTCTGGGCCCCGGCTCCATACATTACATAATGATAATTGTCAGATTTCCTTCCACGTAATGCCATAAAGCGTGAGATCGTGTGCTGAGTGTCTTGTTTGGAACCTGGCCCACAGCAGGGCTCGGGATGATGGTAGCTTTCCGCCACATGTCCAGGGAGGTGGTGACAAGAGCCACAGAGAAGCAGGGTGCGGCCAGCGTAGACAGATCAGGGACGGGCGCTGTGGACCAGAGTTGGGGTGTTGCGGAGGAAGCACGGGCTGGTCCAATGGAACAGCCGAGGCCGACTGAGGGGCGAGGGTGGAACCAGCTGATGGCCAGATGGGCCCAACAGCTCCATCGCAGCCTCACCCAGGCCTGTCCAAAGACAGGGGCACCAGGGGGTGGTCTGGCTCCCCACTGCCCATCACTCAGGTCCCGCACAGAGCCGGGGCCCAGGTCTGGGGGCTCCAGGGCAGGCTTCCTGTGGGAGACCTCTCTTCTCTGGGTCCCCTCATCTCTCCGTCTGGCCATCTTCACTGTGGTCCCCTGTGGGCTGCCAGCTGAAGCTGGTAATTAGCAGTTGTCTTCCTGGGACAGACAGCAGTCTCTGTCACTTCCCAGGAAGTCCCCACATCTCTTCTTCATTAACCACCCATTTACTTGAGTCACAAAAAACAGCCGACAGCAAGACAAAAAGAATACCAAAGGGCAGCTCTTTACTCTGGGAAGTGGCAGCTGAAAGGCGCTTTGGAGGCATCTGGTCTACCCACCTCCCTAAGCCCAGGCACTTTCTACAAGCCTGAGTCTCTAGATGGAGAGGGTATTGGAGGATGTTCAGGGCAGCCTTTGTCCAGTTCTTTGGAGTCCACTGAGTCTCGGTTGAACACTCCCAGGCTTTGGGGAGCTCACTCCCTTGCAAAGCTGCCTTTTCACTGTGAATTGTTTTGACTTTTTCTCCACCGAGCTGGGCTGACTTCCTGCACCTTCACCCCATCACTCCTGCTTGTGGAGGTGGAGACCCCAAAGGCATACTGGCTTCATCTGCTGTCAGACTCTCAGAAGTGTTAATACTTCTTTGGAAGCTAATACACTGGAGTATCTATTCCCCAGTCTAATCAATCGAAGGAGTACATGTGGACAGCTCTGAAACCGGCTGCATTTCACAATCAACAGTGTCTTGGCAGTCTTTTTCTTTTTAGTAATGCCGGAAAAAACCGGTGCATTTTCAAATCTGCAGTGTCTTAAATTAAATGAAATACAGCCTGTGTGGGCAGTTGACCTCTAAGTCACTCACAACTACACACAACCAGCGGAAAAGCACGCCCCTCAGTCAGGAAGGTCCAGGACGTCCTCAAGGTCGCAGAGCTAGGAAGTCAGAGACCAGCATTTGAGCTCCAGCCCGTTGGACTAAAGACTGTGCTTCTGACTCAGCCTCTCCCTATGTGTCTGACCAGGCCGTCTGGGTGGAATAAAGGTGCTGGCCCGGCCCCCGCCCCCGCCCCCACCCATGGCCCCATACACCAGCCTGTCCGCTGTGTCCTCAGCCCCCCTGAGCATTGAGAGGGTGGGCACTGGGCCAGGCTGGCAGCAAGCCCTGGCCTCAGCAGAGGCAGAGGGGCCAGGCCGAGGGCAAGGGGACATGTGCTTGGGCTCTCTCTGTGCTCCTGTCAGCCCTGATTTGTCCCTGTCATATACTCCCGAGGAAGGTTAAATTTGGGAGCAACCGTTCCCATGTTTATTCATCGCTGGGCCGCGGGCTTGCTTGGTCAGTGCCATCCCCTTCCCCAGAGCTGTGGAAGGACGTGGCGAGGCACACTGGTGACTCAGGATCACGTGTCCCCTAGACTGCATCATACCCCCCTTGGAGTGGGACCTCGGGCAGGACCTCCATCCTATTTGACAAAGACAGCCCCCCTGCCCCCTGCCCAGGAGGCTGAGGACCTGGCTGGAGGTCTAGGCTGAATTCCCCTCTGGAGGTCCCATAACGTCTCCCCTTAACAGCGGGCGTCCTGTAAGCAAGTGACTTCGCCTTCCGCAGCCTGGTCTGCACCTTTGCCAAGTGCGGCTGGGCGCACACACCCGTCCCACCCACCTCCTGGGCTGTGGGGAGGCAGAAATCGCAGGCCTCTGTGGCAAATGCCGTGAGGACCAGAGGTCCTAAGAGCCCTGTGATCCACCCGAAGCCACGACTCAAGGTCAAGCCAAAATGCCTCCTCGGGGGCAGATGCTGAATGACTGAGAGGCCCTGGATTTCAGGGAGCTAGTCTCCTGCCACATGCCAACCCTTCCTCTGGGCACATTCTTTGTGCGGCCTCAGGCCACTCCTGAAGGTGTGAGTTGGGGTGGAGGTCGCGGTAGATGCTTCTGGACACAGTGCACGCCCTTATGAGCTCATGCCCACGGCTGTGTGCACCCAGCCCGACGTGCACCACGGGTGGATGGAACAGGGAGTGGCCTCCAGAATCCCACCAGCCTGGTCCTAACTCCCACTTTGGACAAGTCGCTGGAACATTCTGAACCAGTTTCCATGTCCAGCTCAAAGGGTGGTGGCGGGATAGAATGAGGAGCACGATCCTGGATCCTGCCCCTGTGCTTGTTTCTGGGGAATGGGACTGAAGGGCCTAAGAGCTACATCTGATGACCTTCATCTCAGACACCAGGTGTATAACACAGGGACAAAGGGACATTCCCCTTGGTTTTTTTTTCTCTAAATAAAGGAGCAGAGAACAGGCATAAGACCTTAGGAACAGTTGTTCATTGAAGGGGTTTTGAGATGAGGCACAAAGGGAACTTTTAAAGAGCTCATATGTTTGAGGGAGAGACAGGAAATGTATAGGACAGGGTGATAGGTACCATGGCAAAGAGGGAAGCCCAAGGAAGGTCAGATGGCACAGACTGGCGCTGGAGCATGTATGCTCAAGAGTGCTTCCCAGGGAGAGGGTGACATCTCAGTTGAATTTCAAAGCCAGGGCAGTAATTTATCAGGGTTAGAGGAAGGAGGAAACGTTGGAGGGATGGCATCAAAAGCAGAGGGCACAGGGATTTCCCTGGTGGTCCAGTGGTAAAGAATCTGCCTTCCAATGCAGGGGACGTGGGTTCGATCCCACATGCTGCGGGGCAACTAAGCCCGTGCGCCACAGCTACGGAGCTCTCGTGCCTCAACGAGAGAGCCCACGTGTGGCAAACTACAGAGTCCACACACCCCGAGAGCCTGGGCGCCACAACCAGAGAGAAGTCTGCATGCCACAACGAAGAGCACGCGCTGCAACGAGAAGATCCTCGTGCCCCGTCAAAGACCCTGCGTGCCCCAACTAAGACCCGACGCAGCCAAAAAAGTAAATAAAATAAATAAATATTTAAAAACTAAAATAAATAAATAAATGAAATAAATATGCTGCTTAAAAAAAACCCCAGAAGGCACAGAATGTGCAGAGTCCAGAGGAATGAGACATGATAGTGCCACGGGGAGCACCAACTCGTTCAGGATTGCGGAAGGTGTGTGGGTCTCATGGTGGAGAGAGGATGCTGGCTCGGTAGGAGGAGAACACCCAACATGCAATTGGCTCTGGGTTGGGGTGGGCATGGCTCAAAGGAGAGGCTAAAACTGCAGGTGAGAATTCTTAACAAATACATTAACTGAGTTCACGGATAAGGTGACGCAAAAACAATGAACATATAGAGAATCAAGGAGAAGGGAGTAAAGAGAAGAGAGGAGAGGAGAGGGGAGGGGGAGGGGAGGAGAGGGGGAGGGGGAGGAGAAAGGAGGGGAGGGGAGGGGAAGGGAGAGGGGAGGGGAGGGGAAGACTCAGGATGGCTCTTGTGCTAGACAGCTTTCCCATATCTTGTGCCCAAACCTGCCTTGTTTGGTTCCCGCCCTCTGTCGCTGGATTTATCCTGAAAGGCCTAAGATGCACCTCTTTCTTCTGGCAGGGACTGAGCTCCCCAGGTTGAAAGACAGTGACCGAGTCCCCTGTGAACTCCCTCTTCACGTTGACCACCCCCTGTCCACATTGACCATCGTAGCCCAGAGCTGTTGACGGCTGGCTGTGGAAAGCCTAGCTGGCTTGGGTGGACCTCACCAGGGGTGACCTTTCCCTGCAGGTCAGAACGCAGAAGGCCAAGCCCCACATCTTTGCTAATGACCTTGGCCGTGAGGTGAGGCTCTTACTGGAACTGCTGTGAGCCGGCAGGCAGCACCCACCCCTCTATCCCTTCCAAACGAGGGGGGCGTCCTGGGGAGCCATCCAGGCCACGAAGTGGGTATAAAAGCTGAGGTTGGTTGGGGCCTCACCTAACTGTCCAAGATCCCACAATGAAGGAAACGTGGCTCCCAGCCAGGCTCAATCCCCAAACCCCACTCGTTTCATACACTAAGTCCCCTTCTTAATCAAGGGGAGAGTTAGGCCACGGCTCCCCTCCTGGCCCGACTGTGTGAATCGTGTGCTATAGAAGCAGAGAGGCAGAAAGGGGGCCAGGGTCATGACCCATGCATCAGCAGGGCGGCCACCCTCTACGTCCCTCACCCCTCCCGCTCACCCAGCCTGTCATCTGCCCCTCCGCTGGGCGCCGAGCCCAGTGCAGCCCCTCTACCACCAGGGGGCTGTGATGAGAGCGTCCAGGAGACAACCAGCTCAGAGCAGGTCTTGGGGGGCAGCTGCCCTCATCCCACCAGTCTCACCCAGAACCTCAGCCAGGGGAGCACAATGCACAGGAGGGCTGGGCCCTCCCACGGATGCGCTGATCTGGCCCCTGGACTAATAGCTCCCTGTCAGGCAGGCCTAAGCGAAGCGGGAGGTCTGCTAACAGGGTCCTGGGACCCCCGCACTCCGCTCCGGGCCAGGGGGACGGGGAGGCCCCGGGTGCTCACGATGTAACCATCACCATGCAGTTGGTTTAGGGAGAGCCCTGAGTGGGGGCAGGTGAGGCCCCACGTGTGGGTCCCAGAGGTGAGCAGGGAGGTGGGTTCACGTTAGGTGCCAAGATAAGGGAACAGAAAGCCTCTCAGAGCCGTTTCAGACGCAAGTCCCAGCACGTCTGCCATCAGCGACGTGTGGGCTGGCTGGGCGGCCGGCTGTGGAAGGACGTGTGGCCTGCCGTCGGCTGGGAGTCTATGAGAGGCAGAAGCTCGGAGCACCACGGGCTGTTCTCCACACGGCTTCTTTCCACTCCCGCTCGATGGCCCAGGAGGAGGGAGGCTGGCCTGAGCCTCCGGCTGGAGCACCGTGTCGGGGCTCCCCACCCATGACCTTGGGTACCTACGGCCAGCCTGCAAGGGGGCTCATCCCCTTTTCACCAGGAGGTTGAGGCCCAGCAAGATGGCGTGACCAGAGCCCAGAGCTCCGGTAGAGAACAAGACGGTCACCAGTACGTGCCCGGTATGAGGTCGTGCCTGGCTTAGTCAGCCAGGGCCGGGGAGGAGGTTGGAACTGCGGGTCTGGGCCCCTGAGAAGCCAGAACTCCACCGTGGTGCCCCCCAAAATCCGAGCTCACAGAGTCCCTGTGCCTCCTTGCGCAGCCCCGGAATCCACGGGCTGTCCTCTCTCTGATCCCAGCCCTCGCTCCGCCCGATTTGGGCAGGAACTCCAGGGCCCCCAGCACCACGCTTGAAATAAGGTTCTTCAATGTTTGAAAAGTGTACAAAAAAGAAGTGGCAACTGTGTGACGAGGTGGAGGCGGCAGCTCATATTCCTGAAGGGAATCATTTTGCAATTTATAAATGTATCACATCAACACATCGCAAACCTTAAACTTACACAATGTTCTGTCATTTACATCACAATAACCCGAGGAAAATATGTTTGCAGAGTGCAGTTCGACGACATCATTAGCTGCACTGACTTAGGACCGGGGGGATAAACGGCTGCTCCGCTCACCGGCCAAGAGTCCCGTGGCCGAGACCGTGGCCTAATCGTCCTCCATCCTGAGAATCACTCCAGGGCCAAGCACAAAGCGGTCCCAGGCTGGAAGGGTTTGCAGGGCAGACCCCGGCTTTATCGACGGTAGTTTGTCCCCACGGAGCCAGGGACGCTGTGTGCTCAGGGCGTGACACCAAAACCCATCGGCGGGTCAGGAGGGAGGGATGGAACCTCTTTGGACTCTGCCTCCTTCTTCCCTCCCCCACCCCATCTCCATCCTGCCTCTTCCCACCGTGCGGGCCAGGCTCACCGCTTTTCCTGTTCTGCCGCCTGGAACACCCTGTGTCCTGTCTCCGGCCGTCAGCACCGGCTCCCCGGCCCCAGGCTCAGGCGGGCCGCTGCCTGCTCCACGAAGCCCCCTGATAACCCCCCCACCTCAAGCCCCAGCATTCTGCGTCTCTCCTGCAGGACCCTTTCCTGGACATGTCCTGTCATTTCAGCTAGAAACTGCTGCCCTGGTGACAGAGGCCACGTCGCCCAAGTGTCCCTTTCCCCACAGAGCTCGGGAAACGTTTGCTGAAGGATCAGACAGATGCAGGAGCCCGGTTCCAGACTGCTCGTCTCGTTCCCAGCCAAGCGGCCTCCCGCTTGGACTCTCCCAGCTCGCCGGGAGCCAAACACGATTGCTGGCTGGCTTTGCAGAGGAGACATTCAAAAGCCCAGGCAGCCATATGAAATCTCCTCCTGGCTCCTCCTCCGTGATTCTCGGACTAAAAATAAAGTCCCCGGGGACCCCGGTCGCTGCCATTGTTACTGCTATTGAACCGTGATGAGCGCCCGATCAAAATTATTATGCGTTGTTGACAGGGAGGTAGCCCAGTGTGCTGATCTCCCAGTGACTTTAAAAATAGAGCCTCTTCATTTTGTGCCAGGGCAAAGCAATAATTTAGATAATTGAAACTCTGAAATGAGCTGGAGCCGATTCACTGTGGCTTTGGACCCTTTTATGATACTTTCCTTTGTATACAAAAGAATAGGATCAGAAGACTGTTTCACTCACACAAAGACCCTGCGCAGGACAGATGGAGTCGGCGCGAAAGCCGAGCTGCTCGGAGACCTTGGCTGTGTGACTGGGGATTCTCATTCTCCCGTACGTGCACCGCAGCAGCAGCGCCCAGGAGGCTTCTAGGGGCTGCAGCCTCTTTCTGTCTCTACCGATGGCGGCAGCGGGGATGGGCAGAGTCCCGGGAGGGGTGGAACTCGGGCTGGGGGGAGGAGGATGGTCTCTGGATGAGCCCTTTGCTCCTTCCTTGGGGTGGTCTCACCTGGGACTGGAAAGTGACAGGACTGTGCTGAGATTTAAATCCCACCAGCTGGATGACCCTGGAAACATTAGCAAGTCATCTTGAATTAAGCTTCCTTGACTATCAATTAGGGACCATGATAATATAGGGGAGGCATAAGGATTAAATTAGTTAATTCATAAAAGCATCTGGTTCAGAGTAAACGATCAATAAATCTATCCATCCACTCCCCACCCACCCATCCACCCATCCACCCATCATCCAACCTTCTTCCCTTCCTTCACCCCTTCACCAGGACTATGGGGTCAGACCTATAGACCACTTTGTACCAAGGATTGTGACAAATTTCATTTGGACCAGAATTCAAAACCAAGTCACCTGATTCCAGCCCCATGCTTTTCCACAGTCCTGACTTGAGACACAGAGAGGAAAACAGCATGGTGATCATGGCTGAGGGTTCCTGACCGGGCTGGGCTGTCTGCCCTCCATGACTGTGGTAAATGCTGGTACTCATCATTGATTCCTGGGTCTCCTCTCCTCCAGGCAGGGAGGCGGCCTGCCCTTCCGGTCCCCCTGTGGCTGGGCGGAGCCCCCACGTGCATTGTACAGAGGGGCTCGCACCGTGTACTGACAGGAGCGTGTACTTGGCTGGTGTGGGACGCCGTCCCCTCCTTGCCCTCGGCCAGAGGCAGGCAGGATATTAGGAGTGGTGGCTGTCAGCCTAGGTCCCTGAGTTGCTGGGGTGAGCAAAGCATCCTGAGACCTACAAGGTATGAGAAATAAACAATGGTGGTTTTGAGCTGCGGAGACGTGGCGATTGTTCCAAGGCTCAGCTCAGCCTGTCCGACTGACACGGCTTCCTGGTGGCGTGTCTTCTTACCGTCTGTAGGAGTCTCCTGGTGCCGCCGTGACAAAGCGCCACAAACCGGGTGGCGTAGAACGACGGAAATGTAGTCTCTCACGGGTCTGGAGGCCAAAAGTTTGGAATGAACGTGTTGACAGGGCCAGTTCCTTCCGGAGGCTCTGGGAGAGAATCTGTTCCGGGCCTCTCCTCCAGCCACTGGTGGCGTCAGCCATCCTTGGAGTCCCTCAGTTTGTAGCTGCATCATCCTATGTCCTCCTCCGTCCTCACGGGGCTGTCTTCCCTCCGTGGGTGTCTCTGTGTCTCGTCTCTTCTTATAAGGATGTCAGTCACTGGATGGAGGGCTGCCCTACTCCATTCTGACCTCATCTGGACCAATGACATTGGAGACGCAAAGATCTCGTCTCCAAATAAGGTCACATTTTGAGATCCCAAGCAGGTGTGAATTTGGGGGACACCATTCAACCCAGCACGTTACCTCACCCTGAGTTTAATTCAGGTTGAGAGATATTTAAAGCAGACTCGCCACATGCCAGGACTACGGCGGTGATACTGCGAGACAGGGTGGAAGGAGTCCACGGCGGGTGGAGCATTGGAGATGACGGGCTTGGACGAGTTCCGAGTCTGACGGCAGAGGAGGGGAGCCCTCGGACGGTCCTTGCAGGGTGTGGAGGTGGGGTGCGGGCGAGTGGAGTGGCTTTGGGCACGCTCCTGGCTGGGGCTGGTCCTCCTGGGCTGCCTGAGCGCTGGTGCCGTGCCCGCCCCTCCGCCTTCGGCACCTAGTTCAGGGCTGGTGCCCGGTGGGTGCTCGGTAGCAGTTGGGGATCCATCCCTCCCTCACACTGGTGCCCGCCGTCTCTGCGATCCTCACTGCTTTCGGGGACCATCTGTGAGGGGTGGCGGGCCAGGCTGGCGTGGCAGCAGCCCAGCTGGAAAGGCCCATGGTCTGCCCGGAAGGCCCTCCGCAGTGCACATGGGGCCCATCCATCACGCCAGAGTCCCCGGGCGCGCATCAGCCCTGCTGAGCAGGATGTTGCCCAGACTTCCAGCCTCCTCTGGCTGCAGCCTGACTTGCTGGGTGCGGCCTCAGCTCACGCATAGCTCTGGATGGGTCGGGGGGGGCAGCGGGCTCTCCTGCTCTCCTCCTCTGGGTGATCATTAAGGACATTGGACGCACCCTCTCTGTAAAGGCTGCTGTTCTCTGGACGTTCACATCCAGGGACCCACCTGGCCTGGCCCCCAGCTCCCCAGGCCCCCCCGTGTGCCACACGGGCCTGGCGTGTGCCCACCTCCGTGCCTTTGCCCGAGGAGCTCGTTCATTCCTCAGGATGCTCAGAGGACTCCGCCACGTGGCTTCCACGGCAGGAGCTGCCAGGGCCCATTTGTACCCTGGATTAGTGGCCCGTGGCTGCCCAAACAAGTGACCCCAAGTGGGTGAGCTTAAGACCACAGGGGTGTATTATCTCCCAGTTCTGGAGGCCAGCCTCTGAAATCAGGCTGTGGGCAGGGCCTCCCTCTGAGGCTCCGGGGGGGCCCTTCCTGCCTCTCCCAGCTCTGGTGGCTCCTCGTGTCCTGGGCTTGTGGCCGAATTCCTCCCGTCTCTGCCTCTGTCATCACGTGGCCTCTGTGTGTCTCTGTTTCCCTTTATCGCCTCTTCTAAGGACATTCTTATTGAATTTAGGGCCCATCCAGATGCAGAAAGATCTCATCTCGAGATCCTGGACTTCATTACACCTGCAGAGACCCTTTTCCAAATCAGGCTGCGTTCGCGGCCCCTGCGTTCCGTCTGATTGGCTGCGTGCCACTGCCCGCTGGTCCAGGTCTGACCCGAGTGGCCCAGAAACCAGACGGGGACAAGGCCTAGAGTGAGACTCTGGCCAGCAATGACCCAGAAGCAGGGCTGTGGTCTGCCTGTGACTTAACTGTCCCGGACATTAGGGAAACGACCCACGCGGGGTCTGGTCCAGATAACGTTCCTCAGGGCTTCGTGCCCCTTTGGGCCTCAAAGTTATTAGATCCTCATCAACGGTCAGAGAATAAGTTGCCCCCAAGAGGGACCTCCTGAGGCAACGGTGCCTGGTATTCAAACAGCTGGGACAAGGCCTCGACCCCTTCCTTCGGCAGCTTTTGGGAGTTACTGGACTGAACTGTTCCCTCCATACCCATCCCCCATCTGAGGCCCCTGGCGGCCAGCCGTCCCCTCCACCTCCACCTCCATCCCGGCAGCGGACGGGTCTGGGGACACACACAGGTCCAGACGGGCCTGGGGTCTCAGGTCGGCGTTCCCCACCTTGGTAGCACCAAGCCTGCACCCAGGAGGACAGGATGATTAGGAAGAATGTATGCCGTTGCCTCCCCACGAGGAACTCTGTCCAACAGTGTGGATGAGTTTTAGGTTACAGTTTGCAAAAGATAGGGGGACGTCCTTCAAATAGATCTTTCTTATTACATCCTTCCATAAAAGCCAGGACATAAAGTTCAATCATAGCCCTGGGAAGGAGGCATTTCAGAGGGGAGAGTGGATGATATAAGGCTAGCACATCGCGTTCTGCTGGTTTAACCCAACCCAGGTCACATCATTAACACCTGCTTAATGTCCTGGATCTGGGGACGTAAAAACAACCCGCATTACATCCTAAGACATTTACTAGCAGGTAAGGGGCTTCGACATTCTGTCTGCTAAGTACTTTATTTACTTTGCATTGAAATAACAGGGTTTGTTTTTTTTTTTTTTCGGATCCAAGCCCTCACTCGGGTACATCCACCACAGTGAGGCCATGTGTGCAGTGACACGGTGCACATGTGTGTGCGGTCACATGCTTCATCCTCAGCGCTGGGCGTGGGGTGCTGGCTGCATTGCCGATGAAAGAAAAACAAAGCCATCCATTCATCCATTTGTCTATCCTTCACTTAATAAATATTTGCTGGATGCTGTGTGGGTGCTCGTGGTACACACTGTCCAGGCACACGGCCTCAACTGCATGGGGAACGTGAACAGTGACCTTGACCGGAACTTTGGAGGACGTGATGGCAGCCGCTACCCTGATAATGTGCCTCCCTGGACCTCGGCGAGTCTGCTCGGCGACAGCCGAAGAGGTGCCCGCACAAGCGGGGAGGTGCTCTGTAGTAGACGGTCAGCAACAACTGAAACGCCCAATGCAGGGCCTGGCCTCTCCAGGGGGCCCACAGTGGTTCCCACAGAAATGGACGCGTCTCAGCCTCTGCCGGGAATGAGCTCAGGACACGGAAGCTGCCCGGTGGCGTGTCCAGTGCCGCTCCTGGAAGTGAACACGCAAGTGACACCAGCAGCCCCGGCGCACAGGAAATAGTGACGCTGGAAGGAGAGTGAAGAGCCGGGAGACGGACCACAGCAAACACACACTCACCTGCCACCCACGTATTCCCTGATGTCGTCTCTGATTCTGGCCGCAGCCTGTAGGTGAGTCCTGGAGCAGCTTACAGGAAGGGCTCCGAGCACAGACATGCCAAGGACACTCCAAGGTCACACGTCGTGCAGGTGACAGAGCTTCCCCCAGGGAGGTACTTGGCCTCTGGTCTATACCCTTTCCTCCATGCCAAGCTGCCATTATTTTTCTCTCCCTCTCTGTGTCTCTCTCTCCCTCTCTCTCTCTCTCTCTCTCTCTCTCTCTCTCACACACACATACACACACACACACACACACACACACACACACACACAGCGGTGATTTGGACTAAGTACAGGATCCAGGAGGCTTTCACCATCTTATTTCAGGGCTGATACACATTTGGAGAGCAGAGCAATCTGGACGGACAGTTCGTCTCCATGTGCCCTGGGCTGTCCATCCCTCAAATGCCAAATGTCTCGCGTGGGTTTTTGGCCAATGCCGGTCACTGCACTTTGTGGCTGGGCTCCATGCTGGGCGCCTACAGTGTCACCATTCTCGGTGGTTGATTAAAGAGTGTGACGATCTGGGTTAATGATGTAGCAGTTACCAGAGTGATCTGAATCAGTTAGCAGATATTATAGGAGCTGACCCAATTCTTTCAACTGCGCTAACCACAAACAGCCCTGAGACGAAAGGGGGAAGAGAGAGGACCAGGGCTCATCGAGCCCCTACTACACACTGGGCATCTTGTGTGCACTGGCCCTGTTCATTCTCTAAATAAAACTCCACCAACAAGCAACGTTTATGGAGCCTGCAGTCTGTACCGGGCCACGTGCCGTTGCTTTGCAGGCCCCCGACAGCCCAGTGAGACGAGAACCTGTGTTCCAGTTCGTAAGCATCTGAACTTCACAAGGACACAGCAACTTCTCGGCACCAGGGTTATGGTCAAGATGGGGGTAGGAGGAGGGCCGGGCCAACAGACCCCGTGTAGCAGGTGTTGTGGATGCCCAGTCCACCCCCATTCCTTTACTGCTCCGCATGCCCCAGGGCACTCTCTCCCCAACAGCGGCACCCAAGTCTCCATTCTAGAACCTTCTCTCTTCCCAAGCCCAGGGACCCCATGGTGGTCTGACCACGCTGGGCCATTTCAAATGTCTCATGACCTAGAAACATGCGAAAAGAAGCTCGGATTCTCTACCAGCGAAATGAAGGTGCTCTTCCGAGAGCTCCTGATTTCACTGTTAAATTCCTGATGCTCAGCACAGGTGAAGATGCGTGAAGAGCGACAGTCCTGTGTGTGCACTGGTAGAAATGTCCTTCCGTGTGACTACCAAGGTGACCGTGCTCGTCAGCTGGGCTGGGCTATAGGGCCCAGGCATTTGGTCCGCACCATTCTCCAGGTGGCTGTGAAGGGATTTCGGAGGCGTAGCAGTGGCTACAATGGGTGGACTTGGAGGAAAGCAAGTGTGGTGGCCTTGTGACATCAGCTGAAGTTCTTAAGAGCAAACCGGATGTCTCCTGGAGGAAAAGGAATTCAGCCTCGACGAGAGTCCTGCCTGAGCTTCCAGCCTGCTGGCCTGCCCTGCAGAGCTCAGACTCACCAGCCCCACAACCAAAGGAGCCCGTGACCTGGCGACAGGTATCGTTAGCCCTAGCATCCCGCGCCTGGCATCCCGGTTCCGTGTCCTGCAGTCCCTCTGTGCAAGAGCAGGGACGGTGGAAGCCCCTGTGGGCAGAGGTGTTTGTCACCGCAGAGTCGATGGAAGTGAACTCCTGGAAACAAGGCAAGGTCTAGCAGTTGGGGGAGGGGAAGCAGACTGAGGGCCCTCCCCAGAGGGACATGAGCATCTCACAGTGAGGCCAGCAAGCAGCCAGCAGCGGTGTGGACAGGAGTTTCCACATTTATAAAGATACAGAGATGTGCGCATATGGCGTGTCTATATGATGTTGGGGCTGGAGAGTCTGGAAGAAACGAGCACAGCCCACACGGCGTCTTCCTGGAAGCTGCAAACAGCCACCCCCGGGCCTCCCAGCCCCATCCAGGCGGGTGCAGCCCCTGTCAGGTCACACGGCTGGTGAGCAGACCACAGGCTGAAGCTGCCTCTTCTCCCAGCCCCTCTGTGCAGTGAACAGCACGCAACCATACAGGGCAGCCCTGACGGTGACTCTGACGGAGGACTGGGATTGTGAGTCATTGCCGTGTTGTTACTTATGCTTTTCAACAGTTTCTGAGATGTATGCCCTGAGTTTTCCCTAATTTCTTATCAGAGGAAAGTAAGCACTGAAAGCAAACCAGGACTCCTAGGTCTACCCTGCACCCGGTGACAGGCAGAAGAGGCCCAGGACAGCACCCGCCTGGCCTGTGAATGACACGTGCCCCTCTGCGTCCCTCGCCTTCTTCCCCCCAGGCCTCAGCAGCCCCTCGAAGCCAGAGATTCTAGTGCCCTGAGCTCCCGACCCTTCATAGAGACGTAAGGCTCAGACGCAGCAGCCCCAGGAGAAGAACGACCTGTGGTGACGCCACCTCTAACCTCCAGCTCAGTGTGTAGGGAGCTGTCCCCTCCCCCTGGCCTCCCACTGAGGAAGACCCCCTGGACACACCCCCAGGCCCTTCTCCGCTCTGTGGGCTTGGCTGTTAGCCCCCAGCAGCTGTCTCTCTCTCACACACACACACGCACGCACACACACACACATCATGGGTCTGACTCCACTGACCATGGCTTTGGGGCTCATTTCTTAGGAAGCTCTTCTCTGACTGCGACACAACTGCCCCACACGTGCCTCCCACCCTCTGATCCTGCTTTGCCTCCTGGACACTCTAGGACAGGATCCGTTTGCTCTGTCATCTGACAAAAAATTGTGGTTTGGATTTGATCAACTCACTCTCTCATTAACTCCACAGACTTATCCTGAACAGGCGCCCTGTGCCAGGCCCTGGGGATGTCACGTGAGCAAATGGGCACAGAGCCTGCCCTCTTGGTTCACCATCCAGCTGGGAGGACACACAACTGGGCAACCGTGGGATAAGGAGTGATGTCTGCCGTCGCTGGGGACTCCTAGACTCACCCATGTCAGCGGTGGGGACAGGGGGAGAGCTCTGCTCATAAGTAGCCCTTGTCACAAAACCAGAGGATCACAGAATGCCCAGGCCAGCAGGTCACCGTACCATCTATGACTGTGTTCTTGTTCTGGAGGGTCAGGGCTCAGAGTGGGACCAGGGTCAGGACTCAGTTCACGTCTGCAGTCAGGGGTCAGTGTGTAGCCGTGGTGGTCAGAGCTCAGTGTGTGCTTGAGATCTGGGCTTGGTCTGGACCCTGGGCCAGAGCTCTCGGCCTCCCTGCTGTGGCCCCTGCTCTGGCTCTGAGAGCATCCTTCGGCATCTCGCTCTGGTCCCAGGGTGGCCTGGCCTCCGGTCCTGCGTACTTTTTCCTGTGGAAACCCCCTTTGGCTCTAGTCCTAATTATGTTTAAACCCCATCTAGGCTGAGGGATTTCATCAGGGAGCAGGGGCTCAGAGCCAGGATGCTGCAGAGAAAATGAGGGCTGGTGGCCGGACAATTCCTCTGCAACCCAACCAGGGCGCCTTCCCAGCCGGATCTGCATAAATCCCTAAGCCGATTAAAGGAACATTCAGAGTAAGCAGCGCAGGTACTGAGCCAGCAAAGCAGGCGCCCTCCGTCTCCATGTAGATTAATTGCTCCCTTCCCAGCTGGTCCCAAAGCCCAGTTCATTATCTCTCAGCGAACCGGCCCCTCCTCTCAACTCCTTCCCTGCTTCATCGGTGGCACCAAACTCAAAATCCAAGTCACCCTGAATGCCTCCTCTCCCTTGTCCTCCATTCAACCACCACATCTATCCCGGGCCTCTGCAACCTCAGCCTCGCCCCTTCCCTCTGTCCCAACTGCCCCACCCGCCCCAGGCCACCCTCTCCGGCCTAATTCCTGCCACATCCGTGGCGTCTCCCAGCCACTCTTGCTCTGAGTACACGACAAATGCCCCTGCTGCCTTGGGCTGCACAGAAGGGCTGGCATCTGGTCTTCTGGGTTCTTGCGTTGTCCTTCTGAAGCATGCGCTACTCTGCTCCCGGTTGGCCACCATCCTCCCCACTCATCGGGTGGAGCGCTGAGGCTTGGGGCTGAGTCTGGAGCACACGGTCCGTGCACAGCCACGCCTGCTGTCTTCTTGTCCAGCCTCCTGCAGACAAGCCCCCCTTCCCTTTGGCCTCCACTTCCCACAGCCCTTTTGTGCATCCTCCCTGCAGGCAGGAACAAACTCACGCCTTCATGGCCTGGCTTCTACCTGCCCCACCGGGCCCCTGTCCCTGCTCTGCCGTCCTGGGGTGCCGGGGAGGACACCTGGCCTGCAGGGGATGGGGCGGAAGGGTGCTCACATACAGAGCTGGCTCCTTGGGGGCAGCAGGTGTCAGGCCCCAGCACCTGGTCTGAAGCTGCTCCCCTTCCCCCTGCGAGATGCACGGTGCAGGGGCTGGCATCCCGGGGCAGCCCAGCTGCTGCAGCATTGGCAGAAACGGTGGGTGGGAGGGGCATACGCCAGGATCTCAACCCTGGCCCTTGTTGGGCCCATTTGACCACGTGACCATGGCCAAGCCTGCCCCTCACCGAGAAAACAAGAAGTGGGTTGGCTGACCTCTGGGCTTCCTCCTGATCGAAAGACCTTGAATCTGTGAAATGGACTTTGAGAGCTTCCAACCAAACGACGCCTTCTCAGGCGGCCCTGGGGGACTCATTTGGGGGCGGGTCTCTGCTCCAGGCTCGCTCCAGATGTGGGAGGAGCAGGGCTCTCTCGCTTATGCCACGAAAATCCGCTGGATGTAAGGGCCTAGGTCTCCATCATCACCATCATCATGGTCAGGGTCAAGCCACTTGCAGAGTGACCCTGGACAGACCCCCTTGTCCCTCTGGGCCAGCCACAAAGTGGGAGAAAGAGTTTCGCCTTCCTCCACAGGGCCTTCTGTTTAAGAGGTAGCCGGTGTAGAGGCGCCCTGGAAGAGGGACGTGAGACACAGGCTCAGGGCTCAGCGTGGCCATCCACGAGAAGGTCCCACATGCTGGTGAAGAGGCTGGAGCTGGCTCCTGACGCCCACAGCCTGGCTTGGCCCTACCCGGGCTGCCCGGCACACGTCCTGGACACAGCGCCGAATGCCGCGCGGTCCCTGCACGCCCCAGCCTGCTTGGGAACCCGCCACCTCCAGTCCCTTCCCAGCCGCTGCCTGCTGCCCCTCTGTCAGGACCCCCTCCCTTGAGAAGCCACTTCTGCCTCCACTTGGGCCCCAAGGAGCCCAGCTCAGGGCCGCCACATCCCCACACAAATGGGGGGAGACGTGCACAGAAAGAGCCCATTCCGGCTGATCCGGCTCTGGGTGTCTGGGGACCGAGTGTGTGCAGACGACGTAGTCAGCACCTCGTGCCGCCACCTCCTCCCGGGGCCCTTGGCAGGGAGCGCGTCTCTGATTTCCAGGCCGTAAACGGCAGCTGGCGGAGATTCCCGAGCCCCCATGCCTGGCTGGGCCGGCGCTCTGGATGGCCGACAGCTGCTGCCGCTGCGACACACATAGGCTTGCCCAGCCCCCGAGCCCGCCAGCCCCTGTGGAGCCGGGGACAGGGGAGCAATGCCGAAGCCCGGGCCCCTCCTGCCCCTGCCCGGGCTCCCGCAGGCCTGGGCGGCCCCTCCGGGGCAGCACAGCTGGGCCAGGTGTGATGCGGCCAGCTGTCTGCTCGGTGACCTTCTTTCGGGGCCCCACGTCCCCACCTGCTAATGGAGTCAGGGCCAGTGGTCCGCCCAACCTCTGCCGGCTCTGCCACCCCAGCTTGCTTGCCCCGAGTCAGCAGAGTCACCAGGCCCCCGCCTGGGACTGAGGGGCCACAGACAGGGTGAAGGCGGACTCCTGCTTCAGGGCTCGGAGTGTGCTCAGCTGCCCATGGGAGCCCACCCTCTTCAGAGCCCCCGCTGAGGCACGCGCTGGGCTTCACGCCAACCCCTTAATCCCCCGTCTCACCCTTTCTGCCCCAGAGGGCTGAGGTGCCTCCCGGGATGCCTGAAGGGGCCCACCCGGTGCTCAGCACACATGACGAGTTGGACCTGCCAGGAGCGGGGCAGCCCTGAGCCGTGGGGAGCGGGTGCTGGCAGGGCTTCCATCCCTCAGTGGGCAGCTCTGTGGCACCTGCTGCAGGGCTCCTTGGAAGTCAGAGGCTTAAGTCCCAGCCGCCCACAGCGGGGCCCACCTGGACGACACGTCCCCGTGTGAGCTTCCCCGCCTCCGCCCTTCACTCTCCCTCACCTCTGATGCCCGTGCTTCTGGAATCATTTGCCAACAAGTGACTCTCCGTCTCCCACCATCCCCCCAGCTCTCGCTGCCACCACTGGGTCAGGACACAGGGAAGCCGCCTCCAGCAAAGCTGGAGGGTGGGCTGGGAGGCAGGTGGGCTGGGGAGTTCCGGGGCCTGTGTGTGATGCAGGGCAGCCCAGGGGAAAGTCAGCTCACCACAGTACCCTTCTAAACAGTTCCTGGACACCTGAAATCTCTCCTGCTAGCGTTTGAAATGTGCTTCTGCCCTTCCTCTGGGACAAATAATTCTTCTAGTGCAGAGGGACCCGCTGACTGCCAGCTTTCATTTATCTCTTTGAGATGCAAATTCCCTGACCCAGGCACCCCTGCATGTGGTTCCCTCCCCGGCAGAGTCTGCTGACCTCAGATCAGCCTGGGGGGCGGCCAGCGGCCTGGGTGGCCCTGGACTACCTGCCTTGTCATGCCCCCGATGGCCACTCTGCCAGCTGCCCACCCTGCCAGGGGCCAACGGAGGCACGAAACCTTTCTGGTTACGTAGGTGGGCGGCTGAACCCCACAGCTTTTCCCGCCTTTTCTTTCTTTTTCATCCTCGTTTGGCAGGTGGCCCAGCGGACTCAGGCCCTTTCTGAACTTTCCCCGAAATGTGCCCTGGGCTCATCTCTGGTCCCACTGTTCAGAAGCCTCCCTTCTAGTTCAGACAGGCAGCCAACCGGGAGAGTCAGCCTTGGCCTGGGGGTATGCCCCCTTTTCCCCCACTCCAGACCACGTGTCCCTCCTTGAGGATGTGCTGAAAGCCAACTGAAGATCAAGCCACCTGTCACTTAAGTGAGAGGTGGCATGTCGCCTTTGATCAGAAGGAGAGGAGGTCCAGCAGTGAGAACCCAGGCCACCTCGAAGGAGAGGTTCCTGGTGGGTGCACCAGGCATCGGAACCTCGAGGGACGCATGGGGTCTCACACCTGTCCTCTGGAGCAGCCAGAGAACAATGACAGACACCACCCCGCACGCTGGTGGCTGGGGGCACACAGGAGATGGGCCCACCCCCAGCATCTCCGACCTGGGTCCTCCTTGGGTCTGCCGAGCAGAGGAAGCCTGTCAAAGCTGCTTGGACGCTCCCTCACGGTCAGCCCACACCGCACCCCAGCAGTGCCTGTAATCCAGCGTGCCAGGCAGAGGTGCCACCAGCTCACGCCTGGACTTTAAGCAAAAGGCAAAGTTGAGGTTGGCAGCCGCCGCTGTGACCTAAGCGGGTGCTCTGTTGTGGGAGCTGGAAGAAACCAGGGAGCAAGGCTGAAGCGTCAGTGGAAACCACGCACTCCATGGGCTGTGCTGGCTGGACCCTCGCTGGATGGCGTGAGGGGCGGAGCCTACGCATCATTCCAGGAGACGAGAGTGGCACACGCCACTGTGTGTGTACTTCTGCACATATGTGCACACACGCGAGCGCACACACACGCATGTGTGCCTGTGTGCATATGCATGTATGTATCTGTGCATGCGTGTTCGTATATGTATTTGCACACGTGCAAGGCCATCACAAATGCGCGTGTGTGCACGTGTCCCTGTGTGCATACCTGCACGTACATATGTGTACATGCGTGAATGAGTGTGTGTAACTAGGTACCCATGTGCATTGCAAGTGTGAGCCCATGTGCATTATGTGTGTGCGTGTGTGCAGATGTATGAATACATGTGTGTGAAGTGGGTCTCGCCCAGTGGCACCAGCCCCAGCCTCGGCCTCTCCATGGCTCCATATTCTCACCCTGACGGCTGCGCTTTCTGGCTTCAGCTCCTTTCTCCATCCCCGTGGTCCCAAACACCAGGCCCAACTGACATTACTCTGTGAGCATCAGACATGAATACGCACACACAGCTCACACTTCCCCATGCACTTATGCAACAGAGCCGCCACACGCAGGAACATGAACTTGCAGCCTAGCGGGAGGGGAGCCCCAGGCCCCATCACTGGCAGGTGGCTGCAGGGTTTGCTGCCCAGGGCTAAGGGTCCCGATGGAGGAAGCAGGATGCGGGCAGCACCCCGCAAGCTGGCTCCCGGGCTGGTTTCTGCGAGGAGTCCACCGTCCATCCCGCGGATCTGAGCCACCAGTGCCACTGTCCTCGCGCTCCCGACCACTGCAAGGAAATGAGGAGCGTGTTCGGAAAGCCCTCTCCGGTGCGACTCCTGGAGGCTGTCAGAGGCCTGGGCCTCGACGTGAAAACTATTCCTCTCCACTCTGTCTCGAGGGGCTGCGGCCACGGCCCAGCCAGGGGACAGAGCCTGAGTGGACAAGAGTGACAGGCACAGGCCCACGGCCACGTTGCCGCCACCCAAAGGGACGGCTGGAGACAGGCCGAGCCCTGGGCCACCCACCGGCTCTGAAACTGTGACAGTCCTGCCGTCTGTCTCAGGCAGGTGGCACGGCGCCCTCGAATGACAGCAAACCAGACGCCAGGGAGAGGTCGGCGTGTCCTGGGTGCCCACAGGGCCCTTACTCATGACCTGTGCAAAGGGCTCAGAACCCCTAGGCCTCAGTTCCTCACCTGAAAACAGGGTGTCTCCTCCTTAGAGTTGGGGGATTAACTCAGGGCTTTCATTCACTCATTCACTCATTCACTCATTCACTCACTCATTCACTCATTCACTCATTCACTCACTCACTCACTCATTCACTCACTCACTCATTCACTCATTCACTCACTCATTCACTCATTCACTCACTCATTCACTCATTCACTCACTCATTCACTCATTCACTCATTCACTCACTCACTCATTCACTCATTCATTGGGCCCCAGCATCTGGTTATAGACCTGGGGACAGGATTTGCCCCTGACCAAGGGACTGGATGATGAAATGCATCAGCGGGGTTCTCCACAAGCAGCTCCTTCTCACCACTCAGGTCTCAGTTCCAGCGTCCAGAGACCATTCTGGCTGAGACAGCTCCCGCTCTACCACCATCCAGCCTGGTATCACCCTTTGTCTTCCTTACAGCTCCTTTCCCTCCCTGAAATCACATTTGTGTGTGTCTGTCTATTGCCCAGCTGACTACTCTGAGACAGGAGGCCCCAGAGGGTGGTTTCCTATCCGTCTGGATCATTGCAGAATCCCTAGAACATAGTAGCTGCTCAATAAGTGTTGGTGATGATGGAGGTTTTCTGGGCTGGGACTCAGGATGGAAGCCAGCCCTTCAGACAGAGAGGGGACTGGCCACAGTGGGCACTCGCCACCGACCTGGGCATGGAGCCAGGGATGGAGGTGCCTCCTGTTTCCCGCCAGAAACTGGGGCTGGTGGAGGGACCCCAGCTTTCCCCCCATGTGTGTGGGAGGACAGAAGGCCAGGCAGAAGTGAGCCAGATGCTGAGAGCCCACAGCCGTCTCCCACCTCTCAGACCCTGGTAGCACCCCGTCTGGTCATCTCCTTGAAGACTTGAGGAAGAAAATCAAATCTTTCTTGGGATATCATTCTCCTCTTGGCCTCTGGGTCTGCACGTCCATCTCTGACTCTGTAATCAGCCGGTGAATCTAGGAGTCTTTATTAAGAACCCAGGGAGGCCAGCCCAGCGGAGTTGGGGGAAAGGTGAGGACACCCCTGCCCTTAGGAGGCCCTCGGTCTGAATAAGGAGGCGGCGTCCACCCACCATGTAATTTCAAGTCCCAAACCACCTGTGACTCACAAAACAAGCCGGAGGAGGTAGCCAAGTGCTCAGAATCCTGGCCACACCGACAGCCTCAGGATGAGTGAGTCCCACAGTGCTTTCTGGACAAATGACATGAAGTCAGAGCGTCCAGCCTCGACTGCTATCTCCTCCCAAGCCCGAGGCCGCCCGTCTCAGTCTCCCTGATACTCAGCCCCCACCCACATCCTGCTAGATGCCTTTCTTTCTCCCTTATGCCCTTTCCCCTCCATCCGGGAGTCCTGCCGGCTCTACTTCAGACAGTCGAGCTTGTCTCACCATCTCCGCTGATGTGTCTCTCACCTGGGGGCCTGCGACAGCTCCCTGACCAGCTCCCCGGTCCTGTTGTTGCCCGTGACGTTGCCCACACAGGGCTCACCCTCCCGGCAGCTGTAACTGTGACACTGACCCGGATACGGGGCAGCTCTCTGGGGCTGGGCCACAGGCAGTGTAAAGCTGCAACCCAAATCAAACTCCTACAATGTCTGAGATGAACAGTACGTTGAGCACATTAAAGATGGATCAGGCCCTGCGGGAGAAAAGGTTAGTGACCTTGATGGCGTGGCATAGAAAGTATCCAAAATGAAACACACAGAGTAAAAGAATTAGCAGAGCTTAGCGAGCAGGGGCCTCCCAGCAGCCTGTGGGTGTGTCCACAGCGCCTAAGAGGGAACGGAGACAGGGAGGAGAAGAGAGAACAGGAAGAAGATTTAAAGAAGTAATGGCTGCAATTTTCCCAAATTCGATGGAAACTATAAACCTACAGATTCAAGAAGTTAAAAAGAAAACCAAGCACAGAACAAGAAGAAACTTTCACCATGACTCATCGTAACCAAATTGCTCAAAATCAGTGTTAAGCAGAAAATCTGAGAAAAGAAAAAGCCATGTTTCATATAAAAGAGCCCAGATAAGGATGATTGTAGATTTCTTACTGGAAGCAAATGTACAAGAAGCTCAAGGAACATCTTCAAGGTACTAAAAAAAAAGCCGAAAAAACCCCATCAACCGAAAATTCTCTACCCCACAAAAATAGCATTCATAAACAAAGGCAAAACAGACCCTTCCAGACATGAAAAGCTAAAATGTCACCACCTGCTGCCTCACCCTACAGGAAACGCTACAGGGAGTCCTCCAGGCAGAAGGAAATAATGCCAGATGGAAACATTAACCTACATAAAGGAACGAAGAACACCGAAAATGGAAACTATGTCGGTAAAGGGACAGGATTTCTTTCTTTTAAGTCTCTCTAAAAGATTCAATGGCATGGCCACGTGTGGCGGGGAGGCGGGAGCTCAGCCACCACGAGCGTCAGGCCTCGGTGTAAGGCCAGCGTCGGGAGGTCCGTGTGGGGTTGAGTTAGGGGCTGGTCAGAGGTGTGGCTGAGGGCTGTTTGGTGCGTGAGTTTCTCAGGGCCGCCATAACCAAGTCCTGCAGACAGGGAGATTCAGCAACTGAGTTCTGGAGATCAAGGTGTCAGCAGGGCTGGGTCCTCCTGAGGCCTCTCTCCCTGGAGTGTAGACGGCCGTGTTATCCCTGTGTCCTCACGTGGTCACCCCTCTGTCGGTGTCTCAGTGCTGATCTCCTCTTCTTATAAGGACACCAGTCAGACCAGGTTAGTGTGGCCCAGTTTCCTCGTGACCCCAGTTTACCTTCATCATCACTTTAAAGGTCCTTCCTCCAGATACAGTCACGTCCTCAGGTCCTGGGGCTCAAGTCTTCAGCCCATGAATTCTGGGGACACAGTTCCGCACTGGCGGTTGCTGGGCAGGACCAGAGCAGCTAACGATGAACTTGGGGTGATCTCAGCCTTTAGGAGGGCTTGGGGAAGGAGGACACCTCCCAGCCATCCGTGGCGGGTACCACGGACGCTGAGCTGCTGTGGGGAGGGACAGGGCCCACCTGTACCTGGGTGATCTCAAGGATCCTCACTGGCTCTGGCTGGCTTCCCGGGAACAGAGCAACACCCGCTCCCAAAACAGAACGAGCCAGTGGGCTGGGAGACCTCAAGGCTGCGCGCGTCCCGGCCATCTCCGCTTTATGGAAGACTGTAAACCTTTACCGGCTTTGGCTCCTTGCCAGGGCTGGCCCTTTGTGAGCAGACCCCACATTAAAGGCCACTTGGGGTTTATTTACTCGACTCTGACAACCTCGGAAATCAAAGTTGCAGTTGAACTTCTGACAGTGT
Source organism: Leucopleurus acutus (assembly GCF_964270905.1). Classification (NCBI taxonomy): domain Eukaryota; kingdom Metazoa; phylum Chordata; class Mammalia; order Artiodactyla; family Delphinidae; genus Leucopleurus; species Leucopleurus acutus. Next base: position 82,344,484 of record NC_139159.1, read on the forward strand.
CTTTTATTAATGCCTTTAATGTCTGGCTTTCGACCACTGGGGGCTTTCCATGGAGAGCGTGCTCTGTCTGCGGTGCGAGTGCATACTTGTGTGTGCACGGACCGTACGTTTCTCCTTGCAGGAGGACACGTGTGGCCTGAAGGCCTGCGTGAGCGGCTGTCTGGGCGCACTTGTCTGGTCACATGTTTGCATGTGCATCTATCCTGTGCGTGTGCACGCCTGGCCACAGGAATGTGCAACGTGTAACCCGCTGGTCACATGAGCATGTTCAAGCGTATGCGCTTGGGCGCATATCCGCGGTGCATGTGTGTGTCACGTTTATGTGTCCAGGTGTGTGCATATGCTCCGGGGGGTAGACACGGCCTGCATGCCGCATTTGCATCCATCAGTGTGAAAACAGACTCACGGCTATAAACTCTTTGCTCTGATCTGAACCAAAAAAGAGAGAGAGACAGGGAGAGTTATTTGCATCGCTTAGCCCTGGATGTGAACCTCATTTTGGTGGGAAACGAACACAGCAGCAGTCTGTAAGAATCCATCAGTCCCCATTCCCAGGCCTGTAGATTTGAATAAGCCCATGAAAAGCTTACTGTTAAGTGATTTCTCTCATCCTGGCTCCCCTGCCTGGCCTTTCTCCACAGCCACATTGATCAGCAACTCCTGGGGGAATGAAGAGCAGGCCCAGGGTGTCCTTGGCCTCAGTTTTTACCTGCTGAGCAACCCAGGACAAGCTGAGAGCCAGACCAGCCTGAGATTCTCACAGCGGGAGGGGAGCCCATGCAGCCCCCAGCAATGCACATAGGTCCCTCTGTCTGGCCCACCCAGCAGACCACACAGTATTGCGCTGTGAGTTGTGTTCAGTGATGTCTTCTAGCCATCCCAGACAAAGCCTTGGAGCAAGGTTTAGGTCACATGCCTCTACCCCAGATTGTTCCCTGGAAGAAACAGAGCGCAAGGTCAGCATCGGCAAATGGCTAATGATTGACAGGCCCTGGAGGCACAAGGACCCCTGTGCTCAGTTGTGCAAGTCCCGTGCTGCTCAGCACCAGGGGGCGTGAGTCACACAGTTTTCTATGCAAACAGCGCTCTGTGAGTTGGGCAGTGCACACCCTGCGCACCCTTCCATGGCAGACCTGGCTGTGCCCACACTGCCCTGCATGACTCCTGTCAGGGGGCTGACCTTGGTCTTCCCACAACTTCCCTGAGACAGGACCCAGGGAATGTTAGGAGCTTCCTCCAGGTCACGTTTTTTCCTGAGAATAAAAATTTTTTATACTGACATATTTTTATATTTTCCAGGGACAAGTCCAGGCCAGGTCTGTTCAGCCTCCTGAGCTCAGGAAAGCCACTTACTCTACTTCATCTTGTTTTCTTCATACAAATGCCTGTCTGCCTCCCTGAAGGCTGGTGAAGTCACATAATAAAGTTATGCGGGTGCTTTGTCCATGGGGCGGACTTGCTGAAACTATCAATAATAACACAATAGCAATAGCGACGAGCTTCTCATCATCTGATCACGGGCTGCTCTGGATGGGCCACTCTCACACCAGCGTCCTGCCCCAAGAAACACAGCGCCCAGCTTGTAGAAAATGTGAAATAAGTACTGATTGACAACATTAAGAAGGTCTGGCGTGGACTGAAAGGCATGGAGGGCAGGTCTGTAATCACAGAAATCCAAGCTTCCCTCCCGGTTTAGTCAGTGGGGCTGCAACAACAAAACACCACAGACTGGGCGGCTTAAGCGACAGAAATGCATTTCTCACCGTCTGGAGGCTGGACGTCCAGGATCAAGGGGCCGGCCAGTTGGTTCCTGGTAAGAGCCTGCTTCCTGCCTGTGGACGGACAACACCTTCTCACTGCGTCCTCGCACAGTGGGGATGGAGGCGGTGGGGGAGGGGTGAGATCACTCTTTATCTTCCTACAGGACCACCAATCGGATCAGGACTCTACTCACTTAACCTTAATTATCTGCTAAAAGCCTCCTCTCCAAGTATAGTCCGTTGGGGGTTAGGGCTTTAACATCTGGATTTGGGGGTGGGGGGGACACACTCCAGTCCATAGCAATTTCCTAAATGACATCACCAGACACAGCATGTTTATGAAAACTGATGCCCGCAGCCCCGATGACCCAGTAACTCTGAATGGCAGGTAACGCCAGAGAGATGCTTCCCCTGGACACAGAGAGCAGGATTTATTTGGCCTTTAAAAAAAGTCACCAAGGCTTCCACGGCTGCTACAACCACAAAGCCCGATTTTTTTTTCCACCTGGAAACAATTTATTATTAACTAATAAAGCCCTAAATCCATGAAGAAAAACCACTTAACACACTCAAGGTCAAAATGAAACAAAAATGACATAAGCACATGTATGCCTCGACAAATCCACAGCGCTTGGTAAAATTCCCGATACTCTAGAGAGATTTAAAACTAAATGCCCTGTATGTGTACGGCTGATGCACTCTGTTGTGCAGTGGAGGCTAACACAACATTGTAAAGCAACCGTACTCCACTAAAATTAATAAAAAATAAAATAAAATAAAAAATAAATGCCCTGTTAATTTCAACGTTGCCTGTAAGCAGATCTCAACTGATCCTTAGATGATAAGGTTAAGATGAACATAACTACCTATTGGCAGGGGTGGTGGGGAGACTGAAATAACCTGGGAATTGCAAGGTGTGTGAAGTAATCCAATTCACAGAAGCATTGAAAAGATGTGATGTTACAAGACGAGTACCAATTTGAAAAATTAATGTCTATGGGCATTTTCTTCCCCAAATAGGGAGCGGAGTGAATATGGGAAATTAATTTTTAACGATATTCCTGGATCTAAGGCAACCACATGTCTGGGCAAGCCTGATTTCGCCCTGTCCATCACCTTGAACTCCCCTCTACTCCCTCAATGGGTGTGTCTGGGTGGTGTGAATTTCCCTGGGTGACCAAGTCAGTCACGGCTTATTCCAATTCCTTACTTTGTAGCTGTCTTTCCCTGATCTCCAGGTAATTCTCAAGAATTAAGGCCATCTCTCATTTATATTTTTATTTTTCCAAAACCTAGTGGGGACTTACACACCTGTGTCCTCATAGCATCGCCGGTGAAGGAGAAACGCATCGACGAAAGCGCTAGAAGGCGGGAAATTCACACACCTCCCCCTGACCGGCCAGCCGCCTCTTCTGTTCTTTGGGAACATTTATCAAGAGGTAATTGAGACTCATTTTCTAAATCCAAACTGAGTTGATACCCAGTGCAAATTATAGAATTTTAAAAGCCTTGTTATTCTGAGAAAACATGAAAGTTACACAAACCAGAACAAACTCATTAGGGGGAGGTCTTACAGGACCCGCTCTAACAAACACATAAGAATTACTTGTAATTAGCATATGATTGTATGCAACCTGTGCTCCTACACACTGTCTTATTCTGTCACACTGCCCAGGGGCCCAGTGAAGGTGTGTCCTCCAACCTCCTGTTGGGCGGTCACCGAGCTCCGTGGTCCACGCTCAGGGAGAGGTCTGATCACAAGGTGCAGACCGCTTGGCCACGTGCATCAGGCCCTGTCCTGGGAACAGAAAGCACACGGTGCGCAAGATGTCAGAGGTCCCTGACCTCACGGACGCACTCTCCAGGGAAGGGGACAGGCAATGGATCCCTGCACCCTGCAGGGAAACAAGAAAACTGCCCAGAGCGAGAGATGCTACGAGGGAAGCATGTCGGCCCTAAGCTCATGCCCAAGAAGGGCTCAGGTGGGCTCCCTGCTCAGTCCCAGAGCCAATTTCTGGGAGACACAGCTGTGAGGAAGTATAGCCTCAAATCCAAGGGCGGTGGGAAGCGTGTATGCAAGGAGAGGGGCGTGGCTGCAGCCACGCAGAGGGCGGTCTCCCCTTCCATTCCTGCTCTGTCCATCCCTGCTCTCACGTGCTTTCAGACAAGCCCTGCCCACCCTTACGTGCAGATGACAGAACTAACAGTCAGGGTCCAGCTGCACCCTCTCATGGCCCAGGGCTGGGCTGGCACCGTTAAACCCTGCCCAGGAGGTGACGAGGCTCTCCAGACGAGACGGCCTGCTGAGGCAGCGGCAGTGGGCTGTCTGGTGCCCGGCTGGGGCTCCCCACCTGGAGCTGGCCCCTCCCACAAGTCAGGCTCAGGCCTGGCCCTTCCCAGCACCTGTGTCAGAGAGAATCAGAGCTGGATAGGAGGTAAAGGGGTAAAAATAGATTTTTTTCTGGAGTTATGGCAATAAAAGAACCTCAGTACAGAACCAGACTCAACTCCAAATACAGCAGAAGCAAGTGAGGATTTACAGGCAAGAAGGAGGTGGGGGTCAGTGGATGGAAAATGATTATAAGGAAACCTTAGGGGTGATGGGGGGAGTGGATTCTGGTGGAAAAGACCTAACAGGATTCTTGTTGACGGCAGGCCAGGTGATCAGAGCTGACGTGGGATGAGGTGTGGGACGAGGGATGTGATCAGCTGGTGAAGGCGGGGATTCTGGCTAATCTGACCTCTTGTAGAACTGTTGTCGGATTCTTGCTACAGCTGGGCTCTTGAGGACATGCCAAGGACTAGCCTATCGGAAGAAGGCTCCAGGGAGACGGCCTAGAGTGTGGTCGAGGAGGGAGTCTCTGTGAGCCCCTCTTCTCGTTCAAGGAGAGAAGAGACACCTTCTTGTATCTGCACCATGTACGCCCATTTCTCATTCCATCACCTTTGTTCATGGAGGGACATTTGAACCAATGTCAACACTCAGTAGTGGAGAATGTCGGCTGGATGGTGAGAGCAGTCAGTCATGTAATTAGGGGAGCTGCTATGAAAAGAAAGAGAGAAACACAGATGAATGGTTGGAACAGACTATTTTCTGAGTCCAGAGAACAGCACGTGAGATTTCTCGATGCTGGGTTCAGAGTATCTTAGCAGTGGAGTGGGGCCAGCAGTTACCATTTCACAGGCATGGTGAGATGGCAGGTTGCCCGGCTTCAGCGTGCGGGACTTCCGGAAAAGGGCAGGTTTTGTTCTCGGTGACGTCAAGTCAGGAGGATGAGAGAAAAATGGAAACGTTAATTTCTGACAAAATACTCAAGATGGCGGGATCCAGTTTACAAAGTGGTGAAAATAGCTCAAAGGCAACGAATAGGACTAGAATTTACTAACCCACAGGGTGAATTTTCATTTTTTACTAAAACGTAAAATTTATCTCTACTGTCACCTGCCTTTCTGATCAAAGATAATCAAAGTAAGGTTATTCTTGTTTACAAAATTAGTCTGGTCTCATTAGATTTGGCCTAATTATTTATGTAAGTTTTACAAGAACGGTAACTGATCACAAAAGCCTTTTCCGGCTTGCTTTGCCGGGACTTGACATAAGAAATCTCAGATTGGACTTTGAAAAGGCTCTGGAGCCTAGGAAGCCAAGGACCCACCACTAGATTTTGCCTGTGATGCCTATAGATCTGGGTGAATTCCTCTCTTCTCAAGGTCCCCAAAATATCCTCAGGTTCCTGGGCCTGCCAGGAAGTGACCTCCCTCGTCCATCTGAAAGGCTGGGAGCCCTGTGCGCCAGGTCCCAAGAGGGCTTTGTACGCATTGGTCCATGAAGTCAACTTTAGTTCTTTAAAACTGTTTGGTCATCATTTTCAAATATGAAAATGATTCCAGTCAAAGCCTTGGTTATAGAACCCGTGTTTCCAGTTATGTCCTATCACAAGGAGGACAGATTCTTACTGAAATTATGCAAATAATTCTATTGCCATGATGCTGAATAGTAGCTTCGAATTCTGAAGCGATCAGGAAGCGAGAAAAGATAAATGTTTCGTTTCTGTTTATGAAAGTATAATCTACTTGTTGTTACAAGTACAGATAAGAAAAAAGGGACAGAAATTTCTTATATCCAGAAATTAGGGCATCAAAGAGCCAGCAATGTCCCCAACAAAACCATAACCATCCTTTATCAGTTCCCTTAGTCTTACGTAATTAATTCTTGTTCTGCTTGCTGTTGACTTAACCACCAGAGATCCGGAGCTCCTGACTCAGTCCAGTGAGTTAAATCTCAAAGTTATTTAAGCAATGACATCGAAAGCTTGTACGCCAGAGAACTCGTCACAGTCCTTTCCATGGGTCTCTGAGACAGTCCCTTTTTATGGAAGATGGAACACACTGATCTGTATCTGATTCCAAATGCTTTCAGAGTATAAAGTAAAACAAAAACTATTTGTGGAAGACAAAAGACTTAAAATGGTTGTTAAAGGGACAAGAGTTCATTTGACAAGGAAATTTGGCTATCTCTGTGGCATGGAACGTTTAAAATGGTAACTGGAATGACGACTAATAACATTACATTGGAAATATTATGGAAAACAAGAGTATTGACACATTTCTATGGACTTCCTATCATTTCTGAAAAATCTATGCTACTAACATTTTCCTGTCAAACATAACCTCGGGAAGGTTAAGTATCTCTTCTTATTTGACAACACTTTTCATGCAATTCAACATAACAAAAAAACCAAATTATTTTTAAGCATTTCTTTCTTTACAAGTTAAAAAACAAATCCTTTGAGATTTTCCAGGAGCCTGCTGGAAAATCTCAAGGTCAGTTTGAGGTCAAAATGTCACTTAGGATTTGATTTGGGGAAGTTGTCAAAAATGCCAAAAGGTTTGGACACGTGATTACGTAGGACCTCTGATCCCTATGAAACAATACTTAGCTTCTCTTAAATAACTGTTTATAATGGAGATTACTCAAGATGTAAAGAAAAACATTTTACAATCTCTTATGAAGGGCAGACCAGTAATCCAAGAAAAGATTGTTACGGCAGAGAAAGAAAACCAAACTCTAGTCTTATAGTCAGTAGACTATTGAGCTCATTTTTAAAAACCTTATAAACAAATTCATTCAATCACAGCTTGGACGCACATAAAATTCCTTTTTGACAAATCTTCTACCATTTTTTATATCCATTCAGGTTTTGGTCTATGTTTTTTATATTTTCTTATTCGGAAACAACCAGTCATCTTACTTTAGGACAAAATTACTCTCTTTTGCCCTTAACAAAACACATCCTACTTTTTGTTTTATACTTTGCATACAAAGTTGTTTCCTGCATTATTTTTGGTAATTTTGTTTACATATATTGATTATAATTTTTTAACCATGTAACCCTTGTTTTACAGAGAAAACTCAGAGGAGAACAATTGTGAATTGCCTGTCACATACCAGCATTCCGTAGGGGACAAACACATTGTATCAATTCACCATCTCACAATTTGTATAAGCATATGCCTCCTTAAGTACCATTTTTTTCAAAGTGGCAGAAAGAGCATGTTTCTTAACAGACTCAAATACAGTTAGTCTCTCTACACCACATAAAAGAACCCATAATGACGTAAACTTATACTTGGCAATGAATACCTTCTGTGGTTCATCTTACTGAAGAATGATCTAGACATTATTTCAGGCAGACATATCATATAATTAAACAAAGCTCACCATCATCTCAAGTGTTTTCCCCGTTAACTATTTTTACAGCATGTGCATTTAGGCGAGTATCACACAGCAAAAACGTACAAAGCTAAATAAATGGGGTTTTTTTTCTCTTTTACTACTGTGCTTAATAAACAGGAAGTAATGGACATCAAGCAATTCATTTTTACGACATCTTTACTTACACATTTGTTCTTAGGTCGAATTTATAATTTCTATAATTTTAAATATCTGGTAGATATTATATTCCGTAATTCTAACTAGTAAACCCAAGTAGAATAAAACTGTATGCTCTTATTCTATTTTATGCTGATAGCTCAGAAGATACACTAATTTTTATTAAACCAGCAATATTAACCTAATCTTATTTACCAAAGGGTTACCCAGGTCACAAACTTGAAAAGCATCTGGGTTAGTTTCTATATTTCTGGGAGTTTTTGAAATATTTAATTTATATGTAAATGCTTACTTATGCTTAAGTCAACTGAAATGGAGCTCTTTTATGACATTTTATGAATTAATTTGGTAATACCATCCAGAGACAGAAAACGATCACATATACGTAATCTATGTGTATACAGACAGACAGGCAGGCACAAGTGGAGACCTTGTAGCTTTCATACCAAAATTTTAGCCGAGAGTCAGGTAAACACAGTGGTACAAAACTCACTAGCTTGCCTCCACTTGACATTTCTATCTAAATTGTGTCTCTGGCAAGTTAAGATTTCTTGCTTATCATGAGGGCTAACGCTTTCCACCAATATCTGTGGAGCTGGGATTGAGGGGAAAACGCACTAGGTGATTCCTTGCATCTGGAATCGTTCACCTAGACCACAGAGAACGGAAACCTACATGGCCCAGCCCCTGCTCCTCCTTTCCAGGTGAGGAAATTCCCATCCAGAGGGAACTCCCCTTCCCACGAACAAGGAATTCAGTGACAAGATATTTGAAGATTTTCTCCACCACCCCCAACATGTAATCTCATGGAAGCTGTGGTCTAAGGTTTAGAAGAGAGACTGAGAAACGTCAGCTGCTGTCTGGAAGTCTCCGCGTTCATATGAGTGGATGAAATATCCTGTCTCTTTCCAGTTGACATTTTTTCCCTTCTTTTCAGCCTCAGGCGGATGCTTTCAGGGGTCCCTAGTCCCTTGAGAGCCCCAGTGGAGGCAGGCAGCCTGAAGCTCCCGTCACTTTGTGAGTTGAGGGGCTGGAGGAAGCAAGGCCATCACACAAGGGGGTCTGTGAGGCGAGGGAGGTGAGGCCCGCCCCCCCCCCCCCGAGAAGCAGCTTCCAAGCTGGTCGTGAAGAATGAGGGTTCACTTGGAAACTAAGGAGAAGAGAAGACCCAGGCCAGGAGGCCACAGGTGTGCTGCTAGGTTAGAGCTGCGGGCATGCCTGCAGGCAGGCCTGGAGGGCGTGGGTGAAGTCAAAGCCCCACGGCCTTCCGTCCTGCCCCTGCCTGGAGAGTCCAGCACACCCTCTGCCCCAGCTGCCCTGAGAACCCAGGAGGGTGGCCCACGTGGAACCCCGTGACAACTGTCTTGGGGCAGATCCCTGACCTGGGGGCACCAACCCGTGAGTGGCCAATGGCCTCTCACCCACAGGAGCTAAAGAGACACAGAGAGGAAGCCGGGCAGGTGGTGACTGGACCAGGGACAGAAAGGCCAGTGGAGCCAAGGCTGGCACTGGCCCCAGGGTGGCAAGAGCACTGACAGCAGAGAAGCCAGGGGCAGCTGGAGCATTGGGTCAGCCAGGAGCCGGGACAGAGCAGTCTCCAGGGAGCAGAAGCCAGGAGGCCCCCCAGCCACGACCAGGCCCTGCCCCGGGGTCGGGGGGCGTCCGAAAGGGCACTGGCTGGGCCCCTGAAAAGACCCCACTTAACGGAGCCATGCACTCTGGGTCCCTGGGCTGCAGACAGAGAGCTCCCAGGGTCTGGGGGATGTCTGGGTGTAGGATGGAGTCTGGACCATATTTAATAACCTGGACGGAGGGGGTTGGTTGTGTGAGTTTGGCAACAGCCAAGGGTGGGGTACCACATTTAGAATCAACCTCAGAACGTTATCTGAGCACGGTCCCTGCAGGGGGCAGGGGGGGTGGTGGTGGTGAGATTGACAGAGGAAGACCCTGCCCATTGTCCAGACACTGGAGCCCCAGAGGGAGGGGCAGCGGTCCCGGGGGCTGTTAGGACACCATGAAAGGAAGCGGTTTTGAGTGTCTGCCCTCCTCCTTCCTCAGCTGGGCCCAGAGGGATGCAGGACACAGGACGGGGCTCGGCATCCCATCCAGGTGCGTGTCTACTGGGAACTCTCAGAATGGTGACTCCAAAGCACTAAATGACGCTTTCTTACAAAGCCCCGTTACGTCAGGCTGTAAAGAGAGCTTGCAGCCCTCGCAAGGCATCAGTTTGGCCTCAGCTCCCTAGGAGCACCTACTGTGTGGTAAACCCAGTGATGGGCACAGGGACCCTGCCTTGGCAAAGGGCCAGGTCAGTAATTAAGAGGCGGCGCTCCCCGTGAAGTTCAAGGACAGCAGTGTGAGGGGTCCGGCGCTGGTTCTGGGATCGGGATGGCTCTGTGCGGTGGGAACAGTGTCTGGGAGGGCCGGGCAGTCCTCCAACAGATGGCCTGATGAGCAGGAAGTTTCCTGAGTGCTGGGACAGTGGGGACGGAGAGCTGCAGAGAGGGCCCCTGAGTGTCACACAGGGACCCTGGCTGTTCCAGGTCACCAGGAGCCAGGAAGGGTTTCAGGCTGGATGTTTACCCCCAGCCCAGGTTCACTCTGAATTTCCGAGGATGCCTCTGAATTAACCAGAAGGGAACATGAATGGAGATTTTTCTCGCCCCGCTTGTAGGGCTTCCTACAAGCAAAGAAGGAAGCACGAGGCGAACGATCTGATACCAGAAGTTACATTTCTAGGCGTCAGACTCATAATCAAACACCACACGGCAAAGGAAGGGCAGGCAACGTTTGTCGCAATTACAGCAATGCTGACTTCTAATTACATAAAGAGCTTCTAGAAACTGATAAGGAAAATACCAAGTCGCATGCTGGAAAATGAGCAAAATACATGAAAAGACACTCCACAAAATAGGAATCACAAATGCCAGACACACATGGAGATAAATCAGTTATCCTCCCAAGTAATGAAAGAAATGAAAATAGAAACAGCGCCGAAATGCCCTTCCGCCTATCGAGTGTGCGCGGGTTAATTATCCCGCTGGGTGCCGGGGGGCGCGTGTACCACCAGCTCCTCTTCTGAGAAGTAACTTGACATGTGGACGTGATCCCGGTCAAAAGGGCTGACCCAGTAGTTCTACTCCACAGGTCCTGTCGGAAGGAGATGATCTAAGATACAAACAAAGCTTATGAACTCATTTGCCCGTCGAATCACTTGTCGTAAGGAATGCACAGGGCAACGTGCCACCCAACCGCATGTGATGTGGGAGAACCAGTGCCACCGCTGGGCTCTAGTGACTTTGGACCAGGCTCCGGGGAAGCGGATCGGGCAGGATGCCAACCACATGGGTGTGTGCGGCTGTGCTCACAGCAGCACGACTCGCAGAAGCCAAAATGTGGAGCAACCCGTGTCCATCGACGGATGGATGGAGAGACACAGTGTGGTCCATCCACACGGCGACCACAGGAGGAGGGAAATCTGTCACCTGTCACAACATGGATGAACTCTGAGGACATTGTGCTCAGTGAGATAAGCCCGTCACCACAGGACTAATGCTGTACGATTCCACTGATCTGAGGCACCCAGTCATCAAGTTCATAGAGACAGGGAGTAGGACGGTGGGGAGGGGGCTGGGGGAGGCGGTGCTTAATAGGGACAGAGTTTCAGTTTGGGAAGATGGAAGGCTCTGGAGATGGAGGGTGGGGATGGTAGCACGACAATGTGAATGTGCCTAGTGCCACTGAACTATGCACTTCAAAAGGGGTGAGATGGTAACTTTATGTTGTGTGTATTTCACCACAACTAAAACTAAATAAACAAATTCATAAATAAATGAAGTCTGAACGAACCCTGTTGTGGCACGTGTGAGGACTGCCGCCCTGTGAAAACCCCGGATGCACATGCAGGAGTGAGACCACGTGATTTCATGTTCCCCATCACCCTTCCCTGTCGTTTGCAGACTTTCTACCAGGAGCTTGCATTGAGGAAACGGGGGGATGGTAACTTTGTTAGTTTATGTATTTTCCTGGGCATTCTGCCGGCTGCCGAGCCGGGACACGCTGGTGTGCAGACTGTGCCTGAGAAGGGCCGGCCGTCCCTTCTGTACCCGAGGTCACCCCCGGGCCCTCGGCCCTGTCCTGCTTCCACCTCCCCACCCTACCTCCACCTGTAAGGTGCGTGGTGATGAGCTGCCACCCCTGCTGTGGCCAGAGCTGCTCAGCCGGCTCTCACAGCCCATTCCCGCCCCCATCCTGGCCCAGGGCCTCCCGGTGTGGTTCTGAGACCTCGTGCATTCACCGCTCTTGGAGGAGCTTGTAAAGGTGGGTCCTCCTAGCCCCACCTCAGGTCCCCCCGTCCACTGCTCACGGGGGAGGAGCAGAGTCTGCATTTCGAGTACTTTGGACGGTTTGGGACGAGGGCCTTGTCCGTGCAGGACTCACGCACCCAGGCCTTCCTGCCCTTGTGCTCTGCAGGGACGCGCCTTACCCTCCCCGCCTACCCGGTCCTCTCCTGCTTCCACCTCCCCTTACCCTACCCTACCCAGACCATCCCAAGTCCCCTTCCCAGAACAGCTGGCCTACAAGCCTGACCCCCGCTGAAATCAGCCCTCAGCCATCCGCGCAGGGAGAGCATGCAGATGCTGGGGTCAGGGCATCATGGGCTCCGCATCAGCACCGCCCCTGCTGGCTGTGGCCCCCAGTCTCAGTCCCCCGTCAATAAAATGGGGCCAACTCAACCGGCACAGGACACAGCGGAAATCAGGGGCTCCCCTCTCCTGGCACACAGCGGACGCTCCCTCCCCGCTGGTTGTCACCACCCTCCCCCTGGGCCGGGGCTGCGGACACAATGCTCCCCATGTCCTGGTCCCTCAGGAGGGGCCCCTCCTCTCCGTTCCCTCCCCGTGGAGCCTGGAGGGCCCTCAAGGCGCAACTCCTGAAGACGAGGTGCGAGGCTCAAGCACTTGCTCGGTGCCTTGCTGATGCCAAGGTTCATTTAATCTTCCCACCGAGCCCCCGAGGTGGGCAGGTCCCGCCGCATTTCACACGTGAGGTCCTGCGATAGCCTCGGTCAAATGGGGACAGGGAAAGCGTCCAGCCGCTGGGGCCTTGGCGGAGCCCAGCCGTGGGCCCCAGACCCTGACCTTCCCCGTGACCTCGGGCAAGCCCTTCCTATGCCCCTAGGGCCCCTTCCAGCTCTCGCCCTGCAGACTAGGGCTCTCTAGTATCTCCACAGCCTCGCCCTTCAGGCTTTCCCGGCTGGTCCACATCAGAGTGGACATCACAGCCCAGCCCTGTGTGCCTGGCACTGGCCTCGTGTCGAGGCTGCTGGGAGAGGATGGGGCTGCAGCCAAGGCATTAACGCCCGGCTCTTCCCGACACCATGCGGTGCCAGGCTGGCCAGCGAGGGCCCCGCCCGCCCTGGGCACACCGTTAGGCACTGCGCCCCCCGTCCTCTGCTCATCTCTGACTTCGTGCGTTGGTCTCGCTCTGTGCAGGCCCCCCCACAAGCAGCAAGCAAGCTGCCCCGCCAGCCCCTGGTCTGGAAAACTCCACACCGAGGGGGCATCTTCCTCCCTCGTCCAAATCTCCTTCTCAGGGAGGGCTCTGATGGGCTCCACCAGGAGCGCCTGACACTCTGAAGGCCATCCGTGTCCCTGGGGTTCCCCTGGGGTCCTGCAATATTTCGGGCTTCCAAGTGCAGACCCTCGAGTCCAGAAGGACAAGGCCCGTGAGCAGAGGGCGGTGGGTGGGAGGTGAGAATCCGCAGCCCAAGGCTGGGATGGGAAGGGAAATGCTTTGGGCAGTGGGCAGTGTCCGGGGGAGAGCTGACAAGCGAGGGTCCCTGTCCAGAGATGCCCGAGGTCCCGGGTGAGGGCTGGAGGGAAGTGCGTAGGTTTGGGCGCGTTTGCTCATTCCTGGCATCCCTAGGGCCTCCACCCGCCTACGCTCACTGGGAGCCCAGCCCCGTGATCAGGCTGCACCCGCCCAGCCCTGGGCCTTGGGAATGTCCCCCAGGACACTAACCGATGCTTTTGAGCAGGTGCTGGGCCACGGGTTGGGGGGCGGGGGCAGAGGTCGGCTTGACAAGGGGTGGCGCGGGATTTGCCAACAACCGCGCTGGATCCAGGGCAGCCGAGGGGCAGCTGAGGAGAGCGCAGGCAATTACAGGGGACATCTCAGAACACGGAGCGACTGCCACCAAGCTCGGAGGCAACAGCTCCGTTTGGTCTCGCCGCACTCGGCTGAAGCGTGTCCCGTCAACATGTCACTTTGCCAAACAAATGAAATGTCCCTTCGTGTCCTGGGAAACAAGCTTTTCTGTTCAGAATCCACCAGGGCCGGCCGGGAGCGGAGGGCTTTGCCAGCCCCACACAGAGCCCGCCGTGGGCTCCACGGGAGCTTCAAGAAGCTTCCTTCACTGCAAGGCCGGCAAAAGAAGTGAAGGACAAACACGCCCCCGCAGACACGGTCTCAGGCCCGCAGCCTCGCGGTGCCCACAGCCCGCCCTGGCCAGGTACCAGAAGAGGCCGTGGGATGAACGGAAGCCCAGGTCGGCTGCAAGTCCCCAGGCCGGCAGTCCACTGCCAAGAGACCCCCAGAGCGGGACCCAGCCCCCCCACCCGAGGGTGGCTGTGGCGGCCCGGCAGCAGGGGTAGGTGGCGGACAGGTGTCTCTGAATCAGGGCAGCCAGCCTCAGGCTCCCAGTCGAGACCTCGCAGGGAGGCCCATGCGGCCCGAGGCCAAAGGAGGAGCCAGCGTCTGGGAAGGGCTCTGCCTGTCGCCTGGCTCCACTTCTCTGCCTTCAGCTCCTCGCCTGTGCAGCAAAGAGCACAGGCACTGTGTCCGGAGGCGTGTCCTACGGCCCTAACCCTGAATCCAACAGCACTGATAATTTGGGCCCCAGGAGCCTGGGACCAAGGCTGAGGGCTGAAGCAGGAGGAGGAGAAGGGTGGCTGCCCTGCTCCCCTGCCAGGGAGGGAGGGCACAGGCCGGGTGCAGGGCTGGCGTCGGCATTCAAGGCCTGCTTCCCACTCACTCTAAGACCCCAGGCACACTCGCTTTGCCCACCTGGGCAATGGGCACAGTATTCCTCGCTCAGAGCAGTGGTGGGGGTTAGGTGAGAGCCATGAGCGGGACTGGTGTGCGTGAGTTCCCCCGACCCCAGTGCACAGGACGGGCTCCCAGGGCTCTCCCTGTCCCGGCCCCTGACGTCTGAGGCCCCTGACATCTGAGGCCATTGGCCTGGGCAGCAAAGAACTCAAGGCAGGAATCAGGGAGGCGGATGGTGCCGACGTCACTGGTGAGGAAGAAGAGGGCGACGCCCACTCGTGCCTCTAGCAGGACGCCTGGCAGGTGGAGGTGCCTGTGAACGCATTTCCACGCCGTTGCACACGCATGCAAACTCAGGTGTGCGCTTCGTGAGAGCACCCACTCCCGCAGGCGGGTATGCTCCCCGCGGCAAGGATCTCCCTCCGTTTCCTCCAGCCGCGTCCGCAGGTGCCCTCCAGAGTGGATGCCACTGAATGAGCTGGTGAGTGACGTGTGGTTCCCGGACGCACACCTCCAAAGCGCCAAACACACACCCTTCAAGTGCGCACACCCACCTCGCCCGGGGAGGGGGCGTCCCCAGCTCACACGCTCTCGCCCCGGGACCACATCCCTCCCCTCCAGGCATTCACCAGCCCCAGAGCAGGCAAGCACAGCAGGAGAGAATAATTACGGGGTTTTATGAGGGCTTTTATTTTTATTAAAGGAAAGGTCATTTGTGTGGTGTCTAAGGGCACTCTTCTGCAGCCTTTACCTTTCATGGGCCCTGGAAGTAGCTCAGCTCCGTGATGTACGCGGCCCACGTGCTCAGATCGGAGCTGCCCCCCGGGGAGCCCCCTGCATGGTGATGAGCGGGTCTCCCAGACTCCTGCCAGCAGAAACCAGGGGCTCCCTGGGCTCTGGAGACCCCAAAGGCTGGTGGGAGGGGGTGTAGTGGGTTGAAGAGTGTCCCCCCCAAATTCACGTCCATTAGAACCTCAGATGGTGACTTATTTGGAAAAAGGGTCTTTGCAGATGTGAATAAGGTAAAACCTCAAGATGAGATCATCTGGGATTAGGGTTAGGGTGGGTGCCAAACCCGATGCCTGGCGTCCTTGTAAGAGGGACACACAGACACAGGGGTGGAGGTTACGTGAAGAAGGAGGCAGAGACCGGAGCGATGGGGCCACAGCCATGGAACACGTAGAGCCTCCAGAGCTGGGAGGCGCAGGAAGGACCCTCCCCCGGAGCCTCTGGAGGGAGCATGGCCCTGCTGGCACCCTGGCCTCCAGACCTGTGAGAGGGTAAACGCCTGTTGCTTTAAGCCCCCGGCGTGTGGCCCTTTGTAACAGAAGCCCCGGAGCCTGGCAGCAGAGGACATCAGGCTGGCCACACATGGATCCACGCGTAGCAGGAGAGCCCTGGAGACCCGCAAGCCAGCGAGGCCAGCGCCCACCAAGCCTCCCCTGTAACTGGGGCACCTGCCCCCCTCCCTCCCCCCTCCTCCTCCCACCATAGCAGGGCACCGTCCCACCTCCCTGGGGTGTCAGGAGGACCCCAGCGTTTGTGGAAAGCCCGGCAAGTGTAGTGACAGGAACAAGGGCCATCGCTGCGGCCAGCTTCTGGTGCCCTTTCCACCCTCATCTCAGTACTTGCAGATCCATCTGAGCTGCACCTCCACTGACCATGACCACCTGTGATCGTCCACCAGACGTCTCCCTGTTGCCACCCAGGACCCCAGCTCTCCCAAGGCTCGAGATGATCCCCACCACTGGAACCCCTCACTGGGTCTCCCAGCCACCCTGCACCCTTGTCTCCCTGTGTGGACCTCCCACCTGTGGTGGATAGACTCTAGGGGACCCCTGAGACCCTACCTGGTCCTCACGTCCTGTATCATGCCCCCTCGGGTAGGCTGGCCTGTGACTTGCTTTTTTCTTTTTAGCTTTTTCAATAAACTTTTTACTTGGGGCTAATCGTAGGTTCACATGTAAGAGATAAGAAACAGAGAGACCCCGTGTGCCCTTTACCCAGTTTCCCCCAACAGTGACATCTTACAAAGCTGTTGCACAATATCGCACCCAGAATATTCGTATTAAAACAGGACTCGGGATCTTTCCAGAAGGATCCCTCAGGGAGCCCTTTAGAGCACCGTCCCTCCGCTCCCACCCCCTTAACCCCTGGAAACCACTGATCTGTTCTCTGTTAGCGTTGCTGAGTCGTAATCCACGGTGTGGACGAGCCAGAGTGGATTGGACCGTTCACCCATTGAAGGGCATCTGGAGAGTTAGGAAACTTTTAGGTCCCAGCAGTAGAGCTGCTGCGACGTTCACGTACAGGCTTTGTGTGAACGTAAGTCATCAGTTCTCTGAGGTGAGTGCGCAGAAGCGCCACCGCTGGGTGGGGGGCGTTTGGAGGTTTAAAGAAAATGCCAAACCGGTTTCCAGAGAGGCCGCTGCATTCCACACTCACCAGGGTTGCAGGTACCTGGACGTCCTCTCCAGTATTCGATGTCCTCACTCTTTTTTATCTTAGCCGCTTTGATAGGTGCGTGGCGATATCTCGTTGCGGTTTTAATTTGTATTTCCCCAACGGCTAATTACGTTGAACATTTTTTATGGGTTCATCTGCCATGTGTATATCTTTGTCAGTGACAGGTCTCTTCCTACTTTATCCAGGGATTGTTTGGGGCTTTGTTTTTTAGTTTTGAGTTCTGACAGTTCTTCCTGTATTCTCGATACATTATTTGTTGGATAATGTTGTTTTCAAAATGCATTCCCCCAACTCAGTAGTTTCACTTTTCATCCTCTCAAGGCGATCTTTTGCAAAGTAAGGTTTTGAATTTGGATGAAGTTTAATTTACCAATATTTTCCTTTTATAGATTTTGTTTTTAGTGCCAAGTCTAAGAACTCTTTAACAAGTTCGATATCCCAAAGAGTTTCTCCTATGTCTTTTTGTAAAAGTTTTCTAGTTTCGGGTTTTATATTGGAGTCCATGATCCGCGCTGATTTCAGATGGGAGATCTAGGGCAAGGTTCACTTTTTCTGTGGTTGTCCACTTGCTCCAGCACTGTTTGTTAAAAAGTCTGTCCTTTCTCCATGGGATGGCTTTTGCGCTTTAGTCAAAAGTCGGTTGGACATATTTTTGTGGCTTTATTCTGCATTCTCTGTTCTTTTTCGTTGACCTTCCAAGGTCTGGGGGGACAGAGCTTTAACTGGGGAAGATGAAAAGGTTCTGGAGATGGATCGTAGTGATGGTTGCACAACAATGTGAATGTACTTAACGCCATAAATCGTACCCTTGAAGATGGCTAAAATGGGAAATGTCATGCTATGTATATTTTAACACAATTAAAAAGTTAAAAAAAAAAAACTATGGTGAAATAAAAGCATGCAAGGGAAGAATGAGACGTTAAAATGTGAAGGCTCTTATACCCATTAATTCCACTTCTGGAATCTATCCTGAAAAAAAAAAATCCTTTGATTAGGTTGGTATACAAATATTCCCAAAGAAACAGTATTCATGCCAGAAAAAACTTGGAAATATTCTGCCCAGTGAAGGAGGCGATTAAATAAATTATAATGTACTCACATTCTGGAATATTTGTAACGATTTAAAATGATGTTCATGAAAATAGTGTAAAAATCAAATTTCTCTTATGACATAATAGTCAGTGAGAAAAGTAGGAACCAAATTTTGACTACAGTAGTAATTTAAAAACTATCTTTTTGTTCAGAAAATAAAATGGTAGTTAAAACACATGAATTTAACAGTTAATATTTGCAAGTTTTTATTTTCTTTAATAGTTATTTTCTTTTTTCACAGTTTATAATACCGTGATACTAAAATTTATGTTATTTTTAAGGGCAATTTAAAAATCTATTTTAAAATTATAAAAGAAGAAGGAGGCTGGCATTGTCTGAGCTGGAGGAGGGGAGGAGACATGGGCTGGTGCAATCCTGGGAGGCTTCCTGCTGGTGGCCTCCTTCTCCAGCCTCTCCCCATGGGCACCCCACAGTGCAGGCAGGTTGAACTGCTCATAGTGCCATAAAGCTTGGCCTTTGCTTTTGCTGTAGCACCAGCCCTGACTGTCCATCCTTTCCCTCCATTTTCCAACTGATGAAACACCATTCCTTCCCAAACGCTATTGCTCGCCCTGACCCTCTCCTGGGTGAGTTAGTTGGCCCCTCCTCTGTGTTATTCCCTCTCCACAACCCTGAAGAAACCAAGGGCAGGAAGGCTCCCTAACTTGCCAAGGCCACACAGTAAGCAAGGGTGAGCCTGGGGTTTGAGTCCGTTTGTTTGACCCCAGAATTACTCCATCTAAAGCAGAAAGGGGAGATGTCTGGCACAGGGGTCACCCCTGCCCTCTGTCCATTCCTGAGAGTCCACGACACCCCTGCCCGCTGAGTCTACACAGGACCTCAGATGGGCCTGGCGGCCGGGGCTCTGGAGGGAAACCTCACGCACAGCCGGGTAGGGGGGCTGCAGCCCTGGCTGGCTTCTCTGGGGTCCACGGGAGCTGGAGCCGTGCCCCCATGCACCTTGGCTTTCCTCAAATCATTAATCCTCTTCCAGCCGCGGGAGCTGTTCATTCCTGGGTCTGCAGAGAGGAAACAGCTTTGCGGCACCAGCCCTGGCACATGGATGCCCGAGGCCTCACTCGCCTCTGGCAGCTTCAGTAATAGTTTGTCCTTGGGAAGTAAATGCATGTAAATGCATAGGACGTTCGGGTGAAGGGCCTAGAAAGCCAGCCCAGGGTTAGCAGAGAGAAGCAGGGCCTCAGCCACCGCCGGCTCGAAGGGCCCTGCCCTCCGCCTGCCCCTCTCCGCCCACGAGCCTGCTCTGGAGAAGGAAGATAGGGAGAGGACGCCGCCAGCACCTGTGGAGCTGGGCCAAGGGGGGGGGGGTCCTTCCACCAGCTGGGGGCTCCCAGGACTCAGTCAGCCGGTCACCTCCAGACTTGCACCAAAGCCAAGGTTCCGCTGATACACCCCCACTTCCCCTCACCAGCCACTGGTGACGCTCACACCCCAGCCCAGGGGAGGATTCAGACGCAGACCCCCCTCACTGAGCCCACAGACCTCCACGAGGGTGCCCTGTGGATTGCCCCCTGCAGCCCCCTTGCAGGGCACCCCTCACCCCGTCTTCGTGCCCCAGCCCTGTGCCCAGCTCACAAATGTCCGATTTTTTCATGAATAGTTAAAACCCCTGGGTCTCTGGTGAGCAGAGCGAGGGCTTAGCTTCCCAGGAGGATTTCAGGTGTGGAGGCCTTGATGGGGTTAGAGGATGGATGCAGCCCTGCTGACACGGGGGCCTAGACGTGGCCGGGCTGCGTGGCCCCAGGCGGCCCCAGGAGCCACGGGGGACCAGGGACCTTTTGTCCGTGCTCACAGGCAAGGCCAGAGCCGGTCTTGCCAAGAGGAGGGAGGTGGCATCGCCGGGGGGGTGGGGGGGGCACGAGCTGTGTGTCAGGCCTGGAGGAAGCAGGTGGGCGTTATCTCCCATGCTGATTCTTCAAAACTACATCCAATTATCTCTTTTTTACAGACCAGGAAACCATGAGGAAGATGTAATTGGGCCAAAACCAATTTGGTCGAGAAGAAAGTGGCCAAATATAATTTGGCCAAAAACAAGCTAATTGCCGTAATAATATGTTAGAAGCTATTTAGTTAAAAATGAGTGTTTGCCGTCACTGATTGTAGACGTGTTAAGCTGCATGTGTTAGGGATCAGCTTTGCAACTGTAAATGAAGTGGCAGGCACGTTTCCAACCTTCACGCGTTACATGGTCTCTTCTGTGGCTCTTTTATTCCCGTCTCTGTCACTCAGTCCTTCCTACTCTATGCTGTGTGCGTGTGGGAAAAAAGCGGAAGACCTTAACTGGTTTAGAGAAGCTAAATATTGAGCAGTAATGTAATTTAATGGTTCCTTTTGTGGTTTTAGGTCATGGTTCTTATAGATGAGCTCGTGGTGCTTCGTACAGGACACTCAGAAGCTACGGGCAGAGAACAGAGCACCTCCGTGTGTTCCCCGTGCAGAGAGCACCGCCGACCTGCGAGTCCCAGACGCTCCGTGTCGAGGGAAGGAGAGATGACTGCGCTACAGAAGGGGCCCGAGCCGAGCAGGTGGCCTTTTCAGTCCATCGTGGCTTTGTAGCCCCTCACAGGTGCTGGATGGCCCAGCTCGTCCAAATGTCCCGTGGAAGCCAAACTTTTGCTTTGAACAAATTGCTTGGGGCCCAGTGGGGCATCTTGTTCGAGACACAGACTCTCGTGGGGAGGCACCCAGCAGGACCCCTACCCGAGCCTGATAGCTGAGAGGCGACCCTCCCTACCCAAGGCGCCCGCAACACGCGATGCCTGAGGTTGGAGGACCCTGCTCCCTCCCCCAGCAGAGTTCTAGAACTCTCTAAAGCTTGGGCTGACTTCCATTTTGGAAACCTCTTGGCTTCTGGTGTGTGTTGACACTGAAGGAGCCGTGAGCTCTGCCACCGGGACGAGGGCGGTGCTCCCTGGCTGCGGGGTTGGCGGGGGAGGGGGAAGGCCGAGGGGGTCTGCCCTCAGAGCAGGGTACCTTTTACCTGCCTGGCTGTGCTGATTCTTTTGAGACAGACTCTGCTGTTCCCCTCAGTTTGGAAGCCACGAGCCGCCCATAAGGAGAATGAAGGAAACCGAGGCACAAATGCGTCAAGGATTTGCACGAGGTCCCGAGGCTACTACCGCGTGTCTTACTGAGCCCAGTGGGAATGGTGTGGACACTGGAGTTGGTGAGAAGATGGTCTTTAAATATATAAAATGTTTCAGAAGACATAAAAGGTCTGAATGGAAGGGGAGACGGGCCGTTTCCGGAGGTGTGTGAGCCCCACTTCAAAGACACAGGCCTACTAGAGAATGGACTTGAGGATATGGGGAGGGGGAAGGGTGAGCTGGGACAAAGCGAGAGAGTGGCATGGACATATATACACTACCAAACGTAAAATAGATAGCTAGTGGGAAGCAGCCGCATAGCAGAGGGAGATCAGCTCAGTGCTTTGTGACCACCTAGAGGGGTGGGATAGGGAGGGTGTGAAGGAGGGAGACGCAAGAGGGAAGAGATATGGGAACATATGTATTGTATAACTGATTCACTTCGTTATAAAGCAGAAACTAACACATCATTGTAAAGCAATTATACTCCAATAAAGATGTAAAAAACAAAAAACAATCCTGGCATCTCAGCGGCTTCAACCAGCAAGCGTGCGGTCAGGGGCACGATGGTCAGTGTCCCCAGAGCTACAAAATTTAAACAGAGTAAGGAGTCTTGTCCTTCAGGAAAAAACTAGTATTGGTTTCTTGCATTTGTAGATTCCTGTGGTGTGAATAGCCCTACCACGGTGGACTTCAAGAGAACACCGTGAATTAAACCAGCAACATTCTTCAACGTTCCAGAAAATCCAACACTGGCTTCCTTGAGCCAGTACCAGCTGGCGCTGGCACACCACCCGTGCACTGCTCACCCGCCCTGCCGGTCCACGGAGGGCTGGTGGGGGGTCCCGGCTGCAGAGCTGCCCCACCTCTAGCATTGGAGGTCCCTGTGCCTGCCAGGGAAGAAGGGAACTCTGCAGCGACGTGCTCAGCCCCAAAAGTGCCACGTGTCACGGCCCCTCACCCAGAGGGGCAGGAAGTACCACATGCCCGTTTCTGGACTGGAGAGACGGGATGCCCAGTGCCCAGCGCCGGTGACCACCACTCACACCGTGTCTGTGAACGGGAAGACTCAGTCCCATTACGATGTGAATCTCCCCCAAAATAGTTTGTAAGTCATTACATTGAAATCAAATTTCAGTAGGTACTTCATTGAACTTACTGGCAAATCAGGAAATTGATAAGGAAGAATGAAAGGTCTAGAATAGGCAAGGAAGGCAGATGTATCCCATCGAAGGTCAACACCTGGGGAGTGACAGAAGCTGCGTCCGTGTGTCCCTGGTGCTGAGATGGAAAACGGGCCAGAAACTAGTCTCTTTCCACATGAGGGGCTTGAGAAATGTCAGGGGAGGGGCTCGATTCAGTGTAGAACATCGTAGCTGTGCAGTGAATAGCACGGAAACAACAGTTTTCCATAATAGAATAAAATTAGATGCTCACGTCATACCAAATACAAAAATAAATCCCAGGTGGAGTAAATCCCTAAGGTGAAGAACAAAACTTTACTAAGAAAATATTAGATCATATCTCCATAAACCCGAGGTAGGAAAGGATTAATTAAACGAGATATAAAAGCCCATGACCTTCAACGAAGAGTCGTTTTGACTCGCTTAAAATTAACATGTCTTCTACAACAAAAACTCCACAAAGGAAGGAAAACTACAGGGAAAAAATGTACAGAGCTGATAGC
Source organism: Leucopleurus acutus (assembly GCF_964270905.1). NCBI lineage: Eukaryota > Metazoa > Chordata > Mammalia > Artiodactyla > Delphinidae > Leucopleurus > Leucopleurus acutus. The sequence continues at coordinate 82,367,536 of NC_139159.1, forward strand.
TGACAGAGGATTGGTAAGGAGAAGCTAATCAATTAATCAACAATCAATTAAATAAAGAGGACCAGTTCAGAAGCAAGAGCAGTGAGGGCTAGCAGAGCTGATGACAGGTCACAAAAGAGGAAATGTGAACGGCCAGTAAATGCACTTCTAAATGTTCAACCTCACTATTCATCAGGGAAGTGCAATTAAAACAAGAGTAACTCACCCTTTAACACCCACGAATCGAGCAAAATCTGTAAAGCTGGTGGTGTCAGCAGTTAGGGAAGAAAACAGAAATGCATGCAGCCAGTGAGGGGGTGATTCAGTGCAGCCCCCGTGAGAGCCATTTGGTGGTATTTAATGAGTCTGATGATGCCCACCCTCTTCCTCCTACGTTAATTCTACCTCAGGCTGCATCTCTCCAGAAAGTCACCCAGAAGTACACAGTGACACACTGGGGAGAATTATTAGCAAAAAAATAAAACGACAGAGCTGGGAAGCAAGGCCTCCCCAGGGATCCAGGAAGCAGGACCTGCCTCCCCAGGAAGAGACTGACCCTCCTAAGTGAGGCTGTGGTCCAAGCCGGGCAGGGGAGTGTGGTAGACGGGACACTGTCCCCGGTGTCCGCTCTCACCCCCTGCCGCATTGCTTTGTGGTGTCTGGTTCTGAGGCTGGGGGTGTACATCCCTACCACGGCCACGCTGGGTTGCATTGGCCAATGGAATGTTAGCGGACATGACGTGAGAAGTGGCTTTGGAAGTGTTTGCACCGTTTGGTTTGGCCTCCTGGGCACCTGCCACGGGCCAGGGGAGAACGTGCCCCGGGCAGCGGCTCTAGAACGAGGGACACGTGGGCCAGACCTGGAACCAAGCCTGGATGAACCCAGGCAAACTCGGCCAAGCACAGACACCCCACAGACCTGGGAACCAGAAGCGGGTGCCTGATGCCGAAAGCCATGGAGACGTGGGTGTGCGGGTGTGTGTTTGTTACACAGCATTACAGTGCCAGCGGCTGACAAATTCAGGGAAGGAGCAATGCCTCGGCTCAGGTCCTGAAGGAAGAGTAACGGTTGTGGTGTCGGAGGGGAGAACACAGCCCTGGGAGGCGAAAGCTACGAGGACCTTCAGAATTGTCTCACGGGCTCCAGCATTTTACAGATCAAACAACACCAACCGTACATACCGAGACGAGGGAAATGGGGAAGAGGAGACCAGGAGTGAAATGAGGATCTGGTTCTGCTGAACTAGGTGCTCGGGCGCAAAGGTAAATGACACAGCCTAGCCACCGACAAAGCCTGGGGCTCATTCAGGACCTGTAGCCTGTGAAGGACCAAAGGTTTGTGGCAGCTCTGAGCCTAAGTTGCCGTGATGGGGCCGCCAGCAAGCGGCAGAAACTCACATGCTTTATTTAGCATCGCCATATTTTATACTTAATGGATTCCTCAGCCCTGTGGCTAAAATCTTAGAGTGTTTCAACAGTTCAAACATTCCCTTTCTGCTTGCCACTTTGGGGTCTAAAATAAATATGTGCCCTGAAGATAAATGAAGAAATCCAAAGCCGTGTCTAATTATACATCAACAGCACAAAAAAATGCTCACTCTGAGGGCAAAAAATAAATAAATAAGTGGAAAGGAAAATAACGCTAACCAGCTGTGGGCGTGAGGATGGAGTGAAGTCCTGGAGCAGAGCTGTGCTCCGGCCCCACTGGACTCCGGAGCCAGCCGTGCTCCGACCTGGTTTTCCCATCCCAAGGTGGGAGCGCGCACAGAACTAGAGGATGGCTGGCGTTCTTTCCAGCTCTGCCATCTTAGGGTCACTGGTCTGAGATTCCGAGAGATACAGACTCAGCCCCATGCCTGTCAAATACAAGGCATGGTGGAAACCAGAAAGGGTGTGGGTATCACCCAGTGATGAATTCCCAGGGAACGTCTCTTTTCCTCCTGACTCTACACCCCGGTTTGGCTGGCTTGACCTCCAAGGATGAGTCCCTGCTCTTTTTTCATCCCCAAGGTCAGCCAGTCCGGCCACAGGTCGAGTCCCACATCTTCCCTGAACCTTTCCTGACCGTTCATGCCCCTCCCCCATCCCTTCTCCCCATCCTGGCCTGTTTACGGGAAAACTGCTGACCCCGCCAGCAGGAAACAAGAGGTCCTGCCCCAGCTCTGAACTCCAAGGTAAGTCACCTTTGCCCCGTGCAGTGAAACGTTTGCAACAGTAACTTGGGGGAAATTGTGCTGACCATGGTAGTGGTGGTTGTTTGGATCGGCGGGAATGATGTATCTGGAAATACTCTGTAAACTGGGAAACGCTATATAAACATGCGCCCAAGTCTGGCCGAGATGGAGCAGTGGGGACCAGATTTATCCTGCCGTCTAAAACAATAAGAAAAAAAAAGACAAAACACGTGCTGTTCAAAATACTGGACACCAGAGAATGAGGGACCATGATCCCTGAGAGATGGGAAGCAAGTGAGGTGAGTGTCTACTGCCTTGGCCAAGTGTCCAGGCCGTGGCTCTGGACCCCTGAGATGAGCAGACAGAGCTGTTGGTCTGGGGCAACCACAGTGGTCCATGGATCAGGAAAGAGCTGCACAGAGAGAGAGCTCTAGGGATCTCCAGAGCCTCCTGAGCATGTGTAGCTGAGAACACATGTAAAGAAACTAGCCGAGGCCAGAGAAAGAACCACCCAAGAGGACCCCAGGAAAAGATGCCTTGCACTCAGGTAGAGCCGGAGATGCACCTGTCCCAGCCAGCCAGGTGGGCAAGCCTCAACCGTAAGAAAACAAAGTCCAACGTGAGAAGTGGGCAAAAGATGTGAACAGACCCTTCACCCAACAAGACACATGGATGGCAAATGAGCACACGAGATGCTCAACACCATTCGTCCTTAGGGAAATGCAGGTCAAAACTACATGAGATAACGCAACACACCTATTAGAACGGCTGAAGTTAAAAAACAAAAAAACCTGACAACATCCAACGCTGGTGAGGGTGTGAAGCCACAGAAACTCTTACTCGCTGCTGGTGGGAATGCAGAACGGCTGCTGTGGAGGACAGTCTGGCAGTCTCTTATCCAGTTAAATGCGTACTTGCTATAAGACCAAGCCATCCCACTCTAAATCTTAGGTTTTTACCAAAGGGAATTGAAAATTTATGTCCCCATAAAAATGTGTAGGTGAGTGCTTATAGAAGCTTTATTCCTCATCACCCCAAACTGGAGTCAACCATCGTGGCCTTCAACCACTGAACAGATAAACAAATGGTGGGCAGTGTGTCCATACGATGGAACACTGGTCAGCGATGAAGAACACTCGCTGATTGATGCAGACATGTGAGGACTCTTAAATGTGTTTTGGGAAGTGAAAGACGTCAGACCCAAGAGGCTACACATCATACGATTCTCTTTCTACGATCTTCTGGAAAAGACAAAACTGAAGGAAAGAAGTGGTTGCTAGGGACTGGTGGAGAAGAGGGGCTGATGACTGGGAGTCACATTTAGGTGGGAGATGGAATCATTCTGAATGGAACTGTGATGGTGGGTACATGACTCAATGCATTTGGCAAACCCTGTAAAACGTATATCACAAAAAATGAACTTTACTGTATCCAAATTAAACAAACAAAAACCAACGAGGCTATCAGTAGCCCCAGGATGGAATGCAGTGTATGACAGGTGAATCTAACAATATAACAAATGTATGACATAACCTCACTGACAAAAGTAGATGAAAAGAAGTTACAATTTGGAAAACGCTGTTTTGACTAGATCCTGTACGACTAAAGGAAAAAAGAGCTGTGTATAAACTCTGTACTCCAGTGGGTAGATTGTTTCTCACAGGGACATAGTCTAGCAATTCTGAAACTACATGTGCACTATAGTCGAACAAATAAATCAGTAAATGTAGATCATGGGAGCCCAGTTTCTCACTGTTAGTGATGGAAGTTCCCAGTAAGTAAGAGCAGAAGAGTAGAATCAATTCTGTAGGGCTACTTCAGAGTCAGAGACAGAAGGATGAACTCATATATGTATTCTTATATGTACAGATCCACACAGGACTAGATACAGAAATGCACACACACAGGTTGAAATACAGACAAATATTTCCCAGCACTGCCCACTGAGAGCGCCCAGCAGCAGGGGCATCCCAGCAGTAACGAGCACACCCAGTGTCCAGATCTTGGTTTCTAGACACCTTTGCCAACATACTGCGTTGGTTCATTCCAGAGATGGGGCAGACAAGACATAAGATGCATCTGGGGCATGTTATAGTGCTCAACATGCCAGAAAGTAAGTGTTCAAAAAAGGAAGAAAAAAGAAAAAAAGATGGGCCATGGTAAACAATGGACACCGAATAAGACAACTTGAAATCGCTCCCAGTGGCCAAAGCCGGGACTATTTGATCAAGAAAATAACTAGCGAAGTATTAGATTAAAACCCAAAGTGTAAAATAACTCCTCATGTGTCCATACTGATATGAATAAATGGTTGAATAAATAAATAAGTGAGGAGAAAGAACAACTTTTCCTTACAGAAGAATTCCAAATAATAAATACAGAGGAAACAAAAGAATAAAAAATCTCTGCTAAAACTCCACGGTGACAATTGCTTTAGGCGAGATCCCATGATGAATGCTAAATTTGGAAGGAAAGCATTGAGAAGTGGGATATTTGCAAAACCTCAAAGCATGTCTTCCAGAGTATTTATTAATTGCTGTCGTTATTCTAACATATGTCCACACTTTGATGCGACTCCCTCCAGGAGGTGTGCTTAATTCGACTCCCCAGAGAGTGGACCAGACTTCAAAGGTGTCAGAGTTGTGAACGACAAGGAAAAACTGAGAAACTATCATTTGGGAGGTGCTCAGAAAACTGGCAACTAAATTCAGTAGTGCCCTGGACTGAACCCCCAAATGGAAGAGGGCACTCATGGAAAAAACTGTTGAAATCAAATTTATCTTATTTATCCAAATCAAGTCTATATCATTTAGATAATAGTATCATTCTATTGGAAGTCCTCTGCCCATATCTTCCCCCTCTTCCTATGAGGACAGGAGGAGCAGGGGGTGGTCTTTCCCCAGGATGTCAGCATGGCCTGGGAGCAGCGTGGGATTCGGAGTGAAAGGCCAATTCCCAATCTTGCCGTTCTGGGCAGCTAGGTCTTCCATAAGTCATAAGGCGTTCCAGAAGCGTCCTCTCTATCAGAGGGAGAGATGACGGCTCCAGGGGAGTCCATGAGCCAGAGAATGCTCAAGGGCTCGTCACAATCTCCCTCTTGGCTGCCCCAGCCGCCCCTTCCTCTCTGTATACGAATGAGGCTCCCAAGGGTGGCCAGTAGGCAGCTGCAGGCCTCTGGCCTCTGAATCCCGAGCACCTTCCTTGCACCGTCTGTGTCCCTCCTGCCACCGCGCATACTTGGCAGCCGAGGCCCGGGCTCCTGAGCAGATGGTATTCACGCTGCAGGTACCAAGGGCACGCAGGAAAGCAAGTGGGACTGGCAGGTGTGGTACCCGGGACCCACTGCCCATTAAATATGGACAGCAGCCCAGCTGGACCAAGGGTGACAAAGAATGGGGCCGCCTGCTCCCGAGAGCAGGAGTGGAGCCAGAAGGTGTCCATAAAGGCTCTCAGCTGAGCTTCCAGAGCCCGTTTCCTTAGCACTGACGTCTGCCCCTACCTCCAGATGTGAGCCTGTGAGGACCAGAAAATCGATGGTTCACACAGGCCCGGTACCCAGGATGGTGATTTGCCTGAGGCTTCAGACCCAGCGCATCCCTGCCAACGTGCAGGAGGGGCCTCCACTTCCAGATGCAGCAGCGGAGACGCTGGCCTCTAGGGGTTCTCATCAAGGGCCTCATATGAGCAAAGGAACAAGGCTGCCACCTCACAGCCCTGCTGGCCGGGGCGGCCCGGCCCAGGGAAGAGGCTGGGATGTGCAGACCTGGCTGCATCCCTCAGGATCCCCACAGTTCACTGCCCTGATCCCTACAATAACCACAAAAGTCATTTTGAACCTACTTAAAAGATGACGAGACTGAGGCTCAGGGTGATTAAGTCAGGGAAACCGAGATCCGTGCACACACAGTCTTTTCATCGGCGTTCTCAAAATGAGTCTTTGATGAATTAGTAATTCCGGGAGACAGCCGAAAGGAAAAGGGATTCCAGACTGAACAGTTCTGATAAACCAAGCATACTTATGGCCCCTTCAGGAATCACTATGGATGGGGCCCATTTAAGGCTCTGAGAAGTTCTGCGGCCAAGAATCCTATTAACTTTGTTTCAGCAGGCGTTTTAACTTGATTGGCCACAGAATTGCTTTTATAGTAACACCAGTCGACACCCTTCAGGAGGCATGCTTCAGAACTCACTTCGCTTCACCCAGTTCTACAGCTTAATGTCAAGGTTAGCAACTAAGCTAGAGGGATACCTGTTAATGCTTCATGGGCTACATGAAGATCCAGAGTGATAGACTCCTTCCTGAGTTTACATCATCTTTTGAAAATAAGAATCGAGAGAGCCATCAGTGACTTTCAAACTTCCAGGCCAGCAGAGTTCATCAGAATGAGTCTCCACCCTGACACTGACACCGTTCCTTCAGGAAAGTTCATCTTTCTTTAATGACTGCTGCATGCATGGACCACCCTGATCCACCCACTACTCATCTGTCTACTCCCTTAAATGTGTGTGTGTGTGTGTGTGTGTGTGTGTGTGTGTGTGTGTGTAAAACCATTTCATGGGCAAACCAACACAAGTTTGTGATTTACTTTTAAGAGAAAAGCACAGAGGAACACAAAATGGAAACAGAGAAAAGCACAGAGGAAACAGAGGATCCTTCCCATCCAGACTCCCCCAGATTTGTCCCCTGAAACAAACATTGTCAACAATTTCAGGATCTGATGCTTCTAGTGGGTATCACCATAACTCCAAATCACAAGCTTTGCTCTGGTTTCTTCATTTTTCTAGATCATTTCATTGTTTATTGATACTCCAGGACTTCTGGTGTCAGCTCAGTGATGTAGAGAGCAGGCAAGTGCATCATTCCCATTCTTAGAAAAAAAAAGCCAGAAAACTGCAAATCAGTGACTTTTATTGAGCCCACCAGAGAACAGATGTCATAAGACAACCAAGTAACTCAACATCTGAAATAGGGAGGAGTCTGCAGGGAGAAACAGGACCCAAGAAGTTGCCTACTTGGGGCAGACACCATATATGCTGGTGAAAGGATTTGGCTAAAATTTGTAATAAATTCATGGAGACCAAGTGTGGGCTACCATGAAAGTGTGAACCCCCAGGGGCTGCAGATGTATGAAGGGTTGTACCTTCTTGCAGAGTTTTCTTCCACAAACCCCACCCAGTGCTTACACGGAAGATCTGGGATCTTCCTGGAAAAGCTTCCCCTGTGGTCTGGCTGGAGGAAGACATCAGCCACTGCTGAAAATCCAACAGCATAATCTGTGGGAGAAAGAGCAAAAAGACATCATCATCAAGGGCACTGATGACAACCCACGGTAGCTGAGAGAAGACAAAAGAAAAAATAAAAATAAAATCTCCAGCCCTGGGGGTGGTGCAGGCACATGTGCTGTGACCAGAACTATGATGCAGGATGAACAAGAGCACTGTGAAGACCACACCCCCAGAATATGCAGCCCATAATATACTGAGGGTAGTCATAGCAACAGTAAACGTCCATGCCAGCCCATTTCCTGCCGAGATTAACACAGACCTGAACACTAAAGGCCCAGCAGAAGCTAAAGTGTGCTCATCTCCAAGCATAAAATATATTTACCTCTGTATCTTCTATTCTAAACAATATGTCCAGCTTCCAACCAAAAGTTAAGGCATACAAAAAGGCAAAACAAAACACACTCCCAAGAGACACAGCAATTGTCAGAACCAGACTCAGATAGGACACAGAGGTTGTAATATTCTGTCAGGGAAATTGAAGTAACTATGATTAATGTGTTAAAGGTTGTAATGGAAAAAGTATACAACATGCAGAATCAGATGTGTAATCACAGCAGACCGAGGAAATTCTAATTGAAATGCTAGAAATAGAAAACACAGTAGCAGGGATGAAGAACACTTTTGATGGTGTCATCAGTAGACTTGAACCTGAGAAAAGAATCAGTGAACCAGAAAGTACATTTCTAGAGATTATCCAATCAGACACACAAAGAGAAAAATAGGGAGGGGAAAGACAGAACAGAGCATCTGAGAACCATGGGAGCAACAGCAAACGCTCTAACATATGCAAAATTGGAATCTTGTAGGGGGAAGAGAGACTAGTCAGAAGAAATATATAAAGAATCAATGGCCAAGATATTTTTTAATTAATGAAAGACACCAAACCACAGATTCCAGAAGCTCAGAGAACAGCAAGAAGGATACACTACTCTTCTCCTCTCCCAAAATATTCAAACTTCAGAATACCAAAATTAAGAAAATATTGAAGGCAGCCAGAAGGTGGAAAACACATTACCTACAGAGGCACTGAGATAAGAATTACAGCCAACTTCTCTTCAGAAGTCATGAATACAAGAAGACAATGGGGAAACATCTTTCCCAAGTTCTTCAAAAAATCCTTCAAAAATGGAGTAAACTTTTATGCAACAATTAGGGAAATTCGAACCCTGCCTGGATATTTGATAATATTAAGAAAATACTGTTAATTATTCATGGGCAACCCTCTCATTTTTAGGATTTTTAAAGCCTTATCTTTAATGGTTTAAGGTCACTATCTTTTACACACACTTACTGACATTTTATGGAAGATGGTATATAATTTTCAGGAAGGAGTGGGCAGGGTATAAGGAAATAAGATGGGCCCAGTGTTGATACTGTAAAGGCTGGGGGAATGATTACATGGGGGCTCATTACATGGCACCCCTCCAATTTTAAACAGGTTTTAAAATTTTGATGACAAAAACAGAGTTCGTGAAAAAATGAAGGAGAAATTGTGACTTTCTCAGACACACGAAACCTGAGGTAATTCAATGCCAACAGACCAAGGCTCCAAGAAATGGTCAAGGAAACTCTTCAGGCAGAAGGAACATATCAGTAAGAAAATGTATTTACAGGCTTGGTAGAAATGAAATGAACGAGGTCGAATAAAATTTATTTTTTCTTTAGTTTTAAGTGATCTAAACTAGAAGTCAATAAACATTTTCTTAAAGAGACAGTAAATATTTTAGGTTTTGTGAGCCAGATGCTCTTTGTTGCAACTACCTGACTCTGCACTCAACTCTGCCCTTGTAAGTATGTAAACAAGTATGAGAGCAGCCACTGGATGTAAACAGATGGGCTGTGTGCCAAGAAGCCCTTACTTATACACACAGGCCACCAGTCATGGCTCACTGCCCCCAGTTCTGAAAGGTAACTGCCTCAGAAAAAATAGTAATGGGTGTTGGGTGTTTACAGAGTATATGAAAGTAAAATAAAGGAAAGAAAAGGTGAGGGGGGTTGGGAATACTCTGTTATCAGATTGTAAAGATACCTACAAAGTTGACTAACAGTGTTTGACTCAATTCACTTAAAAACATACGTTGTACACCCTAGGGAAACCACTAGTACTTTTTTAAAGAGCTATACATAATAAGTCACCAGAGAGAATAAAATGTGCCCAATTAAATGCAGAAAAGGCAGAAAAAGAGAGAAAGAGAAGCAAAGTAGAAGGGGAACAAATAGAAAATAGCTGTCAATGTAGCAGATTTTAATCCATCTTAGTAATCACTTTAAACATGAATAGTCTAAACACAGCAGTTAAAAGGCAGAGATTGTCAGAGTCGATCTTAAAAAAAAACAAAATCCAATTCTATTCTGACCAAGTTTCAATATAAAGATGTGGATCCGGGCTTCCCTGGTGGCACAGTGGTTGAGAGTCCGCCTGCCGATGCAGGGGACGCGGGTTCGTGCCCCGGTCCGGGAAGATCCCACATGCCGCGGAGCGGCTGGGCCCGTGAGCCATGGCCGCTGAGCCTGCGCGTCCGGAGCCTGTGCTCCGCAACGGGAGAGGCCACAACAGTGAGAGGCCCGCGTACAGAAAAAAAAAAAAAAAAAAAAAGATGTGGATCCGTTAAAAGAAAAAGGATGGAGAAAGGTAGCGAGCCATCGCCAAACAAAGGAGGCTGGAGTGGGTAAATTAACATCAGACAAAGCAGGTTCAGAACAAGGACATAACAAGAGCTAAAGAGGGACATTACATAATAACAAAGGGCTGCGTTCAAAGGCAGACGTGCCTAGCTTCACAATCCAGGACGCAGGACTGATGGGACTGAAAGGAGAAATCCACAATTCGAGTCCAGACCTCAACCCTCTTCTCCGTGCAACTGATAGAACAAGCGGGCAGAAACTCAGTAAGGATGTGTGAAACCAGACAGCACCGTCCACAACCAGGCCTCACTGACATCGACTCAGACGCGCGTTCCTCTCCAGCGCCCATGGAACGCTCACGGCGACAGGCCCTGTTCTGGGCCATCAAAGCAACTTTGACAAATTTAAAAGAATAGAAATCATACAGGATGGGTCTGCAGATCATAATGGAATTAAACTAGAAATCCAAAAGTGCAGGTCTACGCTGCAGAGCCAAGAGTCTGTGGCAAGACCCAGGGGAGGATTGGGATTCAGACTCCGGACTTTGGGGGGGCACAGAGCAGGAAAGGGTTCTTGGTGGGTCCAGGCTGTGGTGCTGGCGGCCTGACACGGAAGCTGCACGACATGGCAGACCCTGTATATTGGGAGGGGACAGCTGTGGAGTTTGTGACAAGGCACAGCAGGAGGTGCAGGCCACCGAGTCACAAGTGTAGGTGGGCCCAGCAAAATCCCTTATAAGCTGGAAGTGGTATGTACACCTGGGACCAACCACAGGGAGCTGGAGGGCACAGCGGGCAGCCCGCACCTCAGCTCACCACAGTCGCAGCATCGTTACCACCCATCAGCACACACCCGTGGCCGTACGGGAATCCCAAAGGACCCACCACAGCAGGAGGAAAGTCTACATCTTGGCTGGCAGATGGGTTGACTTGGCATGTGGGATACAAGCTGTACTCCAGGCTCCTTGACGTGACCTTGAAAGACGGTGGAGAGGAAAAGCCATCCCACAGACAGAACTCTGGGCAGTGCCCCTGTCCATCCGTGTTGTGTGAAAGAAAAGCAGCCTGAGGTTAGAAGGTACACAGACACGTGGGCAGGAGAGGTGGTCAGGAATGACCAGGACCAGCAAGCCTCGGGCAGGGAGGCCTGGGTACGTATGGATGGACAAGTGCCAGTGGGAGTGGGCATGAGGCCAGAGGAGCATGTCTGGGGGACAGACTGACTGGCCAGGAGTGTTAGCCAGCCCCGGGCAGCGCCAGCCCAGTGCTGGCTTGATGACACGTGAAGGAAGTAGCCACAGAGGCAGAAATGGAGGCTGTCCCCGACCCAAAAGCACAGACTCCCGCTTACCACGGCTTCCGCCCAGCCGCCTGCCCCTCCCGCCAGCAACGAAGGTCAATGCTGAGCCTCCGCTAAGGCTCATTCCTCGGGAGGACCAACTGGCCACTGGTGGCAAGTCGACCACGCTGGGTCCCTTCCGTCCCAGAGAGGTCAGCAGTGCATCCTCCCAGGAAGAGAGGCCCTGCGGGTCACACTGAATGCGGGTGGGGGGAGCTCCAAGCTGGGGTGGGTCACTAGACAAGGGCAAAACGGCGGTTATCCAAAGCTCTGACGCTGTAGGACCTAGAGCAAGTGTCTTCAGCATTCTGCCCTTGGTTCATGTTCTATAAAATACTTTACTCAGGGATCATTTTGAGGATTTAATGAAATAACACATGTAAAATGTGCCTCTCATGGGCCTGGCCCCTGGTAGGGGCTCCTCTCCCCGCCCCCAGCCCCTGACGTCGCAATAAAATCCTGCCCTTCACAGCTCTCCCAGGTGTCCTGGGATCCGAACCCCTGGCTTTGAAGTCATGGCTCGTGTTTGCTCTTGAGTCCACTTAGTGTTTTGTTCGCACCGGCTTTTAGTTCTAACTGAAACATTGTCTTTGACAAAGCCAAGGTGTTCAGCTGTGCTGAGAGCGAAATGCACAAAAGGGTTTTGTCCTCACTTGGGCCACAGAGAAGCCAGTGACAGGGCCGGCTGGGATTGAGGGTGGCTGTCACCCTCACCGAAAATGAGACGCACTCATGGGGAGGGGCTGTGCCAGCCAGAGCGTCTGTGTAGCTGTCCTCCTCAGCCCAGGCCCCGGAGGGGCTCTGAGGAGGGGCTGCTGCCCCCACACACGCTCGGCGATGCTTGGCTTTTTGTCCCACAGAGGAAGGCCAAGGAGCGGAATCTGGAGGGGCAAAGGCAGGGAGGGAGTGAGAGCGGGACACAGACGTCTTGCTAATTGCCCGTCTGCTGCATCCTGGGGTCTGTACTCAGCCCTTCACGCCTGGTCCTGTGAACCCATACCTCCCCTTACAGATGGGGCTTCTGAGGCTCAGAGAGGCTGAGTCCTCTGCTCAGAATCACACAGCAAAAGGGGCAGGGTCTGGATTCTCACCCAGGATGCCTGACTTACCCTCCATCCAGAATACCACACGTACGTCTGCAGAGTCACCTGGAGAGGGGATGGGAATAGAGAGGGAGACAGAGGTCACCAAAGGCCACCTCAGCCAACCAGCTGCCTCTCCTGAAAAGAGAGCGACCTGGATGGACTTCCCTGAGGAGGAGAGTTGAGCGGGACCCCAACCCTGCCCTCTGAGGAACGGGGAGGTGGCACTGGGACGGTCACTCCCTTCATGCAGCCCCACGGCTCCCTGATGCTCCTTCTCTCATCTGATTCCACCCCCATCCCAGTCCAGGTAGCCTTTCACTCACTTTCTCCCACTCACCAAGGGGCCTCCCGCCTCAGGGCCTTTGCACCTCCTATTCCCTCTGCTGCACAAGCTTCCTGTGGCCTTGACTCTTGGTCCAAGCATCCCCTGACTCTCCCCGAGGCTAATTTCTCTCTGAACGCCTAGCACCATCGTCCCCTATGCATTTGGTAGATGTGGAGAGGCAGTAAGATGGGCAGGTAAGCACACAGCCCCGCAGCATGCAGCTTGAGCGCGAATCCTGGCTCTTCCACCTGCAGCTGTGTGACCTTGGGCCTTCCGCTTAGCCTCTCTGTGCCTTGATCTCCTGGTGTGTAAAATGTGGGGAGAGGATGATAAGAGTATCTAATGAGTTCATATGCGCCAAGCGCTCTGACAGCCCTGGTACGGCCCACGGGGGCCGTGGCCCTGTCATCGGTGTCTTCCTCCACCAACAGACTGTATGCCCCAAGGGGAGGCTCCAGGCAGCCCCCTCCCCACTGTCCTCAGAGCCGGCACAGGTGGCGCCCCATGAAGGAAGGGAAGATGGATGTGAGTAAGGAGCGCTGGCCCAGGGACAACGGGAAGAGGCCGGGAGGCCGGCAGAGGCCCTGCTGCTCGTGCCCATCCCCCTCCATGCCCCTCCCACCCCTGCTCCAGCCTCTGGTCAGTGGCCAATGCCAACAGGCTTCCTGGCCGAGCGCAGTTAAATTCTTCTCGCAGTGCTGCGGGGCGCCGTGTGCAGGCCCTATTAAAATCTAATTAGCCAAATGGATAAATAAATAATCACACGCAAGCTTAACTCTTTCCTGCAATCGCAGAGCACGTTCCTCGGAACCAGGCGGGCAGCCGGGCCTCTGACCTGGTTTGAGCGGCCGTCCTGACTGGAGCTGGCAGGCCACCGAGTTGGCAGTGGCTCCGGAGACACACTGTCATTTGCTCCAAGACGGAGTCAGTGTGACGCGAGCACGCAAGCGTTACGCCTGACCTTGACCGCCCTGGACTTGTAACAGAGGACGGGCCGCACCCGGGAGGCCCTCGTTGGTCCCTCTGCTCAGCCACTCAGGGAACCTGCCTGTGGATCGATCAGGGGTCTGAGGCCGACCTCGGCTAAGGAAATGCAGGTGCGGCTTTGCCTTCTAGAAACTATTGATCTGATGGAGGAGACAGGCAGGTAAACAAATACTTAGGATACAGAAAAAATAAAGCCATCTGAGCATCGGGGGGAGAGTTGAATCCTGTCTGAGGACGTGGGAGAATGTGTCACAGCAGGCAGATGTGTTAGCAGGGTTTTAGAGGATGGATAAGAGGTTGCCAGTTAGGGCATAAAGCCATTCAAGGAAATGGGACGACGGGTGCACAGGTTCAGGGGAGTAATACCCTCCCCACCGTGTTGTGTAAAAGCCTGCAAGAACCAGAAGCAGCCTGACACTGCCGGAGACTGAGGGGCAAAGGGGGCGGGGCCCAGGTATCTCTGGGGTCAGGAGCCACTGGGAACTCCTGTTGGGGCAGGACAGATGGGAAGGGGGTCAGAGGAGGACAAGCGGGCCTGCAGGACACCCAGTGAGGAGACTGCTCAGATGGTCCAGTCGAGGCTGAGGCACACAGGCCAGTGGGGTCGGTCTATGCAGACGTGCCAGCCTCTTGGATGTGAGGTTGAGAGAAAGGGTCGGGGGAGGGGGGCAGGTCTCCGTGCGCCACGTTCCCAGTTCCATCCGAAGACGGGGTGGGAACCCCACACTGTTGGAGGGGAGGTGCTGTGCCTGTCTCCCGTGGGTGTGTCCATGAGGCCCCCTGGGCCGGGCGAGCCACAGACGCAGGGGCATTAGGGTTCCGCAGAGGAGTTAGGCTGCTGCAGAGGGTGCATGGGGAGAGGAAAGGACTCCCCGAGGGCCCCCAGCCGGGAAGCAGAGCGGGAACTAAGGGCCACCAGGCACCGGGCAAAGCTCTCTCGTGCATCTCCTCCTTTGGTCCCCACAAAGGCAGCGCCACGAGGCAGGTTTCTTCACGAGCCCCCGAGAGTCAGGCAGCGCCCAGAGAGGGTGGGGTCTCAGCCACCGTGCTGGACCCACGCAGCCTGGCGTCTCTGTGCAGCCCTTCCCCTCGCTGCTTGGCCTCTGCTCGGGGCTCCCTCCTCCAGGCAGTCTCCCAGGTACACTCGCCGGCTAAGGAGCCTCCCCTGGACTCCCTCGGGAGGCAGGGGCGCTTCTGTCATCCTGGACCCCAGCGCACAGCACCGCCTGACCCAGGGTGACACCGTCCAGCATTTATAGAGAAAGTGGAAAGAAGAGTGAATGGACAGCAGTGAGGACCAACCACACCACTCTCGGCCTCCAGAGAGGACCGTCCAGCGCCAGGCAAAGGCTGCCCAAACCGTCCTGGCCAGCGGGAGACAGCGGAGTGACTCCTGGCAGGCGGGCAGCCGGGGCCTGCGTGTCCGCTCCCCAGCCCCCGCCCCTCCGTCCCAGAGGCAGGCGCGCGTCCCGGCGAGCCTGGTCCAGGCAAGGCCCTTCTCCCCTCTGCTGCAGCTGTCGGTCCCCGCTTGTCCCTTCCCAGCGCACAGGTTATCATCTCACGGGCTTAAGGTGGATTCTTTTGTTCGATTTTGTTTTGGCAAGATGTGTGTTGCGGCTTGTGTCCATACTTTAAATGTTCGGAGACAGCCTCGTTTGTTTGCTCATCTGCTTTGCTCTGTACTGTGCCGTCAGGGGTCAGCTGATGCTTTCCTTCCACCTGCCGCCAAGTATGTCACAGGGGCTGCTTCCAGATCTCCCCCCTCTTCTGTGATGGGCACCCACGTGACCCCCAACCCCACACCATAAATCGATGCTCAGCGCCCAGGAGTGCCCGTGGCTGAGCCAGGCCACGCGTGCACCCGATGGCCCGGGGGCCCCCCTGACCGCAGCCCACCCACCCAGCCCCCCGCAGCTGTCCCGTCCTTCCCTCCCCACAGCAGACACCCAAGTACAAGTCCTCACCATACAGAAGACTTTAATTAACGTCTCCCAACAGGGCCCAAGGGTGTCTCCAGCGGACAGGCCCGGGCTCAGTAACTGCAGTCCTGGGAGAAATTATTTTGCTCCAAACGTGACAGAAGTGAGGAGGTCCTGGCTGAGCAACTCCAGGTCTCAGGGGAGGGGGGGCTGTGCCTGCATGTGTGTGTGGCGCACGTGTGCATGTGTGTACACACACGTAGGGCCCACCCCGGGGCTTAGAAAGGCATCGGTGCCTTTTCCCACCTGGAAATCCACCCACCTGCGTCTCTAAATGATGTGGCTGGAGTGTCCTCCACCTGGCAGGAGACGGAGCTGGCAGGGGGTCTGCTGTGGTGCAAAGCGGGACCTGGGCTGATTCAAGGAGCACAGAGCCCTGCGCCCCCGGGCTCTGAAGCCTCCACCCGCACGGCCGTGGCCAGGCCCCCTGCTTGCTCTGGCCTCTGGTCCACATCTCAGCCTCCCACCTCAGCAGAGCAGGTCAAAGTGGAAATTACCCAAATGCTCATCGTCTCACACATCTGATGTTGGAACACCGGAGAGGCTGACCTCGGGCCGTGCAGCACTGCGCACGGAGCCCACGGACACGAGGGTCATAGCACCAGCCATGCGGTGTCATTTACATAAAGGCCCAAACTGCACGCAGATGGGGACGGTCAGTCAGTGCTGCTGAGAGCTAGGCTGGGGAGACACTGACCCCCACCAGAGGCGAGCTTTTGGAGGTGATGGAATGTTCTACATCTTGATTGTGCTGGTGGTCATGTTATCTATTTGTCTAAACTCACCAAACTGCCACGTGAAATGGTGCCTTTTATGTATGTAAATTGTACCTCCATAAAGTTGACTTTACAAAGAGCAGAGGGTGATTGTGAAGTTTCAGGACCAGCGGGACGGGTTTTAATTCTTCCATCCATGTGCCTGCCCTCTACCCTCTGCGTGTCCACACACCCAATATCTCAAGGTCAAACCAAACCTTAGTCCTCCACAGCGATGTCTGAGCAGCCCGCACTCCACACTCTCCCCGGACAGAAACCACAGAGCAGGAAGGGAAGGTGCCGCTGCCACCCACCAGGTGCCGCTCAGGGGGGCTGTCCCGTACCCCACGGGCCCAGGCTCTCTGGGGGCCCTCCCACCAGGGCCACAGGGTGAGCAGAAGGCGGGAGGGCCTCTGCCTCTTCCAAAGCCCACCCTGGTGTCTCCTGTTGGACTCAGGCCTGGGGCTCCTGGGGTACCAGGCACTGGGGCTTCAGAGAGACCCGTCTCCTTGGCAACAAAGAAACACAGCTGAGGCGACACAAGCGTGACACGGGCAGTGCCATGGACACGTGTGTCACAGCTGCACAGATGCCCGAGAGACAGAGAGGGCGGGACAAAGAGGCAGACAGAGAGAGGGGGGAGGGAGGGAGGGGGAGAGAGAGAGAAGGGATTGATGGAGGGAGAGAGAGAGGGGATAGAAAAAAGGAGAGACAGACAGACAGAGAAGGGGGGAGGGAGGGAGGGGGAGAGAGAGAGAGAGAAGGGATTGATGGAGGGAGAGAGGGGATAGAAAAAAGGAGAGACAGACAGACAGAGAAGGGGGGAGGGAGGGAGGGGGAGAGAGAGAGAGAGAGAAGGGATTGATGGAGGGAGAGAGGGAGGGGATAGAAAAAAGGAGAGACAGACAGACAGACAGAGAAGGGGGAGGGAGGGAGGGGGAGAGAGAGAGAGAAGGGATTGATGGAGGGAGAGAGAGAGGGGATAGAAAAAAGGAGAGACAGACAGACAGACAGAGAAGGGGGAGGGAGGGAGGGGGAGAGAGAGAGAGGGAGAGAGAGAAGGGATTGATGGAGGGAGAGAGGGAGGGGATAGAAAAAAGGAGAGACAGACAGACAGACAGAGAAGGGGGAGGGAGGGAGGGGGAGAGAGAGAGAGAGAGAGAGAGAAGGGATTGATGGAGGGAGAGAGAGAGGGGATAGAAAACAGGAGAGACAGACAGACAGACAGAGAAGGGGGAGGGAGGGAGGGGGAGAGAGAGAGAGAGAGAGAGAAGGGATTGATGGAGGGAGAGAGAGAGGGGATAGAAAAAAGAGAGACAGACAGACAGACAGAGAAGGGGGGGGAGAGAGAGAGAGAGAGAAGGGATTGATGGAGGGAGAGAGAGAGGGGATAGAGAAAAGGAGAGACAGACAGACAGACAGAGAAGGGGGAGGGAGGGAGGGGGAGAGAGAGAGAGAAGGGATTGATGGAGGGAGAGGAGAGGGGATAGAAAAAAGGAGAGACAGACAGACAGAGAAGGGGGAGGGAGGGAGGGGAAGAGAGAGAGAGAAGGGATTGATGGAGGGAGAGAGAGAGGGGATAGAAAAAAGGAGAGACAGACAGACAGACAGAGAAGGGGGAGGGAGGGAGGGGGAGAGAGAGAGAGAAGGGATTGATGGAGGGAGAGGAGAGGGGATAGACAAAAGGAGAGACAGACAGACAGAGAAGGGGGAGGGAGGGAGGGGAAGAGAGAGAGAGAAGGGATTGATGGAGGGAGAGAGAGAGGGGATAGACAAAAGGAGAGACAGACAGACAGAGAAGGGGGAGGGAGGGAGGGGGAGAGAGAGAGAGAAGGGATTGATGGAGGGAGAGAGAGAGGGGATAGAAAAAAGGAGAGACAGACAGACAGAGAAGGGGGAGGGAGGGAGGGGGAGAGAGAGAGAGAAGGGATTGATGGAGGGAGAGGAGAGGGGATAGAAAAAAGGAGAGACAGACAGACAGAGAAGGGGGAGGGAGGGAGGGGGAGAGAGAGAGAGAAGGGATTGATGGAGGGAGAGAGAGAGGGGATAGAAAAAAGGAGAGACAGACAGACAGAGAAGGGGGGAGGGAGGGAGGGGGAGAGAGAGAGAGAGAGAGAGAAGGGATTGATGGAGGGAGAGAGAGGGGATAGAAAAAAGGAGAGACAGACAGACAGAGAGGGGGGAGGGAGGGAGGGGGAGAGAGAGAGAGAGAGAGAGAAGGGATTGATGGAGGGAGAGAGAGAGGGGATAGAAAAAAGAGAGACAGACAGACAGACAGAGAAGGGGGGGGAGAGAGAGAGAGAGAAGGGATTGATGGAGGGAGAGAGAGAGGGGATAGAAAAAAGGAGAGACAGACAGACAGACAGAGAAGGGGGAGGGAGGGAGGGGGAGAGAGAGAGAGAAGGGATTGATGGAGGGAGAGGAGAGGGGATAGAAAAAAGGAGAGACAGACAGACAGAGAAGGGGGAGGGAGGGAGGGGAAGAGAGAGAGAGAAGGGATTGATGGAGGGAGAGAGAGAGGGGATAGAAAAAAGGAGAGACAGACAGACAGACAGAGAAGGGGGAGGGAGGGAGGGGGAGAGAGAGAGAGAAGGGATTGATGGAGGGAGAGGAGAGGGGATAGAAAAAAGGAGAGACAGACAGACAGAGAAGGGGGAGGGAGGGAGGGGAAGAGAGAGAGAGAAGGGATTGATGGAGGGAGAGAGAGAGGGGATAGAAAAAAGGAGAGACAGACAGACAGAGAAGGGGGAGGGAGGGAGGGGGAGAGAGAGAGAGAAGGGATTGATGGAGGGAGAGAGAGAGGGGATAGAAAAAAGGAGAGACAGACAGACAGAGAAGGGGGGAGGGAGGGGGGGGAGAGAGAGAGAGAGAAGTGATTGATGGAGGGAGAGAGGGAGGGGATAGAAAAAAGGAGAGACAGACAGACAGACAGAGAAGGGGGAGGGAGGGAGGGGGAGAGAGAGAGAGAAGGGATTGATGGAGCGAGAGAGGAGAGGGGATAGAAAAAAGGAGAGACAGACAGACAGACAGAGAGGGTGTTCACAGAAGCATCACTCACAAGAGCCAAGATATGGAATCAGCCCAGGTGTCCATGGACGTGTGCATGGACTAGAAAACCTGGTACGTGGATCACAACGCAATGTCAGCCTTAAAAGGGAGGAAATCCTGCCTTTGCAACAACATGGATGGACTTTTAGGAGGTTACGCTGAGTGAGAGAAGTCAGACAGAGAAAGGCAAATACTACTTATGTATGGAGCCTAAAAAGACAGCTCACGGAAGCGCAGAGCAGACTCTTGGGGCCTGGGGCTGAGGGCCGTGGGGAGGGCGTCAGAGGCAGCGATTCCTGGTGCGAGATGAGTCGGTTCTGTGTTCTCAGGTACAGCTTGACTGTAGTTGGCGATCCTGTGCTGTGTGCTTGAAAGTTGCAAAGAGAGCGGATCTCAGTGTTGCCAGTACAAACAAAAGAGAAAAAGGAGAAAATGCTGACCCTGCGAGGCGATGGGTGTTTATTAGCTGCGCTGTGCGACCATTTCACGATATACAGATGTGTGAAACCATCAAGTTGTGCACCGTAAGTATACACCCTTTTTATTTGTCAATGACACCTCAATAAAGCTGCGAAAAAAGAATGGGGAGAGAAAGGGAGGGGGGAGAGGGGACAGGACGCAGCACTCGGGGTGGGGACAAATCCCCTGACGACAAGTTGAGCAGAGGAGACGGGAAACCCAGGGGTCCTGCCCGCGCACCTGGGAGGCTCCCGCAGGAGATGTGATCTGAGGGCAGGGGCCGCGCGGGGGGAGCAGGACCGGACAGGACGGGGTGGGGGGCGCCCAGGCCTGCGCCCACTCTGCTCTGAGGGTCTCCAGGGTGTGATCTGTCATCAGTAGTGTCCCTCAGTGAAGCAGTAGTTGGTCCTTTAAAAATATTTGTAGACCTCAGGTACGTATGTAATCAGACGTGTCTTCCACAGCTGTAAGGTCATTCACTTTTAATAACTGACTGATGCTTAATGCCATGGGATTAACCGGAAGTCTTTCTCTGAGACATGTGACTGGACAGCCCCTTAGCCTTCAGCATCTCTTGCCCACCCTGGGCCCCTGGCAGGGGACAAGCAGGCTGTATCCGTGTTGTGGGGCGATCCTGTGAGGCCACGGGGTGTCTGATGAAATAAGCCCCCTGGGACCCATGCGCCCAGCCCTCAGCGCGTCGTCCAGGGGAGGGGCTCTCACAGCAAGTTCACGAGATGGAATCGGATCCAGCGGGACTGCCTGGGGCCGGCGCCCAGGCCTCCAACACAACTGCAAGGTCGCGGCCATTTCTGAGATGAGGAGTTGAAGGCATAGGTGACGTCACCCACGGCAGCCAGGCCGGGAGGGCCAGGGCTGGAGGCCAGCTGCCCCCGAGTCCAGAGCTGCCCTGGCCGCTGCGCGGACGCTGCTCCCCTACGAGTGTGCTGGCGGTCAGGAGACCGAGCGCCGGGGGTCCGGAGAACACCAGCCACAGCCATTGCCGTGATGAACCAACTTTTTTTTTTTTCTGTACGCGGGCCTCTCGCTGCTGTGGCCTCTCCCGTTGCGGAGCACAGGCTCCGGACGCACAGGCTCAGCGGCCATGGCTCACGCGCCCAGCCGCTCCGCGGCATGTGGGATCTTCCCGGACCGGGGCACGAACCCGCGTCCCCTGCATCGGCAGGCGGACTCTCAACCACTGCGCTACCAGGGAAGCCCGAACCAACTAATTTTAGTATTTGAATTTTTGTTTAATAGTTAAAATGCACATGGAACAAAATTCAAAATGAACGAAAACCCACCGTGAAGGTCGAGTATCCCGTCCCCTGCCGCGGGCCTGAGCCTCTGGGACCCGTGCGCCTGACATCATCACCTTCGCCACCTGCCAGGGACTGAGCCTCCTCCTGCATCTCCAGGAGGCAAGCATCTCTAAAGATCAACTCATCTGAGGGCAAAATCCACCCTGAGCACGCGGCAGATGGGCTTGCCCGGAAAGTCACAGACCCGAGAGCCACGTGTTTTACAAGAATGTTCGTGTTCTGGATCCCGCGGGGGTGTTAACACAGACCAGGCAGCCTAGTGCTCTTCTAAATGCTGGAAAATGCCGAACGCCGACAGCCAGGTCAGGGCTGTGGCTGGACGCGGCTCAGCCTCCCAGCCCCACAGACTGGAGAGGAGGGGCGGCCCCAGACTGGCCGAGCTTCGAGTCCCGAGTCCCGGCTCTGCCACTTCCAGCTGTGTGACCTCAGGCTCCTCCCCCCAAAGTGGGGATCCCTCTGGGGCCCCTTTAAAAGGCCGTCTGGAGACTGAATTAAATGATGAATGGAGAGTCCAGCTGAGCACCTCGCCCAGGAGAGGGCTTGTTTGAACTAGGACGGCAGCTTGTTTGCACTAGGATTTCCAGGGCTGGGTGGAGGAAGGTGGTCGGTGTGAGCCCATCGCCCCGCACGTCACCGCTGACCAGTGTGTGCCCTTGAGCCAGTGGCTTTGCCCTCTCTCAGAAGGAGGAGCCGCCCTCGCTGCCCCTACCGGCTGGCGTTTTATACCACATCTCACTCCATCCTCAGGGCAGCATTCGGAAGCTGGAGGCCCCTGTCCACGTGGGCCATGCTCGCCTCAGCCGGAACAACGTGTCCACTCTGAACCCGTGTCTGACAAAGGAAATGGCCCAATGACACCACATCTGGAGGGGCCCGTAGGCAAGGTTTCCAGTGGGAGAAATGTTCTGGGAACACACCCGCTGTCCCCATGCCCACATCCCTGTCCAAACCGATCCACACTTCCTGGACCTATAGGGAGGGGATATGCTCACCGGGCTCCCCTTGCCTTGGTGACAGACAGGTGGCACCGGGGAGAGGGATCTGAACAGAGATGAGCTGCAACTTTGTCGGAATCGACCTGCTTCCAGGGTGAGGATTCAGCCCACACTTTTTGGAATGGTTCCCACCAATTCTGAATTCATTTTCCATTGCCGCACCCGCGTCGTGTGGGCAATTCTCAATTAAACGCACAAATGGCGGATGGCACTCTTGCGGGAGCCGCACGCCCATACTGAGTGCACGCTCTCTTCCAGGCGTGGCTCCGGGCCCTGCTGCCTGGCACAGCGCGATGTGAATCCCACTTCCCACCTGAGGCAGCCCAGGCCAGGCCACCAGGCTGCTGCGACAGAACTGGGCTTGAGCACACTTCAGCCCCTTTTCCAATAAACATCCCCGGCTCTGGAAGGAGCACCTCGTGTCGGCGGTTCAGTGGCGGCGTGTCTGTGGCCTGGCAGGGTTCCCGTCCAAACAACGACGCCTCGCAGAAAAAACAAGCAAATTGCTCACACGCGGAGCAAGCCGGAGCTGTCAGGCCCTCGCCCTGGCACGACCTCACTCACGCTCCACTGCCCACCCTCAGCTGGCATGCGGCACGTGCACGGAGCCCACTGCCCCAGAGCGAATGGGCAGATGGGAGAGGCCAGCAAGGCCAGGCCCTGCTGCATGAAGACCCCCTTCCTCCCTGCCTTGCTGCTGGGCGGTGAGCGGGACCCGGGTGCACCGGGGAGAGGCCCCTTCCTGGAGTGAGGACTGCCCCTGAGAGGCTGGGGCAGGACACACACAGCTTGTGGATGGCAAGTCCCCAGAATTTTGGGGTCAGCCCTCAGACGGCAGAGCTGGCTTCCCCGTAAGTCCCCAAGAGTCAGATGATGATCTGACAACCTGGGGCTGGGAGCCTGTGTGGGAACCGTTCAGCCCCAGCCTCTGATCTGCTGTGTGGTGGGCGGTACCCGGAGAGTGAATCGCGGGCAGGTTCCCTGAATCTGGGAAAGACCAAGAAAGGGTTTAGGGAATCCACCTTTCCCTCTGATGAAGACACTGGGTGTCCAAGAAGGGGGTGACCTGACCACCTCCCGACTGGCGTTAAAGCTGGGACCAGATCCAGGCTAACGTGCTAAGGAGAAACTCTCAGAGCAGGGAGTAGAAATACTAAATACAGCCCGGGGGATGGAGACCCTCCTGTGCCTTTGAATCTAACCAGTCAGTATCCAGCCGCACTCCCTCCTGGGCCAGGCCTATGATTAGTCAGTCATTGGTCTGTTCCCTCACTCACTTACAGGCATATCCTCCAGGCCGGGCTCTGTTTTGTGCCCAGATGTGACGGAGAATAAGGGTGGCTGCAATTAATACCACAACTTACCATGACCACCTCATTGTGGAAACACAAGCACCACAGTGACCTAAGGCATCGTACACCCGTGGAATCTTCTCGTTCTCAAATAACCGCTTGCTGTGGCCCTGCAGGTCCCCAGGTGACAGGTGGGGAAGTCCTGGCCCTGCTCATAACCCGATCTGCATGTGGCCAAGTGTGGTATCGTTCCTTATCCCTCATACGTGCAAAGCCTCATTTATAAAGTCATTCTGTTGGACCAGATGATCTATAATGCCTCATATTTCTATGAGATTCTATTCTTCGAAGGAAGACAGGACTGACTTTGTTTCCTGCTCCATACACCCAAGCTCACTAAACAAATTCTGGGTTCTGCTTGTTTTCTTTCAGGGAGGACGGGCTCTGGGAACAAACTTCCTGGCTGTGTGACCTCGGGCAGTTTCTTTAGCTTCTCTGTGCTCCACATATAAACTGAGAATAGCGTCTACTTGATTTCTTGATATTGTCTAGAGGACAAACAGAAGAGTTAATGCTAAAAAGGACTTAAAACAGTGCCCTACGGACACTGTTATTATCAGTATTACTAGGAGCGGAAGCCATGGGCGTTGCTCATTCATTCAATAACTTCCTAAAAGGTCAAGACCCTATGCTAGGTGATGAAGGGTAGGAAGATGAATCAGACATTGACCCTGCAGAAAGGGGAATACTCAGGAAATTAGAGAACAAAATAAATATGAAAATACCATCATCCCTGGACACATGCGACAGAAAACGAGATGCCGCGGGCACTCAGGAGGAAAGAGATCGATGTTGGCTCAGATGATAGGGGAAGCATCCTGGAGGCTTATTGAATATGAGTTTGGGCCAAAAAGGCCAGAGAGAAGTTGGGTACTTGAGGCTCTTGAAACTCTAGCCCTCATTGACGGAGGCATTTGGGGGTTGTTCCTCCTGTCATTGGCTGCACTCTCTGACCTTCAGAGGAAGGGTGGCAGCCACTCCTCGGAGGACCTCAGACCACACGCAGGAAGGTATGGGGACTCTGATGGTCATAAAGACGAAGATTGGAGGGGCTATTTCAGAAGGTTGAATCGTACGTAGAACCAGATCCTGGAAACCGCCTCTGAGTCCCTTTAGATTTATCACATGCTACCCCTCTTCCTTCACCTCCCACAGGACTAGGTAACGACTGGGCCCGAGGCCCAGGCAGGCTCTGGAGAATCTCCCCCGACTCACCCAGCAATGTGGACCAGGCATTGCAGGCTCGGGACACCGTGTGCGGGTCTGTGCAGGGTACAGAGAAAACAGACCTGGGTCTTTGACCCGATGACCTCGTATTCCAGTGCGCAGACGGCTCATGACGTGTGGATGGCGAGGGAAGGTACTTCTTGGTAGGAGGCCCCACAGCTCGCTGCCTACGACCACAGGCAGAAGCTGCCCATCTGCTCGAGGCCCATGGTGGCCCTAGACTACAGAAAAGTTGTGACCCAGAGACGCAGTGCCAGGGACAGTGGATGGTCTCCGCACCCCTGAGAGCTTAACGTATAGGCCTTTGTGGAGAAGCAGGTCTCAGCTCCAGCTTTCTGCCCCACTCCTGCCCTGGACTGTCCAGGAGCCACAGAGGTTCTGATGAGGCTGCAAACCTATCGGAGTCCTGGACTTCAAATTGTGGGAAGGTCATGGCTCATTCCAGAGACCTAGAGGGACATCAGTGCCCTGGGCCACAGCCTGAGCGCCCCAGGGATGGATCTTCTGGGGTCTTATTCTAAAGGGGCTGGTTAAGGGGTCCTGGGACACCCCAGGCAGAGCCCACGCAGGTTGGGCCTGAATTCTTGTGGAGGATATAACATAGGTCTCCCTCCAACACCTACCTCCCATCCAACCCCATGTCTCACATCACGGTCTTCATGGTGCCTCCTGGCCCCTGGGGCAATCATCCTGCCCAGCCACCCTCAGGAGCCCAGCCAGGGCCCAGGGTCGGAATTGAAAAGACACCAAGTCCGCCATCTGGGATTTGCCACGTGTGCCACTTAGCATGAGTGTGACTGAGAACATCTGGACTTCCCTGTCAACCAGTCGGCTAAGTGTCTCCTAGCTCCCTCCAGAGTCAATAACAGCAAATCGGGCAACCACCCCCTCAGCCCTGGCATATGCTGCTTGTCTCTGAAGCCGTGATTCCACCTGCCTTTGTGCCTTCCCCACGCCTTTCCACAGACAGGTATCGACCCTCCCCTTCACACTGCAGGATGCCTGGAGGGCAGGGACCAGGGGTCTCCAATCTCTGTGAGGGCTGTGCAGCCCCTAGAGGCAGGGGTTTCCCTGGGAGACTAGGCTCCCAGAAGAAAGGATCTTGCCTTTCCAAGTCAACCAGGGAACCATGACAAATAGAGATTGTGTCTCCCACATCTGACCAACAGATGGGGAAGTAATGTGTCCCCACCTGACCTTAAGACTTGGGAGGCTGTGTGTCCCTCATCTGCCCAGTAGATGAGGAGTCATATCCCTCCCATCTGACCCGCAGACCCAGGGCTAGGCTCCCCCATCTGACTAGAAGGTCAAGGGCTATGTCTCCTCCATCTGTCCAGCGGGTCAGGAACTGCCTCCGCCATCATACTGGATGATGCCCTGGGGTCAGGAGCTGTATCTCTGTGACCAAGCTGGGTACTGCCTTCTCAGTGGAGGGCACTGCACACAGTTCCCTGTGTCGGAGCCCAGGCTCTGCTCAGCGGGTGATGAAGAGTGCGTCACTGACCGGCAGATGCATGAGCTGGACTCTGATCGCTCTATTGGCTGGGAGAGCTCGAAACATCTGATCTCGGGGGACTTATCTGAACAAATGAGTAACCCCCACAGCTGAGCAAACAGAAGGAGACAGTGATGCCTCTTTTTTAAAGAAGAAAATATCGCTCACAAGATGAGCCAGGAAATAGTGTCATTTATTTTAGTCTCAGTGCAATGGCAAATAAGTCAGTTTCTCACCAGAGGTGCTCTGGAAAAAAAAACAGCAACAACAACAAGGAGACAGATGGATGTTTGCTCTGACAGGAGGGTGTTCCGGTTTTCCTCTTGAAGGCCGTGAGCAGAGCCCCACCTGCAGATCCCTGTCCCACACCCCCCTCCTCGGTCTCATGGTGACTCAGAGCAAAGCCTCTCTTTCCTAAACCCTCTTGGTGAGCAAAGTGAAGCTCAGAGCAAATGTTCTAGAAAATTATTCTGACCCCAACTTGACGCACGACCTTGAATATACAACTTAATCTCTTAGGAGTCAGTGATGCTGCCTGTCAGGTCGGGACCAGGTTAGATGCCCGAGGTCTCATCACTGTGTCTGAAGATCCAGACGCCGCAGAACACATCCCAGGGCTGGGGCACTTCGGGGTCCCCAGGGTTTGGCTCTCTGCCATCACAGCTTGAGGCGCTGCGCCAGTCACTTGGCAGTTTATAGAGCTCTTCACATCCTCCACAGTGAGAAGCAGGGACAAGAGGCCCTGCTCGGGTCGGCCCCGGGCGCCGGGGTCTCTGCCCTGACCGCCGCTTCCCCCATTCCCTCTCTCACGATGAGGGCTCACAAGGCCCCAGTAGTCCTTTGGCCCCCAGATGCCATGGCCTCCATAGGCTTTGAGGGAGAATTCAAAGGCTGTGCTCTAGTTCCTCACCTCATCTCCCACTAGTATAAAGATATTGCAGTATTGATTCCCAAAACCACACGGATTCAGGGCCCATTCCTCACTGTCTGGAGCTGGAAAGGATGGAATCATTGGAGTCGTCGGCTGTCCTCAGGCCACGGCTTCAGGCAGGAGCATGGGCCACAGATGCCCGCGGCCCCTCCCAGGAACAGGGAGTCGGGAGGAAGGGAAGGGGGTCACGGGCTGGAGGGAGCCGCTGTGGGCCACGCCGTGCCGTGTGCTTCACAGACATGTCCCCCTGGGACCGCAACCACAGCCCTGCAGGGCAGGCGGGTGCCCCGTGGACGGAGGGAAGCCATGACAGGTGCAGGGAGATTTAGAACCTGTCCAGTCAGGCGAGAGGCGAAGCTGGCAGCCAAACCAGCTTAGCCTGTGGGCAGGGCTGGGCACACCAGAGGGTCTGCTTGGGATGAAGGGAGGATGTGAGGGCAGAGGCAGCATCAGGCCCGGCAGAGCACCTCCTGCATGCTTTCCACGCTCCCAACCCACTCTTCTGACTCCACCACCCAGCGCTTGTCTAAGGGGTCAGCTCAGCACTCGGGAATGGTGCCCAGTGGCCCGAGGGGAGGACCACCCGTGGCTGCCTCGACCCGTCTCCCCCGCTGTCTTTCCCGGAGGCCGCCATGCCACTCTCCTCGCTGGCCCGCAAGCCCACCAAGCTTGTTCCTGCCTCCGGGCCATCCCATGTGCCATCCATGTGCCGTTCCTTGTGCTGGCATACCCTTCCTCTCACCCTCTAAGGGCCTCCTCTCCATCCCTGGGCCTCAGCTGGAGTGTCCATCTTCGAGGGCCCCTCGCGACCACACTGCCTCTGTGGGTCTGCTGCCACATCACTGCACCTGTTTCCTGCCGATGATTCGCTTGGCAGGGGTGACATCCGCTCTGTCTCCCCCGTGCTAATCTCCACGAGGCCAGAGCCCCCAGCCTTTGCCACAGCTGTCACCCACCTGGTCCAGTGTCTGGCATGCAGGAGTGGCTCCACACACACCTGGAGAACAGACAGACAGACCCACGGTACCTGGAGAACAGGCAGACAGACCCACAGTACCTGGAGAACAGACAGACCCACGGTACCTGGAGAACAGACAGACCCACGGTACCAGGAGAACAGACAGACAGACCCACGGTACCAGGAGAACAGACAGACCCACGGTACCTGGAGAACAGGCAGACAGACCCACGGTACCTGGAGAACAGACAGACCCATGGTACCTGGAGAACAGGCAGACAGACCCACGGTACCTGGAGAACAGACAGACCCACGGTACCTAGAGAACAGACAGACCTACGGTACCAGGAGAACAGACAGACCCACGGTACCTGGAGAACAGACAGACCCACGGTACCTGGAGAACAGACAGACCCACGGTACCTGGAGAACAGACAGACCCACAGTACCCAGGTACCACGGCTGGACCATGGTGGGAAGGTGCTACACGTAGCACTTGGAGGCAAGCTGGGCGGGCAGGCCTCGGGAGATCCAGGGACAGTCCCCAGGCGCCTCCTTTCTTGCGGCTGTGCTACCCAGGACCTCACAATGTCTGCACCCAGCTGGAGGAAGGGGGGCCCAGGCCCCAAACCCCAAGTGAAGAACATGCATTTTGTTCACACCTGCTGCCTAGAGCACAGTCGCCTGGCCACACCTGCTACCACAGGAGGCTGGGAATGCGGTCTAATTATGTGCCCAGAAGGAGAGGAAGCATGTTTTTTGGTGAATGGGTGGCCGTCTCTGCCACAGGGTGTCTTACTGTTGGGTGTAAGTCTGGTGCAGGGTGAAAAGAGAAAAAAAAAGAGGTCTGTGGGTTTCCTTCTAAGTTGTACCGACTAAGTGCTCTGAACTCAGGGCATCCAGCGTAGGTACTCATCAGCTAAACATGTGCTTCTCAGGCAGTCCCCGGGGGACATTTTTCAGAATCTTGCTAAGATCCAAGAGGATGGGGAACTATAGGCCATCTTTCAGACCACACTGTGTGAACTCCCCACCATACTGCTTCCTGCTTCCCCCCCAAGGGGCGCCATGTGCTCCCAGCGCCCTCTGCTGCCCACTGGTTCCCTGGCCGTCCTGCAGCCGTAGGAACTGTGCGTGGGTGAGATGAGACTGTCCTCTTCAGCAAACCCCCGGGGTACCCATTAAAGAAATGTATTACCTGAAGCACTGAGCTAGGGGTTGAGGAGGACTGGTGAGTAAGAAGTGTAATCAATAGTTTCTAATTAAAACGGAAATAATACAGAACATTACCACGGATGGTGGGTGAGTTCTGCAGCCTCCAGTTATGGCTGAAGGCTGCTCAATGTGACCCGGAACTGGAGGAATGTAATTGCTGATTCATGGCTCCCCAGTGGTCACGGCACCAGCTCCCATCCTGCAGATCGACGTTTTCTCCTTCCTCAAGTGCTCCCTGACCCCGCCTGCCCATTGGATTGGCCATTCCTGCTGTGGGTTCACATCCTGGGGCACTTTGTCAACCCCCAGGGACCAGATTCCACCCACAGAGGCTGTTTCAAGAGCGCAGCCTATGCCTACAGAATGTGTGACCACCGAGTCGCAGCCCAGCTCCGCCACGTGCACCCCCACCACCTGGGCGAATGATCCCCTTCTCCTAGCCTTTCCACGCCCCTGCCCCCGACACACACACACCGGATGTGGTGAAGCGTTGCTCGGCTCACGCAAGCGTTCGGGCAGCATCCTCCTCCCGGGAGGAGAGGAAAGCCTTCTCGCCTCTGCTTTTAAAACCTCCCCCATGATCTGTGATTTCTCTGCTCAGGCAGGTCTGGGACCTGGGCTCCCCGTTATCCTGGATACAGAGCCAACCACACAGCTAATTCTTTCCTGTGCTGATGCCCCAGGGGCTGTCACAGGGGAACACACAACAGGTGTGAATTTGGTGTCTTACGCTGCAGATAGGTGAGTTCTTGAGCCTGGATAAATTATCCATTAATATTTGTGAGAGAAGAACAGGTAACTGAACACGCTCGTCAGGCACCTCCTCTGTACCAGGGGTTGAGCTAAGGCCCCGGCAGCTTCCATTATTATTACTGTCATCACCTCACCCCCCACCCCGCCCCTACAACAGCTCTCCCCGGGGAGCACGTTTGTTATTCCACGTTAGAGATGAGGACGTCGAGGATTAGAAAAGGGAAGTCAGGGCTTCCCTGGTGGCGCAGTGGTTAAGAATCCGCCGGCCAGTGCAGGGGACACGCGTTTGAGCCCTGGTCCGGGAAGATCCCACATGCCGCGGAGCAACTAAGCCCGTGCGCCACAACTACTGAGCCTGCGCTCTGGAGCCCATGAGCCACAACTACTGAGCCCACGTGCCACAACTACTGAAGCCCACATGCCTAGAGCCCACGCTCCTCAGCAAGAGAAGCCACCGCGATGAGAAGCCCGCGCACCGCAACGAAGAGCAGCCCCCGCTCACTGCAACTAGAGAAAGCCTGAGCGCAGCAACAAAGACCCAACACAGCCAGAAATAAATAAATAAAATAAATAAATTCATTTTTAAAACAGAAAAGAAAAGGGAAGTCAGAAGACCACGTAGTTGCAGGGCTGGAGCCCAGGGTCGCTGATCCCCGAGCCACGTTCCCAACGATTCCAGAGGCTGCAGAGGTCCAGGTCGCCAGCCACCAAGGCGGTGCCCCAGGGACAGCTCAGGAGAAATGATAAGGGGAGGGAAGGGGATACCCAGGAAAGCAAAGAGAAGGGGAGGGTTTGCGGGGCACGAAGGGACCCCTCCTCTGGATACCCCGGCTGCGTTCCCTGCCCCGCTCCACAGCCCAGGCCCGTGGTTGCCCCACGATGCTCTGGGGGGTCCTGGGGACTGTGTCCCCCACCGGTGGTGAGCTTGGTACTTGGCACATGCCCAGAAGGCTCTGACGAGGAAGGAGGGATGTTGAGGCCCCCAGGAGACTCCAGAGCTGGCCACTGTGAGCCCCGGGTTTCTGGTCCAGCCTCTGAGTAGAGGCAGCAGGCTCTCCACTCGCCCTTCAAGGGCCGTGCAGGTTCCACCTCCTCCCCTCCCGGCGCCCAGGACGTGCAGTGAGTGACAGGACCCCCGCTTTCCGCAAAGGGCACCCAGGCTCCTCCGAGAAGTTCAGTGACTGGACGGACATTCCTGGCGGCGGGGCACCCTCAACCCTCCCCAGCACCCGGTCAGCCTGGGGCTCTTTGCAAGACTGTTCATTAATAAATACTGGGCCATCAGCAAAGTGCCATGAACAAGCCCCCGCAGACTGAGCCCATCTGAAAACTTGCTGCCTTGGGCCCGCGGCTCAGCCACCTGGAGAAGGGCCCAGCTCCCCCAGAAGCACAGGGTCGGACGTCTCATCGTGGTGGATGAAGGACAAGAGATTCGATTAAGCAGAGTCCTGCAAGCGACTGAGAATTGATTTGGATATAAATAGATGGCACGAAGCCTATCCTGGTACCGCAGAGGCCCAGCCCCTCCCGCAGGGTCATGCTGAAAGATGCGTGAAATTGCAGTCACTTTTAAACCCGATTAGTGCCGTGACTCCAGACACGGACAACCACAGCTGAGCCGGGTCTCAGGACAGAGAGACTCAGCTGGACTTGGCCCCAGGTCCCCTCTCGGTCTCTGTCTCTGTCTCTCTTTTATCTATCTATCATCTGTCTGTCTGCCATTCTATCTATTTATCATCTATCTAGTTATCAACCCGTCTCCCTCTCTTCCCATCTGTCATCCATCTGTCTGTCTATCCGCTGTCTCTGTTATCTGTCACGTCTGCACATCGTGTAAACTTTCTTTCCCAGTTCCACTCCAAGGGGGAGGAGACTTCATTATTCATTAGTCCTCAAGGCCTCTGGACCCATCGATTTCGTTTCTGGCTCCCCCCTGGATCCGGTACATGGATTCTGGTTTGAGCGCATTAAGTCTCTTGAATAATTAATACGGCGATGTAACCTGAGCCTAATGAACAAAAGTTACCTTCTGCTTAGGGAGTAGGAGAAAAGAATTTCCCTAAGGCCGTTTTCCGAAATCCGTTACTGTCACCCCAGCCCTTGAGAGGAGCGTCTGTCTCAAGGAAACTTCCAACCGTTCCTCCCGGCCCCTTCCCGATGGGAAGAAAACAGTGCCCGGTTCTGCCGCGCCAGGAATCGCGAAGGCTTCCGCAGGTACGGCACAGCTGACGACGAATTCATGTCTGGTGGCCCCTGCACTGCTGATGGCCAGGTCCTTCTCCAGAGGCCTCGCCTCTGCCTGCCTCTCCTGCCTCTGTGCATGGGAGCGGGGAGTCTCAGGTCTGAGCGTCACCTGGGGCCCCGGGCTGATGCTGCGCTGCGGGCCCCACACCATGTGCTCTCAGAAGGCCCGTGCATTTGTCCCCAGGTCACACAGTTAGCGTGGGAGGCAGCAGGCACTGTGACAGAATGAAAAGCCAAAGTCTGACAACCAAGAAAAAAGTCCGGGGAAACGGGTTAGGACGTGACATGAAAAGCCCCATCGTGGGATCTGGGGAGACTCTTGCCTGATCCCGGGGCACGTCCTGAGGCTGTGGCTTTTCCACAGTCCAAGCAGAACCACTCAGTCCTATCAGGACCGACCCACAAGCCAGCAGGGGCTGTGCCCTTTGTTTCCGGGGCAGCAGGAATCTTCATTTCCAGAGCCCCCCACCCTGCCCAAACTTTGATGCTGATGGCCTCCTAGGGCATAGAGCCCCAGCTCCTTCATGGCACGAGGCCCTCCGAGAAATGCCCCCCGTAGCGCTGCATCACCGCGGACCCCGAAGCTCCTGTGACACCGGCGTCTTGTCACCCGTGTCACAGGCTGGCCTCCAGTGCCACGCCTTCCTGGTCTCCATCACCTGCCACACTGTCCGCCCCTGCAGGGACTCTGCCCCGGCGTCCAGCTCACTTCCACGCCCTGCTCCCCCTCTCGGGATGCCTCGTGTATATTTCATGTGCTGCACTTGGCACATCATAGAAAGGTCCTGCTTCCGTTCTGTGACCCCACCAGACTGCATGCCCCAACATTTCTCTCTCCCTGCCCTTGGTATTATCTCTGACCCAGAGTAAATTTTTGAGTGACTAAGTAATCATGGATAAATGCCAGTAAGAAGCATTAAGCAGGGTGGGGTGCTGGGGTCTGGTTGGAATCCTCTGTCTTCTTCTGAAGACCACCTCACCGGGAAGGGATTTAAGAGAAGCCACCCCTCCCCCAAAGCATCTGTGGCCTTGCAGACCTGGAGGATGGGGACACAGTCACATCGATGGGTCATCACCCCACTCCACTCTGACCTCATCTTAACTTACATCTGCAAAGACCCACTTCCAAATAAGGTCACATTCACAGGTACCCAGGGTTAGAACTTGGACTTATTTGCGGCGGGGGCACATTTCAACCCACTACACCCATTTTAGAGATAAACAAACCAAGGCTCAGAGCGTCCAGGAAATGTTCCAAAGGCTGTGCAGTTCATTGGTGGCCCAGCCTGGATTCAGCTGAGCCTCACCCACTGCCCACACCTTTGTATGTGCCCCCTCCTTACCAGGGGACCACCAGCGTCTCTCCACAGCCTGTCAACCGCATCCTTGCTAATACAAGATGAGCAGAAGCCCATGTGGGGCAGCGACTCTCTTACATTTTGGGTTCTGTGCTCGGCATCCCACCTTCCTGCTTATCATCCTCAGGTCACCCCACCAGGTAGCTTTATTCTCCCGTTTCTCCAAGTGGGAGGGCTGGGGCAGGTGTGGAAACAGAGGTGACCAGCCTTGCGAGTCCCCTGGGGGAGGCAAGTATGGGAGGATAAATTGGAGGTGAGGCTAGGAAGGTGTCTGGGACCAGATTCCCTGGACTCTCCATTCAAGTGGAAAGAGGCACCATCCCCACGAGATGAAAACAGAACCATGATCCCCGCAAGTCTGATGGGCCTGAAATCAGGCCACTGAGCTTCACCCCTCACTTCACAGGCAAGGAAAGCTGGAGTCCATGGCTATCTCAGGGCTTGTCCACTTAATAATCGGCCCCAGCCCCCCAACTGCAGCTCTGTGCATTTGCCACAAATATATTTCATGTGCTAATATGATAAATGTGTGTGGGTTTTTTAATTGGCATTGATTATTCCTCATCCTACATAAAAAAATGATTAGACGTATCTTTGGAGAAAATGCCCCATGTTTCCCATTTGAACTTCTGTAGCATTTGTGCTTCACAGCTGCACTTAAACACTGAGTCCTTAAAGCAGCGTCATTAGGTGGACCAGACAGAGGTTATTGCCAAGACCCTGTTTTCACAGGTGAGGACCCTGAGGGACAGAGAAACTGATTAAATCGTCCTAGGAAACAGAGCCCGGACACACCAGGGTCTGGCCCAGAACCCAGTCCTAACCCCACAGCACCGTGGATCTCCCGTCCAAGGTCAATGCCAAGGGCAGCTGGAGTCACCAAAAACCCATATCCACCCGGGGCACAAAGAGCCATCTTCTCAATTACTTCATCAATAGACATTCATTGAGCATCTGTTTCAGCCAAGCTCGAATGGTCAAGAACCCCATCTCTTCACCCCCAATACGGTCAGCCAAGCACAGCTGTGTACGTGCCCAGCCGTGTGTATGTGTGTGTACGTGCCCAGCCATGACAGGCCAGCAGCCATGGCTCCAGCTCATGAGACAGAAGTCCGTACGGCCAAAATGTGTGCTCCCCCCATAAGCCACAAAATAAGTCGTGTGGTCATTTCTGAAATGTGGTGCCCGCGCTCCGGCTGCTCCTGGGTCCCTGATATGTTATCTGCATCCCTCACCCAGAGCCTCTGACATGAGACTGAACACAGGCTGGGGGTGGCGGTCACGCCTGCACCAAGGAGGGGCCCTGCATCTCAGAAAAGGGCCTTGGGTGCCGTAAGTTATTTCGGGATTCCTCCCACCCCTGAAATAGGACCAAACTGGGGACGCACTGAGAATGACCTTGAATCCTGGTGGAACTGAGAGTGTCACACGCCCCACCTTCAACACACACACACACTCACGCACACTCATATGCGTGCTATTTTCACAGTGGAAGGAGCTGCCTGTTGATTTCCGTCTGGGACACCAAGAAGAGTATCAGTGTAAGGGCAAAAATGATCCTATCCAGATGTTGACACGCACGCACACACACACATACGCACACACACGCGTGCACGCACACGCACACACACACATCCTGGTCTTTCTGGTAAAGAAAGAAACGTGCTCACCTTTTAGTCCAGCCTCTACTTAACAGTTTGACTTTCTTGGTTTCTCAACAGATCAACCAATCGACTAACCAATCAGCAGGCACCTTCCCTGACACCTTCTCTGACACCTTCTCTGCACCGGGAGCCCTGCCAGCCTCCAGTGCGCAAAACTGAGTCCGGTCCTGAAGGCTCTCAGCGCTGGAGAGGCCGAAGGCAGGACACGGTTAAAGCTATTCCCTAGGAGACGGCTCTTGTGGTGTGTGCGCAGCCCCCGGGTTGCACACAGTAGGTTCTCAATCAGCGTACGCGCAGCCCCCGGGTTGCACACAGTAGGTTCTCAATCAGCGTGCGCGCAGCCCCCGGGTTGCACACAGTAGGTTCTCAATCAGCGTGCGCGCAGCCCCCGGGTTGCACACAGTAGGTTCTCAATCAGCGTGCGCGCAGCCCCCGGGTTGCACACAGTAGGTTCTCAATCAGCGTGCGTGCAGCCCCTGGACTGCACACAGTAGGTTCCCCATAAGCGCTAGCTGTTTGCTGGCAGGGGATGCGGTACACGCCTGGAGCCTCTGATGGGCTGGGAGCCCCGGCTGCCGTCCAGCCGCAGTGTCGGCTGAGGCAGACATGTGGTGCAGGGGGCTCGGTCAGCCCGGAACCTCCCAGGCCCCAGCCCCCGTCCCCGGGCCCAGCTGTGGGGTCAGCACTCGCTGATGCCTCCCCTCTGCGGTGTGGGGACCTGGAAGACGCTCAGTAAATGTTAGCAGTACGACAAAACCCGGCTTCTGAACCAGCTCATTTTTCTGAGCCCAGAAGTGCCTGGGTCCTGGATGGGGAGTTGTCAGAGGTGATAAATGGATCATTCCCAGAACGAGGGGGCCCTGGGAAAGACGTTTTAAAATTGGAAGCATGGGGTTTTTATTTATTTATCTCTTTATGCCCTGCCTTGTTCAAAAAGGATTTAAGACAGCTTATGAAGATTCATAAACTAGAACAAAGAAATATAAATGAACAGGCTGGGAGAGGGAAGCGGGGCTGCACAGCGAGCGCTGCCAGGTCAGGAGGCCGCCGAGCCCACGAGGGACCCGAGCCACGCTCCACCTCCCTGAGCCTTGGCGCCTCGAAATGCTGCCGGGACCCTGTGTCTCCAGTTCGGGCCTCCTCCACCACACCGAGGATGCAGATGCCATGTCTTTGAGCTTCACACTACATGCGTACGTGGATGTGCACACACATGCACCCATCACACACATGTACACATGCAAGCACGCATACATACACGCACACATATGCACATGCCTGTGCATGTGTACACGTGCCACACATGCACAACTATACACCTATGCACGTGCATACACATGCACATATCACAGACATGTGTGCACACACAACACACACGCACGCCTACACACTCACACATACAAACATGCACACGCCACACATGCACACGCAACACACATGTATGCACGCACATGCACATATACACACGTGCACATCCCACAGGACAAAGCCTCCTCAGAAGTGGCTGTGTGCTTTCTGCACAGAGAACCCTGGTTGAGTAGCAAACCCCTGATATTCAGAGACCTGCAGACCCAGCCAGGCAGGTGGTCTTGAGCTCAGAGATTTGGCCACAGTCCCTTAGGAGAAGGACCTCATCCTCTCACACACACCCGTGGACCTCACAGGGGAGACAGATAAAGAGTCTGCCTTTTGTGGTTGTTCTAATTTAAGAGACCCCAGATTAACTGTAATGCTCTGCACGTGACCTGTTTCCAAAGCTGTCTATACCCATCCCCCATCCATTTCCTCACCCACTTACTGCAGTGGATAGAATGGGTCCCCCAAGATATGCCCATGCCCTAAACCCCAGAAACTATGTATGGGACCTTATTCAGAAAAGAGGTCTTTTCTGATGTAATTAAGGATCTCAAAATGAGATAATTCTAAATTTAGGGCAGACCGTATTCCAATGGCTGCAGTCAGACATAGAAGAGAGCCAGACGCAGAGGGACACCTGGGATGCGGGGAAGGCCATGTAAAGACAGAAAGACAGACTAGAGTGATGCTGTCATGGCCAAGAAACCCTTGGGGCCACCAGAAGCTGGAAGAGGCTGAAGGACCCTCCCCGGAGGCTGCAGAGGAGCACGTCCAGCCAACACCTGGAGCCTTCAGGGGAGCACGTCCAGCCAACACCTGGAGCCTTCAGGGGAGCACGTCCAGCCAACACCTTGATTCCTGACTCCTGGCCTCTGGAACTGGGAGAAAATGAATTTCTATTGC
This sequence comes from Leucopleurus acutus, assembly GCF_964270905.1. NCBI lineage: Eukaryota > Metazoa > Chordata > Mammalia > Artiodactyla > Delphinidae > Leucopleurus > Leucopleurus acutus. The sequence goes on from NC_139159.1 coordinate 82,405,349, forward strand.
TTGAAGCCGCCCAGTTTGTGCCAATTTGTTTGGTGGCCATGGGGAACTAATACACTTACTTACTCTGTTATTTCTAAAATGCAATAAGCACTCGTAACGCCACCAGCAAAACAGAGCCATGCGGCAACCTGCACTTAACCCTTTGTCCCCCGTATCCCTTTCCCCTGCTCCCCCCATCCAGGTAATCTTCATTTCCAACTTGTAATTTTCACCGATTAAACAGACACCATCACATCCTCCGGGACTTTGACCTGCCTCCCACGGTGGCCAGTGACAGAGCCTCTCTTCCCATCCTCACTGGCCGAGGGGCCTCCTCTGTATTCGGGATGTGGATTTTCCTTGGTTATGTTTGCAGAAAGGTATCGTGTCCCAGTTTGTAACCAGGCTTCTTGGTTTCTTCTGATGAACAAAAGTTCATATAAGACGCAGGGTGCGAATGAATGAATGAGGGAGTGATTTTCAGTCCTGGCTTTTCCACCCAAGTACCACATGACATTGAGGTCCCTTCGATCCAATGGGACCCGGGTTCCTTATTGTCAACGTCAGGCCCTGGGTCTGACTCCTGGCTCAGCCTCCCCTGCCGGGCTCTCTGATGCCGCAGGACCTGCTGCACCGCAGGGCAAGAGCCTTGCAGGTTACTAGGAGCTTCTTAGACAAAGCAATTTCTAAGCCTCTTTAAATCCTTTCTGAAACATGGTGGCATATAAATAAATAACCAGTTCCGAAGCAATTTCCATCTGCCCTCCCAAGCTGGGAAGCTTCCAAGCCGCTGGCCAAGGGCCGCTGATATCGCCACCAGCCCTGGGGCTGTCCCTCGGCCCGCACGGCGGAGCCCAGCCCCTCCCTGCCCAGCGGTGCCCACCCTGAGACACCAGCTTCTCCGCAGCTGGGATCAATTCGGCTCTGCAGACAAGTAATATCTTTACAGCCTGTATCATTGTGAATCGTCACCAGACAACTATTAATCCTCAATCATACTTTTATCAAGTGTTCTTTTTTTTTTTTCCTCTCTCTCTCTCCTCAAGACTGGGAATATCAATACAGCAGCTGTCATGGGTCATTACCAACTGCATCTTCCCCGCTATTACAGCAAAATAAAGCCGGATAGCAAGTGGCTGGAGGAGCAGCCCGATCGACAGCTCACCTGGGGATCCGAGGGAGCTGCCCAGCCAGGTGCTCCTGCACTGTCACATCTGGGCACGTATTTCTGCCGCAAACAAAGAACTCGGCAAACGGATGCTGTCGCCCCACTGCAGCCCATGCCCAGCGCCTGCACACGGGGCGAGTCCACGCACCCAACCGTGGCCGTCCCAGCCCAGGGGGAGTGGGTCCCACCCAGGACAGATGGCAGGCGGGGAACTGGAGGGCCGGGCGGCAGGGTAGCCTCTGAGTTACCGTCTGGACAGAGCTCAGTGGGGCCTCTTAGCGGCAGAACGACGGCAGGAAAAGGAGGCCATCGTCCCTTTCTCAGAAACTGCCACAGGGATCACGAGACCCAGGGAGCCCCAGCCCAGGGCACAAAGCAGATGTGCAGTCACCGTGTGTGAGAGGCAAGGGACAGGGTGGCAGTGACAGAGCTGCAGCAAGGACGGCGCTCCTGCTTGTCAAAGTAACCAAAAGGTGATGGAGGCCAGGCTGGCACCCGGCCCAAATGGCTGTCATAAAATTACCACAAACTGGGCAGCTTCAAACAATAGAGATCTACTCTCTCTGGGCCTGGAGGCTAGAAGTCCTGAGTCAAGGTGCCAGCAGGGCTGGCTCCCTCTGGAGGCCCTGAGGGAGGGTCTGTTCAGCTCCTGGTGGCCGCAAGCACTCCCAGCGCCCCTTTGGCAGATGCAACACCCAGCCTCTAACTTCAGCTTCACAGGATGCCTCCCTGCTGGCGTGTCCAAGTTTCATCTTCTTAGCAGGATAGGTCATTGCATTTGGGGGCCCCCTACCCCGGCAGGACCTTCTCTTCCTTTGATTACAGCTGCGAAGACACTGTTTCCAAGTAAGGTCACGCTCATGGGTTCTGGGGTTAGGACTTCAACAAATATTTCTAGGTGACACAAGTCAACCAGTGCCTGGGGCTATCAGCCAACCCCCAAGTGCTGGTCCTGGGTGGGAAGGGTGTTTCCCCATGGCCCTTCCGCTGGGTGGTTACGGCCCAGCACAGGTAACCCCCTCCAGGGGCCTTCCCCCAGTGAGAAGGGGCCGCACTGGGCAGCCTGTCCCCATGCCCCTCCCCGTTCTCCACTGAGTCTCCCTCTGGGTTCTTTCTGGGTTACACCTGGGGCACAGGAACATAGACCCCCACTGTGAGCCCGGCCAGAAAATGAGGGCCAGGAGTGATGAGGACTGAGCCTTAACAGCCCACGGCCTGAGCATGGGCAAACCTTCATCTGTAAAAGTCACACTGATGTCCGCAGGGACACTGTACCTGAGGCCAAACACGGCCCTTGGACGGCCAGGCTGCAGCTCTCTTAGAGGGAGGGGGTGGGGAGAAGAGTGGGGAGGGGGAGAGAGCCACACCAAGGGAGATGGGGTCTTCGTTCCCCCCTGTAGATCTCCAGATGTGCCCAGGTGTGCTTGGGGCTTGCGTCAGAGACCCAGAGAGAAGAATCTGAGATAAAATTCAAGTGAAGCGCTGTCCACCTCACACAGGGGCCCGTCCGGAGTGAGAGCTCCCGGCCACCTGCCTGTCACCTCGCGCCCAGGTGGGGAGGCCCGGGCTGCCTCTCCTCTCTCTGGGGGCTGGTCCTTCTGCAAACAGAAGTGCCCGCCGGGCTCAGGGGCCCTGGGAAGGGACTGGAGAAGGTGGAAGTCAGGAAGGGACTGACCCTCTGCTTTCTGCCTTCCCCTGCAGCCCAGACGCAGCCTCAGCACCTTTCTCAACCCAGCGCTGCAGCCAACCGTCGTCCATCAACTGGCCCATGGGCACAGTCCATTTGCCACCCCTGAGCTGTCCAGTGAGAGGGCTGAGGTGTGAGTCGCAGGGAGGTGAGGCCAGGATCCACGCCGACGGGACACTGTGTGCTGACACCCTGGGCCGGCCCTACCCTGGGACCCGAGTGTAGGGCACACAGGGCCCAGAAGGAGCCACGTTGCTGAAGGAGGGGCCCCTGGGGTTTTAGGCCAGGACAGGCCGGCAGGGATAACCCAGGGCAAAGACGGGAGGTGTGAATGGGCCGGATGAGCCCAGACAGGACGGGCATCGGGAAGGCTCGTTGGAGAGGACAGCAGTGGGCGCGGTGCCCTCCGGCCGCCAGCTCAGGGAAATGCTGCATGTGCTCCAGCAACTAAACTTGGCCGCTCCCCATCCCTTGAGGGTCTCGGCCAGTGACACACGAAGGCATAACGCACCGCTGCCCCAAACTGGACGTGCTCTTCCCACCTGCTCTCTGCTACCAATGCCATCAAACTTTAATTAACACAGTGACATGCAGCCCATTGCAAATCAAACATTCATGCTGCCCAACGGCTCCCAGCCAGCTGGCCGCCTGCTCTGGAGCCGCTGTCAGCAGAAAGGGCAGGCGCTGCCAGGGAAGGCGTGCAGGGCCTGCAGAGACCGAGGACGGAGGGGTCGCCAACGGCCCTTAATGCCCGCCCTCCGGCTCTGGTCCTCGGCTACAAGCAGCACGGGGCCACGCAGCCTGTCCTCCTTGCTGCCTCTCTTCCGAAAAGTGGGCGGAAGGGGCCGACCCACTCACGGGGCTGTTGAGGGTGGGAAGTTGATTTTTATTATTACAAACACAGCTTAGGGGCGTCCCTGGTGGCGCAGTGGTTGAGAGTCCGCCTGCCGATGCAGGGGACACGGGTTCATGCTCCGGTCCGGGAAGATCCCACATGCCGCAGAGCGGCTGGGCCCGTGAGCCGTGGCCGCTGAGCCTGCGCGTCCGGAGCCTGTGCTCCGCAACGGGAGAGGCCACAGCAGTGAGAGGCCCGCGTACCGCAAAAAAAACACACAGCTTATTTAAACTGTTATTTCTCATAAGTCATTGAATCTTATCACGGGTCACCATGGTCCCTCTGTTACCTTATTGGATATATCCATTACTGTTGCAGAAAACTTCATGTACCATTAAGTAAGAATTCAAAGTACAGCTGAGAATACAGTTGGGGCTACGGGTGGGTCGCAGTCACGCGCCATCCGCCTGCGGTCCCACGTCCCTCCACACGGGCTCAGGGACCTGTGGCCTCGCTCAGTCCCCCGACTGGCCGGCCACCGGCCTTACGAGCACGGTGGTGTGTCTGCTCGGAGACAGGCCCTGGGCCCAGCTTGGAAGTGGGGGCTGGGGAGCAGAGGCTGTCCTGGCAGAGACAGGAGGTGGTCCCAGTTCAAAGGGGTGCAGGTGGGACTCAAAGCCACGTGGGCTCCAAACCCGTCTGTCACCTGGGACGTCTGCTGTCTTCTGCAGGGACCTTGAACACCCACGCAGACGGCTCTTCCTCCTCCCGAGGTGCCTGGCCTGGGTCCTGGGGTGCCACCCCCTAGGTGCCATGCCCCCTGCACCCCTCCCCAGGCCCCCACCGCCCTCGGGGTCAGGGTGTGGCTAGCCGGCCAAAGAGAGCGCGAACACGGCGGGCAGTGACCGCGGGGCAGCAGCTGGTGTGTCACGCAGTCCTCGGACAGGAAGCTGACTGCCCTGAGCCAGCCAGAGACCACGCAGGGACGGGGCCCCCGGGGGAAGGCACAGCCACAGCCCAGGCACAGGCCCAGGACTCACAGGTGAGACAGGCGGCTCCCACCTGGGGAGCCGGCACCCATCAAACAGAGGCCTCACCAAGCTCAGGGCTCCGAGTCCCAGATCAGGAGCCAGACTGCCGGGCCAAGGATTCCCCACCAACAGCCTGGAGGAGAATTGTGGGGCTGGCCACCCCCCACCCCGCATCCCTCTTCTCCCTCTCTCTCCCCCCTCCTGTCTCCTCTCTCTCCTCTCTCTCTCTCCCTCTCTCTCTCTCTCTCTCTCTCTAACACACACACACAAGCCTTAAGTGACTTTCCTCACAGCATTTCAGTGATTAAAAGAAAAAAAATACATCTAGGACGCTAACCCAAATAGGCAGGGACACATTTATGAAGGAATTTAGGCTTCCAAGTGCACAGTGTAGAGGGAAAAGCCTGCATCTGAATGGAGGGTCTCCAGCACCCCTTACGGGAAGTGATGTGATTATCTCTGGTAAGTGGCAACCCCTTTCCTCCATCTATGCTGGTCCTAGGAATTGAAGGATCTACAATGTACATTCATCCACCTACCCATCCATCCAACCAACACTAATGTATTCGTCCATCACTCATCATTGGCCAGTCTGTCCATCCAGGCATCATCACCCATTCATCATCCACCCACCCACCCATCCACCCATCCACCCACCCACCCATCCATCCACCCACCCATCCATCCACCCACCCATCCACCCACCCACCCATCCACCCACCCATCCACCCACCCATCCACCCACCCATCAATCCATCCATCAACCCACCCAGAGCCTGACTTCCCACTCTTTCACCCCAGTGTGCACCCATGCCTATATCTGTCCATCATCCATCCCTCCAACCATTTGTCCATTCATCTTCCACCATTCACCACCCGTTTGTCCACTCCTACCTCCCAACTTTCGTCACCATCATCATCCCTCCATCCACCATCCATCCCTTCACTCATCCATCCATCCATCGACTATCCACTAAGTGAATATTAATTGAGCCCCGGATATGCTCCGATGTACCAGGTACTGAGGATAAAAAGATTAAAAAGTAGTGGTCCCCGCTCTCTGAGCACCTCGTTTTCCGATTATCTACCAAATTAAACTCAAACACCCGTGCCTGATAAAGTTCTCCACTGCCAGGCCCAAGTCTTCCTGTCCAATCTCATCACTTACAAGAACTTTACACCACTTCCCACAGCCAAACTGGATCACTCTCTGTCCCCTGGACTCACTCTGCCCCTCCTGCTTTGGGACCACTGCCCACGCTGTGTCTTCTCTCTGTGATGCCTTTCCCCCATCATTTTTCTCCACCAAGATTCTACCCCTATGTCAATGCCCTGTTTAGCAGCACCTCCTCCAGAGGGCTTCCCTGATTCGCTCAATAAGATGAGCTGGCTTCCTTCTCTGACAGCAATGGTGGAGACCACTGCCTGCCACTGCCCTGCAGAATGGCCGGCTCTTGTGTGAGCTGGTCTGGAGACAACCTCCCCTAGCCCACCACACAGAGCTGGAGCATTGGTGGGTGAGGGGTTGGGGTCTCCCTGTCATGTGTCAGCTGCTGACACAGAGCCAGGCGGGGTGTGGAGGGGCAGCCCCGGACCTGGAGCGGGAGTTTGAGCTCCACCTGCCCCTCCCCATGTGTGACCGGGCAGGGCCAGCTCGCCATCTGAGGCTGCTTCTTCCCTTCCAAACCCACGCCAGCCCAGCCTCGGTTATCAGGGCGGGGGCAGGTGGGGCCACGTTGCCCAGACCGGGGCTTGGAGCCCGGCGCCCACCTGTTTGCTGCTCTTTGTGAGTTGAGCCTTGGTTTCTCCACCGATCGAACAGGAGTCCTGACACATCTCCGGGCTCCTGTGGGAGGTCCAAGGCCGGCTCAAGCTGCCGGGTCATTCTGGGGTCCTCACCAGCTCGCGGCCGTCTGTCCTCAGCCCCGCCCCCTGCGGACAGTGCTGGCCATTCCTCCCGCTTGTTCCAGCCTTTAGCACAGTGGAAACACACAGGTGGCTGCTGCTCTAGCTAAATGTAAATGGTTACTTGAGGCCTTAGAGAAGATGGGAAGGAGGGGAGGCGGTCAGCCCCGGGCTCTTCCCCTCCCTGTACGCCATCTCTCCGACGCCCAGCTGGTGCAAGGACCCTCAAAGCTAAGCCCCTCCTCTACCGCCCCAGAGGGACGCCACGGGACGAGGCTGATGTGCCACCTGCCGTGTCCCCCTTGAGCTCCATGGCCTTGGGCAGGCTGCTCTGACTCTGTTTACTCCCCCGTAAGGGAGCATAAGCCACCCAAGCAAAAGATGGGAAAGGGCCGGGAGGCCAGCCCCCCATAGCAGTGGCCTGCCCTGCCCTCCTCCCAGGAAAAGATGGGGGGCGGGGAGCCAGAGAGCAGACTCGGGCCTCTCTCGTCACCTTCAGGGTAGAGTCCTAAGTGACAAGATGCGGCCTCAGTGCCCAGGACTGCAATGCACACGGCCCTCTGCCGCCTGTGAACTGGCCGTTCTCTGCCAGCGAGGGACACGCGAGGCCCCCGACAGCCCTGAGCCGGCGCTGTCCTCGCTGCGATGCACAGACGGGGTCCAACTCAGAGGGGCCGTGACCAGGGCGGACCCTCTGTGCACCTGGGCACCTGCACACCTGCCTCTGGGACCAGGAGACCCAGCTGCGCCCAAGGGAAGAGCCAGCCCGAGCCCTGCAGGGGGGCCAGGAGGCCTCAGCATTGCAGCCAGACCCGAGGTGAATGACTCTCCTAAGGTCGCCCCAGCAAGACCCTGAGCAGAGCGGAGGTGCCCCTCGCTCACACCCCCGCCTCCCTGAAATGCAGCTTGGAGTGTGCGGATGGGATAAGTCAGAGGATGGCCGGGAGCATTTTCCCTTCTTCCGGAAGGTTCCTGCTTCATCTCTCCTTCTGGAATATTCGTTTCAAGACAGATTATTTAGTCTGCAAGAGCAGCGTCCTTGCCCCGACTGCAGCCACGGCTTCTCTCCTCCAGGTGTGCGGGCGTCTCGGGGCTGCATGTGCTCCAGGACCTGCCAGGGCTGGTGGCACTCACTGACCCATGTCCTCTTGTGGGGACAACGTGTCCACCAACCTTCAGAGACTTTGGGGGTCCCCGAGAGCCTCAGACACAAGGCAAGCCCTCAGGTCCTTGTGACAAGGTGGAGCATAGCCTGCCCAGGGGCCCCTGGCCTGATCAGAACCGCCACCCCTGGGATCACACCCCCAGCTCCCCTGGGTGGACGAACCCCCTCCTTCACCCATCTGGAAGCTGCTCCTCCCCCCAACACCCATGTGCCCGGGACCAGGGTCCGGCTCCCGTTTTCTGTGAAGGTCCACACAGTAAATGCTTCCGGTTTCGCAAGCCATCCTTTGTTATGATTATTCAATTCCACTGTTACAGCCCCAAAGCAGGCATGGATGACAGGCAAGCACACAGGCACGGCTGTGCCCTGGTAAAACTTCATCCACGGGACTCGCAAGGCCAGCCCCGCTCTCTGCACACCCACCTGGCAGCTGGCAGGCGGGGCAGGTGCCCCTCGTCTGCTCCTGCCAGAAGCTTCCACTCCAGCGAGGGTCTCCATCCTGGACCCCACGCTCTGGTCACCAAGGACCGCAGCTGAGTGTTGGCGTCACCACCCTGGTCCTCCCTAAGGAGACTCGGCACCTGTGGGCTCCGGCCTCTACCTCGCCTGACTTCTCGGGTGTGTGGGAACGGCGCCCACTGCCAAGTCGCAGACCCTCGGGGGAGGGGGGCTGCCACAGGGCCTGGCGCCTGCCACCCACCTCACCGCCACAGGTCAGACTCTGGGTACAAACGGGGCCCTGGAGGCGATCACACTCACGCTGCCCATTTCACAGGTGGGCTGGCAGAGATCAGAGATGGTCCCTGAGCCCAGAGCATGTGTGTGGGGACGGCCAGGAGGCAAATTCCACCCCCCAGGTAGGCGGAGTCAGCACCTCCCCTCTTCCACGTCAGCTTGAGCAGCACCTTGCCTAGGACACCCTCTCCCTCCTGGGGAGGGACCTGGCCCCCGCAGCCACTGTTCCCTCCCTGTAACCCGCAGCACGTACAGGAAGTGAGCGTACACAGCCACGTCCGCTCCCCCAGCCCGCGAGCTCCGCCAAACCAGCCCGGAGGGTTCATCGTCTGTGAGCCCCATCCAGCTGGTGGTGACATACGTGGACACTCGGTGACCACGTGTGCTGAGCTGACCCATTGTCCACTTCTGCTGCCCTCAAGCCCCCCACGGTCCCAGCTTTGTGGTGTCACCACCACTTACGGCCACTTGCTGGGCTTTTTGTTGATTTTCTGTCCCCGCCCCCCCATCAAACCTCAAGCTCCAGAAGGACGGGGACCCATCTGTCCCCAGCACCGTGGCCGGCACCTGGCAGTGGACGTCAAAGATCAGAAAGGGAATGACAGACCGTGGGACCCAACTGTCGCATGAAAGTGGTGACACGCACTTATCAACTGTGCCTTCTGTGTGAGGCACTGTCCTCGCTGGACACTGTCCAAACGCCCAGTCCATTCAGCTCATCCATCAGCCTGACAGGACCCCGATTTAATCACCCTGTGGCTGGATGGAGTTGACCTGTGGGGGGCAGGAGTGTTGGTGGAGAAGGGAGGAGACCAGAAGGGACAGTGGAGGCAGGTGCCCAGGTCCCATCTCTGTAAGCCCCCCTCATTAACAGACACTGCAGGGGCGGCCCTTCCCGGCTGGGACACGACCCTTCCCCCATCCCAAGTGGAGGGTCAGCTGCGCAGCTCTGCCTGCCAGGCGGGAGCCCCCGGGACGAGCCTCGGTGCACCAAGCCCTCGGGGAATTGCACCCGGGGAGCATCTCCCTGGCATTCTATGCGTCTGTCCGGCCCCATACATCTTCATTTCCTGCAGCCAGAGAGACACCCAGGGTGCCAGCACAGAAGGGGAACGGACGCTCGCTTCAGCCCATCGTGAGCTGGGGATGGCACGCAGCTGCGGCCTGAGACCTGGCTGTGTGACACAACCCACTGGCCGTGGGCAACTCCCCTCAGCCCACTGGGCCCTTGTTTCCTCCGCCGCCTCGTGAGGACACGGCGGGATGCTGGCTGGAGGCCCTGCAAACTCTAAGCTGGTGGCTGGAGAAGCAGCAGCTGACCAAGAGCTCTGGGGGTTCTGAGCCGCTTCCAGTGTCAGAGGCTCAGACAGAATTGCCCTGAATTTTCCCAGCAGCACTCTGTTCGTATTGTTATCTTTACGAAGGACGAAAATCAGGCTCAGGAAGGTGGAAGTATTTTCTCAGGGGCATAAAGGCCCGTGTATGAGTCAGGTTTCTGCTACGATAACGTTTTGTAACAAACCCTCCTCCTAATTCGGTGATTTATGAGGAACGTTCCTTTTCCTGGCTCTCGGGCCTGCAGGGAGCCTGGGGGAGGGGGGCGTCTGTTCCCAGCCCGTGTGCTGTCAGCCCGCTCCGTGCCTCTCATGTGGGACCCGTGGCTGCCAGGATCGTTCTTCCCACAGCAGATGACAGAAACACAGCGACCAAGCCTCCTATCTCGCCGGCTCACATCCACCGGCCAAAGCCATTCGATGGTCAAGCCAGCAGCAACCACTGGGGAAATAAACCGAGCCCGCGCTAGCGAGGAGTAGGGCAGTCTGCGTGTGTTTCCAAACACAGGGAGGAAAAGAACTGGGAACAGGAGCTGATTTACGCTGTGATGACACGGCCAGTCCGCTTCCACGTCGGCTTGCCGCCAAGAACCTTTGTCCTCTGACCCAAGGGGCCCGGGAATGGGCTGGCATTTGACCTCTGCTCTCCAGATGCCCAGGGACCACTCTGCCACCCCCAGCAGGAACGCACCTGCCGGGCGTGTGCCAAGATATATGTCGCCTCCACTCCCGCGGGCCCACACTCTCCTGCCTCTACCAGTGGGTGCAGTGCCCCCTCTCCTGACACCCCCTCCTGACTCCAGGCCCATCTCTGATCCAGCCCAGCCTGAGCCCACCTCATGACCACACCCAGCCGGGCCCACAGGGTGGGAGCAGAGCAAGCAGGAACCAGCTGACCTACATACAAGAGAGAGGCTCTCCCCGGGCCACACCCACAATGCTCTTGGCACTGAGTAGGCTCCTAACAGATACTTTTAGAAAAATGGAAAAATAGAGAAACTGAGGTCCGGGAAAGGAACCTCTACCTCAATGCACAGGGCAGGGCAGGTCTTCTGGCTCCCAGGGCCCTTTGCACCCGGCATGACCTTCCCCAGGGCTGTTTCCTTGCTGTGTTCTGAGACTTTGAAGGCTCTGCTGCACACGTGTGTGGTATGCGTGAGCACGTGCGTAGTGTGTGATGCATGTGTGCATGTGTGTGACGTGTGATGCCAGTGTGTGATGCCTGCATGTGTGTGATGCATGTGTGCACAGCCATGCAGGCAATGCAGAGAGAAGGGGGCTGGGGATGCATTTGCATCTGAACAGTCAGAAGTTCCCTGCAGAGATGAGTTAAGGGGTGACAGTGCCAGGGCTCAGCTAAACAAAGGGCTGGCGGATAGCTCCGTGTTCCATCTGAATGCCTACTGAGCTACGAAATTAAGTCAAATGCTTCTACTCAGCTGGACTGATTACTGGCACTCGGGCTGCAGGGGCTGAGGGTTTGCTCTGTTGGCCGCCCCCGTGAACGTGGACTTCATTGCTGGGGGCTGCCATCACCTGACAACCATCCTGGCTGAGGAATTCACGTTTCCGACTATTCCTGACATGACGGGGCCGAGCTCCAACCTGTAGTCTCAGGTTTAATTCTTATCTGACAGTGTTGGGCCCTGTGTTGGGTATTTGAGACACATCGAGGAGAAAACCCAGCCTGCGCCCTCAGGGACCCACCCTCAGTCAGTCTCCAAGGTGTGGCCGTGAAGCAAACGGAGAGGGCGACAGCGCTCCTGGCAGGACAGCAGAGCCGAGGCGACGGACAGACTCAGAGTGGCAATCATGTAACACTGGAGGATGTGCTGGCGGTGGGGATGGAGCATTGCTGGTGAACTTGGGGACTCTGGTTTCCCCAGCTGCCGTCACAATAATGAGTTCCCTTCCCTCCCCCCGCAACTTAGTGCCTACAAAGCACTCTAAGTCATGCTGAGATGGCGGTGATGTGCTGAGGACATTGGGAGTTGAGATGTTGATAATGGTAGCGGTGGGGCAGAAGTGCTGTGATGCAGGTGAGAATGATGGTGATGGTGATGGTGGAAATGGTCTTGGTGATGCTGGCAGTGTTGACCACAAAGGTGGAAGTGAGACTGGGCGATTCTGAGATGATGGCACTGTGAGGATGAGATTGACAGTCCTTATATCACAGATGGCAGTGGTGACGTAGGAGGATGGTGACAGCGAGGGAGCGCGTGGCAGTGCCGGTGGGAATGCTGGTGGTAGCGGGGATGAGATGCTGGTGCTAGCAGTGCTGGTGGGGGTGAAAGCGATGGCAGTGATGGTTGTGGTGGGGGGCGTGATAGCGGTAGTGGTGGGGATATCAGTGATTCTGGCGCTGGTGGTAAAATAAGGAGGGATTCTGAGTTCTCGTGACTATGACCCCACCCTCTACGTTTCTCTCCAGGCTCCATTAACAAACGGGCATTTATTGTCCCAACAACTTTAAAAGTAGAGGAAGTCCTCTCAGTCAGTGCCCCCCCCCCCATCTTCACCTCCCATACCTGGCATGCTCTCATGGAACCCAGGAGCCACCATGGTAGAAATAAAAAAAATTTCCCCACCCAAATGACACTGCTCTGCGCGCAGGTGTTCTCTTGTTATGTTTATGATTGGCGGTGTGTTTGAAGGACGTAAAGAAGCCACAGCAGTGTGATTGGGAACAAATTTGCTTATGATTAGGAAGTCTTGGTAGATATTTAGAGAACTGTGTATTCTATCTGGACATTTTTGTGTCCCACTGGTGGCACGTCCGCCCCCGCACCGAGGATTTCTGTCCCACGCGGTATCAAAGCTACAACATTTGCGTGACGCATCTTATTTTGTGCCAAGAGCAAACACTCTGCAAAGTTGACATTTGTGATAATATATTATGTCAGATGAAATAGGCAAGAAGTTAATTAAAGTCAGAGAGTTAATTAATGAGATCCAGTGCACATTAACGATCATTACCTCATCTGAGAAGAGTAATTAGTGACATTGCTGGAGTTTCTCTATCCTCCTAGGTGGCATGTTGACATATCACGTAAGTCACTCAAAGTTGGAGAGGTAACTCTCCCTCTGCGGTGGCTGGGACAGACAAATGAATCAACCCCCGGTTTCAAAAGCGGCGTGGCCCTTGCGAGCTCAGTGTTTGGCGGGGCCGGGCATCCGAGGAGCCACGGTCGTCAGGGTAGCCAGAGCTGGGCAGCCTCAACCACTGCTGCATCTCACTAAGCCTCGGTCCCCTCATCTGTGACGTGGGGGCTAATAGCAGCCCCCTTGCTGGACTGGGCTAAAGTTCAACGTGAAGGTGAAGTGATACATGGGAAACGCTGAATCGACCTCTCAGGGTTAGAAGCTCCTGGAGGCGGGAATGGAGTCTGGTTCATCCTCATGCCCGCAGGGCCCCAACATCACGCAGGAGTGTCTGAGAGGGGCCGGCCCGTGCACTGGGGTCTCAGCCTCCCTGGTGGGCGTGGGTACTCGGGGTAGGAGGGGCACCTGGGTGCGGGGGGGCGGGACATGAGCTGGGACCTCAGGTGGGTTGGGAAGACTCAGGCCTGGAGAGACCCTTGAGGCTTGCAGAATGTCCGGCTCCTCTGTGGGTCCAGAGGAGCTACAGAAGGTTCTTGAGCAGGAGAGTAGCCTGGCAGCTTCCCACTTATAAGCAGCCCTGGTGGGGGCTTCAGAGCTTCTCCCCCAGACCTCCCTCTCTGGAAACTCAGGAAATCCCTCCCCAGGACAGTGTGAGGCGATGCTCTGCTGCCGTTGCTGGGGGCTTCCTGCGTTGTCCAGGCCTCCTCAGAGCCCTTGGACCAAAACAGGCAGAAATCGGGCACATTTGAGGAACCGCATGGGGCAGAGGGAGTGAGGGTCCCAGAGTCTGAGTCAAGGTCAGAGGTGGGTGGGAGCTCGTGAGGCACTGACGATGGGCGCAGAGCCATCGCAGGTGCCTGATCTGATGCTGGACCAGATCCCCCCGGCTGCCCCGCCCAGGCTCTGTGCTGCACTATTTCAGGCCACCAATGGCGCCGGGCACGCCCCCCAGCCTCCCACGTGGGCTGTGACCTCGGGTGCTCCTCGGAGCCGCGTGACCATGGGCTGAGATGCTCAGGTGACCGGGCTGCGGAGGACACATCTTCCCGCAGCCCTGGCCGCAGCGCAGCACGGCAATTACCATCACATTATGATAACGTTAGTATGAAAAATCACAACAACATTTCTTTTCATTGAATCAGAGACGGGAATCCCTCAAACCAAGGATCGTAGGGCATCGCCAGCTGGTGACGCGGCCCTATCTCTCCTCGACAGACATTAATTGAGCACCTGCTGTCCACAGACACTCAGTCAAGTGCTGGAGTGAGAGAGCAACATGGAGGCCAGGCGCCAGCAGGGCACTCCCAGGAAAAGAGGACGTTCCCTGAGCTCTGGGGGGCCAGGCAGTAGCGGGGGGGATGGGCACAGGGAGGCCGGGGTCCCACTCAGTCACAGAGCTGGGCCATCAGCAAGGGGGCCCATCCCCAGGGAGAGAAGAGCCCTGCAGGAAAGGAAGCCGAGGAAGACCCCCACGTCCAGGGAAGCGCTGCTGCGGGACAGAGACCGCCCTGTGGAGCCCCTGAGGCTGCCTGAGCCCCCATCCCCCAGGAGGCAGAGGGAGGCTCCAGTGTCCTGGAAGGTTCTGGCACGACGGATCAGGGCCCCACGCTGCAGTCTCGTGAGACGTGTGGTATGCGGTTCCTCTGCCGCCTCTAAACTCTTCTCCAACAGCACCCAGCACTAGGTCCCACTGCCGGCCCAGGGAGAGGCCCCAGGAGGGGCTGGGGTGCACCCCTCCCCAGCTGCGGTCCCAGCGGCAGCGAGGCTTAGACGGCTGTGTGGCCACTTGTCTCCACACAAGACAGGCAAACCACAAGGTCTTCCATTTGTGTCGCCACGTCAGACTCATTTGACCTTCATATGACCCAACACATCTTTGCTGACTGTCTACAGCCTGCCCTGCACAGAACGGACAAACGCCTTCCTCCTGACGCCTATGTTATCACCAAGGGGTTATGCAGTGGCTGCCGGGTGGGCGGGGACAAGGACAGCGGTGGTCGCGGAGTCTGCCTCGCAGTGGCTGAGGGAACAGCGTTCAGGCAGAGGGTACAGAAGTGTGGGGGCCCCGAGGCCGAGCCGCTTTCGGAGCCGCAAGGAGGCCCTGCGTGGCTGGGTGCTGTCGTGTTGGCCCAGACCACCCGGGGCTTGCTCCACTACTGGACCTTTCGGGGGGGCAGGCTCCCCACCTCCTGCTCGCACAGGGGAGGGAGGCTGTGCCCGGGGTGCTGAGCAACACTCGCTGGATTTACCGGAACTGATGGGGCCGACGGAGGCCGGAATCGCAGGGCCCAGCGGCTCTAGCAGATACAGACCAGCTCAGAGGACCCGAGGCGCGGGCTCGTCTGGCTCCATAGAAACAAATTGCTAACGGTTCTGCATAATTAACAATACCTGGTAATTAGAGCTTGAACCTTGCTAGATGCACGGACTGCGGAATTTTCAAAAACAGCGGCAGGTATGCACGCACACACCCGTGCACACTGGGGCCTTGGGAGATACCACACGTGCACACACACCAGCGTGCACACACACGTGAGCGCACACACACACTGGGGCTGCTGGCTCTCCCAGCACCTCGGAGGCCCCTGAGGGGCGCCAGCACCTCCGTGCTCCTGGCCCTCGGGGGGAAGAAGCAGCCCCTGCCCCACGCCCGCCTCTGCTCCCTGCCGCCTGGAGGAATGTGTCCTTCAGACCCAGCCACGCGGCAGGGGCCTTGCTTCTCCTGCTGCTGGCCTCATGCCCCCCAGCTCCCTCCCACCTGCCACCCCCTCTGCAGCAGCCGCAGGACTGGGCGTATCCCCCAGCCCGCAGCCGCTCACCTGCGGGCCTGCCCTGCTGACCCTCTGACCAGAACCCGCCCTGCTTCTGCCGTCCACTCCCACCCAGCCTAGGGGTCAGTCCTGGTGTCACCTCCCCCGTGAAGCCCTCCCAGCCTGGCCCGGTGTCCCTCGGCTCCCATGATGGGCCACAGGCCCCATCTAGCACTTCCCAGGACTGGAAGGGACTGTGTTCTCCTCATCCCACCTCGAAGAGGGCAACCAGCCCTGGGCCTGTGTGTTAGTCACCAGATGTCCCAGGCCCAGGACTGGCTGGGCCCAGAGACGCCCACAGTGGACGTTCTTATCTGCACCCACTCCCTCCCTGAACAGACACAAGCGTGATGCTGCACCTGAGGGCCTGGCTCTGGTCAGCAAGGACCCCAGGGCCCCCCTGCAGGCCCGGCCTGCCCGCACCGGGGACACACAGGACGAGGGACAGCTGCCGGCCGTGAATGTGATTTTAAATTCTCTAGTGCAGCGTTAAGCGGGCAGCTCAGCCCCCAATCATGTTTATTCTTTGCTTCTCTAGGACACACTCGTGCGTAGCCAAGAAGATTTAAAATGTTTATGCGTTATGCTGGCCAGAATAAAGCAAGCGGAAGCACTGTTATCACCGGGTGCTCAGACTTAGAATAAGCGGCTCCTCGGGGAAATAGCGAAGAGAAAACCCACGGACCCTGTGGGCACTTTGGCGAGGAGTGCAAGGGGAGAGGCAGCCCTGGCCCTGCTCGCGGGGGCAGAGCAGCCGGTGCTCACATCCACAGGACTCCCGGTCCGGAAAGCTGGCCTCCGGGCCAGAGGGCTGCAGCCACCCCGTCTCTGCCCCCTGGACAACCGGCCTCTGGGACAGCAGAGAATTCCCACGTGAGCCAGCCATTCTCACGGACGTCATCTCGACTGAGACCCACCCGCCTGCGCCTCTACTTCACAGACGAAATAGCTGAGGCTCCAAGGGGAGAGCGGATCTACCCAAGGTCACGTCCTGAGTGGCAGGGCCGGTGCACGCCAGCAACTCGAACCCTGCCCTGCTGCAAGGCCACTAGATACCCGCTTGATCCCCCCGCCACCTCCAGGCCTCCCCTGCGAGGTTGACACCTGGATGGCGCCCAGGACGTCTGGGAACCAGGCAGGAACCCTGTGAGGGAAGATCTAACCCTCATCACCCAGAAAAGAACCGTTTGGGTCTAGGAGGCCCCAGATGGCAGAGTCGAGTGGGGACAGGCTGGAGAGGTAGTGAGGTCGCTGTTGCCGTCAGGGTCCAAGGCAGTGGTAGAGCACAGACTCTGATGTCAGGGAGAACCCATAGAAGCAGCTGCCACTCACTGGGCGACCTTCCTGGAGGCACCTCGCCTGTCCCTGCCTCGGCTTCCCCGGCTGTGAAATGGGTATAATTATATGACGGCTACCAGGTAGAAACCGTGCGGATTAAATGAGCTAATAGTTCTGTGGTTGTAAAGACCTCTCCCAGCCTGGGCCCTGGCAGCCCTCCCATCAGCCCTGCCCTCCACCGCCTCACTCCCCCCCTCCCACCCCACCCCCAGCCCGCCGGGGAGTCCTCTCCGGATCAAAGGCAATGATGGAAGCGTTTTTTAAATTCGATGCCCTAAATCAACAGGGGAGATATTTTTGTCCCTGGTTTTGTGAACGTTGCTATTTGAGTCTGCCTGGAGGAAGCACACGGGGATCTCGGCGCCTCTCCTGGGGGCCTGACGTGCTTGGACACGTTGGGAGGTGGTCGCAGGAGAGAAGAGACTTGACCGGGCTCTCGGGGGTCAGATCCCAGCCCTGCAGCCTCTGGAGCTGGTGGTCCGCGTCAACCGCACCCACCTGGCCGAGGTATAGGGGTTAAAGAGAGCAGGTGGCCACCGCTGGGGTCCCGGACAGGGTGTGGCCAGGTGAGGGTCTATCGTTCATTCAGCTACTGTCTGTAGATGCATTGCTGTGATCTGCGGGTGTGGCCAGCCGGGGCCAGAACACCCACCACGGATCCCTGGGCCTCCCCATGCTCTCCACGTGCTGAGAACTGTCCCTCTGTCTGTCCAAAGCCCAGGCCGGGAGCCCACGAGGACCCCCCAGCCGTGCACCAGGCAGGGCCAGGGCTGCACAGAGGCTGCAGCCCTTGAATGAGGCTCAAAGCTGTCCCCCTACCTTCCAGAGCTGGGGGGAGACAGGAGGGTTGCCAGATTTAGCAAATATCACATCAGACATACTCTGAGAAAGTATTCATTGTTTGCTTGGAACTCAAGTTTAGCCGGGTGCCATGAATTTCAGCATCCTATCTGCATGGGGTGGGTGTGGGTAGCAGAGTTCCAGGGTCCTAGAGGCCCCTGATCATCCGGTCTTCCCATGCACAGCCTGTCCCAGGGGCTGTGAGTGCAGACAACCCCCTCATCCCGCGGTCTCCACGCCGGACAGCATCTGGTGGGCTCCGATACACCTGCGTTAGCCCCAAAGCAGTATGTTAGCATCCCGAATGTTTCAGCATTGGTCCTTCCTGCTTTCCTGAGCTGGGTACTTGGAGGAGCAAGGTGGGGTGGACGAGGCTGGACCGCGCTCTTCCTGGACTCAGCCTCCTGGACCAACCCTTTCAACCGATTTTGAGAGGCCCTAGAGACAGGGAAGAGGCCATAGTGAGACCGTGGAGACAGAGGTGCAGCCTCCAGCACAGGCATCCCCCTTCTGACCTCCAGAACTGGCAGGAGGACCACCCACCACATGGCTGGGCCCTTCCCTCCAGGAGGTAGGAGGGGTGGACAGAGGGGGCTGGGAGAGAGGGCCCTTCACCCACCACCCACTGGCCTCCTGCCCCCCAAGTCCACCCCAGGGCTTCACTGGCAGGCACAATGAAGGCCCAAGGGAATGGCCACCATGTCACTCCTTTGTTGAGCTCCTGTAAGATGTTCCAGTGTGGAAACTGAGTGAAGGGTTTCGGGGTCTCTGCTGTATTTCTCACAACTGTGTGTGAACCTACCAGCATCTCAAGCTTCCAGTTGAAATAGAAACCCTCCCCTCCTTTCCCTCCACTCACAGCTGGTTCCTTCCAATTCTGACTTCTCCTAGAGTGCTCCTCTCCTTCCCCCTCCCTCCACTTCCTATTCCTCCCTCCCCCCTGCCCACTACCCCATTGGCAGAACCCACCAGAGGAGAGGGAAGCAGCCCTTTGATGCAGTCCATAAAGGTCAGCCTCCCAAGACACAGGATCAAAGGAGAGTGGATTTGAAGGGCCAGATGGAGAATATCCAGCCCAGGGGTGGGGTGGTGGTAACCATGGTGACGGACCTGGTGGTGACAGTAACCATGGTGATGGTAGAGGAGGTGGTGGTGGTAACCATGGTGATGGTGGTGGTGACAGCAGCTATGGAACTCCCTCCAGGATTGACAGCACTCACGACAGCAGTCAAGGTGATGTTGGTGGCCTTTATTGCGATGGAGATGCTATCCTGTATCCTTCGATCCCCAAAACATGGTCAACAGTGAGTGGGCCCTCTCCCGTCCACCCTGAGATCCCCGAGCACTGCTCCCCCGACAGCCTGCTCTGAGCCAAGCTGAACAGTTTACTGAGACGGGTCTTCAGCTTGGGCGAGTGCTCGCAGCAGGAGGACCTCGAGAGGGGAAGCAGGCAGGGTGTCTGGCGGAGGGAACGGCCGGGCTGCCACGCTAATTAGGCCCACCGCCCTCCCTCGGGAAGAACCGTCCTTTCCATCGGCTCCTCCAGGCTGTAATCTGGTGGCTGGTTAATTAGAGCCAATTTGCTTTGCATCGAAGCAGTGTTTACTGTCACATGCAGGCAGGCAGGGGACAGTAGGGGGACACCCCCCGCAAACTCCCACGGGAAAAGAGAGGACCGTGTGCCGCCGAGCAGAGGTGCCCTTGGCTCCCGTGCCCCTGGTCGGGGCTCCGCTCCCCGACTCTGTGCAGAGAACAGGAAAGGCACAGCCCTGGACACACGCCCTGGGCCCCAGCCCTAGGCTGCAGGGTATTCCCAGGAAAGCTGCTTCGCCCCAGAGCCTCCATTTCCCCACACGTACCAGGGATCCTGAGGGCCCCTCCCAGGTCTGTGGGCATTGAGTGAGGTGACCCTTTTGCTGGGCGGCTGCAGAGCCTGGGGGTGAGGGCTGCCTCATCCACCCTTTCTCTGGCCAGCATCGGCAGTGTTCACACCCGAGATAAAAATCACTCTGCATCCACAGTCTACTCGTGCAGTGAGCCCAGCCCTGACCCTGAGCCTGCCCCAAACAGAGGCTGCAGATGCCCAAAAGGTTCAGGCAGGGCCCTGGGCTCAAAGCTCTGCCTGGCAGTGCTCTGGGCCTGCAGTCAACCGTCCAGCAAGAGTGTTTACAGGGCCCCTGACCTACCTGGGACTGGAGTAAACAGCACAGCAGATTCATCTACCTGCTTCCTCTCCTCAGAATTTGCAGCCCATGTGGGGAGACCTGCCTCTGTTGCATCTTGAAGGATGCAAGTCAAGACATAAAGGTTGACTCAGAAAAGCAATGATGCGGGGTTCCCTGGTGGCACAGTGGTTAAGAATCCGCCTGCCAATGCAGGGGACACGGGTTCGAGCCCTGGTCTGGGAAGATCCCACATGCTGTGGAGCAACTAAGCCCGTGCGCCACAACTGAGCCCACGAGCCACAACTACTGAGGCCCGCGTGCCTAGAGCCCATGCTCCGCAACAAGAGAAGCCACCGCAGTGAGAAGCCCGTGCACCGCAATGAAGAGTAGCCTCCGCTCACCGCAACTAGAGAAAGCCCGTGCGCAGCAACGAAGACCCAATGCAGCCCAAAATTAATTAATTAATTACTTTTAAAAAGAAAAGCGATGATGTAGTCAGAGTAGGCTTCCTGGAGGAGGTGGTAATTCAGCCTGATCCCAACAGAGACCCAGTCTTCTTCTGCGAGAGGCGGTGCTGTCCAGGAGGAAGAGCATGTCTTCGGAGGCGGGGCTAAAGCACAGGCTGGCTCCGCCCCTTCCCTGCCGCGGCATTCGTTCTTCCCGAGCCCCCGTCAACTCATCTGTGCAGTGGAAACGTCAGTATGTAAGCAGAGCATGGATGTAGTGTGGGGTGCAGGACCGTGTCTACACACAGAGGGGACCAGTAGACAGAGGTGTCCCTATGGTGTTACCAGAGGTACAGGGAGAGGAAGGGGCAGTGACCTTGGTCTGTACCTGAAGTCATCCTGTTGGCTTCTCTCTCATGACCCACATCCTGACCTCCGGCCACTCCCATGGGCGCGAGCCTCCCCCAGCTTCCCGTCACCCCAGCCGCCAGCCTCCGCGCCGCCATCTGTGTATCAACCTGGCTCAGCTCAAGTCACCACAACTGGTTCACTATCTGACTCAACACGACTTAGGTCACATCAACTGCATTCAGTCTGGTCTGAATTCATGCCACGCAGTGCTGGTGTTATGAACTCCAGCACTGGACGGCCACGGCTGCAGAGCCCCCTTCCTGCCCTTGGTGGGGGGGGTGGGCTCCGGCTCGGGGGCGACCATGGTGGGCCCCTGTGAAACCACAGAGGCATCACAAGGCAGCAACGGATCGGTGAGGGGCCCTCTGAGCCTCTGTGGCCCCCGCCTGCACTAGCACAACCTCCCATCTCCGGGGCAGCCGGGGGCCTCGGCGCCGGGCGGCAGGGATGCGCTGAATGGATGGGCTCCTGGCAGAAGCCGTGGTGTCTCTCCCCACTGGGCCTCCCAGGCCTGGGCAGCTCTGGGCAGGAAGAGGAGCCAGCATGGGGGTGGGGATGGGGGGTGGGCAGACTGCCGGAGGGAGAAATCCTCCGCCGCTGGGTGGGCGGCCCCTCTCCTGGGCGTCTGAGCGTTCATTTGGCCCCCGGGACAGAGGGCCAGGCCAGAGGTGTCTGAATATTGGGAAGGCTCAGACCCTCTTTCGAGTTGGGCACCTGGAAATAATTTCTTGGAGGTCAGGGCCAGGCGAGGGGAGAGCACTTAGGAAGCAGAAATGACAAAATTCTGAATAATCGCCTCTTAAAAGCTCTTTAACGCCCCGGAGGTGAGAGGCCTTTCAGTTTAGTTGATCCTTGGGTGCTGGTGACGGGAAAGGGGTCCTGGGTCAGAGAGACACAGAGCATTTTGGGGACAGAGACCAAGCGGGAGCGCGGCCCCTCCCGCATGGCAGCAGCCTGGGCGCTGGGGACAGGCGGGCACGGCGTCCATTCCCCTGCCGTGCGGCGCAGCAAACCCTCCCTGTGGCCATGACCCTCAAGATCACGTGTGGCCCTCTGTCCCCCTTTTCCCTCCGAGACGAGGCCGGAGCTCCTCTGCGAGCAGCCTTCCTGCGGTCATCCCAGGAGCCACAGCAAGGAGCGCGCTGGGGTGAGTCCCAATGTGGTTGGTGGTTGCAGCCACAGGCGCCCGGGCCCAGGACTCACAGGAAGGATGGGGTGGCAAGTCCAGACCGGCTTGGGCTTGGCTGGAAGGGGTTGAGCCAGCTCTGCTCCCCGGCCCCCTCTGCTGCCACCAGCTTGAAGGAGGGCGCGGCCTAAGGCAGAAGTGCCCACCCGGGCTTTGGGGGTCTGCAGGCTGTGCTGATTGGTCATTACGATGGATAACTGATTATGACTTCAAAGAAAATGATTACAAATGCTAGCCAGGGTCTGGGAAGTGCAGCCCTAAGTGAGCTACGGGCAGGAAGTCAGATTCCGCTTCTGTGGGAGGGGCTGGGGCCAGAGAGCGCGTGGGAGGGATGGAATAGACAAACAAGACAGAGCGAGGCACACCAGGCTTGCCGCCATGCCATCCCCTGGGAAATAAGGTGACAACAAAGAACCTGGCGGTTCACCGGCAGTGACAAACTGAGGGTGGTTTGCAGCAAGGAAGGAGGCGGCCTCCTTGGGCCCCGCCGGCAGGTGCAGACCAAGGCACAAATAGAGGATTTTCACTATGGCGACACCATGGCCTCGCTCACCCTCCTTATTCCCCTACAAGCCTGGGGGCGGTGGGGGCCTGGCTCTCTGCAGACACACAAGAGAGTGAGAGGCTGGCAGCTCTGGGGTCTGACCCCCACAGCCCCGCTGGAGCCCCGTCCCCTCCCCCGTGCTGTGCCGTGCTGGCCTCGGGAAGCTCCCGTTGGTGCCTTGTGAAATCACAGCAGTCGGAGCCCGTGGGGTATGACGCGTCAGCATCTGAGCATGTCGGCCACCTTTTGCCCATAAAGTCCGGAGCGTATGGTTTAGGAGAGGATTACTCATCTTGGCAGAGAAGCCAGGGAACAGCAAACAAGGATGCAGGCCCCCCACCTCTGTCCCTGCTGCATCCCACATCCTGCCAGTCTCAGTTTCCACTTCTGGGAAATGGGAACAAGGGCTCGGGCCCTGTTCACGTCAGGTAGTGGACGGATCTTATGCCTCGTGGAGTTTGAAGGGGAGACGGTCCTCCATCCCATGGTGACACATGGGAGGCAGCCACTGTCCTCGAGACAAACGGCCCCAGGAGGAGGGTCCCTGCAGCTGCCCACGCGGCTCTCCCCCCACTGGCCCCCCACTGCCTGTTTATTCATAAGTTCATCTTGCATCGACCGGGCTTCAGGAGGCGGCTTCATGCTTTCCGAGGTTTTGGGGGCAGCAGTGTGACCATGCTGAGCTGTCAGGACTCTCCTGTTGGCCAGCAAACACTGCTATTTCCCATCCTTTGTTTGCACACGGATCAAGCCACACGAATGTGCTGATCTTCCCTTTGCTTTCTTTCTTTCTCTGTCGAGGTGTAAAGTAATGCTCTCGGGGCCCCGGGGGCGGCGTCCTCCCGGCTGCGGCTGCAGGAGGAGGGCCAGGCCACACCCGGGCTCGTGCCGACCCAGGGTTCAGCCACAAGGAGTCCCGCAGTGACAGGGACGTCCCATGCGGGAAGCCACCACCTCACCTTTCAGAG
The DNA here is from genome assembly GCF_964270905.1 of Leucopleurus acutus. Taxonomy (NCBI): domain Eukaryota; kingdom Metazoa; phylum Chordata; class Mammalia; order Artiodactyla; family Delphinidae; genus Leucopleurus; species Leucopleurus acutus. The sequence continues at coordinate 82,428,998 of NC_139159.1, forward strand.
CTGCTGAGGCTTCACAGCTGTGGGAACTGCAGAAAGCCACTCAGACCCTGTGACCTTCACAGTATGAGGACATGGCCAGTGCAGGTCACGTGCCAGGTCTGGGACAGGGGTCACGCGGCAAGGGCAGATGTGAGAGCCTGGGAGCCCCACAAGGAGACTCTGGGCATGGGGGTGGGCAGTGTCCGGGGTGGGGAGCGAGCCGGAGCAGCACGGGCCACGGCCAACAGTGCGGAGGCTGAGAGCCCCGAGGACAGGGGCCACACCTCGCCCACCCGTGTGCCCAGCACCCAGCCCGCAACGAGCCGCCAGCAAGACAATCACGCGTGAGGGTGAACGGCGGGCTCAAGGTCGCCCCGCAAGGTCGCCCCCTCCCAGGAGCTCCGTCCTGGACTCCTGCTTCTCTGAGAGGCCGCTCTCGATTTTGGTACAGCCCGGGGGCCACCCCAGTTCCCGCCACCCCCAGAAGAGCAGAGCGCACTGACGCAGGAGCCACGCCCCCTCCTCTGGCCTCCCGTCTCCACGCGGTCCCCTCCGGGAGGCCTCGGAGGCTCAGAGAGGCAAAGGGACCTGTGGAAGTGCTCCAGTGCTGACAGCAGTTGATCCCCGTGGGCCGGGCCAGCAAGCATTCGCGCCCCCTGCCCCCTCGGCCCGGGACCCGCTGTGCATGCACCCTCGCCCAGGACTGCCCCACCCGCGGGGGCTCACCCGCCTCCACCGGCTCCTCTGCCCTTGTCTGGACACACCAGGGGTATTCCGTCCTGCTTTGTGTTCCACAGTTCACAGGGATGAGCGAAGAGGTCATCAAACATCGAATGATTTAATAAACTGTGGACAAGTGAACCAACAGTGTGCTTTCTTGTCTCCAGCATTTTCCCACAGAAACTAACACATTCTTGTTCACAACAACAAAAATCAAATACCAAGAAGCAGAAAGGATAACTGTGCTAGCAGTTTGGGGCTTTTATTTTCTAGGCATAGAATTTTCTTTAAAAAAAAAAAAAAGATACGGGCTTCCCTGGTGGCGCAGTGGTTGAGAGTCCGCCTGCCGATGCAGGGGACACGGGTTCGTGCCCCGGTCCGGGAAGATCCCACATGCCGCGGAGCGGCTGGGCCCGTGAGCCGTGGCCGCTGAGCCTGCGCGTCCGGAGCCTGTGCTCCGCAACGGGAGAGGCCACAACGGTGAGAGGCCCGCGTACCGCAAAAAAAAAAAAAAGAAAAGATACATTCTTGCAATTATATTTAATCAAATCCCTTGATGAATCCTTCCTGAGAGAGAACCTCTTCTAGAAGGAAGCTGTGTCCAGCTTCAGGGTTACACTGAAACCGGGGCTGCCCAGGAGAGTCCCCACCCAGTGCCGCATCTGGGTGTCTGACCCGCCCACGTTCACACGCCCAGGAGAATCGGGGGCTTCGTCCAGGGACGAGCACTTGGATGCCGGGCTGGCGAGCGTCCCACCGCCTCTCCCGGGCCCTTCCCGGCCTGGACCTCCTGGCGGCTCCGAGACGCACGGCCAGCAGGATCCCGCTGCTCCTCCCGATTTCCTGCAGCAATTTAGTCCCAGAGAAGCCCGAGTTTGGGACCCATCCCCAGGGTCCTCCCCCTGAGCTCCGTTCATTCTGTTCCGCGTTCCCGTCAGTGCCACAGAGGAGAAGGCCGGGGACAAGCTGACGTTTGTTCGTTAGGATGTAACCCGGGTTTTTCCTTCCTGCCCAGATACTTACTGAATTCTTTTTATTGATCTCTGAAGTTGGAAGATTCCACCAGAACGTATCTGGAAGCGTGGGCTCCTGAGACGCCGGCTGAGCCGCCGTCAGCGGTCAGCTCGGGCCCCATCACTCCCGTCACATGTGGTTATTCCTTCTGCCCGCATGGCTCCGACTTCTCCCCAGAGGCCACCTGCAAACCCCAGGCTGACTGGAGCACAGCTCACCTCCCCCAAGCCCACCCCGGACCCGAACAGCACGGTAACCTCGCCCCAGGTGCGTTGTGGCGCCCCCTCTGCCCGTGGGTTTTCTCGCACCCCCTCCACCCCCTCAGCGCCCTGTACCCCCAGCCCAGCCCCTCCTCGGCCTCCACTCCTGCTTCCCAGCTGACATTCCCTTCCGTCACGCTGAAGGAGCCGTGCAGCTTTGGAATTTCCCCTTTTTGTTCTGTCCTAAATCACATTCGGACGCTGCCCTTCCCCTGGGTCTTCAGGACGTCGGCCCCCTTCCTCTGCTCTGTCGCACCTTTCGTAGGACCCTTCTTGCCCGGGCCTCTCCACCTCGGCAAGGAGGCCCCCCCAGGGGTGCTTGGCCCTCTCCCCCGCTGGTGCTGGTCGAACCCCTCTAGGTAGCAGGCTGAAGGCAGCGGGTGCCCACGGCAGCCCCCCCGCCGTTCACTCCAGGACTCTGCAAGCTTCCATCCAGGGCGGGTGGGCCTGGGCAGGGTCCCTCACAGCCCTGGTTTCCCTGACAAGCTGCAAAACTCAAGGAAAATGTAACTCCCAGCACACACCACTTTGGGGGCTCTCCCTCTGCCCAGTTAGGGGACCACCTAAGAGCGCCTCAGCCCTCACGTCCCCTCCAGCTTGGCTACTGCTGGAAGAGGTTTTGGGGTCTACACTCTGAATGTCTCAGTAAATCACAAACTGTCCAGAGCATCACTTCGGGGTTGGTACAAACCCTGAGTTGCCGGTGGGGCAGAGAGAGACCTCATTACGATTCTCCCTTGGGTGTGCCACAGCGGGCCAGCGTGGTATTCTGAAGCCCAGCTTCCTCAGCGGTGAAGCGGGTGATGATTCCGCCTGGATTCTGGGGTGGGTGACAAGGGACCTATGTTCCCTGTAATGGTGGGTTTTGACCCTTTCGGTGTCCCCTTTGGGAGGGTAACACCCTGCTCTGTTGGGCAGGGACGACTTCAGTCCACTTGAAGCGAGCCTGGCTATGGGGAATGCAGCCCGGACGCCGAGGAGGGAGCCTGCCGCCCCGCCCAGGAGGCTGGGTGTGGTTCGGCACTGGAGCCCAACGACACTGCAGCCCGAGAGGGCCTGGGGAAGGGGCAGGAAGGGGGCCAAGGGCCCGAGGCTGGTCCCCGTGGAGGGCAAGACAGGGGAGCGCTGTGCAGGGAGGGCTCAGGCAGCTTCCTCCATCCCCAGTAAATCTGCCGGATCAAACACAGGACATGTGGTTAAATCTGAACTTCAGGTCAAGGACGCAAAGTTCAGAAACCCCAAAACACCTTACTTGTGACACCAACTACAAGTTCAGGGTCCTCAAGACCACCCTGCAGCTCTGCGGTTCACAGGAAGGACTCCCAGAGCCCAGGAAAACTACTATACGCGCAGTTAGAGTTTATTCCAGTGCAAGGACCGATGAAAACCGACCACGGGAAGAGGTCAGGGGCCAGAGACCGGGTGCCAGCCTCTCCCCGTGGAGTCGTGGGGACAACGCTTGCTTCTGCCAGCGGTGACTGTGGCCCCAGGGACGCTCCCCAGGGTCAGTCACGTGGACACGCTGACCACCTGCATGGCTGACCTCAGACTCCAGCCCCTCCAGAGGCAGAGCTGACGTCACGTGGCCCAGGGCCCCCTGTGAATCACCTCACTAGCGTAGACCACTCTGTGTGGCCCAAGGACCCCTGGCAACAGAGATACTCTTGTCAGGCAGGACATTCCAAGGGCTCAGAGGTCACCTCCAAGGAGCTGGCAAGGGCCAAACCTTTTGGGCAACAACTTTAATCCTTCACCACATGAATGACAATATTTTGATACAATGTGTCCCAAATATTGCATGGGACATTCTTATACTGAAAAATTATTTGTCGTTTATCTGAAATTCCAATTTACCTGGGGGTCCTGTGCGTTGACTGTCCCCAGGCACCCACAGCACAGCTCAGGGCACAGGAGTCATCCCTGCAGACCCCGGCTAACGGCTGTGGACGGGCCAACCCCACGGTTGCACAGAAGTGGGTACGTCGAGGCCATTCCTGTAACACAGGCACCTCTGCCCATGCTCAAGCCAAGATATGTGTGGATATGACTGTATAAACCAGGAACGGACGCGGGAGAGGACAGGGGAAAGACGTGACTAGAGATGTCACATAAAATACTTTAAAGGAGGTTGGAGAGACCATACAGCAAACACCACGAACCCACCGTTACCAAATTTTAATATTCCGCCTTCTTTACCTCTGCTTTCGTTCCCTTTAAGAAATAAAATATTACAGATAGAGCTGAGACCTCCTGGGCCCCTCCCTCTCTCTACCTGCTCAGTCCTTCCCCAGAAGGAGCCTCGCGCGAGGAGAACTTCAGCCAAAACCTTTCACGCTGACGCACGTGCCAGGGCATTCGCCATTAGGGTAGTTTCCTTCGTGTCAAAGATTCAGGGTGTACGGATAACTTTCAGCGTTTTAACTTCACTGTGACACATTCATAAATGGAATACTCGTTCCCTGCTAAATGATGCTATGCAGCTCTGTCCTTGGGTGCGTGAGATGGTTTTGCTAACTGACAAGCTCAGGTGATTAAACAGAGGCAAGTCAGGACCCATCTACCTGTGCTTGTTGGCAGGCACACTTGTTTGCCCTCCAGAACAGGGGAGGAAGTTATCCCAGGCGTGGGGTCATGGTGCCTTATTCCCACTTCTTTTACATATGTCTGCATTCTAGGTTTGTAAATTCAGTCATACTACTTTGGAGATGAAAAGTGAAGATTCCAGATTCTCCATGGCCCCGCTGGGGGAGGTTTCTGAGTGTCCAGCCGTTACTCTAAGCATCCCGGAGGGAAGGCCTCAGGCAGGGCTGCTCCGGCAGACGCTTCGCTGGGTCAGCTCAGTCTCAGCTCCCCCAGCCTGCCCTCCTGGCAGACAGGGGACCAGCAATCCCAGCTCAGTTCCCAGAAGCACTCAGCGCGAGCCAGGTAGGGGGAATCGGGGCTGTGAGGCCGGGCCCTCATGGGCACGGGGGGGGCAGTCGGAGGGGGCTGGTCCCACCCTCCAGAGGGGCCGCTCTGCTGGGCTCCAGATCCTCTGAGCACGTGCAGAGGCCACACTGCCTGCACAGGCTCCCACCTCCCCCAGCGTGGCTGGGCCCAGGACAGAGCTGCTCGCCCAGGTAGGCCGGTGCTGCTGGTGGGGGTGGGAGGGGCCTCGCGGGGCCTGCGGTCCAGGCGGGCACCCTGGCGACTGTCCTCACGGCCACCCCCACTCTCAGGTCCAAGCCACCGTCACTTCCTGCCAGCCACCTAGTGTTGGAACTTCTGGCCCATCCCCCCCCCCCCAGCCTCCCCCAGACCACCCAGAGGAGGCCAGGTCCCCCCCAGTGGCAGAGAGGTGATGGTGGCGGTGTACGTGAAAGTCACGGTCATGTCATCAGGTCGGGCGGCCGTGCCTGGGCTGGTGAGCCCCGTGGAGGTGACGGGATGATGGGGAGGGGTTGGCGGTGATGAGGGCAGGCTCTGAGCACCAAGGTGACAGTGTCCTGGATAAGGTGGGGGGCTGGTCACCAAGGCGACTGAGCCAGACGGGATCTTGGATGCCATCGGGGGGAGAGACCAGGGCACGCCAGACCCGTTCTGCACTGGCTAGCTCTGCCTCTGACCACCAGGCAGGACTCAATACACCCTCAGACCGACGTCCAGGAAGAAGCCCACACGGGGGTGGGGCCCCATGGCCTCCCCTGCCCAGCTTCCTGGGACACCGAGAGCATGAACAGTGCACAAGGCATTGATGAGACATCTCCTCGCCCCTCGAACGGGCCTGAGCCAAGCTCCCGCGAAGTTATTAACGGTGGGGAAGGAGGTGACATGTGGAGAACAAAGGCTTCTTTGTCTTCAGGTGTTGGATGCAGCATGATGAAAAGGCGTCTGTTTCCCGGGTTTAAAAACCACTGACACCTTAAATCAACCTGAACCAATCTCCTGTCATCCCAGGCACCACCTAAAGCAAATCCATCCACGTCCAGACACAGGCCCCCCACGGCCTGTGGCTGCGAAGCCGTGTCCCGGCTGCTGTGTCACCAGGACGGTGACTGCCTTCTTCGTTTGCTTATTTTTGGTGTTGTTTCTCACCCTGAGTGTGCCAAGTGGGTGGTGGGGAGGCCCCAGACCCGTGGTCGTCTGCCTCCTTCCCGGCCCTCCTGCCCCTGCTGCCCCAAGCATGGATTTAGGGGCCAGCCTGGGGAGACGGGCCCGTCTGTGGCTGCCCACGTGCCAGGAAGCAGGTGTGCAGTCCGTGGGCATGCCTGGGGCCACCATGGTCAGCGGGCTGTGATTTCTGAGCCTGTGGGGACAACGGCGGCTGTGGAGGTAGCTTGGTGGCCCCGAAGGCGCAGCGCAGGAAATGTCCTGGTGGCCCTCCCTCTGCTCCCAGGAAGGCACTTACCCCGGGTCAGAGAGAGACGGGCCTGGGCACCTTCACCCACGGTAGTTTCCACCTAATAATCACTTGGCAAATGAGGAAACAGAGGCACAGAGGAGCCATGTGCCTGCTCTCCGGCTGTAAGGGCTCCTGGGAGAGAGCAGTGTGGTAGTTAGCGCACTTGCTGTGTGCCCAGCGCTTTCCGCGCATAACCTCTCTGGTCCTCACAACAGGTCCTTGGAGCTGGTCCCAGGACATGCCCACTTCACAGATGAGAAGAGCAGGCTCAGGGAGCTCTAGTGATCAAGACAACATTTGGAGAAGTGGACAGAAGTGGACAGAGCCAGGATCCGAGCCCACAGTCTGTCTTCAGTGTCCACGCTCGCTCCAGCCACCATACCACCCTGCCAGCGGCCCGGAGCACCTGGGTCCTGAACCCAGTCACTCACCCAGCAGAGCAGGGCAGGGGTGCACGGAGCCAGCAGGAGACGTGACTCGTCTTACTGGGACATTGAGATTATTTGAAGATATGAAACTGGAAACTAGAGTAATTTGACTGGTACGTGATTCAGAGCATCATGTTTAGATGGGAGCAAAGCATGGCTGTATCAGGAACGCAGATAGATCTTAACATCTAACAAGAGATGTTGAGAAACATCACTTATGTTGCGCCTCTTCCACCAGCTGTGCTCCTTGACATGCTGGGGGCAGATGCAGCGTCATTATGTCTAATTAATAAGGGATGTGATGGAGAACCAGAGAGGGCGAGCTACAGGCCCAGGGCCACCCAGCAGCTAACAGGCAGACTGGGACCTTGAGTGCGTTCTTGCCTGGCCCCAGGAGCAGGGTGCGGGCTGTCACACAGGGGCAAAGGCTGGGACGCAGGGACTGGGCCTCCCTCCTCTGACCCACAGCCTGTACAATGTGACCACTCACCTGGCTGGGCGGGGAGCACCTGCGCTTGACCCCCCCTAGCTCCGGTCAATCGACTGGCTCATCCTGTCCCCTCTGTGTCTCAGGGGTCTGACCCCTGCCTAGCGGGCCTGCGGGAGGGCTGAGGGAGCAGAGGTATGGACAGCAGCTGGCCAGTGCCCAGGACAGCAGTAACCTGCTAGTCAATCCTGTGCATCTCTCACTTATGCCCCCACTGATGTCCCACAAGATCTTTGCTTTTGACCAGAGCAGCCCTGGCAATGCCTTTCCCAGGCACGGACTCAGAGCCAGGTCACGGCCACCCTTACAAACCAAGGTGCTCACGGCTGTGGCTGTCCCCATGTGAATCCTTCGTGTCAGCTATGGGCACATCCAGACTCCGGTCCTGCACCCACTGCTCGGTCCTCCCAGCCCGAAGGGAAGGTGCAGGAAATTGGTAACCGTGGGGCCAGCTTTGATCAACATTCTTCTCCCTTCTCCTCCCTCCCTCCCACCCTGATGACTGTGCGGTGCCCTCACATGGCTGCTCTGCCCGTCTCACCTAGAAGCCCTTGGTCACACGTGAAGGGCAGCGTGTGAAGCCATGAGTGGTGAATGAAAGTTGGACAGATGAAGGGATGGATGGATAGAACAAGGATGAATGATGGATAGAGGAATGGATGGTTGGGGGATGGATGGATAGATGGATGGTTGGATGGAAGAAGGATGGATGATGGGTGGGGGATGGATGGTTGGATGGACGGTTGGATGGAAGAAGGATGGATGATGGATGGGGGATGGACGGTTGGATGGATGGTTGGATGGAAGAAGGAGGGATGATGGATGGGGGATGGATGGTTGGATGGACGGTTGAATGGAAGAAGGAGGGATGATGGATGGGAGGTGGATGGATGATGGATGGTGGGTGGGTGGATGGATGGTTGATGGATGGATGGACCAACAATGGATGATGGATGGGTAGATGGATGTAACGTGTGGGGGATGATGAGGAGAACAGGGTGATGGGAGAAGGCGCTTCCCCTGCAGGACCCCCACCGGCTGGCCCTGTGCTGACCCACGAGGTCCTCACCCTGAAGTTACCTTTGTGGTTCTCCAGTGCCTCTCAGATGGTGAAGAGGAGTGTGCCCCTAAGTCGCAGAGCTGTATACTCAGGGTCACTTCTGAATCTCCACCCCAGCTGTGTCATCACAGAGAATCTCTGCTGCTTCCAGCTGGGGTGGAGGGACCTGAAGGAGTCTCCAGGCCCTCCTAGCACCCAGCCAGGACTTGGCACCCAGTAGGCATCCCTGGGGCCGAATTGTCTTCTGATGGGTGCCTCCCTCCCTGTGTATCCAAGGGCAGATGGAGGCCCCAGAAGCAGCTGGCCCTGTGCTTCACGACCTCAACTTTGTCCCCGAGACTCCTCTGCAGAGGAAACCCTGGGCAGAGCGCAGAGGGACACAGATCAAGCCTGAGAGCTAGGGGTGTGTGGACGCTGGGTGGTGCGGGTCGGCAAGTCAGGGAAAACAGGCTCTGCCCCCTCCCCAGCTGTGAAAGGGGGTCAGAGGCACTGCTCAGGGTTCCCTACCCTCCTGGGCCCCCAGAGGCGTCCTGACCTGATGGGTGAGCCCAGCCACGAGCCCTTTCAGTCCACTCCTTCCCGGCCATGTGAGCTGGGGGTGCCCAGTCCCCCACCAGCAAAATGGGGAAATACCAGCACCCACGATGCAGTCTTTCCTCCCACACAGAACCTGCTCCCTCAGTGCCCAAGGCATCCGCTGTTGCAGGTACCATCGAGAAAAGCGAGGCCTGGAGAGGCCCCGGCCCCCTGCAGCGTGGACCCCGGAACTCAGGATCCGAGGCTCCCAGCCCCCTGCCAGACGGCCCTCAACCAGGCGCCTCCCCGCAGGGCCCGGTGCGCTGAGTGAACAGCATTGCTGCACCGGCGCGGCTGACGCTCACGCCCTTCCTCGCCGGCTGATCCTGGCGCATCCCTCCAGCTGCCCAGGTCCCAGCAGATGGGTGGGAGGATTCAGGGAAGTGAAGTGTGCAGGACACCAGCTCAGTGCGGCCTTCCTGGACGGACAGTGGGTGGAGAGCGGGGAGGAAGTGTTTGGATTCCCGCGCAGTGCCCCCGGCGCCCAGCACAGGCCTGGCTGTCGTAGGCATTCAATAAATGTTTGCTGAGCTGAACTGAAGGGGAAAATTGACTTTCTTCTGCTGAGTGCAGCCCAGAGCCCTCTGATCGATAGCGGCCATCTCTCCTCCTGCTTTATTAAGCGATCACACTGTGCTCGTTGCTGCCAGAGAAAAGAGCACACGAGCCTTCAGTTCCAGGGAGATCACGGTGATGTGTCCCTGCCCGTGGAGCCCGGCTGCGGGCAGCGGGGCTGCCCACAGCGATGCAGGGAGGGTGCTCTGGCCACCGCTCTCTTGGGTCCCATCACTCTGCGGTCGGGAGGAGCTGATCCCTCACCAGGGGTCTCGTGTCATACTGCGCGACAGGCAGGAACAGAACAGCCTCCCGGCCTGCCTGTTAGCAGCCCCAATCTGGGGGTGGCAGATGGGGGCCGACACACACCGTCGGAAAAAAGCCGGCGGGGGGTGTGCAGTGCTCCACAGAGGAGGCCCCGGGCTGACGGGAGGGACAGCGGGCCACAGCAGCAGGGGTCCAGGAGGCAGGGGCAGGCCACTCCCGCCCCCCCATCACGCCAGAAGCCCCCGTGTGGGGACCGGGGAGCCTCGAGGACACCCGTGGGGCCTCAGCTCACAGGTCTGCCCCCCACAGACCACGTGCTCCGGAGCACGGCCTGTGCCTCCCCAGCTTCTGCTGCTGTGCCAGGGGCCCCCGGAGAGCAGAGACCCAGCTTGGCTCCACCCCCCGGGGGACCCCGGCCCTGGACCCGCTGTGCTGCTTCCAGGTGACTCCGGGCTGCAGGGCGCCTCCACTGCCACCCCAGCCCTGCAGGAGGGGACATCCCTCTGGGAACAGAGCTCCCTTCCCCTGTTTGATTGGTTCCCCCACCCCCACCCCGCCTCTCCCGCCCCAGAGATTTATGCAAATCCCACTGCCGGATTGTTCTTGAATGTCAAACGCAGGCGGATGAATGTCAGATTCGGTCTCAGTCTCAGTCAATAACAGCATTTGATAGGATAGTTTGTAATTTCTTCCCAAGCCAGAGGGAGCAGCTCTTCGAGTCCATCGCTCAACAAATACTTCCTCTCTCTCAACTGCCCTGCGTGCTCCATGTCCTCCTGCCTTGCGACGGCTACGGGGCCCTCAGTCACCCACCCCACACCCCACTCGAATCTTCTGTGATGGCCTCAATTCTGCTCCGTGAATTGGGGCCCCACCCTGATCAACAGTGGCCCCACTGCTGTCACCTTGTCACCTTCCCCTCCACCAACGTCATCAACAATGGCCCCCGATCCACCTCCCCCATAGGGTCGCCATCCCACCATCACATCCATGCCCACCGTCAGGAGTGTGCAGGATACCCAGCGCCCATCCTTCCATACTGGCTGACCTTCACAGAGAGGACCCAAGACCGCCAGCCACTGCAACTCAACCCAAAACAAACAACCGATTAGAAACCGGGCACAGAACGTACACATTTCTCCAAGGAAGATACACAAATAGCCAATAAGAATATGGAAAGAGATGCTCAGCATCGCTAATCACTAGGGGAAAGTGAATCAAAGCAGCGAGATACCGCCTCACGCCCATCACAGTGGCTACTATAAAAAAATGTTTTTAAAAAGAAAACAACATGTGCTGGTAAGGATGTGGAGACACTGGAATCCTCGTTCACTGTGTTACTGGGAAGGTGAAATGGCGTGGCCACTGTGGAAAACAGCGTGGAGGTTCCTCAAAAATTTAAGCCTAGAATCACCATATGATCCAGCAATACCACTTCTGGGTAAATATCCAGAAGAAGGGAAAGCAGGGCTTCAAAGGGCTGTTGTACATCGTATTCATAGCAGCACAATTCGTGATCATATACGGTGGAAGCAGGCCAGATGCCCATTGACAGATGGATGCATAAACAAAGTGGAATATTATTCAGCCTTAAAAGGGGAGGAAACTCTGACACCTGTTACAACATGGACAAGCCTCGAGGACGTCACGCTGAGTGAAGCAAGCCAGTCGCCAAAGGACAAACAGTGCGTGATGCCACTTACGTGAGGCCCCTGGAGCCGCCAAACTCAGAGGCGCGGAGTAGAATGCTGGGGATGGGGGCTGGGCCAGGGGGTGGGGAGTGAGTGTTAAGGGGGACAGAGTTTCAGTTGGCAGAGATGAAAAGAGCTGTGGGGAGGCATGGTGGTGAGGGTTTTGCACAGCAATGTGACTATACTGCATATTATGTTAAGGATATTAATATTTAGGTGTATATCCAAGTGTATGCTTAAAAATGTTTAAGATGGGGGGCTTCCCTGGTGGTGCAGTGGTTGAGAGTCCGCCTGCCGATGCAGGGGACACAGGTTCGTGCCCCAGGAAGATCCCACATGCCGCGGGGCGGCTGGGCCCGTGAGCCATGGCTGCTGGGCCTGTGCGTCCGGAGCCTGTGTTCCGCCACGGGAGAGGCCACAGCAGTGAGCGGCCCACGTACCGCAAAAAAAAAAAAAAAAAATGGTTAAGATGGTAAATTTTATGTCACGTGTATTTTAGCACAAATTTTTTTTAGAGAGAGAGAACGAATCAGGCCATCCTGCCACACAGATGCATTCATGGAGGTGACAAGGAAAACCAAGTGAGCGTCAAAGTTCGGCAGGTAAGGACAGATGCTGGAGGACCCGGGAAAGGAGAGCGACGCCTCAGTCCTGAGTTCCTCCAAGGCTCCTCAGAGGCGGGCGGGAGGAGAGACCTGCTGAGCCCGTCTGCAAAGTTCCTGGCACAGCAACCTGGGGCCCCTGAGGGGAGCCCACCCAAGTCCTGCCTCCTGGTCAGCCCACGTGCCACCCTGGATCTCAGCATCCAGAGCTCGCATCCCGCCAGCCAGGGACACGATGGAAAGGCAACGGGTATGTTCAGTGAATCATCACACCCTGGACACGTGTGACACCGCAGAGCAGGGGTAGGGCAGCAGGGGCCGGCCCGGCCTCCTTCCCAGGCCCCTCTCTCCACAGGACAAGCCTCTGTCCTTGCCACCCTCCGGGCCTTGCTCTGCCTCCCCTGCTGGGGCAGTGTCAGGCCTTGGCCCTCTGTGGGACCCAGTACCCTCCCTTCCCCACCCCGCGTGTGCCCGGAGCAAAGCCTGCAGGATGCCTGTGGGATGCGAACCAATGAATGAACAGATGAAGGAAGATACACCCAAGCCAGGGATGGGAAGGGAGGACGAGGGGCAGGCCTACGGACAGGAGGGGTCCGGACCCACAGGCTCCGTTCTGCCCTGGCCTGCGCCCCCTGGGCACGAGCCCTTTGACCCCTGATCATCGTCACCAGCGCACGTGTTACGAAGCATGAACTGAGCACCCCTGTGTGGGGCCTGTGCTGGGCCAGCCCAGGGGCTTGACGGATGCACGGGAGGGTGTGGCCAGCAGCACAGACTCTGGCCTCAGACGCACCCGCCAGCTGTGTGACCCCGGCCGGCGCCCACGCCTCTCTGAGCCTCAGTTTCCTCCTCTGTAAAATGGGGACAACAGCACCCACGTCATAGGGTCGAGGGGAGAATTGAAGTTGAGGGAAGGCCAGCTCCTGCTCAGCATCCGTGTCAGGGGCCCAGAGGGGCAGAGAGGAGCCCGGGGTGAAGGCAAGATGCCAGAATTCACCCAGAAGGGAAGCTGCTAAGCAAGAAATGAAAAATCAAAGTAGAAGCCCCGCCCCCCATTGGTGGCGCGATAATGAGAAATTAAAAGAAAGAAGGGGGTGCAGGACAAAACTAGTTGGGAGATGTCAGGTGGGATATTTACGGAATTCTTCAATAAAAGGCTGGGGAGGGTGAATATTTTTATGATTCAAAATGTCTGTCTCCAAACAATCAAGGTTCATGGGAAACGATGTATGCAAATTTATTTAAATGACTTGGGAGGGAGGGGAGGAGACTTGGGAGGCTCTGCACAGGTGGGGGGGGGCTGGAGGGGCAGTGAGGCCTGCAGGCAACCAGAAGCTGCCGCTGGCCAGGGGTCACACCGGCCGAGAGAGCGAATGGCCAGCCCACCCTCCGCCTCGACACGCACGTTCCCTGGATGAGGCCTCGTCTCAGTCCACAGAGTGACTGCCCGTGACCACCAGCAGAGCGTGGGCAGAGGGAGCCTGGGTTCTGCGGTCAGCATAAAGGAGAGTCCTCTGGGAAGCCCCTGCCCTGTTTGTGCCCCCTTCCTTTCAAAACCCACGTTGCCGGGCACTGTCCCCAGCCTCCCACCCATGACTTTTGCTCGACCCTGAAGCCCTGGAAGGCAGAACCCCTGACTGTCCTGCCCCCTCCCTCCGTGGTCCCTGTGCCCAGGACAGTGCCTGCACATCACAGGGGCTCCATCTACGGAACGAATGAGGGAAGGAAGGAACCAACAGGAGAGGCCAGTCACCCACCTGGCTCCTCCCTGAATGAATCATTCATTTAATCTCCAAAACAAGCAGGTGAAAGAGCTAATGATATGCCCACGTTGAAGGTGAGAAAACTGAGGCTCAGAGCCACACAGTAACTTACCGAGGTTTTGGTTCAGGGGGGCAGTGAGCTTGTTGGAAACAGCACCGGCTTTGGAGACAGACATGCCTGGGTCAAGTCCTCCCTCTTCAACCTGCTGGTTCTTGTCACTTACCTCCTTGGGGCCACTGTCCATCTGTAAACGGTGCCATGTGACTGCTGTGGGTTGAACCACGTCACCACAGTGTTCAACGAAATTCCTGTGTTGAAGCCCTAACCCCAGGATCTCAGCATGTGATGGCTGTGTTTGGAGATGGGATCTTTAAAGAGATGATTAAGGTAAAGCAAGTTCATGTGGGTGGCCCTGACCCAATCTGACCGGTGGTCCTTATAGGAAGAGATCAGGACACAGATGCACACGGACGGATGACCACGTGAGGACACAGGGAGAAGATGGCCGTCTACACACCAAGGAGGGAGGCCTCAAGGGGAACGAGCCCTGCCAACACCTTGATCTGACTTTCAGCCTCCAGAGCCAGGAGACAATACGTTTCTGTGTTTAAGCTGCCCCGTGTGGTATTTGTAATGGCAGCCTGAGCTGATCAATACACAGGGCTGTGGCTTGTATTAAAGGAACAGACCAAGGAGCAAGGAGGGGTCAGGGTGGGCATGCAGTGGGAGGATGGAGCCAGGACACAAGCGTCTCTTGTCATCCATCCCCTTCTGTATTTAATTTAAAGTGAATTAATTTCAATTGAAGGAGGCACGTGTGGCTGGCGCCCAGGACAGCGCAGCTTTTGGACCCCTCTGGTGACTGTTTGGAGAGGATGGCGTGGGGACAAGGGGGTGCAGCTGGGACCCATTAGGGTCTGCCCGTGACCACAGTGGGTGAGAGGGTGAGATTTCCCCCAGCAGGGCCATGATGGAGAAAGCCCCCACCTGCAGGCCGTGTCCTGTAGCCAGAGGACACCCGATTTCCACAAACCCGAATGTAAAGATCTTGCCACTGAGGACTTGCAGAGTCATCAAGCCCCCCGCCAGGCCCACCGCCCGGCCGAGAAAGGCCCAGCCCCGCCGGACACTCTTCCTTGCTGCCTGGCGCCCGCTGGCTGTCCGTGGCTGGCCCACCCGGAAGTGAGCGACAGGGGCAGAGAGCGGGGCAGGGTGGGAGGAGAAAGGACTTCCAAGGCCGCTCTCACCTTGAACCCAGACAGGAGAGTCCAGCGCTCTCTGCGGCTGACAGCCCCAGCAGCAGCTGCAATTAGCACAGAGCCGTTGACATCTAAATAATATAACAGTTATCATAAAGAATATGCAGCCGTGATGAAGCTCAGGTTATTTATAAAAGGATTAATAATTGAGACGTGAGCCTGCTGACGGATGAGCGTTCAGCGGGGACACTGCCCAGCTCCCTGATCAGAATTTCTATGGGGAATAATGAGTCCCCTTAAGAAGACAAAGACCTTGAAGTTTCCTCTGCTGTTTACACACTAATTCCTGGCAATGAGGAAATTAATGTGGAGAGTCCGGCTGAGCTCCGGTGACACGGAAAGGCAGGAGATGCATCTGGCCCTGGTGTCCTGGCCTGGAGAGGCCCACATAGGACTTGTTAGTGGTTCTGGAACGCCAAGGATTAAATGAGTTATTAGACCAAAAGGTCAGACGCCATCCTGAGAAGACAAGTGCACGAGTAACTCAGAGAGGGGGACCCATGGGCCCTTTGCCGCAGGGGCCGCGGCACGCTTCCGAGATAGAGGGGAAGCTTGACCGACGGGCCTGGTTTCCAGCGTCATGGTGGGCCATGGGGAGAGGAACCGGACTGGCTGGGGGGCCGCCCCTCTCCCCTCACCCACTGCTACCAATAGTGCTGGTAAACTGAGGGTTTAACCTCTGCTTCCAAGGGCTGGTCCCAGGCCAGGGTCAGGCTGGAGCTTGGGCTGGCCCAAATCAAGGACCTCCCTGCCAGGCGTGTCTGGTTTCTGGAGGCCACTCTGCCTCAAAGGCCTCCCCCCTCCTCACCTCCCCCCGCCACCAGGACTCCGGGGCCAGCTCACACTGTCTCAGTCTCCCGGGGCAGCCTTAACCAAGTTCCACGGACAATGAGGCGGCTTAAACCATGGACATCTATTGTCTCACGTTCCTGGATGCCAAGACACCTGAGATCAAGGTGTGGGGAGGGTTGGTGCCTTCCAAGACCTCAAGGGAGAATGCGTTCCAGGCTCCTCCCCCAGCTTCTGGTGGTACCGGCATCCTTGGCCTCCCTTGGCTTGAAGAAACATCACCCAATCTCTTCATGTTCACATGGCGAGCACGTCTATGTTCAAATTTCCCTTTTCTTAAGGACACCAGTCGTGTTGGGTTAGGGCCGACCCCAGTGTGACCTCGTCCTAACTAATTACTCCTGCAAAGACCCTATTTCCAAATACAGTCACATTCTGAGGTACTGGGGGTTCAAACTGCAACACAAATTTGAGGGGACACAATCCAGTCCAGGACACCCCGTGGGCAGGGCCCCCTGGTGCAGCCTGACCATCACAAGGGCAGGATACAGCCCCAGCCAGACGCTGGCGGTCAGGGGGTTTGGGGAGGCCACCCGTGCTGGACACCCAGGAGCTGTATACCTTCTGCCCCCTGAGTGGCCACCAGACAAAGAGAACACTTGGACCACCAACCGCAAGCCATCAGCTGTGGGGCGGTAGGGGAGGGGGGTTATTACTCATTCGTTTTTGTCTTTTTGCATATTGACTAGACGGGTAGATCCTCAGAACAGAGAGGGATCCTTGACACAGCCTGGCCCAAAATGCCACCCGAGCCATGACCCTGTCCTCCCCAACATGTCACCCAGCACTCTGGGGACATGAGACAGGGCACTGCCCATGGGGAGAGGTATGAGCATGTCAGAGACTGCTCTGTGCCTGGTGCCACTTTGTTCTTCATCAACCAGGGAGGCCTCATCCCCATTTTACAAACAAACAGGCCCAGAGAGGCCAAAGGCTGTGCCCAAGGTCACACAGCCAGCGGGGATAGGCTGTCACAGGACTCCAGGCTACGCCTGGCCGGCCCAGCCCACTGCTCACACTTAGTGATGCCCTTTCTCACCTAGGACCAAACTGGCCCTCCCTGAAGCGGCCTCGCCTCTGACCTTGGGTCATCTGTAAAATGGGGTCACGGGACCCACCTCCTTGGGCTGGTTCCATGACGCAGCACCTCACACAGCGCCCAGCAGTGGTGGCACTGGCCCCCCATCCCGGAACAGCCTTTCAGAGATCCTAAACCTGCCCTGAGAACCACAAACAAACCCGCGTCCCTACGGGGGACAGTCCCCACCCAGGAGCATTTATGGAGCTCCAACTGCATACCCAGCCCCTCTGCACTGTGCGTGCAGGCGACAGGCCCCTCCTTGTGCTGCACTTTCGTCCCCTCTGGTGGGGCTGCCAGCCTGGCTCCCAGGGCTCTACCTCCGCTCACAACATTTATAACCACATCCGAAAGCTGCAGCCTTCTGGAGCTAGCCTGCTTCGCGTCCCCACAGAGCGCCTGAATACTAATTGAAAAGTGATTAATTGTATTCACGGAGCTCCTCTCCTTGTGGGAGGCGGGGCCCCACTCTCCACACTCCCTAACTGGGCTTGGGGCAGGGCAGCGGGGGAGTCGTGGTTTTGTTTTCTTAAGGCTGAGCTGTTTCTAGTCTGATTTAATTTTCACAGGGAGAGCCTTAAACCACGAGCCTGGCTCAGCGATGGAGTCCAATCCCCCAACCTAGGAAAATCCCTGCCCCTCTCAGAACCCCCCTTTCCTCCCTCATAAGGTGGGGCTGTTGGAATCAGACTGTCTGGGTTCAAATCCCAGATCCCCATAATTGCTGTGATGAAGTTTGGTCCAGTCTGGCCCATGCCAGCTCTTTGCTCTCCTCCTGCCCCCCTTGTTCCCTCCAATGTGCACACACATTCCCCCTATCTACCCACTGTCCCTTTCCCAGGATTCTGCTCAGAGGTCACCTCCTCCAGGCAGCCTCCCAGGGCCCCTCCTCTCTGCCCCAATAGCGCCACGGGCATCTCCCCACAACAGGTTGTTGTGGCTGCTGGTCACCCACTGGAGAGCGAGGCCAGCATCCTACTACCCCTGCCCCCCACAAACCCTGCACTGCACATGGCCAGAGACACCGGGTCTCTCGGTGAAGACTGGGTGCTCATGATGAAATGTCTTCCTGGATCCAGGTTGGAGGCCCGGGGCCAGGACTGCTGGGTAGTGAGGCACAGACGGCTCCTTCCCGCAGGACTGTTAGAGAGACCCACCCGGAGAGAGTCTGACAGGTCAGTGAGGGGTGGGGACCCGAGGGGACTGTGCGGACCAGGCCAGGGCAGGGCCAGTGCCTGGGTCAGACCTCATTCCCGTGTGGGAGCTCAGAGGGACAGCTGCAGGCCGCGGGCTGTGATCGCTGACGGCCTGGCCACAGGGCACCCAAGGAGCAGCCGTCCCCATGGCACTGGCCCAAAGGCACTGGCCCATCCCTGCTGTGCTCTTGTCTCCAAAGTGTAGGGTAGGACTTCACCGAGCCCTGGTCACAAGTGCCCTGAAATCCTGCCAGAAACACAACCTTTGAGGCGTTTTTCCTCATTTAAATTTTTCCTTGACATTTGCACACAGTGAACAAGGAGGAAGAACCAGGGACGCAGCAAACTGGGCTGCAGGGTCTCCTTGTCCCAGGAGGCAAGAGAGGCCCCTGGACCACCCTGGCTACAAGAATGGAGACGGACACAACGGCAGGAGGTGACCGTCCCGGGCTGGCCACGCTTAAGGGCTCGACGCCGGGGCGATCCCACTATACAGAGAAGGAAACCGAGGCTCAGAAGGGAGACGTGTCCCCGCCAAGGGCACACAGCTGGGGACTTTCTCCATCTGGTTTGAATAACAGCACCCTGTCCTGCAGGGCCTGCCGTCCCGACGGGAGCCCTCACGTCTGATCCAAGTCCTGGAAATCCAGTCAGTCAGTTCAACGGCCTTTCCCACAGCACTGGACACCAGGAAGGCACAGGGCTCCACCCACCTGAGGCTCTCCTGACACGGTCTCTTGCTGGGAAGGCGGTTAGCACGTTGCTCCGACGCAGGGGGAGGAGGCTGGGCCGCAGGGCCCCGCACCAGGATCACCCACCCAGCCATGCGGCCTCGGCCAGTTCCACAGCCCCGCGAGCCTCAGTTTCCCCACTGGTCGAAGGAGGACCACTGGCTCCAGGGCACTGAGCTGGTGAGACCGGGGAGCCAGGGCACAGAGTTCCCGGGAGAGGAAGGGCTGCCGCACAGGGCGGGGGCCTCTGGGAAACACCTTCCCAGAAACCGCTGTGTGTAACAGCAATGGTCTGGGTGCTGGAGGAGAGCGAGCCCCAGCGAGGGGTCCCTTAGCCAGCAGTGCACAGCGGAGCCTGTCAGCCGGGCCTCCCAGGGCCAGCCATCGCTGTGACCCTCTTGTAAGAGGGTCCAGGCTGTCGTGTATCCGCAGAGGTGGGGGCTTCTCCCAGGCTCCGTGACCAGGCCCACAGGGCATTCCCGCGGGAGCTCGTGCAGGGAAGGCTCTCTGCACGGCCCTCCTGTTCTCAGCCTGGGCTTTGAGGAGGCAGCCAGGCCAGGCTGGGGGAAGCACCTCCAGGCGTCCACTCTTCGCTCGGGTCAGGGCAGCCGGACCACAGACCCATAAGCCTCAGCGCGGGCGGTGCTGAAAAGGCCCCCAGGCCGCAGCGCATCCCGGGCCCCGGCCTCTCTCAGATGCAGGCACCGCTGGGTCAGGCTCTGAGGAAGTAGAATGCAGATGCCCAGGCCTGGGGCCTGGCTCCGGACACTGACTGCGTCGGGTGTGGGCAGCATGGGGACTTCCCTGGGCTCATCCTGAGCTTCCGTGTCCAGCCCGGATTTGCCTGTGCTTTGAGCAGTAACAGAAGGTTCTGGTCCTCTCTGAAGCCGGTGGCCCCTGGGGCACATCCTCGGGGCCCAACTGTCAAAGGACCAAGTTTCCGGGAGAGTGACCCTCAGGTGAGGAGTGGGGAAAGGGGGCGTCTTCAGTGCCAAGTGTGGACAAGCTGGTGGTATTTTACCAAGAAAGGGCAGTGCCCCTTGTTCTGGGAGCCGCACTGTCCCTGCCCGTGACCCACACGAGAAGGTGGGAGTGGGGAGGGCAGTGGGGGAGTGGGCAGGAGGGGGGACTCTTAGGGCCTTGCGGTTGCTCTCAAGACTTCTTGGGCCACTGGGTTTTGGACACAGGAACGTGATGTGACCCAGGTGCTGGCGGGACCCTGGGGGGGCGCTGTTGAGAACCCGCCGTGTCAGGAGACCTGAGAGGCCGCGTGGACACGCGGGCGGGGCCGGACTCCCGTCTCCTCTGAAGGCAGAGCGCACAGCAGCTTCCAACAGGCTGGCTACGGGGGCCGCCACCCGGCCCTCAGCTCTGAGCCTCTGCGGGGATCTCTGGAGCTCAGGCTCCTGTGACCGCCCAGGGCAGACGGTGGCGGCTGCACGTGGGGTTTCCGGACAGACCCGGCGGGACGCAGACCCTGGGGGGCCAGGCTGGGCCCCGGGCGAGGGGGGCAGGGGCCGAGCAGGGGGTGGCACACAGGCCGGTGGGGGCAGGGGCCCGGCGCTGCCACGGGAGCCCAGGCCTCTGGTCACGGCTGACCCTGAGCCGGCCTGGGCACCACCCCGGCTGGGTCTGCTGCTGCCCACAGGCAGGACAGAAGCTCAGACCGGGCCCCGAATCCGGAGCTCCCCGCGCTGGCCCTTGGTGGGCCAGGGCCGGTCTTAGGAAGAGTGGCTCCCATGCTGGTAGGTCCTTCCCAAAGCTGCTTTCTGCACCGCCATTTCCCAGGCTGTGCCGAGGTCGCTGAATGCTTACTTGTTGTCTTTCCCCTTCCTTCGATACAGTTATAGATTAATTAATTCTCAACAAGCAATATCTGACCTACATCAGCTCCTCTGTAAGACGGCAGAGCCAGAAGAAAGAGGCATTCGGCTATATAAAGACAAGGATCTATTTTAAAAGAGGTCTGTGTGCGGAGAGTCAGCTGTTCCGACGACATCCTTGTTACATAAGGCTTATTTAAAGGCACCACACACCCTCTCGCCCACGCTAGATTCATGGCTGGGGAGCTCTGAGCACGGGGTTAATCGCCCGATTCAGTCTGGACCCTCCAGAGGGGCTCTGACAGGAGAACGGTCTCCCTGAGGTGGACGGGGGCGGGGGGCACCCGCACCAAAGCCAGAGCGCCTGGCGTCGCCGGATTACACTCCCCCCGCCTCCCCGCCCATATCAAAGCCCTGGTCTCGCCATGTTTTGGTTGCGGGATCCTCGTCTCATTCATCTTGGTCTCCCTCAACACCAGAGAGAGCCCAGGTGGTCGGAGGCATCACTGCTGAAGAATTAGGCTGTGGTGTGGCGAGGAGAGCACCAGGCTCAGGAAAGGGCCACCTTGCTCAGCTGTGTGCCAGGCGCTGCCACCAGCTCGTAGGTGCATAATCCTCTTAATCACCGCGGCTGCCCTGTGAGGGAGGTTCCCCTGCAGAGGTGGCCGCCTCCCGGTACCCACGTCCCTGTGCCCCTCCCTCTGCGTGGCAGGACTCACCACAACTGCAAGGAGCGGAACGGGTAGAAGACGTGGGGCATCATTTCCAAGATTAGTTTACAAAAGGCTGCGGTTTCCCTCTCTGGCTCTGTGGGGGAACCTGCTGCCCTGCTCCCTGGGGGAGGCCACCCTGCACAGAGGCTCCCGTGACAAGGGCCCGAGCCCGCCAACACCACGCGAGGGAGCTTGGATACTGACACCGCCGCCACGGTCCAGCCCTCAGATGAGACCACAGACCCGGCCCCCAGCTCGCCGGCAACCTCACGAGAGGCCGTGGCACCTGGGTTCCTGACCCGCAGACACCGGGAGAGAATAATTGCAGGCCACTTAAGTCACCGTGCACAGGGGTGAGTTGTCACGCAGCAGTAGAGAACTGACACGCTGCCTCGCTGTAGGACTGGGAAGCTGACCCTCTGAGCCATCACTCGCACGGCCAAACCCAGGTTCAAACTCCCATCCACCCGGCTCTGCACAGCACACAGATCTGGGACCCAAAATCAGGGGCAGTGGGCCAAGCTCTGGCCTGCTGCGCTCTGGGGGAAGCGGCAGAGGGCCAGTCCCCCAGGCCGAAGCAGAGGAGTCCGTCACGAGGGTCCGCCCGCTCCCACGGAGGCCCACCTGCCACCTCCTCCGCTACTCCCCGCGCCCCCCTCCCCTGTGCTTTTATCCCAAACTTTCCCTGTTTCAGGCTCTGTCCCTCCCACAGGGAGCCCCATCTGCTTCATCCTGAGGCAGGCCTGGCGTACAAGCCGCCCTGTGAGCCCAGGAAGGGGCCTGTCCAGAGGCTTCCTGCAGAGAGCCATGTCTGACCCCAAGCTCCGAGGGCAGCGGTTGGAGGCCCTCTGGCTTTGCTGCCTCCCACTCCCCCTCCCCTCCCTCACTCTCCAAACCCCCCCTTGCTCTCAGCCACACCCACAGTTCCAGCAGAGACCCTCCCTGCCTGCCCGCGTCAGCCTGGGGCCACCGAGGCAGGGCCAGGGCCCCGCTCCACCCCACTGCAGGATGGAACACAGCGCTAGGCGGTCCTGCTCCTCCCCAAGCCTCAGTCTTCTCATCTGGAAAATGGGAGAAGCCAGAGCAGCAGCCAGACCTTGCTTCAGCAAAGCCCAGGAGGCCCCAGCCGAGGCCACGTGGGCCGTGCGGGTGAGGCCAGGCTTGGTCCTGGACGACTGATACGGTGTGGACGGCCCTGCGTGGAGGAGCAGGACGAGCGCACTGCACACGAGCTGTGGGGCACCGTGGTCCTTACCTGGAGACCCCGTCCGCGGGGCCCTGTCCCGGCTTCCTCAAAGGATGGGCCCGTGAGCTCGTGGCTGGTGCGCTCACCAGCCTCCTGGTGGCCGCGCTTAGCGGCCGTTTCCAGGCCGGGGCTGGGCCCCACGTGCAACAAGGGACGGGCCTGCCTGGGGGCCTCCCATCCCCCTTCCCTGCCCCGCAGCTGGGCCAGCCTCGCGCCTGCGCCTGAGGATGGATGGCCCTCTCGGTCAGCGGGGGCACAGGGCCCGGCCATGGGGCGCTGCACGTGGAAGGGGGCCCTGGGGCCCGCCTGGTGGGAGGGGTGTTGACGGGAGGCGGAAGCACCCCCCGCTCTGGCTGGCTCGGCACGCTGTCCGTCAGGAGTTCCGTGGAGCTGGCCAGGAGGGAGGGGGCGGGGGGCACGGGTCCGGGGGGCCAGACTTGGGTGGACGGGCACGCGGGAGGTGACTTTGCAGTTTCAGTCATCCCAGAACAGCCGCCCCGGGCCCTCCTCATGTCTGCACCAAGAATCCGGGGGTCTGGGCCCCCCACCCCGTGCACAGGTCTGGGGGCGATGCAGAGCTGGCAGAAAGCTCCCAGCCCCTGGGCTCCTGTCCAGCCTGAACTCACTGACCCCTCGCTCACTTCATCGTGTGCTTGTCCTCTGGGCAAGCGCCCTGCAGCCATCAGAAGGGAGACCTGCCCCCTGAAGCTCACGGTCTTCGGGGGGTGGGGGGGGGCGACAGACCATGCAAACGAAATCAGCAAACGCACATGGGTCAGGGGAGGGGCAGCCTCTCTGAGCAGGAGGCTGTGGACCTCGGACCATTGGGGATGTAGCCCTTTGGGTCCCTCGGTCCCCCTGGGAAGTGACTTCTGAGCTAAGTTTTAAAGGAAATCCAGCCACTCAAAGGAGAAACAGCAATCCAGGCAGAGGAATAGCACAGGCCGCAGGGACGGGGCGGCAGAGGCCAGGCCTTCTCGGGAGATAAGGGGCCCGGGAACGTTTCTGAACCCGCCGGTGTGGACAGGGGTCTCCCAGTGGGAAGGGGTGTGAGCACCAGGTGACCCTAAACAACGCTGAGTCCCATCCACCCTCAGAAGGACGTTCCCGTTTCTTGACCCCCCATCTGCTGGATGTTTCCAGCTGGCACTCCAGCTGGGACGCTTCGGCTCTCAGAGCCCCAGACCAGAAGAAAATAACGCGGCTCCTCTCCCTATAGGTTTAGTTTCACAGTTTCCATTTATTTATGGAGACGGAAAAAAAAACAAGTCTTTCCATTTGTAGCCAGAATACAAGCACTCCAGGTAAAAGAAAAGTGTTTTAGGAACAAAGCGGGGTTATTTGCATATCTGTGAAGACTAGAAGGGCAGGTGTCCACACACACACACACACCCCCCCCCGCCCCCGCAACCTTGGGATTCCCTCGAGAGCATCTGGGAAACCAGGAGTGAGCCCGGAGGTGCGGGCCCTCGAGCTGGGCCCTTTCCCGGTGCAGGGAGCCGGCAGTGTGTGTGGGGAGAGGTGGGAGGACTCGCACACCCCGATCCTACCAGACCCTCCCTCTGCGCCCTTCCTAATGCAGCCCTAGGAACGTCCTCTCATCTCCCTGCCTCACCGTTAAGTTCCCAGGAACTTTCTCCTGGTCGTCTTATTATCCTTACGGCGACTATGCTTAGTATCAGGTGATACTGTAGTTGGGCATTACACGCCCTGTGCCTATGAGAAAGGGACGGTCCAGGGAGGTTTATTGATTTACCCCAAGACACACAGTAAGGGAGCGGTAGGACCACAGTCTACAGCTCCAGACCGCTGCTCGGTCCAAGCCCCTCTCCAAGGCAAAGCCAGTCTCAGACTCCACACTGCGAATCCCAGCCTCTTAAAACCTGAGCTCCAGCAGCTTTAGAAACTGCCCACGCTCTCCCGTCTAAAACGGCTGAGAGTTGGGAAAAAAGCGTACCACTCGCCGGGTGCTGGGCAGCTACGAGCAGGTGATGTGGGCCCGGCATCCTCTGCAAGCCTCAGGCTCCACCCAGGCTTGTCCCGGGAAAATGCTGCACGTTAACCAGATCCGCTGGCGACTCTGAGCCCCGAGGTCGAAAGAGCCCCCAGACAAGGCTGCAGAGGGCAGTGGCTGCCCCACAGGCCACCCCCCATAACCTCACTGATGGTGTGCTGTCGGGAAATGGCGGGAAGAATTGGGGAATTTGGTAGGGCCGCCAGAATCAGCTAATATTACACCCTGCTTTTATTGCACCCCGCTATTGTTACACCCTGCTATTACTACACCCTGCTAATATTACAGGCTGCTTCCCCTACTGACCTGTAGTGCGGCTCCGAGGGCGAGACTCAGGCCAGACGTGCTCAGCCCAGACCTGGGCTCTCCCTCAGGCTGCCAGCCCCACAGTCCAAGCCAGGCTCTTGATAGAGTCTGGGCTCCTGGCCAGAGATCATTTCTGGCCTTGACGCCACTCAATGTTCCTTCAATGTATTATGCACCCCTGTGAATTGCAGAGCTAACTCTTCAAAGCTCTTAAACAGACACACACACACACCCTGACCTAGCAGTTAAGGTTTCCCTCCACTCTCTCCCCATCTCCACCACATCTGGCCCCCCCACCCCGCCCACTACAATCCTTCCCAGCTTCTCTCCCTGAACTCAGTCCACAAAGACTCAGGACTAGACACTCCAACATCTGGACTCATTTGGACTCTGCTGTGTGGCCACGGGGAAGTCACTTTGCTTCTCTGGACCAGACCTAAGTTCTGAGAATCCTAGAACTCAGGGTTGGAAGGAACCTTGGGACTCTCCTGGGTCACCAACCGTAGAACACATTGATCCTTGCATCAGCACCTAGTCCGGAAGGCCATGCCTGGGGAGCGTGAATACCTCTGGGGCTGCGGAGCCCACTACCTGAATGAAGTCAGAGGCTGAGCAGAGGTACTGGAGGCCCCGCATCTGTAACAGCGGGGATTCTGTGATTCCCTCCCTTCTCCCCTTTCCTTCTGTCCAGAGCGATATTCAAGGATTGGTGAGTTGCCAAAATACCAGATAAAATCAGGACGATGTGTAAGTGGCGAGAGGATTGTTGATTGGCGCTTATCCTTTTTTTTTCTTTCTGACACTTCAGTGATTTCAGTTATGACTTTTTCATAAAACAGTTCATAGATTGCAGGGGAACAAGTAACATTTAAATCTCCCGTTTAGCACATTACAATAATTTCCTTGGAAATGTATTAGAATATCACAGGTGCTCACACGATATGGCTTACTGCGGGTACTTAATCAGCAAATTAATGTCGAGGTTATTTCAAACTTTGGGGGAAAGTGCAAGCTTGACAAAGACGAGTCCAGCCATTCCCAATAATGATTAGGGCAGCACAGGCAGGCTGCTGGTGGAGGCATCTCTAGGAGCGCGAGCCCAGGAGGCAAGCGGGCCAGCTGTATTTTCTAGAAATTTTGGTTAAAAGCAGGCGCTCCAAGGTCAGTCTTGCTGAGTTCAAACTCTGACTCCAGCACTAGAAGCCATGGGACCGTGAGCAAGTGACTGCTCCTCTCTGGACCCCAATCTCTTCATCTGTGAGATGGATAGATGCTAGCATCTGTCTCACTGTGGGGATTGCATGAGTTAATGACACATGGCAAAGTGTGGGAGCCCCCGTTTATTTAAGTCAATAAATGTTAATTTCCACCATCCTCCTCATCACCACCATCACCATCATCATCACCATCATAATCACCACCATCATTAACACCAACATCATCACGGTGACATTCATCATCATTATCACCATTAACACCATCATCATTACCAACATCATCCCCGTGATATTCTCATCATTATCACCACCATTAACACCATCATCATTACTAACATCATCCCCGTGATATCCTCATCATCATCACCACCATTAACACCATCATCGTTACCAACATCATCACCATCACCATCATCAACATCATCACCACCATTAACAACATCACCATCATCATCACCATCATAATCACCACCAACATTAACACCATCAGCATCATCATCACCATGACATTCATCATCATTATCATCACCATTAACACCATCATCATTACCAACATCATCACTATCACCACCATCACCATCATCATCACCATCATAATCACCACCACCATTAACACCATCACCATCATCATCACCGAGATATTCTCATCATCATCACCACCATTAACACCATCATCATTACCAACATCATCACCATCACCATCATCAGCATCATCATCACCATTAACACCATCATCATTCCCAACATCATCACCATCATCAACATCATCACCACCATTAACACCATCATCATTACCAACATCATCACCATCATCAACATCATCATCACCAGCATCAGCATCAGCATCACCAGCATCACCAGCATCACCAGCATCCCAGTGAGTCCTGACAGGGTCCCACCAACCCGTAGCGGCCTGACTTACCAGACCCTCACTGGCCTGGATTCAGGACTCAGCTCGAGTGCTCCCTCCTCAGGGAGGCTCCCAAGACCTCAGGCAGCACAGTCCTCCCACCAGCCGTCTCTAACCCGCTTCATGTATTCACAGCACCTCTCCGATGGCTGGTTTGGTGTCTACTTTCTTGCCTCTCTCTCCCAGGAGAGGGAGAATACCCAGGACCTAGAACACTGTACCACAGACAGAAGATGTTCAATCAAGATTTTGAATGAATTAATTAATGAAAGAATGAGTGGATGATTGAATGAATGAACAAATAAAGAATGCTATTGCTCATCTGGGCTGAAGGTCTGCCTGCCTCCCTGCCCCCATCCTGCCTGGAGAAGAAGCAGGGAACCCCATGTCGCCGGAGCCCCAGCTCCCACACACTGTCACCTTCCTGCCTGCCTCAGGCACGCCACTGCCCAAGGAGCTCATTTCCCAGATGAGGACAGAGTGGGGGTGATCCAGGGGGGCCAGGCTCCAGACCATCGCTGGTGAGCAGCAGAGCCAGGATGCAAACATGTTCTCCTGACTCCACACCTGCTCTTTCCTACCTGAGGGCCCTTCCCCGCCCTCCCCTAAACCCCAGAGCCAGAGCCACGCTCAGGCTGCGGCCCCTGCCCTGCCACCCACGCATGAGCCTGGGCCCTTTGCAAGCTTCCTCAGGCCTTCGGGAGCCCACCCCCTTCCCCTCAGGGGCTTCTCTGTGATTGCTCCCCATCCCAGGGATTCCCCAGGAGAAGAGGGGGGGACAGGATCCTGCCCACCCGGGGGCAGCATTGGTCCACCTCCCCCGGCTGACCCCCCCCCCTTCCTGTGCCCAGCCCGCAGCCCTCCGTCTCCTTGTCTGCTCCCACCTGCGCGGGCTCTGCCGACAGGGCTACGTCCTTGTCCCCTGGTTGTCACCCAGCACGGAGCCTGCACACAGCAGGTCATAACTGAATCTCAAATGGCAGGGTTCAAGGGGACCCCCCCTCGGGCCATGCTGAGCCCGTCGCCAGCACACTCTGCAGAGGCAGGGTTGGCCTCGTTCTGGTGCCTGGGGTACAGGATAAAGGCTTCTGGGGATCTCTGCACCCTGAGGTTGTAACCGCCTGCTCACGGACAGTGGCCCACATGGGATTAAGGGCCGGCTCAGAGCTCTAAGCTGAGAGATAGAGCTGGGCCCCCTGCATGCCGCACAGGAAGGGCGGATGTCCAGGGCCCATCCCGTGCTTACCCTCCAGGGGCACAGGCTCTCAGGGGACTGGTGGCGGTGAGCTGGGGGGCCCCCATCCTCAGAGTGTTTAACTTGGTGACTCGGGAGAAGGATTCAACCCTCTGGTGGGGGGCGGTGGGCTGGGGCACTTTCACAGTCCCTCCCACTCGTGGGGGCTGACGGCTCAGGGCTGTGGAGGCCGAGTAGGGCTGCCCAAGTCCCACAGCATGGGGGCAGGGTAGGTCCTTCCACGGGCTCAGGCTGCCCCTGCCTGGCCCGGGCTTCCTCTGTTCCTCTCCTCTGCCGGCTGTTCAGGTCCCCCAGGGCTGGCGCGGGCCCGCTGCATCTCCCCAGGGAGGCCGGCTGTTCAGGTCCCCCAGGGCTGGCGCGGGCCCGCTGCATCTCCCCAGGGAGGCCGGCTGTTCAGGTCCCCCAGGGCTGGCGCGGGCCCGCTGCATCTCCCCAGGGAGGCCGGCTGTTCAGGTCCCCCAGGGCTGGCGCGGGCCCGCTGCATCTCCCCAGGGAGGCCGGCTGTTCAGGTCCCCCAGGGCTGGCGCGGGCCCGCTGCATCCCCCCAGGGAGGCCGGCTGTTCAGTTCCCCAAGGCTGGAGCGGGCCCGCTGCATCTCCCCAGGGAGGCCGGGGTCAGTCGGGAGGTGGGAAGCCTTGTTTATCAAAGCCTCCTGGAGAGCATGGGGAGGGGAACATTTTTAGCAAGTAAATAATACCATTTATGGAGGAAAAATACACCAAAGTGGGGACGGAGACCCAGGAAACAAGAGACAGCTGGGCTGGTGCCCAGAAAGGCCGCCAGACACACGGGGGCTGCTTCAGGCCCCTCCAAGGGGGCATCTCCAGAACGGAGGTGAACCTGGAGCTTAGCAAGCGGTCAGAAGCAGAGGCTGCCTGTGCCGGAACGCAGCAGCCATCGGCAAGGGAGCCCCGGAGCAACCCCTGCACGGGGAGCAGCCTGGAGGTTCCCCCTCCCTGCCCCCTGCGTCCACCTTGTGGTTCATTCACGAGGTCATTCAGTGGGGGAATTCAGCAAAGCGCTCCCCACTCAACAACTGCTCGCACAGATGCCCTGCTGGAGTGGATGCAGGGTGGTATTCTGCGCCAGCGTCTGGGGAAAGGACCCAGGAATGCCCAACGGTGCCCAAGCCCAGGCCCTCCCCTGACGAGGGCTCCCGAGGAGCTGGGATGGGTGCACCCTGGAGCCAGGACAGCAAAAGGCTCATCGGGCTTAGATGGGTTTGTGCGGGGCCCCCATCCAGCTCAGGACATGTAGCTGATCTCTGGGCCCCGTTGGAGGCCAAAGTCCCCTCCCTATGCCCCAGCCCCACAGGCCGGGGCCAGACGAGTCCCGAAGGTCTGGAGAGCAGCCGCAGAACCCGCGGGCCCTCCGCGTGCAGACCCCGCCCACTGGAAGACAAGGCTCCTCCTCCTCCTCTTTGGATGGGGGGCGGAGTGAGATCGGAGGGGAAGGCTTCCCCCGGCCTCAGTGTCCCTGTTCTAAGCCCTCGGTGACTCAGATTGTGAGCCCAGCTGCGGGGAGAAGCACACGGTCCACCCAAGGGCGCCTCCTTCTGAAGGGTGCTCAGAGCTGGCTGGCAGGCCAGCTGCTCCCGTGAGAGGAGAGAAGGGGCAGGGCAGCAAGTGGCCTCTCTGAGCGAGGGATCACGGACCTGCTCCCCGGAGAGCAGCCTCGCTGGACCCGAGGGCGGCCAGCAGCGTGGGCTTTGCGCGAGCCCCACGGCGCTCCCCGAAGACGCTGGAGGCTGACGCTGGGGCGCGGGCATGAGCCCGCTGGCTGGGGGCCGAGGCCCAAAGCGGGTTCCCGGGCGGGGCCCCTCTCGCTCTCCATCAGGTCCGCCACACCCTGTGCGGATCTCCTCCCAGGGGGGCCTCCCCAAGGCAGGAGCCGGGGCCCCCGGGCCGCCCCAACCTTGTTCCCGGAGGGGTGACAAGGCCAAACCCCCGGGGAGGCCGACTTGTGGGCTCAGGACCCACCCACCGGAGCAATCGCCTAGGGGCAATCGCCGAGGGGAAGCTGGACGCCCTCCTCCGGACGCCCAGCTGCGGTCAGCGCGGGGCAGTGGGAGCGCTGGGCACAGAGGCCACACGTCTGCGCTAAGCAGGTTAACTGTGCGCACACTCGCGGGCGCCACACCCACACTCACACACGGACACATCTGTGCACACGCGCACATGTGCACACACACTTGTTCACACGTATGCGAGCACATTCACGCATGCGCGCGCGCGCACACACACACACACACACACACACACACACACACACACACACAGGTAGGCCCCCATAGGCCAAGCTCAGGGCCCTGGTCCTGGGAAGAAAGTTGGCCCCCTGTCCTCCCCTCCTTGCTGAGCCGCACTGGCCCCGGCCCGCACCGGCCTGGGCTGGGAGAGCGCGGGCCTCGGATGCCGCTGCAGTCAGCGGGCGCCCCGCGCTCACACAGGGCAGCAGACGCCGGCAGCCTGCTGACCCGCCATTCACCCCGCTCACCAGCCTGGATCCCAGATGGGTTGGCTGCCGACCTCGGGCCCACCTGGCCTCCCTCTCCAGACACCGCCTGCTGTCAAATGCCCCCATTAGCAGAATGATGCCCACTCAGAGGCCCAGGGCACAGCATTTGCCCCAGGCTCCTGGGCGCAGGATGAGGGCACTGCGACGCAGGCACTCACATCTTCACTTTCCCGGCCGCAGTCGGAGGAAACCAAAATGAATGTCCAGTGGCAGGCCTGGCGCCAGCCCAGAACAGGGCCTCGGCACACAGGACGAACCCCCTCGCTTCTCCCCAGGGCAGCAGCACCCCTGGGCCCCCGCGGCCTCGGGTCTGAGAGCCAGTCCTGCCGAGGGCCACACGCTCAGCAAGGGACAGCTGGCCTTTGAACTCTGAGCCACATACTCTGCCTCCAGGGCAGCCCAGAACAGACTGTCCCCTGACCAGGCCTTTGACATCATCGTCGCCCAGAGAAGGCCACGAGGGCAGGGCTCAGGTCAGCGCCTGGGGCTGAGTGGGCCTCCAGGCCGCGGGCACTCAGGCCAACGCCAGGGCATGCTCAGTGGTGACAGGATGCTGGGGCATGGGACCCCCGTGACCTCATCTTTGCTGACCATGCCAGCCACCCCAAACCAGGGCGGCCCCTCACCCCTAGGCTGTTGTCTCTCCTTCCACATCTTCTCAGGATGGGCCTCTGCAGACCACCACCCCCAACTCCTCCCTTCCCAGTCTGCACTCGCTGGTCCGGCAGTCTAAGCTGTCCTTTGGCTTTGAGAAGAGTTGGCGGGCACTTGTCAGCGTGCTGACTGACAGGAGATCTCACAGAGGAGGGGACATTTGAGCTGGGTTTTGAAGGATGGGGAGGAGTTCACCAGCTGATCAAAGGGCAGGTGAGGTGCATTTTAGGCGGACACAGAGGTGTGGAGTATTCGGGGAGGGGAGAGGGATCAGTACGTCTCATGTGGAGACTCAGGGATGGGAGATGCCGGAGGTGACTGAACTCTGCAGGCCTCGAGTGCTAGGCTGCGGACTCCGCCCAGCATGTGCACGTCAGAGGGCCTCAGGGGGCCTTGAGAAGGCTGGGGGGAGGGGCAGGGTCACCTGGCCGCCAGTATGTGATGGGGCTGGGCCCAGACTTGTGGGGTGAGGTGAAGCCAGGGCCCAGCCAGGGCCATGGTGGCGGGGGTGGGGGGGTGGGGGGGGACAGCAAGGGATGAGAGGGCCATTCAGGAAGGCAAAAATAAATGCAATCCTTATTTTGGTGCCTTTTCTAGATTCCAAGTCACTTTGTTAACTTAAGAACATAAAAATGTATAATGCATGGCTCGACTTGTTCATAAAATTACCATGTTTTGGTCTATTTAGAGAAGACAGCCTGAGGGAGGGAGCCGGCACGGGGGCGGGGAGAGGATTCCTTCAAAGACGCGTTCAACTTACTTTGTTCGGGTCTTCTGCCGCACAGGCAGTCTGTCCA
This sequence comes from Leucopleurus acutus, assembly GCF_964270905.1. Classification (NCBI taxonomy): domain Eukaryota; kingdom Metazoa; phylum Chordata; class Mammalia; order Artiodactyla; family Delphinidae; genus Leucopleurus; species Leucopleurus acutus. The sequence goes on from NC_139159.1 coordinate 82,461,344, forward strand.
TCTGGCGTTGCTCCAGCATGTCAGGGGTCAGAGGTGGGAGGTCAGCCCAGCAGGGAGCCAGAGCCCCTGGTCCTGTCAGCAGCCTCAGACACAGAGCGCCCCTTCCTGGAGGCCCTGGGGCAAGACGCAGGTCTCCAGCAGACAGATGCGAAGTTGTCCCGGGAGGGGGCTCGTCTCCCTTCCACAGGTGCTGGCACGCACGTGGGACAGGACAGGTTCCTCCACCCGCCGCCCCCCACCGAGCCCCAGGTCCCCGGTGGCCTTGGTGCCTATGGCAGGCTGCGGGTGGCAGGCTCTAAAGAAGCAGAAGGAGCCCACCCTGGGCCTCTGCTCGGTTTCTCCACCTGAAACCCACCCCCTCGGGGCTCCTTGCCCTGCGTCCTCCCCGGGCCTGCACCAGCCCCTTGGGTCCTTTCCTGGGGTTTTTGTCTGATTTCCATAGGGGCTCTGCCGGCACACAGGGCTCACCTCAGAGAGGGACCCGTGCGTGTTTGTTGAGTGACTTAACAATGGACCCAGGGAGCTTGGCCCAAAGCCCCAGGCAGGACGGCAGGCCCTAGGGGTCGGGCTCTGAAGCAGAGAAGCGGGGATGGGGACCTGCACGGGAGCGTGTGGGAGGAGAAGCAAATCTGAGTCTGGTTGCAGTCCCTGAAGAAGGAATCAGGCACAGAGGCAGACACACAGGGAGCCGCCCTCCCAGGGCCGCTGCAGCAGGGTCCCGGTTCCCTGTCGGGAACACCCCAAGATGCTCTGCTGCCGTTTCCACAAAACCACAGCCCCACACGATCCCATGCTGAGGAGCTGCCTGTGTGTCGGGGAAATGAGAAAGTCACTTTCTACTGACCGTTATTTTGTTCTGATTTTTTTTTTTTTTTTTTTTGGCTGTAATTCAGTGGAATCTTGCCTGCATGGCCCATGGACAGGGGTGAGCTGACCTCTGTGACCCCAGCCCCCAATGTACCAGCGCGGCTCCATGGACACCAGTGAGGGTGCACCTGCCTCGGCCTCTCAGGGCCCCGGGGCTCCCAGAGGAAGGGCCCACCCACCCCTGGACGCCTGGGACTCCTCCAGTCTTGCAAAGACCAAGCCAGACCCCAGGCCCGTCAGCTGCCCAGAAGAGTTGAGGGTTAGTAAGCAGAAAAGCCGCAAACACCTTGGTATTCTGCTGGGTGTCTCGCCAGCCTGTAGATCAATTATTTCTGGTTTATGGACAACTTACCCAAGATGTTGCTGGAGCCCTTGACATCCCATTGGTTTGTCTCTGCCTCTCCCGCCCGGGGACCAGCATCAGAAGCCTGGCGTGCCGTGATGAATGGTGCTGGCCAAGGCAGGAAGCAGCTGATACTCCCGCCAGGTGAGGGTCCATTCTGCTGTCTCAGGGCCCCTGGGGGACGTGGGGCGGTGCTGCAGGTACCATAGGGGCACTGCTGGGTGAGAGGGCTTGGGCCCTGCCTCTGCCCAGTCTCCGACTCTCCTGAGCTGTGTGGTCCCCAGCAAGTGTCATAACCTCTCTGGGCCACCAACTGTGCCTACTCCACTGCCTCACGGGCTTGGGGGGAGAATCGGTGTGAAAATCAGGCACCATGGGTAAACATGACCAATGGCACAGGCTCCCCATGGGCCGCGCTATTTGATCCAGGACCTTCCATGCTTGCACTCATCTGTCTCCTCCTCAGGCAGCCCCTCGAGGTGGGGGACGGGCTCTACTTCACCCCAGTGCCCGGGTACAGGCAGCTGGCATTGTGGACTCAGGCCACATGTCTGAGCCTCGCTTTCCCTAGGCGTCAGGTGGGATGGAGACGGGGGGGCATCCTTGGGCTCACGACCCCACGCCCCTGGTCCACCGTGGTCACCCCACAGCAGGGCCACACAAGCCAAGGCACCGGCGCGCCACGCAGCCGGCTCTGGCGCCAGTGTCCACCTTCGGGGAGCCGCCCCACAGGATGCAGCCCGTTTGCCTACCTGGGAGCTGGGGGCCGCCCTGTCTGCCAGGGGCTCCTTGTCACTAGCGCCCAGTGGCTGGTTCCTGGTGCACAGTAAGCCTCTGGAAACATGGGTTCCTTCCCCTTCTCAGCTCTCCCCTTGGCCTCTGCCCTCCTCTCCTACCCTGTGAAAGTCACATGGCTTCCCGGCACTTTTCAGTGACCCTGGCAGCAGGACAGGAGAGCGGCAGCCACCTGGCCCGGGAGGGGAGCGAGGGTGGCTCCGGGCCTTCAGGGACTGGCCACTGCTTGTGGTCGCCCAGCTGCCAATTGGGAGGGAGACCTGGAGCTGAACCCACATCTTCCACAGATGAAGGAGACCCCAAGGGCAATTGTGGAAGAGACCAGACTCCTCCTTCCGCGTCTCCAGCCCTGGCCCCTGCCTCCTTATTTTACAACATGACCAAACTGCCCCATTATTTAATAAAACTGTCAGAACCACTGATTTGTGCAATGTACCTGGCTCTCTTTTTTTCTCTCTCTTTTCTTTCCAGATTCAATAAACCCTGAAGTTGTTCCAAGACGACAGGAGAGTGATGGGAAGCATCAATTACATGTGAGATAATGGGGCCATGCAAGCAGGTAGCCCTGCACCAGCAGCTCCTCAGCCCAGCCGGGAAAAGCCCCCCTAGAAAAGATCGGGCAGCTGCTCGGGGCAGGGAAAGCAGCCTTGGGCAAGGGCACAGCTCACAGGGAGCCCCCAAGGGGTGGGAGGAGCTGTGTAGGGTGGGCACAATCAGGGAAGACTTCCTGGAGGAGGAGACACCAAAACCATGTCTTGAAGCATGAATAGGAGTTTGCCCATGGAAAAGGGATGCAAGGGGATTGCACCCCAAAGGAACACTGAGTGTGCAGGGCTGTGTGCAGGAGAGCAAGGGCTGTGGGAGGGTGCTGGGGCAGCAGAGTGTGCGACATCTGGGCCAGGGCCTGTCCGGGCCCTGGATGCCGAGGCGAGGTCCTCGCTGTCCATATTGGGGTCACTCACAGGCCACAGGAATCTCAGGAGGGAGGCTGCCCTTAGCCACAAGCACTGGGCCTAGGGAAGGGTCAGTGCCCAGCCCACGAATGGGGAGGCAGAATGGGGATCCCAGGCACCTCTCCACAGCCCCGGCCTTCCTCCCCACCTGCAGGGCTGTCTGGGTTGCCGCGCACCGCAGGCCCACTGCACGCCTTGTGGATCCTGTCCCACGGCAGCTGCCGGCCTACCTTATGGTGAGGGCTTGAAAGGGTGATTTCCCCGGATTACGCGGGGCGGGGGGGGTGGGGGCACTTGTAATCACAAAGGCCCTTTAAGGGGTGTGGTGGGGGACAGGAGTGCAGAGTGATGATGAATCGGGGACGGGACTGATGCCCCACAAGCCCAGGGATGCAGGGCCTCCCCGAGCTGGAACAGGCGAGGAAACATTGTCCCCCAGAACATGTAAAGAAACCAGCTCTGCCAGCACCTGGATTTCAGCCCCTAAAATCCACTCATCTGGGGATTCCTGGCCTCCAGAGCTGTAAGAAATGAAGAGGTGTTGTTTTTAGTCACAAGTTGGTAGCAATTTGTTACAGCAGAAACAAGACAACTAACACCATGTGTTTGCTCTAACCTCAAACCTCGACTGTGTTCTTGAAAGTCTTCAGTTCCCATCATAAAATCCTCCAGCTGCAGGATTTGGGGAGAGACTCCTGCCCCACTGACCTGGGGACCCAAGGGCCAGGACCCCTCACTACCTCCCTGAAGGACTCACGGCCCTGCCGAGGCCTCTGTGGCGGCGCTACTGGCAATGACTAGGTGCTTCACGCTGAACGTTAAAGGTACTTTACACGAGAGATTTGATACGGAACATTAAGAACCATTGAGATCACTCATATCAATTGAAGATATAATAACTGAGCGCCATAAAGATCACTGAGGAGCTGGTGAAGCTGAGGGAGAGACATGAAGAGAGATGGACGGGCCTCTCCTCCTTCTCCCACTACCCAGCCACCCCCGCCAAAGGTGTCACTAGGGCTTCCCTCGGCGACTGAGACCTCAGCAGGGGGAGGGGCAGAGGGCTCCTGTCTCTGAGGGGCCTGGGCGGAGCCAGAAGATTCTGTGCATCTCTTGGTATTCTTGGTCAAATATTCAGCTAAGGGGTGGAGCAACGGGGCCAAGGAGATTAGAAATCTGACCTCGTGTGGCCCAGGACACTTCATTCTGTCTCAGTGCTGTGCTCTGAGCCCTGACCCTGGTCACACTGACCCCTGTTTTCCCCCAGGCAGGTCTTGAGCCCAGAGGTGGAGACTCGCCCAGACCCCCACCCCATTCATTCGCTCAGCCCCTCCCTGCGATCCTGTGTGTGGCCTGGCTGGCTCTGCACACCTCTGGGAGGCTCCCTGCCCTGGTGCCGAGGTCAAGGTCACACAGGCCAAGTACTGGGGCTCAGCTGGGACCCCCCAAGGGGCCCCATTCCTGCTTGTCCCCCTCACCTGGCTCAGAAGAGCTGACTGGGAAGGGAGGGGCACAAGTCATCTATCTGACTTTGAAACCCTTGTCTGCTCCTTTGCTGTGTGACACAGGGCAAGCCACTTAACATCTCTGAACCTGGCTGGCCCAGCTGCAATGGGATGATGATGCCAGACTCCTGGGTGTGAGGGTTGTTGGAGAGGACACAGGTAACCCCCTGGCAAGTCCCTGGAACATGCGGCCCTCGTGATGTGGGACTTCCCAGCTCCTGGGGGTCTGTGTGTGAGTCCAGCAGTGGCAACGGTGCCGGGTGAACGGCGGGTGCTGCAGCCACCCTGCCTGAAACAAGTCCTCATGAATCTGCCCTATTCCCCTCAAGCTGACACCCAGCCAGGCTGCCTTCGCTGTCCAATATATTTCATTTACAAGCTGGTCTGTTACCTGACTCATAACCGATCCCCCGAGGGATCAATGCATTCACAGGGCGTCACATACATAACACCTGGTGTGTAATTGCATTCAGTCTCCCTGGCATCTCACTGCACCGTGCGCTCCCCTCGGGAGCCATGGCCACCGCCCCCTCAACCGCCGGCTCGGGGCAGAAGCACAGAGAAGGTGCCTCCCGGCCGCAACGCACGAGAGTGAAGTGCGATCTTAGGAGGATTTCTGCGGTCCTCAGCAGGGCTGGGTCACTCCAGTCTCCGGGGGGGCCTTGCACTCTCTTTTGGTCCCCACGTGGCAGGGCCTCTGGGGCCCCCTCTGCCAGTCTCCCAGGCCTTGGGGCACAGGGAGCTCTGACCAGCTCCAGTGACAGGCACTCCCCCTCTGCGGCCCAGCCCATTGCAGGCAGTGCTGTCAGAAAAGGGCCACATTTATCGAGTACCTTCCTAGACTCTTTAATGTCATCTGCTCAACACTTGTAAAGAAAGGGATTATTTTCCCATTTTACAGATAAGGAAGCTAAAGTTGAGAAAATGACTCTCCGAGGTTGGAGTGTCAGAGAAACGGCAGAGCTGGATCTGAGCCTGTGCCAGGACCCCAAGCCGGGCTCCGACCGTCTGCACTGAGATGAATCTGACCCTCCTCCCGCAGGGGGTCAGCAGGCCAAGGGCCGAGGGTGGACCCCCAGCAAAGCAAGACTGTGAGGTTTTCACTGGGCTTGTGTGCGATGGGGGTGCCATTCCATCGCACACAATGGCGGGAAGAAACCCCAGTGACTGGGCAAGAGCCTGCCCTATGCCCGGCTGTGGCCACGTCCTGGGGGTGCTCTCCTGCCCCTGTGGCCCATGGGGTCAGCTGATCTCCCAGCCCAGTGGCCCCGACACCCCAGCCGATCTCATTTGGGGCGGCTCCAGTGAGGCCAGCGGTGGCAAGCGGGACGCCCTCCCCACCCCGATCTTTCCGGAAGCCTGCGGCGGGGCTGACCTCCCAGTGCCAGGCTCAGCACGGCTCCCTCTCGCTCGTCCCCACCCCCTTCTCGCACCTCTGCTATTGACTCTCCTTCTCACAGACGTGGCACTGTGATGGAAATGGCATCTCGGCTTCTGCACGGGTCCATATATCCCAAAATAGCAGACAGTCCCCATTGTGTGAGGATCTTTCAGCAGAGGCGTCTCCACAGGTACCTACTGTATGGATACGTCTATCCACGTGAACCCGCTCGGAGCCCTGGGAAGCTGTTCATCTCCCGAGTGCCCAGATGGGCAGGGGTGGAGGGTGAGCTGGGGCAGAGGCTGGTTCTGGGCCACACCGCAGTCCCCTGGTCTGTCACAGGCGGGTGACCAGCCCCCTGCCCCACCCGTGTGTGAGGGTCAGACAACGTCTGTCATCTGTGAAAGGCCACACAGACGTCCCTCACCCACACCCTGCATCACGAATGAGAAACAGGCCCAGACAGGCGGTGAACTGACTGTCCAGGGCCCCCCGGCGGGCTGGGCCTGAGTCAGGACACCACACAACCAGGCTCTGAGCGGCCGTCATCGCACACACACACGCGCACACAGCCGTGTACACACAGAGACACACCCAGAGGGAGCTGTCATGTTCAGGCGGGTGGCCATGGGGTCACGGCCTCTCAGGCCCTGCTGGCCTCACCAGCAGGGTCACCACCTGGCCATCTGGGCACTTGGGGAGGCTACGCTCCCCCATCCCTCCCCAGCGGGCAGGGCGTGGGTGTTCAAGCCCCGTGAACGGCACAGGGTGGGTGAGGGGCTCTGGGAAGTCTCCCCCTGCCCCACCAGGATGCCTGGCAGGCCCCCAGGGAGGCAGCGGCAGGTGTCCTCAGGCGGGCAGTGGCCCAATGGGAAAGGATCCAGCCCTGGGTCCAGCGCTGCCCAGCACTGGGCAAGTCTGCAGCCTTGCCTGGTCCCTCTGAGCCTCAGTGGCCCATCTGCAAAGCGGGGCAGGGGTGACGCCCACCTGCACCCCGAGTTGGCCCATGCCTGGCTCGCAGCGGCCCCCAGGACAGAGCCCAGAGCTGAGAGGCCCCCTGGAGGTGAGGGTGGGAGGGCGAGAAGAGGAGGGAGCATCTCCCGGGGCAGCTGCGACTGTGCGTCAGGATGGGAAGGGCTCTCCAGGCAGGACGACATGGGGCAGCGTGGGCACAGAGATGGGGAGGGAAGGCCCATCTCACAGGTGGGGAGACTGAGGCCCAGAGAGGAGGAGAGGTTCGCTCAGGAGCATGGCCCTCGGAGCCGGAAGGGGCTCCTGCCACCTCCCTCCGGGTGGCAATTCCAGAGCAGGGCCGGGCAGGCAGGGCCTCAGCCTTCCTGGCCGGCCCCATCCTGAGATCCCATCAGAGCCATGACAGCGGAACCTTCTCTGGGGAGACGTGGAAACGTCCAGTCCCAGGGCATGGGCAGTCTGAAAGGGACACAGGGACACAGAGCCAGAGCCCCAAGGGCCGGCGGCGCAGAAGCGCAGCCTGTGCACTGTAGCCGTTCATTATCCTTCTGCAGTTGATGAGAATGATGGCGAGAACAATTAGTCTCAGAATTACCGGCAGAAGAGAACGTCAAGAGGAAAATAAATTAAAGAGAAATCCATTCAAGCTGTAATTGTCATACAGTGTATCATAGTCAATCGAATCGCAAATACAAGATTATCCCTTGTCAATTGATTTCAGCAAGTAAACAATTTGGGTATTTAAATTGGAAATTCATGGGGGAAGGGAGAGGGGATTTGGTTAAAGGAAGAACAAAAACTTCAGGCCAAAGTCGGCTCTGGGTCCCTGATGCCTGGTGGCCTGGGCTGGAAGGAGGTGACAGGTTCCTGCCCCGCCTGCAGTTCAGGCGTCACCTCCTCTGGAAGCCATCCTAGCCCCCAGCCAGCCCGCATAGCCACCTGCTCTGGGTCACCTTTGTTTCTGGGTACTTCCACCCCCCCATGCCTCCTGCAGCGTGCTGGGGCTCCTCTGTTACATGTATGAATCTCCCTCCACACTAGGGGCTTCTGGTGGGCAGGGGTCCTGGCTTACTTCCGGGGCGAAGGCCAGGTGAGAAGCAGGTGCTTAGAACATGCGTCTGTCGAGAGAATAAATGGGTGAGTGGATGGTTGAAGGGACGGATGGGGAATGGATGGGCGGATGAATGGGGGTGGGGGGATGGATGGGTGGATGGTTGAAGGGACGGATGGGGAATGGATGGGCGGATGAATGGGGGTGGGGGGATGGGTGGATAGGTAGGTGGATGGGTAGATGGGGGATGGAATGATGGGTAGATGGATGGATGGGTGCAGGGTGGCTAGAGAGATGCTTGAACGGATTAGAAAGACTGCTGGACGTTTCTGAGCTTCTGAGGACAAGTGGCCACTTCTCTGCAAGAACTTCTGTACATGAGACTCCAGAGCCTTCCTTATCTTCCGGCCAAGAAACCATTTTCAAAGCAAAGCAATGCCTGGTGCCTAGAGGATTTCCTGGTCTCCCCGTCACCCTGAAGCAGCCAGCCTTGAGCAAAACGGAGAGGCCCCGGCAAGACCCCTCCAGGAATAGCACCCGTGAGGTGGGGTGACGGCCTGCAGGACGGGGGGTGCCGCAGCCCCCTCTCCCATGGCAGAGCCTATGGAGGTTGTGCCTCTGAAAGTTACTTCCCCCAGCGAGTCACACCGTTTCCATCCCAGGGACCCAAACTAGGGCCTCCCTGTTAGCAGCCGGGAGGACTGTTTCCACGGGCGGGCACAGCACTGGCTCTGCGGCAGTGGGGCTGAGACAGCCACCTGTCTCAGGTGGGAGCAGCTTGTGTTGCCGTGGTGTCCAGTGGAGGACAGCACAGCCCCATTCAGGCAGGCATCTCCACACCCTGACCCTGCAGAATGAAGGATGGGTCCCGCACAGTGAAAGAAGACGGAAGTGAAGGGGGAATTGGAGGAAGTCGGACTTTGCAGAAATGGCCACTTGCCACTCTTCCCAAGAGGTGCAGCCTCTCTCCCGCCCCTTGAACTGGGCAGGCTCACCATTGCTCCCTGCAGACGCAAGAGAACAGTGGAGGTGATGCTATGTGACTTCTGAGGCAGGGTCTCAGAAAGGGATGCCATTTCTGCCCAGCTTTTGCTCTGGGACTGCTTCCCGGGACAGTGGCCCAAGCCATGAAGAAGCCCGGGCCACAGGGAGGGGCCGTGTGCGGGTGTCAGGCCCACAGCCCCAGCTCGGGTGCACCCAACAGCCAGCATGACCAGCTGGCCTGAGGCTGAGCGAGCCTGCGGTGACTCCAGCCCAGGACCAGAGACCAGCTGTCCCTGCAGGGCCCCGTCATAACTGCAGGTTTGGTGCCATTGCTGGGGGGCGTTGTTACACGGCCATAATAACCGCCACAGGGACTTGCTGGGTCTCCTCCCTCTGCTGTCTATTTAATGAATTCCCTCCATGTTTTCTACTCCCCAAGCCCCATTCCAATATTACACGGGCTGCATTAGAGGGGGTCATGTTTGTTATTTAGTCCGTAAACTGCAGGATATTGTGATGGCTTGGCGACAGCTCTAGAAAATATCTTAAGAGCGACAGTGCACGGATGGAACCTGGAGTACCTTCCCTTAGGGAGAGGGAAGGTGTTTTTGTTTTGTTTTGTTTTGTCTTCTGTTTTGTTTGGTTGTTTGCCTGAGTTGTATCCTGTTACGTGGAGGCGTTATTGAAATTGTATATATTTTACAAGGTACACCCTGAGCGGAAAGGCTCCTTGTACGTGGCCCACACCCGAGGCTGGCTCAGCTGGGGGCTCTTGCAGATCAGTGGCTCATGGTCCAAGGTGCCCTGAAGTGCCGAGTCCAGCTCCTGGGCAGAGGGTCCCCGTGGCAGGGTCCTCGGGGGCTCCTGCAACAAGGAGGGTACAGGTATAGCCAGCGCGGGACGGAATCTGAGCCCCAGCCCTCTGCAGGCCTGGCTCCTGTCAGCCTCCTGTGGAGGATTTATTAGCCCCATTTTACAGATGGGAAACCGAGCCTCACAGGGAGGGAGCTGTGAGCGACCCTGGGCTGTGCGACTCCAGCACCCAGGCTGCATGCCGAGATGGCTGGGGGTGGTGGGGGGTGAGGTCGAGACCTGGATGGATGAGAAATGGGAGAGAAGGGATGTGGGTCCTTGAGATGCGACCCCCCCGTTGCACAAACACCTCTTGTCCACCCACTCGGTGCCAAAGCCGAGTTCTTTCCATCACCCCACTCTCCCCAAAAGGTAAGTTCAGTGTGACCAACCTCTGGGTTCCCATAACTCACGTCTGGCCTGGAGACATGGAGACCGGTTCCAAGTTCGGCTCTGCTGCAACATGCTGTGTGACTTAGGGAAGCCCGGTCCCTCTCTGTGCCTTCCCAGGGAAGGAGGGACAGAGTGGGGGTCCTTCCACCCAGGCCTGCTGGTTCCAGGAGGTGCACCATGGATACCGCTGGTCATGTCAACCCCAGCCCGTCCTGTGCTGCCACCAGATGGGTGCCTGCTGGGCGGGCGGGCCTCTTGCTGCCGCTGCAGCTCTCGACCTCGTGGCTGCTCCAGACAGCAGAAACTCAAGGTCACTGTGACACGTCACTCTCGGGTGGGGACTCTCAGAATCCGGCCGGGCATCAGCACTGCCCCGGGCGCCCTCCTCCTGGTCCCGTGCTGCCCTCGGCCTGCCCACCTGAACTCCTCACCTTGAAACACCTGCTCTCACCAGCGCCAGCGAGCAGTGCTGACCGGGCAGCACGGGGTGCTGGGGCCCGTGCAGGCACAGGGAGGGGCCAACCCCCAGACGCCCCAAGGTCAGGCAGCTGGGAGGGAGCCGCGGCACAGCCCGGCCTTGTCCTCCCAGCAGCCAAGCTCCCTCCCCACCCTGCAGGCAAGCACGTCCTCTGGGCTCAATTTCCTCACCTGCAAAATGGGGCCACAACTCCAGCCCAGGGACCTCTACTTGCGGGACCCCAAGCCAATGTCCTCTGCTGCTCAGGCTTCCTGGCCAGGTGGTCTCCTGCCCCCGCAAACCCATATCCAGTCTTGCCCCACCCCCAGGGCTGCCCTGCCCCTGGCCGAGCCCCTCCCCTCAGAAGCCCGCCCCCAGCCTGGCCAGACGTGCTGCAGCTGGCGCCGTGTCCCCCAGCTGCCCCTCAAGCCTCCCGAGGGCCCGAGGGCCTCACACTGGCAGCCGGGAGGCGTAAAATCCAATTTGCAGCCGACACCTCCTCCAGACACCCCGGGCCTGGGCAGCCAGCGGCCACCGCAGCAAAGCTGAGGAAGTGGCCACAGCCTGGGGTCCGCCCGGCTCCACTTGCCGCTGCCGCTGCCCACACCTCAGTGGTGTCGCATTTCTCAGGCCCTGGGCAAGAAAGTGTCGAGAAACTCAGAGCTTCACAGAATCTTGGAAACTGAAGCAGTCTTTGGGACAAAGCAGCCTGGGTCCGGAATGCTTGAGAGCCTCCTCGGCAGAAGACTGGGGCTGGGGAGGGACCGGCAGCGCTGGAGGGCGGAGGGACCGCTGAGCAGGAAGCAGACCTGCAGACCTTTCTGGAATTTTGAGGCCGTGGACTCCGCCTGCCCTGGGGGTCTTGTGTGCGGCCCTCACCCTCACGAGGCCCTGAGCACTACGGGGCCTGGGAAGGGCAATGCTGACCCCAGTCCTGTAATGAGGGGGGTCGGTCTGCCTCCCTGGCACCCGCTCTGCACAGCGCACAGCGGGCGGGGCTGCTTCCTGCCCTCCCCACCCCCCGCAGGGGCCAGGCGGCTCCCAGTGGCCTCTCTGGCTCAGGCCCCTCCTGTTTAGGGATGCCTCCCCCACGCCCTCACTCCCGCAGGAGAGGGAGATCCTGAGAGCAGCCCGGGCCAGGCTCTCCCCACCCAGGCGCGCCTTCTCCGTACCCACCCCTCGGCCAGGCACCCAGAAGCAGAGAAGCTATGATATCACGTCGGGAGCAGCGGGGCCACAGAGCTGCGTCCAACCCCCGCCTGCGTCTCAGGGTGGGGAGCTGTGTGCTGGTCCTTGGGGAGCAAGTGGCAGGACCACGGCTGCGCTGGCCTCCCACGGGGTGGCGGGCGGGATCCTCCCCAGGGGAGCCCTCAGGCGAGGCGGGGGGGGGGGGGGGGGGGGCGGTGCTGGGCGGGGCGTCACCAGCTGGGCCTGGGCCACAGGCCGGTCCCCGGGCCTCCCCCATCTCACATTTCACGCCCATATCGCCACCTCACGCGTACCCGCACTCACACTCACAAACCCATGCCACCCTTCCCCCCCAGCGCGGCCCAGGCTCCATCTCTGGGGTCCCAGAGCCAGAAAGCTGCCGCCCACCGACAGGTGACAGATGGTGACAAGTGCCACCGCGGCTGGCTACGACAGCAGTTTACTAGGCTCTCAGCCAGGCCGGCACAGGGGCAGGGGGTGGCACATGGCAAGAGGCAGGAAGGTGCAAAGCTCTGCGGTCCATCCACGCAGGCCAGGTGACAGCATCAACCTGCAAAGCGAGAGGCTCCACGAGCTCCGGCGAGGAAGCCGAGGCTCAGGTGCAGCGACGACGGGCAGGGAGGAGGCCAGGGTGCCCGCAGTGGCGAGGGGCCATGCGGGCTCCAACAGGCCACCGCCTTGGGGGGCCGAGAGCTCTCCCACGGCAGGGCTGTCAGAGCAGGGGCCTCGCCTCTCTGCTCTGCTGGGCAGGAGGCTAGGTCATTCGGCAGCAGAGACTTGCCCTGGGGAGGGTGGGCCCTGATGACCAGTCTCCATTTCACAGATGAGAAAGTAGAGGTCCTAGGGGCGAGCCGCCGCCCCTAAGCCTCAGGCTCACCCTGGACCCCCTTTCCCTCACCCCGATCCACGGGTGAGTCGGCAGGCTCCCCTCTCCCGGCCACGCGCCCACCTCGGCGCACGCCCTTCCCTCCCCGTTTCTCTCCCGCCCCGGAGCCTCCTCCAACAGCAGAGCTCCGCAGGGCGCCGCTGTCCGGGCCAGAGCCCAGCCCCGGGGACCGGGGGCCCTGGCTCGCCGCCAGCCCGCTGGCTCCGCCGCGGCTCTGGCCAGTCTCGTCCCACCTCAAGGCGTTTGCATGCTGCGCCCACGGCCTGGAGAGCTTTTCCCGGGGAGACCAGCTGGCTCCTCAAATGGCTCGCTCTCAACGAGGCCGCAGCGCACCCTGCGAAAGCTACAACCAGCCTCACCCCAGGCCCGAGGTCAGGAACCTGGACGCCAGTTCTGTGCTCCCCACATCCGGGCCCAGCGGGCTCTGTGATGGCTGCGGTGAAGATGCCAGTGGGCCCCTGGCTCATCGGCAGAGGCCCTGAGGAAGCAGGATCCCCACCTGGGCGTCCCCGGCAGGTGGAGGTGTGCTCCCTCCTCTTCCTCCCCGCAAGCACCCCTGCCCCCAGCCAGGGCCAGCCCAGCAGCAAACCTGAGGACCCCAAGGAGAATCGGCCCCCAGCTGCTCGTCTGTGGGTTCCCTCACCTGCTGGGGAAGCTTGCCCACGCCCTCCCCCCGAGGGGATGCTGAGTCCCAGAGAGGGGCGGGCAGTCCCGCGGGGAGCAGCGATCGCTCCCCACGCCCCACCGGATGCGGACCCGCGAGAGTGACCACCTGGCACCTTGCAGAAGCTGCACCTGCCTCGGCCCCACCCCAGAGAGGCCCTGCCTGTACCTGGCCTGTCTCCTCTAAAGGCCTCACCTGCCATTCTTGTAACCCCATCCTTACCTCCACGCCTGTCACCTCCTCCTGAGCGGGGCGGGGTGGGGGGGGAACCCTGTCCTGAGAGCCGCTGCAGGCCACACCCTCTAAGCTCAGTCTCCTCCTTGGTGAGATGGGGCAACAGTCAGCTGGCACCCCGTCTCCGCCCCAGCTGGCTCTGTGGCTCCAGGGAACTTTGCGCAACTCACAGCCCTTCCCGGAGGTCTGGGCGCGGAAGCCTGTGCCGACCCCACCCCAGCCCTCTGCGGGGGCACCTGCAGCTGCATGAATGGCCTCATGCAAGGTGGGGGTCTCAGAGGAGGGCAAGTGGGGGGCTCCTCCAGAAGCAGCCCCCGCCCCCAAGTGCCCCGTCCCCCGCTCGCTCCTCTGCGGGCTGAGCCTCGGCCATACGGCACTTAAACAACCACTTAAACAACGATGCTGCAGAGGAGACCTTTGGACCCCGACAGACGGGCGGCAGCCGCTGGCAGGATTTGGAAGGCGCTGGGGGCGGGGAAGGCGAGGCCTGAAGGGTGAGCCGCAGGCACCAGCACCTGCCTGGGCTGGGGGTCCGAGGGGCCTCTAGGAAGGGCAGCAGCGGGGCCACCGTGTCTGGAGACAGGCTCTCAGGGCCTTGGGGCTGGAGAATGGCCGTCTTTCCAGGCTTTGCACAATCCTGCCCACCCCACTAGTCAGGGTCCCCTGCACCCCTTTCCCTTTGCTACGGACCCCCCCATGGTGGCCCCTCCCCCGTGGCCTGCCTCCCAGCCCTGTTTCTGTTTCTGCCCCACGTTGTCCACCAACCCTCAGAGGACCCTCACCCGGGGCCACATCTTCCCATCACTCCCCTCCTCTGCAGACCCTCCCCGTCCTGGGCCCTGCATCCACCCACGGCCCCTGTGTTCCCAGGACACAGCCTCAGCCAGGTGGCCCTGGGATCGAACCCTCGCCTTTCTCAGCTGCGTGTCCTGTGAGCCGCTAACTCCTCTGGCGGTTCCCATGCCTTTAAAACAGGCAGGTGTTTGCATGGGCCCTTTCGAGTTGATGTTTATTCTCCTCTCTGGCAGCAAGGATGCCCCGAGCAGCCCTGTGCCACACGCTGGCTGGACACACAGACCCCCAGGCGGATGCAGTGGGCAGGGGGACGGTCAGTGAACCCTCACAGAGAAAGTGCCCAAAGAACGGGCCTGGGCAGTCTGGCTGGGGTGGAGGACGGGGGAGGGCATGGCCGCCCGTGACCTGCGGGGCCGCTGCCCGGGGCACTGAGAGTCGGACGGAGGGCAGCACGGGAGCTGGCCCCAGACAGTCAATATTGACACAGAGATGGTGGGGACTTCGCTGGGCTCTGGGCCCGGGAAGAACGGAGGTGTCCTCCCCAGTGGCTGACCAGGGACAGGGACGGCCTCTCCGCCTGGCCAAGGGTGTGGAGCCTGGGCCCAGCACAGGCTGTGCTAGCCACAGGTGGGCCGTCTGGGGAAACCCCTCTCTGTGCCCGCCCCCCGGGCCCTCCGTGTGGTGGGCACACGGTACTTCCCGTTCCTGCCCCGGCCCCACCTCCTCAGTCCCCCTGTCCTCGTGGCGGCCGCCACCACAGGGGCCATAGGGCCTCACACCCCACCACCCCCGCCATGACTGTGCTCAGCTCCAAACACACTCAGTGAGAGTGAGAGGCCTTCTTGGGGTGCAGACACCACACAGAGACTGGGCTTGGCTCACCAGGGTCCTGAGGGGAGTGGTACCTATCCCTCAGGTCTCTGTCAATGTCCCTCAGACACGTCATTTTCTCATTCACTCACCACACCGCCAATGGCACGCCCACTCCCTTGGTGATGGGCAAACTCAGTTGCCAGGGGACCCAAGCCCAGACCCTGGGGCGTCATCCTCCACTGATGGGATGGCACACTGACCATTGCCTCCTGGACCGAGGCTGCGTGTGGGTCAGTCCTGCCCTGGGAGGGGGGCCCTGGGGGCAGCAAGGTCTCGAGGGCCAGGCAGGGGAGCGCCCAGCACAGACACTGTCTGCGGCTTCTCCCTGGTGACACTCTCTGAATAGCTTATTAGAAATTAATATTTAATTCTCTTCTGTGGGTTTAGCTTAATTATGCAATTTATATTGCAATTACTGAGAAGCACCCGGAAGCAAAACCGCTTGCTTTGAGTAGGAAACAGTCGGGGGGCGGGGGGCCAAGCACAGCTGAGGCTCAGAACTCCCGCTTGGCAGGCTTTGCCCCAGGGGCTCCCCCTGGCCTCCCCGAAGTCCTGGTTCTGCGTGAAGCCCTCTTTCCTCCTTCCGGGTGTCTGCCCTGCAAGTGGGGCCTGGAGCCCCTTCTGAGGGGGGGTCCTTGAAGGCAGGACCCTGCCTGCTGGCTTCTGCGTGCTTCTGGAAAAGCAGGAGGAGGAAAGCTGCCAGGTGCTCACCTGCCTTGCTGGGCTCTGACCAGGGCCCCTGGAGGAGCCCCCCATGTCCTCACAGCACTGCGTCGGGGAGGGACTGTCCCACCTCACGGGTCTGATAGCAAAGCTCCATTGAGTCGGTGACATGTCCCCGTCGCCCAGGAGGTGGCGGCAGGCGGGGACTCAGACCCAGGACCATCCCACCGCACAGACGAGGTCTGTCCCCTACACTCGGCTTCGGGCGGGGTGTCCTCCTGCCCTGCCATGGTGGGGAGGCACCCCCCGCTAAGCCCCTCCCTCCCTCCCTCATCTCCTGCTGCCTGTGTCCTGGGGAAGAGCAAAGGTCCGGGGCTGCGGGAGCCCGTGCCTCCTGCTGTCTGGTGAGTGGGGGTCACAGTGGACACGGGACTGGATGCCCGGGAGGGCAGACCCTGAGCCCCGAGGCCGAGGTGGGCATGGAGGCTGGGACCGGCTTCACGCTTCCCCCTGCCTCGGATGAGCCCCCGTGAGCCTCAGGTGACATCCGTCAGGTGCGCATGCCGGCCCCCACTCCTGTCCTGCTGTCACTGAGGGCCCCGTGCCCCGGGACAGCCCTGGACTGCTGTGTGTCTTCACTGGTCACTGCAGGGGCAAAGTGACCCACCAGACAGGTGCTGACCCAGAGCCAGAAGCCACAGCGCCAAACCTGAGGCCAATGCCAGCTGGGGAGTGGAGGGGGTGAAGGAGAGGTGGATGGCAAGGCCGGGGGCTGCCCCAGGGACAGAGGGCCATGGCTACTCCTCCGGGAGCTGGGCCCGCAGGAGGCTGGGAGGCTGATGCCTGGAGGCTGGGGTCTGAGCGACGTTACCGGGCCTGGGTTTGAGGAGTAAGAAGGGGAACTCGAACCCCTGTTTCTGGGGTGTCTGTGGTAGGGGCAGGTCAGTGGCCAGTCTGAGGACAGTTCCTAGGAGAGGGGGCAGGGGAGGGAGGAATACACGTTGATTGTGCTCCAGCTGTGTGCACAGGGCACCCATGGCCTCACCCCAGCCTTCCAAACACCCCGACAGGCCTCAGTGTCCCACGCCCACTGGGGAGGAATCGGCGCTCCACGCACGGCCTCCCCAGTGCCGCGAGGAGGGCTCCAGCCGGGTCATCGGACTCCAGAGCCACCCCACCAGCTCCAGGCTCCACAGGTGGCCGACCAACCGCTGTGGCCCCTTGGGGACCTGGGGCAGCTGTGCCCTCTGCCATCCCAGGCTGGGACTTGTAAGGCTCCATGCCCGCCCCGTCTCCCAGCCACTGGCAAACAGCACCGTGTCCACCAGCCTCTTCCGAGCTCCTCACACGGGCAAGCTGCCTTCTGTGCTGGCCGCCAGCACTTTCATGCTTTTTTTTTTTTTTTTTTTTTTTTTTGCGGTATGCGGGCCTCTCACTGTTGTGGCCTCTCCCGTTGCGGAGCACAGGCTCCGGACGCGCAGGCTCAGCGGCCATGGCTCACGGGCCCAGCCACTCCGTGGCATGTGGGATCTTCCCGGACCGGGGCACGAACCCGTGTCCCCTGCATCGGCAGCCGGACTCCCAACTACTGCGCCACCAGGGAAGCCCCATGCTTTTATTTTTTTCCACCTTTTTCCTGGTGCAGCCAGATCCCTACGGGCCGGCTGGGTCCGGGTGCCCCTCATGTTGCCATCTGCCGAGCCATGAGGGCAGTGCCCAGGGCTGGGGCAACCACATGCAAAGGGAAGGGGAGCCCGC
Organism: Leucopleurus acutus; assembly: GCF_964270905.1. Classification (NCBI taxonomy): domain Eukaryota; kingdom Metazoa; phylum Chordata; class Mammalia; order Artiodactyla; family Delphinidae; genus Leucopleurus; species Leucopleurus acutus. The sequence continues at coordinate 82,478,979 of NC_139159.1, forward strand.
TGGGAGCGCTTGCCGCTCCTGACAAGTGGCCCCAGGAAGCCTCCTGAACGTGGCCACGCAGTCCAGCCGGGCCTGGCTCTTGCCTCAGTGCTCCACCCACGGCAACACTGTGCCTTCACCTGGACCCTGCCCTCGGCCCGGAGGGCCTCCGTGCCTGACAGGGGAGCCCCTACCCGCCTCGCTCCAGAGCCACCTCCTCAAGGAAGCCCTCCCGGCACAGCTGCCCCTCTCCCGGCCTCCACTCTTCTCCTGGCAGTTCAGCACCTCAAGGGCCTGCCTCTGCCCCGGCTGCGAGCTGCTCAGAGCGAGGCTGGGTCTGACTTCCACCTGGGGCCAACCGGGAGGGGCTAGGGTGCTCCTAGCCCTACAGACAGAGGCCTACTGACGTCTGGGCTGCTGGGAGTGGTGCGTGCGTGTCCTGCCCGAGGTGACAGGGAGGACAAGGCACGGGCCTGCTGGCGAGGGGCCACTGGGTACCTCAGGGAGAAAAAGCCAGCTGCGCCTCGTCTCCATAAACGCGGGCAGGCTCACGGTAACAGTGATACCACTGTGATAGCAATGGCGGTGGTGAGAGGAGACAGCCCCGTCGCGGAGGGCAGGGCCGCTCTGGGCCAGGCGCCCAGCAGGCCTTCGTCACCGATGCCGCAGGGACTCCCAGGGCAGTGCTGATGACCCCATTTCCGAGATGAGGCGGCCAAGGCTCAGGTCGGGGCCGTGACGAAGGCCGCAGTCCCCTTCCACTCCTCCCTCTGCCTCCGGCCTGGCTCGCCTGGCTCTGCCCATCTGCCCGCTGACCCGGGGCTCTGGGAGGCGGGTGCTGGACCCCAGAGGGAGATTTCCATGCGTGAGACCCTAGGGAGCCACACGACCTTCAGGGAGCCTCCCGGCACCCCCGGTAGGCGTGCTTACAGGCTGGGGCAGGACAGGCAGGGCTGCCCAAAGTCACCAGACCCCAGGTGACCAGGCCCCCTTTGGCTCAGCACAGAGCAGCCATCTAAGCCGCCTTCACGAGCACAGCCCAACGACGGCGCCGCTGACCGCCCAGGCCGCGTCGACTGTGTGCAGACCCCGCCCCACAGACCTCAGGGTCACACAGACCCAAGCTGGGACCTGGCACCACAGCCCCGCCCTGTGACCTTGGGCGGCCGCCTAGCCTTCTTGGCGGCGTTCCCCTGGCAGTTCCAACCCCAGAAGGCTCGCCCCTCTACACTGCCCCCTTCTGGGTAAGTCCCTTCATCTCTCTCCATGTCAGTCTTCTCATCTGGAAAATGGGGACACACCAACACCTCCTTCATGGGGCCGTGGTGAGGATTAAGCGAGGTCCTCCGGGGTAAACTCCTACTGAGCGCTCGATGAATGCAAAATGCACGTATGGAGCACAGCCCTCTCCTGCCCCGCCCGGATGACACACTCGGGTCCTAACACTGCAGCCCCTGGGGAGGGGGAGCGGGCAGCTCAAGAGGGGGTTCTGTCCCTCCCTCCTGACCTCACACACGTGCACACACAGGCAGACACAAAGACGCACACGCAGACACATACATGCAGATGCGCACACACACACACACACACACACACACACAGCTGCAGACGCACACATGCACGGAGAAGCCTGGAGGTGAAGATCCCACCACTTGCTTCCCAAGTGGAAATCGATGGCTCTGAGTCGATATTTCACGGCTTTCAGAAAACATTAAAAACTTGATTTGCTCTGAGCCTCTTACATTTCTGTGCCCGTGAAAAAGACTTCATTGATTGCTGCCCAGATACTGTAATGTTCTATTTGCTGAGGCCCAGCCTTGTGACTCGAGCAGGGAGCCACCGAGGACAGGCCCCCCTTGCCCTGGGCCCCCTGCTCCCTCCCCCAACCCCTCCCCATGTCCTGAACCAGGCCCGGGGACCCAGAGAGCTCACGTCCCACACAGACACACAGACAGGTCCATGGTGGATGAAGTTCCACGTGGAAGGAGGTCCTGACGGTGCAGATACTGCGATCGTGGGCGTCCAGGAGGACAGAGGAGTGGGGAGCCCCTCAGATCCCAAGGACTCACCCCCTTCTACAGGTTCCACCAGCTCCTTCCCTGTAGGAGCCGCGGCCGAGACCTGGGCAATCCTGCTGCCAGCCAGCTGCGCCAGTGTACAGGTGACCCAGCTCCCCTGTGGCCTGGCCCCACTGCCCTCACATCCCTGAGGAATGGCAGCCGGGGACATGGCAGTACCCTGGGCAGTGCCGGGCACTCAGAGTCACCATAACTTCTTCTTTCTGACGTCAGGAACCGAGTCCCCGAAAGCCGAGCCTGACCCCCAAACCTTCGTCTACAGGATCTGCACAAAGCGACCAGGCCTGGTGGTGCTTCTGGGGACAGCTGCCCCTTCCTAAAGGGAAACGGGGTCCCATAGAGCGGTCAGGACTGGAGGCCAGGAGCTGGGCTTAATCAGGATGGGCACGGCGGCTTCCGCTGTGTTCTCCCAGATGCTCACCAGGGCTGAGGAAGCCCAACCCTGACCACAGACTCGGTCTACACCTCGGTCACAGGCTGAGCCCCGACCCTGGTCACACTCTCAGCCCCGACCCTGGTCACACTCTGAACCCTGACCCTGGTCACACTCTGAGCCCTGACCCTGGTCACAGGCTGAGCCCTGACCCTGGTCACACTCTGAGCCCTGGCCCTGGTCACACTCTCAGCCCTGGCCCTGGTCACACTCTCAGCCCCGACCCTGGTCACACTCTCAGCCCCGACCCTGGTCACACTCTGAGCCTCGACCCTGGTCACACTCTGAGCCCCGACCCTGGTCACACTCTGAGCCCCGACCCTGGTCCCACTCTGAGCCCCGACCCTGGTCACACTCTCAGCCCTGACCCTGGTCCCACTCTGAGCCCTGACCCTGGTCACACTCTCAGCCCTGACCCTGGTCACACTCTGAGCCTCGACCCTGGTCACACTCTGAGCCCCGACCCTGGTCACACTCTCAGCCCTGACCCTGGTCACACTCTGAGCCCCGACCCTGGTCACACTCTCAGCCCTGACCCTGGTCACACTCTGAGCCCCGACCCTGGTCACACTCTGAGCCCCGACCCTGGTCACACTCTCAGCCCTGACCCTGGTCACACTCTCAGCCCCGACCCTGGTCACACTCTGAGCCCTGACCCTGGTCACACTCTGAGCCTCGACCCTGGTCACACTCTCAGCCCCGACCCTGGTCACACTCTCAGCCCTGACCCTGGTCACACTCTGAGCCTCGACCCTGGTCACACTCTCAGCCCCGACCCTGGTCACACTCTCAGCCCCGACCCTAGTCACACTCTCAGCCCTGACCCTAGTCACACTCTCAGCCCTGACCCTGGTCACACTCTGAGCCCTGACCCTGGTCACACTCTCAGCCCCGACCCTGGTCACACTCTGAGCCCTGGCCCTGGTCCCAGGTGAGCCTTCATGCTGGCTGTCCACTGAGCGCAGGGACTCCGGGTAAGCAAGGCTGCTGGGCGCCATCCTTCCTCACTCTGCTGAGCTCCCTGTACTGCCCCGCCCCTCAGGCCCCTGCGAGCACCAGGCAGAAGTGGGCTTGCAAACCTCGGCAGCTGGGAAGAGCTGAGCCCGGGGGGGTCACGGCCCTGAGAGCCGGGCAGGGGCGCTGGGGCGTGGCCCGGATAGTGCGGGTGGGGACGTGAGGTGGGGCTGCATCTCCCCTCGGAGCTGCAGAAACAGGCACGTGCGAGGCTGTAGGCGCAGGGAGCCTGAGCCCCCCTCAGGGGCCGCTTTTCTCTGCAGAAATAACCCCCCCTGCATGTGAATAGAGCCTTTTCCTTCCTCAAAGCGCTGCTTATATTTAGCCATTTTCCGCCTTTGTCCTCAGAGCAACTCGGCAGCAGGGAGAGAGGCAGACGCCGCAGCCCCATTGCGCTGTGGAAACCGGGCCCAGAGCCGGTGGGCCTCCAGGTCCCACAGGAGCCCCTGCCGCCTGGCCCAGCGGGTGGTCAGTGGTCACAGAGAGCCCTGGGGGTGTCCAGACAGGATCTCTTCCAGCTCGGCGGACACTCCAGAGATGAGGTATCCCTATGTGGGCTCAGGGCTGCCCTGGTCCCACGGCACCCAGAGACACCCACACCCACAGACCCCCACCCAGACAGCCTGGGGCCTGGCTGTAGGAGCAGGAACTCCTGGCTTGTCCTGCCAGGCTCTGAGCTGCTAGGAGCCAGGGACCCCTCCTGCCCTCTGTGCCCATGGGCCACACAAGTGGCTACTGGCTGGCCGTGTGGCCTGGGCCTCAGCCTCGTCTTCCATCTCCCCAGGGATGGGGCCATGGCTTGCAGCCCAGCCGCTCCAGCCAGGGGGCTCATGGAGGGGGATCAGCTGTCCCCAAGGGTCTACATGAGCTGGCCATGCAGCCCTGGCCCAAGAACGCCTCCTTGGGGTCCCTCTCGCACCGAGAGGGGTTCAGGGTACACAGCTGCCCTGCCCTGGGGTGCAGTCAGATCTGAGTGTGCAGCGGAGAGTGGGCCGGAGCAGAAAGTGGAGGGCTGGGTGGCCACTACGGATCCCTAACCTCGGAGAAAAGGATGGCGAGGGGGGCTGTGGATCTGAAGGAGAGGAGAGGCAGCTGGAGGAATCAGGAAGCCCAGGCAGGCCGGCCAGCCCCTCCCCCTGCTGGGCCCACAGCGCTGGGAGTTGTCCCCACCCCAGGGCACAGGAGCACAAGGAGACCCAGTCATCACAGCCCCTCACCCATGGGGGAGCCCAGGCTGGGATGCCACACGCCCTGCCTACGACCGTGGGCCTCAGTCTCCCCTGCGGGACGGTGCTGACGATGCCCACCCCGCAGGCCATGACCAGGGAAACCCGAGGAACACGCGTGCCCCCCAGGCATCACACACATGGAGTTCGACCAGTGCCCTGGGGCCGCCGTCACAAATGACCGCCCCAGCTCTGGAGGCCAGAATCCGAAATCAAGGTGCCAGCAGGGCCATGGTCCCTCTGAGGCTCCGGGGGAGGGTCCTTCCTGCCTCTCCCAGCTCTGGTGGCTCCTCGTGTGCCCTGGCTGTGGCCTCATCTCTAGAGTCTGTGCCTCCGTCTCCATGTGGCCTCCTCCCGTGTCTCTGTCCCTCCCCTTCTGACAAGGACACCTGTCATTGGATTCGGCGCCCACCCTATTCCAGTCTGACCTCATCTTAACTAATGACATCTGCAAAGACTGTTTCCAAATACAACTCACATTCTGGGGTCCTGGGGGTTCGTCTGGGGGGACACAGATCAACCCAGTACAGTGGTCGTTGCCGTTGCCATGGTCACTGTTGCTCCCACGATGGCTGGTTTTGGGCTCCTTGCACGGCCTAGTCAGCGCAGGCTGGGACGTGGGGATGGGCGGCCGGGGGGCGCGGCAGAGACACACCCGCGTGTCTGCACACACCGCGCTTGGGCAGATGGGAACCCACCTGTTTGGAGGACTCGATCAAGGAGGGAGGCCCCGGTGGCACCCTCAGGGACAGGGTTCCTCCCAGGCCCCCACACCCAGAGCCCCTCCAGCCTCTGTACCCGCTTAGCTCACTCATTGGGCTAAAGCGCACCTGCCTTGGAGACCTGGCCGGAGGAGCCGGGGGACATGTCACTGCTCCTGGGCCCTGGCTGGGGGCCGCCTGGGCTCGGGGTAAGACAACAGTCAATCCCGCACAGGACAGCCACGGAACCTCACCCAGACACCAGGCATCACAGCAGGAACACCCACGTCCTACCCGCGATCCTGCCCACTCCCACCACCCAAGCAGCTCCAAGCACCAGGAGTTCTCCTTGCAGGGCCAAGACTTTAGCAGCAGAACCTCCGTGTGTCCTGCTTAATGTTCGTGTCCAGAAGTCCTGCAGCAGAGGGTGGACGGGCTGACCAGGGCCACGTAGGGGCCACATAACGTCTGGGTCACGCGCCACACGTCTTTGGGGAGATCCAAGCCCTTCTGAATCCAGGGCCGCAGGGAGCCTGCCCATCTTAGGAGGTGGGGAGGACCATCAAGGTCACGGATGGGCAATGCCCACTCACAGTAGGCTGACGGTAAATGGGAGCCTCCCTTCCCCAGGCCCCACCTTCTGAAGCTCAGCGCAGACCGGAAGTTGGCTCCTTGGCCTCCTGGCGGCGCCCCAGCCCCACCTTGGGGACAGTGTCATCTAATCAGAAGCAGCCCAGCGAGGACGAGACTCTGGACAGCATGGCAGCCAGGGCTCGCTACCCTGACTTTGCATCTCAGCCTCACCAGGGCGGCTCCGTTCATGACAGGGGCCCTTCTAGGAGAAGTCTGACACGTGTGGCATGTCCTCTGCGAGGGCTGCCGACTGCAGTGACTTCCGTGGGGCTGCTGCAGCACCTCGCCTTCTGCCCCCCACCCCAGAGGCTGTCACAGGCTACGGCGGGAATCGCGGGGGACGGGGACAGGGTACACCCGAGGGTAGCCACGGAGCTCAGTGGCTTGCCTGCTCCTCCCCAACACCCTGGCCTGGCCCCTGCCATGCCCCAGAGCTGGGCCCAGGCGCTGCACACCCGGACGCCCCAGAGCTGGGCCCAGGCGGTGCACACCTGGATCCCCAGAGGAGGCACACTGGGCAAGATGAAGGCCAGCGCCCGAAGGCACCTGACCCTCCTCTGCCCCCTCCCTGAAGCCGGAAGTGTCCTTCTAAAGGGCCAGTGCACGAGCAGGTGGCCTGGGCATGGAAGCCAGCCTCCCAGATGCCCACGGTCAGCCCCCTGGACTCACTTAGGGGCCCATCGCAGCAAGTGGCGCTGACCCTGTTTGAGCAGCAGAACGAGGGTGGCGTCTGCCGGGCTCTCCAGAAGCCCTCACTCTGGGGGAAGCTTAGAACAAGATCCTCCAGCCCCTGTTGGGCCCTCAGATGATGCAGCCCGGCCGACATCCGTCTGCACTTCCAGAGAGACCCTGAGCGGAACCACCCAGCTGAGCCACCACCCAACTTCTGACCCACATAAACTGTGACAGTACACGTCTGCTGCTGCTTTAGGCCCTGAATTTTAAGCTAATTGGTTACACGCAGCAGGTAACACAGACACCCACTCAACACGCTGCGGGGCTCTGGCGGTCCATCAGGGCACCACACGTTTTCTGTCCCAGACCAGCTGCTCCAGGTCCTGCCCGGAGCCCATGCCCTGGAGGACCCCCACCCCATCCCGTCCAGGTCTCAGCACCCCCTCTTCCCCAGGAGCCCGTGAAGCTCCCTGACAACTCTCACCACGAGGGGCTGCTCCCTGCCACCTCCCCGGGCTCCCGGCACAGGCCCGCTGCACGACCCGACACTCTCTGCTCACGACTGCCCCAGGGGCCTTGCCAGCCGCGACCTTCTGGAGGTCAGTGCCTGCACAGAGGGGAGCTGCAGGAGCGCCTCTGCCGCAAGGCTGTGAGTCCCAGGAGCACAGGGCTCCCCTCTGCCTTGCTCACCAGTGGTCCCCAGGGCCCAGCCTGTGCCTGACACAGAGAAGGATGAATGGATGGATAAGTGCACGGGTGGATGGATGGACGGATGGACGGACAGATGGATCAAAAATGGGTGGATGGGTGGATGGATGGATAAATGGACTTATCAAGGATGGGAGGATGGGTAAGAGGAGGACAGATGGACGGTGTGGGGCAGGAGGGGCACTTACCACAGTGGCATCACTTTCGGGTGGAGGTGGCGACGATGAGGACGATGACCAGGACAGTGACTCCAGCCAGCAGGACGTAGCACCTGATCTTGGGTCTCTGCAGCTGGGGGAGAGAGAGAGGTTGCTGTCGTGTCTTGTCCCCCCCCAGCGCCTCCCATCCTAGGGGACAGTGGGCCTCTGACTTGCAAGGGGCTCTGCCCTGATCTCGCACATATTCATTCAAGATCTGCTCTGGACTGGCCCTGGGGCCAGGACCACAGGGAAGGAGGCAGGAGAGCCAGTGGGATTCCCGCAGCTCCAGAGGCAGCCGGGCCGGGGGTCGGCTCCTGGTTTGCTGTCCTCGAGCCAGGATCTTAGCCACATCCCTGCTTGGGACCTTGGATTCTTCTGGAAGCATAGGGTGATGCATGGACTCCACAGGGACACTTGAACCTTAACGAAGATGAATCATGCGAAGTACAGAGCCTGGGGTCTGGCAAGTACCAGACGTGAAGTCCTCACCAGACACTCTTCTTATCCTGTATACCGTTATGGTTATTATAAAGGTAACAACTTCTGGGCCCGCCAGAAGGCCTCAGGGATGGGAAGACACACAGCTCTGGGCTGGGTGGAGGCGGGGTGACTCCCCAGACCGGCCAGGAGGTAGGAGGTAAGGGACCAAGGGGGAGCCTGGAGAAAAGCGAGAGCTTAAAATAATCTGGTAGGTCACCAAGTGTCCGTGGGATGGGGAAGGGGAAGGGAGATGGGCAGGCCCTCAGATCACAGAGAGGTTTGGACAGCACCCCTGAGATAGCACAGTGAGGAACTGTAAGCAGGGGAGTGACATGTTCTAGAGAGTTAGTGAGGAGGCCACTTAGGAAGAAAATAGGAGGCTGGGTAGGAAAGCGGAGGAGAAACAGGAAGGCTGACCCCTGGAAGGACAGGGACCTAGTGCAGAAACGGGAGACCAGAGAGGACAGAGGCAAGACCGGGAGGGGAATCCTCAGAAGCTGGCTGTGACGGGATATTGGAGAGAAGGGAAATAGGTCAAGAATGAGTCCCCAGGGGCTTCCCTGGTGGCGCAGTGGTTGAGAGTCCACCTGCCGATGCAGGGGACACGGGTTCGTGCCCCGGTCCGGGAAGATCCCACATGCCGTGGAGCAGCTGGGCCCGTGAGCCATGGCCGCTGAGCCTGCGCGTCCGGAGCCTGTGCTCCGCAACGGGAGAGGCCACAGCAGTGAGAGGCCTGCGTACCGCAAAAAAAAAAAAAAAGAATGAGTCCCCAGGCAGCTCATCTGAGTCATTAGGTGGAAGTTGAGGCTGGCCATTCTTTCATCCATTCATTATTCCACTCACTCATGCACCCACCTACTCGCCAGCCCACACACCCATCCATCCCTCCATCCGTGCATTCGCCCTTCTGTCCACCCACTTTCAAGGGGGCTCTAGGCTCTGGAGTGAGGGTCGACAGTGGGGCATCTACTCAGCTGTGGGGAAGGGAAGAGACCAGCAGGGACAGGGCAGTGGGCGGTAGTTCCTGGAGTAGGTGGAACTGAACTCTGGTTGGGGGGCCAGTGTCCTCCCAAAACAATGAGTTTTGGGGTGAGGATTGGGTCTAGGGCGGTGTCTCAGATCTGCCGGGCATTGGATGGACGGCTGGCCCCCATCTCAGCTGCCTTGGTGTCTCTCCATTTTGGGAGGGACCCACACACCAGCCTGAAGACCAGCCATCATCAGAACGGCCCTGCCTCCTAGGCCTGGGAACAAGTATTGTCACTGTGTTCTGGGCCAGGATGCTGGTCTCAGAGAGGTTAAGCGACCTGCTCCAGTCTTCACAGATGGTGTGGGGCAGATCTGAGCTTCAGGCCTCTCTGCCCCTCTTCCCAGCTACTGTCACAAGTCACACTGCTGCCCAGACATGCCAGCTGGGAGGGGCTGGGAGGGACCAGAGTGAATCAGACACAGCCCTCAGGGAGCGCACAGCTTGGGGTGGGCAGGAGGCCGGACACCCACAGCCCTCCTGGCAGGGAGAGGGCCCAGAGGGAAAGGTGCTCCAAGCCAGGGGCCCTGCAGGACCCTGGACAGCACCCATGCCCACGGTCCCCGTGCAGCAGGACAGCCACCCCTTCCCGAAACCTTGTGACGAGCCCCACGTCCTGCTCGGGTTGCGTGCACTCAGACCCTCGCCCGGCACTGGCAGGTGGGTCCTGTCGACACACGTCTGCAGATGAGGGGGTGGCTCAGAGAGCCTCCGCTCGGGAACTGCAATCAGGATTCGAACCCGGCGCCTGGCTGCAGAGCCTGTGCGTAACACCACACCCCTCACAGAAGGGCCGATGCAGTCCAGCAAGGTGTGCCCTGAGGGTACTCAGCCCCCCAGCACACCCAGGCCCCCAACGAAGACCGACGAGGACACGTGCGGGAATCTGGGTGCCCGTGAGGAACACAGGCAGGGCAGGCTTCAAACCCCGTCCTCGTGTCACAGCCTGACCACGTGACCTGGGGTACATCCCTGGCCTCTCACCCTCCGGGTGGTCTCACCAGGGTCGCTGTCCCGGCTCTCCCATCGGTGCGGCGCAGGCAGAGCCCAGTGGCATGGCCGGCACTGGCCGAGCGCTCCCCAGCTGCCGGGGTGGGAGGGAGGAGGGGGCGGGCCTGTGCCCGCCCAGCCCGGCCCAGATCAACCTTCCGGGGACCCTCAAGTTGGCCTCACGCTGGACAGCAGCCAAGCACCTGCTCGGGCGTGATCTGCACCAGGCCTGTCCCTCCCTGGTCCCCCCTCGTCCACCCTCCACGCCCCACCCCACCCCCGCCGGGATGAGCAGAGGAGGCGAAGGGAGGCAGGGAAGTTTAGAGCCACAGCAGCAGCCAGGGGACTGGGCTGGGGGGAGCGTGACCCCAAGAGAAGCAGGAGAGGTCACCTGAGGGGAAGCGGGAGGCGCGTGACGTCCCAGGGCCCTCTGAGCCCACACCCAGCCTCCACCAAGCCCAGGCCCTTCCCATCCCTTCTCTTCCCCCCAGCAAACCACGTGGGGCCTCTCCACCGACTTCAAGCGGAAGAGGCGGGTGGGCGGTGACAGGCAGGCCCAGGGGCCACCAGATGCTTGGGCGAGGACATACGGCAGAGGCAGAGACAGGCTTTGATGCTGCGCTCTGCTCCGCAGCCCCCGGGTCCCCTCCTGACACAGGGCAGAGCCCCCAGCCTCCGCTCAGCCCCCACACCTGCAGCCTCGCCCACCGGTAGGGAGCTCCCGTGCCGAGGATCCAGCTCCTGCGGGGCTGGGCTGCCCAGAGCTGCGGGCCTCATCCCAACTGAGTGCCAGCAGCAGGGTGGGGGGTAGGCAGCAGCCCAGGTCCCTCAGCTGGAGGCCGCACCTCGCCCCCCCAGGTGCAACCACTGAGACGGGAGCCCCTCCCCGAGCTCTGGGGAGCAGGCAGCTGCCCTGGACACCACCTCGACTGACGGGTTGACCTTTCCAGCTCCCGATGAAAGGGTATTGACCACATCCATGACCCTCCAGGAAAGCGTAGAGGAGACTTCCGAAGGGGGATCAGTTGTCCTGTTCATATCGCTGCGCTTGATAAGGGAGAGGGTCTGGAAGGGCCCTCAAGGCGCTAGAGTGGGCACGGCTCATCTGTATGGCGCTTGGGCCATTCATAAAGGCAGGAGGGTCTCCAAGCTGGTGGGGGGTGCCCTCGTCCACATCAAGCTCTCATGACCCCAACTGGGCTCCACCCTGGCCCCCTGCTGTGGAGGACACCAGGCCACAGACCTGGGATGTCCATTGTTACAGGCTGAACTGTGTTCCCCAAAGAGACATGCTGAAGTCTTAAACCCAGGACCTCAGAATGGGACCTTATTTGGAGATGGGGCCTTTACAGAGGCCATCAAGTTAAAGAGAGGTCATCTGACCGGCATCCCTGTAAGAAGGGGAAATTTGCACACAGCTTCACAGGGAGAACACTGTGTGAACACGCGCATGGCTATCTACAAGCCCAGGAGGGGCAGAGTCTTCCTCACAGCCGCAGAAGCAGCCAGCGTGTCTTGGCTACTCTAAGCAGTGCTGCAATGAACATAGGGGTGCACGTATCATCTCGAACCACGTTTTACTCCAGAAATATGCCCAGGAGTGGGACTGCAAGATCATATGGTAGCCCTATTTTTAGTTTCTTTAAGGAACCTCCATGCTGTTCTCCATAGTGGCTGTATCTATTCACATTCCCACCAACAGTGCACGAGGGTTCCCTTTTCTCCACACCCTCTCCAGCATTTATTGTTTGTAGATTTTTTGATGATGGTCACTCTGACCGGTGGGAGGTGCTACCTCATTGTAGTTTGATTGGCATTTCTCTAATGATTAGTGATGTTGAGCATTTTTCATGTGCGTCTTGGCCAACTGTATGTCTTCTTTGGAGAAATGTCTATTTAGGTCTTCTGCCCATTTTTTGATTGGGTTGTTTGTTTTTTGATACTGAGTCGCATGAGCTGTTTGTAAATTTTGGCGTTTAATCCCTTGTCGGTTACATCATTCGCAAATATTTTCTCCCATTCTGAGGGTTGCCTTTTCATTTTGTTTATGGTTTCCTTTGCTGTGCAAAAGCTTTTGAGTTTAATTAGGTCCCATTTGTTTATATTTGTTTTTATTTCTATTACTCTAGGAGACGGATGGAAAAAGATATTGCTTTGATTTATGTCAAAGAGTGTTCTGCCTTTGTTCTCCTCTGTTTACAAAAGCCAAGACATGGAAGCAACCTAAATGCCCATTGACAGATGAATGGATAAAGAAGATGTCTTATATATATACAATGGGATATTACTCAGCCACTAAGAAGAATGAAATAATGCCATTTGCAGCAACATGGAAATTATCTGGAAATTATCATACTAAGTGAAGTAAGTCAGAAGAGAAAGACAACATCATATGATATCACTTATATATGGAATCTTAAAAAAATGGGGCTTCCCTGGTGGCTCACTGGTTAAGAATCTGCCTGCCAATGCAGGAGACATGGGTTCGAGCCCTGGTCCGGGAAGATCCCACATGCCACGGAGCAACTAAGCCCGTGCACCACAACTACTAAGCCTGCGCTCTGGAGCCCGGGAGCCACAACTACTGAGCCCACGTGCCACAACTACAAAAGCCCCCATGCCTAGAGCCCATGTTCCGCAACAAGAGAAGCCACCGCAATGAGAAGCCCGCACACCACAACGAAGAGTAGCCCCTGCTCACCGCAACTAGAGAAAGCCCGCGCGCAGCAACGAAGACCCAATGCAGACAAAAATAAATAAATAATTTTTTAAAAAATAGTAAAAAATTTTAAAAGATACAAACTTATTTACAAAACAGAAACAGACTCACAGATGTAGAGAAGGAACTTCTAGTTACAAGGGGGAAGAGTGGAGGGGAGGGATAGATTGGGAGTTTAGGATTGACATGTATGCACTGCTATATTTAAAATAGATAAGCAACAAGGACGTACTGTATAGCACAGGGAAGTCTGCTCAATATTCTGTAATAACCTAAATGGGAAAAGAATTTGAAAAAGAATAGATACATGTACATGTATAACTGCATCACTGCTGTACACTTGAATTAACACAACATTGTTCATCAACTATACTCCAATATAAAATAAAAATTAAAAAAAGAAGTCAAAAAAAAAGGCAGCCAGCTGTGCCGACACCTTGATCCTGGACTTCTGGCCTCCAGAACCGTGAGTCCACCATTTCAGCCACCCAGTCTGTGGTGTCGGTTACAGCAGCCTGAGCTGACTAACAGACCAGGCTCTGGTCGATCTCCTCCGCTGACCCTGGGGAGCAGCGAGGGGCCTTCTGACAAAGAGCTCGTGGGTCCAGCGGAGTCTCGGGCCTCGTCCAGGCCAGCCCTGGGCGCCCCCACAACAGCACAGCTGCTACTCACCTCAGCCCTGCTCATCCACTGCCCTCGCTGCCCTGGGTGCCCTCGGACCCTGCTTCTGACCTCCCAGGAACTGGGTGCAGGACGCGAGGGCCCAGAGACCAGTAAGGCTGAGGGTCCATCAAGGCCGTCACGTCCTACAGTGGAGGAGGTGGCCTCACCAAGGATGCTGTCAGGGCTGCGGACGCCTCCGGAGGTGCTGAGCACCTGCGCTGGGCGTGTCTGGGCAGCAAGGACCACAGGTCACTGTCTGGGAGCAATGCTGGTGGGTGGCCCAGAGTCTCCCAGCCCTCTGTCCAGGTCCTGTCCCCACAGGAACATCACGAGGGCCCCAGGGAACAGGCTCCACGCAGAGGCTCCCAAGACACAAAGCAGCCCTGCCCTGGTGGCTGCCCGCCTCAATCCCCGTGGAGAGGTGCTGGGTCCTACACACTGACCACCACCCTCAGGACAGCCCTGCGAGGGGCCCGAGCACACCCATTTCAGAGGTGCGAACACTGAGGCTTGGGAAGTGCAGCTCGCCCACAGCCCCTCAGTAGGGGTGTGGGGACAACGCTGCTCAGAGACCCCACAGAGGGAAAGGGCGGAAGAGGACCCCAGGGGGACAGGGCGGGTGAAGCCAGCATGGGGACCTCAGCCCTGCCTGGCCACCCAGGAGGGGGTCTCCCGCCTGCCTCCCGCCTCACCCCCCACACTCCGGGTGCCCGGCTGTCAGCCATCAGCTGATTAATCTCTTACACGGCAGCCCCACGCTGAAGGAGGCTGATGGGGCTGGCGGTGGGGAGCCAATTAACCTGAATTACGCTCTTGATCGGGGCCCAATTAGAGTCAGCTGCATGGGGTCAGAAGCAGTCCTGGTGCAGTAATTGTTGAATTAATTCCCTGGCTGGGAAGAGCTGCACCTTCCCAGCCCCAGCACAGGTGCCGGCTGGCTTCCCGCCACTTCAGTGAGGCTGCGGCCTCCCCCTGGCCTGGCCTGGCCTGGCCCACTCCCGCTGTGAGAAGGGGTGGCTATGTGAAGGGGGCTTGCTCGGCACGTCCCAGCCCTGCAGGGCCTTCCCACATGTCCCTCCCTCTGCCTCTGCAGCTCTTCACTCAGAGAACTCCTCCTCAGTCTTTAAAACCCAACTCCAGCATCACTGCCTCCAGGATGGCCTCCCAGGTGCTCCCTGGCTGCAACGGGAGCTGTCTCTGGGGTCCCTGGCCCTGCTTCCCTCTGCACCAAACTTGCCTCCTTCCCTCTACACCTGTTGAAGGTGACCATGACCCTCAGGAGGATTGCTGCCCCGAGCTCAGCAGGACTCAGTGGAAGCAAGTTGCCCGAGAGGAGCAAAGCAGCCGTCCCAGCCATGGGGTCCAGGGAGGGGCTCTGCACACACGGCCCTCAGGCCTCCACAGGCTCGCGCCCGCAGTGAGGAAGGGCGGACGCCGGCTGGTCAGTCCAATGCGCTCACCCACGTGCTGTCCTCTGCCTGTTCCCCCGTCCCCTAGAATGAGGGCCCAGGGTGTGCAACCCAGCAAAGACAGCAAGTGCGAGGCACAGGGGCTGGAGGTTGTTGGAGGTGATCCTGGCTGAGCAGGGCAAGGAGGTGACCCCCGGGGCCTGCAGGGGCCCGGCCACAGTGAGAAGCAAGACGCTGACTCCCAGAACACTGGACAAGCAGGGCGTCTGAGGCAGCGGAGGGCAGGAGGACGCCGGCTTAAAGTGCTGACACCCGCCCCCAGGCTCCTCCCTGGCCCCGGGGACAAGGGCTGTTCTCTGGAGGAATTCTCTGAGACCCTGGGCTCTGGGACTCCAGGCCCAGTGAGGGGAGCAGAAGCTGGGGGTCAGAGCAGGGCTCGGGGTAGAGTCAGCAGCGCCGGCCCTGAGCCCCGCAGGGAGAGCTTTCTCCAAAGACCCAGCCGGCCCAGGGAAGCCGCGACCCCAGTAAAGTTCACGATGGCTCACACTTCTCGGAGCCCCTTCCAGCCAGCACGTTAGCGCCCCAGCCCTAAGTACACGCAGACATCAGGGACCCCAGATAGTTGCAGGGTACCCATTGCAAAGGACAGAAAACAAAACAAACACAGAAACTCAAAGACAGAGTCAGTGCAGGTCACAGAAGGGAACTTCCGACAAGTAACACAGTCCTGGAAGAGCAAAGCAAGCAGTGGTAGCAGAGTCCCCCGGGACAGGCCCCAGGGGAGGGGCCCGGGGGGTGGGTGTGAGAGGCCCCTCCAGGCCCGCCCCCTACACCCGCCTGCTGCACCTGCACCCCAAGATGGCGCCAGTGGAGTGGCCGAAGGAGAGGCCCCAGCCCCGCAGCCCTGCGCTGGGGATGGGCCTGGTGGGAGCGGGATGCGGAGGCCCCAGAGCAGCTCTGGGGCGGGACGTGCAGGCCCGGCGCTCCGCCCCCTCCCTGTCCCCTCTGGCCCCACTGGTTGCCCAGCCTGGACTGCCCCTGCCAACTGCTCTTGGACTCCTCAGCCATAGCAAAGTCGTGGCCACGGCAGGCAAGGCAGGAAGTGACCTAGTGACAACCCGGGCTGCACAGTGCACGCTGCACGGGCCCACGCGTCCCCCAGACACACCAGAGGCGAAGCAACTCACCCATACCCGTGGCAGGACCTCAGCCTGTCCTGGCAGCCCCCCTCCCCGCCCCCTCTTCTACGCATTCCACCCCCGGCCCAGAGACTGGCCTGCGCCTGGCTCCTCTGTCACACCAGCCACTCTGAGCTGCTTCGGGCAGTCACCTCCCCTCTCTGAGCCCCAGTTTCCTCATGTGACAACGGGGGACAATGACACCCCTCGCCATGGATTCTCTGAAGGTGGATGCCCCTCCTGGACCCGGCACGGCTCATTTCTCTGTCCCTTCAGCCTCCAGTTCGAGGGCAGCCCCGTCACAGGTGTCCCAGGCCAGCAGGGCCCGCATACAGTAGGTGCTCACGGAAGCGCGAGCCTCTTCCGGGGCCCAGGGCTGGAGGCCGGAGGCCCAACGTGTGCTGAGCCATCAGGCCAGCCCTCTGGCAACTTCTGGACTCGCTGTGCTGTGACGAGTGGGCCAGATGGGCTCGGGCCCTGGAATCCCCTGTCTCCAGCAGATAGGGGCTCTGTTGCCGTGACGAGTGGGGCAGATGGGCTCGGGCCCTGGAATCCCCTGTCTCCAGGAGATAGGGGCTCTGTTGGGGAGGACGGAGGGAGGGGCGGGGTGGGAGGGGTGAGGGCATTTGAGCATCAGGTGCCAGCTTGGGACTCAGTGGGACCAACACCCACTCTACTCCCTCCCCCGCCCCGGCTGCCACCACCTGCAGGGACCCTGGGGGCTGGTCCCCGAGGCCCTGGGGAGCAGGAAGCCAGAGAGGGGCGACGACTCACCCAGGGGCTCCCAGCGAGGGGGACTCCTGGGGCCGCGCGGCCTCTGTTGTCCTGCCTCGACCCGTCTCCCCACCAGCCCCTTCCCTCTGACCCTTGGGCGCCCTTGTCCCCTCCGCAGAAGCCACTGGGCCTTCACCCCCTTCCCCAGAAGCCGCTTCTCAAACAAATGTATTCAGAATACATGACATTTCAGAAACATCTATTTGTATATATTTAGACTCCATTTCAAAAGAATTATTCAAAATCGGAGCCATTTGGATGGATGGGTGTGGAACGGATTGTTTCTTAAGTGTTAGCATCAAAAATACCATGTTTTCTAAGTGGATTACAAATGCTGTAATTATTGAAATGGGCACATTCAGCTGGGGGAAGATTTCAGAATTATGACTTGATTTAGGGATTCTGTGCCCTAAGACAGGGCCTCGGGGCACGCACCCCGAGGCTGGAGCCTGAGGGCGGCTGAGAGCTCTGGGCTCGTCTGCTGCTCCATTGGGAAGCTGAGGCCCCCTAGGCGAAGCAGGTCCTGCACGGGCCGCAGGCCTGTCCCTGCAGGGCCTGAACTGTCCTTGTCCACTCTCCAGCTGGCTCAAGTCCTGACCAGAAGGCTGGGTCCAGTACCTCCGGGGCCGGAGCCCCACCCCATGCCCGCCCCGCTCCTTGATCGGGACAGGCGAGCTGGTCTGCCCTCCCGTCCCCGACCATGACTTCCGGTTGCAGGGCGTGGCTGGGCCAGGCCTGGCACCCCACCCTGGGCAGTGTTGCCGGTGGGGACAGAGGAGGGCCGGGAGCCGGACCCCAGGCACCGGCTGTAAAATGGGCCAGGTGACCGACCTCGGGGGTGCCCAGGGGCACAGCACCTGCCACATGCCAGACCCAGAGCAGGCTCCCTACTGGTCAGCAGCTCAAACAGAAGGTCGCTGGTGAGTCAAGCCCAGCCTGTGTCCTCCTGCCGGTGGAGGCCACACTGCCGGTCAGCTCGGCTGAGATGCAAAGGTGGCTGAACCAAGCCAGCGGTCGGGGCCGGGCTCTTCCTGCCACACTGGTGGGGGGATCCACTGGTGGGACCTCCTCCAGGTTCAAGGGCACTCAGTAACAGCTAGAAGGCTCCACATAGGCTCCCCGGCCCAGCAGTGCCACCGGGGGCTACACAGGAAGTGACGGGCAGTCACGGCCACACGGTCCCCGCAGCCACTGTGAACCGGAGATGCTCCTGAGGCCGCCCCCAGTCAGGCGCTGGGTCGGCAGTCGGGGCACAGCCAACAGCAGAGCCTCCTGCGCCCGGGGAGGCCCGAGGAGTGAAAGGCGAGGGCAGCCTCCCCACCGGCAGCTCCCATCTGTGTAACACGTGTGCACACGCGTGTGCGTGATGATCCGATCGCTGGAAGCATCGTAACTGTTATGTTGTCAGCAGTGTTTCCCTTGGAGGTGGGGTTATGGGGAACTTCCTGTTTGATTTTTGGTTTTGTGTTTTGGCTGCAATGAGCTTCTGTAACAAAGTTCCTGCTCCTCCAGACATCCCCCCACCCCACCCACCGGGAGGCGCACAGGAGAGGCAGGAGGAGGAACCTGTGGGGCCGCAGCATCCAGGCTGAAACTCATGCCCCAAAGAGGTCACAGCCCCCGGCCCTCAGCCCTGACCCCCATTCCCTCGTTTCTGCACTGAGCCTCCCCTGGGCACCTTCCCTGTGCCAGATGGCCTTGTGGACACATCAGGCACGAGCAATCCCACCAGGCTACCTCTCCCCAGTCTCCGAGCACAGTCCAGGCCGGAGGGCAGTACGTGCCAAGGCCCCGAGGCAGGGGACACTTGGCGTCCCTGGACCAAGGGGGCAGTGCTGGCGTGGGCTGAGCGGGGTAGGGGCTTCCACACGCACTATCCCTCCGCCTGGGTGCTCGTCCCCAGATATCACGCGACCCAGCCCACCTCCCGCAGGTCTCTGCCCATTTGTCACCCTGTCAGCTGTCCCTTGCTGACCATCCTATCTAAGAGGGCACCTCCTGCTCTACGCACTGGCCAGCCCTCCCCGACTCATCTCTCTGCTGGTTCTCCCAGGAGCCGAGCTGGATGTCTCCTTCACTCCTGGTCGTGTCTGCTTCCCGTCACGGCAGCGTCAGCTCCATCAGGGCAGGGTCTTTGTCACTATCGTTCCCTGAGCCCTGGGAACAGCGGCTGGCACATGGTAGGGCTGCGTTGGTGACCAATACCACACAAGGAATCCACAGGCCTCACACGAGTTGCTCCATCTAAAAGGGCCCGGCACGAGGGCGGCTCCCTGAGAACGGGCAGGTCTCCGGTCCCTGCCCCCCCGCGCTAGGCGGGCGACCTGGCCCCTCTGAGCCTCAGTTTTCTCATCTACAAAACGCGATAATGAACGGGTCTCGTGGAATCCAAGGAGGTGACGCAATGGTCCCTGGTGACTGCACGCTGTGGACATGCACGCTTTCATGCTTGTTAATGAACAGCCCCAGACTCTAGGGGATCACCCTGGGTATGGCTGCTCCCGGGGTGAAAGCCCAGGGCCCCCCGCAGTGTACGCCGGGCAGGGGCAAGACGCTCTGCACCCTGGGGGGTCAGACGCTTCTCTCGGGCAGCGCGCATGACGAGGCTGCACTCGTGTTCGTCCGTGCTGGGCTGCAGCCTCCACGCCTGCCCCTGGCAGCTTTTCAACACATCCTGCTTACAGTGAGTGTCAGAGCGGGGTTGGAGGGCGGGCCTGTTAGAGACAAACCTCTGTTTGCTTCTCCCCGTCCCTCCCATCCTGCCCCACATGCCTGGGCCTCCGAGGTTCTCACTGAGGGTGGCGGCGTGCCTGCCCCGTCCAAGGAAGCCCATCTATTTTACTTAATGACGTGATTACGCCCCACCTCCGCCAGCGATTTCTCCAGGAGAAGGAGCCTCTTTGTCTCTTTCAGGCACCGGGACTCTGGCCTCTGGTACCCCCACCCCTTCCCGGCTGCACGGGACATGCACAGGCTCCCCAGACCCCGGGGCCCTCTATGCACGGCTTCCCCGGGCCCCCAGGTCACCCCCCGTCACCACCACGCCAGGCAATTCCGTCCCCTCTGCCCCCGCTCCTTCCGCCACCACCAGCCGAGCGCCCGCACTGGGTGAGGACCCGTGGACCCCAGCCAGCGGCTCGCCACCGTCCAGCAGGGGGACGCCCAAGCAGGTACTGAGAGGCAGAGGACGGAGAGAGGGTCTCCTGCTCCCGCTCTGCCTGTGTGCTGCCCCCGCACGTCTGCCAGTTCCTCCCAGGACCCCCTTTCCCCACTCCACCCCAGTCTGCAACAGAACCCTGCCCTGCCAGCAGCACCCAGAGGCTGCCACGCCCCCCGCCCCTGTCCCCAGAAGCATGCCCTGCATGGCTGGTCCCTGTCCAGTCCCTGTGCCAAGTGTGAATTCTCAGAAACCCCACAGCCTGACCCTGCCCTTGGGACTCCCTGTCCCTGCGAACCCAAAGGTGTGAGCCGAGGGAGAGATGCGCAGGGCAGGCTGTGAACCTGCAGCCCCTAGCACCTCCTCCAGGGAGGCCCCCAGGGTTCTACTCTCCTGTGTGGGCACAGGTCTGCTGGTGGAGAGCCCCTGAATGTGAACCCAACCGTACCACTTCCTAGCTCAGTGACCTTGGCCGGTCCTCGAACACTGAGCCTGTCTCCTCTTCCCAAATGGGGTTGAGCACGGCCACTGCCCAGGCTGCTGGGAGGATTAAGAGATCTCATGAGTGCTGAGCCCAGAGCCTGGGGCTGAACAACCAGGAAATGAGAAGCATTTGTCTCAGTGAGACGCCTCTTCCCTGGCCTTCTCCTCCTCAACATCATCATCAACATCACAGACAAGGGACCACAATCTACCCCCGCCCCAGACAAGGAGAGGAGCAGGGAAACAGAGGGGTCACCCCCCTCTCCCGGGCCCACCATGTCAGGCAGTGCTGACTGCGAGACCCCACCCCCAGCCTGCTCTTGACAGTTAGAGGCACACTCTTTGGGAGTCTTTCCTTTGGGTTCAGGCAAAAAGGACCCACCTTGGGAACACCGAAGTCTGTGGGGAGGTGTCCCCATGGGAGGGACAGGGATGCATCTGATTCCCCTAGGCAGAGTGTCACCCCTTCTCCCCACCTCCCAGGAGGAGGCCCTGCAGCTTCCACAGCTGTTTTGGCCCCCGATTCCTGGCCTGGGCACTTGCCAGCTTGCCCTGGGTGGGTCCTGGAGGAATCAGTGTCCAGTGCAGGTCACATCCTCCAGACCCAAGCTCAGCGAGGAAGCTCGCGGTGCTGGGCTGACCTGGCGCTCCTGGGACCCCTCCCACTGCAGGACCCTGGAAGGGGTACTCTTTGAGTCCCATCTGAGGGGGTGGTCTCCCAGGAACTCCCTCCTTCAGAAAGCAACCCCAGAGCGTTGGGCAGGAGAATCAGGAAGCAGGGCTGAGACGTCAGCAGCCGGCAGGGGGGACCACCCAGGGGCCACGCTGCCAACCTCCTGCAGAAAGGGAGGCCAGGATCCACAGATGTGGTTACAACACCGTAGCGGCCCTGGCAGCTGGAAGAGCAGAAATAAACGCTCTCTGGATGAGAAGTCCCCCAGTTCCAACTCAGTGAAGCCACAGACTCGTAATCAAACATCATCAAACCAGGAAGAAGGCAGGCAGGTCAAGAAATAGATTAGACACAACCAGAGACTGTCAACACTGAGGGAGACACAAGGATAAAACGTCTAAAGAATGGCAGATACGGTCATCGACAGGCAACAAGGGACTATTAAGAATGAACAGAAGATCTGAAAAAGATATGAACTTCTAGAAATGAAAAACATGATTTTTTTTTTTTGCGGTATGCGGGCCTCTCACTGCTGTGGCCTCTCCCGTTGCGGAGCACAGGCTCCGGACGCGCAGGCTCAGCGGCCGTGGCTCACGGGCCCAGCCGCTCCGCGGCATGTGGGATCTTCCCGGACCGGGGCACGAACCCGTGTCCCCTGCATCGGCAGGCGGACTCTCAGCCACCGCGCCACCAGGGAAGCCCCTGAAAAACACGATTTTTGAAGTGAAAGACTTAGTTGACTAGTTAAGCAGAAGATGTGACCCAGCTGTAAACTTAGAGGCATACCCGAGTGAATCAGCCATTATCCCACAAGACAGACGGGGACCGGAAACACAAAAGAGACAGTAAAGGCGGCGGGACAGAAGGTGGGGTTTCTCACGTGTGCCCAGTTAGCGTTCCAGAATGGCAGGGAGTGTGGGAGGCGAGAGGACAGGCACTATGTAAGGGGTGACAGCTGCACGTTCCTAGGACTTACACACACCGGCATCCACTGATCCAAAAGCACACAGAGCAGAAGAAAAACAAACCCACATCTGGACAGACCTTGGGAAACCGCAGAACTGTAAGTACAAAACAAGATTTTCCACTGGCTGGGGAAAGACAGATCCCGATAAAACTAAGGCAGGCGGACGATCAGCAGACTCCTCGGCAGCAACGATGGAAGCCGGGTGGCACTGGAGGGAAATCTCACGCTAGAAATCTGGACCGAGCAACACCTCATGTGAAAGACAACATGGGCAAAACGGCGTTAAAGACAAACAGAACCCGTCCATGTGATCACCAAGAGACCTGTCCCCAAGGGTGACATCCAGAAAGGAGGAAGAGCCCAGAAGATCTGAGATAAAGGAGTGACTGGTGACCAAGGACATGACACCGCTGAGTCGTAATCAGCACGGGCTGCAAAAATCACACCATCCCAGGCGTGAGGTCCTTAAAAAACAGAGAACTAAGGATGGGGGTGAGAACAGCACGTGAGCTGGAGGCAGTGACCTGAGCTCAAGTGCTAAGAGGCCCACGTGTCCGTCAGGAAGGGAGAGAGGGTGACGATGTCTGCCTTTAGACTCTGTGGCAAAATTTCAAGGGAAACAAATGAAAGGTTGAAATAAAGTGTACGAAAAATTGAACTAACTTTTAAAAACAATGGATTAAAGAGACACGACTAAACCCGTTTAGATTAGAATCCTGGACGTCAAAGAACGTTACTGGAATAATCAGTGACACCCGAATGGGATCTGTGATTCAAGAGAGTATTTGATGAGCGTTAATTTGCTGGTTTGCTGGTTACGCAGGAGAGCGTCCTGGCCCTCGGTAATTACATGCTGAGGTGTTAAGGAGTGACGGGCATCGTGGCCGTTAAGTGATTCTCAGGACAAAGAACTGTCAATGACTGGGGAGTACGGCTAAAGGATACAGGAACTCTGGGTCCCGGCTCTGCAACTTTTATGTAAATTTGAACTCTTTTTCAAAACAAAAAGTTTAAAACTCTAGTACTAAAAAGTAAAGCAGCTTTCAAAACTAAAGATAAGTATAAATCAGAAAGTAAGATGAGATAAACAAGAGCTAATATATCAACAATGGCTAAAGCTCGGCCAGGGAAAGAACGAGAGCGTCACAATGGATTTTCAAATCCAGCTCAATGCTGGAGACATTTCAAAAGCATAAAGGCACAGAAATATCGAAAATGAAAGAACAGGAAAATATATAGTGAAAGCATTAATCAAAAGAAAGCTGGAATAGACCCACTGAGAGCAGACAATATGGGTTTTAAGATACAAAGCACCAGGACTTCCCTGGTGGCACAGTGGTTAAGAATCTGCCTGCCAATGCAGGGGACGCGGGTTCGATCCCTGGCCCAGGAAGGTCCCACATGCCGCAGAGCAACTCAGCCCGTGCGCCTCAACTACTGAGCCTGCGCTCTAGAGCCCGTGAGCCACAACTACTGAAGCCTGTGCGCCTAGAGCCCGTGCTCCCCAGCAAGAGAAGCCACCGCAAGGAGAAGCCCACGCAGCGCAACGAAGAGTAGCCCCCGCTCGCTGCAACTAGAGAAAGCCCGCGCGCAGCAACGAAGACCCAACGCAGCCAAAAACAATAAATAAGATAAAAAGCACCATGTGGGATAGAAAAGGTCACTTCATAATACTAAGAGTTTCAATTTACCGAGATTATACACCCATTCTACACTCTTATGCAGCCTGGAAAAAAGAGCCACAGAACATATAAAGCAAACATTTACAGAGCTACAGGGAGAAGTTTCCAAGTCGAGCAAATGGGGCACAAGATTTCAACAGATTCCTCTCCATTTATGATAGGCCAGGCAGCCCACAAAAGCTAAAGACAGAGAAAATCTGCACTACCAAGTGAACAGCTTGGTTCAGTGGACACTGGAAGAACTTCCCGTGTCTGTGCATTTGAAGCATGCACATTCTTCTCAAGCACATTCTCAAGTATGGAATATTTACAGAACTGGAAAGTTCTAGGCCATAAAGCAAGTCTTAGCAAGTCTCACATAAAAGAAATCCTCTAAACAAAATGCGACTGTTAGAAGGTAACAAAAAAGAGTAAATTTTAAATCCCCGCGCATTTAGAAATTTTACCAGTCATTTCTAAATAACTCATGGGTCAAAGAAAAAATCATAATAGACGTAATATTTTAAATTAAATGACCATGGACATATGATATATCACATGTTGCAGGGGCGTAGTAAACGTGGCCCTTTAAGGGAGATTTATAGACTCGAAATGCTGATGTTAGAAAAAGAGAAAGGCTGAAATTTCATGGGCTGAGCATCCAGCTTTAGACATTCGGAGGAGGAAGAACTACCGTACAACTCAGAGACAGAAGGCGAGGAGATGACGAAAAGTAGAAAGCAATCGAAAATCGAAACTAGCACAAAATAGAACAACAAAGCCAAAGACACTAATTAAAATGACAAACCTCTGGAAAGACTGATCAAGGCAAAAAGGAACTGGACAGATAAAGTAGGAATGGAAAAGGTACAGACCTCAGATGAATGGGACACTGTGCAGTAATAAACAAGATTATTAGCACCCAGAGCCGCCACATCTGAAAACCTAGACAAGTGGATAGATTCCTAAAAACAGGTGACTTACCAAAACAGAATCTAGGATAAAAAAGAACCTGGGGCTTCCCTGGTGGCGCAGTGGTTGAGAGTCCGCCTGCCGATGCAGGGGACGTGGGTTCGTGCCCCGGTCCGGGAGGATCCCACGTGCCGCGGAGCGGCTGGGCCCGTGAGCCATGGCCGCTGAGCCTGCGCGTCCGGAGCCTGTGCTCCGCAACGGGAGAGGCCACGTCAGTGAGAGGCCCGCGTGCCGCCAAAAAGAAAAAAAAAAAAGGACCTGAATGATCTGTGTGTGCTATGAGAACTTATAATATAGAACAGACGATGTGAGAGAATACATCCCTAACTCATTCTATGAGGCTGATATAAACTTGTTATCGAAATCAGACAAGATCAGGAAAAGTAAGGAAAGGTAGAGGCCAATAGAAGCAAAAATCATAAATAAAATAGTATCTTCAGTGAAGGTTCTTCAAATTAGAACCTTCAGTGAAAGTGAATCATCATCATCATTATTTACTATTACTATTTACTCTGGCACGAGTGTGAGAAAAGCTACACATGCCATGCACCACATTAACAGATTAAAAGAAAAAAACCAAATAATCGTCTTAACAGATGTATATATATACAATGTAACTGAACACCTATCCAATACTTTTTTTAAAAAAAAGTCTTATCAAGCTCCTAGCAAATTTCCTTCACCTGACGAAGAGTACAATAAGTCTAAAATGAACATTCTTAACGGGGTAAGGTTGGAAGCATTTCTTTTAAAATTAGGAGCCAAGCAAGGATGCCCGTGGTCCCTCCTTCTAAGTCAGGGCCCACCAGGGCTCCCTGCCCACACAGTGGCCAGGGAAGAGAAATTGCAGGCATAGGTAGAGGGATGGAAGAAATACCGCTGCTGCGATCAGTAATAACAGGACTATCTTCAAAGGAAACCCGACAGAATTCTTAGGCAAAGCATGAGAAATAATGAGACCTTAACATCTGGCTGAACATAGACTCAGTTCACAGAAATCACACACATTTCTATACAGCAGCACCATGCTGGCACAGGTACTGTTTATAGAAGCAAATAAACAAATACATGTTTAGGACTACATCTTTAAAAATGTATGAGATATATATGGAGACAATCGTTTAAAATGTATTTTAAAACACTTTAAAAGACATAAATATAATAGAGAGATATATTGCGTTCGCAGATAGGAAGTCCCAATATCACAAGGATATCAGTTCTTACCCATCTATGAGCCACAGATTCAATGCAATTCCAATAAAAAATGCTAACAGGGCTGTTTATGGAACCTGACGAGGTGATTCTAAAATACATACGGGAGAGCAAAGGGCCAGGGAGACCCAAGCTGCTGCTAGAAATAATAGGGGTGGGGTCCACCTGCCAGACAGCGTCATTTAGCACAAAGGCGGAGTGATGAACACAGGGAAGAGATGTGTGGGGAGAGGGCTTGGCAGGAAGAGGAGGGACCATGCGTGGAAGCTGCCGTGGGACAGCGAGCAGGGCGGTGGACGAGGGGGGTCTTCAGACACGGTGAGGGGGACTGAACACCCGAGCGGGAATGTAAGAGGCAAAGCTGGGAGAAAACAAATGAGAACATCTCCCGGACTTGGGATGGGGGCGCCTACAGTGTGCAGGGACCCCCCGGAGCTGTCGGGAGACCCCACGTTGGGGGCGGGCAGTGACGCTGGCAGCAGGACCAGACGCCCAGAGCAGCGGCGTCCAGGCTAGAACACCCGCGCACGTGTGTGTACCTTCCACAAATCGCCAAGGAGGTAAGACAAACAATCCAAGTGTTTAAATGGGCAAAAGGCATGAAGACCTTTCACAGCAAAGGAAACATAAATGTAAACGTGTGAAAAACTCCAACCGCATTAGTGATCGGGGAAATGCAAATGAGGACCACAATTACATCCTTATTTTACTCCCACCAGACCGGCCAAGAGCAGGGAATCTGACGATATCACATACCGGACGGGCAGAGCCCACAAATCACTGTGGGGAGTGTGACGATCGACACCCCCTTTGGAAGACAACTTAGTCTCATCAGGTCAGGTTGAACCGTCCATGTGCCCCACTCCCAGGTCTCAACCCAGAGAAACCCTTCCCTGCCAGGAGCGGACTCGGGGCACACGCTCTCCCTGCCCCTCCCCTCCCCCTCCCCAGCCGCGTCCCAAAGTCCTGGCTTCAGTCGAGGGAGGCAGCCTGACCAGACCCCCAACCTAGGGTCAGGCAGGCGGGGTTCCAGTCAAGCGTAACTGGGAAGGCCCCGTAGCCATGCTGAGCCCTGGGCCTGTCTTCCACATGGGCACAGGGCGACCCCGGCTCACCGAAGATCGCAAGTGAGCTGACACCTGCACACGACGAGGCCAGTGACCTTGAACCCAAAGCGCGTGGTTCACGCTCTTCTTGCCAGGCGTTTCTGCTGATGTGTGGCAGGTCCCGCTGCATGCCAGCATGCCCTGGGTGCCTGGGCACAGAACGAGCCAGGAGGTCACAAAGGCTGCTGCCCAACGTGGCCGCAAAGCCCACGTGTGCCTGAGAGCACCCCACCCCTGCAGCTCTGCTCCTTGACAAGCAGGGGCGCTAGTCCTGGCCTAAGGCACCCACAAAGCCCGAGCCTGGGTGGCCAGGGGCAGAGGCGGGAGACGGGCAGCCCCAGAGGCCCGGGACCCCACCCAGACCAGAGGCGGAGGCTGAGACCTGACAGGGGTCAGGAGAGGGCTTCAGAGGGTGAGGATGCAGGGGTGCAACAGGGACGGAAGCTCCCCAGGCACAGAAGTACGAGGACAGCCTGGAGGAGGCCCCCTGGATGAGCTCCAAACCCCACGGACCCGGGGCCTTAGGCCAGGCCACCTCCTCCCTTAGGGGTGGAGAGCAGGCCCAGGGGGTGAGAGGAGAGAAGGTTCAAACCCAGCGGGTCACTGAGGTCAGTGTGTGTGGTGGGGGGACTGGGGTCCCTCCGTGCGTCCAGGGAATGGAGGAGTGGGTGGCAATTCCCCAGACCCCCAAGGAGGGCAGGGCCTGGGCAGAGGCCACGAGAGGAGGGGACAAAGGCAGACGGGGTGGAGAGGGCTTGCTGGAGGTAGGAGTGTGATTCTGAGCAGGGGGCAGTCTCTACCCTCATTCCAAAGTGCACGGCCCGTCTCTCAGCACCTCTCCCTGCTCCCTCTTCCCCGCAGGACCGTGCACAGCAGTCCCATTGGCCCCAGGTCTGGCCTGTGACGTGCCTGGTGAGTGCAGCAGGTCACTTGCTGCTCCCAAGCACACACCCAAAGCCACTGTGAGATTCTTCCACTGCTCTGGCCTCTGCTGTGAGCCTGGCAATGTCTGAGGGGGGCCGTCCATCAGTCTGGGTCCCAGAGTCAAAGCACAGGAGCAAAGGCACCTCCAGCCCACTGTGGGCATGTAACACGAGCTAGAACCAAACCCAGCCTTGGGCTCATTTGTTACTGCAGCCAAACAGCCTGAGCTGACTGACACAAGGAGGAACAGGATGAGCTCCGTTTAACAGAGGGATGCGAAATCCTGCCGCTAACCTGCGTGTGATCCTCGGTGGCCCTTGAGGCCTCTCTGGCCTCTCGCTCCCTCCTCCAAAGCCGACAGCAAGGCTCTGGTGACCATTAACACAGGGGACCCAGTGCCGAGGCCGGCAGCTCGGTGGGATGTATGTGCTAGTACTTAACGCCAGCAGGCCCTGAGTTAACAAACACCACTTGGAACCCCTCACGCTCACAGCCACGTGCTACTCTCTTATTCTCACATCTATTCTCCTGCCAGTAGCAAGAGCATTTTGAGGGAAAGTGCAAATCTGGGGGACATGGAGAGCTCCTCACCAGGCTAAAAATGGTGCTGTAACGAGGCCTCCCTCCCCCAGAGCAGAGCAAGTTGAAACTCCTCAAGGTGCTAATGTTCCGAGTGTGGGGGCACCAGGGTGTAGCCCCCGATCCCTTTCCCGGCAGACAGCAGTGGACGCTGGACCAGCGGAAAGGGACACAGAGTGTCCGCGTGGCAGAAGCCTTGCCTGCGGGGACAGCATCAGGGACAGCTTAACAAGCCCGGGATCGAAGCTGTCCCCTTGCTTCTGTTTTCCCTTCTGAGCCTTTTCATCTGCCCTGTTGGCAACATCATTAATGAGCCATCAACAGATGTTCCTGAAGCAGCAGTGAGGTACCGGGGTGGGGGGGGGCGGGTAGTGGGGACCACGGAGTCACCGATGTGTGAGGGAGGCAAGGACATGGCTGGACGGGCCACGGGTGCAGGGAGGTTAGCCTAACCCCCGCCCCGCTTCTGCGATGTGCACTCAACTCCTACCCTGGGGCTGCAGGGAGGCTCACCTGGGAAACAGGTAAAGCCTTGCAAAGGGGAGGGACGATGCTTAGTGATATCCTTCCCCTCCCGGGACCCCCGCAGAGTGACAAGGGTGAATCGCTGCCCCCCTAGGCCTGGGGTCTGAGCCAGGCGAAGGAGGGCACATCCTGAAAGATGACCCAGTGTCCAGCCGCCCCTGCCCCTGTCCGTGGTGCTGACGCTCCTTCCGTGGTCCATTTACAGGCTGGGAACACCAAGGCCCATGAACACACAGAAGGCAAGTGATGGGGTCAAGCCCACGTTGTTTGGAATCGGGTCCAGACCTCCCACGCCCACCTCGGTCAGACCCCTGTTCTCCGGATTGTGACCCGGTCACGGGGACGCATCCAATGGCGCCCGCTTGGGGCTGCTCGGAGCTTGCGGTTCCCAGCAGTTGGGGCTGAAAAGGAGAAGCCAACCCCCAAAAAACCACAATAAAGAAGGAGAGCTGAGCCCCCCGTTTCTGAGGGACAAGGAGGCTGGGGCAGCAGAAAGTGGGGAGCACCGGTTCTGCCCTCCTCGCCACAGCCCACGCCTCCAGGACCGCGCTCCAGGCAGCCGCAGCCCTTGCAGTTAGGGTGCGGCACACACCTGCCCACCCCGGGCGGGCTGCCTCTCAGCCCTGTCTTCTGAAAGCATCAATCGGCCCGGAGCGCTCCCGCCCTGGAGACAGGCCCGCGATTCGCTGGAGGGGTTGCACCCTTCAGCCTCCCAGCAGCCGCGCTCCGCCCCTCCACATTCTTCTATCTGCAGAGCGCGCACTTTGAGAGAGAGCTTGTTTGGCGTCTGGGCGGTTTGTTTGGTTTACTTTTGTTGTTTCTGCCTCTCTGCTGTCAAGAGGTAAACACTCTACTTGTCCTCCGGGGGGGCCAGTTAATAATGCTTCGGCAGCAGGTGCAGGAGGACGGCCAGTACCCGGGCACCGGGGTTTTCTTCCGGGCTGTGCCCCTGACCAGCTGTGTGACCCAGGCCAAGTCTCTGAGCCTCTCTGGGCCTCTTCTCCTTGCATACAGATTGGGGCTGGAACTCTGCCCAACCCTGAACTTAGAGGTGGTGCTGGCGGTGACAGTGCTCAGTGCAAGAAGGGTCATCTGCACAGGCTGGGCTCCCAACAGACAGCTAGTTACCTGCACGACTTCACTTAATCCCCCAACCCCGGGCAAAGGATATTTCCAGACACGAAAAGGAAAGCTCAGAGATAATACGCAGTTTCGTCAAAGTCGCACAGCAAGTTAACTAATGCAGCCAGTACTCAGGCTGGGGCATTTCTAAGCTCTGCTCCTTCCCAGGCCGGGAGCTCATCAGGACCAGACAGCCCTGCAGGCACCCTTGTTAGTTACTGTGATCACTGCCACCATCACTCCCACATGCAGGCCCCCCAGGGGCGGCCTCAGCACCAAGTCCCCATCCTGGATCCTCCTTGAACTGGGGGCCCCCCAACCTCCCCACACCTCAGCTGTCTCATCTGTACGATGGGCGTGCTGCCCCCTGCCCTGCCCCCTGCATAGGACAGGTGTGCGGCTCGGCTGCGTGAGGTTGGACTCACAGAGGTGGGGCACGAGCCCCCTCCGTCCTGCCCTGCGCCTCCCGGCCTGGAGGACACATCTGATCCCTCACACAGACGAGGAGCCCAGGCCAGACACAGCCCCTCCCAGGGCAGGTGGCATTTTAGGGAGACTGGATGGGGCAGGCGGTGCTGACTCAGGGGGAATGGACTCAGTGGCAGGACAGGTTTGGAAGCCGGACAACCAGGGCGCCTGCCCAGTCACTGCTGGGTGTGACCTCGCTCATGCAACATTGCAGGAATGGCAGCAGTGACACGAACAACAAGGCTGGCGACAGGACAGTGGGTGGGGGACATGGGGGCCTCAGGCCACCCCACTGCAGCTGCCCACCCACCCCTCAGACCCGAGGCTGGACCAGGGTGGCGGGGCTGGGCTGAGAGCTGAGCCTCTTCCAGAAACAGAAATCGATCTCACGCAAACACTCCTGGCTTCTCATTGCAAAAGGGCTACACAGTTCTGTCTCCCTTTCCCCTTCTTTCTTGGCGGCAAGCGCGTGAGAGCCGTGGGCCCGGGCCTGTGGGCCTGGCAGCGCTGAGGTTCTCAATAAAACCAAATCTATATCTGTTTGCAGAAGGCAGGGCCCAGCCAACTGGATTCCGCTGGGTTCCAAGCCTCAGGGCTGCAGCTGGCTTCCCCGGCGCCCCATGTATTCCGAGTCCTGGCACAGGGGCCACCCCCTCACCCCAGCCTCCCCCGCCACCAGCGCCCACACACCGCCCCTCTCCAGACCCCACCTCCACCAGCTCGAGGCAACAGACACAGCAAATACTCCCCGAGCTTGCAGAGAGCACAGCAGCCCCGTCTGTGCACAGTGGCGGGGTGGGAGCTGTCCCGTGGACCGCTGCACCCTGTCTCCCTCTGGCCGTCCTCCCACTTCCAGTGCAACACCTGCCACTCCCGACTTCCTGGCTCTGTCCAAAATCCCGAGGTGCGCGGCAAAGCCTGGGCATCAGAGACTGGATTTGAACACTGGCTCCGCCCCTCACCAGCTGCATGATTTGGGGCAAGTGCTGGTCTTTCTTAAGTTTCAGTCCCACGTCCACAAAATGGGCAACAGTGGGCTGTTTGTCATGAGAGCAGGACAGGGACCGGACACGCTCTGGGGCTCCTCGGGTGCTGTAGCCCTGCCCCCCATGCCCCCCACCAACCGCACGCCTGGTGGGAAGCTCCCAGCAGGCACAGCAGGCCCTCCGGCAGGTCCTGGACACTCACCCTACACTCGGCCCTGTGCCAACAGCCAGAATGACGAGAGTGGCAGGTGTGTCCACCTGGGGAGCTGGAGGCTGGAGGGGGGTCGGGGGAGGCTGGAGGGCCCCAAGGCATAATGAAGACAGTGGGCTGGGGGCTCTGCTGCACAGAGGAAGGTGTGGGGTCCTGCAGGGGTGCAGTCTGAATGGAGCACAGAGTGTGTGCTGCGGTGTGGGGGGGTGAGAGGGTGCCGCGAGGTCACAGGACAACAGTGGTCCCCCAAGAGTGAGGACCACGTGTCATCCTCCCTGTGCTCCCTGCCCCCACCTGCCTGCATCGCCCTCCTGACAGCAGGGGCTCTAAAGAAGGCCCATAGGTCAAGTCACAGCTGCCCTAAGGCAGGCACGCTGTCAGCACCGACAGGAGAGGTGACAGTGGAGGGAGCGTGGAGAGCGGAGCTCTTAGGTACAGAGGCCTCCGGGGACTGGAGGGCAAGGACACGAGTTAGAACATGAGCCCCACCTTGGGGAGGGCTCTGAAGAAGATATGAGCATCGCAAAGACAGAGATCACTTTTCTTCTCCATTCTCCCAGGGCCTCGTACCATGCCTACTGTGGAGGACGCTCTCTTATCGCCATAATCACCACCACAGCAGGATTCACCACCACCACCACTGCCACCACCACCACCATCATCACCACAGCCACCACCACCATCACCATCACTACCACCATTACCACCATCATCACCAGCACAACCACCACCACCATCACTACCACCACACCATCATCAGAACAAGTCACTGTGCTAAGTGCTTCCCATGTAACCCGCTGAGGCAGCCCTGTTTGCATGTTACAGAAAAGGGAAATGAGGAGCAGAGCGGTGCGGCAACACACTCAGTCACCCACAGGCAGTCACTGCAGAGCTGGGATTAGAACCCAGTCTGTGTGACTCCAGGGACCGTCCTCATCTGTTAAATAAACAGCAGTGGCTGCCCCTACTCAGCACAGCTTCTGAAGAATGGGATTCTTGATGTGAATCGGACAAGATGCTGGGCTCACTCTGGTCCTCCAGATCACTGTTTCTCTGGGCCACTCACTGGTACTGGAAGGAAAAGAGGTTCATTTGCATGCAATTTGCATACAGCTGCTGAAAATGAGCCCAGATTCCTACCACTTCAAAACTGCATTGTTTCTGCCTTGAAAGGGACCTTCCCACGCACACAGCCATCCCCCAGTCACCCCGCGGTGGGGTGGTGTCCCCTCGTCACCTCTCTGGAGCGGTCAATTCCCCACTCCCAGTCCAGCCCCCACTCAGGGGTGACCTGAGCCTGAGAACCTCTGTCCTCTGGAGTAGCCAGGAGCTCCCACGGCCCTCCCAGCTGAAGCCTGCGGAGCAGGGCAGGGGTGGGGGCAGGCGGGGGCATAGGTCCTGCAAGGGAGATTCTGAAGTGGGCCACCCGGCATGCGCAGCAGTTCCCTGTGAAAATTGGACCCGGTACCCTGGACAGCCGGCCCGGTCAGTCTTACCACCAGGACTGGGCCGGATGCCGGGCGCTGCCTCAGGAGGCTCTCCCCTCCTCCAGGCCACCATCTTCCCGCGGGACCCCCGGCCCGCCCCCCCATCTGCCCGCCCTGTGTCCGGGTTCGGGAAGGCCAGGCAGCTCCTCTGCTGCCACGGTGCTCCGAAGCTCAGTCTGGGACTAGCAGACCAGGAGGAAGCCGTGCTAGGAGGGCCGCTCGGAAGCTCGCCCCCCAGGGGTACTGTGGACAAGGCCTGGGCTCTCTGCGGACCCGCCCAGGAGAGGGGCCCATCTGGTCAGTGGCCAGGTGACGCGAGGTGCGGCCAGGCGCCCCTCCCACCGAGGGGTGAGCAGCTCAGGGCCTGGTGGCCTGGCCTAGGGCGTGCAGCTCTTCCTCTGCCCCGGGCCCGGCTCCCTCGCGGGCCTCCACAGACCAGCGGCCTCCCGGAGAAGCCCTTCTGCCCACCTGGTGCCCCATCTTGGAAGCGGACCACTCCCACCTTCACGCTCCAGACACTGCCTGCAAGGCGAGCAAGGAGAGCACGTGCCTGCGCGCAGGCACGTGACGCGTGTGCACATGCATGGACTTCGCGCACAGCACCGCAGCACACCTGGGCACGCGCACACACATCATGCACACACCTGTGCAAATGCACACGTGCGCACACGTGCACCTCCCGCCAGCAGGCCTGCCCATGCCTGTGTCCCCGCGTGCTGTGAGCGGTGGTGGCCGCGTGCCCCTGAGTCTCGGGCAAGGCTTCACCATCTGGCCTCACAGGTCTCATCTGTGAGGGGTGAGACTCTTCTCACCTCAGGGCCTCAGAGGCACCCCTCGGGGGGCAGGGACTTCAGCTTTAAGACTGCCCCTCAGAGCCAGTCCGCCCCTCCTTTGGAGGCCTTTCCACATTCACCTGGGCCGTGTTGATTTATCCTCTGTCCTCCTCTGGCCCACGGGCCTGGCATTTCATTAGCCGTCTCTCTGGCAGTTCCTCCTGGGCCTCAAGGACACCCCTGACCCTTGTCTCCAGGACAGGAATGTGTGTCAGGCTGGACCCCCGCACCCACAGGGAGTGCCACTCGTGTGATCAGCATAGCAGGAAGAACACGGGGCGACCCTGCACTCACTCCCAAGGGCAGGCCCATCTCCCCTGAGCAGAGACTTCTTTACGGATCAAGGAAGGGTGAGAGGGCCTCTGCTGGGAGGGGCTTTCCTGCCCAGCCTTGCTGCGAGTGGTCCGCAGGCTGTAGTCGCTCACCCTGGGCCCAGGGCAGCCGGAGCATGGCGCCAGGACCCTAACCACCTCCCTGCTGCCTGCAGGCTCCGCAGGCCCCACCAGGTCCGGTCCCCAGGCCAGCCAGAGAGCAGGCAGGTCGGCCCACGTCCGCCGCTTAGAGGAGTGGGGACACCCGCAGAGTCACACTGAAACTGGGCCAAGGCAGCGCCCACCTGACCTGAAGCTGCTGCGAGTCGCCAAGGACACCGGGGCAGGTGGAGCACACAGCGGGGTGCAGGGCCCCCCCAGTCCCTCTGTCCTATGCCCATGACCTCTGCCCGTCTACCCAGGCATGGTGAGCCCAGTCACCAGCAGATTGACTTAAATCTTCGCCTGGGGTTATTTTCTGCAGGCGATCACTCAGAGCAGGGCTGCGGAGCGCACAGAGCCACGCGGTACGGGAAGGGGCACGGCTTGGGGCCCAGCCTGAGGCCCGGGTGCACACGGGGTCCCCCTCCCCGCCCCCCACGGCCCCACCAGCTGTCCCTCCCGGCGCCTGGAACCCAATTCACATTGACATTTCCCAGCAGATGGTGGGGAGAATTTATAACAATCTTATCATGAAAATAAGATTCTCCGGTGTTCTCTGCACCCAGGGACTCGGGCCTCGGCAAATCCAATTGCTGCTTATCTACCCTGCTCGGCTCCAAATTAAAAGGCACCTCCCCTCCCCCACAAGCTGCCCAGCGTGGCCCTCAGCCTGGCCAGGGCAGCAGGTCCCAGGCCCAAAACAGCCTGGACGAGGCCTCTCAGGCTCTCAGATGACAACATCCTGTCACTGGGAACAGGATGAAGGGCTCTGGCCAGAGAATCCCTCCTCGCCCTCCCTGGAGGCTCGGGGCCTGGGCCAGGCCACCAGCTGGGCTCTTCGCGAGTCCTGCCCTTGGCTGGACTTGGACTAGCTCAGAAGCCCAAGCTCCCCAAGACAGCATCTGACCCCGGCCTGGCCCACTGGAGACCTTGCCTCCTCCTGCACCTCCTAATCTCCCCGGCCCTGCCTTCCGGGTGCCTCTGCACAGGTGCGGGCGGTACACAGACCGTGCAGTGCGTTGACAGAGCACAGACTGCACGCTGAGCACCGTCCCGGGGGCCGGGGGCAGCCAGAGCCCTGCCTTGTGGAGGTTCCCTGCCCAGGAAGACAAGGACTTACAGGGGGCGTTGGCACGTGTGGGGATGGGAGGGCGAGAGGCAGCAGGGGAAGCCTCTCTGTTAAGCACATGTGTGAGGAAAGACCTACACTGGGGAGCAGTTAGGATGTGGAAAGGATGCAGGAGAGTGGGAAGAAAGGAGGCCGACCTTGTCCCTGGCCCCTGTGGGGAATTCACTGCTTTTCTCTGCTGCTGCGGCCTGAGGACAGTTGCACAGCTCCCCACGCAGGGCCTCAGGGTGTGCGTTCAAAGTTCAGCCTCATCTCTCATCCTCGTCCTTGAGGCAGCTCCAATGGAGGGTGGGGGGGGGGGGCATTACTTCCCCCAAAGCCGGTGGTTTGTCCGGGCTTCCTGCTAAACTACCAGCTCCAAAAGGTAGGCCACGGGACGCAGCGCGGTCCGCTTGTGTCGTGATAGGATGACCAGGTCTGTGTCCATGAGACAGACAGGACCACGATGATCCTTTCCCGTACGTATGTCACCTTTGATTTGACCTCGAGTTATGTATTTAGGAATTTCCCCTTTTTCCATTCCCCGGGGAGGTTTGTGTAAGACCGGATCTCTGCCCTGACAGTTGGGTAGAACGCACGTAAAAGACCGATCGGGCTTAGTGTTTCCATGGGGAGAAAGTCTTTCCGACCCATGCTATTTCTTTAATGGCTACAGAACCACTGATCTATTTATTCTTGAGTCAATGTTGGCAAACCGTACTTTTCTAGGAATCTGTCCATTTTTCCCCTAAGTTTCCAAACTTGTTGGCATAAGACCGTTCATAGAATTCTCTTATTACTTTGGAATTTCTGCTCTTCCAATGCTGGATCAATCTTACTAGTGGTTTGTCTATTTTCACCGTCTTTCCAAAGAACCATCTCTTGGCTTCCTGCAGACGCTGTTATAACTTAATAAATTCTGCTTAGTCTCTATAATCTTCTTCCTTCTAATTCCTCAGGGTTCATTCTGCAGTCCTTTTACCCTTATTTATTGTCTTTTTAATATCTTAATTCATTAATTTTCAGCCTTTCTTCTTTTGTTGTATAAGTATTTAAGGCTATTCATTTCCTTTGAAGTACCTCACAGATTTTGATATGTAGTATTTTCATCATTATTCAATTATGTCTTTTTTACATATCTATTAATGATTTCTTCATCGACCTCCCAGTCAGTTAGGACTGTTTTAAGTATTTCCCAACATACAAGGAATTTTTCTTTATTTTTGTGCATTTTCTAATAATTGTAGTGTTTTACCCACTACTGATTCTTTGAAGTTTGGTGACACTTGCTCTATGACCTAAGTCATGGTCAAAATCTGTAGCCGTCCCAGGCGTCCTGGAGAAGACCGTTATCTGCTGTTGGAGGGTCCAGTAAGTCAAGTGCTGATTATTACTGAAACCTGCTCTATATTCACTAATTCCTAGTCTCTGTGCCCATGTTGACACCTTCTCTCGTGATGGAGTCCCTTTGCAGGTGGGAAGTTCTGGCTTTGTTTATCTATTTAGAGCTCTTTTATTAGGTGTATAGAAATGTAAGATTTTTCATCTTCCTGAGGAGCTGAGCCGATCATGCAGTGATCTGTGCTGTCCTGTTTAATATATTTACTTATATGATTAATCCTGGTGGTATTCATGTACATATTTGTCTTCACGTCCATTTTGTCCAAAGCTGACCTTACCACTCACACCCTCCCTGACTCTCTGACCGATGTGTCTTTCTTTACAGCTTCATTCTCACCTTCTGGTCCTTATGTTTTACTGGATCACTTGTAAATGGCAAAGGTATTTTTTTTCCTACAATCTGATGATCCTTGACATTTAATAAGCTCTTCTAATCCGTCCACATTAATTTGTTTACTGGACACGATTTCAAAAGCTTGCCTCAGGTTTTCTATTTGTCCAAGTTTTTTTCTTCTGTATTACTTTAGTTTCTCTCTTTTTTTCCCTATTTTATTCAGTAAAGACTTTTTGTCTGCTTACTTGCATTCTTACTCCTTTCTTCCTGGTGTGGAAGTTATAGACTCCTACAATACTCTTCCAGAGGTTACTACTGCCTTCAATTTTATTGTATTTTCCACTGGTGTCTTGTGCGTGTAGGTCTGTGAGATGCTATCACACATGCAGATCCCTGTACCGCTGTGGTGACCAGATACAGAGCTGCTCAGAGCTGCTCCAATACCTCGGGGGGCCCTTGTGCTGTCCTAGAGTTGCACCCACCCAGCCCACCTCCCGGTCCCGTTTCTATCTCCACAATCTCGTCCCTTAGAGGATGTCAGGCCCACGGAATCACCCAGCATGGGCTCTACAAGACAGGCTCCTCCACTCAGCAAAATGCCCTCGGAACCCTCCCCCTTGTTCACCCTCTTTATTGCTGAGGAGTATTTCTTGGCATGGACGCACCACAGTTTAACCGTTTACCCACAGAAGGCATCTGGGTTATTTCCAATTTGGGGCTGTTACAGATAAAGATGCTGTGAATACCTGTGTACAGGTTTTTGTGTAAACATGACTTTATTTCTCTAGGATAAATGCGCAGGAGTGCAATTGTTGGGAAGTATCGTAAGTGAATGTTTAACTTTTTAAGAAACTACCACAGTGTTTTCCAGAGTAGCTGTATCATTTTGCATTCCCGCCAGCAGTGTATGAATGGTCCACTTTCTCTGTATCTCTTATTTTAGCCATTCTAGCAGGCGTGCGGTGGTTTCTCATTATGGTTTTAATTTGCATTTCTCTAATGGCTAGTGATGTTGAACATCTTTTCAGATGCTTATTTTCTATCCATGTATCTTCTTTGGTGAAGGGTCTGCTCAAATCTTTTGCCCATTTTCTAATTCAAGTATATTTTTTCTTATTGTTGGAATTAGAGATCTCTTTATATATTCAGGATACAAGTCCTCTGCCAGATATGTGATCTACAAACATCATCTCCCAGTAAGTAGTTTGTCTTTTTATCCTCTTAACAGGGTCGTTTGAAGAGCGTAAGTCTTTAATTTCAATGAAGGAATCCTTGAGTTTTTACCATGTATTGTTATTAACAGACACCAAAATTAATGAATATTTAATTTCTCTGAAAATGGGCTCAGACTAATTTAATCACTATCATTGTCCCATTGTTGTTCTGCCCTTTCTCAAAACTTAACTGCACAAATAAGACATTACAGTCAAAAAACAGTTTAATATGAAATGATGTCATTATCTCACACAGTCCTTTGTTGGATCTGCCCCACATTTACCAGCTCCTTGGTTCACTTTCCTTGTCACAGACCTTCCTTTGAAGATTACTCTCCATCCTCGAGTCCATCCTTCAGAAGCTCCTTTAGTGAAAGTCTGTTGGCGGTAAACTCTCAAGTTTTCACTCGTCTTTGCTCTCCAGAGATGGTTTTGCGGGCGGCGTGATTCCAGGCTGACAGTCCCTTCTCTCGGCCTTGGTGGGTATCACTCCACCGTCCCCAGCCTCCACGGTTGCTGCTGTGACTGAGCTGGGAGAGGGGCTGTCACTCCGCCCCTCCTCGCGAGCCTCCTTCCCGCTCTGGGGCCGCAGTTTCCAGGAGGCATGGAGCTGCCAGGTGTCAGGTGCCTCCTGTGTCTGCGAGATGGTGGGCGGTCGGGGTGGGGCCTCCTCACGCACTGCCTTTCCTCATTCAATTCTCTTCTCCTGGGACCCCGCCCCGACCTGTGCTGAATTGCTGGTATACCCTCCGCACCCCTTCACCCGTCGCCCTTTCCGTTTCCTTAGCTCTCCCTGGCACACTGTCACTTCCCCAGCTAAACCTCCCAGGTTGCTCCTCTCACATCATCCGGGACCAAATGTGTTGCCCGGTCCCCCGCCAAGTCCTTTGTTCTAAAAGTTATCACTGATCTTTTCCAGACTCATTGGGTCCCTTTTGATCATCTCTTATTATTACTCATCTTTGTGCTTTCATCTTATTTTTAAAATATTTCTTAGAAACTATCTTATGTCAGGTATCTGATTAATTCCTTGGGGGTCTGCAGGAGTCAGCAGCGGCTGCCCTGACAAGTGACACAGACTCGGTGGTTCAAACAACAGAAACTCACCCCGACCCCGTCCTGGAGGCCAAAAGGCAGATACCCCGGGGTCTGCAGGTCTCCTCCTCCTCCTGAGGCCGACCTCCCTGGCGTGTGGACAGCCCTCCCCTCCCGTGTCCTCACGCGGCCGTCCCTCTGTGCCCATGTGTCCTGATCTCCTCTTCTTATAAGGACACGAGTCACGTTGAATCCGAGGTCACCCCAGAGACCTCACCTTACCTCAATCACCTCTGAAGGCCCCAACTCCAAACACAGTCACCTGCTCAGGTCCCGGGGTGAGGACTTCAGCATCTGAACTTTAGGGGGACAGAATTTAGCCTGCATCGGGCCTAAAGCTGTGGTCTTGTTATTCCTGCAACTGCCGGCCCTCCCTCCTCCTCTGCACCCCGAGGCTGCCCACTGCAGACTAAGTGACCTCTGCCTGTGGGTTCACGTGGCTCTTCTGAGGGTCCCCCAAAGGCCTACGGGACTCTCCCCGAAAGGACCGTCTGCCAGCATCTCGGCTGCCTCCCGTCCAGCGCTTTTGCCTGGGGTGGCGAGGGGCTGGCGGTGCGGGGACAAGTTGGGTTATTTTGCTTCCCCTGCAAGCCCTCAAAGCATTTACAGTCCTGGTTTTTTCCACGTGAAG
Organism: Leucopleurus acutus; assembly: GCF_964270905.1. Classification (NCBI taxonomy): domain Eukaryota; kingdom Metazoa; phylum Chordata; class Mammalia; order Artiodactyla; family Delphinidae; genus Leucopleurus; species Leucopleurus acutus. The sequence goes on from NC_139159.1 coordinate 82,519,488, forward strand.
CTGTCTCCTAGCAGGGGAGCCGCATGGGCTGCTGAACCCGCAGTGTACCACGAGGGATCTGCCCAACTCCTTGCCTGCGGCTCCCCCAGGCCGGGGACCTGGCCTTACTCACTTGGGGTCACATGGACGGGCTCACGCACTTGGTAAAGCAGTGCGACGAAGGGACCGGGCATGAACTGGAAATCCTGAAACCGGGCTCCAAGAGGCCCCCAGCTCTCTCCATGACTCCGGCCATCACCCCTGTGCCCCCAAGGCCACCTGGCCTCAGATTTGCCATGGTGACCTGGGGTCTCTTCAGGATCTGAGGAAAGCTGTCCTGGCCGCCCTCCAGCCTGTCTCACTGGAACACAGAGGTCTTGCAGTCAACCAGAGCAAGACACAGAAACATGGCCTGCCATGGTGGCTGATGTCTTCTAGACGCCCCGCGTCAGAACCCTTCGGTCTTCACACCTATGGGCTGCTCTGTGCACAGGACGCTGCTGCCCTTCCCCCTCTCCTTAAAACCCCTGGGCACCTGTCACTCAGCCTCCACGGGGTCTCCTCCTCTCCCTGCCGCCCTGTCCCCGGGCTCCCACACGGGGTCCTCAGAGTCCCCCTGGCCCCTGGGCCCCGCACAGGACAGCAACGCTGCCCGCCCTCACCACCCTCCCGGTGGCCCTCCTCTCCCCCATCTCCCTGTCCAGGCCCGCCATCTGCCTGGTCACCCGGCCCAGAGTCTGGGCAGAAGGCACAGAAGGTGCTGGAACCCCCCCGGGGGGATCAGATGTCTCCCCGCTGCCTCACCTCACATGCTTCTCCCTCAAAGCTCTGCTTCTGACCAGCTCCTGTCTAAGCCAAGACCCAGCCTCCTCCTTAACGGATCTTCAGGCCACCCCGACCCGACCCTTGGTTCCCCTTCCCGCAGGAACACCCCTGCACTCGAGGCCAGGCAGGGCCCCCGTCCCCCTGCCTGCCACCCAGGCTCCCTCGTGCACCCGCAGACCGATGGCCCGACAGGCAGGCACCCCATCCCAGTCGTGCCCTGCCTGGCCCTCAGCGGGCAGAGAGCACACTGGCCCTTGGAGGCAGTCAGACCTCTACTCAGCCTGGGCTGCTGTGTCCTCAGCACTCAGTGCAGGGCCCAGAGCAGGTGTCCAATAGGGATTATGGGACTGGCAGGGTCAGAGTTCAGCATGGGACCAGGGTCAGAGTTCAGCACGGAACCAGGGTCAGAGTTCATCACGGGACCAGGGTCAGAGTCCAGCACGGGACCAGGGTCAGGGCTCAGCATGTGACCAGGATCAGGGCTCCGAGTGTGACCAGGGTCAGGGCTAGGTTGGGATCTGAGTAGGTGTTGACCAGGGTTAGTGGGTAACCTTGGAGAGCAGTGTTCATTGCCTGTAGAGAGGTGTGTGTCCACCGCAGTGGGCATCTTAGTGGACAAGCAGGGTCCGTGCCTTTCACCTGAAATGAAGCTCTAAGAAGACGCCAGACATGGCACTGAAAGGCACTCTGGCTTTGTAGGGCTGAAGGAAAGGCCGCCGTGGAGAACACATGGTGTCCTCCGGACCGCAGGGGAAGAGGAGGCTGGAAGGGTGCTGGCCACACTGCAGAGGGCTGGATGGGCAGCTAAGGAGTTGGGGCTCTCTTTTGTGGACAAGAGTTGCTGACATGCTGCTGGCCCCATGGTAAACAGAGAAACCAGGAAAAGTCCCTCCCACTGTGTGTGTTCCACCCTCGTCTCTGCTCCCCTCAGTGCCAGGCTGCCTGGGAGCCCTGGGACCAGCACGCTGTCCAGTTCACGCCAGGACCTCAGCCTCTTGCTTCCGGGAAAGGCTTTCATCACGAGTCTGGAGAAGGAGGCCAAGGGGAAGCTGGAGGTGGCATAGCCCCAGGGCCACGAGGACCCCAACAGCCACCCGAACTGTGCGCTGAGCCCCTGTGCCCTGCCTGGCGGGGCCAGGAGCTGGGGCCAGCCCCGAGGGACCCCACACGGCCAGGAGTCACAGGTGAGGCGGACCTGACACCGGCGGGGGGCATCAGGGCTGCCTGCCGGCCAAGGGCAGAGGCAGAGCCCAGGCGCAGACAGACGGGCTCCATCTCATTTCCTGTCAGCATCACCCTCCTTATCATCGCTGCCTTCTTTGGTTGTTATTTTATGCTTATATGAGAAAAATATCTTTTTCCAAGAAAAGTCGACAGGTATAAAATGGCATCCCACCCCATCCAGTACCAACGAACAGATGTGCACATACGTATATACACCCCACCCCGCAGGCATAAAATTGAGAGAAATAACCGCGGGCCCACAGGGCGTGGCCCCCTCGGGGCAGAATCGAGAGGGCGCAGGGGTCCAGCCCCCTCAGTCCGCACGCCCACGGAGCAGGCGGGCTTCCAGGAGTCACTCCAGGGCCCACGCCGGGGGCAGCGGGGGGGGAGCTGCGCTCTGCGTGCTTCTTCCCGCAGCTCCGCTCACCCACTGCCCGCCGAGAGGCGCCCCGTTCTGCACTCCACAGCACTCGCCCCGACGGTCGGAGCACAGGATGGGAGCGGAGGGAGCTCGGCCCGCCCACCGGCGTCACCCCTGAGTAGACCTCAGCCCAGCCCTCCGTTCGCGTCACAGGCCCGCGGACGATGGCAGGACGGAAGGGGCAACCACAGGCCAAGTCCTGCATCCTCTCTGGCTCCATCGAGGCCCCATCTCTGCCCCTCAGAGGGGCAGGACCGGAGTCCCTGCTCTGCACGCGGCCCACGGGGTCCGGACCCTAGATCTCCTCCTCCACCTTCAGGATCATCCCTGAGAAGACCTCCTGGCCTGTGTGGCTGCCCTGGGGGCTGCCCTGGGAGCCTCCAGCTGGCCTGCAGGCTGTTCCGCCCCCAGGGCAGCCATCTGGGACTGCGGGCGAGGCGCCCCGGGGCGGGAGGGCCTCCACCAGCCTCTCCAGGGTCCGGTTGAGGGCCTCGACGCCGTCGGCCAGCCGCTGGCTCTGCTCAGCCAGCCGCTGCAGCAGCAGGTTCTGCTGGGCCATCAGCGCACTCTGCTGCTGGGACCAGGAGCTGAGCAGGGCGCCCTGCTGCCGCTGCGAGTCCAGCAGCCGCCGTTCCACGTCCGAGGCCTCAGGCCCTGTGGGCTTCCCGGGGGGCTGGGGTGCTGCCGAGGAGGGCGGCGAGGGCCGGGAGGCCCCGGGGAATGTGGCCGCGGGGGGTGCCGAGGCCGGGGAGGCGGGCGGGGAGGGTGAGGAGGGGGACGCGGGGAAGGCTCCTCGGGGGTCCAGGGGGTCGGCTTCAGGCAGGCTCGGCCCATCCAGCGTCCGCAGGGGTAGCCACAGGCAGCCGGGGGCCTCGTCCTCGTCGGCTGGCAGAGGGAGACAGGAAACGTGAGCCTTCGCCAGCCAGGACCGGGGCAATGCCAGGGAGCTCCACCTGCACAAGGCCCGCTGCCCACGCAGCTATCTAGGTCTCGCGGGGCCCCTCTGCAGTGGGCAGCAGCGCCCTCGCTAGGACACCAAGACTCAGAGGGCGAAAGACGTCCTCCAGTAACGTCAAGGTAAAACTTCAACCTGGCAGCTCCAAAGCCAAGGTGCCACCACCATGCTGCCATCTGTCTGTCCATCCACCCACCCACCCAAGCTGGCCATTATCTACCCACCCTCCTGTCTGCCCATCTGTCTACCTACACATATGCACCCACTCATCCATCCCCTCATCTATCCGCCCATCTGTCTGCTCATCAAGCACCCATCCGTCCCTCCATCTGTCCACCTCCTTCCTTCCTTTCATCCTTCTTCCTTGCATCCATCCATCCATCCACGTGTTCATCTCTCAGCCATCCATCCTCAAAGCACCCATCCATCATCCATCCATCCTTCCATCAGCCATCCTTCCATCCATCGTCCATCCATCAACTACCCATCCTTGATCCGTCTATCCATCCATCAACTACCCATCCTTGATCCGTCTATCCATCCACCCACACCTCCATCCATCCGCCCACTTGTGTATACACCCTTCCAATCCTTCAGTCCCTCCATCCCTCCATCCATCTACCCACCCATCCATCCGCCAAGCGGACATCCCATAAACATGAGCAGCTGTATATGAAAGCAGAGCTACCCCAGGGTCGCAGGAAACGCCAAGACCTGGGATCCTACACACTGGGCTCCAGAATCAGCTCTTCCTCTTGACAGCCGTGTGACCTTGGGAAAACCCTTCTGTCCTCTGGGTCTCAAATCCCTAGTCTGCAAATGAGAGGCCCAGCTGAAGCCTAACCTTCCAGGTGGCTGGGTGTGGAGGGTGAGTCAACCAAGGGCCCAGGGAAAAGCCCTGGGCCTGAGCCCCAGGTTGCGGTGTCCTGCCTTGCTGACACCTGCCGACACGCTGCGTGGCAGTGGGCAAGAGCATGAGGAATTACTGCGGGGGGGCGACTCCGGGCTGTCCCTCCTGGATCTGAGCCCCTCTCACCTCACCTATGGCACAGGGGGTCCTGCTCTGCGATGGAAAAGGGGCGACGACAGCACCACCGCACAGGCCTGGGCGCACACGCTCCCCGGCGCCCGGGGGTTCTGAGCCTGGTGCGTCCGCGGGCACAGTGGCCGCCCGTCCGCCTCCTGCTCTTCCTTTTCCTCCTCCTCACTGTCACGTCCTCCTTCTGGGCTCCAGGCATCTGCGGTCCGGGCACTTGCTGACCCTTCCGAGCCCAGAGGCTCACGGGCGGAGCCACCCTGCCGGCGTGCTGCTTCCCTCCCGCGAGGAGGCTTCCTGGGGCTGAGGGCCCGCGGCAGGCACTGGCCCGCTCGGAGAGTTCCCGTTGGAGAGGCCGGGCCCTGGGCTTCCGACAAGTCCGCCTTGCTTGTCAATTGCAGTCTGCACCTTCTATTCTGGGAGGCCCTGGCAGGACCCAGCCAGGTGGAGAGATCCGGGTGCAGGTCTGGCTGCCCTCGGCATGCTGAAAGGTTGGGGCCCGTGGCTGGGGCAGAGAGCCCCGAGTTGGCACCAGCAGACACGACCTCCAGCCTTGCCTCCGCCCCGTCCTGCAGATACATGCCGTCGCCCCCCTTGGCGTGGTGTTCTCCAGCTGTCACGTGTGGCCTACGCTTGTCGCCCTGACTTAGGCGTCTAGTGGCCACTGACAGAGAAAAGGGGAGGCCAGCAGTGGGGCCAGCCTCCACCCCACGACGCACTCTTGTGGAGTCCAGCGGCCTCCCGTCCCGCGTGTGCTCTGCCCACTGGGCTCCCTGAGGGACGGGAAGCCTGGGAAGGGAGCGCAGCTGCCAGGAGGGGCCGCTCTTTCCCACGCTTCGCCCCACCCACAGCCCTGCCTGGTCCAGACCGTCACCCTGTGCCCTCTCCTCCCCGCTAAGGCAACTGGAGTCCCTTGCCCAGCACAGCCCTGACTTCCCAAAGCCCCCAGGGAACAGGACGTCATCCATCATCTCTCCCCGGCCCCCTCCCTGCTCCCGCCGGCACAGCCCCCACGCAGCTGTCCGCACCCCGGCCTGGGGCGTCCCGAGCTCGCCCGGGCAGCCCCTTCCTTGGCCTCTGTCCCCTCTGCCAGGACAACTCCTGCTCAGCGCTACCCCAGGAAGCCCTCCCTGCCTCGGCTGGCCCAGGGCCCTCGCGTCACTGGACTGGACTGTCCACCCCGCCCTCCCCTAGGACGCACGCTCCAGGAGAGATGCGCTCTGTGGGCTCCACCCCTGCGAGTCAGGGCGCAGCACGGAGCGGAGGGCCAGCGAGTGGCGGCGAGCAAGCGGAGGGCGGCTGCGGGCCCCCCTCCCTGCTGGACCCAGGTCCAAGCCCGCCTGGCCCAGTCAGGGCTCACGCGGTGGCTGCAGGTCAGCACGGCAGCCCGCCATTGGCCCCCAAGGCTACCCTAAGCCCATCGCAGGCAAATCAGGGCCAGATATTTGTCGTCACTCCCTCTGAGCCGGCCAACTTGTCCCAAGCAGAGAGGGCCCCACCAGCTCCAGCCGGGGGCCAGGCCAGGGGCAGACACGGCCACACCCGGCCCAGCGGCCGGGAGGCCAGGCGGCCCTCTCCGTGGCCCGCGCCCTCCAGGAAGGCAGCAGACACCGACAGACCCATCCTGCCCTTCTGAGAATAAGGGAGAAGCCACAGGGCTTCCTGCAGGGGCAGCTGGGGTGCCGCACACCCTGGGAACAGGGAGACACAGCCACGTCGGCACCCGTTGCAGCGAGACCCAGCTGGTGGGCGCTGCTCCTGGCCGCCCCTCACCCCTGACCTCTCACTTCACTGCTGAGCCGTAGGCAGAAGCCCCGGCCGTGCTCTCGGCGGCGCGGTTGGGGAGGGGGTGGTGCAGACTAGGGGGAGGCGGGACCTCCCACCCTGGGCACGCGGCCCGCAACCCCTTCCTCTCCCCTCCCCCATAGCAGCCCACCTGGGCACAGAGAAGACCCTGCGGGCCTGCCCCTCCCGGGCGCAGGCAGGGGCCGGAGGGGCGGCGGGCTGTCCCCTCACACTGACTTACTTGGTGCCGGCTGGCTCCGGCCAGGAGCTCACTGGCCACCTCTGCGTGCGAGGACGCAGCCTCAAGGCCGGCTTCAATACTATCTGCAAATCAAGACAACAGAAGCAATTATAGAGCGGAGACCCTGAGGTCACCCAGGGCCGTGCGGACGGGGCGTGGACGGCATCTGCCCCCCGGTGATCACTCCAGGCACAAGCGGGGAGTCCAGCCTCCAGAGAACAGAGGCTGCAGCGAGGGGGCACCGGTCGGCCCCCTGGCGTGGGCGCTGGCCGGCCTGAGCTGTCCGGACAGAGAGCCTAGGAGTGCCTGTCCCCTGGAGCCACGGCAGCCCACTCGGGAAAGGGTGAGGCCCGGCTCTGCAATGACTCTGCACGCTCACAGAGTCACCGTGAAGACGGCGAGACTGGGCCTGGGAACACCCTCCTCTGCACTCGGCCCTGGACGTCAGCAAGTGCACTGAGCGGCCGGTCCTGACGACACTGCGGGGCTGAGTGCGGACCAGGACTTCAGGCAGGGGCCGGCGGGGCGTGTCCATGCAGCCCCCCAGAGGTGCCAGCCCCACAGCACACCTGAGCCGCCCTGACGAGGCCCAGGGGCCGCCCTTGCACACCAGGAGACTCCCCTCAGCGACGCCCTTGGTAAAAAGGCAGCATCACAGAAAACAGGGGCCAGATCCATCCTTGCCCCGCTGTGGCTGCACAGCCCAGCTGGAGGGCACGCAGGGCAGGGGTGAGTTAGGACCGCGGTGCTTGACCCCAGCAGGAACCGGGTGTGCACCCAGCTGAGGACCAGGGCGATTCTCTATGCTGTTTTCTCTCCTCCCAAAGGGAAGGACCGCCCAGACGATCAGGGAGTGACCACGGCCACCACGGGCACGGCCCTCAGCAGGGACCAGGCGCAAAGGCGCATCAAGTACGTTCTTGCAGGAAAACAGGACAAGCCTCCGAATTCCTGCATTTTAGTGAGTACTCCAGAGGCAGAAACGGCTAGACGCCCACATCTCCCTGGAGAGCTGCGCTCCCGGGCGCCGCCCAGGCCCAGGCAGGGACCGTTCCCATAAACGCAGCTGCCGCCCAGGCACCAAGTGCCCTGGGCCCCGGGTTGAGCAGGGGGCGTCTTCCCTGCCTGTGGTGCCCTCCCTGAAGTCTGAGTCCGGCCCCTCCATGGGGAGCCCCATCAGGAGGGGCGCAGGCAGGGCCACAGGCCCCCGGGCTCCCCCACAGTCCCCGCGGCCGGTGCTCGGCGGGGCTGCCCTGGAGGCCTCTGCTCTGGGGGCCTCCGGGGCACCCAGACTCTGGGTCAGGCCCCCCGGGACCAAAGAGAAGCCCCTCAGCACCACTCCCCCGAACATGGACAGAGCTACAGGCACGCCGGGGGCGGGTGGCCTGCACTCTGCCAGCCAGCCGTCCGCAGCCCTGCAGCCGGACCCTGCCCAAGCCCCAGGCCAGAACTGACCCAGAGGCAGGAGCCAGTGCGGCTGGGCCTCTAGCCACCCCCAAACCAGGCATGGCAGCCACTCCCCTGCTTGGTCTCAGCCCACCGGAGCGGAGAGTGGGTGTCCTGCCCCTACCCCCTCTCTCACTCATTCAGCAAACCTCTCTGAGTCAGCACTGTGCCAACCGATCCCAAGAGGAGCTCGCTGTCAGCGTACCGTCCCGACGGAGGAGAGCCGGGAGCCACGGGGCCCGGGAGAGGGGCCGCCGGCCCACCAGAGCAGGCAGGGGCGTCTGCGCCAGGCTGGGCCTCGTGACCGAGGAGCGTGCCGAGCGCCGCACCCGGGGGCCACCAGGAGAAACACAGCCACCAAGCTCCTGCCTCGATGCGGGGACTGGGAACTCGCGGGACGGGTCTCAACACCCAGGGCCACACCCGTGCCACCTGCTGCCAGCCCCCCTCGGCCCTTAGAGTGTGCCCACCCTGCAGCACCCCAAAACCAGGTCTGGCTCTGCCTGTGGGGGAGCAGGTGGCCTCCCGAACTAGGCCCCTCCCCACGGTCCAGCCCAGGGCACGGCCGTGTCCTGAGTCTGCGTGCATCTCTGATCCGCCCAGCCCTGCTTGGTGCAGACCCCCACTAGAAGGTCTGCTGGGGCCTCTGCTGGGGGCGTCTGTGGCCCCTGCTCGTCCCCACGAGGCTGAATCCTGCCGCCCACTCTGCAGCCCTCAGGAGGGAGCTGGTCCTGCTTCTGCCATCGTCTCCAAAGTCCTTCCAGCAGCTCCCCAGGAAGGGGTGAGGCAAGGGTCCGGTGGAGCTCAGCTTGGAGCTGTGGGTGGAGCCATTACGCGCAGACAGAAGGCAGCCCGGCGAAGGGCACCCCTGACGGACACTGAGAGGCGCCTCAAGGAGGAGGAGGAAAACGGGTGCGGGGAGGAGATGCTGAGGCGCCCCGGAGGGCCCGGCCCGCCCTCCACACCAGGCTCAGAAACTTCTGCAAAGCTGGCCCCGGCGGTGGGCCCTGGACTCCGAGGGGGTCGCCAGGCCCCGGGAGGCTGCGAGCCCCAGACACTGCCCTGGCCTGTTCTGGGGGCTGAGTGACCCAGGGAGAAGGGACCCCACTCTGAGAGCCCAAGAGGGCGTCAGGAGGTGAGCTCACCTGCCCTGCCTGCACCACATCCAAGACAGGGCACAGCAGGGGCAGGGAGGTGAGCTGAGCCGGGCCAGTGATGGAGGAAACGGTGCCGGCCTCCCACGAGCACCCGAGCGGTTCACGGGGACCTCGGCTCTCCGAGGTCTCGGAGGCCCCGCGGAGGCCCTGTCATGTGGGGCGACCCCAGATGGACCTGGCTCTGAGCCTCAGCTCCTTCAGGCCCAGGACTGGCCTGGAGCCTCGGTCCCCGCAGACGCACAGGGGCCTCAGCTCTCCGCGCAGTTCTTGCTCGAAGCTCCGCGCAGGCTGCTGAGGGTCCACTTACTCGGCAGGGCCTCGGCGGGCTGGGCCTCGCCAGCGGGGCCGGGGGCCGTGAAGGTCTCAGCCACCATGCGCTCGACGGGCGTGAGGACGGGGCCGGGGGCCCGGGGGCGCTCGGCCAGCTTCCTGCGCACCACCCCTCGCAGGTCCCGCCACTTGTGCTTGACGTCGCCCAGGTCGCGGCGGCAGTAGCCCAGCGCGTTCACCGCCTGCAGGATGCGGCTCCACACGCGGTGCTTCCGGGCGGGTGGGCCCCGCAGAGCCCCGAACAGCAGCGGGTAGTGGCGCGTCACCCTCTGCACCAGCACCTCGGTCTCCTGCGGGCTGAAGTTGGGCTTCCGCGTCTTGGTGCGTGAGTGGGAGCCCGGCCGCAGGGGCGCACAGCCCGGCCCGGGCAGCAGGGCCACCACGGCCGGCTCGGGGCTGGAGCTGCGCCGGCACACGGCCTTGCCGCTGCTGGACCCTGGAAAGGCACCAGAGGCTCAGGGCGGGCGGAGGCCGACAGGCGCCTGGCGGCAGATGGGACGGGCCATGGAGAGCAGAGCCCCCGACCCCGGCTCGTGGCCCCGGGTCTCCACTGCACCCCGTAGAGGGGACGGTGGCCCCAGACCGACAACCGACATCGCAGGGACACCCATAACAGCACGCAGCACGCAGTGGGGGCCCGTCTGGGCCCAGGTGCCCATTCCCTCTGCCGGGCCCCAACCAGGGTCACAGCAGGTGAGTCCTCGCCACCTCCCCGCCCGGGACACAGCCCCTCCCAATCAGTGATGGGGCTCAGTGACCATCCGGGTGACACCTGGGTGTCCATCTGGAGCGTAAAAGCCTCCTGCACACCCAGACGAGATGGCAGCCAGAGCGAGGAGAGGGAGGACGTGGAGACAGAGGGGGCCCTGGGGAGACGGGCGGCCCCGCCCAGAGCAGGGTCCTGCAGGAACCCAGGCTCCGCAGCTGAGCGAGGGGCCTGAGGCAGCGCGGCCTGACTCCCTCCAGTCGCTCTGTTCCTGGGGGTGCAGCACACCCCGAGGAGGGCAGCCGGGCCGCCCGCTGGGGAGCAGGGCATGCATGGGCCTCAACACCTCGCCGGCGCCCAGGCCTGAGAGGCGGGAGGCTACTCAGAGCCAGGGGACCCCAGTGAGGCAATGACTCGGCAGGGGAACGGGGTGAGGGTGGGGGGCAGCCCTGGGCCGTGGCTGGGTGCTGACTGCTGGCCGAGTGGCTCGGGGTGCCCCGAGCCGCCTTGCTCTTCCAGGCCAGGGGCTGTGAGTACCCCCTCCCCGACCTCCCCGCTGCCCAGGGCAGCCGGGCACTCAGGGCAGCAGCAGGAAAGCCTTAAGGCCACAGCAGGTGGCAGGCCGGGCTGGGTGGGGCCGAGGCCCTCACGTTGGGGAGACTGGGAAACAGCAGGGACGTCAGCTCCCCCCTCACAACCCTGTAACCCACCACGTACGTTTCCTGGGAAGCGGCTCCCGGCTGCACACCCCCCCAGCAGTCTCCGCGGGGGGACCCACTGCAGCCCATCCCCTGCCCAGGACAGCTTGTCCTCCCCCTGGGGAGTCCCTGGCTGGGGAGGAAGGCCCGGGGCGGGGGGGCGGGGGCAGGCAGGCCAGGGCTCTTCCAAGAGCAGAACAGGTGGGCCAGCCTCTTGCGTGAAACTCCTCAGGCCCGGCCTTCCCGAGGGGCTGGGGGCGACCTGAGAAGGTGGGGAGGGAATGCGGCAGACGCCCAGACCTCCAAACCTGCCCGGGCCTTGCCGTCTGCCCACGCCTGGGGGAACGGGCAGGTGGCTGGGTGGATGGCATGGGTACCCACCGATGGCCTCTCCTTGCTCTGACACCATGGAGGCCAAGTCCTTGATGATCTGGTTCACATCCAACAGGTCACTCTGTGGAAACAACATGGCAGCCATTAGGTCAAGGGCACGGCCACCAAGAGTGCTAAGTGAGAGGCAAGGACCAGAACAAGCCCAGGGTCACCCCGAAGTCAGAGACATTGCTGGGATCTGAAGTACTGTCTCCTGACCCCGAGGCCAAGCCCCATGCTGAGGACCCCAGGGCTGCACGCTCCCTTGCCGTGTACAGAGGACCCTGGAAGGCTGCAGTCTAGTCTAGTGCAGGGCTGTGGCCCCAGCACTGTCCTGCAGACCTGACTAAAGGGCGAAAGAGGCTGAGAGCAGAGGGCACAGTCTGCACCTCCCACAGGCCTGTCAGTCCTGCAGACACCTCACTCCTCATTCCCTCCCGGGGGGGCTCCTTGACAGAGGGTCCACTTTTCCTTCTCTGTACACTCGGCACCTAGCATGGGCCAGCACACGTGGGTGGGTGGTGGGTGGATGGATGGATGGACGATGGATGGACGGTGGTGGGTGGGTGGATGGACGGTAGCCCCACTGCTGTCTAAAGAATGAGTAACTTTGTGAAGCTAGTGAATGGGGTAAGAAGCAGAACTGAGACCAGGAAACTCTGGGGTACCTCCCGCCCTGCATGTCATGCTGGCCTCTTGCATCTTCCATGCTGCCCACCTCCATCCTAACTCCACTTTGCCCAGCAAAAGTACCAATGATGCTGGTGAGGGATGTGGCCACACCACTCACAGACCACTTGCCTGGGGTTGTGCCAGGGGCACAGCACACATGGCACCTTCACACCTGGCAGCACCTGTGAAGGGAGGTCACAGCACCCACCTGACAATGGAGGTTGTGGGGCTTGGAAAGGTGTGTGACCTCCCGGGCCTCACAGAAAGGGCGAGGGCTGGGATGGGCACCGATGCCCGCTGACTTGAAGCCCTCTCCCTGCAGGAGACGGCTCCTCCACCGGCCAGCCAGGTGACCCTGCGCAAAGCCATTCACCTTGGAGTCAGGTTCCCCCACCTACCACTGCGCAAATCCAAACCTCCTCCTCCCTCAGTGCCCAGCGCGTGGCCAGGGTAGAGCCAGAGGGAAGGTTCCTTCACGCCCGTGAGACGGCGGGGAGGGTTCACAGCCCGCCCCTGCCCCTACCACCCTGCAGCTCATGCGGAGCCTGGACTGACTTCCACGAGGGTCATTTCACCCCACGGCAAAATATTACAAGGAGACTCATCCCCTTTTTAGGAGTGCTCTGGGAGATGAAGCAATTAGCCTGATCTTAAACCAACACGTACTATCAACTGCAATTCCACCACGGGGCTCACACACGGCGGAGGCGGCGGCTCTGCTGGGACGGGGCCCACGGCCGGGAAGGTGGTGGTGAGCGTGGGGCCTCAAGTGGCCTTGGCCTGGGCCCATTTCCGGGATCCGCATCCCCACGGCCCTCCCTGGCTGAGGCCACTGGTGGGGAGGCCAAGCTTAGGCACCACCCTAAGGTCCAGACCTCAAGGTCACAGCCGCGGGCTCAGCCAGGCCTCAGGCAGACAGACACACCTCTTCACACTTCCAGGTTCCCGTCCCAAGGCCACCAGACCACCAGCCTTGACCTCGGCCCCTGAGCTTGCCCGGTGGGCTGCGGACAGAAGTCTCTCTCGCACAAGGCTGGCCTGGGGGCCCTGAGCCTGACCGTGGGTGCACCTGGACTCGGGGGCTCAGAGGAGCTTTTCTAGGGCACACAGCCTCCCATGCTGTGTGAGGGCACCGCTGGTACCCACACTTCACAGACGGGGAAATCGTCACCAGAGGTTAAGGGATTTGCCCCGGGACACGCAGCTGGGGAATACTGGCACCCGCGTTCACGCCTGCCCGGCCCCCCTTCCCTGGGTCACCGCCGGGAGCGGGGCAGCCCCGGCAGTCGGGACACCTGATCAGCACCCAGGGGCGGCGGGTGCTCCCAGGGACGTCTGGTGCCACAGCCACTGGCACCGGCAGACTTAACGTGCACGCGCTGGACCCCTTCCCGTGGGCACAGGGATGGAGCCTCGCAAGGGAGAGGACAGGGAGGGGGTGGCTGAGCAGGGGCCTGGGAGCGAGCCCACCGCCCCTGGAGCACGAGCAGCCGTGCGTCGCCGTGGCCTGGCCTCGGCGGGACACACGGCTGCTGCAGCAGCACTGACCCCGAGAACCCGGGACAGCCCGGGTGGAACACGGGGTCCCCGGTCCGGCTCCCGTTCTGGGCTTCGGGAGAGGCCCCCACAGAGATGCAGCAGCCAACGCAAGCCCCCAAACGCTGGGCGCAGGGGCTGCCGACCAGCTCTGCACACGGCCGCCTCCACCAGGGCCTTGTCTCCTCCCCACGCGACCTTCTGTAGCGAGGAGCCCTCTGAACACGGTCGGGGCTGTGGCCAACGACGGCGGCCCGGAGCGGCAATGACCCGGTCTGCTGGCGTGAGCTGAGACGCACCCAGAGCGCCGGGCACACAGGCCAGCAGCACCGAGGAGGCGGAGCCGCACGCAGGCGACCCGCCCGGACTGCGCTCCAAGGGCACCCGCACCTCATCCTCCAGAAACTCATCATCACGGCTGCCTCCTGGGAGGTCTCCACTCACTGGGATCTGGGGAGTCGATGTAACCTTTGACATGGACACTCTCCTTCATTCCCAGCCTCCCTCTTTTTAAGACGCCTGAGACTCCGGCCGCCGACCGTCGCCACCGCTCGGCTGGCGTTGAGGAGCGCCTCCAGCCCTACGTCCTCTGCAGACTGTCCTGGGGCCCTGCTTCGCCCTCAGACCCATGACCCTCCGAGCTGTTCGGCGATGAATAAACCCCTCGCTTGGAAGAGACGCTCAGGCTGGGCTCCTGGCAACACTCCGCGTTCCAGGAATGGCTTTCTGCAGAGACCCTTCCCCACGTGACGCAGACTTGACTCACCCAGGACGAGGCTGGGCCCGGACCCCTAATTCCCTCTCTGCCTCACACAAGATGAACCGAACCACTCATCCCGCGACCCGCTGGGACAGGAGGCGTGCTGGCCAAGTGTCAGCCCAGCTCCTTTCCATGGCCTGCACCCCCCACGGATGCCCCAGCCCAGCCCCTCCGGCTCGGCGCACTCCCTTGCAGACGAGAAGCCAGTCCCGACTCCCAGGTGTTTGCACATCATACAGCACAGCGTCCTCCTCGCTCAAGAGCCCCCCACTCCCTGGAACAATCCTTTTGAATAAAGACCTTACCCACTCAGTAAAGAAGGAAGCCGCGTGGGGGGGATAAGGGGAGCGAGGGTGTGCAGGGCCCCCCGCTCCAGCGGGTCTCCACCAGCTTGGTGGCCAAGGGAGCGAGGATGGGAGCAGGGGACACTGCCCCAGCACCAGACTGACCCCCGACCTCGGGCCACCGTGAGGGGATCAGCAGGGTACGCCCCCACCACCACCACGCAGAACCAGACGGACCACGGGGAAAGGGTGGCAGGCGAGCCTGGGGCCACAGACCCCTCCTGGACTCCCAGGCAGAAGCCTCCTATGTGACCTCAGAGAACAGACCAGACTGGCTCCGAGGGGCTGCTCAGAGCATGGGGACCCCAGGATCCCAGCTCCCAGCCAGATGAGCCTGTGGGCACACAGCCTCCAGCCCCCCTGCAAGGTCTGGGGCAGGGAGTCCCACGCGCACTTCCCTAGTAATGCGGAGCAGGTGTGACCCTGGCTGCTCGGGGTCTGCGGTCCCCACCCCCAGCCCCAGGCCTTTGGCCGGTGGAGGAGTTTGTGGGCTAGCACCTCCTCCTCGTCCAGGATCACTCATGGGTGCTGGGACGTGCTGGCTGGGGGTAGACCTGATGACGGGCCAGGAGAGGGAGGGGCCCAGGGGAGGGGGCAGCACACAGAGCGGCAGTATCTGGGCACAGGCGACCGGCACGGATGGCTGTCCCTCCGGTCACCGTGCTGGGCACCTGAGCAGGCCTGGGCTCCCGATGGAGGATGCCAAGGGCAAATGAGGGGGCTGTGCCAGAGATCTGGGCCCCATCAGGAGCTGGGGTAGGAGCTGAGCTCCAGGCAGAAGTCCAGGACTCAGTCCCCGGGGTGTGACCTCAAGGCCTGGCTGGTCACAGGGGCCATGCTGGGAGCCCAGAAGCCCCCCAGGGCTGCCCTAGGATGGAGCCCCCGGGGCAGCCCCAGCCACGATGCACGAGGGCAGCACTGGGAGCCATGTGCCCAGGCGTGGGCACCAGAGAACGGGAGGAACTATAAAGCACCTTAACTTAGTAAATGTTTAAAGCAGGCAATTATTTTCCTGATGGCTTCTAAAACTAGAACTCATTAAAAGCTCTCACGGAATTTTCTCTCTTTTTACTGGCGCTGAGGAATAACAACCTTGCACAGGACATAATAAAACCTCGTGTGTGTGTGTGTGTGTGTGTGTGTGTGTGCGCGCGCGTGCGTGCGTGTGTGTGTGTGTCCTCCACCTTTAAGAGCAAAAGGAAAGAAAATGCCGCTGCACTTTTCTCTATCACGCAATCTCTTCTCCTAATTAGGATCTTGGCAACCATCCACCTACAGAGACGCGGTCCCAGTTCACGGAATAGCCAAACTTTATTTATCGACTTATTCCCATATTTATAGCTAGATATTGGCCAGATCAACAACCCCCCACGCTCTGGCCGCACAATGCCAGCTACGGGCAGGGTGGCTGAGGCCCCACACGCTCTGCTCAGCCTGGAGGCCCTTCCTGGCCCCTCTCTACCCCAGCCTGCTCCCTCCTCGGCCTGCCAGGTAGCCACGGCAACAGAGCAGCTGGTGAGCACAGAGCTCTGCACCTGGGTCAGGTGACACAGCCGCTCAGGAGGGGAACAGGGAGCGCCAGGCCTCACAGGTGAGATCAGGTGAGCTGGGCCTGGCACAAGGAGCCGGTGAAGACATGGCAGCACAGGCCGCGGGGCAGAGCTGGCTGGGAGGCAACAGGTGAGTCGGCCAGACCCATGCCTGGCAAGCCCGTTCCATGCTGGCAGTGGCTGGGGGCACGTGCCCGTCTCATTCGAACTCCTCCCGACCCCCTGGGGAGACCAGGCACCGCCCTGCCCTCCAGACAGGAGGAGCCCACCTCAACCAGAGTTAAGAGACCGGCCATGGGCAGGCGGAGCTGGGCCTCGTGGGCTGGCTCCTGGGCTCCGCCAACCCCTCGTGGGGCGATCTCAGTGCCCTGCTGCAACCTCCTCATCTGGGGAAGGTGTCAGAGCATCACAGTCGGGATAGCCCCGCTCTCGAGTCAGGCGGCTGGGCTCCAGTCCCGGCTCTGCCACACGCAAGCTGTGTGGCCCGGCCAGGTGACGACTCCGCCAAGGCTCCACCTCATCTCTGGTCAAGCTGGAGCGCCGCGCTGCTCACGTTCACAGGGCTTTTGTGTGGGCTGATGAGAAGCTGCATGTAAATAAAGGCAGCAGAGCCCTTTTATTAAAACACAAATCTTCTGCGGAGTCCCAACACGTACAACTTTTCACCCATTCACCTGCCATCCACTCAACCCTGTCCATCTACCCACCCATCCCCCACCCATGCCCCTACCACCCATCTATCTACCCACCCCTCCATCCCCCATCCCCTTGATTGTTCCAGAGAGAGTCACTGAGTGCCCAGACAGTGCCGTGCACCCTCTGGGGCGCCAGGACTAAAAGAGACGAAAATCCCTGCCTCCATGGGGCTTACGTTCTCCTGGAAGAAGAGAAATGATAACGAGGTAAGTAATTAAGTGGTATGTTAGACAATGCAGAGGATAACTGAAGTTTTAGACAGGGAACATCTGAGTCAAAACCTGAAAATAAAAGGAAACAAGTTGCTGGAGTGTCTGGAGGAACCAGGCTCCAGGCTCGGGACGGGGGTGGGGCTGGAGGGACGCACTGGCCCGGTCCTGGCACTGTGACCTCGGCCGCACTCAGCGAGGAGGGACAGGGCAGCCCACTTCGGGGGCAACGAGGAGCCCAGGTCTGGGAGGTGGGACCAAACTGCCCCCAGGCTGGAGAGGGCCGCCCCACCGAGAACCTGGGAGGACGTGGGCCCAGAGCTGGCCAGGGGGCAGCAGGAGCACGGGGGTGTGGAGGCACCCCTGGCAGAGGCAAGGGGCAGCCGTGCAGGGACAAAGCAGGGGTCACCCGTTAGCACTTGGGCAGCAGGGAGGGCCCTGAGGGTCCATGAAGACCGCCGGCCACAGCTGTAGGGACAGCAGGCAAGCCACTGGCCAGAGGGAGACTGGGGCTCTGAGGGCGGCCTTGTCTCCAGAAGAGGAAGCTCTGGAGGCCTTGCCTCCGCCCTCTGGGAGGATGGGCTTCCGGGAAAGGGGCCTGGCGGAGGGCTGGGCACTTGAGGGAGTGTGGTGGGGACCTGCAGGCACCCCTCCTGCCCCTCGGGAGAGGCCTCGCCCTGTCTCCCAGCCCCCAGCTCAGCCTGCAGCCCCACATTGGCACCCAGGGATGCCCCACATTCCAGTCCGCCAAGCACCCCGCAGCCCATTATCTGAGAGTCCCCCATTTCTGATCACCCCACAGGACTAAGAAACAGGCTCAGAGAGGGGACCTGAGGCTGGAAGGGATGCGAGGGGGGGCCCGCTGGGAGAGCCGGCTCTCCCCAGGCTGGCCACAGCCTTGCTGTGTGTCTGAAGGGACCCCAGCCCTTCTCTCGGGACCCCACATGCTCAGTTACAGAAGGCACAGGGTGGAGGGTTCACGGCCACTGAGAATGGGCAGTGGGCACCCAGCCCTGCAGGCCAGACTCCAGAGGAGGGAGGGCCGAGGCCCTGGAGGACGCAGGGCTCTGGCACAGCTGCGGGTGGAGAGACAGGCCGTCGAGGGGCAGAGGACAGGCCTGGGGACAGAGCTGCCGCTGGCCGACAGTGGGGAGGGGCAGCAGCTCCTGGACACTACTTCACTGGGAGCCCAGACACCTCCTGACACCCACCGATCCCGCCGCTGCCTGCCCACTCCCAGCCTCACACCGCTGCCTGAACCCACGTACAGCTCACACTCCATAACGAGATGGACGTTCCCTCTCCTCTCTGCTCCAAACAGGGCCACTGGCCAGGAGGCTGCGAGCCGCCACCTCTGCCCCAGCAGCACCCCTCCCCGACCCTCGGGGTCCTGGGAGGTTTGGGGCCCCTGAGGCCTGACCCACCTGGGACCAGTGTCAGGGAGGTGCCCTCAGCTGGGAAGCCAGAGACCAGCCGCCTCCAAAGCAGGGCGGGGGGAAGGAGCCCGAGAGGGGAGCCAAGGGCTGGCAGGGGGTGCACGGTGCCGCGGGTGCCCTCCCGTCGGAGGGACCCGCCCCGCAGACCAGGCTCCTGTATGCTCGGAGCTCCCCTCGGCCTGGCACGGCCCTCCTGATGCGCCTCGCCTGGGTGCGGCCAGGGCTCAGACCACCTGGGTCCCAGCCGTGTGGCGTGCCTGTGGGGAAGCGGGTACCGACATCCTGGCTCCACGGGATCACGTGCCAGGGACACGTGTGCCCTGGGCTGGCGCGGCTCCCCTTCGTGACCAGCCACTCTGCCCTCTGGAGCCACGAGGTGCCCCCCTATCCAGAGGGGTCTCCTGCACTCTGGGAGCCCGCAGGCCAAGCACAGCCGTCCTTCGGGCAGGGAGCCAGCTACTGGAACACCAGGCACACAGCTCTCCATCGCCACGGCCGCCTCTAGAGCTCCAGGCAGAGGGCAGAGCAGGGGAGGGGCGGCAGCCAGCAGTACCCGGATCTGGGAAGGGGCTTCCGGGCGGCAGGAGCCACAGGAGCAGCAGGTGAGGCGCATTCTGGGCATCACAGGAGCCCAGGGGTGGGGAGGGGGGTGTCTGCGGGGTAACAGGGAAGAGAGCAGTGGGGGGCCACCTCATCGTGCCCACAAATGGGGAGCCCCCAAAGGGTCTTAAAGGACATTCTGTGCTGCCAGAGGACGGGCTGCCCGAGGAGGTTGGGTGGAGGTCTTTACGGCGCCCCCAGGGCAGGATGCCCTCACTCGAAACCTAACTGAGCAGGTCCAGGGGCCACTGAGCCAGGGAAGGGCCCAGAACCACTGAGGGAGGCCCTGGCAGCCCTCAGTCTCCTGCCCACTCACCACCTGATCCCTGGCCAGCAAGCCAAGGTGCCGGTCGCCCCTGACAGCCCTCCATGGGCCATCTGAAATGGCAGGGCCCCGAGAAGGAGGCTCCTCCCTGACCCACCCATTTCACAGATGAAATGACCGAGGCGAGAGGCAGACCCAAGGTCACCCAGCCAGTTAGTGGAGACTTGGGTCTAAAGCCAGGAAAAGGCACCCCAGGATGGCATTTTATTTTGTCCCATAAGGTGACTCGGGGAGGGGGAGGAGAGCAGGGACAGAGACACTGAGTGGACCCATCAGCTCTACACCCTCAGCGCCAGGCTGCTCGGCGCCCAGCAGCCACCCGGAAATGCCCATCGTGGACCAGAAAGCAGAAAGAGAAGATTACGAAGGAATCGGATGTGATTAACCTGTTGTCGTGACTTTAATTCCACCTTCTGGGCCTCCGTTTCCCCATCCGTCCACACCCCCTACCCCCCACCTAACAGGTAAGTCCTTCAAGGCAGAACAGGGCCTCAAAGGGGCTCCCTGGGACCACAAGTCTCACTCCAGTAACACTGTGAACGCATAAACCCATGCAAGTCCAAAAGCCCCCCTGGAATGTGGGGGGCAGTAGGGGGGGTACGGTAAGGAGTTTCCACACGGAACCAGTCTGCAGCCTGCCAAGGTGAGAAATGCCACGTGTGTCTTCCTGAGGCTGTTCCCACAGTCCCCTTCCCAGAGCACCGGCCCACTCACCACAGCCCAGCCCCCGACAGGCCACGCAGATCTGGACAAACAAGCCCCAAGAAACCTAAGCAGCGGGGTTCTGGCCGTCTCTGCTGCCGAGACTGAGTCTCGGCACCTTCCCAACAAGTCCTGTTAGAGATGTGCTGTCACCAGGACAGATGCAAACCTGGGGGAGGGCTTTTTAAACGCTAATGACAATTTTCGTTTGTCTTTCCCACCTCCAAAGACCCTGAAGTGGGGGAGGGAGGGTTGCAGGGAGGGAGGAAGGGATGCAGGGAGGTGTGGTGCCCAAGACCAGTGATGCTGACTCCCCGTCCCACGCCATCACCCTCTGGCCAGCACCTGCTTCGTACCCACACCACCCACGCTGCTGATGAGGAAACAAGCTAGTCAGTGAGGCTGGCCTCAGGCCCCGCCCACGGCCCCCCAGGAAGCTCCAGCCTGGCTCTGAGGGCCACAGACAAGACATTGAATTCAGGCTGGCCCTGCATCAACCGAGGTCCTGGTCGGCCCAGAGCCCCACTCCTCTCCCACCAGCCTGTGCCCCTCCATCTTGGCTAAATGACAGCAGTGGCCTCCACATGGGGCCCCCTCACCCCCGGTAAAGCCCACCCCCTGCCTGTACTCACCACTCGCACGAGGAGGGGCTGGCGGTACCTGGGCCCTCTGCTCCCCTGAACCCCGGCGGGGGGCCTCTGCGTGAGCACAGAGCTGTGCATCTGGCCCCTACCTCAACCTGGCGGCCACGAGAGGCTGTCCAAAGCACTGGCTGACCCCCTGAGCAAAGCCCACGACCTCCTGGGGCTTTGCCCTCAGAGCGGAGGGCCCACCTGCTCAGGAGCTCCCAGCATTTCCTGGGGGGCAGCCCTCACCCCACTCACATCCTCAGGCCCTGGGCCCTGCTGGGGAGCCTGCACCTCTGCTCCCTATGTGCCGGACCAAGGCCAAGTCCGTCCGTCCTAAGCAGCCGCTTCATTCCACCTCACACAGGCAGTGCAGACCCCCGGGTGTGCCCGAGGGGCTGTCGGGGGCTCCCCCTAAGAGGGCTTCAGCTCTCGAGCTGCAGGAAGAAGCGGGTCCCTCTCTGCTCAGGCCTGCCGGCACCCGGAGCTGTCAGGGCGATGGCTCCTAATTTGTTCTCAGCTTCTCTGGGAAAGCAGGTCTCACTGTGCCAACGGCAGGATAAAAACCTCTCTGTGTGTCTGGTCCTTTCTGGACCATCTCGGCAAGAGGAAGAGGGCTGCCTTCCGAGACACGGCCCCCGTGTGGCCGCCTTCCTCTCTGGGCAGCGAGGTCTGGTGGGGGGAGGCGGTCCACTGAGGCAGGTCCTCTGACGGGGGCTGAAGAATCAAGCATTCCTCCACCAGGCCAAAGTGTGGGGGTGGGCAGAAGGAGGGGGGTCGAACCCCGCCTCTCAGGGGGGCGTCCACCTCCTTCAAGAGTGTAGGACCTGCTCATTGCAGACACGGTAACAGGGCCTGGGCCAGTGACTCAGTTTACCAACTTGCCCAAGTCTCTTTTTCTAAAAGAATCTGCTTTTAGGGAAATTCTGTTCCAGAAACCCAGCTCCTGAGAGCTTCGGGGCAGGCAGGCCCCCCAACTCCTCCGCCGGCAGGCAAAACCGAGGCCCAGAGGGGGGGGGGGACACACACTCAGAGGCTCAGGGCCCACCGCCAAGAGAACCAGGCGGCCCATGCACTTCCCACATCAGGAGGCCCCCTCGCACACTCACGGGCACACCTGCCCCTGCACCTGCACATCCACCCACATACTGGCACACCCACTCAGGCACCTGCTCCCACAGGTCCATCTCAGGGAACTGCACACCTCTGGCAGTTGTCACAGGTCATCCATGGCCAGCAAAACATCTGGCAGCACGTATTACACACGTGCAAACTTGAGAAGAACAAAGAACTAGCAGCCCCCCACACCCCATGGTCGGACACTGACAACACCACCGCCACCTGCTGGCAGCCGCCCCAAATTACAGGTTCAGTTCTCTCGGCAGTTCACTCAACCACTCAAAAACTATCACCTGGAACTAAGTGCTCTGGGCGCTGAATGGCCTCATCAGAGCGAAATGGCTTCCTGGAAACCTAAGCGTGCAGTGAAGGAAGCAGCCACGGAGACTGGCACGTGCCACCACGTGGCCAGAGGGCTGAGTCCACTAGGAAAACGCGGCGGGCAGGGCGATGAGACACAGGGTGAGACTCTGTTGGGTTCCCTGGACTCCCTCTCTCCACCGGGCGGCCCAGGTGGCCAAGCTCAGGCAATGCCCTGGGAGCCCAGGTCCAGCTCCTCTGGGCTTGGGCAGGGGGCGGGCCTCAGTCTGCTGGTCACAGAGCAGTGGCACCACCAAAGGGCTGGCCCAGTCTCCACTGCTGGAGTGCCGAGAGCCACCACGGCAGCCGGGGACACCCATGGGCACACACACACGCCTGCACGCGTGCGCACGCCAGCCCTCACCTCGATCTGCAGGATGGCCTCCTCACGCAGCCGGATGGCCTCCAGGTCCTCCTCGGTGATCTCCGGAAGCAGCGCCTGCCCCTGGGCCTGCCACACGCCATCGCCCCCGTTAAAGATCTTCTCATCCTCGGACAGCTCGGCAAATGGGGCCTGGGGACTCTGCCGAGACACAGACCAAGGTTACCCGCACGCACAGCCCGCTGCCACCAGGCCGAGCTCTCGGCAGGCACCCAGGAGCCCCCAGCCTGCAGCCCTGAAGGGGCGGGGGGGGGCGGGCTCCACCCTGTCACTCGAGGGACGTCCCCACAGGGTCCCGGGTGCTGGGGCTGCCGTAGATGGTGGGCAGACACTGGGCCCTGTGGCCGTCCCAGGCCTGGCTGCGGGGAGCACTCGGCAGGACCCCACAGCCCCCCAGAGCCAGGGCCACACAGAAGACCCTGCAGAGCACAGCCGCCACGTTCCCAGCTCTTGAGGGGTCACAAGCCTCTTCATGAGCCCCCAGGAAATGTCCCTACAAGCACACAAATCCCAGCTATTCGTCGGGGGGCTGTGGCCCCCCTGGGAAGCCCATCCCAGAGCTGGTTACAGACCAAGTGCAGCTGCCGGGCAGGGGCCGTGGAAACCGAAGCATGGACGTCACCCAGTAGGGCACAGACCCGCCCCAGCTGGGACCAGATCACGGGGAAGGAAAGCCTGAGGGGGGTTTTCAAGTTGTCTTATCCTTTACTGATTCCTTTAATTCACCAAATTTTCGAATGCAATAAACTAGCAGCTTCTCCCTTTAATGAATTCTATCTGTCCCCTGAGGGAACAACCTGGGTACAAGTGAGCTGACATCCACCCCTGAGGTGCCAGTCCCGAGTGGGAAGTGGGGTGCCAGTGGGGGGCCACGCCTACCCAATCCCCGCAGAGATGAGACAGCAGGAGCCAGGGATACCCCTCCTCCCAGAGCCATGGCTTCACACGAACAATGCTTCCAATTTACCTGCAGATGTTCAGCAGCAAAGCCTACTGACCAGCACCCCATGGCACCCCCCCAGGAAGACAGATAACGGCACACGCACTCCCCCCAGCCCCGCTCCCCCAGGCCTGTCGTGATGACCAGAGCAAGAGGAGAAGGCACAGAGGACGGGCAGAGCCCCGGGAGGGCAGCCTGCCCACCAGTGCCCCTCACCTCCCACATGTGTCGAAGCTCCTTGGAGCCGCTGTCTCTGACGCTCCCAACATCCTTGCAGGGAGCAGCCAGGAGCCCACTTTACAGATGAGGCCGCAGAGGCCGAGAGGCCAAGGAACCCAGAAGAGCCGGGAAGTGGAGCAGGGCTCCGGGCTCCCACCTGGCACAGGGAGCTCCAGGGCGAGAACCACAGACCAGGAGAGAGGACAGTGCCGGCACAATGCTGACCACACGCCCTCCTCCCGGCCCGGGGACACACTGCCCTGGAGGCAGAGGTCAGTGCTGGGCGCACAGACAGACGGGGGGACAGCTGCCGCTCTTCTTGAGTCCCTCCTACAGGTGTCTGGGCAGCGGGGACGGGGCTGAAACACAGGACTGCCGTCGCCCACGGAACGGCCCTCTGTCACATCCCCAGGACACCTGGCGTCGGTCACCTTGGAAGGAGGCTGCAGACGCTGCCACTTGCCTATTTTCTGTTTCCCCTTTGTTACAGGCCCCTGATGTCTGCCTGCAATGAAGACCACCTTCCCATGCCCTGTGCAGCTCAGGGTCACATGGCAGAGTCCTGGCCACACTGACGCCAGAGAAGTGACTCTGGGTGTGTGTGGGGGCGGGGGGCGGGTAGTCCAGGGGTCCACTCGGCTCCACAGGACGGTCTCTGTGCCTGTCCTCCCAGCAGACCCTGCTCCCTGCGGGCCCTGCCACACCGCCTACAGGAGGCCCCGCGGGTCAGCAGGAAGAGAACACAGTCTAGTGTCCACATTCTTTCCTGCACTTTGGGGCCCACGATGGCCACCGCAGGCCTGGCCTGCGGTGCAGTGGAGCGGATGGACACTGCCCACACATACTCATCTGGGCACCAAAAGCAGCAAATGGCACAAACAAGAACCTTGGGGCACTTGGACAAACGCCAGTACAGGCGGGCGCAAGGCACTGGAAAGCCACGTGTGACTGCGCCTAGGAAAGGGGACACACCGGATGCCACCCTTTCCATTGCTCGAGGCCCCACAGGGTGGGCACGCTCCCCTCGGTCACAGGGGGATGTGTCCGCACACACCCCGTCCTCCTCCCAAGGCTGGCACTCTCCCTACAGACCACACCGATACACGCAGCACCTCGTCCCCACAGTCAGCAGAGGCCTTTGAATAAATAAATACGTGGATACGTGAACACAGAATAAAAGATCCACAAATTCTGCTGACGGGCGCTCCTCGTCCAAGGCGGCAGTCACCACCTCCCCTTCCCGGTGTGGGCGGGCGGAAGTGAGCAGTGCCAGGCGGGCAGGAGCGGGGTGCGGGCTGGCCCCGCGCCAGGCCGCGCGCCTCCACCGCCCCCCTTCTGCGCTTCCCAGGCCCCGCCTAGGCTGCAAAGCCAAGTCAGGTTCCGGCCCAGCACTGGCACCGTCGGGCCAGCGGCACACTCTCAGGGCCTCAGCGTTCTCCTCCACAGAACGGGAAGAGTGACCCGCGCCCAAGGCCTGTGGCCTGTGTTCACCACACAGCAGCTGTGCTGCTGTCTGCACCCCCCCGTCCCGTCCCTTCCCCGTGCTGCCCAGCACACCCCTCACTCCCAGCAGGAGCCGCGGCATCTGGTCCCCCTCGCTGATCCCATGCCCTCAGTCCAAGGCGGGGAGGGACCGAGAAAGCTCAGCTCTGCCGCTTACTAGCTGTGTGATACTGCCGAGTTCCTTACCTTCTCCAACCTCAGCCTTCGCTTCCCTAAGACGGGGCTGATACCGCCTACGTCCCAGAGTCACATAAAGAAGTGACTGGGATGCAGGAGAGGCACTGACCAGCGAGCACACGTGAAAACGAGATGCCAATGGAAAGCCCAGGCCAGGTGCCACGCAGGGCCGGCCGTCCCCGGGCAAGTGAGTTACAGGGCACAGGACACGCGTGCCTGCGGGGGACCCCAACGGTGCACCCCTCCCAGCAGCGGCTGCTCCAGAACAGGACACCCAGCCCTGAGCTGCACTGACGCCTGCCCCCCACCCACCTGACTCCATTGGCCTGGGGCACCGCCTGGACAGGGGCTCCTAAAGGCCTCCCTGGCAAACCTAACAGCCCCCGTGGGAAGAGCCCTGGCCCGCGCACCCAGGGGCACGCCCACTGCAGCTCTGCTGTAAAGCACAACGTGACCAGCAGGGGGTGGGCAGGAGCACAGGGGCGCAGCCTGCAGTGAGCACCGCGGACCAGCTGAAAGTGAGTCAGACACTACGGTGCAAAGTGACACTACGGGTGTCGCGTGAAGCCTCCTGGAGTCTGGGTTTCCGTGGAAGCTCCAGAAAGCCGAAGCAAAGGGTGCCGGCCTCCCTGCAGGCGTGGGTACGGCGCCTGGCCTCCACAGGTATCGGCCGCCTTCCCCAAGCCGCTCAGGACAAGGGAGCAGGGAGGGAGAGAGGGCTGATCCCGCCGCGGCCCCCCTCCTGAAAGGATCAGAAAGCACCCTTTATTCTCCTCACAAAGCCTCAATGTGGGTCTTGAGCGCTGAAGCCAGGATTAGGATGTGCTGGCAGGGTGGGCGCTGGGGCCGCAGCGCAAGGGATAGCCGTGTGATGGCTTTCCAGCTTGCGGGGCAGCCAACAAAGGCGGCTTTCTCTTTGCTCCAAGGCCCAGGGCTTGGGTTCCGTTCCGACACGTCCATTAGAAGCCCACAGTCCAACGAGACTGCTGGGGGGCGGGCCCAGCGGTTTCCCGTGAGAAGAGAGGGAGCCCAATGGGGGTTCAGGGAGGCCAGGAGGGCGCGTGGCAGGGGCTCAGCGTGGCCCCCCCACCCAGGGCCAGTGAGCAGCACCCAGGGCTCTCAGGGGCTCTGGGAAACAATTCCAGCCCAGGGCTCTGCATGGGAAGCCCGTGACCTCGGCGGGAGGGCAAGCGTCAGAACGACAGAACGAGAGCTGGTCGCACACTTGGGAAACACAGCTTCTGCGTAGTAGCCCGAGGCTGGTCATCCACTTCTCCAAACAGCAGAAGGCTGTGTGTGTGTGAGCTGACGGAAGGCTGGAGGCTCAGTAAAGCCCAGGACACAGAACAGGCGTGACTGTCGCGATCCTTCCCTGGCACCATATTAAATAAAGGCGCTGGGGCCCAGGGGCAGGGCCAACCCGCCCTGCGCCTGGCGGGGACCACAACTAGGGTACTTCCCAGCAGACGTGGAGGTGAGGTGGTCTTTATTGCTGCTGCTGGGAGCACGGGGCTCTGGTGAACCCACACCGAGCTGGCGACGGCAATGCAGACTTCGGAGTGTTCCCAGCGCTGGACAGGCACAGCCCTGCCTTGGGACAGAGGCCAGCCCAGAAGCACCTGGCGGCTGCCCACTGCCTAGGCCTGGGTAGGAGACTGACCCAGGGCCCAGCTGAGGCTGCGGCCGACAACAGCCAAGAAGGCCGACTCCAGAGAAGCCAACCTGCCCCTGCTCACAGCCACACCCAGCACTCAGCTCAGAGGAGAGCCAGCAGGCAGCGGCCTCCCCTGCTCCTGCCAGGACCAGGACCACCGGTCCGCAGATGACGGCCCCGAAGTCCGGATCATCAATGCGGCCACATCCCCAGGCTGAATCCTGCAGTATATCCTCTCATCAACTACAGCTTGCAAAATTCCTGGAAATAATCTAATCTTTCATAACTTCTCAGAAGCACTGTTGACCACTGTCTTCCTCTTTAAGAAAAACTCTACTGAAATAGGACATCAGTAGTTGAATGCACAAATCACAAGTGTAGATCGGTCTGTGAACTGTAACAAAAGGAAGACTTCCGGGTCAAGATACGGACATTCCAGCCTCCTACTCATCATGCTGTCCCCTACCAAGGGTAGGGGCTTCTAACTCTGCCCGTTGGTTTGGTCCGGTTTTGACCTCTATCCTCTTTGGGCTCAGCGTGTGTCCGAGGTGTCACCGGGGCCTTGCTGGCCACAGCACAACCCTTCTGCTGCCACAGTCTCCCATTTACGGACTCAGCACAAATACTGTCCATCCCACCGCAGGCTGGCTCTCTCCCAGGTGTCTGCTGCTGTATGTCACGTGTGCTCAGCGTTCTTCTATGTGACTTTTCACTGGGTATACATTTAAGGTGGAGCTGCAAGGCCACAGACAGGACGTTTCACTCCCCAGGTGTGTTCAGCTACCAGAGCAGGGGCACCACTCACACTGCCGTCTACTGCACAAGGTCTCCGGCTGCCCCACACCCTGCCGGCACTCGGCGCGCTCCTGCATTTTCATTAGTTCTTTTTAGTCGTGTTGGTGGGGGTGAGGTGTGCAGAGATGCAGCATCGTGGGTTAACTCTGCCTGCTTCTAATGACACGTGCTGAGCACACACCCATGTGCTTACCAGCCATGCTGACGTCCCTTTTGAACGTGCATGCCCAAGGTGTTTGCCCTTTTACGTTTTTGAATTGAGTTGTCTTTTTCCTACTGATTTGTAAGAGATCTTTACATATTATGAAGTCCTTTCAGATACGTGATGTGCAAATGCCTTCTCTCACTCTGTGGGTCACCTCTTCGCTCTCTGAGAGTTGTACAGACTGTAACAAAGTCAAGTTTATCACTTTTTCTTTATAGTAAGTACATTTTCATCTGTGTGGGAGGAAGATAGCCTCCTATGGTAGCCTCTAGAAGCTTCACTGCCTTACCACTCACATTTAGATGTGTGATCCAGGGAAGTGTTCTGAGCCTGGGTGAACCGGGGTGAAGGATCTGTTGTGCCAGCAGTGCCCCAGCCCCCTCCCAGCCACACAGCGATGGCCCTGGGCCCGCAGCACTTCCTGGCTCTGGCTAAGAGGGTACTCACAGCCTGAGCTGGCTTGTCGCCTCGTGTGGACATCCTGCCCTGCACACCGCTCCTCAGTCACTCTGACACCAAGATGAAGTGGGCGGGGTGTTCGGACCTGTACTTGCCGTGTGCTCAACAGGACCTTGCCCAGCTCAACCATCAGCCAATCAGCATCAAGTCCTGTGCAAATCCTGTGCCTCCCACTGCGTGGCAGTGCACCTCCCACAAACCAGGTAATCACGTATGTGTGAGTCTGCATCTATAAGCGACTCTGATCCCACTGGTCTGTTTGCTTAGCCTTCAGCAAATACCACACTGTTCCAATTTCTATTGCTTTATATTGTGTTCTGATACCTGGGAATGTAAACCCTCAGTTCTGTTCTTCAAAACTGTCTTCATTATTCGGGGGTCTTTATATTTCCATATAGATTTTATGATCAGTTTGACAATTTACACACGCGTCATATACAAACACATATTCAAAACCTGCTAGGATTTTTATTTGGATTGTATTGAACCTACAGAACCACTTGGTGAGAACTGACATCTTTATACATCAAAGTTTCCAATCTACAAATATGGTGTACCCCCCATTATTTAATCTTCTGTAATTTCTCTCAGTAATGTTTTATAGTTTTCTATATAGAAGCTTCAACAACTGGTCATGGATGTCTTCCTGGTTTTGATGCTATTATAAATGCTGTCACTTTTTAAGTATCATTTCCAAATTGTCTTTTGCTGGCACACACAATGTTTTCTTGCACACTGACATGATAACAGAAATCCTGTTACATTCACTTACGAACTCTCAAGTTTCATCAGATTCATTCACATTTTCTAGTTACACAATCATGTTGTCTGTGAAGGGGTTTTAAACCTTCCCAATTTTAAACCTTTTATTTCTTTTTCATCTCTTATTGCACTGGATATGCCCTCAGTGCAATGGAGAATAGAAGCAATAATACTGGACACCATGTCTCCTCCTGACTCTCAGGAGAAAAGATTTTAATATCTCACCAGTGAGTGTGCTGCTGTTAGACTTTTGAAGGTACCCTTTATCAGATTAAAGGCATTCCTATCTACTCCTAGTTTGCGGAAAGTTTTGAGTCCCCCTAAGTGGCTACTGAATTTTACCAAATGCTCTTCCGTGTCTATGGAGATGATCAAATAGATTTTCTTTCTTACTGAATTAACATGGTAAATTACTCTGATTATTTCTTAATGTAAACCAACCTTGCATCCCTAGAATAAATCCTACTTTATAATGATGTATACCTTTATATATATTGCTAGACTTAGCTTATTAACATTTTGGTTAGGATTTTTGCTTCTATGCTCATGAGACAGCACCTTATTTTCCATTTACTAGCCTCATAAAGCAAGGTGGGATGTATACCCTCTTTTTATATTCTATATACGAGTTTGTGGAAACTGGTATTATTTATTCCTCAAATATTTGGGAGAATTCATCAGTAAAGCCATCTAGTCTGAAGTTTTATTGCTAGGATGCTTGTTAATTATGGATTTCATTTCTTTAATAAATACTGGACTTTCCAGATTTTTTACACATCCTGGGAGGTCACATTTTTCTTTAAAAACTGGTACTTCATGTAAGTTGTCAAATTTATGGGTATGAAGTTGCTAACAGTATCTTATTACTTTTTTTTTTAGTTTTTAGAAGCTATAATGATATAGCCATTTTCATTACTGATGCTAGTAATTTGTATTTTCTCTCTGTATCTTGATTAACCTTGTAGGATTTAACAATTTTATTCATCATTCTAAAGAACAAATCTTTGGCTTTGTTGAATTT